>NC_138988.1:48956223-51604929 GCF_964341445.2 Mesoplodon mirus
TCTGTTGAGGGGCTGACACCTGCTTGCACTCCCAGTAGAGGTTAAGAAGGAGAGCAGCCAACCTGTGGAAGAAAAGTATCCTCATGGTATTGTCAAAGGAGGGGGAGAAATAAAAGGACCAAGATCATTCACACACCAGATAATCATTCTCTAAATAACTGATACTTAGCTTAATGCATTTCTTGATGTTAATTCTTTAAAAGTTCTCCGACTTTATTTTTCGTATAAGACAAGCTACACTTCCACATGGTTTTGAAATCCAGAAAGTTCATGGGAAGGGCAAACACTATCACCAAACCTTCAACTGTAATAGCAGGCAGAGATTTAAGCAAATACTTTCCCACTGAAGTATTTCATATGCCAAAAGTCTCACTGTTATTACTGGGTGCAATATTTCCAACCTGCTTCCATGCTCAAAAAAATGTTTTTTCCAGAGATCCAAATTTAGTTAAACTGCTTTAAGTAACAACCATCAATATTAGCATAGATAATGTCAAGGTTTTATTTATTTATTTATTTATTTATTTATTTTATTTTTGGCTGCTTTGGGTCTTTGTTGCTGTGCGCAGGCTTTCTCTAGGTGCCGCGAGCAGGGGCTACTCTTCGTTGCGGTGCATGGGCTTCTCACTGTGGTGGCTTCTCTTGTTGCAGAGCATGGGCTCTAGGCGTGTGGGCTTCAGTAGTTGTAGCACGCTGGCTCAGTAGTTGTGGCTCACAGGCTCTAGAGCGCAGGCTCAGTAGTTGTGGCGCACAGGCTTTGTTGCTCCACGGCATGTGGGATCTTCCCGGACCAGGGATCGAACCCATGTCCCCTGCATTGGCAGGTGGATTCTTAACCACTGAGCCACCAGCGATGTCCCGATAATGTCAAGTTTTGAAAACATGTCTCACGTCAATTTAAATATTAAAACTAGCATGCCACTTTACAAAATGTAAAACTTTTCAAATGATGATATTTCTAGGAGGCAGTTCAGGGTGATGAGTCAGGGGCTCTGGTGCTCATAATCCTAGTGTGGTGAGTTGTCAGGTATATAACCTGCTGGGGCTACCATAACAAAATCCCACAGACTGGGTTGCTTAAACAACAGAAATTTACTTCCTCACAGTTGTGAAGGCTGAAAGTCCAAGATCAAGGTGCCACCAGGGTCAGTGACTGGTGAGAACTCTTCCCTTGGGTTGCCGACGGCCATCTTCTTGCTATGTGTCACACGACCTCTTCTTTGGGCAAACACATGGAGAGAGAGGCAGCTCTCTGGCGTCTCTTCTCATAAAGGCACTAATCCTATTGGGATGGGGTTTCACTCTTATGACCTAATTTAACTTCAATTACTTCCTTACTCCAAATACAGCCACGCTGGGGGTTAGAACTTCAACGCATGAATTTTGGGAGGACACACACGTTCAGCCATAACATCATGTCACCTTGAGAAGTTCCTTAACCTCTCCAAGCCTCAGTTTCCCTATTTGTAAAGAGAGGATCACAGAGGGTTGCTGTGGGGGATTCAGCGAAATATGCCTCCTAAAGCACACAGTACAGTATTTGGCACATGGGAAGACAGTGATAAGTGTTAGCGATTTAATCATTATTATTATGCAATTACTTTTAGAAATAGCTATTTGCATTTGGATTAAAAGAGAAAAAATTCAAAGCACTGTTCTTAAAGTAGCTTCCTTGTTAAGTGAGCCATTTTAGAGCCTTTTTTGGCTTAAAAGTTCAAGACCTCACATCCCCACGTGCTTCAGGTACAGCTTGTGGAAGGCTGAGACATAACCCACAGTGGTGCAGCCACGACCTCATCCTCACGTGAGCGGCTCACCCCAGCTGGGCTTCCTCCTCTACAATCACTGTAGCAAATTGTCAAATCTGCCTCTCACCGGTTTCCCAGATGTGAGCCATTGGTGAAGACTCCAGAAATGTCCTCCTTAGAGATTTCCTGCAGCTGCTACCCACTGTTCACAGGTTTTAAGTGCACTGTGTGCAGTGCCTGTGTACGTGCAGCTAAAAGATACCCTTCCTCGGTGCTCCTAAAGCACTCTTTGCCAGTCATCTCCCCCCATTTCAAACCCTTGCATAATGTTATTATCTGGTCTGTCATCTGCTTCCCTCACTAGACTGCTCTCCAGAAGGGCTTCACTGTTACAGCTCAAGCACTTAGCAGCCTGCTAAGGAATTGGGGCTTGGCGGGGAAATTCTTCAGTTCTGTTTCACGTGGCATCACCTGAGGGTCTCAGTGGTACTTACCTGGCGGCTGGGCTTGTCTACAGGATCCAAGATGGCTTCATTCACACGTCTGGTGCTTTGGTGGGAATGACTGAAAGTCTGGGCTCGGCTGGGACTGTCAACAGTAGCACAGATACATGGCCCTTCCAGCATGGAGAGAAATGGGCAGATTTTCATTTCTAACAATGGTATGCGTTCCCCTCAGATGGTGGGCGCTGGTAAACTTTCCCCAATGTGCAAACAACAAAGTTGCAAACGAAGGGACTTCCCTGGTGGTCCAGTGGTTAAGACTCCACTATTCCACTGCACAGGGCAGGGGCTCGATCCCTGGTCAGGGAACTAAGATCTCGCGTGCCACATGGGGAGGCCAAAAAGAAAAAAGTTGCAAACCAAATTGTCATGACAACATTTAGCATATGTGGTCTGCACTGGTGGCCTTTCAAATACTGAGATTCTTCTACAGATGCAAATACTGCCCACAGGTTCCATTCAGGTTGGACAATGAAGCATGTTACAGCCTCTCCTCCTATCACAAGTCTCTAGAAATGAGACAAATGTGTTTTTGATCCATAATAATGTTGGAAAATTGGAAGGGGTTTCCTTTTAGATAAGAAATATTTAAAATTCCTGAAATATGGAAGGCAGTCTAATCAGATTTTGAAAGGAATCCTATACTTAGGTACACATGGGAGAGGACTCTTGCATAGAAGTAGATAGAAGTTGGGCGGTGGTTCCAACGATGCTCAAAGCCTGAAGGTATGTATGGGAGAGAAGGAAAAGAGCCACTTGGAGCGGGCACCTGAGTAGGAGCTGTCAGGTCCATGCCTTGTCCTCATTGCCCCTGGGACTAGGCAGCAGCAGCAGAGGTGTCCGCTTCCATGTAGGACCATGGAGCATGAGTCTTTAGACAGTGTCCCAGGGGGCTGACTGCACCAGGGAGGAGTGAGGAGTTCCTGCCCCCAAGAAAGCGCCCTCTGGTGGTGCTGTGTTGCCTCTCACTCCTCATCCTCGAAGTGGGCACAACAGGCAAAGACCAGCCAACAGGGTGTCCTCAAATACATGACTCCTCAGCTAAGCATCACCAAGCAGCTGTGCAAGAAAGATGTCACCCTCTTACAAAGTGTAACAATTAACGCCGAGAAAACAAAGCTCACAGACTGAACGGAACTGAATAATTGCTATTCTCAGGGAGTTGTAAGATTACCATGTTGCAAACATGATGAATGATTTTTAAGTATCTGATCATTGAAAAAAATTCAACATATAGGCTGAATAGAATAGGTTGCCAAAGAGCAAATTTGTGAGTTGTAAAATCAAGCCAAGAATTCTTCCAGAAGGTACCTAAGGTTTTAAAAATATGAAGTAGAAGTTAAGAAATGTGGACTATAAAGTGGACTTCAATGGATATAAACAATAAGGTCCTACTGTATAGCACAGGGAACTATATTCAATATCCTGTGATAATCCATAATGGAAAAGAATAAGAAAAAGGATATATATATATATATATATATATGTATAACTGAATCACCTTGCTGTACAGCAGAAATTAACACAACACTGTAAATCAACCATACTTTAATAAAATAAATTTTAAAATAAATAAATAAATTGGACTTCACCAGAGTTTAAAAAAAAAAAAAACAACACTTCTGTTCCTCAAAAGACATTGGCAATAGAATGAAAATACAAGCCCAGACTTGAAGAAAAATCTTTGCAAAACATATATCTATTAAAAGACTTGCATCTGGGCTTCCCTGGTGGCGCAGTGGTTGAGAGTCCGCCCGCCGATGCAGGGGACACAGGTTTGTGCCCCAGTCCGGGAAGATACAACATGCCGCGGAGCGGCTGGGCCCATGAGCCATGGCCGCTGAGCCTGAGCGTCCGGAAAAAAAAAAAAAAAAAAAAAAGATCTACATCCAATAAGTATAAAGAACTCTCAAATCTCAGTAAGAAACAATTCTATTAAAATACGCAAATCATTTGAACAAACACTTAACTAAAGAAGATATATAGATGTAAAGCACAGAAAAACATACTTGATAGCATTAGTCATTAGGGAAATGCAAATTAAAACCATAAGAAAATCTGATATCATTACATACCTATTAGGATGGTAAAAATTTAAAAGACTGACCACACCAAGTGCTGATGAGGAGGAACGAGAACTCCCATACACTGCTGGTAAAATGGTTTAACCACTTTGAAACACAGTTTAACAGTTTCTTTAAAAGTTAAACATATACCTACCATATGATCTAGCCCTTCCACTCTTAGGTATTTATCCAAGAAAGCTTATGTCATATAAAGACTTGAACACGCATGTTCACAGCAACTTTGTTTGTAATAGCTCCAAACTGGAAACAACCTCCATGTCCATCTATAGATGAGTAGATAAATTGTGGCAGATTCATAAATGGAACACCACTTAGTCCTATAAAGGAACAAACATGTAATAACATGAATGAATCTCAAAAAATTATGCCAAGTGACAGAAGACAGGCAAAGACTACATCCGGTATGATTCAACTTATATAAAACTCTAGAAAGTACAACTAATCCACGGTGACAGAAAGGAGATCAGCGATTGTCTGGGATCAACGGTGGGAGGGAGAAGAGGGAGGAATTACAAAGGGGCATGAGGAAACTACTGGAAGTAATGGAGATGTTCACTATCTTGATTGTGGTGAGGGTTTCATGCAGATAGACACGGGTCAAAACTTATTGAGTTGCATGGTTTAAACACGTATAGCTTATTGCAGATCAATTATACCTCAATAAGGCCTTTACTATGTAGATATACACCCACACACATACACAGAGTTTCTCAAATTTATGTGACCATGACCCCTTTTCCCTGCTCTCTTATTACCCAGTTTGTAGAACCATAGCATATTCAATGAGACAGACCTAGGACTGATCCTGGCTCTCATACTGGCTATGTGCCCTTCAGCAAGTGATTCGTGCTTTTAAAACCTCAGTTTTCTCATCAGTAAAATGGAGCTGTGGTCAGGATTCAAGTAGTGAATGTCAAATGCCCACCACATAGTACAGTCTTGAAAAACTTTAATCCACTGATCACTCCAGAAATCAAACCAGCCATACTGATGGTTTCCCCAATTGCATTAACTTTATTTGGAGCTAGAGAAACCAGCACTCAGTCATCTGGAGTCCAAAGGTCCAAGAGGAAAGACATTGAAATGCTTAGCACTGCCCTGCAGGCCCATCTGCTCTGCATTAGCTGGTTTTCCTCGGTTTATTATTCCTGGTGTTAAATCTCCTCCAATTCTTGTGTGAAAAGTTCGGACGCACAATAACCTCTTTATCACATTTTCAAAATCTGGGCCTGTTCTGGAAAGTTTACACCTTTTTCTTGTTGCCATTGTTTTCATGTGGATTCAGATTTCTGAAAAAAGGCACTTGGAACATTTTACTGGAAACATTTATGTGTAAGCTGGATGCAGATAAATATCATTGAAGAATGAAAATGAGATGTCAGAGGAATTAGAACCACACCACGTGGTCTCTGTGTTGTTCCCCAGCTGTGGTTTTGCAAGGAGGACCCGAGGCTGAAGCTGGTGGTCAGAAGCCCAGGGCTGATCAGTCCCCTCCCTCAGCCTCTCTCTTTTGGGGGTAGAAACTGAATAATACCAAAAAGAGAAACAGAAACATGCCAATGTTAGGATATGGAATAAAAAGCACACATAACTCTGCAAAAATAAATATATCATAATAACAATATTGGTAACCATTCATTGAGTATTACTTGTATGCCATGCTTCGTTTGCTAAGTGCAATTTTATTTAAACCTCACAATAAGCCTATGAGTTAGGTATAGAGTCAGTGAGGACTCTTTGAGGCACCAAGTGACAGAAAATTCACTTCAAGCTGACTCATAATATAAAAGAATTTTTATGGGGTATGTCAATTAAAAATCCAGATTTAGTTCTGGCTTCAAGTGAGACTTGATCCAGCAACTGTAAAAGATATCCCCAGTGACTCAGGTTTTCTCCTTCTCCTTCCTGCTTTCTTATTGGCTTTCTCTTTGGGATTCATGCAGTCAACCTAGAAGTTCCAGGATTTCCCGTGATGGCAAAATGAAATATCAAAAATACAGTAACAGAAATGAAGAATCCCTCTGATGGGATCATTTAGTAGACTGGACATGACTGAGGAAAGACTCTTTGAGCTGGAGGATATGTCAACAGAAACTTCTAAAACTGAAAATTAAAGAGAAAAAAGACCAGGGAAAAAAAAGGAACAGAATAACCAGAACTGTGGGACAACTACAAAATGTGTAATATACATATAATGGAAGTACCAAAAGAAGGAGAGACAGAAAGGAACAGAAGAAAAATTTAAAGTAATAATGACTGAGAAATTGCCCCAAGTTAATGTCAGACACTCAACCACAGATCCAGGAAGTTCAGAGAACACCAAGAAGGAAAAATGCCAAAAGAAAGAAAGAGAGGAAGGAAGGAAGGGAGGGAGGAAGGAAGGAAGGAAGAGAAAGAGAGAATGAGTCCCCCGGGAGCAGGGTAAGGTATGGAGACAGCCAGAGCTTACCTGTACAGTGACTTGATCAGTTCAATAAAGTGTACACCTTAAAGAAGAGAAAAAAGATAAAAAGATAAAAGAAACCATACATCTAGGCATACTGTATTCAAACTGCAGAAAATCAAAGATAAAGAAGTAGATGAATCCACTATCAGAGTTGGAGACTTCAACACTCCTCCATTAGAAATGGACGGATCCAGCAGGCAGTAAGGATGTAGCTGAACTCCACAGCACCAAGAAGCCATTTCCAAAAGCGAACAACAGGAGACAAAGAGCAGGCAGAATGTTCCATGAGTGGGCCCCAGGTCTGCCCCCTGGAAGGGGCTCCCCAAACATTGTTTTTTGGGATCTTGGCCCCACGCTCTGGGGGATGCTTCCTTCCCCGTTGTCCTCCTTGGCCATATCTAGGTCGGCCATTGCTGGCTCTGCCTTCCCTGGGGCTGCACTAGGACACAAACCCTGTGCCACCTCCCAGATTCTCTTGATGGCATCCTTCCCCCATGGTTCCAGGAATCCACCCTGAAAACATCCTTCCAAAGAACAAAACAACATATACACAAGGCCATTCATTGCAGCCCTATTTGTAATCACAGCTCAACTGGAAACAACTCAAATGTTTGTCAGTAGGGGTCTGGTTGAATAAATTACATCCATGCAATGAAATTCTGATGCAGCTGTAAAAAGAATGAGGAAGTTCTCTGTGCAATGGAATGATCTCCATAATATATTGTTAAGTGAAAAAAGCAAGAGGTAGAACAATGCACATAGTATGCCAACTTTGGTGTAAGAAAAAGGGGAAAATAAATACATGTGCTTATTTTTGCCAGAAGGAACACTGAAAAATGGGGTAAAGACTGTCGGGAGGGAAATGAGATTTCTCTAAGGATACCTTTTAATACTGTTTTGACTTGGAACTGCACAAATGTTTAACATATTCAAAAATAGTTACATCAGAAAGGAAAAAATGCAAACCCCCAAACTGAAGGCAGAGCTCTGAGGATTCAGTGATCATTAGGAGTTGGTGAGCAAGGGAAAAAGGAAAGCCTTCAACCGACAGGGGGTAACGTGGCAGGAGCAGGTCTAGGGGGATCAAGATTCAGTCTGGGACACGCTGAAGTCTACGTGCAATTAGACATCTAAATGGAAATGGTGAACGGGCCGTTCGGTGAGTCTGGGGACCAGAAAGGAGATATAAAATGAGCATCGTTGGCACGTAGTGGGTGTTTAAAGCCATGAGACAGGATGAGATCGCCGAGGGGATGCAGATAATACAGAGGAAAGGCCTTGAGCCTGAACCCCAGGGCCCTAGGTTGTCAGCAGTCAGGGAAGCGAGGATGCCCCAGCCAGCGAGGCAGGAGAAGTGGATTCCAAGTGAGGGGAGGGGGTTCCTGAAAGACAAAGGGGCCACATGTGTGAATCAGGTGAGACCCAGTGAGACCACCTGCCTTAGCAATGGACCTGGAAGAGCAGTTTCCAAGGAGGGGTTTAAGGGGAATGGAAGCAAACATGTCAGGGACAGTGAGTATAGTTATCTTTTTTTTTTCTTTTTTTGGCTGCATTGGGTCTTCATTGCTGCCCGAGGGCTTTCTCTAGTTGTGGCGAGCGGGGGCTACTTTTCATTGCAGTGTGCGTGCTTCTCATTGCGGTGGCTTCTCTTGTTGCAGAGCACGGGCTCTAGGCGTGCAGGCTTCCGTAGTTGTGGCGCACAGGCTTAGCTGCTCTGCGGCATGTGGGATCTTCCCGGACCAGGGATCAAACCCATGTCCCCTGCATTGGCAGGCGGATTCTTAACTGCTGCGCCACCAGGGAAGTCCCAGTTATCTCTTTTTTTAAAGTGTTCTCTAAAGAGGAATAGAGAAACGGGGCGATAGGTGGGGGAAGATGCAGAATCCGAGAGCTTTATGTTTTGACACAGGAGCAGTATCAGCACCCAGATGGTGATGATCCAGCAGTGAGGGGAAAACAAGATTGCCAGAGAGAAGGTGTAATTATATAACCTCTAGGAGGAGGAAAATGATGCTTCGGGAGGCAGTCAGCAGGGGCTGGGATGGTGACTTGCCAAGGTCACTGGGCAGAACGTGACCCCTACCACGAACTCCGTCATGTTACGCAGTGAGGACCAGCCTCTGGCTCTGCCCATAAATGGCCACAGACCTGGAGCAGCTCTTGCCTCCCAGGGACAATCAAAGCAAAACCACCTCCATCAATCAGCGCCCAGATTAGATATGAACGGCTGAGGCCTTGCCAACCAGCTCCAGGTCTGACAGCTGCCTGGGAAGATCGGAAGGCTCTTAAGCCCCAGCACGCCTCTGAGAGCTTCCACCAAGCCTCTGTGAGAGCAGCCACATTGCTCACACACAGCCGTCCAAGGTCAGAGGACAGGGGACCCCACAGAACCCACCACAACTGGCAGGCAGAGCATCACAGCCAGGACCTATACAAAACTCAGAGATGGGATGGCCCAGGGATAAAAGTTCTCCCTCTCTCCTTACAGCTGCAGGATCTGCATGCTGGCCTATGGTGATACTGCACTTGTAAAAAAAAAAAAGGGGGGGGGGCACAGTTACCCATACCCCCTTGCAATATGACTTTGCAACGCTTCTCATTAAAGTGGAGCCTGTGTCCCCAGCCCTTCAATCAGGGTGGCCCAGTGACTTGCTTTGACCAACAGAATGTAGTGGAAGCGATGGTGTGCAGGGTGGGAGCCTGGGCCTCAAGGTCTGCAGGCTCTTACCTGCTCCCAGCCCCCTGCTACGCTGCCCGTGAACAAGCACGCGCTCCCTGCTAGACTTGGGCTGACCACACAGCAGAGACCAGCCACCTTGGACCCTGGACCAGCCAGTCTCAGCGGACACAGAGTTGACTCCGGGTGCATGAGTGAGCCCAGCTGAGATGGGAAAAATGCCCAGCGGATCCAGCCCAAAGGGCCACCCTGCAGAGTTGTGAGCTTGATAAGTGGGGCTGCTTTAAGCAGCAAACATTAACTGATACATCAAACCGATGTCCACAGGTGACAGGAAGAATTCAGTCACCGCTGGTTGACAACACATCTTTGGTGAAGGATTATTCAATAAGACTTTAAACCTCGATTCTTGGCACAAGAGAGTGTGGGCTGAGGCCAAGCGTGGGAATGGAAGGCAAAGCCCCGAGGGAAGGACCAGCAAGGGTGTGGTGGGCCCAGAGGTGCACATGCAGGACGGCACGCCTGGGCAGCCCTCCGAACCACACCCCGGATCAGGCCTGCAACCCCACGCCTCTGCCCACTAGCCCGACACACACAGGCAGGAGCCCCCTGGAGCTCACATCACCACTGCAACCCCAAATGACCCCTTCTCGAGAGGTCACAGGCCCCCTGTTCACCAGAGTCTGGACGCCATGGTCCTGCAGTCTGGAAGCTACGATGAGGAGCAAGGTGGACCTTCAGGCCAGTCATCCAAGGGGCGTGGGGAAAAACACCCCCCCCCCACCTTCCACTGCCAACACAAGCTGGAGAAAGCTGCAGGGGAATCAGAGTCACAAGACAAGAGTAAGGGATTCACTTAAATCAAGAAAGCAAAAGGAGACTTCAGAGCAGAGATGGAGGATATTGCTAACAATTTAGCGTGAATTTGAGAGGGCCCAGTGGAAGGTCTGGAATCATTAAGTTCAGGGTTCAAATACTGCCTGCTGGATTACTGGCCTACAGCTTCTTGATGTCCATGGTGACCCAGCTTCCTCACCTCTGCCTGTTCACGAAAGTTGAAGAAAATAAGGCATGCATGGTGCGGAGTGTAAAGCGAGTCAGCCAGGGCCAATTCGTTTCCATCCTACTGTTCTGACACCTGAAGTTTCAACCACCGCTTCTGATGATCAAAAATGTTTCAGGGCTTCCCTGGTGGCGCAGTGGTTGAGAGCCCGCCTGCCAATGCAGAGGACGCGGGTTCGTGCCCCAGTCTGGGAAGATCCCATATGCCGCGGAGCGGCTGGGCCTGTGAGCCATGGCCGCTGAGCCTGCGCGTCCAGTGTGCTCCACAACGGGAGAGGCCACGGCAGTGAGAGGCCCGCGTACCGCCAAAAAAAAAAAAAAAAAAAAAAAGTTTCAATGACCATCTTATCTGGTCTTTCTGTCTCCTGATGCACTCTCCCTCCTCTCCCTCCCCACCCCATCTCTGGTTATGCAGTGCTAGCAGATTCCATTACTCCCAAGGAAAGAACCCAATTGTATATCATCCACCACAAGACCATGAGGCTCCTGACATTTTCTGATCCTTGCACATTTTCTTGCTCAAGCTTCTATCCTTGTCACAGCTCAATAAAGCCCAGTTTCACCTTTTAAAACAACTAAAGGTAAAACCCTAATGAGTCAAATGGGACAGCAACACCTACACCCCTGGGAGGGCTTGAACAAGTCAGTGGGTCCTGAGTCCCTCATGCTGTGAGAAGAAGATGCTCCATAAATGCTCTCTTCCTCCTCCTTCTCCGTCCTCCCTCTTTAAAGGGGAGTAGTGAGCTCTGTGGGTGCCCTGAAGCGAATCTAACATTAGCTATTAGCGTGTGTAAAAGAGGAGAAGGCAAATAGTCTTGTAAGAGCAGAAGGAGGGAGAGAAGGAGGGAGAACGAAACAGAGAAGCAATCAAAGGGAAAGACATCAGCCCTGCCCACTTCCACGGGATGCAGAGGTGGCCCTTTCATTCAGGGACACACCTGCCAGGCAAACAGATCTAGACAAATGCAAAGGGAAACTCATTCCAGCCATGAGGGCAACCTGCCTTGTCCTTTGATGGTCAACCAAGGACTGCCAGCCATCAGGAACCCCACCAACAGAAAGAAAAACATTCACAAACAGGACAACTAGACCCAAAGAAAACAGAGCTGTAGGATGAAGAAGGAAAAAAAATTTTTTTAATTCTAATTAGTATTTTCAGAGAAATTTAAGAGTAAGTTTCATTAGAAGACTACTTCAGTTAAAAAAATATTGAATTTATTAACATCACAAATGTAGAACCTTATTTAAGTTCAGCTTATTAATCTCATTATTCTAATTATAAATCTACCAAATTTCAAGCAATTATTTTCAGAACGTTTTTATAACTTCATTAAGTTCTCTTTATATTTGAAATTGCTACATTAATAAATTTATCATACTTTATCTTATTTATAAGCATTTCATGCATTCACCTGACTCCAAAAACCTTCCAAGTACTTAAGTATTTCCTTATTTAACCAAGGTTGATAAATCTAACTGATAAAACTTAAAATATGTATCTTCTATGTTAAATATTCTAACGTTGTTTATAAACAATAAGGTTTCAGCTTAAAATCACAAATCTAAATCAATGCTTCAATTATAACTTTTAAAATGAATTCAAGGCTAATTTATTAGCTAATTTAGTATGCCAAGTTATCTTAAAAATACAAATAACCCGGGACTTCCCTGGTGGCACAGTGGTTAAGAATCCGCCTGTCAATGCAGGGGACACAGGTTCGATCCCTGGTCTGGGAAGATCCCACATGCCTTGGAGCAGCTAAGCCCATGCGCCACAACCACTGAGCCTGTGCTTTAGAGCCCGCGAGCCACAACTACTGAAGCCTGCGCGCCTAGAGCCCGTGCTCTGCATCAAGAGAAGCCACCACCACAATGGAAAGCCCGCGCACCGCAACTAGAGAAAGCCCGCGTGCAGCAATGAAGACCCAATGCAGCCAAAAAAATAAATAAATTTATTTACTTTAAAAAATATACAAATAACCCTAAAATATTAGGACCATGAACTTGCTTCACTTCGACATTTATATTCAATTCTAAATTCAGAATCATCCTAGAGAATGATTATGTCCTTCTAAACAATTTTTGGCCAAGCCTGAGTGTTGAATTAACCTGTGGGAGACTTGGTTTCTCCTCCTAAACTTGGGGGTGTCCAATAGGGTGAAAATCTCAGCGTAGAGACTGTGAGAGCAGGTGTTCAGATGCTGCAGGGGACTTGGCGAGCTGTGGCTCTTTCTCGGCCCGAGTCCTGCTTCCCTGAGAGCCCAGGGTGTTTTGGCATCTGACCCTCAGGCCCAGCCCCCAGCTCCAGAATAGGCATCCCCCAGGGCTGCTCGCTGGGAAAGACACCTGACTTCCCAAACCCGAAGACATGGAGGGCCCTGGCGCCTCTACCCCTTCTCTGCTGAGGAGCTGCCCCCTATCCAGGCTGGGCCCCTAGACTGGCCAGAGGCCTTTCAGTGCCTTCACTGGTCCTGGGAGCAGCCTCCCACACACTGCCAGTTTGGACCTAGGAGTAACTTGACTTAACTGTATGAAGGAACAATTGGGGCCAGAGGAAACATATATTAGAATCAGAAGGCAAGTCCAGGGCAAAGAAAGAGAACAGAAATAATCAAGCCACCAGGGGCAGCCCAGTTGCTCAGACTCTCTGCAGTTGAAGCCTTGGAATCTGTATTTTAAAAGCTCCTTGGGGGACTTCCCTGGTGGCGCAATAGTTAAGAATCCACCTGCCAATGCAGGGGACATGGGTTCGATCCCTGGTCTGGAAAGATACCACATGCTGCGGAGCAACTAAGCCCGTGCGCCACAACTACTGAGCCTATGCTCTAGAACCCACGAGCCACAACTACTGAAGCCCGCACACCTAGAGCCCGTGCTCCACAACAAGAGAAGCCACCGCAATGAGAAGCCTGTGCACCACAACAAAGAGTAGCCCCCGCTCGCCGCAACTAGAGAAAAGCCCACACATAGCAACGAAGACCCAACGCAGCCAAAAATGAATAAATAAATAATTTAAAAAAAAAGAAAAGCTCCTTGGGTCATTCTAGTTTTAAGAGTTATGAAACGTGGGACCTAAATTTGGCACCAAGCTTCCACGTGGCCAAAGCGAAAAGGGAAGCATGTTACATGATACATAAAATAGTTCTTGTTGCCCAAAAGAGAAAATATACTGAAACTTTCCCCAGCACTTGTCTGTAAAATAGATTTCTTACATATTGGTGACTCGTAAAATAGGTGTAAAGAACATATAATCATTGATTCCCTGAAGTTCTTTCTTATGGTGGCCTTTGAGTAAAGCCTAAGGCACAGTCTGAAACACAGATGAGCAAAAGCAGTTCTGCAGGGACCAAGGAAACATGGGCTAAGCATTCTCCTCCTGTTGGTCTGAATACACCCAAAGAAAGAAAACTTTTTAAAGCCTTTTGACGGCAGAATCTTTTTCAAACAAAACCTAATGTAAAACCTCAATATATAAAACAAATAAAAGTCAAGCAGCTCTAAGTGGAAAGGAGGCCCAGAACCCTGCGTTTTTGTCCAGCCCCTGCCCCTACCAGGTTCCCTGAAGCACCCCCGTCAGGGAAACTTACAGTTGTGATGGCAAACAGGTCTGATACACTGTATGAACTCAACTGATTGGTAGTGGCCGTACTGAGTTGATAAGTATTTGGATAAATTGTTTGCATTAAGGGCCCCAAATCTTCACACCCTCACTGCAGTCACACCCTTATAAAGTGACTTTTTGAATCCTCCTTTCAACAGATGGTGTGATTTTCCCCATCCCTTAATTCTGAGTTTGGCTTAGGTTGTGATATAAGCAGAAGCTTCCAAAAGGGCTTGCAGGTTGCCATTTCTGCTCTTGCATCTGTACCTTTTTACCGACCACGGTCCTTGGACTCGTTTAATCAGTAGAAATTGATGAGGCCATATGAGAATTTCAGGCAAGGCTCTATTGGGACTCGTGTTGCAGCACAAGGGAGTGAAAGCAAGTAACAAGGTGCCCTTGTTCACAAAGGGGGCTGGTCCCTTAAATAGGGTGAGGTTAGGGGCAAACTGGTGGGTTGGGCCGGAGCGGTGGCTTAGGTGATCTGCTCATCCTCTCGGTGGTACTGTGCGCAGGGGGCATGTGCAAGTACCCTGCTTTTGCTCCCGGCACTTCAGAAGGGGCAGTTGGGTTTCGGCCTTTTTGTATCACATTGTTCATAGCCCCAACAGCTCATGCACACAGTTATTTTTAGTCCCTTATAGTTTCTTGTATTCTGTTGCTCCAGGAGAATTTGTCCAGGTACAAGTACTGCGGCACAGGGTCCCAGGTCCCAGCCCATCTCAGATCCCTGGCATGGTGAGTAAATGGCCAAGCCAGGACTCGAAGCCTGGCAGGCTGGCCCCAGAGCCTGCACTCATAGCCAGCATGCAATGTCACCTCCCCAAGAGATTAGGGGAACTTAAGCTCTTTGGACAGATTCTTTCCCTGGGCCTAAACTAATCTTCAAATCCAACATGGCTCAGTCCCAAAAGAAAAACACATCTAGGAAAGTAGGAGTGAAAACAGGGAAGGTCGGGGACTTCCCTGGTGGTCCAGTGGTTAATACTCCCTGCTTCCAATACAGGGCACGCGGGTTTGACCCCTGGTCAGGGAACTAGATCCTGCCTGCTGCACAGTATGGCCCCCACCCCCCAAAAAAAAGAAAGAAAAAGAAAACAGGGAAGGGATTCTTTCCAGTTGTACTCATTTCTACTGGTGTATCCTGATCAGTTGTGATGTGTTACAAGTAATTGGTTCCTTAAAATATTAACGTCTGTAACTAACTGACTTATAAAACAAATTAAACAAAGTCCAGGTTCTGCCCATAATTGGGTTCCTCTTGTTCCCCTGTGTTCCCATGTGCCTCCTCAAGAGAGAAAGAAGTCTTTAAAAATTTTCCCAGTCTTAAAAAATTTTTTTCTTTTTAATTACAAAGAAGGTACTGGTACATTTTCTCTTCTTTCTTAATTCACTTGTCCATCCATTCATTCATTTATATTCAGTAAATGCTTATTGTGTGCTTACTACATATGCTAGGTCGTAAGGACACAACCATGGACAAGACATAATTTGCCTGGCCTCTTGGAGCTTTCATTCTAGTACAAAGAAAACAACAATTTTTACTGAGGGTAGGCAATACTTGATGCCATAAAAAAAACTAAAGGAGGATGTGGAATACAGATTGGGTGGAGGTGACCAGGGAAGACCATTATGACCACTATTGTGAATTAACTGTATACGCTTCTAGTTTATATTTATTAAAAATATGTGTATCTGGGCTTCCCTGGTGGTACAGTGGTTAAGGATCCACCTGCCAATGCAGGGGACACGGGTTTGAGCTCTGGTCCAGGAAGATCCCACATGCTGTGGAGCAACTAAGCCCATGTGCCATGGATGCTGAGCCTGGGCTCTGGAGCCCGCAAGCCACACCACCTGAGCCCATGTGCCACAACTACTGAGCCTGCACTCCAGAGCCCGCGAGCCACGACTACTGAAGCCCACGTGCCTAAAGCCCGTGCTCCACAACGAGAAGCCACCGCAATGAGAAGCCCACGCACCACAACCAAGAGTAGCCCCTGCTCGCCGCAACTAGAGAAAGCCCATGCGCAGCAACAAAGATCCAAATCAGCCAAAAATAAATAACTAAATTAATTAATTTAAAAAATGTGTATCTGGAACAATATGTAATAAATATATACTAAATATAATCACAGTGCATAGGAGACCTGCTTCTGGGAGGATGGAGTAGACATACTTCTCCCTAGTCCTCCCAAGTACAACTGAAAACCCTGGACATTGATATAAAACAAACCTAAGAAGACTCTGAAAGGTAGAGAGGAGGAGGCAGACTGGCCAGGACGCTTGGGACCTGAGGAGTGACATGCCATGAGTTACTGAGGCTTTCTCTGCCTCATATACAGCAGACTTGGACCTGAAGAAACTGGCTACCTGGAAACCGGTAGCAAAGGACCAGGAAAGGGGCAGCCTAGCAAGACACAAAGCTTTTAGACAACCATGGCTCCACTCTAGCCACACACCAAAAAAAAACCTCCAGCAAAAAACAATGTGACCCCCCTCCCACCCCTGTCAGCAAAGGCCCATTGGGGAGCCTAGACCTCTAACAACTGCCAAGCTATAAGGAAGGACCCAAAACTCATGCAGGGTGATGTCAGAGAAGGCTGAGCAGGAAGCTGGGACTTTCATCCCTGGTGGGTAGCAATGAGACCTCCCAATCCCACCCATCCCCATGATGTCAGCAGAGACCATATGGGAAGCCTGGACTTCCACCCCCACCAGCAGCAACTAGGTCCCCTCCCCTTTCCTGCTGGGGTAGAGGGAGAGGAGGCCCAGGGGAGAGTGGACTTTCACTACCACCCAAAGGTAAAGAGGTCTCCCTCTCTACCACCCCTCCCATGGTTCAGTGGAGGTCTAGTGGGCAACTGTTAACTCTACATCCCCACCCAGCAGTGATGAGGAGACCCTCCCCACCTTGGGTGTCAATGAAGGCCTAGTAGAGAATCTGGATTTCTATCCCATCCTTTATCTGACAAAGACTTTAAAGCAGCCAGCATACATATTCTTCAATGAGCATTACAAACATGCTTGAAATAAATGAGAAAACAAGGTCTCACCAAAAAAACAGAATATCTCTGCAAAGAAATAGAAGACATAAAGACCCAAGTGGGAATTTTAGAACTGAAAAATACAATGACTGAAATTAAAGACTCAATGGACAGGTTCAACAGCAGAATGGAGGGGACAGAGAAAAGAGTCAGTGAACTTGAAAACAGAACAAGAGAAATTACTCAGTCTGAACAACAGAGAGAAATTAGACTGGAGAAAAAAAAATGAACAGAGCCTCAGGGACTTGTGGGACTATAACAAAGGATCTAACGTGTCATTGGAGTCCCAGAAGGAGAGCAGGGAGAGGAGAAAGAGAGTAGGGCTAAAAAAATACTCAAAGAAATAATGACTGGGACTTCCCTGGTGGTCCAGTGGTTAAGAATCCGCCTTCCAATGCAGGGGACGTGGGTTCAATCCCTGGTGGGGGAACTAAGATCCCACATGCTGCGGAGCAACTAAGTCCACGTGCCACAACTACTGAGCCCGTGTGCCACAACTACAGAGCCCACACACCACAACTAAAGAGAAGCCTGCAAGTCACAACTAGAGAGAAGCCAGCATGCCATGACGAAGAGCCCACATACCGCAACTAAGACCCGACACAGCCATAAATAAATAAATAAATATTTTTTAAAAAGGAAAGAAATAACGGCTGATAAGTTCCCAAATTTGGCAAAAGACATAAACCTGTAGACTCAAGAAGCTGGGCAAACCCTAAGATAAACCTAAAGAAATCCACACCAAGACACTACATAGTCAAACTTCTAAAAACTAAAGACATCACTTTATCCTGCAAAAATAATATTTTTTTGCATGTGTCAATTTTCACTAAGTTATGCTACAGTAACAAATGATCCCCAAATCTCAGTGGCTTATAATAATAATAATTTCTCACTCTGTTACATGTCTGGTCAATGTGTCACTATCCCAGGGTCCAAGCTAAAGGAGAACCCATTACCTCAGTCTCATGGCAGCGATAAAACAGCAATAGCTGAACTATGCAAGGGCTCTTAAAACTGCTGCTCAGATGTGGCAAAGTCATGTCCACTCAAAACTCACTGACTAAAGTCACACAGCCAATCTCAGTGTTGGTGGAGAAATGTATTTCCACCCACTACAACAGTAGGTACTTCAAAGTCAGATAACGAAGTATGTGGATGCATAACCCAAATATAGGGAGGGAGAGAAGAATTGGAAACAACAATCCAATCTACCACAATCTGCTCACTGGGTCACAAGGATTCATTTCCTTCCTGGTTGCCCGTAAATTACATTAATTAATGCTCCCAAAGACTTCCCAAAAGTCTCACCCAATCATAGCATCAGACATAATGTCCAGGATCTCATGAGCCACACCGGATCCTGAGTTAACTTTTCTTGGAAACCTGGAATGAAAAAGACAAATGATATGTCCTACACACTCCCAACATACAGTAGTGGAAAGAGAAATGACAGACATGGAAACACACTACACATTCCCCATTTAAAAGGGGAGGGCAGCCCAATCTGGGTGTGAGGTAAGCAAGAAGCAGCCTTCCTGCAGCAGAGGAATAAGCAATTGGAAAATTATAAGAGATGTACCCATAGCTGCATTTTAACTGCATTTAATCGTCAGAGTAAAATTTTAAATGGCCATATTGTTTACTGTCATATGTTCACATATGTTTGGCATTTGGACACTTCTGAAGAACATAACCACAAAAACAAAGCCTGACTAAAGAGGATCCCAAAGGAAGGCACCAGGAAATTTTATTATTACAATGGCCGGAGGATGGAAGGAATGTCGCGGCCTTGCCTGCACCCTCACCCGCCCCCCCACTGCCACCACGGAGAGTATGCTTCAGGCATAGCTATTTCAATGCAGCTTTAACACGTTAACCAAATATGGGTGAAGCCCAGCTTTGAAACAGTGTTCTAAGAGTGTACTGACTCTGAATGCTCACCCATGCGTCACATCTTTGGAATGTTTGGGGAAAGGGTGCCAGACAAACCTGGCACACAGTCTTCTGAAGTGTGTCCGTGTTTGGCAACCAAAGGCTGTTGAGAGAAAGACAGGTTGGTCCTGGATTGTTCTTTCCAGTGTGCTTACAATATGAATAGCAAGACCGTCATGGAGTACTGAATGAAAGTGACTAATTACACACAACCTAAATGTTCAACAGTAGAGAACATGGCGTTAAATGATGGACTATTGAGGGTAAAATATTAGGCAATTAAAAATGTTTTCACAAGGGGCTTCCCTGGTGGTGCAGTGGTTGAGAGTCCGCCTGCTGATGCACGGGACATGGGTTCGTGCCCCAGTCCAGGAAGATCCCACATGCCGGAGCAGCTGGGCCCATGAGCCATGGCCGCTGAGCCTGTGCGTCTGGAGACTGTGCTCCGCAACGGGAGAGGCCACAACAGTGAGAGGCCCGCGTACTGCAAAAAAAAAAAAAAAAAAAAGTTTTCACAGAAATTTTAATGGGCCTTAATAGAAACAGAATTATAAATGTAGTCATGTGTACACACACACACACACACACACACATGGCCTATCCTTCCATACATCCATTCACACATTAGAAAAATACTCAATAATTAAATGCATAAAAAAAAATTTCCAAATGCTTAGCCATTCAGCTCTCTTGACAAATAGTTCCTCATTATATTCACCCAGATACAACATAAATTCTTAACTATTTTGAAATAGATTTCAATTTAGGAAAAAACACAATAAGCACATTTATATAGTAAATAAACTTTATTTATCTGTTCTTCTGAGATGACATTGCCAACAGTCACAGATTTGCATACGATACAGTTATGTATTGACTATTTACAATTTACAGTAGTATTTTTTCCTCTGAAAAATATAAGTACAAAAGCTAAGTAAACAATGAGGTACTGCCATTTGGATTTATCATATGTCATAGCTTAAAGAACTAGTCTTTAGCAAATATTCAACAAATCAATCTGGATAAAATAGTCAATTAAATGCTCTAATATATCAGGAAAAAAATCCACTAAGTTCCACCTCAAAATGTATTGCACAAGTCTTTTAAAAAAATCACCCTAAAAATAAATAGGAAAGGCAAGCAGTTCTTTAAAAAGAGGGACAAAAAGAATGGAAGAAAGGAAAATTAAATGAGCCCACAAATCAGGTTAAGTTATTCAAAGTATCTTTTAAACAACATAAAACTCTTCCCAACAGAAAAACTGAAGAATCCCCCCCCCACCAAAAGCTATCACCGTTTCTCCACTGATATAATCTATTTTAAAGGCAGTCTGCAATCTTTCTGTGGCCAATGTCAGATTTTTCTTGGTCTTCTGGCTACATGAGGGGCCCTGAATAACAGCTTCGTTCTCTAAGAACAGCAAACGTGCACAGTTTTCCAGGCCTGCCCAACATCACTCTCCCCACTTCTTCAAGATGAAGGTCGGAGCCATGACTGGAAAAGAAAAAGGGTGAGGATAAAGAAAGAAAGAAAATGACATATGTACACTACTATGTATAAAATAGATACCTAACAAGAACCTACTGTATACCACAGGGAACTCTACTCAATGCTCTGTAGTGACCTAAATGGGAAGGAAATCTGAAAAAGAGGGGATATAAGTATCTGTGTAACTGATTCACTTTGCTGTATACCTGAAACTAACACAACATTGTAAAGCAACTATACTCCAATAAAAATTTAAAAAGAAAGGAAGGAAGGAAGGAGGGAGGGAGGAAAGGAGGAAGGAAGGGAGGGAGGAAGGAAGGTAGGGAGAAAGGGAGGGAGAAAGAAAAACCTTTTAAAGCTAACTTTCTGTGAGATTTATTTTTTCAAGTTAAAGTAAAATTATATCAAGATTATATTCTATGGTCTGAGGACTGAAGCAGAAATATTCTAAATATTAAATCCTAAAGGAATCTTTTAAAAATTACTGTTCTTGGAATGACCTTTTAGTCAGCAGTCCTGGAAAGTAGTATTTTTAAGTGAAATCTGGAACTGCAACCTTTCAGCACATATTGAAGGCTACCAGGTCATGATTAGAGAAAGCCAGGAGTAAACGTGCTGACATGGCAGAATCTCACAAGAATGCAGACTGGATTTAAGAGGACAAAAGGTTCTTCCTTTTTCCCTAATGTAATGATTTTTCTACATATTGCAGTTCTCCCAGGATGCCAGGCATGGTGGCAGAGGATAACAGCACTTTGGTGTGAAAAAGCTATGTATGCCTCGTGAAATTAACAAACTTAATTTTAAAACCATAATCTGCTATGAAACATGATGCTAAACCTTCCTAAAAAGGTTTCTCTAATTAAGATGCTAAAAGCCAGTGGTCAAATCAAGTATGAGGTTAAAAATGCATAAAAATAAAATACCAAAAAGATTAATAGAGACAAACTTTTCAAATATATTTTAGTTCTAGAGAAAGTATCAAGGTCTTCTCAACTTGTAAATGAACAATATAATCCACCACTCATGATCTATCTCCAAGAGTTTACTATTTATAAAACTTGTTCAACACTCATGTTAGTCCTAGAAACGTAGAGAAGATAAGAAAAAGATCTCCTATGACATTTAAAACCCTTTGTCAGTTATTACTTTCAAACGTTAGTTTGCACTGTTGCAGGAAAAGAAGTTCATGCGTGATTCAATAATGCTGCACAATGTCAATGTCATGAGAGACCCAAAAAAGGCTGGGAGAACTTTTCTAGTTCAAAAGAGACCTGAAGAACATGACAACAAAATGCAATGTGCAATCTTTCAATGGATCCTGGAATTTTAAAAATTATGAGACAGACATTATTTGGAAAAATGGGAAAATGTGGATATTTACTATATATTAGATAAGAGCATTGTATTAATATTAAATTCCTGAGAGTCGTAACTGTATTGTGACTATGTAGGAAAAGGCCCTTGTTCTTAAAGATACTTGGTAAAGTATTTAGTTTATGTTTGCAAGTAACTGTCAAATGCTTGCAAGCACCATGTTTGCAAGCAACTGTCAAATGTCACAGACGGAAAAATATATATGGAGAGAAAGCAAGAGTGAGAGCAAGTGAGAAAATTTGGCAAATGTTAATGACTGGTAAATGTAGGTGGAGGGTATATGGATGTTCATTGTACTATTTTTACAAATCTTGTTTGAAGTTTTTCAAACTAAAAGTTGAGGAGACAATCAACGGAAATGCTACAGAATATACCTTTCAAGTGATAAATGATACTATTTAAATGCAATAACAAGCATGATACAGTATTTATAATATTATAAACAAAGGTAAATGTTAAGACTTACTGAATTAGATTTGGGATTTACAAGACTAATGACAGTTTTAGATAATCACTAAGGCAGCTGACATTAAAAATAAAAATGAGATTCAAATGTAGGCGGAAAGGATATTTAAAGCAAAAACGTTAAAAAATGCTATATATTAACGTTTTAAAACTTGATACTGTTAGTTGAGCACTAGGTTAATTAATAATCAGAGAACCTTTAATTTAATTATAATTAAGTTCTACAGATTGTGATCCAGCTTATTTGTCACTTGTGAAAATTCTTGCAAAGTTTGAGGTAAAGATGTACCCTAAATTTTTAGGGGTGCTAAATCACACTAACAGCATGGATAATATGTGGAGGTGATGGGAGGGGTGTTTAAATGTGAGGACAGCCAACTGTGTCCAAACATTTTAGATGCCTCCCCCTCATTGTAATAATATGTTAATTAGAAACAGCCACATTCAATTAGAGCAAGCTGCCTAAGGGTCTCCTCAGGACAAATGTGCTACTTTGTTATACTGCATGATCCCAGGAACTAATAAAACTGCCATTTATTTTAAAATCAATTTTACTAGTGCTCATTATTTCAGATTAGCCTTGACTCTAAGAATGTTTTACAATATTTTACATTCTGGATTCATGAAATACATCACTTTTATCTAGAAAATGATTTTTCATTTTTCTCTCACAAGCTTTATTAACTTCAAAGACCATTCTTGAGAAATAAAAAACAAAAAGGAATGTAAAATACATAAGATTTTTTTGGATTCTTTAGCAAAATTTCAAAGACCAATTCTGAAACATTCAGCTACTGTTTAAAGAGCTAAAATTTCCTAGAATTATGTAACATTTACTGGTGGTGATTATTAATCTATATATTATTAATCTATAAAGCAAAATTAACAGAAAATCCCTATATTAACCCATAGCATAATCATATTTTCATTAAACAAAAGAGCAAAAGAACTCCAGCATAATGGTTAGTATCATGCAATACATTTAATTTTTTCAGAAAAGACAAAAGACATATTATTCTTCACTCACCACATGCTAACTAAGCACAGACTGACGATTTACTCAGAAGATACCACTGCGAGGTGAAGTATACTACAAAGCCAGGAAGAAAAAAAGCTTATTGGATTAGTTTTAAGACAACATAACACAGAGATTATATGTGTATATGAACTTCAAAGGATTAAACAGAATGTACTTAAATTTTTCTCACATCTCCCCAAATCAAGGGAGGATAGGCTAAGGAATCTGTAATAGCTCCCTCCCATCCTAAGTAAATATAACACTATGTAGTGGAGATTTTACTTGGAACTTTAATTTAAAAGTTTAAACAACACAATTAAAGATGTACTTACATTTTAAGTACATATTTATATGCTAGACATAATTAAGTCATGATTATTTGGTTTATAAAAGGATTTCTTTCATAATTCCATTAAAGCACACATTACAATTTGATTTACATAATTTCAATTTACCACCAAAAATCTGGGGGGAAATGTTGATGAATGTGAATACAGTGTGTCTATATGTTGAATCATCATTCCTAAAATATGTCAATTTTATCAATGAATAACTCTTGTATATCAACAGTATATCAGGAATGGTTTCAGGAATGATAACCCAAACCAAAGTTTCTGTTCAAGGGGACCCAATCTCTGCAAACACAGTTTTACTATAGCAACCTCCTTAAATAAATTCTATGTCCTATTTAACATGGTCATAAACCAAGATTATTAATTAGCTTCCTGGTTTGCTTTAAAACAGCATCAGCAAAAACAGTTGTTTATAAAATCTGAGTCTATTCTTAGTGTAACCAACCTCAGAAGCATCACTTTATTTATCTTTTAAATTTAATGTACAGTTAGTAAGGAACAGCAAAATCAAAAGACAAAGTAGAAAATATCTGCAACACACAACACAATAAGGCTAACATCCCATTGGAAAACTGGCAAAAGCATGTGAAATATATGTATGCTCCCTGTGTCTATGCTTGTTAAGTACTGAAAAACTGAAATAATCTAAGTGTCCATGGATAGGAAATTGATGAACTCAGCTGTAGGACATCCATATAATCAACCAATCAAAAGAATAAGGTAAATCAGTTTGTAATGAGGTGGAATTATATAAAAATAAGTGAAAAAAGCAAGCTGTTGCATACTCTCATTTTTATAAAATAAAATACTTAAATGATAAAGGAATAATTATAAATACATAATTATAAAGCTGGGGGATGTTCACCACACCATTAGCAAACATGACCTTGGCAAGGTGGAGACAGCTGGGAGGCTGAAAATCATGAAGATCTCCCCTTCTATGTAATGTTTCTGAGCTGTTTGCAATGTTTTTTCGCAATGATCACACATCATGTAATTCTAACAATATCAAGAGGTAAAACCACTTTTAAGATAACAAATATATGTTTTACACAGGCAGTGTTTTTCACTATGCATCATTTTTATGTGCGTTTGTTTCTTGAATCCACCTTGCATGCATCTACTGAGACCACGCAAATGGAAAGGTAAACCTCAACTAGAATGGAGAACTTTTATACCTAACGATGCTGAAAAGTTCTGACGATTTTATTAATCTGGAAGAGATTTTTAAAGTTTCAGCCAAAAGGAGAGAATTCAGAAACATTAACTTAAATACAAGACTGGTCTAGGGTAAGGACTGATCAAGAGCTTGACACAACACAAAGGATCAGCATGAAAGCAAAGCAATAACAAAGTCAACAGAAGATCAATCTTTAAAAATGACTAGAGTGGATGAGAAATGAAAACAAGCCAAATCTTTCTCATCAGAATAGAACAATTTTCTTTTAATGGAGTCATCAAGAAAATAGCCATCCAGTTTAAACGTGTCATTAAGTTTGCTAACACTCTAAAGAGAAAAGTATATTCCTAGAAACACATTTTAAAAGAGATTTCTATATAACAAAAGAACCTCTCAATTTCAAGAGATGATTTAGCACTTGATTAAAATAAACTCTTACTGTAATCATCCTAAATAAATAACACTCTCTTTAAAAAAAAAAAAAAAAAAAAGTCTGATGGTGTACTTCCAGGGCAGTCTTATTCAATTAGACAAGCTAAAGACTCCCGTATTGGGACTTCCCTGGTGGCGCAGTGGTTAAGAATCTGCCTGCCAGTGCAGGGAACACGGGTTCAAGCCCTGTTCCAGGAAGATCCCACATGCCCCGGAGCAACTAAGCTCGTGCGCCACAACTACTGAGCCTGCGTTCTAGAGCCTGAGTGCCACAACGACTGAACCCGCATGCCGCAACTACTGAAGCCTGTGTGCCTAGAGCTCGTGCTCCACAACAAAAGAAGCCACTGCAATGAGAAGCCCACGCACCACAACAAAGAGTAGTGCCCCTCCCCCCGCTCACCAAAACCAGAGAAAGCCCGTGTGCAGCAACAAAGACCCCACATAGCCAAAAATAAATAAAATTAATTAATTAATTAAAAAAAAAAAAGACTTTCGTATTCACTCTTGCTCCCACCCTGAAACTCAAACATCCAGTCTACTCTGGCCATTTACACTACCTAAACCATCACAAACCAGGCACAATAAGCTAAAAACTGAGAGGAGGGAAAAGGTTGCTCTAGGGAACACAAAGGTATGTGCATTTGGTATGTGCACTCCTGTAACTTCTGTCTGCTGCATATAAGACAATTATTTCCCACTTGAATGAAATCTAAAACTTTAAAATTTACAACTAACTTAATACTTTAGAGGAAAAGAAACCTTAGAGATAAAACAGTCCAACATACTTGTTTTACCAACAAGGGCCAGAAATATGAAAAAGGTTTGCTCAAAGTTACACAGGGGCTGAGCTGTTGAGAGCTAGCTCTCACCAAGCAAAGCTGCATGTGGTGGCACTCAGAGGTGCTGAAACTGGAGATGGGACATGTTTTGAGCTGGTTTCATTCCTATTAAGCGACCTGACTGTTGTAGTGAGGTCTTTCATGGTTTATCTTATACACATTATTGGTTTACCTTTCCAAGTCTCACCTTCTAGGAAAGACGCGTTCTACTCATCACTACATGTGGCTCAGGAACCACCACCACCAGCCCCACCATGATCACAAAACCCCAGTGCAGGCACTATACGTACTTTGGTTCTCCAACAATCCTAACAAGATAACATTAGTTTTGTGAAGAAACAGAGGCTCTGAGACTTGTGTGTGCACTTTCTTTAACTTCTACCTGCTGCATAGAAGACAATTTTTTCCCACTTGAAAGAAATCTAAAACTTTAAAATTTATAACTAATTTAATACTTTAGAGGAAAAGGAAGCTTAGAGATAGAATAATCCAACATACTTTTGTGAAGAAACAGAGGCTCTGAGACTTGTCAAATGGAGGACTAGGATTCCTTCTCTACACACTGTGACCCTCAAATAAACCAGACTTTACTTATGCTCTATAATTTACTCTTACTTGACAGATAATGGCTTCTCATCTACGAAATACATTCTTCAAATTAGGTTAAACTCTGAAACCATTTATTAAATAATAACTGTTGTATTCTGTAGTGGGGTTTTTCAAATAAACAGTATAAAAGTCACTAAGGAGAGGGGAGATATGGTAAAGAGGGGACATACTGAAAAAAACCTTACCAGCAGTCATGGACAGTTTTCGATCAATGCCACAAAGCAAACATATAATAATTAGGGTCACAAAGCAAAGTTTTTAGAAAGTACTCCTCCTCTCATACCTGCTAAATAACGTAAATGCTGACATGGCTGCACGCTCTCAGCAAAAAGTGCAATCCACGCTCTCTCAAGCATCCCAAATACTAACGGACAGGGGAGGGAGCTCTGCAATATGACGGAGTTTGTTTGGTTTACTTATACCAGCTTTGTAGCCCCCAAACCTAAAATAACAAAATAGTCAATACTGTTGATTTTTAACAGAGGGGAAACTGTAGCTGCGGTTACAACAAATTACAGAAATGGTCCATCTGCAACATATATTTAAAGCTAATGTGACTAAATAGCTTTTAAACAATTATTTAATAAAACCCTTAAAAGCTCTGTTTTCTACACATATAGGTATCTTTCTATTGGATACTTCCATAGAAAAAGAGAAGTCACTATTCTTAGCAGTGTTTTGCTCTAATCAGCTACAGTTCATTGGGGTATGAAACAAGTTATAATTTCTTTAGGAGGCTTGTTCAAAGACAGTGATTCTTACCACTTATTTTATGAATGACAGCAATTTTAAGGCAAATGTGACTTATGTTTCAACTTTCCCAATCAACAGTAATCTTAATTTTCCATCAAATAAGGAAACAATCATGAGTCACTCTATCCTGTACCAAAAATCTCTTTATGCTGACAAAAGGTGACTCAAATTGATAAGTCATCTTTGGGATCTCCCTCACTTCATGCTCACTATAACTTAGTTCATCTTTCCTAAGCATCTATTTTTATTATTTGAATTACATTACTTAAGCATATCTTTTATTCATGTATGAATGAATGGATGCTACCCCTTCCCCCTAAAACTAAAGGTTCCACAAGGGCAACAATCGTATCGTCCATGTCTTCTATTTTCCTACATTTGCCATAACAAGTAAGATGTTACAGAAAAAACCCAAACAAACTTTTTGGCCAACCCAACAGAAGAGAAGTAGGTGACTGTCAACTGAACTCATTCATTAAGCAAAAGATAATGATGGATGAGACTCTGCTTAAAATAGTAGTGGGAAAAAAAAAAAGTAGTGGAAAGAGTGGGACTTTCTTTCTGGGCAGGTCAGCCTCTGGGATAAGGAAGGATTATTTCAGGAAGTCAGTCACCACTTCATCCCTATCTAGAATGAATACCATTTTATTCACAAAAGAAGAGTGTAAAGTTTTTCAAAGATTTTTTTAATTAAACTTAAGAAAGAAACTTTTCGGGCTTCCCTGGTGGCGCAGTGGTTGAGAGTCCGCCTGCCGATGCAGGGGACACGGGTTCGTGCCCCGGTCTGGGGGGATCCCACATGCCGCGGAGCGGCTGGGCCCGTGAGCCATGGCCGTTGGGCCTGCGTGTCCGGGGCCTGTGCTCCGCAACGGGAGAGGCCGCAACAGTGAGAGGCCCATGTAATGCAAAAAAAAAAAAAAAAAAAAAAAAAAAAGAAACTTTTCCATCCACCTTAAAAGGTTTTTAGATGGTTCACTATTTACAGGTAATCAATTCGATTAGTTTCCTTCAAGACAAACCAATCTAAGGCTGTATGTGTGCGTGTGGGGTGAGGGGGAATGTTTCCTACCACATTTGCCAAAGCAGTGACTTAGGATGAGTCTATACTATATTCTAAATCCTGACAAAATGTAGCCCAACAGTAAGATGAGAGGTTGGCTATATCCCAACATCAAGATAAAAAAGAGGCTACAGGAGAATGAACAAAGATAATAAAAGCTTTCTATTTACATCCATCATTTTAAAGTATTTTCTTAAACTGGACTATAATGACAGAATTGTGTCAACGGGCTCAAACTGCATTGGAGATTTTTATTTTCACAAAGACACAGTTGTTTACTCAGTGAAGAGGAAAACCACTCTGAGTGGACTATAGATTATAGAATTGGATGTTTTGCTATATTTAAAACAACATTCTCTCTACTGATGAAGGGCATACATTATAGTTACATACTTCTTTATCAAAAATATCTATAACCAGAAATAACTACAGAGGTATGGCAATATTTTTCAGACCACTAGATACCATGGAGAAATGCTTCACCAAAAAAAACAAAGGCTAACCAAAATAACTGCAACTCTCTCAGAAAATATACAATAGGTAAATAATACAGTATACAATGGAGTACTGGGACAAAAGTCAGGGATGCTGGGATGACCTTAGAGGAAGCCAGAAAGAGGTCAGAACATGCAATGGGTCAAAGGAGAGGAACTTCATAGATGGCTGATAAGTGCTGGGGTTATTTAGCCTGGAAGGTAAAAGCCATCCACCCAGGCCATCTGTGGGTTCTTGGTTGAGTTCCATGGGTTAGAACCAGAACAGATTGGTGACCACAACAGAAAGGGAGACTTGGGATCAAGATAAGCCAGAATTTTTGTAAGAAACACACAGTCTGTAGAGATAAGACAGGATTCTTAAGGGTAATTACTTATTGACTTAGTCCTTCTTACTGGAGATACTCAGACATGGGCTAACCCATTACTAAAGAGTAGATCTTTGTTTACTTTAAATAGGAGAGTGAAAAAAACAGCAGTACTGGGATCATGAAATAGGTAAAGAAATTGGGGGGAAGATGTGGAAGAGCTACAGGCTATTAGCAAGACAAGAAAAGGAAGCAGAAAGTGACAGCTAAGGGCCAGACAGGAAAACAGCACAAATTTCATTCTATGCTTAGAATGGATCTTCTTACTGTATTATTGGTTCAGCACAAAAAGAAGTTAGGCAAAGGGAATCTTGCATAATTTATGAAGTGTGTGTTTGTTTCATTTCAGTCACAGCTGACTTGACACAAAGGTTTCTAAGAATTCAGTTATGTACATTCCCCTTGCAGGGTATATGTCAAAAGCGCAAAAAAATGCTTAAACTCTTATACTCAGAATTATTGTATTTAGAAATCAAGTGAAGTAGAATAAGGAATTGTAATCTACAAAACACCTAACATCATGATATAATTCAGCTTAAAAAATTATTACTGGATATACCAGAACAAATGCCTTTTCCATCCTTCCCATAAAGAGCCCAAGTTCCAGAAATCTCATATAGCACATACTGGTGTCAACCTCATACATACTATTAAATAAGACTGTTCTTTCCTTGAGGGCATCCATTCAGATGTGCCCTCAGTTTAATTTTCTTAATGTAGTTTCACTCTCATTTTTCAGGCTACAGTACAATAAAGATGAAAACTTTTAAATTTCTCTTACCAACTCAAAGTCTTTGTAAGTGAAGCAGAATGTAAACAGATGAGATAAAGTTGTCTTCTATCTATAGCCTATTCTTAAAGCTTACCATGAGCCGAGCATCTTCTCTTTCCAAAATTTTCTGAGTCTGATCATCAGGGAACTTCAGTACAGTGGTTATAACCTTTGCCATGGTCTACAAAAAAGACAAGAGACGATCACTAGACAGTGGAGCAGATGGGTCTCACCCCATTCTGACATGTTCTGCTGGTGGAATTCTTTAGTGCTCTCAATGGAAGCCACGACCAAAGAAGTATGATGTGAAGGTACTGGTCAAGGAAATAACAGCCAACGCTAGAATTTCGATTTGAAAGGATCCCTCACAAGGTCTGGGTTGATATTATTTCAAGAAGATGTATTTACAATAGCATGAAGCTATATACAGTTCTAATGCTCTTGGCCCTCTGTCTTATTAAAATGAAACTTTATTACTCATTCATTTTATAAGGCTTTTTATTTGTAGAAATCTACCTAGTAAGTGATGTATTGCCAAAACATATGCTCTAAACAATCAGATTTAGAGACTCTCAAGTTCAGCTTGAACTAAATCACATCATATATCTCATAAACACGGGCTACTGCATGAACATGAACATGCTTATAGGTATTTTTTAATACATGCAGCACATCAGCCTAATAGAAATACAAATTACATTTTAAATAAACACAAGATGTTCTGTTTGGTAGAAAACAGGATGAATCAAAACATTACACATGGTGGCTTGCAAACAAGATCATAAACTGTGCAGATCTCAATAAATATACCGTAAGTCAGACTGTCACCCATAAGCTCGTGGAAAATTCTCCTCAAAGGTTGAAATTCCCTATCTTGTACCAAGATGACATGGTTTGAGGGAGACAGAGAGGAAAGAAGATACCACTTATGAAATAAGTAGGATAACAAGTTCAGTGCTTACATACAAATTCAGGTACTAGCGCTCTCCTGAGGATTAGTAGTAGTACTACTCACTGTAGTGCTACAGAGGGTGGGAGGCTCACCAGAAAGCTGACCCTAACATTCTTCGTTCATAGTTACAAGACTGTGTGTGTGTATGGCAGGGCGGGGGAGAGTGTGTGACTGCAGAAGGTCACTGAGTAAAAGATAACAGAATAGAATTAACCAAAATTTTAGGAACATACATCATTAGAAAAAAAGTATAATTATTTCCAGGAAGGAAAAGAACTAACATTTAAAAAAATTCTTATTATGTGCTAAGCCTAGGCAAGGCACGTTACATATTTCTAATATTTATTTCAACTAACAGATCAACTAACACTATTCCTCAACCACAAACCCCACAAAGAGCAAGATTTTAGTTTCAGCCCTCCTTCCTTCCTCATCCTTTAAATTGTATTGCCTAAATAGAACAGAATCTTCTGTGCTAAACTGAAGTCTAGAAACCAAGTGTATATGTGGCATGAAATGGGAAGAGAAATATGAAGTAGTAACTATTTCAATATTCTTTTTATTAGCACTCTGGAAATTTTAAATGGTTTCTGGTATACTATCTATGAAGACTGTTTTTAGGAAGTACCAAAAATCTAAAATTCAGGGATTCACAATTATAGGGAACATTTCTTTAATTTCAATAGCTTAACAAGTTCAGAAACCCAAAAGCCCATTTATATTCACTATGAAACTGCATAGTGCACATCTATGCACAAACATGTCTGTCAAAACAAAAACAAAAACAAAAACAAAAAAACAAGACAAAAAATAAAACCAACTGTGGCTAGTTGCCTCTTCACACTTCTAGACAATGTTAAATGGGAAACCCACCTCTAAATTCATCACTGATGCAGCATTTGCAGTTGATTACCTAGTAAAGACTTAAAAGCTCTTCCCTGGCTTGTCAGAAAACACTTTAATGGAAAGCCCAGGCTCTTTGCTGAATCTTGGGAAAGAAATCAGACTGTCTACTCTACGTACCTAAACCTAAAGTTTCCTTAGGTCCTGGGAAGTAAGGAAAAGTTCAAATGAGCCACCTGGTTTAGAAGTGGCCTCTCCTGCCATGTTTTCTTTAGGGAAAGGAGTCAATAAAGGATAGAATGAGAAACACTTTCTATTGAAAAGGAGAACAGGCTGAATTTAAGCATCAAAAATAGCATGGAGGCTCAAAACCCAACAAAAAGAAAGTGCAAGGACAGAAGAAAGAAGGGGAGTTTACTTAACTTCATACTATAAGAATGTGTATCACATATGTGGTCTTAGAAAAATCATCTGCCTCATCAAATAGGGAACACTGTGTACAAAAGCAGATGAAGAAAGACAGGTGGGATGACGTACAGATCCTACTGGACAAGAAACAACGGCAGATGGTGATCAAATCACAAAGGCCACAATATACTCCAGCTTGTTCTAAAACCACAACCTGGTCTCCATTTCAAATTCTTTGTGAATGTATGGAAATTAGGCAAATCAACAAAAGAAATGTCTAAAAATAGCTCTGATTTTGTCAACCCCTGCTCAAAAATTTTCAGGGTTACCCGCCAACAACCTACAGGTAAAACTCTGAGAATACTCCAGGCCCTCCACACCCTGCAGCCCTAAGCAGAGTCACTTCCACCTCATAGAGCTGGTATTTTAGTTGGAGCGGACTACTTGTCATTCCAAAGCCCACACTCAATTTCCTGTCTTGGACTTTCTGTCTGGGCTTTCCTCCTGTCTGAGCTCATCTATCAAAATCTATGCCCCCTTGTAAAGGCCTGTATATACATCTCCTTCTCCATGATGTCCTTGACCTTCCCACAAGTAAACATGAGGACACTGTGCTACAGTCTGCACCATACTGTGCTTAGTAAACAGCTCCACTTTCTCACTATATGGTAAACACCTTAAAGTTAGGGATGGTGTCAATTTTCATCTCCTTATCCATCATGGTGATAAACAAAGGACCACATATAGTAAGTGTTCAATAAACATGAAGTAAATTAAACTGAATATCTACTGCCAATTTTCAATATTGACTTATAAAATGTGATGGCAGAATAAAAGACTACTCAGTCTTGGTAACCAGAAAAGCACACTGAATGCTGAAGATAAAGATCAGAGAGAGCCGCCTCAACACAGATTCCCAGCCATGTGTTAGCTGGGGCTGCCCGTGCCTCAAGAGCGTCCCTTCTAGCTGTCTCCCAAGTCACAGCCTAGGAGGAAATGCAGAGCCCTGAGACCTGGCTGAACTGGTACCACCCCAGAACGTATCTCATGCTGGGCTGGGCCTTTCCCCAGGACTCAAACTCTGTAGGGATCTCACCCCACCACACAGGCTCACAACATCCAGAAGACACAGGCTGAGGCAGTCACACTCTCTTCATTTTGCAGATCGAGAAAAAGACTAAATAATTTATTTAGCAACAACTCAGGGATGATAGCTTTAGACTCAACGAATAAACCAGAGTAGCTGAAGTTCCTGAGAGGCTATTTTTCATAAAGAAATGCTTTTCCCCCTTCCCTGCAATAACAAGGTAACTTTAAACTATCTACCCCACCTCAAATACAGGCTGCTATCCAATCAGGGCATAGTAAGAGAAAGTTACATTTCATTGACTTTGTTTTTTAAAGATAAGGAGAAAATGAGTTTTAGCTATCCTCTGAATTAAAAAAAAAAAAAGTCCTTAAGAAAAAAAGGTACTGAATTACTGTGAATTAATATATCCCGCCTATGATTCATGTTCAGGATCACACTAGACATTACTTTAATTTGAACTATCTGATACAGTGAAGTTAGACTTCTATAGTGTCAAGGATTCAAACGACTTCTACCCCTATAGCTCCTGGTGTTTAACTGAATCTACAATTCATAACATCCTTTTTTTTTTTTTTAAATAAATTTTATTTATTTGGCTGTGTTGGGTCTTCGTTGCTGCGTGCAGGCTTCTCTCTAGTTGAGGCAAGTGGGGGCTACTCCTTGTTGTGGTACACAGGCTTCTCACTGTGGTGGCTTCTCTTGCTGCAGAGCATGGGATCTAGGCACGTGGGCTTCGGTAGTTGGGGCACATGGGCTCAGCAGTTGTGGCTCGTGGGCTCTACGGCACAGGCTCAGTAGTTGTGGCGCACGGGCTTAGTTGCTCCACGGCATGTGGGATCTTCCCGGACCAGGGATTGAACCCATGTCCCTTGCATTGGCAGGCGGATTCTTAACCACTGCGCCACCAGGGAAGTCCCCATAACATACTTAAGAGATTTTCTTATGTCCTAATTTTTAGGTCTTAAATATATTTACCAAATCAATTCCTGAACAGGTTGAGCACTCAGTAATCCCCACAGACCCATAAATTAAAACACTGATAATTTCTTAGAAAACTCATTATCCCAGGGCTTCCCTGATGGCGCAGTGGTTGAACGTCCGCCTGCCGATGCAGGGGGCAGGGGTTCGTGCCCCGGTCCGGGAAGATCCCACATGCCGCAGAGCGGCTGGGCGCGTGAGTCATGGCCGCTGAGCCTGCGCGTCCGGAGCCTGTGTTCCGCAACGGGAGAGGCCCCAACAGTGAGAGGCCCGCATACCGCAAAAAAAAAAAAAAAAAAAAAAAAAAAAGAAAACTCATTATCCCATTCTCAGCCAACATATAAGGACAATGTAAAAGTTCATGAAGGTAAAAAGTTGAAACAATATCAGAAACAGAAATTGCTTCAAATGAAAAACTTTGAGAAAAGGCTCATGAATTTCCCTAAATGCAATCAATTCAATTAAAGATATATTTACAAAATGTCTGATATAAGGCTCTTTTAAAAACACTGCTGGGGATACAAATAACAGTAAGACAAGACTCTATACTCAAGGACCTTATAATAAATTTAACGTTCTAGAAAACAAATTAACCAAGCATTATTACTTACACGGTGTGGTTATTTTTAAACGGTCAATATTCCATATGTGCAAGAGTAACTTTCTTACAGTGACTAAAGTAAAATATTTCTAAATATTCCTGCATAGTCATTCTTAATTAGGACCATTTCCAATACTAGCCACGCTATCCTCACGTCTCCATGAAATAGTCTCCATCTATTCTCCTACCTTTAAGATTTGAAGTCAAAAAAGTAGTCACATGCTTCACAAAGTATTAAGTTAATGAAATTTTGATTTTTATTTTTTAGCATCATCCACCAGTATTTTCTAAATTAATATTTTATAAATGTAACAAATATAAGCAAGATCTGCCAATTCACTTTTGCAAACAAAGAGCAATAACACAATTACCTATTGCCTACTATCAGCATGTATGGTCTGCTAATAGTAAACATACAACATCAATATGTGTATTAAAAATGGGACATATTTCCTTTTAAATTAAACCACATGCCAAATCACCAGACATGATTTATACCTTAGTCTCACGACCCATCATATACTCAAAAAGCACTTTTCGCAAATACTCAAACTCGGTAGGTTCTCCAAAGAGCGAGACATTAGTATGGTACAAATTGCCACCTGTCAAATAAAAAAAACAGACCAAACTGTAAAGACAAAACCAGATAAGCTACTTATTACTTAGAAAAAGACAAACTAAAAGACAATCAAAGGAACAAAGAGAGAGGCATCACTCTTGTATTAATTGTATTATATTGTAAGTATTGTACTGCATTACATTACATATACATTAAGCATTCCAGTTGGTATTTTTCCCTTGGAAGAGAAAACAAGAATTATTATAGCAATTTTATTTCTCACATTCCCCCCATCCTCAAACTTCTTCATCTTTCTGGCATGGCAATTTAAAAAGACTAGACCTAGGGAATACAAAGATTCCTCAGAACTGGTATCTCTTTCCTAAATATTATGTGGTTGGCTTCAGATATCCTACAATGACTAAAATGAACAATCATTTTTATTTTGTTTAAGAGTTTAGTAACTCAGAATAGTATTCTAGATTTTCTAATATTCCAAACCTGAAAGCACTGAAGTTTAAATCAAGTTTTCTGAACAGTTCTGAAACACAAGGTAGATAAAATAACTTGAAAATGCATGAAATAATAATGCCAATATAGTGGTTTTCAGATACTTTGATTCAACATCTTAAAAAGACTGTCATAAAATTTACAGTTCAGCTATTAATCAAGCTCCATTTCAATCTAAAAATAAAGAATAAATACAGTTCAGGTATATGAAGTCACACTGTGACAAACTTTAATTTGAATGAATTCATAATTATGCATTATGTGAAGTCTATACTTGCATCCACTTCCAGAAGTATGGCACACTAGGTAATCTGAAAAGCCTTCTGCACCAAGAAACATCTAAAACCATAGCAAAGAGATTAATGTGCAAATTCAAACAGACTGCTTGGATTGTTGACAGGATTAGATGAGTTGATAGACAAAATGTGTTTTATAACAGTTCCTGACAGTATTATATATGTGTCAGTTATTTAAAAAACTGTACATATGTGTTCATTTTACAGTTTGAGAAAAAAGGAAAATTAAGTATGAAATTCTTAAGTTGAAACTAAAAGAAAAAAGAATCAATACTACTCCCTATGCATGGCTGGGCACTAATTTGGCAGTTGTATGCTAAGAATCACATATGTTGACTTAGCTATGGCAAACAGTCTTTGTAGCAGGAATTTTCTCTGCAATGAGCCATAGGAAACTCCCAAGTTGGTTTTCTCTTCTTTTTGAAGTGTGTTTTGGAAAGAATCAAAGAAAGTCCTTGTTTAATTAAAAACTGTATAATGTCTTATGTTATTTCACAACAAGAGCTTTCAAAAACACAAAAGAATGTGAAATGGCTTAGATTCATGCCCCAGTGCCTTCCATGAAAAAGCAGAAAGGTTTACAAAACATTTAGCAAAATAAAACTATTCTTAATGCAGTGAGGCAGTGAAATTGAGAATGGGAAATTGTTATTCAGAAAGACTCAAGCTCATCTTTAGAATCCTTTGTAAGTGGCATACATAACTTAAGTCAACAGAGTAATACTTCCAAATCATCCTTCCTCACCTTGAAATAAATTATTTTCTCCTTTAATCCTAGTTTAAAAATAGCAATTACAGCATTATTGTAATAGTAAAAAACAGAAGCATCTAAAATATGTAACTCTGAGTTTGTATGGGTACATGTAGTGGTTTACATAAATGTCTGGATACACACAGAAGAGTCTGGAAAAATATATATGTAAATTGTAAACCAGGTTCAGCTGGAGAGTGGAGAATGAAGTGGGAACTTGCAGTTTCACTTAAACATGGCAGCATTTTTTTTTTACAACAAATACGCATTAATTTTGTTTTAGATTACTACCATTCTTTCCATAAAACTAGTTGTTACTGGTGAATTACAAAGATAAAATATATTCCTTGTAAAGAATGAGATTAGCAAAGACAAAAATGAAAATCATCCAGAAGTCCACCAATACAAGATAACCATAGATAACATGATGAGAGATCATTCCTACCTTTGTAAGGTGTCCCCACAGTTGTTGCATATACATTCTTTTCATATTCCTTCAAACGGTCTTCTAAATTGTGAATCTAAAAATAACAAATATTCCAATCATAAGATTCATATGGAAATCATATGTAAGAAAAAGACTGCTGTAGCCACTAGATTTTCTTAATGCTGAATACAGGATATAGGCAAAAAAAATTTAATACATATGGTTTCTTAGATATGACACCAAAATCAGAGACAACGAAAGAAAAAACATATAAAATGTTTGTGCCTCAAAGGACATTATCAAGAAACTGAAAAGACAACCCACAGAATAGGAGAAAATATTTGCAAATATATCTAATGAGGGACTTATATCCAGAATATATAAAGTACATTTACAATTCAACAACAACAAAAAACAAATGACCCAACTTAAAAATGAGCAAAGGACATTGCTCCAAAGAAGATATATAAATAATAAGATGCTCAACATCATTAGTCACTAGGGAAGTACAAATTACAACCATAATGAGATATCACTTCATACCAACTAGGATAGTTATAATCAAAACACTTGCTGGGGAAGATGTGGAGAAGTTGAAATTCTTTTTTTTTTTTTTTTTTGTGGTACACGGGCCTCTCACTGTTGTGGCCTCTCCTGTTGTGGAGCACAGGCTCTGGACATGCAGGCTCAGTGGCCATGGCTCACGGGCCTAGCAGCTCCGCAGCATGTGGGATCTTCCCGGACCAGGAAACGAACCCGTGTCCCCTGCATTGGCAGGCAGACTCTCAACCACTGTGCCACCAGGGAAGCCCTTGAAATTCTTATACTTTGTGGTCAGAATGTAAAATGGTGTCCACAATGTAAAACCGTTTGATGGGTCTTCAAAGGGCTAAACATATAATTACCATATGATCTAGCAATCCCACTCCTGAGTACATAACCCAAAAAAGGAAACAGTTATTCAAACAAAAACTTGTAAACAATGTTCCTAGCAGCACTATTCACAATAGGCAGAAGGTAGAAACAACCCAAACATACAACAACTGATGAATAAGTTAACAAAATGTGGTATATCTATACAATGAAATATTACTCTGCCATAAAAAGGAGTGAAGTACTGATATATGCTGCAACATGGATGAACCTTAAAAACATCATGCTAGGTGAAAGAAGTCAGATTAAAAAGCTCATGTACTGGGCTTCCCTGGTGGCACAGCGGTTGAGAGTCCACCTGCCGATGCAGGGGACACGGGTTCGTGCCCTGATCCGGGAAGATCCCACATGCCCTGGAGCGGCTAGGCCCGTGAGCCATGGCCGCTGAGCCTGCGGGTCCAGAGCCCGTGCTCCGCGATGGGAGAGGCCACAACAGTGAGAGGCCCACGTACTGCAAAAAAATAATAATAATAAATAAATAAAAAGCTCATGTATTAATATGATTCTATTTATATAAAATACTCAGAATAGGTAAATCCACAGACACAAAAAGCAGATTTGTGGTTGTGAGAGGCTGGGGGGAGGAGGTAATAGGGAGTGACAGCTTAATGGGTATGGGGTTTCCTTTTGGGGGTGATGGAATGTTCTGTAACTAGATAATATGAATGCAAATGTTCTTGTTTAAATATACGTGATCACAAATTTATAAAGACATGCTCTAGCACCTTCAGGTTTGGGAATAAAATTTCCTGTGTAAGACAGATTGCAAAGTCAATTAATAAATGAGTATTAAATCCACTTTTTAAAAAACTAGCTAAATGAGTTCCAAGAACATACTAACAGAAATCAAGGAAGTCATCTCAAAATAAAAGGCACCAATTAGACCTGTACCTGTTCTCTGAACTCTTGCTCTTTCAACTTTGAATCACTGATTAGAGTAGTCTTCTGTGCTAGTTGTGTCTGAAAGAACAAGAAGTCAGATCTGAGATGCATATGGGTTTCATCATTGCCTGGACACATTTCTATACTGCTTGGTAAATTTCTCCTGAGAACAAGTCTCTTTATGTTTTAACCTAAAGTACAGAACGCTCCTGAAAATAGACTACCTTCACTCAAATTCAATGAAAAACTAGTCTTACCTGTAGCTCCATAATTGTTACCTAAAAATGGAAAAGAAAAAAAAAATTAGTGCATATAATAAAATCTACAAGAAATAATAAAATGGAACAATATGAAATTACAAGGAAACAAAAATTTAGTGTTACAGTCTTAAGAGAGTGGTTAGATTTGAGACAACTTTAAATATTTGCTTTTAAACCTGGTCTATGTTGGTATACAAACTATTAAAATGTAAATATACATAAAATAGGTAAACACAAAGAAAAATGACTGGAAGGTCACCCACCAAACTCCTAACAATGATTACCACTTGGGAAAAGGAGGTATCCACCAGGAAGGGTTTATCTATATACTTCTGTATTATCTGATTTCTTTTTTTTTAACAAGAATGTATTCATCTATTATTTGTACAATTTGAAAAGATTAAACATATTAACATCTATTTATAGCATATGGGCCCTTTAAGGAAAATTCTAAAGGACCATTTCTGGGAATCCACTCTACACAATAATTACAAATTATTTTTCATTGAACTCAACACTGACATGTAGTTCAAGATATCTCAGAAGCACCGAAAGATGCTCAAAAAGGAAAAGAATAAAAATTCATAAAGAATAAAATAGAAAAATATTTTTTAGAGTAGAAATAAAAGTTAAGGATAGTTTCTCCTTTCTTATGCTACAAGGTAAAGGACTCAAAAGACCTCCTGAATATTAATTTCATAATGTTTCAATACTCGATGGCATCTTGACACAGGCCTCAGTGCCACTTTATGCAATATTAATACTTAATTTGATACTAAGGAAAACAACATGTTACAGAGTAGAATACGCTTATTTGGCTCATAGGAAGCAACATTTAACAGAACCAAGTATGTTGATATTGTGAGCAAATGGCAAAAAAAAAAAACAAAGAAAACTAAAACAATAGAACTTAGTAGCTAGTAAAGAGAGAAAGAGTCTACTCAGCTTTGCTCGTTGCTAATAATCAAGATATATGTACCAAGCAGCACAGCATAGCAAGCCTTTTATAAAGTCCTCTTCTCTCCATTTTGGAAAAGTGATCCATGTAATTGGTTGTCTAGAAAATTGCTATCTGGTCACCGACTTCTGTAATGAATCCTCTATAACTAAAGGATGAAGCCATGAATGTGTCCACCTTTCCCAAGACCCTCATGACAGAGCTATGAAGACCATACTGGAATGAGTGAGAACATTTTAGACGTACAACGGTACACTGCCCAGATTCTTGAATGGGGGCCCACAAGCCCTGCGGGTGTGCCCTTGTTGGGGTGTCCAGCAGGACAGGAAGCCAAAAGGTAAACATGGCCTCTCATAGCATCATTTTTACTTAAAGATCGGGATTATTAAAAACAGAAAGAAAAAAAAAAAAGCCTAGATATGGAGTGCCAGATCTCTCTGAATTCAGTGCAATTTTCCAAAATAATCCCACTGCATCTACAACTGGTCCATTAACCAAGGAGAAAAGGAGACATTGTTCTTCTCAAAGGTATACAACTAAAAACATTTTTATGTGACTACAAATAAGGATATATTATAGAGCAGGGGTCCCCCAACCCCCGGGCCGTGGACCGGTCCACGGCCTCTTAGGAACCAGGCCTCACAGCAGGAGGTGAGGAAGCAAAGCTTCATCTGCCGCTCCCCATCACTCACGTTACCGCCTGAACCATCCTCCCCCCACCCCACCCCCTGGTCCGTGGAAAAACTGTCTTCCACAAAACCAGCCCCTGGTGCCAAAAAGGTTGGGGACTGCTGTTATAGAGAATGTAAAATTTATATGAATTCTTAGCACAAAATATAAAAATCTAAAATTATCATACTTTCTATGGACCATTTTTGGCTCTGCCCCAGGGCTATGAGGTTAACTCTCCTCTGCTGTTCTTTCCACGGGAAAGACTGAGAAGCACTGGTATCACAGAAACGCCCTAGGCTCTGAAGTCTGGAAGATTGGGTTTATATTCCCAATAGAATATTTACTGTGTGAGCTTCAACATTTTATTTAACCTCTTTGAACCTCAGTTTCACTGTCTATAAAAGAGAGGCAGGGGCTTCCCTGGTGGCGCAGTGGTTGAGAGTCCGCCTGCCGATGCAGGCGACGCGGGTTTGTGCCCCGGTCCGGGAAGATCCCACATGCCGCGGAGCGGCTAGGCCCGTGAGCCATGGCCGCTGAGCCTGCGCTTCTGGAGTCTGTGCTCCGCAACGGGAGAGGCCACAACAGTGAGAGGCCCGCGTACAGAAAAAAAAAAAAAAAAGAGAGGCAGGAATCTCCCTCTTGAAAGGCTTTTGTTAGGATTAGATGAGGTAGGAAGGTATGTTAGTAGGCAAGCCAGTGAAAACGACAATGTTTTCAAGGAACGTATGGAGCCAAGTCCAGTTCCCCTCACTTTATCATTGCCAGGGTTCTCCTCCTGCTCTAGCCTTTGCTGGTATTTCTTCTGCAGCTCCTCAAGTTGAGTCTGTAGATCTCTTACTTTTGCAGTCATTTCTTCTTCATGAGCCTTTAGAATAAAAAAAATATTAACAAACATATCAAAAAGAATGCAGTAAAGAGGCAACATGATCTAGAGAAAACTACCTTTGTAGGAGAAACCAACACCTACACATTTTTGGAAACACAAACCACTGTTTTTACTGTAATTCATTACTGTGCTCTAAACACCTTCCCTCATCATGCCCCACTTTTAACTCTAAGCCCTTTTAAAAGCTGCTCACTCTTCCTAGGATGACTTTTCCCACCCTCAGTCCTCCTGCCCCCACCCCATAAAGCTCATCAAGCTGTTTCTTTCCCCTTAAACTAGGGTTCCAAGGTTTAAGCAACACTTAGGTGTATAACAGCGTTGTGACAAAACTGTAAAATAGAATCTCTGTTTTAAGACTTTGGCCTTTTCTACACTAGGATTTGATTTCTAGAAAATATCCAATATAAACTAGTTTTATGCACAGCACTGCTCAACCAGCTGGCAACTTACTGATCACAAGAAGTTGTGGAGGTTTTTTCTCAGCCCCTTGGGAAGGGCTGCACAAATCAAGATGGTTCTTTGTCCTAGTTAGCAAACCTGTACGTCCCCTTCACATCTGCCTGCAAACCATACCAGTGGTTCTTTGGAGTAAAATGTTCAACTAAAATCTATTTTTGAAAAAAAATTACTGTCCAATGTATTGGTAACTAACGTAATGTATCCATTTGCCCTGAACTTTGCAGAAAACAGACAAGGCTGCAAAAGTAATACATGATTTACTGGTTCAGAAATCCTTTTTATAAAATTTGGCATACAAATCATTCTCTCTTCTGTTCTGACTGCCCTGGTAAAAGGCTGTTGCCCACCCTTAAATTTTTTCATTTGTCTTGATAATTGCCATCATTTGTTGTACAAAGCAGTCCAGACCTCTCCTTGCTCTTATAAATCTTGCAATAACCTTTGTGCTAAAAGAACATTTGACATTGGAATATTGATCAGATTTGAGTAATGAAGACAGGACAAGTGCTTGCTGAGTAAGAGACTAAACAGGAAAACAGCCACAAGCGGCTATCTGATTTAACAGATGCTGACTTGCCAGAACCAAGAAACATCATTCTCAAAAACAAAAACAGGCCCCAAGGCACAAAATAAAGCAACAAACCACAAGACACCTCAAAAATCTAACTTTAAATACCACTTGTCATGAAACTTAGACCAACTAAAAAAGAACGAACCCCTTCTCTCAACATAAGTAAAGCAGGGGTCTCTTGTAAATAGCCTCCTTCAACATCTGCCCAAGGTACTCTAACCCAGCCTCCACCCTAAAACACCACTGATCAGAAACTACTGTAAATCTGTAACTGCCTGCAATCCTGGTTTACTAACTGTTTTTATTCTACCATCACATATCCTGTGTGGATGTCTGTGTCAATGTGGTCTAGCCTTGTTTGAAAGGATCACCTCTTACAGCTACTTATTCAGTTAGGTCCAGATTCTGATGTGACAATCAGCTATGTCTGACATTGCCTTTGACAGCTGGGAGATACCAATAGAAAGCAAGCCCTCTAAGAATTGGAAAAGAATCCTTGATGTGTTGTTTCTAATTTAAGAAACAGTTCTATAATTTCCTTTGTAAAAGCTTTCTGTCTTCTTGAAGGGGGAAAGAAAGCAATACTGCTTGCTCTGAAGTAAAAACAGTAAGAAAAACTAAACTGAATATTTATGCACATACATGGAAATTATGTTTTAAAGACTATTATGCCAAAACCAAATCACTAAAATACAGTAAATGTCAAAAAGAAACCAGTTTTGTATCTAATGTAGCTGTAAGAGCTACTCTCTCCCAGTGACACTGCTCTGAGGTTGGGACGAAGGCAGTCAGCTCCCTTACTTGTGAGACTCAACTCCTTTCAGATGTCACCAGCCCCTCTCCCCGAATGAATGCTCCCTTTGCCCTACCAGGCGTCACTTCCTTCAAATTTACCAAGTGTTGGGCTTCCCTGGTGGCACAGTGGTTGAGAGTCCGCCTGCCGATGCAGGGGACACGGGTTCGTGCCCTGGTCCGGGAAGATCCCACATGCCGCAGAGCGGCTGGGCCCGTGAGCCATGGCCGCTGAGCCTGCGCATCCGGAGCCTGTGCTCCGCAACGGGAGAGGCCACAGCAGTGAGAGGCCCGCGTACGGCAAAAAAAAAAAAAAAATTTACCAAGTGTCTAGTGTGTGCCAAGCATTTGGCTAGGTCCTCAAGACTAGAGATGAACAGCAAGATCCCTGCCTACAAGATGCTAATATTCTAGAGGAGAGGACAGATACATTAATACATTCCTACACACATATGTATGTATGACAAAAGTAACATGTCATAAGTGAAGTAATAAAGTACCAAAGGAAGACAGGTGCAATTAATTCTATTTTAAGGGGTTTCAAAAAAACTAAGTGAAAACAATATGATGCAGAAAAGCATATTCAAAAAGCTAACTCTGGGGTAGGACAGGGAAAAAACAAGAATATATTTCATTTTTGTTTCTGTTTGCATAAGGAAATACGGGAATATTATTACATAAGAAACTAATGGTTACCTGTGGAGGGAGAAGGGGAACAGGGTGTAGAATACAGAGAAAAGTTTGGATGCAATTCTCATGATAAGACCATTCTCCAAGTATACCTTTTTTTAATATTATTTTGATCTTTAAACCAAGGAATACATTTGATTCAAATGTTTTTTTCTGAATACAAGATAAATTTAAAACTTTTAAAGAAAACTGCCAAAAGAGATGACAACAGCTGCACTAACTCATGAAGTGTGAGAATGTACTCTTGAAGCACCAGGAAAAGCCTGAGCAGAGGTGAAATACAGGGAAGAAGGAGCTAAAGCTGAGCTCAGCTAGACCACAGACTGACCCAGAGGATGGGGGCACCGGGACAAGGGAAGCCACTGCAGGTGTTCAGGGGAAGGGATATGATCCCACTTTTGTTTCCAGATAGACAATAACTCTGACAGGAAGAGACGAATACTTTACGGGGAAAAAAAAACAAGAGCAAGGAGACCAGGCAGGAAATTAATACAGTAGGCCAGACCAAATGGAATACGGCAGCCTAGACCATGGCAGAAGCGGTGGAGTTAAGAGAGGAACGGGCAATGGGAGTCAATGAAACACTACAGCTGAGAGTCTGTTACATGTTGGAGAATGTGCTGGAGATCCACAATTAAAGGGAGAAAGGTGACTTCTCTGCCTAGGAAATCAGGGAAGACAGCAGATTTCATGTCCTAAAAAGTGTGTGGATGTGGATGTGTGAGGGGCTGAGGAAGACGGGAGGCGTGAATCGAGGATGACAAAGTTCTCAGTTTCCTCCAAGCAACAGTAAGAATGTGAGCTAAGACAGTGAAAGCAAGAAAACGAAAATGTCTCTGTGCTCCACTTTGCTATTAACAAATCATGGAATTATTTTAATGGATGAGAAAAAGATAGCATTCTACAATGTCATCATTAAGACAAATCATCAATTTGATAACAGCTTTTTCAGAGGGAAAAAAAGTATTACATAATACATACAAATCCATATAAAACTCCAATTCTGGAAAATTTTAAATGGGAGAATGGTAAGAGAATATGTCTCAGAATCAAAGCAATATGGTGTTTACCTAGAATTGGTAATATTGCTTTTAGCAATACATGCTGTTTTAAAAAAACTCTTCAAGACAGAGTATGTATTGGGGGTGTTTGGATGGGGGCTGCTGATTTAATCACTGGCCACCCTGTACTCTGGCTATAAGCACTTGAAATGTGACTAATCCAAACTGAGACAGGCTGCCAACCCAGAAGCACACTGAATCTCAGAGAATTAATACATGTATCATTTTTATATTGACTACATCTTGCAATGATAATGTCTTGGATATAACGGGTCAGCTAACATTATTATCAAAATTAAAGTCAGCTGATTCTTTTTTTTTTTTTTAATGTGAATACCAGAAAATCTTAAATCCCGTTTGTGGCTTGCATTGTATTTCTAATGGACAGTGCTGGTCTAAGGCGCAGGAAGGGGCCTGGGGAAGAGTCCACCTGAGTCCTCTGGCCCACCCTCCACTTCCTGCCCACTTGTTCTACTTACTCCAAGCCTGAAGCTGGGAGGACCATTTATTTTCTAATCAACAGCAGATCTTCCAGGAGGAACCATACCAGAGATTAATTGCTACCTGTCTCCCTGTTCACTCACCCCTCCACCTACAGAGGCTTGTTGTGACCTTGGAAAGTGTACTGTGTGCTACCTCCACACCCCCATATACACACATTCAGAGACAGAAGTAGTTCACAAAAGGGAACACTACAGCCGTGACACAGTTTATCCCCTGCGAACAAAGCTCCCTGACTTAACTATCCAAGTTCTTTCCTTAGGGAGAAGCCTTTATAAAATATACGAAGCTAACGAAGAATCAGTGCTCCACCACTCGCCATGTGTAGTTTTAGGGAAATCATTTGACTATGCTAAACTCACTCTCCTGCTTCTGCCACACAAAAAAAACACAAAAATAGAAGATGAACCTAAACTAGCCGTAATGTATCTTCCAATCCCAACATTCTCTAAGCATTCAAGAAACAACAGTATTTTTTAAAGCTTCACATAATATACTCTAGGTAAGTATAGGAAAATGTGAAATCGTTCAAATTTTCTTTCACAGTGAGGTCTAAAGCTCAAAAATTACACGAAGGTAACATTTATATTCATCTATCAGGTAATTTCAGCTTTTTCAAATACATTTACAATAATTGGGACTTCCCTGGTGGTGCAGTGGTTAGGAATCCGCCTGCCAATGCAGGGGACATGGGTTCAAGCCCTGGTCCAGGAAGATCCCACATGCCACGGGGCAACTAAATCCGTGTGCCACAACTACTGAGCCTGCGCTCTAGAGCCTGCGAGCCACAACTACTGAGCTCATGTGCTATAACTACTGAAGCCCCCGCACCTAGAGCTTGTGCTCCGCCACAAGAGAAGCCACCGCAATGAGAAGCCCATGCACTGCAGCCAAGAATAGCCCACGCACCGCAACGAAGAGTAGCCCCTGCTCACCATAACTAGAGAAAGCCCGCACACAGCAAAGAAGACCCAATGCAGCCAAAAATAAATAAATAAATAAGACTTTAAAAAATAAAATAAAATAATTACTACTAGAATCTGTTCCTGGCTCAGACTTCTACTGCTGCCATAGTCAGCTGAGGCATGATTCTCTAATTTATGCATTCCTAATCATCAACTGGTTTTTAGCACATAGTGAAATAAGGCTTGCAGTAACTAAGGAATTTGCGGGGCTTCCCTGGTGGTGCAGTGGTTAAGAATCTGCTTGCCAATGCAGGGGACACGGGTTCGAGCCCTGGTCCGGAAGGATCCCACAAGCCGCGGAGCAACTAAGCCCATGCACCACAACTACTGAGCCTGCGCTCTAGAGCCCACGAGCCACAACTACTGAAGTCCACGTGCCACAGCTACTGAAGCCCGAGCGCCTAGGGCCCGTGCTCTGCAACAAGAAAAGCCAACGCAATAAGAAGCCTGCACACCGCAACGAAGAGTAGCCCCTGCTTGCCGCAACTAGAGGAAGCCTGCGCGCAGCAACGAAGACCCAACTCAGCCAAAACTAAAAAAAAATAATAATAAAAAAAGAATCCACAATCCAGCAAAGAATAATTTACACTGCTTTACGTTCAAAAATGTTCTGCAGTCCAAATACTCACTAGCATTCATGGCTTATCTTCATACACAAAAATGACAATACTAATCCACCACTAGAAGAATAAGTACATTGAATTTAGCTTCCAAACTACATATAAAAGATTTGGCTGATGTATTCCTTTTTTTTTTTTTCCTATCTTTTTTACTCCCTTGAGAGCAACAAAACCTATGCAAATTGGGTAGGGATTAAATAAAGTTAACTGGCCCTCTTGGAAAGTTCCCAGCTAAAGCTCATACACACACTACCTGTCCCAAGCACAGGCTCTCCATTCTTAGTCTGGTGCTCTCACAATTTGGTCTGAATTTGGGAGAAAGACATAGAATAGAAGAGAATTCATTCTTCCCCTTACTAACTCACTGTTGTTTCAAGTGGCCTATATGCCTGGTTAGCAGAAACTGATCAGAAAATTACAATCCTAGCAGAAATCAATTAGACTCCTTATAAATCTGCAAACAGTAGAGAAATACTAATTTGAATAATATTGACTCCCCCCCCAAAAAAAAACCCTCTACACTAGAAAAACCAGGAAATCTGACAGCCAATCTTCTTTAGCACTACCATGAAATCTATTACAGCTAAATTTCAAGAGAGAGAAAATAAGGTACATCAAGGATTTCTTCATATCTTTTGGCTGTTCTTTTTAGATCATCTTCTTTCTCTACAATTTTTTTATATAACTGATTTGTCTCCTCTTGATGGCTTTCCAAAAGTTCAGCCTCCACTTCCTGGGCTTTATCTAATAAATAAAAAATGGACAAATACAAGAAAATACATTAGGTAAGAATTAATATCTGTATCCCAATTTCTGTAAGAACCCTTGTTCCAAATTAAATTTGATTAAAATCAATTGATCAAATTGACCAAATGTACCCTTCTCACGGAGCAGAAGTGTCTTCGTTAGGTAATTAATCAGGTAATGCTTTCAGGTTCTTCCACCTGCTCCTCCCCTCTGACAGGCAAGCCACTTTCAGGCAGCACAGTTTCCCATCAGAGAACTTTCTTGGGCAAGAATCATTTTTTTCTCCACTTTATAATTACTTTAAGCACTTAGCACAGTGTGAAAAGAATAAGCTTAAATTATAAACAGTCTCTGCTGATTCTGATTTGTTTTTTAATTGAATTTAAAAGTTTACTTACCAATGGTCTCTTTTATGGTCATTTCCAGCTCCTGTTCCTTTTGTGCCAGCTGTGTATGAAACTCCCTCATCAGCTGTTTTAGTGTGGAATTGTGCTTCAACTCAAGATCTTCCTGCTCCTGTCTGAGTACCAAAAATATGAAGAGCTAACTGCTGTCATACAACAAACAAGCTGTAAAGAGTTACCTGGTCTTCACGACAGTGTATATAGTACGACCTCAGCAATATCAACCATTTTTAAGGGAGTGTGTATCCACGTGCGTGTGCGTGTGCCTGTGCATCTCCAGGCACAGAAAACTTCTGGAAGGGTAAGTAAACTATTATTAACTCTAGGGAATGGTCCTGATGATTTGAGAATTTTTACTTTCGACTTAAAATTTTTCAACATACACATCTATATTATATAATAAAAATATAAAAATAATTTTTAAAATAATTACTGGGACATGTACCTAATAACCATGATCTCATAGGCAAGAAAAGGTTTTTTTCCCCTTAAACTGACATGGAATAACACTGCCTCTTGCCTTAAATTGTTTTTATTTCTCTTCGGTATTTAACTTATTATATTTATGTTCGATACTAACAAATTTAGGTTGTGAAACTTAACTGTATTAGACAAAAAAAAGAGAGATTTCATTAAGGAGGACTGTCTTAAAAATATTCATACTGAAAAAAACTTACTTGATTTTCTCTTCCATTTCTTGTTCATACTCTTTCTTTATTATATCCAGTTCTTGCTGATGTTCCTTCCGCAACATTCGAAGATCTTTCTGCAGTTTAACCACCTCCTGGCTCAGCTTCTGCTTCTCCTGCTCCGCCCCTGCCAATTTAAACTCCAGGTCATTGTGCTCAGCCTCCATGTTACTAAGCAAGCTGGGTTGGACCACATGAGATTTGGACTTTTCTTCAGCACTTTCTTCCAAAACTTCCATGGGTTTACTTTTTCCATCCATCTGTTGTTGTAGAGCCTGTACTCTTTCAAGTTTTGAGGTCAATGCTTCAATTTCAACTCTATGTCCTTCCCTCTCTCTCAATAAGCAGGAATCCAGCTCTTTTATCTTTTGCTCCAAGATCTGACAGGTCAAGTCCTTCTCCTGGAGGGCTTTCTGGACACCATCAACCACATTCTCCAAGTTCTGCTTTGCCCCTATGTTATTTTTACTTCCCTCTTCTTCCACATGATGGGATACCAACAAGGAGTACTTGTTTTTTTCTTCAAGTTCTTCTTGAAGATGCTTTATCATCACCTGATCCTCGTGTTGCTTTGCTTCAGCCTGTTCTATCTTTATTAAGAGCTCCTGGTATTTGCACTGCATTTCAGAATGAGAAGAAATTGTGTCTTCTTTTTCCTGCTCTAGCTTCTGCGATAGCTTTTCCTTTTCAATTAAATTTCTTCGTAAAACACGGATTTTTTCTTCACATGCCTTCTGCACACAGCCTGGGGATTCTGCTTCTTCTTGCTCAGTACGTGCTGCCTCATTTTCTGCCGATCTGGGTGCAACTGATGTTTCTGATTGCGGTGAACTTCCCACCAACTTAAGTTTTTCTTCCAAGACATGAATTTCTTTCTCTCTTTCCTGCAATTTTGTATTTAGTTCACTCAGATGGCTTTCTCTGTCTCTTCTATACTGCTGTTCTTTCTCTTCCATTTGAGATAACAACTGCTTCTTGATGGCAGCAATTTTTTGTTCAGCTTTTTTCTTCAGTTCCCCTAATTTTGCAGCACCTTCTAACTCAAGTCTATCTTCCAATGCCTTTAACTCCTCTTCTTTGCTTTTCACAACTGAATTCACATGTTCCAATTCTTTCTTCGTAGATTCAAGTTCAGATTTCATGGAAGATGCTTGCTTTTCAAGGCTTAAGACTTTTTCTTCAGCCTCTTTAACCCTGTTGTCCTTTTCTTCTCCTAACTCTTGAATGTGTTGAAGTTTCTGAATCATTTCTTTCCGTTCGATATCCTTTTGTTGATTGTAATTTTTAAGAACTTCATTTAAGGACTCAATTTCAATCGTTTTCTGAGTAACATGCTCCTCTAATTCCACAATTCTTGCTGTTTGAGTTTTTAACTCAGTCTGTAAATTGCGTTCCTTTTTCTCCATCTTGCTCTTCTTATCTTCTACTTCCCCCTTTAAATACTCAATTCTCTTCTTTTGCTGATCAAGGTCCTCCTTCAATAAAGTTATCTGCTCATCCTTTTCACTGGTTTCCTTTGTTTTTAACTCAAGCTGCATCTGCAATTCTTTACTAGTATTTTGATATTGTGTAAATCTTGACTGTGCTTTCTTCTTCCATTCTGAGAATTTGTTGGCCTGTTCAAGAGCAGAAGTTTTCTCCTTACTCAGAGTTTCAACTTTCAAAGATAAATCTCGCACCTGATCCAGCAATTCCTGTTGCGCTTCATCACGTTGCTTACTTAGTGATGAAATGGCTGCTTCTTTTTCAGTTAGGCTGATGCTATTCTGAAGTTGAGCGCTCATATCAGTTAGTTGTTTACTAAGACTACTGATCTCAGCTTTTTTTTCTTTAAGCTCTTCTTTCATCGAAGTGACAGCATTGATGTTTTCTGATAACTCCTTCTTCAACTGAGTGATGCAAGACTCCTTTTCTGAGGCAGCCTGTTGCTGATTTCCTCCTTCCTTCTGTAAGGCTTCTTTTTCTGTCACAAGACCTTCAATATCGGCCTTCATGCTCTTAATCTGACTTTCTTTTTCTTCCAACTGATGTGTAGCATGTTGTAAAGAACTATTTAGTGTGTACTGCTCTTCTGTTAGCTGTCTCAGTTGTGCTTCTAATTCAGAAACTTTGCAAGTTTTACTTAGTAGTGCCTCCTTAATTTTTGTTGTGTCATGTTGACAATGGGAGACCCTAGAGAGAATGGCATTAATTTTACTGCTACTAATGTTGATGAGCTCACTTGTTTTAGCTCGTAATAAGGCTTCCGTTTTCTTGGAGTAAATGTCCAGCTGAACTGCTAGCTCCTCGGACAGTTTTTTGAATTCTAAGCTTTTGTCTTCTAGGCTTTTCTTAGTTCTGTCATGTGAAGATTTCAAACTCTGGAATTCTTCATCTGTGGTTTTCAGCTTCTCAGTCAACTCAGAGACCTTAAGCTTATCTTTTTCTGCCAGCATCTTCAGTTCAGCTACATGCTCTTGAAGAAAAGTATTTTCCTTCAGAGAGTGATTCAGGTCAACCTCCAGCTTTTCAAGTTCAGCTTTCAGTTTAGCTTCATTCTGTGAGACAGAAACCATGTGAGCAGCCTTCTGGTTTAACTGTTCCTGTAATTCCTTCAGCACTGTATCCTGCTTAGCACCCTCTTCCTTCAGCCATGCCATTTCCTTGTTCATCTCTTCTTTTTCACACCCAAATATGAGGACCTTTTGCTTCAGTTCTGCTACCTCTTGTTCTTTTTCCTGTAACTGGATTTCATGTTTTTCCTGAAGTTCTTCAGCTTGCTGGTTAAGTTTCTGCTCCCAGACTGCTATGACATCATTGAGTTCTCTCCTGTGCACCTCAGTAAGACTTTCTATTTGCTCCTTTTGGTTTGTCTCCAATCTTGACACTGCATCATTGATTCCAGCTGAGTTAGCCTGTGCCATTTCCAAAATTTTGGCATTGAACTGTTTTTCTTTCTGACTGAGCTCCAGAGCAGTATTTTCGAGCTCTTTCTTAAGTTTGGCTTCCTGATCCAACAGTTTCTTCTTTAATGTTTCTTGCATCTCCTTTGCTTTCTGCTTAATTTTTTCTATCTTTTTCTCTTGATTTTTAAATTTGGTTTCATACTCCTCTTGCAAAACACGAATACTGTCCTCCTTGGCTGATAACTTCTGTTTGAGTATTTCAATTTCTTTGCTCTGTCCTTCTCTCATTTGTAAAATTACATTTTCCTTTTCCATTAAGAGTTGCTTTGTCTGTTCCTGCTCTATATTATCTTTAAGTTGGGACTCATAGTGTTGGGTTAAAGATTTTACTTTTTCTTCCATTTCACTATTCTGTTTTTCAAGTTGCTGCATTAAGTCCTGTACCTTGATTTTGTGAGCATCTAACTCAGCACAAACATCTTTCTTTTGAGTGTCAACTTCAGCTACCTGTTTGGTAAGAAGAATTCTGTTTGTTTCCGAATCTAACAACTTCTGCTGCAACTGGGCCAACTGCTCCTCATATGTTTCTACCTGCTCATGCATGGTGTTCTGCAGTGACTGAAAGAGCTCCAGCTTAGCAGACACCTGCTGGAGTTCCCCTTCAGACCTTTTAAGATCTGCCTCTAAATTCTCCACGTGAGCCTGATGCTCTTTTAAATGCTTGTCCTTTTCCTTCAGAAGAAGCCCAAGTTGGTTAATTTCGTCTTTTAACGCCTTCTCAGTTCTCTGGATAGACAGCTCTTGTTCTTTAATGATGCTGTCAACCTGTTGCTGCTGATGACTTTTCTGTTCATCCAGCTTGGCCTCTAATTCCCGCTTCACTCTATCTGCTTGATCCTTTAGTACAGAAAGTTCTTCTTCTAGCTTGTCACGGGCTTTTAATACTTCTGACAGTTCAGACGATAGTGATTCCAATTCTGTTTGCTTCACATCAAGCTTTTCTAAAGTCTTTTCATTCATCTCTTCTATGTGGGCCTGAAAGAGAACCTCTCTGTCATTAAACAATGTTACTTTTTCTTGTTCAAACTTTTCTCGAAGTTTTTCCATTTCAGTCTGATGCTGTTGCTTTAAGACTTGGAGTTTTTCAGTCCAAAGGTTATCCTGCTGATGCTGCAGACTTTCCAATTCTGTCTTGTGTTTTTCAACCATGACTGTAATTTCTTTATTGTGCTTATTTTTTTCAGCTTCCAAATGAATAGTTAAATCTTCGGATTGATTTTTATTTTCTTGCAAGCTTTTTTCCAAAGAACTTTCTAATTCAAGAATTCTCTGTTAATGAAAACAGATGTGTTTTTCTTAAAGTACATATTTGTTAGCAATGATATATATGACATGATGTCTACACCTACTTAAAGATTAAAATTGAGATAAACAACTTTACATATCTTACCAAACACCAGAAAGGACAAAGAATCTGTGCTCAATTCCTAAACGAATCATATAATAAAGAAAAGATTCTATTTTTTTTTTTTTTTTTTTTTGCGGTACGCAGGGCTCTCACTGTTGTGGCCTCTCCCGTTGTGGAGCACAGGCTCTGGACACACAGGCTCAGCGACCATGGCTCACAGGCCTAGCCGCTCTGCAGCATGTGGGATCTTCCCAGACCGGGACACGAACCCGTGTCCCCTGCATCAGCAGGCGGACTCTCAACCACTGCGCCACCAGGGAAGCCCCAAAGATTCTATTTTTTACACAACTCACAATTCCAGATTCTTTCTACCTATTTGGGTAACTATTTCAACTACCTGTTTTTTCAAGAATATTCTGAATGGATAGTGAAAAAGAAATAAATCATAACGTAGATAACAGTAACTGCTGGTAGAAAGATGAGTATATTTTTCTGTTTTTTTAAAAGGCCTATAATAGTATTCCATTACTTTCAAAACTTAATTCTGGAAGAAAAATAAGGTATCTGGCTCTTACCCCAAAAATTATTACTTAGAAGATATTTTTCAAAAGAAGGAACTTACACAAATTTTACCAAAGTAATTTACAAAAAGTAATAGTAAAATGATTATCTCATGAAAATATCAATCTCGACTGAAAGGAAAAGAGCTAAGGAATGTCAAGGCATTGTAAGGAATGTAAGGCAGAGCCAAGGAATGTCAAAGCTGGAAAGGTCTTAAGAAATTACCAAATATCAATCTCTTCAGGTGACAGGTAAGGAAATTAAGGTATAATTAATTCACAAAGTTAGTAAGTGAAAGATCTAGGCCTCCTGAGTACCCATTCCTCTCTACCACGCCACCTTACAGAAATGTTGGAAGTGGGAAAATAAAATAGTTTAGAAATAGAGGTAAGAAGTGTGACTGTGTCACTGTCTAAATCAGAGCAAAAAGGCTAAAAAGTCTAAATAACATCAGTCAGTATATTCAAAATAGGTCGAACATTTCATACACTGTTCAGGGGAAGGACAGAGGGCCTTAAAAATGTGCACACGGAGATATATATACTAACATGCTCACCATAGGACTATTTTTAATATGGGAAAATTGGGGAAAAGTTAAATGTCAAAGTAGAGCAATGAGGTAACTAAACTGTGATATAAACAGAGAATGAATTATGTCCAGGGCGTGGCACGAGATGAAGCTGAACAGGCAGGAAGGTGCCAGGGCAAGTGCTGCATACAAAATGAGGCCACTTCCTAAAGATGAAAGGTGAGTAAGCAGTGGAACTAAGATGCTGCACAGCCTGAGGGCAAAGAATCAGAGCAAGTGGCTGACAGAAATACAGCCAACTAAAGGCAGGTCAGGAGCACCATGTAGCAGACATCAAAACCACTCCCATGAACAGCTCTTACTACCTAACAATGAATGGAGTGCAGGTATATGTAAATCTAAAACAAAAGCTTCTCTACAACCTTATATCGACTGCGGATATAACAACAGTTTTCCTATACAAGCAGTTCCACAGCTGTGGAACCTGAAGAGTATTTAAACTTACAGTTCTGTAAGTCTCTGCTTCTTGCTGAAGGTCCCAAAGTTTGTTTTCGCTCTCTGTGAGGATTGCCTTCTTCTGCAGCTCTAACTCTTCCAAGGCCAAAGATTCTTGCTGTTCTTTTTCTTGAGTGATCTTCAAATATTCAGACTGACGTTTTTCCTGTGCCAAAAACAGTAACACCACCTTAGACCCACGTAGATCTTCAGCATTCCCAAAGCACTGCCACAGGAATCATTCATTTCATTTGATCCGCACACCAGCCCCGAGAGATAGGCAGTATCATTACCTCTTTTCCCACACCCTGGTCTGCAGAAATAAGGCACTGTGGCTTTTTCCGTGTGGTCTGGCCAATCTCTGCCACAATCACTATTGATATGAAAAATTTTGTTCCAGTAACCCTACTATGTCTGCTATCTTTTCGCTACTTAAAATGTTTTGCAAAATGTCACTGAATGTGCAGGGTCACACAATTGTTACTACCTCTTCTCTGCATGCCAGTTTGGTATTTCAACTCTAGGCTGAGAAATTTATATGATTTATGAGAAATACCTCACTATAATAGGGAACCCCACACAGAAAAGCAAATCAAAATCAGAAGGTTACATGTGAATATATGGATTAGATCAAGGAAACATTTATAAAAGCCTATATAACTCTTCAGATGGTCTGGCCCTGACAAGCTTCTTCTTTGACTGTCCTTAGTATATGTCAGCATTCATATTAATACTGTTTACTATTCTGAAAAGAGAAGCTCCAGAGAGCACTTTTAACATTTAGTGACTTTGGACTCCAATTAAGTATACTTATCTATACCTATTGCTTAGGGTTCATGTGGCCAACAGTAATATTTTCAGTCCATTTCACTCTGGTGAAGCATATTGCCTTAAGTAAAGATTTTGTACCATATTATAAGTAGATTGATAAGAAAATATTAGTTTCTATAACATCAATTTTAAAACATCATTTAAAAATGTTATATTGTTTAATGTAAACTGTATGTTAAATGCATCTCTATCTATGTCCATAAATATAAAACAGGAAATTTTAATAGTCTGAAGAATTTTGATTCTCAACTCCAAGCTAACTCCTTTGAGAAACTACGTAGGAAGGGGAGTGGAAGGGGGCGAGAGCATGTGCACATATGTGTACTTTACGTGTTCATGTCCTGTGCTCGCTAGTGGGAAGATGTCTGAGTATGTCAGTTCCCAGAACACAGTGTTAAAAAGGCCAATGTTCAAGGCTCAGTGCCCCCAGTTACTCCAGCATGAAAACCCACAGCAGGTCTTTATGACTTGAATTTTTAGCACCATTCCCAGCTTCATTTAGGTCCTTAACGTCCCGCTTTGTTCTTTTATTTCCTTATCCTTATTTTAAATGTATGCTATCGTGTTATAGTTTTTAAGTACTCTTGTAAACAACTTTAAATCCTTTTTGAACCAACAAAATACAAATATGTACCCGTAGAGGTGTACATTTCACAACCACAGACTAAACCACTAACCTCAGCCAACAGCACTGTCAAACCATGTGCCTGTTGGCCCCACAGAGATTAGAGAACTCCCTGACTCAGTTCAAGGATCACAGCTGCTGGAAATCCTCAGAGGCCCAGGTCCAGCTGACAGTGAAAAAAAAAATGTGTAAAAGAAAGGACATTAAAGGGACTTCCCTGGTGGGCCAGTAGTAAAGAATCTGCCTTCCAATGCAGGGGACGCAGGTTCGATCCCTGGTCGGGGAACTAAGATCCCACATGCCAGGGGCAACTAAACCCACATGCCACAACTACTGAGCCTGCGCACTACAACGAGAGAGCCCGCGTGCCGCCAACTACAGAGCCCACACCCGTTGGAGCCCACACGCCAAAACCAGAGAGAGAAAACCCGCATGGCACAACTAGAGAAGCCACATGTCTCAACAAAGATCCCGTGTGCCACAACTAAGACCCGATGCAGCCAAAAAAAACAACAACAACAACAAAAAAACGGAGATTAAAATTATAAAAACTATTTCTCATCCTTTCACACTAAAAGCATTTTTTAATTATACATATTACCTCATGGATAATAGCTTCATATAAAAACAGTAAACTACATTTTCAGCATTAATACTTCACAGTTCAAGAGAAAAAATGTTTTGCTTTAAACTTCCAAATTATACTATTCCAACACATCTTTCTTATCTTCATTTTTCTGGTTATTGTTTTAGTTAGTTCAGCCAGTTTTCTCATTTTACTTTATCTTCTTAAACATCATATGGATTGAAAATTACTGAAATTATTCTACTTAAAATGAAAACTACTTGGTTATTTTCATTTTGTCTTCTTTAAAATGCATTCAGGCAAACTCTCTGAACCTTAAGCTCTGATACATTCAGTCTGGTGAGTTTTTAGACATTCTTCCTAAGTTACGTAGTTGCTGCTTCAGTTACCCTATGTTCCCCTCTACTTCTCCCTAATCACACAGCCTACAGCCAGGGTGAGAGGAATGATAAACAAACTGATTAATGAAAGTTTGTTAGATGAGAAAATTTAATTTTCAGATAATACTAAATTAACAAGCTCTGACAGCCTCATTCCTGCCTACGGCCAACCCTCTCTGCATACTCAAATGTTAAGGCTGCCAGTAGTGTGACCTCAAGCTGGGAGGCAGGGGTGAGGGGCTGACAACTTTATAATGTGGCCGAAACAAAATAGGTACTTACAAGAGCTACTTTCATTTGCTCCTGAAATTCCCTTTCTTGGGCCTGAAACTTCTTAGTCAGTTCCTGCTCTTTGCTGGCCAGCTCCTCTTCATGAAGCTTCTGTAATTTTGCAATTTGTTCTGAGGATTTCTGAAAAGCAACCAAAGAGTTAAAGTGAGACACCCAGAATAAAATATGTAACTCTACAACTAAATAATACTTCATTATAATCAAGTTAATAGCTTCTTAAGAGGAAAAATTGGAACATATTTCTCACATAAATCAAAAGTCACCAAACTCTTGAGAATTAAAAGAAAAACCAGTAAAGTGTTGCTCCTCATTTAAGACAAGGAGAGCTGCAGCTGCAATGGTCAGTCCTATGGGGTTGAAGCTCCAATTCCACATCATACAAAGATATTCCCCACCAATCAGGATAGGGAAGCACAGTAGGGGGAATAAGGATGCTCTCAGAGAGGGCACTCCACCATGGTCAAGGTGTTCTGGCTACACCCATCTATTTATGCCTAGCTTTCCAGGCATGTACTACTACTTATTAAAAAGTATTGTGCTTCCCTGGTGGCGCAGTGGTTGAGAATCTGCCTGCTAATGCAGGGGACACAGTTTCGAGCCCTGGTCTGGGAAGATCCCACATGCCGCGGAGCAACTAGGCCCGTGAGCCACGACTACTAAGCCTGCGCATCTGGAGCCTGTGCTCCGCAACAAGAGAGGCCGCGATAGTGAGAGGCCCATGCACCGCGATGAAGAGTGGCCCCCGCTTCCCACAACTAAAGAAAGCCCTCGCACAGAAACGAAGACCCAACACAGCCAAAAATAAATAAATAAATAAAAATTTTAAAAAAAGTATTGAGCTTGTTCTTTCTTGAATAGGAGGACTCAATCTTATAAAAATGTCAAATCACCCTAAATAAATTCAAAAATTTAATATAATCAAATAAAACAAAATGAGGGAAGGCCCACTGGACAAAATAAACATGCAAGAATAGCTGATCTCTTCTGAAAAATAAGAGTAACAAGGAGAGGCTACCAAATAGTAGAACATTATAAAACTAAAACATATTATAAAACTGGTATTAGTGTAATACCAGCACATGGTCAGACAAAGCAGTGGAACAGCACAGAGAATCCAGAAGGCCCATACGTAGCACTACAATAATTTAGTATGGGGGCTTCTCTGGTGGCGCAGTGGTTGAGAGTCCACCTGCTGATGCAGGGGACACGGGTTTGTGCCCCGGTCTGGGAGGATCCCCCATGCCGTGGAGCGGCTGGGCCCGTGAGCCGTGGCCGCTGAGCCTGCGCGTCTGGAGCCTGTGCTCTGCAACGGGAGGGGCCACAACACTGAGAGGCCTGCGTACCGCAATAAATAAATAAATAAATAAATAAATAAAATAATAATAATTTAGTATGTAATAAAGGTAGTATGGCATGTCAGAAGGGAAAACATGGGTTATTAAAGAAATGATTTGAAGGCTACTAGGTAGTCATTTGGAAAAAATTTAAGTTGGATCCCTACCTCACTCCTCACACTAAATATATTTCAGTTGGATCAAAGATTTAACCATAAAAAAATGAAAACATAAAAGCGTTAGATGAGAGGGCTCCCCTAGTGGCGCAGTGGTTAAGAATCCGCCTGCCAATGCAGGGGACACGGGTTCGAGCCCTGGTCTGGGAAGATCCCACATGCTGTGGAGCAACTAAGCCCGTGTGCCACAACTACTGAGCCTGGGCTCTAGAGCCTGTGAGCCACAAGTACGGAAGCCCACACACCTAGAGTCCGTGCTCTGCAACAAGAGAAGCCACCACAGTGAGAGGCCTGCGCACCACAACAAAGAGTAGCCCCCGCTCACCTCAACTGGAGAAAAGCCCGTGCACAGCAACGAGGACCCATCACAGACACACACACACACACACACACACACACACACACACACACACACACACACACACACACACACACACACACACACACACACACACACACACACACACACACACACACACACACACACACACACACACACACACACACACACACACACACACACACACACACACACACACACACACACCCCTCTGGTGTGATGGAAGGCAAAGTTACCAGGTCTGGGATGGAGAAATGGGATGGAGAAATGGGAAGATGTTGGTCAAACGATACCAAAAAAAATAAAAAAGTGTTAGATGAGAAAAATAAAAAAAAATTTTTAATCTCAACTGACAATGTGTTTTTAAAGCAGAACAAAATCCAGATAGCATTTAAGGAAAAGAAAACTTTCTGCATAGCCAAAAAACCCCAAAACAAAAGCAAATCATAAACAAAGACAACAAATAACAAACTGAGGAAATATTTGGATAAACGCACCTTATATCCAATGGCTAATTCTTACTAGAGGTAAAAAGCTTCTACAAATTAGTAAGAAAAAGACCAACAGCCCAAGAGGAAAATGAATCAAGGATCTGATCGGGCGACTCAAAAAGGAAAACTATAAATTCCTGTAAACATACAAAAACATGTTTGTCATATTGGTAAGAGATATGCATATTAAAACTACAGGACTTCCCTGGTGGCGCAGTGGTTAAGAATCCGCCTGCCAATGCAGGGGACACGGGTTCAAGCCCTGGTCCGGGAAGATTCCACATACCGTGGAGCAACTAAGCCCGTAAGCCACAACTACTGAACCTGCACTCTAGAGCCCGCGAGCCACAACCACTGAGCCCACGTGCCACAACTGCTGAAGCCCACATGCCTAGAGCCCATGCTCCACAACAAGAGAAGCCACTGCAGTGAGAAGCCCACGTGCACCGCAATGAAGAGTAGCCCCTGCTCGACACAACTAGAGAGAAGCCCACGCGCAGCAATGAAGACCCAATGCAGCCAAAAATAAATAAACAAATTAATTAATTAATTAAAAAAAACTACAATGATGTCATTATTTTAACTTAGCTTGGAAAGATAAAAAAAATTCAGGTAATACCATCTTTGTGAGGGGGGAACATATTCTAATACATTGCTCATGAGTATAAACTGTCCTCCATTGAGCTTGTAGCAACTATCCAATAATTATAAATACACGTACTTTTTCCCTAGATTCCACTTCTAGGAATCTATTCTAAAGAAACACAGATGTGAGCAAATACAATAAGGATATTCACAATTTCCAACAGTAAAAACTGAAAGCCTAAATATCCATCAGCAGAAGACTGATTAAATTATGAGCTATTCATACAGTGAAGTCCTGAGCAGTCTTTAAAACAAATGGGGCATCATTATCAACTCAATAATAAAGGACCACCTCCAAGACAGATTATTAAGTGGAAAAGCAAAATACAGATCAACATGCCATCTTTTGTGTTTAAAAAAAATAGACTCCCCCGGTGGTCCAGTGGTTAAGAATCCGCCTTCCAATGCAGGGGACGTGGGTTTGATCCCTGGACAGGGAACTAAGATCCCACATGCCGCGGGGCAACTAAGCCCACGTGCCGCCACTACTGAGCTTGTGCGCTCGTGCACCACAACTAGAGAGAAGTCTGCACACCACGACGGAAGATCCCGCACACCACAATGAAGATCCCATGTGCTGCAAGTAAGACCCAATGTAGCCAAACAAATAACTTAGTTAATTAATTAAAGAGAGGATTAGAAAACATAAGAAATTATATGCAGAGACTATCTCTGGGAAGTATAGCCAAAAAGGTACACATTCATTTCTCTATCAAAGTGCTTTTTTCCTATATCCTAAACATCACGAAATGATCAAGGTCTCAAACAAAATACAAATTAACTCTTCTTTACTATCAAAGATGTAGGAAAAGCGTTAAGACTTAAGTCTCAACACTGCGGTAGCCCATTTCAATCCAGAATTATTCTTACTTTCATTACATGAACAACCTCCTGTTTCACGTGGCCTAATTCTTGTTGAAGTCTGTTACGCTCCTCCTCACTTGTTTTTTCAATGGCTTTTATTTGCTCCTCCATTTCTGCTTTCATTTTTCTCCGTGCTTCTTCTGTTTTTTGGGCTGTACTCAAGGCTTTTTCAAGTTCCTCAAAAGCTATAATGAAAACAGCAAAAAACAAGTATCTCAAGAAATACTATCATTGAGCTAAAGTGTTTTACATTCAATTTATGGGAACTAAGAGCAGCAGTAGCAGAAGAGGTTAAAAAACTCATCACTGTTTTAAGCCAAGAGATATTTGAGTAGTTAAAAGCCACAGAAATGTCCAGTCACTGAAAGCAATTTGTCACTGAGTTCTGGATTCAGATATTAAGATTGCTTATATGAACTTAAGCTCAGAAGTTAGAAAAAATATTAGAAAAAATATTAAATTACTGAAGATTGCCCACTCTCCCCACAAGTGTCCTTATGGATAACAAATTCAAAGAAATGAAGACTTGTACCTACTTCTGTAGTATATAATTCCAATTGCTTTTTTGTTTGTGATAGAGTTCTTATCTAATTATTATCAATTATCTAATAATTATCTAATTATTATCTATAACTAGGTAATACTATTATATACTCACTAGGACATTTTCAAGAATGAAAAAATTATTCTTTGACTAATCTTATTTTTAAAAACCTCTTAACCATATGATAACAGCAGGGTTTTTTTTAATATTTACTGTCTGAATCACATATTTAAACAATGTATTTTGATATGAAACGTACTACTTGTGTAAGTTTTGAATTAGTGTAGTTAACTAGAAAGAAATTTTTACCTGATTCAACGTGTATAAAAAGGCACTACCAGCAGGGAGTTCTTGGGTGAAATAAGTAAGAATTCAGGCCCTTAAAAAACAATCATCTAGGCTAGAGTAGTAAGATCTTTAAGGACAGCTCATCCAGTATCAAACAAAATCAGATATGATGGGTGCAAGAGCTGGGTAACTTGACACCAAAAATATATGTGTGGGTGTTTATGTATATTTGTGTGTATGTGCATGTGTGTGTATATATGTGTTTGTATGTGTGCACTGCATATGTGTGCAAACATACACTTTCCCTCTCTCTCCCCTTCTTTCCCTCTCTACTGACAGAATAGAGTAGCCTGTGAAAATCCTATGGCTATTATCATCCTAGACTATTTCCTTTAGTTCTCACAGACTAGAAGACACCAGACTTCACTTTACCAAAGAGACGAACTATAAATAAAACATCAATTTTCAAGATGGGTTTTAATCCTTTTAAGAAACATATACGCAGAGGTGACAGTTCATTGACATGTGTAGTATTTTCACTCCCAGTGGTATAAGAAATGTGGAACTTCAACCTATGATATCTCATTTAAAAGCTCCTTTATTAACCACAATTTGACTTAACAGACAGTGGTTTGTGCAAAAGAATTGGATACCTGAAGCAAACACGTATTCTAAAGCACTTTCTTAATGATGAACTGTAGTAGGTATAGAAAAAGGCAAGAGAAAGGCTGAATTCTGGTAACAGCCAGGAAACACAACTTACTTTGCTCACTATATTAAAAAAAAAACCAAAAACACTTCTCTGGCAACCATGTTTTTGATATTAAAAAAATCTACCCAATTTATTCATTTTATATACACAAAGTATAAAACTATAGCTCAAATAAGGTCTAAATTTCAAAGGCATATTAATTAGCTGAAATTATTTTTAAAGATTCCTACTCCAACTTTACTGATATTTGCCTGCAAACACCAAGATGATAATCCTTAGACATAAATATGTTGGTAAATAAAGTATTTAAAGGGAAATGCTCTTTGTTTTAGTTAGATATTCTTTTCCTATAAATTCTGGTGTCGAGCATTAAGAAGCACCTCTTGCTAGGAATAAGAAATTAGTTTCCTAGTTTCTCAAAAACGAGTGGAGTAAAGTGATCAATTACGGGAAAGAAATTCTGTAACAGAGTGCTTACTGCTTAGTTTGAGCTGAAGGTTTAAATCTGGGAAAGAAACACATGGGAAAATGGAAGGACGATATTTTTAAATGCTTATTAGATGTCATCACAATCTTTCCCTTACTGCTAATATTTGGCATGTAAGACTGCACTTACATTGGCACTTCTAAGCACTTCACAGAAATATCTTAAATCAGGCTCTAGAGAACCTGAAGATAGTTTTGATATTCTGCCAGCAAGACAGAGTTTGAAATGGAAAACTCTTGTCAATTAAGCAAAATAAAACAAAACTGTACACAGTCAATACCAAGTGAATTTTCATTGTTTTCTTTAAATTCCAGCATCCAATATAGTATAAAAATAGATGTAGTGCTCTCACTTTCTCAAGTAACAACAAAAAAATCTATGCCACAAAGTTCCTATTTGGATATAATTTTCTAATAGTTAACTTTTCTAACCATACTCAATAAATTTTAGTATATTCTCCTATATTATAGTCTAATTTCAGTGTTTAATCCTCCAAAATAGCTTTCCTAAGTCACTTGATTATCCATCATATAATGATTAAGGTAGGACAGATCTGGTTCCAAAGTTCTTTTCATCTAAATTTAATCCTTTCTTCCTACTTTCTGCCACCTTGTCAGAGAACCATATAATTTTATACCTAAAAAGACACCTTTGAGATGTCCTCATTCAAATGTAGGAACTGAGTCATCCAACTTCTCCTTCAGATGATAAATCAACTTAAATATACAGGATTTAAGGAACAATCCTTACCTTGCATTATTTTTTAAAACTAAGAATGCTGACATTGATCAAGCTCAGTTGAGCAATAATATACCTTATTAAACCAGAATTTCTGAACCAATCAATTACTGATGGCTTCTAACTCTCAACAAAATGCAGCATGTTATTATACCTCTGACAGACATACAAAAACTCACTGCTTTCCACCTCCATCTTGCTTTATGAAAATGTTAAGTCCTCCCAAAATAAAATAAAATTTTAAAGAGGCAATAAAACACATTTCTATATCCACATACAGAAAACTTATTTCAAACCCACTCTACACTCTACCACAAATGAAGCCACTTCCTTACAGGAAGTCTGCGTCCAACGAGTCCCATTTCAATGTTGAAGGAGGATATACTGAGAGCTTACTTACTAACCAGAAACATCTCACCTTCTAATCTTGCAACCAGACATAGTAAAGTGGTGTCCTTAGCCTATAATATTCTCAAGTGAATTCCCCACTCTTTCCAAAATGAAACTATGCTAGGATTTTAATGTGGAGTACTAAAGAAGTATGTTCTGAATGTCTACATAATTTGTCTTCCAATTAGCAACACAGGATAAGTGAGTGGGGAGAAAGAAAGCGTGCATCAGCCCCAGCTGACAAGTCTTCTGCCAACATGCAAGAGTGCACAGAGAAACCATGGTCACAGCACACACCAACAGGAAGGCTAAGCACGAACTGCCGCCAAATGTTGCAAGAACACGTTGTGTTCTTCCAAAGCAAAATTCAATGTATCTCAGGCAATTTTTGCTTTAAAAAAAACCCCAAAAACCTTTGAAAATACGTCTAGAAAAAATTGAATGTACCTTAAGAATGGTCCTCTGTCAGTCAAGAAAAAACACAGGGCAGACCTTTTATTGCTGGCTCATCACTTTCCCCTTCAGATGAGGTTTACTCACATCCATGGGAATTATGAAAATGGACAAATGCTCACTATATGAGTTACATGAGAAAGGTTGGCAATCTACAGCTCAATAATCCAACCATTCATTCATCATATATTTATTAGATGTTTGACATCTGCCAAGCATATGTTAGGCATTGGGTGATATAAAGAAAATATTTCACAAAAAGACAGTTGAAGTAATAAGGCAGGCGGGGTGGGGTGGGGGGGGGAGGTGTATAAAAGAACGAATCCTCAGGCTAAGCTAGGAAGAATGTGGCATTTGCTTTTGCCACTTCACTGTCTTTCCCCATCCTCATCCTCAATGTCCTAACCAATCATAACAAATAACAAATGCCGGAATTGAGATTCTAGCCCGCATTACTGTTTTGTTGCACTGTCCCAGGGGACACTTTACTGTAAAAATAACAAGACCCACTCCACTCCCCCTGCAGGGAAGAAGCAAAGAGGCAGAAATGTGGAAAGGCTGCCACCTCTAGATTAACTAAGAAGCTGATTAATAACATCAAGAATGAATAAGTAAGCCAGTGCTTATTTCTTTACCCCAGCAAAAAAGCTGCTAAAATGCATGTGATATAAAACCAAAAAAACACAGCTAGTACTATGAAATGAATGAAATGCAAATTAACAGAAAAAACAACACAAAGATTTATCAGAATTTCCATCCAATCATCAAGTGTCTTTTGTGAATAAAAGCAAAAGTCTAGAGCAGCAGTTTTCAAAGTGTGGTCCACAAATCCTAGGGTCATGAGACCCTTTCTGAGGGTCTATGAGGTCCTCCTGTTTCTAAATACACATCTGCATGAGGGCAGATGTTCTTCATATATTTTAACCAAGATAATATATCACAACAGATTGAATGTAGAAACAGGCATGAAAATACAGCTATCTTCTATTAAGCCAAACAATAAGATAAGCAAAAATGTAAAACAATGCCATTCTTCACACTAAATTGTGTTTTGGGAAATATGGGTAATTTTCATAAAAGTATTCAGTACTTAAATGTAATAGGCTTACAATTGTTATTTTAAATTGAACTTTTAAAAAATTTCTTAGTTTTAATTTCTAATATAATAAATATCAATCCATATAACCCACACAAACAAATACTCTTTGGAAACCTCAGTAAGCTTTAAGGGTGTAAGGAGATCCCTGGGATTAAAAAGTTTGAAAACCACTGGTCTGGAGTTTACATAAATGAAAATAAAATAATGCTACCACCTAGTGGCATAAACCAGATATTGCAATACTTATAAGTTGGGGCCTTCAGAAATTTAATAAATATCACATGTGCAATGGAAATCTACTTTTCAAGCCACTTCCCAAAATACATAACAGGATTCACTCTAAGGATTAACTATGCTTTGACCTTTAAAACTTTTACAGATCTATCCAAATTTCATGCACTCCTTACATTAACCATGCAAATTTACTATCAAATACTTTGAAAACATCAGGATGATCTTGAAAATTATTAGGCTAAAGCTAAGTAAATTTACTTAAATGGAAAGTATGATTCTGTAGCAAAGAAATGTGTTCCTCTAGTTGTTGGTGCTTCCCAGTAACACTGACATTGCCAGGGACATAAATAAGTGCAGGCTGACAATGACTTTCTAAAGGTATGTATGTACAGCTACTATTGTAGAAATGTATCAAGCACCTACAAATACACGACTATGAAATAAAAAACCTATATTAAATTAAAATCTAATTCCATTTAAAATAATAAAATTTTCCATCAGGTGTTCATTCAGTGCCAAAATGTGTACATACTACTCACCTAACATCGCATACTTAAATTCAACTTTAATTCACACTCTTTTGCCTGAGAAACATGGAATTTTCTTTGTAAAGCTTATTCTAAGTACCCATGATAAGAAAAAACAGCCCTTACCCCAGTCCTGTTCATACAAGGCTTGGGAAAGGCACCATGATTCACTTATTGGCATGTGTGGATGCACAAAAGTAAGATGTTTTGTGAGACTTAAGACTCCAAGAAAACTCTGTTACATAAATTATCAACAACTAACAAAGCACTTAAATACACAGGTGATTTTTGTGTGTTATATAAATATGCATAAATCTTATACATTATTTAAAAATAAACTCTATTTTAAAGGGTCCTTCAAATAAATGTTCCACTGAATGTCTTTGGTATATCAGGTTTATACTATACAAATGAAAAAGAAACTTATTTCCTGCACAAACACAACATGACAATAAAAAAGCAAAGAATGTTGTGAGTTAATCTACATTTTAAAATGCAGACAATCATATAAAACACAGAACTTCAGCAAAGACAGGGTACATGAAAGGGAAACAGGGTTTACAAAAGTCAATGCACTCTGGAAACTTTCCTAATCCGAGCCGAATATTTTATTCATTTTGCACAGTTGTAGGCAAGAACATTTTAAGGACAGGGTGTTAATACTATGATATGGGTTCTTTTTTGTAATGGCTATATTTAAATCTCTTAAAGGTAATTAACAAAAAAGACTAAAAGTCTATGGGTAAGACTTTATCCAGAGAAAAAATTCAAGAATGGAATAAGCTGTATTACAAAGTTGTTACAGTATTATTCAGAATAGTGAAAGTAGAAAATAATCTAGGTGCTGATCAATAGGGAGATGGTTAATGATGTACATGCATTCTGACAAAGCCATTAAAATGTTAGTACTTTAGCAACATGTAAAACTACTCCTAATATAATGCTAAATAAAGAAAAAGGAGCATACAAAATTATATGGACAATTATGATTACAATCGTATAAAATAAGGATTGAGAAAAGACTAAATGGAAGTGTATTGAAACAACAGCAACGTGCTTTCATTTTCTCTATTTTCCAATTTTTGGGTAATATACTACATTAACGATTAGCCAGCTACTCTACCTCCTATCCCAGGTAAAACATACACACACATGCACACAAAGAATACCCAAGACCTAGCGTGAACTTTAGCAGCATTAACATTCTGCATGGCTGCTGCATAGAAGAGGTAATATTCTAGACAATTAGTAATAATACCTAGTACCTAAAAAACCACCATCACATACTTAAGCTGAATCACCAGAATTCTCCAAATTTAAAATCTGGTTACTTGAAGATATGGCCATCTGTTTTTAAGTAACACCTAGAAAGGAATACTATCAACAGTTGTAGTAAAATGCTTGTAACAAATATATTTATTTTTGGTTTTCTTTATTCACTGAAATAATTTTAACAAAAGTGCTATAGTATTGTACTTCAGAAAACATGCCTACCAGTTCCACTGTAGAGCAGAATAAGTACTACAAGCTGATACAGCATCAAGTAGGCATGTTACCATATTCCCATAGACTTGGTATTTTATGATAGTATTATTCTTTTTAAAATCAGAGACACTCAGATTTCCTTTGTCCTCCAACATATGAGAAGCATCACAGTTTGTCTAGAAAAACTATGAGAAGCAGTGCAATAGACTGTTTTCTAAGAAAAGTAGTGAGGAATGTATTTGAGCCACACTTTGATCTCCAGAATAAGTGAACCCCCAAAAGTAGCCATTTGTCTACTAATATCCACATGTCAAGAACTGCTAAATATATGAGTTAAATTTTTTACAATCAAAAATGCATCAGGAGAGTTCAGATTCTTTGATAATTATTTTATGTAGACACATTTACTTCTAAAAACCTTAACAACCACAAACTTTAATGTTAGTGTTTCCTTCACATGGCCAGCTCTTATGTGTTTTTTAGCCTTTGAATTTTAAATCTAAGAAAGAGAAAGACAAACATTTAACAGAGCAATTGAATTCTCCAAGAGCCAAATGATGTTTATAAAAATTTATGAAAACTCTATTTCCTTTACAAAGACCTTTTCTTACTTTTAGTACTAAATTGGGACTTTTCTGTCAATTGGCATATGCATTTTATATTTGAACTAAGAATCACATCAGAACAATTCTGTTCAGACTCAACTAAAGCCATTAGATGAAATTCAGTTGATGCACAAAACTAACTTTCATTATAGATTTAAAGGGCAACATCTTCAATATGGAATCAGTCTGTTACAACTTTCTATCATAAACCTCAATAACTATGACTACAAATATAATTTTGAAAATATCTATAAAAGCACTCATAACTGTGTTATCCAAAGACTTTCTAAAATAAATATATCTATTAAATAACTGTAAATCTTAATTCTCTCTTTAAGTATTTATTAACTTTAAATATTTTGACAGTATTATTAACAGATAAGTTTCTCAACTTATAGGCTATGAAATATTACAAAAATATAGTTTTTAAAGACAAAATACATAAGAGGTACAATCTACCATGCATAAAATAAATATGGTACAAAGATATATTGTACAGCACAAGAAATACAGCCAATGTTTTGTAATAACTATAAATGGAGTATAACCTTTAAAAATTGTGAATCACTATGTTGTACACCTGAAACTTATGTAATATTGTACATCAACTATACCTCAATTGTAAAAATAAATAAATAAAGACAAAATACATCTGTGCTTTGGAGAAGAAAGAGAAGGAAGGCTGTATTACAAAAGAGTTGACTGGAACAGCAGCCTGGGAAATTTTTATCCTACATATGAATTAACTGTATATTTTGTCTGCCTTTTCATCATGTGCCCCTTTTTACTTGTTATTCATGGGTTTCTACCTCCTCACAAGATGCACTTCAATTTTAAAAGGAAATGTAATCCCTGACCAGCATTATTTTCTCTCAGCTGGCTACAAGAGTCAACAAAAGCAGTCCTAAAAATGAAAAGGCTTGACGTGAGAAGCTGAGACTCTGCATTAGGTTTTCTGCTCACGGAAAGCAAACCAGTTTAACAGCGTCTCACGAGTCTCCAGCTGCTTCAGCAAAGTCTTTAGAGATTATAAACTGAGAGATTCTACCCATTAATGCTCTCTGAAGGGAAATCTTAGGCTTTTGGGGAGCAAATTTCTAAATTTCCCAGCCACTTGTCAATAAAACAACTATAAGGAGATGAGGAGATATTTACGAGCACAACCAACTGCCTCTCTCATCCAGACCCACTCCTTTCCTTAAACCTTACAATCTGGTTTCTAAAATCATTTCTGAAACTGCATCCTGGGAATCAAATCCTCATGCAAATTAAAAGACATTTTAAAAAATCTTCATCCTACCTCCCCCACTTTTGGAAATGCCTCCTATATTCCCCCAGAAGCGTAAGTCTCCGCAATTCCTATGACTTCTCAGGTTACTTTTTCTGTTTTCATTTATGTCTCTTTGCCAAACTCAATATCTCTGTGTTAAGAGCATAGGCTCTGGACTCAAAATGCCCGGATTCAAATCCTGACTATACATTTACTCTCTGTGGGTGAATGTAAGCAAGTTACTTAACTTCTATGTTCCTAGGTTTTCTTGTCTCCTTTCTTATTTGTGAAATGAGGATAACAGTAATACCCAAGTCATAGAAATTTTGAGGATTAAATACAAATACATACACAAGTGAATACGAGCAAAGCATTCATGACAGAGCCTTGCATAAAGTAAGTGCTGGCTATTAGCAGCAGCAGCCGCTAAGGCTACCACCACTTCTACTACCAGTAAAACAATCTTTCAGAAAAATCAGCCTCTTCTACAGATCGAACCATAGGCTTCAACCTTAGGCTAACGACTCCTAAAAGATGTTCCGATTTTTTATTTCCAAATTCCTACAGGTCAATTCCATCTGGAAACCTCATGATAGGCCCAAATTCAAAGAATCTAAGCAAACTCACCATTTCACTCTATTCCTCAGTGTCCCCATTTAGACTTCCTATTCTGACTTCACCTGATTCATTCGGCCTCCTAACCTTAAAACTCTGGCGTCATCTTGGCCTCCTACTTCTCTTCTGCCCCTCCAAGTTAACTGGATACCAAATTCTGCAAATTTGACTCTTCCTCTCCTCCCCAGACCTAGTCAAGGTGGCCAAAGCTCTCAGTTCCCAAAGCCTGGATTTCTACCCTTGCTTTTAAGTTTGACTTTCCACTTCATTTCTTTTCTACATACAACACTGGCTTCCATCACGTTATGCTTTCCTATTACTGGTTTCCTTGTTTACCAAAGTCTAAACTCAGCTACTCACTTGTACAGACTTTAACAGTCAGTTCCTTCACAATCCAACTTCATTTCCCACTTCAGCAAGAATAGTTTCCAGTTGACACACACACCCCCTATGGTCACTGGGCCCGTTTATGATCTTAAATCTGAAATATGTGCTGCCCCCATCTCTCTGTTTAGGCCCATTCTATTCATTATCTGAGGCCCAAGTCAACTCACATCCTCACTAACCTGAAGGCACCAGTTCACCCTGCTCTCTCCTCTTTCTAGCATCTCTACTTTCTTTCCGAGCATTATTCAGTATCATACCTTGCTGAATACTGGTCTCTACACTTTACAGTCTAGCATTTATTGGGTCAAAACATAATGCAGTTATGTATAACACTGAATTATTCCATCATTCTCTTAAAAAGCAGACTACATCTTATACTTTTTATTTACCCTAGAGCATCCAAAAGGTAGCAGTTATTTAATATGTACCATGCTGTGCCTATTTGGGGAGTTTCAAAGTTGTAAACCTGAATTTTGATAGTCTAAGGCAGTGGTCAGCAAACATTTTCTATAAGGGGCCAGATAATAAATACTTCAGGCTTTGCAGGGCTCTACATAAACAGGCCAGGCATGGGCTGCATTTTACCCATAGGCCATTGTTTACCAACCCCTGCCTCTTCTGAGGAACAGTCCACAGTGTCTTTATAAAGAGTCTCTACAGTTAAACATTTTTATCCATATTTAACTAATTTTTCTAAATGTTGGTTGGTCAAGCACTTTACATGATTTTTGATTTCTAACATAAAACAAGTAACCCCTGAGTTCTTACCAGCTCTTTCAGATTTTTCTTTCTGTTCCCGTAATTCCTCTCCCTGGCTAGTCATCTGCTTGATGTGACTACGAAGTTGGGCAATTTCTTCTTCTTTGATTTCCAGTGTTTCATGCATCTGACGTTTTGTCTCTGCTATTACCATCCCCTAAACAGAAGTGCAGACTCTAAAGCGTTTGCGTAACAAAACTGCATTATCAATAGCACATATCAAACTTACTTTAAAGGGCAGAAAACATAATGTCTCTTACTAAGTACAGCATACGAATTATTTTAGTATTTAGTTTTTAGTATTTAGTATTTAGTTTATTTAGTATTTAGTCTGTGTCCTGTGTATACACTACACTATCTACTACAATAACTTCAGTTACCTGGCATATCAGGGTATTCTTAATATAAAAAATTATTTTAATAATATCTTTAATCTTTTAATTATTAACAACACATTTTAGTTAAAAGATTTATTTTATAATCTTTCTATAAATGTTTACTATAATTTTCCCTATCTTAGTAAACAGTTTATATTCAACAAAATACAGCCTTTAGTACTTGGCTCAGAACCAGTCATGAACTACAATTATTGAACTGCGCTGTAACACGGGGAAAGTCCCAGAGGCTGCTGAGAGTATGAGGTGACTGCTGCCACACTGGATGGACCAAGACTGCAGTACAGAGCTACCTGGTTTTTCTCTTTCCTCTTGTGACAGTCTCTGGTCCCAACACCACTCCTGATTACTATCAGTGAGGCATTCCTCCAATTTACTAATTGCTACTGTCTTCCCACTCTCTGGATAATCTACACAAGAAATGAAGGTCGCTAGGGGGAAAATATTAATCAAATAGTATATATTAAATCAGTCATTTGCAACTAACAAAAAATGGGTGGTTCAACTTCCCTCTTGAAACATAAGACTCTGTGACAGCTATTTTATGACATTAAGCAGAGTATTACCTTACTTCCAGGGTTTGTCAACCCTTTTGCTTTAGGGTATGACTCTTGCAGATGGCTAATATTAATGAACAGATTAAAAACCAGGTAAGTAGGGATTATACAAAATTCCAAAAGAAAATTGTGGGCCTTCAGTTTCTTCAAAAACCAAAGCACAATGGAAAAGAGAGAGAGAGAGAGAGAGAGAGAGAGGTGGAATCTATAGATTAAAAGAAGTCTTAAGAGTCACATCAACTGACTGTACTGAAAGAACCTCATTTGGATCCTGATTCATAAAAATGGGAAAGAAATGTAAGAGACAAAAGGGAAAATCTGAAACTGTCTAGGTAGTTGATTGTACTAAGGAATTGCTATTAAATTTTTAGATGTGATCATGATAATGTGGTTATATTTTTATTTTAAAAAAAGACCTTTATTTTAAATATACATTAAAATACTTATGGAAGAAATGATAAGATTTCTTAAATTTGCTCTGAAACAATCCTGGGATGAGGGTACTGGGGGCTGGGAATGTACAGATGAAACAAAATTAGCCAGGAGATGTTAACTGTTGAAGTTGGGTGATGGGTTCACAGGAATTCCTTTTATTAATCTTTGTACTTTTGTAAATGTTTTAAGTTTTTCATAATACAAAGTTTTTTTTTTTTTTTAAAGAGGGCCTTCATGAAGTTTATGGAATAGAATCCAGCAAAATGAATAGGATGAAAAAACTGCCAATACATTTCAATAGCAGAACAGCTCTAACATGTTCTTAATTACATGGCCACTTAAAATACTGCAGCTATAAAGTACCATATTAAAGAACACGGTGGATGATGTGGAACTAACTGGAAGCTACTTTTAAAAAAAGGACCCAAGAACCCGGTGCTGAAAGGCTTTGGTCAAAACTGTTTTGCCCATGAATTTTTTAGCTGTCTTTGCTGCCATAGCTAAAGTTGCTGTTCCAACTCTAAACTGCCAATCTCACTTATACATTCTAAAGTTTATTTGAAGAAATTTCTGTTTACGCTAACATATACATTACCACTTCTTTACTTTTTAGGCAATTTATCTGTGAGATTAATCTGTTTCCATTATATTTGAAAGACAATACTTATATCATTCACATTGAGTAATGCCTTAACTGTAAATAATTTAACTTTTCTCTAAAAAGTAGTTATGTTCTGTAAACAAATTTCTTTTGCAACAGTATTCTAATCTATAAATCAAAATGCTGACTGGGATCAAGAAATCACAGATTCAGCTTCACATGATACAAAACTAATGCTAATGGTTATATAAATCTAGAAATGAAAACAAAAAGATTTTTCATGGAAGCAGCTGTAATAATTTTGGAAAGCAGAAGTCTGAATGCTTCCAATTGCTTCCAAAAATGAATTGGGGTGCCCCTTGACAAATTTTAGTATCATAAGTTTTGTTGTTTTACCTTATCTTGTTCAAGCTGTTCAATTAAGTTCTTTGCATCACGCAACTGAGTGATAAGTTTAGTCTTCTCAGCCATATGAAGCTCCTAAAAAAATTTTAAAAATTCATTTCCATCTCTAATAAAGCTTCTCCTCATATGAGAACTCTAAACATTTTCTCTAATTTGAATACTCCTACAAGTCTAACAGGAGAAGAGAACACAGGATGTGTCAAAAGGATGGTAAATGCTATGAAGCCCAGGGCACTCAGGGGCCCTTTCCATGCTGTCTCGGAGGAAGGGGGAAGGCTTTCCAGAGGAGGTGCAGGCCACGCTGGGGCCTGTGGATCTAGCATCACAGGGCTGCGTTAAACCACAATCATTTTCTCTTTTACCTTCATCTTTTCTAGTTCTTGAAGTCTTTCATCTAGTTGTTCTTGCAGGGCTTCTTTTTCACTGGTTAACAGCATACATTGTTCCTTATGCGACCGAATGGTTTCCTTACAGCGCTGCAGTAGATTCTCTTGACGCTTAACTCTTTGCTGAAGTATTTCCAGTGTTTTAGCAGAAGCTCCATCTCCCACTATTAATAAAGCAGCATAAGCAGGGGCAGTCAGTGAGGAATCTAAGGGCTCCCTGGGAACAGCTACTCTGTTAGTGCACAGGACCATGTTCTCATTCCAATACTCTGCTATACTCTGAGCCAGATTGAGAAGAGAGGGGTGCCCTTCCAAACCTCTACTCTGCCACTATTTGTGTGATCTGCAGCTGAAGAAGCTGCGTAGTACATTCACCTCTTCTTCTGTGGTTCAACCCCAACCCAAATGGCACACAACACTCAAGAGTTAACTAATGTTATCTAAATCCACCCTCCTTCAAAGACAGTTTGATGACCATCTTTTGCTATTTACAAGTGCCTCCCATGTCTTAGCGCCAATCCCCAAAGGATCACTAAAGTATTCCTTCCAAAGCATTCTAATCTCATCCAGAGAGGAGTTCTGGCAAGTACAGCTTTCTCCGTCTCCTTACATTTATGACATAGCCCAGGGGTGTTTCAGGAGCCCTTACAGGTTGGTTGCTCAGATAAATGGCTGCTCAGCACCTTACTCCAGCACTGGCTGGACCAAAAGTTTATCACAAATCTCTTTGTGATAAAGCTAGTAAATAAAAAATGGGAAGTTTACTAAATAGGTACCACAAAGCCTCAAAGAGTAGGGAGGGCTACAGTTGGATTTTAAAACATAATTTAACTATTCCTTATTTTACAATTACAAAGCAAATAATAGGGCAAATATTGGCATCTTTGAATGTAGAAATACGTAAGCAATAATACTTAAAAACTAAAAGAGACAAATAATGACAAAGAGCATATTCCTTAATCTTGAGCAGACTTAACCCTTTTGTATGAAATCTAGCTACTGCTATCAGTAAAACAGTATAATATAATGAATTTCAATTACAATGAAAATGTGGTGCTACTCACAGACTTTCAAGTGTCAAAACAATTACTCACTTTCTCCTGGAAAACAATAAACAAAGAGCCCAAAAAACCATCAAAACTCTTGCATCTGCTAAAAATAGGTCCAAAATGGAGGCTTAAGCTAAGCCCCGCATCACCAAACTGAGACTTAATTACAGTTTCAGCCTCTCCCAGAAATGCAATCTGAAACCAGTGCATCAGGAATCACCTGGTCAACACTAGGGAGGTCACATGCCTGACAGACCCCTGCATCCCCTAAAAGAAAGGGACCTTGTCACAACCAATCCGCTTTTTGCTACTATAACTTCCTTGTCCCACTCCCTTCTGCTTATGAAAGTCTTTCATTTTGTACAGTTCCCAGGAGCTCTTTTCTATCTGCTAGAAGGGGTACTGCCTGATTCATGAATGGTTTAATTAAGTCAATAAGATCTTTAAAATTGACTCAGTTGAATCTTTCTGGAAATATTAGGGTCAGGGACACTTTACTTCTACCTCAGTCCATATCCACTACTTCCTGCCCTAGAATCTCTCACCATCCTCCTCTGGTTTTTAACGTAAACTTCTGACAAGCTGAAGCTTACCTACTGGCTCTACATCACCATCTGTGTTCTCTTTAGTGACGCATTCAGCCTCTGGTTCCATCTGCGAGAGTGGTTTTGGTAAATCAGCATTCATCGGGCCATTTCGTAACCGCTGTTTCAGCAAAGAAACCTAAAAAAAAAAATGTCCACTAGAAAAAAACCAAGAGAAACTTTGGCAGTAGTGCTTTCCTTGAAACAGAGAAGGAATAGAGTAAAAGATACCCTTTTTGCTATAATGGGGGAGGGGGGGAAATCAAAAAAAAAAATTTACTCCCAATGCTGCTGATTTTGATATTTGCTATTTTCAATGATATCTTAGCCAGAAAATACAATAAATCAAAAATTATCCTTAAAATTAATTGAGGAAAAGCAAAGAGTTTTAAAAATCGGCCATTTGGGACTTCCCTGGTGGTCCAGTGGTTAAGAATCCGCCTTCCAATGCAGGGGACGCGGGTTCGATCCCTGGTAAGGGAACTAAGATCCCACATGCCGCAGGGCAACTAAGCCTGCATGCTCTGGAGCCAACGAGCCACAACTAGAGAGAAGTTCACACATCACAACGAAAGATCCTGCATGCTGCAGTGAAGATCCCACATGCCACAACTAAGACTCGATGCAGCCAAATAAATAAATAAAATTTTTTAAGTCCATTTTTTAAACATCTGGAACCTATTAGATATCCCATCAAAACCCCTTTATGTTTCTTTATCCAAAAATTCCACACTTCTTTTTTTACCTGAGTCTGAAGGACACTGATATACTGATCTTTTTCCTCTAAAGATGCATCGAACTCCTCTTGGAGATGTTTTTTTGCTTGCTGGTCCATCTGGAGCTCCTAAAATGTAAAGGATTCATAAGCAGTTTTCAGTATAAAACAAAAAATACAAACCTGAAATTTTCAAAGTTTAAAAACCAATCAATCCAGATTTGCATTACTCTTAAGGTAAGGTATCAGCAACAATAATTAAAGAATAATCAGCATTTAAAACATTAGTACTTACCCCAACAAGTAATTCTGTTCCTTAAAGAATATGAAAATCCAAGAAGAAAAAGTATACTTATAGATCTGTAATCACTGCTGAATTGATAATTATGTAGAGAGGATTAAAAAAATTAGTTACTTAAGATAAAGGTAAAATTTTATCCTACTTTAAGACATCTTACCGTTTGTGCTATCTTATATTCACTTGATCTAAAACTGAATCGTTATATTAGATAATCAATAGAAACTTCCTCCTCCCAATACATGAAAGTGATCAATAGTCAAAACCAGAGGCCTCCTCAAATGAAAAGGTTGACCTAGTTGATCACCAAACAGTGAAATTTCAACTTCCTTACATGCTGCTTTCCTTAAGTCATTAATGAGCCTCCCTAACTAAATCCAATGGTCTTTACCTCTCCACTATACCAGTCACTAATAATCACCTTCTCAACTGAGGAACCTGCTTTCTGTGGCTTCAGGGCTCCTACCTATATTCCTGTCTCTCAGAGTTTCCACTGTGCCCTTCACTGATTCTCTCGGCAGATATCCCTCTGGGCTCAGTTCTGTGTCCTCGAGGCTTCTCCCTTTACACTTGCTCCATTAGAATGGTGCAGATTAACACCTGGAACATAGTGGATATCCCATCAAAACCCCACAATTTTTCTGGGATTCCTACTTTTCTAATTCTCTAAGCTCAAAATATTCAAAGTCACATTTTACTTATCTTTTGTTGACCTCTGCATATAACCAAATTCCTTCATTACTTTCTCTACAATGTTTAGGTCCTTTTTCCACATCCAAAACCATAATCCCAATCTCTAATAATTTTGATGATTAATCTCCTTTAGTAGCCTTCTAGAGAGAATTCTTACCTCAAGTCTACCTCTGATTTAATCCATCCCTCACACATTTGCTAGAAAACTTTCCTCAAACACTACTTTCAAGGACTTATAAGCAATGCCTTCTTCCTGAATTGCTTCAAACTTACTAATTCTCAAAACACTGAGGTACTAACTGTCCTCTACTCTTCCCCACACCCACATGGCCCCAAGATCTCAGCACATTTACTGTTCCTCTCACTACAGACTCCTGGCTTGACCTTCTCCGGCAGTAGGAGTCTCCAAATGCTGGTCTTCAGATCAAGACACGTTTTTCTTAGATCCAAATTTCTTTCATCTGAACAACTGTACTTTATTCTGAGACTGTGTCCTTCCTAACTTTTTTTATTATTAAAAAAAAACAACTTTCTTGCATGAAATAATGACAATAAAAGAATCTGGTTCCTTATTCTCAATCTCCTCACTTGAAAAAAATAAAAGTAGCCCTATGACAAGTCTCCTTTCCCCCATTTCTGGAAGGAACTGGAAGGTAATTAATTTCTCAGTCCCTGAAATCCAAAAGTCTGGAAAGCACTGTCTCCCCACCCATGACTCTGCACAGGCCAATTCTTTAGTAAGGACCAGCTGCACATCTCCTTAATAGCAATGCAGTCCTTTACTTTCTTTACAATTCATTTCTTCCAAATAATTTTCTACATTCTATCATACTAGACTCTGGTAATGGCATCCCTACCAGCCCACAAAAACTTCTCAATTTATATTATGATTTTCAGGTTTTGAATGTTTTCATCTCCTCATCTTAGGGTAAGAAGTCCTTGGATACAACAAAAGCATCTTTTTTTTTGGCCTTGCCTCACGACTTGCAGGACCTCAGTTCCCCAACCAGTAATTGAACCCAGGCCATGGCAGTGAGAGCACTGAATCCTAACCACTAGACCACCAGGGAATTCCCCAGAAACATCTTTTAATCATGTCCCCTTCTCCCTCCTCCTGCTACATTAAACTATTCAACCAATAAGTACTTCATAAACAATAAAGACCACAGTTATAAAGGAACTTAAGAACTGTCAACTTATATCCTGACTACAGCCCACAGGCTGGCTAGCCAGCTGTCCAACACCACCATGATAGAGATCTCACTAGCTCCAGAACTAGACCCTAGTATCTGGGTTACCTTCCACTTTCAGGAAGTTCTGATTAGACCCCTAGGGTCACTAAGAACAAATCTAATCCTTCTTCCATGTGATAGTACTTCCAAACTCTGAAGCCAGGCAAAATCAAACCCTGATTTTTCTCCCAAAAAACCTAATCTTCTCCCACTATTCCCTATCTCAGTAAACGATGCCACCATTCGCTGTCACTCAAGCCCAAATTCTTGGGGTCAATTTTGACTCTCTCTTTTCCCCCATGTCCAATCAACAGCAAACTCTCAAAGCATATAGCAATCTGACCATTTCTCACCACCTCTATCCCAAGCCCCATTATAGCTGCAAGAGTCTGTTAACCACCCCCAAATTACAATGAACATAATTTTCATTTTACTTCACCAAAAAGATTGTTGGTTAGGAAAAACAAAAAGATCCTGAAATACCTAATAGAAGGGACAGGTTAGCCTTAGAAGTTGCCACTGACTGTTTATGCAGGCAAATGATACACTATAGCTAAATAAGACATTCTTAGATCATTACAGGCACAATTTGGAGGTACTGTGGATTCAGTTCCAGACCAACACAATAAAGTAAGTACTGCAATAAAGCAAGTCACACAAATTTTTTGGTTTCCCAGTGCATATAAAAGTAATGTTTACACTATAATCTACTAAGTGTGCAACAGCATTCTGCTTTTTTAAAAATGTACAAACCTTAATTTAAAAAATATTTTATCGCTAAAAGATACTAATCATCATCTGACAATGCAAGGTTGCCACAAAACTTCAATCTGTAAAAAGTCAGGATCTCTGAAGCATAATAAAGTGAAGTGCAATAAAACTAGGTCTGGTGGGGTGGAGTCAAGATGGCGTACTAGGAGGACACAGAATTTGCGCCTCCTCACAACTAGGGCACTGACCAGGTATCGGTCAGGGACCATGGACACCTAAGGGGACAGGAGGAATCCCCAGCGACTGGTGATCTCTCCTTTTGGCTTCTCACCCCCGCCTTTTTTTCTTTGTTCTGTTGTGGTTTTACTTTACCTTGTTGCAGTTGTTTCAGGTATAGTTTTATTTCCTCTTATATTTTTTATCTTTCTAATTTTATTTTGTCTTCTATTCTTTGACATTGTACTGTTCCTTTTTTCTTTCTTTCTTTCTTTTCTTTTTTTTTTTTTTTTACTGTGCCACGAAGCTTGTGGGATCTTGGTTCCCAGGCCGGAGGTCAGCCCCAGCCCCTGTGGTCCAAACCCCTGGACTAACAGAGAACCTCAGACCCCAGGGAATATCAATCGGAGTGAGGCCTCCCAGAGGTCCTCATCTCAGCACCAAGACCCAGCTCTATCCAACTGCCTGCAAACTCCAGTGCTGAACGTCTCAGGCCAAACAACCAATAAGACAGGAATACAACACCAGCCATCAAAAAAAAAAAAAAAGGAATGACATAAAAATTTGTTGCAGACAAAGGAGCAAGGTAAAAATCTACAAGACCAAATAAATGAAGACAAAAAAGGCAACTTGCATGAAAAAGAATTCAGAGTAATTAATGATATTAAGGATGATCCAAAATCTCGGAAACAGAATGGAGAAAATACAAGAAACATTTAACAAAGATCTAGAAGAACTAAAGAGCAAACAAACAGTGATGAACAACACAATTTCAATTACTGAAATTAAAAATACTCTAGGGCTTCCCTGGTGGCACAGTGGTTGGGAGCCCGCCTGCCGATGCAGGGGACACGGGTTCGTGCCCGGTCCGGGAAGATGCCACGTGCCGCGGAGCGGATGGGCCCGTAAGCCATGGCCACTGAGCCTGCGTGTTCGGAGCCTGTGCTCTGCAACAGGAGAGGCCACAGCAGTGAGAGGCCCGCAAACCACAAAAAAAAAAATACTCTAGAAGGAATCAATAACAGAATAACTGAGGCAGAAGAATGGATAAGTGAGCTGGAAGATAAAATGGTGGAAATAATTGCCAGGGAACAGAATAAAGAAAAAAGAATGAAAAGAATTGAGGACAGCCTCAGAGACCTCTGGGACAACAGTCACGCACCAACATTCGAATTACAGGGGTCCCAGAAGAAGAAGAGAAAAAGAAAGTATCTGAGAAAATACTTGAAGACATTATAGTCAAAAACTTCCCTAACATGGGAAATGAAATAGTCAATCAAGTCCAGGAAGCACAGAGAGTACCCTACAGGATAAACTCAAAGAGAAACATGCTGAGACACATATTAATCAAACTATCAAAAATTAAATACAAAGAAAAAATACTGAAAGCAGCAAGGGAAAAGCAACAAATAACATACAACAGAATCCAGATAAGGTTAACAGCTGATTTTTCAGCAGAAACTCTGCAAGCCAGAAGGGAGTGGCAGGACATATTTAAAGTGATGAAAGGGAAAAACCTACAACCAAGATTACTCTACCCAGCAAATATCTCATTCAGATTTGATGCAGAAATTAAAAGCTTTACAGATAAGCAAAAGTTAAGAGAATTCAGCACCACCAAACCAGCTTTACAACAAATACTAAAGGAAATTCTCTAGGTAGAAAACACAAGAGAAGGAAAAGACCTATAAAAAACAACCCAAGAGGGCTTCCCTGGTGGCGCAGGGCTGAGAGTCCGCCTGCCAATGCAGGGGACACGGGTTTGCGCCCCAGTCCGGGAAGATCCCACATGCCGTGGAGCGGCTGGGCCCGTGAGCCATGGCCGCTGAGCCTGTGCGTCCGGAGCCTGTGCTCCGCAACAGGAGAGACAACAACAGTGAGAGGCCCGCGTACCGCAAAAAAAAAAAAAAAAAAAAACCCCAAAACAATTAAGAAAATGGTAATAGGAACATACATATCGATAATTACCTTAAATGTAAATGGATTAAATGCTCCAACCAAAAGACATAGACTGGCTGGATGGATACAAAAACAAGACCCGTATATATACTGTCTACAAGAGACCCACTTCAGACCTAGGGACACATACAGACTGAAAGTGAGAGGATGGAAAAAGATATTCCATGCAAATGGAAATCAAAAGAAAGCTGGAGTAACAATTCTCATATCAGACAAAATAGACTTTAAAATAAAGACTATTACAAGAGACAAAGAAGGACACTACATAATGATCAAGGGATCAATCCAAGAAGAAGATATAACAACTGTAAATATTTATGCACCCAACATAAGAGCACCTCAATACATAAGGCAAATGCTAACAGCCATACAAGGGGAAATCGACAGTAACACAATCATAGTAGGGGACTTTAACACCCACTTTCACCAATGGACGGATCATCCAAAATGAAAATAAATAAGGAAACACAAGCTTTCAATGACACATTAAACTCAATGGACTTAACTGATATTTATAGGACATTCCATCTGAAAACAACAGAATACACTTTCTTCTCAAGTGCTCATGGAACATTCTCCAGGATAGACCATATCCTGGGTCACAAAAAAAGCCTTGGTAAATTTAAGAAAATTGAAATTGTATCAAGTATCTTTTCCGACCACAACACTATGAGACTAGATATCAATTACAGGAAAAAAACTGTAAAAATTACAAACACGTGGAGGCTAAACGATATGCTACTAGATACTGCCAAGAGATCACTGAAGAAATCAAAGAGGAAATCAAAAAATACCTAGAAACAAATGACAATGAAAACATGACAACCCAAAACCTATGGGATGAAGCAAAAGGAGTTCTAACAGGAAAGTTTACAGCAGTACAATCCTACTTCAAGAAACAAGAAAAGTCTCAAATAAACCACCTAAACTTACACCTAAAGCAATCAGAGAAAGAAGAAAAAAAACCCAAAAAACCCAAAGTTAGCAGAAGGAAAGAAATCATAAAGATCAGATCAGAAATAAATGAAAAAGAAATAAAAGAAACAATAGCAAAAATCAAGAAAACTAAAAGTTGGTTCTCTGAGAAGATAAACAAAATTGATAAACCATTAGGCAGACTCATCAAGAAAAAAAGGAGAAGACTCAAATCAACAGAATTAGAAATGAAAAAGGAGAAGTAAGAACTGGCACTGCAGAAATACAAAGGATCATGAGAGATTACTACAAGCAACTATATGCCAATAAAATGGACAACCTGGAAGAAATGGACAAATTCTTAGAAAAGCACATCCTTCTGAGACTGAAACAGAAAATATAAACAGACCAATCACAAGCACTGAAATTGAAACTGTGACTAAAAATATTCAAAGATGGGCTTCCCTGGTGGCGCAGTGGTTGAGAGTCCGCCTGCCGATGCAGGGGACATGGGTTCGTGCCCCGGTCCGGGAAGATCCCACATGCCGCGGAGCAGCTGGGCCTGTGAGCCATGGCCGCTGAGCCTGCGCGTCTGGAGCCTGTGCTCCGCAATGGGAGAGGCCACAACAGTGAGAGGCCCGCATACCGCAAAAAAAAAGAAAAAAAAAAAAAAAAAAAAAATTCAAAGAGACAAAAGCCCAGGACCAGATGGCTTCACAGGTGAATTCTATCAAACATTTAGAGAAGAGCTAATACCTATCCTTCTCAAACTCTTCCAAAATATAGCAGAGGGAGGAACACTCCAAAACTCATTCTAGGAGGCCACCATCACCCTGATACCAAAACCAGACAAAGATGCCACAAAAAAAGAAAACTACAGGCCAATATCTCTGATGAACAGAGATGCAAAAATCCTCAACAAAATACTAGCAAACAGAATCCAACAGCACAGTAAAAGGATCATACACCGTGATCAAGTGGGGTTTATCCCAGGAATGCAAGGATTCCTCAATATATGCAAATCAATGAATGTGATACACCATATTAAAAATTCAAGTATAAAAACCATATGATCATCTCAATAGATGCAGAAAAAGCTTTTGACAAAATTCAACACCCATTTATGATAAAAACTCTCCAGAAAGTAGGCATAGAGGTAACCTACCTCCACATAATAAAGGCCATATATGACAAACCCACAACCAACATCATTCTCAATGGTGAAAAACTGAAACCATTTCCTCTAAGATCAGGAACAAGACAAGGTTGCCCACTCTCACTGCTATTATTCAACATAGTTTTGGAAGTTTTAGCCACAGCAATCAGAAAAGAAAAAGAAATAAAAGGAATCCAAATCGGAAAAGAAGAAGTAAAACTGTCACTCTTTGCAGATGACATGATACTATACATAGAGAATCCTAAAGATGCTACCAGAAAACTACTAGAGCTAATCAATTAATTTGGTAGAGTAGTAGGATACAAAATTAATGCACAGAAATGTCTTGCATTCCTATACACTAATGATGAAAAATCTGAAAGAGAAATTAAGGAAACACTCCCATTTACCATTGCAACAAAAAGAATAAAATATCTAGGAATAAACCTACCTAGGGAGACAAAAGACCTGCCGAAAACTATAATAAGACACTGATGAAAGAAATTAAAGATGATACAAACAGATGGAGAGATATACCATGTTCTTGGATTGGAAGAATCAACATTGTGAAAATGACTGTACTACCCAAAGCAATCTACAGATTCAATGCAATCTCTATCAAACTACCAATGGCATTTTTCACAGAACTAGAAAAAAAATTGCACAATCTGTATGGAAACACAAAAGACCCTGAATAGCCAAAACAATCTTGAGAAAGAAAAACGGAGCTGGAGGAATCAGGCTCCCTGACTTCAGACTATACTACAAAGCTACAGTAATCAAGACAGTATGGTACTGGCACAAAAACAGAAATATAGATCAGTGAAACAGGATAGAAAGCCTAGAGATAAACCCACACACATATGGTCACCTTATCTTTGATAAAGGAGGCAGGAATGTACAGTGGAGAAAAGACAGCCTCTTCAATAAGTGGTGCTGGGAAAACTGGACAGCTACATGTAAAAGAATGAAATTAGAACACTTCCTAACACCATATACAAAAATAAACTCAAAATGGATTAAAGACCTAAACGTAAGACCAGACACTATAAAACTCTTAGAGGAACACATAGGCAGAACACTCTAACATAAATCACAGCAAAATCCTTTTTGAACCACCTCTTAGAGAAATGGAAATAAAAACAAAAATAAACAAATGGGACCTAATGAAAGTTAAAAGCTTTTGCACAGTAAAGGAAAACTTAAACAAGACGAAAAGACAACCCTCAGAATGGGTGAAAATATTTGCAAATGAAGCAACTGACAAAGATATCTCCAAAATATACAAACAGCTCATACAGCTTAATATCAAAAAACAAACAACCCAATCCAAAAATGGGCAGAAGACCGAAATAGCCATTTCTCCAAAGAAAATATACAGATTGCCAACAAACACATGAAAAGATGCTCAACATCACTAATCATCAGAGAAATCCAATCAAAATGAGGTATCACCTCACACCAGTCAGAATGGCCATCATCAAAAAATCTACAAACAATAAGTGCTGGAGAGGGTGTGGAGAAAAGGGAACCCTCTTGCACTGCTGGTGGGAATGTAAATTGGTACAGCCACTATGGAGGACAGTATGGAGGCTCCTTAAAAAGCTAAAAAGAGAACTACCATATGACCCAGCAATCCCACTACTGGGCATATACCCTTAGAAAACCATAATTCAAAAAGAATCATGTACCACAATGTTCATTGCAGCACTATTTACAATAGCCAGTACGTGGAAGCAACCTAAGTGTCCATCAACAGATGAATGGATAAGATGTGGCACATATATACAATGGAATACTACTCAGCCATAAAAAGAAACGAAATTGAGTTATTTGTAGTGAGGTGGATAGACCTAGAGTCTGTCATACAGAGTGAAGTAAGTTAGAAAGAGAAAAACAAATACCGTATGCTAACATACATATGGAATCTAAAAAGAAAATGATTCTGATGAACATAGGGGCAGGACAGGAATAAAGACACAGACGTAGAGAATGGACTTGAGGACACGAGGAGGGGGTAGTGGTAAGCTGGGACGAAGTAAGAGAGTAACATAGACATATATACACTACATGTAAATGTAAAATAGATAGCTAGTGGGAAGCAGTTGCATGGCACAGGGAGATCAGCTCGGTGCTTTGTGACCACCTAGAGGGGTGGGATAAGGAGGGTGGGAGGGAGACGCAAGAGGGAGGAGATATGGGGATATACGTATGCATATAGCTGATTCACTTTGTTATACAGCAGAAACTAACACAACAATGTAAAGCAATTATACACCCATAAGGATGTTAAAAAAACAACAACAACTAGGTCTGCCTGTAATTCCACCAACAGATGTTAGGGAAACCACACAAATAAAAACTTTAAGAATTGATCCCTGTTCTTGTAGCTTGGACTGGTTAATTTTCCCTGTAACTAATGTAGTAGATATGAAACTATCCAAATACATACAATAGTTCTGATAAATATGAGAGATTTAGTTACTCTTCTCAAAGTACTAGTCACAACTTACCTCTCTTAACTCTCCAATCCTCCGAAGTGCTTTATCCTGACTCTGACTTAATATACCCTTTAATTTAAAAGGAAAAAGAAGCTAGTTCAAACAACCACATGACATAGTAGTGAAAAGCAAGTTTAAAAGATCACAAATCATTGAATTTTATCTCCAACACCCTTTACTTTTGCAACTATGCAACCCAAACTCTCTACTGCCACCTCGTGGTATAATTATGTAATCTCGAAATAAAAATCCGTAAGACAATTCATAGAAACACAAGCAAAGTACTCACAGAATTTAGGAATAAAATGACCTTTTGAGAATGAATTTATGGAATATTAATAGTAAAATGGATTAAATGAGAACTACCCACAATTTCTATAGACCACATGTTTAAGAAAATATTAAACTAAAAACTTTATTTGTAATAATCTAATTTGCACACTTGTTATGGACAATTAGAACACTGAATCGGCAATAAGTAACTGGTGTTATCATTCTCAGTTGATTATATTCCAGACCAAAGCCAGAAAATTTAATGTCGTACTCAAAGGAGACTAATATTTATGGCAGATTCGGTGTTTTAAAATAATGTACACGGGGAATCTAATTTGACCAAATCTCACTTTACAAATAACTTCTTGGTTATATAATTAGTGTCTTTAAATGGGACAAGACGCTAACTGTTTTAAATGACTTTTATTGTAAAAAATAAGACTATCTGCATTTTATAAATAACACAGCACCATGTGAACTGGAGTGGGTATTTCCCCTTAGCTCTGACATGTGAATTATCACCTGAGATGCCTGTTGGGAAATTTCCAGTCATGAACAGGATGACATAGAGGGGTGGAGGTGAGTCACCAGAAGAGCTATAATAGCTTCTTCTCTCCACACACTTAACCAAGGGCTTTACACGCAGCAGCCTCAGGAAATAGACATGATGCTTGTTTTTGGACCCTGATATAATAAGAAACAGAGATCTCTGCAAGTGTTTAAAAAGTAGAAGGGAAAGCTTCGAAGTTGTACGTCTCTTTACTACTAAAACAAAGATGCACCCTGCACACTGGCACACCAGGAATGATGCTTGAAAGAGGCAAACATGCCTTAAATCCAAACCTCTTACACACTGCAGGGATCCAGAACTGAAAGAAGCCCATCCTTACCAGAGGTTAAATATCTGAGATTTCTTAATCATTCTCTTGATCAAAATCCCCAATGGTAAAACAGCTTAAATACTTTGGTCATATGAAGAATTATTAAAAGTGAGTGTTAGAACTATCTTATTAAAAGATCCTTTCTATTTTTAAAATTATATATGAATCAATATAACAGCCAACAAATCACTTACTTGTAGCTTTTTCTTCTCTCTCTGAAGAGTCTGATAAGCTGTAACAAGCTAAAATAAAGAAAAAATCACTAATAACATCAGTCATTCCTACATAAATGCAATTAATTATTCTAAACTCTGCTAAAACATCTCATTATGAAAGTCAGAAAATAAATCGAAGCAATCCTTTATAGACAATTCAACCTAGTTAGATGTACATGCAGTTGAAACTAAATAACATAGGAAATGTATTTCTAAAAAATAAAATGTAATGACTTTATAAAGAAAGATATTAAATCTCCATTTGATTTCACCTTACACACACACACCTCTTTAAATTTCAGTACGTAATTTATAGGTGGGGATTAGAGACAACTTGCTTAAAGGTTACTCAAACTGTGGTCACAGATCAATACCATTAGCAAAAGCATCACCTGGGAGCCTGCTAGAAACAAATTCTTGGGCCCCACCCCAAACTAACTGAATGACAAGCAGAGGGAGGGCGGAGAGACAACAATGTGTGTTTTGACTAGCTCCTCAGGTGATTTTTTGCTTTGGGCCGTAATAGATCATGTAACTGATCTCTAAAAGTTCCTCTGGTGTAGGACCTGTGACTGTGGCTCTATGAGAATCTGAGGGAAGCAACTCACAACCAACAGAGGAAAACTGCTATGTCAGGTCCTAAAGAGATATTTAACCATTTAACCTAAAAATGATATTTAAACATTCTAGCAAAACTTGATGAAATTACAGAGTAATTAACCTTTAAACCTATAAATTATATAGCATTTCTCATCGGAAGGCTAAAAGCACATGGCTCCACCGCATTATTTGGACCCACTTTAGAGGTGCTAGTGGGCTCTGAAGAGACAGGTTGCAGCTTCAGGAGAAAGCACTCCCGATTCTGGTCTTGCCATTTTCCTTGGAAGGCTGCTGTGTGCCCTTGAATGTGTCTACTGATGTCTTGAGTCAAGAGGCAGGCAGCAATGGAAGGCGAGTCCAGTGATAGGGATAAGGATGTAAAAAACCAAAATTCGGCCTTAAACCAGGATCCTCCCCTTCTTATTACTTAAGACCAGTTAGGAAACCGGTACTCAAGGTGGGGGTGAGGGGTGGGGGGAGGAGTGGGAGTGGAAGAGTAACACAACGATCAGATGGCCCTTACAGCACTACCATCCTCGGTACCTACAGTAGCAAGGAAAGGTGGAGACAAAGACGATGGGCTCTTTTCATCCCTAAAAAGCCGCACGGCTTTACCTGAGGTGGTACAGAATAGCGGAAACAACCAGAAAGACCTAGAATCAATGCAGAGTCTGTCAACTGCTACCTGTGTGACTATAAGCAAGTTACTTAATCTCTATGAGTAACTCTCTCTGAGTCTTTAATCTCTACTCTGCAAAACAGAGATAATAAATAGCTACTTCACAGAGATGGTGCAAAATTAAATGGCACCATACACATAAAATGCATAGTGTCTTGTACATTTAAATACTAACTGTATGGCTGCCCAAGCTTCAAACTTAAAAGCCATGGGTTAGTGAAAATAACATAAACCTAAACAAACAAATTCAGGACCATTATTAACTTTGACAGAAATAAAAAATAAAATTTTTTTTTTTTAATTTAAAGAAAAAAGTTGCCTGATTCCACATGTGCCTTATGAGATACATGACCTTAATGCCCTGTGTACGTCTCTGGGTTCCAGCTAGCCAACAGAATTTAACCTAATAATTCCTTCCTATTTTGTCAGCACTTTGTACTTTTTTTTTTCTCTTATTAATACAGTATTCATTTGTCTTCCCTCTGTCAAACACTGAGGCAATCACTCTCCCCAGGCTGCCTGGGGAGGTACAGGAAAAGGAACATACAGGGCAGACGAGACACAAGAGAAAGAACTATGGGAGGTGGAGACGGCTCCTTCACATGGCGAAGAGGATGAGAAAGGCCAACATCAGGCAAAAGAGCCCCATGGCTTCCGAGAGTGCAGAAGCCCAGAATGGCGCAGAAGAAGAGCTGTTGCTTCAGAGAAGGGTTCCTGGCATATCCAATGATGAGGCTACCAAACACAGTCCCAATTCCAGCCCCAGAGCCAGCCACCCCTACTGTGGCAGCCCCAGCTCCAATGAACTTGGTTTCCGTGTCAATGTTCCTTGAAATGGCACTGGTTTGGAAGGTGTGGCTAGGAATAAGTGAGGTGGTCAGGGGACTCGCAGCTGCCAAGCTGCTGTGGCTCTCATCTGTCAGTGTCTCCTGTTGTTTCAGCATCACGGTAGACAGTGATCAGCTCAGTAGTGGAGAGGTTCTCTTGATCAAGGAGGAGGTGGAGACGAACTTGGCACAAGCGTACGTTTTCAGATGAGAGGCCACGGCAGGAGAGCTGGTCCCAGTGCAGAGAAGACAAAGAGGGGAGCACTTTGTACTTTTAGAAAGATATTTTATATATTTCATCTAGGAGTGTTTTTGGTTGTTTTTGGCTGCAGGGTAAAACTACCCATATTACAGCCAAATTGGAAATAGACGTAATAGCTAACTTTATACTCTAACCTTGAACTTTATTATTCATTAATTAAAATTAACTACAATGCTGATTTATCAGCATTAAGACAATAAAATATTATGGTTTTTTTAAAATTTTTATTTATTTTTTATTTATTTCTGGCTGTTGGGTCTTCGTTGCTGTGCTCGGGCTTTCTCTAGTTGCAGCGAGTGGGGGTTACTCTTCGTTGCAGTGCGCGGGCTTCTCATTGTGGTGGCTTCTCTTGTTGTGGAGCACGGGCTCTAGGCGCGCAGGCTTCAGTAGTTGTAGCACGCGAGCTCAGTAGCTGTGGCTCGCAGGCTCTAGAGCACAGGCTCAGTAGCTGTGGCGCACGGGCCCAGCTGCTCCGCAGCACGTGGGATCCTCCCGGACCAGGGCTCGAACAAGCATCCCCTGCACTGGCAGGCGGATTGTGAACCACTGCGCCACCAGAGAAGCCCATGGGTTTTTGTTTGTTTGTTTGTTTGTTTTTTTAAAAAAGGAAGCCACAGGCAACTTTGTCCAGAAAGGCTTTCAGGAGGAAGAACGTTTTAACTGCACAGGACAGCGAAGGCAACTAATACAATCAGCCCAAAGGGAAGGCGCCATGTTCCTAAAGGAATGAAAGGAGCGAAGGAGCAGCACCACTTCCTTCCTCTCTTAGACCAAACATTGTGAAGGGGTCCAGCAGTTAAAAGATTCACTTGAGGCAAATTGTAAATGTAGGTCCAATGAGAATGCACCAAATGTGCACATATTTGGGGTCAGAAATAATGGAATCTGGTTGGCAGAAGAGGTCATTTTGGAGCCACGACACTTAGAAGATGAACAAGGGAAGGGATGTGAGGAGGAAAGACAATGAACTCTGAGCTGGGTGTCCAAGCAAGCCTGGAGAGAGGGGCAGAATGTGAGAATCAAAAGGCTAAGGGCAACAATCTGCTCCAAAATTTTACTAAGAGTATTGTCAAAGGGCCTCAGTACCACTGAAGGTCTTTAATTAGATATTGCCACAAACTATCCCCCATCAGTATCCAGCGCAGCCAGGGAATTGACAGTTCAGTCAACGACAGGCATAAAGGCCAGAGAGTAATATGAATTAGAGAATACGGGGAGGAACTTTTCATACCAACAAAAAAGTCATGCTCTTACCTCAGAACATTTTCCTTTGTAGCCATTCAACCTCCGTTCCATTCTTCGCAACCACTGGATCAAATGTTCTTTGCTGAGACTGTCTAAATTCCCTAGTGAATCTTCGGTCTCACTCTCCATATCAGAGGGTGGATCAAAGGTGGCAGCAGAAGAGTCCAGGTCAAGTCGATTCAGGGACTCTCTAGAAGACGTTCGTACCAAAGACTCTTTAGAGGAAGATCGGAATAGAGATTCCCTCACTGGACTCCGAAACAAAGACTCAACGGAAGGCACCCGGAGTTGGAGCTTCTGTGCAAGAGACTGCATGTCACCTGACTGCAACCAAGGCGCATCAGAACATGTGGGTTAAAATACATATTTAGACTTCTATAATTCCCTAATCACCAGCAATAATCTATAGAAAGCTAACACATTTAATTTATATTCCTGACATTTTACACAATACACTGTTTTCTGAAAAACAAGAGACACCTGTTTATTTGTGAAAAGGCGCTGGACCTAGAGTCAGAGGACTGGGGTGTAGGTCCCAGGTCTGTCACCGAGCAGTGGAATGACCTTCACTAAGTCACTTCCCTTCAGCTTGCACATCTGTAAAAAGAAGGAAGCCATACTTTCCCAGCCAACCTCACAGGTGTGCTGTGAGATCTGTCTACTAAACTGTAAGACCCTTGGAGGCAGTGGTCCTCTATACCACCAGTATACACCCAGTGCCTAAAATGTGGGTATGTACTGCGAAGTGTGAAGTGTTTGGCTGCATCTGGAGTCTGCATGAAGGCCTGCGCAGATTCCTCATCACTCTTCTCGGGCAGAGGGTAATGTTTAGTGAACCCATTTTGCTCAATAACAGAATGCCAGGCAGAGCTGACTAGGGATATCCAACTCTGCTCTACTTACCACTGTCTACCGGCAATAAAAATAAGCATTAAAAAATCATGGAGGACCATTAAAAAGTCTGAGCTAGAGTCCCTCTACACGGATCAGTAAGTCTGATGTTAGAAACAGTGATAAGCAAGAGCTGTTCTCTCAATTAGAATATTAATATTAATAATGATGCATTATTTTGAACAATAGCAATGGACAATACTTCAATAACCTGCGTTATTGTAAGTTGCATTGTTTTGTTCACGTGACAGCAGTCAGTACTGCAGGTGTTTCCTAGAAACTCATTCTCATTAGTGCAACAGGGTCACTGCAAGATCTCCAAGATGCCAGGAATGAAATGCTCAGGGGAGACTGAGGTCATATAGAGGCAAAGATTACGGGAAAACAAAAAGATTCTCTTTAATATACAAGAAAAAACAAAAATTCAGACCAGGAATACTTTACTCATAGATTTTAGAGATTTAATAATAGTATTTGGCAAGGTGGGAGTAAGAGGGCCCCACCCCCTGCATATGCACAGATATATCACAGGACGTTCCTAACAGTAAAAAGTGGTAACAACCCAAATGTTCACCACTAGAGGATACATTATATAAACCACAATGTATGTAACCAGGTTCAAGACACACTATTAATGGGAAAACTCAGGTTATAAAATTACACATACACTGTGAACTCATTTTGATTTAACGTAGTTACATATACTTTTGAATTTGTATGCATGTTTACACAAACACCCTTAGAATCAGGTTGTTAAAGGACAAACACCAAAAGTTAACAGTGAGTGGGTCTGGGTGGTAAGATTTTAGGTGATTTTTATTTTCATTTTTCTATTTTCCTGTACTTTCCAATTATTTTTTTTTTCATAATGTGCAAGTTTTACCTTTATACTGGGGTGGGGTAGAGAAAGTCTTAAGGGAGAGGAGGGACCCTCATGCTCAAAAACTTGAAGAACCACTTTACCGCTATTCCATTACCATCCACTTCTGACCCATGCAAAAAGTGCTTTTCAGCTCTTACAGACAATCTCCTTGCAAATTGCCTTAGGACAAACAAGTGAGGTAAGTTTGAATAACACTAGAAACAGTTGTTATTTTAGGGTGAGCCAGGAGGTAATGAACAATTTCAAAGACATGTATTTGCAGAAGCTCATAAACTGAGTAACTGTCACATCTACTCTGCTTGGGAGTTGTTGTTTTTTTTGCGGTATGCGGGCCTCTCACTCTTGTGGCCTCTCCCGTTGCGGAGCACAGGCTCTGGACGCGCAGGCCCAGCGGCCATGGCTCATGGGCCCAGCCGCTCCGCGGCATGTGGGATCTTCCCGGACCGGGGCACGAACCCGTGTCCCCTGCATCGACAGGTGGACTCTCAACCACTGCGCCACCAGGGAAGCCCTGCTTGGGAGTCTGAGCGTTGTGATTCAGCCTGTGGGCTGCTGAGTAAGGCTGCCTAAGTTTAAATCCCAGCTCCACCACGATGTTCATGACACCGACCAAGTTACTTAACCTCGCTAGTCTTGTTTCCCCCTCTCTAAAATGGGGGTGATAAAAATAATAATGATGGTAATAATAATACCACCCACCTCATATGGATGCCACAAGGACTGAATGAGTTAATATGTACATGCAAATTGCTTACAATGCAGCAAATACTCAATAAACATTAACAATTATCATTATTATTATGGGGCTTCCCTGGTGGCGCAGTGGTTGAGAGTCCGCCTGCCGATGCAGGGGACACGGGTTCGTGCCCTGGTCCGGGAAGATCCCACATGCCGCGGAGCGGCTGGGCCCGTGAGCCATGGCCACTGAGCCTGCGCGTCCAGAGCCTGCGCTCTGCAGCGGGAGAGGCCACAACAGTGAGAGGCCCGCGTACCGCAAAAAAAAAAAAACAATTATCATTATTATTAAAGCAAGAAGACTAAAACAAAACAAAAGACAAACTTACAAATAAGAATGTTATACGCAAGCTTATGTGGCAGACTCTTCTGGTTATAAGATGCAGTAGCTAAGAGCACAGGCTCTGCAGCCAGGCTTCTTGGGCTCAAGTCTCCGGCAATATGACCTTGGGCAAGTTACACAACCCCTCTGTGCCTCTGTTTCTTCATAAGTTAATTGGGGAAAACAACAGCACTCATCTCGTAAGGCACTTGTGAGGAGTACTACATTAATACATGTGAAGCACTTAGCATCATGACTGGCTTGAGCTAAACAATAAATACTATCTATCACCTGATATCCAATCCTCCCTTCTTCCTTTCCACCAGATGCCAGTTTCGTGCAGGGTGACAATACAGCCAGGTTAAAACATTCACCTTCTCAAATACAAATAAAAACCATAATGATATACTACTACATATCCACCAGGATAGCTAAAATTAAAACTATGGAAAATTCCAAGTATTGGTGAGGATGTGGAACACTCCATTTCAGAAAACTACCAGTATTTACTAAAAGTAAACACACACATACTCTCCAGAACAGCAATTTCACTACTAAGTATATACACAATAGAAATGTATAGGGCTTCCCTGGTGGCGCAGTAGTTGAGAGTCTGCCTGCCGATGCGGGGGACATGGGTTCGTGCCCTGGTCCGGGAAGATCCCACACGCCGCAGAGCGGCTGGGCCCGTAAGCCATGGCCGCTGGGCCTGCGTGTCTGGAGCCTGTGCTCCGCAGCAGGAGAGGCCACGACAGCGAGAGGCAAAAAAAAAAAAAAAAGTACAGCAAAAAAAAAAAAAAAAGAAATGTATAAATATGTTCAACAAAAGATATACGCTAGAAAGTTTATAGCAGCACTGTTTCAAATAGCGCCAAACCTGAAACCACTGCTGATGCCTATCAATAACAGATGGGATAAGTCAACTGTCATCTGCTCACTAACAGAATACTAGACAGTGATGAGAATTAAAGATTTACAGCCACAAGCAAGAATACAGATGAATCTCACTAACACTAACAGAGTTATTAAGGAAAAGAAGCCAGACACAAAAGAATAACCACTATTGATTTCATTTACATAAAGTCAGAAACAGGCAAAATTAATCTATAGAGTCAGAAGTCAGGATAGTGGTTACCCCTGGTAGGGGGAGGTGAGAGCAGAAGGGAGCACAAGGGCTTCTGGGGTGCTGGTAATTTCTGTTTCTTGATTTTGGGTGCTGGTTACAAAGTTGTGTTTGGTTTGTGAAAATTCAGTAAATTGTATAAGGAATACATGATACTTTTCTGTATACATTATTACATTGTGATATATTATTACATTTCAATTAAAGGATTTTTTTAAATTAGCTTTTCCCAGACTCTGTTTCAGCCTGGAGTGGGCCCTGTGCCTAAGTTCAGCCAATAATGTACACTATAAGTGGGAATCTAAAGGATGGAACCTTCGGGAGTTCCCTGGCGGTCCAGGGGTTAGGACTCCGTGCTTTTCAGTGCTGGGGCCCGGGTTCAATCCCTGGTCGGGGAACTAAGATCCCATGAGCTGCGTGGTGTGGCCAAAAAAAAAAAAAATGGATGGAACCTTCTAAGAGAGATATTATTTTCCTGATAAAAAGGAATATGCCTTTTGTCTTGTCAACAATGGAGATGCAATTCCTGGAGGCCAAACTTGTAACTGTGAGGGTGAAAGGCAGTGGGGAGGATGAAAAGGTAAAGGGGCGGGGGACAAGAAGCCAAACGGAGAAGGGTCTTTAATGACTGTCTGTCTTTAGCCCTTCTGCTATATGAAAAACTAAACTCCCATTGGCTCCAACTATTGTCAGGTTTCTGGTACCAAAGACACTCACTGACTTATAACTTATTTTTTAAAAAGCCGATGGGGGTTAGAGAAGGAGAAATGTATAAATGAAAATAAATGAACACAAAGTTACTTTTAGCTCCTTTCTGTCTCCCCAACTTTACCTTGTTTGCATTCCTCCTTTTTATTTCCCCGACAGTGCTGCTGTTCAGACTTTTAGCCTCTACCAGCTGGATATCTGTAGCAGCCTTCTGTTCTCTTGCCTCAAATCTCTTACCTACCAATCTGCCCCTGCCATATGGTCACCAGGATTGTCTTTTTAAAACATAATTCAGATCATTTCATTCCAATTCCTAAACTGAACTCCCATGAAATATAAAGTTCAAAATCCTTAGCTTATACTCAAGGTTCTCACTTCCCAAGACCCATTTCTCTGTAAAACCACTCCTTCATGCAACAAAAACTTGAGTTCCAACAGGTAACTTCCTGTTCCCTGAACAAATGCATCCTTGTGTGCCTCTGTACTATCACCCAAACTTTCCCTGCGCGTGGAAACTCAGACATCCTTCAAAAGTGAGCTCAAGTTTCTGCTCTTCCAGGAAACCTCAGATCTCACCCATCAGAAACAACCCTTCTTAATGGCCTAAGCACTTTACCAAGACCACTACTGGAGCACATACTGCATTCTGACTCACCATTAGTTACTTACTTGCTGATATAACAACTAACTGAATTGTTTATGCCTTAGAACAACTACAGAGACAATACAGCACAGTGGTTAAGACTCAGCCTCTGACCAAAACTCCATGATTTGAATCCCAGCTTTACCATTTACTAGATTTAGGACCTCTTTGTTTCAATTGCCTCATCTATAAATCAACACTACTCTAGTAGGTTGCTATGAGGATTAAATGGGTACAAGCATTTAAAATAGTGCCTCATATGCAGGAAGCACTCAATACATTTTCTTATCATTATATCTGCCACACACACCCTCACCCCAGACTTTATGCTCTTTTAGAACAGAATTCATATTCTCTATCTCTGTAGTCTTGCCTCAGTGCTTTCCACAAAGTAGGTAGTTATTACACATTTGTTCAGCTGAACCTTAACTGGCAATATGATAATGATGATCTAATGGGAGATCTTTAAATACTCAATGCTTGATCAAAATGACATGTATCACTTTATATATATAGCATATCTTATTCTAGACATCATCAAAAAGCATTAATACATAATCAGTAACACTCAAGAAGAAAAAAATGAAAACATACATCCATAAGATTTCTATAATAACATTCATGATAGTTTTATTGGTAATAGCAGAAAACTGGAAACAGCCCAGGTGTCCATCGATAGGTAAATAACTGCAGAATATTCATTCAAACGAATCCTACACAGCAATAGAAAGGAACAAACTACTGATAACCACAACATGGATGAAATTTCAAAAACATAGTGCTGAGTGAAAGAAGTCTTCCACAAAAGAACACATACTTATAAGGTCACTTATATAAAGTTCTAAAATAAGCAAAACTAATGTGTTGTATGGTGGAAAAAAATTACAACACGTTGTCTCTGAGAGGGAGGACCATAAGGGAATTTTCTGGTGTGTTGATAATCTTCTATAACCTGTGCCTGGGTTTGGCACATTTGTCAAATGTATGTGTCGATGTACAAATCAGTCAATGTACATTTGAGGTTTGTATATTTCATTTTATATAAAATTCACTTCAAAATAGAAATTACAAACACTGAACTCTAGATAATGATATACATACTAAAACGTTAGTACTGTGGCCTGCGACTTACTCTGAAAGCCATCAGAAAAATAAAATGGATTGAGGGATGAATAGAGGAATGAATATATGGACAGATTTGTGATTAAAAAAAAAAGTACAGGACTTCCCTGGTGGTCCCTGGTGGTTAAGACTCTGCGCTTCCACTGCGGGGGGCATGGGTTCAATCCCACGTGCCGTGCAGTGCAGCCAAAAAAAAAAAAGAAAAAAGAAAAGAAAAGTAAAATATCAATGATAGAATCTAGGTGGTAGGTATACACATGTTCACTTTATAAAGTTCTTTCAACTTTTCTGTATGATTGAAATTTTTCATAACTGTTGAAAATAAAATTAAAAGCAGTATTCAAAAAATGGCAGCAGAAATTTCAAATTTTAATTATATTACTATAATTTCTCTTTTTTAAAAAAATCATAGGGAGTTCCCTGGTGGTCCAGTGGTAAAGAATCCGCCTCCCAATGCAGGAGATGCAGGTTCGATCCCTGGTCAGGGAAGTAAAATCCCACATGCCGCAGGGCAACTAAGCTCGCGTGCCACAACTACTGAGCTCGTGTGCCTCAAGGAGACAGCCCATGTGCTGCAAACTACAGAGCCCACGAGCTCTGGAGCCCATGTGCCACAACTAGAGAGAGAAAAAACCCACACGCCCCAACAAGAGAGAAGTCTGCGTGCCACAACTAAGACCCGAAGCAGCCAAAAATTAAAATAAATAAATACATTTAAAAAAATTGACAGAGGTTGACTTGCTTTAAAAAAAAATCATAAATGATTTTCAAAACCAGACTTTTTCCTATAGTTAAAAAAAATAATAGCATATGAGAATGGTCATTTAAATCCCTATGATTTGCTCTATTCAATTTAACAAAATTCTGTTGTTACTTTTTATTGTTTTTACCGAAGTATAGTTGACTTACAATGTTATGTTCATTTCAGGCATAAAACATAGTAATTCGATATTTTTATAGATTACAAACCAAAGTTATTACAATATTACTGACTATATTCCCTGTGCTGTACATTACATCCCTGTAACATTTATTTTATAGCTGGAAGTTTGTACCTCTCAATCCCCTTCACCTATATCGCCATCCTCCCCACCCTCCTCAGCTCCGGCAACCACTAGTTTATTCTCATTTTGTTTTAACAGCATATAAACTTAAATGAGGCAATACATAGCAAAAAATTATAGTGGGGTAGACTGATGTTTTTGTCTATCTATGATAATCCCACTATCAATAACTAGCCACTGGTCTTTGGGCAAATAATTTAAAGTTTCATGCCTGATAGCTCATCTATACAGTAAGAGGGTAATACTAGATCCTAGATTCATCCTAAACTGCTAAAACACTAAAATTATGATCCAATAAAACTATTTCACAGCTTCTCAGATAAGGATGAATGCTCACATACCTGTTTTGCAAAATATATTTTCCTCTATTACATGGTGGCATACACTAATTATTTTCAAATATCTGAGTTTTATGTCTGTTTGAGGTAAAATGTCAACTACCTGCATTCCTTTGGAAATGAATGAAGAATCATTTTGATTAGCTGAATTTTATGTACTGCATTAAACAATTTAAGAGTTAACTATTTAACAGAAAAATTTCTGAGATAGGTATACTGCACTTTTCTGCCTTCTTAAATAAGGACAGTGAGTAACCCTTTTTAATAACATCCCCACCACAATCATTACATTGTGTGCCAAAATCTATTGGTTTACAGAGGATGCTCTACCCAGTAGTAAGGGGGTCACGGGCAGCTACACTTTATAAACTCTTGGGCTTGCTTTTCACCATCTCTTCTACCTTGGTGTCAACTCTGATTCCCTGCTGCCCAACCACAGTAAGCATTCTACCCACTTTGGGGATACCCACTGTTCCTAATTTGCTAACAATAACCAACAACCAACTTGTCAGAAATTTGTATAAAAGTAAACAGTCTCTGAGTGAAGGTGTCTCCTTGTTATGAGAATTAAATGAGATCATATACATAAAATGCTTAACAATGCCTGACACACAGTAAACTCAATAAACACAATTAACTTCTTAAATATCACCCATGTTCATTCTTCACCTTAATTAAACTTAAATCTCTCCTGAATTTGATCATAAAGCTGGTTATCTAATTAATTCTAATTAATATTCCTTCAAGATCACTGGATCTGTCCAGTACCATTTAAATTGGTGCCTCCCAATATTTTACCCCTACCTCAAGGCACTAATAGAAAATGATTTATTTGTAGAGGACTTAGGGGATGCTGCTCAAGGCCCAGGGACATGGACTATGCCCAGAACCTGACCCGCCTCCCTGAAAAGAATGAGACTCTCAGCTCACAGGTAACCTGTTCATGGAGTTTGGAAAGCTAGACAATACTTTAGAATGTTTAACCTACATGATTTAGTTCAGAAATTGCCTATGTTCCTGCTCCAGGTTCACAGAATCAGAAATGTTATTGCTCTACACAGAGACTGTTGAGAACAGCCAGGTTAATGATAATAATAATCACTAAAGCCAAAGAAAATAAATGTTCATCTCAGACACTGCTATCATTAAGGTTTTTTTTAATGAATTTCTTTCTTTCTTTTTTGGAAGGAGTCAACAGAATGTTACATGAGCCCCACTCTCCAAATAACTTTTTTAAATCAAAGATAAACTAAATTCTCTAGTAGTGAGATATTCTGCATTAGAACAAACTCTAAAAGAAATCCCATTTTCTTCACATCTCCCTTCCAGAATATGTAACTCAACATGTCTTTCAATATGACTTACTCCATAATCTTTTACTATAAAATCAGTCTTTTTTTCCGAAGTTTTCTCTTCAGTGCCATTAGTTTTTCAAATGAGTAATAATGGAATCTTACATGACTGATATATATATATACATGTATTGCTTTCATTTTAAACTTTTTCTAAGAAACCATCAACAAACCTGGATTTACCATAGACATTGTATCAATGGTCAGACATCACTGTTTTAATGTAAAGTCAAATGCTAATAATACTGATTGACTGACATCCTAAAATGACTTGCTCTTTCTTTTAAATAACATTAATAACGGACCTGAGGAGTTGTGGGTTCACTTCCATTAACACTGTCAGGAGATTTCATGGCTTGGATAGATGCAGTCTAAGAAAAAGAAAGAAACATTGTAAAGAAAGGATCAGAAAACTAAAATTTTAAAACTGTTAAGAACAAAGAAAGGCCAAGTACCAAAACCTATTAGATACATTTATCTGTTAAACAAAATTAGTAATTGTTCACTTATTAGAATTTTTCATGCAAGGCAAAACTAGTATGGTAAGTATTTTAGAAAATTCATTTTGCTATAATATCTGTAACTAAATAGCAAAGATTAGTATGCAGCCAAATTTATTTCAAGCTAATCACATTAGTATCTCCCCATTACTATCTCCCCAGCTTTTTCCCTCAATATGAAGTTAACATCAGGGATTCAATTAGCAAAACTCATTCAAGTAGAAAACTATCCAGAAAAAGTAACGTCAATTGTTCCTTACAGTAAAATAATATTTAAAGTTATTTGGGCTAAGCTCTGAAAAATATCTTGGTAACAAGAAATGGAAATGCCTCATTCATTTGAAGCCAGCAGTCTAAATGAAACTGTTATGACAATTTTCAGAAAACTTATAATTAAAAATAATTTCTTCCACATATGAAAGCTTTTTGTTTTCTTTTGTTGGTATGACAAATGCTCCAAGTTACACAACATTCTACTGACTATATCATCCCGGCGTGAGTTCCATAATGGATGATATTCTTCGAGATTCAAAATTCTACATTGCATTCATAATACACTAAGTGTCTAACTAAAATTAAAGCTATAGAAGCAGCTCATGATAAAATAACTTCCATGTTTTAAACAAAAGCATTCAACCAAATACTAGCCACTATGTTTCAGTAACTTCAAAGTACATTTCCCCTACAACTCTAGGGCTAACCAAGAAAGGGTCAAATATATGACTCTTCTTATTCTTAAATACAAGTGGAGAAGGCACTCAGCTTTGCAAAAGTGTTCTCAAATTTTTGAACTCTCATTAGGTATTTGATACTAAGAAATAATTTTAGGTGTGATAAATGTATTGTGGTTATATATTTTTAGTCTTTATCTTTTAGAAATATATACCAAAATATTTAGATAAGATATCTGAAATTTGCTTCAAATAATCCCACAGGAATGGGCAGAGGGTATCTGCACGTGTGGGGAGGGTGGCAGTGGTGTGGTTAGGGAGGTATGGGGGGATGGTAATAAGATGGCCATGACTTATTAATTGTTGACACTGGATAATGGATACTGGGGAAGCGGGAAGAAATCTTATGTGACTCATTACTATTTTCACTCTTGCAATACATTTGAATTTCTTCCTCATAAAAGTTTAAATACCTTCTTCCTCTGACATAAAAAGTTAACAAATTTTATCAGTCCGAGACACTTCCTTAAAGTTACATAGGGGAGAACGGTTGGGGGAACATAGGAATTAACTTTTATCTTCCTGCTCTCTGTCATTTCAAAGAATTAGAAGTCATATACATGGCATATTATTTGTGTAGCATCATAATTAATGTTTTCCAGCCCTAAAAATATCCTACACTACACACTATAAAATAAAAAACATACTTCAGAGAAATCAGCAAGTCTCTCTGCCACGCAGTATACCGAAAAGGAAGTTACTGTTAAATTATGGAGAAAGCAAATGAAAGGGCTCCATAAAATGTTTCGGTTAGGAAGAAGAGTGGCAAGAGAGTCCATATTCTATTTTAAGTAAATTACTTGACACATGATTGTGGTCCATACAAAAAAAGCTATTCTACAATTGTCTGAAATATCACCCTACCAAACAAACAGCATAACATTTAAAAACTTTTCATCTCTGCATCTATATTTCAATTTACTTGTTATACTATATATCTAAATAAATGCAAGACAGCTAAGGAAAGTATTGGCCTCTGTTACCATGTAAATCTATGTTAGGAATCTCTAGAAGCAAAATTAGAGATTTTATCACTACCTGTAATGCCTTCTCCATTTCTGCCCAGCAAATTCTTATTTGTCTTTCAACTTTCAAATGCCCCTTATTTTGTGAAGCTGCATATGGCTGGCCTGAGGGGCTAACACATTTCCTATGCCTGTATTTTCTTCTATGAAGACTTAATTCCTTTGCATTGTTAAGTGTATTCTGACATCTTTGTCTCCATACTAAACTATAAACGCTCGGAGGGCAGGAACCCTACATTTTGCCTGACTGTAGTAGAGGCTCAGTAATTGCTTGTTAAATCTTTATACAGTTACTTCCTTCAGGGTAAGGAGACTTCTTAAGGCCTCCCCCAAGAAAGAAGCCTAAAGAACTAGCTCAACACATGTCACTACTCAGTCACCAACACTTTCTCCTGGAGGCAATTCTTAGATAACAGGAAAACATTTCTAAAGTGCATTTAACTTAAAAGCACACACAGGTTCCCTGCCAGATTTGTCTTCAATTATGGTGTTTTGTGTATGTGTGTTTTGTTTTTTTGTTTGTTTGTTTTCAATTTTCAGCCACATTGCGTGGCTCACATGATCTTAGTTCCCCGACCAGGGACCGAACCCCGTCCCCACAGCAGTGAAAGCGCTGAGTCCTAACCACTGGACCGCCAGGGAATTCCCTTCAATTACGTTTTGTTCAGTCTTTCAACAACTACTTTTGACTACCGAGCACTAAGGATACAGCAACTTTTAGAATTTGGGGTAAAGAGATGCATTTTTCAAAATACTGAATTAAGGAAAAGTCAGCAGTTGGTGAAATAAAATAATGAATTAGACGCTCACTAAATTTTTATTCTACTATAGGTTATGCTATGGCTTTATGTGAGGAGAAATAAGTTTTTATCTGAACAAAACAAAATGTAAATAAGATTAATGTAGACTTTCAGCCTACTTAAATTATTCTAAATAGTTCTAAAGCCTCCATTCTAAAATTATTAGCATTTTTCACAGTAGGATAGGCACTCAATACAAATCATTTTATGCTCTAACGGAAGTGGGCCTGAGAGAAGCTCTTTTTTGTTGTGGTTTTTTAAGGCTCTATTACTACTACATGAAGTGTAATATCCTTTTATGTTTTTAAAATAAGTTGGTAAGTTATCTCTAACTGGGACTCCTGTCTCCCTCTCAAACCAGTACTGAAAACAGTGAGGTGTTACTTGTAGCCAGAACCAAGGAGAGACCACTATACCTGAGAGCCAAGCTAAGGCATTATGAGAACTCTGGGCTGCTTCCTTTTCTAAAACCAAGTTTAGAATGTAATATAAGATTGATACTGGCCATATGCAGACCAAGTCTTTACTGGCTGCATGGATAAATACAGAAGTGTTCTAACTTCATTACTAGCCACTTAATAAATTAAACCAATTCTCGCTGTTTAAAAAAACCTCAGGGGCCTCCCTGGTGGCGCAGTGGTTGAGAGTCCGCCTGCCGATGCAGGGGATACGGGTTCGTGCCCCGGTCTGGGAGGATCCCATATGCCGCGGAGCGGCTGGGCCCGTGAGCCATGGCCGCTGGGCCTGCGCATCCGGAGCCTGTGCTCCGCAACGGGAGAGGCCACAACAGTGAGAGGCCCGCATACCGCAAAAAGAAAAAAAAAAAAAAAAAAAAAAAAAAAAACCTCAATCCCAGTTCAGTCGGTGTCCATTCTAACAAGAAGAGCATCCTTACTAGGCAATCAAACATCCCTAAGTTTTAATTTGCTAAATTAAGAACTCAGATACTTTATGAAGAAAGTCTACTTTCCCCAAGTGAAATTATCAATATATACAAGATTCAAAATTGTATGAATTCAGTCAGTTGAAAAATAAAGAGGTAACTATTTCCTTTCAAATGTTTAATACACAGAAAACTGGTACTCTCCCAAAATAAGATGCAATTACTTGTTACAGTAGACTCCACCTGCCTACTCAATGTTGTTTAATTATGGATTTACATACAATGCATTTTTCTTTCCTAAAAATGTGAGTCACATCTCAAAATATTCTTGGCCTCCTACCAACAGAGATTCCTAGCAATGCCTACCTCTTTTAGTTAACGAGCAAACATTCCCTAGGGAGAAAACTTAGAGTTTAGACCAAGTGAAAGTATTCTTCACTACATTAATGAAAACAGTGTTATTTTGTTGCTGTTAAAAAGCTAGCAGAAAACACACCAGCCATCAGAATTCAGCAATTTACTCTCTGATTTTTTAGAGGGAGGTTAGCAACAGGGCACTGAAGATGCTTTGAGAGATGGTAAGTGACAAGCAACGTGAGATGTGCTTCTAGAATTACCAAATTACTTTGCTTCCCCACAAAGGGAATGCAGAAAGCGGTGGAAGGACTCACCACACCATCAGTCTGGGTTTTAGGCTGCTTGGAGGAATCCAAAGCAAAGATAGTATACTCAGAGAGAAAAGCAGGCTCTGCTATCATCCCGGCTAGGAGCTGTCTCATTCAGTGTAATGAGCAGAGGTATAAAAATAAAACAAAGGATGAAAGACAAATCATAAGGGCATGTTGCAAAGTGTTCCCACCGCACAGCACACACAACGCTATAATGGCCGTGTGCCACCACCACTGCTGCCACCCATCACTCCACCCACAGAAATAGTAAGCTGCTGGGAAAGGTCAGGAAGGGAGATGAGGTGAGCTGTTTTGGATCTCAAAACTCAACTTTAAACAACTTGCTTATTGGCATACAAATGATATATGCAACCGGCACCACAGCACATCTGGCAATTCAGTATGAGAGCCTATACCAGTAAGAACAAAACATGGTAAAGAACACAAAGCCTTAGTATAACAAATATTGAGCCACTCATTTTTATATATTCAAAAAGACAGCATGGAAATTTATGGGGAGTATAAACACATAAAACTTTAAATCATCATTTATTTCTACTTATATACAAATACAGTTTTCTCCAAAACATACAGAAGAAACTTTTGAAACAAATTTATAATAAGTTTTAAGGATAAATTCTATTATACTAGGTCTTTTGATATATATTCTCTTCTGAGCTTCAATTTTCTTTCAGAACCTGTATACTATACACCAAAATACTAGCTATCATGAATCAGATGTATAAGAAATTACAATTAAAATGAATTTTTTCATGGTGGGGGTTACACAAACATACATATGTAATAAAACTGCATAAAATTACACACACACACACACACACACACACAAAACAGGTGAAATCTAAATAAGCTCTGTGATGTCAGAGAGGTTACCAATGTCAATTTCCTTGTTTTGATAGTGTACTATAGTTATGTAAGATGTTACCTTTGGGAGAAACTGGATAAAGGGTACACAGAGCCTCCCTAAGAAGAAATTTTTTAACCTCCCATGAATCCGATTATTTCAAAATAAAAACTTTAAAAAACAAAAGTTTTGCAACATTAACTTAGCTGTTAATGTATATTATACAATATATAATGAAGAATTATGTCATAAAATAAATGTCTGCAAAAGTTTAAAAACTTACACTTTTCATCTCAGTGCTCTAGAGTTATGGATAATGACTAGAGCCTTCATTAACTCTTCATCTGGTCCTACATTAGAGGCCACCTTACAGATGAGACAATTTTTTTTTTTAAGTCTTTTTTGGTTATGTTAATAACTGGTACTCTTTGGGTAGGATTCAAGAATTGATCTTATACTAAACCCTAAAATTTAGTGTCAGTAGTATACTAAAATACACTAGATGCCTGTTTGGCTCTAGGGTATCATACAAAGTTTCCACTCCTGCTGAAAATCTTACTCTCCCGGAAACTCAGAAAAGTCATCTTTTGAGTGGATGTTATCTTAAGTTAAACGCTATACAAATTCACTCTTCTTAGGCTTCCAAAGTTAATTTTTGAAATGAAGTCATTCTTCATATCACATAAGGAAATAATTTAAAATTTCACAGTTAAGAGTAGATTTGGGGCTTCTCTCGTGGCTGAGTGGTTAAGAATCCGCCTGTCAATGCAGGGGACACAGGTTCAAGCCCTGGTCCAGGAAGATCCCACATGCCATGGAGCAACTAAGCCTGTGCGCCATAACTACTGAGCCTGAGCTCTAGAGCTTGCAAGTCACGACTACTGAGCCCAAGTGCTGCAACTACTGAAGCCTGCACGCCTAGAGCCCATGCTCCACAAGAGAAGCCACCACAATGAGGAGCCCACACACCGCAATGAAGAGTAGCCCCCGCTCACTGCAACTAGAGAAAGCCTGCGCGCAGCAACGAAGACCCACCACAGCCAAAAATAAAAATAAATAAAATAAATAAATTAAAAATTTTTTAAAAGTAGATTTGGAATTTTAAGAGAAAAACACAAAAGCTGTATAGAAACCAGTATAGAAACACATGCTGCCCAAACATTTCAAAAGAAGGTGCTACCAAACAACGATTTACATTCCATGCCATAGCCCAAGTAAAAAAGCAAAGTATGTCGAAATTAGTTTCCACTGACAGCTATTTCAAAGCCTAAGGAGGCTTCCTCCCCACTTGTGGTCCTTGTCATTTGCTTCTTATGCCTATCAAAGTCTCCCAAGATTCAGTTCTCAAATATCCTCAATAAGTCTGTCTCAGCTCATTCAAACTTCGTTGAAATTCTAATTCAAATCTGCTAAGAATTTAATTCGCCTCTTCTGTGTGGTCCCATCAGTTGAACTAACACTGACTAAAGTTTTATGTATCTCAACATTCATGACGACTACCTAAAACTCCTATCAGATATGTGTTGAAAGCTTTCAATCTATCCTCCATGTCTCTTACTCTTAGATAATTATCTATCTCTATCTCTGTGTTTTTGGTGGGATTACTCAGTATTCTTTTCAAACTCCCTAATTTTCCCTTGAACTGGGACCAGTCTGAGTTTTATTCTGATTTACATTCTTATATCATTTTTTTTTATTTCCAGGATTTCTAATTGGTTCTTTTTCATATCTATCTAGTCTATTTTTTGGCCTGTTTTTTCCCCACAATTCTCTGTTCTTTTTAAGAAAACTATTACTTCATTTATCCTACTGAAAATACTTGTTTCAAAGTCTTATCCAGACTGCCCTTTGTTTTTTTTGTTTTGTTTTGTTTTTGTGGTACGCGGGCCTCTCACTGTTGTGGCCTCTCCCGCTGCGGAGCACCGGCTCCGGACGCGCAGGCTCAGCGGCCATGGCTCACGGGCCCAGCCGCTCCGCGGCATGTGAGATCTTCCCGGACTGGGGCACGAACCCATGTCCCCTGCATCGGCAGGCAGACTCTCAACCACTGCGCCACCAGGGAAGCCCCAGACTGCCCTTTTAATTATTCTAATTTCACCTGGAATAAACTGATATCCCAATTCCGATTTTTATTGGCCGTCTTCTTACCATTTATTTTAGCATTTTCATTTACAGGTTTATTTTGAGGAAGGTATTTTCCTTCTCCTTCCTCCTGTGCTCATCCCTCCTTATCCAGTCAATCTGATTCCCTGGGCCCCAGTTTGGGTCTCCTGCCCTATCACAACACAGAGGTTACCACAGACTCAGTCACTAAGTGGATGCGAGGTTTGGTTCAGTTGTTGGTCACGAAGCCTCCCTAGAGACAGCAGCTTCTCACAATGGGCCACAGAGAGCTCTATGCATCAGCTGGGAAATGCTTTTTTCAACCTCCTTTCACCAGTGCCATGAGCCCCACCTTAGCCTCTGGCGTGCAGCACTCAATCAAACTCTGGCAGCACAGAACCCTCCTAGTCCTTCTCAACCAGAGTTCAAAGAGAAAATTAAGTCCTAATGCCAGCGGAAAAGCATCTGCTACCTAGCATCCACTATATGTAATGAATTAATATGTCTCCTATGTACTAATGTACCTCCTATTAGGAGAGGGACCCTAAAAAGTTTAGTATCTTTTAGTATATCTGCCTTGAAGAGAAGAGGTCCTGTTTCTATCTTCCCAGACACTGTTATATATAGCTGTTAGTAGCAACACTTACTTTTTTGAGTCAAATTCACTTCCTTCTTATTTGCAATAATGTGTACCTTAAGAAGTACACAATATACTCAGCAGAAGATACAAGAAAAAAACTGCCTATAGTAGCAGCCATTAAACAAAAAAGATAGCAAAAAAGGACTGATGAACACTGAAAAGACCAAGGCTATATAAAGATGGTAAAAAACACATATCAGGCCAGAAAACCAGGAAAGTAACAAAACAGATTCAAGTAATTTCTGCTAAGTCCCAGGGCATCTGGGACTTGAGAAAAATAAGTCATCAAAGATCAGCTTGCCACTCCAATCCTGAGAATGCTCACTACACTCATCAAGAAAGTGGAATCAAACACTGGTTCATATTTTGTTTGACAGAGTAAAATAAAAAGAGAGAAGATTCATATTATATTACTAATATCAGGAATAAAAGAGGAAAAATTACTACTGCATTTACAGAAATAAAAAGGATTATAAGGCAATGCTACGAACAACTGTATGCCAACAAACTGGACAACATGGATAACACAGACAAATTCCTAGACAGACACATACTACCAAAACTGATGCAGGGAGGAACAGAAAATATCAACAGAACTATAAAAAATGAAGAGATTGAATTAGTGATCAAAACACTTCTCACAAAGAAAAGCCCAGGATCAGATGGCTTCATTGGTAAATTATACCAAACATTTAAAGAACTAATACTAATCTTCAAAGTTTTCCCACAAAATACAAGAGGGAACACTTCCCAACGCATTTTATAAGGCCAAAATTTTCCTGACACCAAAACCAGACATCACACACACAAAAAAAAGAAAACTGCAGACCAACATCTCTTATGAATATAGACACAAAAATCCTCAAAAAAAAAAAAAAACTAGCAAATCAAATCCAGCCACTTAAAATTACACACCATGAACAAGTGGAATTTATCCTATACAGGGCTGGTTTAATATCCAAAACCAATTAATATAACACATCGTATCAACAGAGTAAAACAAAGCCACAATGTCAATCTCAAGATGCAAAGAAAGCATCTGACAAAATCCAACACTGCTTCATGCTAAGAACATTCAACAAACTAGGAACAGAAGGGGACTTCTTCAACATGAGAAAGGGAATCTATTAAACACCAAGGCTAGTATCATACTTAATGACAAAAAGACTGAATGCCTTTTCCCTAAGATCAGGAATGAGAGACAAGCATGTCTGCTCTCACCATTTCTATTCAACTGGAGGTTCTAGCCAGGAAAATTAGGCAAGAAAATGTAATAAAAGGCAGCCAGATTAAAGGAAGATGTAAAACTACCTCTATTTGCAGATGACTTGATCTTGTACAAAGAAGAAACTAAGTAATCCACGAAAGAATGATTAGAACTACGAAATGAGTTCAGCAAGGTTACAGGATAACAAGATTAATTTATAAAAATCCAATTTTATTTCTGTAGAATAACAAGAAAACTGAAAATGAAATTCAGAAAACAATTCAACTTATATTAACATTAAAAAGAAAAAAATATTTGGGAATAAATGTAACAAAAGTAATACAAAACTTGAACTCTGAAAACAATAAAATTTTGTTGAAAGAAATTAAAGAAGACCTAAATAAATGGAGGAGGAGAAGGAAAAGAAAGGAGCAAGAAGAGAAGATAGAAAGTTTCCAATTTATTAAACCCCTCTCCTTACAAATAGAGTCAGAGAAAATGTTAATAAAATGAGTATCAGAGAACAACGGTATATTAAAAATGCACTCTGACCAGCAGAGTTGATTTAAGGAATGAATGACTGGATTAATATTAGGAAACCTATTAATATAATTCATGTCCTATCATTAGATCAAAAGAAAAAATATGAGCGTTGAATAGATACCAAAGACAATCTAACAGGCATGGCTTTTCCTTTGATTAACTGACAGAGGGTAAGTAGGTTATAATCTAACATCTAACAAAAAAAAAAAAGCATATCCAGCTTTGAAAGCCAATTCATTTAGGGGCAAAATTAATTCCAAACTTAAGAAGAAACATTTATCACCCATTATTTTGAAGATACTTCTTAATAATTCCTAAAGAACGATGCCTTTAGAAGCCCTGAAACAAAGAATAAATTCCAAAAAACCGAACAAAATTCAAAAAAAGAATTGTCCAAATCTGAGAGTATCAAGATTCCCTGTTAGGGGTCATCACACGGAGTGTGAAAATTGACTTGGAAATACAAAGACAACCACTAAGGTAAGAGGCAGCATTTTGCTTCTGAAAAATATCTCAGATTAAGAGAATAAGAAAGAAAAAGGGACACCTTTCTTGAAGCTTGGGAAAGCACCTACTCCAAAGCAGCCTGACACTTCATTGTTTCTTTCCCCACAATGTCACTCTTAATACAAAATGCAGTGTCCATGCTGTTCAAGAGCTGGTGAGTACAGAAGCCTTTTCTTTTCTGTATAATAACGATCTTTTGTATGTGATACACAAATTATGAGTATTTTCATACTTCTGAATTCACTTGCCTTCACAAGAACCCTGTGAGAGTAGATATTCATTTCACTACAATTTGAAGTTCAGAGAGCTGAGGCTCTGTGAAGTTAAAGAAAGCTGCCTAAAGCCACACAGCAGGTAAGGGATGGAATCCTGTGACCCTTCTACTACACCAGGCTCTCTCTCTGCATGTAGGGAAGCAAAAAAAGCATACAGTATATATGAACAGACATCTACTAAACAGAACAGAATCCATTGATTAACTACAATAGTTTATTTCTTTCTATGCATTTTTTAGTCAAAATACATATATAAAAATAAACTGATCTCTAAAGTTTAATTTTAAAATAATATGAAAAATTTGAACAGATGAGTTCCCAGGGAAAGAATGGACATGCCTACTTTGACCCCCAATCTATGAGGAAGTGCCTCCACAAGACAGCAAACTAGAGAACAGGGTAGCAGGGAAAGTGAAAATATCATTCCTTCGAAAGTTCAGCAGGCAAAGATGGCGCAATAACATCCCTAGGGCCCCAATCCGCATAATGGTCCATCTGTTTCCCTCCCCTCGTGAGGGGACCTACGCAGGGTAAGTGGAGCAGCCCTTCCCGTCTTCCGTGGCTGCCCCAGTAACAACTTAGTAAGCACCTACCACATGCACGGCACCACGTGAGGAGAGTTACCTGCTGTACTACTGGTAATCCCCACACCACCACAAGGAAGGCATTATTATTGCCATCTTACACATGAGAAAACCTCAGTCACTGAAAAGTCAACCTTCAAAGATCCTTCAGCCAGCAAATTTAGATGACTCCAAAAACCAACCCCTTCTCACTAGTCTATTCCAGATCTTACTCCAAACAAATAAACATATTCTCATTCTCTTAGAAAAATCATTAGACTCGGCCATAAAAAGGAATGAAGTAGTGATACATGCTGCAATATAGATGAACCTTGAAAACATGATGCTTGAAAACATGATGCTAAGTGAAAGAAGCCAGATGCAAAAAGTCACATATTGTGTGATTTCATTTAAATGAAATATCTAAAATAGGTAAATCCATACAGTAGGTAAGCAAATTAGTGGTGGCTGGGGAAAAGGGAGAATGGGAGTGACTGCTTAATGAGTAGGGGGTTTCCTTTTAGGGTAATGAAAATATCATGGAACTAGACAAATATGATGGATGCACAACATTGTGAATGTACTAAATACCACCTAATTGTTCACTTTAAAATGGTAAATTTTATGTTATAGGAATTTTTTCTCAGTTAAAAAAAAAAATCGGAGTGGAGCAGAGGGCAGGAGGACAGTTAGTGTCATTTGCCTAGTTAGCCTTTTACATGATGCCACACTACATATTGCTCAAAGGCACCCCGCTCTAGAGGCAAAAAAGATTCATCTCAAGCAACACAAAGGGGAAGGAAGCCCTATGATGACGGTACTGAGGCTGTGCCTAGGATCCCCAGGAGAGAGTACCAGGTCAACTGGACAGATCAGCCATCTGTGCAGGATGAAAGAGCGCCAGAGAGTCACAGACCTCAGGGTCAGTGCACATCACCCTACTCTCCTTTGCCTTTAATGTCTACAATCATATAGATGATTTTTTTACAGCCCTATAAGGAAGCCTGAGACACTGCAATCAAAGACAGACTTACTTAGATTTACATATAATATTTACTAATATGGGAAAATAGACATTAGGATTTTCAGCAATAGCTGAAAAAAGGTAAAACATTTAACTGATGGAAATTAACTTAATTTCAACTTAATGAAACCATTCTACTTCCCAAGCATTCTAGATTGCATAGACTTTACTGTACCTACTGGAGAGATGGGACAAATATTTATAATTTGAATTAAACTTCCACATTTTGCTAAAAAGAAACTTAAAACTAAAAGTGAGGATCCCACCATTGACAGAGTATCTTCCATCTTAGAGGTTTAACAAGATGAAAAACCTGGGGCGGGGGGTGGGGGTGGCGTGCAGCATGGTGACTAACAATTTTTTTCTTTTTCTTGCAACAGGAAAAAAAATTATATTTTCATTGACTTGTTCTGTAAATCTGGATTTTTACATTAGGTTAAGATGATACATCTGTATTTACCATTTACCTTAAAGTGGATTATGGTACAAGATGGATCTGTCTTAGACTTTATCTACCAAGCTTTTTTCTTTTTTTTAACATCTTTACTGGAGTATAATTGCTTTACAATGGTGTGTCAGTTTCTGCTGTATAACAAGGTGAATCAGCTATACATATACATATATCCCCATATCTCCTCCCTCTTTCATCTCCCTCCCACCCTCCCTATCCTACCCCTCTAGGTGGACACAAAGCACTGAGCTGATCTCCCTGTGCTATGCGGCTGCTTCCCACTAGCTATCTATTTTACATTTAGTAGTGTATATAAGTCCATCCCACTCTCTCACTTTGTCCCAGCTTACCCTTCCCCCTCCTCATGTCCTCAGGTCCATTCTCTATAACAAGATAATTTTATGTAATGTCCTTTAATCTATAAGTTAATCATGAAATTTAAAAGTCCTTTATTTACTGTAAAATAAGTTGAACTAAAGTTTACATTTCACTCTGTGGTCAAAAATATCTTTTAGAGTTGTTAGAAAATGCTTAACAAGCAAGGAGACGGGGCTTCCCTGGTGGTGCAGTGGTTGAGAATCTGCCTGCCAATACAGGGGACACGGGTTCGAGCCCTGGTCTGGGAGGGTCCCACGTGCCGCGGAGCAACTGGGCCCATGAGCCACAACTACTGAGCCTGCGCGTCTGGAGCCTGTGCTCCGCAGCAAGAGAGGCCGCGATAGTGAGAGGCCCGCGCACCGCGATGAAGAGTGGCCCCCACTTGCCGCAGCTGGGGAAAGCCCTCGCACAGAAGCGAAGACCCAACACAGCCATAAATTAATTAATTAATTAATTAATTAATTATTTTTAAAAAAGCAAGGAGACGAAGTGATGATACTGCTTTGGCTTTCAATCAGAAACCATTTCTTAAACTATACCTATAAGCACAGGACCTTTAGTATTGAAATTTGGGAAGAAATAAAAACTAACCTTTAGCTTACTTAGCCTGCTGTAAAAGAATGCTCAAACCATCCCTTTCAGAAAGGATTATTTTGTAAAGATATATTCAATTTTAATGTTTTAAAGCATCCTAGATAAATCTTTTTTAAAAAAGCAATAGTAGCAATCAACAAGTTGTTTTCAAGGTTTCTACTATATTATATGTAAACCAATATACCATAATATCAATCAATATAGTAAGTGTAGGAATGATGCCATTAACACTGACTGCAAAAAGTGTTTTCACTACTCAGTACTGCAGCTTTCATTCCAACTGGTTACACATATACACTAAGTTCAACAACATTAAACTTGAAATCATAAAGTTAAAGAATTGCAATATTGCAAATAATGCATAAGAAAATAAGATCTCAAAGAAAGTATGCATATACTTTATACTCTTATGTACTTTGTCAGATCATTTAAATACATAAACCAAGGACACAGTATATATGCCATTAACTTTGAATGCAAAAACTACTATGAAGTTTTTAAGTTTATTTTGCTATCAACATCTATTAAATAAAGTTTTTTTTAAATTATGTTTTAAAATAACATCAAGGAAGTTTGGAAAAATCTTTCAAATTTTTTAATTTGCATACACCCTATGACCCAGCAATCCCACTCTTAGAAATCTATCCTAAAGAATAACAGCATTATAACTTATGCATTATGTAAAATGCTCAGTCCAGTATTACTTATAATACTGAAAAGATTATAAAATTTGACTCATAATATTGAGACTTTTCCCTAACTAATCTATAGAGTCAATGCAATCCCAATAAAAATCTCTACAGGTTTGTTTCTTTGTTGTCAGTGCTATATTTTATTTTGTTTTGTTTTGAGTTTGTTTTGTACGACTTGAAAATCTGATTCTAAAATTTACATGGAATTATATGGAAAGGTACAAGAATTACTAAGACATTCAAGAAGAACAAGGTAGGAGTGCTATGGACTGCATATGTCCCCCAAAATTCATATATTGAAGCCTTAACCCCCAAGGATATTTAGTGATGGTATTTGGAGGCAGAGCCTTTGGGAGGTAATTAGAGTTAGATGAGGTAATGAGGGCAGGGCCCTCATGATGGTATTACTGTCCTTATAAAAGAGAAAGATACAAGAGAGCTGCCTCCCCACTCTTCCATCTCTCCCTAGGTGCATGCAACAAAGAAAGGTCACGATAGGACATCATGAGATGACAGCTGTGTACAAATCAGGAAGAGGGCCCTCACCAGATACTGAATCTGTTGGCATCTTGATCCTGGACTGCCCAGCCTCCAGAACGCTTGAGAAATAAATGTCTGTTGCTTAAGCCACCCAGTCTATGGAGTTCTGGTTTTAAAACTAAGACAGGGAAGACCTACTCTAATGAGGGCAAGATTTAACATAAAACTATAGTTATGAAGACAGTGTGGGATCAGATCAAAGACAAAGCAAATGACAGAACAGAAACAAGAGTCCAGAAATCCACTCAAATATGGACACTTAGTTTCTGAAAAAAAGGTAGCACAGTACAGCAGTATGGAAAGAATGGAACAACTGGATAGCTATGTGGGGAGGGGGGCGGTGGTGAAACTTGATCCCTACCTCTCACCATATTGAAAAAAATCTTCTCCAAATGGAGTATAGATCCAAATGTGAAAGGTAAAACAGGATAATAACGGGAAATACTCTGAAGGGCAAGAAAAGAATACTAAAAAATGAAAAACACTGGCCATAAAATAAAATATTGATAAACTGGAATGCATTAAAACTAAGAACTTCTGTTCAAAAGACACCATTAAGAGAGTAAAAGGCAAGCCACAAAGTGGAAGCAGATATTTGCAAGGCATGTACCCAATAAAAAATTCCTATCCACACTATATAAAAAAGAACTCCTACAAATCAATAAGACAAAGATAAACCAATAGAAAAATGAGCAAGAGACTTTCAAGTAAGCACTTCGCAAAAGAAGTTATCAGTACACAGATGAAAAGTGATCAATCTTATTAGTCATCAGCGAAACGCAAATTAAAACTACAATAAGAGAACATTACACACCCACCAGAATGGCTGAAATTAAAGACTAGCAAGGATATAGAGCAACAAGAACTTTCATAAACTCCTGGTCGGAAGGTAAAATTCTACAACTATTCTGAAAAACAATGGGCATTATCTTCTAAAGTGGTAAAACTATGTATACCCTTTAACCCAGTGATTCTACTCCTAAGTATATAGCAAAAGAAATGCAGGTACATGTGTAGCAAAAGAAATATACAATAATGTTCACAGCACCATAATTCATAATAGCCAAAAACTAGACAACCCAAAGGTTTAACTATAAGGTTTACAACAGAAAGCATATTTAAGTGGTACTATAAAAATTTAAAAAGTTTAAAAAAAGAAGGAAGCAAATATCAAGATGTCAGGATGATGGTGCTCTTCTGTGGGGAAGGGAAGCAGCACTCTAGTGTGGCAGTGTTCCTTTTCTTGACCTGGGTGGTGGTCACACAGGGATTCATTTCATAATAATTCACTGATTTATGCATTTATTTTTTATCCTTTTTTCTTTTACCCTCTTTTTACCCTGATTTGTGTACTTATGTTTTACTTGCATGACTCATATAATCCTTCACAGAAAGAAAAAAAGTTGGAAAAAAATCTAATCTGAGTTACAGTGCCAGCTCCAAGTCACATGGAATTAGGAGTTACTTCACAGTTTCCAATCACTAGCTTGAAAATATAGGACTTCTCCCCACATAGTGCTATGCTGAACAAATTGTTATCAAATCATTTTGAAAATTTCAAATATTAAAGGCAAAGTATATTATCCTCTCAAATTAAGATATTCAAAGAAAACACACTTTACAAAAGCAACACTACTATTTGAAAACAAAAATTGTTACTAAAATAAAAACAATACCTAGGAATTACATAATTTCCCATTTTGTTATCAACAGTAGCATTACATTTTAAATTAATAAGCTTCTTGTAAAAGATTTATTGAAGAAGAAATTCCAAACTTACCTCTCTATTGGGTGTACCTTCATCAAGCTGCTCTGTAAGTGAAGACGTCCTGCTCCTGGTTCTCGTTGGCGTTGAAGAATTGGAGGAAGCCTAGATTTAAAAATTATTGCACAAATTAGAAAGACTACATTGATGAGCGCACTATGTACTAGGTAGTCCTTCTCACAGTCCATGCCCAAAGAACCCAGTGAAAGGAAGGAAAAGAGCAAATACATGAAAAACAGAAAAGGATAACTGAAACATAATCAACTAGCAGACCCAGGCTACCTACTGGGTCCTTGGTCTGATTCTGCCACCAACTAGAACTATGATCTTAGCTAAATTAACATTTTGAGGGCTAAAATTAACCTCAAAAATAAGGTCATGATGATAACATAAAATGATAACATTAGGACTTCCCTGGTGGCGCAGTGGTTAAGAATCCTCCTGCCAATGCAGGGGACACCGGTTCGAGCCCTGGTCCAGGAAGATCCCACATGCCGTGGAGCAACTAAGCCCGTGCGCCACAACTACTGAGCCTGCGCTCTAGAGCCCGTGAGCCACAACTACTGAGCCTGTGTGCCACAACTACTGAAGCCCGCACACCTAGAGTCCGTGCTCCACAACAAGAGAAGCCACCACGATGAGAAGCCCGCATATCACAAAGAAGAGCAGCCCCTGCTCACCACAACTAGAGAAAGCAACGAAGACCCAATGCAGCCAAAAATAAATAAATAAAATTTTATTTAAAAGATGATAACATTAGGGGAAACTGAAACCAGGTGAGAAGTATATGAAAACTCTCTGTACTACCTTTGCAACTTTCCTGTAAATCAAAATTATTCCAAAATTAAAAGTTCATTAAAAAATAAGGTTGTCAATTCAATCTTTGAAGTGCCATCCAGCTCTAATATTCAATATAATGAACTGCACAGGTAAACATCTCTCTAGTCAAGGGCCGTGCTTTGAGAACACCATGCACACCATAGCACAATACTGAGATGCCAGTCCATTTGTTCTGTAAAGGAACACATGAGTCCTATACAGAAACCCACAGGAGAAAGGGCCCCAAATTTAAACTAGGAGTCTGAGGTGTACTCTAAGGTGAGCTAAAAACAGTCCAAAAAGTATAAAACCAAAACTTCAAGACCCCCCCATCACCCATAACAAGACAGATCCTAACTCATCTCCACAAAGAAATGTCTCAATGTCTTACCCTTCTGTAGTCTGTAGAGCACTACCTAAAAAGGCATTTAATAAATATTTGTTAAATAAATGATTGAATGAACAAATGCAGCCCTAATCTGTCAAGTCAGTACATACTGCTGTGGCTATGCTAGAACAGAGAGGTCACGAGGAATGCTGCACACACATACACACACTCTACACACACATATACATATTCAGTTTACAATAAGTCTAAAATTTCTAATCAAGACAAATGCTCAATAAACGGTGCTGGGACAAATGGCCATCCATATGGGGGAGCAATATCAATCAGATCCTCACTTCATACTTAAGCTATATTAAAGATTTAAATGATTTTTAATTGAAATGTAAGAGAAAATATGAGAGTCTATTTCTATAATCTCTGAATGGGAAAGAGATTTTTATGTCAGAAGCAGAAATCAAAAGGAATAGTTTAACTGGGAGGAGGGGAAAACATGAACAAAACATGACAAAGTTTAATAACCTTTTTTTCTAAACAGCTCTTGTAAGTGCTTGTAAGTCAGAATTCAGAAAACTCACCACCCCAGTCTTCTGTTCATCTACGGCAGGTGACCTGAACTCCACCAATGAACATACCCACACGAGAGTCTGAGTCATAAGTGGGTAATATGAGAAAACAGACATGCAAAATTAATACAGTTCATCAGCTGGTGAACATGGAGACACGGAGCTTCATGCAGTCGTTCACAAGAACTGTCCAGTGCAAGATGCAATGCTGCCAAACTGAGGCGGCTGTAACATTCTTATTATTAGTGCAGCCCCCCAAGTGTGGCTGAGCACAGCGATCAGCCCAGACTTTCAGGCCCTCCTGAAAATTCTGTAAGTCACCAACTATTCATTAATAGACCCCTTTTCTGCTTAACTAGCTAGACTGAGTTCTGTTGCTTACAGAATAGAATTCCAGCACACACATACCTTCTAAAAGATGAACCAGAAAAATCAACATGTGACAGAAGGAATTAGCTATGTGCAGCAGTTACCTTAGGGGATAAGATATCCCTTCTCAATCAAGATAAAACAGAAACAGTAAGGCCTTTAAGCAACAAAATGGTTGAATGTGAAATAAAGCTGAAGCTTATCAATGTTTTAAATGTCTAGAAAATGTATGAAGCCAACATTGTGCTTAGAAAATGGGAAGGGAAAGCAGTTACTGGACAGTGTTTACCCAGGACTGAAACAAAAATCACAAGTATTCAGAGCACTTCAGAAACAGTTCTCACTGAAGTTGAGGGAAGTGCAATAACCCTTCCCACACCTAGAGCCATAAATTTCAAACCATGCCAGCTTCAAAGGCTGTAGATGTTTCAAACGCTACCACTATGACCGGGAGAAACTCCATTTGTATCTACTTTTAAATGGTTGTATGTAATATCTCCTTTAATAAAAGAACCACCAGGACTGCCTTGGTGGTCCAGTGGTTAAGAATCCGCCTTCCAATGCAGGGGACATGGGTTCAGTCCCTGGTTGGGGACCTAAGATCCCACATGCCACGGGGCAACTAAGCCCACGTGCCCCAACTACAGAGCCCACATGCTCTGGAGCCTCTGTGCCACGACTAGAGAGAAACCCGCACGCTGCAACTAAGACCCGACGCGGCCAAAAAAATTAAATAAATATTTTTTAAAACAGACCAATAAATAAATAAATAAAATAAAAGGGCCACCGAGAGGGCAAAAAGTTAGGAAAGTAATTAGAGAAGTAATACTAGGCTAAAGGATATAGCTCTTAGCTAACCCTCTCTGTTGTGATGTCATCATATCCAAAAAATATGGGGATTAATAATTCAGCTTTCCAAATGCCCAGATGCCAGGACAGGGCTACTTCAGACAGGGACCTTGAAATCACTTGAAAAGTACGCCTCCACTGTGAATTTTTTTAAGTGGGACTATGTCTTTTTACTTTGGCCTCATGTGAGCCTAATCGTAATGGGAGCCTCATCAGCTCTGGATAAATCAGCAAAATCAAATGTTGGGGTTTATAAAGTTAAAGAATAGGTTCTAACACACACTGTCCTCCAAAAAGTAGTACCACGTGGCAAGGTTTGGCCTGATGGCTTGTAGGTCTTCCTCTGGAGTTGCAAAAGTAAGGATCACATGAGGGAATGGATATGACTGTAAAGTATAAAACATGCATAAAAAACTAACTGTACTTGAGTGTTTATCCCAAAGTCCTGGATCTTTAACAGGCTAACCTCTCACTTCAAAATATATAAGGATTTAGATTCCTTCAAACTAAATTTGGTCTAATTAATTCTCATAGCTTAGAAATCTGTCTTCAGATTTCTCATGGCTATTTACCAAAAAAACCTGATGGCTATAACCAGGCTCACAATTAATATTTTTATTGCCAACTAACTGATTATTAATTGACCATAGCCCTCAACTTCAGTATAAAAAAACCCATTTTAGTCACTGTGGTATGCAGAATTTGAAGATGACCCCAAATGACCCTCACCTTGTGAATATGAGCTATCACTGCCCTGATTGTCTTACCTTACATAGCAAAAAGGTTTCTGCAGGTATATTTAAGGTTACTAACCAGTTGACTCTGAGTTAATTGAAAGGAGATTGTCTGGGCGGGTCCAACCTAATCACACAAGCCCTTCAAATGAGTCCAGAGTGCAGAGGCAGTAGCAGAAAGCAGAGAGATGCACTCCTGCTACCCTGAAAGAAAACAAAAGGCCTGTGGGGGCCAAGTGGCAAGGAACTGTGGGCAGCCGTAGGAGCTGAAAGCGGTCCCGTTCAACAGCCAGCAAGAAATAAGGACCTCTGTCCTACAACCACAAAGGACTAAATTCTACCACGACCACATAAGCATGGAAGAGGACCCTCACCTCCAGATGAGAACACAGTTTGGACAATAATTGATCTTAGTCTTATGAGACCCTGAGCAGAGAAGCCAGTCATGTCATGCCAGACTTCTGACATACAGATTGTGAAACAATAACTGGGTTATTACGCAGCAAGGTTGTGGTAATGTGTTACGCAACATTAGGAAACTAGTACAGTCACCTTTAGGAATAATAAGCCTTGAACACCATGACTTTTCATTACCCATCAAGACTCTATCAGATGCCACCCTGATCCTCTCACACTCCCACCACACCAGGAGTAACTGTCTCTCAACCCTATGGTACAGAGACTACATCTACCCTTCAAGACAAATACAACACCCGCACAGCACCTTAGCAGGCTCTGTTAAATAAAGAAGCGTTCTGAAATTACAAATGCTTTCAAATACTTTCTCTTTTGATTCTCACAACCAATCTGAAAGGTAAGCAGGACAGTTATCATCCCCAATTTCCTGACAAGAAAGTAAGAAGCTCACAGTGCTTATGTGGCTTGATCAGGTTGCATACTGCAAGATCTGGGTTAGCAAACAGGTCTTCTGAGCCCCTCATCCACTTCCCCAGTATTCTCGGGATCACTATTTCTCAAAGTTTTTTCACTGGGACCCACAGTAAAACAAAAACATCCTTTTCACACAGACACTTCTAAAACAAAAGTTTTACGAAACCTTAACCTTTACAACATAAGATGCCACATTTTGACCTAATCTAGTCTTTCATTAAAAAAAAAAAGCTGATCCCAATCCACAGATTCCACAACCCACCTGAACTGCTTTCATCATACCATGTTCTGTATAAGAACAATGTTGATAAACATGGCCACTAACTATTAAATCTAGAATACATCAAATATATCTAAATATAGTTATATCTAAATATAAATATATCTAATATATTTTAAATATACCACAAAATAGAAATTAAAAAGCATTAATTCTAGGTTGAACAATAAAATCTAAAGATAACAAAAACACAAATTTTGGACATTCACATTACTGGGAAGTTCTACATTAAAGTCAAAACTATGTTAATCATAGTTTATTCCATAAGGGGCTCTATTATCTGGGAGTTTTCATAGAAAGAATTACTCAAATAGCTGAATTGTTAGACAGATATCTATCTACAGTTATAGATTCAAGATGGTTAAACCTCACTAATACCTGAAGGGGTTTGGAGATAACAATGAGGTTTAACCATTTTGAATCTACACTTTTCTGAAATGAGGTTTCACCTTTCCAAAAATAACTAATTCTAGTTTTCAAAGATAAAAGGAAATTGAATATAATTTAACATTTTCTAGGTCAGTTGTCATTCCTGTCAATATGCTACTTGTAGTATATCTTCTCTGTCCATTTTAGCCTGCTACTAGTTTAGAAACTAGATAACTACATTTATTGGAACTGTAGACAAAATAAGCATAAGGAAGCTCTGAGCGAGGGATTTTTTTTAAGTATTCTTATAAACAACATACATTAAACTATGGAATGTGAAGCTAGTGACATTAACATTTTGGCTGCTTAGAGGCCTTTTGACACTACTCAGTTCTCAAGTTATGCCCCCAATAGATGAGATGTTATTCTTACACAAGCATAACAAACACCTGGCTTCACTTCTCCCTCCTACACCCATGGTAATCAATCATGGCAAGGACATAGCCGTAGACTCCTTCTCACCACGGCACTCCTGAAAGTCTCTGCCAAACCCATCCGACATCCCAGCTATAAAGGAATGGCCAAAGTAACTGGGAGTTAATGCTTCACATAAACCTCTGTATACTAGTTACCAAAATTATTAGAGCTTTCCATTATGTCTGTAATAAAGTACCTTCCACATCCTGACATCTAAATAGTAGTGCCGGAAATGAAATATTGCTGTTCATGTTATAAATGCTTACCTCTCAAAAACAGCCCTTTAATATGGCGAAATCCACTCATTCAAAAGTAATTTAAGGAGACTTTTAGTTAAACATAGGAGATTGGCTATATATGCTCCTATTTTCTCTCCCTCCCAAAGAGTTAAATTTCAACCAATTTTCAGAAGATTGGATGTGAGTGAAAGAATACTAAAGTAACAGTACTGCTGACAGCCACTACAACCCCATGGAGAAGGGAATAGTAATGAGAAGGGAATAGTGATGAGAAGAAGCCTATTTTCATCCCCAGAACCATAAAAAGACTTAGGACTTAAAGCAAAAGTTATAAAGCAAGATGAGACAGGATCAAAACCAGAAAGATTGGTTGAAAGATTCCCCAGGTCCCCTGTCCCACCTTACATAGCCTCTGAGGAAACAGAGGTTTATTTTCTGGAGCCAATGAGACTTCAAACTGGGTGAAACCAAGCACAGTAAGACAGGAGAGAAGGGCAAAGTGCGTGACTAAACAGAGCAGGATTAGGCGATGTTCTGCACAGTGAACAGTGGAACCTCCAGCAGTCCTTCTCAGACCTGCTTCCAGAAACTTGGCAGCTAGGCCTCTGATTACCAACATGTAGATATTTCTCCCAACAATAAAACCAGTTTACAGCTTGTCACCCACCAGTGAGCCCCAGTGTCAATCACATGCTACTTCCAAATAGCATCAGATTGTTAGTGCCTCGCCCTTAAATATGAACAGATAGCCCAGAGCACTGAATGAAGAAAAATTCCAATGTAAGAGGGAGCCAAAAACAAGAAGAAAAAAAACCCAAAACCAAAAAACAAACACAGGACTTCCCTGGTGGTCCAGTGGTTAAGACTCCACACTCCCAATGCAGGGGTCCCAGTTCAATCCCTGGTCAGGGAACTAGATTCTGCACACCACAACTAAGACCCAGCACAGCCAAGTAAATAAGTAAATAAATAAATAAACAATTAAAAAAAAAACCTAATACAATAAAGATTAAAAGAAAACGAAAGATAAAAAATCCCCATTATTCTCAGAGAGAGAAAAGATATATCAGTATGTCAAAAGCAATGCTATGAAAAAGCAAAAGACAATAAGAAACAGCCTTGGGAAATTTAAAAATAGAGTAGCCAAAATTAAAAATTCAATTGAAGCAAACTAACACAACATTGTAAATCAACTATACTTCAATAAATAAATAAATATATAAAACAAAAAATTCAACTGAAGAGTTAAATTGAAGCACACTCTCAAAAATAGAACAAAAAAATAAAAATAGACCATAAAGGGTAAAAAATAATAAATGAGAATCTATCCTGAAGGCACAAAAGCTAACTAACTGGACTTTCAGGACAGAAGAGAAAAAACAAAGGGGAGGGAATTATCAAAGAAATAATACCTAAAAGTTTCCAAGAATTTAAGCACAGGAGTCACCACACTTAAAGCGTCCACTGGGTGTCCAGCACAATGCAAAAATAAACACTGTTTGCTCCTCTTCCTCCCCAAAACCCAAAAGCTATTGAAATAAAGGTTAAAAAAAAATAGAAAAGCAGACAGATTAACACTCTAGAACAAGAGAGAGAACACCGCAGGCAAAAAGAAAATAAATTTTTGAAGACTCAAAGGCAAAAGGATTCAAATTGGTGGAAAAATCAGGGCAAAGGTAGCCATAACCCTGAACACGCAGAGAAGCTCTGCGGGAGAGGCTAGCAGCAACTTTCTGCAACAGGAAAAAAAAAAAATCACAGTTTTAGACACTATAAAGGGAGATTACTGCTCTCAGCAATGTGTTAAGTGTCTGCAAGACAAACAGGTACGTGGGGTCAGCCTCCCCCAACCCAAATAGATCTCCAGACAACAGTAACAGCCAAATACAAAGAGCAACGGAGGAGTTAGCGCTCCAATAGCAGGGGCTGGTACCACAAAGCAGCAGGGTAACAATACGCCCCAGTCTGACCAAGGCAATCCCAGTCCCACCCAGTTCATGCCAGTTTATGTTCCAAGATAACTGCCAGTAGCGTCCCCATTCATTCATAAGAATGTTTGGATAATAAATCGTATGGTCACCTTTCAAAGCAGGACTTTGTGTTTTGGCTGGCCCTCGACACAGGAGAGTAGCAGGTAAGAGCAGAGAAAACCCATGTTAGCTACTGAAATAAACCACTCACCAGGTCTTCATAAATATAAACAAACAACCAATAATAACAAGGCATTTTTCTCAAAAAAAAAGAAAAAAGATAAACGATGACAAGTATGAAGAAATACAAGTATAACAAGTAACCCAGAGCAATCGATAAATCAAGGAAGAGAACTTAAATATATATGTACGTATAATATATAACACTTATCCTGCAAGAGTTTTGAGAAGCTCTAGTTTCCGTTAAAACACAAGCTGCTACTAAAAACTGAAACAAAGCAACAAGCATAGTGCTCTGGTTAAGAGAATGGGCTTTAGAGCAAGACTGGGTTCATATCTCGGCTTTACCACTTAGCTGTGTGGTACTAGCTGTCTACCACAGACAAGTTACTTAACCTCCCTAGGCCTCAATTTCTTATCTGTAAAATGGGGATAATACAAATCCACACCTTTTATTATTTCACGTATTAATTTAGTTAATACATGCAATGCACCAAGAAAGCACCTGACTAAAAATAACTATCCAGTGTTGACTAGTGTGGAAATTAAATATATGATTAGGGTTTCCCTAGTGGCACAGTGGTTAAGAATCCACCTGCCAATGCAGGGGACATGGGTTTGAGCCCTGGTCCAGGAAAATCCCACATGCCGCGGAGCAACTAAGCCCGTGTGCCACAACTACTGAGCCCGCGTGCTACAACTACTGAAGCCCGCACACCTAGAGCCCGTGCTCCGCAACAAGAGAAGCCACTGTGATGAGAAGCCCGTGCACCGCAATGAAGAGTAGACCCCGCTCGCAGCAACTAGAGAAAGCCCGCATGCAGCAACGAAGACCCAACGCAGCCAGTAAATAAAGAAATCAATAAATATTTTTTTAAAAAAGGAGGGGAACTGGGCTTCCCTGGTGGCGCAGTGGTTGAGAGTCTGCCTGCCGATGCAGGGTACACGGGTTCGTGCCCCGGTCCGGGAAGATCCCACATGCCGTGGAGCGGCTGGGCCCATGAGCCATGGCCGCTGAGCCTGCGCGTCCGGAGCCTGTGCTCCGCAACGGGAGAGGCCACAACAGTGAGAGGCCCACGTATCACACACACAAAAAAAATTTCTATTACATAAACTATTATTTTGAGGCCCCACTCTAAAAAAGCTATAATTCTGCAGGTTTGGGGTAGGCCCACATTTTGAGCTTTTTCAAAATTTTTTTTTATTGTGGTAAAGTATACATAACATAAAAGTTACCATTTTAAACATTTGTAGGTGTACAGTTCAGTGGTATTAATTATATTTACACTGTTGTGCAACCATCACCACTATCCATCTCCAGAACTTTTTCATCCTCCCAAACTGAAACTCTGTTCTTATTAAACAGTAATTCCCCACTCCCCCCTCCCCTCTCCACCCCTGGCAACCACCATTCTATTTTTTGTCTCTACGAAATTGACTAATCTAGGTACCCCATACAAGTGGAATCATACAATTGTCCATTTGCGCCCGTGCTTTTTATAATTTTTAAGTTTCAGTAATATTTGAAAAAGGCTGAAAATGTTAAAAAATATTTTTACTCATGGCACTACATATATCCTAAGAAGTTAGAAAGTATTCTATATTACTTTTTAATAATTTTTATCAAATTCATTCTGTAAGGAATTTAAAAATCCAAGTAGATATTTGTTGTTAGAAAAATATTAAATGGAGGGACTTCCCTGGTGGTCCAGTGGTAAAGAATCCACCTTACAATGCAGGGGACGCGGGTTCGCTCCCTGGTCAGAGAACTAAGATCCAGCATGTGGCGGGGCAACTAAGCCGTGTGCTGCAAACTACAGAGCCCACGCGCCCTGGAGCCTGCGCACCACAACTAGAGAAAAGAAAACCCGCACACCACAACTAGAGAGAAGCCCACACACCGCAACTAGAGAGAAGCCGTGGGCAGCAAAAAAAGATCCCACAGGCCTCAACGAAGATCCCGCGTGCTGCAACCAAGACCCGACGCAGCCAAAAATAAATAAAATAAATAAATAATAAATAAATCTTAAAAAGTATATATATATATTAGGGCTTCCCTGGTGGCGCAGTGGTTGAGAGTCCGCCTGCCGATGCAGGGAGCACGGGTTCGTGCCCCGGTTTGGGAAGACCCACATGCCGCGGAGCGGCTGGGCCCGTGAGCCATGGCCGCTGAGCCTGCGCGTCCAGAGCCTGTGCTCCGCAACGGGAGAGGCCACAACAGTGAGAGGCCGGCATACCGCAAAAAAAAAAAAAAAAAAGACATTGATATTATACAAATTCAGGATCCTTTGCACGAGAAAACAAGGATATGTGTAATCTGTTATAAAAGGACTGTCCCATCAAAAAATATTTGTTTAATTCATGCTTGAAAGAAATCCTTAACTCTGAAAACAATAATCCAGAACTTCAGGACTTCCCTGGTGGTGTAGTGGTTAAGAATCTGCCTGCCAATGCAGGGGACACGGATTCAATCCCTGGTCTGGTAAGGTCCCACATGCTGTAGAGCAACTAAGCCCGTGCGCCACAACTACTGAGTCCACGTGCCACAACTACCGAAGCCCACATGCCTCGAGCCCGTGCTCCGCAACAAGAGAAGCCACCACAATGAGAAGCCCGCACACCGCAACAAAGAGTAGCCCCCGCTCGCCACAACTAGAGACAGCCCACGCGCAACAACGAAGACCCAATGCAGCCAAAAATAAATAAACAAAATAAATAAATAAACAAATAAATCCAGAACTTCTCAACTTGAAGAGTTCTGAATAGCTGAGGATCAAGACCAGAAAATAATCAAGTTTCTATCAGCAGTTGATCACTAACAATTTAATTTACTCTGGCATTCTGAATAAATAAATATATGTTATCAAAGAGGAATGTTTTAAATCTTTTGTATACAAGGTGATATTATTTGCTCCACATGCACTGTCTCACCAGAGGCATCAACCCATAGAAACTGGGAGCTCTAATACATTATCTTTTAACTAGCTCTTTTACTATTTTTCTAAAGACAACCTCCCTTTGTTAAAGCTCATGAAAAAAAGATAATATTACAAATAAGAAAAAGAATTAGCACCTTGGAGCATATTCTTCTTAAACTATTTTCACTATTTCTGTGTGTATATATATACACACTTATATACATACTTTCCCCACAAAGGAAGCCCCTACACACTGTTTTTCAATCTTTTACTACAAGTTAGAGCCTACATCTCTGTAGGCTCTAACTCTAGCTGTGTGACATCAGGCAGGTTACTTAGCCCCTTTGAACCTCATTCCATGTATGAAAGATTCTCTAAGTTGTAGAGTTATGTGAGAATTAAACAAAATAATACAAGCAAAATGCCTAGCATAGAGGAAGAACCTAAAAAATGACGGCATTTTTTTAAGGCTGCGGAATAACTATCCAATGTAACGTGTTTAACCAATTTTCTAGCGTTGAACATTTTTGGCCAGATTTTACCTATTAAAACAACACTGAAGTGAAAATCCATGTGGTTAACTGCTTAATACATCCTAAATTTTCTTAGAATAAATTTCTATAGGTAGAATCCTGGATCAGTGATATGTATAGAGTCCCTTACATTCACTACCACACCTGTTTCCCCACACTCCTCATCTGTACCTCATTTTTTAGTTTTTCCTTTGTTTCTTAAATAATGGTGTTTTGTAAAATTTAAAAGCTTGTGGTAAATGGTATGAAAAGTAAAATTTTAGTACTGAAATCTTAATCACTACATTTCACTTGGGAGAATGAACAAGCTTTCAGTCCCATGTACCTATGTATCTCAACCACTGTTTCACTCTACGGGAGCTTTACATTTTTAGAGAACAACTTCAATTTACAGTTTCAGAAAAAACTCAAGTTGTTTGATTTAGTAGTTGTTAATCAGTTAGCTATATTTAAAAGTTGTATACGATAAATGTTATGTTAAAGATGTTTAGAAATGCCTCCAAATTAGTCAAAACTCAGCCTTTCTTGTAGAAACTCTAAAGTTAAGAGAGAGATTTGCTCCATCTGTTGAGACTCTGAAAGGCTGGGAAGGAATTTAGCAGACGCCCTCCCCTTTGCTGAAGGGACCACGTGCTGCCAGCCCCCAAACACACGATCACAGCTGCTTAGTAAACTGCTTCTGCTTCTTTAAATTAACACTACTAACACGCCCCCTTTTTCCTGAAAACTGTCATTTCCTGAAGCAACAGCGTTCGTGAAAAACAAACATTAACGAGACTTGAAGAAGCAGAGCCGAGCTGTGGACAGGCGCAAGCCCTGCTGGGCCGCATAGTGTCAGCCCCTCCGCCCGTCCCGGATCAACAAAGTTATGTGAAGTGCCTAACTCGTGACAGCCTCGGGCGCTGGACGCCGGCCACACCGCCACCTCTTTCAGGTCCCAATGTTCCTGCAAGCAGCCTGGGCAGGAATGGCTCGACCCCTGGCCCTCACGCCTGGACCAGGGTTTGGAATTAGACCTCGTCACGGGCCAGGAGCCCCTCCGTACTCAATCTCGGGTCGGGGAACAGAGAGGGGACTTCAGTCTAGAGATCAGATGTTACAAGGGACCCTGGTTTTCCCATTCCGCCCTCACTCTTGAGTTGGGGTCTCGGATGGTTGGTGGAACCTTCGATATGGGTCAAAAATCATGCAAGATCGGAGCCCTTCTCACTTACTCTCAGACCGGGTTGGGCATTAGGGGAAATTACCAGAGGTCAGGTGTCACGAATCCAGCCACCCCCAACCAGAACGGAGTTTTAGGATGGGGACCCGGGTCAGGAGTCACGGAGGACCTGGACCGCCCTGAGCTCTTTCCCAGTCCGGGGTTTGGGGGAAGCCTCAGGTTAGAAGTCAAAGGTCAGGGAACTAGGGGAGCGCGGCGGCCATAGTACCAGAGTAGAGGCCAGCGCCTGCTGGAGCTGCTGCTGCTCCTCGCTGATCTTTTGCTTCAGTTTCTTGAACATGGCGCAACGCGGGTTCCTGAATGTGAATGCGACCTGAGGGCGAGTGCTCTGAGAGACCCGGCCGCGGCGGCGACGGAGGGTTCTCTACACCAGGGACCGCGGGGGCCGGGCCTCGCCTCTCCTCCTTGGCCTCGCGGGCGGGTCGGCACACTCGTCCTGCGGGTGTCGGCGTCGCCGCCGCCGCGTCTCTCTCTTCTGGGTGCCACCGGTTGGCCTCGGCCCCCCATCCAGCCTCTGCGGCGGCGGCGGCGGCGACAACGGCACCAGGTGAGCGTGTGCCCAAGGCGCCTGCGCGGCCTACGTGGAGCTCGCCGAGGGAGCGCTACGGAGTGCCGGAGGGGACAAGCTGGAGTCGGGCCCGCACATGCGCGCTCCAGGGTCGCTCCCGGAAGATGCAGGGATTTGCGCTGTTTATGCTCACTGCGTGCCTAGATGCCCTCAGATCCGGAGCCCGGGCTCGTCTGAGCGCTACGCTGACGCACATCAGGACTTCGGCGCTGCGAAGTCTGGTGGGGAGGGTGCTGCTTCTGTTGAGGACCGCAAGGCTAACAGTCCTGCCGCAAAGAACCGCATGTGTGGGTGTCCGGAGTGCGAGAAGAGGGGACCCAGGGAACCTGCCGAGGGCTCTGAAGGATAGTGTACTTTTGTTCAGTATTTGTGGTTAGGATTCTCTGCCTTCAGTGTCTCGTACTCCTACTGCTTCCCAGAGGGGCCCTCTTCCCTTCGCTGGACTCTTCCAGGGTTCAAGAAGTGCCTGACACGGGGCTCCCAAGGTCCAGATGTTTCTGGCCGATATTGTAAGATTTCAGTCCTTTGGACATCGCCTTTATTTATTTTTTATTTCACAGAAATCGTATATTTTCATATATTCCTTCAAAAATCTTTAATTCTAAGTGCCAGGTCCTTGGGGGGTCTCTCTCAGTCTTTAATAGAAGAAGTAGACAAAAAAATTAGTAAGGATATAGAGAAGTTGGATCAGCTAACTTTGCCTAATTGATCTTTTTCGAAAAGACCCAACAACTGCAGAATACACGGGGGTTTTTGGGAATACTTATAGGACATTCCCCAAGATAGACCATGTGCTAATTCATAATACAGGTCTCAATTAATTTCAAAGGCTTAATATCATGTAGTGTGTTCTCCGACCACAAAGTAATTAAATTAGAAATCAATAGCAGAGATATCTAGAAAGTCCCCAAATATTTGGAAGTTATGCTGCACAGTTCCAAATAGTTGATGGGCCAAAAAGCAAAGCACAAGGGAAACTAGAAAATATTTTAAAAGAATGACAATGAGAATAGAGCATAGCAAAATTTGTGAGGTTCAGCTAAAGCAGTGCTTACATGGAAAATAATAGTATTATGTGTTTGTATTACAAAGGAAATAAAGATTAAAAATCAATCATCTAAGCTTCCACCTTAAGAAGTTTGAAAAAGAAGAAAAAACTAAAATCTAAGTAAGTAGAAGGAATGAAATAAAAGATACTGAGCAAAACATCAATGAAATAGAAAACAGACAATAGAGGAAAACCAACAAGACTAAAATTTGGTTCTTAGAAAACATTAATAAAATTGGTAAGCCCCTAGTAAGACTCAGAGAAAGAAAAACAGTAATTATCAGTATCAGGAGTTAAAGAGGGCTTATTGCCACAGATTCTACAGATATTATAAGGGAATATCTGACACAAATTATCAAAACCCAGATGCCCTTAGGTCAATGAATGGATAAACAAACTGTGGTACTTCCATACCATGGAATGCTACTCTGAAATATAAAGGACAGAGTGTTGATACTCATAACAACCTAAATGGATCTCCTTAAGTTTTGTTGAGTGACCCAAAAGAAGCCATACATATATATCTTGCTCTCTGTATAGTCCCTGCGTCACCTACACCCTACTCACTTGACTGACCTCCCCTCTTAATCACAGACCTTCATCAGTAAATGCCTGCATACTTGCCCCAGCCCCAACTAGTGATTGTTCTCATCTTTAGACAGAATCTCGCCACTATGATAGTTTACCAAAGGGGAGGTGAGGGGCACGCTCCTCTGCTGGTTTCCTTGGTAACCGATGAGCCAACCTGGAAGTCAATTCTCCCTATAACTGGTAACCTCCCCTCTGCCTGGAAGCAAAGACTAGTGCCGTGTCCTGCTGCACACGGTGGGGTGTCGCTCCAGGACCTTGTTTCAGACATGTAAGATCCCCCATCCATTAAACCACTGATATCTCTGTCACTGACTCTGGACTCTCTTTGATCTTGAAGCTGGGCAAGTACAAGGCTTGCAGGCCTGTGGGATGCAGCCCAACAGATTCCACTTATAGGACATTATGAAAAGGCAAAGCTATAGGGAGGGAGAATGAACCAGTGGTTGCTAGGAGTTGAGTGGGCCAGGACTGGGTTGGGGTAGAAATGGTGTTAACTGCAAAAGGGCAGGATGAGAGAATCTTTGGGATGATGCAACAGTTCATATTATAATTATAGTGGTAGATATACAACTTTGTGTGCATTTGTCAAAACCCGGAAAACTATATACCACAAACACTTAACTTCACTGTATGAAAACTTTAAAATGGAAATTAAAAACCCGAGGCTCAGAGAGGTTAAGAATTTCACCCAAAGTAACACAGCTTGGACATGGTGGAGGCAGCATTTGAACCCAGAGCTTTCATGGCTGTAAAGCCCATGCCCACACCACCCACCCACACTGCCTCTGGATCCCTTACCATGGTGGCATAGACTACCACTGACATTGATTTCACTATGTTCTCCAATACTTTGCTCCAAAATGATTTACTGATTGATATCCAGTGTTCTCACCAGCATATATTCTTTCCTGGTTGCAAAGAAAAAAAAAAAAGGAAAGAAAGAAAAGAAAAAATATTTTGTACATTGAGAGCACTTATCCACAAATGTGAAAGTGCTACAGCTGTGTTGTTCTTCACATACCAGATTTGCCAACATTTGTAAGGTTGGGGGGGATATATATGTATATAATATATATGCATACCTATTTTGGCTATAGCAAGTAAACAGATCTGGAGCAGACTGAAATGCTTGTATTCCTATCCTGTTTTAATGTACTTCACCAGAACACTTTGAAACACAGTATGTTTTTAATATTTACTTTGCAAAAGAACATCTTGGGCTTCCCTGGTGGCGCCGTGGTTGAGAGTCCGCCTGCCGATGCAGGGGACACGGGTTCGTGCCCCAGTCCGGGAAGATCCCACATGCCGTGGAGCGGCTGGGCCCGTGAGCCATGGCCGCTGAGCCTGCGCATCCGGAGCCTGTGCTCCGCAACGGGAGAGGCCACAACAGTGAGAGGCCGGCATACCGCAAAAAAAAAAAAAAAATCTTATGGCTACGTAAATTAAAATTATATGGGGACTTCCCTGGCAGTCCAGTGGTTAAGACTCCACAGGGAACTAAGATCCTGCATGCCACGTAGCACGGCCAAAAACTTATTTAAAAAATTAAAGTTATAAAACAGTTGGAAGACCTCCCATGGAAGAAAGGTTTGCACATCAGTGTCTAAGCTGACTGTGACTCTCCCAGGAATTTAGCTTACTTTTCAGCCTGGGGCCTTTTCTTTAAAGAATTTTTGGGTTTTTTTGGTATCTTTGTTTTTAATTTAATTCCCATTGTAGGCAGAAATAAGGAAACTAAGGAAAAGTGAAGGGCTACATTATTATTGCTCTTGCAAAATGAAGAGCCAAAAAGTGACCTTCCCAGAGTCATATGATCTCAGTGACCGAAGTGGATACTGACCTCAGGCTTCTTGCCCTTTATCCTGGTCTCCAACTGTAGTATGTTTCACATTTCCTTCTCTTCTCTGAGACACACCCTGCTCAATTTTTTAACAGTTTTGTAATTGTTCACACATGTCCTAGGGCTGTTTACCCAGATGATGACTCAACAATCTAATGAGAAGAGTCCTTGGAAGGAAAAACCCAACACTGGGCTAAGAAAAAAAAAAATCTTATTTCAAGAATGAGGCCTCTTGGTAACAAAGAGAAGGGCTGAGGGAGTGGAGGTGAAGTGTCAAATTCTCTGCTCCTACTGAATAACTATGTGATCATCAGACTCCTAAGTAAACAAATTCACTCTTGAAAAGGTTTGGATCCTTGCCTCATACTCAAGATACTGTGTGGGTGGAAAGGCTGGGTAGTATAATGAATAAGCACAAAGGCATTAAACTCAACTGACTGGGTTCAAGTCACATCTTTGCCATTTATTAGTTCAGTGATGGGGGAAAATGACTGAACTTTTGTATGTGTCACTTTCTTCATCGGTAAAATGAAGACGTGTCATTGTATCCATCATAAATTTCCCATGAAGATTAAATGAATATTTGGATAAGTTAGTATCTTGAAAAAATAATTGGATTCATTCCTCACACCTGAAAAAATGAAATTATTAAATTACTAGAAGAAAACACTGGAAGATTTATTTTATAACCCTGGAGTGCTAAAAGCCTTCTTAAGTATAGCACAAAATCCAGAAACCATTACAAAAAAAAGTTATATGAAAGGTTTTTTTTATTCTGCATGCCAAAAAAATGCTATAAAATAATGAAATATTGTGTAATTCATTGTTCTATAGTAATCACATAACAACATGGATGAATCTTACATAATGTTGAGCCAAAGAAGGCAAACAAAAGAATGGATACTCCTTTACTTCATGTAGGCAAAACTAACCTACAGTGTTAGAAGTCAAGAGAAATATTGTCTTGGGGTGTAGGAAAGGCATAACAATCGGGAGGGAGGTTTGAGTTGCCTGCCAGTAGTATTCTTTGTCATTGGTGGTGATGACATAGATATGTTTGAAATATTTCTGTTTCCTGATTGTAGTGGTGGGTACACAGATGTTAGAACACAAAGAACTGTACATCAAAATTAAAATTCAATTTTACTATACGTAAATTTAAAAATAATAAGTTTGCCACGAGAACAAATAAATAGGCACAAAATTAAAAAAGAATGAGGCAGCTCTATGCATACAGTTATGGGGAGATCTCAAGATGTTTCATTAAGTCAGAAACCAAAGTGCACTACAGTGTATACAGCACACTATCATTAGTGTGATTAAAAATTATATTCATATATATGTGTGTTAGGTTAAATTGCATGAAGTTGCTGATTTTTAACTTCAAAAATGGCAATTTCATATGGTTCAACATATGTGTGTATGTATATTTGTAAACACATAGATATTACAGAATATATCTGGAAATACACATAAGAAACCAGTGACAAGAAACAAGGCAGCTGGAAGTATTAGTGGTATCCTTTATTATCTTTCAAATTCATCCCCCAAGCATGTACTTACTATTCAAAAATTAATTTTAACATGCAAAAAAAAAGTAGTCGATGGAGCAATACCTTCGAAATTTTGAAGAGAAATTGTTTTCAATCTCATTTTTTTAACATCTTAGAGTATAATTGCTTTACAATGCTGTGTTAGTTTCTGCTTTATAACAAAGTAAATCAGTTATACATATACACATATCTCTTCCCTCTTGCGTCTCCCTCCCTCCCACCCTCCCTATCCCACCCCTCTAGGTGGTCACAAAGCACCAAGTTGACCTCCCTATGCTATGCGGCTGCTTCCCACTAGCTATCTATTTTACATTTGGTAGTATATATATGTCCATGCCACTCTCTCACTTTGTCCCAGCTTACCACTCCTCCTCCCCATATCCTCAAGTCCATTCTCTAGTAGGTCTGCGTCTTTATTCCCGTCTTGCCCCTAGGTTCTTCATGACCAGTTTTTGTTTGTTTTTTAGATTCCATATATATGCATTAGCATGCGGTATTTGTTTTTCTCTTTCTGACTTACTTCACTCTGTATAACAGACTCTAGGTCCATCCACCTCACTACAAATAACTCAATTTCGTTTCTTTTTATGGCTGAGTAATATTCCATTGTATATATGTGCCACATCTTCTTTATCCATTCATCTGTTGATGGACACTTAGGTTGATTCCATGTCCTGGCTATTGTAAATAGAGCTGCAATGAACATTGTGGTACATGACTCTTTTTGAATTATGGATTTCTCAGGGTATATGCCCAGTAGTGGGATTGCTGGGTCATATGGCAGTTCTATTTTTTAGTTTTTTAAGGAACCTCCATACTGTTCTCCATAGTGGCTGATCCAATTTACATTCCCACCAACAGTGCAAGAGGGTTCCCTTTTCTCCATCAATCTCATTTTTTTGAGCCAAATTATTAATCAATCATGTACATGTCCATAAGTGCTTAGGAAAACTATTGAAGGATACACATCAAACTATTAGCTTTGGATAGGTGAACTCTGAACACTGGGATTAATTAAAACAGGGGAAGTGCAATATCGCTTTTTGCTTTGTGTGTTTCATCATGCTTTGAATATTTAAGATGTTAAATATATACCACACCCAGCACCAAAGATGTGGATATTTTACTCCAGAATCTAGAATTTCTAGTCTAGATTTTCTAGGGGGAGCAAAAGTCATGGTTTACATTGTCTAGAGCAGTATTTCCTCCAAATAATCTTTTTTTTTTTTTTTTTTTTCTTGCATTACACGGGCCTCTCACTGTTGTGGCCTCTCCCGTTGCGGAGCACAGGCTCCAGACGCGCAGGCTCAGTGGCCGTGGCTCACGGGCCTAGCCACTCTGTGGCATGTGGGATCTTCCCGGACTGGGGCACGAACCCGTGTCCCCTGCATCGGCAGGCGGACTCTCAACCACTGCGCCACCAGGGAAGCCCCCCCCAAATAATGTTATTAAGCATCTCTTTTCTCCTCAAACCACCCTACCTGCTGCTCTGTGGTCAGTGTCTTAATTTCCCCATGCCGACCTCAGCCTTGTTTGACCCCACCCTCCTCCACCAGCTCCAAGGCCTCTGACAATCTGTCTTTCCTTTCCTGAAGCAGCGCTTCCCCTGCCCCACATCCCCAGTCTTCCATCCCCACGTCTATCACTTAAGCCTGTCCTGGACAGGAGAGGCAATTGTTACAGGAAGTTGATTTTGTACTTAGCCAAAAAAAGTGGTTACTAGGCACTGCCTCCTTTGGAGAAAGAGAGGACATTCTAAACACTAAGTCTTTTTCTGTCATTGATAATCCTGAAAGGATCATACTTTGTTTATTTTTTTAATTTATTTTTGGCTGCGTTGGGTCTTCGTTGCTGCGCGTGGGCTTTCTCTAGTTGCGGCGAGCAGGGTAGCGCTACTCTTGGTTGAAGTGCACGGGCTTCCCGTTGCAGTGGCTTCTCTTTTTTGCAGAGCACGGGCTCTAGGCGCACGGGCTTCAGTAGTTGTGGCATGCTGGCTCAGTAGTTGTGGTTCGTGGGCTCTAGAGAGCACTCAGGCTCAGTTGTGGCGCACAGGCTTAGTTGCTCTGCGGCATGTGGGATCTTCCTGGACCAGGGCTCAAACCCATGTCCCCTGCATTGGCAGGCAGATTCTTAACCACTGTGCCACCAGGGAAGTCCAAGGATCATACATCTAATTTAAGAAAATTAGAGCTAAAAAATAAAGACTTTTTACTGACATTTTCTTAACCATGGAGATTTGTTTTCAACATGTAAGCTAAGGATCTTTAGTTTAACCAGGGGTTCCAGGCACTAGGCTCCTTTAGGAATAGATGAAGAAAATGAAAGTGAATGAGGCATAATTCAAAGAAACAGGCTTGGCTTTTCAACCCAGAGAAAAAAGGAAAGGTGGAACACATTTGTGAGGGTTCGGGATGCTCGCGGCTGCACCTTTTAGACCTTCAGAAGAGAAAGAGCATGTGCGTCCACCTTCTATCAGGGGTCATTACCCGCCAGCTACCCTCCACAGCTCTGACGGCAGCCAGGAGGTGCTGGGTCAACCTCCCCTCACACTGGGCAGACACCAGGGACCTCTAGACTCAGTCAAAACCTCCACCCACTGCACCTCCAGGCTAAGCTGCATCTTCGCTTGTAAAAGGCTGAAAGGCGAAGAAGCATTCCTCTCACCTCAGACCACCCCTGGCACACCAGTTCCACAGCTCCCCAAAGGGACACCCAGGTGTGGAATCTCCACCTGCCTTGCATTCTCAGCCTCAGCATTGTCTGCACTTCCAGACACAGTATAATTCTCATCCCCTGTCTTGATCAAAGGACACTTGAAGGATGATGGGTTTCAACATACATATACAAACACTCATGAGATATTCTGAATAAATACATTTTCTTTCTCTCAGACTTTGAGGCTTACATTTTATTACACAATCATCTCGCAAAAATCATACTCAGTAAACTGCCCTCTCTAAATGTCCTAGAAGTGTGTGATTCTAGAATCCAATTCTTTCTCCCTTTGAAAGGGCATTATTCAGGGTGCAATGGCCTGCTACTCGAACAGTCTTTGAGAGAAAGACAGTCTCTCTCTTGTATCGTTTCCCATTATATATGAAAGAATTGCCTGTCCTCCTACGGCCAAGGGACAGATGCCAGGGTGAGATGTAGCTCAGCTGTGTGGGATGACTGTGAAAATATTGACATTCAGTGTCACCAATTGTGACAACTCAGCAGCTGGCCTAACCAAGACCGATCATGGAAGCGGCCAAAAAAAGTTGTCCCCAACCTGTTCCTAGATGAAGAGGTTTCTCTTGGGGACAACTCCTCTGACCCCCATCCAGCAGCTGTCCAATAACACTGACTAATTTGTGACTTAACTGACAACCACCAGAGAGAACCACTCATGTGCAGAGAGATGGATTGCCCTCTGGAACTGGCCTTTTTCTCTATCCCTAAAACTTGCTCACAATCCCTAGGGTGGAGGACATTGGACTGCAAAGGAAAACACTGTTAGAGTGATGGTTGTTGAGGGCTCATGACACCAGTGGGCTGCCGTTGCCTCCTGGTTTCCAGTATGTTCCCTGATGTGCCTTGAGCAAGTCAAGTAGAGTTCACCTATCTGAGACTGGTGTGTCACCCCTGCATGGTGCTCTCCCTACATCCAGCCCCTCTCCCTGTATATATATCCCTGTACACAGCCTGAGGTTTGGCAACAGAGGGCAGCCCCTGGCCCTGCCACACCTCGCTATTCACTACCCTTAATAAATGTTGCTTGGAATAGAAAAGCAAACATACAAAAGTTCTCAAATGTTCTTCCTCCCCCTAACCCCATTTTCTGATACCTCCATGTATCAGTCAGGGTCCACTCAGGAAAATATATCCATGCCAGGTATGGGGAACTGGTTATATAGGTATTGGAAAAACCAAAAAGCCAAACAAGGAAGGCAACCTGGAGATTAGCAAGAGCAGGGAGCCGCTACCATCCTTGGGGTTGGAGGAACCAGAGCAGGAGGCAGTGTTAGCACATTCCAGGAGCAGGATTGAAACCAAGAAGGTGGTACCGCCTCGCTGGAAACACTCCCCTCCTCCCACTCTCAATTTGCTGCCAGTGCTTTCCCGCCGGCAGCACCCAGTTGGCAAGGGAGCCTGGGAAACACAGTTGTAGGGTCAGCAGCTTGCAATACGCAGAGTGGAGTGTGGAGCTGAGAACAAACTGGAAAATCACTGGCACGTTCTGTAAAGGTCACTTCTGCAACAAATAAGAGCTCAGAATCCTCTACAAGCAGACTCTACACTCTGGTCAGACTGCCTCACCCAGGGCAAAATTCACAGAGAAAGGGAGTCAGGTGCTGTCTCCAAGGTGGGACCAATGACTTTGCCCATTTGCCCAGTGTTTGCCAAAGAGAGTCCTTGGAAAACGAGTTTGGGGAAATGTTAGCAGTTGCAGAAGCTAGGGAGGGAGGGAAAGTATCTGGGAAAACAGGGCTTTTTAGGGGAGATTAGATAAGAACTGATTTGCATTTTTAGAAGAGAAGCCTGGTTGAGGTTTAGAGCAGGGCTACTCAAGCTTTACGGTGCATGCACATCACCTGGGGATCATGTTAAACTGCAGGTAATTTAGCAGACTGGGGTAGAGCCTGAGATTCTGCATTTCTAGCAGGCTCCTAGGTGATGTCGATGATGCTGGTCCATTGAACACATTGAAAGCAAAGATTTAGGGAGACTCTTGACTTTGTGTAAATACTTATTGGAGAGATCCATGAGAGAGAAAGTTTTGATCCAGAAAGAGATAAAGAAGATAGAAGAGGCAGTGTGCCTGCGCGTCCCGAGGATCTGTCTCTTGTTTCAAGTGCTTGGACAGAACAGACCAGAGATGCCCCTCCTTCCCGCCTCTGACCACCCATCAACTTCTTTTCCATTCTCAACCTCTGGGACTATCTTCTCAGCTGTCCTCTGCCTCAGGGACTAGCCAACACCATTTTTTTGTGCTTAGGTTCTTATTGACCAACCATAAGCTCAGACTCGTTAGAATTATTCCACCCAGGTGGAGGTCACCATCAACCACCTACTCAACCTACACCTGCAGGCCTCCTTCACCTACCTCTCCCTGGGCTTCTATTTTAGCCACAACGATGCGGTTCTGGGGGGTGTGGACCACTTCTTTCTCAAGTTGGCTGAGGAGAAGCGTGAGGGCACCCAGCATCCTTGAAGATGCAAAACCAGTGCAGCGGCTGTGTCCTCTTCCAGGACATGCAGAAGCCATCCCAAGATGAGTTGGGTGAAACCATGGAAGCTGCCATGGTCCTGGAGAAGAACCTTCCAGGCAGGAAGTCTTTTAAGGCTAACGTCTGCAAAATCTGAGAAAAGAGCATAAACAATGGCATTTTCCTCTCTGTGGCTTGACAAAGCACAGTGTTGCCCCTTTACAAGCAAGGATAGAATTGAGCTAGTCTTCTAAATATTTGGTGGCGAATCCATCAGTACCAGCCTATTTCCTTGGTTGTTGTTTCCCTTCTGTCCACAGCTGCAGCCCAGCCTCCTGCTCCCAGGTCCAATCAGAGCCTGATAATGGGGGCAGCTGACTAGTTCCAGACTGACCAGTATGGATGGTGTTCCTCCATTCTGGATGCAAGGACCCTGTTCTGATCACTGAGCTCTAGTCTCATCAAAAGTATCACATCCCAGCATCCCCAGGTGTTCTCATTATTTGGCTTTTGCCTTGTCTGTTTCTGAATTCTTATTCCGGTATGCTGCCTAGGACCTCCTTCTGCTTCTGCCTCTGCCTCTGCCTCTGTGGACCATAGATCTACTCCATCCCTCAGGCCAGTGGCCAGCATCTAACCACCCTCTGACCCAGATCCTTGGATTTTGCTCATCTAGAATTCCTATCTTTTTGCCATGCGTATTGTAAGTTTCAGGAGGCTGAGTTAGTAACCTCTTACTCTCCTTTCAAGTTCTGAGCCAACTGAGAGATAAACGCAAAAGTAAGACAGATGGAGACCAAAGTATCAGCTTCATAACTGATAAGAATGATATGAAGTGAGTGACTCATACACTTGCCAATAACCTTCACACCAGAATTAAACTAATCATTCAGCAGAGATGGAGGCTCAGCATGCTGCCCCAGCCTCTGAACCCTGATGACCATCCTAGGGCTTGGGCTGGGCAGCAGGCTGCCAGCATCATGTCCACATCACCCAGTCCCTGATGACCATTGCCCCTGGTCAACCTCACCCAGCATCTCCATTGGGTTCCCCTAGAAGCAGAAGCTGAGACAATGACTCAAGTACAAGTAGTTCATTTGGAAGCTAAAGAAACACCAGTAGGAAGGGAAGTGAGACCGTACGGGAAAGGCAACCAAATAAAGGGGACTTGGACATTATCAAGCCAGTTACCATGGAGACTGGAACACAGTCATGATGGGGAACTCTGGGAGCCAGTGTAGACTTACACTCAGGTATTTCCCCCCAGAGGGATGAGGAGCTTTGGTATTTATACTAACTTCCATTAATTGTTAGTAGGGGATTTCCTGGCAGTCCATTTGTTGACTTCACCTTCCAATGCAGGGGGTGCAGGTTTGATCCCTGGTTAGGAAGCTAAGATCCCACATGCCTCATGGCCAAAACACCAAAACAAATTCAATGAAGACTTTAAGGGGCTTCCCTGGTGGCGCAGTGGTTGAGAATCTGCCTGCCAATGCAGGGGACAGGGGTTCGAGCCCTGGTCTGGGAGGATCCCGCGTGCTGCGGAGCGGCTAGCCCCGTGAGCCACAAATACTGAGCCTGCGCGTCTGGAGCCTGTGCTCCGCAACGGGAGAGGCCGCGATAGTGAGAGGCCCGTGCACCGCGATGAAGAGTGGCCCCCACTTGCCGCAACTAGAGAAAGCCTTCGCACAGAAACGAAGATGCAACACAGCCATAAATAAATAAATAAATAAATAAATAAATAAAAGACTTTTAAAATGGTCTACATAAAAAAAAATCGTAAAAAAAATTGTTGGTGGAAGGCTAGTGGGGAGAGGGGAGAGGGGGGAGGGGGAGGGGAGGGACAATAATTCCTGGACACCTGCTGCCTGTCACACAGGTGAGCAAAGTGGGCTTCAGTGGTCAGAGAACAGCCTCAGAGAGAGTTGCTGGTACCAAAAGTCGGACGATGGGCTGATGTACACTGAGAAGATACGAACGGAACACCACCAGTGTCGTTCAGTTTCTGAGTTCTATCTTTGACCCCAAGCAGAAGAATCTGAATGAGAAGCTCCTTCGCTTCCTGCTCAGGGGCAATTATGACTCAGCTCCACACCACCTCCTCCTGCACCAACACCCATCACCATCACCCTGCCCCCAGGGACCAAGCCACTGGTGGATCAGGGCAGTGAGGACCTGGCCTCAGCTGGACTTGCCGCTTTGGCAGCAGCTGTTGGGAGACCAGGGAGAGTGTGATCACAGGGCTGTGTTATCTGAGGACTTCCCCCCATAGGAAATAACCCCTAATCAAGATATAGAGGCGGAAGGTAAAGATGGGTCATTTCCCCATAACTAGTTGTGAAGCAAAAAGAAATGTTTCTAAAGTAGCAATTAAGGGCTTCCCTGGTGGTGCAGTGGTTAAGATTCTGCCTGCCAATGCAGGGGACGCAGGTTCAAGCCCTGGTCCAGGAAGATCCCACATGCTGTGGAGTAACTAAGCCCACGAGCCACAACTACTAAGCCCACGAGCCACAACTACTGAGCCCTCGTGCCACAACTACTGAAGCTGGCACACCTAGAGCCCGTGCTCCACAACAAAGAGAAGCCACTGCAATGAGAAGCACATGCACTGCAACAAAGAGAAGCCCCCGCTTGCTGCAACTAGAGAAAGCCTGCGCACAGGAACGAAGACCCAACACAGCCATAAATAAATTAAAAATAAACAAATAAAGTAGCAATTAAGAAAAGAAGTTGTTGGGACTTCCCTGATGGTCTAGTGGTTAAGATTCCATGCTTCCACTGCAGGGGTTGCAGGTTCAATCCCTGATTGGGGAACTAAGATCCTGCATGCCATTCGGGGTGTGGCAAATAAATAAATAAATAATACTTTTTAAAAAGTTGTTCAACCATGCAAAGAGGAAAGACTGAATTATCTTATTCTCTTTATGGAACATGGTATTACAAAACTGGTGTCATATGAAGAGGTAACCAAAGAGAAGACACACACACAACACAGGAAAGTGCATATGAGCGCTTATACCTTCTTTTTTTTAAAAGTAACTTTATTTATTTATTTATGGCCATGATGGGTCTTCATTGTGGTGTGTGGGCTTCCCATTGTGGTGGCTTCCCTTACTGTGGAGCACGGCACCAGGTGCACAGGCTTCAGTAGTTGTGGCACACAGGCTTAGTTGTTCCACAGAATGTGGGATCTTCCTGGACCAGGGCTTGAACCCGTGTCCCCTGCATTGGCAGGCGGATTCTTAACCACTGCGCCACCAGGGAAGTCCCTTATACCTTCTTCTTTCTAGCAGGACACAGAGCCTGGATGAGACACTTCTGGCAGCAGCTCCACGTTCTGCTCAGAGTCACCATCCTTCTGTGACATCCAAGTACTTTTTCTAGGTCTTACTCACTGGGCTGTGTCCCTTTATCCCTTAGAGTCTGCTCTCTGAGCCTCCTTTGTCCCCCCTGAAATCTGAGCATCACTAGAGTGACCCATCCATCAGATATGCTTATACAGTTGGTACATGTCTGAACACTTGGGGTGGATAGGGATCAAAGGTGCTCCCTAGGAGGAATCCAAGGAGATTCTGAATTCCCAATGTGCATCAGTGAGGAAGGGGTGCTGCCTAATCACTGTGCCCAAAGCACCACATCCCAGCTCATGCCCACTTGACACCATGGTGTAGTCGCTGTTGGTACAACTCCACCCAGAGTCCTTTACCTAATGATGAATTTGGAGCTGACTGGAGCCACCTCATTAGAACCACCTTCCTGGATCTCCTGGGAGGTTGTGCCACCAGTCCTCACAGGGGGCAGTTAACCACTGCCCAAAAGTGGCGTGCTAAAGCATCAGGGTAGGGCAACTCTGTGTAATGATTGACACTCCAAGGTACTGTCCAGTAAAATTTTCTGTGATGATGGAAATAATTATGTCTGCTCTGTCCAATATGGTAGCCATTTAGCCACATGTGGCTACTGAGCACCTGACGTGAAACTAAAGAACTGAATTAAAATTTAATTCTTTTTAATTAATTTAAATTTTAACAGCTTCGTATGACTAACGCCTACCATACTAGACAATGCAGATCCAGAACCTCCCATGGATCAGCCAAGAATCAACTTGGCCTGAGATAACATCCTTACTCATTTCTTTCCCTCTTCCTATCCTATTTTACTCCCTCCTTTATGGCTTTCTCCTGAGTGCACAACCTCAATAAATTATGCGCACCCGAACCCCTAACTCAGTCTCTGCTTCTAGGGAACCCACCTGAGACATTACGTTGTAATTATTTAATAAGTTACAGAAAGATTAAGCCCCGAATCAAAAATGCACATACACAGTCAGTACCAGTTTGAATGTTTTTGGCAGAAAGCATCCAAACTCATCTGGCTTAAACAACAAGGAAAGGGATCAAACTATCCCTGGAAGTCCAAGGATAGGACAGCTCCAGGGTTGGATAATTCAGTAGTTCAATGACATCATCAAGGACCAAGTTTCTTCCATCTTGCTGCTCTGTCATCCTGGTGGGCAGCCTTCCTTTTTGGGCTTGCCTCCCCCTCACCATCACAAGGTGGCTGCCCCAGTGCCATCCTTTACATCTAGATACAGCCATGTCCAGAAAAAAAGGCCATCTTTTCCTGTGTCTTTTATTGGGAGCAAGAAAGTCTTTTTCAGAAGCCCTTTGCAAATTTCCCCTCAGTTTCCTTGATCTGAAATGCATCACATGGTCATGTTAAACCAACCCCTACAAAGGGGAAAACCATGATTGCCTAGCACAATCCAAACCTGCCCTGTGGGTTCACACCTCTAGTCCCTTCATTACCGATCTCCCTGCATAAGAGATGCAGTATGTGACTGTGTTGCCATACTGATGAAAGAAATTTTCACATACTGAGGTGTGAGAAAGACATTCTGGCTTGTACATGATTTAACTTAGACTTTATGCTCACCAGAACAGCCTGTTTTGTGGCCTATCAGACATACATTGTACATCTGCTTTAACCATTAACGAGAAGAATGCATTTTTTAAAAAATCGAAATGGAGTAACTGTGGTTCAGGCATCCAAAATGGGGCTGGATGGCCGTGGTGGATGTGGTTTCAGATATGTTCCTGCATTACTGAGAACTTGAATTTTCTGAACTCTGTCAGACTCAAGGACACCACCAGCCAGTCTCAAAACAATATCTGCTAGCTGCTGCCAGCTGCAACTCTTTGGTCTCAAGGTCTCCCCTTGTAACTACGCAACCATTTGGACCAATCCTTGCTAACTATCACCCTTACTTCTTGTCAGCTTCACTCCTAATTCTTGCCAAACAACTTATGTAATTTTTCAGTTTTTTTGTCTTTATGAGCCCCCCCGCCCCATTTTGAAGACCAGCAGAACACAATTCAAAGGCTTCTTGAATCTGTGTCTCTCAGCCTGTAGTCCTCAGTTTTGGCTCAAAGGAAACTCTTTTCTATTCCTCTTATACATTGTTTACTGACTATTTTCATCGATGATATGTATGCCTCTTTGGTCAGCCTCTCCCGAAGCACATGGCTGAGAACAGAGCCACCTAAACAAAACATACATCTGTGTGAGGGGGTGGGGAGGGCTGGATAAAATGAATGCTAGAGAGACAACCACAGTACCAATTACAGGTTTCTTTAGGCCAGCTTCTCCTACAATGTGTTCCATGAACCACCTATGTGAAAATCATTTACAGAGCTTGTTACATGCAGATTCCTAGGCCTAAGGCATTGTCCGATACATGGCAGGAGCTTAAGAGATATTTGTTGGAAGGAAGGAAGAGAGGGAGGGAGAGATGGAGACCCACTGAGTTAGATTCACCCTGGGATGGCTGACTAACGCTGGAGAACAACTAACTTAGGCTGAAAGCTAAAGATTCACCTCTAGTCACTTCATTATGGATCTTGTGGCAGAAGGGATACAGTACGTGACCACATTGCCACCTGTGTGCCTCTTTGCTCTGATGCTCTCAGTGATGTTACGATGACAGGAGTGCTGATTGGCTGTACTTAACATACATCATTAATATGGCTTCCAGCTTCACTTGTCGAATCCAGGATTCCTGTTACAACACTCCATGAAAAATAAATGAGTGTGGTAATGCCTTCCACTCTGTAGACTAACACATTGAAAAACACCCAAGAAGACACAAGGATGGAGTTTGTGGAAAGCAGCATCTGGGCCTTTTTTTTTTTTTTTTTTTTTTTTTTTTGCAGTTCACGGGCCTGTCACTGTTGTGGCCTCTCCCGCTGCGGAGCACAGGCTCCGGATGCACAGGCCCAGCAGCCATGGCTCACGGGCCCAGCCGCTCCGCGGCATGTGGGATCCTCCCGGACCAGGGCACGAACCCATGTTCCCTGCATCTACAGGTGGACTCTCAACCACTGCGCCACCAGGGAAGCCCTGGGCCATTTTTAATGTAATAAAAGATCTTAGGGGTGATTTTGGCATCTGGAAAGCAGCTGCCACCAACAGTAAAGGCTAGCTGTTTATCTTTTGAATAACTCTAAATAGTCTTACATAATGCTCCGTCTCCAGTTAACTAACATCAATTGCCAGGGAAAAGAAAGCCTGGGAGGTGACAGACATTATGTCAGAAGAGGGAGTTGTTGCTGGAGAAACTAAACAGTGATCAGCTCGATTTTATTGATTGTGAATAATCGGACTCTTTTTCTTTTTTTTTTTTCTTGCCAAGTGCCTGCTTAACTTCTTCATTGGATGTCTAAATAATCATTTCAAATTTAGTGTATCCAAAATAAAATTCCTGGGGAATTCCCTGGCGGTCCAGTGGTTAGGACTCCCCACTCTCACTGCCAAGGGCCTGGGTTCAATCCCTGGTCGGGATCCCACAAGAAGCACAATGCAGCCAAAATAAAATAAAGTTCTTGATTATACATTCACTGCTGATGTTCCTGTCTTAGTTTTGTTTTGGCCTCGCCTCACAGCATGTGGGATACCCAACCAGGGATCAAACCCGTGCCCATGGCAGTGAAAGCTCGCAGTCTTAACCACTGACTGCCAGGGAATTCCCTTTTTAAAAATTTTTTGTATTGAAGTATAGTTGATTTACAATATTTTATAAGTTAGAAATGTACAATATAGTGATTCACAGTTTTTAAAGATTATACTCCATTTATAGTTATTATAAAATACTGGTTATATTCCCTGTGTTGTACAATATACCTTGTAGCTTATTCTATACCTCATTGTTTGTACCTCTTAATCCCTGACCTGCTTCTCTCTTCCCACTGGTAACCAGTAACTTGTTCTCTATATCTGTGGGTCTGCTTCTTTTTTTGTTATATTCACTAATTTGTTGTATTTTTTACATTCCACATATAAGTGATATCATACAGTATTTGTCTTTCTGTCTGACTTATTTCTCTTAGTATAATACCCTCCAGGTCCATCCATGTTGCTGCAAATGGCAAAATTTCCTTCTTTTTTATGGCTGAGTAGTGTTCCATTGTATTCTTCCTGTCTTAGTTTTTCTCCCTTCCTTGTCTTGCTGTCTCCACTCCATCACTTCTGCTCCCCGATCACCTCCCTAAAAGACTGCTTGCTCCTGAGTCCCTGCTTTTTGAGCAAACCCAAACTAAGGCAGGTGATATAAAAGGAGCAATGAGTTCTTAAGATATTACTAGATTGTTATTTCAAAGAAATTATGAATATTATGCATACAGAACAATTGACATACACTTGGAAGGACAGCCATGATTAAAGACTCACAGGACACTGATCATTGGGAATGAGCTGGTAATATCTTCTCCATTTTTCTTTTTTCCCCTCTCCCATCCTGCTTCAAGCCCCTACAAGTGTGCCCTGAGGACATTCCCCCAGTAAATCCCTTGCATTAGAATCCCTGCCTCATATCTGCTACTAGGGAACCTGACCTGAGAGAGAAGTAAAGGATGACAGGAGCTCTGGAAAACATATCACATAAAGAGATGATGAAGGAGCTGAAATATTTAGTCTAGGAAAAAAATTGTGTGGAAATATGATGAGCAGATGCCTTCAAATATTTAAAAATTAAATACAGTAGTAGAAAAAGGACAGCTTGGATAGAAATTAGACCCGGGCAGAATTTGGATGAGTGTCAGAAAGAACTAATAACCAAAACTTTACAACATAGGTATAGACTGATTTGCAAATTGGCACCCTGCATGGGAAGTATTCACCCAGAATAGAGGACATTTGGGTGGGACGTGGGAGGAGGAATTCTGGACATTGTCTGATGGATGATTCACTGGACCAAAGGCAACGCTCTAGTTGTTATTATTCTAAGTGGCCACAAGATGGCAGCAGAGAATTCACCCCCAAAGGTGACTGAATAGAAAATTCTGGTTGTTTCCACAGATTTGATTCAGATCTTCAGACAGTATAGGAGGTGTTGTGCTTACATTATAAGCCTCTGTAGATTTATGACACACAAACTTGCAAGGTCAAAACATTTCCCCCAAATCGTATATTTTGCTACTAAAAAAATTGAAATCTTAGAGGTAGAAAGAGGTAAAACTTGATCATTAAGATTATACAAATCAGGGTAAACACAACACTGAATCAGGGTAAACACACTCCATACATTCTGATACTGATGTTACTTTTATCTTGATACACAAATTTCTAGGTCCAACCATTGTGTACCTTCCAAGAGAGGGCTGTGTGTTTGAAACAGACTCAGCCAAGGGCCTTCATGTTAGGCCTCAGCCTCTGCTGGTTTCTGGTCCTCATAGAAAAAATTCTCGACATTGCTGGGGACCAGCCTCAAGTCTACAGGAAGATGTACTCACACTGAGGGCCTAATAACTATCAGGGAACCCAAATACACCTGTGATTCCATGAAGCAGATTTATCAGAGTTCTTACAACCCTGAGGCCAATTAATCCCACCAGGCCTCACAACCCTGGCTTGCCTGGTCCCATGCTGTGGTAGCCAGCCTCCAAGATGGTCCCCAATGAACTTTCCTCCTGGTAACTGTGCCCTTGTGTCACTCCTTCCACTGAATCAGGGCTGGTTTGTGTGATCAGTAGGATACTGCAGTAGTGATGGCATATGTCTTCTGAGGCTATGTCAGAGACATTGCATTGCCATTCTCTTCTCTGATCACCCACTCTGGAGGAAACCAGCTGCTATACTGTTGGGACATTCAAGCAGCCCTATGGAGAGTTCCTTATGGGGGAAGAACTGAGGCCTCCTGCCAACAGCCAGGACTGACTTGCCAATCCCATGAGTGTGCCGCCTTGGAAACATGTCCTCTAGCTCTGGTCAAGCCTTCAGCTGACAGCAGCACCGGCCGGCATCTTTTTTTTTTTTTTTTTTTGAGGTATGCGGGCCTCTCACTGTTGTGGCCTCTCCTGTTGTGGAGCGCAGGCTCAGTGGCCATGGCTCACGGGCCCAGCCGCTCCGCGGCATGTGGGATCTTCCCAGACCGGGGCACGAACCCATGTTCCCTGCATCGGCAGGCGGACTCTCAACCACTGCACCACCAGGGAAGCCCGAGATAGTAGTTTAAAACAACAATAAACATTAAGTTGTAGAGTAATTTGTTATTAAATAATAAATATCAATAACTAAAGTAACACCCAAAACGCCAGCCTCGCTGGCCACATACAATTTCTTTTCAAATATTTTCCTCTCCAAATCTCTCTGCTCTCCTCATAATGCTGGTTCAATAACACCAACCTGCTAACTTTGAGATGCAACACACATTTTGTAGCACTTCCATTACTGAATCGCTCTGCTTTATTTGCCAGTGGGGATCTTGAGAATTTCTACTCCTTGGTTCCCATTGCCTGGCTTCCATGACACAATACTGACCCAGTTCTACTGATTTTCTATTTCAGGTCTCCCTGCCTCTTTCTTCAAAGAGGTTTCTTTTTCTACAGACCACGTCAATGCTGGTGTCGCCTCAGAATCTATCCTTTTTTCCTTCTTTTGACCCCGAGCCAACTCTGTGGGTCATCTTGGTGCTCCCCGGCTCCAATGACCATCACTCCACAGATGGTCACCAAATCCATCTCTCCAGCCTACATCCCACTCCCCACACCCACCTGCCCACAGGCAGCGGTGCACTGGAGCCCAGTCATAGCAACTCACGAGAGCCAATGGTACACATCTCTTCCCAACTCTATTTCGCAATGTCACATTGGGAGCTTGAAATCAGCCACATGGAAACTGAAATGCAATTTACACCATGGCTTCCACAAAGGCTACCCATCAGGGCTTTGTCAAGAGTCAGCAGATAACCACTTATCAGCACATCACTGTTCAACCAGATGCCTTTGCCTTCTGTGTCGCATAAACACCTCCACTCAATGTGTCCCAAGCTGAGTTTTATTTTTTCATTCAAAAATATCTGTTACACTTTTTTCAGGTTCTAATGAAGGAGAGACATTGCCTGCCTTCAACAGACTCGAACTCTGTTGGATTAAACAGAAGGTAAACAGGTAGCATCTACCACACTGGTGAGACTGTAACACGGGGAGAAGCTCAAGGGGCTCGGGGAGCTCAGAATTGGGAAGACTTTTTGGGGGGGCTGTGCCATGCAGCTTGTGGGATCCTAGTTCCCTGACCAGGGATCAAATCCAGGCCCACAGCAGTGTAAGTAAGAATGAAAGCGCTGAGTCTTAGCCACTGGACTGTCAGGGAATTCCTGGGGAAGACTTCGAAGAGGATGTCTCATCTCAGCCATGACCTGAATCACTGATGCGAAGTTTCCAGAAGAAAGGGGGAAGAAAAGTGTTCCAGGCAAAGGAAGAAGAGCACAAAGACTCAGTGTGAAGAGACAGCACCGCATGTTTGGGGAGCAGCAAATGCTTCAGCAGGGAAGGGCCTGGCATGAGGTGAGCAGAGGTCAATCCATGAAAGGCTTTATAAGCCCTGACAATTGCCTTAGACTTTTCCTGGAGGCAGTGGTAATTCACTTAAGGTTTTTAAGCCTAATCATATGACTTGATTTGCTTTTTGGAACATTCACTATAGTTGCAATCTCGGAAGAGGGCTGAATAGGACCTACTTTCTCCTTTGAAAGATTTTCTTGCACCCCAATGTTCACAGCAGCACTATTTACTATAGGCAAGACATGGAAGCAACCTAAGTGTCCGTTGGTAGGTGAATGGGTAAAGAAGATGTGGTACATATATACAATGGAATACTACTCAGCCATAACGAAGAATGAAATAATGCCATTTGCGGCAATGTGGATGGACCTAGAGATGATCATACTAAGTGAAGTTAAGTCAGAAAGGGAAAGACAAATATCGTATGATACTCCTCATAAGTGGAATCTAAAAATTGATACAAATGAACTAATTTACAAAACAGAAGCAGACTCACAGACATGGTTACCAAAGGGGAAGGGGGAAGGAGGGATAAATTAGGAGTTTGGGATAAACAGATACAAACTACTATATATAGAATAAACAATGAGGTCCTACTGTATAGCACAGGGGACTATATTCAATATCTTGTAATAACCTATAATGGAAAAGAACATGAAAAATATATATATGTATAACTGAATCACTTTGCTGTACACATGAAACTAACATCTTTTTGCAGACCTTGGGGGAACGAGCTCTGTCTCCTTTCCTGGGGTTTCCATGGGTGCCCTCTGTAGGCTTAAAGCCTGTTCTGGTGGGACTCTGAGGAGAGGCTGTTCTGGTGAAAAACTTCAGGGTGAGGTCTATCAGAAAGTTAATCAGCTCATTCCCACTGACAATTTCACCCGGGGCTCCTGCGGGGCATTAGTCACCTCAAGTCCAAGGGAGCCCCTGGGCCTCTTCATTCAGTGTTCTTCTCTTTCTACCATATGAGAGGCTCTCGTCTTTTATTGTTCTGCTGTTTTAGGACAATCTGTTTTCCAATGTTCTTCCTCCTTACAGTAAGTGCATTCATTGTTCCTTCCCCAATGGGGACTTACCTCTCTGAGTTATTCACCTTCCGGGAATCCAATGTTGCTGCCAGAAAATTGGCGTTTTTGGTTTGCATCTTCTTTCTTCTGTTGTTGTTCTCTCTTGAACACTTTAAAAGCAACATCTACAATTGAGAGGGCTTCATTCCAAATGCACCATCTAAATTTTGCAACTTTTCTCCTGATACCTGAGGCAGTTTGCCCCAGAAGGTCAAATTTAACCTCTGTAATATTTTCAGGGGCCTTGGGATCTGCATTAGGTTGATGTCTGTAGGCCCGACAAATCCTTTGCAAAAATTCAGAGGGGTTTTCATTTGGTTTTTTTGCTGAATTTCTTGAATTTTGTTCAAACTCTTGCTTTGGTTCCCCTTTTCAAAGCCCGGCCAAGATGTACTCATAAGTCATGCTCTAATAAGGGCATTCCTCCCTCATTGGGGTTCCAATTTGGTTCAGATTTTGGTGCTGCCAAGTGGGCTTCAGGTGTAGAGGATCCTCCCTATAAGGAGGGTCGTGATCTTTCAAATTAAACAAGTCTGAGAAACCCAGCTGGCTGATCATTTGCATTTAGGTTCCCTGCGAGTTAATGGGGGAAGGGAAATTTCCCTGCCCTGGGAGTGGCTCCTGGCCCAAGTTGGGTGCCCTGTCTGGTCTTAGATGGCAATACCAGACCAAGTCCCTGTGCCCCAGAAACTAACACAGGATTTACTAATTGATCCGTATAGGCAGGGACAGTCCTGAGCCCCAGCGTCAGGAATTGGGGCTGAATAGGAACAGAAGGTGATGAAGGGGTAGATATATTGGTATGGCGGCCAGAGCAGCTGGCACAGCCAGCTCAGCTGGAGGAGTGAAGGTTTGAAGCAATATAATCTCACTCTCATTCCCTTTTCTTATTTTCTCTGAGAATAGTACAAACGCTTGCACATAAAAGATTTCATCTTTCTTCCCTGCTTCTTCACAAAATAGCTATAGTCATCCAAAAGCCACTGTAAAACCATAAATAGCAATTGATCATCTCTAACCGTTAAAAGGATGCCTTTTGGAATTAATATTGTTAACAACAATCATTGTTCCATAATCTAGATTTATAAAGAAATTAGAATCCATTAAAAAAAACTAGAAATGTTGTCAAAAAAAAAGTGATGCCTTTTTGCTTTGGCATCAACCCAGTGGCATTACACTGTAATTGTACTTGATTACTGCTGTGACACAACAATTTAAGATAATTAATAAAATTATGACTGATATCATTTACCAAGATATGCAAGAATTTTAGGAGTTCCATATAATTTCTAAAATGTGTATGTTAATGACATTTACCCATATGATACAATCTAAGAAATTTTACCGCCACTTATTTGACAATGCTTCCCATGTAATTTAACATACCAAATAAGCCTAATTAGTTTACTATTTCTGAGATGGAGAGAGCACAAATAATTTGAGGGCTTCCAGGGACCCTTTGAAAAGCCTCAATATTAGCTAGAGGTCAAATGAACTTCATTTAGAGTTTGATCTTTGGGAATTTTGTCAGAAATATCAAAAAGCTTTAACCAGTGATAAAAGATCAATGACAAATACAGATCACTTAAAGAAACTTAATTACCAAACACAGTTCAGTATTTCAAGAAAACTGTCTTCTTAGAGAACCAAATTCAGGTTCTGTACTACTTTACCTTTAAAATTCATTTTCTTAATTAAGTTCAATCTCATCTTAGCCAATCCCAACCATGTACAAGACTCTTTCAGTGTTCCTCCTCCACAAACCTTCCACAATTTTCTGTGTCCATATTAATCTGCCCCTCACTTTCTTTTCCATTCAGAAACAACCAGCTCTAGGACAAAACCAGGTTTTTCTCTTTAACAAAATGCATTTTCATTCCTCATGCTCTTTGCTGAAAACAGACATCGTACATCTTTGCATACTGAAATGTTTCCCTCATAATTCTTAACCTTGAAACCTTAATCTCTAGTGAAAATCAAGAAGCAAACAATCGTAAACTGTTTATCATACCTGCATTTCCTGACTAACAAGCTTATGGTTTAGTCTTCCTCTCCTGAGAAGGCAAAGGTAGGTAAACTTAGACCTGCCCAGCAAGTAATGTTCCAATATTTTATCCTATTTGAAATGACCCAGATAGTCAATGAATTCTCTTCATTTAGCTTACTTTAAAGTTAGGAAAATCTAGAGAGACTATTTTAGATAGACATTCCCAAAACATAATTATTCCTATACAGTTTACCTAAAACTCTTACCTCATTTACCTCTTTTATTTACTTAAAGTCTTTGTCATGGGACTTCTCTGGTGGTCCAGAGGGTAAGACTCCGTGCTCCCAAAGCAGGCGGTCCGGGTTGGATCCCTGGTCAGGAAACTAGATCCCACATGCATGTTGCAACTAAGGAATCTGTATGCCACAACTAAATATGCTGCAACGAAGATCCCACATGCTGCAACTAAGACCCACTGCAGCCAAAATAAATAAATAAATATATTTAAAAAATATTTTCATATTGTTATTTTCCTTGCTGACAAACTTTTTAACAGGAATAATAAAGGTTTTCTTTGATTTCTAGTAAACTTAGGTACAATTAAAGTACGATACTTAATGCTGATGACTCTAAAGACATATCTGGGGCTTCCCTGGTGGCGCAGTGGTTGACAGTCCGCCTGCCGATGCAGGGGACACGGGTTCGTGCCCTGGTCCAGGAAGATCCCACGTGCCACGGAGCGGCTGGGCCCGTGAGCCATGGCCACTGAGCCTGCGTGTCCGGAGCCTGTGCTCTGCAACGGGAGAGGCCACAACAGTGAGAGGCCCCCGTACCGCAAAAAAAAAAAAAAAAGAAAAAGAAAAAAAGACATATCTGTATTAAACCAACAAGTTTCAGCTAACTTTAACTCCAGATATTAAAGCAATACTGAATATTTCTTAGATCACGTGAACCCAAAAGTCATTCTGGTCGGTCTCTTCCATGTTTGAGTATGAATATAAGCACATAATTTCCCTCAAGCCAATCAAATAGACCCCCCCAAAATCAATTTTGGCAATGTCATACATCTATAATTCACATACAAACTCAAACACAGGGACCTCACAATTCCCATTCCAAAATATCAGCCATGAATCAGGTGCAGCAATGTAAAACCCACCAGTTACAAAAGAGGTTGGATTCAAACAGGGTTTCTGGCAGATGGGACAAATCAAGGTCACCTGTTCAGATGGCTAAACCCTTTTTACTAATATTTACGGAAAAGATACTTCTATTTGTAGCATTTGGTGACTTTAGGAACCAAGTAGAACCTTTCTCTTCTTCCTGGGAATGTCCCGTTCTTGGACAAGAACAGATAGGTTTTTGGTTTTTTCGTCTGTTTCTTTCCTCTATTTGACATCAGTAAAAGTTTAAAATATCACAAAGCTGATTTGGCTGTAAATGGAGAAACAGTACCAAACAAAACGAAACAAAATCCTAAATGAACCCTCAAGTTTGGTCTTGGGTTTTACATATGCCGATGACACAGGAGACCATGAACGACGTAACTGACACAGCAAGGGTACATGGTGCACAGGGCCCCAAGGTAACCCTGCCTAAATCCCTTGTGGAGATTCTAACAGGTACTATGGCCACACATGGTTACAATGATATAAAGTATCATCTTCCTCTCACCCATGGGTTCATAGCCGTAATCAGATCACTTATCCAAAACACACCTCAGAGGACTTTCTTTAGGGATAGTTGAAACATTCCTTGTTTTTCAAGACAAATAAAACACAAACGGCACATACAAATGCTAGCATCCAAAGAAACAAACGAACAAGTTCACAAATTGCGTAAAAGTCCAACTCTTTCCTTTCTCCAGCAAGGTACATGAACAAATTGGCTTCTTCTGGAGAAAAATCTCCAAATGGAGAGGAAATAAAGTTCCTGGCTGTATACGCCAGCACAACTTACCCTGCTGTATCAAGCCCATCAGCTACCAAATGTGGATTCCTTGCCCCAACTGGCAAGAGGTGGGGCAGCTGGTACCGCTTTGGAGAATTCTGAAGGGAAAATACTCAGGACAAGTGGTCCCAGTAGCTGCTAGGGCCTTACCTGAAAATTTCCCCACCAGGGCCAGCTGGCCACGAGTAGAAAGGCTCCTGGCTGGCTGGCTTGCCAAAATTTGTTACGGAGTCCAAGCTTGTACTGCTCACTGCACGACAGGCCAGTAAATCGAGAGACGAGTTATTGGAGCAAGGAATAGTGCCTTTATTAGGAAAGCCAGCAGACCAACAAGAGAGTGGACTCATACACCCCAAGAACCATCTTACCTGAGTTAGAATTCAAGCTTCTTTTATACTAAAAGGGGAGGGAGTAAAGGTAAACATTTCCTGGTTCCTGTCAGCCTCCGGAGGGGATGTGTTAATTTCTTCCTCCCTGCAGTCATTCACAGGTGGGCCTGGTCAGGATGTTTTCTGCGAGTTAAACAAGGGTATTTTAGCTTAACACTCATTACCTGGGATGCAGGGTTCCCAGAGATGGGCCATTATGTATAATTTAAACTTACAGGCAACATCCCTTTCATGATTACCTTGTAATAGGATACAAAGGTTCTTCCCTATTACACTTTCACTTAGCCTAATTATTTTGAGTTTTATCCATTCTGTTGCATGTATCAGCAGGTCATTCCTTTTTATTGCTGAAGAGTATTCATTGGATGGACCTACCACAATTTTTTTCTACACTCACCAATTTAGGGACATTCAGATTGTTTCCACTTGGAGGCTACTACAAATAGAGCGCCTGTGAATATTTGTGTACAAGTGTGTGTGTGTGGACATATGCTCTAATTTCTCTTGTAAATACCTAGGAGTGGAATAGCTGGATTATATGGTAGGTGTATGTTTAACTTTTGAAGGAACTACCAAATTGTTCTCCAAAAAAGGAATACCATTTTTACATCCCCAACAGCAATGTACAAGAGTTCCGGTTGCTCCAAATCCTCACCAATACAGGGCAGTGTCAATCTTTTTACTTTAGCCAATTAATTTTAGCCATTCTAATAGCTGTGTACTAATATTTCATTGTGGGTTTGACTTGCATTTCTCTAGTGACTAATAATGGAGCTACAACATTTAACAAATGGAAGACTAAACCTACTCAGAAGACCCAAAGGTGTAGGGGGAAAACCAGGAAAACGCATGACTTACGGAAGCCAACTGGAGAAATGATTCAAAGAGAGAGGTCAGTAGAATCAAATGATGCCCTATGAGGTCTGAAAATTCTCTTTTGGATTTAGTGCCTTTGGTGACACTATCAAAAGATGTTCCAGTAGCAATTGGTTCCAGCTTCCAGCCTCTTTCCCCATTTCCAGAATGAGTCCTACTGTACTGCCTGTGGACAGCACCCCCTCCTCAGGTGTCTGGGTCCCAGCTCCATGGGGCCCCTCCTCGGACCCATGAGATCAAAGCACCAGCTCGTACCTCTTTGCAGTAGTTCTAAGTTCCTAGGGGGTGTCCCAGGCTCTGTTCCCTGGGAAGCCAACTCTGAGATGGAGATTAGCCTGCAGAAGTTTCATTAGGGAGTGATCTCAGGGCCATCACGCCTGGAAGAGAAGGGAAAGCGGCAGGACTGGGCAAAGGGCTCAGCCAAACCCCACGGGGAGCTGTGAAGCTGGATGGCCCTTCAGTGTTGTCTGGCCGAGCCCTATATAGACCCATCATTGGATGCAGCCTATTCCCAGGAGGGGCATGTGATCCTGGGTGAGGTGACTCCTGCCAGCTAAGGGCAGTTCCTGTCCCTGGTGATTGCTGAGGGCTATCAACCAGCATCAACCTGCAGCTCATTCCCTTCAGCCTTGAGGGGGGATCTGGGTGGCATAGTCAGAATGTGCTGCAAGGGTTTCTCCTCCAAGCTTCTACATTCGAATCGCCCCAGTCTCTTCCCTTGGCTCCTCATCTAGGAGTTACCATCTCTGAATTATTTCTTGTGTGCTTTCTGCATTTTCCAACACCTGTTCCAGCAATTCCTTATACTAAACTCTCATGCTATTCCTGTTTCCTGTCGGATGCACTTCCTCCACTGAGATGACACCTACACTGTGAGGGAAGGGATGGGAGGGGTGAGAAACCTGCACTTTGGGGCTGATTCTGTGTCCCATTGACCAGGTTACATATAACCTAGAAAGGTCAAGCTGGGAAATATCAGGATGATGTTTCGCCATCAGCTCATACATACTCCCAGGGTCATCTGTTGGTACAGAAGTCCGGAGTGAAATAACCAACATGTCCTATGCCCTCCACAGTCTGCCCTGCAGATAGGAACATGCCTGAACATTCTGAGCTCCTTCCAGCCCGGGTGTAACACATCGACTGTGTTTCCGACATAGTAATGCACTAGATGGCTCCCTTGTGATCTGAAGATGTTAACACAGTCACACCCGAGTGCCTAACTTCACGTAGACGGGACTCAGACTCAGGGATCATCGGCTGAAACGCAGTCTAAATGGGTCCTGAAGGGGTGGGAATAAATCAATGATTTCTTTTTTTTTTTTTGGCATGCAGGATATTAGTTCCCTGACCAGAAGGCGAACCCGTGCCCCCAGCAGTGGAAGCACGGCATCTTAACCACTGGACCGTCAGGGAATTCCCAATGATTTCTTCTTTCCATTTCAGGCTGTACCAAATCTGATTTTCAGTAAGGCTAAAATGCTAGAGACCAAGACCAGCACAACCTAAACAGACCTGGCCAGTTCATCAAGGGTCCATCAGCACATTTATACGTAGTCACAGTGGCTTCGGGAGGCATGTCTGAATTATAACTCCCTGGCTCTCATCACCAGCATTAAGAAGTAATCAGAATACAGTTACTTCAGTCATCCAGAGTACATTTTATTAACACAGAAGGACCACGATTCAGCTTATTAATCTCACAGGGGGAGTTTAGACCCTGGTAAGCACCACTCATGTAGTATACTATGAACTTGATTACAAGGAGGAAGCAAATCACATCATTATTTCCAAAAATTCCTCACTGAGAGCAAGTCTCCCCCTCACCCCCCAAAAATGTATTAAAGGCTTCAAATCTAAAAATATGTTACAACATTTAACATTAAGACTCAAGTTTATTTTTTAAAATAAGCTTTAAAATATACTGAGTGTCTTCTCTCCTTCCCCTGATTCTCCAAGTATGGGAGGAAGGCTTTTTCACTGTTTTTCTCCTTGACATCTATTCTTTTCTCTGTCCCCGAGCAGAACCAAGGGCTGAGCAAATGCTGAGGCCGTGACTATGACGCCTGCTCTGCAGCCCTCGAGTGCTGGCTCCGGAAGTGGTTCTCGCTGCTGGGGGGGCCCTCCTTTTGTAGCTTTGCCCTTCTGGTCTTTCCAGCAGTTTCAATCCAGGGATGCTGAAGAACCTGGTGGGCCGTGTAGCGCTTTTTGGGGTCTACCACCAGCAACCGGCTCACCAGATCTTTGGCAGCTGTTGGAATGAGAGAAGGACGGAAAAAATGAGATGCATGCAGGTGGTTTGGAGTTTTCCTTCCCCATACAGGAAATAAGGACAAACTTTCCCGTTAGCACCATGGCTGGATCAGAGAACTTTCTGCCACGGTGGAAACTCTCCATATCTGCGCTACCCGCTTGGGACTACTGAGCATTTGAAATATGGCTGGTGCAACTGATGAACTGAACTTTTTTTTTTTTGGCCGTACCGAGCGGCTTGCGGGATGTTAGCCCCCTGACCAGGGATTGAATCCGGGCCCTGGGAAGTGAGAGCACAGAGTCCTATCCACTGGACCACCAGGGAATTCCCTGAACTGAATTCTGATTGCATTTACTTTTAATTAATTTACAGTTACATTCAAATAGCCACATGCAGCTAAGGGCTACCATGTTAGACATAGAGTCATGAGGTCAGGCCTGCAACTAACACCCATGGCGCTGCCCAGCCCAAGAGGACACATGGAGGCCACATAGCATACGTCTACACTTTTTTTTTTTTTTTTTTTTTTCAGTACGCGGGCCTCTCACCATTGTGGCCTCTCCCGCTGCGGAGCACAGGCTCCGGACGCGCAGGCTCAGCGGCCATGGCTCACGGGCCCAGCCGCTCCGCGGCATGTGGGATCCTCCCAGACTGGGGCACGAACCCGTGTCCCCTGCATCGGCAGGTGGACTCTCAACCACTGCGCCACCAGGGAAGTTCCCGCCTACATATTTTAAAATTTGTAAATCAAACTATCAAGTTGTTAAATAAAATATGTCCAATCTTCTTCCTAAATTGATAAATATACCTCCAGATTGACAAAACTGAAAAACATGGGCAAAGAGATCTAAGTAGTAAATAGTGCAAATTCAAAATGCATTTCATTTTTTGCTCAAGACCATAACTGATTCTAGAGAGATGTGGTGACAGCTGGTGGATCAGGTGGCAGACGGGGAGGAGAAGAGATTTCTCCTTGGCTCGCTGGCTCTCCCAGGCTGGCTCCCTGAGCCTCTTAACCAATTACTCAAGAATACATGGGAGGGAATTCCCTGGCGGCCCAGTGGTTAGGACTCCGTGTTTCCACTGCAGGGGGGCATGGGTTCAATCCCTGGTCAGGGAACCAAGGTCCCTGCAAGCTGTGCAACATGGCCAAAAAAAAAAAACCTGATGTAATAAAGGCATGAATGTATATATATATTTTTAAAAAAAGAATGCATGGGGAAAAAGATACCCATGTTTATTTACCTTTATTGGGGGATGCCTCTTGTTCAAGGTCAGCTGTTCACCCACCAATTGCCCCGCTTCTATGGCCACTGTCCAGCCACCTCTTGAGCATGGAGACCACAGGATTTCTCCTACCCCACCCCGTTCAAACTGGGCAGATTCCGCCCACAATGTACCCCTTCCCCATTCATCCCAGCATCACTCCTTCAAGGTCCTCGGAGGACTCAGGGGGTAGAAGCCCAGGTTTAAACGGAATTCTCAGTCTCACGTGCCTGTGTGTGGACAGTTGGACACCCCACCAATATGTCTGTGCTCCCCCTACGCCCCCCCAAACAGCTGCTCCTTGGCAGCCTAGGGCACTGTGGGGAGGGGCTGGGAAAAGAGGTCTCACAAGCCTTGGAAGTGGGCTTGGGCCATTTGTGCAGGAAATTCTGGGGTCCTGGTTCAGTGGTCTAGAAGGGGAGCCTGGGCTCTGGTGGGGGGCACAGCCTCTTGTCCCCAGAGTCTCCTCACTTCTGGGGAGACATGTAACCAGAGCAGACCCTCTAAGGCATGGGACTCAGGGCAGGGGCCACCATAACCAAATCTAAGAACAGTGTTGCATAGAACTTTCTAAAATGATTTTTAGTCCTTCAATTCCCAAATTGCCACTGCCTTGATCAGCTCAAGACCCTTACCCTATGGGCAGCAAGCTACCCTCTTCCCACCTTATTTAAGTGGAAAAAAATGAAGCTCTTCCCTTCCCTCAAGCCCCAACCCCAGATGAGGAGCCAGAGCTGAGGACAAGGGCAGATGAATAACTTATCTTAGATGATGTATTTAGGGGAAATTGGGGAAAAGTTATCACTCCTATTCGACTTTTTCAGCTAAAGACTCAAAAGACTCAAAACCCCCAATGATCTAGTTCTCAATTTTACAAGGGCAGTGGGTAGTACATATAAATCAGTAGAAACAAGAGGGGAAAATTCCACTTGAAAGGGCCAAAAAGGAGGAGGACCACACATGCTTCTGCTCCACTAAAAAGTACCTGAGACCTTCTCCCTTGACCTTCCAGAGCCCCTGTGCCCCAAGTATGCCCCCATAGGACCCTGATTATTCACAGGTAAAATAAGCATCTCCAGTCTGTCCAATTCCCAAACTCTTCTGTATATGAGATGGCAGATAGCTTTTTTTTTTTTTTTTTTTTGGCTGTACTGCACGCCTTGTGGGATGTTAATTCCCCAACCGGGGATTGAACCTGGGCCCTCGGCAGAGAGAGCGCCGAGTCCTAACCACTGGACTGCCAGGGAATTCCCTATGAGATGGCTTTGATCTTTCCAAATGAGGATTACACGTTTCTGATATTTTTCAGTTTATTTTTCAGTTCTGAGGTTCTTTAATTGGCTTCAGGAAAAGTATTTGGTGACTACAACTGGTGGTGAGAATCTTTCGTTATATCTCAAAGCAAGTCGTGTTTGGAATGCTATGGAAATCTACACCAATCTAGCAGGAAATAAAGGATGAAGCACAAGATGCTGACAGCCCAGGTACCATAGCGGGTTCTCTGGGTGGCGTTTTACGCATCTGACCTGATCCCCAGAGGGGCTCCGTCTCTCCATCCCCTTCCCTCCTGCCTGGGAAGCCCCAGGTCTCACCGTCAGAGATGTCGTCCCAGTAAGGAGCCAGGAACTCGAAGTGGCCCAGCTGGATGATGTTAAAAAGCTCATCCTGGTCCCTCTCTGGGCTGCGGAATGGGGGGAAGCCGCACAGGAGGATGTAGAGGATAACGCCCGCGGCCCACATGTCCACCTCCAGCCCATAACCTGTGCAGCAGAGGCAGAGACGCATTATCTCACCACTTTGGCTGCCATCTCTGTATCGAGGGGTCTCAAAAGCACACGTTCAGCCAACCAGACAACTCTGTGTATCCATCTTAATATCTCTAGAGTCAGTGTGTTCAAAGTCTAACTCACCCCATCCCCATCTCCCAAAAGAGCTTACCTTTCCAACTCCCTGTGTTAGTTGGTGCGAGCCCTACCATCCTGACTTCCCAGAGTTCATGTAGACTATTTGCTCTCATTCCTCTCTTATCCAGCTCAGTAATGCCTCCATTAAAATGTCTATAGTCGCTCAGTACTCTCTTGTCCCACTGTCACCACATTATCACAGCTACTATGATGGCCACACCGAGTCCAAACTCACTTGTGGGGAATCCAGACTCAACCAACCCATCCAACTGCAATTCCCTCTGCTCCACTGAGGCTGGTCTTCTCAATGTCTCTACCACCGAACCTCCATGCATAGCCTAGTCTCTGCATGTTGGCTTCCCTGATGCTTCTGCTGCTGGGACAAAATCTCTCCCTCCTCCCTACCCCCAGACCTACAACCCATCCAGAGCCTTCCCATCTTTAGCCATCATAGGGTGGCTAAACTGATTTCTCCTGGAGTGCAAGGATGGCTAAATAGGCATTCACATACTTGGAGCCATATAATAATAATAATAATAATAATAATAATAATGATTTCCTTGTATATCCTTTACAGAGTGTGTCACTAAAATAGTCCATTGGACCCTCATACAATATACGAGCCTGTAATAAATATTATTCATTGGGTTTGAGATGGGACCTCCTTTTCCTTTAAATGCAAGGTTGGTAAAGGAATTTTTAGGCCAATTACCATAAGAACCGTTCCAATTGTCTCCATTAGAGGTAACCTTGGGTGAGTGGCCAAATGGCCTTGCTTGCTTGCGTTCCCCACCCAATACTCCACCATCTTCCATCTCACCATCCTGCCAACACATGTGCATGCGTGCGCGCACGTGCGCGCACACACACACACACACACACACACCACAATCCCTTCTCTGTGATAAGGGCAGCCCTGGTGAGGAAAAAGTGCTCGTGCTTTGGTCAAGAAGACCTATTTCAAATATTTCCATTAACATCCAAGTACAAGCTTAGTGCCAACTCTCTGAGACTTTCGACTGCTCCATGTTGAAAAATGTAAAATTTAAATATTAAAAGTTAAACCTTGGTTAGTAAGTGAGCTGGAGTCCCACGGAGCAATGTGTAACCCTTACCTTTCTCAGAAAGAATTTCAGGAGCTACATAAGTTGGAGTCCCACACACAGTAAATATAGGTCTCACCACATGCTTTGCAAGACCAAAATCAGCCAGTTTCAAGGTGGTAGATTTGTCCTCATTTCGCTGAACCTGTAAGAAATCAAAATCCCCAAATGAACAAAATTGTGATGAGAACAAAGAAGGAAAACTAATAGGACAACAACCATGCAAGTTCAGGATAAGCGAACAATAAAACATAGGAGCTTATAGATTGACCCAACACTGACAAATCCAACTTGATCTCAGTGACATGTGCTCACTAAAGAACCAATGAGTTAGATTTTCTCTGCTGTCCAATATGGTAGCACCATATTGCCACAGATGGCTATTTATTTTAAATTAATTAAATTAAAATCTAATTAAATTAAAAATTCAGATGCACTAGCCACATTTCAAGTGTTCAATAACCATCCATGGCTAAGGGCTATTATATTGGATCATGCAAACCTACAACATTTCCATCAGTAGAGAAGAATCCACTGGGCAGCACTGAGTTAGAACAAGGATCAATGATATTTTTGAGCACAGACTAGCTTTAATGAGAATTAGAAAATGCCTGTGGGTAATGCAAAGTCAGAGCAGAGGAAAAAAAGAAAGGAAAAAGAAGTGGGAATTAGAATGAAAAAGTAGACAAATAAGCAGTGGAGGCTAAAATTATATAATTTACCTAGCAAACACTTCTGTTGTGCTTCTTTGATGCCAGGTGCTGTTTATAACACCTTACAAAATATTAATTCATTTAATCGTCATTGCAGTCCTGTAAGGCCATGCACATTCGCATTTTACAGATAAGGAAATGGAGGCACAGTTACATAGTAAATGGTGAGCTAGAGTTTGAACCCTGACACTTGGGCTTTAGAGTCTGTGCTTGTAACTGGTGTATGATGCCGAATCTTCCAGCAAAGGGTTATTTCTGTTGCAGGAGGCTGAGGAGGTCTCATCCAAAGGCCCCCAAAGAATCGTAAGCAGGTGGACCAGAGGCAAACCTCCACCATCACGGGGCACAGCCAGCCATTCTCAACCCTGAGTTTTACCATGTTGTTACCAAAAGGGCTTTTGCAGTAAATCCCTCAGGCTGTGCTGGGCCCAGGAGTGGTCCCTCCTGGGGGAGAGATGGCCGTGTCCCTGGGAGCATTTCTGCTGTGCGGCCAAGACCTCCAGAGCATCTGCTGGGCTGTCTGGGTTTCAAGATTAAATGAATTAATATCATAATTTTATCCTCCACAATAGTTCACCTCTGCAGAGCAGGACTGACTTCACGCAAAATAGGAAGTATTGATACAGAAAGTCAGCCTTGCTATCTTCCTCCTCCCCTTTTAGGATCTCCTCATCCAAACCAAGAGCCTCCTTCCCAGGCATGGCCCTGGTCCAACCTCTGCTGTCAAGGCTCCATCCTCCTCCCCTGCTTTACTGGGCCCGCATCTCATGGTAGAAGCTGATGGCTCAGGCCAAGGTGAGCTGAGTGGTTAATTTCAGCGCTATGGGAAACTCACTGGGATTAGCCTGGGTGATCTCATCCAAGTGAGACTCAATGGAGCCAACAGGGCTACAGGAGAAATTATCAACCTGTCTGCAGGCACACGCCCTTGAATCCTGACTAGAACGGGGGCCAAGGTTCCCAGTGCACCGACCAGCACTTGGGGGGCTGGAGGGCATTAGGCAGGGCTCCGGTTCTCCCTGTGCGGCATCAGACCCACACCTGAAAATGCAGGGCGGGCAGCCACTCCCCAATCTCCTCAGCCAAGGGTAAGTGCTCCAAACCTACTTTGGTTCCTGCCAGAGAGTTTACATCTCTGTAAGCAGAATGTGTCTTAACTACTGAGCCCAAGTCACTGGGCAATCTAATCAATTTCTTCATAATTAACCTAACCTAATGGAAATCATAGATGTAGAACTAAAACACACTTCTGCTTTGGTCTGTGTATCGAGACAGATACAGCTCTAAAGGAGACTGGAGAGGTAATTATTAGAATAATTTACACTAGAAAATCTACTTTGGAAGGCAAGGACAAAAAAAAATGTGTGCTGCCTTAAGTTTCCAGATGGACCATCTACATGAGTCTCACTTGCTGGGTGACTGCTGAAAAAATCTGTCCCTCACAAATATTTGTAAATATTCCCAACCAAATGATGAGCATTAAAAGCATTTGGCTGATTGAATACACCAAAATTAACTATGAATCCCTATGCAAAAGGACGAGCATTTCCTTCCTCAAACCCCCCCATCCCCCCAACCCCCCATTCCAAAACCCGACTCCACTGAGTCAGGAGCAGATGAAACATGATCGAGACTTGGTCTTCTATCTATTTTGAAGTTTTTCATGATATTTATTTTGAAAATGTATTATGTTAAATGTCCAGATGCTGATGGATACATTTTCAAATACCAAATCTGTTTTTAAAAATTATTTGATGACCTTCCTAAAATAATATTATGCTGCTTCTTGTCTGCATAGCTTTCCTCTTTGAGTCTCAGGATGATGAGACCCATAGCAGAACCCGAGGGTGGTTAGGATCCACAGAGTCATTTGTTCCTTCCAGAAAGTGAGAATGTTCTGTGTTTTTAATTCTTCTGTCTCCAGCCTCTGCTGTCAGGAGTTATGTAACATTTTAAAAATTTTATTTTATCTTTTAATTGATTTTATGTATTTGGTTGCGCCAGGTCTTAGTTGCAACAGGCTGGCTCCTTAGTTGCATCATATGTGCTCCATAGTTGTGGCATGCGAACTCTTAGTTGCGGCCTGCATGTGGGATGGAGCTCCCCAAGCAGGGATCGAACCCGGGCCCCCTGCATTGGGAGTGTGGAGTCCTAACCACTGCACCACCAGGGAAGTCCCAGGATTTATGTAACATTTTTCAGAGCTGTCAGTGTGACTTGAGATTTATTTACTTCGCCTACATAGGCAGCTTAACTACATTTAGGGTCACACACTGACAGTGTGAATTTTGTTTTTGGTTTTTTTGGTTTTTTGTTTTCCAGCAGGCGCCTCACATTCTTGGCTTCAGAACAGTTCTTATCTTAATCCTTGAATTCAAGTGACTGACATCCTCCTGGAATAACTCTTCCTTCTGGTATTTGTGCAACTTTTTTTTTTAATTTAAGTATAGTTGATTGACAATGTTGTGTTAGATTCTGGTGTACAGCAAAGTGATTCAGTTATATATATATATATATATATATATTCTTTTTCATATTCTTTTCCATTATAGTTCATTGCAAGATTTTGAATATAGTTCCCTGTGTAGGACCTTGTTGGTTGTCTATTTTATATATAGTAGTGTGTATCTGTTAATCCCAAACTCCTAATTTATCCCTCCCCCCACCCTTTCCCCTTTGGTAACCATAAGTTTGTTTTCTAAGTCTGTGAGTCTGTTTCTGTTTTATAAATAAGTCCATTTGTATCATATTTTCAATTCTGCACGTAAGTGATATCATATGATGTTTGTCTTTCTCTGTCTGAATTTCTTCACTTAGCATGATCATCTCTAGGTCCGTCCATGTTGCTGCAAATGGCATTATTTCAGCCTTTTTTATGGCTGAGTAATATTCCATTGTGTATATGTACCACATCTTCTTTATCCATTCATCTGTCAATGGACATTTAGGTTGCTTCTTGGCTACTGTAAATAGTGCTGCTATGAACTTTGGGGTGCATGTATCTTTTCAAATTAGAGAATTCATCTTTTCTGGATCTACACCCAGGAGTGGGATTGCTGGATCATATGGTAGTTCTATTTTTAGTTTTTTAAGGAACCTCCATACGGTTCTCCATAGTGGCTGTACCAATTTACATTGTGTGGGACTTCTGAAACCATCAAAGTCTCCACCCAAACAGGAAGCTTGTCTACAACATCTTCCCATCAGACTATCGTTCACCTCTGGTTGAAATCTCAAGATGGAAAAGATCCCATAGCTTCACATGGCAGACCATCCAGATCATAGTCAGATTAACTTGTGAGGAGGTTCACCCCACGTTGATCCAGAATTCCACCTCCACCCCTTTTTCTAAATCTGCCCTCTGGGAAGGACACACCACTTCCAAAGATGGGAAACAAGTACCAGGATTCCCCCCAGGGTGCTTCTGGTTTCTCTAACAGGCTCCCAGGTGGTACCAATGCTGCTTCTCTAAGTTCACATCCGAGAATCCTCAAGCTTATCCTTATAGGATCAGGTCTCCTGACCCATCGTCCCCTTCTCGCTCCTCCCTACGCTAAGTACGGCTCTTGAACCAGCAGCACAAGCATCACTTGTGAGCTTGATGGAGACCTCAGGCTACCCCAGATCCACTGAACAGAACTGCATCTCTATGAGACCCCAGGGCGATTCTTGCGCACTGTAAAGTTCTAGATAATCCCTATTTCATTGACGCCTCTTTTAACAAAGAATGCCCAGAAATGAACACCATATACCACGTATGATTTGAACAAACCAGTGAGCCTCAGTACCCTCAGCTGTCTAGGCACTGGGTGGCCATCAAGGCAAAGACCCCAGTAAATGACCCACTTCGTCGCCACGGCCCGAGGGCACACATCTGACCTTGCCCTCACCCCACATCTCTGTTTCCCTATCTACAGGTTTATCTAAATTCACTGCTCTGGGTCACATTCCTTCTGGGGCTCGTTTTCAATTGCCCTCTAACTGAAAGGGTGTTAGAGATTAATTTACATGGTACTTTAATGACTCTTGGTCCATCTGCATCCATCATCCCCTTTTCTAGCCACATCAAAGTACCCTGCTTTGAATCCAGACAATCTACATTTACATAAGCAGCCAGATCACATCTGGACAGTCTCAAAGCTTCAAAAGGAATCTTTCCTTTTCTGAGCCATTAACAGCCTCTTCTTCAAGGGCACATCAATTTAAATGTGATCTTTCAATGATCATTTCTGAACAGCAGATGGAAGCAGAGTACAGACCAAACAGCAAGCGGCTCCCCCCTAAGAAAAGGGGTAGAGCTTATTTATCTTTGTCGACTTCTTACTTGATCCTTCATACTTCCTCTGGCCTTCTCCCTCCAAGTTTCCATTTCCAACTGGCCATGAGGACGGAAATGATCTTAGAAACCAATTCACATGGAAATGCCAATGCCTAAAATCAATTTACATTTCAACAGCAAAAGATAGCGTAATACAAAGAATGACTGAAAAAATCAGTGGGGACAAAGTTTTCCCAGGACCTGTCACATTACTGGGCTGTGACATGCCTTTGGTGTCTACACATCATCACCTCTCTGGCTCCTGTTTGCTTTTCCAGGGCCCAGTCAACACCACACAGCACATTCCAACCTCTCCAAGGGAGCACATGCTGGCAGAAGAAGCAATTAACACTGATATTTCTTCAAGCTGGAAATTCTCATAATTTAAATTTTGTTTTGCAAGATTTCAGGAGTCTAAATAGCCCTAAAGGAAGAGGGGAGCTAGCATCTTATCAGGAAATGTGATCACTAGAAATAGATAAGCTCAGTAATACAGGCCTAAAATTTTACTCTAGGGCCCAATTGTCAGATATAAATATTTCTGCTGGTGAAAACAACATGGTAAGCTTGCTAGATCCATTAAGAGCTCCTAGCACATTCTGGAAGTCTCTAAAAGCAGCCACAGTCAGCCATGTAATCAAAAGTTAGTTCTAACATCATCCGTCTCCCAAGTTTAGCAAAGTATTGATACAGACAGTAGCCATCCATTAAAGGAAGAAACAATTATTTTGATAATACAAAAGTCAGCACAAGAGCGGAACACTAAATTAAAGTCAACTAAAGAACATTAATTGATGGACAGTAGTCACCATGGTGATATTTACTAATATTAATTCTCAGAAGACCAGCCAATTTGCAACATAATTATCCTAACAACAGGTTTAGAGATGACACCTTTCTAAACTCAGACAATGAGTCTATTGTCAAATCCAACACTCCCCAGATCTTTGTCTGAAAAACCACCAAGAACTGATGTTAGGTAGCATTTAAAGTCTGACATAACAATATATTCAACTTTACTCATCTGGAAAAAGGACAGACACGATTTAGAAATGTGACAGGCCCACTCATTCTGAAAAACACCAGCTGACAGATTATCCACAAGACAGAAAAGATGTTACCCTATGCCACCAAAGATGGCTCAGATCTGTAGCTTTTTGCAGCTTCTGAAGGAGACTTACCACCACGAAGTAAAGTTTTTTATTTAAAAAAACAAAAAGTAGGCTTTCTTGCTTGGTGCTTTGGGACCACCTAGAGGGGTCGGATAGGGAGGGTGGGAGGGAGACGCAAGAGGGAGGGATATGGGGATATATGTATACATATAGCTGATTCACTTTGTTATAAAGCAGAAACTAACACAACATTGTAAAGCAATTAAACTCCAATAAAGATGTAAAAAAAATGATACAATAAAAAAAGTGGGCTTTCTTTAAAATCAGAAAAAAAGGGTCGAAATATCAATTACAATTAACACCAATAAACAACTCATGTATTAGACTGAAAAATTATAGCTCCGCTGCAGTTTTTCCTCTCTCTCAGGACACAAACACACACACACACACTTCACTGCCTTTAAGGGCACTAAAACACATATGAACTGACATTTAAATCCATTAAGGTGTCGCCAAATGACTTCTCAGAGGCAGCTAGCTTGTCCACACTAAATGTATACCTTGCAATTTTTTATTTCCTGAAGCAAATCTCTCCATGCCACCTGCAAGTGCTGACTTTCTCCATTTTAAAAACTGCTGACAAGTCAGTCCCTTAACACAAGTGAGAGTCTCTATTGCCCAAGAGATGGGCCAGCTCGACAGATTGGTTCCAGGACCTTGTGGAGAAAATGCAAGCTCAGATGACTGTCCGCAAAAGAAAACGATCCTATAGGGTAAAGGATCTCACTCCACATCCTCGAGAACGTGTATCACTGTTCTGATGCTTTATTAAGCACAGGCCCAAAATGTTCTGTTCATGGGACCCACCCAGGCCTCTAGTTAGAATTCCTCCTGCTTACGCAATTTGGTGAAAACATCAGAGGATCCGTAAAGAACACTGGTCTGTCACGATTCCAAAGTGCCATTGTAAACAGGGTCCGGCACATCACACATGGGGAAAACTTGGGCTCAGATCCAAAAGACAGAAACAAAAAGCAAGTGAAAAAAGGATGAGGACACTTAGCTCACGCAAAAATGGAATTCTTGGGCTTCCCTGGTGGCACAGTGGCTAAGAATCTGCCTGCCAATGCAGGGGATAAGGGTTCGAGCCCTGGTCTGAGAAGATCCCACATGCCGCGGAGCAACTAAGCCTGTGCTCCACAACTAAGCCCGTGTTCCACGACTACTGAGCCTGCACTCTAGAGCCCGTGAGCTACAACTACTGGGCCCGAGTGCCACAACTACTGAAGCCTGAGCACCTACAGCCTGTGCTCCACATCAAGAGAAGCCACCACAACAAGAAGGCCGTGCACCGCAATGAAGAGTAGCCCCCGCTCGCCGCAACTAGAGAAAAGCCTGCGCGCAGCAACGAAGACCCAACAGAGCCAAAAATAAATTTTAAAAAATTGTTTTTAAATATGATTTAAAAATGGAATTCTTAGGGAATTCCCTGGTGGTCCAGTGCTTAGGACTCGGCACTTTCACTGCCGTGGGCCTGGGTTCAATCCCTGGTCAGGGAACTAAGATCCTGCAAGCTGCGCAGTGCAGCCAAAAAACCCAAAAAATAAAAATGAAATTCTTCAAAGGGAGATTTATTTCCTGGTAATTCAGATCATTCAGGCAACCAGTCAATGATCTGCAATTCTATGAATCTGGACAAAAACAAGGCTGCTTGATTTAGGGGTCAGTGTAGACCCCACTTCACCAGATAATTAGCTTGACTCACTCAGAAATCATTCTGCTTGTGGGAGCAGCTTACAGGCTGATGAATGTACTGGGATGATATTTCCAGGCTGGCTCTACAGCCATGAAATTAAAGGAAACAGGTTAACTCCTTTCCCCTCCACCGCCTCCCCCCTTAAAAAAAAAAAAAAAAACTGGCTCATGAAGATCACTGTCTCCATTTACCTCGGCTTCATGTGCAGCAATCTGGCTTTGGATTCTTCCTCGTGATGTCCACCTTAATATCAGACTCATTCCTAACATAGTAATAATGAGAGTAGCTGCCACTGATGGAATGCTTGCTATTTGCCAGGCAGCACGCTAGGGTCTGTATTCATTCTTTCATCCAACTGATATTTATTGAATCTCCACTATGTGACAGAACTGATGTAGTTTTCAAGGTACAGTCTGAATAAAACAATGTTCCTGGGGTCATAAAACTTTCCAGGAGGAGGAAAGAGAAAATAGAAGAATAAATATCAGGTGGTGCTTGGGGCTACAAAGAAGAAAGTGGGACAAGGGGGCCAGAGAGTGAACACGTGAAGTGCACTGTCCTAACAAAGCCCACCAGGAACACACTTGAAATTCAGGAACACACTGGGTTGACTGACTCATTGCAACAAGGGAGATCCCCAACACCTTGGGGATCCAGGCATCTAAGTGAGAAGGTGTTCAATGAACTTGTAAGAGGTGGATTGTGTTAGGTGATTTGGGAGAGGGTTCTTGAAAGCAGGATTTTGCTCTGAACTGGATACTGTCAGGAAGTGAGGGTAATTCTATGATTGGGCATCTTGGTAATTCTTATCTAGAAAGTGGGAGGAAGGTGGGGCAGTGAATCATAGTCACCCAAAAGGGAAAATGTAGTCCCATTTGTGGTCTGGACAATCTTGTTCTTATCTGGATTTGGACATGATGATGAAGAGGTCTTGCTTTTGTCTGGACCCATCATGGTCCTAGAGTGTCCTTAGTTGATGTTGGTGCTTTGAGAGATTGTTTACATCCAAAAACAGAACAGCTGAGCTGTGTGTGCCAGGCCAGCTCCCGTGCTCAATTCTCCCTCAACCTTCTAAGACAGGTACTATTACTATTTCTCTTTTATAAGTGAGGAAACAAAGGCCCAGAGAAGTGAAAGGACTGATGCTAGAGGCTTTCGGGATCTTAGTTCCCCGGCCAGGGATTAAACCCAGGCCCCCTGCAGTGGAAGCTTGGAGTCCTAACCACTGGACCGACTGGGAATTCCTACTGAGCCTTTTGAATTCCTGCGGCAAGACCTCTTCTGCAAAAGGGCCAGGGGGACTTTTGGTGGGAGGGTGGGCTCAAAGCCTGCAGGCGGAGCTGCTACCAGCAGACACCCCTAGCACCTAGGCCAGAGGATGTGCAAATGCCCAAGAAATGAAGTCCACCTGATCACTGTCAAGGGAAAATATTTTTCTCCCAGGCATGAGGAAACAGTTTCCATTTTGTTTAAATAGGAAGGCTTCTTTCTCAATAACTTAATCAAAACCCATTTATCTCTGCAATTTATGAACTACAACCAAAGTTTTAAATACTGAAACGAGCATGATAAAAAAAAAAAAAAAAAAAAAAAAAGAACCATAAAGGTAATGCTCTAGCGCACAAGGGTACCAGAGTAGGAGCCCGTTCCGACTTCCTGTATCCCATGTTTTATAACCTCCCTCTTCCACCGCAGCCAGGGCGGGGCTTACCAGCAGGTTTTCCGGCTTGAGGTCCCGGTGGACGATGCTCTTGTCGTGCATGTGCACGAGCGCCTTGCACAAGTCCATGAGCATGAGGGCAGCGTCGCGCTCCGGGAACTTCACACTTTCTATAATGGCATCGAAAAGGTCCCCTCCCTGCACGTACTCCATGATCAGGTAGATCTCCGCGTCCGTTTCATACACTTGATGCAGTTTCACGATGTTGGGGTGAGAGAGGCTCTGGATGATCAAGATCTCGCTATCGACCATGTCCTCCTTCCCTTTGAGCTTGGACTTGTCTATGATCTTCATGGCGTAGGCCTGCTGGGTGCCGCGGTGCCTGCACTCCTTCACCACCGCGAAGTTCCCGTCCCCGATCACGCGGCCCGGCTCGTACTGCTTGCGCACGTCGGCCGCCAGGATGCCCGCGGGCCGCCGCCTCCTGCCGCCCGGCCGCTCCGCCTTGCTCTCCTCCGGCCTCGTCTTGGGCTCCTTTTCTACCCTGGCCGGCGGCTCATCTCGGGAAACCATCCTCCTCCCTCCGGACGCACCCGGCTTTTTCTCCTTTTCCGCCTCCTGCGCATCCCCTCTGGTCCTGGGGAGCTTCTCTGGGTCGAGGTCGGCAGGATGCTCCCTCCGGAGCCAGCCTCCCTGTTTGGTCCTGCCTACGGTCCTGCTGTCTTTCTCCTCTCTTATGGGCTGGGTTTCCCCGACAACGTCCCTCTTGGCCTTGGCTGCTGCTGGGCCATGACCTTCCTGGCCTCCTGGGTCTCGGGCCTCTTTCTTGTCGGTGCTTTTGCTGGGTCTCCTTGGCTCCTGAGGCGGGTGCCCGGGACTGCTCCGGGTGCCCTCCTTCCAGCCTTCCTCCCCATCCTGGGGCTTCTCCTCAGGGGACCTCCTGCAGCTCCTGGTCCTCACCAGCCTCTCTACGTCATAGCTGGGGCACCTGCCCAGGTCCAGCTCGCTGGTGCCCAGAGAGAGCCGCTCCCTCTGCAGGCTCTGCTGGAGCTCTCTTTCCCGCTTACACTTCTCACACCTGATTATTTCCCCCGACGTCTTTTCAATCTCCACCCCCAGGTGCTTCTCTCCGCTAGCATGCCTCTCCAGGGTGGCATCCCTGGGCACCTTGCTGCTGGGTTCAGGCTCCCACTTCCCCCTCACCCACTTCTTCTGGGCCCTCACCCTGTCCTCCACGGGGGTCCTCCCCTGATGTCTGACGGCAGCCTGGGACTTGGCAGCCTCACCACAGCTCTTGGTGGTCTCGGTCTCCCCACAGTGGTGACCCCCTTTCAGAGCCTTGCTATAAAGCCTGCTTCTCAGCCTTGGAGAGGGGACCCGGCTGTGTTGGGTCAAGGTCAGGGCCCGGGCTTTGCTGGGGTACAGTTCCTCTATAGCCACCTGGATGTTCTTCAGCGTCAGTGGCTCTTTGCCCACGGCTATGAAAGCATCCCCTTCCCTGAAGAAATCGGACACACTCCTGATTTCCCTGCCCTTGAGGTTGAACAGCTTCCTCACGCGGTCACTCTTCCATCTGGGAAAGCCCAGGGCCTCTGAGACGTCGGCCAAGAGCTGCTCGAAGGTCTGCACCGACCGTCTGTTGAGGAGCAGCGTGATCTTGCGGAGGGGTTGCCCACCCAGCTTGACCACGGTCACGACCCTGGGCTTCAGCAGGCTGCTGTCAGCGTGGACAGGGTGAAGGCCACCCTGGGGGCTGAACATGGGCACCAAGGAGCCTCGAGGCCCCAGGAATGGTTTCTCCAGGCTCCCTCGGCCAGCAGGCAGCCACGTGCCCTGCAGCTTCCGCTCCGTGATTCTCGAGCTTAAACATTTTAGAGAATGTTCACAGAGACCTCGATGTCCTGCAGGGGAAAAAGGACAATACAGTATTAGTCCAAGGGGTTCAAAGAGCCTTCTGGGGGCTTCCCTGGTGGCGCAGTGGTTGGGAGTCCGCCTGCCGATGCAGGGGACACGGGTTCGTGCCCCGGTCCGGGAAGATCCCACATGCCACGGAGCGGCTGCGCCTGTGAGCCATGGCCGCTGGGCCTGCGCGTCCGGAGCCTGTGCTCCGCAACGGGAGAGGCCACGACAGTGAGAGGCCCATGTACCGCAAAAAAAAAAAAAAAAAAAGAAAAACAAGAGCCTTCTGACCTTCCCCAAACCTTTACTAAAGATGACTGATGCTGTTACAAGTTAAAAGTGTGCTCTTTGAGGATCTGCTTGAAACAGTGGAGCCTTTACCAGTTAGGCCAAGAGAGACCAGGAGTGCAGAATGGAGTTGGCACTGGGCCCGAGGTGCCTCCTCAGGCCTTATGGGGAGCAGGGCGGGCCACGCCTTGGGGGCCCCTTCCAGGCAAGGCCTAACCCTGGATGCAACTCCCGCTACCCTAAAGTAGGCTGAGCTTCAAGAATCTACAGCTGAGATAAAAAGTCCAACATTTGCTGCCCAGGAAATACCAACAAGAGGTCAGAACTTTCTGGAATTTTAAAAAACCCAAATCTTTTTTTTTTCCCCTGCTAAGTCAATAAGCCTTTATTTTTTCCATTTTAAAAAAATTAAAGTATAGTTAATCCACAATGTTGTGTTAATTTCAGGTACACAGTAAAGTGACCCAGGCACACGCACATATACGTATCTATTCCCTTCCAGATTCCCCCTCACCACTAAAGAATCCAAATCTTACCCACTTCTTTGCCAAGAACAGTTTTCTCAGCTTGACTTTCAACCCACTCAGGGTGAGGCAAGATGTGAAGAGGTTATGATCGCAGAATTTGGGACAGATCTGGATTTGAATCCTGGCATGGCCACTGATTCTTTGCGTGAACTTGGACAAATTACCCACGTTCTGGTTTTTTTTTTTTTTTTTTCATCTATGAAGTGAGAATGATAACACCTTCCTCCCAGGATTTTTATGAAGAGTAAATGACAAAATGATTACGATTCACTTGAAGGAGTACTTGACACACAGAAAGGGCACAGTGATAGCCAGTTATTAATATTGCCCTTATGATTTTTTTAAATATAGATTTTATTCCTACAGTTCAAATTTATTTCCCGTTTTTTTTTTTGCAATTACTTTATGTCAAATTTTTTGCCACATGGCACGTCGGATCCTAGTTCCTCAAACCAGGGATCAAACCCACGCCCCCTGCATTGGAAGCACGGGGTCTTAACCAGTGGACCACCAGGGAAGTCCCCTGTCCTTATGATCTTAATATCTCTTTTGTATGATCATTTCATTTTTGTAGCAAAGGAACTCATGGGCCAACATAACAAGGTGGTCTTCTCCAAATGGTTTTTCCTCTTGGTATTAAAAAAAGGAAAGAAAGAAACCAAGGTCATATTAATATTAATATTATATTAATAATGAGAATGTGCTCATTCTCATGGTGTTCCCTGATAAACTGAATAAATGAATAAAACAAGACTGTATTTCCTGGTCAAATGTACCCAGCCTTACCTCATTTTATTGTGTTTCACTTTATTATGCTTTGAAGATATTGCATTTTTTATCAGCTGAAGGTTTGTGGCAACCCTGGGTCAAGCAAGTCTATCGGCTATTTTTCCAAATAGCATTTGCTCCTTTCGTGTCTCTACGTCACATTTTGGTAACTCTCACAATATTTCAAATTTGGTCATTATTGTTATACTTGTGATGGTGATCTGTGATCAGGGATCTTACATGTTACTCCTATGACTCACTGAAAGCTCAGATGATAGTTAGCATTTTTTACCAAAAAGGTATTTTTATATTAATGTATGTACATTGTCCTTTTTCCCAATTTATACTTTCTTTTTTAAAATTAATTTTTGTTGGAGTATAGTTGCTTTACAATGTTGTGTTAGTTTCTACTGTACAGCAAAATGAATCAGCTATAGTTATACATATATCCCCACTTTTCTGGATTTCCTTCCCATTTAGGTCACCACAAGTGCATTAAGTAGAGTTCCCTGTCTATTTTATACATAGTATCAATAGTGTATAGGTGTCAATCCCAATCTCCCAATTCTTCCCACCCCACCACTTTCCCCCCTTGGTATCCATACATTTATTCTCTACGTCTGTGTCTCTATTTCTGTTTTGCAAATAAGATCATCTATATCATTTTCCTAGATTCCACATATATGTGTTAACATATGGTACTTGTTTTTCTCTTTCTGACTTACTTAACTCTGTACGGCACTCTCTAGGTCCATCTGTACATTGTTTTTTTTAAGACATAATGCTATTGCACACTTAACAGACTATGGTAGAGTGTAAACAAAACTTTTATATGCACTGCAAAATCAAAAAATGTGTGTAACTTGCTTTATTGGGATATTCGCTTTATTGCAGTGCTCAGGAACAAAACCCGTGACAGCTCCGAGGTGTGACTGTACTTGAGACAAAAGTGGTTCAATTTCCTTTTTTGTCCAGGTCAGGAAAGGAAACAGGAAAATGACAGAATGTGGAATTCAGTTAAACCATGAGAGTAGTTACTTACTAAAGTTGCCCCACAGGATCCGTATGTCATATCCTACGTGCAGCAATCTGCCATTTATGCTTCCTTTAAAAAGAAGTTAAAAATGATAATTTTTTTAACATCTTTATTGGAGTATAACTGCTTTACAATGGTGTGTTAGTTTCTGCTTTATAACAAAGTGAATCAGTTATACATATACATATATCCCCATATCTCCTCCCTCTTGCATCTCCCTTCCACCGTCCCTATCCCACCCCTCTAGGTGGTCACAAAGCACCCAGATGATCTCCTTGTGCTATGCAGCTGCTTCCCACTAGCTATCTATTTTACATATGGTAGTGTATATATGTCCATGCCACTCTCTCACTTCGTCCCAGCTTACCCTTCCCCCTCCCCGTTTCCTCAAGTCCATTCTCTACGTCTGCATCTTTATTCCTATCCTGCCCCTAGGTTCTTCAGAACCAAATTTTTTTTGATTCCATATATATGTGTTAGCATATGGTATTTGTTTTTCTCTTTCTGACTTACTTCACTCTGTATGACAGACTCTAGGTCCATCCACCTCATTAAAATAACAATTTCATTTCTTTTTATGGCTGAGTAGTATTCCATTGTATGTATGTGCCACATCTTCTTTATCCATTCAACTGTCGATGGACATTTAGGTTGCTTCCATGTCCTGGCTATTGTAAATAGAGCTGCAATGAACATTGTGGTACATGATTCTTTTTGAATTATGGTTTTCTCAGGGTATATGCCCAGTAGTGGGATTGCTGGGTCATATGGTAGTTCTATTTTTAGTTTTTTAAGGAACCTCCATACTGTTCTCCATAGTGGTTGTATCAATTTACATTCCCAAGAACAGTGCAAGAGGGTTCCCTTTTCACCACACCCTGTCCAGCATTTATTGTTTGTAGATTTTTTTGATGATGGCCATTCTGACTGGTGTGAGGTGATACCTCATTGTAGTTTTGATTTGCATTTCTCTAATGATTAGTGATGTTGAGCATCCTTTCATGTGTTTATTGGCAATTTGTATATCTTCTTTAGAGAAATGTCTATTTAGGTCTTCTGCCCATTTTTGGATTGGGTTGTTTGTTTTTCTGATATTGAGCTGCATGAGCTACTTGTAAATTTTGGAGATTAATCCTTTGTCAGTTGCTTCATTTGCAAATATTTTCTCCCATTCTGAAGGTTGTCTTTTCATCTTGTTTGTGGTTTCCTTTGCTGTGCAAAAGCTTTGAAGTTTCATTAGGTCCCACGTGTTTATTTTTGTTTTTATTTCCATTTCTCTAGGAGGTGGGTCAAAAAGGATCTTGCTGTGATTTATGTCATAGAGTGTCCTGCCTATGTTTTCCTCTGAGAGTTTTATAGTGTCTGGCCTTATATTTAGGTCTTTAATCCATTTTGAGTTTATTTTTCTGTATGGTGTTAGGAAGTGTTCTAATTTCATTCTTTTACATGTAGCTGTCCAGTTTATCCAGCACCACTTATTGAAGAGGCTGCCTTTTCTCCATTGTATATTCTTGCCTCCTTTATCCAAAATAAGGTGACCTTATGTGCGTGGGTTTACCTCTGGGCATTCTATACTGTTCCAATGATGTATATCTCTGTTTTTGTGCCAGTACCATACTGTCTTGATTAATGTAGCTTTGTAGTATAGTCTGAATTCCGGGAGCCTGATTCCTCCAGCCCCATTTTTCTCTCAAGATTGCTTTGGCTATTCAGGGTCTTTTGTGTTTCCAAACAAATTGTGTAATTTTTTTTTCTACTTCTGAAAAAAATGTCATTAGTAGTTTGACAGGGATTGCATTGAATCTGTAGATTGCTTTGGGTAGTACAGTCATTTTCACAAAGTTGATTCTTCCAATCCAAGAACATGGCATATCTCTCCATCTGTTTGTATCATCTTTAATTTCTTTCATCAGTGTCTTATAGTTTTCTGCATACAGGTTTTTTGTCTCCTTAGGTAGGTTTATTCCTAGGTATTTTATTCTTTTTGTTGCAATGGTAAATGGGAGTGTTTCCTTAATTTCTCTTTCAGATTTTTCATCATTAGTGTATAGGAATGCAAGAGATTTCTGTGCATTAATTTTGTATCCTGCTACTTTACCAAATTCATTGATTAGCTCTAGTAGTTTTCTGGTAGCATCTTTAGGATTCTCTCTGTAGAGTATCATGTTATCTGCAAACAGTGACAGCTTTACTTCTTCTTTTCTGATTTGGATGTCTTTTATTTCTTTCTCTTCTCTGATTGCTGTGGCTGAAACTTCCAAAACTATGTTGAATAACAGTGGTGAGAGTGGACAACCTTGTCTTGTTCCTGATGTCAGAGAAAATGGTTTCAGTTTTTCACCATTGAGAATGATGTTGGCTGTGGGTTTATCATATATGGCCTTTATTATGTTGAGGTGAGTTCCCTTTATGCCTACTTTCTGGAGAGTTTTTATCACAAATCGGTGTTGAATTTAGTTGAAAGCTTTTTCTGTATCTATTGTGATGATCATATGGTTTTTCTCCTTCAATTTGTTAATATGGTGCATCACGTTGATTGATTTGCATATATTGAAGAATCCTTGCATTCCTGGGATAAACCCCACTTGATCATGGTGTATGATCCTTTTAATGTGCTGTTGGTATTTTGTTGAGGATTTTTGCATCTATGTTCATCAGTGATATTGGCCTGTTGTTTTCTTTCTTTGTGACATCTTTGTCTCATTTTGGTATCAGGGTGATGGTGGCCTTGTAGAATGAGTTTGGGAGTGTTCCTCCCTCTGCTATATTTTGGAAGAGTTTGAGAAGGCTAGGTTTTGGCTCTTCTCTAAATGTTTGATAGAATTCGCCTGTGAAGCCATCTGGTCCTGGGCTTTTGTTTGTTGGAAGAGTTTTAATCACAGTCTCAATTTCAGTGCTTGTGATTGGTCTGTTTATATTTTCTATTTCTTCCTAGTTCAGTCTCGGAAAGTTGTGCTTTTCTAAGAATTTGTCCATTTCTTCCAGGTTGTCCATTTTATGGGCATAGAGTTGCTTGTAGTAGTCTCTCATGATCCTTTGTATTTCTGCAGTGTCAGTTGTTACTTCTCCTAATTAATTTCTAATTCTATTGGTGTGAGCATTCTCCCTTTTTTTCCTAATGAGTCTGGCTAATGGTTTATCAATTTTGTTTATCTTCTCAAAGAACCAGCTTTTAGTTTTATTGATCTTGGCTATTGCTTTGTTCATTTCTTTTTTGTTTATTTCTGAACTGATTTTTATGATTTCTTTCCTTCTGCTAACTTTGGGAGCTTTTTGTTCTTCTTTCTCTAATTGCTTCAGGGTAAGGTTAGGTCGTTTATTTGAGATGTTTCTTGTTTCTTGAGGTAGGATTGTATTGCTATAAACTTCCCTCTTAGAACTGCTTTTGCTGCATCCCATAGGTTTTGGGTCATCGTGTTTTCACTGTCATTTGTTTCTAGGTATTTTTTGATTTCCTCTGTGATTTCATCAGTGATCTCTTGGTTATTTAGTAGTGTATTGTTTAGCCTCCATGTGTTCGTATTTTTTAGAGATATTTTCCTGTAATTGATATCTAGTCTCATAGCGGTGTGGTCAGAAAAGATACTTGATATGATTTCAATTTTCTTAAATTTACCAAGACTTGATTTGTGACCCAAGATATGATCTATCCAGAGAATGTTCCATGAGCACTTGAGAAGAAAGTGTATTCTGTTGTTTTTGAATGGAATGTTCTATAAATACCAATTAAGTCTATCTTGTTTAATGAATCATTTAAAGCTTGTGTTTCCTTATTTATTTTCATTTTGGATGATCTTTAGCACCCCACTAAAGTGCCCTACTATGATTGTGTTACTGTCAATCTCCTCTTTTATGGCTGTTAGCATTTGCCTTATGTAATGAGGTGCTCCTATGTTGGATGCATAAATATTTACAATTGTTATATCTTCTTCTTGGATTGATCCCTTGATCATTATGTAGTGTCCTTCTTTGTCTCTTCTAGTAGTCTTTATTTTAAAGTCTATTTTGTCTGATATGAGAATTGCTACTCCAGCTTTCTTTTGGTTTCCATTTGCATGGAATACCTTTTTCCATCCCCTCATTTGCAGTCTGTATGTGTCCCTAGGTCTGAAGTGGGTCTCTTGTAGACAGCATATATACAGGTCTTGTTTTTGTATCCATTCAGCCAGTCTATGTCTTTTGGTTGGAGAATTTAATCCATTTACATTTAAGGTAGTTATCAATATGTATGTTCCTATTACCATTTTCTTAATCGTTTTGGGTTTGTTATTGTAGGTCTTTTCCTCCTCTTGTGTTTCCTGCCTAGAGAAATTCCTTTAGCATTTGTTGTAAGGCTGGTTTGGTGGTGCTGAATTCTCTTAGCTTTTGCTTGTCTGTAAAGGTTTTAATTTCTCCGTTGAATCTGAATGAGATCCTTCCTGGGTAGAGTAATCTTGGTTGTAGGTTTTTCCCTTTCATCACTTTAAATATGTGCTGCCACACCCTTCTGGCTTGCAGTGTTTCTGCTGAAAGATCAGCTGTTAACCTTATGGGGATTCCCTTGTGTGTTATTTGTTGTTTTTCCCTTGCTGCTTTTAATATTTTTTCTTTGTATTTAATTTTTGATAGTTTGATTAATATGTGTCTTGGCATACTTCTCCTTGGATTTATCCTGTATGGGACTCTCTGTGCTTCTTGGACTTGACTATTTCCTTTCCCATATTAGGGAAGTTTTCAATTTAATCTCTTCAAATATTTTCTCAGTCCCTTTCTTTTTCTCCTCTTCTTCTGGGACCCCTATAATTCTAACGTTGGTGCGTTTAATGTTGTCCCAGAGGTCTCTGAGACTGTCCTGAATTCTTTTCATTCTTTTTTGTTTATTCTGCTCTGTGGTAGTTATTTCCACTATTTTATCTTCCAGATCACTTATGCATTCTTCTGCCCCAGTTATTCTGCTACTGATTCATTCTAGAGAATTTTTAATTTCATTTATTGTGTTGTTCATCATTGTTTGTTTGCTGTTTAGTTCTTCTAGGTCTTTGTTAAACATTTCTTGTATTTTCTCCATTCTATTTCCGAGATTTTGGATCATCTTTACTATCATTACTCTAAATTCTTTTTCAGGTAGACTGCCTATTTCCTCTTCATTTGTTTGGTCTGGTGGGTTTTTACCTTGCTCCTTCATCTGCTGTGTGTTTTCCGCCTTCTCATTTTGCTTAACTTACTGTGTTTGGGATCTCCTTTTCGCAGGTTGCAGTTTCGTAGTTACCATTGTTTTTGGTGTCTGCCCCCAGTGGGTAAGGTTGGGTCAGTGGCTTGTGAAGGCCTCCTGGTGGAGGAGACTGGTGCCTCCACCAGTGTTCTGGTGGATGAGGCTAGATCTTGTCTTTCTGGTGGGCAGGACAGTGTCCGGTTGTGTGTTTTGGGGTGTCTGTGACCTTATTATGATTTTAGGCAGCCTCTGTGCTAATGGGTGGGGTTGTGTTCCTGTCTTGCTAGTTGTTTGGCATAGGGTGTCCAAGCACTGTAGCTTGCTGGTCATTGAGTGGAACTGGGTCTTAGTGTTGAGATGGAGATCTCTGAGAGAGCTTCTGCCGTTTGATATTGTGTGGGGTTGGGAGGTATCTGGTGGACCAATGTCCTGAACTCGGCTCTTCCACCTCAGAGGCACAGGCCTGACACCCCACTGGAGCACCAAGACCCTGTCAGCCACATGGCTCAGAAGAAAAAGGAGAAGAAAAAGAAAGAAAGATAAAAATAAAATAAAGTTATTAAAATAAAAAAAATTTTAATTATTAAAAATAAAAAAATTAAAGTAATTAAAAAAAGAAAAAAAAAAGAAAGAAGAGAGCAACCAAACCAAAAAATAAATCCACCAATGATAACCAGCACTAAAAACTATACTAAAAAACAAAAACAAAAACAAAAAACGGACGGACAGACCCTAGAACAATAACTGTAAATACTAAACTAAGATAAACATAAAACCAAAAACAAATTAGATGCAGAAAGCAAACCCCAAGTCTATAGTTGCTCTCAAAGTCCACCACCTCAATTTTGGGATGATTCGTTGTCTATTCAGGTATTCCTGAATAGATTTGCAGGGTACATCAAGTTGATTATGGAGATTTAATCCGCTGCTCCTGAGGCTGCTGGGAGAGATTTCCCTTTCTCTTCTTTGTTTGCACAGCTCCTGGGGTTCAGCTTTTGATTTGGTCCCGCCTCTGCATGTAGGTCGCCTGAGGGCATCTGTTCTTTGCTCAGACAGAACAGGGTTAAAGCAGCAGCTGATTACGGGGCTCTGGCTCACTCAGGCCTGGGGGAGGGAGGGGTATGGAATACAGGGCGAGCCTGTGGCGGCAGAAGCCGGCATGACATTGCAAACAGCCTGTGCGCCAAGTGTTCTCTCCAGGAAGTTGTCCCTGGATCACAGGACCCTGGCAGTGGTGGGCTGCACAGGCTCCCAGGAGGGGAGGTGTGGATGGTGACCTGTGGTTGCACACAGGCTTCTTGGTGGCTGCAGCAGCAGCCTTAGAGTTTCATGCCCCGTCTCTGGGGTCCGCGCTGATAGCTGCGGCTTGCGCCCATCTCTAGAGCTCCTTTAAGCGGCACTCTGAATCCCCTCTCCTCGCGCACCACGAAACAAAGCGGCAAGAAGAAGTCTCTTGCCTCTTCAGCAGTTCCAGACTTTTCCCGGACTGCCTCCTGGCTGGCTGTGGCGCACTAGCCCCCTTCAGCCTGTGTTCATGCAGCCAACCCCAGTCCTCTCCCTGGGATCTGACCTCGGAGGCTCGAGCCTCAGCTCCCAACCCCCACCTGTCCTGGTGGGTGAGCAGACAAGCCTCTCAGGCTGGTCAGTGCTGGTCGGCACCGATCCTCTGTGCGGGAATCTCTCCACTTTGCCCTCTGCATCCCTGTTGCTGCGCTCTCCTCCGTGGCTCCGAAGCTTCCCCCTGGCAACTTCCACCCCTGTCTCCGCCAGTGAAGGGGCTTCCTAGTGTGGAAACTTTTCCTCTTTCACAGCTCCCTCCCTGAGATGCAGGTCCCGTCCCTATTCTTTTGTCTCTGTTTTTTCTTTTTTCTTTTGCCCTACCCAGGTACGTGGGGAGTTTCTTGCCTTTTGGAAAGTCTGAAGTCTTCTGCCAGCGTTCAGTAGGTGTTCTGTAAGAGTTGTTCCACATGTAGATGTATTTCTGATGTATTTGTGGGGAGGAAGGTGATCTCCACATCTTACTCCTCCACCATCTTGAAGGTCTCCCCCAAAATGATAATTTTTAAGTGCATTTGAATTGTAGCAGAAAGTCCAGTTGTGCCAGCATGGGCAATTTGGCCCAGCATATTGACACAGAATGTTTTTTCGTTTTTAATTATAACATACAATCTGTTCTGAGATGATTTCCATCTAGACACAGGTGTCCGATTAGATGACAAGTGGTGGCCGGTATTGATCTTCCCACATGCCGAGGATTTATGAGCTTACCAGTCATGTTTACAGTTAAACTATTTATTTATGTACATCTGTTGTTCCTTTCTTCTCATAGTCTCTCTGATCTGCCTCCATTTTTGGCTGAGAGGGCTGATGCTGAGAGAGGAGAAGAGAGGTCTCCAGCAGTCACACTAGTTCATGTTTCCTCAGGAAACAGGAAGGATGCCAAGGAAGGTAACCTTCAGATGCATGTGTGCAAAGGGACTAAGTCTTCTCATTTGTTTTCCTTAGGGTGCTTCTCACAGAGTGAGACCCTCAATACATATTTGTCAGGCTAAGGAAAGGGAAAATAATTCTCTATTCCAGGGAAGGTTCAGGGGAGAACCAGGAGGACAAAGGAACATTCTGTGAATAACCTAGGGATGCAGGGGAGTTTAGCATGGAAGGGGGCTCAGGAGGGGCCCAGAGGAGGTCCAAGATGGGATGTCAGGAGACACACATCAGTACTCTTGGAACAGGACAGACACTGTGGGTCACATGTTGAGTGGTGACTTAGGACAAAAGAGGCAAGTCGTGATGAGACCTCAGGGTCCCAAATAGTGAAACTGTGCAGTTTGACTGTAATGACAGATGACTAGGCCCTGTGGTACCCAGAGTCTGAGGGCAGTGGTGGGGGGGAGGGATGGGCACGCTCTGGGATGCTTGTGCCCAGCCAGTTTCTGCAGACCCTAGCTCAGAAGCTGTCCTCATTCCCGGCGGTTAGGAGAGCACTCTGGGCACACTCCATCCCTGATCCAGGAGAGGCTCCACAGGAGTGGCCCCATCCCAGGGTGTGGACACAAAGGATGTGAAGACAGTGCAGCTCAGCCTCTATCACCACTGTCACGCATGCGCAGCCCACACTGCCCAGGCATTCTCAAACTCACTTAAAGCCTCTGTAATCTGGGGCCAGAGTGAGAACTCGGTCCCTCTCCTTCCCAACATAATTAGGAGCTACAGGAATGGCACTTCTGGCTCTGTCTGCATTGTGCTACTGGGGAGTCATGGGAAAACACAACCTCAAGATGCAATTATTATTATCATTATTATTATTTTGGCCACGCCATGGGGCCTGTGGGATCTTCGTTCTGCAACCAGGGATCCAACCACACACCCTGCAGTGGAAGTGCAAAGTCTTAATCCCTGGACCACCAGGGAAGTCCCAAGATGCAATTATTTTTATCCTCTCTTCTACAATCCTCCTTCCTCCTTTAAAGTTCTTGGTCCAGAGCAAATTTTTCTCCTTTAGAAAAAAAATCAGGAGATTCTGAATGCCTGGTCCATAGGCAGGGAGAGCAAATATTAGGGAGAGGAAGAGCCTGGCACGTCCCTGGGGCCCTGGGCTCAGTCTCCAGGAACAGTCCCATCTCCCAAGGAAAACAGCACCCTCAAGGCCTTTGGGGCTGGCTGTAAGCAGCACTATCCCAGGACCTACCCAGATAACCTGACTGTGTCCACTCATCTCCAACAACAACTTACAAAATCAATTAAGTGGAACCATATGAAATTACCAGTAGTTCTACCAATTACCCCAAAATGGAAATTTCATAGGGCTCAACCTAACATGATCTAGGATAATAACTCCTCCTGTGTCCCTACACCAACAATAAATAGTTAATTGAGGTATAGACAGTAAAAATTAAACATCCTAGTTCCCAGTCCTCAGCCACTAGCCAGCAGCTTCCAGGAAAGGGTACAGAAAAAGGTGCTTTTGGGCTTCCCTGGTGGCGCAGTGGTTGGGAGTCCGCCTGCCGATGCAGGGGACACGGGTTCGTGCCCTGGTCTGGGAAGATCCCACATGCCGCGGAGCGGCTGGGCCCATGAGCCACGGCCGCTGAGCCTGTGCGTCCGGAGCCTGTGCTCCGCAACGGGAGAGGCCACAGCAGTGAGAGGCCCGCGTACCACAAACATAAATAAATTTTTAAAATAAATAAATAAATAATAAAATAGGTGCTCTTGTAGCATCATTTTTTGGTTAATTTCGCACAGCAGCATAAATTGACTCAACTTGACAATACTGCTGGTTTTGCCTCAAACGCCCCCAATACAAATGTCTACAGGGTTTTTCCCAGCACCCATCAAGCCCGTGCATGCAGCAGAACTTTCACGAAGCCACTCCTCTGCTCAAGAGCCTATGGTGGCTCCTTATTAACAGCTTTGAGGGCCAAACCCTTGACATGGAAGGTGCTCCCTCATCCAGCGGCCCCTCACCCATCCCAGCCCGACTCCACTGTCACTCTCCCACCCATCCAAGCCTCACCATCATGTAAGACCTGAGACCCATGTCCACCACCAAACCTTCCCTGACTTCACAAGTTCACAGTCAGAGCTCCCTCGTCTGACTCTCTGTTCATTCATTAAACATTTCATTTGAATGCTTGAGACCCTTCCTTTTGCACACCTCAGCTCACTGTTACTTTATCTTCAAAGGTGTAAGTATTCTCAACCAAATTCAGGCTCTCCAAAGGCAGAGACTATGGATTATGCAAACTCTCTTCCTCTGTCCTAGTACATATTGATGAGCACATGAGATTTGGGAAACCCATTTTCAGTCCTAACATCAGCACATATATCATGTCTCAGGCTTCTGGCTCTCCTTGTAAATAATTGAGTGTCATTAGTTTCCACATTGGTAGACATCCCACAACAGACCTTAACTAGATGAAACAAGTAACGTTGACAGAAAACACGATCACAGATATCCACTGACTGCCAGTAAATGTACCAAGGTAGCATTTGTCAAGAACAGCTAATACAGGCAGGGAAGAGCAGTGTATTTCTTCAGAGTTTTGTGAAAGCTTCATTTTAGAGTTGCACAAAGAATGTGAACATGGGGTCAGAAGCTCTAATTTAAATCCTGGTCCTAAAAGGCTCTAAGTACCTGTGTGACCTTCGGAACATTATGTGATATTTCTGAGCCTCAGTTTCTACATGGGCTAAATTTGGTACCTCACCCCTGCCTGCTGCTTAGCATAGAGTGGGCACTCAGACTGTGTTTATTTTCTTCCCTCTCCCTCTCCAACCTCTTGTAACCTTGGGTTTCCCCCAAATCCACATACATGTCAAGGGCAAAGAGTACACGATGCTAAATGTGACTCAGCAGGGTGTATTTGTCATTTATGTAGTGACTGAAATAGAAAACCAGTAGGGACAGGATATTAAGAGAAACACTTGGGCAGATCTAAGCGTATGGCTCTTGTGGGGAGAGAAACTTCACGTTCACTGATCCTAGAATTACCTGACTGGTGTGAGCCAATAAGCTCAGTTACTGCATAAGCATTTTGCTGTTATTACCTCTAATGGGTTTGGCTCCTAGCAACTGTGCCTCCTGATACCACAATTCAGATGAATTAACATAACCCAGTTTCACGACGGTCATCTCTATGTTTTTCCACTGAAAAGGCTACCAAAACGACTGGAAATCACATGAACCCAGTTTCTTTTCTAATCATTTATTATTCCTTTGTTCAGGCTGCTAATCATCAAGTTTAGGGTCAAGACAAAGTAATGAAAATATTCTGCTAAAATGAATCTTTTCTTTATCTTCTTTCATCAGAACAAAGGGAGTGTACCTTTTCCTAGCCATTTTTTAAAAATTATTTATTTATTTATTTATTTATTTTATTTGGTTGCGCCGGGTCTTATTTGCAGTAGGTGGGCTCCTTATTTGCCACACTCAGGCTCCTTAGTTGTGGCATGCAAACTCTTGGTTGCGGCATGCCATGTGGGATCTAGTTACCTGACCAGGGATGGAACTCAGGCCCCCTGCACTGGGGGCGTGGAGTCTTAACCACTGTGCCACCAGTGAAGTCCCTTCCTAGTCATTTTTTAACCATAACCCATATGCCTAATTACACCACAAAGAAAAACTACCTCCAAGGTCAGCATCCACTTTGGAATTCTTGACTTGGCTCCTATAATAACATGCTAGAAAAAGAAATGGGAGAATCACACCCAAATTGCTATAGGATATAAATAATACATAATCACTCTTTAAGCATTTCCTAATCCTGAGTATTAAAAGAAATGGAAATTGGTGTTTTAAAACATCTGGTAATATGCAATGCAACAACACAAAAATGCCTGGAAAATAAAAGTCAATATAATGCATCTAATGACATGTAATCCCCCTTCCTAGCAGGGAAGCTCCACTTGAAATACTTTCCCTTCTATCAGCCTTTCATTCCTTAATGGTGTCACCAGACTTATGGCCTCAGTAGGCAGAGCTAAGAGACGATTCACCTCCATTCTTCTGTGGGAGATGGAGTGGAACTGGCTGAAATCATTTTCCTTTTCACTGAGTAATCACTTGTCCTGGGCTTTTTCCAGGGCTTTGTTTGGGAACAAACTCATTTTGCTCATATGCAAATCTGAGGCAGGAGAAACATTTGCGAACTTACATTTGATTATGGAAACATCCCAAGGAGGATTTCCTAAACGAATAAAAAATTGGAACGCAGCCCTTTACTAAGCCTCGAAAATGCTACTGTTTCATAACTGGGAGCCCTGGCCAATGGCTGTATTGATCAAAACTGGGGAAATTAACAAGGGTAAGGTAATAAAATGAAATGCCATGCTATTTATTGTCTGTCATCACTGATGACACTCTAATTAATGTCATGGCTACCTAATCTTCTTTATTACCAGCAGGACATCAACCAAGCCATCAGAAACAGAGTAATTAAAAAGATGTTTTCCAGTTCTCATCTCAGAGGTGCCCCAGTTTTGGGTTGTTTTTTATCTGCTGACCTTCCCATGCCAATTCCCCAAGTGCCTCTCAGCATGTTAGCACGAGAGCCCTCTATGGTCTCCCAGTGAGGAATGTTTGTCAGTCCTTGTTACAACGGATGCCTGATACATGTTTTCTAAGCTACTGGCTGATTTAACGATGACCTTTACTGTCCCAGCTACCTTGAAATTGTGATGCATTTTATGCAGTGCCTCTGTTGTTTACAAGGGGATTCTAAAGTGAACCAGCTTACATGTCGTTCCTCGTTTTCAAAGCTAATCTCTGACGACCCTCAATAATTCTCATCCTCCCTCCCTCAGTCTTCTGCTCACCCTGATCTGGTCTTGCATATGCTACCCATCTCATAATCACATCACAGTTTCCACTTCCTCCTCTGCTAGTTTTATTTTGTCTGAAGAATCTTCATGCTCCATGCAAGGCAGAAGGTATTCTCGTCTCTCCTCAGACGTCCCAGGTCACACCAAGACAAAGAGGACTGACGACCGAAGTATGAACTTTTCCCTGTTGTCACTCACCTGCCTCCTTTGAGCATCCTGCTAAAGTGGCAAAGCCAGCACCTCCCATTTCCGATATACCGTGCTCTACAGGGCAGGGCTTCTCAAATGCTATTGTGCACACACACCACTGGGGACCATGTTGAAGTGCAGGTCCCAATTCAGTCAGTCCAGGTCGAGGGTGGGGCTGAGATTCGGCAGCTCTAACACGGTCCCATGTGATACAATGCTGCTGGCCCAAGGACCACACTTTGAGAAGCTAAGCTATAGAGAGAAGTTCCAAGTATCCTTCCAGGAATGCTGGTCAACCATTAGCATTTTGAAAGCGGCCCATAAACGATTCCCTAAAGTAGTGTTATAACAAACAGTATCTTTATTTTCATAATGCGGATAAGTGATATGTGATAGGTAATCAAAACAGGACATCACCCGTGCAGTGGAACACAAAATGCACTCATGATTTCCTTGCCAAACGGTTTTCTTTCAAGTACAGCAAACAGAAACGGGGGAGGGAGTGATGAAGGATTTGACTACCCAGAGTGGACCAGCAGCATCGGTATCCCCTGGGAGATCATTAGAAATGCAGAATTTCAGACCCCACTCCAGACCTACAGAATCAGATTCTGATTTTTTTTTTTTTTTTGCGGTACGCGGGCCTCTCACTGCTGTGGCCTCTCCCGTTGCGGAGCACAGGCTCCGGATGTGCAGGCTCAGTGGCCGTGGCTCATGGGCCCAGCCGCTCCGCGGCATGTGGGATCTTCCCAGACCGGGGCACAAACCCATGTCCCCTGCATTGGCAGGCGGACTCTCAACCACTGCGCCACCAGGGAAGCCCTCAGATTCTGCATTTTAACAACATCCCCAGATGATCCGACGCACATTGAAGTTTGAGGAGCACTGCTTTGGACTGTCTCTTACTTCATCAAACCAGTTAGTGGAACCAAAATATACAGAGCACAGCGGGAGGGATCCGAAGGTCCTTGGACTAGTACATGTCCATTTGATTAACCCCGAGAGCATGGCAGTGTGACCCAACCAAATCCAAACTGGGATCCAAGGCAGCCAGTGGCCCAGGGCTGGGACCTATTTGCACCAGTTGCCAACTGGGCAGGAAGGGAGTGGGCGAAGGAGGCAAAGGAGATGTTCTGTGCCCAGGTATAACGGACACCTGGGAGGAGATCAGGCCTAGGGGCAATGACAAAAGAGGGGACAGCTTGGCATCTATGCCCTGCCCTCCAAGTCTTGGAGCACAGGGTTAAGGATGGATGCTGAGGGAGATGTGTTTTGAAAGCCTGTGTGAGGCACTGGGACCAAATGCGGAGGTACAACAGAGTAAGCAGAGAACCAGCCCCCTGCCTCCCCAGCACAGCAGGAGGGGGCAAGGCGGTGCCCTGGGGACACATTGGCAGCCAGGGGACAGCAAGGCCAGGGGAAGTGAGGAGTGACATCATGACTGGAGGAAAAAGAGGAGCCACAGTGCACCTGAGCACAGGTGACGTCCTCCCCGGGGGACTCCGAGGACTTGGGCTGAGGTCCTGTGAGAGCAGGCGGGGCTGCTGGGACTCCACGCTGGGCATTAATATTAACATGGCCTCATTTGCTCCCAGGCTGGTGAGGCCTCGGACATGCCAGTGACCACGACAATAACCTCTCCAACTGCAGGTCCTCCAGATGAACCCTTCTCCCGCCTTCTGACTATTCCGTCACACGAAGCCTTCACGCTCCTCTTTTTGCTTTGTTGCCCTGGGTGCCACTGTTGTCCTTCACGTTGTCCTCCTTTGTGACATCCGATACCGGTTTGCTTTGACTGAAGCTTCCCCTGGGGACAGCTTTTCTTTCGGTCTGACCCCTGGGTTTAATGTTTCCTCCCAACAGTTGCCAACTCATCCACGATCGCATCCCTGGGATGTCACCACTCACTCAGTAAAATTCCAAGAGGGCACGGCTGCCAGGCCGGGCTGTGGTTTCCTATGATCTGGATTTTTAACCCCAATTGTCTGTTACAGATCAGAGATTCATAATAACCTTGATTTGGGCTGAGTTTTGCCTTTCTCAGTACTGTTCAGGGAGCCTCAAGGGGTTGTGTTTATTTGGACAGGGAGCACTAAAGTACATCCCACCTTGGGACCTGTCTCCAGTTGACTTGATGCCTGCAAGGCTTCCTATTTTCCTTCTTCTGTCTGATTATCACACCCCAAGGCCTTCACCAGCCTACTGATCTCCACGGGACTGTGTCACAACAACATTCAAACACTGGGCTAGACAGAGCTTTACCACACTCCATCCCTACAGGTGAGGTTGAAGAAATCACTCTAAAAGCACACTCCTCCATCATCTTTCTTGTAGAGAGGTGAGCACTTCTCATTCTTTTCTACTTCTCTATGCTTTGGTTGAACGGATCTTAGATTGATGTAAAGACACCTGGAATATTTGCACCATCTGCCAGTGCCTCCCTGCAGACTCTCACCCCTCATTATCAGATGCTTATCTGAGGGGCAGGCACAGAGCTCCACTATCCATTATTGGGACTTCCCTGGCAGTCCAGTGGTTAGGACTCTGCACTGTCACTGCCAAGGGCTCAGGTTCAATCCCTGGTCGGGGAAGTAAGACCTCACATGCTGTGTGGTGTGGAAAAAAACAAAAAACAAAAAACAAAAAGCTGCCATTATTGTAAGGACAGAGGAGGCAAAGAGCTTGTGGATTCTTTAGAAAGTGGTTTTTAAACGATTTTGACTTCTTGGTAAGACAACCTCCACGTACAACGTATAATTAAATAGCAAGCGAGTAAAACAATTTAAGAGGAAATGTTACAAAAATATACATGGTTTTCATTCATATTCAGAAGTGACACATTTGGAAAACACTGGGGCTGCTCATGTAAAATAATAATAAAGGAACATGACGAATAATTTTGAGCCAATAAATAAGACAACTTAATGAAATGGATGGATCCCAAGAAAGATACATATTATCAAAGTTCACTCAAGAAGAAATAAATACCCTAAGTATCTGAGGTTTAGATACATCAGGCTGAGGAAGAACTGTACATAAATATTTAAGGCATGGTCATTACATGATTGATTGGATTTACTGGTGAATTGCTTACGTGGAAATATGCATCCTTTGTAAACAAAAGTAATGCCATGGATCCAATCTAAGAAAGATGCAAAGGAGGATCTTAAGAAGGACCCGTGTGTTGGACGCAAAGCCTGTGTGGGTGAAAATCTTTGCGTGTTCGATCTGAAAGGGCTGGTAGCCCAACACTCTCAATTTTTAGATACAACTGCTAACCAGAGAGAGTAAGCAATTAGCCCAAGGCCACACGGCTAGTTAGTAAGAACTGAAAGAATTCTTCCACAGATCCTGAATCTTTTGGAGCAATGGTTCAGACAGGTTTGGGGGAGTCATTTGTAACCATGGAATAAAGCAAAGCTCACGGGATCATCCAGAGGAAATGGAGCCGGACTCAGACTCATCAACAGGCAACAATACCTACGCAAAGCAGGCTCACTTTAGCTTTACTCCAATTATTAAGCCATCCAGCATCCCAACTTGGTAAAATAAAGTCACCCAGTGTTCCTGCAGCTGGCAATAAACAAGTGAGCTTGTCCCTGATGTCCCTGTAGACAGGATGATCTAAAAAAACAACTCCCTGAAGTGAATTAAGATTCCAAACAAAGAAGAGTGATGTTAGGGGAAAGCAGATTAAGGTACAAACTTTTCTTCCTTTAGGGAATTAAAACTGGGTTTGGTTTTCCTCTCATTGGAAAGTAGGGGAAATCACAGTGCCAAGACCCTGACTGCATCCAACAGGTTCTGTAAAGCTCTACCAGTGGCCCCAATATCCACCCTGAGTGCCAGAGCCAAGGGGGGGCCTCTCCTACACCTCTGCTGGCAGAGTACCTGGTGGTCCTCACTGCCATGGGAGCCTGCACGGCCACCACCAGCCCCACCTCCCAGGATGGCTACAAAGACCATAGCAAGATGACAGGCAGAAGGTCACCTGCATATAGTAAGCATTCAGTCCCTCGTGGTTAAATCAGATTGACAACGGCGGCACCAAGGCTACAGCTCTTCTATTAAGAAGCCAATCTCAGTGCGCAGAAACTTAGGTGGTTCACTCAAACAGACCGACTGCTGCATCTAGGCTTTTTTGCGGCCACGGCTCACGGGCCCAGCTGCTCCGCGGCATGTGGGATCTTCCCGGACCGGGGCACAAACCCGTGTCCCCCGCATTGGCAGGCGGACTCTCAACCACTGCGTCACCAGGGAAGCCCTGCATCTAGGCTTTTTGAGAGCATCATTTACAAATATTTCCACAAAGACTGCTGCCTTCCGAGCCTTGATAGGGGTAGACCTTGGCAGTTCTGGCTTCTCTAGCTGTGGTTAAGCTTCTTCAGGATCCCCTGCAATGCTATCTCTTGGCATTTGCCCAAAAATATACGATTTGCAGGGGTGGAGTCTACTAAGTAAATGGGCCTTGCTTGGCAAGATTCCAAACACCCAGCCCTGATGCCAGGCATGTGTGGTAGACCGTCCATAAACAGGTATTGCATGAATGAACCCAGTAAATCCATAGTCATGTGCAGGAAAACAGCCTTGCAGTTGAGTTCACAATCCTCAGAATGTGCCGGGTGATCAAATCCTGTACTCAGGATTTTTCAGCTGTTTCTGCCCCCAGTAGCTTTCTATCGAAAGCTACTCAGTCATCAACACACTATGGGGTCAGCACAGTCATGGACCCTGCAGGTGCCCACCCAGATGCTCTTACCAGGGGGCGGCTGCCACTCACCAGCTCTTATGACTGATGACGACAGGAAGGGTACAAAAGACGGGCTCCTTAGCCCACGGTAAGACCAGCTCCTTGGTGCAGTGCAAGCCCCAGAACTCCCAGCTGAGACCACATCCTTGCTTAGCTGCGTCTCCCGCTCACCTCACTCCCCAACCCCCTTCTCCTGCCGGCCCTCCCCCGAAAATCACATGCACAAGAATCCCAATCTCAAGTTCTGTTTCTAGGGAACACAGACCCACACCACTGCCCCAAATTATGAGAGGTCTTTATATTTTATTATTTTATTTTATTTTATTTTATTTTGGTGGGGGGCCACGCTGAGAGGCATGTGGGATCCTTATTTCCCCAACCAGGGATGGAACCCTCACCCCCTGCATTCAAAGCACAGAGTCCTAACTACTAGACCGCCAGGGAAGTCCCAAGAGGTCTTTAAATTAAAAAAAAAGAATGAACACTAAGTGTTTTGTGTTTCGTGGCATTTTCCGAATTCGTAAGTAGAAGGCATTTCTTCTCTTCTGTTTCATTAAAAACAAAAGGCAATTAATTACCCAGAGATGCCTGGAGTGTCTTCAAGCTATTTCTTTCACACACCATTCTTAGCTTTGTTCAGGTCTGCGATGGATCTAATATCATTTCTCCAAGAAGCCTTCAACCCACTCTCAATAAGTATGAATATGTATATGTAACATGTATGAAGACCCTCAACTGGGTCCACCTCCCTCCTTCACTCCTCTTGCTTCTTCTTCATGGAAACTTACCACTATTGGTGTTACAACATTTGCTTTTGCTCTACATTTACAGATGCTTTAATCTGTCTCCCCAGCTCTCTAGGTCTGTTCTGATACAATAGCCATCAGCTACATGTGGCTATTTTCAATTTAAATTGAACTTAATAAAAATTGCTGTGCCTACCACAGTGGCATATAGTAGACACTCAATAAATATATGTGAGCCAAAAGAAAGGGTACAAATGAACTTATTTACAAAACCGAAGTAGAGTCACGGATGTGGAAAACAAACTATGGTTACCAGGGGATGGGGGGGGAGGGATAAATGGGGAGATTGGGATTGACATATACACACGACTATATATAAAACAGATGACTAATAAGAACCAGCGGTATAGCACAGGGAACTTCTATTCAATACTGTGTGATGGCCTATATGGGAAAAGAATGTAAAAAAAAAAGAGTGGATAGATGTATAACTGATTCACTTTGCTGTACACCTGAAACTAACACAACATTGTAAATCAACTATACTCCAATAAAAATTATAAATAAATAAATAAAGGTAAGTGAAAGAATGGTTCCTGGTGATCGTCTGTGATTTCCTAATATCTAATTTTGTAACTTTTTACACTTTTTATGCTTTATCAGAACAGGATGGAGAAATGAAGGATGGGCTAACTTATGTGTTGGCACCCCACAGGGACAGGGCTGATGCTATGTGTCAGGTAGGTGCCTCAACTGATAAATGCCAAGAAGCTCAGTGGCTACCATAATAAAAGGTTCTTGTTCCTATGAAATCTCGTGTGGACTAAGCAGCCTTCCTCCATAGCACATCCTCCTGGGTTGCCGCAGTGGTGGGAGAGACAATGGCAGTCAGTGCCTGCTTTCATGAGAAGTGACACACAGCACTTCCACCCATAGTCCAGTGGCCCCAACCAACCCAAAGGTCTTGGGTTGGACTCTCCCCAAAGCAGAGGCTGGGGAAAGGATTTGGGTTTATTGGGGAGGTGATGCTGGGATGTACTGGAGGAGGCGAAAGAAATGAGGCAGTACAGCAGCATGAATGAGCAGGTTACTGCTGTGAGCAACCTGGACTCAGCTCTGCTGGGAACCTCTGGGGAGAACAGTAGAGCATGCCCAAGGGTTGGCCCACCAGTGGGGCAAGGAAACTGTGATATGTATCCACCCATTCCCCTCCATCAGTGGTTCAGGGCTGCTTCTAGGAGCACTAACTGCCCAGAACTTCTGGCTTTCCCCAAGAATGGTCCAACCATGCCCCTGCAACCAGAGAAAGCCCTCCAGTCGGATTGCAGTGCATTGTAGGGGAAACATCAGAACGAGGACTGTGGGCAGGGACTTATAGCATCTGCTAAAGAAGGGAAGCATGTGGATATCTGGAGAGCACCAGCTGTCTCTATATAAAGACCCAAGCTCCAGAGGATTCTGGTTGTAGCCAATCCGAAACCAACACAGCATGTGAATGAAACTGAACAACCAGCTTCATCCAACCCATTCCTGGAAAGACACTCCTAAAACCAAGGCTATTATTGCTGGGAGATCTGCTCATCCAATCGGCCCTGAGGTCCAAAGATGCTCCTTGAAGGGTGCCCTGGACTAGTTTGTGGGTGTGGAGATGGCTGTTAGGAAAAATGCTCCACAAGTTTGGGGGGATTCCAAGCCTGTTCACAAGTAGTATGTGGTCTCTGGGGATGACCGGTAAGCACTTGCTTACAAACCATTTATCACAAGTTCCAAAGAGACGGAGCAGAGGAAGGGCACATGTATCCCTGGAGGGCCTGGGAGGTGCTGCCATGAAGGTGATGCCTACGAAGAGGCCAAGAGACAAGTGGAAATTTGTCAGGCGTGAGGACATGCAGGATGGAAGCCACTTCCAGTAGCTTGGTCCCGTTGGTGTGTTAGGTTAGTAATTCACACAAAGAGGAAATACCAAGCTACCTTTTAAATTAATTAATGCTGAAAACTTTCATTAACACAAGATTTCACTCTAACCACCAGAGATTTGTTTCTGTGACTTTTTTTTTTTTTTTTGCAGTATGCGGGCCTCTCACTGTTGTGGCCTCTCCTGTTGCGGAGCACAGGCTCCGGACGCGCAGGCTCAGCGGCCATGGCTCATGGGCCCAGCCGCTCCGCGGCATGTGGGATCTTCCCGGACCGGGGCATGAACCCGTGTCCCCTGCATCGGCAGGCGGACTCTCAACCACTGCGCCACCAGGGAAGCCCCCTCTGTGACATTTTTACTTGTGTGTTTGGGTTGCCTCGTGTTTTCTGCCCTCTGCTTCAACAAAGTGCAGTTTCCATACTTCTTGTTATGTTATTACCTAGAGACCATTTAACTGGCAGCACGCCTGCCCTCTCCTCGGAGAATTTTGAGCTTCTCTGTCCAAAAACACAGAGTGGAAAGTGAATCGTTGGTGCTCTTAAAAACTGAAGGCAGGGGGCTTCTCTGGTGGCGCAGTGGTTGAGAGTCCACCTGCCGATGCAGGGGACGTGGGTTCATGCCCCGGTCCGGGAAGATCCCACATGCCACGGAGCGGCTGGGCCCGTGAGCCATGGCCGCTGGGCCTGCGCGTCCGGAGCCTGTGCTCCGCAACAGGAGAGGCCACAACAGTAAGAGGCCCACGTACCGCAAACAAACAAACAAACAAACAAAAAACTGAAGGCAGATCACTAAGCTCACATGATATGGGATGACAGCTTCAATCTCAAAACCATCCCCAACTTTTCAAATGTTTTGCATTTTCCTCAAACATACAGAAGACAAAAAAAGTGTGTGATTAATTAGGCAAAGTGTTGCCAGAGCCCTCTCCCACGGGTCAGAAGCAGCACTCACAAGAGACAGGCTAACTCAGAGCATCCGAATGAACCCTAGCTAAGTGTCCTAGAGAGGAAAAAACAGATACCCCAAGGTGCAACAGCTCCTCGGAAACTGGTTCAGGAGGGCTCAAGTCAGTTAGCAAAGGTGGGATGGTGGATATGGCTGAACAAAGCTCTGCCCTAAAGCTCATCTGTTATTCCCGTGGATGCGTGTGGTGCTCCCTCTCCTCCCCTTGGGCAGCGGCACCATCAACCCTGTCCCCTGCCCACCCCCCCAACCAAGAGTCAGCTGGGACTCCCATTCCCTTCATTCACTGCCCACATCCAGTCCATCTCCACTCCAAGTCCTGGAGATTCCATTTACTTTTTGGGGGGGGGGTCATGCCACATGGCTCACGGGATCTTAGTTCCCCTACCAGGGATTGAACCTGGGCCCTCAGCAGTGGAAGTGCCAAGTACTAACCACTGGGCCGCCAGGGAACTCCCTCTACTTCCTAAATGTCTCTCAAATCTGACACCTCCTCTCCATTCTCTTAACTACTTGCTGCTTGAATGCCCCCTCCTCCACCATGACATTGGACCTGAACCATCTGTCTCTGGCTTTTCTTCCTACCCCTCACCTACCCACACACCTGGACAAAGTGAGGTCGCTAAACCATAAAGTGGGTCATCTTTCCTCTGCCCCAACTAAACACTCCAGTGGGTTTCCACCTGTTTCTCAAATTCTGGGGGATCTTCAGACATAATCTGGGGGTTCAAAAGTTCTCCAAAATTATTTTTTGTTTAACTTTGTGCTTTCACTTTAATGAGCATCTTTTGTGTTTGTTTTTTTTCTTTTTTTTTCGGTACGCCGGCCTCTCACTGCTGTGGCCTCTCCCGTTGCGGAGCACAGGCTCCGGACGCGCAGCCTCAGCAGCCATGGCTCACAGGCCCAGCCGCTCCGTGGCATGTGGGATCTCCCTGGACCGGGGCACGAACCCGCGTCCCCTGCATCGGCAGGCGGACTCCCAACCACTGCGCCACCAGGGAAGCCCAATGAGCATCTTTTTAATAGAATATCAATAGAAACATATTCTGGAACATCCAAATGAGCATGTTATGACCAAGTGCTGCCACATAATTCCACTGTGTGTATTCCTGCATTTATGGTATAGTTGGCAATAAGAAATATGATTATTATTATTATTTTAATTGCCATAGGCTAATAAGAAAACAAGTCAGACTTAATACAGACAAAGGAAACTGATGAGAAAACTGAGCCATCATATAACCTATGTGGTACGGCACACAGCCTCCCATAAGAATGGAACAACTGTTTTTAGACCCAGAAACAGTGATTTGGTTTTAGCAAGAATGACTTCATTCATCACATTAAATTCATGCAGTTAATCTGAATTTACTCGATTTGTAGCTGTGTTGATATTTTATTCATATATTTGTTTTGGTTTTATGGTCATATGAGAGCTCTAAATATAAAGTGCTTAGACATATTTGAATTGCACTATAATAAAAATAATTTAATCCACCACTAGATGCTATAAGATTTCTTTTTCCTTTAAATAAATTCACATATTACTCCCATTTGAGAAACTCGGGCTTTCAGAATGAGGTTTAAGCTACAAAACAAGGCATACGTGGGAGAGACAGTGACATTCTCTGAACTTTCATCCACACACCCCTTATTGTTTCCCAGCCCCCTCACCATTGGTTCTGGCCAATGGGCTGTGGCATAAGCAACGATGCATCAGCTCTAGGCTGAAACACAGAAGAGCCAGAGAGCAACTCTCCCACGATCTCTTCCTGCGCTGGTGACCACATAGGCCAATTTTTCCAAATGGTGTGGCTGCAAGATGGGAAAGCTCTGTCAGCTTGGCCCTCCACTGACCTATGAAGGACACACAGTGGAAGTGAGAAGTAACTGTTGTTGTGTGAAGCTACTAGATGATGAAGTTGATTTGTTACTGCAGCAGAGCTTAGCCTATCCTGACTAATACATCTTCAGGAACAGCAATCTACCTCACTGACCAAGCCCTTCCCATCATACTCCAGGCTGCAAACAACTTTTAGTTCAATGACTTGAACACATCAAGTTGTTTCATGGCACCACCTTACCTTTGCACATGCTGCTCCTTAATCCTAGAATGCCATTCCCCACACTCTTCTGCCCTCTTCCCTATCCTGCCATTGTGATTCATCCTTCAAAACCTAGTTCAGATATAATTACCACCAGGACATTTTCCCCCCTTTTCCAACGCTCTTCCCCCCTTCACCATTACCCATCAACTCTACAGAATGCTTATCTTGCCATGTGATAATTACATGTTTACATGCCTGTCCCTACCCTACCTCCAAACACACTGTGGCAGGGTCAGTGGCTTATTCATCTCCACACTATCAAGACCAGCATGCAGCAGAAGTAGGCAGCATTTGGCCATTTGGCCAGGAAGAGCTTCCTCCAGGGGGCTGGTCCTAAGGCACTGGAAGGAAGTTAAGTTAGATCCATCACACCCCTGGAGGAAACACCTGACTCAACAGCAACAAGTCCAGTGAGCCTCAGCTGTCTCTGCCCCAGTCCCAGGCCAGACACGCCAAGGAATCCTGAACCCACCCCATCATCTCCCCAAACACATTGCTCTTCAGCCCCCAGGAAGGACTCAGACTTTACGTGGGGCGGCGGGGTTGGGGGACAAGGGGAGCAGCATAGGGCCTTGTACTCAAAGTGTGGTCCACACTTAAGACCTGAGGAGCTAGTGAGAAAAGCAGAACCTCAGGCTCCATCCCGACTCCTGGTTCAGAATCCACATTTTAGCAAGATCCCCAAATGATTCATATGCCCAATAACATTTGAGAGGCACTGGCCCAAGGTACCCAAACAGAATTGCTCCAACCTGAAAGGTAACTTTAATAACAATACTTTTATACACTGATGTATGCAATTATATCTCAATAAAACTGGAAGAAGAAAAAAACTCATGAAAAAAAATAACAATACTTTCTCTTTGTTATAATATCTGAAAAGTGCTTTACATCAGTGGTCTCCAGCCTTTTTGGCACCAGGGACCAGTTTCATGGAAGACAAGACGGTGGGGGGATGGTTCAGGCGGCAATGCGAGCGATGGGGAGCAATGGGGAGCGGCAGATGAAGCTTTGCTTGCCCGGCCCATCACTCACCTCCTGCTGTGCGGCCCGGTTCCTAACAGGCCACGGACCAGCCTTTTCAAAGAACTCCCCCACATACGGATCTTCAAAAGGGGCTCTGTGTTACCACCAGATGGTTTAGGCATTGAACAGGAGGCTACCAAAGGAAAAAGTGGGAAACTCTGGGTACCAGATACAATAGCCCCCTGGATGCAAGGAAAGGAAACATCATCAGGCAAGAGCCTCTGACTAACGAAGCCCGTCCAAGCCCCTCACAATGACCCCATGTCAAGGCAGAGGCCCCCTGGAAGGCCAGGCTGGTGGAGACACACCCACCCTCCCTGGAGTCTGTGGTATTGTGGTTCCACTGATCAAGACAGCCCTTTCTTTCCCTTTATTGTCTTTAGAAAGAAGCTAAGACATTTAATCAGCTCCACGTGTAACCAGAGAAAAGCAACACACCTGCCTGAAATATTCAAATATTTCGGAAAACATAGGAGGGAAATTTCCCTTGAACTGGTTAAAAGGGGGATGAGAGAAGCCAAGAGTGAGATCTTGGGACAATGAAGCAACTGTCCATTTTGTTTTGCTTTTCTGAGCATTACACTCAAGCACCATGCCACCCATTGGGCACCGCCGAAGGCACCCAGATGAGAAGTTAATGGCCTGGGCACAGGGGTCCATATGCTAGGAGGCACCTTGTGAAAATTCACACCAAGGCACTCTGCAGGCTAGCGCAGGCTACCCAGTGCTGATGATACAGCCCTACTCTAGAAATGTTTGATTGGGTTCCCTAGAATCAGATCCTGAGATAGGAATCCCTAGGAAAGTGTTTTATTGGGAAGTATTCCTAGGAAGAAACTGGTAGGGGAGTGAAGAAGTGAGTCCAGAAAGAGAAGCAAGCCCAGCAATGACCCCTGGAGATCAATGTGACACCACTCCACAGTGGATTTCTACAGACAGAGTATGTCACACCTGGCTGTGTCCCAATCAAGGGCAAGGCAGCGAGACTATATACACTCCGGCACCCATCAGGCATTGGTTAGGGGCTGCCCCCAGGGGAGATGGCAACTCCCAGGCCCGCCTTGCTCTCAGCTCCTTCAGACCAAGCAGACTCCAGCAGCCCCAACAAAGACGGTCATCCTCCAACGAAGGGGAGGGGCTGGCGGCTGGGAGTGAAAGCACCCAGGGTACCAGCGTGCACAAAGGGCTCTGAGGGGACACTGTGTCACACTGAAGTACCTGTGACAGTCCAGGGTCCAGTATTCCTTTCTCCAAGTTTTGCCCAAAGCCTGACCATGATAACGCTGACTCCATCTCAGCTATTCTGCGGCCTCACGGGGTTCTCACATTTCTTTGAGCTCACCATTAATGTACCTGGCTCAAAGACCTTTCAGACCTTCATGGAATGAGTTACAGAGCACCTTTCAGATATCGTTTTCTGCCTCTCTGTTCTTTTTCCAGGGAAGCATTTTCTGGCACCACCCAAAGCAATCCAAATATTAAACTGAAATGCTCTTATGAAGTTGGGCTGCCAGGCAAACCCAACATCCTTTTCCTTTTTTTCTTTCTTCCTGGGGCCCCTGTTTCTTGCTACCTTGCCCCTTAAGGATAAGCACAATGCTTGGCTACTACTCTAGATGCCCCATTCATTGTGATTGTGATTGTCAGCTCAACACTAGCCAACAGATCACCGCTGTAAGCAGTGACATGGACTTACTTCACAGCTCCTAACACAACCATAAAGGCCCAGGACCACTTAATGCCAAGATAATCAGGAAGGAAGGACCCAGCTTCAAGCTGACAGCTGTCGTCTTGGACAACACAGCAAGTAAATGAAAGGAGATGGAATCCACAGAGAAGGGGGTAAGACAGAGGGAGAACTAATGTTGGAAATGAATAGCAGCAGAGTTCTCTCCACAACTTCTCCTCACCCCCCACTCCCAGCAGGCGGATACCCCGAAAAGGTGTCTCCAGACGCCTCTGCCCAGCCCTGCACAGTCTTCTCCCCACCTCACAACACCTCGCCCCCAGAGCCAGACACCCAAGGCAGTATAAATGCTGTCCTATATTTGAAATTATTGATGGGATATTTCATGAACTCATTTTCTTTTTTCTGTTCATGCCCAAATGCTCTGCCTTTAGCCTTTTCCTCTATAGTCTTTAGTTCTTATTTGTGTTTCTTTATCTAGTTCTAAGGAGAATTTCCTTTCCTTTAGCTGGGTCACAAGAGCTGTGGAAACCTGGGTTCAAATCCCAGCTTGGTCGCTATTAAGCCATGTGACATTGGGAACCTCCGTTTTCTCATCTGACAAATGGGGATAAATCCATCTTCCTTACAGGTCTGTGGAGAGGATGGATGAAATGAGGTCAACTCTAGGTAAAGCACCTGACATGTCGACATGCTCAATAAAGCCCGGCTCCCTCGCGGGCGCCTTCCCTCTCCCACAGCCCCACCGCACCTCCCAGGATGCCCCCGCGTTTCCCAGGCCGGCCCCTCTGGACAGCGAGGGACAGGAACCCAGATCGGGACAACGTTAACCCCGACCCCAAGCAGGCGAGTTTCAGCTGGTGTGGCCACACACACACACACACACACACACACACGCACGCACCGCGCTTTCTCCGGGCACCCCCGCGGGACCGGCACTGAGGCCCCACAGCGCACGGAGCGGGCTCTCGAGTCGGGAAGACAGAAGGGCTCCCCCTACCCCGGCGGCGGCCCCGACCTGGTGGGCGCCAGAGCCCATGGCACTTACCCGGGGCGGGTCGAGCGGGGCAGCTGGGGGCGGGTCGTGCGGGGGGCGGCGGCGGGCGCGGGGCGGGCGCGGCGGCGGGCATGGCTCGGAGGCCCGGGAGCTAGGCGCGGGTCTTGGAGGCGCGGTGCCGCGGCTCGACGGCGGGGCGGGCGCGGCGTGAGCGGCGAGGAACCCGCTCCGCCCTCTCTCCTCGTTCCCTCCTGACGCCCGCCCCGCGCCGCGCAGCGCCGGGCAACAGCTACGGGGAACGTCTCTGGGGGCGCCGGCTTAGCAACCGCGAGCCGCTCAGCCTCTCTCCCCGCACCCGCACCCGCCCCTCCCTGCTCCGCGCGCCGAGCCGGGCGCTGCAGGTGGGCGGGGCCCGCTATGAACTTGCTCCCGCACCCCGAGTCTTCTCCAGGGAGCGCCCGAGGTGGCCCTCGGGGACCCCTCCGCAGCCCGCCTCTCTCCGCTCGCAGGGCGTGCCCTAGAGCCAAGCGTGGTCGGGCTTTGAAACAGCCTCGCCCACGTTCTCTGTGGGTGGCGGACCAAAGGCGTCCCCAGGACCCGGGCAGTCCTCGCCCCTCCTGGTCGTTCAGAGACCAGGCTTCCCTCACTGATCCCTTCCTCCTACGCCATCCCCGCTACGCTCACACATTGACCCTGCAGCCGTCCTATATCCTGCTTGCCCCACAGATTCAGAGAACTGCTCACACGCCGTCCACACCCGTGACCTCAAAGATACAGCCTGCAAACCTCCCTCCAGCCTCACGTCTTCCTGGTACCATCTAAAAGCTGCTCAATGGCCCTTGCGTTGTTTTACCCCTTCCAAGCCCACCACATATCTAATCCTCCCACTTGCAGATAGATCCCCCATGTTTGCAGTCACAATCCCATCTCCTCAAAGACTGGCTCCCAGGCCCCTCCTGGGAGAGATGATTAATGCTGGGAAGACCATGCCCATGTAGGGGAGCAGAATTTGCCACCCCAAACGATGTCTCTTTGGGATATTATTTTAAGCTGGTTATTTTCTGAGAAACAGCAGACATGGGGAAAACTCCGAAAACCAAGTAGGAGTTACCCCTGTGTAAGAAACATTTACATTGTAAAGGAAATCTCCATTTATTAGGTGTCTCCTTCACTGTACCTGGAAGAGGAGAAGAACCAAATCTCTCAAAATTCTTTTTTTTTTCTTTCATTTCTAAGTCTTTCCTGAGTATTGTCACCTCATTTCTGAGTTTTTATTTTTTTATTATTATATGAAACATATATTGTTATTTCTCAACATTTTTAAAAGCCCTTGATATAGAGCAAGTATTATTTTCCAAAATTATTTGAGCACACAGTTATATTAATATATCATGAAGAAATGGTTCTATAAAAGGAATAAAAGAGAGTTCATGTGCAAGAACTAAGGAAAGGTATTTAAAGACATTTTTTTTTCCCTTTGGTCCACTCTGCGAGGCTTGTGGGATCTTAGATGAGCCCCAGAACTCAACAGTGAAAGCACGGAGTCCTAACCACTGGACCATGAGGGAATTCCCTAGAAATTCTAATCAGTGGAGAAAGCAATGACAAATCTGCATCACAACCTTCCCCTTGTTTACTGTGCTTTTCATGGTAACCTCTACACCCTCAAGATCCTCTTTTGTCTTTAGTTGAGGATGGTGTTTAAGGTGAGGGCTTCAGCCATTTGGAAAGTTACTCAAGTTCTTCTGGGGCTCTCTCATGTATACATGTTATTAAACTTAGCTTGATTTTTCTCCTGTTAGTCTGTCTCATGTCAATTCTGAGACCAGCCAGAAGATCCTAGAAGGTAGAGGAAAATTTGTTTCTCCCCAACATCCACATCTCCACATGGCCACTGACATGATTACAGCAATGGTCTTGATGTTGCCTTGATCTATCAGGTCACAGAGTGGCCTTGTCTGATGCTGGTGTTTTGTGAAATTGTTCACGTTCTGCAGAACACTAAGACTGAGGCCAGATCTGCTCCCGTATGTCAGGGTCTGTCTTTCTCTTCCTCACACATAACAAGAAGTCTAGGAGAAGGCTATTCTGCGCTGGTTCAGCATCTCAGGGGTAACCTTAGGTATAAATCTCTTTCCAGGTTTCCACATGGCCCCCTTCAACATATTGCCTTTTCCCCTCAGACTCAAGACTGTTGCCTCAGGGTCACAAAATGGCTGCAACAACCTCTGGAAGCCATTGTGTGCAAAGGAACTTCTGATTCCAGCTGGTTGGATGGCCAGACAACCCAAAGTGATCATCAAGGACCATTTTCAGCAATCCAGTTCACCAACAGTGAACAAAATGACAAAGGACCTGCCTCCCAGTCACTCCCCTCTAGTCAGGGGAGGCAGGTAATGAATTAGCAAGTATGGTGATAAATGACATGGAGAAAACAAAGGAAGGAGAAGGGAATAGGGAGTGGGGACTGTTGTTATTTTAAGTTGGGCAGACAGGAAAGGCCTCACTGACAAGGTGACATTTGAGCAAAAGCCTGAAGGAAGAAACTATTTGGAAATTTCTCTTGGAGGTAAGTGCCCCTCAGCTACTTAAATATTTCCTTTTTAGAAACCATTGCAGCTACTCTTCCTGGCCCTATGATTTAGGAGTAAACAAAAGTTTTAAAAACTGAGTTTTAGGGAAAGGTTTAACTCTCATGGAGGAGAATTCAGATGACTTGTATTTTCTTTCTTGAAAAGCAGCAGTTCAGCAATGTTTAATTACTGGCTAGATAATCATTTATATGTTCATTATATATACACATTAAACATACAAGGAACAACTTAGTTCAAGTTATCAGATTACCTCCTAGCAGTGAGGGATAAACATGATACATCTTTTTTTTTTTTGGCCACACCGTGCAGCGTGTGGATTCTTAGTTCCCCGACCAGGGATTGAACCCATGCCCCCTACAGTGGAAGTGTGGAGTCTTAACCACTGGACTGCCAGGGAAGTCCCTAAACATGATACATCTTCTCGAACACTGGAAGAAAATGCTAGTTACCTACTCCTATTCTCCCTTTCTGACCTAGTAACAGACCCCAATTTTAAGCTGACCACACTGCAACCTAGAATAAAGAATAGATTTTCTAGCCTCCCTTTGTTACTGAACCAAACTAGGGTCTGCTCACCCACCATGCAGCAAAGACAATCTACTGACACCAGATTGTGATGAAGGAAAGTACAGTGTTTATTGCAGGACACCACACAAGGAGAATGGGCAGCTCATGATCAAAAGACCTGAACACCTCCATGGCTTTTAGGGAAGGGTTTTCAAAGGCAACATTTGGGATGAGGGTTGCAGCTCGTGGACTTTCTTCTGATTAGTTGGTGGTAAGGTAACAGGGTGATTTTTCAGGAATCTTAATCATCAACCTTCTGGTTCCAACCCATCTGGGGTCTACTTACTTGAGGTCAGCATGTAGTCACCATCCTCCATCTGTGTAGTTGGTCTCAGTTTCTGCAGAACAATTTAAAGATATGCGTCGGTTCCTTGTGCTTGGTGGCCACGGCGGCAACAGCAGCAGACATTAGCAGCCCAGCTGCTAGGATCAGTTCCCCTGGGTTTCACCATCCCAGACTTCCTTCAGGGTGCCCCAGGCAGCAAACCAAGATGGAGTATGAGTGGAAACCTGACGAGCCAGGGCTTTAGCAGATCCTGCAGCTGCTGAAGGAGTCCCAGTCCCCCGACACCACCATCCAGAGAACCATTCTAGAAACTGGAACAACTCAATCAATATCCAGACCCTAACAACTACCTGATTTTTGTTCTTACAAAATTAAAATCTGAAGATGAACCCACAAGATCATTGAGTGGTCTCATATTGAAGAATAACGTGAAAGCACACTTTCAGTATTTCCCAAATGGTATAACAGACTTTATTAAGAGTGAATGTTTAAACAATATTGGTGACTCTTCTCCTCTGATTAGAGCTACTGTAGGCATTTTGATTACAACTATAGCCTCCAAGGGAGAACTGCAGAATTGGCCTGACCTCCTACCAAAACTCTGTAGCCTGCTAGATTATGAAGATTACAGCACTTGTGAGGGAGCATTTGGTGCCCTTCTTTGTGAAGATTCGTGAAGATTCTGCTGAGATTTTATTTTTTATTTTTATTTTTTAATTTTTTATTAGTTTCTGCTTTATAACAAAGTGAATCAGTCATACATATACATCTGTTCCCACATCCCTTCCCTCTTGCGTCTCCCTCCCTCCCACCCTCCCTATCTCACCCCTCCAGGCGGTCACAAAGCACCGAGCTGATCTCCCTGTGCTATGTGGCTGCTTCCCACTATCTATCTACCTTAAGTTTGGTAGTGTATATATGTCCATGCCTCTCTTTTGCTTTGTCACAGCTTACCCTTCCCCCTCCCCATATCCTCAAGTCCATTCTCAGTAGGTCTGTGTCTTTATTCCTGTTTTACCCCTAGGTTCTTCATGACATTTTTTTTCTTAAATTCCATATATATGTGTTATCTGCTGAGATTTTAGATAGTGATGTTTTAGATCGTCCTCTCGACATCATGATTCCTAAATTTTTACAGTTCTTCAAGCACAGTAGTCCAAAAATAAGGCCTCATGTTGTTGCATGTGTCAATCAGTTTATCATCAGTAGAACTCAAGCTCTGATGTTGCACTTTGATTCCTTTATTAAGAATCTCTTTGCATTGGCTGGTGATGAAGAACCAGAGGTACAGAAAACTGTGTGCCAGGCACTTGGGATGTTGCTTGAAGTTTGAATGGATCGCCTGCCTCCTCACATGCATAATATAGTTGAGTACATGCTACAGAGGCCCCAAGATCAAGGTGAAAATGTGGTTTTAGAAGCCTGCGAATTTTGGCTTACTTTGGCTGAGCAACCAATATGCAAAGATGTACTCATAAGGCATCTTCCTAAGTTGATTCCTGTGTTAGTGAATGGCATGAAGTACTCAGATATAGATATTATCCTACTTAAGGGTGATGTTGAAGAAGATGAAACAATTCCTGATAGTGAACAGGATACAAGGCCACGTTTTCACTGATCAAGGACAGTGGCTCAGCAGCATGACAAAAATGGAATTGAAGAGGAAGATGATGATGATGAAATTGATGATGATGATACAATTTCTGACTGGAATCTAAGAAAATGTTCTGCGGCTGCCCGAGATGTTCTTGCAAATGTGTATCGTGATGAGCTTTTGCCACACATTTTGCCCCTTTTGAAAGAATTACTTTTTCATCATGAATGGGTTGTTAAAGAATCAGGCATCTTGGTTTTAGGAGCAATTGCTGAAGGTTGCATGCTGGGCATGATTCCATACCGACCTGAGCTCATTCCTCACCTTATTCAGTGCCTCTCTGATAAAAAGGCTCTTGTGTGTTTCATAACGTGCTGGACTCTTAGCCGCTATGCACACGGGGTAGTCAGCCAGCCCTCAGACACGTACCTGAAGCCATTAATGACAGAACTGCTAAAGCGTATCCTGGATAGCAAGAAGAGAGTACAAGAAGCTGCCTGCAGTGCCTTTGCTACCCTGGAAGAGGAGGCTTGTACAGAAAGTGTTCCTCACCTTGCTTATATACTTGATACCTTGGTCTTTGCATTTAGTAAATACCAGCATAAAAACCTGCTCATTCTTTATGATGCCATAGGAACGTTAGCAGATTCAGAAGGACATCACTTAAACAAACCTGAATATATTCAGATGCTAATGCCTCCACTGATTCAGAAATGGAACATGTTAAAGGATAAAGATAAAGATCTCTTCCTTTTACTTGAGTGCCTATCTTCAGTTGCCACAGCCCTGCAGTCTGGCTTCCTTCCATACTGTGAACCTGTGTATCAGCGTCGTGTAAACCTAGTACAGAAGACTCTTGCACAAGCAATGCTGAACAATGCTCAACGAGATCAGTATGAGGCTCCAGATAAAGATTTTATGATAGTGGCTCTTGATTTACTCAGTGGCCTGGCTGAAGGACTTGGAGGCAACATTGAACAGCTAGTAGCCCGAAGTAACATTCTAACACTAATGTATCAGTGCATGCAGGATAAAATGCCAGAGGTTAGACAGAATTCCTTCACCCTGTTAGGTGACCTGACAAAAGCTTGCTTTCAGCATGTTAAGCCTTGTATAGCTGATTTCATGCCAATATTGGGAACCTACCTAAATCCAGAGTTGATTTCAGTCTGCAATAATGCCATATGGGCAGCTGGAGCAATCTCCATTCAAATGGGTATAGAGATGCAGCCTTATATTCCTATGGTGTTGCACCAGTTTTGCACCAGACCCAACACACCAAAGACATTGTTAGAGAATACAGCAATAACAGTTGGTCGTCTTGGTTACGTTTGTCCTCAAGAGGTGGTCCCCATGCTACAGCAGTTTATAAGACCTTGGTGCACCTCTCTGAGAAACATAAGGGACAATGAGGAAAAGGATTCAGCATTTTGTGGGATTTGTACCATGATCAGTGTGAATCCCAGTGGAGTAATCCAAGATTTTATATTTTTTTGTGATGATGCATCATGGATTAATCCAAAAGATGATCTGCGAGACATGTTCTGTAAGATCCTTCATGGATTTAAAAATCAAGTTGGGGATGAAAATTGGAGGTGTTTCTCTGACCAGTTTCCACTTCCCTTAAAAGAGTGTCTTGCAGCTTTTTATGGTGTTTAATCTCATACACTTATGCTGCAGTCCCATAATTAGGGGTCCTTCAGTCTTGGAGACTATGAGGGAGACTCTGCACCCAGGGAAGATGTTACCCTTTACAGGGAGGAAGGGTAAACCAGTAGGGAATACAGTAGAATCCCAGCCCTACTGGGAGGGGCTGGAGGGAGGTGTTGCCATCACTGTATTAAGTCGCTGTTGGGAAACGTTTTAACATCTGGAGCCTTTGTGGGTGGAAATCTGTCTCCAATTACAACGCTGCACTAGATGTGAAGAGGCAAAAAAAAAAAAAAAAAAAGAAAAAGTTATTCAATCTACTCACAAAACAATACATCCTGGAATATTATGGGGAATTGTACCAAAACAAGAGCCATATAAATGATGCATAGGGATGAGAAAGAGGAAAAATTCTATAGCACAAAAAAGGAAACCTAAGAATGGGGATTAGAAAACAGTAAAGTTTTTTTTTTTAATTTAAAGGTTTTTATAAAATTTCCCACATGATGGGGATTTGTTTTTGCATACTGATGAAGAACTACACAAATGAAAGCTAATAAGAGTTAAAATCAGCTTGCCTACCCATAGTAGAAGTAGGTTCTTGGAAGTTACAATTTAAGGTACCCCAAAAAGCTAGAAATAAAACAAAACAAATTTAAACAATGAAGCACCCTGTGAAATGCCAAATGAGTCACTCCTTTTACCTCTGTGGGATGGGCAGGGAGGGAGGAATAAATGGGGTTGGACATATCGAACTAAAGATTGACATCTTGACTTTGCATTAAGACATTAATGTAGTGGATATAATTTGATGGTTGTACTTCATTAGATTTAATTTCTCGGCCAAGAGGTCATTTTTAAAGTGCAGTTTAAGGTTCAAGCATGCATTCTGGCTCACAGTGATTGAAAGTACTTTAAATTAGTGGGAAAGTAGCATGCTTGCATCACATAGAGTGAGATTGGTATTCAGTTACCTCTGTTGCGCCAGTTTGTGTTGCAGTTTACCAATTCAATATAGCCCTGCATTTAAAATTCCTTTTTAAGATTTGTGGATTTTATTTTTATTAAGAATACAGATATAAAGTACTGTAGTTTACAGCTAGGCCTTGAAATATCTTTTTAGGATCTGTTAGGAATAAGATTGATATTGTATTGCGTGTAACCTGCACAATATGGAAAGCTGATAAACCTGTGCAAAATCTTTGCCTCTGTGCTGTCAGTGTGATGTGCTTTCTGCATGGCTATATACTACTAGTGATTTTATCAAAACTTCTAAAACTTAAATTACATGGTAAAGGATCTGTAAGAGGCTGCATAAATGTTAGTTGGCACATAAACACAATTGTAGAAGTTGAAGACATGATTGCTATATTTCAATGTTTATTCCCACTCAACATATTACCTTCTAAGCTTTCTTTTTTTGTTCAAAGCATGATCTTAAAGATATGTTTAAGTTAATGGATGTAATGTAGGGTTCCTACACTGTACTGGCACATGTTGGTGGCCCTCTGTGCCCTAGATATATGTACACAGGGTGCAAGTAAAAAGCTACAGAGTGAAAGTTGGTTTGGATCCTCTTCATTTCATTTGTTTAGCTTTTCTGTTATTTTTCTCTACTTACATGTATTCCTGTGAATAAATCGTTGTTAAGTTAAAAAAAAAACAGATATGCATCAGATTGTTATATATATTCCTTGAGGAAGAACCCGGGCTCTGTTTTATCATTGAATTATTGTTTAAGCTATCCTTACTTTTCTTGCTTGACTGCTTTTCCTTTGTTTCTGCATTCCCTCACGTCCCTAATTAGTAACTGCTTGAGTCCACTTTGGAACTCAGGAAAAGCCTAGGAGACTAAAGCGTTTCTCTGCAAACAAGAAACAGGGGACCCAGGGGACTTTTGAATCTGGAAAGGGCCCACAGGGACCTGCTCAGTGTTACCCTCCCCCACCTTTTCTTTAATACTCCTCCATCCTGAGGGGTACAGGGGCGGGAGAAGAAAAGGAATAAAGCTTTGGATAGAAACTTAGCAGGGGAACTCCATTTTAGGGGGTCTCAGTTTCACTGTCTACCTCTCAGCCCTCACCTCCTGCCAGTCCTCCAGGGATGCTCTGGGCTCCAGCTAGTGCAAATTCCTTGCTTTGTCTCGGGCAGCATCTGTTTCCATCCACTGCTCCATCTGCCCCTGTGCGGCCCTTACTCAGTCATCATCTCCTCACCCTAAGTAAACTGCCAGTGCATGATTCAAGCCCTAACTCCCTACTAGCAGGAAGATAGGAAAGTAGGGTGTTTGAAATGGCTGCATCGTGGTCAATCTGGTTTCCCTCCAGTACTGACAAGTGACCCAGTCAGTGGCACATTCCATTCAGCCGGTGATTCCTATCGAAATTGAAGTCAGTCAGAATGCCTCCGTTGGCTTCAGCAGACTCATCCCATTTGACCCAAGTCCACTCACTCCAGTAGACTTCTTTCAACAAGGAAGTCAGGGAATTCCCTGGTGGTCCAGTGGTTAGGACTCAGCGCTTTCACTGCTTTCAGCTGCTGGGGCCCAGGTTTGAACCCTGATCAGGGAACTAAGATCCCGCAAGCCGAGCGGCATGGCCAAAAAAACAAAAATCAAGGAAGAAGTCGAAACTCTTGCCTAAGATAAAATGAAGGATTTCCTGTGGAGGACATTGATGCATACGATCACTCTTCTCACTCTGGTTCAGATAACTGTGTGTCAGCTGTGTGTAGACATGATTTCAGGAATATATCAAAGATACGATACCACTTTTTCTGGATACAAGCCCCTGCTTTTAAACGAATCAGTTTATTTCCGATGTCTGCTAAACTTACCATCTGGGCCCTTCCGATGCCCAAGAATATGGCACTCGGTGCGGTAAAAAGCAAGATGCAGATAATTGTTTCTGTATTATAGCAATAAAAACAAACTCATTTGCAAAACTACTAAATGATCTTCAAATGTGGAATGGTAATAAAAGGCAAGTCCGAAATATTCTCCAGCCCTTACAGTATAGTAGCAGATTCAGGGCAAGATTTCAAGTATCATAGGACATGACATTCTCAGAACACTGCCTATAATTAGGCATAAAAGCTAGAAAAATTGGGCTTAAGTCTGAAAAAGATAGACTGTAGTACAAAAATATGTGTAATCTCTCTTGAATTACCAAACTTGCCTTCAAAAAAAAAGAAGAGATAATAAGTAAATGATATCCAGTCCTAAGATTCCAGAATAAAACACGTAGGCACACAAAGTTAAAGCTGTACATATACACAAACATGTTTGCAAAATGTGATGTATGGTTCATGCCTATGTATGGGCCACACTGAAACTGAGAATGTTATAAAGAAATTCCTCAGTTAGGGCTCAAATTCTCTTACATAAAAATTTTAAATAAATATATTAGTGATTCAGTTGGCCTCAAATAAATTCTTCCTGTTTGTCTTAGTATCATATAAAGGATAGAAGTTCACCTTGGATATAAGTGCTGTCCTCAAAGATAAACAGAAACAAAGTAGACAGACCTTTCCTGATTCTTATATTTAGCTGAAAGTTGCTGTTGTGGGACAGGGGTCTGCAGACTATACAGACAGTGCAGCCAAATCTGGCTTGGTGCCAATCTGTGTAAATAAAGATTTATTGGAATACAACCATGACTATTCATCTACATATTGTCTATGCTGCTTTTGAATAGTTGTGGCAGAGACCATATGACCCACAAAGCTAAAACTATTTATTATCTGGTCCTTTACAGAGAAGTTTGCAGGCCACTGCTGTTGTGTCAGCACATTCTGTGTTCTGTCTTTGGCTGAAATGGAGAAGTGCAAGCCACCAAATTTTACTTCCTTGTGTGTTGAATAATGATGAGAACTTTTTTGGAAAAAAATTAAAGTTTCTCATTCTCAGGTTCGCGACAGTCATTTTGCTTTAATTTAACCCTTTTGGCGTCCAACCCACTTGGTAGATTTAGCTCCTTCTCTGAATATTCTTAAAATCTCTACCAAGTGGAGAAGCCCAGTATGGGAAGAGAGATGAACATTTCTGAACCATCTATCAGGAGCTTCCACAGAGGGACTCCTCTTTTAAAACCCAGAACTCTGTGAGATGGGGTCATTTTTGCCATTCTTCTGAGGCTGTCTCCTGTTTTTAAACACTTGAGAAAGCCGAGAATCAGAGAGCTTAAGAAACTCAGCCAAGGTCACACAATAGCATAATAATATGCAGAGGCAGAATTGGAATCCAGGTCTGTCTGATTCCAATGCACATGCTCCTTCCACCATACCTTGCTGCCTGATCAATGTATTCATTTATTCACTCAGTGAATAATCACTGAGCACTTTGGGGGTATCTGCTATGTTCAGTCATTATGTCAGACCCCGAGGACACAAAGATCACGAAAAACAATGAAGAGGAATTGACCAGGGTTACATTTCAAATAAGATTGATGTGACCTCCCACAGGTCAGAATCCTCTCAATCCATAATTTAATTTAAAAAATTAAGAGTATCCATATCCTTATGAAAGATAGTTCCATGATTATATCTTCCTAAAAGATGTAGTGTTGACTAGTTAGATTGTAACCCTGAAGTATAAGCATAATATATAGACTGTTGACATCATATCAGAGAAGTTGCCTGGCTCATGAATTAAAGCAATTTCTCAAACCAATTTAGTTTTCAAAAATCTAGATTACCTTTGAATTTCTATTAACCACAATACCAGACTTAATTCTGGTGTCCTGTTGGCATGGTACCCACCAGACAGTGATGACATACATAGTCACTATTCCCTAGTCTCTAACTTGGGTGTCTTTATTTCTTCAATGTAGTCTTGGGCAATTTTTTTTGGTCTAATGCTGAAGATATTGGAAGTTCATTTTACAATCTTGACAGAGCATCTTTAATTTCCAACAGCTGCTCTGGTTACTTAAGGGATGATTATATTATTTCTTTCCACTGAATCTTCATAGCTGTATGAAGCCTTTCATAGAATCCTCAAAGTGGTAAAAAAAAAAAAAGTATTATACACATTGCAACTCTAAATAGTGTTTTATATATAAATAGTGAAGATTCCAGTAGAAACAGCAAATGTGAATCTGTGCTGGAACAAGTGACTGGTATGTGGTTTCACACAGTCAGAAAGGTTGTTTGTTTTAAAAAAGCAAGTAGGATGGGAATTCCCTGGCAATCCGGTGGTTAGGACTCGGCGCTTTCACTGCTGAGGGCCTGGGTTCAATCCCTGGCTGGGGAACTGAGACCCTGCAAGCCAGGTAGTGCAGCCAAAAAATAAAATAAAATTTAAATAAATAAATAAATAAGCAAGTAGGAGGCTCAACAGTGAATATGTGAAATCTGATCATCACTGCATCAGCTATCTACTGACCCCTAATGCTCAAGAGCTGTCTATCTTGAAACTGTCAAACAGTTGGCAGGAAGTTATCTATACATTTGTTATTCTCAAACTAAGCACAGTGACAGAACCACAGTTACAGGTAAACCAAATCCTCCCCACTCACCCCAGAATAAGTCACATATTCCAGTGTGAAACTGACCAATTATTAATTAATGGCTGAAAAAAAAGACTAAGGCTCTTTGTGCAACACTCCACTTTGAACTCCTTACAGCAAAAACAGGAGTAAATATCTTGTAAAATCAACCACAGTAGTCAGGACAAAATTATGCCTAGAGACAAAGCAGAGACGGTTATTGGCAAAAGTCCTTACCAAATGACAGCATAGGAAGTCTCGTAAAATTGGTGGGACATACAAGAGGAAGGAGCAGCCTGTATTGTGTGTGTGTGCATGATAGAAGTTTCTTCAACTTAGATTGGGACAAAACACTGCAAAATGTAATCTAACTGTTGACACAAGTGTGGCACATATACAAGGGAGAAGCGCTCAATGACTTTCATGGAGCAGGAGGAGAGATTGTTTGGGCAGCTCTGTTGTAAACTAGAAAACAAGTGTTGGGTCGGGGTTAATGGAGCATCAGCCACACCTGAAGCAAAAAAGAGTATTTCTGTACAGTTCAGGGCCTGCTGCTGCAGGCCAGTCCATACACAGCTTTATTGACAGAGGTCAGGCAGTGGTCATCAACATGCCATCTGGCCGGGGTATCATGTCAGGTGAGCCACTGAAAATCACGAGCATGATCAAATCACAGCGACTTAGCCTCTGCCCTCTCGGCATGCTGTGAGAAGAAATCAGCAACAAGAATCTGTTTTGCATGATTTATATGAAACATACTCAAGTATGATAGCAGTCAAGAAGAGGTGTGCTTCCATTAAATTATGGAGAGGAGGATGAGGTTATAATAATGGTTTTTTCATGTCGTTGATAATGTAAAGAAAGACCTCTTCTGCGATTCCAAGTGGCAAGTGTCAGTGACATGCTTAGAGACGGTTGAGCTTCTAACCTCAAACCTCACAATTGTAAATATTGAAAATATGATAGGGGAATTCCCTGGAAGTCCAGTGGTTAGGACTCTGTGCTTCCACTGCTGGGGGCTCGGGTTTGATCCCTGGTTGGGGAACTAAGATCCCACATGCTGTATGGTATGGTCAAAAAAAAAAAAAGAGGTATCAGAATTTCACAAGGAGGTTGAACTGTGGTACAAAAGACTCTATCACCAAGTAGGATTTTTTCCTCAACAATTATTTTCTTCATTCATCAGAGAAAGAAGTCAATATATTACTGAACCTGTTAAAAAGTCACATTCAAACACTGTACCAGACCATGAAGAAATTCTTTCCTGGGCCAAGTCAATCAAGGGCGGAACAGGACTGCAGGCAGTGTTCCCTTCCAGGCTCAAACATTCACCCTCCTGGGATCCTAATGCAGTGTAACTGTCGGCCTAGCAGCCTTGGAGTACAGCCTTCAGTAAGAAATTGCTCCAATATCCAAACCAATTAACAGAGCTATCAATACACCTTCTGGTGTCCTGTGTGCCTAAAATTATGATTTAGTAGAAGCAAAGAGTTAGAAAAGAAAACAGCTGGAGAGTTAGCATGACCTACTATTCAAGCTGGCAGATATAGATACCTTAGTGAGGGAAAAAAAAATACTCTTCTCCTAGGTGATCTGAAACTATTATTATTAATCTTGAGTTTTTAATGTCTTGCTTTGTAATATTTGAAAGTTGTGATGATTTTTTTGAACCTAAATTTGGTAAATGGTGTGATCCAAATTCCCATGAGTTGTCTAAATTTAAAAATAGAATAAATTCTCAAATAAGCATATTAAAAACAAACAAAAAGCAACTGCAGCATAGCTATTTTTGCATTATGAAAGCAGGGCAGCCATGGCTGCGTCTGGATAGCCATTGTTCTGTGTGTAGTCCTGTTCTTTGTTTTTCACACTTGTATAGAACTTTTCCAGTCTGAAATTCCAAGAATTTTGCAAGTGTTCCATGAATCTTTAGACCATCCCACTTACACTGAGAGTAGGTGGAGAACAGGAGACCCAGGGAAATGAAAGAGCCTCTTCTGTGTCAGAGAAGAGAATAAGGATGGGGAAAAAAATGTCCTAACTTTGTTCTGGTTCATTTTTAATAATGTCATTTCTTGCAGCATTTTAGCAACAAGAAAATTGGGGAATAAAAAAACCAACCTTAGGGGTTTCCCTGGTGGCGCAGTGGTTGAGAATCTGCCTGCCAATGCAGGGGACATGGGTTCGAGCCCTGGTCTGGGAAGATCCCATATGCCGCGGAGCAACTAGGCCCGTGAGCCACAACTACTGAGCCTGCGGGTCTGGAGCTTGTGCTACACAACAAGAGAGGCCGCGACAGTGAGAGGCCCACGCACCGTGATGAAGAGTGACCCCCGCTCTCTGCAACTAGAGAAAGCCCCCACACAGAAACGAAGACCCACCACAGACAAAAATAAACAAATAATTTAAAAAAACAAAAAACCAACCTTAAATGATCCCTAAGTTTCAGAGAAGGTAGAAAAATGTAGATTTTTTTAAAGCTATTTTCAGGAAAGCATTTAAAAATCACAATTATCTAACAAAGCAAAACTGATAATTATATAATTCCACAGCACTTGGCAGCAAGATAACTTTTGTTTAAAGGGACAGGCGGGATTCATTGTATTCCTTCCTGTCTACAGAACTTGGTGCCTCAGACCTCTAGAGGTCTCTAGTGCAAAACAAGGTTAACATCAATCAAATGCCTTGCAGGAACAGACACTATCTTAGTCTTTAGGAAAACAAAAGTTGAAGAGTACAAATGGAAATTAATGGTAATGAAAAAGTCAAGACATGGTTGAAAGAAGGCTTTCTCTAAAAAATGAAAGCAAATGACACATAATCAGTGACAGAAGACTTGGTTCCCAGAAAGATGGTACTTCCTACACCTTGAACTTTAAGAAGGTATCAGCAGGTCTTTGGAAGAGGTGTTGGGACAGGAAGACTTGATTGAGAAGTGATGAGCACAGCAGGGAAACTGAGGCCCCAGGAGTGATGGAGACGTTTGGGAGTAAGATCAGAAAAGACAGAAGGGAGGCAGAAGGCAGAGCTCAAAGGACAGCATTTATTACCGCTCCCACGCCCCTGCCAGCCAGTTGTCCAAGCTCCTCCAGCACATGCCGCATCCTAGTTGACCAGATGACTAAAGCCTTTGGTCCCCTTCAGTCAGCCAGAACTTTCATCCCAGGCTCTGCTCTCTGTGACTTGACAACTGAGGCTAATGGTTCAACCAAACTCCTTCTTCCTCGAGTGGCTCAGAAAAGCTGATGCCGTAACCTGGTCTATGGGCTAAGTTGTGTCCCCCCTCCCCAGATTTGTGTGTTAAAATCCTAACCCCCAGGACCTCAGAATGTGACTGTGTTTAGAGAGAGGGTCTTTAAAGAGGTGATTACGTTAAATGAGGTCATTAGGGTGGGCTCTAATCCAGTAGGATTGGTGTCCTTATAAGAAGAGGAAATTTGGACACAGACACGCACAGAGGGAGGACCATGTGTAGACACAGGGAGAAGACGGCCGTCTACAAGCCACGGAGAGAGGCCTCAGGAAAGACCAAACTGCCAACACCTTGATCTCAGACTTCGAGCCTCCAGAAGTGAGAATATACAATTTCATTGTTTAAGTCCTCCAATCTGTGGTACTTTCTTATTGCAGCCCCATATAAACAGACTAATATACCTGCTTATCATTAGTGGGGTGACAGCCCTAGCCAAGAAGGGCTCTAGTTCTCCTCTCCATATGTAGAAAAGGCAGCCGCCTCTGCAGTGCACAGAACTCCCCCTGCCCCTCCCTGACGAACCTACCCCACACACCTACTCCTATCAGTGCAGGGTGAAAAAAGGGTGTGTAGACCCTTCAGATTGCAGGCTCTCACTTGATTTTTTAAAATATCTCCTGTAAAAAGGGTAGACAAACAGTGTTCATCCCTTGGCAAAGACTCTTTCTCAGATATATTTGCGGATTGCCATTCACTTGGACTAAACTGCGGTGGCTTCATTCCACCTGGACACCCCCAGGAAGCCTATGCATTTTTTCTTCCTTTGAGTTAAATACAAAGAAGGAACAGAAGGGATGAGAAATTCAGCCACATGCACCTTCTTCCTCCATGTCCTGGTCCCTATACACACACACACACACGCACACACACACATGCACGTGTGTGCGCACACACACACACACGTGTCCTGCCTACTCACAGCTGTGCCCTTGGGGCCAGGCCACATTCCCCCCTCCTGCGGCACAGGCAGCCTGACAGACTAACATCTCCAGAGTCTACTTCTATTCTAATAGGATTTCTTCTTCTTTCAAAATTTTATCTGAAAGCCCTTGATAGGAGGAAGATTAAGAGTTCTTCCAGAAAATGCCTGAATTACAAACTCAGGTGTCCCTAAAAACTCTAACCTGACTTGGGTCCTTAAGAGCAGAGTTTTGATGAGCTAAGAGAATTGATGATCAAGGTCACCCATCCTGTGGTTGATTCCAAGGATTCCGATGTTTGGCATCAGGCACACTGCATCTTCTCCCTTTTGTCCAGCTGTTCAGACATCTTGCAGTCCCAGAGGGAGGGATAAAGTGTTTCCCCCTCGCTCTAACCCAGAAGCTTTGAGTAAAACGGAAAAAGTCACCAACCAGGTCTGTTGTGTTTCCTCCTCTGTAAAGTCAGGAACATTCTACGTGAGAGGCTCTTTCCCTCCCTTGGATATGGCTGAGCCCTGTACTGGCCCCGGGGTCCCACTCCGGGGCCGATGAGACCAAAGACATGGTGGGAAAGAAGCCCTGAAGCTCTCACCCAGGGAAAGGGACTTTGTGAGCGGTGACAAAAACCAGATGCTCCCCCCACCGCTGCCAAATTAGCACCTGAAAGATCAGCAGTCAGAATGGTCAAAGGACCCCAGAAAATTGGAAACACGATGACATCTACATGAAGGAAAACTGAAGGGAGGAGGAAATTGGTGGACTAGAAGATGGAAGAAAACTGTTTTTATTTCAAGAAAACTTCTACCCTTTTTATCTGTGTACAGTTCAAACAAACTTACCTGTGATCCCCACGGGCTAGTGCTGGAGAGGAGAGTCCTGAGGGACAGGGCTAGATGGAGCTCTTAGAGCCTCAGTTCTCACCTGTGTGATGGGTGTGATCATGACATCTCCCTCATGGGGTTGCTGTGAGTACTCACTAGGGTGGTACCTGCATAAGCCACCACTGAAGTACTCACTTACTAAACGACAGCTGTTCTTGTTGCTGTTTGCTCTCTCTCAAGCCCCATAGCTAGGTGAGTGTGTCCTTAGAGCTTAGGAAAGACGCCAGGGAAGGCAGCAGGAAGATGCCATCATTTGGGAGACTCAAGGGCAAGGATGCTCTCGGGGAGTATCCTTGAATTAAGATTACTAAGAATAGGACATAGCAGGGTCAGGTGATAAAGTTCAAGGTGTAATTGATGGACAACCTTAGAAGCTGAGGTGCCCTCTTATTTACTGCTGGCTGCAGATGCACACCAGTTGGATGGGGATCAGTTGGATGAGAAGCATAGGACAGAGTTGATCTGTGAGGCCTCAAGGGGTGTCTTGAAGAGCATCCTTTCCTACTGGATTAGCATCACCTCTTAATATCGCTTTGTAAGCACCTGAGTCGATGGGGGTCAAATTCTTCTCTGACTGCCTCTTTGAGCAACAAATATCTGCCCTCCTGCACCTCTCTGTTTTGATCTCCATAAATATCTTTATTGTTTTTTGTGACCACACGTAGACTCCAAACTATTTTTAAAATCCCACTTACAGAGTACTCAAGATCACCATCAACAATTTGGAATTAAATTTTTGTTTTACAAAAGTGGGTTGAACCAAAGAGCCTCCTCTTCATAGCTTGAGTTTTCAGGGAGCAACTGACCTTCGCCACATTTCCATCTTTCTAAAACCCGACCCATATTCACAATGTTCAGCCACACCCCAGCTGAATACTTTTGTCTGCAATTTTGTGCTCTCCTGAGGCTCCAGAAGTAGACATTTATTTGGGCACTTGTAGGAATGTTTCGCTAATAGAAATCCCTAGGGAATTCCCTGGCAGTCCAGTGATTAGGGCTCTGTGCTTCCACTGCTGGGGGCATGGGTTCGATCCCTGGTCGGGGAACTAAGGTCCTGCAGGCCACAAGTCACGCCCCCCCCCCCAAAAAAATAAAAGAAAATCCCTGGGCTTCCCTGGTGGTGCAGTGGTTGAGAGTCTGCCTGCCGATGCAGGGGACACGGGTTCGTGCCCCGGCCTGGGAAGATCCCACATGCCGCAGAGCGGCTGGGCCCATGAGCCATGGCTGCTGAGCCTGCGTGTCCGGAGCCTGTGCTCTGCAAAGGGAGAGGCCACAACAGTGAGAGGCCCGTGTACCAAAAAAAAAAAGCCCTAAAAGTAAAAATGCTGGTAATATCCATACAATGGAATATTATTCAGCCTTAAAAGGGAAGGAAATTCTGCAATATGCTACAACATGGATGGACCTTGAAGACATTATGTTGAGTGAAATAAGCCAGTCACAAAAGGACGAATACTGTATGATTCCACTTCCCTGAGGTCCCTAGAGTAGTCAAAATCATAGACACAAACAGTGGAATGGAGGGTGCCAGAGGCTGGGCGGAGGGGAAGTGGGGAGTTGCTGTGTAATGGGTACAGAGTTTCAGTTTTGCAAAGTAAGAAAGTTCTGGAGATGGATGGTGATGGTGGGCACAACAGTGTGAATGTATTTAACACTGAAAAAAGATGAAGACGGTAAATTGCGTGTTGTGTGTATTTTACCACAATTAAAAATGACAGCAATTAAAAAACAAAATGTAGGAATGCTGGGTCCAAAGTTGAATCCATTTTTAAACTTAACAGATACTGTCGGCATGGCCTCCAGGAAGGCCGTCCTGATTTCGTTCCCGCTGCCATGGGTAAGCCCACCTCCTACAGCCTCATCAGGGCGGGTATCGCCCATCTTTTCTCCATCATGATTTGGTTTTGGCAAACGGAATGGCAGAAAAATGGAAAAGAGGGCAGATATTGACTCTCAACTTGAAGTGTAAAAAGGGATGTTCATCTGGGGACTTCCTGGCGGTCCAGTGGTTAAGACTCTGTGCTCCCACTGCAGCGGACATGGGTTCTATCCCTGGTCAGGGAACTAAGATTCCTGTATGCCGCGTGGCACAGCCAAAAAAAAAAAAAAAGGGTGTTCACCTGCTTGGCCCCTCCAGACACTCTAGAGTAGCCACAAAGGAAACGTCTCGGGAGTTATTCTCATTCTCTTCCCCTATCCCACTCCCTAACCTTAAAATGACTCCAAATACCACAGGGTGGCTGACACAGTTGCCTGAAACAGCTGTCTGCAGAATTACAAAAACTTGGGCTAAAAATAGTCTCAGTCTCTAAAAAGGTTAGGCCCCTGGGAACAAAGCCCTCTCAGGAATGTCCCCACCTCCGTCCAGGCATCACAAAGCTGACCCAGCTCTGTCCCCAGAGCTCATCATCCTTCGTGACCACCCCTCCCTGCCCCGGAAATAGATGCCTGGAATCTTTTTTGCATTCTTGGTCCCACTAGGGAAGGGAGGCAGGGGAGGAGGGAAGATAATGTAATTACATGCAAGCTCCAAGCTTGTGTCATTATTTCCATTTTATAAATGCCTGAATGGGCTCAGAGATTTTAAATAATGTGTCTGAACGCCCATGGAGAGTAAAAGAAGCCAAATTTCAATCTTAGTGGCTCACTTCCAAGATCCCGTGATGACAGTTCTCCTTTTAGTGCAGCCCATCCCCCCACAAGGTCCTATCAGATGCTCAGGTCACATCACCACTGAGGAGGGTGAGATGCTGTGTCTTAAGCAGAGAACATAGGATTCTGAGTACAGTTAGGATTCTGCAGAACCGGGAGGCAGGTCTGTCAACAACAACCCACCTAAAGAACACCCAGTACCTGGCTGATGGCTTTCCCTCCCCCTTAGCAGGCGAGGAGACACGTTTTTCTGGGCGGCGGGTGGGAGTGAGGCTCAGCTCTCTACTGCTGTTGGCAGGCCTGCTGTCCCTGCTGTGGTAAGGTGGGCGGGTCTGTCAAGTTCAACAGGGAGACCCCTCTGTGGACGTTCAACCTCTCGGCTGCTACGGGGGGCTGCTGGGTGGGGAGACGGCTCCTGGTGTCCCCACCTGCCTTGCACTCTACAGGCAGAATCCCCGAAGCATGTTTAGAGGGACAGGATCGGACAAAGACAGTCTCAGGGCTGAGGAAAGATACTTGCGGCAGAGGGAGAGAAACATTACCTGCTGTGTTGATTTACCCATCCTCTGGATCAGGAACTTAAGGACGACCTAGGGGTGGATTTCTGGCAACTACATGGTATCGATCTGGGAACACGCTGCAGGCAACTCAGACCCTGAGTCAGCCTGCTGGAGACGGCCAGGGAGAAGTGAGTGAGTGAGTGAGTGAGTGTGTGTGTGTGTGTGTGTGTGTGTGTGTATGTGTGAGAGAGAGAGAGAGAGAGAGAGAGAGAGGAGAGGTTAGGCATTGAGATTAAGATGGTGTCATAGCTGGAGAACCCATGAATGCCAGATTCCCATCTTGCAAAAACCCTGAAGGAGACAGATGCGTGAGGAGAAATGACCAGCACAAGAGGCACAATGCTGTGTTGTTATTAAATATCGTGCCCCAAACCTGCCACACCAGATCCCCAGTCCCTCGGGGGTGGTGCCACATTCTAGCCCTCAGGGGGTGTGGACCGGGTCTGACTTGTCCCAGGCTATACAGCTCCTTGGGGCAGGACCAGGATTCAATTCCTGGTTTCCCGTCTCCAAGGGAAATGTTCTTGTTATGGGGCACGGACAAAACCCCTTCCAGTCCACACCCTGCCTGCTTGGAAACACCCAAAGGGAAAGAATTTACACAGGCAGGCCCTCAAGAGATGATGCAGTCAGCTGCAGCTGTGGGCCCCTGGATTTCCCAGTTTCAGAAGACACGGCAAGCTTCTGTCCACCAGCTGACCAGAAAGAACCTGCTCCATGATTTACGCCTTTACTCTCTAAGTAGAGATGAGAAATAAACAAGTGGAGAGAAATGTAAGAGAAATGATTTAACTTTATAAAAATGTGATAATACAGCAAGATTTGATTGATTTTTTTTTTCTTGGCAAGTAAAGTTTATAAAAACACCTGGAATAAAAACTAGAACTATAAACTAATAAAAATTAGATACCATACATTTCAAGGAAACAGGGTCATTTAGAAAGACAACGAAGAAAAAAACAAAGAGCAGCCAAAGCAGCAGCAGCATGGGGAGAAGGCTGGTTCTGTGGTGATGATGAAACAGCAACGGACCAATGCGAGCCTGACCTTTGGCACCAGGCCGGGCTGAAGGGTGGGGGACAGGGAGGGAAGTGACCATGAGAGAGGCGGAAGAGCTTCCAGAAAGGGACATACCGATGGCTCAGTGGGCAGCAACGGCCTCCTGCAAACAGGCCCATGGCCCCTTCTTCTTCCCAGGCCTGCTGGCCACAGGGCAGTGATTCATGGCCGAATCCTTATGGATGGGCACCAAAAGGCTGGCTTCTCCTTTGTATACTTGTCCCCAACCTCCAGCTCTGCAGGTCCCGGTGCTCCCGTGGAGAGCTCAGTGGGGGAAAACTCATTGGAATGTCAAGCTAAGCTAGGACAGCTAACTTGCCAGGGAGACCCAAGGAAACTAGACGTAGAGGGCTACATACAAAACACTGTTTGGAATGTCTGCACCAGAGCCAAGGTAGAGATGGGACAACCTTGGAGAGACAGGCTGGGAACCCCCTGCAACATCCCCCAGCCTTTCATTCTAGGGGGCTGGTCCTGAGGCTGGCCGCCCAGAAAACAACGGGGAATTCTTGACTACGTTCTGAGGTAGTCTAATCGCGACTTGCACGGGCAGCTGAGGATGGTCTCAAAAAATGGGGGGAAGGCAGGCAGAAACGTTGCCACCGAGAGAAAAGGCTAACATTATAGCAGAAGGATTTAAGCCACAGGTGGGCTCAGAGATGACCAGAGTGTGGCCTGGGGTCGGGGGTGGCCAGCAGCATGAACAGAGATGAGAGGATCCAGGGGCAGTGTTCCTGGGCCAGGGCGGTGGCAACACTGAGGCGAGGGATGTCCCTGCTACTTACTGACCAGTGTCATGGTGATGACCAGCCAGAGAACCTGGGGGCCTCGGGGGGAGGATCCCAGTGTTCCCTCCAGCTATGACTCCTCTCGCCTGAGCCTCTTTTAGGGGGACCTAGTACTGCTGGACTTGAACTTGGAAAACACTTAAGAGGCCCCTGCTCTGAGGGAGCAGTCAGACCCTGAGCCACCACAGAGAGAGAAATAACAAGAATGATAAGCAAAGACATTGTTAGAGCCCTCCCGCCACTTCTTATGCTAATGTATATTCTTCTCCTCTGCCCCAGCACTCGGGATTCTAAGGCAGGATGGAACGGTCCTGAAGGTTTAGGAAGCAGCAGCCGTGTGAATGTTACTACTTTCTCTGCTTTGCACATTTCCGAAAACGCCTTCTGGGACGGAGCTCACCAAAGTCTTCCACTTCATTTTCGTAATCATCTTCTTGAACGACACCTGTTTAAAAAGCAAGACAACAGAAATGAAGTGCAGGATGGTGATCTTTTCCACTCTACTGCAACATATAACATCCTAGTAAAACCTGATGTCTCTGTAATCGTCGTTTTAAATTACAGAAAAAAAAACCCCAGCCAGAGCCAAAGTAAACACCCTTCTCCAGAATGTTCTTTTACAGGCTAGTTCTTCTGGCCTTATTTTAGAGGCCCTTTAAATGAAAAATTTGTCAAACAAAGCCTAAAATCAACCACAGCCTTGAGTTGGTATCCCAGTTATATTCTCCTGTTTGAAACAATCACAAAAATCATAGTGCCAGAAGTAACTATAATCTAAAGACTTTTTATTGGCACAGACATTTGTGTCAAGTCCTTTCCAGTTTTCCCCAGCTCGGGGGTCTGGATTTTCCAGCAGCCTCTGGATTATGAGGACTCACAGAAGGGCAATCTGGGGCAGGTGAGATACTGGGAGGAAGAAGAAATAAGGCCTCCCCAAGAGGGGGAGACTTTCCAGATCAAATAGAACTCGGCAAGATAAGTCTGACTGTCAGGAAAGAAACCCAACTCACTATACACCAGCCTTAAACCCTCTGAAGGAAGATGTATGCAAGTTACCTCAATGATTTTATGTGTTTTGTACACAAATTTGTTTTATATCCCCAAGCCCAGAACAGTACTGATACATTCTAGACACTCAATACATATTCATGGATTTACATGAATGGTTTGCACAGGCAAACATTTATCTAGGGATGGCTTTGCAACACTTTGCCCACCATGGGAGTAGTGACAGAGCATCACTGATAACAGCTCATGAGTGGCAAACATTTTTGGAAAAGCAACTGGCACAAGCCCTGAGTAACAGCCCTCACAGTCAGATGGGGGAACCCAGCCACTCTATCACTATTGACTTGAGTCACTGGGGGCGGTGCTTCTAGATGGTGAGCGACCACTGCTCACATCACAGGCGGCCCTACTTCAGACTGACCTGGGAGCCAGCACAATCAAGGACCACAAGACCCAGAGCATCACCCTGGGGTGAAGGACTCCTCACCTTCTTCCTTCAAGTGCAGCTCTGTTTTCCTCAGCCATTCCCGCGCATCCCTGACGGAATGGATCAGGACGCTGACCAGCCGAGCCATGACCTCCTCCGCTAGGGAACCAAAGAACGAGAGCTCTGAGTGAACGGGAGGCTGTAGGGACCAGGACACTCAGTACTAGAGCCAAAGCCCTCAGCTCCTGGGAGCTCGTCTCTGCTTTCCCTGTGGAGAGGGGCAGCATAAGACCACTGTCTGCCACCAGGAGTGGAAACCACAAGTAGATGCCAGCCTGATTACCAGTCCTGCCCGTCTGGAGACACTGCCAGTAGCAAGCCTTTCGAGGAAGCTTTTGTTCAAACTGTTATTATCTTAAACCAGAGTGTCTGAATTCTAGAATGATTTAAAAATATGCAATTTCACTGATTTTATACATAACTTTCATTCAGCATTGCTAAGACGTAGTTAATAAGGATGTCAGAGGAAATCTGATTCACAGACCACATAAGAATTCTTATTAAAGGCTCACACTGGGTATGGTGTGAGGACCCTCCTAAAAGGAAGAGACCAGCTACACACGTCTAGATCTTAGTCAAGGGTTCAGCACATAGTAGGTGCTCAAGAAACGATCACTGAATGAATGAATCAGGGGACGTTTAAAGAGTTTCCTCAGACTTGAAACATTCCCCCTCTATCCTCTACATAGAATTGGTTAGCAAACACTTTTCTTGTCTGTTGTGCCAGGGGAAACCATCCTGACCCAAGATGATGACACATTGTTAACTGTGGGAGGGATGGTCCAAACAATGGGGCTTTGCTGTAACTGGAGAACGCATGGTCCTCACTTGTATTTCAGCTAATGCCAAGATTCCATCATCCCCAGGTCAGACATCACTACAAAGGACTGGAGTCGGACATGTGTTCTCAAAGCCCGGGTTCTGACACCATCTGCACCCCACTTCTGAGGGCCCTTACCGCCAGCCCAGGCCTTCCGCCTGTAGAGGTCCTCCACCATGTCCGAGACCTTCTTGAGGTTCTCCTGGACCTTCCTCTGCAACACGTGGCTGTGCTCTTTGGAGCCCAGGTGGCTGCCGACCCACACGTTCTGCTCCATGTTCTGCACCACCAGCTTGCCTTCATCAATAGCGGGGTCCACCTTCTTGTGGAAAAAGTCTGAGTACTTCTGGTAGGCCGCTTGCTGCCTCTGGTGGCTTTGCAGGCGGATGTGCTGCTCGTAAGACTCATTGCTCCTCTCCCGACCTTGCTCGTCTTCCAGCTCGGCCCCGGAAAGGGCCACAGCCTCAGGAGCCGCTCCCTCAAATGCCTGATCAGGGCTGAAATAGTTCTCGGGCCCGCGGGTGAACTTCACCCCACACAGGTCGCACTGGGTCCTGTCCACATCGGCCTTTTTGAAGCTCCCAGCCCCGGGTTCCCTGCCCTCCTCCCTGAAGTGCTCGGCCTGGGCCCCCACCCTCCTCATCCAGCTGATGCACAGGGACACCACCAGGTACGCCCTCCGCAGCTTCCGCTGGATGAAGGCCTTCCGCTGCTTCTGCGACAGGATGGTGGCAAGGAGGTGGTCCCGGTCTTCCAAGGCCAGCTCCTCCATCTCGTCCTGACCAACCTCGCACTCGGGTTCGACAAAGCAGCCCATGGGGTCCACGGAGAACAGGCGGTTCAGTCTGACCTCCTCGTGGTAGAGGCCTCGGACCGTGGTCCCTTTGGCGTGCCCGGTGTCCCACTGCCAGTGGCAGTCCATCAGGTACTCTTCATCCCGCTCAAAGAGCAGGTCCTGCAGCGCCTCCGCCACAGATTTCACGTTGACTGCCAGCTGCACCCGCTTCACCGCTCTGAGGAGCCTCTCGGGGACCTGGCCTGGGAAGTCCATGCTCATCAGCTGCAGCCTGGCCTCGACCTCCTGGAAGTGGCTTGACAGAAGAGGCTTGCATGACGGCTGCAGCACCCCCTCAGTGTTCACGAGCATCACCAAGCACAGCACCAGGGTCCGCTCCGCCTCCCCGGATACCACATAGTCAATTTCACTGAAGGCATCGAGCAGGACATTGAAGTTCTCGTTCTCGCGGCCGCAGAGCACCTTGACGAGGTAGGACAGGTGGAACCGGAAATCCTGAATGGCTCTGGTCACGTCCTTGGGTCTGTATTCCTGAATGATGGCGAACACATCCCCAGGCTCCCGGTCCTTCTTGCTGAACAGGAACTCCCAGTAGTGCAACAGCGCGATGTAGCTCTTGGGGAGGCACAGGATGGCGTTCTTCCAGAGGCGGGCCAGGACTGCCCCGCAGTGGACGAACTGGAGCTCCAGCAGGGCCACCGTGTTCCCAATGCTGGGGATGAGTGGCTCTTTGCACCTCTTGACAAGGACGTTCATGAAACGGAAAAAGCGCCTCTTGTAGTCTTCTGGGTTCCTGCACACGTAGAACTGGTGGATGGAATCCTCCAGCAGCCGGATGAAGCACAGGTGGGTCTTCTCCACGCTCTCCTCATCCTTGTCGGGCGTCAGCATGCCAAATTTCCCTTCTATTCCTTTCATCCTGCTGCCTCTCCCCCTGCCCCTTTCCTCTTTTTCAGCCTGGAGGGCTTTGAGTTCCTGGTTGTAGCGGTCCTCCTCCTGGTGGAGCAGCTTTTCAAGCTCATCAGGGTAGCTAGAAGAGAGAAGGAAAGCCTGCATGGCGCTCAGCCACAGGTCCGTGGACTCCCGGCGGCTTTGAGCCCTTTCGTTTTGAAATAGGACATGGATGTACTCTTTCAGAGCAGACCTGTAGGACCGGAAGGATCTGTAGAGTGGTTTCAGGACTTCTTTGCATGCCATGGGGTTTTCTGACAATACTCTCTGATGGAAATGCTTAGGGAAGAGGACATTCAGCAGGGATTTGCAAAGGCCATATTTATCCGGAGACAAAATATAATCGATTTCTTCAAGTTCTTCAGCTAAGACTTTAGGGAATACTTTTTTGGCTTCCAAAAGCAATCCGTTGATCGCCACCAGGTGTATTTTTGTCTGAACCAAACACTTGGCCTCATGACGCCGCAAAGGCTTGTGGAAATCTTCACAGTGTCCATCCTCGCATTTTAAGCCCACGATAAACTTCGTGCAGACGCCCAGGTAGGTCTTCCCAAGCAGGCTCTGTGTGATCTGACACAGCCTGCTCAGAAGGTGTTTGTTTAAGGCTAATTTCACCTGGTCCGTCAATATCAAGAAATGCTCTTTCGTTTTCTTCTCTCTCAAGTTCAAATCCAGGTCAGAAATGATTCTTGATATGGGTCCGGGGTTGTTTTGAGCTATCTGGCAGTACTTGGCATCCACCTGCGAAATCCCAAAAAACTCAAAGCAAGACTTGACCATCTCCTTCTCGGCGTTGTTGGTCACTCTTCTGAGGGCCCTGACCAGACTGAGAAGGACCTCCAGGCCCGCTGGAGCCAGGGCCAGGACATCTTCGGGCTGGGCCTCACAGTGGCTGGCGGCTTCATAGAGTGCCTCCACTGCCCCTGCTGAGTGGTTGAGGGTGTCAAACCTCAGGAAGGCGTCCTTGAGCTTTGGAAAGTCTCTCAGGATCACCCCCTGCAGGAAGTGGGCCTCGGCGATGCCGGATGCCTGATTGGTCTGATGGCAGAGGTCCAGGGCTTCTCTGAGGATGGCCTTGGTGTGGTCGACATCGGAATCCCTGGCCACATTGAGGCGGGCGGCCGCCAGCAGACATGAGGCCTGGAAGTCCTTGTCGGCGGTGAGCCTGGCAGCCTCTAAGAGGCAGCCATGTTGCTTCATCAGCAGGGCGGCCTCTTCCCTCCGACCTTCCCTGTTGAGCAGGTCGGCAGCCTCTGCAAGCCGCTTCCGAGACTTCAGGAACACCAGCTGGTCTTCTGTGTCGAGCTTCGAGAGCACAGTCATCATCTCCTTCATCTTATTCGCGCTCAGGTACTTGGCTGCAGCTTCCAAGTAAAACTGGCTGGCTGAATAGGGGAGCTTGGAAATGGGATGGGTCTTGGCCCTTAGCATTTCTTCATACCTGCAATGACAGACAGACATCACCAATGTCAACTCAGTATCACCCAACAGAAACTTTATAAAATGCAGCACAGAACAACTTATCATAAAATGACCACTTGTAGATAGGACCTGCAGAATAGGACCTAAAGTTATCCAGCATCTTTATCAAGGCTTCATTTTACACTGTTAAAATTAATTCTTTATTCCTTGAAGGAACCAAGCAATAGTATGCTTAATTAATGAAATATAGTGGTGTTGCAGAAAAAGAAAAAATACTAAAAAAAAAAAACAAAAAAGAAACACACACACAAAAGAACAAACCCCTCCCAAAAGCCAAAAAAAGAATAAAAATAAAAAACAACAACAACAAAAATAAATAAACAAAAAAGAAAAAAAGAAATATAGTGGAGTTGCAACCTAGGCAAGTGACAATTACGCTGGAAAGTCAATCTGTAAGGCAGAAATTATGCATAGCCAAAATCATCCTTGAAAAAAATCCCTTAAACTTGCATAAAAGCTTGCTAATCACTTTGGGTACACAACCCTGTTGAGTCTGATACCTGATTAATGAGAAAGAGTGGAGATGGGGGCTGCAGACACACCAGCCATTACATCAATCTTCCTCTTATTAACCAACCTGTGACTTTTCTCTTTTGCCAGGAATATATGCGGTTGAGTTAGTGTGAGATGAATGAAGCCCCGAAGTCCCCAAAGTCAAGCTCCTCTTGACTCTGCTGATCCAAGTGAGTATAACCCACATACGAATTTTCAAGGCACTGGGCCAATCCAATGAAACATGCTTACTTTTGAACTCTCACAGGAGACAAAACACATTTCCTCACAATCAGAGAGGTGCCCAGGGACCTCCTGCTGCCCCAGGGTCATCCCACAAATATCAGATCCCTTCGTATAACAGGCCCTCTGTGAAGGGGTGTAACTGAGGATGAGCCTCTCTTGTGAGCTTTGGCTGATGGAGTAGGGGGTATTTACAGCAAGTTTAAAAATTTTTTGGGACCTCCCTGGTGCTCCAGTGGTTAAGACTCCATGCTTCCACTGCAGGGGGCCTGGGTTCGATGTCTGGTCAGAGAACTAAGATTCCTCATGTCACGTGGCGTGGCCAAAGGAAAAAAAATTCTTAAACTAAGAAAATTTTCTTAGGTATTTTCTTTTCAAATCTAAAATGTCCTCATTACATTTTGAGTCAGGCCAGTTAGCAACTGAATTCTACATACATTATGTAGAGCATTCAAAAGACACTCCGAAAAATCAAGTGTGAGGCTCCAATTAATCCTGACGACATTAGATCTCAACTCAACATATCATTAAAAAGAGTCAGTTGAATACCTCAGGAAAGCTGATAAAGATAAACAAAATTATGAGAGACCCCAAAAAAATGCTTCTGGGGAAAATCTATGATTATTCAATGCTCTCCTGGAAAAGTGAGAACAGATTAACTAAATAATTGAAAGCACAATAAAACCCTCTCAGGTGGTCTTGTCATATGGACTCACAAGGGAATTGGCCTGGTTGATTACTCAGCGTACAGAGCACCCAATCAATGTCACAGGGGGCACCCTGTTATGGATGACAATTTGTGTCCCCTAAAATTCATATGTTGAAGCCCTAACCCTTAGTGTGGTTGTATTTGGAGATGAGGCCTCTAAGGGAGTAATTAAGGTTAAATGAGGTCATAAGGGTGGAGCCTTGATCTAATAGGATTAGTGTCCTTATAAGAAGAGACACCAGGGAATTCCCTGGCAGTCCAGTGGTTAGGACTCTGTGCTTTCACTGCCGAGGCCCGGGTTCAATCCCTGGTCGGGGAACTAAGATCTCACAAGCCGCGCAGTGTGGCCAAACAAGAAAAAAGAAAAGTAAAAACAAAAAAACAAGAGACACCAGAGAGGGAGCTCTCTGTCACCCACAATCTCTCTCTCCCTCCATGCTTAAACACCAGGGGAAGTCCACATGAGGACATAGCAAGAAGGCAGCTGTCTGCAAGCCAGGAAGAGAGCTCCCACCAGTAATCCAATTGACTAGAGCCTTGATCGTGGACTTCTAACCTCCAAAACTGTGAGAAAATAAATTTCTGTTGTTTAAGCCACCCAATCTATGGCATTTCATTATGGCAGCCTGAGCTGACTAATACATACACACTGTGTATATCTTCCACATAATGGAACCAAAGATCTGGATAAAGGAATATGCTCAACCTTGTTCCAACCTTGGCACTAGACACCTTCTTTTCCATTTCCAAAAATAAAACTCAATTTCTTTATCTAGGTGTTGGTTACACAAGTGTATTTACCTTGTGAAAATTACATGCTTTTAAAAAATATATGATATACTTTAATAAATGCTAACTTTAATATAAAGTTCGAACACCTGATCAATCATGTTCATTTTGTCACATGTATAATTTGGTAGAAAGCAAAGAAAATACAGAACTAAGCCACAGCCTACTTTTCCAGGAGCTGTTGAGCAGAAATACAGAACAGCAGACTCTGCAATTCTAGCTGTTACACTCCACCAGGAAGACCTCCAACAGGCATCAACCACATGCTGTTTCTAGATTCCTTGTCATCCATTAACCCCACCCATCCGCACTTCACCTTTGGCACATCAGTTAGGCTGAAGGCTCAAGGAGGCTCTACTGGGTCATGTATGAAACTTGTGTGTCCTACAACTGAGGGCGTGTGTATATACATATCATACATATCATACACATATGTATCAGGGCCTGGCTGGGCATCTGCCAGTAAATCACGATGAAGCAGAATCCTGACCGCCCACTAGTGCTCTGACCCCTATCCATCCACACATCAGTGAAATCGTCAACTCAGCAGGTAAAGGTGGAGAGGACAGAACTATCAGTAAGCACGAAATTGCTGGGCATGTTATAGACACTCGTAACGCATCCTTCATCTTCTTGTGCCCCTTCTCCTCATGACGCTGTATTCAAGGAGTTCTTGACTCAGCACGGAGGCCACCACCCAAGTGGAAGGAGGGTGACGGGGTCAAGTCACTTCAGAAGAGCAAGACAATACCTCCTCAAGGAGCAACAGGAGGGCAGGGCTTGGGGGGATGTGGGGGAGAAAGGAAGAGAATAAAACCACTTACTTTTCCACTGCCACAGCAGCTTCTTCAAAAAGTTCCTCTTGGCAGTACATTTTGAGAGCTAGATCAAATTCCTGAATCTGCTCAAAGCACCTGAAAGCATCTTTGTAGCACTGGCTTCGCTTATAGAAGGAGGCGGCATCTCTTATCTAGGACAGAGTAAAATTTTACTCAGAGTATTTATAATATAACTTTTCATCTTCAAAGTAAACCAACACCATGAATAATAAAGAGGATGTTCCTATGTCTGCGGTTTATTAGAATCTAGTGAAAAACACTAAAACATAGGTAATTTAGGAAGACTACTGCTTTATAGGGAGAAAAATAAAGTGAAATCCCCACCTCACCATACACAAATGGAAGCTCCAGATGGGTTAAGGGTCTAAATGAGAAAGCTATTGGTGGAGGATGTATGAGAATATCTTTGTGACCTTGAGGTAAAGAAAGTCTTCAACAAAACTCAAAACACATGAACTTTGGGGGGGAAATTGATGGATTTGATTACAGTTGACCCTTGAACAACACAGGTTTGACCTGCACGGATCCACTTACGCAAGGATTTTTTTTCGATAATAAATACTACAGTGTGACATGGTCTGCAGTTGGTTGAATTCCTGATATGAAACCAAGGATACAGAGGAACCTCGGCTATGGAGGGACAACTATAAGTTATATGTGGATTTTCAGCTGCACGAAGGGTCAGTGCCCCAACACCCGCACTGTTCAAGGGTCAGCTATACATCAAGACTGTTCAACAAAGAGCACATCAAATAAAGTTAACAGAGAGAAGACAAACATTAACATCTAGCCCAGCACTGTCAGACAGAGCCTTCTGTGAAGATGGAAATGTTCTGTATCTATCTATCCAATATGGTAGCCACTAGCCACGTGTGAACAGTGAGCACAGGAAATGTGTGGATAGTGTAACCGAGGAACTTTATTTTTGATTTCATTTAATTAATGTTAATATAAATTGCCACATGTGGCCACTGGCTACTGTACTAGAGTGGGCAGGTCTAGAACATAAAATGGATTCCTGCAAACACACGAAAAAGACTTTCCAGAAAATTAGGCAAAGGGTATGAACTGGCAGTTTGCAGTGGGGGGAACTTAAATGACTAACAAATAAATGAAGATGCTCAACCTTGCTAATAACCAGAGAAATGTAAATTAAAGCCACAGTGAGATACATCCATGAGGTCTGCAAAAATTAGAAAATCAGAACCCTCTGAATGTGGTCATGGATATGGGGCACAAGGTCCCCTCATGCACGGAGTGGTACAGCTGCTCTGGAAAGCAAAGTGGCTTTCAACTTTCACTCGGTGAAATTAAACACATGCACCCCCTGGGGTCAGCAAAACCACTCCTAGCAGTTCACAGCACTGGAAGGGGATGCGCTGTGTCATAGTACTTGTGTGTGGCAGCTGGGAGTTGGTGGCGACTCGGATGTTCACCACTAGGAAAATGGGTAAGTCAAACGCAGTGGATGCCCATTCTGGAACACGAACAGTGGTCAGAAACCTGGCCGGACCTTAACACCATAGCAGAGGGTGGAAAAAGTAGCAAACAGAACAAGATGCTATTTAGATAAGCTTAAAACAAATATGTACAGAGAATACAATACTATTTATTCTTCAGTTATGCACGTGGATGGGGACATATATTAACTGCATTGGAATGGTAGCCAACGAGAAGAGAATGGAAATGGCCATGAGGAGGAAGAGGATGAAGAATATAAAACGATGGTGAGTTTGCGTGAACGGAAGAGTATATTGCACTCCTCTTCCTCTCACGTTTCCTGCCCAGCTTATCAGTTAATCGCGTTGGCTTGGCTCTCCCAACATTTCCCAGACAGGACCCCTTCCTAGCCCCTCCACCACCATGGAGGCAATCCAAGCCATAGCATCTCAGCCTAAGCCACTGTTCACCCCTCCTAACTGGCCTTTCTGCTTCTACTTTTGCTGCCTACAGAGCTCTCCACCGAGCATCCCAATAATTCGTTTCATGTCACCCCTCCAATCAAAACCTTCCACTGGCTCCCCCTCAGCCCGGAACAAATCCAGTCCCTACCATGGACCACAAGGTCCTACCTGATTTGTTCCTGCCACACTCTCTGGCTCATTTTACCCGTTCGACCCCACTCACTCTGCTTTGGCCAAACTGGCTTCCTTGCTGTTTTTCAAACTCGCCCATACGCTCCCACCTTGGGGGCTTTTATCTGCAGTGTCCTCCGGAGGCAGCTGTTCTCATGGTCTCCCTGCAGAAGTCAGCTCCCTGACCCCGCCTACACCTAAAGCAGCAACGCTTGACACCCTCTCTCCCCTCCCCCAGCCCTCATCCCCGCTGACATCTTCTGTACTATTGGCTTTGTCACCTCTCTCCCACACTAGAAAGGAAAACTACAAAGGCAGAGGCCCCTGCTCTGCTGCCTGTTGGTTGCCACGCGCCCACAGTGCCTGGTACACACTGGGGGGGCAGCGGGGGGGGCTACCTATTTGTTGAATATTTCACTTCCTAACTCGACTGGCTGCACCTGACATCCAAAGAGAAAACAGAATCAAAATGGAACAAAACAAAATGCATAAGCCAGACTCTCTACTAAATCTCAGCTGCGTTTTATTTAACACGAAATGCCAAAATACGAACAAGATCCAGGTGTGAGGTTCTTCTATGTCCAGAGACCTCACAGACCAGGGAGCTACGAGACCCATTTTGCCACATCAATCAAACCCCATAACCATAACCCCTAGCCACCTTTACCTCTCCTTGACAAGGCTGACTACTCAGAAGAAAACCCCCAGGGTGAACGCAGGCCCCCTTAGGTGCAAGTGTGCACCCAACTGGGTCGAGAGAGAGGAGGGCTGGCTCTAAGCAGGCCCCCTGCCTGGGTCTCTGGGCTCCTGCCGCCCAGAGCAAGGGCCCTGAGAGGTTTCCAGGGAAACCAGTGTTGACCTCTGGAGAGGCAGGAAGCAGGCAAGGCAGAGGAATCCCTGAAAGGAAACCTTCTGCTCCCACAGCCACTTCACAAACCCTTCTCCCCAGGGTCAGCACATGTCTGGGGACTGTGAACAGGGAGGCGGTGTGGCCTAAGGATTTTGCAAAGGGTGGTCAACTTGAATCATACTGGCTAGTTTGGTGGGATGACCACTAGAGGTCTGATGCTGTCTGAGGGTTGAATATCCTGCCAGGGAGGGGCCTGAGCAAAGAAAGGGACCAGACTCTTCCCTAGCTGGGGCTCAGAGCTACTGGAATGTGCTGGCGAGAGAAGGCAGAAGGAGCTGGCACCGGTGGTCAACCCTGGGGATGTGAGGAAGGCCGGCAGCCTGTGTCTCCAGGACCAGGGAGGCCTCCATATCCTGAAGGCACTGAGGTCCTGGAGAAGGGAACGCGGGCCGGACATCTGGCCTGCTGGGCCCCACCCCGCTTTCAGAGGTGGAGCTCAGTGGGCCTCGGGGAGGCAAGGTGAGCAGACAAGGAAGGGGGCTCTGGCTCAGCTGGGATGGGCGCTGTCAGGCAAAGAGGGAAAAGCAACAGGTTCAGCCCTGTCCCCTGTCGCTGTCACTGCTTAGGGCCCAAGGGGGTGCCTTGGAGATGGAGGCCGGGGGACAAAGGAACATGGAGAGTTCAGAAACCATTTTAGTTCCCGGAATCTTATGACCCAAACTTCCTTCCCACACTGAAATCCCCATTCCACCCCCTTCTCCCACAGGCTAACTAGTCACATCCCATACTAAACATGGGGCACGGGGGGCAGCCTTGGGACGGCCTTATCTTCTCTGACACTGACTTGGGGCCACACTTCAAACTTCCCAGGAAGTCCCACCCCCACCCAGCCCAATGCCCAGGGTGCTCTGAGGGTCCAGGAGTTCCTCCAGTTCACATACAGACATGAACAACCCCCTCCCTACTGGATGGTCATAACACCTGACGCAGGAGGAAATGCAGCAGCTGCAGCCAGGAACCCTATAGCAGTGCCCGTGGTGAGGACTAGATGGTTTGACGTCCAACCCACCATAACGGATATGGTAAAAATGAACTGCTTCATATTATTTACGATAGCCAAGATATGGAAGCAACCTAAGTGTCCATCAGCAGAGGAATGGATAAAGAAGATGTGGTACATATATACAAGGGAATACTACTCAGCCATTTGCAGTAACATGGATGGTGAGTACTGTGCTAAGTGAAAAAAGTCAGACAGAGAAAGACAAATACAGTATGATATCACTTGTATGTGGAATCTAAAAAATACAACAAACTAGTGAACAAAACATAAAAGGAGGAGACTCACAGATTTAGAGAACAAACTAGTGGTTACCAGTGGGGGGGAGGGGCAAGACAGAAGTAGAGGATTAAGAGGTACAAAGTATTAGGTAAAAAATAAGCTTCAAGGATAGGGGCTTCCCTGGTGGAGAAGTGGTTAAGAATCCACCTGCCAATGCAGGGGACATGGGTTTGAGCCCTGGTCCGGGAGGATCCCACGTGCCGTGGAGCAAGTAAGCCTGTGTGCCACAACTACTGAGCCTGTGCTCTAGAGCCCTCGTGCCACAACTACTGAAGGCCAGGCGCCTAGAGCCTGTGCTCTGCAACAAGAGAAGCGACCACAATGAGAAGACTGCGCACTGCAACGAAGAGTAGCCCCCGCTCACTGCAACTAGAGAAAGCCCACAGGCAGCAACAAAGACCTAATGCAGCCAAAAATAAATTAATTAAATAAATAAATTTTTAAAAGTATATATATATATATTTAAAAAGCTACAAGGATATATTGTACAACATGGGGAATATAGCCAATATGTTATAATAACTATAAATGGAATATAACCTTTAGAAATTGTGAACCACTATATTGTACACCTGTAACTTACATATTACTATACATCAGCTATATTTCAATTAAAAATTTTTTTAATTAAAATTTTAAAAATGAACTGCTTTATGTACAGCATTGTGACTGTAGTTAATAACAGTGTATTGTATATTTGAAAGTTGCTAACAAAGTAGATCTTTTAAAATTTTTGTTTATTTTTGTTTTATTATTTTTTATCGAAGTATAGTTCACTTCCAATATTATATTAGTTTCAGGTATACAACACAGTTATTTGATATTTGTATAGATTACACGCTATACAAAGTTATTATAAAATACTGGCTAGGGCTTCCCTGGTGGCGCAGTGGTTGAGAGTCCGCCTGCCGATGCAGGGGACGCGGGTTCGTGCCCCGGTTTGGGAGGATCCTGCGTGCTGCGGAGCGGCTGGGCCCGTGAGCCATGGCTGCTGGGCTTGCGCGTCCGGAGCCTGTGCTCTGCAACGGGAGAGGCCACAACAGTGAGAGGCCCGCGTACTGCAAAAAAAAAAAAAAAAAAAAAATACTGGCTATATTCCCTGTGCTGTACATTATATCCTGTACTTATTTATTTTACACCTGGTAGTTTGTACCTCTTAATCCTCTTCACTTATTTTGCCCCGACCTCCACTCCTCTCTGGGAACCACTGGTTTGTTCTCTGTATCAGTGAGTCTGCTCCTGTTTTGTCATCTTTGTTCATTTGCTTTATTTTTTAGATTTCACATGTAAATGAAAACGATCTTAAATGTTCTCATCACAAGAAAAAAGATCATCACTATGTGTGGTGACGGACATTAACTAAACTTACTGCGGTGATCATTTTGCAATTTATGTATATATTGAATCATTATGCTGTACAACTAAAACCAATTTGATACTATACATCAATTATATCTCAATAAAAAGAAGAAAAATGAATCACTAAGAAAATCATCCCCTCTCGGATGTCACAGCAATGCCAAATTGCCATAAAAATCTGTCTACTTTCCTCTTTGGAGTTTATCTTGTTGCGGATGATATGAGTCTGTGGCCTGTGCCAGCCTGCAGACCACACTGTGAGCCCTGTGCTCTGGACCAGCAACTCTGTCCACTAGCGCTTCTAGAACAATGGAAATGCTCTATCACAACATGCACTTGAGATGTGGCTAGTGAGACTGCGGAAGTGAATTTTTGACTTTATTACGTTTTAGTTAACCTAAATGTTTAATTAAGTAGCTACATGTGGCTAGTGGCTGCCAGATTGGTCAGTGCAGATCTAGAGTAATTGCTGGGACACAGAGAAACCACCATGTAACTGCCAGACCGTCCACCCAGGCTGACTCCAGACTGAACATGGAGAAAGAAAAGGCAGGAATATTCTAAAACCCGTCTTCCCTTTGATGCGAACATTTGGCCTCCCTGTGGTTAATAACGGGTCGCAAACATTCGCAGACATGGACACGGACACACACACACACACACACACACACACACACACACACACACACACACACAGAGTCCCTGAAACCATCTAAATGTTTGAGCAGATGGAGGAAGAAGGGCCACCCACAGAGCTGACAGGGCCAACCTCTCCCTCTTGCGAGGACGGAAGCCCTTCCTGACACAGGCAGAGGGTGGGGGCCACCCTTCCATCTGCCCCACGGAGCCCAGTTCTCCTAGGAGCAGCTGTGGGCCAAACATACCTTTCCCAGCCTCTCGCATAGCTGGGCACACAGCTGGAACTCCTTGGCGTAGCTCAGACACTTAAGAGACAACTTTGGCTCCTTGCACTCCAGATACGTCTTGGCCAGTTCCAAATATTCCACCTGCTTTTCCCTGGGAGGGGGAAATAGAACAGAGTTTCCATGGAATATGATACCAGTAGATTGAACCGGCAGCTCTCTCTCATCAGAGCAAACCTGAAATGACCCTCGAGGCTCTTACTTGGGGCTGACTTTCTTGGATTTCATGTTCAGGGCGGTGCTGTGGGCCAGAGCCAGCTTCTCCTTTTCCAACGCACCTCCCTTTTGGAAACACTTGGCTGCAACCTGGAATAGACCAAAGGTTTCTGTTTCCAGCAAGGTCACGGAGGTGACACAGGAACAAGAGTTAAAGCACGCATTCCATGTTTGCACGGACAAAGCACTGGGTCTCACCCCAGCCAAATCCGAGAGGGAGGGGCAGGAAGGTGCTGAAACACTAAAGAAAACAGCCTCAATTGGGACTGACATATACACATTGCTACATATAAAATAGATAACTAATAAGGACCTACTGTATAGCACAGGGAACTCTACTCAATACTCTGTAATGGCCTATATGGGAAAAGAATCTAAAAAAGAGTGGATATATGTGTGTGTATAACTTACTATGCTGTGTGCCTGAAACTAACACAACACTGTACATCAATTATACTCCAATAAAAATTTTTAAAAAAGAAAAGAGAAAACAGCCCCAGAGGATAAAGCCTAATTGTGTTACCAGCTAACACTTTGGACTCAAAGCTTCCCTTTGGAAACACCTAGGAGCCATGGAAAAGGCACACCAGACATATTTTTACAGGTCACCATAATAACACCCTCATCTGATCTTCAATAGCCGCGTGAGATGTTTCATCCTTCCCAATGTATTTGGTAAAAACCTCAGGTCAAGGACATGGAGAAACTGGCCCAAGGTTGCCCAGTGGCTTTTCTGTGCTCAACATAGGTCTCCTCTAGTTGGTAACAACCAAGGCTAGTGGGCAGTGTTGGTGGAGCAGCAGCAATGCACCTATTATGGTAGAAACGGGGACAGAGATGGTGTCCCAACACATCCCAGAAGATGACTGACCAGATCCTTGGCACATGCAGACCTGTATGTAGCAAATAGAAGATGGGCAGACAAGTGTCCCAGGGGAGTCAGCCTGCTCCCTGCTCCCCACCAGCAGAAAGCTGCTGACATCATGTCTCCAAGTACGGACTATAGGGCAGAAAGTTCATGTTCTGCCCAGCATGTAGAGATTAGGCCTCAGTGTGGGCAAGAGAAGGATTAAGTGGCACTTACTGATAACACAGACAGGATGGCATCTCTGCCCCCGGGCTCTCTGTTCCAGCCTCCTCAGCCCCGTGGGCCTCCTTTCATTCCTGTGACATGCGAAATGCTCCTTTCTGCCACAGGGCCTTTGCACACACTCTTCCCTCTGAGTGAAATGCTCTTCCATCCCTCCTCTGCCTGCTTAACTTCATTTACCCTACAGGTCTCAGATCAAGGCTCCCACTCAAAGTAGCCTTCCCTGGCCACACCGTCTAGGACAGGCGGTTCTGGAGGCAGCTTATTCACACGTGACATCAGGAACCGCTGGCACTGTGACCTTTTCTGTACACCTGTCCTGCCCACTGTCACATCCCCATGACCTAAATGCAACGCTGGGCCCACAGCTCCACAGGATATACTGAATGAATGGATCTCAAGGGTTTCCACTTGTACGGTGGTTCTGAGACACTTACTGACATGCAGCCAAAACCAATAAACTTCCTGAGTCCCAAAGCCCTTTAGCAGAGTCAAAATAAAGTCAGGTGAGGAGGAGGCTTTTTGTAACATTCTCATCTGTGCTACTCCCCTTAAAAGATTTTAGATTCAAACATTCAAAAGGTATCTTTCAAGGGATAAAGAATTGGAAATCCATGGGCAATATGTATAACACCAGCTGTGTTCTGAAGCGAGAAAGGGAAAGACTTTATACGTTTCTAATTTCATACCCACACCTGCTGCCCACACCTGCTGCCCACATTGTCCCGCTCGACCCCCTCTCTGAAAAAAAAAATCTTGGTTTTATAACAACAGCCAGGTGTTTAGTATTCCTTGCCAATTACAACAAGGGTGGGCAGTGAATACAGTGCAGGACTCAGTCACCTTCTGCAGCTGCATATTTATGGAAACACTATCCCGACAAGACTAAACACACGACAGTGCAAACTGTTTTCTCCTCCCTTACACCTGATTGCAGGGGTGACCACAGGCCTTCACCCCTCTCTGTATCCATCCTAGCCCCCTTAGGGAGCAACTCTGCAGCTTCCCCCATCGGGAGTGCAGCCTGTTCCCCATCCCTCCCAATAGAAGGATTCCTCAGCGGGCAGAGGCCAGGACCCTTCCTCTTCCTATGATCACATGCTGGCACTTGGCCAAAAGGCAGGCTTGTCATGACCGCATGGGGGTGGTGGGGAGCGGTGGGGTGCATGGCGGGTGACCTGATGCCACAGAAGGGGCAGCAGCACAAGTACCATGACCCCGACCCCCGCCCCGTCCTGGTGACAAATGCAGTGATGAGAAACCTGCTGGCGAGGCTTGACGAGGCCACAGGTCACCCACACCTCTCTCTCCTTACCTTCCAGCACTGGTGTTTAGCATAGTAATCTCCTTGGGTGATCCACTCCGCAGGGGTTGAGGTTTTAACAAACATGCTATCATCGAGGTCTAAAATGAAAGAGAAATGTGGGTTTGCTTCTCTGGGGATCCCTTCACTGAAACCTGTTGTTATGGGCTCTATTTTGTTCCCCTATACCCAGAATGTCAAGTGTTGAAGTCCTAACCCCCAGTCGCTCGGAATGTGACTGTATTTGGAGACAAGGGTCTTTAAAGAGGTGATTAAGGTAAAATGAGGTCATATGGGTGGGCCCTGATCCAATGTGACTGGCATCCTTATAAGAAGAGGAGATTAACACATATGAAGAGACACAGGGGGCTGACACAGAGAAAAGGCCATCTACAGCTAAGGAGAGAGGCCTCAGAAGAAATCAAACCACTGACAGCTCTATTGATCTTAGACTTCTAGGCTCCAGAACTGAGACAATAATTTCTGTTGTGTAAGCCACCCAGTCTGTGGTATTTGTTATGGTGGCCTGAGCAAACGAACACACCTATGTTGTCTGTCTAGCGTTCATGTAAGGTAGAGTGTAGCTTACCAAGCCAGGTTGTGGTGGGTTTTGGGAGAAGGAGGTGGAGGTAAGAAAAGATGCTGTTTGATTTTTGAACTTTGGTCTGCCTTCCTTTCCTAGAGATATGAATTAGAAGACAGACAGCAATTTCCAGTTCCTCCTTGAAAACCCAAAGCCATGTAGCTCTTGGCAAACTCCCATGCCGGGGCCTTAGCACGGGAAAAGGTGATAGGATGTGACAGTATTTCCAAATGTGCAGACTTTGCCCTCATCACAGCAGGCGATCTGACACATTCTGATTGGTGGACGTTGACTACTGCCGCCACCTGCTATTGGTTCCGTCTGTCAGCCTCAGCAGCTGGCGGTGACTGTGCTGGCCCTCCTTGCCGAGGACCCCCGAGCACCACCAGCGGTGCTGGGGGTGGGGGCGGAGGCGACACTCTCTGGGGATTCTGAGCCACAGCTTCATGAAACACACGAAAGGCTGAATATCAGGATGACGCGGAAGCCAAATCTGAGCCGGAAAGGTCAGAGTCCCCTCAGCCAACAGATGTCAACCAGAGGGGCCAGGCAGACAGGCCAGCTTTGTTTAGGTGGTGCAAAAACACACGCCGATCCTTGTAGCCGTCCGCACGCACTGTGTGCAAAGCTGACTTTGCAGCATCTTGTTCTGGTGCTGTGTGCACTGTGAGTGTCCAGGTGACATCTTATTCCCACAGCAAAGCCCCACACAGTATCTCTGTCTGGCCGGTGACCTCTACTGGTGCCGCGTTCAAGAGACCCCCAAATGCAAAGTCACCACACTCATCCCCAGCTCCCCAGAACAGTGAGAACAGATGCCCTCAAAGACTTTACTACGTGCAACTCGTAACTCACAATTAAGACGGGACTTTTTCTTGCATTCTTAATGCAAACAAGAGATAATATTAATTGTAATCCTTTTTCATTTTGAATTTTTAAATTAAAAAAAAATCGTCAATCTTGATCTCTTATAATGGGTTGCCAGAACATATTGTGAGAATAAGGACTCGGAGCTGCGGGGAGGAATAAGAACCACCACGGTAGGCCAACGCGCTCGTTTTCCTTTTAGTAGGGGAAGTGGAGGCCCAGGGGGAGAAAGTGGTAGCTGAATTAAGTCCCATGGCTGCACAGGTGGAAAGTTCTAATGAGAAGCCAGGTTAACCCCAAGCCTTAGACCTTTCACATTACGGCACCACAGTCAGGTCCCAGGAATAGAGCTTCTAATCCTGGTCCCCAACTGAGCCACTGGCTGTAACCAGAAACAGTCTCCATAAAACTGGCTGGAAAATGCTCAGGAAACCAACAAACCTCTCTGCAGCCACAGAGCCGGGGCTTTCCCCCAGCTTTGGAGAAACTCACCATGGCCTGGAGCAGCCAACTCAACAGCTAACCCCCAAAAAACAGAACACTTTTCTCCTTCGTGAGGGCTGATTATTTATCTCCCAGTTATCCCATCAGGAGACCTTCATTCCATTTTTTAATTAGCTAGCTTTTGTAAATTATAAAAAACGATACATAATGATGTTGGTTTTCTTTTTTTAAACACTGCAAACAGCACAAAAATGGTGAAAAGTTAAAAAGAGGTCCACATCTAGTTAACAACCTCACACTCACTGGTCCCAGCACCAGAGGAGCCATTGCAGACACTTTCACCTTCATGGACACGTAAGTCATTTTTAGTTTCTTATCATTACAAACAGGGCTGTAATGAGTGCTCTCGTGCATGTTATCTTAGAGATTTTATAAAAGAGTATCTCTGGATAGATCCTTAAAAGTAGAATTACTGGGTCAAAAGGTATGTGCATTTTTTATTTTGATAGATATTGCCAAACAGCTGTCCAAAAGCCCACAGTTAATTTGTATTCTCCCAACAAAGCCTATTTTGTCTGTTCTTTGCCCATGATCCTTACCTTTTAGGACAAATAAAAGTTCTTTCCTGAAGGAGTTAACCCTCCCAATCTCATTACAACTTCAGTCTCCCACACAATTTAGCAATAAATAGGAACACTCATTTCTCAGAAGAATGTGGAAAGAAAGTGCTTTCCAAAAACTATACCCTTTACCCTTGGCCATAGAGCAGCTGAGAGTAACATGCTTTCTGTCCAACAGCCGGAATAGTTTAATGGGCGCTTACCTTTATTTTCATCCATTTTCACGACTTCGACAAAATTCCTTTTCATGAAATATTTGAAAGCAGGAGCCCGCTTCTCTGGGTTTTCGTCAAAGATCCAGAGGTTGACCCGAGCCCGGGTGATGGCTGTGTAGAGCTGCTTCAGCTCCCCGTTCAGGAGCTAAAGACAAGACCAGGACAAAGGCGTGAGCCTTCAGGCTACAATACAACGTGTCTCACTTCAACGGGCTTATTCTGATTTTGGAGAAATATTCAAAAAGTAAGTTTTATGAAGCATAGCCCAGGCCTGAGCAGGACGTGGGGAGCCTACTGCGGCTGCAGCACAGGGAAGCGAACTCTAGCGAGGGGGGCAGTGTTAGTACAGGCCCACCCTTGAATCTGCTGTACTTGTCCACTTTGAAATAATTATAGATCCCTAGGAGGTTACAAAGATACTGCAGAGAGGTCCCATGTACCTTTCACTCAGTTTACCCCAAAAGTCACATCCTACGCAATTACTGTAACTTATTTTTAAAAATTGGAGCAGTGGGAATTCCCTGGAGGTCCAGGGGTGAGGACTCCACACTTTCACTGGCAAGGGCCAGGGTTCACTCCCTGGTCAGGGAACTAAGATCCCACAAGCTGCACAGTGCGGCCAAAATTAAAAAAAAAAAAAAAAATTGGAGCAGTCCCACGCTGCTATTGTGACCGTTATTAGCACTATATTACTCCTGACCTACCCCATGACTGAGGACTCTGGGTATAAGGGGACATGTCTTAGACCCAGGGAGGACCTCCTTGATTAAATCACGCACATTTCAAAACAACAACGGATTTGTGGCTACCCAGGGGTCTGCACAGCTTGGCGATGATTTAATATCTATGTACAGAGCCTTTCAGGTAGTTACAGAAATAGCCGGATAACTGCTCTTCTGTTTATTTGTTTTCTACTATGTAGGAGACATAAAACTAGGACAGTAGTTTCACCCAAAGCTTTTGGTTTTTGCTGGTTCGGTTTTCTGTGGCATTGCCCTCACTCTTGAGGCCTCTGTCGGCCTTCGTCGGTCTAGAACTCCACAGAGCTTTTCGGCTCTGGCCTACTTCTCGGTGATGTAGTGGGACGCCCAGGGGAAGGGAGACAGGGTCCCTTCACAGACAAGGCTGGAAGACAATGGTCTCCACTGACTACAGTCACGGACTTCACTTCTGAGTTCCCCATCAGCAATGTCACAGTTTCTGAACAGAGCTCCAGAGGCGAACAGAAGGTGCCACCCTCCCCCTTCACCCCCCCCCCAACATCAAGCCTGGCTCTCTGCTGAGAAGAGGGGGTCGCCAGCGTTGAGCCGACCACATTCCCTTTCCCATCCTCCACCCCCCAGTGCTGACAGACAGGAAGACCCGCAGCACAGGCTCTGTCTTTAACCCCATCTTATCGGCCAAGCCCTGCTTATTGGCTCCCTGTCAAGCAAGCTCATGGACCCATGGCTGAGGACCCGTGGCTGATACTCACCTTGTACATTTCCAGATTCACCATGAGAGCCCTGCCCTGGGAGGAGCTGCATTTCTCTAGGGGCACCTCAATCAGCTGACGGCTTTCCTCTCTGGACTCAGAGGATGAAGGGGTAAATGAGGAAATGATCTTCCATTCCTTGTAAGCCTGAACAACAAAAACAAATGAAAGACCAGCAGAATATGCTTCTGCAGTGCACACGCAGCCTCCCTGGGCCTCACAGAGAACCGAGCCCCCTTTGCCTGGCACGGCGACCAGGCCTTCAGCACCAGCTGTGAGGAGGTGGACATCCTATGGCCTCAGAGTGGGGGTTGGGGCCCAGGTGGTGCAGGCAGGGATCAGGGCAGCTACCGAGAAGACCCCCAGACACTCAGCTAAGACGGCCAAGAAGCAGGCACATATGCTCACTTCTAGCATGAGTGTTTAGGGGCTGGAGGTTCCTATTGTTGAAAGAATGTCCACAAGCAGAATGGAGAGAGAAAACCAGTGTCCTCACCTCTTTTCACAATGTGTTTAAAAAATGCCACTTAGGGTCAGTCATTAAGACGCATGTGATGCTTAGGGTGGTACCCACAGTGTCCATCCATGTTGTCACAAATGGTAAAATATCAACTCTATGGTGACAAACGGAAACTAAAAATTTTTTTTTAAGGTTCACTTTATTTTTCCTTCTTTCCTTCCTTCCTTCAATTTTTTGGCCACGCCACACAGCATGTGGGATCTTAGTTCCCTAAGTCCCAGAAACTAAATTTTTGGTGGTAAGCATGCTGTAGGCTATATAGAAGTAGAAATACAATCTTGTATTTCACCAGCGACTTATATAATGTTATAAACCAGTGTTGCCTCAATAAAAAATAAGTCTAAAAAATGTAAATACAAAATAATTTGTGTTAAGCTTTGGGTTTCATATGACTAAGAGTCACAAATAACCAAGATAATAAAAATATAATTACTGCTGTTACATGTGGATAGTTTAGCCATGTTTAGCTGAGTAATAAAGATGTAATAATTCATAAATTATTTTTACATCTATTCTATAAAATAGAGTCTTGCCCTTATGTCAGCAAAATTACTAGTTGTGTTATAACGGAATTTTCACATAATCTGTGTTATATTAAATGCCCAGGATTAAGAGATGTAATTGCATTCAAAGTGTAAATAATTTGAAACATTTTCACTGAAAATATGAATGCTAGGAAATATAAGAGTAAAGAATTAAAATTATTTTCTTATGATTAAAAAAAAAAGACACGTGACAAAATTTCCTAACCAAGTGATCCGATCAAGGATGGAGCTCGGGAATTCCTTGGCAGTCCAGTGGTTAGGACTCTGCACTTCCACTGCAGAGGGCCCAGGTTCAATCCCTGGTTGAGGAACTAATATCCTGCAAGCCACAAGACCCCCCCACCATCCCCCCAAAAAAAGGATGGAGTGAAATTCAGGAGCCGTGGGGTATGCTGTGCAAGGTGGACTCTGAGGTCAGATGGAACAGATTAAATCCCAATTTGTCCACTTATTATGTGACCTTGAACAAATGCCTCTTCTAGGTCTCATTTTCCTGTTCTGTAAAATGTGGATGACAGAACTAACCACATTTGTTGGAGAAATAAAAGGAGAAAATCAATGTCAAGTGTCTCTACAATGCTTGATAAAGAGTTGACATTTTAGCCATTTTCCCCTTTGCCCAAATCAAACCGCAAAACCACGGTGACTTGTAGATCAGGGTCTGTAAATTTTTTTGCTAAAGGGTCAGATGATAAATATTTTTGGCTTTGTGGGCTATATGGTCTCTATTGCAACTACTCTACTCTGCTACTGTAGAGCAAAAGCAGGTCTAGTCAACAGTAAATGAACGGGCAAGTGTGATGCAATGAAATGCTATCTTGTGACACTAAAATTGAATTTAATACTAAATTTTCGCATGCCACAGGATATGATTTTCCTTTTGATTTTTTTAACCATTTAAAAATGTAAAAACCATTCTTAGCTCACAGGCAGTGAGCTAGGTTTGGCCCCCCAGGCCATGGTTTGCAGACCCTGGGGAGGCAAACGTGACCAGATTATACACAGTATCTAGAGTGAAGAATTCCCATGAAATTTCAGATTTCATACTTTATTGTGTGTCTTGGGGGAGTAGGTAATCAATTCTCCTATCCTTCAGTTTTTTATAAAATGGTGCTACTTGCCACCTGTGTATCTTTTCAAGGATGATGGAAAGGTGGAGTGGATACAGTTCATTACCTCCCTTCAGTTCCTCTATAATGTAAACTCTATAAACATTAGGTTAGGGACTTCCCTGGTGGCTCAGTGGTTAAGAATCTGCCTGCCAATGCAGGGGACATGGGTTTGAGCCCTGGTCCTGGAAGATCCCACATGCTGCAGAGCAACTAAGCCCATGCGCCACAACTACTGAGCCTGCGCTCTAGAGCTGGTGAGCTGCAACTACTGAGCCCACATGCCACAACTACTGAAGCCCGCACGCCTAGAGCCTGGGCTCCGCAACAAAGACAAGCCACAGCAATGAGAAACCCATGCACCACAATGAAGAGTAGCAACCGCTCTCCATAACTAGAGAAAGCCCGCATGCAGCAACGAAGACTCAAACACAGCCAAAACTAAATAATAAAATAAAATTAATTAATTTAAAAAACCACATTAGGTTAAATGCTTTAAACACTATCTATTAAATAAGAGTGGTTATGCTACTAACCAATTAGGGAATTAATTAATCTCTTCTCTCTGAGAAGAGATGTGAGTCATGTAATCAATTTTAGTAGTTGGAAGTTAAAAAAAAAAATCTTCAGGACACATCTGTGACTATCTTTTCATCTTTGTAAAGCTGTTTACACAACTTAATTGTTTGCCAAAGAAAGCAGGCAAGAGACACACATGCTAACATCTGAGGAGGTTCGGCAGACAGCAGGAGGTGCAGGCTGCCTGAACTTGGAAGGGCCAGTGAAGCACCTGTATCTTTTTTTTTTTTTTTTTTTTTTTGCGATACGCAGGCCTCTCACTGCTGCGGCCCCTCCCGTTGCGGAGCACAGGCTCCGGACGCGCAGGCTCAGCGGCCATGGCTCACGGGCCCAGCGGCTCCGCGGCATGTGGGAACTTCCCGGACCGGGGCATGAACTCGTGTCCCCTGCATCAGCAGGCAGACTGTCAACCACTGCGCCACCAGGGAAGCCCAAAGCACCTGTATCTTAAAACTGCTCGAAGGAGATGAAGAAGCTGCTCGTATGGCTCACGACTAACCTGTCTCCATGAATAAAACACATTTCACTCTCAAGACAGAGTCTCCTAGGAGAGAGCACATGTGTTTACGGCAAGAATACAGGCCTGCAGCACTCCCGGCAATAAAAGGAAGAAGCATCTAGAAGTCTTCCAGCTTCTTCTCTGGGGATTAATAATTATGAAGGAAAAGGACTTAGACTCTACCAGCAAGGCTTCTTTTGTGGGGCCTGTTCTCTAGGTTAGTTCAGCAACTCTTAAAAGTTGTGGTTTTGAAAGCCTCTCCTGTCCTGGTCACACATGAGTGTGAAGGAAGGGACTCCCCACTGGGGCAGAGTGTCAATGGCAAGGACCCCTCCAAGTTCCCATAGGAGGAGAGTTTGGAGGTGACCAGAGAATGACTGCCCCTCCCCCAAATGAGGCAAAATCCTACAAGAGAAGGCCTTGACATAACCATTCCTTTCTCATCTCAGAAGATGACCCTGGTGTTCATGTGGTTGAACAGGTAACAGTGAATCCTCTGAAGAGAAAAATCACAAGCCAGGGCAACAAGAAGGCACACACACACAAACACACACACACAGCACCTGCCAGACACATAAACGGGGGTGGAAGCGGAGGCCAGGGATGGAGAGAGGAGTCCTCTACAGTCTCCCATGTCAAACAGCAAGTACTGTTCAGCAGCCTTCACCTGTCACCCCCAAAAGAAACCCCATGTGAGCAGCCAGACCACAGACGCATGGGGACTTCTGTGACCTCTGTTTTTCCTCTCCTTTGATTGTAGCATCTCCTCTTATTTGCTGACTGGTGCCTTTTGGTCCTGTGGTTGTAAATGATAAACTGAGGGTGTGCTTTGTGCTGGGGAATGCACGATTCCATTCCCTGGTAATTGGGAAGCATCACATCAGAAGTCTTTTTAGAATTCTCATTCTGTGTATAGGATGAAGCGGATGTTACCACAAGACTTAATTTGTGATTGTTTTAATTTCATGCAACTCACTGACCCATTGGCGGGAGCTTAGGGTCAAGGGATCCAGGATTGTGCCATTCCAGGGTCAAGGTGAGAGAGAATTAAGTAGATTTTTCTTTCACAGAGTTGACCGCAAGTTACCGATCAATAAGTCCAGAGCTCCTGGAGCTTCTTACTAGCACAAGCATATAACTGGCACTTAATAAAGGACATGAACAACAAAGTCTTACCCTTTCCTCTTTTAGGAGAGCCTTGGTCCAACCATGACCAATGGATGTATTATGAGAAAAAAAAAGTTAGTCCTCGGAGATTAAAAATGGTTCCAGGATTAATGAGAGTGCATCTGATTTTATCAGAAAAGCCAATAGAAAAGGAGTGCACTTAAGGTATGGTAATGATATATTCATCGTGGAAGGTTCTGGAAGCCGATTTGCATGCAGGGTATTAAAAGGAAGGGAGTACAGTGGAAAGATCTTGAGATTTGGAACTCAAAGCATCTGAGCTCATCTCCGAACTCTGCCACCTACATTACGACTACAGGCAACTTATGTAACTTCCATGACCCTCAGCCTTATGTGTAGAATGAGGGTAATAAAAATACACACAACGTCAGAGGGTTGGTGGAGGGTAAATTGAGACAATGCCTTCAAAAAGCACTTTATAAACTGTAAAACATCCATAGCAATATTAGTCATAGGTATTATCGAGGCAAATGTGACATTTAAAAAAAGACCAGAAAAAAAAAAAACCCAAAGGACTCCATTTAAAGGGTCAGTTCTGGGGCAGATTTTAAGGAGTCAAAGCTAACAGTGCTCATGACTTGGGTATGAAAACAGCCCCTTCAAGCATGCACTGTGTGCAGCGGGAAGTCTGCAACGGGGACCAGGGTACAGCCAGCTAAGTCCCCAAAGGAGACCCCACAGCACGGTCAGCAGCCAACCTGAGCCTCCACTGAAGACAGTGGTGAAGAGAAGGCAGTGGCTATGAAACTGAGGACAATGGCCTTGAGCTGGCAGCTCTATCTATAATGTACTGAGGTCGGGAAGAAAAACCATCACAAGGACTCAGGAGCCAAGTCAAAACAATGGGCTGGCACAGGGACTTCCCTGGTGGCACACTGGTTGAGAGTCCGCCTGCCGATGCAGGGGACGCGGGTTCGTGCCCCGGTCCAGGAAGATCCCACATGCCGCGGAGCAGCTGGGCCCGTGAGCTATGGCCGCTGGGCCTGTGCGTCCGGAGCCTGTGCTCCGCAACAGGAGAGGCCACAGCAGTGAGAGGCTCGCATACTGCAAAAAAAAAAAAAAAAAAAGGGGCTGGCACAGAGGTCACTGGGGTCAGTCCGGGGACTCTTTTGCTGCCATTGTGGGCAAGGGTGGCAAGCCGTGGTAGCAAAACCATGCCTGGAGGGAGCTCAGGCAGGATGGCTGTTCTCGTCCCCTGCATTACCTGATCCTGTGGGCAGGAACCAAGGCTCATGTGTCTTCCCTCAGTTGTCTCCCTATGAATGACCTTGCCCGGTTCTGTCCTCATAGGGTAGACACTGTTAACCTTGCCTTCATTTGTAAGGCTCTCCTTAGACCTTGCTCCAACTTGAGGATCCTTGCGAGTCAAGGATAACAGTAGCTAGTGAAAACCGGAGCTGGCGCTTGGGTACCAGGCATTCAGAAAAGATGAATACAAGAAAACAGGGAAGGGCAAGGCACGGGGACAGCCATCCCACAACACACTATGAAACAACCCACAGACATTGTCAAAAGCCGCATCCAAACACACAAAACCCCACACCAAATGGATGATGCTCCAAAAGAGAAACGGTCACCTGTGACAAACTCTCATCTACTCAGCTCCTAAATTCTCTTTCCTGGAGTGGAAGTAGAGCTCATACACACACATGCGCTGTGAGAAAAAGAATTCAGTATGACATACCTCAGAATCAGTGAAAAAGTTGTAAAGGAGGACGTCATCAAATTCTAGGCCTTTGGCTTCGTAAACTGTTAGCACAAGCGCTAATCCCAGCTCTTCTGGAATTTTCTCCTTTGCCATTTCATTGGCTACAAGGATTACCTAGGAAACAAAGGGGGATAGAAGAGAAAAAACTTCACATTGTACAAAGAGAAATCTAGTAAAGCTGAGTCTATTTCTGTGGGAGGCAAGTAATGTCTTTGAAAAGGAGCAGCCGTCGTGGTGGGAATATTAATAACACTTAGTCACTCACCCATCTCTGAAACTTCCTCGTTCTGGGACAGGGGCTACTGAATTCTACCTTGTGGAAGAACTCGGCTTCTCAAACCTTTTTTCAACTGCAAACTGCCTTTTATTTTATTTTATTTTATTTTTTTTTTTTTGCGGTACGCAGGCCTCTCACTGTTGTGGCCTCTCCCGTTGCGGAGCACAGGCACCGGACGCGCAGGCCCAGTGGCCATGGCTCACGGGCCCACCCGCTCCGTGGCATGTGGGATCTTCCCAGACCGGGGCACGAACCCGCGTCCTCTGCATCGGCAGGTGGACTCTCAACCACTGCACCACCAGGGAAGCCCCTGCCTTTTATTTTAAAACATACAATCTCAAGAAACTCACCTGGTGGGCTCCAAATTCAATGGGCTGGGTTTTTCTTTTGTTGCCTCGAAGCAATATTGCCAAGTCACTTACACTACAGGACTCCAGGACAATTGGTCTGGGACCATCAAAGAGGCCAGAATCCCTTGGAAGGCGATCAAAAGATTCCGGAAAATAGAACTGAAGTAAATCTACCACTCCAGATGCCAGATTGAGGATTCCTGGGATAAAAAAAAGTCAGATACTGTACAACACGCCAACATGGCTGGCTTGTTTGTTTTGGTTTGTTTGTTTTGTTTTGTTTTTGGCCATGCTGCACAGCTCGCGGGATCTCAGGTCCCTGACCAGGGACTGAACCCAGGCCACGGCAATGAAAGCCTGGAAATCCTAACCAACTAGGCCGCCAGGGAACTCCCGTGCATTTTGTTTTCTTATTTTGGTTTTGCTTTGCTCCTGAGAAGCAGTATTGGTCCTGAGAGTATATACAATTGCAGCCAATTTCCAGATCCTGTTAGATTATCACTTTGGCTCCAAGCTGTATTACTCCGGGTACCACGGACAAAGGCAGAGATGTGTTTGATGTCCTAAGAAGGTTTTGTAAATCTCATTCCTGGACTACATTCATGTGAGAGAAAATGACCTCATGAAGAAGAGTCAAGGCAGAAATGTAACTAAACACTTAGAGCTGTTAGAATGCTAATACAGGGGCTAACATACAGTTGAAAAACAAGAACTATCCTGTCCCCTGTCGTTGGTACTTAGAACACTGGAAACAACATTACATGGTAAGAGCTGGATGTTAGGTGGGGCAGCAACCTCGACTTCCATTGCCGTTTTCCACCAGGTTTATACCCAGCAAAGAGAGGAGTATACTAAATAATTGTCAGAGCTGGATAAAGGATTTTCCAAAGAGCTTTCTCCTTGGGTCCCATTTTTGTCTAAGTGCTGAAGTAACACTGACAATGATGTCGACTAAACAAGAGGCACCTTCATAAAGATTAACCTGTTTAATTCTCACAACAGCCCGGTGAGACAGACCAGACAACCCCACTTTTACAAACAGGGACTCCAAGGTCTGAGAAGTTAGTAAACACTTCCAAAAGAAGCTGGACTGAATACAGATCATCCTGGGTCTCCCACTATTCTTAGGGGCCATGTGCCCTTTGCCCAACACCAGCTAGAATTCTATGAAATGGGCATATGTGTACCCATTGCTATTACCAAATAGTAAAGGGAAATTTTACTATCCAATGCTATTATTATTAACACTATGCAATATAAAGAAATCAAGAATACAAGTGGAAACTGTTGAATTTAAGCAGATCAGCTGCGACTGTGGTTCAGAGATGTACATTAATGAGAGGATCAGAAAAAAGCATGGAAGTGTTCATTTCAGTGAAAAACTGGAATCCACTTAAATGCCCTTCTAGGGAACTAGATAAAATTTTTTATACAAACATGCTCAAAGAATAAAAGATGGTTCAGCTATAAAAAGCAATGAAGTACTGATACATGCTACAATATGGAAGAACCCTGAAAACATTGTGCTAAATGAAAGAAGGCAGACATAAAAGGTCACATTTGTGTGATTCTATTTATATGAAATGTCCAGAATAGGCAAATCCACAGAGACAGAAAGTAGATTGGTAGTTCACAGGGGTGAGCAGGGGACAGGGGTGAGGAGGGGATAAGGGTGACTGCTAACGGTTATGGGGTTTCTTTTGGGGGTGATAAAAATGTTCTGGAATTAGTGGTAATGGTTGCACAACCTTATGAATATATTAAAAAACCACTAAATTGCACATTTTTTTTTTTTTTTCTTTTTGCGGTATGCGGGCCTCTCACTGTTGTGGCCTCTCCTGTTGCGGAGCACAGGCTCCGGATGTGCAGGCCCAGCGGCCATGGCTCACGGGCCCAGCCGCTCCGCGGCATATGGGATCCTCCCAGACCGGGGCACGAACCCGTATCCCCTGCATCGGCAGGCGGACTCTCAACCACTGCGCCACCAGGGAGGCCCTAAATTGCACATTTTAAACAGGTGAATATTATGCTATGTGAATCTCAATTTAAAAAAGAATAAAAGATGGGGGGAAGTATTCACTAAATATTCATTAAATATTCACTAAATTATGATTGATTAAACAATGTTAATCAATCATAACATTGATTATGTAAATACACATAATCAATCAATAAATGTGTGTGATAAATGTATATTTGTATATGGCCAGTAAAGAGATCAGAAGGAAATGAAACAAAATGTGAGTAGTGAGTAGCCTTACAGGGGGCTTGAATTTTTTTTTTTAATGTTCTATGTGTTTTCTAGTCTCTCAAATCTAATACATATTATTGGGGCTTTTTCTGGTTCTGTACACAGAAACATTTATGCACAGTCTTCCCTCTATCCTGACAGGAGGTGGAAAATGGAGTTTATGTAGATTTCATCTGGGTGGGTTGCTTACTACATAAAAAAAAGAACAAAAAAACAACTGCTCACAGGACAATTCCCTTTGCCATACTCTATCTTGCTGATCATAAAGGCTGCTGCCCCAGACCAGTGGTGCTGAACCCACGTACACCATCAGAATAAGGGGCTCATTCAACTACTCATGCCAGGTCCCCTCTACAGAGTCCGACAACAAAAAAGGGGGTGCCATCTGGAGCTACCCCCTGGGGACAGAGAAATGTGAACGTCTTGGTCAAACCCCCACACAGTGCCAGGTAGGGGAGGAGTTCAATATATGTTTCCTGAATGGATAAAATCTCGTATTTCCTGTTAAGAGCATAAACTTCTTTGTCCCAGTTTTTCCTGCACAGCACAAGTAGAAAGTCATGGAAGAGCAAGAAGCTGAGCTGCTCAGACCCAGGCAGACCCTGTAATTGACGGGCAACATCAGGAAGACTGTGAGAGCCCTGGAAAGCTGGGCTGAGCTGTGTGGTGTATGCTACACTCTGGGAGGCCACCTGGCTTCTAATTGTTTTCTGAATCCCTGGCTAAACAAATCAGAATGTTAATCTACTTTTACATTGTAAGGGTATTAAGAGTACCAATGTGTGTGCGTATGTGTATGTACGTGTGTGTGGCCTGAGTGCTTTCTCTTTTCACCAAACCATAGCCTACCTGAAATGCACCCAGAAAAAGAGAATCTATCAAAAACCCACAATAGGGCCTCCCTGGTGGCGCAGTGGTTGAGAGTCCGCCTGCCGATGCAGGGGGTACGGGTTCGTGCCCCGGTCTGGGAGGATCCCATATGCCGCGGAGCGGCTGGGCCCGTGAGCCGTGGCCGCTGGGCCTGCGCGTCCGGAGCCTGTGCTCCGCAACGGGAGAGGCCACAACAGTGAGAGGCCCGCATACCGCAAAAAGAAAAAAAAAAAAAAAAAAAAAAAAAAAAAAAAAAAACCCACAATAAGCACCAGACTTAAATGGTGAAATGTTAAAAAAATATTCACATTAACTTCAGGAATAACACACGGATGCCTGTTACTGTTTCTGTTTAAGGTCCTAACCAATAAAATATAATACAAAAATGAAATGACGGGCCTCCCTGGTGGCGCAGTGGTTGAGAGTCCGCCTGCCGATGCAGGGGATGCGGGTTCGTGCCCCGGTCTGGGAGGATCCCATATGCCGCGGAGCGGCTGGGCCCGTGAGCCATGGCCGCTGGGCCTGCGCGTCCGGAGCCTGTGCTCCGCAACGGGAGAGGCCACAACAGTGAGAGGCCCGCATACCGCAAAAAGAAAAAAAAAAAAAAAAAAATGAAATGACAAGTATAGAAGAGAAGATCAAACCTGCCCTCACCTGCATAAAAATGTCAAAATCTAAATGGTAAATGTAGTAAGAGTGTTCAGCAAGATTGTGAGATATCAGATCAATACACAAGAACCAACAGCATCCCTCTATACCAGCAAGACACGGCTAGAAAATTTAAAAAGAGAAAAAAGGTTCAGCCATGATAGTAACAAAAAGTATAAGGTTCCTGGGACAAATCTAACAGCTGTGTAAAATGTCTGGGGAAAATTATAGAATATTACTGAAGGCAGTAAAAAAAAATCTGAACAGAGAAATATGCCAAGGTCATGGTTCAGAAATCCCTACAATGTAAAAATGTGAATTCTTCCCAAAGAGTGAGAACTTCAATTCCAATCAAAATTACAAAGAGTCACTGGAGAAATTTGATAATATAGTAAATAAGACAGTGTGATAATAGTACAAAAATAGACAAATTAGACAAGTCAAAAAAAATAGTGAGCCCAGAAACAGACTCACAGATATTTGAAAAGGAAGAATTGCAAATGAGGGGAAAGGATGGACCTTGAGGTAAATGGCATCAGCACAACTGTTTATTCCTATGGAAAAAAGGAAAATTAGATCACAGAAGCGTTATTTCAATAAAGACAATGTCACACCACACATACATTTTAAATTGAATTAATTAAATTTACCTAAATTTTGACACCTACCTAAATATAAGGAGCACAATTTAAAACCATTAAAAGACTATATAGGAGGTTACCTTAACCCCAGGTCAGAAGGATTTAAGTAAGACAATCATCAGACCACCGATGACCAGTTTCAAGATGACTGTCAGAACTGACAGTGCTGTTTCTGCATGTAGCCTCCTCCCTCCCTCTATAAAAGCTCTTGCCCACTGATTGGCAGGGTCGGGGGAAGGGGAGTTGGCCTTGGGACGTGAATCTGACACCCCAGCCCCGGGTTGCTGGTCTCTGAAATAAAGCAAACTTTCCTTTCCACCAACCTTGCCTCTTCATTGGCTTTTTTTTTTTTTTCCGGTACGCGGGCCTCTCTCTGTTGTGGCCTCTCCCGCTGCGGAGCACAGGATCCGGACGCGCAGGCTCAGCGGCCATGGCTCACGGGCCCAGCCGCTCCGCGGCATGTGGGATCCTCCCGGACCGGGGCACGAACCCGTGTCCCCTCCATCGGCAGGGGGACTCTCAACCACTGCGCCACCAGGAAAGCCCTTCCTTGGCTTTTGAGCAGCGAGCACCTGGACCCACTTGCAGGAAGTTTTTGACACCCAACGTGAGGATGTGCTCTCGCGATATCTGGCTTCCGGGGGTTTTCCTGAGAATAGCTGCCGCCATGAAGAAGCACTGGGATGGCGGTGAGGAGCCCACTGCTCGTGGGTCACTGGATTCGGGAGGGGGATTTGGGGGGATGTTCCTAGCAGCTGCCCTAACCATTTGTTTTGGAGATCCTCCCTGTTTCCTCCCTGCTCGGCACTGGCTGCCAACATATGCTTTTCCTTGGTGCAACGGAAACATGCACCTGGATGAGCTGACGAGCTCCAAGAGTGAGTAAGGGCACCGGTGGGCATGTGGCAAACGTTTCTTTTGAGCATGAGGTGCTATTTGGGCATTTTGCCAGTTGGTTCTGACGTGTGTCTGACGTTGAGGACCATCTGTGTTGGGAAGTGTTTGTCCGGGACTCCGTATCGGTCATCCTCTCAGTGCATTTGTGACAGTTCTGTCTTCTGGTGTGTGAGTGTGTATTCCATTTGTGTGATTGGTATTCTTTTTTTTTTTTTTTTTTTTTTTTTCCGGTATGCGGGCCTCTCACTGTTGCGGCCTCTCCCATTGCGGAGCACAGGTTCCGGACGCGCAGGCTCAGCGGCCATGGCTCACGGGCCCAGCCGCTCCGCGGCATGTGGGATCCTCCCAGACCGGGGCACGAACCCGTGTCCCCTGCATCGGCAGGCGGACTCTCAACCACTGTGCCACCAGGGAAGCCCGTGATTGGTATTCTTGTTGCTTTTTGTAAAATGGGAAATTCAGGTTCAATTCGTTAAGAAAAATTTTGGCTATGAACCTATGACTAAGAAAAAGACGATTTTCTTTTTAACACTGTGGGCCAACAGTATTCTTCAGACTCCAGAGAAAATTGGTTAAGATGAAACTCTTCTGACACTCTAAACTGGTTCTTTTTTGCATGTGCAGTTAGAGAAAGCTAGCTTGATAAAATACTGTTTTCAGAATTCTGACCCTGAGAGAACAAAAATATGCCTAGGAGAAAGCTTGAAGTTAACTCTTATCATGTCCTTGAAATACAAACACAGCCCACTTTGCCTGAGACTTCAGCCTTGGGTTAATTAGCAGAACTACAAAAGAAGTTTGGGTTCCTTAAACAGCATCTTGTAGCACATTAAAGAGAAATTGTGCTATGAGAAAAATATATGTTTTTAGAGGTTATGGAATATGTTATGTTCTTAAGCTTGCCAATCAGAAAATGCTGATATAAACAAACAGCTCAATTACTTGTTTCTTGGTTTTGTTAAGGTCTTTTAAATTAAAAACTGTAATATGTAAAAATGATAAGGGAAGCATTTCAGTGTGTAAAGCAAGTAGGATATGCGTTGTCAGCAAGAGAAGTAAAAAAAAACGAAAATATTTTTGTTGAGGGATAAAGGAAGAATAATTTTGTCTGGAAAGTGGATAACAGTGTGGTGCAGTCATGAATTAGATTACTAACAGCTCTGAGAAATGCATGGACTGCAGCTCCATGGTATCACCATGCAGAAATCCCAAAACATTATTATAAGCAAAATTACAAAGTTGCAGAGAGGTACATCTGGTATGAGTCCATTAAACAAAGTTTTTAAACATGTAAAATACTACTCTATGTTGTTCATGGACACATGCAGGACATAGGAGGTGAACTGGTGACCATTCTATAAACCACAAAGGAAGTATTCTCTGTGCCTCAGTTTCTTCCTTTGTAAAATGGGAATGATGTCTACCTTGTAGGGTTTTTGGGAGGATTAAAAACAGGTACCCATGGGGGTTCCCTAGTGGCCTAGTGGTTAGGATTCCGGGCTTTCACCTCCGTGGCCCAGGTTCAATCCCTGATTGGTGAACTAAGATTCCACAAGCTGCACAACATGGTCAAAAAAAAAAAAAAGCAGGTACCTATGTCAACTGCCTGGCATCCTGCCTGGCACAGGGAAGGGGCACACGTGAGGCACAAATTAAAAGCACCTGAGAGTGCATTATCTCCCACCACCTCCCGCCCCCCCCCATCTTTTCTTGCTTCTCTTCAGAAGAAAAGCTGCTTTCTTTCAGGATTAATGACTTATAATTGACGTATTACTTCACATTTTAGAAGCAGGTGCTTCCAAAGTGCTTTAACAAAAGTTCTTAAGCAGTTTAAATGTTCCCCTGAAATGTTTTCATGTCATGGCCAACACCTTAGGCTGTAATTACTTAGGGGTTCATTTCCATTCAACCACAGCTTAAATCATCAACCTAAGAATGAGTAGTGATGACTACTGAATTTAATGGTTACCAAAGGGAGAAGGAGGAGGGGATAAACTAGGAGTTTGGGATTAACATATACACACTACTATATATAAAATAGATGACCAACAAGGACCTACTGTATAGCATAGGGAACTATACTCAACATCTTGTAATAATCCATAAGGGAAAAGAATCTGACAAAGAATATATATATATGTAACTGAATCACTTTGCTGTACACCTGAAACTAACACAACATTGTAAATCAACTATACCTCAATAAAAAAGAGAAAAAAGGGGAATTCCCTGGCGGTCCAGTGGTTATGACTCTGCGCTCTCACTGCGGATGGCTCGGGTTCAATCCCTGGTCAGGGAACTAAGATCCCACAAGCCGAGTGGCCAAAAAAAAAAAAAAAAAAGAGAGAAAAGAATGAGTAGTGGCAAAAATCATAAGATCTCTTGTTCATGTGGGTAGTTACTAACAAACTCCAAAATATTATCCTTAGCTACAAGAACCCAACAAAAGCTAGGCCACAGCTTCAAAAGTAGCCCAAGGTCAGTGCCCAAGCACCTCCCCTGTAGGGAGAGCCCAAGGCCTGGACGTACCTGAGTGGGACCTGTAGTTCTGGTACAGCTGGTAGATCTTCTTGGGCTTGCGCACCGCATACCGCTTGTCCATGGTGTTCTTGCTGGCATAGTGGAACAGAGAGCGCAGATCACTGAAGCGGAAGGCCACGCCCTTCATGATGCTCTGAGCCGTGTCCCCGGTGAGGAACATGGCGTTGGGGTCATTGATACATTTCATCAGCAGCGCCAGCTCCGCTTGGGTGAAGTCCTGGATCTCATCACCATAGAGCTCATGGATGGACCATGGGAGCACCTTGAGCTTCGACAGCCTCCGGGACAGGTTGTATAGCACATCCTCTTCATCAAAGTACCCTTTCTGAGACCTGATCTGCTGATACAGGCAGAAGAGGCCATAGATCTCACTCCGGTCTTCCTTGAAATTGGGGCACCGCTTCCGCCCTAATTGCTTATATGCTTCTTCTGTGAGTCTCCCCTGCGGGCAGCTGAGGGCCTCAAAAGACCCCTTCAGAAAAGACTTTATTTCTTGCCAAATCAGGGCAGGGTTGTAGGAAGTTTTCCCTTTGATCATTTTGGGCCATATTTCATTGGCAAACACCTCAAATGTCACGTACACCCGGGGGTCACTGTCACATGGGCGTGTCTCCACAGTTGTTTCCTCCTCACCATAGTCCCCGTCTGCCTCAGCCTCCTCCTCATCTTCCTGCCAGTTGGTGACGGTCAACTCTTCCTGCATGGACCATCCTACGATGGATCTTTTCAAGCTGCCGTCTTCATTTCTCAGAAAAAATGGTTTGGGCAGAGAAGCATCGAGCAGGAGGAGCAGCTGCTTGGAAGTGACAAACAGAGGAAAGTTCTCATCCCGCAGGTCCTGGAGTTTATGGACATTGGGTTCCAGTGGTTTGTAGTGACTGGTGGCCTTGGTAGACTTGGAAAGCTCAATGAAATTCCTCTGCACCTCCTGGCACAGGACGTGGTTCTTGGTCACGAAGATCTGATGTAAATGCTCCAGCTGGTGGGGCTGTTCTGGGGTGGGTCCTTCCACCCCTTGTTTGGGGTCCCCTGGCTCCCCACTGGCTCCCCCTGCACAGGCTTCACTCTCCTGCTCCTCTTCTAGGCTGTCCACTGTTTGCACCTCAGTGGGTCCTTCCTCCTCATCCTCGTCCTCCTCCTCCCCACCTGGACCCTCCTTTCCGGGTTCCAGTTCCAACCTTCGCTTCAGCCAGATCTGCCTGGCCAGCAGTGGGCTTCCCGCCTGCTCGGCTTTCTCCCAGTAACCGTGGAATTTCTTCCACAGCCTGTACAAGCAGCAAGTCGTCTTGCCGGTGCCGCTCCGCCCAATGAGGATGATGGTTTCCGGTGGCCTGGGGTTGAGGTCGATCACCGCGTACTCGAGCTCGCCCACTCGGAAGGGGTACTCCACCGTGGCTGTCGTGTCGTTGAGGATGTTGGAGGCCATGCTGGTGCTGAAGCTGTGGAACTTCATAATATTATACTCTGTCTCCACCGCGCTGGCAGGGGGGAAGTACTCAGGATCCACATGCGCCCCGCCTTTCTCGGCCTCCGTGTCCTCCACGTAGCAGCGGGGTATCCGCTTTTGGATTTTCATACTGGCGGACACCTGGTCCTTGTTGATACCCTTCAGCTTCTTGCGCAGGATGCAGGACAGGCCCCGGTTGTAGGCGCTGCAGATGGCCCTGATGGAGTCCGACAGTTTGCTGTGATCTAAGATGATGTCCCAGATCCGGATGATTTCCGTGTAGACCTGCCTCGCCTTCTCGGTAGGGTGCACGCTGTGCTCCGCAGCCATGATCTTCTCGGGGTTCTCGCTGCACCGTGGGGAGAAGTCAATGGCGAGCTCCCACAGCATCCGGGCCCCTTTGTCCAGCTTGGCCTCAAAGAGCTGGATGCTTCCTTTCAAGTTCTTCAGCCGCTTCCGCAGGCCCCTGGTCCATTCACCATTGCCGAGCTGCTGGATGGCGAGGATAATTTTCTTCTTCATGAACTTGGTCATGACCTTGCTGGACAGCTTCTTCAGCATCTCCGAAGTGCACTCGATCTCCCACGTCATGTTCTCGAAGTCCAGGAGGCAGGCCTCCATCTCCGGCATGTTCTGGTCGTCCTGGTCGTCGCTGCCCTCTGTCCCCCTGCGACCAGCAGGCACGAGCTGCGGGGTCCCGAGGCCTGCCTGCGCATGTCCCTCTGCAGCCTCAAGGACTGCGGGGTTGTTCCCGCTGCAGTCAGAGCCCCCCGCCCCCGGGGCGCCCTGTAGCTCCTGTTTCTCTCCTGCAGTGCCAGCTTCTGTCTCCAGAGGCTCGGAGTCCTGTGGACAGTCCTCCTGGAGGGACGGATCCAATTCCACCTGCTGAATCAAAGCCGTGATGTCCTGCACAAGGCGGTCTCTCTGTGAACAGGGCCTGGCAGCCCCAGGCTCTGGCCTCGTAGTCTGGGCATCCGGCAGGGTCTCCCAGCTTTCAGGGACCCCGGCTCTTCTGGGTGGGGCTCTTGCAGTGCCGCTGCAGGGCAGTGACTTGAAGGAGCCCTTGAGTGGAGCTGTGTGAGCCAGGGCTGCACAGCGCGGGGGCTTCCCTGGGTGGGCGGCAGTGTCCTGTCGGCCCCGGCGCCTGCTCTCCCCCAGGGCTTTGTTCCAGGCCAAGAGCAGTGCGTCGTTCTTCTTCACCCGGTGCCGGGCGTCTCTGCCTTCCTTGTTCTTCAGGTTGAGGTTGATGTCAAACTTCACCAGCAGATCTATCAGCTTCCCCATGCGCTTCAGCATGCCCTTCTGGAAGAGGATGTGCATCAGCGTGTTACCGCTGTTGTCCTGGATATTAGGGTTGAGGTAGTAAAACTCGGTGGGCTTGGACCAGAACAGATCCAGCAGGTGGCTGAGGAAGTTAAAACCGATGTCAGCTGAAAGACACAAAAGTCCTGTGAGTGCTGAACAGCTTTTCTGGGCAGCAGAGATGCCAGCCGGGGGTCCTCAGAACACAGAACTTCCCCAAGGATTTGATAACCCAGTGGTTCTCAACTGGGGGCGATTTGCTCCCCAATGGACAGGTGGCCGTATCTGGAAACATTTTTGATTGTCACAGTTTAGGAGGTGCTACTGGCATCTAGTGGGTGGAGGCCAGGGATGCTGGTAAATATCCTACAGTACACAAGACAGCGCCCCCAGCAAAGGATTTATCCTGCCCAACTGTCAATAGTGCTAAGGTGGAGAAACCCAGAAATCACCGTAAATATTCCAGTAAGAGCCTTTAGGTCAGGACCCTTGAAATGGTGTAAATAAATGGAAAGTATTTGCAGCTATGGACAGCCGATTCTTAAGTTTGGAACTTAAGAATCCTCCTCCATCAACCCACCCTGACGGTCACTCCTTCCCATCAAGCTATGGGTGAGGGGCCAGGAGATACAGGCCTGGCCAAGAAATGGGCCTTTTCCAGATGGTTAGTTTTCCCAGTAGGAAAGACCAAGGAGCACAGCATCCATTCTAACACCCAGCTTCCTCCTCAAGAAAAAGACTGCTTACAAAGTAAAGGCCTACCTTTGATATCTAGAAAGATGTGGAGCGCGGCATGCAAAGGAGTGTCGCCTTCCGTGAGAGAAATGCTACGGGGGTCCGCACCCTTGGTCAAGAGGAAGAAGGCCAGCTCAAAGTCCCCGTGCTTCAGGCACATGGCAAGCGGCTGCTCCTGGCTGCCCTGGAGACCCTCGGGCGAGGCTGGGGGAGGCAGAGAGAAGGGCCCGGTGAGCAGCATCCCTGAGCCAAGGTCAGCAGGGCCCACCTGAAGGGGGCGGTACCGATTCTGCCCTTTATTCCAAATCAAGAGGGGGTGCTGACCTGACTTCTGAGAGCCTCCTGCCACGCCCCCTTTCTGGGAGGCAAGGGTTTCCCAGTGCCCTTGGAGGGAAAGCCTGCCCCCTTCAGGTGTCCTGTCCCTGGGCCTCACCTCCTCTGTCTCTCCATCTCCCTCTCCCACTCCGCCATGGAACCACCATCAGCACTGGAGTAGGGATGGCATGAACAACGGAACTCCCCGTGTTTGCCCAACACAGTCCTGGACATACACTCAGTGACCAGGACGTGAGCGTGCTTCCCACATCCTTTGCTTCTAGGAAGCTTCTTCCCGAGAATGCCCATCGGCCCTGATTTGCCACATTCCCTGACACATCCCCACTGCCACATTACCTTCTTTTTAGCTCAGTCCACACCTCCCCTCTGCGCTGCAAGCTCCCTGACCTCCACCCCCTGAGGACTGCAGCCCTCCTGCATTGCCACCCACCAGCAGCCATATGTTCACTGTCCATCCTTGGGCCCTGGCACCTGACCCCGGGGAGGCCCTCAATAAGTGCTTGCTTCATCAGGAACAAAACAGGAGTTCCCTAACCGCCATCATTTCTGGGCAAAGGTAGTAACACTCCATGCAAGGAATGGGTTTGAAGACATAAACCACAGGCGGCCTTCCATCTATCTCCTGAAACCCGTGGGTAGAGCCAACGCCTGAAGGCGTTGTAAGTCACTTTGAGAGTTGGGACCAATGTGGCATCACTCCTTCTGAAGGTCATTTCCCCTTAAACGGCAAGGCAGGCAGAAAACCACACAGCCAAGGCGCTCCGCCAAGAGTCTGCATCCATGAATTCATTGAATATTCAAAACAGCTCTTAGAAAGGGGGACTAGTTTCATTCCCATTTTATAAATGAGGAGACTGAGGCATAAATAGCATGCCCAAGGCTAGTTAGTAGTGGCCTAAGTGGCGGGGGGGTAGTGGGGAGCGTAAGGAGGAGGTTAGTGCTTCCAGATTCGTTTTAAAATAAAACCTGATCCAGCAAGACTTGTGCACACTCCAGACATACATCCAGCCAAGTCTGATTGTACCGATTAAAATAGCAGATGTTTCCACCCACCCATTATTTGGCTGTTTCTTTAAAAAACAAGCATCACAGGGCTTCCCTGGTGGCACAGTGGTAGAGAGTCCCCCTGCCGATGCAGGGGACATGGGTTTGTGCACTGGTCCGGGAAGATCCCACATGCTGCGGAGCGGCTGGGCCCGTGAGCCATGGCCGCTGAGCCTGCACGTCCAGAGCCTGTGCTCCGCAACGGGAGAGGCCACAACGGTGAGAGGCCCGCGTACCGCAAAAAAAAAAAAAAAAAAGAAAACAAAAAACCCCCCAAAAAACAAGCATCACAAATCCCAATCCATGGATCAGAAAAGAATATCACAGAGTTTGACAAGGACCCATGTGGCATACTGAGTGCAGGGAAAAGTCCAGTCGGAGGTTGGGAGGAAATGACCGCTGTGGCTACACCAGGGCCCAGGCCCCCTCCACAGGCCTGAGGTTTCTTACACAAGAGAGAAAGGGAAGAATTCACAAAAATGCATCAACCCTATCACTGTTTCCAATGAGAAGATAGGGAGGAGGAAGAGAATGAGGCAGAGTTTAAAGGAGTCTCTGAAATCAAGCGAAAAGCCCCATGAACTGCAGCACCTGGACTCCCCTGGGATGTCCCCCCGGTGCTGACTCAGCATCTGGGACTCACCTCCGTGGTCTATCAGGTGGCCCAGGAGCAGGGTCCTCCGCTGGTCCCAGGTGCTGAGGTGGGGGAGGATGGCACAGAGGTCGAGGTTCGAGAGGTCACAGTCTTTGATGAGACAGTCCCCAAACGGTGGCTCCCCGCTCACTTTGCGGGTCAGCAGCAGAAGCACTTCAGGCCATTTCTGTTTTTCCAGTAGAAACTTGATGAAGGCGTTGGCACAGTCACGGTCAATGTCATAGACCAGGTCGGGAGGGATTTCTTTCAAAAACAAGAACACACCACACTCCAGAAAAAGATTCACGTGATTTCTGTCCCCAGCCAAAACCCAACACACAGGGACATCATCACCCCAAGTTACGGATCAGTATTTTTAAGACGTGGGGAAACCATAAACAAGTACTTAGTTATTTGGGTCATGCTACTCAACCACGGGTGAACCTCAGTGTCAGCACTGGTGTGTGAGCTTCTTGGGAAGGTTGGAAATACCCAAGGAGTGTAGAGTGCTAGCCAACAGAAAAGAGAAACATCTGTGGTATTTTAAATAGGATAGTATATGCAAATTCCAGGAGGCTGCATGAAAAACTAATAAAGAGGTTGCCTCTGAGGATGAGATTTAGAGACTGAAGTTCAGGGGTGGATAATCGACTTTTCACTGAAGAATGTTCTGTGTTGTTTGAATGTTTTACATGTAGATCATGACATTTATTTTTTAATCAATGTTTAAACAGATAGTAGAAAAGAGTTTTAAGGTGCATAGAGCATCTTTGAACACTACTGAAGGTTGTGAGAAACCTTACCTTGCCGAGAAGAAAGAAGGCGCAAGAACCTCTGAACCACTTCTTGCTTCAGAAATTTTTTCTGCAACAAGGGGCTTCCTGAATTCATGTATGTCACTAGCTGCTCAGAGGCCTTCCGGAAAATGTCGCCCTCGCTAGCTGGTGCCCCGCCATTGCTCAGTCCTGCAAAATACCCCCGAATGATGCTTGTGACTGCAGAGATCACAGCCCCGTAGATTGCAAGGATGACCACACCTCTCCACTCCTCTGTGGAGCCAGGAGACTTTGAATTGCCTGTTCTCCTCCCCGACCCTGACTCTGGCCTGGCTTCGTGACCTGCTGTGACCAGGAGAATGCAGCAGATGTGATTTTTGTGCCAGTTCTGAGCCTGGGCCTCAAGAGGCCTTGTTTAGTTCTATTCAGGTCCAGGCTAGATAAGAAACATCATAAAACAAAGAGGAATCAGTTCAGTTGTCCAAACTGAGCCCCATAGATGTGAAAAAGCCCAGCTAAGATCAGCAAGAAGCAGACACTTGAAGGAGTTCTGTTAAGGCTATGAGAACTGCCCATCCTCAATGGCTGAGCTGCAGGATCATGAGCTAAATAAGTGCTTGTTGCTCTAAGCCACTAAGTTTGAGGGCTGTTTGTTATGCAGCAATGGATAACTGATACAACAGTTCAGGGAAGTGATGGCAGGAGGGTGGCTTACTGCAGCAGCAACATCCATCTACATGCCAGCCACCCATGCATCTAACTGGCAAGTGGAAAAATCCAAGAGTAAGGAGCCACCTCTCTGGCCATAAGAGGGAAAACATTATCCCCTTGGTTCAATTTACTGAGAAAGTAGTCATGATTAGAAATCAACCACTGAAGAAAGGTTGAAAAAGGGCAAATGTTTTATTTGGTATCAGATTATACACTCAGAAAGCTCTCTTGGTTAAAATGGAATCCTACTGAACAGATAACTGGACATCTGTTTTCACACCCAATGAGATGGGCCTGGCCCACAGCATAAGTGCTATCATGTGATGAACAGGTGAACGCATGTTCAATGTCAAGTTCTAACAGAATAGGAACACTTTAGGGATGGAAAAATAAAAGCATCCCATTATCATCCACGTCTCCCACAGCAGACCCTGAGGCAGGGATTTGTGTGCAAGTAGTTTATGAAGGAAGAGACCAGTGAGGGTGGGGGGGATCAGGTCAGGGTCGGGGAGGAACCAGGCAGGGTGTGAGCTCAGGCTGAGTCCCACGGGGTGGGGGTGGGGGTGTGCCTTGCCTGACTCCTGGGGGGATCTGGAGTGAGTCACACCTCAGAGCTGTGCCATCCAAGGCAAGAGAACCCGGCTTTCAGATTCTCACCTCTTTCTGCCACTGGCCACAGCCTGCCTTGGGAGGATGTAAATTCCCAGGCACTTCTGGTTTGAAGGAGCCTGAGCAAAACAGGCGCCATAAACCCATAGGCTGTTCTCCTTGAGAATGAGCCTTAGGTGCTGGCTTTGCAAAGTGAAGGCACACCAGGGAGCACACAACAATGGGAAAGGACCCAGGGGACCCAAGCAGAGTTCCGATGTCAGCTGCTTGCTTTCCGATACACACCTGGATCACCTTTCAACAGATCAGAGCACCAGAAACACACACTCCCACACACACACACCCCAACTTCTGGGGCAAACGCCCACTGCCCTCTAATCAAGAGACCTTCCGGTGCCAGATGGAAGCAAGAACTAACATTAACCCTAGCACTAACCTCCAGAGAAAAGGAAATGGAAAACCTTGGCAAAAGAAGACTATATCACCTCAGTGAGCTGCCTATTCTGAGGCAAAGAACATGAACTGTGTGGTGTAACAATGATCGACTAGCACCCCTGGGTTCGGCATCCCACCTTCATCCTAGAATGCCTATGAAGACACAGAAAACAGTGAAAACTCACGAATCAGGAAAATAGGACGCTTGGTAAAGGAGGAACTTCCTTCACCACCAGGCAGATGCAAACCTGCCACTTGTCCCCCTGCCTCATGCCTCAGGGCATCATTCCTCCACCAGGGCAGTTAGTTTAGTACAAAAGTCACTTGAAACTGAACAGAAATATACCAAGCTTGACAAAAGACACAATTAGATGCAGTTGTATACTAAAGGCATGGTTGTGTGGTTCAGAATAATTAAGAAGGTGGTCAGATCAGAGAAGGGTCCTGAAATCAGAGAAGAAACCAGAGTGATATATCAACAACATAAAAAAGCATAGAAGGAAAGGTGTGAAACACTGACAATGGTAGCCCTGAGTCAGCATCTCTGGATAGGTACCGGTGATTTGTTTATTACTCTGAACTTGTCTGTTTTTTTTCTTTTTTTTTCTATATTTTCTATAAGCTTAATAAGAGAGAAAAGAAACATCAGGATATAAAATAGCTTATACATGATAATCACAGGTTTTTAAAAAAGATGACTACGTAAGTACTGAACAGCAACCAAAAGACTGGATAAAAATATGCCAAGGTGTAATTACAATAAATTTTTGTTTTTATATAAAATGAAATTTTTACAAATTTTCTACAATGATCATATTTAGTAGATACATACAAGCAGATTTGAAATTAAAAATTAAAACTACAAGAGATCTTCCGAAGCTGCAAGCACTCAGAAGTGTTAGAAAATAGAAATAAATCATTTCAAAGAGATTTTGTTTTTGCATGAAATCTTCCTTTTGAGCTAAAAAAGGTGAAACTGGTAAGTTTTATTACATATATTTTATCAATTGAAATTTATGTAACCATCTCATTTTTATAAAAGAAAATAAAAATGTGTAACTATAAATGCATGGAATAAGAGTAAATGACTAAATCACAACTATACTAATTTTTTCAGGCAGGTGGGCTTATGCAGAATTAATATTTTCTTGTTTTCCTTTCCTACATTTTGTAAATTTTCTTTTTTAAAAAATAATCTATTGCTTTATAATGAGGAAAAAGTATCATCAATACCGCACATCTGCATTTACTGAAAACAGGGCATTGTGTGGTGCTGAGGGATTTGAGGATGGCACACCATGGCCTCTGAGTCACAGGCTCCATTTATTTGGGAAACAGACACACACAGAAGGTTCGCGTCCTCTTAGTGCAGAGCTAGAGGCCCCTTAACAGAGCAGAAAGCAGCTGGTGCCCAGGGGAGGACCAGAGAGAAAGGCTTCAGAGGCTTGGATTCGTTCTTACTCTGAAAGGCCACGCACCAGTGAATCAGAGAAAATCACAAACAACGAGAAAAACAAAGACTCCAATCTTGTTGGTCTTGAGGACAGTCGAGCATCAGCTGCTGGAGAAGGTGGACATGCTGCCATCTAGTGGTGGCTGTGAGAGGCCGGGAAAGACAGGTAACCCTGACCACTCAGGTTCACACCCCCACCCTGCCCATTCCCCGTGGGGTCTGGCTTCCCCCAGCAGCTAGTGAGAAAGGCAGAATCAGCAGATATTTAAGATTCTATTATACCAGGAAACTGAAAAAAATCAAAACTTTAAAAACAAAAACAAAAGTGCATGACATGCTAAAGTCTACAGCATTCTAAGAATTAAGATTAGAATTAATGAACAATAAATTTGCAAGCGCATCAGCCATTTTCTACCATTCAATGGTGGTCCTTCTCTAAAAGCTTAATTTAAAACCTTGAAATTCATTGGCAGAGAAATCTGTTTGGTTAGTTTCAATTTCTCAAACAGTAGAAAGCATCCTGAAACTGAGGTTACAGGTATAAGCTCTCAGGAGGCCTCTCACAATAAGTTATTAATTACACCACCTCACAGAATTACAATTCCTTAAAGCAGAAGTCATTTAAAAACTAAACATGGGGCTTCCCTGGTGGCGCAGTGGTTGAGAGTCCGCCTGCCTATGCAGGGGACACGGGTTCGTGCCCTGGTCCGGGAGGATCCCACATGCTGCGGAGTGGCTGGGCCCGTGAGCCATGGCCGCTGAGCCTGCGCGTCCAGAGCCTGTGCTCCGCAACAGGAGAGGCCACAACAGTGAGAGGCCCGCGTACCACAAAAAAAAAAAACCACTAAACATGACATATCACAGCTTTAAAAGAACATCCCAGAAAAACAGGACTCTGCAAATACATTTATTCCCATGTTCTCACAGAAACAACAGGAGATATTTTAAATAAATGAATAAAAATTAAAACATAGATGGGGAAACGGGGCAGTGTTAAAGGAAAAGCAGCTTCAATCTCCCTCACATAAAACTTTCCTGATCCTGAAAATTGCCACGATCCCCAGCCTGGAAGGGTGCCTCCCACTCTCCCCACCACACACACCCCATGTGCTGCCTACAACCTGCCGCCTACTCACCCATTCCAGTGGGGGAGTGTTTCTGGAGAAACACATCCAAATAACTTCAATAAATGCACACTAACCATCTATTAAGTATTAATAAGTCTAGTTGTTCATTCATAAATACAAACCATCCAAAGATCAGAAGATAAAATAGGAAAAGCAATAGCACAAAAGAGAAGCAAGAAGAGGGATCAACTAAGCCCCCAAAAAACATAAATAACTCACAGAAGAGAGGACAATGGTCATTAAAAAAATTCTCACCATTTTTTTTTTTTTTTTTTTTTTTTTGCGGTACGCGGTCCTCTCACTGTCGTGGCCTCTCCCGTTGCGGAGCACAGGCTCCGGACGCGCAAGCTCTGGACGCGCAAGCTCCGGACGCGCAGGCTCAGCGGCCATGGCTCACAGGCCCAGCCGCTCCGCGGCATGTGGGATCCTCCCGGACTGGGGCACGAACCCGTGTTCCCTGCATCGGCAGGCGGACTCTCAACCACCGCGCCACCAGGGAAGCCCATTCTCATCATTCTTAAAGGCCATTCAAGAAGAAGTGGCAAATGTCAATCAAGCACAAGTTGTCACAGGTAGGAAACAATCAGAGAACCAGAAAGAGTTCTTAGAAATGAAAACTGAGTTTCCAAATTAAAAAATGCAATAGGCAAGCTAAATTATAAAAGGAAAAGCTAAAGTCCTAGTTAAAGATCTCGAAAGAAAATGTTAGGGAAAGTAGAGAGATGTTATAAATTCAGGAAGCTCATCCACGTGAAAGTGGTGACAAAGAGATGCTGGAAGTGAACGAAATTATAGAAAATAGTTTCTCTGAGCTAAAAAAAAGTTAGATTGAAAGAGGCCAGCAGGTACCAGACAAGAAGAATGAATAAGGACCCACATCTAGACACATCCCAGGGAAATTCCACAACTCTAAGGACAGAAAATTCTAAAAGGGAAAATGAATGAAACTGACATCTAATCAGTAACGGAGGCTAGAATACAAAGTTGTAAGGAAAGAGGTTTTACAGAGTATTTCATAAGTCTAAGAGACCCCAGATTATCAGACACACCAGAAAACGCTGCCATTAAACTGTGACATGTCACTGATTGTGAAACACATTCCAGTTTCAAAGATGGCACAATGTGGGGGGAAAGTGCAACTGAGGATCGATAAAATACAATGCCTATCTGCAGACCAATTCTCAATCTAAGGATAAAGACATTTTCAAAAACACCATAAGTCTACTATGCATATCTCCTCCATGAAAAACTTACTGGAGTTGGTACCTAGCAGAGTAAGAGAAAAATCTAGACAGACAGTGTGAGCCACAAGAGCCACATATGAGCGCAAGAACTAAAAGAAGCATAATACATATGTGCTGGGGCTACCGTCTAAGTTCAAGTCTAAATAAAGTCTAAAAATATATGTGTGTACATACATATATACACATATACAATAATGTGTATGTATATGGTTCATCAAGCCAGGATGCTCAAAGAGTATCACATTTAAAGGGTAAAGTTTTCGGGGCATTTGGTGATTCTTTTTTATGGGTCCAACTATGCTACTATTTGTAGAAATCATACTACCATGTAAATGTGATTTAATGGTTTTCAATGTTCAGAATCAATCTATAGATGAAACACAGAAAACCCAGAGTTAAGGAATAGGATGTAAATGACAGAAATAACTTTACTAGACAAAATTCAACAACGAGGGCTGACTTGTTGCACTTTACCTTATACAGCAGTTAGTCCATATATGCCGTCCCAAACTGACAGATCAAAAAATAGAGCTATAGGGCTTCCCTGGTGGCGCAATGGTTGGGAGTCCGCCTGCCGATGCAGGGGACACGGGTTCGTTCTCCGGTCCAGGAAGATCCCACATGCCGTGGAGCGGCTAGGCCCGTGAGCCATGGCCGCTGAGCCTACGCATCCTGAGCCTGTATTCCGCAATGGGAGAGGCCACAACAGTGAGAGGCCCGTGTAACGCAAAAAAAAAAAAAAAAAATAGAGCTATAAGTATAGTTTTTTGTTTTTGCGGTACGCGGGCCTCTCACTGTTGTGGCCTCTCCCGTTGCAGAATACAGGCTCAGGATGCGCAGGCCCAGTGTCCATGGCTCACGGGCCCAGCCGCTCCGTGGCGTGTGGGATCCTCCCGGACCGGGGCACGAACCCGTGTCCCCTGCATCGGCAGGCGGACCCTCAACCACTGCGCCACCAGGGAAGCCCTATAAGTATGGTTTTAATTGTTAGCTATGGTTGTTTCTGAAAAGTGGGCTTGATTTTTGTTATCTCATGTTCTGTCTGAATTTTTTCTTTCTTTCTTACTGTGTGCATGCATGGGAAAAAAAAAAATCACCCTTACTGCCCAAAGGTAGACTTGCCAAGTTTCCAGAAAGTGGTAGACACTCTCACAGTAAAAGTTGTCTCATTCTATCTTTCAAAAAAAGCAAACAAGGTTTCCAAAGACTGGGGGGGGGGGTGCTCACTTCCATCTTCATGTACCAAGAAAAGATAAACTGATTTATACCTAATGGCACAGAACCAGTTTTGCCCCCTCTAAAAAGTTAATTCCCTGGAAACTGTACCTGAGAGGTCCTTAGAACATGCTGCCAGCTTTGCCAAGTGACTGTTGATTTTCTCAATGGCTCTGAAGTTCTTGCTCCTCTTCAGGACATCCACGGCAGACTGGGACTGTCGATCCAGCAGAGTGGGGTCTGCCCCAAAGCTCAGGAGCATCTGCACATCGTCTGTTTGTCCTAAAGCAGGCCAAAGTGAGAAGCGGGGTGGGGTTTGTCATGGCTTCTTCCATAAGGAGACGTCCCCATGAGTGCACTTCCTCCCAGTTCCCGGCCTGAGCAGCCTGGGGCAAGGGGACCAGTGTCCCTCTCTGCTTATAGAAACTGACGGCCTTGGGCAATTCAGCCACGTCCCCAGAGCAAGGAGTCCTGTGTGGAGTGGGAAGGACAATAGCTTTTAAGAGGTTCAGAAGTGCGCTTCTCTCTACCTTTCTCCCTTCTCCTTGGCAACAAGCAAGGAGAGGGGGAATCTGGTTACTAGGCAACAGTTACAGCTGTAAGGATGACAGCAAGCTGTGACTTCAGATTTCTTTATTCCCTAGAGAGGAAACAGAATATACTCCCAGAAAAAAAGCCTGTCTGGAGACAAGAGAAGAAAGTGGCAATTGCTTTTGCATCAGAGTCTTCTTGTCACTGTTTCAACCCTTGCACCTCCACCTCTGGCTGCCAGCTCCATTTGCTGCTTTGACGTATCTATTTGCCAAGCATCAAGGTGTCTCTGTGATCACAGGTGCAACAGATTTCAGAATGTAACAGGTGTATCCCTGGAGGTACCAAGACTTATGTGAGCAGAGGGTTAAAGGAATCAATGCCCAATTCCCAGCTTCCATACCCGTGCTTTCCTAAAATTCACCACCTTAACAAAGCACCTCCACTCCAGGTATCGTCCTGCTGGTGATGCTCTCCTTCCCCATCTCCCCAGTCACAACTGCTTTTCTCCCATTTTACAAAAATAAGACAAAATTAAAAAGTCATACTTCTTACCCATCAAGTACCGCACCGTGATAGGCAGAATTCTCAGACAGACCCTGAGATTCCCAACCCCTGGTGTACACACACCTTCTCCCAGTTACCCATTTAATACTAATCTAAACTCTGCTATGATGAGACTTTGCAAATGTATTTAAGGTCCCAAAGCAGTTGACCTTAAGATAGGGAGATTATCCTGGCCTGATCACTGAGCCCTAAAGGTCAAAGGTTTAGAGGTCAGAGACAGAAGAGGGCAGAGATTCAAAGTATGAGGAATCTGATGCGCAAGAAGTTTTCCCCTGCTGGCTTTGAAGACAGAGGAGGCCATAGGACAAAGAACGTGTGCGATCTGTAGAAGCTGACAGCCAGCAAGAAAACAGGACCTCTGTCCTACAACTACAAGGAACCGGATTCTGCCACAATCATGTGAGCTTGAAGGAAGGCCTGGAACTCCAGATGAGAATGCAGCCTCAGCCAGTACCTTGATTACAGTCTCAAAGAGACACTGAGCAGAAAACTCAGTCAGATCATGTCAGACTACTAACCCACAGAGTTAGAGTATCATAATAAGCCACTAAGTTTATGGTGATTGGTTACATAGTATAGAGAACTCATGCAATTACCAAAGTATTGCCCCAAAGGAGGTGAAAGCTCCTGACCTCCAGAGTATCAACCTAAGGGAAAATTACGTAGCTGCCAAGCCCCTTTTAAAAGGCACCATGACACATCCTTCTCTCACCTCCCTCCCAAATTATTTTTTTAACAATTACTTACAGAAAATTTAATATATTTATGTTGCTTTGGTGATCTCTGTAGTAATAATAATTTTGTAATAATTAAATCCAGAAAAAAATTAATGCTTAGAGTCTTAAACCACAGAAAGTTTTTTAAAATTTAAAGCTACATAAGTACTTTTGCTCAAGAAGAGTATCACTGGATAAGACTTTCAAGGATAAAATATATTAGAGTAAACTTCTTTCTGAAAAGCAAACTGAAAATATGATCCCCAAAAAAAGGAATGCATAATTTGGTATTTTTGACTATTAAAGCCTGTCACGGATGGCACGGGTAAAGCAGTCAGTTGTGTGGGTTCCCGAGCACCTGAAGTCACTCCACCCACAGCACAGCTCTGAGTGGGGCTGCTACTTACGCTTGGTGAGGTACCCTGGGGAGTGGGCAGCAACCACGTGCAGGACAGTACGGCCATCCTCGTCCTTCTGGTTGATGTGACCTTTCCACTCGGGCTTGTAGTCCATTAACCACTTGAAAAGATGGTTTTCCCCTGAAGGAATGAGTTACTGATGTTATTTTCAACACACAGAAGAGCTGCAAAGCAAATCACTGTGCACCACACCGAGGGAACCCAAGGGGCATCCAACACACATTGTCACTTGCCACAAACAGGTGTGGAGACACAGAGTCTGTGCATTGAAAGGATGAGTCATATAAAGTTATTCATAGGAAACTTAAGTCAGATTCCCTAGAAGCAGAGCCTGAGACAGGGATTCTTGTACGTGTGATTTATTGACAGAGGGAGAAAGACGGGGAGGGAAGCAGGGCAGGGCAGGGGATGAAGGCAAGCAGAGATGTGGCCTCAGCTGAGTCGGCTTCAGCCTGATCCCACAGGGAGCTGTGGAGCAGGAACTGCACTACAGTGCTGACCCACCTTGAGGCAAGGGCACACCTTTTGTACCCCGGTGTCAATCAATCCAGAGCTACAGAACCGCCTCCAGAGAGGGAGATGGTGCCTATTGGCAAAGAGCAGCTCCCTGGCAAAGGAGGCAGCTGTGGTGCAGCAGGTGGGGCTGGGGGCACTGGTCATAAAGAGGACCTGGGCAGGGCAACAATCATTACCCCACTACATGACTATCAACAGGACAGAGATTTCAAACTCTTTCCCCAGACTCCTTCCTTGTAAGACCTGGAAAGCCACATAATTCTGCCAACTCTGTGGACACCATTTGTCACCATGTCAGTTTTCCTCTGAGAGACGAATCGGGGATAAACTTGAAGTCTTGATCTCATCCACACCTGCCTCTAACCGCAGGAGCAAACTTAAAAAATAGACACAGAGAGGAATTGTGAATTTCATACCCAGAGGCACACCTAATTTGAAACTGGGAGGATTGGATCAGATTGCTTTTAATCAGACTTCATACTTTTAAATGTTTTATCCACTGTATAAGAGTGAAACCTTTTATGGATTCTCCAATAGATGAAACGTACAACAGGGCAAATCTGGCTGAAGTAAAGATGGGGGCTCAGGTCTTCAAGCCACTGGCCACCCCCACTCCCATCTTGAGGAGATGCTACAGCCTAAAAGAGGAAGACAGTATAGACAAGTTCTCTTGGCTCCTTCTGGCTCTAAGATAGTGTGGGTCAGTGTCCAACAGTGAAGCTACATATGCTTAGAAAAGAAAAACAGACTTCTATCTAAAGTGTAAATGTGGATATTGTATGTGTGTGTGTTTTAATGATAAAAATATTTTAAAATTCAAATCCTATAGCCAGGTGGTGAAGACTAAAAAAAGAAAAATTGTATATACATATATGAAAATAGGATTCCTTTAAAAGGACCACAAGCAAACTGTATCAGCAATAGCCAGTGTTTCCCTTGGGGTTTTCCCCCCTCCCACTCCCCACAGTAGTTGGTCCTCTAGTCGAGAGAAAATGAACTCGGAAAAAGACCATGGCTGCCTTTGCCACCGGGAGGAAACTCCCTCCACAGCTTCCCTGAGAGCTCTGTCCAGCAAAGGCTGTCTGTCCCAAGGCCTGTCCTTGAATCCCAGGGCTCCACTCTGCTGCCAGGATCTGTCTGAGAACACAGAATCCTTTCAGTGTGGGCCTCTAGCTATGAGGTCCCAGGAGAAGGAAAAATGATGCTGTTTCCCTGCTGCCTTCATTTATCTGAATGATCAAATCATGAACTATTCAAATCATCTGAATATTCCACATTCTGGTTTCACTTGAGCTAAGCACAGTCCCTGAGGTCCGAGCTGGAGGGCAGCGTGGAGGGCGTTCCATCAGGAGAGAACTCACTGGCCTGGATGCAGAGGTGCATGAGGGCATGCAGAGGGTACGGTCCTATGGTCTCGATGCTTGCACCCATGGAGATGAGCCACTGGACTAGCCTGGGCACCTGTTCCATTTTCTCATAAAGTCCGATGAAGACATATTTCTGGAAAAAAAAAACACAGGAAGAATTATGGCAGTTGCCATATCAATATGAAACTTCAAACTCCTTCCCCATAAAGTTTGGGGTTCTTTTTCTTCCAGTTTTATTGAGATATAGTTTGACATACAGCACTGTATATATTTAAGGTATATAGCAGAATGATTTGGCTTACCTACATCGTGAAATGATGACCACAAGTTTAGTGAACATCCATCATCTCATATAGATACAACATTAAATTAAAAAAAGAAAAATTCTTTTTGTGATGAGAGCACTCAGGATTTGCTCTCTCAACAACTTTCATATAGAACATACAGCCGTGTTCCTTATATTCATCATGTTGTACATGACATCCCTAGGACTTATTTATCATATAACTGAAGTGGTTACCTTTTGACCGCCTTCATCCAATTCCCCCTTCTCCCACCCCCCACCCATGAAGTTTAGAATCAGTAAAACCCTGATTAGCTGTGGCACCAGCCTAAGATTACTATAAATAACAAATTTGCAGTGAGATGGCTGAAGGGGAAGGTCCCAAACACCACAGGCCGGAAGTGGCCTGACTTGAAACCGTATGTGTCAAGAAGCCACCTTACCTCAAAGAGACTTTTCAGTGATAAATTTGGGACGTGGAGATTTCTCGGTAGCCGGTCTTTTCTCGCTGACAGAAGTAGAAATGACTGATGAAAGGGGAGAAACAGAAAAAGCTGGAACAATAATGGTCTCCACATGGGTTATTAGAACAAAATTAATCTTAAGCTTTAAAACACAGAAACAAAAAAACAGAACAAGACACCCTCTAGCCCTGTCTCTTTTTTTAAGTCACCTGCCAAGCTCTTCAGCCTGAGCCATGATAACCAAAGTGTCTCTGTCTGGCAAACTTCCTGTTGGTGCCGAGAGCTAAGCTCTCTCCACCTTTCCTCAAAGCCTGCTGAGGACAGGAGCAGCCGATGGCAGGCAGCATGGGGACAGTACAGGGGCAGGGAGGTAAAGAAGTAATTTCTTGCAAAGTTCTTAAAGCTTAGCAAGTAGAAGAATCAAATCCTTTTGAAATAGGCCATCCCAATTAATTCTTTAGCACATTACTGCTATTTGGGGTCCATGAGACCCTATCGAGTGGTGTGCTGGGGCAGCTCCTATCAGTGAGAGCTCACTGTGCACATCTCTTCCCAAATCTGAGTCCTCCAGTCGACTTAGCAGCTTGAAACTGGCCGCTGAAATCGAGAGAATTTACACTACAGGAAGTGGCAAATGCCACAGATCAGGACTTTTTTTTTTTTTTTTTCCTCAGGAAGTCCGTTGTTAAAACACTGACCCTAAACTGAATCCCAGAGAAGTTAAGCAACTATCCCTAGGTCACACAGAGAGCAAATCCTGAGAGGCCCCTACTGGGATCATCCAGGTACGCCAGCTGGTCCAGGAGTTCTAGGCTTGGCATGGCCATGACTGGAGACCCAGTCTCAGAATCCACATCCCTGACATATGTTCTTGCCGGTGGGCGTGGCACCACAGGAACTCAGTCTATGGCTACATCTTGCTTCCAGCTTCTTTCAGTTTGATGCCCACTCTTAACTGCTCACCCTAAACAGATCCCACTGCCCAGACTCTCCCAGATGACAGGTTCAGGGCTCTGACAACCCTGATGGCTGGCCTGGCTTTTATAAGGTGCCTCCGTCTGCAGTGTCTGAAAATGGCCTAGGCTCCACTGCTGGTAGGATATGGGACCACCACTTGGGCTGGATTCCTGGGCCTCCATGGCTGGCTGGGTGATAGCCCGTCAGGAGCTACTGGGCTCCCACTCCCTCCCTCCCCACATAGACTACGGAGCTCTATTCACGTTCATCCCACGTGGGGAAGAGGGGACGTAAAACATTCTTTCCTGGAGGCTGTAAAAGGAACTACTTTCCTGTTAGTGAGGCCAAGGGCCTCCCATTCACAGATCTACCCTAACACTTGGAATCACAGAATTTTAGCACTTTTTAAAATAAAGCTAGAAAGATCTCTTAGTTTACCCATCTTATCGGAAAAGAGAAGATCCCAGATTTCTTGTTAACAGGGCCCCGGATTTCTGATTCCTGGTTCCCCAAGAGTGCAGCCTGCTTTCTGCCCCCTCACTGCCACGTTCTCGAGACTGTAATATGGGGATGTGCTTCTGGGAGCCCGTGGCCAGACTTTAGGGGGTTCCCATGAACTCCCTGAAGCTACACTCGTAATTGTGTGTATGTGTGTGTGCAAAGAGAGTCCCATCGATTTCATTAGATTCCCAATAGCACCTGTGACCTTCTCAAAAACCGAAGAATCCTGTATCCTACAGTCATCCAGCCTTCCTGGGTCCAGAGTCCTTACAGGCTGCCCTTGCTTTTGGTGACTTTTCTGGACTACCTGGCTTTAAAAAGCCTGCAGGCCCTTTCTAACCAAACTCCCAGCCTGGGCCAGCCCATTCTCAAGGGCGCTTATAGGCTGCCGTCAATGACAGCTACTACTCATTGGGCACTGAGCATACAGGCACCAGGTGTTATTAAACCCCTTTGGCTCAGTGTCTGGCACACTGTAAACCCTCAATGAACATTATTATCAGGTGCTTTTGGTCCATTATTTCTAATCCTCACCTCAACCGGGAGGGAATAGGTTTATATTCTGCAACTTCCAAATGAGGAAATGAGGCTCAGAGAGGAAGGAATTAGCCCAGACTAGACTGGGGAGGATTTGGATTCAGGGAGGCACCTGTGTGGCACTGAAGCCCAGTTTCCACAGTCCACTGGGCTCCTCCATCCTATGGATTCCTGGCTGTGGATTCAGGTCCTACAGCCTTGCTGCTACCTGAGGGTAACAGTCCCTTGAAATCATACAGCAACCCTCTGAGAAGCACAGGCACGTTATCAGGCCCTGGCTAGCAAATGCCGCATAAAGAGGATTATGAAGATGAATAGGCAATTGTTTATTTCCCTCATTCCACATCACCATTAGCATCTGGACTTTACACTTCTTTGATGACAGTGGAGACACAACAAAGAGTGAGGTTGCCACAAACTGTTTTCCTAGCTTAAAAAATGGAAACTGGCGAACTAATATATCTCGGTGACTTTTCATCTTTAATGAGGTTAAAGTTTAAAAGTTACTTTGGCATCAAGATAAGCAAGTACTAAATTATAATCCCCCAGTGCCAGCAGAAAGAAATCATTTAAGCAAGAAAGTACTTTCCCCACGAGAGCAATCTCCTTTCACTTACATGCCATAATCCTTTCTTTGCCAACTTTTCCATTACAGATTGCCACACTTCAGTTGAGAATCCAGTAGTGAAAATATAATCAAAGCAGGGCAAGAAACTTTGCAAAACAATAGGGTCACCTGAAAGAAAGTTCCAGAATTTAGAAATTTTAACTTAGGGAAAGTCTAGAACATCTAGGAAAAGGTCCTCCAATTAAAACCACACATAGACAAATGATAAATTTAAGGTATCAAAAAGAAAAGAGAACTGGGAATTCCCTGGTGGTCCAGGGGTTAGGACTCCATGCTTTCACTGCACGGGGCAAGGGTTCGATCCCTGGTCGGGGAACTAAGATCCTGCAAGCCGCGTAGTACAGCCAAAAAAAGAAAAAAAAAAGGAGGGGCCATATAGGGGTGGGGGAGTGGGAGGTACAAACTATTGGGTATCAGATAGACTCAAGGAAGTATTGTACAACATAGGGAACATAGCCAATATTTTGTAATAACTGTAAATGGAAAGTAACCTTTAAAAACTGTATAAAAATTTTTAAAACTTTAGGGCTTCCCTGGTGGCGCAGTGGTTGAGAGTCCGCCCGGGAGGATCCCACGTGCCACAGAGCGGCTGGGCCCGTGAGCCATGGCCGCTGAGCCTGCGCATCCGGAGCCTGTGCTCCTCAACGGGAGAGGCCACAACAGGGAGAGGCCCGCGTACCGCAAAAAAAGAAAGAAAGAAAGAAAGAAAGAAAGAAAGAAAGAAAGAAAGAAAGGTGACAAATGTCATTTTCATCCAACAGTGAGAAACTATGAGAAATGAGATCAAGCTTCGTGGCTTATTGTGCAGGTAGTTCATGACAAAACCAAGACGGGAACCCAGGTCAAGCAGCTCTTTGAGTCAATTTGCACTCTTTCAAGCTAGTGGCCTTTTGCATTTCATGACCCTGCAAACTCGTGGATGAGAACATCCAAGGCGACAGTTCACAGGCCAGAATAACATGGCACCTCTTCTAGGATTAGCAATTTCCAAAAATGAGTAAATAGCAAAACAAACATATATTGTATAAAAAGGATACACAATTTTCATAAATACATTTTTCAAAATTTAGAAATTGGGCCATGGGCATAACATTCATCCTCCAAACAGGTATACTTTGGTAGAAAAGTCTGAGATGCATTACCCTAAGAAATCCTGTTAATTGCCCCCCTCAGGATCCAGATTTCTTAGAGGGGCAGTCACCAAGAGACAGTTGTCTGGAATTCCCATAATTCTGGCCTGGCTTCTGACAGAACAGTGGCTTTTAAAAGACACAGAGAACAATGAGGAAGTGTAGGGAGTGGGTCAAGCCATCAGGTTCAGAGGAAAGGGAAGCAGGCTTTAGTCACTATCGGCAAAAGGCTGACGGGAAAGCTGCGACCCATGAGCACCTGTCTGGACACCTATTTCTCTGCCGGGAGACACAGCTGAGCGCACCTCTAACCCCTTCCCACCCACTGCCTGACACTGCTCTCTCCCCTTCTCTGTGCCGAACTTCCCAAAAATCTGTAGGATCCCATCCACAGAGCACAAAAGTTGCTTTCCCACAACTGCAATGGGAAGAGCTGGATCTATATCAGCTGAGTCTATCGTCGGCAGTAAGTTCCCCATTTCTGAAGCTGAGAGCATTTTCCAGCAATTCTAACGTGTGTCATTGTTCACATTCTACCACCTCTAGAATCAGGGCATGTGCTGCTATCAATACTGTCTCAATGGCAGAACAGAAATTAGTGGCGCATCTGAAATTAGTGCAATCTTAAATGTGACCAAACACAGTATTTGAAAACAACAGCCTGACCATTGGCAGAACTTTAGACTGCGCTGTGATAACCAGGGAAAGAGCTCCTTTGTCCCTGGCAGGGAGCATATTACATTGTGTTTCAGAATTGTCTATTTTTGCCAATTCCAGGCCACTGACAAAGCCATCTCACAGGCCAGGTCTTCAGACTAATAACCCAATAAGTGATGCAAACCGCCACCCCCCGCCCAACCTGGTGTGTCCCTCGTAGACTGTCAGCTTCCACAGGCCCCTCCCTCAGCCTTTTCAGATTGTTTTCATAGCAAACAGGAACATTTTCTCGACACACTGGAGAGATACATGCAAAAATCACGTAAAACACGTAGTATAAGCAGGGAAATCCCTATGGTTAGCAACACAGAAAACTTAAGAAGTTTGAAACAAAACTGGAAAATTGGGACAGCTTTAAGTGATTTGTGCAAAAAGACCCAGTTGTTTTCACAAAGGCCCCATACAACAAAGCTTCCCATGTGCTTTCTAGTGTAAAAACCAGTTTCATTCAAGCTACATAAATAAGCCACAAAGAAAAACACCCTGTAATTATCTCCCCAGAAACCTGAGTCCCCAGGAAGCTTTCAAAGAAATCACAAGCACTTTAAAAGAAAGAGGGCGGGGCCCACCCCAGTCCTGACTTACTGCCCATCGTGGTGAAGACTCCCACCAAGAAATCAGCAACCTGGGTCTGGTCCTGGCTGCTTTGCACGAGTCGCAGACCCTTGAAAAACATGTGAGCAGCTTCATAAGGCTGGAGCAACTGCAGCAAGGAATAACCAGCTCGGTAGTATCCCTACAACGAAGAAAAGCAAAACCGTTAACACACCCATCTTTTCTGACCTGCTGCTGAAGGCAAGATTGAGGCTGTGAGGAAACAGACTGCAGGAGTCTGACTTCTAGGTACATACAGATTTCTAACAAGCTCTGGATACAGGATTTCCACATTGTTCCTGCCATTTTTTAACTGGCAAGAAAATAATCCCTTTGGGCTTCCCTGGTGGCGCAGTGGTTGAGAGTCACCCTGCTGATGCAGGAAACGCGGGTTCGTGCCCCGGTCCGGGAAGATCCCATATGCCGCGGAGCGGCTGGGCCTGTGAGCCATGGCCGCTGAGCCTGCGCATCCGGAGCCTGTGCTCCTCAACGGGAGAGGCCACAACAGGGAGAGGCCCGCGTACCGTAAAAAAAAAAAAAAATCCCTTTCAAGTCCATGACATGTACAACATCTAACATAGGACCCAGAGAGAAGGGACCAGGTCTGGTTCCAATGACGTGTGTGGTTTATGTACTCATGCTTCAAATCGCAGCCTGGTCAAGAAGGGAGGAATGAACCAATCCTACGAATACAGTGTTCTGGAAAAGAATGAGATTGTCATGTCAGCACAGGAGTTGTTCCCTGCTCCTTTCAATCAAAGTAAACACAATTTCCAATGGTAATGACAAGCACTGAGGTTTACCCAGCCCCACATTATAGGCAACATACACCAGAGGCCAAAAAATTTTTTTGGTTTCTGGAGAAAGAGGAAAATTACAATGATTAATACAAGAAAATGGTCAGTTTTGCCTGTATACAAACTGTCAAACTCTTGAGAAGGAACAAAATGATTCGTACTGCTTTCCCCACTTTAACCATCAAAATGAATCAGTATCAAGAGCTACCAAAACAATTTTCTGTCTAAGATAACACAAGGTGTTCACCAACTGGGTTCATAAAAAAGCAAACACCTGAAATTCCACTTAATACCAAATCTCTGATTATTTACTTATTTGTTTTCACCGTCATTTAAAAGTCTAAAACAGTAGATAACAATCAGAAAAAGGAAAGAAAAAAAGGTGTTGTGTTTTTCTCCCCCCCAACCAAGCAAGCTGGTACAGAATTTCCCATTTCTTTGCCTTCCTCAGTTCTAAGTTTCACCTTTTATTTTGGAGGGAGGTGAAGGGGATCAGAATACATCACCCCAAAATGCGACACTTTGGCATAAGGATTCTTTTGAGCTGAAGGCATCTGAGATTCAACAGATGCAGAAAGAAGCCTTCCTGGGACTTCCCTGGTGGCACAGTGGTTAAGACTCCACACTCCCAATGCAGGGGGCCGGGGTTCATTCCCTGGTTAGGTAACTAGATCCCACACGCATGCCAAAACTAAGAGTTCGCATGCCACAACTAAGAGTTTGCACGCCACAACTAAGGAGCCCACCTGCCACAACTAAGGAGCCCACGTGCCGCAACTAAGGAGCCTGCGTGCTGCAACTAAAGACCCAGCACAACCAAAATTAGAAGCAGAAACTCCAAGAAATATAGATTGCCATAAATCCCCTCTCCCGGAGAATTCTTATGGCCACAAAGAAGACAGTGAAACTTGCAAACTGCAAAGAACATGAACAAACTATGAATTTTGGTGCAACTACATCAGAACAAAATGAGCTCCACCAGGATCTCCACTGGACTCCATCCGTCAAAAGGCCCGGCTGCACTCTCCCCTGCAAATGCCTTTCAACACTTGGCCACCGTCCTTCTTGCTCTTCTCCAGATACAGCACGCATGCTCTGTGCACATCTGTCTTAAGTGCAAAGGAAGTTGAATGAGAAGCACTCCTAGCATTTCCATTTTAAAAAGAAGGAAGGGAAGGAGGCAGATTAAGAGGAAGAGGCAGCAGCCGCAGCGTCTGGCGGCCACCATACCTTCACGTAGGTTGGATCCCACTGGAGACACTCCTTGGCGGCCAGGTAGGCCTCGTTCCATTTCCTGAGGCTGTAAAACGCATTGGATTTGTTGCACAGCAGCACAGCCAAGTCCCTGGGGGGAACTCTGTGAGAAAGGACAAACTGGTGGTCAGTAAATAGTTCTTTCGTCCTGCAAATACAGAACCTTGAAGGCCACCACTGTGGTGCTGGTTGCTGCCATCGTGATAGGGTTTCAGCAGGAAGTGTTCCAATGATGCCTATGACATCTGACCCTCATAGCCTGGAAAGCCTGGGATGTTTGCAATGTCCCAATCTCCCTTCCTCACTCCCAAATCCTGTTCCCATCTTTTCGTGACAAATGTTCTCAACACCTTGGGTCTACCTCCTCCTGATCTCCACAGGTCTTTTTACCCTTTAGAGACCATTGGAGAAGATGCTGCGAAAGGATGGAGAGGATGGGAGTTCCCACCGAGCCCTCGCAGAGAACAGACACCGTGGGAGCCACCCCACATGCATGGACGCAGAGCTCATCAGAACACATGACCACACTGTCCCCACGGGCCCTGCGAAAGATGCAGGATGAACGCTGTTCTACTACATAGGCAGGGCCACCCAAATGCGTGCAGAACCCAGGGCCAGAGTGCAAAAGGAGGCCCTCACACCATGTGGCTAATCCCTGTCTGATACAGTAGCCACAGGCCACGTGTAGCCATTTAAATTAAAATTAATTAAAATTAAATAAAAATTAAAATTCAGTACCTTAGTTGTATTAGCCACCTGTTAAGTACTCAATAGCCAAATTCTCTACTATAGAACTTTTTTTTTTTTTTTTTTGCGGTACACGGGCCTCTCACTGTCGTGGCCTCTCCCGTTGCAGAGCACAGGCTCCGGACGCGCTGGCTCAGCGGCCATGGCTCACAGGCCCAGCCGCTCCGCCGCATGTGGGATCTTCCCGGACCGGGGCATGAACCCGTGTCCCCTGCATCGGCAGGCAGGCTCTCAACCACTGCGCCACCAGGGAAGCCCTGGATACATTTTCATCATCACAGAAAGTCCTATTGGGCAGTGCTAGTGTAAGTATTTGAAGGCCATAACTCAAGCTTACAAATGTTCAATAAAATATCTTTTAGCCTTCTACTTCATAATAACTGAAAGGCAAGCTTCAAATTTAGAACACAGGCACTGTCAGGGCAGGGTGAGCCAAGCTGGCACCCCTGCCCACTCCCTCTTCTCTTTCCATCTCAGCCTTCATCCTGCACTGCAGAAGGCACAATCCCAAGCTCTGTCCACACTCCTGACCTTGGACAGCGCTCCAAAGAATGGACTGCAGGTAAGAGGCCTGTGTAGGCCCTAGGAGCAGGGTCCATGGACAGGAATTCCAGGGACCTGGTACCCACAGTGTGGACGAAAGAGGAGGCAAGGGCTCTGGCTGGGTAAAGCCCCTGGCCCCAGACTCCCACCTGTGGGGAGGGTACAGATGGAGGATGGCCAAAGCAAGCCTGTAAAGCCTGGCAGGGCAGGGCCCCTCCTGCCTGGGTCTAGGGGGTCACACAGCTGCAAGGTTAGTGCTGAAACCAGGGTGCAAGAAGCAAAACACAAGATATACTATGAGGTCAACAGAAGCTCAAGTGCTGTTGCATTCAAGACACACAAGGTGGAAAAGCAAGGCTTATGCTTCTTTTTTTTTTATTGAATACCTTAACTGTAAAAATAATACAAACAGAAAAGTTAGTTAATATAGATACCCACAAAAATAAAGCAAAGCAAAAATCTCCTCTACTACATCCCTACCCGTAGTGCTTGGTGTATCCGGCTCCTCTCACTGCCCATCATTCCCTCTCAGTGAAGCATGAGGACCCAGAAGCACAGAAGAAGCAGTGGGGCTGTCAGAGGGTAACTGACAATGGGGCCATGGCCACAGCATAGTAGTCGCCATGTGTCCTGCCCAGACACCCTGGCCAGTGCAGCCGACCCCAGCAGGAATGAGTGTTGGCTGCAGCTAGGGTCTCCGGACGCCCCGTTCTCCAGAGATTTATCCTCAGCCTAATGGGAGCTGCCTTCTCCCCAGAAACTTACACCCCTGTTATGGACTGTGTCCCTCCCCCAACAAATTCATACATGGAGGCCCCAGCCCCCACAGTGATGGTATTTGGAGAGGGTGCCTTTGGGGAGGTGATTAGGTTTAGATGAAGTCAGGAGAGTGGGTCCCTCACGATAGGATTAGTGCCCTTATAAGAGACGGCAGAGGGTTTCCGTTCTCTCTCTCCACCATGCGAGGATGGATTGAGAATGTGGCTGGCTGCAAACCAGGAAGGGGGCACTTACCAGGAACTGAATTGGCCGCCACCTGGACCTTGGACTTCCCAGCCTCCAGAACTGTGAGGAATAAATTTCTGTTGTTGTTCCACCCTGTCAGTGGTAATTCGTTACTGCAGCCTGAGCTGACTAATCCAGCCCCACTCCCTAGGACAACTCCTGGGGCCAGACAACCTATGACCGGTGACTGACTGACATGGGAATTAAAAGGTCAGCCTCCTTGTCCTAAAGTGGGACAGCTCTGCAGTACAACTCAGGCTCCAGCGCTCCCCAGGGGATCAGGCTGCAGCTGACTCCAGCAGAGACACCATCCCTGCCCCATCCTGCTTCTCCCTCAGTCCCCTTCTCCTGAGAGCACCTGCTCAGTTAACCACAAGTCCCTAAACCCCTATGTCAGCTGGCAGCAGCAGGAAGGCAGTGATGGGCACGGGGAACTGTGTCAGGAAGGTCCCATGACAGGCGACATGTGAGGGTGCAGGCAGGTGTCCCGTTAGTGGTCACACAGCTTGTAAGTGGTGGCGCTGAGATCTGAGTACTCACAGTGTGGTCAGTCTATGGCCACAACCACGACACAACATTAACTTTTCAAGAAAGGTCAATGTTTTCCCCCAAATGAGGAGCTCTAGGCCCAGCTCTGACACAGCTCTGACCTGCACCAAGAGGGGGCAGAATGACAGAACTACACAGGCTAAGGCCAAGTACAGTCAATTCAAGTCCAGCTGGAGTGTAGACACCAAGGAGGGAGGAGGTGGGAGCCATGTGTCGGGAATTCAAGTCAGTGCCCCTCCTCGGTACACGTTTAGGCTGCATACACCCTACAAATGCCAACCTCTGCTTCCTCTCTACTACAGCTGTCCCCAGAGTATGATCTGGGAACCTCTGGGGGTCCCCAAGGCCATTTCAAGCAGTTCCCAAGGTCAAAATATCTTCACAATTGTAGTTGGCTGAATAATGGTTTCCAAATGATGTTTTTTTTGTTTTGAATTTTATTTATTTTTTTGTACAGCAGGTTCTTATTAATTATCCATTTAATACATATTAGTGTATATATGTCAAATAATGTTTTCTTTTATGGCAAAAGGAACTCTGGAGATGGGATTAATTTAAGGATCTTGAGAGGAGGAGATTATCCTGGATTACGATACAATCCCAGAGGTCCTTATAAGAGGGAGACTGAGAGAGCCGGCCACAGCAGAGGAGAAGGAGATGTGACGACAGAAGCAGAAACTGGAATGATGCGCTTTGAGGATGCAGGAAGGGACCACAAGCCACGGATACAGGCAGCCATTCGAGGGTAAAAGAGGCAAGGAAATGGAGTCTCCTCCACAAGGAACCAGCCCTGGTGACACCTTAATTTTAGCCTCGTAAGACTCCTTTTGGACCTCTGACCTCCAGAAGTGTAAGATAATAAATGTGTATTGTTTTAAGCCACTAAATTGGTGGTCATTTGTTAAAGCAGCAACAGGAAACTAATACAACAATACCAAGACAGTGTGTGCCTTTTTCACACTCATTCTCTCACACGTGGACAGGGAATTTTCCAGAGGTTACCTGGCGTGTGGTATCACAACAGACTAAATGCAGAAAGCAGATGTGAGAAGACAGACATCTTCCATTGAGACAGACATTAAAGAGACTTGCGAAAATGTAAAACTCTTCTCACCAAATTTTTCATTTTGAAAAATAGTTATTTCTCATAAAAATGTTGCTTATGTTAACGTCATGGGTTTATTACTGCTATTTTAAAAAAGATGAATAAATACATATTTTAAATGTTTCTCAGTTTTGAGTTCTCATACGGGCTTTATTGATAGTTACAAACTACATCAACAAAAGCTCTTTGGGGTCCTCCCTGTAAGCAGTCGTGATCCTGAAATGTTTGGGAACAGGTCTGCTAGAAGTTGAAGGGGCAGTGGAAGAGGTGAGGCTTAGTTCCTGGTGGTGTGCCCTGTGGCCAGGGGGGTGATGGCACGGATAAACAAGATGAAATGAATGACAAGGGAGGGGCTTGGGGGCTTCAGTCATCCCAGGAACTCTGATCCTGGAACCAGACAGAAGGGGAAGTTTGTAATGTTTATCAACAGTCCGCTGCGTTTCACTTTCCGTTTCCTGAAATCCTCCAGTCTCAGAGCTAACACTGCAGAGAAGATAAATAGAAAGTGGGAGGAGAAAGGAAACAGAAACTAGGTGGTGTGGTAACAAATGAGAAAAAAACAAAAGCAAGAGAGTGAGTCCCCCTTTACTTAAAACAACAACAACAAACAAAAGGCAGGGAGAAAATCCAAACACTTACCCGCACCGGTATAAGTGCAGGAGAATCTGGATGGCTTCATCGTACTTTCTGATGGCCAAAGAGAAGTTCCCATTCTTAAAAACCTGGTTGCCAGATTCTTTCAACTGCTCAGCGTAAGCTATGGGGTCCATCCTGTGAGGAGACGGAGGAAAGGCTGGCTGCCCGCCTAAACAGGGCTCCTTCCTCTCCACATCTGCATCGCTGAGTCTGGAGAGGCAGGTTGTTCATCCTGGCCCCTCCCACCGGCCTAGGTTACACCCTGACCACACCCCTCACCACCGGGGAACCAGACTGGGTGTCTGCTCTGATGAGACGGTTTCTTCCTCAGTTCTCTTCTGACCTCAGGAGCAGCAGACAGAATGATTCCATTTATTCTGTGTTAATGACCAGCTAGGCTCTGAGCAAGGAGGCTGCTTCCATGCACAAGCCGACATAAAGCTGGCAGGTAGTGGCAGCTCTTCCCATAACCGCCACTTGTATTACTCTCTGATTTACCCATCACAGCAGCCCAGAAGGAGGCTCTGTCCTCACTGTTCAGATGAGGAAACTGAGGCTCAGAGAGGTTCAAGTCACTTGCCTAAGGATCTGCTAATGGCGTTCCCCGATTCTGACTCCAATTCCAAGTTTCTGCCCTTGACCCTGTCTTGCATCACCTACTCATACAAGGAGCTGACAGTCCTTCCACTCTCTTAGAAGGAGGGAAAGGGGAGGGGAGGTACAGTCCTAAAGGCCTCAAGGGGCTAGGACACGGGGCCACCACCACTGCCTCTCCCACCCTCCTCTCTTCCTAAAAACACTAGTAAAATAAGCCTTGGAGTATTTGTCTCTGAGACTGCCACTGCCTACTTACCTGTCTGCATCCCCCAGGAAGCACCTGCCTCTTTCATGACTCTTGTTTTATTTATTTTGTAATGCTGTGGCCTAACACAGAACGAGTACTTAAATATTGGTGGTGTAATGAATTTGAATGCCAGACTCAGACAGACTCTCTGTTAATGATTCTCTCTGGTGCGGCCTCTGGGTGGTTGGAGAGAAGGGCCTGGAGCCCTGCCCACCTGATGGGCCTCAGCAAGTGTTTGTTGAACCAAGGTAGTGGAGAGGAGAGGCCTTGGAGAGCCCTGAGAAGCAGCTGCCAACGAGGCAGGGAACAGGTGGGGGTCAGAGACTTCCATCACGTCATTTCATTCTTACAGTCCAGTGGTTAAGACTATGTGCTTCCACTGCAGGGGGCACAGGTTCGATCCCTGTTGGGGGAACTAAGATCCTGCATGCCGCACACTGTGGCCAAAAAACAGGTAGGGGTCAGAAGAGATGTCCCTTAGAATTTTCTCCTCCCAAGACGGCAGCAGCAAAGGCAAGGCAGTGGGGAGGGTCTTAAAAATGAGGACACTTCAGGTGGCTGCATAGGCCCTGCACCTGTGGGGTCATACAATTACCAAAGGCCTTCTCCACCAGCACAATTCTTGGATAGAGAATAATTCTTATTGTTCTTATTTCAAATCTTGTCCAGAGGCTTTGGGGCTGGGGAAGCAGACTCAAGCAGATAGAAGTGGTGGCTTATTTTAAACCCATATGAGCTCATTGGGCTTTTGAACTGCATTCCTGCATTCCTCAGGCAGAGCTGTACCAGAATGAGGCATGTGATTACTAAACAAGTCAGAATATGAAATTCCACCTAGACTTTGCATTAAATAATCTCTCAATTTTATGGCTCACATTTATACAGAGATGACAGAGTAGAACATGAAAAAAATTTAAAGAATTGATTGAATAGAGAATAAAAACATGTTTCTCTTTCAAATATTGCAGGCCAGTGTGTCCAATAAATAATTTTAAACTGGCCATTTTTGGACAGCTAGAAAAAGGAAATGGCTGTAACAATTGACAAAGGGTTAATACCCCACCCCTTTTTGTTGGCCACACCACTCAGCTTGTGGGATCTTAGTTCCCCGACCAGGGATTGAACCCAGGCCCACGGCAGTGAAAGCGCTGAGTCTTAACCACTGGACCGCCAGGGAATTCCTGATACCCCTCTTTTATAAATACCTTTTCACTGCAAGAAAGGACCAACAACCCTGACCAAAATGCGTAAGGCCCTAAACAGAAAATTCACAAAGGAATATAAGTAATTGCTAAATACACGGAGAGTGGATACCCAGGTCCACCGTCACTAGTAAGCAAAGAAATGAATAATTAAAATGACAAGGTACCACTGGGAAATACTTAAAAGAATGACCCCAAATGGTGGGAGCAGTCATAGCCTTTTTACAGGGTAAATACACTACATCGCTGATATATTTTTAGCCTCATGGATGTTTGCCACAGTGAAAAACCAGAAATAACCCTAAATATTCCATAATGTATACAGGATTTGAATTAGTTGTACAAGATCCATATGGTAGAACACCACACAGTTATTTTTAAAGTCATGTTGTAAAAGAACACTTAATGATAGGCTAAGTTAGTAAATGAAAGATATGGGCTACATAAAAAGGCGTATAATCCCAAATTAAATTTTAAACACATCTAATGTATTGAAAACACGCCAGAATGTTAACAGCCACACCATAGGGATCAGGCAGGGTTTTAATCTTCCTCCTCATGCTTTTCTGAATTTCCAGTTGCCCAAGAATGTGCCACCTTCATAATCAGACCATAAATGTTATTAAAATGAGACTCTTTAAGGGCTTAATTGAAGAATTCAAACCCAAAACCTTTCCACTGTACTTACAAATACAATAAAAACTATTCACGTCAGAAATTTTTTTTCATACTCCTCTAGAAACCAAGAGTGAGCTCTTAACGTTGTGAGTAGACATCAAATGTATTAATCCACTTACATCTCTATTTTTTCTTGGTGCAATCACGTGACAGGGGAAAGGGAGATTGCCAACCACAGGGAAGGCTTTTTGTTTCTCAGTAGGATTTATTTACAGTTACATCCTCATTGCAGGGGAGAATGCTTTATATCTCTGCCTTCGAATACTTAGGGCTCAGCTATTGAGTCTTCTTTTTAACAAGTGAGCAGTCTATTTATAGGATGAAACCGTTAAATACAAGTGGTAATAATTTACCATAATGTCAATACCCTTGAGAACGAATATGTAGTTAGCACCTGCTACATGCTTTACAACATCACGTCATTTCATTCTTACAAGAAGCCCCAGGAGGTGGGCTTGACTGTGTCCCCATTTGACACAATATGGGGAAACTGAGGCAAGGAGAGGTAAATGCCTTGCCATAGTCCCAGGGACAGTGGTAGTGCTGGAATCCAAACGTAGGTGGGCTGACTTTGGGAGCTCGACTCCACTCTGAAGAGCCAAGGCAGAAGCTAAACGGTCAGCAGGCAGTCAGACCCCTCAGAGTGTGACACTTGCTGGCACCGAGCGATCACACCCCTGCACTTTCAGTTTTGTCAGCGGGGCTAAAGCTAAAAGATTAGAACGTAAAGGCAGTTTCACAGGGGTAGAGTTGTCTTTTGCTCAGTTTCACTACGTCCCTAGGAGGATTCAAGGTCCAGTTGTTGGGAGGTGGCCAGGGCTGCCTGGCAACAATGGAGGAAGTAGATGCAAGAAAAATGCAAACGCACTGGGGAGGTTCTGAAACAAGCAAGTTTGAAACAAAGCAGATGCAGGTTGTTGTAGTTTTGTGTGGGGTGTGTGTGTGTGTGTGTGTGTGTGTGTATGTTTGTTTTGGTTATCGAAGGATAGTTGATTTACAATGTTGTATTAGTTTCAGGTGTACAGTAAAGTGATTGGGTTACACATATATATGTATATATCTTTTTTTTCAATTCTTTTCCATTATAGTTCCATTGTGTATATACACATGAAGTTTTCTATAACTGACTTGTAGGAGCAAAACTGAAAACTGGGGTGGGCTCGGGGCAGCTGAAAGGGGCAGAGAGATGCTTTTCCCCTATCTCTTCTCTGGGTACGACTTGACATCCTAACAGCAAATGTGTTTACTTTTTTTGGTTCTGGTGGTGGTTTCTTTTTTTATTACAATTCTTTCAAAACACCCCAAAATTAGTGGATGATCCAAGATCAACTCTGGAAAGCTGGGTGCAGAGACAATTGTAGACTGAGGCCAGAGACAGCAATTCTTAAAACCGACTCCTTCCTGCTCCCCACAGGAAGGCGGGTACAGACAGTCCGGGATAAATATCAAAAGTCAGAACTCATTCTGGGGACTCCAATTTGTTTTCTTTGTTTTTCTTTCTTTTTCTCTTGGGGGAAGGGGTGCAATTTCCACGCTCCTTGCATTATCTTATTCCCACCTCTGAGCACCGTGCTGTCTTTCTATCCCACACAACATCTAACACATTGGGATGAATGGTATCTGCCATCAGGAGCTAAGTTCTCATGGAATTACTTCTGCACCACATTTCGGCATAGAACGTGGGGTCACAGGTTGCCATATATCCTCCGTTTAGTGGCCGCAGTAGTACAACTAGAAACTAGTTCACTGTTCCATAGCTTCCCCATAAATACACAACCTTAAGGTTCCATCATACTTATTCCCTTAAACAGAGCAAAGATGTGCAAAAGCAAGATACAAGTCAATTAAGCTGTTATTGACCTTGCGAAGCAAGCATAAAGAAGAAAAGGTTCTGACATGATTTCATGAAGCAGCTTGGTTTCTGTCTGAGGGGGACAGAATAGTTTTAGTCCACTATTCAAGTTTGATCCCTACTGTTCAGACCTGTCAATACAGCCAACTGAAAGTCCTGTTTCCCCTGATATTCATATTAAGACTCGATTCACCTCAGATTGACTCACTCCTGTCCTGCAACTAACCAGTACTTCAAAGCATGTTTTCTGTTAAATTCTCGATTACAAATGGAACATGTCACTAGGTGCAGAAAAGCAGAAGCAGGACTCCCGGGAAGTCAGCTATATTTACACTGCTTTACAATTTGATGTTTACAGGCTTAAATTAACACAGGACCAAAAAACAAAAACCCATATAAGCAGAAACAAAAACCTTGTATCTGTCCAACCTGAGGGAACAGACACAGATTTTCAAAGAAAAAACAGAGCAATAAGAAAAATTTTACCTAAAAAATGTAAGTATATATTACACATAAAAATCTCATAGAAACTTAAAAAAAATCTCCTTATAAAATAGCCACTAGCACTCTTAAAATTGCAAAACTGATATGGAAAAAAACAAATAAAACTTTACTCAAAAAAAGTCTTGAATTTTAACTTTTAATACTCAACATTATTCTGTCTGGAGAAATTCACTATTATAAAATATCAAATCCTCTCTAAATTAATTAATGTATTTTCAACAAAATTCCAATTAAAAAACAGGATATTTAAAGAAATTAATGCAAGAATTCTCAAATTCATCTCAGAATACACAAGACAGAATAGCCAAGATATTCTTAACAAAAAGAAAAGTATCAAGAGAAAAACCTTCTCTAACATTTTTAAATGTATTTATAAAATTTAACTAATTTTTAAAGTTTGATACTAACGTGAAAGCAAGCAGATCAGTGGAACAAAACAGAATATCCAGAAATAAACATACACTATAAAAGAATTCCATGTGTGAAAAAGGTAGCTTTTAAAATAGGGAAAGAATGAATCCGTTGGCACAACTGGTGAAATATCTGGAAAAGAAGTCAAATTGATAGGCCGAATAATAGACACACACACACACACACACACACACCCTCCCCCAAGGATGTCCATGCCCCAATCTCCAGAACCTGTCAATGCATTGTGTAGCAAAAAGGCCTTTGTAGATGTAATCAAGATTACAGACTGTAATACAAGGCTATTATCCTGGATTGGGTGAGCCCAACCTAATTACATGAATCCTCTAAAGCAGAAAACCTTCTCTGGCTGGAGTCAGAAAGATGCTGGGGAAGAGGAAGGCAAGAGAGATGCAGCAGCAGATGTGAAACCCGAGAAAGACTAGCCCCATCACTTCATGCCTCGAAGATGGAGGGGAGGCATAGTGGGGAGGAATGCAGGTGGCCTTGGAAACAGAGAGAGGCTCCTGGGTGACAGGAAACAGGAACCTTGGTCCTATAGCTGCAAGGAACTGGATGCTGCCTACAACACGACTGAGCTTAGAAGAGGATTCTTGGGGAGTTCCCTGGTGGTACAGTGGATAAGACTCTGTGCTCCCAATGCATGGGGCCCGGGTTTGATCCCTGGTCAGGAAACTAAATCCCACATGCATGCCACAACTAAGGAGCCCTGGAGCCATAACTAAGGAGCCCACGTGCAGCAACTAAGGAGCCCATGTGCTACAACTAAGGAGCCGGTGAGCTGCAACTAAGGAGCCTGGCTGCCGCAACTAAGGAGCCAGCAAGCTGCAACTAAGAAGTCCATGTGCTGACACTAAGGAGCCCACGTGCTGCAACTAAGGAGCCCACCTGCCACAACTAAGACCCGGTGCAACCAAATAAATAAATAAATAATTTTTTAAAAAAGAAGAGGATTCTTGGCAGACCCTTCCCGTAAGAGCCCGGCCAGCCAATACCTTGATTTCAGCTTTGTAAAACCTGCTGCGCAAACCCGGATGTCTCACCTACGGACTGTGAGGTAATTAATCTGCATGATTTTCAGCCACTGTTCGTGGACATTTAATATGGTAGCCGTAGAAAACGAACACATCATATACCAAAATTCGTTTAAGTCAATGAAAAAAATGCTAGTGTTAAAAAGACACTATGGCAGGGGCTTCCCTAGTGGTGCAGTGGTTAAGAATCCGCCTGCCAATGCAGGGGACACGGGTTCGAGCTCTGGTCTGGGAAGATCCACATGCTTCGGAGCAACTAAGCCCGTGCACCACAACTACTGAGCCTGCGCTCTAGAGCCCATGAGCCACAACTACTGAGCCCGTGTGCCACAACTACTGAAGCCCACGCGCCTACAGCCTGTGCTCCACAACAAGAGAAGCCACCGCAATGAGAAGCCCGCACACCACAACGAAGAGTAGCCCCCGCTCGCCACAACTAGAGAAGGCCCTCATGCAGTAACGAAGACCCAACGCAGCCAAATATAAATGAATAAAATAAATAAAAAAATTTAAATGTTAAAAAAAAGGTTAAAAAATAAAAGACCCACAGCAATAAAAAGAAACTGCTGGCACAAACAGCAACGTAAAGAACCTCAAAAACATTATGTTAAGCAAGAGAAGCCAGACTCAGAAGACTATATACTGTGTGATTCCATTTGGCTGATGCTCTAGAACTGGCATATCTAAGAAAGCAGAAGAGTGGTTGCCTAGGGAAGGAGGGAGGACGACTGACTGGAAAGGGGGTGTGAGTGCACTTTCTGGGGGATGGAAATGTTCTCTACTGTGATTGGGATGGTGGTCACACAGGTATATACATTGGTTAAAGCTCATTGAACAGTACCCTTAAAATTTGTGCCTTTTATTAGATGCAAATATCTCATTTTTTTATACCAATGCTTTTTAAAAAAGCATTGAGAGAAAGAAACCACAGCTACAAACTTTAGATTATCTTCAACCGCTCCAGGAGGAAACTTGGTCAGATCTAATCAAGTGCCACATACATAGGGCCTTCGACCCAGCAGTTCCACTTCTGGGAATCAATGTTACAGACCGATTTCACACACAGGAAATGGTAGATGTACAATGTTATTCACTGTCAAATTGTTTACAATAATAAAAGACTGGGACCAGATTGAATGCCCATCAACAGAGGACTGGTTTAATAAATTATAGCGTAGCTCCCCCCTACAGTGAAGTATTACACGAGTTTTTAAAAAGAAAGAAAGAAAAAAAAAAAGAAAGAAGATGCTTTGTATTTACTGATCTGGGATAATCTGCAAAATATATTTGCACAAAGCAAATGCAGAACAGTGTGTACATTATGTTCCATTTTGTGCAAAATTTTTAAAAGACAGAGGGGAGGGCTGAATAAGAATATATATTTGCAATTGCTTATATATGCATAAAGAAATTCTGGAAGGATGCACCAGAAATAAAATTATTTATCTTTATTGGGGTATGGGATGGAGGAGGGAGCGGGGAGACCTAATCCCGCCTTTTCATTGTAACCTTTTTGTATTTTTTGATTCTTGAATTACATAAATTCGAAAGGTTTTAATGCAATGAAAAAATTGTATGTAATCTTCACATTTGAGAAGGCCATTCTAATGATACCAAAAGCAGAAACCATACAGTGATAGCCATGAATTCATTAAAAATTTAAAACTTCTGTACATCAAAAAGCCCTGAAAATAGTTTAATAACACCCTAAGTAGCAAGATTATGGGTGGAGAATCACTCTCACATACAGCTAAAATGGCAAGATTAAGTGGTGCAGCATCTGTCTTCAGAAATGCACAAAATTCTCACACAGCCGCTCGGAATTTATTCTACAGACCTATTTCGTTCAAGTACATGAGGATGTTAATTGCCTCATTCTTTGTCAAAGCAAAAAGGATACAAATCTAAAAGTCCAACAAGTGGAGACGTTTATATAAAGAATGTACAGCTCAGTAGAGAACACTACAGTTGTTCAAAATATAAGGCTGGGCTTCCCTGGTGGCACAGTGGTTGAGAGTCCGCCTGCCGATGCAGGGGACATGGGTTTGTGCCCTGGTCTGGGAGGATCCCACATGCCGCGGAGCAGCTGGGCCCGTGAGCCATGGCCGCTGAGCCAGCGCGTCCGGAGCCTGTGCTCCACAACGGGAGAGGCTACAACAGTGAGAGGCCCGCGTACCGTAAAAAAAAAAAAAAAAGAAATGAGTAAGAGTGGTGATCTTTGAGGAGCGGATCTGAAAAAAATGGGGAAGATGCTCCTGAACTAGGAGAGTATACTTTTCTGTCAAGTCACCCAGTTTGTGGTTGCACAATTACTTCCTGCAGACCTAGGAACATAATACAACACCTCTCTGAATATATTCCCAGAATTATATAAAGAGAAAGGATTTCAGAAAGTGAGATGGTTGGACTAAACTTTCCAGAGCAAGGAACCCCAGGCTCAGAGATTCGGGGGCCTGACCACAGTCACACTGGGGTAAGCACCAGGGGTGAGACCCGGGCTGACTCCTGCCCCGACCCAGCACCCTGGGCCACACTGCCTGTGGGTGGGCAGGAAAGCCAAGACCAGAACCTGGTCTTGCCCTCAGTTCAGGAAGGTTCAGGTTAGCAGTATGGGGCGTGGTGATCCCTGCAACATTTACAGAACCTTTGCTTTGTTTACCCAGCAAAGAGAAAATATTTTGTTAAAAACATAGCCCTGGGGCCATACAGAGTGAAATAAGTCAGACAGAGAAGGACAAATATCGTATGATAGTGCTTATATGTGGAATCTAAAAAAACAGTACAAATGAACTTATTTGCAAAACAGAAATAGAGCTACAGATGTAGAAAGCAATCTTGTGGTTACCAGGGGGGAAGGGGGGAAGGGATAAATTGGAAGATTGAGATTGACATATACACACTACTGTATATAAAATAGATAACTATTTTTTAACATCTTTATCGGAGCATAATTGCTTTAAAATGGTGTGTTAGTTTCTGCTGTATGACAAAGTGAATCAGCTATACGTACACATATATCCCCTTATCTCCTCTTGTGTCTCCCTCCCACTCTCCCTATCCTACCCCTCTAGGTGGTCACAAAGCACCGAGCTGATCTCCCTGTGCTATGCGGCTGCTTCCCACTAGCTATCTATTTTACGTTTGGTAGTGTATATATGTCCATGCCACTCTCTCACTTCGTCCCAGCTTATCCTTCCCCCTCCCCGTGTCCTCAAGTCCATTCTCTACATCTGCGTCTTTGTTCCTGTCCTGCCCCTAGGTTCTTCAGAACCATTTTTTTTTTAGATTCCATATATACGTGTTCACATATGGTATTTGTTTTCTCTTTCTGACTTATTCACTCTGTATGACAGACTCTAGGTCCATCCACCTCACTACAAATAACTCAATTTCGTTTCTTTTTATGGCTGAGTAATCCATTGTATATATGTACCACATCTTCTTTATCCATTCATCTGTTGATGGACACTTAGGTTGCTTCCATGTCCTGGCTTAAAACAGATAAGTATTGATAATAAGGACCTACTGTATAGCACAGGGAACTCGACCCAACACTCTGTAATAACCTATATGGGAAAAGAATCTAAAAAGGAGTGGATATATATATATGTATAACTGATTCACTTTGCTGTACAGCAGAAACTAACACAACATTGTAAATCAACTATACTCCAATTGAAAAAAAAAAAAATATATATATATATATACACACACATACACACAAACATATATACATAGCCCTGAGGGGAGGGGGGCAAAACCATAGCCCTAGGATTTGCCGGTTTTCACAGGGGTTCCCTGAAATTACCAGTTAAGCAGCTGAGAAAAATCTGTGATTCAAGGCCTTGAATGAAGGGTGGGAGGGATCAGCGGTGTCAACATCTGAAAATGGCCCCAAATCTTTCTCTACTGGGATTGCTCCTCTATTTATTTATTTATTTTTTACTAACGACATGTTTTGATTTTTATTTCTTAGAGTTCAAATGTCCACCATTCACCTTGGTCTAAGCTTAAGGAACCATTCAAGGGGATACAATGCAGATGGGAGGAGAAAACAGAACCCTCACACAAGCTGTGCCGTGTTGCAATCAGGCTTCCATTTGAAAAATAATCTTCTCTATAGCTTTAAAGTGATAACTTTGTACCGGCAATGCTTCTTGTTTCAAACTGATTTTCTCTGGCTCTTCCTGAACACTTTCTGAGGAATCATCGACCTCTTCGATTTCTGAGGAGGAAGGACCCTCTACTGTCACAGTCACAGGAAATTCTGATGGACCTTTGTTAACATAGTTAAGTCCCTCTCTCTCAGAACTAGCCCATTTAGCTCCATGTTCCTTAGCGCACCCGACGCACTTACACAGCATTTATGAGCTTTACACAACTGGAAGGTCACATCTTTATTTCTTATCGCAGGAACAAGACTTCTGTAAACTTTATTTCTGACACAACCTGTCTCGCCAAGCCGTGGCTGGAAGAAGCTCTGGATACAGCTCAGAGGCAGAGGGTCCTCAGGATCGGCGTCCAGTCCACCCCGCGGAGGCGGTCGGCGTTAAGTCCAGCAGGCCCTCCCGCAGGAAAGCACGCACGGAGGGCGGAGGTACCGACTCCTGCAGCGCGCACAGGTCCTCAGAGCGCGAGAAGGAGTTGGCCGCGCTGTCCGGGCGCAGCTTCACCGAGTGATCACAGCCTGAACGCGGCCTCGGGGACGCTGACTGCGGATACGATGCCCACACCCGCCTGGGGGCCCCGGTTCGCCTCCTGGCCCCTCGGGCGCCCACCGCCCGTTGGCTGCGGCCCCGCAGCGTGCGCAGGACCGGCGTCGCAGCCAGAAGACATAGGGCCACGGGCCCCAGCTAGGCCGGCCCCTCCATGCCGCGCTCCGGAGCCCCCGCATGGCCTGGTGTTGGCGTGGGCATCAACGCCCTCCGCACCGCGGGGCTGTGGTTTAAGCCTCCCAGTGGGCCCGTGGGGGCGGGGCCAGGATTGCTCCTTTGAAAGGATGGGCCCAAGTGCGTGGAGGGAGGCCCAGGGCCTCGACTGGGCTCTGGGTGCCAGACCTCCAGGCCAGAGAGTCCCCCTTCCTGGGAGGGTTTGGACTGGAACTTTGGGAAAAGTTCCTCTGGTGGCGGCCGCTCGGGTAGGAGACTCCAGAGGGGTGTGTGTGGCCTTACCCCCAACCCAGAGAAGAAACCACTCTGGGAGAAAGATGACAGTTCCTATACCTGGAGAGAGGAGAGGCAGAGAAGGGCCTTCTGGGGCCCCACAAGTCCACATTCCCCTGCCTCTGAGGCCCAGCAGCAGCCCTGCACCTTCCCTGGTTGCCAAAGACAGCAGCAGCCTTCCAGAACTTTCCATCTTTGGCCTAAGTCGTTGGAGTTTTTTCTTTCATTCACTAGAAAGGAAGGAAGTGAGAATGGCTTGCCTAGTTCACCCCTCTCTACGACTTCGCGTTAGGCAAGCGTCCCTATCTGGGGTGCTGCCCCTCCCACCTGATGCCTCTGGTCACAGTACTCATGCCCGCAGGGCCTGAGGAGGCCTCAGAATCCTTTTGGCAACATTCATTCTAGGTGGCCACACTTTCATGCCCCAGATGAATCCTGTGTGCCATTCCTAGTTTGCATAACAAAGACTTGGGCCCAAATCAATTTGTGCATCCAAGCATGAACACCCAAAGTGCCCTACAGCAAGTCACTTTTTCCCCACCTCACGCTCAGCTTTGTCTCCCCTAAAGAGGCATGCAGGTCCCAGAACAGGTGTCCCCAAGCTGGGTTCACACACACCCTCCAGAGACATCGCCCCCATCAGCCTGGATTGCTACCATATCGGCCTTGTAATTAGCATTCCCTGCTCCACACTCACCCAGTTCCCGCTCAGCCTCCTCATCGCCATCAGCAAGACAGTCCCCAGATCCATCAGATCATGTGCTGTGCCCAGGTTAAAAAAGCCTCCAGGATCATGAATGAGGCCTCCTCCACCCCCACCTCCTCTCAAGCACAAGTTCCATGAAAGTTCCAAAGGACTTTCACATTCTGTGGCCCTTCTCCCCAGACACCTTCTCCCCTACACTCTACATCCCTGCAAACCTGTCAACTGCCACGCTCACCCCAGCTGAAGTCACCACTGCTGCTCTGAACGCCTCTGTCAGGCCCTGTGTGTAGCTTTTATAACCACGTAACGTTCTGAGTTAGGATCTAATCATTCTTTCAACATGTATTTCCCCCATAACCTCGATATTGCAGGCCTTGTGCTAGGTCTCAAAAGCTCCATGCTAGACACTGTTTTTCTGCCTTTCCCCAGTATCCTGAACCCTTAAGGCAGAAACTAAGTTTTACTAAGTTTTATTATTTCTGCAACCGAGGACTCAGCGTTGTTGCCTGAATAAATGATTCTCTGGCTTTCTTTACCTATCAGAAACAGATTAAGCGGGAGAAATGGGAGAGGAAGAAAGGTTTGGGGGGGCTTCATTTAAACTAGCCGATTTCACTGGTGGTTTGGCTTTCTGGCCATCTCCGTGAAAGCCAAGAAATGTCAATTGTTCCCTCGGAGAAGGACACAAATTTAACAAAAGCCAACCACACAAAGTACAAACCACAAACAACCAGATGACTGCAACCAAAATAAAACTGCCAAAGCTGTTGGCAATTTGGGGAAAACAAAGGAGAAAGATGTTTACCCAAATTTATAAGCACCTGTTGAAAATTCAACAGTCAGCAAACAGGGCCATGTATCACCTGTGAAATGATAGTCCCAGAGATTCAGAAATGCTAAAAGCAAAGAATAATTCTGTAGATCAGTGGTAGACTTTTGGAACTGACAAACAGTAACATTTGCACACACAGAAAAGAAATCGAAGGGAATCTAAATAAGGTTGCCAACTCCTTAATTTGCCAAATCAGAACATTTTTTTAAGTGTACCATCTTTATAAAGAAATAAATAAAGGTGTATCATCTGCTGTCCCCATAATATCACAAGAGAAGGAGTATTTTAACTCCAATAAATAAATAAATAAATAAATAGGAGGAAGAATGTAAACTCAGACTAAAGAAATTCATTCTCAAGGAAGGAAGAGCTAAGAGCTTTCCAGCACATTTTAGTCTTGGATAGAGTGCAGATGGTTTGGACCCTGAAAGGCAGATGTTCCAAGTACCTAAAACCACCAGGTCCCTGGAAGATGCTCAAGAAATATCGCTGAAGGGCCAAGATGGATGTATCTCAACTCCTGGCTCTGAAGTGGAATCTCAATCACTTGACCTCCAAAGAGGAAGGCCATAAGGAGGCCCCACCCTCCCAGTTAGTGGCTGGGGGTGGGCACAATTTCTCCTCCATGTGTGTCACAGATTGGCCATTTTGTACTGCTCAGTTTGAATGAGAGTAGTCCCAGGCAGCCGTGATAAGAGGTAACATTCATGGAGCACTTACTATGTGCCAGGCCTATGCTAAGCCCTTCTCAGACATTTTCTCATCGAATGTCCCTGACAATGCCAGTGAGGGAAGTATAATTATGATCCCAATTTTACAGATCAGAAAACAGGTTTAATCAAAGAAAAGGGGTGGGGGGGCTTCCCTAGTGGTGCAGTGGTTAAGAATCCACCTGCCAATGCAGGGGACACGGGTTCGAGCCCTGGTCCAGGACGATCCCACATGCCGCAGAGCAACTAGGCCCATGCACCACAACTACTGAGCCCGTGAGCCACAACTACTGAAGCCCGCGTACCACAACAAAGAGTAGCCCCCGCTTGCTGCAACTAGAGAAAGCCCGAGTGCAGCAGCAAAGACCCAACGCAGCCAAAAATAAAATAAATAAATTTATTTAAAAAAGGACAAAAAAAAAAAAAAAAGACAGGGGACTTCTCCAATCAAGGCACAAAGCCAAGTCTGATACCAAAATCTGTGTTCACAATACCCCAGAGAGATGAGGTGAACAAGCAGTCAGGGGGACTGGGGGAAACAGGAAGGGTGGCCTTGAAAATTAAAATCAAACCTGGAAAAAAGCGACCCGGAAAAGCTGGCATTCCACACTCTGCCCCAAGATAAATGAGGAAGTTACACATCGGCCAGCTCAGGCTGCTCGTAAGTCTTGACTCAGTATCTGTGCTAAATCCAGGCTGCCCACCTACTGCCACAATCCCTTCGTTTAGGCTTCCTGCTCTCCCTCAGAGCACCTGGGAGCTACAGATGGTTGTGAAGTTGGAGCAGCCCCTACAAGGGCATAAGCCCCACCCCCACCCCGCCCCTGTGACAGCCCACGAACAAAGCTGCTTTCTCATTCAGAGGAGAACTCAAGTTGGATAACAGCAGCCCAGTCACGCTCACCTCCGCATCCCTCCCCAAGCCCCTCTGTAATACTTTAGATGCAGATTAATGGCCTCTGTCCCACCTCCCACCCCTAAGACCACAGCAACCTGCTTTCCCCTCAGTCTGAAAGGCAAGACAAACCCAGCGGAGAGCCTGACACACCATCCACTGGGGCATGGGAAGGATCCAGAGGTGCCCAGGAGCTCCCCCCATAAATAAGAGTCTACAGGTGTCCCTGAAGGGCACCCCCTCGAAGGGAGATTCCTTAGCAGTGCTGGGGGGACCTGAGGTCTAGCCCAAGTTCTAACACCAGCTGACAGTTTCCTGAAACACAGGGCTTTGCACTTGGCCTTGAAAAAAATACAAACTTGGGCCAGGCTGAAAAGATGTGGTTCACCCACTCTCCCAGCCTTCTAAATAAAACACAAAGCTGTTACACACACACACACACACACACACACACACACACACACCTTTCAACTTCCCTTTCCAGCCTTCTCCGTGTCGTAACCACATGATCCCAAATTCATCTGGCTCCCTCCCTGTCACATGCCTTTGCACAGCGTGTCACAGGGCCAGAGCCAGCACCACGGGGAGGATAGGAGTGTCTCTCCTCCTCACAGAAGAGAAAGTCCAGAAACCTGGGATCCAGTTCCATTGGGCCTCTCCCAGGCCTGGTGTCAGGTAGCCAATTCCCTTAACCCTGGGCCTCAGTTTCCTTAGTGCAAAACAGGGACAGTATCACCTACATGACTGGACTCCCTCTTTCCTCAGCCAGTCAACAAGTATTGAGCACCTCCTGTGTGCCAGGCACTCTGCTGGATGCTGGGACATGGGAATAAGCAGGACTGACCCAAACCTCTGCTGCCCTCATGAAGCTTACATTCTGGTGCAGATAAACCTGTACAATGGAGATTGCTTATAATATTTTTATGAGGATTAAATAAAATAATATATGAAATACACTTAATATAGAGCCTGGCACAGAGTCAACTGTTATTATTATCATTATTATTATTATTATATTGGTGCATATAAGGCCTTTTGCTCACCACTATTCTTTTTTTTTTTTCCGAAAAAGCTTTTTTTTTTTTTTTTTTTTTTTTTTTTTGCAGTACGTGGTACGCGGTACGCGGTATGCAGGCCTCTCACTGTTGTGGCCTCTCCCGTTGTGGAGCACAGGCTCCGGACGCGCAGGCTCAGCGGCCATGGCTCACGGGCCCAGCCGCTCCGTGGCATGTGGGATCCTCCCGGACCGGGGCACGAACCCGTGTCCCCTGCATCGGCAGGCTGACTCTCAACCACTGCGCCACCAGAAAGGCCCCACCCACTATTCTTTTAAAAAAAAAATTTATTGAGATGTAACTGACATATAACCTTTTGTCAGTTTAAGGTGTACACTGTGATTTGATATTTATCTCTTTTTTTTGGCCCCTCCTCACAGCTTGTGGGACCTTAGTTCCCGGACCAGGGATCAAACCCACGCCCTCTGCACTGAAAGCATGGAGCCCTAACCACTGGACCCCCAGGGAATTCCCGATATTTATCTATTTCAATATGATTACCACCATAGCATTAGCTAATACCTCTATTATGACACACAAGTCTAATTTTTTTTGTGGTGAGAACAGTTAAGATCTGGTCTCCTGGCAACTTTGAGATTTGCATACAATACTGTTGACTATAATCACTAGGCTGTGCATTAGGTCTCCAAAACTAGTTGCAAGATTGTACCCTTAAATGACATCTGCCGCGGCTCCTGTCTCCTGTCGCGGCTCCTCCCTCACGGCCTCCTGCGCATGCCCGGTGGACGACGACGCCCTTCCCCCACAGAGGAGGACCACTTTTCAGTCAGGGTTTAAAAGGAGCTGCGCTCCCCAGTTAGAACCTCCAAACACGCTCTCAAGGTCTTATTACCTCTAGTCTGTATGTAAGGAAACGGTGCTCACCATTATTCATAAGCAGCTTCCCTTTTTACCTGGAATGTCCCCTCTCCCTCCTGGCGCCCCTCCATCTGCCTGCCGGAAGTGCCCTCCATCAGTCCGGGCACAGCTCAAAGCTGACCTCCCAGACTTCGTCCTGGTAAGGATTCAGGATCTGGGAACCCTCCTGGAGGGCTTGTCTGCAGACCCTTTCTCACAGGACTGCCTGGCACTGCCTCTGTTCTGACCCCGTTAGCAGCGCCTAGGTCTTGGGTGTTTACACCCTCCATCGGCCAGTACGGGCCCTCAGGTATGAGGAGAGAAACTGCCTTGGAAAACAGAAAAGCAAAAAGAGGTGAGATACTGACGGGAGAAGAAAGGGTATATTAGAGAGAAAGTCTGAGGCCAGATTACGGGGACCCTTAGTACCTGGACAGTGAGTTCAGACCCCAGACGCCAATAAGCCTTGGAAGTCACCAATTTTGGAGCCTCCAGGTGGAGTGGACTCTGATGGCAGAGGATGAGCTGGCCCGAGGGTGACCAAAGGAGACAGCCCCAGGGGCCGCAGGTGGACATGAAGGTCATCCCAGTTAAAGGCTGTGATCCGAGTATTTTTCACAGTAAATCCAGCTGCTCAGTAGAGCACATAATTCTCTATATTTTCTGTTGTTGTGCAGTTTCCCCCAAAATGGCGTGGTTTCCTCTGAATATGCCACCCAATAATATGCCCCTCTGGCATAGTGATTATTTCGAATTAAAGGTACTTGACAAACAGCCAGTGCGAAAAGGACACTGTGACCCTCCTTTGTCCCCCTGGAGGCAGAAAATAAATTCCCCATGTGAAAGGCACCCTCCCTGTACCAGGAGGGTAGAAGGCATCCTTGTCACCAGAGACAGGGAATTTAGGGCCAAGAGGGCTGTGTAAACAAACCTTGTTACTTTTTCACCAATTTATTACCCCAAGCCCCTTTGTCTTTATTTTTTTTCTGCTTTATAACAAATTTAATCAGTTATACATATACATATGTTCCCATGTCCCCTCCCTTTTGCGTCTCCCTCCCACCCTCCCTATCCCACCCCTCCAGGCGGTCACAAAGCACCGAGCTGGTCTCCCTGTGCTATGTGGCTGCTTCCCACTAGCTATCTACCTTACGTTTGGTAGTGTATATATGTCCATGCCACTCTCTCACTTCGTCCCAGCTTACCCTTCCCCCTCCCCATATCTTCAAGTCCATTCTCTAGTAGGTCTGTGTCTTTATTCCTGTTTACCCCTATGTTCTTCATGACATTTTTGCCCCTTTGTCTTGTCAATGCTTCACAAATGTCTTGTTTCTTTGCCTAAAAGGTATAAAAGCTTCCTGTATTGGTCACTTCTTTGAGTATCATATTTTTATGGGGCTCCCATATGCAGGAAATTAAATTTGTTTTTTTCCTGTTAATCTCTTATGTCAATTTAATTATTAGAACCAGCCAAAGAACATAAAAGAGAAGAAGGGAACATTTTTCTGCCCCTACACCTTCAAAAGGTCATCACCATTTTCTAAGCCTAGCAATCCCGCCCCCTTTCCAAGTGCTGACCCCATTGATCAGAGGACTCAGTGCTTAAAAGATAAAAATATCTCAATCTAGATGTCATCGGAACTTCAAACACAGACATAGCTAAACCCAGACGTGGCTTGTCTCCAACACACACACAGGAGGTCCCACCAGCTCACCAGGCTCACGGAAGCTCAGACAAATGTGCCACGGGGGTGCAGGTGGGCACTGATGCTGATGTTCAACGCCCAGGCAAAAGATGGAGTAGATCAGGTAAGCTGGGTCAGGGGGTCAGAGGTAAGGCTCATTCACACTTCCAGATTTTCCACAAAATCAAGGATACAAGGCAATGCTTACTTAGGAAATTTGAAACAAAGAAAAATGTCTGATCAGGCAGAATGGACAACCTCACTAACTGAAGAAAGAACACTGCTCTTGTTTTGGGCACTGTGAGATTTTGGGGTTCACAGGATGTCTGTTTACCTGGCTCAATACCTTTTTTTAAAAGTTTAAACCCAGGGAGGGACTCCCCTGGTGGTACAGGGGTTAAGACTCGGTGCTCCCCAGGGAGATCAGCTCGGTGCTTTGTGACCGCCTGGAGGGGTGGGATAGGGAGGGTGGGAGGGAGACGCAAAAGGGAGGGGATATGGAAACATATGTATATGTATAACTGATTAAATTTGTTATAAGGCAAAAAATTAAAAAAAAATAAAAATAAAAATAATAATAATAATAAAAAAAAAAAAAAAAAAAAAGACTCGGTGCTCCCAATGCAGGGGGCCCGGGTTCGATCCCTGGTCAGGTAACTAGATCCCACGTGCATGCCACAATTAAGAGTTTGCATGCCCCAACTAAGGAGCTCCGTGCTGCAACTAAGACCTGGCACAACCAAATAAATAAACAAATATTAAAAAACAAACAAACAGGGAATTCCCTGCCAGTCCAGTGGTTACGACACCACACTTTCACTGCTGAGGGCACGGGTTCAATCCCTGGTCAGGGAACTAAGACCCCCACAAGCCATGTATCACGGCCAAAAATAAAAAATAAAAAAATAAAGTTTAAACCCAAATTTTCTCCCCACTCTTGCCACTGTCCACACCATCAATCTCAGCAGTAACGTAAAGTGTCATCTTTGCTAAAGAGACTGTCCATTTCCCCCAAAGTCTTCTTTCTTGTAAAGATTTCTCATAACAAAGATTTTTTGGCATTAAGAACCTCAGGCTACACTTCAAGGAAACTTATACAAAAGCCAGGAGCCACGGTCAGCTGTGTCACTGACTGGAAACCCAGAGGCAGGGCACTGATTTGTCAGCTCCACTTCTTCATCTGGAAAGGCAGAGGAGAGCTTGTTCCTCGAGGTCAATAAAAGCAATGCCACACCATGACAACGACCAGAGGCCCACAACCCAACCCCACTTCAGTTTTTAAAAACATCCTTAGGGTCACTTACCTTTCCCACCCAAACATGGGGCTTGCAGGCTCTACTTTGGCTGCTAACAGAATCTTCATCCCAAGAAGCAAAAATAAAATAAGAAGAGGGTACACAGCATAGCCATGGGACTTCGGTAGCAAGTTCAGGAAAACAGGACTGGTCAGCAAAGAGAAGTTTAAGAATTCCACAAAGACAAAGTCTCTTTTTGGTCTAACCCCAGATCTACTACTAATTAGCTATAATGACTACCAGGTGATGGGCCTCAGGCTCTTCATCTATAAAATATTCAGCCCTGCTCCTGACCCTGCTGTGAAATTCTGTGCAGAGACTTGAGTCCCCTTTCGAATTTATGAATCCAGAGCTTGTGGCAGCCTTTCAGCACTCTCCTTCCTTCTTCCTCAAAAAAAAAAAAAAGAAAAGAAAAAAGACATAATGGCAAGAAGCCATTACTCCCCTACCTCCCCAGCACTCACACCACTCACACAAGACCCCACTCACTGTGCTTATGGCAGGCGGCCAGCCTGGCGGGGCCAGACACATGGAGCCAGAGTAACCAGAAGTACCCTTCAGCCCGCCTTTGCAGCCACAACCTATAATACTCTCCTTACTCAAGTATGAATTTCCTTACTCAAGTTTGAATCTCAGCCTCCTTCATGTCTCCTCATCAACCAGCTCATCCCTTCCAAAGTTAGTTCCCAGGGAAATGCTAATGCTCTCTCCTCAGCCCCTCTGGGTGCCCCAAAGAAAGCTTGCCACCTAGAATTGGTTTGTCAGTCATCAAGTCAAGTTAAGGGATTATGACTAGCTTTCTTAAAAAAACAGAAAATAGAATAGAAAATATCACCGTGCCTCTCCCTGTAGAGAGAATAAATATCCTGTGAAGCTCTTCTTGCAGTTTTGTACTTATAGATGTATGTGGGTGGGTGTGCTTCTCTACTGTGGATCTTGATCAGGAAAAGACTGAAAAGATCACAGGCCTGAAGCAGAGAGATCTGACCCTAGGGACGAACGCCACACACACCCATCCCACCTCCATGCCCTGTGGAGGATGCAAGGGCCGGCACAGGGTACTTAGAACTCAAGCATCCATCCTGCAATTCTACAAAACAGAGTTGACTACAAAACAGTTGAAACAAACTTCTGACTCTCCTACAAGGTAGTACTTCCTATAAAGCACAAAACAGTGTGAACTACAAAAGACCAAGCCATCCGGGTAACAGCCTTTCTTCAGAAAGGCGTCTTCCACCTTGGAGGCTCAGCACCAGGCAGGGGGCAGAACCTGGGTGCTGGGAACGAAAAGCCCTTGGCTCCCTGCTTTCTTCCCGAGTATGGACTGATTGGAGCACAAGCAACTGGGCTGGGGACTAGAGACCTCAGAGCCCCCCATTCTCTCTCCTCTTTAAATTTTTGTTTTTTTTCAAATTGCACATCTCCCGAAAAATTTTCCCTAGGAAGCACCAAAGCTTGCAGCCTCCCAGAAACGCTCCCAGCTGGGAGCGGGGCTGCAGAAAGGCACAATTTCATCCGGGTTGCAAATGCTCGGGGCTCCTAGTGGGCGCGCGGCGAGGGGGCGGACTGCGCCTCCCAGGCTCCTGGGCTCCCAGCCCGCGTTTGCAAACGCTCAGAAGCAGAAGCCTGGGCTTCTGGGGACTCTGCTTCTGAGCCCCGGGCCGCTACTGCAATCCCCTCCCCCCACTCGTTTAGCCGAGGACGGTGGGCCGTGAAGCCCCTTTCGGGCAAGCCCAGCTCACGATCCAGCAGGCTGGGGTAGAGGCCTGCCTGGAGCTGGAATCGCCAACCTCCTCCGGCCGGGAAGTGGCCAGCACTCTCCCAAGTTCCCCACAGATCCCGCCTCCCAGACGCCTGCCAGCCCGAGGCGTGCCCCGGGGGCGCGTTCCGTGGTCTTTTCATTCGCGGCCCCGGGGTCCCTGGAAGGAGGCGGGAGGTGGGCCCGGGAGCCTCATCTTCGGTGCCCGGGTGGAGACGAGGCAGGCCGCACGCCGCCGCAGTCGCAGCGCGCGCCCCGTCCCCCTTCACCTGGAAAGCCGTAGCCGCGCCCCGCGCCGGACCCCGCGCAACAGGCCCGAGTCTGCACCTGGATGAGCGCTAGGGCAGCCAGCCCGGCCGCCGCCTCGGGGGTAGCCGGCCCCAGCGCGGGTCCGCCTCCTTCCGGGAAGAGGCGCGGGGCCCGGAAGGCGGAGGTGCCCCCCGCGCTTCCCGCGCCGCTACGCACCTGGTTGCCCGCGGGTCCCACATGGCCGGTGCCGCCGCCTCGGGAGCCGCTTCCCGGGGGACAGGCGCGGCGCGGGGGGTAGTCCCCTGCTCGCAGTGGCTCGGCCCCCGGGCCCTGACGAGCGGGGTGTGGGTGCGGGGACCCCGGCGCCCGGCTGTGTGCAGCCGCAGACCTATTCCAAGTTCCCACGTAGTTGCGACGGCCCGAAAACTGTCACGTGCACGTCGCCGCTGGGTGGGAGGGGGTCTTTGTCACTGTGTGTTCAAAAGAGGCGTTTCGATGTATCCCATCTTGCGGGCGAGCGCTCCAATGGGGTGGCTCTCGGCCGCCTACGGAAAACGAGGGCTTCGAGCCGGTCACCACGAGAGACCGGGCGAGCATACAGCCCCCCTCCGACAGGTTTCGGTCACCGTGACTTCTCGCCCTAGCTGGGTCGCCGCGATTGTCGGGGGGACTGAGGAAATGGTAAGCCCACGGCCTTGGCCCGCCTCTGCCCCTGGCCTCCCGTCCCCGACAACAAAAAGCTAGGGGGACAAGGGGTCGATGCCCCTCGTGCCCAGCAGCTCCCACTTCCTGTTTGCCTCCGTTGGGTCTTTCCTTGCACATGGAGTACTTACTGTGCGCTCGGCCCTCCATTGTAGGGGTGCTGGGGATTCGGGTGGGAAGAGGCCGGCGAGGCCGCCGACTTCTAGACGCTCACTGGCTTTTTCATGGCGCCGGCAGAGGAGTGAACCTCTCACCGCAGGCGGGAATAGCAAGGAAACTCCTGGAAGGGCAGTGACGACCTAAGGAGTTGGGGGGCAGTTAGGACGACCTCAGACTGTCATTGCCTCTTTGGTTGTTGGCGCAAAAAGCTGCACAGCCTCCTACCCACCGCCCCTGCTTGATCCTCAACTTCTCTGGGACTGGGATCACTTTCCTCCACGCCGGGGATCTGGCCCAATCAGAGAGCGGAGTCCGCCGCCCTCTCTTGGGCCGGGCTTTGGCCGACACTGCCTCCTGGTGGTTCTCCCACCCATCTGGGGGACCACCACACCAGACGGGCCCCGTGGAGCTTGAGAGAGAGGAACGGTAGTTTCCAATGAGGCAGGGAGGACTCTGTGACCCGTGGACACACCAAACGCACACAGCCTGCGTACTTCTCTGTGCTGCTTCCTCTGACTTTAAGAACTAGACTATCAGTCTAGCCAGTGTTCTCCGTGCTTCTGGAACTCACCTCCTCCCACTTCTTCTATGCATTAATCTCCCCATATACCACACTGCATCACTTCCAGTTCAAAAGCTTTCAGTGGCACCTCCATTGCCCTCTAGTAGCTGGGCATTTGAGCCCTTCACAATTTTACCCTATCCTTCCAGTCTTATCCTCCTCATACACACACTCTACCCCAGTGGTTCCCAAACTTGACTGCACACAGGAATCACCTAAGGGTCTCTGAAAAAATACTGATGTCAGGGAATTCTCCAGTGGTCCAGATTAGGACTCCATGCTTTCATTGCTGAGGGCCCAGGTGGGGGAACTAAGATCCTGCAAGTCCCCCGGCATGGCCAAAAAAAGAAAAAAAAGAAAAAAAAATACTGATGTCTGGCCCCTACTCCTACTTAATCTGATTTAATTGGTATGGGGTATGATATGGGCCTCAGGATTTTTAAAGGCTCCCCTGGTGATTATAACATGAAATAAATTTGGGAAACACTGTTAGTCTCCAAATCATTGGAGCTATTTGGCATTTCCCTGGCATCACTGGTCCTTTCACTTTTAAGAAAGTTGACATATCCTTTCTTCAGTGTTTTTCCCAACATCTCCCAGTTCTGTATTTAGGAAAGGCCCAAGCCACCTCTTCCAGCATGTCTCTCTCTCTCTCTCTCTCTCTCTCTCTCTCTCTCTCTCTCTCTGTCTTTTTTTTGCCAACTGCAAGGAGTCTCTTTTTCCAGAAGGCCTAGTCAGGTTCTTACATAAAGGAGGGCAAGCCAGGAGATTGGTGAGTGCAGATGGTTTAAAAGGTGCCTCTAAACTTTGATGCTTTAACCAGTTTCCATAAACATCTCAGAGTCATACTTTTTCCTCTGTATCTTTTATCATAGTCTTCAAACAGTCACATCAACTTAAAACAGTTCTCAAAAGTCATCTTTTTTAAAAAAAATTGTTTCTTCTCTCCCTGATATTTTTTACCTTCTATTTTTATATTTTTATCAAAATTACTCATTCTCACAGTTAAAAGAGAATTCCCCCCTCCTACATGATCTATTCCCAGGGGCAACCACTTTTACCTCTATTAGCTGATCGTTTTGATGGCTGTGTTTGTGTCTCTAAATAACACTCTACTTCTTGTTATTGGGGTTTTTTTTTCCAGTTTTATGCATCATCGGGTAATTTTTTTTTTTAGAATGTGCTTGTCTGAAAACCTTCACCCTCAGTATAGTTTGGCTGGGTATAAAATTCTAGGTTGGAAATCATTTTCCTTCAGGACTTTGAAGCTATTACTTCAGTGACCACTAGCTTCCACTTCTGCTCTTGCAAATTCTGAAAACATCCAATTACTCATCTTATGTGACCTCTTTTTTTTTTAATTTTAAGAAGTCTAAAAAAGTCTTCTTTTTCTCCCCAATGTTTTGAAGTTGTACAATGATATTCTGTGATGCAAGCCTATTCATCCATCCACTGTATACTGAGTGAGTTCTTTCAGTCTTGAAACTCAAGCTCTTTGGTTCTTGGAAATTATCTTAAATAATTTTGTTATTTCTTCTCCTCCATTTTCCCTATTCTCTCTTTTAGGAAATCCTATTATTCAAATATTGGACTTCCAGGACTGATCTCTATGATGTAGTCCCCTGATTTTCAAATCACTTCTCTTCTATTTTCCATCTTTATGGGGTTTTGTTTTTTTGTTTCTTTCTTTTTTTTTTTTTTTGCGGTATGCGGGCCTCTCACTGTTGTGGCCTCTCCCATTGCGGAGCACAGGCTCTGGACGTGCAGGCTCAGTGGCCATGGCTCACAGGCCCAGCCGCCCACGGCATCTGGGATCTTCCCGGACCGGGGCACGAACCCATGTCCCCTGCATCGGCAGGCAGACTCTCAACCACTGTGCTACCAGGGAAGCCCGGGGGTTTTGTTTTTTTGCTCTAATTTCTGAGAGCTTTCCTCAACTTTATCTTCTGATCCTTCTTAATGAAGTTTTTGGTTTTTTATTTTTTTAAATTTCGATTCCACACTTTGATTTTTCCAAGAGCTCTTTCTTATTCTGTAAGCATTCCTTCGTTGGAGTACCCTGTTCTCCTTTCCATGGTTACATAACTTTTCTAATTTCCCTGCAGATATAGTAGTTTTTGTTTTCTCTACATAGTCTCTGTTCTCCAGGTTCCTTTTTCTGTTTCTGTTTTTGGTTTTGTTTTCCTTGTTATGGATTTTCCTCAGATGGTTATCCACTCAGGATTAAGAATGAGGGAACCAGATGTACATTAATAGAGAATGATTGAATAAACCCCATGATATATTCACACCATAGAGAACTGTGCACTGAGTCATGAGGAGGATCTCTAGGATAAAACACAATGGGCTACTGGGCAGAAAATACTGTTAAGTGGGAAAAAGTGTTTATAGTATGCTACCTTTAGAGTAATAACAAGAGGTGGATATTTTTATGCATTTGCTTATATTTTCTGAAACAATGGAAGGAAAACCAAAAACTAAGACAAGTAGTTACTTATAAGGAGGAACAGAGTAGAGGGGAAAGATAGGGAAGCTAGGCTTCTTTAAATACACCTTGTTTTATAGTTTTAACTTTGAAACCATGGGAACCTTTAATATAATTGAAAAGTTAAATTTAATTTCTGAAGAGTAGTTCCTAAAATTGAAACCATACTGAGACAAATGAACTTAACTGTATATCAAGTGGGTAGCACAACCAAACAAAAATTATTTCAAGTGACTTTAAAACACAGTTTTGTTTACCAAAGGGATATACCCTAAGGGAAAGAAAGAATCAACAGAGAAATCTTGAATTTCATAGTCTTATTGTTACTAAGTAATATTGGAATGTTTTACAAACATTCTTAAAAACATGTATGTAGAGATATTACTTGGAAATATTTTTATTACTCAGTAATGTGTATAAGTTAGAAGAAGCAAATAATCAATTATAGTAAATTCATTCAGAATCAAGATTTTCAGTGTAAGAGAAAAGAAATACAAATATATAATCAAAGAAGTTAGGGAAAATTCTATAATCTGAAAACTAAATTGGAAATATCAGTATGAACTTGCAGTTTATTGTCTGGCTCCGTACATTCTATTCATCCTTGATGTGATGCATTATTGCTGGGTTTAATAACAGCATGCATCCCTGACACCCAGGAGGTGATCCCTAAACACCATTCCTTTCTATCAATACAAAGAGCCAGGACTCTTTAAAGAAAATCATTAATTCCATGTTGGGGGCAAAAATGTACAGGTTGATCCTGGGATACTTTGTTGTTCCAGAAAGCAAAGAAGCTATCACAGGGAATGAAAATGAAGAAAGTCTATGTGAATTATAGGATACCATCAGACAAAACAACGTGTTATTGGAGTCCTCAAAGGAGAAGAAAGGGAGAAAGGAGCAGAAAGCTTATTTAAATAAATAATGGCTGAGAACTTCCCAAATCTAGGGAGAGATTTGGACATCCAAGTTTATGAAGCTCATAGGTCCCCAAACAGATTCAGCCCAAAGAGATCTTCTCCAAGACACATTGCAATATAACTGTCTAAAATCAAAGACAAAGGGAGAATTTTTAAAGCAGCAAGAGAAAAAAAAAAATCTCACATACAAAGGAACCCTCAACAGGCTATCAGCAGAAGTTTTGCAGTCCAGGAGAGAGTGGGATGATACATAAAAGTGCTGAAAGAGAAAACCCCAACCAAGAACACTTTACCTAGCAAAGCTGTCTATCCTTTAGCAGCAAAGGAAAGATAAAGCCTTTGCCAGGCACACAAAAGCCAAGGGCATTCATTGCCAATAGACCTGCCCTACAAGAAATGCTGAAAGGTATTCCTAAAGCCGAAATGAAAGGATGCTACTTAGGAATATGAAAATATAAAATAAAAGTAACTATATAATCAAATTCAGACTACTTTAATACTGTAACGTAGTGGTGTGTTAATCATTTAATTCTAGTATAAAGGTTAAAGAACAAAAGTATTAAAAGTAACTACAGGGGGGCTTCCCTGGTGGCGCAGTGGTTGAGAGTCCGCCTGCCGATGCAGGGGACACGGGTTCGTGCCCCGATCCCGGAAGATCCCACATGCCGCGGAGCGGCTGGGCCCGCGAGCCATGGCCGCGGAGCCTGTGTGTCCGGAGCCTGTGCTCCGCAACGGGAGAGGCCACAGCAGTGAGAGGCCCGCGTACAGCAAAAAAAAAAATAAATAAATAAAAATAACTACAGGGGACTTCCCTGGTGGTCCAGTGGTTAAGACTCCACACTTCCACTGCAGGGGGCACAGGTTCGATCCCTGGTTGGGGAACTAAGATCCTGCATGCTGCGCAGCACGGCCTAAATAAATAAATAAATAAATAAATAACTACAGTTGACTCTTGAACAATGCAGGTGTTAGGGGCACTGACCCTCCGCATAGTTGAAAATCCACATATAACTTATAGTTGGCCCTCATATCCGAGGTTCCTGCATATCTGAGGTTCCTCCATATCCGAGGTTCTGCCTCCACATATTCAACCAACTGCAGATAGTGTAGTAGTATTTACTATGGAAAAAAGCCACGAACAAATGACCAATGGGTACGTGAAAAGGTGCTCAATGTCAATAATCATCAGGGAAATGCAAATCAAAGTTACAGTAAGATATCACCCCTCACCTGTTAGAATAGCTATCATCAGAAAGACAAGAGATAACAAGTGTTGGCAAGAATGTGGAGAAAAGGGAACCCTTGTGCAATGTTGGTGGGAATGTAAGGTGGTGCAGCCACCATGGAAAACAGTATGCAGTTTCCTCAAAAAACTTAAAAAGAGAACTGTATGATCCAGCAATTTCACTTCTGGATATTTATCCAAAGGGAATGAAATCAGTACGTTATAGAGATATCTGTACTCTCATTTTCATAGCAGCATTATTCACAATAGCCAAGATAGGGAATGGATATAGAAAATGAGATAGATAGATAGATAGATACATGGATAGAGTATAATGGAATAGTATTCAGCCATGAGAAAGAAGGAAATCTTACCATTTGCAAAAAACACAGATGAACCTAGAGGACATTATGCTAGGTGAAATAAGCTTCACAGAAAAAGACAAATACTGTATGATCTTAGTTATATGTGGAATCAAAAGTAAAAAAAGCCAATCCCATAGAAACAGAGAGTAGAATGGTGGTTACCAGGGGCTAGAGATGGGGGAAATGGTGAGATGCTGGTCAAGGGATACAAGCCTCAGTAAGATGAATAAGTTCTGGCGATACAATGTATAGCATGATGACTATAACTAACTATACTGAACACTTGAGGAAATTCCCTGGTGGTCCAGTGGTTAGGACTCTGAGCTTTCACCGCCAAGGGCGCGGGTTCAATCCCTGTTCGGGGAACTAAGATTCCGTAAGCCATGCAGTGTGGCCAAAAAAGAAAAGAAAAGAAGAGAAAGAAAACCCACAATGACCACTTGAAATTTGCTAACAGAATAGATCTTAAACATTTTCACCACACACAAACAAACACACACACACACGGTGACTACATAAGGTGATGGATGTGTTCACTGTGGTAATCATTTCACAAAGTATGCATATATTAAATCATCATGTACACTTTAAATATAAACAATTTTATCTGTCAATTGTACCTCAATAGAGTGGGAGGGAAAAAAATAATATTAATTTAAAAGAGCAGGAAAGTCACCTGGCAAGAGCATCCATGGGTCTCTCTCCTCCAAGTCTGTGCCTCGTCCCTTACTATCGTGTTTTCAGGGCCAGAGTCTTTTTTTTTTTTTAATAGAAATGAAATAAGTATTCGTTTTATTAACTCACTAGGCTTAGACCTGTGTTTAACAAGCAAGCCTAGTAATAGCACCATGGTTAGACTATAGCCTGCTTTTCCAAGCCATCATTGTACAATTTATTAAGCAAACAAGGGATCAAATGTCTCTCATCCACCCAATGTGATCTTTTTGTACATACTCCTAATAAGTCCCATTTGGAACAGCTGAAAATCTTTTAGCAAAAGCTTTGAAGATGAGCTCATGAACTCAGTTAAAATTTCACCAGTTAAATTAAGACAAATGGAAGGAACTCAAATGAGTAGTTGCCCAATCAGAGCCCATTATTTCTAAGTCATCAGCCCATGTGCCCCGCCCTCCCAATAAATCCTTAAAACCTTGACTCAATTATTGAAAACCCACATGTAACAAAGTGAAAGGATTAATTTCCATTCCTCAATTTCTCAGCCCCAGGTTTAAAAAAAAAACAAAAAACAAAAAACAAACAGGTATTTAAGAAATACTTACCAAAATCAGATAGGAAAATTAAAGCCTGCATAGTTATGAATCAGAATTGTTGTACTACAACCAGGTTGCATACAATTACATCAGTTGGTTCTGTATACAATCTAGAACTGACTAGCACAAAATTTAGAATAGAAAAAGCTATAAGAAACAGGTTCCTAACTACAGAAGTTGTAAATTTCAAAAGGGTATGAAAAAACTAATGTAATTTCAGACTTTTCTCCCTTTACATTTCAAACAGATGTTCTGTAAAAATATATACATTTTTTACAGACGATTACACGTTTTTGTCTTAAAAACAGAATATTCCAGATTTGTAATTGAGCCTTAAGTCAAGTATTCTTGGCCATGACACTAGGCTAATAAACTAGGAATCACTCAAACCAAGCCAAAGGAGAACAGGTATAAACATCCTGAGCATTGGACTTTCTATTCAAGAAGCACATCTAGGAAAGCTAATTATAGAGGATAAAGCTTCCCTTCACATTCTGTTGTATTGTTGAGGCTTCTAGTCATAGGTTCTATTACTTGTAGCTTAAAATCCATTTTACACATAACGCTGGCATTGTTAGTGCTTCTATTTTAACACTATAGAAGTTAATGGATTCAGTGGGCATATTTAATGAACTCTATGACTAGCCTGGCTACTGGCCACTTTCCTGTTCTAGGCAAGGTAATTAAAGTCTCTCCACCCTACCGTCTTCACTAAATCTAAAAGTCCTCCTCCGTGGCCTCCCAAAGTTTGCCTGTTGCTGAAACTGAATTCCACTTCTTTCAGACAGTGACTCTTCAAGAGGGATTACTTTTCCCATGTATTTATTCCTGTTAGCCATAAGCCCCCTGCCGCTTGCTTTTCTATGTTGCTAGAGTAGAACTCCTGGAGGTTATGGCCTGCACAGCTTGAAGTCCAACTTCATAAATACATCTGATTTCACAGCAGGCGTATGTGGTTTTGGTGGCTGGAGTTGGTTAAGAGTCAATTATTGCACTTAAAAGGCTATCTTATTAGATACGCCAAAACAGCTCCTACTCCGGCAACACCTGCAAAAGCCAGCAGCACATTTCTGATGCCGCCTTCTAGGTCCTCTACATGGAAGAAGTCCACAAACCCATCCCAGCCTCTTTGTTTGACTAGCCAGTCTCGTTTTGTCCTTACGAGAACATCTGTGATGCTTTCTGCTAATGGTTCGATGCAGCTTTCTTGGTTTATACTCTTCAAGTGTTTGGCCACAAAGGCACCAAAAGAAATGAGAGTCACAATCCTGCCCCAGTTTGTTACTCCGTCACTGAAAACATGGACCATCACTCGAGACAAAGATTTGACATCGTCTTCGTTTTTGATGTCCAGTTTCCGAAGCATGCCTTGGAAGGCCGTCTCGTGGTTCCGTTGCACACCGTCCCCGACCCGTCGCAGGGTCTCTAACGCCTTCCGGCTGGCGGCCCCAGACCCGCCCAGTGGCTTCGCGTCCTTGGTGCCGGTTGCCTGCTCCCGGAGGTATCGAGAGATAATCGCCAGGGACTGCCGGTACAACTCGTCCTCCTCCTCCTCCTCTGATGGGGGCGGCGTCGAGGGGAGTGAGCCGTCCTTGCCCGAGCTGTTACTGGCCTCGCCGACCAACTCCAGCAAAGGCAGGACGGACGGCCGCTTCCCTAGAGGCTCCGGCTCGCACCCGTCCAGCTCCTCTTCGAGCGACATGATGGCGTCGGAGGCCGAGGATTCCATCTCTTCGGGCGGCGAGGCGCGGCGGGTGGGCGCGAAGAACAGCAGCCTGGCGGGGGTCGCGGTGACGTCGGGGCCCTCGGCGCCAATGGGCGAGGGCCGCGCGACCCTCCGGGCGTCGGGCGCGAGAGTGGCCGGGGGGCTCGGGCCGGCGCTTCCGCCAATCACCTCGCCGGCTTCCCCTCCCCCTACCTCTCGCCCGGCCGTGGCCTCCTTTCCCGCAGCCAAAAGCCGCCTCCCCGGAGCGGAGGCGCCGCTGCCGCTACCCGTCCCAATCCGGCCCCCCCACAGTAGAGGTTGAGTCCGATTACTGCGTTTCTCTTGAGGCCGAACATCTCAAACCGCCGCCGCCGCCTACTGAGAAAAATGGGAGAGGCCCCAACTCCTATCTTGAAGAGCGGAAGTAACGAGTGCCAGGGCCAGAGTCTTGACCCACATATCTTTCTGCTTTTCACATGTGGTTGGTTGGTTGGTTGAAAGAATACAAGCTCTTTTCTCTTGAAAGTGTCCAAGAACTCATTTCAAATTGATTGATGATCTGGGGAATTAGGCAGGACAGAATCATCACTGTCAAAAACATCATGAACATGAATGACAATTGAGTCACTAGTGGCCACAATGGCCACTATACCAAATGAAGATACAGACCCAATCCACATAGCTAACCAAGTAAGAAAGACAAATATTTAGATAAAGTAGCAGGAACACAGAGTACATAAATAAATGTCAGCTGACTTTTTAAGGGAGGAGCTTATATAATGAGGAAGAACAATTTATTTTCACTCAACATTTATGTAGCACTATTTTTTTAAGTCTTTATGATAATGTAAGTTGTTCTCAAGAGAGTCCCCTAAGAAGGATATTAATTAATTCCACTTTACAAGAAGGGAAATTAAAGAAATGAAAAGTTAACTGGTTTGTTGTACAACCAGTTGGTCAAAGAGCTGAGACTCTAGTCTCTAGAACACAGATGAGCTCAGAATGGACTTGGCTGTGCTTCTTGGACCCTGAGTTCAGTCCACCCTGGATTCTGGTGCTGAAGCATGATGTCATTGGAAACCGTTGGGGTTATCACCAATTCATTACACATTACATATGTCTAGAGATAGACAGGTCTACACAATAGGAAAAACCACTCCGAACCACGTTTCATTTCAACTTCAGTAGAGCTGAATCTTAGCATTCTGAGAGTACCAATTAAGTGTCATATATAACACTAATTTATCTTGATAACACAGGAGGAGGGGCAGTGTGGACTATGTACAGTCCAACCTCGAAACACACAGATATCTATGTCCTCATGCATATACGTACACCCACACTGAGAACTGCACATTCTCAGAAATAGGTACACAAAGAGTAAACCAAAGCACATGCTCATTCAAATCCATGCAGCTACACACACACACACATGCACGCACACACACTATACTCTGTCTTGGTTTCCCCACTCTGAGCATAGCTGTTCACATCTGAACCCACCAATGCTCCATTCAAACCTCTGCCCACAGCAGGAGCTGCTCCTTTCAGCCTCTGAGCCAACCCTGCAGGGGCAGGTATATACACAGTAGCCTTCATTCTCACAGTCCTGACCACTGACTACATCCACCTGGAAGGACCAATCCTGAAGTCTCCTATCCCCTTAGAACAGTGGTTCTCAACCAGGGATGAGTTTTCTCCCAGGAGACATTTTTACTTATCATAACTCAGTGAGAGAGGGAAGGGATGCTGCTAAACATCCTACAATGCATAGGTCAGTCCCCCACGACAAAGAATTACATAGCCCAAAATGTCAATAGTGCCAAGACTGGGAAACCTTGCCTTTGAAGAAGCAGGGGACAACTGTCCTGCCCCCAGCAACTTGCTAATAAACCAGTTGGGGCTGCTTCCTCTGGGACAACTGGCCATGGTTTGTGCCACAAGATCCCAACCCTGGACACAGCTACTTGGACAAGGGTGGGCAGACACCTATCCCAATGGTAGCCATAGTCGACTGGCCAGTTCCCACTGAGCCCAACTGGTGAGAAAGCTGTTCCGACAGGGACCACAGCGATTTCCATACCAGACCATTTCTCAGCAATGTAAACTGGAGGCTAGAGTGGACGGCGGGGCAACTGGTAGTGCGCAAGAGATGAAAAATACTGAGAGAGAGCAGCAATATGGGCCAGATAGATCAGCCACATTTATCATCACTAATAAAACTAAACACCCCTGCCAGATCCAGTTGGCAAGCCGAGGCAAGCAGGGAGCTCCCCACACGTGGTTTGCCCTGACCTCTTGAACTCCAGACAGGCAGGAGGAAATAATGTTGTTTTCAGGGGCTATTTTTGCAGCCTGATATGGCCTTGCTGCCCTCTTCCATCTGGTAAACTCCAAAAGTCTCCGGATGACTCATCTCCATCCTCACTTCCCATGGAAGCCTAAGCTGACCATCCACCAGCCCCACCTCCCCGTCTTCAGCACTTCCTGCTCACTGCCGCTTATTCTTTCTTACAGCCCTTACCACGTTGTTTTATAACAGTTTACTTGTTATTTATCCCTGGTCAGCACATACCTTGAACCCTAGGATTTTATCTTGTTGGTTCTGTGCTGCTAGCTCCCTGGCACTTAGTGACACAATGCTTGTGGAATGAATGAGTAAACAATACATGTCAGTAACGAGACCCACGTCTCGAAGCTGCTGACTATAGTTCCAAGTAGGTATTTGTGACAATGAGTGTCTCATCTGAAGAGCTTAGGAGTGGGGCAAACAAAAAAAGTTCAGCAGGATTTTGCCAAGAAATTTGCAATTCAATGTGGAAACCGATTCTCCTATGGCAGAGGGAGGAGCAAAAGAAGAACAATCCAGAAATGAAACTGAAGGCTCAAAGGACAGCCCTGGTGGGCTGTGATGGTGAGGATGGCAGGGGGGAATGTTTAGACCGCAGGTGAAAGGCAGTGACTGTAATGGAAGGTTCTTAAAGGGGGACTGTGGGGTGAGGGTTGTGTAGGGACGACGGAGGTGGCGTCATGAGAGGAAGAAAGCTCTTGCAGCACCCTGATGACGGCCACCGCACTTGGGAGGGGGTTTGTTTCCTCCTTTGGTAGGAGCACCCTTGCTGCTTTGGAAATGCGCCACCGTGAGGCCGGAGCAAGCAGCTACACGTGGGCAGTGGACTCAGGATTTACCTCCATCAAGGGAAAACAACTCTGGCCCTGCACGCTTAGGGATGCAACTTCAGTGGCATCTAAATGTTATACACAGACTCCTCTTTACAGCAACTGAGGTCAAGCAAAAGGAAGACCACACGCCACTCATCTCACAATCCATCATGCCCTTCGCTGTAGGGACAGTGCTTTATTTATCTTTGCTTTACCACAGGACCTTACACTCAGCGGGTGTTTTTTTTTGTTTTTTTTTTTAATCTCTGCTTAGTGCATTTATATGAAGATGATGTCTTATAGCAAGTTTGTTTAAAGCTCCCAAAACAAGTGAAATAAGCCAGGTACCAAAGGACAAAGGTTGTATGATTCCACTTGTGTGAGGTACCTAGAACACTTAAATTCATAAAGACAAGGTAGAATAGTGGTTACCAGCGGCTGAGGGGAAAGGGGGAGGGGTAGTTGTTGTTAATGGGTATAGAGTTTCTGTTTGGAATGATGAAAAAGTTCTGAAATGAGATAGTGGTGATTGTGAATGTACTTTATGCCACTGAGTTGTACCTTTTAAAATGGCTAAAGTGCAAATTTTACATTATGTGTATTTTACCACAATTTAAAAAATGAAAGAATGGAATTCCCTGGCAGTCCAGTGGTTGAGACTCAGTACTTTCACCGCAATGGGCCCGGATTTGATCCCTGGTTGGAGAAGTAGGATCCCACAAGCTGCACGGCATGGCCGAAAGAAAAAAGAAAGGAAGAAAGAAAGAAAGCTGGTCTCGCTTTAGTAACATCATACAAAACAGAATTTAGGGGCTTCCCTAGTGGCGCAGTGGTTGAGATTCTGCCTGCCAATGCAGGGGACATGAGTTCGAGCCCTGGTCTGGGAAGATCCCACATGCAGCGGAGCAACTAAGCCCATGTGCCACAACTACTGAGCCTGTACTCTATAGCCCGCGAGCCAAAACTACTGAGCCTGCACGCCTAGAACCCGTGCTCCACAACAAGAGAAGCCACTGCAATGAGAAGCCCGCACGCCGCAACGAAGAGTAGCCCCCACTCGCCTCAACTAGAGAAAACCCGGGTGGAGCAATGAAGACCCAATGCAGCCAAAACAAAAAACAAAAGAACAGAATTTAGGTCAAAAAGCATTAGAGACAACCACTTCATGCTGACAAAAGGTTCAAGTCATCAGGATGAATGAACAATTCTAAATGTGTACGTACCAAATAACTACCTCCATATGTGTAAAGCAAAAGTTGTCAGACTTTTTCTTCAAAGAGAAATTTGCAATGCTGGTGGGAGATTTTAACAATGCTATACTAGTAACCCATAAAAAATTCTTCTACAAATCTCCAAGACAAGGATATTTTATAGCAGCATTATTCACAGTAACAAAAACTGGAAATAATGTAAATATGCATCAGCAGTAGAGGGCTAAATACATTGTATTAGATTCATCTGATGGAATACAGCAATGAAAATGAATGAGCTGCAGCCTCATGCAACAACATGCATGTCAAAATATAATACTGAGCAAATGAGGTCAGATATAATATATACTATATTCTTCTATTTATATGAAGCTTAAAATAAGCAAAACTAGACTGTGTTTTGGGATGCATACTTAAATGATCACTTTTTTTTTTCTTTGCCACACATCTTGTGGGCTCTTAGTTCCCCGACCAGGAATTGAACCTGGGCCCAAGGCAGCGAAAGCGCTGGGTCCTAACCACTGAACTGCTAGGGAGTTCCCGAAACATTATTTTTTGAAAGAAAGCAAGTTATGTACACAGAAGTAAGAATTATGGATCTCTCTAGGAGGGAAAGGCAGCATTGTGATCAGGAAGGGGAGTATAAGCTGGGGGGTGAGAATGTTGGTGTAGACTTCTAGGGTTTTGGCAAAATTTTATTTTATGGCCTGGATGGTGGTTATATGGGTATTTACTTTATAACAATGCATTAAGATAGGGGCTTCCCTGGTGGCGCAGTGGTTAAGAATCCTCCCGCCAATGCAGGGGACACGGGTTTGAGCCCTGGTCCAGGAAGATCCCACATGCCACAGAGCAACTGAGCTTGTGAGCTACAACTACTGAGCCTGCGCTCTAGAGCCCATGCACCACAAGTATTGAAGCCCGCGCACCTAGAGCCCATGCTCCGCAACAAGAGAAGCCACCCTAATGAGAAGCCCACACAACGCAACAAAGAGTAGCCCCCGCTTGCCACAACTAGAGAAAGCCTGCACGCAGCAATGAAGACCCGATGCAGGCAAAAATAAAATAAATAAATGTATAAAAAAATTCATTAAGGTATACATTTGTCAGAGAAACAGTCAGCTCTACCCACAACCAGTCGCTCCCATCAAGCCTCTTAGATAGCCTCATCCACAAGAGGGCAGACAGCAGAAGCAAGAACTACAATCCTGCAACCTGTGGGAAAAAAACCACATTCACAGAAAGATAGACAAGATGTAAAGGCAGAGGGCTATGTACCAGATGAAGGAACAAGGTAAAACCCCAGAAAAACAACTAAATGAAGTGGAGATAGGCAACATTCCAGAAAAAGAATTCAGAATAATGATAGTGAAGATGATCCAGGGCCTCAGAAAAAGAATGGAGGCAAAGATCGAGAAGATGCAAGAAATGTTTAACAAAGACCTAGAAGAATTAAAGAACAAACAAACAGAGATGAACAATACAATAACTGAAATGAAAACTACACTAGAAGGAATCAATAGCAGAATAACTGAGGCAGAAGAACGGATAAGTGACCTGGAAGACAGAATGGTGGAATTCACTGCTGTGGAACAGAATAAAGAAAAAAGAATGAAAAGAAATGAAGACAGCCTAAGAGACCTCAGGGGCAACATTAAACGCAACAACATTCACATTATAGGGGTCCCAGAAGGAGAAGAGAGAGAGAAAGGACCCGAGGAAATATTTGAAGAGATTATAGTTGAAAACTTCCCTAACATGGGAAAGGAAATAGCCACCCAAGTCCAGGAAGCGCAGTGAGTCCCATACAGGATAAACCCAAGGAGAAACACGCTGAGACACATAGTAATCAAACTGGCAAAAATTAAAGACAAAGAAAAATTATTGAAAGCAGCAAGGGAAAAATGACAAATACAAGGGAACTCCCATAAGGTTAACAGCTGATTTCTCAGCAGAAACTCTACAAGCCAGAAGGGAGTGGCATGATATACTTAAAGTGATGAAAGGGAAGAACCTACAACCAAGATTACTCTACCTGGCAAGGATCTCATTCAGGTTTGGTGGAGAAATCAAAAGCTTTACAGACAAGCAAAAGCTAAGAGAATTCAGCACCACCAAACCAGCTCTACAACAAATGCTAAAGGAACTTCTCTAAGTGGGAAACACAAGAAGAGAAAAGGACTTACAAAAACAAACCAGAAACAATTAAGAAAATGGTCACAGGAACATACATATGGATAATTACCTTAAACGTGAATGGATTAAATGCTCCAACCAAAAGACACAGGCTTGCTGAATGGATACAAAAACAAGACCCATATATATGCTGTCTACAAGAGACCCACTTCAGATCTAGGGACACATACAAACTGGAAGTGAGGGGATGGAAAAAGATATCCCATGCAAATGGAAATCAAATGAAAGCTGGAGTAGCTATACTGATATCAGATAAAATAGACTTTAAAATAAAGAATGTTATAAGAGACAAGGAAGGACACTACATAATGATCAAGGGATCAATCAAAGAAGATATAACAATTATAAATATATATGCACCCAACATAAGAGCACCTCAGTACATAAGGCAACTGCTAACAGCTATAAAAGAGGAAATCGACAGTAACACAATAATACTGGGGGACTTTAACACCTCACTTACACCAATGGACAGATCATCCAAACAAAATTAATAAGGAAACACAAGCTTTAAATGACACAATAGACCAGATAGATTTAATTGATATTTATAGGACATTCCATCCCAAAACAGCAGATTCACTTTCTGCTCAAGTGCACACGGAACATTCTCCAGGATAGATAATATCTTGGGTCACAAATCAAGCCTCAGTAAATTTAAGAAAACTGAAATCATATCAAGCATCTTTTCTGACCACAATGCTATGAGATCAGAAATCAATTACAGGGAAAAAACAAGTAAAAAACACAAACACATGGAGGCTAAACAATACGTTACTAAATAACCAAGAGATCACTGAAGAAATCAAACAGGAAATCAAAAAATACCTAAAGACAAATGACAATGAAAACACGACGATCCCAAACCTATGGGATGCAGCAAAAGTAGTTCTAAGAGGGAAGTTTATAGCTATACAAGCCTACCTCAAGAAACAAGAAAAATCTCAAGTAAACAATCTAACCTTACACCTAAAGGAATTAGAGAAAGAAGAACAAATAAAACCCAAAGTTAGCAGAAGGAAAGAAATCATAAAGATCAGAGCAGAAATAAATGAAATAGCAACAAAGAAAATAATAGCAAAGATCAATAAAAGTAAAAGCTGGTTCTTTGAGAAGATAAACAAAATTGATAAACCATTAGCCAGACTCATCAAGAAAATGAGGGAGAGGACTCAAATCCATAAAATTAGAAATGAAAAAGGAGAAGTTACAACAGACACCGCAGAAATACAAAGCATCCTAAGAGACTACTACAAGCAAATCTATGCCAATAAAATGGACAACCTGGAAGAAATGGACAAATTCGTAGAAAGGTATAACCTTCGAACACTGAACCAGGAAGAAACAGAAAATATGAACAGACCAATCACAAGTAATGAAATTGAAACTGTGATTAAAAATCTTCCAACAGGGCTCCCCTGGTGGCGCAGTGGTTGAGAGTACACCTGCCAATGCAGGGGACACGGGTTTGTGCCCTGGTCTGGGAAGATCCCACATGTCACGGAGAGGCTAGGCCCGTGAGCCGTGACTGCTGATCCTGCATGTCCGGAGCCTGTGCTCCACAATGGGAGAGGCCACAACAGTGAAAGGCCCACGTACAGCACAAAAAAAAAAAAAAAAAAAAAAATCTTCCAACAAACAAAAGTCCAGGACCAGATGACTTCACACGTGAATTCTATCAAACATTTAGAGAAGAGCTAACACCCATCTTTCTCAAACTCTTCCAAAAAATTGCAGCGGAAGGAACACTCCTAAACTCATTCTATGAGGCCACCATCACCCTGATACCAAAACCAGACAAAGATACTACTAAAAAAGAAAATTACAGACCAATATCACTGATGAATATAGATGCAAAAATCCTCAACAAAATACTAGCAAACAGAATCCAACAACACATTAAAAGGATCATACACCATGATCAAGTGGGCTCTATCCCAGGGTTGCAAGGATTCTTCAATATATGCAAATCAATCAATGTGATACACCATATTAACAAATTGAAGAAGAAAAACCATATGATCATCTCAATAGATGCAGGAAAAGCTTTTGACAAAATTCAATGCCCATTTATGACAAAAACTCTCCAGAAAGTGGGCATAGAGGGAACCTACCTCAAGATGATAAAGGCCATATACAACAAACCCACAGCAGTCATCATTCTCAATGGTGAAAAACTGAAAGCATTTCCTCTAAGATCAGGAACAAGACAAGGATGTCCACTCTCGCCACCATTATTCAACATAGTTTTGGAAGTCCTAGCCATGGCAATCAGAGAAGATAAAGAAATAACAGGAATACAAATTGGAAAATAAGAAGTAAAACTGTCACTGTTTGCAGATGACATGATACTATAGAGAATCCTAAAGATGCTACCAGAAAACTACTAGAGCTAATCAATGAATTTGGTAAAGTTGCAGGATACAAAATTAATACACAGAGATCTCTTGCATTCCTATACACTAATGATGAAAAATCTGAAAGAGAAATTATGGAAAGACTCCCATTTACCATTGCAACAAAAAGAATAAAGTACCTAGGAATAAACCTACGTAGGGAGACAAAAGACCCGTATGCAGAAAACTATAAAACACTGATGAAAGAAATTAAAGATGATACCAACAGATGGAGAGATATACCATGTTCTTGGATTAGAAGAATCAATATTGTGAAAATGACTCTACTACCCAAAGCAATCTACCGATTCAATGCAATCCCTATCAAATTACCAGTGGCATTTTTTACGAAACTAGAACAAAAAATCTTAAAATTTGTATGGAGACACAAAAGACCCCGAATAGCCAAAGCAGTCTTGAAGGAAAAAAACGGAGCTGGAGCAGTCAGACTCCCTGACTTCAGACTATACTACAAAGCTACAGTAATCAAGACAATATGGTACTGGCACAAAAACAGAAACATAGATCAATGGAACAAATAGAAAGCCCAGAGATAAACCCACACACCTATGGTCAACTAATCTATGACAAAGGAGGCAAAGATATACAATGGAGAAAAAACTGTCTCTTCAATAAGTGGTGCTGGGAAAAGTGGACAGCTACATGTAAAAGAATGAAATTAGGACACTCCCTAACACCATACACAAAAATAAACTCAAAATGGATTCGAGACCTAAATGTAAGACCGGACACTATAAAACTCTTAGAGGAAAACATTGGAAGAACACTCTTTGACATAAATCACAGCAAGATCTTTTTTGATCCACCTCCTAGAGTAATGGAAATAAAAACAAAAATAAACAAATGGGACCTAATGAAACTTCAAAGCTTTTGCACAGCAAAGGAAACCATAAAGAAGACAAAAAGACAACCCTCAGAATGGGAGAAAATATTTGCAAACAAATCAACGTACAAAGGATTAATCTCCAAAATATATAAACAGCTCATGCAGTTCAATATTAAAGAAACAAACAACCCAATCCAAAAATGGGCAGAAGACCTAAATAGACATTTCTCCAAAGAAGACATACAGATGGCCAAGAAGCACATGAAGAGCTGGACAACATCACAAATCATTAGAGAAATGCAAATCAAAACTACTATACATAGAGTATAGGTATGAGGTATCACTTCACACCAGTTAGAATGGGCATCATCAGAAAATCTACAAACAACAAATGCTGGAGGGTGTGGAGAAAAGGGAACCCTTTTGCACTGTTGGTGGGAATGTAAATTGATACAGCCACTATGGAGAACAGTATGGAGGTTCCTTAAAAAACTAAAAATAGAAATTACCATATGATCCAGCAATCCCACTACTGGGCATATACCCAGAGAAAACCATAATTCAAAAAGATACATGCGCCCCAATATTCATTGCAGCACTATTTACAATAGCCAGGTCATGGAAGCAACGTAAATGCCCATCAACAGACAAATGGATAAAGAAGATGTGGTACATATATACAATGGAATATTACTCAGCCATAAAAAGGAATGAAATTGAGTCATTTGTTGAGACGTGGATGGATCTAGAGACTGTCGCACAGAGTGAAGTAAGTCAGAAAGAGAAAAACAAATATCGTATATTAACGTATATATGTGGAACCTAGAAAAATGGTACAGATGAACCGGTTTGCAGGGCAGAAGTTGAGACACAGATGTAGAGAACAAATGTATGGACTCCAAGGGGGGAAAACCGTGGTGGGGTGAGGATGGTGGTGTGCTGAATTGGGGTATTGGGATTGACATGTATACACTGACGTGTATAAAACTGATGACTAATAAGAACCTGCACTATAAACAAACAAACAAACAAAAAGATATACATATGTGTTTAGGCACCTTTCTGTCTATGTATTCTATTTCACAATTTCAAAGTCTTTAATGAATTAGTGGAGCACACCTTCCAAGTTCTGTGGGAAAACAAATTTGAACCTAGAAGTCTATGCCTAGCCAAGCTAGCAGTCAAGATTGAGGACAGACTAAAGCCATTTTTACACCTACAAAGATTCAGAGAGGGGCTTCCCTGGAGGCGCAGTGGTTGAGAGTCCGCCTGCCGATGCAGGGGACATGGGTTCGTGCCCCGGTCCGGGAGGATCCCACATGTCGTGGAGCGGCTGGGCCCGTGAGCCATGGCCGCTGAGCCTGCGCGTCCGGAGCCTGTGCTCCGCAACAGGAGAGGCCACAACAGTGAGAGGCCTGCGTACCGCCAAAAAAAAAAAAAAAAGAAAAAAAAAAAGATTCAGAGAGTTTATCTACTGTTTATCCTTTTTGAAGGAGATAACTGAAAATGTTGGCCAGGAAACCAAGTGTGAGGAGTATGTAGAAAATGAGGAATGATAGAACTAACCTTGTTAATCTAATGAAAAGAAATCCAAGGATGATAGTTTGCAGCAGGTTTTGAAAGAAATCTGTCCAAATTAAAACAGTAGGTCAATGGGCTTCAAAAAGATGTCATTATGAAGAGCTCTAGAATAGACCCTGAGCTATTTTATACTAGAAAAGAAACTGTCAGTGCCATAATGAAAAGGCTTTTACTTCTCCCATTTGGGGGTGAGGGAGGACAATAAAAAAAAATTCCAAGAAGACAAGAAAGTTATGATCCAAATTTGAAGTAAACTAATGTGTGGTAAGAATTTGAGCAACTGTGGTAGTTTCAGAAAAGAGAAGCCGGGGGCTTCCCTGGTGGCACAGTGGTTGTGGGTCCGCCTGTCGATGCAGGGGACACAGGTTCGTGCCCCGGTATGGGAAGATCCCACATGCCGCAGAGTGGCTGGGCCCGTGAGCCATGGCCGCTGAGCCTGCACGTCCGGAACCTGTGCTCTGCAATGGGAGAGGCCACAACAGTGAGAGACCCTCATACCGCAAAAAAAAAAAGAGAAGCCAGGACTTCCCTGGTGGTACAGTGGTTAAGAATCTGCCCTCCAATGCAGGGGACCCATGTTCGATCCCTGGTCAGGGAACTACATCCCACATGCATGCTGCAACTAAGGAACACACATGCCACACCTAAGACCTGGTGCAACCATGATAAATTAAATAAATAAAAATTAAAAATAAATAAGTTAAAAGAAAAGCCATCTGACGATTTTCTAGGAACACTGTCCTTTGAGGGGTCAAGAGTCGTGACATTGTAAGTATAGGAGAAAATGTAATAATATGTCATAACCACTTACTATTTATTAATTTTCAACTTGTATCATCAACCTAGAGACCAAAGGTGGGGAATAGTTATTATTTCTGAACAGAATGTAAAATTTTTCAACCTTGGCAATGTAAATGTGAGAGTGGAGTCCCCTCAATTCTAACCTGAGACTGGATGGCCAGAGGTACTAGGAAGTAGATGTGTGAGAAGAGATGGAGTCAAGGGCAGCAGCAGAGCCTAGAGACACGGTGAATGTTGACAGAGGACAAACGCATAGTTTAAGAATAAAATCTAAATCTGCAAAAGTAACGAATAGAACAAAAACCAATGGCACAACTATGAAAAGTGAGGCAAGGAGAAGGAAAGGAGAAATGGGGTGGTATGAATTGCTATGAATTTGTTAAGTCCTTACTTATCATAGTGGGAAATAAAGAAACAATGTCTAAAGTTAATACATTGAGTTAGTGATATATAGAGATACATCTGAAACCCAAAGAACTAATATAGGAAAAAATTACAAGTGGTTATTAGCACAGTTTAGCTATGAGAGAGGTCAGAGTGAGGGCACCAAAGCTTTCTATCATGTCTTTTGGCATTTTCTGATTTTTAAAAATCATCCATAGGGAATTCCCTGGCAGTCCAGCAGTTAGGACTTGGCGCTTTCACTGCTGGGGCCTGGGTTTCATCCCTGATAGGGGAACGAAGATCCCACAAACTGTGTGTTGTGCCCCCCCTACCAAAAATTCCATAGACCTGAGTATGCAGACTGAAAGGGAGTATTTGGTGAAGAGGTGTTTTTTCTCTGTGTACACGTGCTGTGGATGTGTCTGAGCCCAACACCGTTCAATAAGTAGGCCCCGGTTGCCAGGGAAACCAGCTTTTCACTGATACCAGAGGAAAAACTGTTCACCCAGCTGTTGAGCCATGCCACCTTTCTGAACTACCTCTTGCCCCTGTGTGAGCTGCCCAGCTGCAGGAAGCTCACACCTGCCATCTCTCACTTCCCTCTCTGTGGCCTGGGACCCTGGCTAAGGGGGCCAATGCCAGTCAGCATGACCTGCCGCCCTATGTTGGTACAAGCAAATCTGCTCATGAGAAATTAGTAGCACTTTTGTTTAAATGATATTCATCAAAGCACAGAGAATAGGCTAAAAATCACATTACTTTTTCCATACTTGTTTCATTGACCCCAGGGGGAGAGCAGAGAGAGGACTTCTTAAAAAAATACAAATTATGTTGAGGTATAAATAACATATAGTAATGCACAGATCTTAAGTATACAGTTTTAAGTGTTGTGATTAATATTTACACCTATAGAACTAACACCCCAGACAATATATAAGATATTTCCATCAACCCAGAAAGTTCCTTCTTGGACCTTTTTAGTCAATAACACACACACACACACACACACACACACACACAAACACACCATAGTTTGGATTCTTCTGTTCTTGATCTTCATATAAATAGTATGTTCCCTTTTATGTCTGGTTGTCTGGTTTCTGCTGCTCAGGATAATGTTTTTCACATTCATGCATATTGTTATGTGTATCAGTAGTTTGTTCCAGAATAGTATCCCATTGTATGAACAGAACACGTACTGTTTATCCATTTACTATTGATGGACATTTGGTTTGTTGCTAGTTTTTTGTTATTATGAATAAAGCTTCTATGAACATTCTTTAACAATGAAAATTTTTATCACATATATTTTCATATCTCTTGAGTAAATAGCTGGGAGTGAAATTTCTGAGTTATGGGGAGGGGTTATGTTTAACTTTATAGGGTAGTCAAATTAGATTCTCTTTTTAAATTGTGGTAAAATACACACAGTATAAAATTAACCATATTTAAGGGTACAGTCCAGTGGTATTAAGTACATTCACATTGTTGTGCAATCATCACCACCATCCATCTCCAGAACACTTTTCATGTTGCAAACCTGAAACTCTGTATCCATTAAATAATAACCCCCATCTCTCCCTTCCCTCAGCCTCTGGCAACCACCTTTCTACTTTCTGTCTCTATGAATTTCATTTGCTAGGTGTCAAATTTGGAATCAAACAAACAGTATTTGTCTTATTGTGATTGGCTTATTTCACTTAGCACAATGTCCTCAAGATTCATCCATGTTAGAGCATATTTCAGAATTATCTTCCTTTTTAAAGCTGAATAATGTTCCACTGTATGTATACACCACGTTTTGTTTATCCATTCATTCATTGCTTCCACCTTTTGGCTGTTGTGAATAATGCTGCTACAAACTTGAGTGTACAAATCTCTTCAAGTCTCTGTTTTTACTTCTTTGGGATATATATCCAGAAGTGGAATTACTGGATCATATGGTAGTTCTATTTTTTTGAGGAACTGCCATACTGTTTTTCATAGTGACTGCACCATTTTACATTCCCACCAAAAGTATGCAAGGGTTCCAATTTCTCCACATCCTTGCCAACACTTATTTTCTGTTTTTGTTGTTATTGTTTTAGTAACCATCCTAATGGATGTAAACTTGTTTCATTTTTTAAAAAACTTTTTTCTTATGGAATTTTCAAGCATACACAAAAGATGAAGGACCTCCAGGTACCCACAATTATTCATATTGGATAGCAGGTAGAGAAGGACATACCTTCTTTTTTTTGTGTGTGCGGTACGCGGGTCTCTCACTGTTGTGGCCTCTCCCGTTGCGGAGCACAGGCTCCGGACGCGCAGGCTCAGCGGCCATGGCTCACGGGACCAGCCGCTCCGCGGCATGTGGGATCTTCCCGGACCGGGGCACGAACCTGTGTCCCCTGCATCGGCAGGCGGACCCACAACCACTGCGCCACCAGGGAAGCCCCACCATCCACTTTTGAGCCTTTTATGGGAGGCTCGAACTGTCATGGTGCCTGTGGTATGTTATTCAGCATATGCTAATATGCTACCGTGAGCCCATAATGAGGCTCAAGGTCTACTGGAAGTTGAATTTTTGACCATCTTGGACCTAGTTGGTTTTAACCAGTTTTGTTGTATCCTCAACGGCTCTGTCATTCTTTTAAAGGCTGTGCCCTGCTCCCCACCCATGCCCTCCGGAAACCGGTAATATGTACAGTATTTAAACTGTTTCAGAATGAAGCTGAATTCGGCCTCTGGCCCCCGACACTGAATTAAATCTCAGAGACAGAGTTTTGGGTGAAGTAGAAAAGAATAGCTTTATTGCTTTGCCAGGCAAAGGGTGCCACAGAGGGCTAATGTCCTCAAAACTCTGTATCCCAACCTAGAGGGGTAGTGAGAAGTTTTATAGTAATAGTTCAAAGAGGGGATGATCAGCTTGTGGACATTATTCTGATTGGTTGGTGGTGAGGTAAGTGGGAGTCGGCATCATCAACCTTCTGGTTCCAACTAGCCTGGGGTCTACATGCTTGTGGGTGGCATACCGTCCTTAACTTCTCCCACCTGGTGGGCGTTTCAGTATCTGCTAAACAGCTCAAAGATATTGTTATGTGTATCCCTTGAGGGGGAACTGGTTCTGCTGCGTAATTCAGAATAACCTTAGCCCCCAATCTGGGACCCAATTTCTTTACCTGTAAAGGAGTTGGGATAAATGAGCTTTCTATGGATTCTTTAATATTCAGTTCTATAAATTCTGACTCAGAAGGATCAATGAGAACTCTGATAACACGAGACAATAAATCCATCGGAATGGTTTTGAATATCAGTGGTTGCTTAACCACCAGAGATGTGATAGACAACTTTTGGTGTGTCTGCCCATCCCAAACTCTTCTGTAGAGTCTTCCTCTTCAACCCACACCAACCGCAGGACTGGGGGCCTGGAGTGTATGTTATGGACCCCTTTTAAGAAAAATATCTTTCCAGTCACAACAGTGTTCTCCCATTAAAAATATATATATGAGCAGTGGAGGCTGGTGTTCAGAGAGAAGAATGAAGCAGACGTGCAGAGGGAACACACAAGATCCATGAGGGCAGGAAATTTATTTGGCTTCAAAATCTGAATCTCCAGTGTCCAGACCAGTGCCTGGCTCTAGCGGGCCTTCATTAAATAATTGCTGAATGACCACTGAATTCAATTCCCCCACATGGCTTCTGTAAAATACTTATGTATTTCTCTAAGCATTCCCTTCTTTCCCTTTAAGCTAGTGCTTGTTGGGTCTCACAACCAGAAATCCCTGTCAAATACATTATGGGACCCTTCCCTTCACAATCATCACTCTGGCCTCAGGGAAGACATCAAAGACTGGACTGCCACAAGTTCCTGCCCGGAAATGTGGAACTGGCATATGAGACTGGGTTAGTTGGTCAATGGCCCTGGGGTGGGGTATTGATGGAGAGCCATGGAGGTGTACGAGGCTGGCTGGCAAATGGAAGGAAGTTGACAGTGGTGGTTCTGAGAGACATCCTCCCCCTTAAATTGGAGTGAAATTTTCTTCCCATTAGTCAAAACCAAATGGCAAATTTTTGCAGGTGAGGAAATGTTTTGATTGTGGTGAGTTTCATGCATTTATGTCAAAACAAATCAAATTTTATACTTTAAATATGTGCAGTTTGTTACTTCATTGTATCAATACATCAAAGTTATAAAAAATGTGGTAAGTGCTTAAGTCGAATTCTTTCAGTTATTTTATAATAACCAATAATGTACCAATAATTTAAGGAGGTCTTTGTTATGACTGCTATTTTGGACTGTGCTTAATATCAGCATTTATTTATTCCAATGCCTTCTCACCCCTGTTCACCCCTCTCAGCCCCCACCTACCCCTCATGGAAGTGAACATGTAATAGTAAATTGTAATAATGTAACCAAGTTGGTGAACTCTAATTCATAATCAGTGGAACTAAAATGCGAGAACTTACACATTTCTTGAATTTATCAACAGGGTTGTACATTTTAATCTTACTTCTCTAAATCCCTTCCAGGAGTTAAATATTATTGTAAATTATGTTATACTAATTATTTTAATCATAGGGCGTATTTGCCTCTTATTCCCTACAGAACTAGTAATTGACTTAACATAAATCAGTGTCATGGCTTGTTAAAATTATCTATGTAGACTACAACCACTTTAAGGACGGGGTTAAACCATTTATCTTCAATCCCCAATTTACCAGTAGTGTCTAGTACACAGCTGAGCAAGTTGGGGGAAGGGAAGGGATAATGGTTATGATATAAGATGGGGTAGGAAGAAAAAGGGTGTGTGTGGGTACAGATCTTGCAGACCATGATAGACCTTGGATCTTATTCTAATTGTGGTAGTAAGCCACTGGAGGATTCTGAACAGAGGACTGGCATGCTGATTTATATTTTAAAATTAAGGATCAGTTTAGTTGCTGTGCAAATAATTATGAGGGAAGTACGGAAGCAGGGTATATACCAAGGAGAATACCAAGAAAAATGGGTGCTCACGTTCACTGACAGACACAAAAATGTTCATAGCAACTTTATTCATAATAACCACAAACTGGAAACAACCAAAATTTCCATCAACAGTAGAATGGATCCATAAATTGTGGTATAAGTCATACAATGGTATACTACACAGAAGTAAAAAACGAATTGCTGCTACAAGCAACATGGATGACTCACAGACACAATGTTGAACAAAAGAGTACATATAATTATTACATTTACATGAAGCTTTAAAACAGACAAAAGTAATCCATGGTGATAAAGGTCAGAATAGCGGTTATTTGTGTGTGGGGGGGCATGGGGCACTGACTGGGGTACTAGAAATGTTCAATATCTTGATTTGGGTGATGGGTTCAAGGGCGTATATAAAAATCCACTGAGGGGCTTCCCTGGTGGAGCAGTGGTTGAGAGTCCGCCTGCCGATGCAGGGGACACGGGTTCGTGCCCCTGTCTGGGAAGATCCCACATGCCGCGGAGCGGCTAGGCCTGTGAGCCATGGCCGCTGAGCCTGCGTGTCCGGAGCCTGTGCTCTGCAATGGGAGAGGCCGCAACAGTGAGAGGCCCGCGTACCGCAGAAAAAAAAAAAAATCCACTGAGGTGTACATTAAATATTTGCATTTTACTGAATGTAATTTCACCTCAATTAAAAAGAAAAAATATTTTCAAAGAAATTTTATAAATAGGGAGATATAACTATATGTGTAGTTGGTAGTTTTGTCTTCCAAATATTTCAGGTTCTCTTCCAAGGCACGAGGAAGGATTACACTCCTCCTTGAACTTTGGTGTGGCCATGTGATTTCCTTTGGCCAGTGAAAGTGCTCTAAGGGCCGGCCTATAAGTGATTTGTCAGACTTTTTCATTTTCCAAAATGAGCAGCCACACCATACATGATATCTGCTTGGTCAGCCTGAGTCCTAGAATGAGGACCACTTAGAGCAGGGATCAGTGAACATTTTCTGTAAAGGGTCACACAGTAAGTATTTTAGACTTGTGGGCCAGATACTTTCTTCCACGACTACGCGACTCTGCCACTGTAGAGCAAAAGCAGCCAGACAATACATAAACAAATGGGCAAGGCTATTTTCCAATAAAACTTTATTTACAGAAACAGGCAGCAGGACAGATTTTGCCCATGGCCATAGTTCTTCAATCCCTGACTTAGAGCAAAGCCCCTAGCCAACCTACAAGAGAAAAGCTGGGATTTTGGGGTTGTTACCGCAAAGCAACCTAGCCCATTGTGATACAGAAATTGGTTCTGTTTTCGAAAAACCTAGCATACTGAACGTTGGCTTAGTTGGCAGGCATTCAGGAAATTGCTAGTGGAAGATGGAAGAAATAACTTATGCAGGGGTGATGCATGTTAATGGAGTGATGAAACTGTCCAGAGAGAACCTGGAAGGCAGAGAATCTATACTTTACTCAAGAAAAAAAAAAAAAAAAAAAAAAAGACAAGAAAACAAAATATGTTATGGTTGCTGTTGGCCCCATTTGACAAAATAGACAGGAAAGAGATGAACTCAGAAAAGAATCAGTTTGCAAGCAAAAAAGCAAGGGAATAAAGAGAGTTCACAAACTCAAGTACTTACTGGGTAGGAAAAAGCTACTTCTCAATTACAAAGAGATAAAAGCGAGAAATCCTATATGCCAAAGGTTGACTAAAACCCACTTTTGCAGCAAGGATCAAATCACTGGATGACTATCACACCTACTGTTAAAACCTCTGAATTAGTTAATGGGCCTCAGATTAAAAGTCCAACTAAGAGTGTAACACTGGTTAATCCCTTAAACTGGAAAAAAATGGCTCAGGGAAAAAGAGGCTAAGGGTATGGCTCTCCCACAAAGCCTGAAAGCCCGTTACCCAGAAAGTAAGTTCAGAGAGGCATGCGAACAAGAAAGCAAAGAAACACAGCAAATCTAAGAAGTACATATTGACCAGATGTCACTTTCTGGTTACCTTCCTTGGGGAGGTGATGAGGACATTCTGCAGGTAGGAAAGCAAGTGAACTGAATATCTAGTGACCAGAAGGGCTGACTGAGTCATTCTTCTAACATTTTGTTAAATTTACTTACTTTAAAATCCCAGAAGAGCCAGAAATTATCTGTAAAGGAAAAGAGCAAGTAAATAAGATGCCATTTTCTCCTAGGGTTGATGCTTACAGAAGGAAAATGGATATTAACTCTTAAGCAGCATTATCGTTTTCCAATACTGAATGCAACTTTGTAATTACTGAGGTATTGTTTTAGTCCACTAAATAGTTGTCCAATCTTTCTCATCCAGGTTCCTTTGCAAGCCTCCCTTTAGAAATTAAAAAAAAAAAAAAATTAAGACTTCTACATCAAGGAGGTAAAGACAATATTACATGGTGGATTTATGTGAGTATACTCAGCTTTACTACTTACATTTACTAGGGCAAACTGCAGTCTAAGCTTGTTTCCTCAACAACATTCACATAGTAAATATTTGAGCCACATGCCAAGCACTGAACTAAATTCTAGGAATATAATTCCCTAGTCACAAAGAACTTAGTTTCATTTCTTGATTTGTAATATGTGGATAACAATTACCCAGCAAGCAGGTAAGGCAGGACCACTGTGAAGGTCAAAGGAGACTATGAAAGGGCTGTAAAGATCGTAAAACACTATACAAGTATTTATTCATCCAAACATTTATTGAAATGTCAGGCATTGTGCTAAGCACTAGATATAGCAGTGCGCAGGCATATATATGGTCCCAGCCCTTGTGAAGCTCACAGTCTAGCACTGATCAATAAGAAGGAACAACAAAGTGTGCTAAGTATATGGCTGGGGAAGAACAGGGTATTTAGGGAGTGCACAGTAGGGGCACCTAGTCTAGAGGGTATTGATGAAGGCTTCCTAGAGGAAGTGGCATATAAACTGAAACTTGAACAGCCGTATCCTAAGAGCAGTGGTGAAAGCAGAGGAGTGATGTGACCAGATATGTCTTTTGGAAAAATCTGGCTGCACTGTGAAAGGGATCACAACCAGAGAAATGGAGCCTGAGAAGGCCAGTGCTATAATATAGGTAGGTTGATGGCCTTGATCAGGATAGTAGCATTGTAGAATCAAGAAAAGTTTAGGCAACAGGCTTAACAGAAAGGTATGTGTGAGTGGATGCGATGGATGAAGAGGGAGTCATGGCTAACTGGGTTTGGGGCTTGGGTCAGGGCAACTGAATGGTTGGCAGTGGTGGTGCCATTTACTGAGAGAGGGACCAGGAAAGGAGGAGCAGGTTTGGGGGGCAAGGTCAAGGACATGTTGTGGTGCCTATGAGACAGCCAAGTGGACTTAAGTTAGCAATTAGATATAGGAATCAGGAAAGGTCTAGAAAGGAGATATGAATTTGGGAGTCATTTGCATAAAGTTGGTAAGTGAAGCCATGAAAGAAAAAAGAGATCAGCTACGGAGATGATGTAGAATAAGACAGTGTAAAACCAAATTTAAAAAATCCCAAGGACACAGATGTTTAAGGGAAAGAGGTGCCTGCAAAGAAGACTGAGAAAGCATACTTGGAGATGGTATCTCCCTGAAGCCAAACTAAACAAGTATTTAACGAAGGGTGGCCAGTGGTGTAAAGAGGGTAGGAATAGTGACAAGGACTTAGTAAGCTTGGTAGAGCAGTATCAGCAGCAATATGGGAAGAGTGGAAACAGACAAATCTTTTAAGAATACTAGTAGGAATGGGAGATATGAGGACATAGAGTTTTTTAAAAATAGTACTTATTTTAACTACATTCACTGATACAACAGGACTAGTAACAACTATTTTATAAAAAGAAATTTTTAAAGACTGCCATGCAGTTACAGAATTACTTAGTACAGAAAACAGTAAAATACACACTTTTTTCTTTTTTACAAAGACTAGTTTATGGCAATTCTCTATTGTTCAGGGTGAATTTAAAATTCTTAGCTTATGCCTCCCCCACATTCACTGACTATATATCTAATCTTATTATTACCTTAAGCAAAATATATAGTGGAACTTCACAAAATGTACAAGAGTTCAATATTTAAGGAACTGGGGTTAGAAAGCAGACGCAGCTTTCAGGTCTTCCAATTATCCTTTCAATAAAGTACCTGCCACGAAAGAGAATACTCCAAACTATTGGGAAATTACCGGTAGATTTTTGTTGTTGTTGTTTCGTTTTTCACTATGTTGTTTTTCCAGATATTTGTTTACTTCCTGTAAACCCAAATCTTGACCCTTCTTGCTAAGTATCTTAGTATTACGTTCTTTTCTGCCCTAAACCAATTATGTATAATAGAACAGAGCCTTTTAATCTGGTTCAATACCAATTACTGATTTATAAATGCTATTGTGAGCTACCAGAACCTAGCAAGGCCTTGATTGCATCTTACCAGCCAAACTTGGAATGTTGGAATTAGTTTCCCTTATCAAGTATTATCAGTCTTCCCAACTTGCCCTTCTAATTCTGCTTCTACCGGTAATTTGCCCTGTCCCTCGAAATATAAGAGGATCTACACAGGGGGTCTACTGGCACTTTGGGAGGAATAAGTCTTTATTGTGCTGTGCTGTCCTATGCACTGCGGGGGATGGGGTGTCGTTCACGCTGACATGCCAGCAGAACTTCCCTCAATAAGTGTGACAATTAAAACAGTCCCCTTTATGTCTCCCGACATCCTCTGGAAAGAGGGCATACTGTCTCTGGTTGAGAACCACTGGCAGAATTTTGGTTCTTGGGCTCTTTATGGCATCTATTTTGACAGCTCAGGCTTCAGTTCCTTCTAAATTCTTGTTTGTATTCTGGTTCCTTGAATTTGCTGAATTAGTGGCCACAGAAAAATGCATTACAATAGTTAAGACAGGACTTGAACCCAAGTTTTCAAATTGTACTTGAGAGGATCTCTAAGTTGGGTCCTCTTCTTAAATCATTTCACATATTTGGCTTTACTGTAAGATTTCCTTTTCATGGTTAACATAAGTTTGAAAATTACTGTTTTAGCACAAAGCAGATGTCTCACTTAGAAATACGGAAGTGCTACAATCTGTAAATACAGCTGCTTCTTGAGAGTTAAATATTTCCACTTGTGCACTGTCTTAAATACAAAATGTGTGGGATAGTGTCAAATTTATAATAAATCCATTTCTGGCAACAAACAACATTTGATATTATATCACTTTAAAATAAAGGGTTTCCTTTAAGCAGGATTTCTTTATAAAGCTGCAACACTCATGCAGATAGGACAAATTAGCTAAAATATCTCACACCTCCTGATCCTGGGATGCAAACATCTTTTTTTCCTCATCCTTTTTTGACAGGGCCAAACTGTCTAGAGTAGAAAAAAGAATTACTAGTGGGCAACCCCTAAGAGTCTATACTTACCGTAGTCCTTTAGTAGGCAAGCTCATAAAACAGCACCCAATTGTGAAAAATTCAGGGGAAACCTCCCAAAATTGGTTAGTCTGACCTCCAGACTGCAGGAAGCCTCCTAAACTAGCAATTAAAAAAACATTCTTGCTCCTCTGACTAAAATTTTACGTGCTTATTTTCTGTATTAGTAAAATCATTATCACTAGGGCAGGTGGGAGGGACGTGAGAGGGAGGAAATATGTCAATATTTACTTCAGACTCAGAAATATGTCTAAAAAAAATAGTCTCAAACATTCTGATAGTTCGACAAAATACCTCCACTGTATGTACGTTCCTCCTTTTCAGAAACTTCTGCACTTGCTATGTGAGTTTCTGCAAATTGGCTCAAACATATATTTAAGCAGTTGATAATTTCAGACTATATGCATCAGAATTTTAACTTTGTTAAAATAAGAGCTAAAGTTTCTTTGAAACACCTTAAAAACAGACTTCTAATTCAACTCACATTATTAGTACTAAATGTCTTTAAAAACAGTTATATCATAAAAGCAAAAGATAATGACTTTGCCATCAAATTAAGTTTAAAAAAAAGGTGTATGCATGTTTCAGTCCCATACTGCCTCTTGAGATGGAAAAAAAAAATGTCTGAAGAATTTGAATTGTGATCAATTTGGATGAATGTGGTGCTTTCCCACAATCCAAAATTAGTAAACTTGAAAATCAAACAGATGTTTGCTTTTAGAATTGGATTCTTGTTGAGTGTTTCAATGTTGTACTACAAAAGTTTATGGATTTGATTCATTTCTTCCTCTCACAAGATCATCCCAATGCGGTTCTATTTCAGTGGTGGCAATCCGAAACAGGGCATGGAGGTGTTCGTCTGTCAATGGCTGGCTCAAAGTGTGTTGGTTTCGAGTCAAATATGAAAAAGCCTTTTCACAGATTTTGCTACTATCAAACAAGGATGCCACCTTACAGGCAACCCCTTTGATAATCGGGTAAGATTCAGCAGACAATCCGGCATAGAACTGCCCTAAGTCTTTGGTTCTGTATTCGTTCCAAAGGTTACTATTTGCCTGAAGTTTTGTTAGCTCCACCCTTACTGATATAGGTGCATATTCAGGTTTAAAGCTAAATGGATTTGCAAAAAGTTCTAAGTCCTTTTTAATGAACTTGAGGTCCTTGAAATGTCTCTCAAACTCTTTTTGTAGGCGACAGATCACCACTCGATACCTATCAGGATCGAGTATTTTTTCGTCGTCTTGAATATGCCCTTTAAGCTCATCAACAACTTGGCTCAAGGCGGCAAAGTGTGTTAGATTTTTTTCCTCGATATGTCTCTGAAGTAAATTCAGCTTCACTTCAAAGGTACAAATATGGTCAAAGGCAGCAGCAGCAAAGACTTTACTCACTCTCAATAGTTCGCTGAGTTCTCGAAGGTGGTCCATAATATCCACCAAGAAGCCAAAGTCACAAAGCCATTCCTTGTCTGTGAAATGGACCGTTGTTGCCCCTATCGAAACCAAGAATGTTCTTATCTCTTTTCTTAAGGAAAATATTAGTTTTAAAGTCTTCCCTTTTCTAAGCCAATTGTTCAGACAGCGTCCATTAACCCTTTCACCGTGCTCTGATTCAGATTCAGTTAGTAAAGCCTGAAATTCCGGCCGCCTAACGCCTCTGGTCTTAATCAAAACTATCCATTCAGATATGGCATTTACGATCTGATTAACATCTACATCGTAGGAGCTCAACAGTTCCAAGTGAAGAAATCCTGAATAATGGATCACATTCCAACAGTTGGGGCTTACAGCCTTTTCTCTCATGTATGACACCAGTCCTGAGTTCTCACCAATCATCCTCAGAGTGTGGGTCGTGGTCAGTCCAACCATCCGCTGCAGGCTAAGCCCTGCCGTCTGCAGGGCCTCAAGGATTGCCGCCATGAGGGCACCAACACTGAAATGATGAGTCAGGTTGATTATGGTCAGAAGCTCTTCTTGCACCTCCAAATCGTGGCCTACGCCGCGGACAAAGACCAGGAGGTAGTTTTCATAGGCCACAAAAGCCTGGTCGTCCAAGGCAAGGGAATAGGCTTTAAAGTCCTTGGCTCGGTTAAAAAGCTGACTGCGTAGATTTTGGTTAATGTCCAGGACCCTCTGCCGCGTGATCTCCGGAGATAAATCAATGCCATCCAGAACGCTTACGTGATCGGGCAGCACATCTCTCAGCATCACCTCCATGCACCGGTGCACAAAGTCCCCCTCGCCCCAGCCGCAACCCTTCAAGGCCAAGAGGCGGGCGAGCCCGAGACCTGCACGAGCAGCTCTCTCCTCCGGAGTGAGCGGGGCGGCCTCGGGCAAGTCGCCCTGACGCAGACGCTCCACCAGGGCCGCGCGCTCGCCCTCCGCCACATACCGCTCGTAATAGTCGTGCTCGGCCTCGTAGTGGTGCCTGACGTCGGGTTCGCCGGTGGCTACGACCAGGCGGCGACACACCAGGCACAGGGCGCCCTCGCCCTCCGGAGCCTCCACCACTAGGTACCGCTGGGTCCACTCGGCCCGGAACCCCCGAGACTCGTCGATTTCCATTTTGCTCCTCTTGGGCGTCATCCACATTTCACGGGAGAGCACAGGAGCTGGGCAGACCTCCGGGAGGCCGCAAGGAGAGGGGAGGAGCAGGAGCGAGCCGCAATCGCCTCCTCCAGTCTGCGCCAGATCACCCCAGCTGGGGACACCAACCTGCGGCTCCGACACTTCTGTTCCTATTGGCTGGAGATTTCGTATTCCTCAGCCCCAGACATGAGCCAATAGGAAGAGTGGACAGCGATTTTTAGTGCGCAGGCGCACATCCTTCTAGCGCAAAGTGAACTGAAGCCGCTTTAGGGCGGGACTAAGTGAACCGGAACTTACGGACTTGACTGGCATTCAAGCTGCCCAATCAGTAGCTCACTGTCCCGGAAGTGGCGCTGCCGCTAGAGGGTGGGGCAGGATGGCGTCAGCAGAGTTGATGGAGAGATGTGGGCACGAAGCTCTAAGGGGATTGGCTGAAGGCACTTCCAGTTAGCTTCTCGCCGTGACTCGGGCTCCTCTGGCGCCAAAATGTCGCTGGTAGCGGGGGTTATCCGGCGGCTGGACGAGACAGTGGTGAACCGCATCGCGGCAGGGGAAGTTATCCAGCGCCCGGCTAATGCCATCAAGGAGATGATAGAGAACTGGTACGAAGGGAGTCAAGGCTTCCTTAGAGGCTACGACTTAACGGGCCGATGCTCAGGATAGGGCGGACACGCCTCCCTGCCCGGAGCCAAGGCGTGTGCGGCGCAGGGCCGCGGCGGCGGAGGCCGGGGGTCTTGCCTTCGCCCCTCACGGGACCTCGAGCGTCCTCGCAAGACTTTAGGATTGTTGCGAGGCAAGGAGAGGGTTACACAATATTTTCATGTTGCCGTTAAGAGAAGTCCTTTAAAAATTATATATGCGGAAGGTGCAAATTTTTAAATGTATAAAAATTTTATAATTTAAAAAGGGAAAAATACTTCCTTCATCCTTCAGAGGATACTATGTGTTATCAGTTTCTTGCTTATTCCAGAAGTCATCCATCTACATTCAGAAGTACAATTCATTTTGAGGTTTTTTTTTTTTTTTTTTTTTTGCGGTACGCGGGCCTCTCACTGTTGTGGCCTCTCCCGTTGCGGAGCACAGGCTCCGGACGCGCAGGCTCAGCGGCCATGGCTCACGGGCCCAGACGCTCCGTGGCATGTGGGATCTTCCCAGACCGGGGCACGAACCTGCGTCCCCTGCATCGGCAGGCGGACTCTCAACCACTGCGCCACCGGGGAAGCCCCCCATTTTGAATTTTATTCTAAATAAATTGCTGGGATTTTAGGAGAGGACGGTGGACTTGGGGTTTAACTTGTGATTCCCTATTGCCAAGTGATTGACCCCACTTAGGATTTTCCTGCCCTTTACTTTTTGCGGGGTCACTTTAAAGATATCTGATTTTATGGATTCTGAAGTTTAGAACTGTCACACAAACCTTGCGGAAGGAAGAGATTAAAAACGTGGAAAGAAAGTTGGGTGTAAACTTTCAAAAGGAGGCTCATAATGTACCTAAACGTTATGTCAGATCCTTTGTGTTAAAATGCATTGATGTTAATAAAATCTATACGTTAAAAGGAAAAAAATGTCCCAGCGAAGATTGGTAGATTTGTAAAGGGATTGTTGTGAAAACACAAACAACCATCGTGGGTAATGGGACTGAAAGAACAGTGGGTCTGAAAGGACCATTGAGAGAAAGGAAGAGAATTAGAAGGTAGACAAAAGAAGGAACAGGGAGACTGGGGACTGTTTCTCCTTTTGACTTTAAATTCACAAAGGCTGGCTTTTGTTTCTACAGTGTTAGAATTAACTGACAGAACGATTTGGGCCTGTTACTGTACTGTGCCAGAAGACTACAACACTACACATATTAGATCAGTGGATTATAATTCTCTAAGCAGAGATTTTGTATGGAGTCCAGTTATGCTCTTTTTAATACGTAAGTCAAGACGGCTAAGCACAACTTCAATTCAGGGGCTTCTGGGAAAGATCTTTAATATTTAAGTAACTTACTATCTTATTTCTGAATAAAGAATTTTCTGTGTGAGGAGGAGGAAACTTCTCTTTCTCATGCAGCCTCAGTCTGGATTTATTTTCTCTAGCTCTGTAGGTGCTCTATGCTTGTAGGTTACTCTTTAGAGGAATAAAAAGATGTATTGACTTCTTAAAGAATTTTCTGCACTGCCATTTTTTCTTTCCCCCAACATAAATATATTTGCGTAAAGAAAATAATAGAGAAAAACGTATAGAATTTTTTTTAATGACATTTTATAAGGGTCATTTAGGAACGTGAGGCTGAATAAAGTTTGAGTAACAGATGGTAGAATTAGTTAAAAAGTAGGTAAGAAAGAGGCATGTGCTAAAAGGTCCCACTTCTAACTTCCCTTTCTTTTTTTCCTAGAGGAACAGAAATGTTGCTGAATGTCCTATTGGAAATGATGGTTCCCCCCTCCGTCCCTCTCTTCCTTCCCTCTCTCACACAGCATGTAAACTGATAACAATGTAGTCACAGAGCCTGCGAGACAAAGGAAGACACACTGAGTCTTATATTTGTCTGGAATTTGTTCTTATCCCTTGACTCGTATTAAAATATGTGCATTAAAGGAGTTGCAGACTAATAAATTATTATTTTTTGTTTGATTTGCCAGTTTAGATGCAAAATCCACAAGTATTCAAGTGGTTATTAAAGAGGGAGGCCTGAAGTTGATTCAGATCCAAGACAATGGCACCGGGATCAGGGTAAGGAAAACCTCAGAGCAGCAGGATGTTTGTGTGCTTCGTGTGCTACATCTGCAGGAAGTGGCAGGACTTCTCCCTATTCTGGAAACTTTAGGCTTTTATGGATGGAATTGTTTGAAAAATAAATATTTATTGAGTACCTATTCCTTGCTGGGTACTGTTCAGGAGAATAAGGAGGTCAAGGAGCAAGTCATGAAACTTTAAAGGTTGAGTGTCCTGAGCAAAGAGAACAATACACACAAAAACCACGAAATGGAAGCTTGCATGACACACTTAAGGACTAGCAAGGGGGTTGGTGTGTCTAGAATGCGTGGTGGAGGGAGTGGAAGCCTAAAAGGAAATGAGGTCTGAAGGATAACCAGGCTGAGCATGTAGGACCTTGTAGGATGTTGTAAAATATTTGGCTTTTACTCTGGATGAGGTGGGATACTCTAGAGGTTTTGTTTGTTTGTTTGTTTGTTTGTTTGTTTGTTTTTGCGGTACGCGGGCCTCTCACCGTTGTGGCCTTTCCCGTTGTGGAGCACAGGCTCCGGACGCGCAGGCTCAGCGATCAGGGCCCACGGGCCCAGCCGCTCCGCGGCATGTGGTATCTTCCCGGACCAGGGCACGAACCCGTGTCCCCTGCCTCGGCAGGCGGACTCTCAACCACCGCGCCACCAGGGAAGCCTGTACCTATAGATTTTTAATAAAGAAGTTTTCTAATACAGTAATGATTTTTGTAAAATCTGTGAGCCTGGGTGGGATCATCAAGACAGTGAGTGTAGACAGAGCAGAGGTCCAGGGATGGAACTGTGAATTATCCACTCTCAGGGGAGATGAGACAGAAGCAGCAAACGAGGCTGAGGAATGAGGCGAGAGAGGAAGAAGGAGCAGCAGGGCCGAGAGGAGTTCTGGATGTCCAGAGAGGAGGCTCCTGCTGACTTAGAACTCTTCTCCCAAGAGGAATGTCTTCCTGGATTCAATCAAGAAAAGGGAAATTTAAAAAGATTTGGAAAAATGAGTGACATAATTATTCACTGATTTTTTTGCACCTTCTAGAAAGAAGATCTGGAGATTGTGTGTGAGAGGTTCACCACAAGTAAACTGCAGTCCTTTGAGGATTTAGCTCATATTTCTACCTATGGCTTTCGGGGTGAGGTAAGCTGAGGATTGAAGAAATGTGTAAAACATCCTCCTGTGATGACATTTCTGCCACTTGTCAGCATATGTTTCTCAGCAGGTCAATAAGACATGATACTTTTTACTTGTTAAATATATGCAAATTTAAACAAACTTAGATTCAATTTTCCAAAACTGAGAATTGTTCATAAATACTTTTTAAAATTAATTAATTATTTTATTTTATTTTATTTTATTTTATTTACTTTTTTAACATCTTTATTAGAGTATAATTGCCTTACAATGGTGTGTTAGTTTCTGCTTTATAACAAAGTGAATCAGCTATACATATACATTTATCCCCATATCTCGTCCCTCTTGCGTCTCCCTCCCTCCCACCCTCCCTATCCATAAATACTTAATACACCATAAACTGTATCTACAGAGACCCCCCAGGTCTCTTGATGGAAGAAGATAGCACCATCTACCAAGTTTTCTTGTCCAAAATCAAATGTGAATCTTACCAATACTTAGATCCAAGTACCCATATACAGAAAAATACAAGGAGCAAGGGAGCATGGTAAATGGTACTGAGACTGGAAATCACATGATAAAAGACTTGTTTCCTGTAAAGTAAACTGCATGGGGGAGAAAAGATAAAGGAGGAAGAAGCATAGATTAGAAGGGATTTAAGAGGCATGTGAACCAGCTCCAATGTATTGATCTTACTTGGATCCTGATTTGCACAAACTAAAACTTTTTTGAGACAGATATTTGAACACAGATTGGTTATTTGATGGTATTAAGGAGAAAGTACTGTTAAATTTCTTGGTATAAAAATAGTTTCATCGGTTTTTTTTTTTTGAGACCTTTTAAGTTATATTCTGAAATATCTGTGAATGAAATTATATGTATCATAGGGATATATTAAATAGAAAATGGATAAAAATAGTATCTTACATTTTTATGACAATACTCTGTGGATATAAAGATATCATTCAATATATGTAGGGCAACATAAATTGTAATGGCTACATACTGTTCTTTTTTTTTATAAACTTATTTATTTTTGGCTGCATTGGGTCTTTGTTGCTGCGCGTGGGCTTTCTATAGTTGCGGCGAGCAGGGGCTACTCTTCGTTGCGGTGCGCGGGCTTCTCATTGCAGTGGCTTCTCGTGTGGAGCATGGGCTGTAGACGCATGGGCTTCAGTAGTTGTGGCACACGGGCTCAGTAATTGTGGCTCACAGGCTCTAGAGCACAGGCTCAGTAGTTGTGGTGCACGGGCTTAGTTGCTCCACGGCATGTGGGATCTTCCCGGACCAGGGATCAAACCCGTGTCCCCGGCATTGGCAGGCAGATTCTTAACCGCTGCGCCACCAGGGAAGTCCCTGTTCTATTACTTGTACATACTGCAGTCTATTTATATAATTTCCTGTTGAACATTTATGCTCTTTGCCATTTTTTTCGTGTTTAATGCTCTGGTGAATATTTATGTACATACAATGTGTTTTGTTCAGTTATTTCCTTAGGATAAATTTATAGAAATAACATTCGTGAGTAAAGATATGTATCCTTTTCAAGTAGTTTGTATTAGTTTCTTATTGCTGCCCCCAAAATGACCACAACCTTCGTGGTTTAAAGCAACACAGATTTGTTATCTTACAGTTCTGGAGGTTAGGGGAAATGGGTGTCACTGGGTCTCACTGTGCTAAAATCCAGGTGTTGGCAGGGCTGTATTCCTTTCCTCAGTTTCTGAGGTACCAGAGAAACTGTTTGGAGTAGTTATTTGGGGGACAAGAGAGCCAGGGTGGGGGAGGGGAATGGGGCCAATTACTTTTCATTTTAGGCCTTTCTGTAGTTTTTGGATTTTTTATCATGTGAATGTAGTTTATTTTTATTTGACTTATCTATTTATTTTATTCTATTTTATTTTTTGGCCTCTCTGAGCGCCTTGCGGGATCTTAGTTCCCCAACCGGCATCAAACCTGGGCCCTGGCAGTGAAAGCGTCTGAGTCCTAACCACTGGACCACCAGGGAATTCCCTGTTTGATTTTTTTAAATTAAAAGGCAGCTGTGACCCAGTCACTGCAATTTCGATCAAATCCGGGTAGTCTCAAGCACCCTCTGGCTCACAGTGAGCCCCAGGTTGTTCCAGGTAGGGGCAACATCAGACTGTGTACCCTGAGGCCCCCCTGACTTTAAGTAGGCCTCAGGTCAGCCCTAGCAAAGCAGTTTCATTCTGGCTTTGCAACTTTCTGAGTCAGTTCCTAAGCGCATGGCCTCCTGGAGGCATAGCCCAGCTGTAGGGTATCTTTGGGTTTGTAATTAAATAGGGAAGATTTATTGAGGGATTGCTGTGTGCCATCCATGGTTCTCAGCCCTTTGTGTGTATTAACCCTTTCACTCTTAACAACTCCGTAGAGTAGGTTCTATTATTATTATTACCATGTTGTACATATGAGGGAACTGACAGACTTTAAGAAACATGACCAGGGCACACAGCTAGGAAGTGTCAGAATGGGGAATTGAGCCCTGGCAGTTTGACTCCAGAGTCTGTGTTCCTGTCCTCTTGCTCCAGTGCCGGTACAAAGGCCCCTGAAGCATCAGGACCATCTGCCAGTGGCCCTTTCTTTTCCTGGCGTTGGGTAGCATTGTAGTTTTGGATGTATTTAAAGTCCTTCCTTACCACAGGTCGCAAAATCATTTACATTTTTAAAAAAATAAATTTATTTAATTAGTTTATTTATTTTGGCTACATTGGGTCTTCATTGCTGCGTGTGGGCTTTCTCTAGTTGCAGCGAGCAGGGACTACTCTTCGTTGCGGTGCGCAGGCTCTAGGCACGTGGGCTTCAGTAGTTGTGGCACGTGGGCTCAGTAGTTGTGGCTCGTGGGCTCTAGAGCACAGGCTCAGTAGTTGTGGCACACGGGCTTCATTGCTCCGCGGCATGTGGGATCTTCCTGGACCAGGGCTCAAACCTGTATCCCCTGCATTGGCAGGCGGATTCTTAACCACTGCGCCACCAGGGAAGTCTCATTTACATTTTTAATGATGAAAATTCGCTCAATTACATACACCAGGGACATCCAGCTAGGACCTGATCTCTGAGCCTGCGCCATGGTCCTTGTTAATGAACTGAGTCTACCGCAGCTGTATTCACTGTCTCCTGAGATGCTGTCACACACACCCCATCACAGTGCCTGGGTCGCATTTTTTTTATGCTATGGTGTCCTTGGGAAAGGTGATACAGATTCCAAAGGGCTAGCAAACCAATCCTGATTTTAAGGGGAAAAAAATGGTCTTTTTTTTTCTTTTAATTTGTTTAGTCTTAATTGCATAATTAAAAAATATTTATTTATTTATTTGGCTGGGCTGGGTATTAGTTGCGGCATGCGGGATCTTCGTTGCCCGGTGTGGGATCTTAGTTGCGGCATGTGGAATCTAGTTCCCTGACCAGAGGTCGAACCCGGGCCCCTAGCATTGGGAGCACGGAGTCTTAACCACTGGACCACCAGGGAAGTCCCTGCATAATTTTAAATTTATATATATATATTTTAAACTTTATTTATTTTTGGCTATGTTAGGTCCTTGTTGCTGCACGCAGGCTTTCTCTAGTTGCGGCAAGCGGAGGCTGCTCTTCGTTGAGGTGCTTGGGCTTCCCATTGCGGCGGCTTGTCTTGTTGCGGAGCACGGGGTCCAGGTGCGCGGGCTTCAGTATTGTGGTACGAGGGCTCAGTAGTTGTGGCACACGGGTTTAGTTGCTCGGCGGCATGTGGGATCTTCCCAGACCAGGGCTCGAAACCATGTCCCCTGCACTGGCAGGGGGATTCTTAACCATCATGCCACCAGGGAAGTCCCTAAATTTATATTTCTAAACATAAAATTGCTTACAGAAAACAGTTTTGAATAATAGTATACAGCACTATCTATTTGCAGTGTTTCCATTATCCATTTCTGAAGGCAGGCTTTAAACTTGTTAGAAGACAAATCATTTAGACTATTAAATACACCTATAACTCTACACCTGAACACAGTTGCTATTAAGGTTAACGTTAATGCTTGGGGGTGAGGAATTCCCTGGTAGTCCAGTGGTTAGGACTCGGTGCTCTCACTGCCGAGGGCCCAGGTTCAATCCCTGGTTGGGGAACTAAGATCCTACTAGCTGTGCGGTGTAGCCAAAAAAAAAACCAAAACACAAATGCTTGGGTATGTTTCCTTTTGGACTTTTATATATATATTTTTTCCCTTGTTCGAGTAATTATGCTACAGAATCAACTCAATAGCTTCCTTTTTTTTTTTAAAAAAAAAAAAGTCATCAAAGCGAGTGCTCATTGTTGCCATTTGTTAATACAAAACAGAAGAGGCAATTGAGATAACTTCTCCATTAATGATGAGATGGGGTGACCCAGCAGTGGGTTTTTCTTTCATTCCATTTCCTTTTTTTTCCTTAGGCTTTGGCCAGCATAAGCCATGTGGCTCACGTCAGCATTACATCCAAAACAGCTGACGGGAAGTGTGCATACAGGTATAGTGCTGTCCTCTGCTATGTGTATAAATTCGTCCTGAAATGTGCTTTTTGCCTGTATCTCAAAGTAATCCTATCTGAACACCAATGTTATCTTTTTTGGCCTAGATCTTGGGTAACTTTTCTTTCCTGCCTTTGGATTAGTTGATAATCCACAGGGATCATCATAGGTAATAATCTTACTTTATGGACTCGTGAAAGGTACGATGTAACAGATTACAAGTGCCTAGCAAGGTGTCTGTTACACAGAGGAATTCTGAGTCCGTGGGAGCTGTGATGTCATTCTGCCCCTTTGCCCTTTGTCAGGATGTCGCCTTGGCCTGATTATGGGGCTGTGGCTGGGGTGCTGAAGGATCCTGGTTCCTTAGCTGCTCTGAGCCCCCCCGCCGCACCTTCCCACAGGTGGCCACTGGCTGTCTCTTATGTTGGCACAGTTTTCAGAGGCTGTTGAATGACCTTGGAACAGAACAAAGAGGGGATTCAGGGAATCAAAATCACACCTTTGTTTTCATAAGCACTGGCCATTCCCTAGTGAAAGATGGGTACTGAGTGTCTAATTCACGCCAAAAAACAGAATTTTTTTTTTATCCTACAGATTGTTAGTTTATATAGAAAACAGCTTCAACAAAGGGCAGTTCTGCCTGTTTCTCAGCCCTCTTTAACAGTTGAGTGTGTGCAGTAATGGAAGATGGAGCATTTCAGAGTCTGCAGCACTGGTGCTAGGGCGGGTTTACTCGATGCAAATTGTAATGGCCCTAGGACCTAGCTGGGCTGATATGATTAGTGTCCCTTCTGACAGACTGGGGGGCTGCTTGTGAGGGAATGTCTTCCGAAATAGTCTGGGACACAGGTTCCATTTCTTTGCCTTTGGGGTGTTATGCCCCTGCTTGGGACCTCTAGTAGCTCTCCTTCTGTGGCAGGATGAAATCGAGTCATTGTCATAGCAACTAGCACCCTCCCAATGCACTCAGTCCATCTTCCCAGCCTCTCCCCTCCACACATCCTCAGCTGCTGCATATTCTAAAGCTTCTTTGCTTTTGTTTATGTTTTTCCCCTCCTGGATGGTCTTCCCTGTTCTCTCCACCTGAGATTATACTGCTTCAGAGCCCAGGTGAATTGTCATCTCTTCTGTGACACTTCCCCCACCCCCACCCCCACCCCAGGCTAAATGTTTTCCTACTCTGGATCATGTAGCACCTTGTTCTACACTTAAGGGAAAAGTCTATCCCCTCACTAAATCAAGAACCTCCCAAGGCCTGCCTTTATTACAGGGCATTTACAGGCCTGATAACATGGTAGCCCCTCAATAAATGATTGCAGAATGATTGAAAAAAATTTTACAGTCATCTTAGGCAATGACAAAACTATTGTTTGTAGCCCAGAACTCATGAACTAAAAAGCAATATTTGCCAAAAAAACCCCAAAAAACAAAAAATGGATTTTCCCCCCTCCTTTGGTATCCGGTTAGAATGGTTATGGAAGTGGAAAAATAGAGGAAACCGGTAACTAAGACAATTTATAACATGGCTATATTTTAATCTATTGTTGGTGTAATTTACTTTTTTACTCTTCGGGTAAGTTTCTGTTCTTTTTTTTGTTAGCTCTCAGTAATCTCTTATGTTTTCTGATAGAGCACATTACTCAGATGGAAAGCTGAAAGCTCCACCTAAACCATGTGCAGGCAATCAAGGGACCCAGATCACAGTAAGAGTGGTACACGGGAGGGGAAATTTTTGAAAGAGAGCTTTGTATAAATATTGAAGTAAAAAACAAAATTGTCTTTGAGTTCTCAAAGGATTAAAAAAATGAATATTTACTAGTTAATGGGAGCCCCAAGATATCACCCTGTAAGAAAGAGAAATGATTATTGACTTTTGTGGCATGGCAGCCTGCCCACCGCCTCCTTTTTTTTTTAAGAGGCTGGGAGTTTCTTCTCTTGAGACCACAGAAGTCTGTGGCAGGGTAGCTGGCATTGAAAGAACCTTAAGCTTGGCTCCAGTTGAGAAGTCAGAGTCTTAGCCTTGCCACTCAGTGGTTGTGTGTCCAGAGGCAAGTCATTTAATGTCGCTTAACCTCACTTTGCTCATCTATCAAGGAAGGATGTAATGAAGAATATCTGCCACTCACAGGGCTCTGAGTAACAGATTGTATCATTAATTAGGAGAAAGTCTGTTACACTGCCTTACTTCTGTGGTGCCACATTTAGTCTCTTCCCGTTCCGAAATCCCATAAAGCACCCCACTGTCATGTACACATCCCACCCTACCACCCTCAGCCCCAGCCAGAGCACATCTCCTCGAAGGTTCCAAGCCCTGGGCTTGATGAGGCAGGTGGAGGGGGTGGTGGGGGCCGAAATGAACGTGTACTTCGCAGTGCACGTTAAGGGGGAATCCTGTACCTGGGACCACAGTGTAATTTCCAAGAACCCCTAAAAGATCTGATAATTATTCTTAGTTTGCAAAATAGGTTTGAATGTCATATGGTATTGTAATTGTTTATAAGTTTATGTTTGCCCCACTAAATCTTGTGCTATTCTGGGCAGTACTGTGCTTCATTTGTCTTCTTATTCCCAGCATAAGGCAAAGAGCCTTGACACAGAGGTAGCCCCCAGTACCTATCTGAGAAATCAGTGAGTGAAGCGGGAGGCAGGTGAAATATCCCTTCTTTCTTTTGTTAAGGCTGCCCCATCTCTTGCCCCTCCCCTAATGCTTAGAACTGTGCTGGTGGTAAATGTAGTTGGATTCTCTGCCTTAAGACCCAGCTTTATTTCCATCTATTTCTGTGAGTTTACAAGAAAAATTAATCTTCTATTCAGGTAGAGGACCTTTTTTACAACATATCCACAAGGAGGAAAGCTTTAAAAAATCCAAGTGAAGAGTATGGGAAAATTCTGGAAGTTGTCGGCAGGTACAGTCCAAAATCTGGGCGGGGGTCTCTGAATCACTCTCTCACCAAAGGAATGTGTTCCGCTGCTCAGAAATTGAGAACAGTTGCTGAGCTAGATGGTAAGCAGCAGTACTAGCCTACAGATTGTTTCTGGTCAAGGTTTAGTCACCAGTTCTGGGTTGTCTTTCATGTCCCCAGGAGAGAGCAGGAGTTGGTCTCTGTATCAGTGAGGGTCCTTTGGTGGCAGGCAAAACAAACTGACTGTACTAACTTGAGCCCAAAAGACGTTTATTGAAAGGCGAGGAGTGACTCAGCAAGTGGAAAGAAGTGTGTGGACGGCTGCTCCTTGGGGAGAACAAGAAGCAGGGTGGCTTCAGGGATTTAATACAGTGGCCCTGCTCCAACTGTTTTCATTCCTTTCCTGACTCTGCTCAAGAGCCTGTCTCCTGGGAGAGTGCATCTTATTGGCATAGCCTGGGTCCCCCCATCGTGTGCCCACATTTGTGGGGAGAAGATTTCTTGACTGGCAGTCTAAGGATATATCAAGTGAAATGGGGAAGAGGTAGTGTCCCAAAGGAAGACTAGGGGCTGTTAACAGATTGAGAAGGGACTCAGGGCAGGTGAAAACAACATTATGTCCAGGATTGACTTAACCTGCTAGTACAGTGGCCCCAGCATGGCTCTCTGAGCCTGCGTGTCCTTGAATTGTAACAGAGGTGTGTTAACTATTTCTCAGTATTGCTACAAAAATTAAAATCAGTAAAACATTTACCTCTATTAAAGTGGAACAGACACATCAAGTTTTTTTGCTTTTTTTCCCCTGGAATCGTATGAATCAGTATCACAATATTAATTAGCTCCTGGAAATAGAGGAGTTCTGGTTGGCTGTTTTTAGTTCTAGGTGTGATAAGTGAACTAATTGTTACTGAATAAGTGCGTTTGGTTAGACACAATCCTCCAGGTCCTGAGGCCCATGGAGGGAGGAGTAGTAAATGATAGCCAACCAAGAAAAGGCTGGGAGATACTAGGACAGGACCTCGGGGGAGAAGAAGCGGGTGGGGAGGGCGTGTGTTGGGGACTCTGAGACAGAACAACAGAGTGCAGGGGGTGTTCAGGCTACATTCTCAAGATGTCTTTGAGGCAACCCAGATCTTTTGAGTTTGTGAAAATAAAACTGTAGGCAACGAGGAGATTGTATTGAAATATCCTTGAGTCTAGTCAGCAACGTATAGAAGCAAAGTTTTTTGTTTTTTATTCGATTCTGCCACATTTAGCATTGATATCTTCATGTCGTCTCTGTTGGCTTATTTTCCTGTGGGTAAAATATGACATTTAAAGATACTTTTGTTTGTATATATATTTGTTTAGATTACTTAACCAGTTTGTTTAACTGAAATGGGGCATGTACTCTGCATTTGGCCACTCTTTTTTTACTGTTTTGTTTTTTTCTCTGCCAGGTATTCAGTACACAATTCAGGCATTAGTTTCTTGGTTAAAAAAGTAAGTTCTTGATTTATAGGGGATGGTTATGTATTGTAAAAGAAGAAAGGATTTTTTTATAGTTGCCCGTGGAGATGAGGTTACGGTGTTTCAGTCAGCCCTGTGAGACAGTAAGTTGGATCTTCTGTTCTGTTTATCAGCAAGGTGAGACGGTAGCCGACGTCAGGACACTGCCCAATGCCACAACCGTGGACAACATTCGCTCCATTTTTGGAAATGCTGTTAGCCGGTATGTCGATAATTTATATTTTTAAAACTCTGCGTTCCGTCACATTATTTTGGAATCTGTTAACACCTGCCTTAAGAGTTTGCTTTAACCAAATATGCAGGCTTGTTTTCATGCTTCAGGCTTAGTGTCATGTTTCAGATTATTTCATGGAATCAACCCTTCTTGGGTGCATGTCATCTCCTAGATGCTCTGGCTATGAATCAGTGTGTTCTCTCTAGATCTCTGCCTTCAAAATATCTCCAGTATAGGAGAATTCTTCCAGTGCTCCCTCTTGTCCTTGTATTTTCATTATCATCACTTTAGGATTGCATTTATTATCATTCAACATTTATTAATTGCCTCCTATATTCCAGTCTTTGTGTCAGAAGTTAAGGTTATAAAGACAAATAAAATGTTTCTGCCCTTAAACATTTGCCTGTCTGGTGGCAAGCAGTTTTGTGTCACCAAACCTTCATTGTCAAGGAAAGCCTAAGCGGGAAAATTGCTTGTATTATTATAGATTTTTCACGGCACTCCCTTCTGTGGGTGAAAACCACTGTTTCTATCACAGATCCATAGCTAAATCTCAGGACTTTGCAAAGCCCAAAGTTCCTGTGTCATAATCTGAGGGGAAAAATACTAAGAGCCTTCTATATGCCAGGTGTGCACCAGATGCTGGGGGGGGTGGGGTACACAGATGAACTAGATAGCCCCTGACTTCACTTTTTCCAATAACCTTAAAAGCAGGAGCAATAGTCCTAGAACTCAGTTTTCTACTTTGAAGGACAAATTACTCACTCTTGGAATAAAACCATGTTCCTAGCTATGGAACAGTCAATTTGCTTTTAATTACCCTTTTCTTACTAATTAAGTATTAAGGAATTGTTTTTTCAGCTGTGCTCCCAGAGCAAAAAGGGAGCTCTGTTGTACAGTGAAACTTTTAGGAGCTCATTGACCAAATTTTAAGACTCAGAATTAGTTGTTATGAAATTCCTAGGGACTGTAAGAGAGCAGCAGTTCCCAAAATATGTTTCCAGAACACCAGCCTCTTTTTTGGGGAAGAGAGGGTTTGCTGGTTCACCGTGTGGTGGAAGAAAGGCGAGCTGTGCCCTCTACTCAGATTGGGAGCACACACCACTGCCTGCAAAGCATCCTCCATCCATCCAGCAAGTGCTTAATGAGCAAGTGCTCCTTGCTGGGTGCTGTGCTGTGTGGTAGAGATATTCAGTAGGGAATAAAGCAGAAAGGATTCTTGCCATCAGAGGACTCATATTCTAGTTGGAAAGACACAGGAAATAATTATTCCATTCATTAGTGACTGTGCTATATGCCTTAAAGGAAAAGTATAAGGTGGGGGGATCTCCTGTGGTTGGGGAGAGGGATTGTCATAGAAGGCTCTTTGAGGAAGTGGTCCCCAAGTTACGGGGGATAAAGAGGAATTAATTAGCTAGCAGTGGGAGCTTTCCAGGCAGAGGGACCAGCACTTGTGAGGCCCTCTGGCAGAAATGCATGTGGCTTGTGGGAGAACCTCCTTTCACCTGTTAGCCTCCCCTCCCCATAAACACACTCTGGGGAGCACCACACAGGAGCCCCGTCGTGGTGCCCATCAGCAGAGTGAGGAATTCAGCAGAGATGAGTTCTTTGGAATCTCATCTTTGGGACTTAGTTACTAAGATACATAAAAGTTTCGGCAAAATAAGGTCTCAGAGCCTGGACTTGCTGTGTCCTAGCAGTGACGGTGACGCTTGGCATGTAACATATTATAAGTGCTTGAAAACACTAGCTAGGTGGGTAGGTGGGTGGATGGATGGACAGACGGATGGATGGGAGGGCCCCGGGGATCTCAGTGAACCAAGTCGCAGGGGTCCACATTTGGCAGTCAGTTTATGGGAAGGAGCCCTGATTTTTCCAACTCTGATTCTTTAGAAAGTGTGAATTTTCCATTTTTTTCCCAAAGCCTCAAAATTTCTCTTTTCCAATCAGAGAATTGATAGAAGTTGGGTGTGAGGATAAAACCCTCGCCTTCAAAATGAATGGCTACATATCCAATGCAAACTACTCGGTGAAGAAGTGCATCTTCTTACTCTTCATCAATCGTAAGTGAGAAAGAGCCACGTGGGGAAATCTATCCACAGGGAACTTTAGGGGGCCATGGAAAAATTCCTCATGGACAGGTTTGATTACACCCGTGGAAACCTCATGCCGAAATGTGGTTTAATTTCTTCCCTTAGTCTGCTCAGCCCTCTCACATGTGCTCATTGTTGGCTGACAGTTGGAGAGTCTGGTTCTTGCCTGTGAGAGGGTGCCCAGGAGACGGTATCCCAGGTCCCTGGGAGCCAGTTCAGCCTGCTCGCCTGCTGGCCTCAGAGCCTTTACCAGCAGGCCCTGGGCAGATCTTTGTTCTCTCCTTATATCAAGGCCCACCATCAGAAATTGCACAGCAGGATACAGGGAGGGGGTATCTCAGGTGCAGGCAGTATTTGTTTTTTTTAATTGAAGTATAGTTAATTGGGAGTTCCCTGGCGGTCTAGTGGTTAGGACTCAGTGCTTTCACTGCCATGGCCTGGGTTCAATCCCTGGTTGGGGAACTAAGATCCCATGAGCTGCACGTAGCGGCCAAAAAAAAAAAGAAGTAGTATAGTTGGTTTACAGTATTGTATTAGTTTTAGGTATACAGCAAAGTGAGTCAGTTACACATCTATATATATATTTTCAGATTCTTTTTCATTATAGGTTATTACAAGATACTGAATATAGTTCCCCGTGCTATACAGTAAATCCTTGTTGTTTGTTTTATATATAGTGGTGTGTATTGGTTAATCCCATGCTCCTATTCTTCTCCCCACTTTCCCCATTGGTAACCATAAGTTTGTTTTCTGTCTGTGAGTCTTTCTGTTTTGTAAATAAGTTCATTTGTATTATTTTTCAGATTCCACATGTAAGTGATATCATATAATATTTGTCTTTCTCTGACTTCACTTAGTATGGTAATCTCTAGGTCCATCTGTGTTGCTACAAATGGCAGTATTTCATTCTTTTTTATGATTGAGTAATATTGTGTATATACATATATACACCACATTTTCTTATTAAAAAAAATTATTTATTTGGCTGCGTCAGGTCTTAGTTGCAGCATGTGGGATCTAGTTCCCTGTCCAGGGATTGAACCTGGGCCCCCTGCATTGGGAGTGCAGAGTCTTAGCCACTGGACCACTAGGGAAGTCCCTAAACCACATCTTCTTAATCCACTCATCTGTTGATGGACATTCAGGTTGCTTCCATGTCTTTGCTGTTATAAATAGTGCTGCTGTGAATGTTGGGGTGCCTTTTTGAGTTAGAGTTTTCTTCTTTTCTGGATATATGCACAGGAGTGGGATTGCTGGTTCATATGGTAGTTCTATTTTTAGTTTTTTAAGGAACCTCCATACTGTTCTCCATAGTGGCTGTATCAATTTACATTCTCACCAACAGTGTAGGAGGGTTCCCTTTTCGCCACACCCTCTCCAGCATTTGTTATTTGTAGACTTTTTAGAGGTTAGGTCAGACTCTTATGTGTGTCATTCACTTATCTACACACTGGGCAGGCTCACTCAGGTGGCAGGGACAAAGAACACTCCTTAGGCATATCTCAAGTTCAGAAATCTCAGCTGAGGGGCTCCAGCTGTCCTTTTGTCAGATTACACAGTACAGCAGCTGTGTATTATTGAGGCAGCTGTGGGTGATGTAGTGAGCACTCAGAATAATAGTCTCCTCATTGCTAAGATCACGGCCGGTCTTCTCATTGGAAATAAAAAGATGTGGCATATCCTTGGCTCCATCAACGCAGGACAGCAGGTCATCAGCAGGTCATTGGTCTGAGGAGAAAAGAGAGCTGTGTTGTATGAAGATCTTCCTCTAATTTTAGTCGTTTTTTTTTGAAAGCAGCTCCTTTTTTAAAAAAAATTATTTTATTTTTGGCTGCATTGGGCCTTTGTTGTTGCACACGGGCTTTCTCTAGTTGTGTCATGTGGGCTTCTCATTGTGGTGGCTTCTCTTGTTGTGGAGCACGGACTCTAGGCGCATGGGCTTCAGTAGTTGTGGCACATGGGCTTTCTCTAGTTGTGGCATGCGGGCTTCTCATTGTGGTGGCTTCTCATGTGGAGCACGGACTCTAGGTGCATGGGCTTCAGTTGTTGTGGCACATGGGCTCAGTATTTGTGGCACACAGGCTCTAGAGCGCAGGCTCAGTAGTTTTGGAGCACCAGCTTAGTTGCTCCATGGCATGTGGGATCTTCCTGGACCAGGGCTCAAACGCGTGTCCCCTGCATTGGCAGGTGGATTCTTAACCACTGCACCACCAGGGAAGCCCTGATTTTAGTCTTATCTCTCCCAGCTTTTATTGTTTTCCACCCCCTCAAGCCTGCCTCATTTCCTAAATTACCTTCAACGTGCATTCAGATATTTCTACCACCTGAAATGCCTGGAAAACGCACTCTTAACCTTAAGTACTCCTTTTGGCTCCCCTACTGTTGGAGGTCCCTGAGCAGAGGTAGCTGCTCCCTCCCCTGTGGTCCTTACCGCTGGGAGTTGGAATTAGGTTTATTTACCAGAGTTTGTCTCCCAGCTTGTGGCACGTGTGGTAGGTCCCCATGATGTATTTGCAGAATGAAATTCTGAGCAAGGGCACGTGGTCCACCTGGACTGGCAGGGGGAAGGGATTGGGGAGGCAGAATTGACTGCCCTGTCGTATTCCTGCTACTCGGGTAAGAGGAGAGCCCCAATCCCACAGTGAGATGCTGAGGAGTCGTAATGGTAAAGGGGGCTGATGTGGATGTCACCCCAGAGGTGTTCTGCCTGAGCTGATGTCATGGCATAGTATAGGTGTGCACCTGTCACCTCACCCCTTGGGACAGATTTGAGCTAATTACTTTTATTTTCTAGATCGTCTGGTAGAGTCAGCTTCCTTAAGAAAAGCCATAGAAACGGTGTATGCAGCATATTTGCCCAAAAACACACACCCGTTCCTGTACCTCAGGTAATGCAGCTCTGAAATCCTTACCCAAGACTCACAAGGAAGAGTAATTCTGTCCAGCGGTCCTCTTTGAAAGAGATGGACTTGCTAATTAGCCTGGTCAGAGTGAATCCCATACCCCACTGGCACAGGTTGTTCTTTCCCTTTTCACAGGTAAAGGGTACAATTTTCCTTTATTTATTCACTCCTGCACAATCCCATTGAGAGGCTCCCTTGTGCCAGGCAGTGTGTTAGTGAAACAAAGGTGAATAAGGTCTTGCCCCTGCACCAGGAGGAACCTGCCCGAACCTGGCAGAGAAACCCTTCCTTCTCCAGGGTCTGTCCAGTGCCCTCTACCTACAAAGATCCACACTACAACGCTCCATTATCAGAGCCAGCAGTGAATGGTGGATTTGGCCTGAGGCAATAAGTTGATAGCTGGCACAGCCTCTAAACTGACTTTTGTATTACATTTTAATGTTAGAAAGTTCTCTCACATATACTGTTTTGATCTCCATGTAATACTGAGCAGTAAATAGGGACAGGTTCATGGTTACAGATGGGAGCACCAGTCCAGAGAAGTTAAGTGCCTTGGCCCTGGGTTATGTAATGAGAAATTCCACTAGTTCCGGAGAGGTGATAATAACAGCTGACGTCTGATAAACATGCTGGGTATGTGCGAAGTGCTTTACACGAGTTTAATCCCCACCATGTATTATGTCCAGTTCACAAGTGAGGAAACCGAGGCATAGAAAGATGCTGTAACTTACCCACAGCCACTCAGCTCTCAAGTAGCAGAGTCAGCATTTGAACGCAGGTCACTCAGACTTGACCTTGAAGTCTTAACCGCTGTGTTATTCGGCCTCAAGTCTTCCACCCACCACATATACCGTGAGTGAACTGCCCGCCCCCATTCTTCACCATGTGAGGTAACTCTTCTCTTTTTTCCTGCCAGTTTAGAAATCAGCCCCCAGAATGTGGATGTCAACGTGCACCCCACGAAGCACGAAGTTCACTTCCTGCACGAGGACAGCATCCTGGAGCGGGTGCAGCAGCACGTTGAGAGTAGGCTCCTGGGCTCCAACGCCTCCAGGACCTATTTCACCCAGGTGGGGGCACTTCACCCAGCTCTTTCTCTGGTGCCTTTGCCACCTTAAATGTGCCCTGTCACATGAGAGCCCAGGTTTTTGACGGTTGCTTTAGGATTTTCTTTCAGCAGCATTTCCTTCTTTGAACCCAACTGTGAAGGTTTTGTGGAGTTATTCCTGGGCCTGGAGTCATAAGCCCTGAGTTCTTCTCTCTGCCTCCTTCTGACCTTAGACTCCCTTCCTAGGAAAATGAGCTGTCTGAAACAGAGTAGGGCGCCGCTCCCCTGTGTTCTCCACCGGAGACGTTCAGAGGAGGCTGATTCCGCATACCTAGGGCAGAGTGCAGGGGCCAGGCTCTGGAGAGGCAGGGGGGAGGGCGGGGCCTCTCGTGTCAGACCTTGGTTACTGCCATGTGACTAACCTTCCCTGGCCTCCGTGTCCCCCTCAGTAAAGGTGGAAGTGGTCACCCCCACATCCAAGGACGGTTACAAGTGGTTGGTGAACAGCAGATGGAAAGTGGTCCAGGACCTGGCACTGTTCATCTTATTACAATTATCCAGGTTCTAAGTGCTTTGATTATAAACTGCTCCCCCTCTCTGGGGCCTTAGTTTTCCCATCTGTAGAATAGTGGGTTGATAATATGATCTCCTGTCCCAGTTCTGAGATGACAACATTTCTGGGCAGTCCTGTACTGTATTCATAGTGAGGATGGGTTCATCAGAAGCACAGCAGACACCAAAACTACAGAAATGGAAACATTTTCCCTGTTAAATTACACTGGGTCCTGCAAGCAGAGAGTGGGTTTCTGTGAGCCCTGCTTCTCAGAAAACTTTCCGAGTGACCAAGCAGATGAGTGCTTCCCATAAGAGTATTCACGGTTACCACCTGGAAAGAACCTAGGTGGGAGACCAGCAGCGAAATGAACGCACTTGGGGCAGCCCTGGGGTCCACACGCCTGGAGGTTGCTGGGGCTGAGGATAGGGTGTGTGTGAGCCATTGGAGCAGGAGCTGCACAGGGTGTGCTCCATAACTGGCAGGTGGTTTTTATCCGTTGTTGCTCAGCACCCTTTACTGCTCCCTCCCCAAATATGTGCTGAGGCTCCCCCATGGGCAAGGTGCTGCTGGGTACGGTCTCCATCCCATGAGAGAGAAAAACAGAGACTTAGGAGGAGGGAGGAGGGGCTCCTGTCCTGGGCTTGGGCCTTAGAGATGTGAAAGAAGGGATGTGGCGCCTGGGCCCCCAAGGCTGAGAAGGAATTAGGTGGGCAGAAGGGGACAAGGAGTGCACAGGGCGTTTCTGGCGGAGGAAAGGACGAGGATACAGGCCTCGGAGAGGTGGGGGGGGCGGGGCGGGTGCAAGAGAACAGGTGTTGAGGATCTGAATGCTCAGCATGCTGAGTCAGTGTTTTCTATGCCGGCTGCCATTAGAATCACCTGGGAATCGTTTAGATAATACCTGGGCCCTCCCCAAACCAATAAATCAATCTCAGGGGGTGGGGACTGGGCATCAGTAGTTTTTAAAAGCTTTGCCGGGTGCTGGCATGTGCAGCCGGGGTTAAGCAACGCGGAGCCTGCGTGTTGAAGGCCTACGCTCACTGCAGAATTCAGGCCAGATCGAGAGGTTTTTATCAGTAAGTTAAGGAGTAAGGAGTTTAGACCTTGACTTGATGGGAATTGATGGGATCTGGTTTGCATTTTATTTATTTATTTATTTATTTATTTATTTTGTGGTACGCGGGCCTCTCACTGTTGTGGCCTCTCCCGTTGCGGAGCACAGGCTCCAGACACGCAGGCTCAGCGGCCATGGCTCACGGGCCCAGCCGCTCCGCGGCATGTGGGACCTTCCCAGACCGGGGCACGAACCCGTGTCCCCTGCATCGGCAGGCAGACTCTCAACCACTGTGCCACCAGGGAAGCCTTGGTTTGCATTTTATGAAGAGCTCTCTGGCTGTGGCCTGGAGAGTGGATGGAAACCCACAGCGACTTGGGACAAGTGGGGAGGGGGTCTGAGCAGAGGACGTGGCTCCATTCACTAATAGTTAAAAATCTGGAATTGCCAGCACCTGGACATGGGTTGGCTGGTGGGGAGTTGGGGGAGAGGCCCAGAGGAAGGGGTTCACCAGAGATCCAGGAGGAATCTGTCGCTCCACTGGGAAAAGAACCTCTCAATTTTCCTCTTTGTCTGATCTCGCGTGAGGCAGATTCATTTAGTTAGATTATGTTTTATTTCCCGAAAGAACTCTGCATCGTCCTGACCAGTGTGTCTTTAGAAGGAAGGTGGGTTTCTGGATCAGAGGGCCTCCCTCTGTTAGTGCATTGCTCTGCGTGGAGGGCTCCAAACTCAGGTTGTCCCTGCTCCTGTGGGGTCAGCAGAACACCTTGCCCTGCCAACAGCAGGTTGCCCTGGCTCCTGACCTTCTGGCTGTGGGTCACCTTCGTCCTGCTCCCCAGCTTGTGCCTTGCACTCCACTCCAGGGGCTAGTACAGCAAGAGCCCTGGTTTGCTGTGAGGCCATTTGGTATGGAAATCGGGAACCCTGGCGGCTCTTGCAGTTTGTTCCAACTCTGTCGTATTGGACAAGGTATTTCACTTTTCAGGACTTTAAAATTACTGTCTGCAAAGTAGTTGTGTTACTTTCTGCCTCCCAAAATCCACGTGTGGAAGTTGCACAGGCAAATGAAGTAAGTGCATCGCAAGGGCTTTTTAAACTGTCCCAGGAGACTTTTTCCTTTTTGAGCAGAGTTGCTACTGTAACTTCTAATTATTATTTAACTCTTTATTACTGAATCTTTCTAAACACACAGAAAAGCAGGTAGTACAGCAAATCTCCATGTACCTATCACCCAGTTTCAACAAACCATCAACACTTGGCCATCTTTGTTTTCTCTCTCCCTCTCCCACTTGAGGGTGGGGGATGGGGAGGAGTATTTTTTAATTAATTCTTAATTTTTATTATTTATTTATTTATTTATTTGGCTGCGTTGGGTCTTAGTTGCGACACCCGGGATCTTCATTGCAGTACTCGGGCTTCTCTCTAGTTGTGGCATGTGGGTTTTCTCTCTCTAGTTGAGGTGCACGGGCTCAGTAGTTGTGGCACACGGGCTTAGTTGCCCATGGCATGTGGGATCTTAGTTCCCCAACTGGGGATCGAACCCAAGTCCCCTGCATTGGAAGGCGGATTCTTTACCACCAGACCACTGGGGAAGTCCCTGGGGAGGAGTATTTTAAAGCAGATTCCAGGCACTTATTTTTCCCCTAGTACTGCATTATGCATCTAAAAACATTTTTTTTCCTTATACAATCACAATGTCCTTTTACACCTAATACAATTAATAGTAATAATACCATTTCACATCCAGTCCGTATTCAGATACCCCAATTGTTCAAAAAAATATCTTTTTATAAAAGTAGCTTTGTTCCGGAATTCCCTGGCACTCCAGTGGGTAGGACTCAGTGCTTTCACTGCCATGGGCCCAGGTTCAATCCCTGGTCGCAGAACTAAGATCCTGCAAGCCGTGTGGCACGGCCAAAAAAAAAAAAAAGTAGCTTTGTTCAAATCTGTATCCAGTCAAGTTCCACTCATGTATTTGGTTATGTCTCTTTGAAACTAGGAAGATCACCCTACCTTTTTTGCTTATAGTCCTTATTAGCTTATTTTGAAGGTGTCCTGTAGAAAAATGCACATTTTGGGTTAGCCGATTGCTTCTTCTTAGTGTCCTTTAACTTGTTTCAATCCTCCATATTTCCTATAAACTGAAAATTAGATCTAGAGGTATGATTATATTCAGATTAAAAAAAATGTTTGCAAGAATTTGTGATAGATGATGCCATGTACTTTTTTTAAAAAAAATTTATGGCTGCATTGGGTCTTTGCTGCACGTGGGCTTTCTCTAGTTGCAGCAAGCGGGGGCTACTCTGTTGCAGCGCGCAGACTTCTCATTGTGGTGGCTTCTCGTTGCGGAGCACGGCCTCTAGGTGCGCAGGCTCAGTAGTTGTGGCTTGCAGGCTCTAGAGCGCAGGCTCAGTCATTGTGGTGCACGGGCTTAGTTGCTCCGCGGCATGTGGGATCTTACCGGACCAGGGCTCGAACCCGTGTCCCCTGCATTGGCAGGCGGATTCTTAACCACTGTGCCAGCAGGGAAGCCCCTGCCATGTACTTTCTATCAAATCCCAGCAGGAGGCGCGTGATGGCTTGTTCTATCATCCTGGTGTTAAGATTTCTCAGCAGGCTTAGCTGGTGACAGCCTGATTCCTTCACCATGAAGTTCACTATTAGTGATTAGCTTAAAGGTTTCACCATTCATTGATGACCATTGCCTGCATCAGTTATTTCATTAGGATTGCAAGATTATGATTTTCTGATTTTATTATTTCTTCTTTATTAATAAGCTATAATTTTCTGTACAGAAAAATTTTCACTCATTTGTTAGAGCTATCAGGTTATCCTGAAATACAGTTCATACCAGAAAGTAAGGATAAATGCTGAGTTCTATGCCTTTGATGATCAATTTGCAGGGAAATGGGTTGGTGTCCTAGCAATGTCCAGTAACATTTAATGACTTTTTTCTGTCTCTCCCTCTCTCCCTCCCTCTTTTGCTTCTTCTCCATTTTTCTCTCTTTTAGTATTTTGTCATAGTTGTTAACAAGCATCATAACTCAATCAGTTGTAGTCAAATTATTCCATCTTTGGCCAGCAGAAGCCCCTTCAGGCTGGGGCTGTTGTCCTTTTGACCCAATCCTTGTGTCTGGTGAGACAGGATGTTTGTAGGCTCACTCTGTACTTACCCAGCCCAAGCCCTGGAATTGGCCACTTTTCCAAGGAACTCTGGTTTATTTTAGTGGGGAATGGCATTTAGACACTATAATCTGGGATCGGGGGACCTCATTGCTACTGGGTGGGTCATGGCTTTCAGGCCTTTCCAGTGGACAGACCTACGAAATATGTATGTTTAAATACATACATAGTCAGTAGGAAGGTAGTTGCCAGAGCTAGAGGGGAGGGGAGAATGGGGAGTTACTGTTTAATGGGTAGAGAGTTTCCGTTTGGGAGGATGGATGTTGGTGATGGTTGCACAACAGTGTGAATGTACTTAATGCCACAGGACTGTATACTTGAAAATGGTTAAATGATAAATTTTATGTTATGTATACTTTACCACAATAAAAAAATAAAATATCTTATGGCAGCAAAAAAATAAAAAGTAGACAAAAATATGAGAGTTTTACACTAGTATTTTTATATCAAACGAGTTTTTATTTTATTTTTTTAAGGGTTTTTTTTGATAAATTTATTTTATTTATTTTATTTTTGGCTGCGTTGGGTCTTCATTGCTGCATGCGGGCTTTCTCTAGTTGCGGCGAGCGGGGGCTATTCTTTGTTGCGGTGTGCAGGCTTCTCATTGTGGTGGCTTCTCTTGTTGTGGAGCATGGGCTCTAGGCACGCGGGCTTCAGTAGTTGTGGCACGTGGGCTCAGTAGTTGTGGCTAATGGGCTCTAGAGCACAGGCTCAGTAGTTGCGGTGCACGGGCTTAGTTGCTCCGTTGCATGTGGGATCTTCCCGGACCAGGACTCAAACCCATGTCCCCTGCATTGGCAGGCGGATTCTTAACCACTGCGTCACCAGGAAAGCCCTCAAACCAGTTTTTAAATTATAAGGATTTAGCTGAATTTTATATTTGTGTATTTTTAATTTCATACTTCAAATTTTGGTCAGAATTGCTTCTATAATAATTCTGTAATGATATACCTGGTTCTAGCTTTTACTCCATTTTGGGACCTGTGCTTCTCTCCTTCATACACTGACTCTTCCCCCTGTCTTCTTTTTTGACACAGACTTTACTACCAGGTCTTACTGGCCCCTCTGGGGAAGTGGTTAAATCCACAACAGGTGTGACCCTCTCATCTACTGCTGGAAGTGGCGACAAGGTGTATGCCCACCAGATGGTCCGCACAGATTGCCGGGAACAGAAACTCGATGTCTTCCTGCAGCCTGTGAGCAAGGCCCTATCTAGTCAGCCCCAGGCTGTTGTCCTAGAGGACGGGACAGCTGCTTCTAGTAGCGGGGCCAGGCAGCAGGATGAGGAAATGCTTGAACTCTCAGCTCCTGCTGAAGTGGCTGCCAAGAATCAGGGCTTGGAGGAGGATGCAACAAAGAGGACTGCAGACTCGTCAGAGAAAAGAGGGCCCTCTTCCAGCCCCGAGAACCCCAGGTATGGCCTTGTGGGAAAGCACAGCTTGCCTCCTTCGTTTTTTTTTTTTTTAACTATTTTTTTAAATTTATTTTATTTTTGGCTGCATTGGGTCTTCACTGCTGCCTGCAGGCTTTCTTTAGTTACTGTGAGCAGGGGCTACTCTTTTTTTTTTTTTTTTTTTTTGCTGTACGCGGGCCTCTCACTGTTGTGGCCTCTCCCGTTGCGGAGCACAGGCTCCGGACGCACAGGCTCAGCGGCCATGGCTCACGGGCCCAGCCGCTCCGCGGCACATGGGATCCTCCCAGACCGGGGCACGAACCCGTATCCCCTGCATCGGCAGGCGGACTCTCAACCACTGCGCCACCAGGGAGGCCCCAGGGGCTACTCTTTGTTGCGGTGCACGGGCTTCTTATTGCGGTGGCTTCTCTTGTTGTGGAGCATGGGCTCTAGGCATGCAGGCTTCAGTAGTTGCGGCACACGGGCTCAGTAATTGTGGCTCGCAGGCTCTAGAGCACAGGCTCAGTAGTTGAGGTGCACCGGCTTAGTTGCTCCGCGGCATGTGGGATCTTCCCGGACCAGGGCTTGAACCTGTGTCCCCTGCGTTGGCAGGCGGATTCTTAACCACTGGGCCACCAGGGAAGTCCTCCTTCGTTCTTTAATGAAACTACCTTCTAACTTGGACTGTCACAAACCCCTTGCATCTTCTCTCCCTGATTCTCCCTCTCCCGCCAATGGGTTGGTGCTTTGGCCTGGTCTACTGTCGGCCTTTGACCATGGCTTTAGAGTCACCCATCACAGTGGCCTTTGCAATATCTTAAATGGCCGTGATTCCAAACATTATTTAAAAACACATCAGAAAAAAAATCAGAAGATTTATCCTTTAATTTTAGTATTGAATTTTGATAAAGCCTCAACAGCAGAGGTGTCTGGAAAGGGGAACCTAAAATATCTGGAGGATTCTTCCATCCTACTCCAAGCTACTTTCACTCCTCTCAGAAGAAGAACAGTTTCTCAGTTCAAATTATGAAACTCCCTGAAGTGCATGAGCTAGTGGTGAACGAGAGCTAGAGAGAGGGGGCAGGAACAGCCGTACTAATGACCGTCAGTTAATTTTGAGCCTCTTCAGTGTACACTCTGTGGGTGCTTCAAGGACATCTCACTGACATCTGTAGCGTGGATGTTCCTTATTCAGTGTGTGCGGGTACTGACCCCGGAGCTCAGGGTGAAGTCCTTTGCCCGAGGCCGCACGTCCCCCTGGTGGCTGACCACTGAAACCCTGGCTCTGATTGCCCAGTGGAACTTGGGTGGGTTTTTAAACTCCAGTTTGCTCATTTCCAAGTCAGTCTAGGGAGATGGCTTCTAAGGATTTGTTTTCAGAGAATAATAAAGGATGCTAATGTTCACTGAGCATCCACTGTGTGCCAGATACTTAATATGCATTATCTCAGTTAATGCTCTTAACAGCCCTGCTGGGAAGGGTGACATTTCTGTTTATCACTTGGGGACTTAATGCTGTGAGCCATTTACCACACAGCCGAGGAATCTTTCTGAACCAGGAACCAGGGTGTCTCACTCCTTGCTGAAAACCAGTGCTTCCCACGGCACTTGGGGTGAAACCAGCCTGCCCACCCCCAGCTCATCACTCTCCTCCCCTTCGTGGCGCTTTGGCCACGCTTGCTCCATTGCTGACCCGACCTCCCTGAGCTCTCACCCCTTCTCTCTTGCTGGTCCCTCGGCGCAGGAACTCTCTGGCTTCTTGTCACCCAGGTCTCAACTCGGATGTCGCCTCTTACCAGAGACCTTCTTTGTCCATTTAATCTAAAGTTCTCTCGTTTCCCCTTCATTCTGTTACCTTGTTTTATTTTTGTCACAGTATTTGTTGCTACTTAAAATTATCTTTCTTCGGTTACTGTTTGACTCTCCTGCTAGAAAGCTAGCATGGTGAGGGCAGGCACTTTGTCATGGCTGTGTGAGGTTGGTATTATAACAGTGGCTGATGGACGGATGGATGGAGGGCTGAATGAATGAGATGTGGTGAGGTCAGCGCACTTGATTGAGGCCCTGCAGGTCTCCGGGCTGAGCCAGACTCCAAAGCCCTGCTGCCTGCAGTGGCCACTGCTAAGGCCTGAGGGATGTCAGAGAAGCAGTATCTGGGAGGACATCCTGATCTGGCTGGCCGCTACCAGCACAGGGAGCCCTCCCCAGATGTGGAGAGCCGGCACAGAGAAGCTGCTCCCTTCTCCAAAATGCTCCCTTCTCCAAAATGCAAGGCACAAAACTTGACTGAGTTTGAAACAGTTTTTTTAAGATAGTTATGAGCTGCCAGTTCCTCATTTACTTTGCAGAAAGAGACATCGGGAAGGCTCTGATTTGGAAATGGTGGAGGATGCATCCCGAAAAGAAATGACAGCAGCTTGTACCCCCCGGAGAAGGATCATTAACCTCACCAGCATTCTGAGTCTCCAGGAAGAAATCAGTGAGCGGGGACATGAGAGTACGTAAGTGCTGAGGGCTGCCTGCAACTCCCAGGGCCAGAACTGCTAATGTGAAGGTTTGGGAAGTGCAGGAAGCGTTTGTGTTGAGACAGCCTCTGTAGTGTGCTGAGCAAACCTCGCTTCCTTTAGTAACCCACAGCAGCAGCAGCTGAAAAATAATTTTCAACTGGGAGAGAAGGGAAAAAGTAGTCTCTGGTTTTAGTAAGAATTAATTGGTACTCTCGTTAAACCAGAGGAGTCAGAGTAAAGTGGTCATTTAAATAATCTTCAGTTTGATTTCTGTCTTAGCTAAAAGCAGCACAGCCTACCCTGGGTGTGCTGTTGCTGAAAGTGCACAGGCTCTGGGGGGCCCTAGTTTGTATCTGGGCACTACTGCTTCTGTTGTGTGACCTTAGACTCATGACCTAACTTTTCCGTGAGTCAGTTTTTCCTCATCTGTAAAATGAGATTAATTTCGCGCTTGAAGATTATTGTGCTGATTAGAGAGAAAATGTAAGTAAAACACTTGGTACAGAGTAAGGAGTCAGTAGATATTTTTATATCCTAAAGATAAAGTGAAAAATCATTATCTTCCTCAGAAATAGCTTTCAGAACACCTGAGTATAGAACTCCATTTGAGTCCCCATTACTCCAAAACTAACTTTATGGTTTTAGTAATGAAAGGGGGCTCATCACCTCCCAGGGATGAACTGACACAGGGACTGAGGTGTGTGATAGTGACTTGGCCCTAATAGCAGTCCTGACCCCACTTGATGAGTCACAGTTGTGCTCCAGGTGGAGCCGTCATTGCTGGGCTCCACTGGGCGGCCCTGCACTTGAGTCTACACAGTCTAGCCCTGGCCTTGCCATTTTTCATCTACTACACATTTCTTTTTTTTTTTTTTTTTTTTTTGCGGTACACGGGCCTCTCACTGTTGTGGCCTCTCCCGTTGCGGAGCACAGGCTCTGGACACGCAGGCTCAGCGGCCATGGCTCACGGGCCCAGCCGCTCCGCGGCATGTGGGATCCTCCCGGACCGGGGCACGAACCCGTGTCCGCTGCATCGGCAGGCGGACTCTCAACCACTGCGCTACCAGGGAAGCCCTACTACACATTTCTTGATTAAACAAGTTAACATTTTATAGCAGTGTTGAAATTTATCTTAAAATATGACAATCTGGATTTCTAAAATAAATGAGTGGGGGCTTCCCTGGTGGCGCAGTGGTTGGGAGTCCGCCTGCCGATGCAGGGGACACGGGTTCGTGCCCCGGTCCGGGAGGATCCCACATGCCGCGGAGCGGCTGGGTCCGTGAGCCATGGCCGCTGAGCCTGCGCGTCCGGAGCCTGTGCTCTGCAACGGGAGAGGCCACAACAGTGAGAGGCCAGCGTACCGCAAAAAAAAAAAAAAAATGAGTGGGGAATCCTCTGTCAGTCCAGTGGTTAGGACTCTGCACTTTCACTGCTGAGGGCCCAGGTTTGATCCCTGGTCAGAGACCTGAGATCCCACAAGCTGTGCGGCGTAGCCAGGGAGCAATTTAGTGCCTTTCCCACTGACTCTTAGCCTCCTAAACAGCTGCTGTGACTCAGAGGCCCCTTACATCTCTCTCAGTCACTGCTTGTTTGAATGAATGCAGGAAGGCCTCAATTTGCTTTTCCTTGCCCGTTCTTTCTTTTCTTCGCACTCTGGGCCTTTGTCTGCATGTGGGGAAAGGCATAGGGGGCCTGTTCCCTTGGAAGGCTACATGCTTCCTGTGACTAAGGCCTTGCAACTTGCAGACCGCACTGCCAGTTGGCTTCTTTTTTTTTAAATTTTTTTTAATTTTTTTTATTTTTTATTTTTTATTTTTATTTTATTTCCAGTTGGCTTCTGATTTGTTTCCGTTAAGATTTGCTCCCGTTGCTCTTTCCCTCTGTTATTGGCCTTCAAGCTGGGAGCTTTTAAAACCATTTAAAATAATTAAGAGGAGGGTGGGCCATGACTTGATTTATTTAGTAGCCTTCCTCACAGTTGCTTAATTGACAGACTCCCTCAGATTTGGAATTTACTGAGTTTTCTTTAAGGATTTGTATTCCTTATGCAAAGCAGGCTATTTAAAGTTATAATTTCAATAAATTTCTGAATAGTTGCAAACTCTTTTCAGTGCAGTACCAAGCTAACCTGCACCAAGTTTGGTCAGGTTTGGAGTTCATTGATGAAGTGTTGATGAATCTAAATTCATTTTCACATAAATCTGACATTGTTCGTTCATGAGGGCTGCCTCATTTAATTCTAGAATCGTCTTGTGAGGGAGGCAGAGCAGATGCTGTTACCTCTGCTTTAAAGAGAAGGAAATGGAAGATGGAGAGGACAGACTAGTTGGAACATCCCTACAAGGCAAAACTGGCCTGGGTGCCTGCCCTGTGGAGGGTGGGTTGTTACTGGTGTGGCCTGCATCAGAGACACTAGCCCAGTATTTAGGTGCAAAACTAGATCAGCTGCTCTAGATCACGTGTTGGGATGAGCACAGCATGTGATCCCTGATCCCTCAGACTTGAGGCTGTTTTCAGACATGCAGGGTAGGGTCTTACAGAGGGAGTCCCAGTCCTGGTGTGGGGAGTGGGGTGAGCACTGTGGAGCCAGGAGGACTCTGCTGAAGCCCCTGCCAGCTACACCATTCCGTAGCCACTCAGAAGTCTGTTCACCTTTGTGGGGCCTTTCCCTGCTCTGTGAAATGGTGCTCCTGCTACAGGCCTTACCGGGCTGTTGTGGTGAACACCTGAGACGCCATGTGCCAAGGTGGGGGTGGGGCGCGCTGCCTCGGGCCCTGCCCACTGCATCTGTTGATGCGGCCCCAAGCGGGGGTGCTGCTTGTCTCTGAGTTGAATGCCTACGGGGATTTCTCTGAAGCTCAGATCTGGGGAGGCAGGCCAGAGCCTGTTCCCCCACAGAGCTGTGACCCTGGCCCAGGAGGGAAGTAAGATGCTTTCCTTTAACAGCGTTCTTAGTTGCACTTATTTGTGTGATTATTTCATCGTGGTACCTGGCAGAGTGCCTGGCTCGGGAACTCAGGAGATCTTTGCTGAAGGAGGTATTGGGAGGAGCCGCCTCGGAGGGGAAGCCCTGGAAACTATTTTTGAGGGACATCAGAGTTGAATGCTCCCTCAGACAACTCTCGAGTCTGTGGATTTACCCAGTCCTCCTGGGGACAGTTTCGAGCAACCAACGAGGTTAATTTCTGGCCCGGTATCCCATCACCTTCCGTGGAATTAGGCTTATCCTGGATTAATAATGACTAAATTACTTATTGCCAGTCACATAATTTTGATCTGTTAAGGAGGATGAGGAATGTCATAAGTTATTTGCTATCGCTTGAATCTGAAAATGTGCTTAGCATTTCATCCACAACTTTATTTTCTTGATGTTTGGTGAACAGTCCTGGGTTTAAGTGTACACACTCTTCCATGGTTTGTCACCACGTAACAGCTTCTTTTGGTTCAAGAAGTCAGTTTAGGGGGCTTCCCTGGTGGTGCATTGGTTCAGAATCCGCCTGCCAATGCAGGGGTCACTGGTCCAGGAAGATCCCACATGCCGCGGAGCAACTAAGCCCGTGCACCACAACTACTGAGCCTGTGCTCTAGAGCCTGCACGCCGCAACTACTGAAGCCCCCGTGCCACAACTACTGAAGCCCGCACGCCTAGAGCCTGTACTCTGCAACAAGAGAAGCCACCGCAATGAGAAGCCCACGCACCGCAACAAAGAGTAGCCCCCACTCGCCGCAACTAGAGAAAGCCCATGCGCAGCAACGAAGACCCAATGCAGCCAAAAATAAATGATAATTAATAAAAATAAATATAAAAAAATCTTTAAAAAAAACACCCAGAAGTCAGTTCAGCAGACATTGCACCGCGCCGAGCCCTGAGGCAGAAAATGCATTGAATGCACTCAAACCCCTGTCTTAAAGGAGTCCACGCTGTTGGGGGGGTTGTTTGGTAAATCGCCGGCTGTGACATAAGGTAGAATGAGGGACGTTCTGGAACAGAGACAGAGGCCGCGTCACCAGGGTGACAGGGTAACATCTGCCTGGAAGGGCTGCTTGATCAGCTCAGGCAGCAGCCAGAGGCCCTGGCGTCCGGGGGCTGTCAGGAAGCAAGCTCCACACGTGGCCCTTAGGAACCAGAGGACAGCTCACCCTTCCTTCAGGTGGCTTTACTTGCTGCTTCTCAGAGAACGTGCTGAGACCCTAGGCTGCTGTTGTGTGGTTTGGATGTGTGGTTTGGCTTTGAAGCACAGAGGATTTGGTCCTTTTTTGCTGCTGGCAGAATGGCAGGGAAACGCCCACAGACCTCCAGTGCTGTGGGCATAACTAGGAGAGGAATGAAGTACAGGTTCTAGAGGTCCTGATACGAGGCTGGAGTGGGTGCAAGCAGCCTCACGGAGCCCAGGGAGGAGAAGCCCTGCCTGTCCTCCTTGTCGACTTCCTGCCTGGATGGAGCCCCCTGCAGGGAGCCAACGCCCCCCTCGCGGCCCCCTGGCCAGGCTGGGTCTTGGTGGCCTGTGGATGCGTCAGAGCTTTGATGAAAAATCTGTATGGAAAAATCTCTGACCCTTTTTTAGTAAATTACACTGCTTCTCTTTCCTCCAGTGCCTCATTATTCAGGATTATTTGATGTTCTCCAGCTTTTAAAATAATCATTTTCCACCTACGCAGAACATCCTGTAGAGACATTGAGTTTCCAGTGGGAACAGAGGGGAACACTTATTCTAAAAATGAGGAAAATAAGCCTCTTTCTGCGGGGGGAACAGAGAGTGTTGCAGAACTTATGTAACAATGTGAGAACTCGTGTGGTGTCCAAGCTTTAAAAAAAAGTACAGTAAAAATGTGATGTACAGGCTTATGGCTGTCCCCAGACCCTTGCCCTGCTCTCTCCACCCGCTCTCCCCTGTCCCCCTTTGTGGTGGTATGTTTACTTCTTCCATTAAATATATGTGTATGTACACATACACACACACATTCAGATAAATTAGTAGATGCAAAATCATGCTTATGAAACATAAGTAGGATCTACAGGAGAAAATAAATGAACGCTAACTTAAAGGAACAGCTCGTTGCCATCACCTGTGCAGCCCTGTGTGCTCTTTCCCTGTCCAGCCCCTTCCCTCCTCCCTTAGGGTAACTGTGACCCTACATTTTGTGATTATTATTTCCTTTCTTTTATTATAGTTTTACCACCCATATTTGTAGCCCTACAAAATTTATTGTTTACTTGTACAAATTTTAAACTTTGTATAAAGGGAATTATGTTTTTCTTCAGTGTATATAAGTATACACATATTCCTAAAATTCATCCATCTTGCTACGTTCCGGTTTACTTTTGCTGCTTGTAATAGATTCCACTTCCTGACTTTGCCACATGTTTAGTCATTCATTCTGCTATGGAAGGACATGTGGAGGACTCCAGGGGCATCACCCCTGCCTCTCAGCCCCCAGCCTTTCCTGGACCTGAGCAGATCAGGAGCTTGGCACACTGGCCGGGAAGCTCTGTGCAGGGTAGACACACACTTAGAGTTACTGCTGGCTTGTAAAGTGACAGCTTGTTTTCCAAACAGGTCACTAAGTGTGTGGTCCCACCAGCAGTGTGGAGAGTTGCTTTGCTCCACTGTTTCTCCGGTGTTTGATATTGTCAGACTTTTCACCAGTTCGGTGTTTGTGAAATGGTGTCTAATGGTGGTTTTCATTCATGTTTCCCTGATCACTGATAAAGCTGAGTAGGTGTATTTCCTCTTCTCTTAAGTGCCGTTCTAGCTTTCTGCTCATGTTTCTGTTGGGTGCTTGGTCTTTTCTAACTGATTTTAGAAGTTCTTTATATGTTTATTCTAGACAGTAATCAGTTACGTGAAAATATCTTCCCTCAGTTTGGGGCTCATGTGGTATTTTTTTATGAATGTTTCCCCCCATATATATTTTTTTTAAACTTTTTAATTTTATTATTATTTTTTAACATTTTATTTTATACTGGAGTATAGTTGATTAACAATGTTATGTTAGTTTCAGGTGTACAGCAAAGTGATTCAGTTATATATATCTATCTAAAGAGTAGATATATTTATCTAGTCTTTTTCAAATTATTTTCCCATTTAGGTTATTACAGAGTATTGAGCAGAGTTCCCTGTGCTATACAATAAGTCCTTATTAGTTATTTATTTTAAATATAGCACTGTGGGCATGTCAATCCCAAACTCCCAGTCTATCCCTCCCTGCCAAGTTTGTTCTCTAAGTCTGTGAGTCTGTTTCTATTTTGTAAATAAGTTCATTTGTATCATTTTTGTTTAGATTCTGTATGTAAGTGATATGATATTTGTCTTTCTCTGTCTAACTTCCTTCACTTAGTATGATAATCTCTAGTTGCATCCATGTTGCTGCAAATGGCATTGTTTCATTCTTTTTAATGGCTGAGTAATATTCCACTGTATGTATGTGCCACATCTTCTTTATGCATTCATCTCTCGATGGACATTTAGGTTGCTTCCATGTTTTGGCTATTGTGAATAGTGATGCTATAAACATTGGGGCGCATGTATCCTTTTGAACCATGTTTTTCTCCAGATATATGCCCAGGAGTGGGATTGCTAGATCATATGGTAGCTCTATTTTTGGTTTCTTAACGAATCTCTATACTGTTCTCCATAGTGGCTCTACCAATTTACAATCCCACCAGCAGTCTAGGAGGGTTTCCTTTTCTCCACGTCCTCTCCACCATTTGGTATTTGTAGACTTTTTGATGATGGCTATTCTGATTGGTGTGAGGTGATATCTCATTATAGGTTTTTTTTTTTTTTTTTTTTTTTTTCGGTATGAGGGCCTCTCACTGTTGTGGCCTCTCCCATTGAGGAGCACAGGCTCCGGATGCGCAGGCTCAGCGGCCATGGCTCATGGGCCCAGATGCTCCGTGGCATGTGGGATCTTCCCGGACCGGGGCACGAACCCGCGTCCCCTGCATCGGCAGGCGGACTCTCAACCACTGCGCCACCAGGGAAGCCCTTCTGCCCATTTTTTGATTGGGTTGTTTAGTTTTTTTGTTGTTGAACTGTATAAGCTGTTTGTATATTTTGGATACTAGGCCTATTGGTTGCATTGTTTGCAAATATTTTCTCCCTGTTTGTAGCTTATCTTTCTTCTGTTTATGGTTTCCTTTGCTGTGCAAAAACTTCTAAGTTTGATTAGGTCTCATTTGTTTATTTTTGTTTTTATCTCTATTGCCTTGGGACACTGACCTAAGAAAACATTGGTACGACTTATGTCAAGAGTGTTTTGCCTTTGAGCTTTTCTAGGAGTTTTATGGTGTCATGTCTTAATGTTTAAGCCTTTAAGCCATTTTGAGTTTATTTTTGTGTATGGTGAGAGGGAGTGTTCTAACTTCATCGATTTACATGCAGCTGTCTAATTTTCCCAGCACCACTTGCTGAAGAGACTGTCTTTTCCCCATAGTATATGCTTGCTTTTTTTGTCAAAGATTAATTGACCATAGGTGTATGGGTTTATTTCTGGGCACTCTATTCTGATCCATTGATCCATATGTCTGTTTTTGTCCCAATACCACGCTGTTTTTTTGTTGTTGTTGTTGTTCTGTTTTTATTTATTTATTTATTTGGCTGCACTGGGTGTTCGTTGCAGCACGTGGGATCTTCATTGCGACACGTGGGATCTTTAGTTGTGGCATGTGGGCTCTTGGTTGCGGCATGCAGGATCTAATTCCTGACAAGGGATCAAACCCCCTGCATTGGAAGTGCAGAGTCTTAACCACTGGACCACCAGGGAAGTCCCATACCACGCTGTTTTGATTACTGTCATTTTGTAGTATGTCTGAAGTCTGGGAGGGTTATACCTCCTGCTTTGTTCTTTTTCTTCAGGATTGCTTTGGCAATTCTGGGTCTTTTATGGTTCCATATGAATTTTATGATTATTTTTTTAGTTCTGTGAAAAATATCATGGGTAATTTGATAGGGATTGCATTAAATATGTAGATTGTTGTGGGAAGTATGGCTATTTTAACAATATTAATTCTTCCAATCCAAGAACATGGGATATGTTTCCACTTCTTTGAATCTTCTTCAGTTTCCTTTATTGTTTTATAGTTCTCAGTGTATAGGTTTTTCACCTCCTTGGTCAGGTTTATTCCTAAATATTTTATTTTTGGGGGTGTGATTTTGAAAGGTATTGTTTTTTTACATTCTCTTTCTGATATTTCATTGTTAGTCTAAAGAAATGCAACTAATTTCTATGTGTTAATCTTGTATCCTGCTACCTTGTTGAACTCATTTATCAGTTTTAGTAGTTTTTGTGTGGAGTCTTTAGGGTTTTCTGTATATAGAATCATGTTATCTGCATATAATGACAATTTTACCTCTTCCCTTCCAAGTTGGATATCTTTTATTTCTTTTTCTATCTGATTGCAGTGACTAGGTCTTGCAATAGTATGTTGAATAGAAGAGACGAGAGTGAGCATCCTTGTCTTTTTCCAGATTTTAGCGGGAAGGCTTTCAGCTTTTCACTGTTTAGTATTATATGGGCTGTGGATTTGTCATAAATAGCTTTTATTATGTTGAGATATGTTTCCTCTATACCCACTTTCATAAGAGTTTTTAAATCATGAATGGATGTAGAATTTTGTCAAATGCTTTCTCTGCATCTATTGAGGTGATCATGTGGTTGTTGTCTTTTCTGTGGTGTATCACATTGATTGATTTGCGAATGTTGAACCATTCTTGTGAACTTGGGATGAATCCCACTTGACTGTGGTGTATGATCTTTTTTATGTGTTGTTGGATTTGGTTTGCTAATATTTTGTTGAGAATTTTTACATCTATATTCATCAAAGATATTGGCCTCTAATTTTCTTTTTTGGTGGTGTCTTTGGTTTTAGTATCATGGGTGATGGTGGCTTCATAGAATGTCTTTGGGAGTGTTCTCTTCTCATCAGTTTTTTTGGAAGAGTTTGAGAAGGATCAGTATAAGTTCTTTGTAGGTTTGGTAGAATTTGCCTGTGAAGCCATCTGGTCATAGACTTTCATTAGTAGTGATTGGTCTGTTCACATTATCTGTTTCTTCTTGATTCAGTTTTGGTGGGCTGTATGTTTCTAGAAACTTGTCTGTTTCTTCTAGGTTGTTGAATTTGTTGGCATGTTCATAGTATTCCCTTATGGTTTTTTGTACTTCTGTGGTGTTGGTTGTTATGTCTCCTTTTTCATTTCTTATCTTGTTTATTTGGGTTCTCTCTCTTTTCTTCTTGGTGAGCCTGGCCAGAGGTTGGTCGATATTGTTTAACCTTTTAAAGAACCGGCTCTTGGTTTATTGAGTTTTTCTATTGTTTTTTTAATCTCTATTTTATTTATTTCCTCTCTGATCTTGAGTATTTCCTTCCTTCTGCTGACTAGGTTTTGTTCTTCTTTTTCTAATTCTTTTAAGTGGTATATTATGTTGTTTGAGATTTTTCTTGTTTTTTGAGGAAGGTCTATATGGCTGTGAACTTCCCTCTAAGAAATGGTTTTGCTGCATCCCATAGATTTTGTATGGTTGTGTTTTTTTTTTGTTTTTTTTTTCTTTTTGCGGTATGCGGGCCTCTCACTGTTGTGGCCTCTCCCGTTGCGGAGCACAGGCTCCGGATGCGCAGGCCCAGCGGCCATGGCTCACGGGCCCAGCCGCTCCGCGGCATATGGGATCCTCCCAGACCGGGGCACGAACCCGTATCCCCTGCATCGGCAGGCGGACTCTCAACCACTGCGCCACCAGGGAGGCCCATATGGTTGTGTTTTTATTGTCATTTGTCACAAGGTATTTTAAAATTTTCTTTGATTTCATTATTGACCTGGTGGGGTTTTTTTAGTAGCATGTTGTTTAGTCTCCATGTAATCGTTTTTTTTTCACATATTTCTGTGGTTGATTTCTAGTTTCATGCTGTTGTGGTCAGAAAAGATGCTCGAGACAATTTCTAAATCCTTAAGTTTGTTGAGGCTTGTTTTGTGGCCCAGTGTGTGGTCAATCCTAGAGAATGTTCCATATGCACTTGGAAAGAATTTCTTTTTTTTTGGATGTAATATCCTGAAAATATCAAGTCTAATTAACTGTTCTATTGTATTATTATTATTTTTTTAATTGATTTTTATTGGAGTGTAGTTGATATACAATGTTGTGTTAGTTTCAGTTGTACAGCAAAGTGAATCAGTTATACATATATCCACTCATTTGTAGATTCTATTCCCATATACGTCATTACAGAGTACGGAGAAGAGTTCTATAAACTTTTTTTTTTTTTTTTAACATCTTTACTGGAGTATAATTGCTTTACAATGGTGTGTTAGTTTCTGCTTTATAACAAAGTGCATCAGTTATACATATACATATGTTCCCATATCTCTTCCCTCTTGCGTCTCCCTCCCTCCCACCCTCCCTGTCCCACCCCTCTAGGTGGTCACAGAGCACTGAGCTGATCTCCCTGTGCTATGCGGCTGCTTCCCACTAGCTATCTGTTTTACGTTTGGTAGTGTATATATGTCCTTGCCTCTCTCTCGCTTTGTCACAGCTTACCCTTCCCCCTCCTCATATCCTCAAGTCCATTCTCTAGTAGGTCTGTGTCTTTATTCCTGTCTTACCCCTAGGTTCTTCATGACATTTTTTTTCTTAAATTCCATATATATGTGTTAGCATACGGTATTTGTCTTTCTCTTTCTGACTTACTTCACTCTGTATGACAGACTCTAGGTCCATCCACCTCATTACAAATAGCTCAATTTCGTTTCTTTTTATGGCTGAGTAATATTCCATTGTATATATGTGCCACATCTTCTTTACCCATTCATCCGATGATGGACACATAGGTTGTTTCCATCTCTGGGCTATTGTAAATAGAGCTGAAATGAACATTTTGGTACATGACTCTATTTGAATTATGGTTTTCTCAGGGTATATGCCCAGTAGTGGGATTGCTGGGTCATATGGTAGTTCTATTGGTAGTTTTTTAAGAAACCCCCATACTGTTCTGCATAGTGGCTGTGCCAATTCACATTCCCACCAGCAGTGCAAGAGTGTTCCCTTTTCTCCACACCCTCTCCAGCATTTATTGTTTCTAGATTTTTTTTTGATGATGGCCATTCTGACTGGTGTGAGATGATATCTCATTGTAGTTTTGATTTGCGTTTCTCTAATGATTAATGATGTTGAGAATTCTTTCATGCGTTTGTTGGCAGTCTGTATATCTTCTTTGGAGAAATGTCTGTTTAGGTCTTCTGCCCATTTTTTGGATTGGGTTCTTTGTTTTTTTGTTATTGAGCTGAATGAGCTGCTTGTAAATTTTGGAGATTAATCCTTTGTCAGTTGCTTCATTTGCAAATATTTTCTCCCATTCTGAGGGTTGTCTTTTCATCTTGTTTATGGTCTCCTTTGCTGTGCAAAAGCTTTTAAGTTTCATTAGGTCCCATTTCTTTATTTTTGTTTTTATTTCCATTTCTCTAGGAGGTAGGTCAAAAAGGATCTTGCTGTGATTTATGTCATAAAGTGTTCTGCTTATGTTTTCCTCTAAGAGTCTGTTTCTGGCCTTACATTTAGGTCTTTAATCCATTTTGAGCTTATTTTTGTGTATGGTGTTAGGGAGTGATCTAATCTCATACTTTTACATGTACCTGTCCAGTTTTCCTAGCACCACTTATTGAAGTGGCTGTCCTTTCTCCACTGTACATTCCTGCCTCCTTTATCAAAGATAAGGTGACCATATGTGCGTGGGTTTATCTCTGGGCTTTCTATCCTGTTCCATTGATCTATCTTTCTGTTTTTGTGCCAGTACCATACTGTCTTGATTACTGTAGCTTTGTAGTATAGTCTGAAGTCAGGGAGCCTAATTCCTCCAGCTCCGTTTTTCATTCTCAAGATTGCTTTGGCTATTCGGGGTCTTTTGTGTTTCCATACAAATTGTGAAATTTTCTGTTCTAGTTCTGTGGAAAATGCCAATGGTAGTTTGATAGGGATTGCATGAAATCTGTAGATTGCATTGGGTGGTAGAGTCATTTTCACAATGTTGATTCTTCCAATCCAAGAACATGGTATATCTCTCCATCTGTTTGTATCATCTTTAATTTCTGTCATCAGTGTCTTATAATTTTCTGCATACAGGTTTTTTGTCTCCTTAGGTTTATTCCTAGATATTTTATTCTTTTTCTTGCAGTGGTAAACGGGAGTGTTTCCTTGATTTCACTTTCAGATTTTTCATCATTAGTATATAGGAATGCCAGAGATTTCTGTGCATTAATTTTGTATCCTGCTACTTTACCAAATTCATTGATTAGCTCTAGTAGTTTTCTGGTAGCACCTTTAGGATTCTCTATGTATAGTATCATGTCATCTGCAAACAGTGACAGCTTTACTTCTTCTTTTCTGATTTGGATTCCTTTTATTTCCTTTTCTTCTCTGATTGCTGTGGCTAAAACTTCCAAAACTATGTTGAATAAGAGTGGTGAGAGTGGGCAACCTTGTCTTGTTCCTGATCTTAGTGGAAGTGGTTTCAGTTTTTCACCATGGAGGATGATGTTGGCTGTGGGTTTGTCATATATGGCCTTTATTATGTTGAGGAAAGTTCCCTCTATGCCTACTTTCTGCAGGGTTTTTTTCATAAATGGGTGTTGAATTTTGTTGAAAGCTTTCTCTACATCTATTGAGATGATCATATGGTTTTTCTCCTTCAATTTGTTAATATGGTGTATCACATTGATGGATTTGTGTATATTGAAGAATCCTTGCATTCCTGGGATAAACCCCACTTGATCATGGTGTATGATCCTTTTAATGTGCTGTTGGATTCTGTTTGCTAGTATTCTGTTGAGGATTTTTGCATCTATGTTCATCAGTGATATTGGCCTGTAGTTTTCTTTTTTTGTGACATCCTTGTCTGGTTTTGGTATCAAGCTGATGGTGGCCTCGTAGAATGAGTTTGGGAGTGTTCCTCCCTCTGCTATATTTTGGAAGAGTTTGAGAAGGATGGGTGTTAGCTCTTCTCTAAATGTTTGATAGAATTCACCTGTTAAGCCATCTGGTCCTGGGCTTTTGTTTGTTGGAAGATTTTTAATCACAGTATTCAATTTCAGTGCTTGTGATTGGTCTGTTCATATTTTCTGTTTCTTCCTGATTCAGTCTTGGCAGGTTGTGCATTTCTAAGAATTTGTCAGTTTCTTCCAGGTTTTCCATTTTATTGGCATAGAGTTGCTTGTAGTAATCTCTCATGATCTTATGTATTTGTGCAGTGTCAGTTGTTACTTCTCCTTTTTCATTTCTAATTCTATTGATTTGAGTCTTCTCCCTTTTTTTTTCTTGATGAGTCTGGCTAATGGTTTATCAATTTTGTTTATCTTCTCAAAGAACCAGCTTTTAGTTTTATTGATTTTTGCTATCGTTTCCTTCATTTCTTTTTCATTTATTTCTGATCTGATTTTTATGATTTTTTTCCTTCTGCTAACTTTGGGGTTTTTTTGTTCTTCTTTCTCTAATTGCTTTAGGTGCAAGGTTAGGTTGTTCATTCGAGATGTTTCCTGTTTCTTAAGGTTGGATTGTATTGCTATAAACTTCCCTCTTAGAACTGCTTTTGCTGCATCCCATAGTTTTTGGGTCGTCGTGTCACCATTGTCATTTGTTTCTAGGTATTTTTTAATTTCCTCTTTGAATTCTTCAGGGATCACTTTGTTATTAAGTAGTGTATTGTTTAGCCTCCATGTGTTTGCATTTTTTACAGATCTTTTCCTATAATTGATATCTAGTCTCATAGCATTGTGGTCGGAAGAGATACTTGATACAATTTCAATTTTCTTAAATTTACCGAGGCTTGATTTGTGATTCAAGATATGATCTTTCTTGGAGAATGTTCCATGAGTACTTGAGAAAAATGTGTATTCTGTTGTTTTTGGATGGAATGTCCTATAAATATCAGTTAAGTCCATCTTGTTTAATGTATCATTTAAAGCTTGTGTTTCATTATTTATATTCAATTTGGATGATCTGTCCATTGATGAAAGTGGGGTGTTAAATATCCTTACTCTGAATGTGTTACTGTCCATTTCCCCTTTTATGACTGTTAGTATTTGCCTTATGTATTGAGGTGCTCCTATGTTGGGTGCATAAATATTTACAATTGTTATATCTTCTTCTTGGATCGATCCCTGGATCATTATGTAGTGTCCTTCTTTGTCTCTTCTAATAGTCTTTATTTTAAAGTCTATTTTGTCTGATATGAGAATTGCTATTCCAGCTTTCTTTTGGTTTCTCTTTGCATGGAATATCTTTTTCCATCCCCTTACTTTCAGTCTGTACGTGTCTCTAGGTCTGAAGTGGATCTCTTGTAGACAACATATATATGGGTCTTGGTTTTGTATCCATTCAGCCAATCTGTGTCTTTTGGTGGGAGCATTTAATCCATTTACATTTAAGGTAATTATTGATATGTATGTTCCTATTCCCATTTTCTTAATTGTTTTGGGTTAGTTAGTATATGTCTTTTCCTTCTGTTGTGTTTCTTGCCTAGAGAAGTTCCTTTAGCATTTGTTGTAAAGCTGGTTTGGTGGTGCTGAACTCTCTCAGCTTTTGCTTGTCTGTAAAGGTTTTAATTTCTTCATCAAATCTGAATGAGATCCTTGCTGGGTAGAGTAATCTTGGTTGCAGGTTTTTCTCCTTCATCACTTTAAATATGTCCTGCCAGTCCGTCCTGCCAGTCCCTTCTGGCTTGCAGATCTTTCTGCTGAAAGATCAGCTGTTAACCTTATGGGGATTCCCTTGTGTGTTATTTGTTGTTTTCCCCTTGCTGCTTTTATATGTTTTCTTTGTATTTAATTTTTGACAGTTTGATTAATATGTGTCTTGGCATATTTCTCCTTGGATTTATCCTGTATGGGACTCTCTGTGCTTCCTGGACTTGATTAACTATTTCCTTTCCCATATTAGGGAAATTTTCAACTATAATCTCTTCAAATATTTTCTTAGTCCCTTTCTTTTTCTCTTCTTCTTCTGGAACCCCTATAATTCAAATGTTGGTGCATTTAATGTTGTCCCAGTGGTCTCTGAGACGGTCCTCATTTATTTTCCTTTTTTTTCCCTTATTCTGCTCTGCAGTAGTTATTTCCACTATTTTATCTTCCAGGGTTACTTATCCATTCTTCTGCCTCAGTTATTCTGCTATTGATCCCATCTAGAGTATCTTTAATTTCATTTATTGTGTTGTTCATCGTTGTTTGTTTTATCTTTAGTTCTTCTAGGTCCTTGTTAACTGTTTCTTGCATTTTGTCTATTCTATTTCCAATATTTTGGATCATCTTAACTATCATTATTCCTAATTCTTTTTCAGGTAGACTGCCTATTTCCTCTTCATTTTTTAGGTTTGGTGGGTTTTTATCTTGCTCCTTCACCTGCTGTGTGTTTTTCTGTCTTCTCATTTTGCTTATCTTACTGTGTTTGGGGTCTCTTTTTGCAGGCTGCAGGTTCGTAGTTCCTGTTGTTTTTGTTGTCTGTCCCCAGTGGCTAAGGTTGGTTCAGTGGGTAGTGTAGGCTTCCTGGTGGAGGGGACTAGTGCCTGTGTTCTGGTGGATGAGGCTGGATCTTGTCTTTCTGGTGGGCAGGTCCACGTCTGGTGGTGTGTTTTGGGGTGTCTGTGGACTTATGATTTTAGGCAGCCTCTCTGCTAATGGGTGGTGTTGTGTTCCTGTCTTGCTAGTTGTTTGGCATAGGGTGTCCAGCACTGTAGCTTGCTGGTCGTTGAGAGAAGCTGGGTGCTGGTGTTGAGAATGAGGTCTCTGGGAGATTTTCGCCTTTTGATATTACGTGGAGCTGGGAGGTCTCTTGTGGACCAGTGTCCTGAAGTTGGCTCTCCCACCTCAGAGGGACAGCACTGACTTCTGGCTGTAGCACCAAGAGCCTTTCATCCACACGGCTCAGAATAAAAGGGAGAGAAAGTAGAAAGAAAGAATTAGAAGAAAGAAAGGAAGGAAGGAAGGAAGAAAGAAAGAAAAAGAGAAAGGAGGGAGGGAGTAGGGAAGGAAGGAAGAAAGAAAGAAGATAAAATAGTTATTAAAATAAAAAATAATTATTAAGAAAAAGAAATTAAAAACAAAAACAAACAAAAAAAACGGACGGATAGAACCCTAGGACAAATGGTGGAAGCAAAGCTATACAGACAAAATCTCACACAGAAGCAAACACATACACACTCACAAAAAGTGGAAAAGGGGAAAAAATCATAAATCTTGCTCTCAAAGTCCACCTCCTCAATTTGGGATGATTCGTTGTCTATTCATGTATTCCACAGATGCAGGGTACATTACGTTGATTGTGGAGCTTTAATCCGCTGCTTGTGAGGCTGCTGGGAGAGATTTCCCTTTCTCTTCTTTGTTCTCACAGCTCCCGGGGCTCAGCTTTGGATTTGGCCCCGCCTCTGCGTGTAGGTCGCTGGAGGGCGTCTGTTCTTCGCTCAGACAGGACGGGGTTAAAGGAGCAGCTGCTTCGGGGACTCTGGCTCACTCAGGCCGGGGTGGAGGGCGGGGCACGGAGTGCGGGGCGAGCCTGTGGCAGCAGAGGCCGGCGTGACGTTGCACCAGCCTGAGGCGCGCCGTGCGTTCTCCCGGGGAAGTTGTCCCTGGATCCCGGGACCCTGGCAGTGGCGGGCTGCACAGGCTCCCCGGAAGGGGGGTGTGGATAGTGACCTGTGCTCGCACACAGGCTTCTTGGTGGCGGCAGCAGCGGCCTTAGCGTCTTATGCCCATCTCTGGGGTCCGCGCTTTTAGCCGCGGCTCGCGCCCGTCTCTGGAGCTCCTTTAAGCAACGCTCTTAATCCCCTCTCCTCTCGCACCAGGAAACAAAAAGGGAAGAGAAAGTCTCTTGCCTCTTCGGTAGGTCCAGACTTTTCCCGGACTCCCTCCCGGCTAGCCGTGGTGCACTAACCCCTTCAGGCTGTTTTCACGCCGCCAACCCTAGTCCTCTCCCTGCGCTCCGACCACCGAAGCCTGAGCCTCAGCTCCCAGCCCCGCCCGCCCCAGCGGGTGAGCAGACAAGCCTCTCAGGCTAGTGAGTGCCGGTCGGCACCGATCCTCTGTGCGGGAATCTCTCCGCTTTGCCCTCCACACCCCTGTGGCTGCGCTCTCCTCCGCGGCTCCGAAGCTCTCCCCCCTCCACCTGCAGTCTCCGCCCGCGAAGGGGCTTCCTAGTGTGTGGAAACCTTTCCTCCTTCACAGCTCCCTCCCACTGGTGCAGGTCCCGTCCGTATCCTTTTGTCTCTGTTTATTCTTTTTTCTTTTGCCCTACCCAGGTACATGGAAACTTTCTTGCCTTTTGGGAGGTCTGAGGTCTTCTGCCAGCGTTCAGTAGGTGTTCTGTAGGAGTTGTTCTACGTGTAGATGTATTTCTGGTGTATGTGTGGGGAGGAAGGTGATCTCTGCGTCTTACTCTTCCGCTATCTTCCCCTCCTCTCGGAAATCACTTTAATATTTGCACTTAGGACCGGCCTGCCGTCCCCATGACTGTCGCGGCTTCGGGCACCGGTGCCCGCTCCCTCTATTGTATTATTTAGGATCTCTGTTGCCTCACTGATTTTCTGTCCAGAATATCTGTCCATTGATGTGAGTGGGATGTTAAAGCTTCCTACTGTTATTGTATTCTTGTCAGTTTCTCCCTTTATGTCTTTTAGTATTTGTCTTATGTATTTGGGTACTCCTGTATTAGTTGCATATATGTTGACCTGTATTAGGTGCATATATGAATGTAATAATCCTCTTCTTTTTTTTTTTTTTTTTTTTTTTCTTTTTGCGGTATGCGGGCCTCTCACTGTTGTGGCCTCTCCCGTTGCGGAGCACAGGCTCCGGATGCGCAGGCCCAGCGGCCATGGCTCACGGGCCCAGCCGCTCCGCGGCATATGGGATCCTCCCAGACCGGGGCACGAACCCGTATCCCCTGCATCGGCAGGCGGACTCTCAACCACTGCGCCACCAGGGAGGCCCAATAATCCTCTTCTTGCATTAATTCTTTTATTATTACAGTGTCCTTCTTTATCTTTCTTCATGGCTTTTGTTTTAAAGTCTATCTTGTCTGATACGAATATTACAACCCCTGCTTTCTTTTCATTTCTGTTTGCATGAAATACCTATTTCCATCTCCTCACTTTCAATCTCTGTGTGTCCTTTCCTCTAAGGTGGGTCTTTTGTAGGCAGCATATTGTAGGCTCTTGCTTTTTTATCCAATCTGCCACTCGTCTTTTGATTGGAGTGTTTAGTCCATTGACATTTAAGGTAATTATTGATAGATATATAGTTATCGCCATTATAAACTTTGCTTTCCCTTTGATTTTATATTTCTTCTTTGTCCCTTTTTTGTTTTTCCTTTTGTGGTTTGATGATTTTCTTTTGTACTACGCTTATGTTCTCTTCTTTTTGGTTTTTGTGAATCTATTGTATGTTTTTTATTTGTGGTTACCGTTTTTCAAGTATATTAACCCCTTCCTATATCTACTTGTCTTAGACTGGTAGTCATTTAGGCTCAAACACATTCTAGGGAATGAAAAAAAATCTACATTTTCTTACTTTTCTCCCCCCCATTTTATGATTTTGATGTCCTTATTTACATCTTCATGTTCATCCTTTTGCTGTTTCATTGTGGTTATTATTAGTTTCACAGAATTTTTTTTTTTTTAATCTGTGTACTGGCTTATTTAGTTGATTTGCTTTCTGATTGTGATTTTCTCTTTCCTATGGATTCTTTTCTATTTAGAGAAAACCTTTCAATATTTCCTTTAGGATAGGTTTAGTATTGCTGTATTCTTTTAGTTTTTGCTTGTCTGAGAAATTCTTTGTCCCTCCTATTCTAAATGATAATCTTGCTGGGTAGAGTATCCTAGGTTGCAGATGTTTCCCTTTTAGGACTTTGGATGTATCTTGCCACTCCCTTCTGTGCTGCAGTGTTTCTGTAGAGAAATCAGCTGATAGCCTTATGGGGGTTCCCTTGCCTCCTTTGTTTTTCTCTTGCTGCCTTTAGAATCCTCTCTTTAACTTTTTCCATTTTTATTATAATACGTCTTGGTGTAGGTCTGTTTGGGTTTACCTTGTTTGAGATCCTCTGTGCTTCCTGTACCTGGATATCTGTTCCTTCTTTAGGTTTGGGAAGTTTTCAGCCATAATTTCTTCAAATACATTTTTGATCCCCTTTTCTCTTTCTTCCCCTTCTGGAATCCTTATTATGCATACATTGGCACAATTTATATTATCCCATAGGTCTCTTATGTTGCTTGCTTTTTTTTTTTTTTTTTTTTCCATTTGGCTTTCTGTCTGCTGTTCTGATTGGGTCATTTCCATTATTCTATCTTCCTGGTTACTTCTTCATTCTTCTGCATTATTTATTCTGCTATTCATTGTCTTTGGTTCAGTTTTCTTCTCAGCAAATGAGTTTTCTAATTTTTCTTGGTCCCTCTTTATAGCTTCTAGTTCCTTTTTACAGTACTCTGCATTTCTGTCAATAGCCTTTCTAAATTCCTTCAGTATTTCCATTGCCTCTTTTTTGAAATCGGTGTCTGTTAGACTGAAGAGGTCTGCTTCATTGCTTGTTATTTCAGGGGAATTCTCTTGGTCTTTTAATTGGGAGTGGTTCCTCTGCTTCTTCATTTTACTTATAGTTCTCTTGCTCTATGAGTTTAGGAGAAACAATTATCTGCTGTGGTCTTGGAGGGCTATTTATATGTGGAAGCGTCCCTGTGTAGCTTGTGTGGGTTTAAGATTTTTTGGTGTGAGGGCTGTTTTTAGTCTGGATGCCTGCCACCTCTTTCCTTAGTGTGTGCTGGCTGTTACCTCTTGATAGTGGATGTGCAGATGCTGTGGCTGGTGCCTCGTCGTGGAGTTCTCAGTGGCAGTGGCAGCTCACGTGTTGCCCCCAGAGCACATGATTAGAATGGAGGTGGCTCGGGACTGCTCCTGGAGTCTGGGAGGGCAAGGTGGGCAGCTCGAGACTGCTCCTGAAGTCCAGGGGGCAGCAGCGACTCGTGACTGCTCCTGGAGCTCGTGTAGGCAGTGTCTTGTTGCCTTAGAGCTCGCGCGGGTAGAAAGGCTGTAATGGTGGTTCCCGCCCCTCCCCTCACGCACTACTGACACAATGGCACCTGGCCTCTAAGGCAGCCCAGGCTTCCTCTGCATACACCATCAGGTGTGGTTGCACCAGGCTCCAGCCCCTTCAGGCTGCTTCCGTGCAGTCCATCCCAGTCCTCTCTCTGGGTCTGATCTCTGAAGCTCAAGCTTCCGCACCCAGCCCCTGCCTGTATCGGCAGACAGGTGTCTCAGGCTTGGAAGTGCAGAGCTGTGGTACTGACTGTCTGTGCGTGTCTTTCTCTATTCTAACTGCTGCAAACTGGTTGCTGTGTTCTTCTTTGAGGTTCTGAAGCTCCCCCTCTGTCCTGGTTGATCTCCCCGCTGGTGACAGGACTTCCCAGGGTACAGGAACCTTTCCTCTTTTACAGCTTCATCCCAGGGATGCAGGTCCTGTCCCGATTCCTTTCTCGCTTTCTTTCTTCCCTTCCCTTCCATCCCCTCCCCTCCCCTCCCCTCCCTTCCCTTCCTTCTTTCTTTCCTTTCTTTTTTGCCCCACTTGGTTATGTGGAGATTTTCTTGCCCTTTCAGAGGTCTAAGGTCTTCTGTCAGTGTTCAGTAGATATCCTGGGAGAATTGTTCACATGTAGATGTATTTTTGATGTACTCGTGGGAGGAGGTGAGCTTCACGTCCTAGTACTCTGCCATCTTGATCACTCTTCTACCACACATTGGCCTTTTAATCTTATTTAGGAAATTCTTTCTATCTCTGGGATAATTAAATCTGTATTCTTATATTATCTCCTAAAATGCTTATACTTAAATCTCTAGTCCACCTGGAATTAATTTTTGGTATATGGTGTTACAGTCACAGTTTCCATGTGAATATCTCATTGTTCCATATTATGTTGTTACTGTCAGTTTGTTTGGGTTTAGCCAGTATTTTCTGCTCATAATTCTTTTCCTCAGACCTTTCATGGTCTGCCCTAAGCACCTCCTTCTGTGGGGCCTGAGATGGCAAGCTGAGTTTTGCTTTGTCTAATCCATCTTTATTTTGATAAGTTTCTTTGCTGGGTTTAAAATTCCAGATTGGCAATTATTTTTTTCTCAGTGCATTGAAGGTGTTATTTTATCAGTCGTTGGCTTCTATTGTTGCTGTTGAAAATTCAGCTGTCAGTCTTATATTTTAATACTTTGTGGGTCATCTCTCTTTTCTCTCTGAGAGCTTTTAAGATCTCTTTAGTGTCCTGCTTATCTCAGGTGTGGATTTTGTTGGGCTTCCTGGAGCTGAGGTTTGGTGTCTTTCATCACTTCTGGGATATTCTCTGATCTTTTGTCTTGAGAGTCTCCAGTTACTGTCTCTCCCTGTCCCCTGCCCCTTCTGGGACTTACTTACATATTTATTCTTCTCCATATTGCATAAGTTATCTTTCATATTTTCCATTTCTTTGTCTCTCTGTGCTGCACTTCAGATAATTTTTTTAGATCTACCTTACCATTAATTACCTTGCCAACTTTGTCCACTCTGTTCAGTCTATCTTGATTTTTAATTTGTTATTATATTTTTTATTTTTAGAAATTTTATTTGGTTTTTTTGAAATCTCCTTGATCATTTTTAATATAAACTTATTTTTATTTTTTTTTTTATTTTTTTTTTATTTTTATTTTTTGCTGTACGCGGGCCTGCTCACTGTTGTGGCCTCTCCCATTGCGGAGCACAGGCTCTGGACACCAGGCTCAGTGGCTATGGCTCACGGGCCCAGCCGCTCTGCGGCATGTGGGATCTTCCCGGACCGGGGCACGAACCCATGTCCCCTGCATCGGCAGGCGGACTCTCAACCACTGCGCCACCAGGGAAGCCCTAAACTTATTTTTATTAACTTTGGTTTAAATTTTTAAGATTGAGTCAGAATAAAATCATTTTCCCCATTGTTTACCATGGTATTTTGACCCCCACCTGTTAGCATATTAAAATACAAAAGATGTTGTATCACGTGACCTTGCCAAAGGTGCAGATAGAGACAATTCTACTTTTTTCCTTTCATATTTTTATACTGTTTCCTTGCCTCACTACAATGGTTAGGACCCCCAGTACAATGTCAAATAGGATGAGTGAGCATGGGTGTTAATTATCTTGTTCTCCATTGTGGAAAGAACACTTTCAGTATTTCACTGTTAAACATGATGTTAGCTGGAGGTTTTTCATAGATGCCCTTTTCAGATTAAGGTAGTTATTTTCTCTTCCTAGTTTGCTGAGAGTTTTTAATTATAAATTGTTGTTGTCTAATACTCTTTCTATATCTAAAATGATCATGTATTTCTCATTTATTCTGTTAATATGGTGAGATTTTCCAAACGCTAAATCACCTTGCTTTCCTGGGCTAATCTCTTCTTGATTGTATTATTCTTTTTTTTTTTTTTTAATATATTGTTGGATTTAAATTGCTGATGTTTTGTTCAGGATTTTTGCATCTATGACTGTAAAGGATATTGGTCTAAAATTTTCCTTTTTTCAGTGTCTTCTCAGGTTTTGTATTAGGGTTATGCTAACCTTGTGAGGTAGGAATTATTCTTCCTTTATTTTTTGAAAGAGTTTATGTAAGATTGGTGTTATTTCTGTTTCCTTTTTCTATTTTTTAAATTGCACTATAGTTGATTTACAATATTGTTAGTTTCAGGTGTACAGCAGAGTCATTCAGTTACACACACACACACACATACATATATTCTTTTTCAGATTCTTTTCCATTACAGGTTATTACAAGATGTTGAATATAGTTTGCTGTGGTATGCAGTAGGTCCTTGTTGTTTTATATATAGTGTATATCTGTTAATCCCATAATCCTAATTAATCCCCACCTGCTTTCCTCTTTCATAACCATAAATTTGTTTTCTATGTCTGTGAGTCTGTTTCTGTTTTGTAAATAAGTTTATTTGTATTATTTTTTAGATTCCACATGTAAGTGATATCATGTATTTGTCTTTCCTTGAACAGTTTTGATAGTCTCCTGCCACTTATTCAATGTTTTAATATCTCTTAAGCATACTGAACATGCTTATTATTTTATCATCTTTGCCAGTATTTCCAGTCTCTAAAACTTGGCAGATGTGATTCTGTGATTTCTTCTGGATTCTAATTCTTGGTGCCTAGTTTCTTTGTGTATTTTGTAACTTTTTGACCACTAAGTCCTGGTACTTTATCTGTGAGGAATTATTTGAAGTCTGGGTTGAAGATGAATTTCTGCAGAGAGAATTTGCATTTGATTCTATCAGGAACCTGGAGGAACAGTCAGCCCTGGAATCAGTTTAAACTAAAATCTCCACTTTAAGTTGTCAAGCAACTTGCTTAGTGTGAATCCTGGCTGTGAAAGAGGGGAAGTGGCCTCCTGTTACAGTCCACATTTCGCACCATTCCTAGGCTTCTGTTTTTCTTTCTCTACACCTCAGAGCCTGCAAAAACTGAAGTTCTTGATACCTGCAGTTCCTCCAGTGTCTTTGGATAAAGCTGGTTTCAGAGCTCTTGTTACTTCTCTGGCTTCCTGCTTTGTCTTGGATTGTGATCTTTGAGCATTCCTAAGTCTTTTGGCAATTCCTTGTTGCATTTTGAAAGATTAGTTCTATCTTATTCCTTCTTTGTGTATACTTTCAGCAAGAGGTTCCGTTCAGGTACCTGTTTTTTGTCTCTAGTTCTGGTGCTTTGGGCTGCAGAGAGGTGTTGGTGGGGTGCAGTTACTGACCTGTGTCTTGTTTTCCAGCTCTCCGGGAGGTGCTGCGTAACCACTCGTTTGTGGGCTGTGTGAATCCTCAATGGGCCTTGGCACAGCATCAGACCAAGTTATACCTTCTCAACACCACCAAACTTAGGTAAATCGGTGCGAATGTGAAAACGGCAGAGCTGCTAGAAGAGTAGTCCTGGAGGCAGAGGCAGGAAAAGCTGGGGGAGAGCAGGATGACATAGTTGGAAAGGGCCCTGGCTTTAGAGTCACATGTCGTTTCACACCTGGGCGCCACCATTTACCATTTATGTGACCATGGACAAGTCACTTTCCTAATCTGCGGCTCGGATTTCTCATCTGTAAGATGAGAAATTTGGGTTACTACTACTTAACTTGCAGGGTTTTGTGAAGGTACAATTACACGAGACGCCGGGGTTTGGTGGATGCCCGGTGCTCAGTGACGCCCTAAAGGGCTTGGTGCCGGTGGAGCACTGCAGCGTGTGCCGTGTACGGTAGGGTGCTGTGGGAGGTGCTCTGGCGGACGTCTGCTGCATCGCCCACTCTCAACCCTTTAAATCCAACTGATTGGATTTAAAACCGGGGTTACGCCCCTGCTCTCCCTATACGGCCCATATTTTTTAAATGTTGAGTTGTAAAAGAAGTGATTTATAGGATTCTTTGCAAGTGGGGAAAAGGTGAGCAAACAAAAACTCCTTCTTAACTTTATCACTACTGAGTGTTAGAACCTTTTACAGAACCAGAGGGGTGGGGACAGAGCACGGGTGATGACAAGGCAGATGGTCTTAGTGGTCTGACCTGTGTGCACAGGCCGGCCGCCAAAGCCCTAGTGGAGCAGGAGATCCCAGGACTGTTAGGCCACTGCGAGGCAGCATAATTCTGTCCTACCTGTCTCGGGTTATCTCTCCCATTTTGTCCCTACTGCTTGGCTCTGAAGCATGGATTTAGCTTTTCCTTAATGTCACTTCATTTTTATTTTCAGTGAAGAACTGTTCTACCAGATTCTCATTTATGATTTTGCCAATTTTGGTGTTCTGAGGTTATCGGTAAGTTTATTTCCTGGTTCTCATTTCTGAAACTTCAACAACTGGTCATTTCTGAAAATAGCTCTGCCTTATTATCTTATTTGTAGTATATTAAATTTTTCTAAATATGCTTAGAATAGTTTATTGTATGATTTGCATATGGAGGTATCTTCATATAGTTTTATACAAAGCAGAACAGTCATTTGGTAGCCAACTTAAATGTTTATTATTATTATTATAGAAATTAATACATATCTACTTAAGAAAACTTGGAAAGAGATAAAAATAGAAGTAAACATTCTTTAAAGCCCATGACCCAAACACAACTCCAGCTAACAAGTTTAGTCCATTTCTTTCAAGACCTTGTCATTGCCTAATTTTAATTTAGAGTTAAAAATCATTACTATCTATGTAGTTTCATGTCTTCTTTTTACATTTGACATACTCTACAAAAAAGCCCTCTGGAATTTTTATTGGGATTGTGTTGAATCTATGGATCAATTTGGGGAGAAAATCTTTTGTTAATTTATCCCTTAATATTTCATATTTTTTGGATACTATTGTAAGTGACATTTTTATAAATTGCCAGTTGTTTGTTGCTAGTATCTAGAAATACAAGTGTTTTGGTAATCTTATATCTTGCAACCTAGTTAAACTCACTCAGTAGTTCTAGTAGCTTTTTTATTGACTCCAGCAGATTTTCTGTGTAGATGATCATAGCATCTGTGAGTAAAGACAGTTTTATTCCTTCCTTTCCAATCTGGATGCCTTTTCTTACTTTCTCTTGCTTGATTACACTGGCAAGAAGCTTAGTACAAGGTTGAACAGTAGTGGTGAGAATGGAAATCCTTCTCTTATTCCTGATCTTGGGGGAAGCATTCAGTTTTTGACTATGAAGTATGCTTTCTGCCGTCGGTAGGTTTTTTGTAGATGACCCTTAGGTGGTTGAGGAAGTTCCCTTCTATTCCTTGTTTACTTAGAGTTTTTATTCAGGAATGGATGCTGAATTTTTTCAGATGCTTCCTCTGTATCTGTTCAGATAATTGTGTGGTTTTCCTTTTTTTAGTTTGTTAATATAGTGAATTACATTGATTGATTTTCATATTTTAAACCAGTCTTGCATTCCTGGGGTGAACCCTGCTTCTACATGATGTATTATCCTTTTTATATATTACTGGAATTGATTTGTCAAAATTTCGCTTACAACTTTTTTTTTTGGCTGGGCTGCGTGGCTTGTGGGATCTTAGTTCCCTGATCAGGGATTGAACCCGGGCCCTGGCAGTGAAAGCGCGGAGTCCTAACCACTGGACCACCAGGGAAGTCCCTTGTTTACAACTCTTAACATCTGCATTCACGAATGATATTGGTGTGTAGTTTTCTTGTATTGTCTTTGTCTGGTTTTGGTATGGGGTAATGCTAGCCTCATAGAATGAGTCGGGAAATACTTTTTCCTTTTCCATCTTCCAAAAGAGTTTGTGTAGAATTGTTTATTCCTTAAATGTTTGGTAAAATTCATCAGTGAAGCCATCTGGGCCTGGAGATTTCCTCACAGGAAGATTTTTAACTAAAAATTCAATTTCTTTCATAGATGTAGAGCTATTCATGTTAGCTTTTTCTTGAGTGAGCCTTGGTATTTGGTTTCTTTCAAGGAATTTGTCCGTTTAAGTTTTCAAATTTATTGCCATAAAGTTGTTCAGAATATTTTTTATTCTTTTAATGTCTGTAGATCTGTACTGATGTACTGTACTCTGTCATTCCTAATATTGGTAATTTATATCGTTTTAACTTGATCAGTCTGGCCGAGGGTTTGATCTCAACTGATTTTTTGTTTCATTGATTTTTCTGTTAATTTTCTGATTTCTATTTCATTGCTACCTGCTCTGATCTTTGTATTTCCTTTCCTCTACTTATTTTAAGTTTAATTTGTTTTTCTGTTTCAGAAGCTGAGGTCACTGATTTGAGATCTTTCTTTTCTAGTATAGGTGTTAAGTACTATAAATTTCTCCCAAGTGCTGCTTTAGCAGCTTCCCACACATTTTGATAAGTTGTTTTCATTTTCATTCAGTTCAGAATACTTTCTAAATTCCCTTTTTTTTCTTTGACCCTCACATTATTTAGAAGTATATTACTTAGTTTCTAATTACTTGGGGATTTTCCAGAGATCTGGTATTGATTTCTAATTTAATTCCATTTAATAAAAGTTATTTATTTCATTTTATTTTTTGGCTGCATTGAGTCTTCGTTGCTGAACGTGGGCTTTCTGTAGTTGCCACAAGCAGGGGCTGCTCTTCGTTGTGGTGCGTGGGCTTCTCATTGTGGTTGCTTTTCTTGTTGCAGAGCACAGGCTCTAGGTGCGCGGGCTTCAGTAGTTGTGGCTTGCGGGCTCTAGAGCACAGGCTCAGTAGTTGTGGCACACGGGCTTAGTTGCTCCTTGGCATGTGGGATCTTCCCGGACCAGGACTCAAACCCATGTCCCCTGCGTTGGTAGGCGGATGCTCAACCACTGCACCACCAGGGAACCCCTTAATTCCATTTTTGCAGAGAACATATTGGAATCCTTTTACACTTATTGAGACTTGTTTTATGGCCCAGAATATAGTCTATGTTGGTAAATACTTTATGTGCACTTGAAAATGGGCTTGTTGAGTAGAATATTCTATAAATGGCAGGTGTATCGAGTTGATAGTGATGCTCAAATCTTCTGTATCCTGATTTTCTGTCTACTTGTTCTGTCAATTATTGGGGAAAGGATATTGAAGGCTCCATGTAATTGTGTCTATTTCTCTTCACAGTTCTGTTTTATCCTTCATATATTTTAAAGCTCTGTTATTGAGTGCATAAACATTTAGGATTGTTAGGTCTTTTTGTTAATTGACTCCTCTGTTGTTATGAAAAGTAAGAACAGTGTATTGTGGGTTTATAATATGTAAAATGTATGACAACAGTTACCATGTCTGAAGGAGAGAAATGGAAGAAAATTTAGGCATCTTATTTTTCACAATAGATTATACAGTCTTCTTCCTAATCAGATGATTTACCTGAAATGTCATTCGATTTAACTTACTCTCCTTCCCCCTTGCTTTAGTTATGGGTAAGGCACTAGGAAGAAATGAATGATCTGCTTAGTGTCTGCCTTGTGATTTTCTAGAAATACGAAATTGGGGTCCTTAAAGCTACACAGAAGGAAAGTGCCTCCTCACGGCCTCGCCTTTCCCACCTGTTCAGCAGGTCTTTTTGTTGGTCACACCTTCTCTGTTGAAATGGCCATTGGTGAGGAGGAGGATGAGCTTCTGTTGTGGATTTTCAGGTGTTTTCTTTGGGGGAACTGCGGATTGAGTGTTACATTGTTCGCTCCTCACCTACTGTTGTGAAGATGGTTTTGTGGGAATTCAGGCTGCGTTTGGATGCCCTGTTATGCTCACCCCTAATGTTTTTGATCCTTCCTAGGAGCCAGCACCACTCTTTGACCTCGCCATGCTTGCCTTAGATAGTCCTGAGAGTGGCTGGACAGAGGAAGATGGTCCCAAAGAAGGACTTGCTGAATACATTGTTGAGTTTCTGAAAAAGAAGGCTGAGATGCTTGCAGACTACTTCTCTTTGGAAATTGATGAGGTGGGTGACGGTTATTTTTATACCTCCATTGTATTCTTCAGATAAGAGTCAAGTTCTGTAGTTGGTCCAGGATCGAGACAAGAAGGCTGGGCCCCTTCTCAGAAGCAGCCTGTGACCTCTGTGACATCTTCACTCCCTATTTGCATTTCTAGGTTCCACAACTTTTTTTTTTTTTTTTTTTTGGTGGCACACGGGCCTCCCACTGTTGCGGCCTCTCCTGTCGCGGCGCACAGGCTCCAGACGTGCAGGCCCAGCGGCCATGGCTCATGGGCCCAGCCGCTCCGCGGCACGTGGGATCCTCCCAGACCGGAGCACGAACCCGCGTCCCCTGCATCGGCAGGTGGACTCCCAACCACTGCGCCACCAGGGAAGCCCTAGGTTCCACAACTTTTATCATCCATTCGTGCCCATTCCTGTCCCCAGGGTGCAGGACCCAGGCAGGAGGAGAGCAGAATCCCACGGTCCCTGCAGGCCCCAGTGAAGGAGATGATGCTTTGCCACTTGCTCTCCTAAGAGGTTTCTTCCTCTTACCCCTTGATTTCTGGGGCCTTCCTTGATGTGTTCTTTGGTTGGTGAGCAGATCCAAAGAGAAGGTGGCTCTGCTACATGTCAGGACAGAAAGCTATAAGTGCTTAGTTCTGCTGCCCCCAGTGCCTAGCCTGGTCAAGCACCTGGTTGCCCAGAACGGCAGGTCTGAGGACAAGACCTGGAGGAAGCCCCAGGGAGAATTTGTTTAAACTAGACTGTAACAGCATGATTTCTTGTCCCCTGTCCTGGACTTTTTCCACAAGCAGGAAGGGAACCTGGTTGGATTACCCCTTCTGATTGACAACTACGTGCCCCCCTTGGAGGGTCTGCCTATCTTCATTCTCCGACTGGCCACTGAGGCAAGTGATGGAGCCAGTCTTGATGACAGTCCTGTTGGGTGTGTGAGTGTGTGTACGGGGGGCGGGGAGGGCACATGGCCCTGCCGTCGTCTGTAATGATGAAGAGGAAAAGGGTAGCATGGCTAAGGCCCCTCTCATCCCTGCCCACCCCAGCAATACTCAGTAGTTCCAACTTACAGCTAGCTTTAATGCCTAAAAAGTCACGTTTAGTTTTTAAGTCGTCTGTTATCTCCCTTTAGAAATGAAATGTGTTTAAAGCACATACCTATGTTGAGGTATTGAATTCTCTCTTTGGAGCAGGTGAACTGGGATGACGAAAAGGAATGTTTTGAAAGCCTCGGTAAAGAATGTGCGATGTTTTACTCCATCCGGAAGCAGTATGTGTCTGAGGAGTCGACCCTCTCAGGCCAGCAGGTATGAGGGAGCGCACTGGTGCCCGGGACTGGGGGCACAATCTTGCCCTCTCTAAATTCCTAGGATCCGCTGCATATAAGCTTCAAACACGATGGTCAGCTCTTACGAGTTTTATTTCCTTCTGAAATATAGAAGGTACCTCCAGAGTGATCTCACTGTCAGATGTACAAACACAAGCCATCGCAGTGAGAAATGGGAAGTTTCAGGGCTAGTGGGTGGACTGTATCTCCCATTGTGAGCCCGGAAGTGTGCAGCCCCAGCCTTCAGGTCTGGGTCAGTCTCCCCAGTCTCTTTCGGCTTGTGCCTCACTCTGCCTCTGACCACTGCTGTGCCAGGAGGATACGGCTGTACTTGGGTCAGGGCCCCAGCTCTTCTTACAGAAGGTCAGCCTGGGTTCCTCATGTTTCTGTGTCAGATGACAGAGCTCTTTCAATCCACAACTATTTCGGAGGGTTTGGCTGGGTTGGGGAGAGGGGACTGAAATACAGGAGTACCTCAGAGATTTTATTGGTTCCGTTTCAGACCACTGCAGTAAAGCTAGGTGCACAAATTTTTTTGTTTCCCAGTGCATATAAAAGTTATGTTTATACTATATACTGTAGGCTGTTGAGTGTACAGTATAGCACCGTCTCTAAAAAGCCAGTGTATATAGCTAAATTAAAAAATGCTGTTAGAAAAATGGAGCCAGTAGGCTTGCTCAATGCAGGGTTGCCACAAACGTTCAGTTTGTGTTTAAAAAGAAAAGAAAAAAAAAAAACCCGCAACAGTCTGCAAAGTGCAGTAAACTGAGGCCTGCCTGTAGTGTAAGAATGGAAGGGTTGGCACTTTATACACATAATTGGCTCGGTGATTGCTCCTGGTCCTCCTCTGAGATGACATGCTGTTGCTCCAGCTTCATGGGTGAGGAAGCTAAGGGACAGTTTCAGCGGGTGCTCAAGGGTTCCCAGAGCCTGTGGGCGGTGGAGCGGAGATCCAGTCCCAGGTCGTGTTGGCCAGAGCCCCTGGAACCATCTCATTCCAATGGAGGCGGCAAGATAGCACACTTACCAAACTGTGCTGAGAGTATCCCGTTTGATTGGAAACACTGACTTCAAGGTGAGGAAGGATGGATGGGAAAGAACATTTTCTTTTACATGAGGCAGCCTAAGGCTTAGATGTAGGAGGGGAAGGGTGGAGTAAAATCATCCTCATTTATTTTTTCATTTCTTACCTGTGGAGCTCTTTAGGAACTAGAACTACATTGAGGCTCCGAATTTCGTGGTAATTACGGAACGTACGTCCTACTACTGCCATCCACACATTCTGTTAGACCTGCTGCAGTAAACAGGCTCTTCCTGAATGGAAACAGCTTCCACGGGAGGAAGCATCACGAGAGCCACGACTGATTCTTTTCTTCCATCTCATCTCTCTGCTCAGGCCTGTAGGATCCCTGAGATGCTGGCCTAGAAAAGATACTTCACAAGCATTAGGTCACACAGCCCATTATAAGCCACCAAGACTCTCCAGGCCCAGTGCACATCAGCCAGGAGACCAGTGTAGACTGGGATGTGAACATCTAACACGTCTCTTTCAGAGTGAAGTGCCCACCTCTACTCCAAACCCCTGGAAGTGGACTGTGGAGCATGTCGTCTATAAAGCCTTCCGCTCACACCTTCTGCCTCCGAAACATTTCACAGAAGATGGAAACATCCTGCAGCTTGCTAATCTGCCCGATCTATATAAAGTCTTTGAGAGGTGTTAACTATGGTCGTCTATGGCCTCTGGGATGGGTCGTTCTTCCTCTGTATCCCGACATTGGTAGGTTGAACTCACACTTGCATTCTAACTAGTAGCACTCCTTCATGCATGGTGGATTGACTATAAATAAATAGTCAAATTTGTCCTAACATGGTTTTTTATTTAATTTCATTACACTTGAAATTTTCCTAGATCCATTTTCACCTAGTGTATACTGATTGTGTTGAAGAATCCCAAAAGTAGTTTGAAAGCCTCCTGGATGTCTGATAAGAATTCTAAAAGGGCCTTAAAGACTTCTATAGATCATGCGTTGATTCGATTCTTTCTGTGTTCTGGTGGATTTCTAATATCAGGTGATAAATATTATGTTGGTTCAGGTGCCTTTTTAAAAAAGAGGTCCTGAACCTATAAGAGGTGCTGATGATATTGTCAATTCAGCTTTCTACGTAGTCACTCTATTAGTACCTTCAGTAACCAAAGCTAATTAATTTATTCTTAATTTAAAAACTTGAAGAAAATAGTCCTTATCCAGTCCAAAACAGGCATGAGTTTTTAAGTTAGCTCACTTTGTTAATGGCTATCAATACTACCAGCTTAAGATAAAGGAATTTCTAGGTATTCTTGTTTGAAGGGTGTTGTAAAAATACAAACTGAAACTGTAAGTACCATTAAAATGAGCTACCTTAATATTAGCCTGCGTTAATAGAAATGTGCAGTCAGCACAGGGAGGAAGAATGCCTATAGTTTTGAGGTAAAGTCCAGATTACAAGGCTCAGTGAAGAAAGTTCTGTGGAAAAGAAGAGTCGAGTCTATTTTACGAGAAGTGGAACCATTCCATTTGGAAAAGACTGGGACAACAAAACAGACAGCTCCAGGAGGAGCACAGGCTGACTGACCGTGGGTGGAGAGGATGAGGGACTTCCAAGGCCTCAAGAGATGGACTACACGATGTTTCAGTTCCAGGTATGTATGGGATTCCAGGATAAATCTGCATTTCAGAACATGCCTCCTCACTGCCCACTCCCACACGTCAACTGAAAGAAAACTTATAGGAAATCATCTCAAAATATGGAAACCAATTTCCTGAATTATTTTTTAAAATGAACTTGTTTATTTTATTTATTTATTTTTGGCTGCTTCGTTGCTGCTTCCGGGCTTTCGCTAGTTGCAGCGAGCGGGGGCTACTCTTCGTTGCAGTGCGTGGGCTTCAGTAGTTGTGGCATGCGGGCTCTAGAGCGCAGGCTCAGTAGTTCTGGCGCATGGGCTTAGGTGCTCCGCAGTATGTGGGATCTTCCCAGACCAGGGCTCGAACCCGTGTCCCCTGCATTGGCAGGTGGATTCTTAACCACTGTGCCACCAGGGAAGCCCCTGGTTTCCATGTTTTAAACACAAAGAGCTAATTATTCTAAAGAAGGGAATAATTATTAGAGATTTTATTCATATTTAAGTTAACTTTATTACCTAGTTTCAAGTCTAATTTTATCTTATGTGGCCTTAATTCATTAGACTTTCCCCCATACTTTTTCCGTGTAAACACATTGAAGATACAATAATCATTTCCATAAAACCACCTCAATTCTGAGAGCAAAAGAGAATCACAAATACTGTAACATGGCTACGACTCGATGATAAAATCCTCTTAAACTGGGTGCCTTTAAAGATGAAACTAAAGTTCTTAAAAGAAATTCTATATTCCAGATTATTTTTCCTTAAGGAGATTATTTTAAGGAGAGAAAAGAGGGGCGAGCTAGGCGGGCATGATTGCCAATGACTAGTTTTAAAGGCTCCTCTAAGAAAATGAATGTGTCAGTAGCCAACTGTAGTCAGCAAAAGGGTGTATTTAATAGAATCTTCAGGCCGACTTCCCACCTGCCTGGCCTGCCCTGCCCTCCCTCCCTCCCTCCCTCATTGGGCTGGTCTGAGGTTTCATTCCACAGATGAGCAGCAGATGAAATACTTTTCAAGATACAGCACAGTTGATGTGAAGACTAAGGACCCTACTCTTACTTTAAGAGTACAGGCCTTGGACTTCCCCTGCCCCATGCAATAAAGCCAGTTTTATATACACTCCCCATATCTTTTTCTAACATTTTCTTATATAAATTTAAATATCTTACAAAAAAAGGCTTTTTCCTCCAAACATATAAATTTGAGTGAAACATATATTCCCCACCTGTGAACTTGTTTCTTCACTAAAATATAAATGCTACCTGATATTAAGGGTAAATGTCTTTTGACCACTGGAGATCACTGAAGTCTGAATTGCACTGTGGAGAAGGCACTTGTGTTTTCTGAGGTCTCCAGGAAGTACCTCGGTGAGCGCTGAATCGCTGTCCTCCAGAACCCGTGCCAAAGCCTCCGAGTGCCCAGTCACTGAGGCAGCTGGGGAAAAATGGTGAGTAAACTTGATTCTAAAATTATGGAAATAAAAAATAATAACGGCACGGACCAGTTCTTAGTCTAGAATCAAACTACCAACAAATCCAAAGTGTTCATGAAGATTCAAACCTGTTTCATTCTCTCATAAATTATAAAATACAAAGGTGGCTATTTTAATGACAAAGCTCAAACAGTCCTGAAAGGGGTTTGAGTGGACGAAAGATCAGTCCTTCCGGGCGGGGCCCGGGCGGCAGGGCAGCCTCCCTATTGCTGGGCCAGCAGTGCTGTCCTGTTGGCCTTCATCTTCTCCAGCCGCTTGGCCAAGTGGCTGTTGGTCATCTCCATCTCCTCGATCTTGTCCAGTGCTGTTCGTAACTGGAGACAGGAAGAGCTCGGTCACTTCACATGGTCAAAAACGAAACCCAGCGCTACTTTCCTCTCCAGTTTCTGGGAAGTGGAAGCACTGCACGTGATCCTGCAGTTGCATTGTTTTTCAGGCAGCCAGAGGTGTTAACCAACGGTGCTGAACATTAATCACAGAGAGGACATAGAGAAGCTGGAGAAACAGACCTCATCTAAAACAAAAACTCTCCTTTTTCTTATTATTTAACCAAATAATAAAAGTATCTGACCGAAACATAAAAGTAAATGGCAGTCACCGTGTAGATCAGAAACCAACACAGAACAGTGACTCCATTGCTGTTTCACTAAGACTGGAGCCGGGATTAAATTCCTTATGCAGCAAAGAATTTTATCTCCAAAGGATTTTTTCTTTTTAGGCAAGTATTCCAAGAAGCATAATAAAAGCAAGTACCTCTCGTTGTAGCTTCCTCTTTTCTGCTTTCAGTTCATCCTCGACTTTCTCCGCATTCTCAGCAGCGGTTTTATATCTCAGCACCTGCCCCTCCAGGCGGCTGATCTGTAAATATGAGAACATAGGCACTAGGAACCACCACTTTTTTGCAGCTAAGATGGAAATACAGTGTCATGACAGATTCCAAGTAATCTAACACTAACAAATACCCTCAGGGTAAGTCAGAAGTCCTCTCAGAACTCAACTGCTATTTATACATCTAGAACTGTCCCTAGAGAGGATGACAGCTGTAGAGTCATCATAGGGCCAATTTCCCATGTTAAGTTTTATGACAACCATATTGTTTAAAAGCCATAGTAACATCGCAGGAGGGAGACTCCCCGATAGACTTTCTGAAGTGTACAGTAAGGGATTATGTTATAAATTACAATTGTCTTGAAGGCTCTTGAAATAGCTACAAGAAACAGAATTATAGCTTCAGTCTCATTCATTCATAAAAAAGGCTGAAATGCCCTGTCAGGTGTTCTCTGCTGGCTTTTCCACTTTAGGGCTTTTATAGAGATTCAACTGCAAAGGCAGCTCAAAAAACCTAGGCATTCATGGGGTTAACCACTGAGATGCAGGAAGCAGATGTGTTGTAAAAGGGACATAAATCACTTGGTACCATACACAAGAAGGACTTACACTTTGCTCCAAGGTGGTTATATCCTGTTCTGCTTTTGAAAGCTTAAACTTGTATTCACTAATTTGTCTGTTGGCATCTCCTAGAACAGAAGAGAATAATAAGCTATCTCACAGAGGTGAAGGTGTGAACGTGAGGCAGTGAGGCCCCCTGCAGCACAGGAGAGGACCGTGCAGAGGAAGAAGACAAAGCACAAATGCACACAGGCAACTGCGGTATCTCCTGCAGCGCAGTTTCTGGCGCATCTATGCTATAAGAAGCTCTAGCACGCTGCAACAGCATTTTAGAAGAAAATTCTCTTTTCACGCCATGATGTGTGCAGGCAGAGGTTTAAGCAAGGAGCCCTGTCAGCGCAGCAGGGCCCCTGCCAACCTTACCTGCAGCCCCATGGCCCAGGGAGCCTCTGTGCCCACGGGACCGGCCCCCCCACTCTGGTTTCCCTGCCCCCAGCCCTGCACCTTCCCATCTCCCCAGGTATCCTGCTCCCCCCACGGCCCAAGTGCCCTTTTCTCCCCACCTCTGACCTAAGTCTAACCAACCTTTAAGGTCCTGCTCAAGGTCCTGCTAAATTTTCACCTCCTTCATGACTCTCCTTAGTAACTCTAGCTTCTCCTTCCTTTGTTGCATTTTTTTGGACTCTCTTTTATGACATCATGCTTTCCTAACATTATATAGGTATGTAAGGACAGGGGCCCTGTTTTGGCTTCTTGAAGCTACCTCTGTTTCTAGCCAAGTGCTTTGCACGTAATGTACACTTAATATTTACTGAAATAAATGCTTTTCAGTAATATGTTGTGATAATGTGCTAAGGATAGAGCTATAAATCATTAGCTGTATATCTGACCTAAGAAGCAAACCATTTAAAATGAGAAGCTTAGAAATGCTGGGGGAGAAAAATTCCAGCAATCCAAATTTAACAAAAATCACTTTGAACTAATTACATTGTAATAGGAATCATATCATAAGGCTTGCAGGAGATAAACCAAATCTACCCTACTTAAGAACTTTTCTACTTTTCCATAAAATTAAGGTTAAAACCACCTACATAATCTTTAATGCAAAAGGTTTTTCTAATTGGGTAATTACTGTCACCCTAAAAGTAATGTGGTTATAAAAGCCTCTCCCCAAAAGCCATTTCTGGTAGTGAAAGAGAACTTACTCCCATTTCTGGGCCTAAAACTGAAGCTTTAGGATATTGTATTATCAAAATGTGCTGCTTCCTTCTCACCAAACCACTCATTCCTTCCTGTTTTCAAAAGTATAAATCCCTGGTCTCAGCCATTTATTTCATGCATGTTCTGAAATTCCATCCCTAAACACTATGCTTACAGCCAAGACAGCTGTCCAGAACTGAGAGTCACCAGGTTCCTGTCCCGGCCTCCGGCGCAGGGGAGCTGCCTGCTTCTGTCGCTACATGCCAGGCCCAGCCCAGCCCAGCCCGGCCCTGCTCTGCTCACCTGGGTCACAGCCCCACCCCGGTCACTTGCCCTGCCTGCCACAGACACCAGCTCCGTCATGGTGCCTGCTCTGGGAAGATGTCACACATCAGTGCACACCCATTCCTCCTCAATATGATGATTCCTTTTGAATTTGCTGTTTCAGGCCAAACTCTTCCAAATCTGCGCACTGCCCTCTCTCTAAGACTGTTGGCGGCCACTGGACTGTTTTGGTCACTATCACAACGTCCTGACTAGTCAGCCTACCTTTTGTTATGCCCCTCTTTTCATCTACCCTCCACGCCAAATTGGTATTTCTAGAACAAAATATTTATCAGGAACTATATCACAAGGGTTCCAATTGATATCCAATAGAGGAAATTATACTAACCTCAAAAGTTAGTAGTAATAAGTTAGTTTTAATAAGCCTGGTCCAAAAAGGCTTGTCTGTTTGGCCTAACTCAGAATACTTAGATGAAAGGGACATGGAATAACCAATATTTTAAAATAAGTTATCAGAAAAGCCTTATTCAAATTGGAAAACTAGAGTCTCCCCTGTGTGATTATACATTATCTAACTGTATATGAATGGCTGCTAAAATCTCCCCGCTGTGGGGATTACTGTGAAAACCGTAGGCACTTTAAAATAATATGGGGTCAAAAGTAGAAAGGCAGAAAAACTGAAATAATTTGGGTAAACTGAGGAGGCTTACTTTGTGGCCTTGGTTTAAATTCCATCTAATAAAGATTAATTTGGGTTAACAAGACTACTTCTGGGAAAATTCTGAAACTACTCCAGGGTAGTGTGAGTTAGTTCCAAATATATCCCTCCAGTTATCTAAGATAAATTCCATAGAAAAACATGTCATTAGGAAGGGTGCTTACAGATGACCCAGGGATGTGGAAAAGGATAGTGTCATAATGTCACTATTTGCAAAATGTTCTAGAAATCACTTTGCCAAGGAGCGGGGGGAGCATTACCTCTCAGGCCTTGTCACCCCAGGAAGCACACAGCCTCGTAGAAACCTCTTCAGTTCCATGACTGCCCAGAATGGCTTTTCTAGTCCAGCTGAGAACTAACCAGTCTTCAGAACCACAGGCTCTAACAGCCTGCTCACAACCACGCCCCGGACACCCCCACGCAGGTCAGTGGCAGCCCGGGGCCCAGCCTTACTCTGCATTTCGATGAGCTGCAGGTCCGAGCCGTTCTGCAGGCCCGCCAGGTCACCTGCTGTGCCATCGCTCCTGGAGCACTTCTGCCGTTCCTCCTCCAACTGCAGCTTCAGTTTTCTAATCTGAAGAGGAAGTAAAGGCTTATCCGTGAGATCCAGTCTCATATGAAACAGGTGCTTGGCCTGGTGGCCATATCTTAGAATAAGGCCACAAATCATTCAGAAACTGTTTCCTGGAGTGCCTGCCATGGGGTACGCTGTGGTCAGGTGCTGGAGATGAGGTACGAACTAATTATCAAAAGGAGCAAGCCCCAGGACCAGGTGTCCCAGTTAAAACAGCCGTATTTTATTATTTGTGTAGGTCTGTGGAAAAGTACATCTTAGGGGTTTCTTTTTGTTATTATTAAAAATGGAAAATTCATGGGCAGTTAGAAGTTTCTTATTTGGAGTTAGGTTAAATATTCTTATTTAGAAAAAATGTATACAGAAATAATTGGAAATATATTTTTGAGTTCGGCTACATAATCTACCTTATTTTACCCAAAGTAAAGGCCATTCATAGCAGCTTATTCATTAATAGCCCAAAACAAGAAATAACTGAAATGTCCATCAAGAGAAGGATAAGTAAATTGCGGTCGATTTATACAATGGAATTACTACTTAGCCAAAGAAGGGAACCTACTACTAATACGTGCAGCAACAAGGTAAATCTCAAACTGAGTATATGCTGTGTGAAAAACTCCAGAAAATGCAAACTGAAGGGACAAAAAGCAGATCAGCAGTTGCCTGGACAGAGGGAGGGAGCTGGGAGGGGAAGGAAGGTTTACAAAGGGACACAGGAACTTTGGCGAAGTTATGGATATTTTCACCATCTTGATTGTGGTGATGGTTTCACAGGTATTGCTGTGAGTTAAACTGTCCCCCCCAAATTTTTATTTTGCAGTCCTAAGCCCCAGTACCTCAGAATTTGACCTTATTTGGAAACAGTCACTGTAGAGGCACTTAGTTGAGATGAAGTTACACTGGAATAGGGTGGGCCCCTAGTCCAGTATGACTGGTGTCTTTATAAGAAGAATGCCACATGAAGAGACAGACAGACACAGAGGGAAGATGTGCTAACACAGAGAATGTCATCTACAAGCCAAGGGACCCCAAAGATGGCCAGCAAAATGCCAGAAGCTAGAAGAGAGGCCTGGAACTGACTTCCCGTCACAGGCCTCAGAAGGAACCCACACTGCTGACACAGGGCTTCTCACCTCCAGACTGTGAGGTGAGAGGACATTCTGTTCTACGCCACCCGGTTTGTGGTGCTTTGTTATGGCGGCCCTTGGAAACTAATATTAGGTATGTACATCTGTACACTTTAAGTATGTGCAGCTTACTTTATGCCAGTTATAACCTAATAAAGGTTTTTTTTTTTAATTTACAAAATAAACTAAAAAATAAAATTAGGAGGGACTTTGGGTTGGGAAAAAAGAAGGCCCAGTTGGAGACAAGGGTCTCACATATGGAAAATAAGATTAGACGGACAGAAATGAACTACATGCTGAGGCCTCTGGTCCACCCTCAGTTCCCAAACTGCACACCCAGCTAGGACTGTAGCTCAGGCACAGGACGGGATCTCTCTCTTTACAGGACGGGATCTCTCTCTTTACAGGATGGGATCTCTCTCTTTAGAACTCTCTGACTAGCCTAAAATAAAAGACCAACATAACCACATCTAAGGTTCCCAATAAGACACCCAGCCACATCAAGCTTCACAGAAACTTGGACGAGCCCTACCCACAAGCTTAGAGCTGCCCACCAGCATTTTAGTCCTCTACTTTTAAACTGAAGACCAACTAAATATACATAAAAGAACATCTGGAAGGAAACAAACTATGCAGATAGAAAAAAAGAATCAGGAAGCAAACCAACCAGCCTATCAATACCCTCTGAGATAAGTGAAAATATCTGCATCCTTGAAATGACTGCAGAAATAGAAACTCAATAAAAATGAGAAGATATAGTTGAGAATATCTTTTAGAAAGCAGAACAAATGAGACAAAAAGGGATGGAAAAACATGAGAGAAACAATAAGAATATCTGTCCCGAGGTCTAATCCCCCTCACCACCCCCAAATCAGAAATCAAAGTGTTTCTCCAAATGCCTACAACTCTTATCATCAGAGATCCAGGAAGGAGCACAAATCAGAGTAAGTCTGCCCACTCCTACAGGGGGCCACCTCTGGACCAAGACCAAGCATCCCTGCGCCTCCTGCGTCCTTCATCATCAGGGGTCAAAGGTGAGTCTGCGTGCTCAGAGTTCCAGGTGGCTTCCCCAGCTGTCCTCGGCTCCATCCACAGGGGTCAAAGGGAAAGCTCAGCACTCGGACCAGGTCTGCCCCTCCCCTGATGGAGAAAGGGTGAGCTGGGCACTGGGACTAAATCTGTGCTTCCCAGACAACTCTGCCCTTTCAACCACGACATCACTATCTGCCTCGGGTCAACCGGGACTAATCTCATCATCCCCATCATTCCTGTTCAATGTCCACCTCGAAAAGGCTTGTCCTCCCTTTTCCTGCACTCCTTCCCAAAAGGCCCGGTACAAGCCCTACTCTGTCTTCATCTCCTCACCTTTCCCAAAGCCTGATACTCTTGCACTGCACCCTCTGGACTATCCTCCACCCTCTCTGTGCATCCCCATTACCCCATCCGTGCTCTAATAGAGACCTGCCCTCCCCTGAGGGGCCTGCTTCCTCTGCAGCCTGGCTGTCCTTTCAGCCCTCCTCTCCCTGAGCCTGAGAATGGATCAGGTTTCTTCTTGCATTCCTTGCTGTTACAAACTCTTCTCCCTTTAGCCTCCCTGAATTCCTAATGCAGTTCCTAATCGCATCGCTTCAGATTATAAGTACTAACCCCCCCTCATCATTGCCATCTCCCCACTCTTTCGTCACCATTTTAGCTCCTAACTCACATGCTCTCCATGCTACTCCTGCCTTAACTGTTGGCAAATTCAAAATACATCTAAGTAGGATCTCTCCTACAACGGATCTCTAGTTTCTGGAGCAAGGATCTTGCCACCTATCCCACCTTGCCCTCAGCCTCTCGCTCCCACCGTCATATACTAGATCTCACCACTAGACAACAGCAGTCCCTACTGAATTCAGTTCCATGTATCTTCTCTAACCACTACTCTTGATCTTTCCAGCTCATTCTCTCTGGACCCAACTCCAAAAATCCTTCAACCCCACTGGCACCTATAGTCCACTGTTTTCCATCTTCTCTCTGCTGTGCCTTGATGTCTTCCTGGATTTCCCTCAAACCTCCTTACCCAGTTTAATCTCCATGTCCATCATCATCACTCTCTCGCACAAGCCCTCACTTCCTCTGCCCTATTATGCTCACCTGGTAAAATCTCTCTACCCACTCCATGCCTATACCTATGCAGCTACATGTGCCTGGAGAAGCACACACAATAAATGCATTCATGCAAAACTCCAAACCACATCACTGAAATCTCAGAACCCTAGGGAGAAAGGAGAGTATGGTACAAGCTGCCAGAGAGGGAAAAACGGGTCATAGACAAAAGATCAAAAATCAAAATGTCCTTGAAATTCTCAATAGCCGTGCAGGAGGCCAGAAGACAATGAAGCAATTTATTTAAAAAAAAAAAAAGTTCTGAAGAACCTAGGGGCAGGACAGGAATAAAGATGCAGATGTAGAGAATGGATCTGAGGACACTGGGAGGGGGAAGGGTAAGCTGGGATGAAGTGAGAGAGTGGCATGGACATATATACACTACCAAATGTAAAATAGATAGCTAGTGGGAAGCAGCCGCATAGCACAGGGAGATCAGCTCGGTGCTTTGTGACCACCTAGAGGGGTGGGATAGGGAGGGTGGGAGGGAGACACAAGAGGGAGGAGATATGGGGATATATGTATATGTATAGCTGATTCACTTTGTTATAAAGCAGAAACTAACACACCATTGTAAAGCAGTTATACTCCAATAAAGAAGTTAAAAAAAAAAGAATGAAAATGATTACTATGAGGAATTCTATACCCCCATCAAACTGTTAATCAAGTAAGAGGACAAAATGAAGACATTTCAGTCCTGCAAAGTTAAGAAAAATTTATAGCCCCAAAACTCTTTCCTCAGGAAGCTACTGGGGGATGTACCAGAATAAGAGAATGGACACAGAAGGAGGGAGGCATAAGATGCTGCTCGAGCCTGGAGCACAGGCAAAGGAAACTCTAGATGATGGTGAAAGGTGGTCACGTCTCTGTCCCGGGGGAGCGAGCCTCTAAGTTCACAAGGGGTGAGTCAGATGCACCAAGAACCAAAAGAGATGGAACTGAGGGAATACTTGATGCATCTGAAAACACCAAGAGTGGACTGAAACGACTATTGGAGAGTCCGCAGCTAGATTAGTAACAAATACATAGGAAACCAAGCAAATGACAAGAAAAACCACAATACTAACTTCAGGCGAACTAAGGAGTTGTGAAGGAGATGAATCCTAGAATGCTCCATGGCTCCACTGTGAGCAGTGTTTACAGAGTCCTGATAACGTAAACAGACTGGAATCTCACTGCTCCTTTATTAGGAGGATGTGGGGATGGAAAGTATACATGCGTGTGGTAGGGAGAGGGGATGAAGGAAAGATAAATCCTTACGTCCCATAGAGGGATGTCAACAGAGCAGCCTTAAACAAAACAATCAAGAAGCAACATAAGCATGTTATATAGAAGCATACAAGGGCGGTACACACAAGAATCAGCTAAAGGAACCAAACGGGATGGTCGGGGCTGGAGGCGGGGAGAGGGCAGGGCAGGGCACTTCTGTCTTCAGAACAGGCTTTTAGAACTATTTGACTCCTTAAACTTCGTGTCCTGTAATTTTATTTTTAAAGAACAGGAGACAACAAAGATGAATTATCTTTTTATCCTTCAACCCTTACTTGAGTAGTGATGTTTGAAACAAGCACATTTCTTTCTAGTGTACATTTTAGTTTGCTAACATTTTACCATATGATTTAGTCAGTTACAATTAACATCCCCTTCCAATGAGAAGAACACCTTTCTTTACCTGTGATAGTAGCTCTTCCTTTTCTCCAGCAAGTTTTCGTAGCCTTACATCTAAAACAAATGAAAAATTTGTAATGTTGTAGTATATAAACAATTTAAAATAATTCTTCAAATTCACAAACAGCAAACATTATCTGATAAATAGTTCATAGCTCTGAATATCAAGACATGAAGGCTTTAATGGTGAAAGGAAAAGTACTTAATTACTCAACACATATTTCCACACAACTGATATTTATCAGGGCACTAAATAAAACATTTGCTCCCAAGAGCAGTGATTTTCCATCTGAAGACAAAATGAAGTACAAAGATCATTTCCTTGTCTCAAAAATTTGCAAGTTTTACCAGTAGATAGACAACTCGAAGCCAAGGGTACTCCCACAGGCTCTTAAGCCCTTAGCAGGAGAAAACAAACTATGGGAGAGCAGGCAGGGGCTAAGAATGGGCCTGAGAGGGGTGCTGGAGCAAAGAAAACAGGAGCACAATGATGGAAGGAGGAGAGGCCCACAGAGCTCGTCAGGGGAGGGAAGGGGACCAACTGTAAGGTGTGGGCCGTCAAGAGCCATCTGAGGGGCTTCCCTGGTGGCGCAGTGGTTCAGAGTCTGCCTGCTAATGCGGGGGACACGGGTTCGAGCCCTGGTCTGGGAGGATCCCACATGCTGCGGAGCAACTAGGCCCGTGAGCCACCAACTGCTGAGCCTGCGCGTCTGGAGCCTGTGCTCCGCAGCGGGAGAGGCCGCGATAGTGAGAGGCCCGCGCACTGCAATGAGGAGTGGCCCCCGCTTGCCGCAACTAGAGAAAGCCCTCACACAGAAACGAAGACCTGACACAGCAAAAATAAATAAATTAATTAATAAACTCCTACCCCCAACATCTTAAAAAAAAAAAAAAAAGCCATCTGAGGCTTGGTAGTAGGATTGCTAGGGCTCGCTCCTGGCCTGAGGGGAGGGCTGCTTCTTCCCAACATGCATTAAAATAGGCCCCTTGGACACCTACAGATGAGTTTTTTACAAAAGCACCTGACACCCACCCAGCACTCCCCACAATCCACCAAGGTCATGGCCAAATGTTTCGGCACCTCCCATCAGGCAGAGAAAACCATGTGAGCTGCCCGTGGCAGTCTATTCCCCATGGCAGCTCTCACTCACCTTGCCAGCATCCTCTGCTTTATCAAAGTGCTCGACAGTTACACTTCCAGAATTCTGTACGTTAGAGAATGTGCCCTTAAAACGTTTTTTTGGCTGCCCTCCCCCCTTTATATTATAGTATATCTATTCTTCTAGGAAACCTACATATATATGAAAATAAGACAAAGAAGGAAAAAAGATCATTTTTTTAATATAAAAGTGAGCTGATGATATAGTATCTACTTGTGCCATTCTTCTTCTCTAGAATAGGAATCTTAGTGGAGGCAATAGATGGGCATCTGAGTGGTTTCCTGAGACAGGTGTCATTAGGTTCTCAAGGGGTCAAATTTAAGAGGCTTAGCCCTTAAGAGGCTCAGAAGCCCTGCTCTGGAATAACACTCCTCTGATATCTTCTTGGTTGTCTGTTTGTTGCCTTAAGAAATGTAGTGGCAAAGAGCTACAGAATCCTGGCATGAGTAGCAGAACAGAAAACCAGATGCTCCAGGAAGAAGAAACTTACATGTACTCTGGAAGCTGCTGACCAGCCCACTGGTTCCCCCGGATGGATGTGCTGGATTATCTCTTTGCAGAAGGTTGTATTTAAGTGAAAAAGCAACATGTATACACCCACAGTGCTTCCAACCAGGGGCCTTACAGTTACACTTACTGCCTGTCAATGACCCCAATGCTGGTTTCCCAAGGTCAAGGATGTCTGAAGACAGTATGCCCAGATTTCTTCCCGTTAGGGATCTAGATAAGGCTCAGACAGCCCTGATGTGTTTTTCTTTTCCAAGAGAGGATGTGAACAAGCTGGAAGTCCAAGAGGACAGCATTAATCCAAGTCAATACAGTGGCCAGTGTCTTACCCAGTGGCCCTTCTCCCGCCGACTCCAAGACCTGAGCAGCTTCCTGAGACACAACAGTGATGGCTCCGACTACTGGCTCCTGGTGGACGTCACCGTTGGGAGTGCCGTCGGGGATGATGACTAAGCCATGTTTCTGCGGAGAGGAAGAAACCCACCATGACAAAGAACGGCCCCCAACGAAGGAGGACACGGTAGTGAGGCAACTGACCCTGCGACAACACATGCCTGTCACGGGAACACCTGGTCAGCACTAGCTACACGGAATCTAGCTCTGCAGAGACAGGACTCACACCTACCAAATCTGGGCTGAGGAGTGAACACTGTGCTTTGTATTCAGGCTGGAAAGAGGACAGGACGGAAGGAAGGAGGAACAAAGCAGTGAGGGCCTGGCGCGCGGGGGAGCTCACGTACCTCTCCCGTCTCCACTGCTGCCTTCAGCTCGGCCAGCTCCTCTCTGAGCGAGTCCCGCTCACTCCTAAGGCAGCCAATGTATTCTTTCTGTTTCTCTAGGGCCTGGTTTAGACAGGGTAGCAAGAGAAAGAATGGCACAGAAAAAGAGCAAGTGAAAGGTAGCAGAGAAGTACCTAATTCAAATTCAAAAAAGATAAAGGCATAGGAGACAAGGAGGCATTAAAAGCTTTGGAAACAAGCAGTTAGGTATGGGAGGAAATACACAGTTATACGGGTATCTCCAGAAGAAAGTTTTAATAGTAAGTGGTTAATCGTGCATAAATTTGGCAAAACGTGCTTATCACATCAGGCAAGAAAACAAATCTTTCTTTTTCAGTCAAGAAAAGGAAGTGAAGACAGTAGCAATACTAAAATAAAGTCTTCCTTACAAACCTCCTAAGTACGTTCGTTTGGTAGACCAAAAAACCCATGTTTCATGTTAAACTAAAGTACATTCGAGAATATACTTGATTTAAAAAAAAAATTAGTTCTGGAGGAAAACAACAGTATATATACAAGGTATTTTAATTAAATACTGGCCGTAGTAATTGTTCTCCAAGTAGTATGGTAAAATATTCCTCAGATACCGCTTAATTAAAAATAGCTAATCTCCCCCCCAAAATTCTCAAGGATCTGTTTTTGTTAATTAACAAAATAATAACTAAGGGTTATTTGGTTTTCTGATATACCTTCAAAATGTGAAAAATGAAAATAAAATACGGACAAAATAAATACAGCCTACCTATGGCAGGTAGCAGAATATGGGTTTGGAAACAGGACGTTGAGTCCTGGAACCTATTAACTGACCTATGCCTCAGTTTCCTGACTGGAAAAGGGGATAATAACAGCAGCATCCTATGGGCACAGGCTGAAAGGAGTACTCAGTGTCAAGCACCCTGCCTGCAGTGTGTAAGATGCAAGCAAGGCTCAGGAAAAGCCAGACTGGGTTCCATTTTTCCCACCATTGCCTAAATCTCACACTGTCAGAGCTCAGGACAGCAGTGCAGAAGCAGGAACACACGTTTGGTCAACAATGACATATTGTTACTCTATGTAATAAAATACCCCATACTTCAGCACCCACCCAGGATAAGCAGTCTGTGCAGGTATCTGACAGCTGGGCTATGTGAAAAAGCCTTTCTCTGCACATTTGTTCCTATATTTAATGTTTTCTTCCAGCATTCCCATTAATCCAAGAAGTTAAACTACAATGGGTAACTTTCCTCTTGGTTTACAGAGTTTAGAAGTGGGCTAACTGCTTAGTTACTGACTGCTATATAGCTGGACAACTTTTTAAATCATTATAATCCTATTTTCCAACCAATAAGTAAATAATGGATGATAGCAACTGCCATTTGTGTAGCTCCAGGTGTTAAATATACATATAATTTCTCATATACTTTTAATTTAATTTCTCCCTTATATACCCTGTACTTTCCTTATGCCCATTTCACAGATCAGAAAACTGAGGTCCAGAGAGGCTACATTTTTACCCAAAGTCACAGTAACTGGTAAAGCCAGAAAATGAATCCAGTTCTTTTTGGTTCCAAAGCCCTTGCATCCTCTTTATCTATCGTCACCCCATGAAGGCCACAATTATGTTCCCTTATTGTCATCCCAGATAGTACTGGAAAAGTAGTTCATAGGGCAAGTCCTATTCCTTACCTGCCCAAACTGCAACATGAACATCTAACTTCCTTTCAACAATTTACATTCATAAGATGTGTCTAGAGTCTGTGTGTAATTTAACAATCTGCGTTTCTAGCACCATAAGGCATTAACTCTACCACTCCAAGCTAATATTAACACTCCATTACATTACTAGCAAGTGTAACGTTAGGACAACAAAGCCCAAGCAATATTCTCCCATCTACTGACAGCCACTCTCATCGCTGCTGCGTTGGCTATTTTGGGTTATGGTATCTGTGTGCATAGTCGTGCCATGCGTCACCACACGTAACTGGGTCAGCAACCACTGTCACAACATGCTCTGTAGAAACACCCCTGGAGATAAAAGACCCGTTAGGAACAGACCAATTTGAAACTCAGAATTCTAGCAAATGCTAGTACATGCCATTTGTTCCTCTTCCCAATCTCATAGCAGATTTTATCTTTACTTTTGGACTTTTAAATTTCATCTTCCCATAATTATGGATGGGAAAATAAAATACATCCTGCAAATCCTTCCATTTCACCACAAAGTTTGAAGACTACTGAAGTACCTTATAATTGGACCAAATGTATTCACACTGGATCTGAAATCCTCTGTATTACCTGACCATATAATCACTACCCTTGTGTTTGTATTCCATAACTGTTCCTACAGATTTTTTTTTTTAGGGTAAAAAGTACATGCTTGTGGAGATCTAAATAATTCTTTACCCCTGACCTAACCTCAAATTCTAGTGTCAAGAAGCCTAAAGGCTGAACTTTTGGACAACAGGTTACAATTACATACAGGCACAAATATCTTTAGTCAGAATGGGAGTGAGCCTTGTGCTGGGCCATAGGGATGTACAAGCCCTTCATATGTACTGATTATACGCATGACCACTGGGTGCTCAGAACTCTCTGGTGCTAGAGGTACGACCACTAGGATCAATGAAAGAACCAAAGAAAACTGAACTTTAATATGAGAATAATGGCCATGTTTCTTCATGGAGTTACTAAATTTAAATCTTGATAATGAAGCTAGAGACAAGTGATATATTAGGTAGTCACAGGTCATATTTAAAAATGTGTCCTTTAAAAGTCAAGGGAGGACCACCTCACACACATTAGGATGGCTACTATCAAAAAAAAAAAGAAAGAAAGAAAAAAAGAGGAAACAAGTGTTGTCAAGGATGTAGAGAAACTTGAACCCTTGTACAATGCTGGTGGAAAGATAAAATGGTGCAGCTGCTATGGAACACGGTATGGCTGTTCTTCAAAAAATTAAACACAGGGCCCCCTCAACAAGAGGACCTCCCTCTAAGGAAGGTCGCCCTGAGTGGCGAGATGGCCTCCTAGTTCCAGACCTCTTCCCATCAGCTTAGCAACTCCAGAGGATTTTCACTGGTCCAGACTGGGTCACGTGCCTACCCCTGAACCAATGACACAGTCAGGAATGCAGTGCCCTGATTGGCCAAGTCCCCCTCCCCCATCAAGTTCAAGAGTGTGGTGCTGCAAGGAAAATGTGAGTCCCTGATCAGAAGAGAGATTCCAGGGCTTCCTCTTTCCAAGCCCCTGTTCTGTGTCTTGCAGCTGTGCCTGCCTTCAGAAAACCCAAGATGAGGCGATTTAGCTGAAAGCTGGGAATATGGTGGTCAGACACAGAACAAAGCACTCTTGTGTCTTAGCCCATGCTGGGGGTGTTGCTTGTTGCTGCATAACTGCCCCTCCCCAGCAACCTGGTCACACACTCCCACTCCTTGAAGTGTCCTCAAATTTGACTCTGTTCCTGGCAACCCCCAGCTTAGGACAGAATCCATAAATGTCAGCTGCCATCATTATTCTATCATATACTCAGTTAAAAAAAAATTAAACATAGAATTACCATATAATGTAGCAATTCCCCTCCTGGGTACATACCCAAAAGAAATCACCAAGAGAGTTTTGCAAACCCATGTTCACGGCAGCATTACTCACAATAGCAAAAAGGTGGAAGCAACCAAGTGTCCAGATGAATGGATAAACAAAATGTGGTACAAGCATACATTGGAATATTATTCATTCTTAAAAAGGAAGGACTTCTGACACATGCTACAACATGTCTGAACCATGAGGATATATGCTAAGTGAAATAAGCTAGTCACAAAAAGACAAATACTGTATGATTCCACTTTGTGAGGTACCAAGAGTAGTCAAATTCATAGAAATGAAAGTGGAAGGCTGGCTGCCAGGGGCTGTAGGAGGAGGAATTGGGGAGTTGCTATTTAAAGGGCAGTTTCAGTTCTGCAAGATGCAAAGGTTTCTATGGATGGATGATGGTGACGTAGCACAACGATGTCAATGGACTTAATACCACCAAACTCTACACTTAAATTTAAATGGTCAATTTTCTGTTATTTTTTTATACTTTACCACAATTTAAAAAATTTCTTTTAAGTCAAAGGAGGGACAAACTACTGATGCATGAAACAACCTGGATGAATCTTAAGGGGAATTATTCTGAGTGAAAACATGTAACTCCAAAGGGCTGCATACTGTACGATCCCATCTATATAACATTCTTAAGATGACAAAATTATAGCAATGGAGAACAGATTAGCAGTTGCCAGCACCTGGGATGGTGAAGGGGAGGCAGTAGATATGGCTATAAAAGGGCAACAGGAGGGAACCCGTATGGTGATGAAAAGGTTCTGCATCTTGATTATATCAAGGTCAATACACTTGTTGTACTATAGCTTTACAAGATGTTACATTTTGGGAAAACTGGAAAAAGGGCATACAAGATCTCTGTATTATTTCTTACAATTGCATGTGAATCTACAATGACCTCAAACATTTTTAAAAAGTTTAATTAAAAAAAAAAAAGTCAAGTAGATAGCCTCATACACCAGAGGGCACACAGCAGAAGAGAGAAGAACTACAATACTGCAGCCTGTGGAACAAAAACCACATTCACAGAAGGAGAGACAAGATGAAAAGGCAGAGGGCCATGTACCAGATGAAGGAACAAGACAAAACCCCAGAAAAACAATTAAATGAAGTGGAGATCGGAAACCTTTCAGAAAAAGAATTCAGAATAATGATAGTGAAGATAATCCAGGACCTCGGAAAAAGGGTGGAGGCAAAGATCGAGAAGATGCAAAAACGTTTAACTAAGACCTAGAAGAATTAAAGAACAAACAAACAGAGATGAGCAATACAATAACTGAAATGAAAACTACACTAGAAGGAATCAATAGCAGAATAACTGAGGCAGAAGAACGGATAAGTGACCTGGAAGACAGAATGGCTGAATTCACTGCTGCAGAACAGAATAAAGAAAAAAGAATGAAAAGAAATGAAGACAGCCTAAAGAGACCTCTGGGACAACATTAAATGCAGCAACATTCGCATTATAGGGGTCCCAGAAGGAGAAGAGAGAGAGAAAGGACCCGAGGAAATATTTGAAGAGATTATAGTCGAAAACTTCCCTAACATGGGAAAGGAAATAGCCACCCAAGTCCAGGAAGCACAGAGAGTCCCATACAGGATAAACCCAAGGAGAAACACGCCGAGAGACATAGTAATCAAATTGGTAAGAATTAAAGACAAAGAAAAATTATTGAAAGCAGCAAGGGAAAAATGACAAATAACATACAAGGGAACTCCCATAAGGTTAAGAGCTGATTTCTCAGCAGAAACTCTACAAGCCAGAAGGGAGTGGCATGATATACTTAAAGTGATGAAAGGGAAGAACCTACAACCAAGATTACTCTACCCGGCAAGGATCTCATTCAGATTCGATGGAGAAATCAAAAGCTTTACAGACAAGCAAAAGCTAAGAGAATTCAGCACCACCAAACCAGCTCTACAACAAATGCTAAAGGAATTTCTAAGTGGGAAACACAAGAGAAGAAAAAGACCTACAAAAACAAACCCAAAACAATTAAGAAAATCGTCATAGGAACATACATATTGATAACAACCTTAAATGTGAATGGATTAAATGCTCCAACCAAAAGACACAGGCTTGCTGAATGGATACAAAAACAAGACCCATATATATGCTGTCTACAAGAGACCCACTTCAGATCTAGGGACACATAAGACTGAAAGTGAGGGGATGGAAAAAGATACTCCATGCAAATGGAAATCAAAAGAAAGCTAGAGTAGCAATATACATATCAGTTAAAATAGACTTTAAAATAAAGAATGTTACAAGAAACAAGGAAGGACACTACCTAATGATGAAGGTATCAATCCAAGAAGAAGATATAACAATCATAAATATATATGCACCCAACATAGGAGCACCTCAATACACAAGGCAACTGCTAACAGCTATAAAAGAGGAAATCGACAGTAGCACAATAATAGTGGGGGAGTTTAACACCTCACTTACACCAATGGACAGATCATCCAAAATGAAAATAAATAAGGACATACAAGCTTTAAATGACACAATAGACCAGATAGATTTGATTAATATTTATAAGAATTTCATCCAAAAACAGCAGATTACACTTTCTTCTCAAGTGCGCACGGAACATTCTCCAGGATAGATCACATCTTGGGTCACAAATCAAGCCTCAGTAAATTTAAGAAAATTGAAATCATATCAAGCATCTTTTCCGACCAAAACGCTATGAGACTAGATATCAGCTACAGGAGAAAATCTGTAAAAAATACAAACACATGGAGGTTAAACAATAAACTACTAAATAACCAAGAGACACTGAAGAAATCAAAAAGGAAATCAAAAAATACCTAGAAACAAATGACAATGAAAACACGATGACCCAAAACCTATGGGATGCAGCAAAACCAGTTCTAAGAGGGAAGTTTATAGCTATAGAATCCTACCTCAAGAAACAAGAAACATCTCAAATAAACGACCTAACCTTACACCTAAAGCAATTAGAGAAGGAAGAACAAACAAAACCCAAAGTTAGCAGAAGGAAAGAAATCATAAAGATCAGAGCAGAAATAAATGAAATAGAAACAAAGAAAACAATAGCAAAGATCAATAAAACTAAAAGCTGGTTCTTTGAGAAGATAAACAAAATTGATAAACCATTAGCCAGACTCATCAAGAAAAAGAGGGAGAGGACTCAAATCCATAAAATTAGAAATGAAAAAGGAGAAGTTATGACACTGCAGAAATACAAAGCATCCTAAGAGACTACTACAAGCAACTCTATGCCAATAAAATGGACAACCTGGAAGAAATGGACAAATTCTTAGAAAGTATAACCTTCCAAGACTGAACCAGGAAGAAAAAGAAAATATGAACAGACCAATCACAAGTAATGAAATTGAAACTGTGATTAAAAATCTTCCAACAAACAAAAGTCCAGGACCAGATGGCTTCACAGGTGAATTCTATCAAACATTTAGAGAAGAGCTAACACCCATCCTTCTCAAACTCTTCCAAAAAATCATGGAGGAAGGAACACTCCCTAACTCATTCTATGAGGCCACCATCACCCTGATACCAAAACCAGACAAAGATACTACAAAAAAAGAAAATTACAGACCAATATCACTGATGAATATAGATGCAAAAATCCTCAACAAAAACTAGCAAACAGAATCCAACAACACATTAAAAGGATCATACACCATGATCAAGTGGGATTTATCCCAGGGATGCAAGGATTCTTCAATATACAGAAAAAAATCATATTAAGAAATTGAGGAAGAAAAAGCATATGATCATCTCAATAAATGCAGAAAAAGTTTTTGACAAAATTCAACACCCATTTATGATAAAAACTCTCCAGAAAGTGGGCATAGAGGGAAGCTACCTCAACATAATAAAGGCAATATATGACAAACCCACAGCAAACATCATTCTCAATGGTGAAAAACTGAAAGCATTTCCTCTAAGATCAGGAAAAAGACAAAGATGTCCACCCTCGCCACCATTATTCAACATAGTTTTGGAAGTCCTAGCCATGGCAATCAGAGAAGATAAAGAAATAAAAGGAACACAAATTGGAAAAGAAGTAAAACTGTCACTGTTTGCAGATGACATGATACTATACATAGAGAATCCTAAAGATGCCACCAGAAAACTACTAGAGCTAATCAATGAATTTGGTAAAGTTGCAGGATACAAAATTAATGCACAGAAATCTCTTGCATTCCTATACACTAATGATGAAAAATCTGAAAGAGAAATTAAGGAAACACTCCCATTTACCACTGCAACAAAAAAAATAAAATACCTAGGAATAAACCTACCTAGGGAGACAAAAGACCTGTATGCAGAAAACTATAAGACACTGATGAAAGAAATTAAAGATGATACAAACAGATGGAGAGATATACCATGTTCTTGGATTGGAAGAATCAATACTGTGAAAATGACTCTACTACCCAAAGCAATCTAGAGATGCAATGCAATCCCTATCAAATTACCAATGGCATTTTTTACGGAACTAGAACAAAAAATCTTAAAATTTGTATGGAGACACAAAAGACCCCGAATAGCCAAAGCAGTCTGGAGGGAAAAAAAAGGAGCTGGAGCAATCAGACTCCCTGACTTCAGACTATACTATAAAGCTACAGTAATCAAGACAGTATGGTACTGGCACAAAAACAGAAACATAGATCAATGGAACAAGATAGAAAGCCCAGAGATAAACCCACGCACCTATGGTCAACTAATCTATGACAAAGGAGGCAAGGATATAGAGTGGAGAAAAGACAGCCTCTTCAATAAGTGGTGCTGGGGAAACTGGACAGCTACATATAAAAGAATGAAATTAGGACACTCCCTAACACCATACACAAAAATAAACTCAGAATAGATTTAGAGACCTAAATGTAAGACCAGACACTATAAAACTCTTAGAGGAAAACATTGGAAGAACACACTCTTTGACATAAATCACAGCAAAATCTTTTTTGATCCACCTCCTAGAGTAATGGAAATAAAAACAAAAATAAACAAATGGGACCTAATGAAACTTCAAAGCGTTTGCACAGCAAAGGAAACCATAAACAAGATGAAAAGACAACCCTCAGAATGGGAGAAAATATTTGGAAATGAATCAATGGACAAAGGATTAATCTCCAAAATATATAAACAGCTCATGCAGCTCAATATTAAAGAAACAAACAACCCAATCCAAAAATGGGCAGAAGACCTAAATAGATATTTCTCCAAAGAAAACATACAGATGGCCAAGAAGCACATGAAAAGCAGCTCAACATCACTAATTATTAGAGAAATGCAAATCAAAAGTACAATGAGGTGCCACCTCACACCAGTTAGAATGGGCATAATCAGAATATCTACAAACAATAAATGCTGGAGAGGGTGTGGAGAAAAGGGAAGCCTCTTACACTGTTGGTGGGAATGTAAACTGATACAGCCACTATGGAGAACAGTATGAAGGTTCCTTAAAAAACTAAAACTAGAATTACCATATGACCCAACAATCCCACTACTGGGCATATACCCAGAGAAAACCATAATTTAAAAAGATACATGCACCCCAATGTTCATTGCAGCACTATTTACAATAGCCAGGTCATGGAAGCAACGTAAATGCCCATCGACAGATGAATGGATAAAGAAGATGTGGTACATATATACAATGGAATATTACTCATACATAAAAAGGAACGAAATTGGGTCATTTGTTGAGACGTGGATGGATCTAGAGACTGTCATACAGAGTGAAGTAAGTCAGAAAGGGAAAAACAAATATCATATATTAACGCATATATGTGGAACCTAGAAAAATGGTACAGATGAACCGTTTTGCAGGGCAGAAATTGAGACACAGATGTAGAGAACAAACGTATGGATACCAAGGGGGGAAAGCGGGGGTGGGGGTGGTGTGATGAATTGGGAGATTGGATTGACATGTATACACTGATGTGTATAAAACTGATGACTAGTAAGAACCTGCTGTATAAAAAAATAAATAAAATAAAATTCAAAAATTAAAAAAAAAACAACTACAATGAGGTATCACCTCACACTGGTCAGAAGGGCCATAATCAAAAAATCTACAAACAATAAATGGTAGCTTTGTTTCTTTAAAACTGCTTGGTCTACCACACTTTAACAAGTAATTTTGTTTCCCAAGTGTCTATTGAGAGGATAGGGTCCTTGGAAGTGTGAAACGACCTGGATACCAGAATGCCCCTAACTATGGAGGGTGTGATCCGGAGGGCTTCACATCCACGCCTGTCCACCATAGGTGCTCTCAGGGATTTTGGCCAGCTTTTCCCTACCCCACCTAACCTCAGGTAGAACGGAGGCTTCCTAACTATGTCTTCAGGCCAAGGGTTTCCTTCTCTCTTTTCCCTCCACGCTGCCCTTCCCTGACAAGTTAAGCCTCTGTGGAACAGAGAGCTCATATGCCATGAGGTGTATTGTAGGTGGCTGCCAGTCAAAAGGCCACATGGGATGAACTGGCAGGGATTTTTTCAGCTCCAGTGTCCTTGGAATCTACCTGAAGGGCTTAGCAAAAAGGCACTGAAGACTTTTTCCTTATCTGGGCCCCTGCTTTGGGGAGTTGCAAGGATATGATTAGAGGTGACATCATAGTTTGGCAGCTCCAGCAAATCTTACATTCCTATCCACTTCCGTAATTAAAATGATTTTAATCTCTTCCTATTTTATTCACCAAAGATTTATGGGATGCTAGTAACTTTCCCCCACCCCCTATCCTCTTGCTTCTTATCCAAATTCTTACAATGTAAGGATATCAAATTACCCAGAGAGTTTGAATTAAATGCCTGTGGCTATTTCTGCATAAAAAATCCTGGGGAAATAAAGAACAACTTCCTTAGAAAGTTCCTACTTGTAGGTTTTACAAGCCCAGAGTCAGCTGGAGAGAAGAGTTCTTTCCAGGCATAGGATCAGGTTTTCCCATGGAAGTTTCTGTCTTCTGCTTATTCATATTTCACTCAGTATAAATGCTCTAAAAATAGTCAAAGGACAGAATTTTAGGAATCTCTACGTTAAATTTACATTGGTCTATTCCTCATCAATGAGCTTTGGGCCAAAGCCCAATTTGATCTCATACCCTAATGTTTTTATCTTTCCAAAGCAGTGTCTCCTGGAGTTCAAACACCTCTTTTGTCATGGTGTCTATTCTCTCCTGCATACGCTGATTCTCCTGCAGAGGAAGAGGGGAAGAGAAGTAATAAAAAAGCAGAAAGAAAAAGAGGACGGGGTTAGAGGGAGGAAAACAGAACAAAAATAAAGCTGATAAAGAAACTTAACAAAAGCAGAAAGTCTGTGATCAACAGGAAAGATGGCATCCAGCGTCTTGGCGCCGTGTCGGTATGACGGCAAGCGAGGGGACTGGGGGCAGCTGCTCCAACCACAGCTATGAGGCAGCAAGCCAGCTGGGGCTTCTGTGTACACCCAGCTCCACACATGTACTCTTCCTCTCATAAGTGCCTTTCCCCCAAACACGGGACAACTTACACTTTTAGAGAGGGAAATTCAGATTTTCTTATGAACAAATGATCCTTATCACAGACAACAAGCAGTAGTTTTGAACCCTATTTTTTAAAGAAAAACTAAAAAACTACAAGAGGGACATAGCTCAATCATTCTGAATTCCTGTTAGCAGAATCTATGATAGCAAGAACATCATAAATTCCACATTTCACATCAGTTTTTAGAAAAACTAGATTTTTAGCATTTAGCAATTCTTAACTCTTCTGACTAGGCACTGATGCTCAATTTATACTCTCTTATATTTAGCAGGTTCTTTTATGCATTACTGGTAAATTATCATCTTCCACTTTCCCTACTCATACATTTCTCATCTACTTTACCACGTGGTTCTCCATTCTAAAGACCAAAAAACATTATTTTGGCAGAGTCAGGATTCTTCAGTTATAAGTAAATGTGCATATTAACATCTGAAGGATGTTAATTCTAAACATAAAAAATACTTAAAACTAAGGTTTTTAAAGTTTGTATACCCAGCACCCTGGACTTTTAAATTGGAAACCATACTGACAAATTGTAAAAATCAAGCATTAAAATAGCTCTTAAATGCAATCATCAAACTAAAAACTAGAACACTTAACCAATTCTAACATAAGTTACTGAATTTGAGAAGCAGCTCCCAAAGTAGTTTTATTATTCTTTGGAAATCATATGGGGAAAAGTACATATTTTAATTAGAAAAAGAAATAACAAGTGGCTGGCATATTGACACACACAAAAAAGAGGACAAAAAGGGAGAATTCACGTGATTTTTAACTGCCAGCAGGATACAGAGTTTGGATAATATGCTTCTTGCCATATATGGAAAAACTAAGACAACTAACTTCACATGTAATCTGATATTTTCAAAGGGTTATCTGTGTTTGCATTTAGAATTCACAAATTCTATCTGCTTTCAGCAGGCTATGTTCAATTCAATTATTCTCAAGAATGACGAAAAAAGTAACACAAATCCACAAGAAGAGTCACTTCTTTTCTTCTATTAAATGGTCTTTAAAGTCATTTATAGGAGGAGAGATTAAGTGAGGCAGGCCCGGGGGGGAAGAGAAGAAGAGGGAGGGGAGGGGGGTGGTTCTAAAGGACGAGGGACAGGGCTGAGTTGAGCGTGATGCATGTGGCATCTCCAGGGTTGTCAAGAGCTGGCCTTCCTGGGACTTCCCTGGTGGTCCAGTGGTAAAGAATCCGCCTTCCAATGCAGGGGACACGGGTTCGATCCCTGGTCGGGATACTAAGATCCCACATGCCCGGGGCAACTAAGCCCACGTGCCACAGCTACTGAGCCCATGCACCCTGGAGCCCGCGTGCCACAACTAGAGAGAGAAAACCCGCGTGCCACAACTAGAGAGAAGCCCACGCGCCACAAAGAAGAGCCTGTGTGCCGCAGTGAAGACCTGACGCAGCCAAAAAATAAAAAATAATTTAAAAAATGAAACAGAAATAGATTATTAAAAAAAAAAAGTTGCCTTCCTGATATCACCATGGCATCAACACTAAGTTAACATTAGACATGCTTGATAACCTCACCAAGAAAGTGAGCATGACCCCTTCCCAACAAACCTCACCCCATATTTATAAAAAATGACAACCTCAAGAGGAAAACCACATTTAGAGAAAAACAGAGATGCATGCAAGCTGGCAGGCATAAAAGGATGATACGTGCTTTCAAAGATTTCTCGGAGGCCCACACTCCTCCTTGCCTCCTAGAATGTTGCTGTGGCCCTCAGAACTCCTCCACCCCAGGAACCTGAGTCACAGCCCCGGGCAACCTTCACCTTTTGTCTACTACCAGGAGTCTTGACACAATTTCTTCTTTTCATTTAGCCATCTCAGAAATGCACCTACCTGAGCGACGATCAAACTTCTTATTCCCCAAGAATCATGTCCCCAAATATAGCATTCACTACATTCCAAAGAATCATGGTACTCTGTAATGTTTCCTTTTGCCCATTTCCTAAGATATCTTTAGGAAACAATGTGCTTAGGAATAAAAGACAATTATAAAAGCTTCTGCTATTAAAAGGTGAAATATTTATAGGGTTCACAGTATTAATTTTTTAAGCCTGCCTTCATGTTTCACGTTTGTAAGATTTTAGGGTACAGCCAAATGTGAAGAGACAAGTTTGTTTGTGGAATTTTAACTCCCTTCCCTTCCCTCCCAACACACATGCCCTCATCCAATTCGGTGCATTTTTTTCCAAAATTAAGTATTTCCACAGTTCATGTACATACCTCAATAAGCTCATCTCTTTGTCGGAGGCCTTCTTTAAGTTCATCCATCTTATGCTGTAGCACACTACACATATGTTTCTGCCTTTCTAACTCCTGTTATTAAACAAATGATACAGTTAACACAGATCATGGCACATGACAGACTGGAACATCTACAACATACCATTAAGCAGCTAAGTGTGATCTCCAGAAACACACCTGCACTGCCCATGTATTGTTAACTTAGAAAAATTCTGTATTCTTTGGAAAGGCTCAGAAAATTCTCAATTTTCATCTCATATGATTATACATCTAGACAACCCAAACTAATCAATGGCAAAATTACTATGAACAATGAAATGACCTGGTAAAGTAACAGGTTATAAAATTAACATACAAAATTCAATAATCATCACAGATCAAAATAAAACGTAGAGAGAAGATATAATAAACATAATATCAAAAAATAAAATAAATACATACATGTAAAATTACAAGATATACCCAAAATCGATATGAGGAAAACTATATAAAACATTCCTGGGGCTTCCCTGGTGGCGCAGTGGTTGAGAGTCCGCCTGCCGATGCAGGGGACACGGGTTCGTGCCCCGATCCCGGAAGATCCCACATGCCGCGGAGCGGCTGGGCCCGCGAGCCATGGCCGCGGAGCCTGTGTGTCCGGAGCCTGTGCTCCGCAACGGGAGAGGCCACAGCAGTGAGAGGCCCGCGTACAGCAAAAAAAAAAATAAATAAATAAATAAATAAATAAAACATTCCTGGAAGACAGAGAAGTAGGACTGAACAAATGGAAAGGCATCTTCTTGGATGAAAAGACTCAGCATCACAAAAATACCTGTTACACCCTAAATTAATCTATACATTTAATACAGTCCAAATAAAAATACCATCAGGTTTTTTTTCTCATCAGAGTAAGACAAGTTGATTATAAAGTTTATTTGGAAGAAAAACAAGAAAAAAAAAGCTAGAAAAACACAAAATGAAAACAAAGAAAGCTAACCTTACTAGATATTAAAACATAAGGCTTATACAATTAAAACAATGTTGTAATGGCTCATGAATACAGACCAATGGAGTAGAATAGAAAATCCAGAAATAGACCCAATTACATATACAAGTACATTAAACAACAACAAAACAAAAAGAGCAGCTCAAATCAATGAGAAAAGATAGACTTTTAAATGAGTAATGTTGGCATAACTGGATATACACATGGAAAAAGAAAACTGGAACCAAACTTTGTACCATACACCAGAACAAATGCACAGAAAGAAAAGAGAGAGAGAAAGACAGGCAGAGAGAGAGACAGAGAAAGAAGAAAGGAAGTAAGAACATACAGTTACTAGAGAAAAGATGAGTGAACTGCTATAACCAAGGAATGGGTAAAAATTACCAAAAAATGACTCAAAATCCACAAGCAAGAAGGGGAAAGGGGTAACAAATAAGACTACCTAGAAATGAAGACTTTTGAATGGCAAAAAACACTATAAGCAAAGCAAAAAGACAAATGACTATAAAAAATTTTTACAATTTATATTTACTATCTTTCCATATAGAGAGCCTCTAAAATTAGAAATAAAGAGGAAAAAACCCACTATTATGTAGAATAATAGGCTAAAAAAATGGACAGTTCACAGAGAAACAAATTGCTCTGAATATGAAAAGATGCCCATACTAAGGGAAATGTAAATTAAAACTGTATTTCTCACTGAAACACCAGTAAGAGTCCAAAAACTTGACAATATACTCAGGGAAAAGTAGTGTGGAGAAGGAAATAGACCCTCTCATTTGTGGGAATGCAAAATTGTATAACCCCTACAAAGGAGAATTTGTTATATCTAGCAGGATTACCACACCTTTTGACACAGCAAACTCACTTTTCTGACTCCCATAGATACCAGCAAAAATACAGAAAGACCTATGCAGTACATTCATCTTTGTAGGACTATTTTTAACAGCAAGAGACTGCAAACAACTCAAACGTCCATTAAAAGGGAACTGGTGGAATAAACTATAGTACAATGGAATAAGTGTACAGTGATAAGAAAAGAACGAGGAAGAGCTCTCTATACTACAATCATCAGGTGATGAAATCCAGATGCAGAACAATAGAGTATGCTCCCATTTTCTAAGAATGGAGGGATACAAATATGTGTGTGTGTGTGTGTGTGTGTGTGTATATATATATATATACACACACACATACATATTTTTGAATGGTAAAACAATGTCTTCTTAAGATTAAAAAAAATGGAAGGATAAACAATTTAATTTAAAAAATTTCCTTAGGCAGTCTACCTGAAAAAGTATTCAGAGTAATGATGATCCAAAATCTTGGAAACAGAATGGAGAAAATACAAGAAACGTTTCACAAGGACCTAGAAGAACTAAAGAGCAAACAAACAATGATGAACAACACAATAAATGATATTAAAAATTCTCTAGAAGGAATCAATAGCAGAATAACTGAGGCAGAAGAACAGATAAGTGACCTGGAAGATAAACCAGTGGAAATAACTACCGCAGAGCAGAATAAAGAAAAAAGAATTGGGACAGTCTCAGAGACCGCTGGGACAACAGTAAATGCACTGACATCTGAGTTATAGGGGTCCCAGAAGAAGAAGCGAAAAAGAAAGGGACTGAGAAAATATTTGAAGAGATTACAGTTGAAAACTTCCCTAATATGGGAAAGGAAATAGTCAAGTCCAGGAAGCACAGAGAGTCCATACATGACAAATCCAAGGAGAAACATGCCAAGACACATATTAATCAAACTATCAAAAATTAAATACAAAGAAAAAATATTAAAAGCAGTAAGGGAAAAGCAACAATAACATACAAGGGAATCCCCATAAGGTTAACAGCTGATCTTTCAGCAGAAACTCTGCAAGCCAGAAGGGAGTGGCAGGACATATTTAAAGTGTTGAAAGGGAAAAACCTACAACCAAGATTACTCTACCCAGCAAGAATCTGATTCAGATTTGACAGAAAATGAAAACCTTTACAGACAAGCAAAAGCTAAGAGAATTCAGCACCACCAAACAAGCTTATGACAAATGCTAAAGGAAATTCTCTAGGCAGGAAACACAAGAGGAGGAAAAGACCTACAAAAACAAACCCAAAACAATTAAGAAAATGGTAATAGGAACATACATATCAATAACTACCTTAAATGTAAATGGATTAAATGTCCCAACCAAAAGACAGAGACTGGCTGAATAGATGCAAAAACAAGACCCGTATATACGCTGTCTACAAGAGACCCACTTCAGACCCAGGGACACATACAGACTGAAAGTGAGGGGATGGAAAAAGATATTCCATGCAAAAGGAAACCAACAGAAAGCTGGAGTAGCAATTCTCATATCAGACAAAATAGACTTTAAAATAGACTATTACAAGAGACAAAGAAGGATACTACATAATGATCAACGGATCAATCCAAGAAGAAGATACAATAATTGTAAATATTTATGCACCCAACATAGGAGCACGTCAATACATAAGGCAAATGCTAACAGCCATAAAAGGGGAAATCGAGACTAACACATCATAGTAGGGGACTTTAACACCCCACTTTCACCATTGGACAGATCATCCAAAATGAAAATAAATAAGGAAACAGAAGCTTTAAATGATACATTAAACAAGATGGACTTAATTGATATTTATAGAAATTCCATCCAAAAACAACAGAATACATTTTCTTCTCAAGTGCTCATGGAACATTCTCCAGGATAGATCATTATCTTGGGTCATAAATCAAGCCTTGGTAAATTTAAGAAAATTGAAATCATATCAAGCATCTTTTCCGACCAAAACGCTATGAGACTAGATATCAGCTACAGGAGAAAATCTGTAAAAAATACAAACACATGGAGGTTAAACAATAAACTACTAAATAACCAAGAGACACTGAAGAAATCAAAAAGGAAATCAAAAAATACCTAGAAACAAATGACAATGAAAACACGATGACCCAAAACCTATGGGATGCAGCAAAACCAGTTCTAAGAGGGAAGTTTATAGCTATAGAATCCTACCTCAAGAAACAAGAAACATCTCAAATAAACGACCTAACCTTACACCTAAAGCAATTAGAGAAGGAAGAACAAACAAAACCCAAAGTTAGCAGAAGGAAAGAAATCATAAAGATCAGAGCAGAAATAAATGAAATAGAAACAAAGAAAACAATAGCAAAGATCAATAAAACTAAAAGCTGGTTCTTTGAGAAGATAAACAAAATTGATAAACCATTAGCCAGACTCATCAAGAAAAAGAGGGAGAGGACTCAAATCCATAAAATTAGAAATGAAAAAGGAGAAGTTATGACACTGCAGAAATACAAAGCATCCTAAGAGACTACTACAAGCAACTCTATGCCAATAAAATGGACAACCTGGAAGAAATGGACAAATTCTTAGAAAGTATAACCTTCCAAGACTGAACCAGGAAGAAAAAGAAAATATGAACAGACCAATCACAAGTAATGAAATTGAAACTGTGATTAAAAATCTTCCAACAAACAAAAGTCCAGGACCAGATGGCTTCACAGGTGAATTCTATCAAACATTTAGAGAAGAGCTAACACCCATCCTTCTCAAACTCTTCCAAAAAATTGCAGACGAAGGAACACTACCAAACTCATTCTATGAGGCCACCATCACTCTGATACCAAAACCAGACAAAGATACTACAAAAAAAGAAAATTACAGACCAATATCACTGATGAACATAGATGCAAAAATCCTCAACAAAATACTCGCAAACAGAATCCAACAACACATTAAAAGGATCATACACCATGATCAAGTGGGATTTATATCAGGGATGCAAGGATTCTTCAATATACGCAAATCAATCAATGTGATACACCATATTAAGAAATTGAAGAAGAAAAAGCATATGATCATCTCAGTAGCTGCAGAAAAAGCTTCTGACAAAATTCAACACCCATTTATGATAAAAACTCTCCAGAAAGTGGGCATAGAGGGAAGCTACCTCAACATGATAAAGGCCATATATGACAAACCCTCAGCAAACATCATTTTCAATGGTGAAAAACTGAAAGCATTTCCTCTAAGATCAGGAAAAAGACAAAGATGTCCACCCTCGCCACCATTATTCAACATAGTTTTGGAAGTCCTAGCCATGGCAATCAGAGAAGATAAAGAAATAAAAGGAATACAAATTGGAAAAGAAGTAAAACTGTCACTGTTTGCAGATGACATGATACTATACATAGAGAATCCTAAAGATGCCACCAGAAAACTACTAGAGTTAATCAATGAATTTGGTAAAGTTGCAGGATACAAAATTAATGCACAGAAATCTCTTGCATTCCTATACACTAATGATGGAAAATCTGAAAGAGAAATTAAGGAAACACTCCCATTTACCACTGCAACAAAAAAAATAAAATACCTAGGAATAAACCTACCTAGGGAGACAAAAGACCTGTATGCAGAAAACTATAAGACACTGATGAAAGAAATTAAAGATGATACAAACAGATGGAGAGATATACCATGTTCTTGGATTGGAAGAATCAATACTGTGAAAATGACTCTACTACCCAAAGCAATCTAGAGATGCAATGCAATCCCTATCAAATTACCAATGGCATTTTTTACGGAACTAGAACAAAAAATCTTAAAATTTGTATGGAGACACAAAAGACCCCGAATAGCCAAAGCAGTCTGGAGGGAAAAAAAAGGAGCTGGAGCAATCAGACTCCCTGACTTCAGACTATACTATAAAGCTACAGTAATCAAGACAGTATGGTACTGGCACAAAAACAGAAACATAGATCAATGGAACAAGATAGAAAGCCCAGAGATAAACCCACGCACCTATGGTCAACTAATCTATGACAAAGGAGGCAAGGATATAGAGTGGAGAAAAGACAGCCTCTTCAATAAGTGGTGCTGGGGAAACTGGACAGCTACATGTAAAAGAATGAAATTAGAACACTCCCTAATACCATACACAAAAATAAACTGAAAATGTTTTAGAGACCTAAATGTAAGACCAGACACTATAAAACTCTTAGAGGAAAACATTGGAAGAACGCTCTTTGACATAAATCACAGCAAAATCTTTTTTGATCCACCTCCTAGAGTAATGGAAATAAAAACAAAAATAAACAAATGGGACCTAATGAAACTTCAAAGCGTTTGCACAGCAAAGGAAACCATAAACAAGACAAAAAGACAACCCTCAGTATGGTAGAAAATATTTGCAAATGAATCAACGGACGAAGGATTAATCTCCAAAATATATAAACAGCTCATGCAGCTCAATATTAAAAAAAGAAACGCAATCCCAAATTGGGCAGACAACCTAAATAGACATTTCTCCAAAGAAGACATACAGATGGCTAAGAAGCACATGAAAAGCTGCTCAACATCATTAATTATTAGAGAAATGCAAATCAAAACTACAGTGAGGTATCACCTCACACCAGTTAGAATGGGCATCATCAGAAAATCTACAAACAACAAATCCTGGAGAGGGTGTGGAGAAAAGGGAACCCTCTTGCACTGTTGGTGGGAATGTAAACTGATACAGCCACTATGGAGAACAGTATGAAGGTTCCTTAAAAAACTAAAACTAGAATTACCATATGACCCAACAATCCCACTACTGGGCATATACCCAGAGAAAACCATAATTTAAAAAGATACATGCACCCCAATGTTCATTGCAGCATTATTTACAATAGCCAGGTCATGGAAGCAACGTAAATGCCCATCGACAGACAAATGGATAAAGAAGATGTGGTACATATATACAATGGAATATTACTCAGCCATAAAAAGGAATGAAATTGGGTCATTTGTAGAGACATGGATGGATCTAGAGACTGTCATGCAGAGTGAAGTAAGTCAGAAAGAGAAAAACAAATATCATATATTAACACATGTATGTGGAACCTAGAAAAATGGTACAGATGAACCGTTTTGCAGGGCAGAAATTGAGACACAGATGAAGAGAACAAACATATGGATACCAAGGGGGGAAAGCGGGGTGGTGGTGGTTGTGGTGTGATGAGTTGGGAGATTGGATTGACATGTATACACTGATGTGTATAAAACTGATGACTAGTAAGAACCTGCTGTATAAAAAAATATATAATAGAATTCAAAAATTAAAAAAAAACTACAATGAGGTATCACCTCACACAGGTCAGAATGGCCATCATTAAAAAATCTACAAACAATAAATGCTGGAGAGGGTGTGGAGAAAAGGGAACCCTCTTGTACTGTTGGTGGGAATGTAAGTTGATACAGCCACTATGGAGAACAGTTGAAAAACTAAAACTAGAACTACTATATGACCCAGCAATCCCACTACTGGGCATATACCCTGAGAAAAACATAATTCAAAAAGAGTCATGTACCACAGTGTTCACTGCAGCTCTATTTACAATAGCCAGGACATGGAAGCAACCTAAGTGTCCATCGACAGACGAATGGATAAAGATGTGGCACATATATACAATGGAATATTACTCAGCCACAAAAGGAAACGAAATTGAGTTATATGTAGTGAGGTGCATAGACCTAGAGACTTTCATACAGAGTGAAGTAAGTCAGAAAGAGAAAAACAAGTGCTGTATGCTAACACATATATATGGAAGCTAAAAAAAAAAAAAATCGGTTCTGAAGAACCTAGGAGCAAGACAGGAATAAAGATGCAGACATAGAGCATGGACTTGAGGACACGGGGAGGGGGAAGGGTAAGCTGGGACGAAGTGAGAGAGTGGCACGGACACATATACACTACCAAATGTAAAATAGATAGCTAGTGGGAAGCAGCCGCATAGCACAGGGAGATCAGCTCGGTGCTTTGAGACCACCTAGAGGGGTGGGATAGGGAGGGTGGGAGGGAGACGCAAGAGGGAGGAGATATGGGGATATATGTATGCATATAGCCGATTCACTTTGTTATAAAGCAGAAACTAACACACCATTGTAAAGCAATTATACTCCAATTAATATGTTAAAAAATTTTCCTTAAGGAAGGAAGAAATCGGGATGAAGAGAAAGAGACAAAAGACTGACTTCTTTGAATACATTTTCTTTATTGATTTGATTGAGATCTGTGTAAATAATTCACAAAATTGTAAAACAAAAGTAAATTTAAAAGCAATTCATTGTGGAAGCAACCCAAGTTTCCATCAACAGATGAATGGATAAGCAAAATGTGGCACATAAATACAGTGGAATAGTATTCAGGAAGGAAATTCTGACCCATGCTATGACATGAATGAACGCTGAGGACATTATGGTAAGTTATATAAACCAGTAACAAGAAGACAAATATTATATGATTCTGCTTATATTAGGTACCTAGAGGAGTCAAACTCACAGAGCCAGAGAGTAGAATGGTGGTTGTGAGGAGCTGGAGGAGGAGGAATGGGGAGGTGTGTAATGGGGACAGTTTCAGTTTTGCAAGGTGAAAAGCTCTGGAGATCTGTTAGACAACGATGTGAATAAACATTACTGAAATGTGCACTTTAAAATGGTTAAGGTGGTAGATTTTGTTATATGCTTTTACCAGAATTAAAAGTAATTTCATAATAAAAATTTAAAAAGCAGTTCCTAAGTATTGAAGATAAAATGTAGTGAACCTAGCTATGTACGTCCAGTTAGTAGTAAAAGCACAGAGGAACTATTTCAAGTAACTTTTAAAAACAATGGTTGTACTATACATAACCTAGAAGCAAAATAACAACCAAACAGAAAAAAAGAAACAAAAAACTTTTAACTATTTTCAGTAATTATACTGTTGGTAATGTTGGTATTGCTATTCTAGGTATTGTGGGAGAAAGGAATGAAAATAGACTATAACATAATTACTAGCATCCCTAGGGACTCTGAGACCTGGGAGTGGTCGTGTGGGAAGAAGGAGATACACGTGTATAAGACAAAGGAGGTCAAGTAAAAGCCCTACGTCCTGAATATAAACTAGAACTATAAGCATAACATATTTTGGCTTTAAAAACAAACAGAAAACACCCCACATACATATTTCCCTGATAGAACCACTAAAAAGGTCTATAAACAGTTACCATCTTGGTGGCAAGTGCACCCCTAGCACCCATGCTCCACTAAAAGAGAACCAGGGCTCCTTGTACTAACAGCTGCTTTCAGGTCTGGAGCAGGAACTGTACCAGACGAGTCCAGACCACTTTCTTGTGCTAGACAGCAAAGAAGCTATCACAACCAATTAGACTCAGATCAAAATTACTTGGGAATCAACCTGAAGATGTTCACATTAGTTAAAGGTGGGACAAGCTGAAAATCAATAAGAATATAAGCTACAATGGATTGAAATCATCAAATGCTTGCATTCTTGCCTTCATAATGATTTTTTCAAAAATAATTGGGCACTATGAGAAGATGCCAAACAACCAATTCCTTATTTTGAAAACTTGTAAACAAAGGAAAAGAATCAAGTTTTTATCTTGCCTTTCCTATGTAAGCTGTTTCATTGAGTAATAAGAGATGAGGGGAAATTTCTCTTTAGAGATGGACTTACACTAATAAATAAAGCAGAGGAAAGTGAAAAGACAACCCATGGAATGGCAGAAAATATTTGCCAACCGTGTATCTGATAAGGAACTTGTATCTAGAATATACAAACTCTAACAATGCAGTAACACAAAGATAATCCAATTTAAAAATGTGCAAAGGATCTGAACAGACATTTCTCCAAAGAAGATGTACAAAGAGTCAGTAAGCATATCAAAATATACTTGAAATCATTAGTCATCAGGGAGATGCAAAGCAAAACTGCACCTGCTAGAATGGCTAGGAAAAAACTCAGATAAAAACAAGTGTTGGTGAGGATGTGGAGAAATCAGAACCTGCTTACACTTGCATACACTTGCTGGAGGGAATGGTGCAGCTGCTTTGGAAAAGGGTCTGGTTATTCCTCAACTGGTTAAACATGGAGTTGCCATATGACCCAGCAATTCCACTCCTAGGTATATATTTAAAAGAAAGAAAGACTTATGTCCACACAAGAACTTGTACACAAATGTTTATAGCAGCATTATTCATCATAGACAAAAAGTGAAAAAACACCAGATGTCCATCAACACATGAATGGATAAACAAAATGTGGTATACCTATACAATGGACTATTATTAGGTCATAAATAGCAATGAAGTACTGATGCATGCACCACACAGGTGAACTTGAAAATATTAACCAAAGTGAAAGAAGCCAATTAGAAAAGACTACAAATTATATAATTCCATTAATATGAAAGTCTAGAAAAGGGAAACCTATAGAGACAGAAAGTAGAATAGTGGTTACTCAGGGCTGAGGGGAGTGAGAGACAGCTAAAGGGTACAGGATTGCTTTCTGACGTGATGAAATACTCTAAAATTATGGTGATGGTTGAATTTGTCTGTGAAGATACCAAAAAACCACTGAATTGTACACTTAAGATGGATGAAGTGTATGGTATGTGAATTATATCTCAATAAAGCTGTTTTAAAACAATAAAAGAAAATGAAAGAAAACAGTAATGATAAAATTAGAATATCTCATTTTGCAACCCCTAATCAACTAATGGATATAAGTATCCAGTTACAGCATCACAGAGAGAGGTGCCATACATCTGGGCCTCCTGAAGGGTTCAGTCTACTTCTCTATGAAGTAGACTAAACCTGTATTTGATTAAACCTCTAAACCTAACTATTTACAGGAAATACAGAGGAAAAAGGAGCATGGTAAAGAACGACAGTAATGAAACAGCAAAATCCCCAAGACTGTCAGAAACTGTTAAAAGAAAAGCAATCCAGTTTCTTCAACACATAAATTGCAAGGGAAAAAAAGAGATGATAGGAAACCTATAAATAAAAACAGACTTACAAGACATGACAACTAATTCCAATGTGTGGAACTTATCTAGATCCTGATTGTTTTTTTAAATGCGAAAAAGAAAAATCATTTATGACATTGAGACAACTGAAATTTTAACATGACAGGATATGTAGCAAGAAAGAATTATTATTAATTTTTCAGATGTGAAATGGTCTTGTGGTTATATTTTTAAAAAAGAGAGTCCATATCATTTAAATTCATATTAAACTCATATTAAAATATGGGGTACTTAGGACTTGCTTCAAATAATGTGAGTGGGGGAAGTAGACAGGGCAAAATTGGCCATACATTGATGGTTTGTTAGGGGTAGGTAAATGGGTTCAGGAGAGTTTATTATACTCTTCTTCTTCTTCTTTTTTTTTTTTTTTTGTATGTTTAAAATCTGCCAAAAAAGATTTTATTAAATCTCAGATAAGCTTAAAAAAAAAAAAAAGAGGAAAAACATTCCCTCCTATAATGAATAGCTATTAAGAAAAGAATAATACACCTGAGACATTCCTAATCAGGCATTCTGTCCCTGAAGTAGGTATAGAGACAGTATTTAAGATGCCGTTACCATAATTCCGGCAGAAAACACTAAAGACATTTTGAAAAATGGTATGAATATCATTCTCTACCCTCACCATCTGCTGCTATAATGAAACATACCAGAGTGCCTGACCTCTCTGTATGTCTCTGAACAGGAACATCTACTGCACGAGGCAATATCTGTTTAGGAGAAGAGAACTCAGGGTAAAGGTACAGCAGAGAGAGACACGACCACAAAGTCTTCTGCATCGCAGTACCTGACGCAGATCCCCAGGGTATTAAAAAAAGCATACAGATTTTTCAAATTCAAAAAGCACAAGATTTAAAAACAAAAACAAACTGAAAAGCCACAACTCTCTGTATACTAAGACATCTCTGCATCTTAGAAAATTATAGGAGGGAAAAATGAAGTTGGTTAAAATAGCTTATCATAGGGACTTTTTTTTATTTTAAAAATGCTCAAGGACGTTTGAGAAGATGGAACGATAAGAACTTGTTTTAGGACTGATCATTAAATACTTAGCATGAGATTTTCTTCTAATCTGTTAGAAGCAAAGAGCCAGAAATAGCTATGAAGAATGTGTGGGAAGGCAAAAAAGAAGTCCAAGGACTAAGAAAAGTATGACAGCTCAGACACTCCACAATTGGCCTATGAGATACAGGAAGAATCAAAGAGGAAACATCTATTGTCACCAAATCTTCAATGAGCCACTGTCATCAATATGAAAATACCCAGAGGCCTCTTTGTCACTTTATCTAGACACAAGTTTTCTTACTTTAACATTTTTGTTAATAGACACTATTTTTTTTCGAGGAGTTTTAGATTTACGGCAAAATGGAGCAGAAAGTACAGTGTTTCCATATACTCCCACTCCTCTCCCCACCCCTCAGGAACAGCCTTCCCCCACTATTAACATCCCAAACCAGAGTGGTACATTTGTTACAATCAATGAACCTACATTGACATATCATTGTCACCTAAAGCCCATAGTTTACATTAGGGTTCACTCTCAGTGCTGTACATTCTATGAGTTTTGATAAATGTATAATGTATCTACCATTATACTATGATACAGAATAGTACTGCTGCCCTAAAAATCTCCTGCACTCTGCCTCTTCATCCCTCCTTTCCCCAAACCCACTACAAATACTTCCTAACACTTTTTAAAAGTGACCAAAACAGGCTGGAATGACCATTTTTGGTCCTCAAGAAAAGAAATCCCTACAGAGTCTACAGTAATAATGCTGGTCCCTTAGAGGTTATATTAACAGCTTTTCTCCCTTTATTATGTACAAATACAGATTGCTGTTGTTTCTAACAATTCATCAAAGCTCATTTCCTAAATTATTATTATTATTTTTAAAACTTTTGCAATGTACTGGCAACTCATTTCTTGACAGTAATATCCACTTGTCCTCTGCTTGGACTGACTAAAATGCTTTTAAAAATCCAGTAAGCTTTTAAGAGAACCCAACTTGTTTTCTGCAGTTGTCAAAAGGCAAATCCAGGCCTTGGGCAGTGGCTTTTATTTTCCATCTGCACATTTTAACAATATAGCTTACAAACCTCTAAAGAAAACATCTGTTGATTTTTGACCCACGTCTCCACAGTGCAGTTTTTAATTAACTGGTTAAAGACGTCTCTCCAACCATTTAGAAAACAGGTTCTCTTGAAAAATGAGAGAAGAAAAGAAAAGAGAAGAGAAGAAAAGAGAAGAAAAGAAAAGAAAAGAGAATAAAATGAACCACCTCTCTGAAAGCCTTTGGAGTTTTATGGAGTTCCAGCCAGTTATAGCAGGAAGAAGTAATTCACTGTAATTGTCCCAATTAAGAGATAGAAAATAAAGATAAAATTTGAGCTGTATTCTATTTTCAGAAACTAAAGGAGGTCATAAGCTTCCCCTTATGAAAACAAGTTAAATCTAATAAAAATTAAGAAAGGAAAATATTTCAGGACCTGCAATCTTACGTTCTGTCAATTTCCTTGCACCAATCAGTTGTGATGGAAATATCATTCCCGGGGATGCTGTGCTCTTCCATCAAACCCAGTACTTCTTAAATGGCAGGTTTTAATTTTCTGACCCCAGAGAAAGGCATGATGTAAGATGAGCAATTACCTTTGATTTTTCTTCATTTTCTCTATAAAATTCTGCCATCTGTTCCTCCTGCTCTTCAATAACATCCTTGAGGGTATCTACTTGGTATATCAAATTGTTCTTCTCATTGTCTAACTGTGCATTGGAAACCATGGCTTTCTTGTATTTTTCTTCCACTTCAGACAAAGACTCCTAAATGAAAGTCAAAGTCATCAGCCTAATATCTAAAATATGTTCATTGCCTATATGTCATGTAACAGGAAACTATAGCACTGGCACAAACACATAAAGATGCATTTTTGCAAAATAAAAGCAGTTTGGGGAACTCTTTGTTTAGTAACATGCACATAAAACAGGAGGATGACAATAAGCCAAGAACGCATCATTATAAGCACTTTATGGGCTCTCTGCTATCCAAGAAAACAAATTCAAGCAGCAGTGTAGCCTCTGAAAGATGAAAAGGTGTGCAGACAACATATAAGAGTCATAGTGTAAAAATCATAAAATACAGAATCATTAATGGTTTCAGAAGTGTTACTTCTGTAGTTTTTAACAACAGCTATTCGCAACAGAATACAGATACAACAGAAGACAGCCTCCCTTTACTCAAGTAAATTTCATACTTATTTGAATTGCACCACTTCCTGGACCTGCGTTTTCAGTACTTTCTTGGTCTGCATAACATTAATGTAAATGTATAAACATTTTGTCTAGCAACTTCAAATATTAGCCATTTTTAAATAAGTAAGCAATATAAAAACTATTATTTAAGATAAAAGAGCTACCACTCAATGCCTAAATTTTTATATACTTCAAAGTTTTCTGCCTAAAATAGCTTACAGCCTGTTTCTTAATAACTACATCTAGCAGTATTTTTAAAACTAAAAAGAAAAACATTTCACATAGAAAAAGTCATCACTTCTGGAAGTAAATTTTTATTTTATTTAAAAAAACATTTTGGCCATGCAGCATGTGGGATTTCAGTTCCCCAACCAGGAATTGAACCCACACCCCTGCAGTGGAAGTGCAGAGTCTTAACCACTGGACCGCCAGGGAAATCCCTGGAAATAAAATTTTAAAATATTAATGCAAATGTTTAACAAACAAAAGATCAGTGATATAGAACTGAGAGTCCAGAATCCTTACATTTATGATCAATTGATATTTGACAAGGGTGCCCAGACAACTCAGTGGGAAAAGAGTAGTTTTTTCAATAAATGGTGTTGGGACAATTGAGATCCACATGCAAGCGAATAAAGTTGGACTCCTACTTCACACCAAACACAAAAATTAACTCAAAATGGATCAGAGACCTAAATTAAAAGCTAAAACTATAAAACCCTTCCCAGAAAACACAGGAGTAAATCTTCATGACTTTGGAGTGGGCAATGGTTTCTCAGATACGATACCAAACAATCAATGAAAGAAAAAGTAGACTTTATCAAAATCAAAAACTTTTATGCTACAAACAATACCACCAAGAAAGTAAAAAGATGACCCATAAAATGGGAGAAAATATTTGTAAATCTTATATCTGATAAGGAGCTTGTATCCAGAATATATAAAGAACACTTAGAAATCAGTAATTAAAAGACACATCATTCGGTTTTAAAATGGGCAAGGATATGACCAGATATTCCTCCAAAGATGGTGTATAAATGGACAATAAGAATACAAAAACTTTCTTAATATAATTAGTGATTAGGGAAATGCACATCAAAACCATAATGAGATACTACTTCAGATCTACTAGGATGGCTATTATCTATAATCAAAAAGCGAGAAACAAGATAAGTGTTGGTGAGGATATGAAAAAACTAGACTCCTCATACATTGCTGGGAAGAAGGTAAAATACTGCAGCTACTTTGGAAAACAGGTTGGCAGTACTTCAAAATGTTAAACATCGAATTACCATATGACTCAACAATTCTATTGCTAGGTAATCTACCCAAGAGAAATGAAAAGATATGTCTATACAAAAAGCTGTACACAAATGTTTACAGCAGCATTATTCATAATAGCCCCAAACTGGAAACAATCCAAATGCCTATCAAACTCACAAATGGATAAACAAAATGTAGTAAATCCATATAGTGGAATACTACTCAGCCACGTGTGTGTGTGTGTATATATATGTACATGTATGTATACACACATATGTATACATATATGTGTATATGTATATATACACACACACTGATGTGTTTTATAACACGGATGAATCTTGAAAACATTATGTTAAGTAAAAAGCCAATCACGGGCTTCCCTGGTGGCACAGTGGTTGAGAGTCCGCCTGCCGATGCAGGGGACACGGGTTCGTGCCCCGGTCTGGGAAGATCCCACATGCCGCGGAGCGGCTGGGTCTGTGAGCCATGGCCGCTGAGCCTGCGCATCCGGAGCCTGTGCTCCGCAACGGGAGAGGCCGCAACAGTGAGAGGCCTGCATACCGCAAAAAAAAAAAAGCCAATCACGAAAGACAACATAGACTAGTGGTTACCCAGGGCTAGGTGCAGGAGTGGGAGTGGAGGAGTGGGGAACATCTGCTGATTAGTATGGGGTTTCTTTCGGGGGTAGTGAAAATGTTCTAAAATTGGTGATGGTTGCACAATTCTGTGACTATGCAAAAAAACCCCACTGAATTGTACACTTTAAATGAGTAAGTTTTATGGTATGTGATTTATATCTCAATAAAGATGCACACAAACACATATGCATACACTTAATAATTCTTCACAACCCAGGACTGTATTAACAGGTAAGATTTATATTATGATTGAGAATAAATACACCCAAAATAAAGAATATAAGCCCAGTTAACTGTATAATGGTTCAAATATAGTAGGTGTCTTAACACAATGCAGAATTTAGAATGATTCTGATCCATCTCAGAGACTAATAGCAAAAAAAAAGTCCTCCTCACAACTCAGTCCCATACAAAATGGGGCATGACTGCATGAACACCAGAATCTAAGACAGTTCAAGCAGCAGCTGCAAGGACACAATATATAACATAATAAAGTTGACATAAAATGTATGGAGTGTACTTTTTCCTTTAAACAAAAGACCACAGAAGACTATTTTAAACTTAAGTGTCAAGGTAGTTTGTTGTTGTTGTTTTGGCCACACGGCTTGCAGGGTCTTAGCTCCCCAACCAGGGACTGAACCCTCAGCAGTGAAAGCTCGCAGTCCTACCACTGGACCACCAGTGAATTCCCTCAAGGTAGTTTTAATGATTTTAATCTAGCTCACACAGTGATATCCATAAGGAATGAATTTTACTTAAATGTGTCTAAGGCAGTGATGTTCCGTGTAGGTGCTGGACTAGAAGCAACAGCATTATCTGGGACCTGGCTAAAAATGCAAATTTTCAACCACCCCATCCTAGGCCTTTACTGAATGAGAAAACCTGGGAGTAGAGTCCAGCGATCTGTGTTAACAAGACCCAGGTGACTGTGGAGGGAGGGTAGAGGGGGGAAAAAGCACCTCAAAGGCAGACATACTTAAGAATAATGTCATAAGCAAGACCGAGCATCCTTTTTTAATAGAATATAGATACATCACACCACCATGCCTTGACCACCAACCAGATAATTTTTTTAAAGATTTTTTTTCCATTTAAAAGAGTCATTTCAAGGATAAACATAATTTGAAGTCAAGTTCAATTATACACTAACCATGAATTAAGAAAAGGGGACTTATCTGTTCAGAGTCTCAAATAAGGTTAATCTGTTTTTTGTATCCTTCAAAAAATGAAATAAATGGTAGATCTAAAAGGTAAGGAGAAAATACTTAAGATAAAATAAAAAACGAGTAAGAATGCCTTTGAATCACTTGCTTTCCTGATACATTATGTTACGTACGAGACTTTAAAATGAATGTATTTATTGAATGTACTGGATTTGTTCCATTGATCTAAGATATTTCCAACTCATATCTCTAAAACCTTAAAAGGGGGATTAAATCCTGAAGATGAGAGCAGTAAAACTAACTGAGCACATCAGCTCACTAACTCTGGGATCCTCCTGATGTTTACCAACAACCACACACTGCTGTCAGCAGCGTCCAGGCTTTCTGGGGGCGCTCTCCATAGGCCTTCCACCCTTTCTGGACCATAATCACCTGCATGAAGTTTGTGGCTGGTAGCTAGGCTAGTCCAATCATGCTGGGCGGCTGAGCAAAGCCTTGACCATTAGGTCTACACTCTGTCCTTTGAGCATATCCTGAGTCACCTTTCCGAATGCCTTGCTGATGCATTTTTAGAGGCCTGGTGTTTATTTCTATTTCAAATAGGGACCTACATGTATTCAGAGAAACTTACAGTAATTCATAATATTAGGTTTGAACTTCATAAGAAAACATAGGAAAGAGCATGATAATCAAGTGCCATTTACAACTAAAATGTCTGCCTCACATGGACACTTCTACTGAAAACTGGTAGCCATCCTTGATTGGAAAAAATAAGGCCCATTTAAATTTACCTCCAAATTCTTTAAGGCACCAAATCTGTGTAACCCTTTTTGATCTATGTGAAAAACAATCAAAACAAAAAGAAAACACAGTCCTCATGCTTCAGGGTCCTTCCTCCAGAAGGAATATTTATAATAATGCTCTTTCTCTTAGATGCTTCTTCCTTCTACTCCTAATACTGACTGAATTTGGTGACAGAAACAGGCAATGCTCTTTCATTTATCTTGGAAGAATTTTAAGGTCTAATTCTCAATAAAAAATATTCTTAGAACACTTTATAGGTTTTTGCCCAACTCAATTTTGTAAGGCTAAGACACAAGGGATACGTAAGTATTTTATAAGGTTTAAAAACTGTAAGGCATAATATCTTTTCCTGAATATTCCAAAAACTACAGTACACATTTAAACATAAGCAGAGATCGGAAGTTCACCTTTCCTATGCATTGCAGGTTAAGCACATGCTTGAAAGACAAACACTGTTAGTAAAGCTATGTGCAGTGGGGTTAATAGAATTTGTGAAACCACCATTACCAACACTTCTGCGTACAGAGAACATGCTTGGGCTGCAAAATGGGCCCTGATACCTTTAGTTCCTTAAGCCCCTGCATGTATCTCCCTTCTACATCCTGTATCTGGTCCTTAAGGTCATAGATATCCTGCAGGACATAGGAATGAACCATTGCATAAAACCACACACAAAGTCTCAAAGGATTCAGATGAAATGTGAATTACTTTTGCATATTCTAGACTAAAAGCAGAGAAACTGAGGTACACAAACGTAACTGCCACTGCAAACTGCTAAAAGGGGCAAACAGGCAGGTGATGGTGGGGCTGGGGAAGGCCTGGAATAATCAATCTAACATATCAAATACTTCCTTGACATTAACTCCTGTGGAAAAAACATTAGCAAATGGGGCTGGGGCTGTGGACAAAAGCTATATAACATTTTTTAACATACAATTTAAAAAACTGTATCAATCATTCAAATAATTTTTAGCATAACACTCCACCGATAACTAGTAAAATATGTAGCAAATTAATTATAAGCTGAAGATTCTACTGAGTCATGCGAAGTTTTTAAAAACGTAAAACTAGGTATGAACAAAGTTGTCTTTCAATGACTTGGTTACTGACCACAATTAATTTCGGAGAAAGATAAGTAAAGGGAGGGGTATTAAACAAATATTTTAAACACAATGTCAAATGAGAGAGTCTATCCTGAGGACATCATTTAAATGATGAGAAAAGCCTTTGCTCCAAATGTTACCATAATCCTTATAAGAAAAGTGAAGCAGGTCAAATTTTAAATGGAAAATATTGTTTCCCTTGTACCTGACCTTGCTACATGAGGTCTATTCTGGATGGTTGATTTAGGGGGGAAATAATTGCTACAGGGCCCTGAACATAACTGTACAATTAACAGGCAGGATCAACTGTCAAAGGCCCATTACACAGAGTTTCTATATATTTCCCCTGCCCCCTTCATTCCTTCCTTGGTAGGTTTGTCTTTTATTCATTGGTTCATTTGATAGAGATTTATCAAGTGCCTATTAGGAGCCAAATGCTAGGATACAAAAATCTCATTTCCTTCAGGGAGGCTGTTCTCCCAAAGAAGAAATACAAGTAAACAGCGAGTACAAGCTCAGTCTGAGGCTGGAATGCCCCATCCTTTTGTCCCACTAGAAAATAGCACCTAAAGGCAAGAGTTAAGCTTATTCAACCTTGCACCCTTGTGCTTATGCCTGGTACTTAGGAAGAGTTCAATAACACTGACCCCTTCAAAGTCAGAGCCAGGCTGACCTGGGCCTCCTTCTGCAGTGCTGCTGCCGCTGTTCCAATCCTCACCCTCTCCTAACCCTCAGCCCACTTTTACGAGATGCCCATTTCACAAGCCAGACTCCTGCTCCTACCCCGCCCACAATCTCACTCAGTCCCCACCCGTCCCTCCCTCCTCCTCTACTGGGTCAGTGGGAAGGGGCGGCCACCTTCCATCCATCTGATCCCTGGACGTTCCTCTCACCCACTCAGGCACTTTCTCAGTCAGCTACCCCTTCTCCTTCCTTAACCTTCATAGCCTCTCTCTACTGGCTCAATCCAACCAATGAAAACAACAACTAATGCTGCCTTTAAAAGAACATAAAAACCTCTTAACTTTCTCTCTCTACTGACCAAACAACTTCCATTCTCCAATACTCTCTTCAGAGCAAGTTGCCTACATTTTCTCCCACCACAGTTTTGACTTGCTCATCTCATCCCCATTGTTCAACCACAGGGTAACTCTTCTCCTTGCCTCCAATGCTTCTTCCAGTCTGTGGTCAATCTTTAGCAATGCAAATCAGATAGTACTGCTCCGTTATTTAATATCCCATAGTTGTCAGGGTAAAGCTGACATCACTACTCCTCCAGCCTTCTCTCTTACCCACTACGAATCCTCACTTCTCATCCTACCCTCTGGCAACTTTGCTATACAGATAATCTTGTGGGTCTCTGAATTTAACTATCTGAGAAAGCCTTCACCCTTCAGCTTCTTTGCCTGGTTAATTTTTATTCTTCCTTCACCCCTTGTCTCCTCCGAAAAGCCTTTTTTAAAATCTCTTCTTCTAGTCTAATTTAGATGATGCTTCTCTGAATTCCCTTAACAGCCCTATTCTTGCTGCTACCATGGCATCACACCACCTGGTTTTACTGGTTTATACCCGTTTGTCTTCCCTATGAAACAGCGAACTCCTTAAGTCCAAAGTGTGCTTTACTGCCTGACTCTGTGGGGCCAAGTGCTCAACAATGCTGAACGAATGAATGAATGCAATTTTTATTACTGCCCTTCCCTCGTTCCTCAAAAAGAGCACGTTCAGCAAACAGACATTCAAATACATTTTGAAAGGGTTATTTATAAGAATGGAGACTCAACTGGTGGGTTAAATGAGCTTACATTACTCAGGTATTTCTGTCATCCCAAATATTATTATACTTATCTTATCATGAAACACTGAGAGATAACTGTATTCAGGCAGCCAAGTAACACCATAACGGCTCAAAAGACTAATAATTCCCCAAATCTGGTTCCTTGTACATCCACATATTTTCCATTTAAAATATGGCCAATTATTTGAGAGAATTACTTTTATATACATTAGAAAGTTTTTTTGGCATTTGTAAATTAGCAGAACTCATTCCAATATCATCAAATGTTCAGGAAAGAGAATGGAAGAATTAACTAATCTCCTTCCCTCCAGACCCTAGTCACATTCTTGAACTGCACTAACAATTTTTTTTAAAGAACTCATACCATACTTTTTTCTTCCTACCAAGACACATTAAATGTTAAATAGTTCCAGTAGACTACAAAGAAGCCAAAAAATTGTTTATAAAAAGCAAACCAAAAATCGCGGTTTACCCGCAATTCACTTAATGAGGTGTCTGGATCTATTAAGCTGCTGGTGTCCCCACTTCCTCGTCTGGATGAGTTTCCACTTAGAGGGGTTGTTGCTGAGGCAGAATTTCGAGATGAAGGCTAGAGAAAAAGAAATATGGCACTTTTAAGTCTTGTTTCTTTAAAAATATATTTGCTGTGGAAACTAAAAGTGGGCCAGGGTGGTGGGGAGAGATCTAACACAGTGTGGACAAGAAGTTACCGAATGCAATCCACAGGCAATTTAGATTGGCTCTGGGGAGAGGGTACCCAGAGATGGGCCCAGGCATACTAAGCACAACTGTGTTTGCTCGCTTTACTGGAATCTAGAATTCATAATAACTAAGAAGGAAATGGTTTGTGTGAGAGTTGTCTGTTTTCTAAGTTTATCTTTGCTGTATTGTAAACAGCACTGGGGTGAGTACATCAGCTTGATTTTAAACAGTTTTAGAATGTTATAGTTGGTATGCTAATTAGCAGTCCTCCTATTTAGTTCCTGAAGCTGCTTCTTTAGAATCTTTTCTTTTCCTAATACTTTGCTGATAAAGTTGGAGATACTATTTGCAGCTGACAGCAACAATACCGTGTATCACTATGAATTTAGACTGCTCTTCCCACAATGAGTTTAAATGCGACATCATGCTACTGAATTAATAAATGGCAGGGATTTGTGCTATTCAATACGGCAGCCAACTAGCCACATGCAGTGATTGAGCACTTGGAATGTGGTTAGTCCAAATTGAGAATTTTTTTTTTTAGGTGTAAAATACACACCAGATTTCGAAGACTTAGTGTGGAAAAAAGAATGTAAAATATTTCATTAATAACTTTTCATATTGATTATGTTTAAATATTTTGGACATTTGGGTTAAATAAAATATATTATTTGTATTAATTTTATCTGTTTCTTTTTACTATTTTAGTGTGGCTGCTAGAAAATTTAAACTTACATATGTTGTTTACATTTGTGGCTAGCACTGTATTTCTGCTGGATAGAACTGGTACACCTTTTGGGGGCATAGCACAAAATTAATCCTGATAATTTCCCTAAGATGACTTTCTAAAAATATTTCTAGAAGAAAATTAGAGATTTTTTAAACACAAAGCAACTCCTAGAAAGGAGTTATTTTATTGTACTTCAAAGAATAATTTATCTATAATAGGAAAAAAAACAAAACCCTCAGAGTTTGTCACCACCATTCCTAAAGACACTTCTTCATTTTCAGTGTTTAATGGCTTCTTCTAAGGATTAAATTCTAGAGGAATGAAAATCAAAAGAGCAGCCAAAAGTTTAAGAGGTGACATTCAAGGAAATAAAATGCAGTGTCTTTTCTCTTCCCAGTGCTTCACATGATTCAACCACAGAGGAATCTGGGGGTCAAGGACAGGAAGTAGATGAAGAGAGGAAGAGTAGCTCCATCAGTTAAACTGTTGTAAAATCAAGAATAAAATAGTAGTAGATAGTAAGTTATTGACCTTGAGAACTTAATTTCCTTAGGAATTTAGATACTCACCCTTGTGTAATTTTCAGCATATTGTTTGTCAGATTTTTCATCCAACTAGAAAAGAACAGAGATAAAAATCAGAAAAGATGCTTAGCATTTTGATTTTTTTATGGGGAAAAAAAAGAAGTGACCTCATTTGAGTTCTCCAAGTTCAATCGATATTTGGAACCTAAAAGCAAACATACTAAAACTGAAATAAAAGTTGGGACACATAAAACAAGATGTTAAGAACTTTAATTCTTATCTAAGGAAGATATGGTGTAAGGAAGCTGTCCTTATGAAAAATTTAGAACTTCTACACAGATTTTCTTTTCATGGTATTTGAAACATATTAAAGAAAACTATATATAAACTTAAATTTTATCATTGTAAAAGTTAACACACACACACACACACAAAAGTGTATACATCAAAAAGAAAATTCTGATAAAACCAAAAGCCAAAAAACGTTATTATCTTAGCATTACTGACACAGGACACACAGATTAAGACTAGCACACTTAGCCAAAAAAGTTCAGATTGGACTACAGCATGTGAAATATATCATCAGAAAAATTTCCCCACAGCACTAAGGAATTGGTTGCCTGGTTTTCGTTTTTGCTTTTTAAGTAATACACGCTCACATATCCAAAAAAAAGAAAAAAACAGCACAAAGGGTATGCAAAGTAAGCCTCTCTCTAGAGGTACACCATACCCAGATCTTCAAGGGCAACCTACACCCAGTCTTTAAAAAATTCTAACAGTAGTGTCCCAAATACATTCCATATCTTGATTTTCCCCTTACCATGTTTCAGAGATCAGAGAAAGTACTTTATTTTTCTTCATGGCATTTATCACTCCCTGACCCCATGATATTTATTAACTTATTTATTAATAAATAAACTTATTTATTAATTGCCTGATCTCTCTCTCTTTAATGTAAGATCTATGTCTGTATGTTCTTTTCTGTATTCCTAACACCAAGAATAGCACCTGGGGCTTCCCTGGTGGTGCAGTGGTTAAGAATCCACCTGCCAATGCAGAGGACAGGGGTTCGAACCCTGGTCCGGGAAGATCCCACATGCCGCGGAGCAATTAAGCCCGTGTGCCACAACTACTGAGTCTGCGAGCCAAAACTACTGAAGGCTGTGTGCCTAGAGCCTGTGCTCCGCAACAAGAGAAGCCACCGCAATGAGAAGCACGTGCACCGCAACGAAGAGTAGCCCCTGCTCACCGCAAATAAAGAAAGCCCGCACGCAGCAATAAAGACCCAACACAGCCAAAAATAAATTAATTAAAATTAAAAATAAAAAAAGAATAGCACCTGGCATACAGGACTCAAAATTTGCTGGATGAATGAATAAATGAATTATATCCCATATGTACTTATAGACTTACCTCATTTATTTTAACAACTGCATAGTACCCTATTATCTGGACATACCATAATTAAGTTATCCTATCTTCTGCAGATAGGCCTTACGGTTGTTTTAGTTGGTGTTTCAAGAAGGGAAGTACCTTAAAGGTTTAGTCTAAAACCCTGATTTTATAGCTGAGGAAAGAGAAATTCAGAGGTGAAAGATCTTGCTGAAGCATGCGTAACTACTAAACGTCAGAGCTGAATCCAGACCTCAGTTTTGTGAATTTTTCTTATTATTTACCTGTATATACTGTCCCAATTACCACTGGGGGAAAAAAGTCACAGAAAAATTTAACTAAATGAAAATATACCCAGATTCCAACTCCTAGACCAACCCTCCTAGCCCAATCTCGAGAAGAGATTTGAAAACCTTCCTTAGTTAATTATTAAAACACAAAATGTCATTATTTCTGGCTCAGTTCATATCACTTCACTCTAACTTCCTCATATTTGACAGTTTTTTCTGCTTTTTTTTATCACCCACATTTATTTGTGTTCATTTTCTGTCTCAGTAAACACCTTTTATTATAAGTACCAAATCAGAATATAAATACTATCTCAGACTTCAAATTCTTTTTGCTACTTCTTACTGTAATACTCTTAAAAAAAGGAACTGATTTTTAGTTCATTTTGACTTCTTTAAACCACATATGAAATGTTTTAAAACAGGCGATGACAATAGTTTTTAATATTGGCAGTTATTGCCATAAAAAGGAATTATCTTCCTCACATCTATACTAGTAAAATATATTGCCTAATATTTAATGTTTTATTCCTCAGGGTGAAGGAAATACCATATCCAAATAAACTGACTTATTTTCCTTAGAGTACCTTCCAACTCTCTTCTACTAATGAGTTAAAGAGAAAAACAAGCAGCATTCAGAAACATTCTTCCAGGTCCATTTGAAATCCTGTCTCTTATCCCACTCTCACACAAATGACCCCCAAACCCACCCATTTTTTAATAGACAGTCACCTGAGAATAATCTTACATTTCAGAGGCTGCACCACTGACCCAGTCCACTGCAGGATTGATTCTGTTGCTTTCACTATCTCCTGACAGATCCCAACTGCCGCACCTGCCCAAGCTGATCATGTGCCAGACTTCAGGGATTGTGGAGGTAGCAAAAATGCCTAGATCAGCCCCGCTGCAGGGACTTGGCCAGAGACTCTTCAGTGCTCACTTTTCAGGCTCGTGCTGTGTTATGTGCAGCCTTCCGTTTAGACGAAGAGCTAGTTGAAACCTGGTATTCTAAAAGCCCCGGGAGGTCTACATAGCTGCATTGCAACGACAAGCTAGTGTTCAAAATGATGACCAAAAGAGTCTGCCAGATCCTCAAAAGGCTCTTAAGTGGAATAAGATATAATCATGTTTAATATACTAAGGTATAAAAGAGGGAAATGTTGGTAAAAGGGTACAAACTTTCAGCTAGAAGATCAATAAGGTCTGAGGATCTAATGTAAAACATGGTGACTACAGCTGATTTTTAAAAATTGTTATATATGAATAACATGGAAAAAATAAATATGCAATAATATGAAAAATCAGAAAACAAAGGTTATATGTACTATATAGTCACACTTTTGTAAAACAAGCAAATTAAACTGAGATAGAGAAAAATACGGAAAATAAGTCATCAAATTGCTTTAAAAAAAGTGGCTAAACAAAATGGTAGACTAAAATATAAAACAACAACAAAACAGAAAGCAAGGCTTTTTTCCTTAGTAAAGCCCTCAGGACTTGCTCATGAATACTGCCTACAGCCTACTATTCTCAAAAACTTTCAAGTAAATATTATGCCATTACACTCCTAAATAATTAAATAGGTAATTTTCCAATCAAGAAAAGGGTTCCAGGCTTCCCTGGTGGCGCAGTGGTTGAGAGTCCGTCTGCCGATGCAGGGGACGCGGGTTCGTGCTCCGGTCCGGGAAGATTCCACATGCCGCAGAGCGGCTGGGCCCGTGAGCCATGGCCGCTGAGCCTGCGCGTCCGGAGCCTGTGCTCCGCAACGGGAGAGGCCACAGCAGTGAGAGGCCTGCATACCGCAAAAAAAAAAAAAAAAGAAAAAAGAAAAGGGTTCCCTTGATAGCTGGAAATGGAAAGATAGCTGACAGGCTTATATCAGTAATATTTCATATTCGTATTAATGCACAAAGAAGAGCACATGATGGCAAACTTTATTGCTTCTTTTAAGAATTTCAAATTATCAACTCGTAAACAAAGTCTTAAGTATCATCTTTTCCACATTTCAGTGATAAATGCCTTTGCCTTATTTATGTCTGGGAAATCTGAAAATGCTTTGCTCTTGACATCAGAGTATAGATTGTTTCTCTTTAAATCTACACTCTTTGATTATTTGTTGAAATTAGTACATGAGAAATATTTCTTAGAATACATATCTTATCAAATCTTTGAAACCCTTGGTTTCTTAAAAGAAAGATATTTCTTATTCTCTGATTAAGAGGCCCTTTGACCTTCGTTTCAGCAAATGGCTACTTTGACAGATAATTTTATCCTACTAAAATGGTAAAATACAATTTGAACCTTTTTGAGTGGAAACAGAATTTTAGTTGTGAACACATTTTTTTTTTTTTTGGCTGCGTTGGGTGTTCGTTGCTACGCATGGGCTTTCCCTAGTTGTGGTGAGCAGGGGCTACTCTTTGTTGCGGTGTGCGGGCTTCTCATTGAAGTGGCTTCTCTTGATGCAGAGCATGGGCTCTAGGTGCGCGGGCTTCAGTAGCAGTGGCTCACGGGCTCTAGAGAGCAGGCTCAGTAGTTGTGGCGCACGGGCTTAGTTGCTCCGTGGCATGTGGGATCTTCCCGGACCAGGGCTCAAACCCGTGTCCCCTGCATTGGCAGGCAGACTCTTAACCACTGCGCCACCAGGGAAGCCCCGTGAACACATTTTAATACCATCATTTGAAAGAGTTGTTTAGAAATAAAGATGTATTTTATTCCAAATTTTTTTGCTCTAGAGAGGGGCCCAACATATATTTTAGGCTTTGCCAAGAGGTAAAATTAAGGATATTATATAGGTACTTAGAAAACCATTAAAAAACAAAAAACAAAGAAAACTTTGGCTGGTAGGCTATAAAATAACAGGGGGCTGGCCAGATTTGCCAACCACTGCTCTAGAGAAGCTTGTGCTTATGTTACAAGGTATACAACATGATTCGATATACATATACACAGCCTATATACATATATATCAAATCATTATGCTGTATACCTTAAATATGTATACTTTTTATTAAAGTATGTAGACAAATCAAAATAACTACCTGGCAAAAGAAAAGAGTTTTATTTAATTAGTAGAGGCAGTGGAAGACTAAAAAAAACTGTCAACCTTTTCACTCCTGTGTAGTTACTAAAATAAATTGCCAAGAAATAAACGTTAAGGAGGACATAGTCAGTAATTGAGACATCACATTAGATGCTAAAAGAATTCAAAGTTTTAAAGAGAAAAGGTGTACACAATAAATTAAATTGTTTATATCTATGAAAAATAGGTTACTAAGCAAATTAATAAAATGGGCAATATTTCAAGGGAAGGACTTGGGAGCCAGTCTTCTAACTTTGTGTGCAGAGAGACTGCTGATGTGACCAAGGTCAAGATGGGACTGTTGCTCAGCCAGCCAGCTTTGAGCGCCAACAATCTGGAATACTTAAGGACAACACTCAAAATTGTTTTCTAGGATTAGTCATCCAGAAATAGCTATTTAAATACAATCGGTGATGTGCTAAATATAAATAATTCTCTCTTCATTAAAAAACTGTCTAATTTTTTGTTAAGGCACTCTGCCTCATCTGCTTCAAAGCACTTGATAATTAGGACAGCGTTGGTCCAAGGGCAAACAACACTAATGCCAGTTACGGAGAGACATCACAGACAGAAAATCAGGCTGTTACATACATCAGGCAGGTAGACATCTGCTGGTCTAGGTTCCTTCATTAAGGTAAATGCCTCAAGGCATTTCTACTGGACAGTCTTTCCTAAATTCAGTTCCCAATGAATGTGAAAGCAATAGATAGGTATTTCTTCAAAACAATGCCATAATCCAAATGTTCAAAATCTATTCAGATTCTTCCCAGTTACTATAAATTAGTCACTCTTTGCTAAGTAGGATATTTTATTGTTCAACCTTCAAAGTTTACCTAAAAATTTATAGATTCTCCAAAATGAAAAGGGAAGAATAATTTTAAGACTGATAAGGAATATCTAAATATGGGCTAGGTATTAGATGGTTTTAAGGAGTTATTTTTCATTTCATTAGGTATGATAATGGCACAGTAAATAAAGAAAAAAGTTCTCAACTAGAGACGCATACTGAAGTATTTATTGGGAAATGGCATGATGTATGGGATTTGCTTTAAAGTACTTCAGGAAAAAAAAGGAGGGAAAGGGGAAGAAATAGATGAAACAAAATTGACAAAATATTGATAATTGTTGGAGCTGCTGATGGGTTCTATGGGGGAAAATTTCCACAGGAAAAATGTTTTAAAAAATCAGAACATATCAATATATACATTTCAAAACAAAACAAATAACTGTATTTTATGCTAGTGTGCTGAAATAAATATTTCCTAGGCAGTAAATTAAGTTCCTAATTTAAAAATAGCTATTTTGTTAGCTGTTAGTCACAAGCCTGAGACAGTGAATCCCCACGCGCTGCACTCACGCTGGTCAGATCTGGGATGCTGACATCATCCATGTCGGAGACCACGCTACCCCTACGGTTGGAGCGACTAAAATAATCAGCTGCAGAAACCTTTCAGTCAGGAAAAAAATGAGATGCTTTAAAAGTTAAGAAGAGAGAGAAGAAAAAGATAAGAACATTGGCATATGGGGGATTTAGTTTTTTTTGGTGTGTGATAAAGTATCATGAAATGAAATGAGGAAACTGCTGTGATTTACCTACTCAAGAAGGTGAGAAAGAAATGTAAAGGGTTCCTAAATGACATCACAGCTCCCTAAAATAAGCTCTTATTATTCATCTTAGCTAGAGTTCTATGCTATAGAGATCATCCATGTACTGCCTGAGAACCAGCATCACCCTCACCATGAGGGATTCTAGGATAGCATTTACCTAAAGCCTCTACTATATTTCACAAATGTATAATGCATTATAGCTATCAGCTCTGTTTAGCACATATATCCTGAATGCAGAACTATCTGCAGAGTATTTACTGTGCCTTTTACCAATTTCCACAGTTCCCTCTTTTTCATATTCCTCAGGATTGAGAACTGTAGAACAAAATAATGAAAGAACTACACTGGCCTCTTTCTGGTTCCCCAGACATACCCAGTCTCTTCCCACCTTCGCCGTTGGCACTGGCCTAGGAGGATCTCCTCCCAGCTCTTCAAGCAGCTCTTCAAGCAGTTCAACTCTCAGCTCAAAGGTCAACTCCCTTGGAGAAGCCTTCTCTGATCACCCCATCCAAGGGATCTCTCTCTCTCTCTCTCTCTCTCTCTCTCACACACACACACACACACACACACACACACACACACACACTCAATATCTTCTATAATATCACCTGCTTTTTCTCTTCACAGTCACCGGGTTTACTTTCTCTTTTTTGTTCCTATCTTTATCAGTTTATTTTCTATTTCTTTCACAAGGATATAAGCTCCATGAAATCAGAAATCTGGTCTATGTGGCTTACCACATTATTCCCAGCACTTAACATGGTCCCTCACATATAACAGGTACTCCCTCCATACACATTTGTTGAATTAATAAATAATGAATATTTTTTACCTCACTCATCAGCTGTTCTTTACCTCAGCTCTGTTTGATTACCTTGATCAAAATCTCTTCTCTTCCAGAAAGGAATCTGGAAGCCCATCCACAGAGATGCCTTCCTTAAGGCTTACAAATATGAAGTTTTGCTAAGAGCTGAGACAATCAAGCAATAGTATTCTCGTTCACAGTAATACAACTTAGATTTACATATAATAATATAACGGTACCCACTATCTCAGAATTTTGATAGTTATTTTCTATATAGTAATTCACTTAATCCATATATTAAGCCTACCTACAAAGATAGTCATTACATGCCCATTGTACAAATAAAGAAATCGCTATTAACACAACTAACAGGTTGGAGAAATGGTTCAAGCCCAGGCATCATTATTTCAGAGCCCCTGCCCTTTCCACTCCATCACTTTCTGGGGTGCTTTCAGGTGTCACGGACTGTTCTTTCTCCTGCAGCTCTGAGTATGAGCATTAACTGGCTTGCCAATGGACCACAACTGTCTTAATTAGATCACTGGATTTCTGGCAACAAAGTTCACAAACTCTTGCTGTTCCCCTTTTCTATGAAAACTTTGTGTCTACAATCTTTCACAAAACATGACTTGTATTAAATGACCTTCTATTTTCTTAAAGGAATTATAGCCTCTTACTTATTGGGCTCTTTTGTTTTAGCTCTAAGCTGACATACCATCCTCACCAATGTAATTTTCGAATCAATTTTTAAGTATAGCAAAAATGTCATCAGCCCTCTGTAAAATTTCTTGCTTCATCAAAAGAATAACCTGAAATTATATAATTTGTATTCTAACATAGCTATTTGTTACCTCTATAATTGTAACTCTAATTGAATTCTAAGACCAAAATTTTTAAATTTTGCCATCAGCAACTCAAAGTATTCATGGGCCTTAAAAGATGTATAAACTATGGTTAAATTTAAATACACAGCGAAGGAAACAACTAATTAATGGCAGCATGACTTCTAATCCATAGTAATGAGTTTTAAACAATGTGGAGGCATTAATTTTGCTTGAGAAATTTTTTGGTTTTGGTGAATTTGGTTTTGGTCACATACATGCACGTGCATAAAATAGCAACAAAAAATTAAAAGTGAAAATCTGTCAAGTACACAATGACTAGCACATAAGAGGTGTCACTAGGAAAGCTTACATAGCCCACTAAGAAAATGTATTCTCAGGAATACATTTCTGAAGGCAAGTTATTCATATAAACTAAATTTGAAGAAAACGCTCATTTTGTCAAGTGCAAATTTCATTTTCCAACAGATTTCACGTGATCACACAGTGTTGCAATTTTAAAACTCATCGTATGTGTTTGCATGCAAATCACGCTCACCACACTCTCCCTTCGCCCACGGCTGGCACGACCAGAAGAAGCAATGCTTGCAGTGTCATCGTCGATAAACTATAGATATTAAAAGCAGATAATGAAAAAGATGCAGTTTCACTACAGGTCTTCCCTGACTGAAGGCACATGAGGTAAGGCTTTGGGAAGCACACAAACACTCTCCATGAGCATAATAATTCGCAACATCTATTGTGCACCATTAAACCAAAAAGCTGTTTCAAGGCATAATGAACGATCATTAAAAACCAAAAGATATTTCCAAAAAGCACAAAGAATAAAATAGTACTTCATCTTTTATTTAAGTTAAATGAAAGAAAAGGGGTGGGGGGCATGACTCTACTGGCCAAAACCAGCCAGGGACTTTATGATTTTTAAACCTCTAGGCCCTTTGGGGTCCTATCAGGGGTCAATAAATACACTTAATGTTTTAGTTTGGGAGAGAAAATAAAAGAATCTTCTTAACTGAAATAATATAAGTCAAAGACAGAACTTCCTACCAGCAAGGACACTGAAATGATGATTCTTACTGTCTTTTATTCATTCCTATGCAGCAGGTGGAGATATTTCTAATATCACCACACAGTTTTCTTCCTCTTTCACCAGCAGTGGAAGACTCATCTTCAATATATGTAGGTTGCCTCCATTCTGACATCACTAAGAAACCATTCTGGCATCACTGGGATAATACCTCTGAGCCCAACTTGCAAATGAAAGAGCATTTAGCCAGCACACACGGACAAGATTCTACACTTGACTGAAAATATTACCATAATTTTGTTTGCAAGGGACCGTCACAGCTGGGACACTAAAAATGCTACCAGGCCCAAGAATTGCCAAGTGGAATTTTATTACCTGGTGGGTTAAAAGTAAACTTCCCCCTTATGTGAAAACATCCCTGTAATAACTTTTATCTCCTTAAACATCCCTGTAATAACTTTTTGTTAGCTATTAGAGTAGAATTCTTGATAAGTGCCACTTGGAAATGGCAGAAGAAATGAGCCAAATATATATGTAGAAGAAAGTCCATATATCTCACCTATTCCATTCCACAAAGTACCCTATGTTGACCATTAAGAAACTGTTTTAATAATTTCTCCAATTTTGACACTGTCAAGAATAACAAGGTAGTTCCTAAAGTCATCATTTGTTATTGAAAATGCTAATTACTAGAGTTTTTGGGTGGGTAATATGGCAATATATAGCATAATTTAAATGTAAATACTCTGATTCCCATCATTTCATGATTAGCAATTTACCATGCAGATCTACTCATACAATTTCACAAAAATATACTTGCATAAGCATGTTCATTTTACAAGTGTCTGTAGTAGCAAAACTCTGACAACCTAAATGTCCATCAAAACGGGAGCAATTTTTCAAATTTACAGCTCAGGCACTAATGGAATGATCCACTGCCATTAAAAAAAATGTGCTGACATAAAACTATCTCCAAGAGGCACTCAGTGGAAACAGTAATGGACATGGTTTACTTTTTAAAATCTTTTAAATGTCAAAAAAAGAATGGAAAAAAAAAGACTGACAAAAAAAATGAAATAGATCTTTATATACTGATTTGAAAAGATACTTTGAGTAAAGAAAACAAGCTGAAGAGCAGTATGTATACAAGTCATTTACATATTGTTCAAATAAAGGACACTCATATATACATGAAATATCTCTGAAAGGATATACAAGAACAGAGGTTGCATTTGGGGAATGGATATAGGAGGAAAGGGTCAGAGAACTTTTATTTTGTACTTTCCTTAAGCTAATATTACATTTATAAATTAAAAAAAATGTTTTAATACTCCAGAAAGACTGGGTGATTAGAATTGTCCCAGTTTTCTGTAGCAATTTTTTTTTCTTTTTTTTGCGGTACGCGGGCCTCCCACCGCTGCAGCCTCCCCCATCGCGGAGCACAGGCTCCGGATGCGCAGGCTCAGCGGCCATGGCCCATGGGCCCAGCCGCTCCATGGCATGTGGGATCTTCCCGGACCGGGGCACGAACCTGCGTCCCCTGCATCGGCAGGCGGACTCCCAACCACTGTGCCACCAGGGAAGCCCTGTAGCAATTTTTAAAAGCTGACTTATTTGATTTCTTCTCCTCCCACTCCACTGATTGACAGGCTGGTAAGCAAGTGAAATGGTTCAATGTAGGAAGTAGAGATGAAAAGGAGAAAGGAAAAGGATCAGGCAACCAACTCATAGTCTAAATTATCACCACTGAGAAGACAAGAATTTCCACACAAATTACAGTTACATATAAATTTTTAAAAAATTCTAATGGCGGGCTTCCCTGGTGGCGCAGTGGTTGAGAGTCCGCCTGCCGATGCGGGGGACACGGGTTCGTGCCCCGGTCCAGGAAGATCCCACATGCCGCGGAGCGGCTGGGCCTGTGAGCCATGACTGCTGAGCCTGCGCGTCCGGAGCCTGTGCTCCGCAATGGGAGAGGCCACAACAGTGAGAGGCCCACGTACTGCAAAAAAATAAATAAATAAATAAATAAAATAAAAAAATAAAAAAATTCTAATGGCACTGGTTCCAGACTCATTTAAGAAATTACGTGCTTAAGTCACATTCATACAGAAACCACTGGTTAGGACAAATTAGTTCTCGAGTTTGTGTACTGAAGGAAAATGATAATCCATGCACAATAGAGTGAAACACACCACATCCTCAATATTCTGAATGGTGAGTACAGATTAATGAAACACTCAAAAGTGTCTATAAAGCATGCAAAGAGACTAGACAGCTCACCACAGGACTGCTTCGGGCTGAACTTGTTCTTGATGAGTGAAAACTGTATTCAGATGGCTATAAAGTTTCCAAGAAGAAAAGTTTTACAATAACGATTAGCTCCTTTTCCTGCTGGGAATACATCAGTGCCCCTGGACCTAACTCGCCCCTGGCTCTCAGGTGGAGATAACTGTTCCTCCCCGGCCTGAACTCTACTTCACTCCCACCCTCACCATCCAGCAGCCCACAGCAGGAGGGAGAAGAAAGGCCCTGAGAAGGGCTCTTCCCAGCCTCTTCCTGAGGAACTAATGAGCCAGAAAAGAGGTTTCTCTACTTGTATTGCCTTCGTACTTTAAGCCACAGTTTCCAGCAGGTGCCTTCTCACAGCTTGGGTGGGAGCCACCATTGGCAAGCTGATGGATCACAGCTTGTAATTACAGGTCAGATTAAATGACTCTGTAAGTAAACTGTGTGCACCTACACACCACCCTCCTCACCACCTCTGCCCGCCTAGACTTACAGTTCGAGAACCATAAGGGTTATATAATCCGCCATCATACAATGCCGCCTAAAGAACAAAGGAAATGCCATTTATCTATTCAGCATCAAAGTTATTTTGAAAATGACATAAATTCTTTGCAGTACCTAGTTCCAAAACAGTTTTGAAGAATGGTGTTAACGTGTACAGCCTCCCAAGGTGGTAACACTCATTTCTGTACGCATAAATTCCTGTGTCAGCCTCACTAGAACTTCAAACTCACACTTCATTTAAAAAGCACCACTGGTGACAGCACTGCCTTTCATCATCATGTTATGAAACTAGGAGAACATTCACGACTTTATTCTCTCGAGAGGAAGTAGAACAGAAAAGAAAGTGAGGTACAGAAAGCATTCTGCCCACTGTTACGGTAACATGAAGTACAAAGCCTCAGGTTCCCAGTCCACAAGACAACAAACAACAGTTGGAAATCAACCAATTCCAACTCGCACATTACACAGAGCTACTGTTTTGTCTTTCTAGTCAGCTGGCTCCATTAGAGCCTAGTATTAACATGGCCAAGGCCACAGCTGTTCCCCCCCAGAATATGACACCCCATGCATGGGCAGCCATCTCACAAGAGTATGCAAGTGTAGTGCAACCCATGCAAGTCTACCTCCTCTACAGGAAGCCCATTCTAAGCAAGGGCCTACCGACAGCCAGCAGTATCTACCGCTATGACATGCTCATTTTTGCTCCCCCAAAGTTTTGTGTTTTAAGCACAGGCAGCACAGTCTGCAGGGCACATAGCATTAAAGCCACGTGTCCTTGACTATTCTGGAGGAAAGATGGCAAGCCAGAGTCAGCACCGTGACAAGGGCCCCACCAGGGGCACACACGTTGGAAGAGGAAAATACACACCAGACTGGCACTTCTCAGAAGACCAGAATTTGCAGTAGGGGAGGCCTATGGAGAAAGCACATGATTTAACCCAGAGAAAAGCAACTGAGAGCTATGAAGGCACCATACTCCTCAGGAAGTACTAACCCTGTAGCTCTTAGATGTTGCCAGGGGGTCACTGTATAGGGAAGAAGACTGCTAAGAAACAAAACAAAACAAAACAAGCAAAAAAAAAAAGGGAAAAAGGGAAAAAGAAAAGGAGAATCAGCCTCACCATCATGCAAGTAGAAGACATATTTATTTTAGACTCCATAATTCATTAGTAATTCTTGAGTGCTTAAGGCAGTTCACTGACACACAATTTGAGAAAAACTTAATCATTAGAAATCTCTTTGAATACCAATTTTAAGGGATAAGAAAGAAAAACACTTGGAATAGTTTCCTATAAATGGGTAAGTCCTATTGGTCTTTGAACATTAGTGTTAGGAGATGGGATGGGCACCTAAGAAAACACTCAGGAAAAGAGTGCCATGGCACAGGGAGTATGGCACAGTGTCCACATCCCAGTCCCCAGCAGCTCCTGCGACATCTAATGGGCTTATCCTGATTATTGGGGAACCAGGTAAATCAACTCTGAGTTATTGCTATAAACACTCTCCCAAATAGATTAGAAAACGTGTATTTCACAACAAGCCATGGACCAAGTGCCTTAGTTTAATTAGATAAATTGTACTGGTCACAATGAATCCACACACTAACAAGGCACAGCATTTTTAAAAAAGGAATTAAATCTTTTTCCTGATGTCATCTCAGGACACAATTTTCAGTTTTTTTTCACCAAGCCCAATCAGACATGGAAAATAAGATACATAAATATCTAAGTTATGCTTTGACAACTGAATTATTTCAAATGTACTATGCTCCATATATTTAAATGTGTTTTAAATGTATGATGTGCCAAATGCCTTGAAAAAACAAGAGATTCTAACATTAAATATAATTACATTCTTCTCATCCCACGTACAGTTTAAATTTTCACATGTATGTTTTTAATAAAAGGGCATACACTGTGATATGTACTGCTTCCCACAACTTATTTTGAAATGCATCCATCCCCCCAAAAAGATGGACTGATGGATGGATAGAGGGACAGTTGGACAGATAATTACATGATAAAGGAAATATAGTAAAATATCAATTGTAGAATCTGAGTGGTAGGTACGCAGGTGGTTACTATACAATCCTTTGAACTTTTTTTGTATGTTAAATATTTTTCATTAAAAAAACTGGAAAAAAATGGTACTCATTTTAAATATGGTGATTCAATAGTTCCCGTTATTTAAAGATACACTCACACAGACTATGTGAATTCAGTTACCACAAACTAGTATATACACAGCCATTCACAGATTAGTTCTAACTAGTCAAAATGCATCAGGGGATTAGAAATGTGTTAAAGTTGGATAAAACACACGAAGCCAAAAAACTTGTGACAAACCCGAGTATAGCAGGCAGAGGTGGGTTTGCTATGTCTAAGACTGCTATAGTTTCTCTGGTCAAAGTAGAGGCCACTCTGCAAAAAGCAAAATTAAACACATTTTTCTTAGGTTAAATGCTGTTAACCTAAAAACAGAGGCAAAGTCGGATATTGCCAAACCCCTTCTCCTCCAAAACAATGATTTTAAAGCATTGAATCATATTAGGTGAAAGTGAAAATAACAACTATTTCAGGTCTCTCAAAAAAGATTAATATTAAAGATTAATATTAAAAAATATTAATATTAACTATTTTCAAACCAAGTCATTGCTATCTTTTTTCTTTTTTTACTTTAAAAACAAGAGTATAAATCCTCAGACAAAATGGAATGGAAATAATAAATGATTTATTCTCATGTCATACTTAGGAATGTCCTTAAAAAACCCAGGATGAGTGAATAATTACCACTTTTGTAATCTATTTGGCAATGCCACAGAAATCATTAAAGTTATTTTTTTCAAAACTCCTGGCCCTGCCCGAGGCACCAGGACTCACCTCTCCCCAGAGCTCCCAACACTGCCCCCACCAGGGCATCTCACTAATGTCCTCTCCATTTCATTCTCTCCCCTTTCCTCATTGCTACCAGCCAAAGCCTCCCAACCCTCTCTCCACCCCACCAATGGTCAGAACCCTGCCCATGGGAACCTTGAGTTAGCAGAGAGCTTAGGACTGTACTTCCTCTGCCAGTGCTGTAGCAACCTGACAGGAAAGAGGTGTTCCTAGCACCCCAAATGGGCATTCTAGACACTTTTTCCTCCACAGAAATGTTTAGCAAGGTCGGCTGGAATGGAGAGCACTATTAGTTCCATAGTTTGATTACATTATTGGTTGAAGAGTCTTCTGCAAGACAGCATGGGAACTCTGCCATTACGTACTTTATTGTTTCTACCAGAAAATTAATTTCAAGTTCCCAAAATTATAAAATCTATAAAGACAATCATTCAGAAAGAAACCTATATGTGACTTTGGTACTACTTATAATACCACAACTAAATCAATTCAAATTTCTAAAATGGGTATAAGAATCTCACTAAGCCTATTCTTAAGGTATAGTCCTCCAAAGGACAGTTCATAAATGAAAATACATTGTTAATGAACATCGTAGGACACTTTCCTAACGCTAGCCGCTAGGGTTAGATATATTAAATTGATATTAAATCTTGTAAATGAAAACAAAATTATTTTTAAATAAGTTCTGATAAGTCATGTTTCAGTATATTATCAAGTTTCAATAATGCCTTAAGAGCACACCAATGCAGTCTTAATTCTTAAGTTCCGTAAAAGTAATCAGTGAATTTTACAGCCACACAAAATACTGTGGTATGAGACACAACAGAACTAACCAGTGGGTCTTTATGAGAACCAGAAGATCTCTTCTTCATTCCATCAGAGTGACTGTAAGAATGATTCTGGAAGTAAATATTGAATACAAGGATCATATAGTGAAGTTTAAAAATAATTTAATAAAATTCATCTTAAAATCATACACAGAAAGATCCACCTGAGACAGAGTAGTCTACATGCACTCTATTTCCCACCTGTTAGTAAATGATTCACTGCCCTTGACTGGCTAAGACACACAGCCTCTCTACACACCTGCATTCCCCCTCACCTCCCCTGTGCCATCCAGCTCAGTGTCTAGTCAACTAAAAACTTAATTAGGACTCAGAGCCAGGCAGGATATTTGTGGGGACCCTCACCCCAGGCCTCATTTGAGCCCCTGCCCATGGGACTATCTTTTTAAAAAAGGTATGAGTGACAAGAGAGTCTACTTCCTTCCACAGTCCTCCTTACCTAAAGGCCAAAAAGCAATCCTGTGCATCAATCAAAACAAGATTGAGAACAGAAAACATAACATTGTACTGCCCAAGACAGTCCTCTTAACCCAAGTTAGTGGTCCCACCGCATGTGCTGCTCAGAGGAAAGCAGCCAACGTGGTATGGATTGTCTCGAGTAGCAGCAGCATCATTAGACAATAATCTGACATCTGAGTCCTTTGGAGATAGCACCGTCTCAACACATAACTTCTCCTAGGAGTACAGAGCCAAGTGTATGTGAGGGGATAGAGGACAGCAATACTACTAAACAGGTCAATTGGTAGACAAGAAGTCCAGTCTAGGTATGCACCGTTGGCCTGTAATGAGGAGGTGCAGCTAGAAGGGTCCTAGCTATTAACAGTCTGCTCTACGCAAATCATCTGAAACATGCACAGCTAGATCCTGAATCAGTAATTATACACTCATTTTTCTTTTCAGAATATGCATAGCTTTCCTTTTATACATTACCCTGAACATTTAAGAGCTGCTGATATAGTCTAGCAACTCAGGCAATCTATTGACATATTAACCCAAGAAAAACATGCGATAACCTCCTTGGCCAAAATGACATACCATAAAAAAACCAAATCAAGCAAAAAATGAGTGGACATAACTGATGCTTCAGGTGTCATCTGTCACTGCTGGATGCTTTCACACCTGCTGGCTTGTGACACAGAACATGAAACACAGTAGGGCCTGTGCCGCCATAGTTCAGTACGTATCAAAACACTGCTGGAAACATGTCTTCCAGGGCAATGAGTATGTGTCAGCTGGGTGGCTCATTATTTTAAGAAAAGATACTACTACCAATCTTAGTCCTGAATAGGGAAGCAAATAATTTTTATCTGATCCTGATATTCTAAAAGACAAAGTTATTCAAGTGCTAAATTATGCCACAATTACACAACACTAGATTTTGCTTTGTTAGTCATACATTTCCCCCAAACATTATAACAAACCTATGAAAAAGTCATAATCTATGATTAGCATCATCAGATGTTTATAAAGTAAAACTCCACATTTAACATGAAGTTATGCACTACATACTAATGATGAAAGTCTTGACGATGTATCCTTGAAAACATCATACTGGATTTCAGGAAAAGGTGTAAGTTGGTTGTATTTCCAAAATCAGAAATATAAAGAGGGGAAAAAGTAACATTCATAAAGTTATTAAAAATCCAGCACTATTTTAAAAGCCCAAAATTATTAAACACAAAGGCTGTGACATTTGAATTAAAGAATATTCTTCCCTCTCATTCTTTCCTAGTATAGGTTATTGCTAAACTATACATACAGCAAAAACTGCATGTTCTCTTTCAAAAACAGAATTTATAATCAGTAATGGTGAGATGATTCATCCCAGTACACTATAGCACAAAACACCCAAGGAAGCCTTTAAACACAGGAATTAAGCATTCTGAAGTCAAAAGATGTTTTACTTTTTCTTTTTGTGTCTGTCACCACCGTTTTCCATTATTTGAAACATGGCAAAAGCAAGGCATGGAGAGGCAATGAAGCAGGATCACATAACTAGTATAATAAAGCTTACAAAAAAAACAAAAACAAAAAGCAAACAAACAAGAAAACAATTGCAGCATCAAAAGGGTGAGAGTTCCGGGTTTCCCTGGTGGCGCAGTGGTTGAGAGTCCACCTGCCGATGCAGGGGACGCGGGTTCGTGCCCCGGTCCAGGAGGATCCCACATGCCACGGAGCGGCTGGGCCCGTGAGCCATGGCCGCTGACCCTGCGCGTCCGGAGCCTGTGCTCCGCAGTGGGAGGGGCCACGGCAGTGAGAGGCCCGCGTACCGCAAGAAAAAAAAAAAAAAAAAGTTGAGTCCTTGGTAGCAACCTCAAGGACTTGATTTTTAAAAAAAGGGGTGGGGAGAGTTCCCTTGTATCTGCTTGTGCACACACCTGAAAAACTTCCTTCCTCAAGAACTTTCCTTATGAAAAACAGTGAACAAAACTAGAAACTTGGCCGGAGTAAAGTGTGGATTACATACATTCATGACAAGACCAGAAAAACCACATTTCACGTAGGGTCTTTACAAAGATAATATGTGTAACACCACATTTCAAATCCAAGAAACTGAATTAAATAGTAACTAACTGCTCAGATTTGTGGTTTCCTAACTTTATTTATTTATTTACTTATTTATTTTTGCGGTACGCGGGCCTCTCACTGTTGTGGCCTCTCCCGTTGCGGAGCACAGGCTCCGGATGCGCAGGCTCAGTGGCCATGGCTCACGGGCCCAGCCGCTCCGTGGCATGTGGGATCCTCCCGGACCGGGGCACAAACCCGTGTCCCCTGCATCGGCAGGCGGACTCTCAACCACTGCGCCACCAGGGAAACCCCTAACTTTATTTTTTAAGCATTCTAGCTCAGATTTTTTAAAGCAATTTGACCCAGAAGAGCAATGTATAAAACAATAAAACAATACATAAAACAAAAGCAATAAACAAGTTCCTCAGGTAGTTTGGTAAAAATATCTTTCTTTTGCAACTTTATACCCATTTAGGATTCTAGGGAACACTATTCAAAAACCTGATCTAAAGTAATGTTTTCCTAAGTGTGGACTGCAACTCATTAGTAGTTCATAAAATCAATTTATGGGTTCAACCAACATTAAAAAAAATAAAAATAGAAAATACTAGAGTTTATCATGTACAGTAAGAGTAAATATTATTTTGTGAAACTTCTGTTTCTATAATATATTTTATATACTTATATACATACAAACACACAGGCATATGTCTGCATATGTATACTGGATTATGGTGCAAAATGCATCCCTTTTATAGAGGTTGCAATTTTAAAAAGCTTAAAATACACTAGAAGATCAAATTATATAGTGTAGTTCTAATAAAGCATTAAAATAATAGTTCAGATAGAACAAAGGCCCTCCCTTCATGCCCAATGAGATGGTCATTTACAAAAGATATTGCAGAACCCCCCCAAAATATACCTCATAAGTATAAGGCTAAGTGGCATAATTTTACCACCAGTGTAAATTCAGTGAAAATGATATTGCAATAAATACTAAAAAGTGCTGGAGAAAAATATCTGTATTTGCATGCTTTTCTTATATTATCTTGAAAACAGAATATAAAGAGTGTTATTACATGTGTAAAAAAAAATCTTGTTTATCCAGAATTTTCTAAAATGCCTAAGGGTGTGCATTTGGTGGTAAATGATGTGTAATGGTAAAATGTCACTATGGTGAATAACATTTCACTGAAAATAAAGTTCCTTCTCTATGGAAGTTTCACTTAACGTCTTTTCTCAGTTAACAAAATATCTTTTTTGTTTAAAAAAAAACCCATGACCAAAACATGTATTACTCAAGTCACACATTCTTGCATATAAACTATTCCATTCTCCCAACCAGATAAGTTCACTGAAGGGATCAGTCATGTCTTAGTTCTTCTCATCCTCTCTGTAACACCAACGGCCTTTTGCAAAAGCTTAAGATTTAACAAGTTGAACTGAAATTGACCTATTTTGATTTTCCTTTTCCAAAATACAATGCAGAGCTCATATAGTTCAATTTAATTAATTTATTTATTTGGCCATGGTGCACCGCTTGCGGGATCTTAGTTCCCCAACCAGGGATTGAACCCAGGTCCTGGCATTGGAAAAGCAGAGTCCTAACCACTGGACCGCCAGGGAGTTCCCTCAGGTAGTTTTAAAAATTGCTGAATCTGGTAGAAAAAACCCATAAGTTGGACACCCCACTTGCTACTAGAACAACTGAGTAAACAAAAAGAATCCTCCAATATGTGCCAGTTGGTATTTATGTTATTTAAAAACAAATGATTCATCAAAGGAGGGAGAACTGAAAATATTAAGGGTTCTAGCTAAATAAAAGTGTTTCCAAACTTGCTATTATAATCTATCCAAAAATGTTTTTTTTAACACTCAGAAAGTTACCTCAAAGTTTTCACTTGGAAATTAAATTTTTTAAAAGTACAGAAAAAGGTTGTAGAAACAAAGTTCAGCAGGTGTTCATTTCTGTTAGAATGGACCTATTACTCAAGCCCCCAGGACTCTGTGAGTCAACAGTGAACGCACAACACTAACACGGCACATTTCTCTGGGCTACACACCATGACGCCTTTCCTTTTGGGTGTACTGGCTCTGCTCCAATGTGTCCCCATTACGTCCTTCGATGGGTTCTTCCATGGAATTAAACAGTGTAGGAGTAAATGACAAAACACAAATTGCAAGCATATTAAAATTAACTTCATTAAAATTATACTAAGGCAATTGATATATAAATGGGAACTGATAAAAACAACAGTAAAAATCTCCACCAATTAAAACTGCAGTGTATCTCTACCACTCTGATTCAAGATCACCTCATTTTCTAATTTTGGATCTCTTCCTTATAGTCTTCTTGTATTTCACTGTATAAAGCAGTGACCAAGCACTTTGTAAGATTTTTTTTTTTTAAGGTAGATGTTTTTTAAAGAAACAGATTGTTTCAATTCTAGACTCAGGGCTTTGATTTAATCTTCCTTCCCCAAACCTACCATTCAGTCTTGAACTATCTTTGCTCTTTCTATTTTTATGGAGAATGTCTATAACACTGTTACCATCTCCAGCCCAAATAGCTTCTGGCAGGACACCTTTCAAGAAAGCAGTACCTGAAAGTTAACTGGACAAAAGGAAAGATCAAAGTCCTAAGAATGTGGCATAAAACCATAAATACATCTGCCTCATATCCAGGTACATATATCTAATGTTCATATGTCAAATACAAGGTCCAAAAGTCTTAGACATTTTAGTATACAGCTCATAAGTTTAAAAAAAAACTGGCAGAGAAATACCAAAACCCCCCAAATAATATAGCAAATCCCGATAAAATTTAGGTCAGTGTTTTTTTTTTGTTTTGTTTTTTGTTTTTGCGGTATGCAGGCCTCTCACTGTTGTGGCCTCTCCCGTTGTGGAGCACAGGCTCCAGACGCGCAGGCTCAGTGGCCATGGCTCACGGGCCTAGCCGCTCCGCGGCATGTGGGATCTTCCCGGAACGGGACACAAACCCGTGTCCCCTGCTTCGGCAGGCGGACTCTCAACCACTGCGCCACCAGGGAAGCCCTAGGTCAGTGTTTTAAACCATCACAATTATTTTTACAGAGAACAAAAGTTGTCTACATATTTATTCAGTTTAATGTAGACGGTAAAGTTACTTTAAAAAGCAAATAATCTGATGAAAACTTAGAACTCCCAATATTATCTAGTTAAGAGAAAAAAGAAAAAAAAATCTTATCTCAATTACATTTCTTTTAAACTATGTTACTAGTGAGCTTTCATTTCAAATCAGACATTTCCAGGGAAGTCTAAATATTTTAAATGTGCTAACTGTACACTCACACACAGTAAAGTTCCAAAGTCTCCTCTACAGGGTAAAATTTTTTTATTAATCTTTAAGTTCGCATACTGATTTTTTTAATTAGGAGCTTTACTCTTTTTCCCATAACAGCAAATTTTCATAATTACCATAATGAAATAAAATACTGTGAGAGTTCTAGTTATATCTTAAATTTAATGATATAATTTCCATGAAATGAAAATCAACCTCATTACTTTATAGACACCCTGGATAAACAATTCCTTATTCATTTAATTGCAGATTTCTTTTTTGTTTGTTTGCAGATGTTTTAAAGGCCCCTAAATTAGGTTGAACTTGGATGGTTTTACCATCAGGTTAAACTAATATATAATCAAGTTTTCCATACAAATTTACAAATAACCTGCTTGATAAAAACTGTGTGAAACTTCACACTATGAACATTACAACAAAAAGTAAAGGGAAAACTCATACGTTTTTTTAAAGAGAGGAAAGATGGGATTATTTTCAAAGCCCTTAAGGCTCAACTCTTTTTTTTTTTTTTTTTTTTTGCGGTACGCTGGCCTCTCACTGTTGTGGCCTCTCCTGTCGTGGAGCACAGGCTCCAGACGCGCAGGCTCAGCGGCCATGGCTCACGGACCCAGCCGCTCCGCGGCATGTGGGATCTCCCCGGGCCGGGGCACGAACCCGTGTCCCCTGCATCGGCAGGCTGACTCTCAACCACTGCGCCACCAGGGAAGCCCAAGGCTCAACTTTTAAGCTTCTGTTGACTAACTCCCTGTGAGAAAAAAACTAATATCTCCAGGGAGAAGCATGAAAAGTTTTTCTTAAAGTATTTCTCGGCAAGATCAGCTTGGTGCTTTGTAACCACCTAGAGGGGTGGGATAGGGAGGTGGGAGGGAGATGCAAGAGGGAGGAGATAAGGGGATATATGTATATGTATAGCTGATTCACTTTGTTATAAAGCAGAAACTAACACACCATTGTAAAGCAATTATACTCCAATAAAGATGTTAACAAAACAAAACAAAACAAAAACAAACAAAAAAAGTATTTCCCCTGCAAAGTCATTCTTACGCTACTGATTAGATTTCTATAAAGGTTTTTTAATATTCTTATAAATCTAAATTTTTATAATTAACCAAAATACTTATGATTCAAGAATTAGTTTACTAACTTATTCTAAAAAGACAGTAGATTACATTTACCAGTAAGAAATATAACCAGAGTAAAAGACTATTTAAGAATACAAACACATCAATAATTAGTATACCAGGACACACTCAGTTTAATATAGTGTATTTTTATACATTATACAAGATAGGAAGAAAACTAGACTTGGGGAGAATTAACAAATATAGACCTTAGCAAGAAAGGTAATTTTACTGATGAAAAATCTAGATGTAAGTACATATACAATATTATCAATGTGTAAATTAAAAAAGCATTGCTCTAAGGTTTAAAGCACAATTCTTTTTTAAGAAGAGAGTCAGTTTCCTGGCACAATATGCAAGCCTTTGATGAGCGATTTCTCATTTATCTTGATTTACAATGATGTATGCTAAAAACTTGAGACAAACTACAAAATGTTAATCAAAATGTTGAAGCATGATAATTTCTATAAGTGTGAAAAGACAGGCATTTTTAAAATCAGAAGCTCAATTTTCCCACTGAATAAAACTATAATTAATCACCCAAGCCCCAAAATAATAAATTTTATTTAATAAATTGTCATTTAAAAAAATATGAAAGTAGGAAAAATCTGAAAGTTAGAACCATGCTGATGTTATTCTATAAAATTAACCTTATTATTTTGTGATGGTTTTCCAAAATCAAAGGTCCTTTTATAGAAAAAGTGAATATATATGTTAATAGATGAAAATATTCATGATTTTAGAACTGATTTACTTACAGCAATAATCTGAAAGCATCATTTTCCGATGAAATAGCTTTGCCAATATTTCTGTGTTTTAAAAAAAGGCAGGGGCTTCCCTGGTGGCGCAGTGGTTGAGAGTCCGCCTGCCAATGCAGGGGACACGGGTTCGTGCCCCGGTCCGGGAGGATCCCATATGCCGCGGAGCAGCTGAGCCCGTGAGCCATGGCTGCTGAGCCTGTGCGTCCGGAGCCTGTGCTCCGCAATGGGAGAGGCCACAACAGTGAGAGGCCTGCGTACCGCAAAAAAAAGAAAAAAAAAAAAAGGCAAAGGGATAGCTTTGCTATGGGGGTATAAACAACTTAAAATACCAACCCTGTGACTGCCAAGACTTCGAATGGACAACGCATCCTCAACTCCCTGATAAAAATAAAAACAAACAGAGTAAAGGTGTGTGAGTGACTATGGCAAGTTGATGAGGAAAAGTATTAGAGGCAAGTTTGTAGGTTATTACAAACCAGAGAAGAACGATGATGACTGGACCGGTGGGAATACCTGGCCCTTTCCAACTCATCCTGGGAAAGGAGAAAGTACATGGAGAGTTAATCACTCAGAGGAGGGCTGTCGGTCAGAACAGTTGAGCACAGCAGCACCTTCCCCACAGCAGGCGGTAGGGACAGCTCAGCCTCAAAAGCTGCGTTTGGGGCAGCCATGTCCCTCAGTTGGAAAGAAAGTAGAAATAATCTTGGCAATGTTTTTATATGAACACGTGTGTGTGTATCTATCATGTATCTATCTATCTATTTATGGATAGATAGATAGATAGATAGATCTGACCACTTGCAGAAGGTACTCTATATATGACCAAGGGAGTTCAATATTCCAAGATAAAAATAAGCAAGTATACTTAAACAGAAATGGAGGTCAGCATTAAAAGCAGACTTTGATCTATTTTTTCATTATGATGTTTACCCAAGGCAGGAAGAAATGTTTATTTTATCACAGATGTGGTTTAAGGTGACAATGTGTTGCTTTAAAAAGATTTGGGTTATAATTTTGTGCTCATTGCAAAAAAATTTTTTTCTTTTTCTTTTACCACTCTAACTGGAAAAGAAGAGAACTAAATGAAATAGCCCCTGACTGTGTTGTTAATATGAAAAACTACTTAAAATTAGAAGAAATCGAATAAATATTTCAGAATTGATAAAGTTACCTCAAAGTTATGCCTTATGAAGATTGTTAAAAAAAAATTGACCAAAAAAAAAAGAAAACCTCCAGTTGACTAATTAAATGTAATTCTAAAGTTTTCCATATTCAGCTATTAGCACTGGAGCTTTAAGTACAGAGTCGTGAAATTAAATGACAGTCACTAGAACCTAATCAAGTGTAAGAAACTTCTGATGAGAATTTCAAAGTCCCAAGTGTTAAAGTAATTTGCATTGACTAAGAATCGACACAAAACTGTCCAGCTGAGTTCATAGCTAATCAACACTGCTTTTGCCAAAATGCATCAATCCGTCAACACCCCATGACGATACAGCACTATCATCATGCAGGCAGAGCAGACAGCTATGCCCGACCATGCATCTCAAATCCAGAAACAGTAATTCAACTGAAACACCACAATTTAATGTTTTATTTTGGTCATGATCTTTGAATACAAGTCCAAAACACTCTTGATTGTCATGTGCTGTGTACATTGATGCACTTGATCAAATCTGTTCAGAAGTCTGTTTATAAGCACCAGTATGATTCAATGATTCAATATCCAATATGGTGTTCTGATCTTTAGGAATTCATCACCGATTCACATTTTTGTTATGTAATAGACACATGTAATCTGTAAGGAGCCAAGAAAGTTTCTTCCCTTTCTTTGATTATCAGGTGATATACCACAAAAGTTTAGGGAGCATGTGTGTTAGCCCAGCAGAGTAGGTACAGCTTATTAAGTGGTAACCAGTTCTAGGCTAGTTAGCTTGGTTAGTATAAAGAGCCTTGTGCTATGCAGGCAAGTTAATTCTACATGCCCCCTCCCAGTATTATTTGGGGTACTAGGGTGACATACATGGTTTAATGCTCAATCTTTATTCTATCCTTTCTTTTCATTCCACCTACTACACAAGAGCACTTTTAAAAAACCCGCCTCTACACATGAAAAGTTACTCAACATCATTAATTATTAGAGAAATGCAAATCAAAACTACAATGAGGTATCACCTCACATCAGTCAGAATGGCCATCGTCAAAAAATCTACAAACAATAAATGCTGGAGAGGGTGCGGAGAAAAGGGAACCCTCCTACACTGCTGATGGAAATGTAAATTGGTGCAGCCACTATGGAGAACAGTATGGAGGTTCCTTAAAAAACTAAAAATAGAACCAGCATATGACCCAGCAATCCCACTACTGGGCATATACCCTGAGAAAACCATAATTCAAAAAGAGTCATGTACCACAGTGTTCACTGCAGCTCTATTTACAATAGCCAGGACATGGAAGCAACCTAAGTGTCCATCGACAGATGAATGGATAAAGAAGATGTGGCACATATATACAATGGAATATTACTCAGCCATAAAAAGGAAAGAAACTGGGTCATTTGTAGAGATGTGGATGGACCTAGAGTCTGTCATGCCGAGTGACGTAAGCCAGAAAGAGAAAAAGAAATATCGTACATTAATGCATATATATGGAATCTAGAAAAATCATACAGATGAACCTATTTGCAGGGCAGGAATAGAGATGCAGACGTAGAGAACGGACTTGTGGACACAGTGGGGGCAGGGGAGGGTGGGACGAATTGGGAGATTAGGTTTGACATAAATACACTACCATGTGTAAAATAGATAGCTAGTGGGAACCTGCTGTATACCTCAGGGAGCTCAGCTTGGTGCTCTGCGACGACCTAGATGGGTGGGATGGGTGGGGGAAGGGGGAGAGGGAGGTCCAAGAGGGAGGGGCTATAGGTATACATATAACTGATTCACTTCATTGTACAGCAGAGACTAACACAACATTGTAAAGCAATTTTACTCCAATAAAAAAATAATTAGTTAATTAAAAAGAAATTAAAAACCTGCCTCTAAAGAGCACAGCCCATTAAAGATGCAGCAAACAGATGAATTCATATTTATTCTTAATTATACCTATTATAAAAATAATCCTAAATAACAATATCTTATTAAGTATTGATATACCCCTAGATTTACACAGCTTTCTTTTTAGCCCCATTTGAAAAAAATGGCCTAAAAAGAGTTCAGAAGAACTACAGAATAAAATGTAAACCCATACAGGCTGGAATTTAAACTGAGAGAATACAGTTTATTCCATAGTCATAAACGACCCCTTAAACAACCACTATCCAACAGAACTTTCTGTGACAATGGAAATGTTCTATGTTTGTGCTGTCTAGTATGGTAGCCACTAGCCACATGTGGCTACTGAGCACTTGAACTGCTAGAAGTACAACTGAGGAACAAAAGTTTTTATTTTAATCAATTTAAATCCAAACCTAATTATCCACATACGGCTAGTGGCAACCATACAAACAGTAAGGGAAGCTCAAAGCAAATTTTTATTACACCAAAAAAGACTCAAAGCACATATTTTACTAAGAGTCTGCCATGGAGTGCTACTCTTCTACAGAAAGGCAGGTATTCAGGTAGTTTTAAATCACTCCCTCTACCTGGAATACTTCTGCACAGTGGCAAATAGGAAGAAACAGAAGGAAACCCTTGTATAAAAGAAAAGACCCTAGCACCAACTCTAGAATTATTTTTAACAGCTAGAGGATTCTTAAAGATCATCTAGTCTGATCCCTTCATTTTACAGTACAAAAAACCCTGCAGCACAAAAAGATTAGCAATCAACAAAGTCAGAAAGCTGGGATCAGCATTCATACCTGCTGACTCACCAGACCACTGAACCTATACCGGCTAAATCCAGACTGATTACATAGAAAGAACATGAAGAAAATGGCAAGGTGTCCCGGTTTTTACTCAGAGCGTTCTCCTCCTCTGGAATACAAAAAAAGAAAAAAAAAAAAAAAAAAGCTTCCTTTCCCAGGTATTTCTGGAGTAGTATTGAAACTGCCAATTGGCTTTTCTTGAATTACTAGCATCAGAAAGCCAACAGAAAAAATTTCAGCAACCTGTGTTCTTAGGTACCAATTACAAGGCAGAGTATCCCTCTCTTCCACGTCAGGAAAACAAAACATTTTCATTGTCCTGGGAGTCTCCTTATTAGTTTAAAGGACCCAAAGCTGAATGAACAGGACAATGCCTTTAAAGATGGATATTTATCTGTTAAAGCTTTCTGGAAAATTATGTTTTGATACATTTAAGTTAAATGAATGGAAATAAAACATATTCTGTTTTTAAAAGTTCACTTGGAGTGAGGATGGTTTTATTAAAAAAAAAAAAAAAAAAAAAAAGCCCACAGCCCTGTGAATACACCTGGCCATCTTCTCTGACAACAAATACTTAATTCAAGGCTGCAGCCATTCCCTCAGTTTTAAATTAGGAAACTTCAGAAACTGCATTTACTCTTTCAGGTCACCAACATGCCACTGCTTCAGACATCCAGTTTATAAAGAGAAGCACTGGCTAACCTAAGACCAACAGGAAGCCCGGAGAGACACAGGCCCTTTTCTTCTCGGTCCTTCTACCTCCCACTCCATTATTAGCACACGGGGCACCCTCTCATCCCTTAGAATTCTGGGTCTGTCACAACGAAGCAAGTTGTTTACTTCACCAATCCTTTATCATCTATCTATAAAATGGAGATAGTGTACCTATCTTATAATGGGGAAGGAACACATATATAAAAAGCATGAGCACAGTGTTGGCACACAGATAGGCACTCAAAGATAGCTTCATTCCTGAGCCTCACGCCCTTGGGTTCCCTATTCACATCCCAACAGCCTACCCCCAGATGAAAAAGTAATAAAACTAGGAGAAATTTTTAATATAGGAAGATTCTTCCTTCTAATAACTGACAATCCAATTGTTTGTATATACATTATTTATTTCATTATAAATTTATAAGTAATTTATATTTTATATTGTGACTATCACATGCCAACTTCTACTATAAGCTCATAGACAGAAAGCAGCCAGAAAGACAAAGATAAGATAAGAAGTGAGAGGAAAAATCAGTTTTAAAGCAGTAAAAGCAAGTGTCAGAAGGGGTTAGAGTGTTAATTATTCCCATCCGAAACTAAACCCCACCTTCCCTGCATGTCCAAATCCTACCTATTACTGAAGACTTGGGTTAGTTGCCACCTGCATTTTAAGCCTTTAACCCCCTTCCATAAAAATCTAGCACGTTCACTGCCTGACCTGCACACCTTTCACAAAGATAAAAAATATGTTTATCTTCATGGCCTTTAAACATAGGAATCAAATATTAAACTTCTAACTTAGGCTTTTCTTCTTATTTAATGTTTTGGTCTGCCTGCCCTAAGACATTAAAATCTTAGGCAATTTAATTTGAGAACTATTATACATAATTAAAAGAAGAAATTAATATTTCCATTTTTGTAAGTAAAACCGATTTCTTATATTCACACCAAACATTTTTAAGACATCATCAGTAATATTAAGCCAGTTACATGCAGAAGACACTTTAAATAAAAATAAGTAAGCTAGCTTTAGTAACAAGAAAGGACAGGTTCCACTCCAAAATAACAAACACATACATGAGGATTCGCTTAATTTGAAGCAACCAAACATCTTTTTTCTCTCTTTTCTAAAATACCACAATGAGAAGCATGATAAAGTTTTAAATGTGTAGGTCAATACAGTCATAAATATTTTCATTCTGGTTATACCTTAGAATGCTATTCTAGAAGGGATTTGTTTATGAAAATTGCTTGTTCAGCAACAATTACATAGCGGTTCTTAACCTCTTAGGATCACAGACTCCTTTGAGAATCTGATGATAAAAATGCCTGTGGGCATTTCACATTTCATACATATACTCAAATCCTTGCCTGAGATTTTAAGGCTTCACGCCCCATCCCCCACGCCTATTCACATACCAAGCTAAGAACCCCTGCAATAGGAGGCAGCTGGGAGACTTATCAACATTGAAAAAAGTTCAAATTTAGGAATGATTCACAGTAACTAATACTCTACTGGTTGCAATTTGCTCTTGTAGCTAACAAATTTGGGAGTGATGGTAAAACAAAAAAAGTAATTTTCAGAGGAGATGAAAGAATGACTTGGGTCATCCCTCAATGAAAACCCTGCTGACTTAGTTTTTTTAAAAAAAGAGAGAAAGGAAGAAGGGAACAGGGAAGGAGAGGCGGGGCGGAGGGCGGTGGAAGGAATGAGAGGGGTAGAGGGACAAATCTGAGGGACAGAAGAACAAACCCACTGGAAGAAAACACATTCATCTACTCAGGCTTTCCTGGTCAGGAGCATTCATGAGATGAGTGTGAGGCTGTAACTACAACACAAATGGCTGGACTCCAAGCCCATACTTGGTCCACTACAGGCAGAAGAGACACTCTCTGACCTTTAGGTTCAAACAAGACAAACACTCCTGCTTGGCAAACGATTAGTCAGTGTTTTACTTTGAGGCTGCATATTTCAGCAACTGATCACAACATGCAGGGCAGGCAATCCTGGCCTACCAGCCACTTCTGAATCTGTCCCCATTTCCGATCAAAGGAATGATAAGAGTGCTACAAATGCAAAAGTTTCATAAACTAAAGCATCCAACATACTGCATTCTATGAAAAGTCTTAAATTAATCACATACACACAATAATCACAAATTAATCACATTTGCCCTGAAAAGCAATGATTGTTAATTCAAAGTTGTTACACATTCAAAATACAGAACATACTAAGCTAAATATGCTCAATAACAGAGATATATGGTCCTCTGTAGTTTAGAGAACTATAAATAAAACTTATACTTAATAACTGTATCCTTATAATTTTAGGAGTATAAAAGACAATACATTGTCACATTTTCATTTCAAGCCAAGAATTGCATTCATATTTGAAGCTATGAGGTTAAAAAATTTAGCAATATATTAACTGCTTTTGGTTTTGTTTTTGAGCTGTGACAATATGGACTCTATGCAGATCTCTTTAACACATTAACAGAAGATCCACCACCAACCTCAAAATAAAGTGTTTAATACTGCCCTGCAGGTTTTCCACTCCCCTTCGTACTAATACAACATCAGAAATATTTTTTACGGGAATTTTCGGAGCTAGGTCAATGTCAGAAGGAAAGAGTAAAAAAGAGTATTTGCTTCATTTTAAAGCAACCCAATTTCTGTATGCCTACTTAGAAAAAAAATATTTTTGCTTTTCTTTCCGATAATTAAAACATATTGAAATGTATTAACTATAGAAAAGCATAAGAACATAAAACCAATCATAATTCCACCATAGATAAACCAAAGTACTGGTAGTAATCACTTCTTTCCAGTAGTTTTTGACCTATATACAGATACTAGTTTTTGTAACACAAAACTGGAGTGCCACCTGTCTTACAGTTGTGCTTTTATTTTTTTCATTTTCTTAGATGAATATTTTCTTCTATTATTAAATATGCTTACAAACTGTAAGGTTGTATGATTTCACAGTTTTACTATGTAGATATCATAACATAATTAATCAAAATTCTAGGACATTTAGAACCATAGGAAATAACTTTGTCATCGCTAAGCCTACTTTAGCTGTTACAAGCAGTTATTACACAATAACTTATAATGAGTAAGAGCTATGTATGTGTTTGCTGTTATGATTTAAAACAAATATTGCATTTAACTTGCTGACATAAATGGCTTGTTAAAATATATACATCAGGTTATTCTATTCCCAGTGTTTCAGAAGAAACCAGATTTACTTCAGATGGAAACTAGCCAAGTATTGATATTTTTGAGACCAACACTAAATCAGGGTTATACACCCAAATTACCTCTTTTTGTTGCCGTTCCAGTTCTCTCATGCGGATATCTCTTGCTTCTGCTCGGGCAGCCCGTTTTGCTGCCAGTCTTGCCTCTGCCTGAAAAGTAATAAAAAGATTCCACTTTATTTAAAAACTACCACCACCAGTACCACACCTGTAAATCAGCTTGGAGGACAAGGAGCCAATGGGACATTACTTCCCAAAGAGGGCGGGGGGCAAGATGTTGTCCACCAGCAGCCTGACTGACTTCTTCCATCAACATCCCGTCCGTACTCACTTCTTTTTCTAGTCCCAGAGTCTCTCCTGAAATCTGGGCCTTTACCGTCAACTGCTTGCCTTGATTACACACTCAAAACATTTCACACAATTCATTATATGTTTCTACACACTTGCTTTTTCCAGAATTTTCTTCCCCATCAATTCAATCATACAGATTAGAAACTGCAGGGCCAGCCTCTATTTCACTTTGGACCTTGCCAGTATTCCCTCTCTAAGTCCTGTCAATTCTCGACCACTGAGTTTCCCTCCAACCTATCTCAGGTTTCTTTATGCTCACTGTTCCTGCTCGTTTCAGGAACTCTTCCTCTCTCTCTCTCTTTCCATTGAGATATAATTCACACACCATCAAATCCACAACTTAAAAACATACAATTCAGTGGGTTTTCAAGTACATTCACAAAGTTGCACAATTATCACTACTATCTAATTCCAGTATACTTTCATCACCCCAAAAGGAAAACCTGTACCCATCAGTCGTCACTCCCCATTACCCAACCCCAGACCCTAGCAACCACTAATCTACTTTCTGTCTCTATGAATCTGCCTCTTCTGGACGTAGCATATAAATGAAATCATGCAATAGGAACTCTTTATCTCTTGCTTGGATATTGCAACCGTCTCCAAATCCATCTACCCAACTCCAGATTCTGCCCTTCAATTCATCCTCTATGTGGTTACATGCTTGCCAGTCTGCCTTTGTTTCTGATGTCAATCATTCTGTTGTGTAAAATACTCCAGTGGCTCCCCATTACTCATGGTTAAAGCAAAAATTCCATAGACTAGCACAAAGAGAAGACAGGAGACGAAAAGCAAAATCAGAGATTAAGGTTTCTCCCAGTCATCTCTCCACCTTATTTCCCATTACGTGCCCCACCTGCGCCAGCCGCATCCACCCCTCTCCACTCCTGGACTCTATCTACTGTGCTGGGAGGTTAAGCCTCTCTTCACAGACTGCTGGCAGGAGGTATTCTCCCTTCTCTCTTCTTCAGCTACCGTGCTACCTTCTGTGAAGGGTTCCCCCAGTCCCTCTTTCACAGAGTAATACCCTATGGACATGTGCCTACTGTGGCTTATTACACTGTATTAAATGTACTACATGGTATTATATGGTATTAAAATTACATACTTCTGTCACCCCACAAATTTCATGCCTCAGTGCCTCCTAAATAAACAAGAGATTTTCAGGTCATGGGCCAAAAAGTATCGAGGAAATGAGACAACGAAACAGCTTGATGTACCACATGAAACAAAAAAATCTTCTCTCTGGTTTCTCTTACGGTGGTTTCCTCGGTTCTTGGCCACATCCCAACTCTGATTCAGATCCCCTCTCTTCTGATAATGACAGTAGCTGCTTCTTCTCATGCTATTATATTTGTGCCTAAGTCTCACACTAGGAAGAGACTCAGCCAATGTTTAAAGTGGTCTACTGTGTGTAAGCAATTATACTGAACACTGAAAATACAGAGTTAAGACATGCCACCTCTGCCCTGAAGATGTTCACAAACTAGCCAAGGGAGACAAACACAATGTTTAAAGGGAAGGAAGCATGCAGGGACGAGCAGTTAGTTTTGCCTGGCAAGGTCACAGCAGGCTTCTAAGAAGAGGAGACAGTTTAATGGTTACTACTTATTCAACTACCCCAATTTTGGCGATTTCCTACTCTGTTTAACTGACCTTTAAGTAGCAAAAGCGCTGCAAAGTGAACTGCAATCTGCCAACCGCAAGCTCTCACACTGTCATCACCAGAGCAATTAGTGTTCTCACATGAATTTTACATTGGCCTCTATCATTAAAAAACCTACATTCCCCACCTTCTTTACCCCTCTATGAATGGTCACCATTTTCTTACCAGAGTTTGTATTTTATAGAAAAAGACTTCAAGGCTAAGTTATGCTTCAGCAGATAACAAATACATTTTAAAATTACAAAGTATCATTTTTCTGGGAAAATTTTTCAAATCTCTCTCTTTTTTTAATTTAAGAAAGCCACAGCAATGTGTAGGAATTTTCATTTACATTCATATTAGCTTTGCACTTGTAGCTTCCCTTAGAAATTTATTGAGAATGCCAATTTCATCCTCCTGAGATCTGTGGCCAATTCTGCACAATCTATTCTAAAATGGGACTTCTCTCACCAAACCTAAATTATAGGTAATTGAAATCTATTCTCTAATACAACTTCTTGCACAACAAAAGGACCTACTGTATAGCACAAGGAACTCTACTCAATACTCTGTAATAACCTATATGGGAAAAGAATCTGAAAAAGAATGGATATATGTATAATATATGTATAACTGAATCACTTAGCTGTACACTTGAAACTAACACAACACTGTAAATCAACTATACTCCAAAATAAAAAATTAAATTTAAAAATTAAAAAAAAAAAAGAAGGGACCTAACTGCTGTATAACGGAAAGAACATGGGCTTCAGAGCCAGAAAAACATCCTTCTCTTTGTTACTTAGCCAACTTTCTGCAAAACTCAGATATTACCTCCCTTGGAGTTGGTATTAAATAAGGCAAGCTTTAAAAAGGTAAAGAGGATTTAAAATTACTTTATCTGTTTTTTTTCTGTACATTGCTTCCACATGCCTGACAGGAGGAGTAGCAAGGAGCTAACGGTGATTCCAACCTGGTAAGACAAGACGTGTACTCTATTCTTATACTGACATATTTTGAAATAGTCAAGTTATAGGTACACAAAGCATACTTCTAAGTACCAACACTAGCACTTTCCCCTCAGAATACTATTGCGTAAAAGAGCTGCTGCAAATTCGTTTTAACCCGCCCTGACAGATATAAAATAAAAAAGATAAAAAATTAAAGGACCACGAGGATTTAACGAGTTCAAAACAAAGTTGGTTAAAAAAAAATGAACATAGAATCACCACTGGATCCAATAATTCCACTTCTGGGTACATACAACAAAGAATTGAAAGAAGAGACCCAAACAGGTATTTGTACACCAATGGTCACAGCAGCATTATCCATAATAGCCAAAAGGTGAAAACAATCCAAATGTCCATCAGCAGATGAATGGATAAACAAAATGTGTTGTGTACACACACTGGAATATTATATAGCCTTTAAAAGGCTACATAATAATAATAATTTAATAGCAAATTTTGACACATGCTACAACATGGATGAATTCTGAAGACGTTTTTTTAAAATTAAATTTTATTGGAGGACTTCCCTGGTGGCGCAGTGGTTAAGAGTCTGTCTGCCAATACAGGGGACACAGATTCGAGCCCTGGTCCAGGAAGATCCCACATGCCACGGAGCAACTAAGCTCGTGCACCACAACTACTAAGCCTGGGCTCTAGAGCTTGCGAGCCACAACTACTGAGCCTGCATGCCACAACTACTGAAGCCCGCACGCCTAGGGCCCGTGCTCAGCCACAAGAGAAGCCCACCGCAATGAGAAGCCCGTGCACCACAATGAAGAGCAGCCCCCGCTCACCACAACTAGAGAAAGCCCGCGCACAGCAACGAAGACCCAATGCAGCCATAAACAAACAAACAAACAAACAAACAAATAAAATATATGAGGAAGTTGAGTCTTAAAAAAAAAGTTTTATTGGGGTATAGTTGTTTTACAATGTTGTTGAAGACATTATTAAGTGAAATAAGCCAGACACAAAAGGACAAATATTAAATGATTCTGCTTATCTCAAGGATCTAAAATAGTCAAATACCATGGAGATAGAAAGTAGAACAGTGGTTTCCAGGGGCTGGGGGGGACAAGGAAATGGGGAGTTATTATTTAATGGGTACAGAGTTTCAGTAAGGATGATGAAAAAGTTCTGAAGATGGATAGTTGTGATGACTGCACAGCAATCTAAATGTACTTAGTGCCACTGAACTGTATACTTAAAGATGATTAAAATGATAAATTAAGGGGCCTCCCTGGTGGCGCAGTGGTTGAGAGTCCGCCTGCCGATGCAGGGGATACGGGTTCGTGCCCCGGTCTGGGAGGATCCCATATGCCGCGGAGCGGCTGGGCCCATGGGCCGTGGCCGCCGGGCCTGCGCGTCCGGAGCCTGTGCTCCGCAACGGGAGAGGCCACAACAGTGAGAGGCCCGCGTACGGGAAAAAAAAAAAAAAAAAAAAAAAGATAAATTTAAAAAAATGATAAATTTTATGTTATGTTTATTTTACCTCAAAAAAAAAGGTTAGTTAACTTAAAAGTTAGCATAAGACATGAATGAAATCAGAAATATTCAGGAGCCTAAATCATTTAAGTATTTGTATGGTCTTTAGGCTGACATGACACAAACTTTTAAATAAAGTTAATAGGAAAATTCAGGAACTGGAAATTCAGGTTCAGAAGTTACCTGTGAAATCTAGTAAGCACTGGACCAGGTTTCTAAACATTATTCTGATCATTATGCTTTCAAATATTAGGCACATAAAAGCTGATTAAAGGAAATATGTAATTGGATAGGTATAGGAATTTATTCTTCCTAGAGCAGTGAAAATGAAAACACAAAAAATAAAGATATGTTTGGATAGAATTAAATATATTTCTCACTAAATGCTTGGGGCAAGTGGAAAAACAAAATGACAGCAAAAACCATGGGCCTTGATCACCCCTGGAATAAACGCTTTAGATTGTGTTAAATCATAAACCTTCTAAATTTGTTGAATGTTCACTTTATCACTCAACTAATAACTAGGAACCATACAATGGAAAAGATGAGGACTAAACATGTACTATGGTTTGAGTGCTTCTACATTAGGGACTTTTCCTCTACCATCAGAATTTTGTATTATGTTGTTTGGGGATGTAAAAAAAGAAAAATACATGAGATGCAATAAAAAGACAAATACGGCTGACCCTTGAACAACATGGGTTTGAATTGTATGGGTCCACTTATACACGGATTTTTTTCAATAGTAAATACTACAGAACTACATTATCCACAGATTGGAGGAACCCCAGATACGAAGGGCCAACTGTAAGTTACAGGGGGATTTTTGACTGCAGGGAGGGTCAGCACCCCTAACCTCCTCATTGTTCAAGGGTCAACTGTAACTGCATTTTAGAATGGGCAAAGGATCTGAATAGACATTTCTCTAAAGAAGATATACAAGTAGCCAATTAGCGCACAAAAAGATGCTCAACATCATTGGTCATTAGGGAAATGCAAATCAAAACCACACTGAGATACCATTTCACACCCACGAGGATGGCTATAACAAAAAAAATTTTTAATGGAAAATAACTAGCGTTGGCAAGGATGTGGAGGTCAGAACACATTGCTGGTGGAGATGTTAAACGGTGTAGCTGCTACTGAAAATGGTTTAGCAGTTCCTCAAAATATTAAACACAGACCATAAGACCTGGCATCCACCTCTAGATATGTACCTAAGGGAAACAAACACATGTGTTCACACAAAAACTTGTACATTAAGTATTCATAGCAGTATTATTCATAATAGCCCCCCCAAATGGAAACAACCCAAATGTTCATCAACAGATGAATGGATAAACAAAATGTGGTATCATCCATAGAATGGAATATTATTCAGCCATAAAAAGGAAGTACTGATATAGGTTACAACATGGATGAACCCTAAGAACATTATGCTAAGTGAAAGAAGCCAGACACAAAAGTTCACATATTGTCTAATTCCACTTACATGAAATGTCCAGAATAGGAAAATCCAAAGACAGAATGTAGATTCCTGATTGCCAGGGGCTGGAGTAAGGGGGAGATGGAGAGTGACTGCTAATTGGTATGGGGGTTCTTTCTGTGCTGATGAGATGTCTCTAATTTGTAATTAGGAAGTGGCAGTTGTTGTGCATCCTTCTGAATACACTAAACACCACTAAAAACTGTATACTTTAAAATGGTGAATTTTACGGTATGTGAATTATATCGCAATTAAAAAATTTTAAATAAATGACACAGTGAATAAAAAATATAACGCTAAATTAAATAAACAGTAAAGGGCTTCCCTGGTGGTGCAGTGGTTGAGAGTCCGCCTGCCAATGCAGGGGACACGGGTTCGTGCCCCGGTCCAGGAAGATCCCACATGCCGCGGAGCAGCTGGGCCCGTGAGCCATGGCCACTGAACCTGCGCGTCCGGAGCCTGTGCTCCGCAACGGGAGAGGCCACAGCAGTGAGAGGCCCGCGTACCGCAAAAAAATAAAAAATAAAAAAATAAACAGTAAAATATGTAAAACTCCAACACATAAAACTCAGTATATAAAATGGGAGAAAGGGAATCTTATGATCCAGTAAGTCTGGAAAATGCCAGGTTAAATTTTTTAAAATCTTTAATAATACACATTATGAATTACCAAGAAAAAGGTAAAATAAAAAAGCAATTCTCAGACTTAACTAACCACATTACTAAATAAGCCCTAAGTAATTCTTCAAGGGTCATGCTCCAAGGAACACATTTGGGAAATAATGATTAAGCTCTGGCAATGTATCAGGACCCAATTCAAACTGTACTAATTCTGTTGGGGGGGGGGAACCTTACCCAGTATTTATAAAATTAAACATCATTTGAACACTTAGCAAAGCTAGGTGCTTATTTTCCTTTAATCCACAAAGTAACCCCTTGAGGTACAGAAGGATTAAGTAATTTGCCTAATATCTCCTGGCCAGCAAGTATTGGAACTGAGATCCACATCCTTAGAATCTGACTCCAGTTAATGCTCTTAAACTATGTTGCCACAACTTATATCTTTATACCCCAAGTGTAAGAACATATCCTTAGGCAAATAATAAAAGTTTACTTTGGACGAATTAACCTGTGATTTTTCAATTTAGCATAGATTCTCTCTTTTCTGTGAAACTGTACCATTCTGGTTCCCTTTTTTCTTTGACCAGGACTTTACCCCAAATGTAGTTAATCTTCTCCTTTTGCTCCACACAGCCTTTCCTCTCATCTGTTTACTCCACATTTTCAACTATCAGCCAACGAGAATGATTCAAATCCAGCATCTCAAGCTCTGACCAGAATCAAAGCCTACATTTCTAACTGTCTAGTGGATCTCTTGTCATACACTAAGAGTGAATAAAAGCAACCTCATCTTCCCTCAGTGAATACGCTTTTGCTTCCCTATTTTTCAATCTCCAGAAATGGAACCCTTGTTGAAAACTCAGTCTCAGGGACTCCTGCTTCCTAACTAAACCTTCTTTACAATATCCCTTAAATGAAACCTTTAATATCCATTCCTACAGACTCCCCCTCTTCCAAGCAGGCCCTTACACTTTCACCTAGGATACTTTATTTCCTAATTCTAACTTCACTTTCTCCATCCCAACTCTCCTCCTATCCGTGTTATTTCCACATTACACGCTGTTAAATTAATCTGCACCAAGGAACAAGTGGTTGACTAGCCATAATATACTTTATGATGCCCAATACCCCAAAGCATCCTTACACTTTCAGAATTTTAAATTTGGATTCTGTTACTGCTTAGGTCAAATAAACACAGAACAGGCTAAAATAAACCAAATCAGCCCAAATCAGTTTCCAAATCAGAAACTCAGCTAAGGCCAATCCTATTTTAACTATCTGTCCTGTGGGTCTACAAGTAAAGCAGGATCTATCCTATCCACTGGACAGTGCCCTTTGTTTCCTTGGAATAACACCCACATGTCAAATTTCATTTGGAACTATTCTGGGGGTGCTGAATATTCTGGGGGGAAACAAAGTTATATCCACTTAAAAAAATAGTTTGAATCCATCATCCTAAGAGTCAAAGGCAAGAGAGTTCATTATAAAGTTACATAGCAATATAAATATAAAATATATGTATATACACATAAAACACAAATGTAAAGTTATATAATAATATACATATAAAACATACATGGATGTGTCTATATATAAAGAGACACACACCCTCTGTGCTATGATGTGAACTCCACCCTCCCTAGGGACACCTTGCCTCAACTATCTGATCTCTCTCCTCTGTCTGCACTCTCTTCCTCTACTGGTTTGTTCTTCTCATCATAAGTAGGTTCAAAGTCTCTCTTATCTTTAAACAAATAAACAAACAAACAAACAGTCCCATCCTGGTTCAGTTCTGCCTCGTCTTCTCTTTACAGCCAACTTTTCTAGCACCTCCCTCCTCACTCCCCACTCCCTTCAAATGACTGCTTTCTGGCTTCTGCCCAAATCATTTCAGTGAAATTGCTCATGCCAAAGTCACTTATGACCTCTGACTACCAAACCCAATAGAATTTTTCTCTTCTTATCTCACTTGTCCTTTCTGGCTTCCCATATCACTGCCATGTAACTTCTTCTGAAAACTCTCCTCTCTTGGCTTTCTGCAATACTAGTCTCTCCTGGATTTCCTCTTGACTGTCTGACCTCTCTTCCTCAGAATCCTTCATGGGCTCATTTTTCTCTGCTAGCTCCTTAAACTCTAATATAGCCAAAGCCTCCAGGTTTCATCTCACTCTCTTCACTCTATGTTCCCTCCCTGGGTGATACTGAGAGTCTGCAAAAGCTTTATGTCCAACCCAGACTTTTCTCTTACAGTCCTGATCCAACTGGCTATTAAACACTGGGGCTGTCCCACCGGAACCTCGGATTTGCTATATCACAAATGGAATGTATCTTTCCCTTAAAGTTCCTCTTCCTCTTTATGTCCCCATCAGCTGTCCCATTACCCAGAACTGAAATGAAGGATCCCCGTAAGGCTCCTTCCTCCCTCGTTTATATCCCCCGTCCATACCCAGTCACTAAATCTCAGCTATAGTTCCCATCAAGACTCTCTCTCTCTACTATTTTTTCAGTCCAAACTTCCCTCTCCATTCCCACTATCACTGCCTTAATTCAGGCTCTCATCAACTGTCACCAAGATGACAACAAAGCTTCCTAGTTTTCTCCTTACCAGTCACTCTTTACATGGTGGCTAAATCTGAAGAAGGTTTCGCCCTTCAAGGGCTCCCCCACAGCTGCCGAAATCACACATGAACTCCTTAGCACACAAATCCCTTCCTGATCGGCCCCTCTGGTCTCTCCAGCATCATCTCCCATTCCCCCCACCCTCTCTCCAGCCAAACTGAGCTGTTATTCTGGCAGCTTCCCACACGTTCTAGTTGTTTCACACCCCTGTGCCTGAGAACACTTAGAAAGTGACACACACAAACCCACAAAACAATACTGTTTATAGTGATATGTATTAGAACCTTTAGAACAGGAACAGGAAGGATACTTCATGATTTTATTATAGTGGTTCCCTGTTGGGGTGGGGGAAGGGGAAATAGGCCTGGGGGTAAAATAAAGGGCCCTAAACTTGGTTTATAATGTCTTCTCCCTTCCTTCTGATGTTTATAAGAAATGGTCTGCAATAACTGTCCCAAAATGTTAGCATCATTTAATGCAGACTCATGGGTACTGACATTATTATCAAAACATTTCTTCATTTAACATTTTTCAAAAAGAATAGAACATAACACACACTCAAATGCCTTTAAAAGAAGGGAAACCTCTAGCTTTTAAACTTTTGTCCTGCTGTGATCATGTGACAGTTTTAAAGGGAGGCAAATTAAAATTTCATTTGACAGAAATGCACTGAACTGAGCCAAACATGGAACTGCAGCCTGCGTGTACATCCATAATATAAAATCCATGCAACTGGCATAAGAAAGAAAAATAAGGTATAATTTGGACCTTTACAGACTACACTTTAATATCAAGAAATTTGAAATACAAAATTCTAGAAAGTGAAACATTCAAGGCAAATGACTAATTCAGGTAGCTAAAGACTCAAGACTTTACTGTGTTTAATTTTGTTTATTCTTCCGTGACACTCATGCCAAAAGAACACTGGAAGACAAATTAAGAGACATAATATTTATTGTGTTGCTATGGTTTCCAAATTAACAAATAAAAATCATTACTCAATTTCCTAGCAACTTCCCTTCAGTAGAAAATCTTAGGTACCATTTTTCTTAATTAGATATACTTTTTTACGATTATTCTTTTTTTTTGAAAGAGGTGCATTTCTTTTTAATTAGTTAATTAATTAATTAATTTATTATTATTATTTTTTGTGGTACGCGGGCCTCTCACTGTTGTGGCCTCTCCCGTTGCGGAGCACAGGATCCGGATGCGCAGGCTCAGCAGCCACGGCTCACGGGCCTAGCTGCTCCGTGGCATGTGGGATCTTCCCGGACTGGGGCACGAACCCGTGTCCCCTGCATCGGCAGGCGGACTCTCAACCACTGCGCCACCAGGGAAGCCCTTTATTTTTTAATTTATTTCTTTTCTGGCTGTGTTGGATCATTGTTGCTACATGTGAGCTTTCTCTAGTTGTGGCGAGCAGGGGCTACTCTTTGTTGTGGTGCACGGGCTTCTCACTGCAGTGGCTTCTCTTGTTGCGGAGCACAGGCTCTAGGTGCACGGGCTTCAGTAGTTGTGGCACATGGGCTCAGTAGTTGTGGCTTGTGGGCTCTAGAGCGCAGGCTCAGTAGTTGTGGCGCATGGGCTTAGTTGCTCTGCAGCATGTGGGATCTTCCCGGACCAGAGCTCGAACCCGTGTCCCCTGCACTGGCAGGTGGATTCTTAACCACTGCACCACCAGGGAAGTCCTTTTAATTAGATCTTACAATATAATTGTGTTTAACCATTTTTTTTAAAGCTTTTGGTAGTTGAAAGCCAACTATATAAATTTTTCTGAGCATAAACACCAATATGTATTAGATAAAATCTAGGGATTTTAACTCATTTTCTTCTGATGTCAAACAACTATATCTTCCTTTTATTTAGAAAACTTCTGACAGCAAAATATTCTTTTGGAATGAGAGAAGGAATTTAAGATTATAGACTTTATTACTGAGGTTTGAATACAATCTAGTAAATAGCACAGGAAGACTGAAACTCTGGCTCAGCAATGATGCATCTACCCGAAGGGGAACTGTGACCCACAGTTGTGGTAGAGATACTCCGTGTGTGTGCTGGGTGTGGCGGTGGGGCTGCTAGTAGCGTCCTTACATTTAGGGTAAGGGTACTGTGCTATCTGAATTTTTTATCCAAATACCTGTAAGTCACGGGAATGGTGAAGACTGTGACAATGAACTTTATACCAAATATTTTTTAGTCACGCTGACACAAAACTAAGTCATAGGGCTCAATAATCCTCCCTTAATTCTGGTTAGAGGGATAAATCAAGGAACAGTGAGATACCGAGAGTAACGCTGGCCATCACAGAGCCCTGGATTTGGGGGGGGGGTGCGGGAGGGAGTGTCCAACCACATTGCCTACCCTCCTTTGCCTTAGTTCCAATGGGTAAATGGGGAAAAAACAGAGAGGTCTGCACTTGACAGGAATTGGCTGCATTCATGTACTAATGCCACTGGAAAGATTGCTAAATGACTAAAAACGACAACTTAGATCTGCTCTTTCAAAGAATTTGTCTACTAAAAACAGTAAGTACAAAGGGGGAGAATTTTTTTTTTTTTTTGCGACACGCGGGCCTCTCACTGCTGTGGCCTCTCCCGTTGCAGAGCACAGGCTCCAGACGTGCAGGCTCAGCGGCCATGGCTCACGGGCCCAGCCGCTCCACGGCATGTGGGATCCTCCCGGAGCGGGGCACGAACCCGCGTCCCCTGCATCGGCAGGCGGACTCTCAACCACTGCGCCACCAGGGAAGCCCAGGGGGATAATTTTTAAAGAAAACTTTTAACTGGATAGAAATGGAAAGAAAAACATTCATTTTTCATAACCCTGAAAAATTAACTCACATTTCATAATCTTTTATAAATTTTTGTGTACCACCATTGAGTGCATTAAAGGCATTTGAAAGGCATTTTAATTAAATAAGAGTAATTCTGCCTCCTGGGGAGTTAATTTTTCAGACAAATCCAATTTGCAAAGAACAACCGGAACCAAACACAAAAGGGTGATCAAAAAAGTGCCAAAATTAAGAAAGACTTAAGACATGACCTTGAAATCAGAGTTCTTTAGGGCTCAGCCTGAGGAGTGATTATCCTCAACTCTACACTTTCTCCCTAGACAATCTCATCCACAACTCATGATTTCAATTACTTTCTACATGCGCACAAGTCTCAAATATGTATGTATAGCCCAGAATTCTCCTTTGACATCTTGATCCAAATCCCCAAACTGCTTCTTCAAAATCTCCACTTAGATGCCTCACAGACACGTTAAATACTACACGTCCTAACATAAATTCATGGTCTTCCCTCTCCAAACCTCCTCCCCGCACTAACGTTGCCTACCACCCCCAGGATGCACAACCCCAAACCTCCCCTCTCTGCTACCCAAGCACTGCCACTCACTGAGCACCTCCTCCCACCTCTGCACTCCAACCGCCTCTCCCCATCCCTACTGTCATCACTCTAGGCCAGGCCACCAATGCCTCTGCAAGTCTCATGACTCATCTCTCCACATCCACTAACGTCTCCTTGTGATATCGTCTCCAATCCACAGGAAAGTAATCCTCTGAAGGCACAAATCTGATCACGTCATACCCGTACACAAAACCCTTCAATGTTTTCTCCTTTGCTCTTAGGACACAGACCAAAATCTTGTATCTGGGTTCTCACCCTCAGCCCTACTGACATTTGCTGTGGGGACTGTCCTGTGCACTGTAGCATTTTTAGCAACATCCCTGGCCTCTCCCGACACACGCCACTAGCACACCCCTCCCCCTGTTGTGACAGGCAAAAATATCTTCATACACTGCCAACTGCCCCCAGCTGAACAAAATCACTCTCAGTTGAGAACCACCGGCCTGTGTGACCTGGCTCCTGCCTACCTCTCTGGCTACTCTCCTCCTTGCTGTACGTGTCAGAGTTAACAGTGATATCACGGGAGGCACAATATTAAGAGTGTAGGAGCCGAAGTGCACATTTCAGCCCAACCCTTTTCTAGCTATGTGGCCTTGTGCAAGTTACCTCACTTCTCCATGCCTTGGATTCATCACGGATAAAATGAGAATAGTAGACCACCCCACAGTGTTAACAAGAGGATTAAAATCTGTTTAAAGAACTTAGAATAGTGCCTGGTACATAATAAGAGCTCAGCAAATGTTACCTGTTGCTGTTGTTACTCCCTGAATTCTCCACACTCTTTCAGCCTCAAAGCTTGTCACACATTCTTCCCTCTGACTGTAAAGCTCCTCCCCGCATCTGACAACTGCTTCCCCTAAATCACTGCATTCCTCCTTCAAAACTCAACTGAAGGGCACTTCCTCAGGGAAGCCTTCCCAAAGCCCCCAAAATGTCAAGTCCCCCGTCACACACTCTTTAATGAAATCATTTACTGTTCACTCAAAGCACTTAGTACAGTTGTAAATAAATATATTATTATATTTCCTCAATTCTAAGAATGCCACTGGTTGTGATATACACTGACAATCACAGCTTTCAAGACAGAAACTACAATATTAAATGTAGAGACTAAATTTGAAGAAAAAAAAGAAGCTGCAAATCAAAGAACAGGTCCATTATGTAATGACTTTTTAGGGTCAATTTTCCCCTCTAGGACCTAAGCTCCAAAAAGGGAAATGACCGTGTTAGACCTGTCCACTCCCTGTCCTCCTTACCTAACACAGCACCTACAGAGAGCAAATGCTCAAGAAACACTTACTAAGTGAATGACATTCAAAATTCACGGTTAAAAAAGAAACGCACTTTATTCTTACTCTTTTTTTTTTTTTTTTTTTTTTTTTTTTTTTTGCGATACGCGGGCCTCTCACTATTGTGGCCTTTCCCGTTGCGGAGCACAGGCTCCGGATGCGCAGGCTCAGCGGCCATGGCCCACGGGCCTAGCCGCTCCGCGGCATGTGGGATTCTCCCAGACCGGGGCACGAACCCGTGTCCCCTGCATCAGCAGGTGGACTCTCAACCACTGTGCCACCAGGGAAGCCCTCTTATTCTTTTTTTAAAATCATTTTCTTTAAGTGTTTGATTTTTTTCTTTATTTTTTTGGCTGCGTTGGGTCTTAGTTGCGGCACGCGGTATCTTCATAGAGTTATGCGGGATCTTTTCCCTGTGGTGCGCGGGCTTCTCTCTAGTTGTGGCGTTCAGGTTTCCTCTCTCTAGCTGTGGCACACAGGCTCCAGGGCGCGTGGGCTCTGTAGTTTGTGGCATGCAGGCTCTCTAGTTGAGGCGTGTGGGCTTAGTTGCACCACGGCATGTGGGATCTTAGTTCCTCCACCAGGGATCAAACCCACGACCCCTGCATTGGAAGGTGGATTCCTTACCACTGGACCACCGGGGAAGCCCCCAAAACTACTCTATTCTTAAATGAAAGATGGTATTACCCATAATTATTATTGATTATGGTAATTCTTTGCATTTTAAAAAACTGCTATCCTTGCCAAAAGTTTTTTATCCTTAGTTCGACATGGCCTAAAAATGAATAAATTACTCAAATAAAATAGCTAAATAACTATGAGAAAATCATTAGCTCTATCAAGTTATTATGATTATTATTCCATAAAACAATAACACTGGACAGTATCTTTTAAACTAAGCACAGTTCTTCCCTTTGTATCCTTCTCAGGCTGCTAATCTATAATCAAAACCACAAACTTCTGGTTCTCACTACTCATCATTCCAGATGCCCGGAATCTACCTCTTTAAGCAGCAAAATAATAAAATCCAACCAAGGGTCCATCAATAGATAAATGGATAAACAAAATATAATATATGCATACAATGGTACATCATTCAGCTATAAAAGAAGGAATTAAGTTATTTACAAGGAAAAAAAAAGAGGAATGAAGATCTGACACATGCTACAACACGGATGAATCTTGAAGACATTATGCTAAGTGAAAAAGGCCAGACACAAAAAGGACAAATATTGTATAATTCCAGTTATATGAAGTATCTAGAATTAGACAAATTCATAGGGACATAAAGTAGAATAGAGGTTACCAGGGGCTAAAAGAGGGGGCAATGGAGTTACTACTTAATGGTTACAGAATTTCTGTCTGGGGTGATGAAAGATTTTTGAAATAGACAGTGGTGCTGGTTATAAAACATTGTTAATGTAATTAATGCCAATGAGTTGTAGACTTAAAAATGGCAAATTTTCTTATATATATTTTAACCACAAATTAAAAGTGAATCATGTAAAAACCATTGAATGGTATGCTTCAAATGAGTGAACTATATGTTATGTGAATTATATCTCAGTAAAGTTATTTAAAAAATGAAATCCAAGTTCTAGCAGCTACAAATGTTAAACAGCCATAGTTTCTTTTCTTCCTTATTATTACAAGTAGGTTTGCCCACCAAATATGTATACACGTAAATTCTGCTCAACGTAAAAGTCTCCAAACATTCCACTTACTAGACTCTAACTCCTATAAAAGATGATTGGTTTCTATGCCTGTCATTGATTCTTTAGATTCAAGAGAGTTGTGCATTATGAGTATGAATTTTCTTTGGGTCCTAAATCTCCAAAAAGATCACAGAATTTTAGAACTGGAAGGGCTTTCAGATCATCAGGTTCAAAAATAAGCAACATTCTGATGACTTCCATTTGATGAGATGTGCAGAAAACATGTTTTCTTCATAATTTCAGCTCTACAATAAGGAAAGGAGGAATATTCCAGGCTTCAGTGAGGCCATAGTAAGACTGCTTGCAAACCCTCCAAGAGGCTTCTACTTCTCATAGGAACACTCTTCATAACACTCACCAAACTGGCCGTGGTAAGGCGGCATAACTGGCTTTCATCCATCCCTATCTTTCTCCTTTTGCGAGGCTAGCTGCCTAAGGGTCTCCATTTGATACACTCTGTGCTTTCGGGTAATTTTCACCTAAAGTCAACTCTCCAACTGCATTTCCCCCAAACCTGTGGGACAATCAAAGTCAAACAAGCGAGAAAGGTAAGCATCCAGATTGGCCTTCTGATACCCTAGAGAACCTGCTGCTGACCTCCTCCAACACCTGCTCTTATGAGGTCTTCAGAGAGCTGTGACACACATGCTCACCCAGCAAAGCAGCAACATGCCTATGCCTATCACAGACACGGCGGGACTTCTAGATCCATCCACATTCCTGCCTTCATGGAGCAATCTTCAAACATTTCAACATCTTTTAAAAATGCAAACAGGTTTTACAAGATAAGAAGAATTCTGGAGATGGATGGTGATGATGGTTGCACAACAATGTGACTGTACTTAAGTCCACAGAACTGTACACTTAAAAATGGCTGGGCCTCCCTGGTGGCGCAGTGGTTGGGAGTCCGCCTGCCGATGCAGGGGATACGGGTTCGTGCCCCGGTCTGGGAGGATCCCATATGCCGCGGAGCGGCTGGGCCCGTGAGCCATGGCCGCTGGGCCTGCGCGTCCGGAGCCTGTGCTCCGCGACGGGGGAGGCCACAGCAGTGAGAGGCCCGCATACCGCAAAAAAAAAAAAAAAAGAGAAAAAAAAAAAATGGCTAAAGTGGTAAATTTTATGAGTATTTTACAACAAATTTTAAAGCGCACTCGGTTCCACATTTTAGCATGCAAATTATCCAGTTTGCAGAACATATTCATGCCTTTTGTTTCTTTTGCTCTTCATTCCCTCTAGTTGCCTGATTTGGGGCCAACTGAGAAGCATGGATACTTCAGCAGACAGTAAGCAGGAGGAAAAAGAGGCTATTTTTCTTTATTTATGGTATACCCTGTCTACCTCAAAAAACAATTTGAAGTGAGGAAAAGACTTCTGTTAATTAAATTAAATTAATTAATTAATTTAATTAAACTGTTAGATTTAACTTAAAAAAAAGAAAGATTAAGCTATTTGTCCTTTTTAATTGTTATGGGGGTTCTGTTAGTTTTTATTCCTAACTTAAGGTAATTATGTGTGTGTGTGTGTGTGTGAGAGAGAGAAAGGGATGATCCTATCAGAGAAAATAACGATTAGGGACTATCTGTGAATGCCAACCATCTAATGAATGAATGCACAATTAAGAACTGGCTATGAAAACTTGAAAGAGAAAAAAATCACAAGGAATATATGAAAGAATTATTAAGATTGCTAAACCTATTTCCTCTAAAGTTTTACTGCACCACAAATTAGGCACTCATCCTGCAAATAAAGTCTTTTTTTTTTAACATCTTTATTGGAGTATAATTGCTTTACAATGGTGTGTTAGTTTCTGCTTTATAACAAAGTGAATCAGCTATACATATACATATATCCCCATATCTCCTCCCTCTTGCGTCTCCCTCCCACCCTCCCTATCCCACCCCTCTAGGTGGTCACAAAGCACCGAGCTGATCTCCCTGTGCTGCTGTGCGGCTGCTTCCCACTAGCTATCTATCAAATAAAGTCTTGAATCTTAAAAGTAAAAACTAGCCCTTTCATGTTTCAGGTTAAGCTAAGCCTTCTGACCAGGTTATTAAAGTTGGAATATTCATATTCAGAGTTCTGAAGACAGAAATAAAAACTAGAAATACTGGCCTCTTAAAACCTTTTCTAATAATAAAAATAATTATTTTAACTTTAAATATTATAATAAATGGATTAAACTTAGTTATTTCATAGCAAAATAATAATGTACAGGGAGAAAAATAACCTGTAAGTAAAAAAAAAACCTGACCATCCAGGATGGGATCTTCTGAGTACTTTGGTTCACGGTTCCCATGATTGGCCATCAAAATCCCCTAGGAAGGAGTATGTATGTATGTATGTATGTGTGTGTGTGTATTCAAATACAGATTTATAAGCTCAACCTCATAGATTCAGATTTAGCAAGTATGGGGTAACACCTGGGAATCTGTACATTGAAAAAGCAACCTGGGAGATTCAGATGATCAACCACGTTTTAGAACACCTATCTTAATAAATATATTTTTTATAAAAGAAGAATATTTTACTTCTATTCTTACTTTCTATTTCAACTTATTCATAAGCAACAAAATAGCCTACTGGAAGCCTAACACTATGGTAAAGTTTACATGCACTATTTACTTTAATTGTCACAGCAGCCCTATAATACAGGAGGCCCATAGTATTCCCATTTTACAGATGAGGAAACTGAAGTCCAGAGTAGTTACTTAACAAGATTACTCAACCAGCAACTAGTACAGCCAGAATTCAAAGCCATGCTTATAACTCTCCAAAAGTCCAGCTCTTCTGGAAGTAGTATGATACAGAAAAATAAACAATGGCTTTAAAAGCTGAATTTGAGTCCCAGTTCTGATACCTTCCAGACACTAATCTCTCAGCTTCATCTGTTTCCTCATCTGTAAATAAGGCTAATAACAATGCCTATCCTACCTAACCCATAAGGTTATTGTGAGAATCAAGATGTGAAAGTGCTTTTAAAATCATGAAAAGCTACAGAAAAACAAAATATTAATGGAGGAGATGGAGAAGACTGAAAACAGCCCAGCACAGTGAGACTATGTGTTTGAATCCAAGCTCAGCTATTTCTTAGCTATGTGACCTTAGGGAAGTTACTTATCTTTTCTATGCAATGATTTCTTCATCTGTAAAATGGAGAATATAATAGAACCCATTTCAGAATTTTGTGGAGAGTAAATAAACTAATTCATTTAAAATGCTTAGAATAGTATTTGTCACATAGTAAGCACTCAAGTGTTGGATGCTAGAATGCTACCCAATTTTGTAAATGAAGCATCACATACAAAAAAAGAGTTCAAGTACCCAGTGACAGTACAAAAAGAGCCTAAAACATACTGGCATTTTCTCCCCTTATAGAAATCTGGGTATGTAAATCCCTCCAATTTTGGAAGCAAACATTTTGAGTAGTTTCAATTTTCAACTAAAACTACGTGGCTTCCAAAATACTTCATTCGAGTAAATATTTAAGACCATTGTAAAGTGTCATCCACTACTTCATTTTAAAATATCTTTTACCTTTTTATCTAAAAATATCTCACTGATTTTTTAAAAGTAATTTTGTTAAAGTATTATCACAGTTTTGTCATCACTTTTTAGATAACTTTCCTCTGCTTCAAATATCCTCCTACAAAATTTGACTTCTAATTCAAAAGCTGAGTAGCTTTATAAAAGGAAAAAGGTAACAGTGAGCTGGATCCAAAAAAAGGCTGTGTAATATGTCAAAAGGAAACAGCACTAGTCCTAAATGAGTTATTTACTAAGAATAACAAAGAGGAAGTGATGAGGGAATAATTCTCACCCAAAGAATACAATTTTAAAATGCTCTAAACAATTCTTGTACCAGTTAGTATATGGTCAGGTCTGCAGCTGCAGATAAGAGGCTGAAACAAAGTTGGCTCCTCACTAAGAAATCACAGCTGGGAGTTATCTTAAATTTTCAATATGCGACAGGAAATGCTGCTAGAGATTCGATAGGTGACACCCCTTTCCTTTTTTCTCAGTTGTCAACAAACCAAAACAAAAATGCTCCAGAAGCTCTATTACTAGCTAAAGGTTAGACATAAAAATTCCACTGCAATTATCCAAAAAACAGCTAAGACACTGCATCTGAGCAGACACCAAATAAGGATGATTTCTGTTAACATTTATACAGTGCTTCCTGGAATATATTAACTGTAGAGCCCAATGATCATTTTTTTAATATAGTTATCATATCTTCAACATTCTAATTACCTTAAGTTTCAATAATGAAGATTAATTATAAATTTCAAAACACCAGGACAAATACCTGGAAGTCAACTAATCCACAAAAATAAAATGAAAAATTAATTTAAAAGGAGTTGAATAAATATCCAAGTAAAGAGACAGTAACTGTGTTTTACTCTAATACAGTATTTTAGAGGGCATATTTAACATCTTATTTATAGTAAACATTCTGAAACTTGCTTAATGAATGAATGTCTGTATATACCTCCAACCCCCACCCTGAATTTTTATAACATTCTCATCTGTACAACTCAGTGTTGAGAGGGGTCTTCCAGACATACCTCTCTGGCAATGCTACTCAAAGCTTCATCTTCTGCAGAAAATCGGTCTTTCACAGGTGTCCTTTTCCTTCCAGAACCAGGAGTCCCCATCTTGTCTTCTTAATAGTCTTTTAACTGTGAAAAGTGACTTCACTGTTTTCAGCCTTGAAATAAAAAGAAACAATAATTTAGGATGCTTCTCTTTATCCATTTTTAATGCTCATTTACACTTTTAACAAAGAGAAATAATATTTATATTTATATATTTATGTATAAATTAAATAATTAGTCACCAAACACTTTGTCCTCCACTATCAATTTATTTCAATAAATTTTAGAATATTTAAATTTATACTAATTACTAAACCTCCTAACTCTTTTTACCATGCTAAACACAGAATGCATTACCATATTAGCCTCAGAAAACTGCAAAGAGCAGTAATTCTACTTAACAGGTTAAAGTTACCACAGCTATTTCTAAAATCTATTTCCATTCGAAAGTCAAAAACATTTCAGAAAAGTCATTCAACCTAAAACTTTGAGAGCACATATTCAAGAAATCTTAATACAGAGCCTTAAAGCTACAAGGGTAAGTTGGCTTTTAGTGTAATTCAAGAAACAATTCCACTTAAACCATTACCACATCAAAAAAAACCACAAAAAACAAAAAACAAATGAAGGTTTATTATTCTGCAATTAGCAATAACCAACACCCTCTATGCAACAAATTCTGAGTGCCTGCTATTGCCAGGTAGGTACTATGGGAGGTGCCAAAGATACTCTGATGAACAAAACAGCGATGACACAGGCCAACAACTAAGAATATATCTATGGGTCTATTTTTATTGTTATTATTATAAGATGGATGTATTTTTACAAAAGAGAGAAGAAAAATTCATCTGCCAGGATTAAATAACAAGGATGATAAAGACCATCTAAGCTTTCTAACACATGGTATATGAAATTAAAAATACTCCTGAGAGGGGCTTCCCTGGTGGCGCAGTGGTTGAGAATCTGCCTGCCGATGCAAGGGACACGGGTTCGTGCCCCGGTCTGGGAAGATCCCACATGCCGCGGAGCAGCTAGGCCTGTGAGCCATGGCTGCTGAGCCTGCGCGTCCGGAGCCTGTGCTCTGCAACGGGAGAGGCCCGCGCACCGCAAAAAAAAAAAAAAAAAGAAAATACTCCTGAGAATGCATCCCAATTTATATGACCTCCTTCTCTCCTATACACATTCTTGAGAAGTACTGCTCATTTAGTGAAATATCCATTAACTTAATTTTTTTCCCTAGCTTTATCAAAATAGACTGGTGAAATTTCATTACACAGTGAGTCACAAAGAAAATCTCAAGTAAGTTTATCCTAATAGTATGACCTATATGAAAAGTACAAGTGACTTTAATGTATTGGAATTTACTTGATTCAAGCAAAATAAAACAGAACCACTTCATCAATCCATTCTTCCAAAAAAGTTCTCTCCAATGAAAATTCAGGCCATTCCCATCTTAGCTGACACCATTTTTATTCCCACATAGCTGACTTGTACATTTGTCAATCAGAATGAAGACTGAAGACAGTTCATTATTCCGCCATAGAAAATATATCTGATACAAGAAAAGGATTCATTTAAATGGAAATGGAAGAAAAAAAAGAATGTATATGTGAAAGCAGCAGTGGGTAACTTCTAGCCACAAATCAAGACAATTTCTGGAAAGCACAGAGGAGTTTTTTCAGAAGTCTCCCATCATCCTCATCTTCAGCATCATTTTAAAAATCATTCACTTATTTAATAGTAATGCTCTACAAATATTAGTCACCCACTGAGAAAAAAGCAGCATGCAACACAAAGTTCCTTTTCAGACTGGGGTGACAATTTAGCTGATGCACTGTGGTATCATCTAGTATTTGTCCTTCAGCCAACTTTCCAAGGACTCACTAAAAGACATTTCACAGAAGCAGGCATTTCACAAAAACAGCCATTTTCTAATTCCAGACACACAAAAATAATTACAGAAGAAAGATTTGGCTGGAAGTGTAGCAAAAGCTTAACAGTAGTTTTGTTATGAGGACGAGATTATGGACGCATTATTTTCTTCTTGATTCTTTAAAATTTCAACAGCATTTTAAAGAAAAAGGGAAAAAGAGATGCATTTAAAAATAAAAACATTCATATCAAAGAATACACTGGCCCCAAAGTGGGTCACACCCAAATTAGGCTCAACGTGCTACACAGCTGAGACATGCACTCTGAAGCCACTGCTGGTGGTGCTCTTTTGAACGTAGGATTTCTTTCTCCTCCTTCCCCGTAATCCAATTTCCATCTTTCTCAACTAACACTGTCTTAGACATTAGAGCTGCCAGGATATTCCTAGCACGCAGATTTATATAAAGAATTATCTTTTCTTAAAAACGCCTAAAAACAAAACTGTTTCAACAAGCTCCAGGCTAACCCACCCTGAGAGAAAGATGACAGTGAAAGGGACAGAGGCACAGGCTAATGAGCAGGAAATGGGAACTTCCCATCTGTCTTCCTTATCCTCCATGTCCTAGCTACAAGGGTACCCAGGTGTTTACGTGCATGACTGGCCGGGTCCTGTCACCTTTTTCATTTGCACGTGAGGCAGATCGACCATTACCTATTTCAAAAAACAATCTAGTACTTTTGAAAAAAATTATATTATTTGTATTCTGTAAGCAGACACACTTACTAATATCAGAAAAATCTAGTTTTCAGCTCCTACGCAACTATCTTCTAACAACTCCAGAACATTCTACACCAATGATGGGGGAAACCTTAAAAGAAATAAGATTTCTGGCACAGTCGATAGAAAACTACTTTTCAACAAAATAACAAAATTAAAGGTACAGACTCAAAGGTGACCTCGAATAAATTAGTTTTGGTTTCTGATTCTAAAGGACTTTCAGTAAGTTTCTATTCCAAGGAGGTTTTCTCAAGAACACTTTTCATGGGGAGCCATGTTAATTTCTTCCAGCTTTTCCTTAGTGCTATCAACTAAACCAAGAGCTAAACCTTTACATCCACTGACAAGAACAAAACTGACTGGTTTTTGTTAAGTCCTTTACCCAAAGTCAAGCTGATTTTCTCCAGATGGTTTTGTCATTAAGTATTTGTCTACCTAAAGGAAAGAAAGGATGTTGTGGAATATAAACCTTCCAAAATAGGTATATCAATTAGGCTTTCTCTTCTCCAATAAGCTTCTCATGTAATACATTTCTGAAAAATAGGCGTTTTGCCACATTAAGTGGCATTTCAATCATGATATTGTTCACTCTTGTGAGAACAGAATATCAGTGTGCCATACTCTAAATATAGCACACTTAGATAATTCTGTCTGGATCCTGATGGTTGCGGTTGCCTTATATCTAAATATTTCATCATAGAGAATTCAAAATATTGGCATAAGTCTTCGTGTCAGCATTGGCATTACAGTTGACCCTAGTCTGTACAATAAGACATTTGTTAGTTATTTATAAGCAAATCCAAGGATCCAGAATAGCACCTGAACTAAAGAATTAGTGTGATTGTAGTTGTTGCCGCTGGACAAGATTTAAAGTGAGAGGATCCGAGTTCAATTGGTTGTACGACCAACTGCTGCTTTGTCCTTCCCACCGCCTATGCCTTGCTTTCTTCATCCATAGAGCAGAAATAACAACTGTCCCAACTACCTAACACGGCTAATGTGAGGCTCAAATGAGTTAAGATAAATGCAAGCACTTAAAAGACCACAAAGCACTCCAGGAATGTTCAAAGTGTCTTGAATTAACTAGCTCTTTTACATATTTAGCTTATGAAGCTGACAAAAGGGCCATCCTAGCCTTTCTTTAAAATTTCATATTTTTAACTAAATAAAAGTATCCTCGGGCTTCCCTGGTGGCGCAGTGGTTGAGAGTCTGCCTGCCAATGCAGGGGACACGGGTTCGTGCCCCGTGCCGGGAGGATCCCACGTGCCGCGGAGCGGCTAGGCCCGTGAGCCACGGCCGCTGAGCCTGCACGTCCGGAGCCTGTGCTCCACAATGGGAGAGGCCACAACAGTGAGAGGCCCGCGTACCACAAAAAAAAAAAAAAAAAAAAAAGTATCCTCAAGTTATTTATTCCAGCATGCGTCATGTGATATCATTGGCCATACTAAGAATGTTTGGTGAAGCATGGAACAATATGGAAAAAATAAAAACACTTTTAACGATAATCATTATACTGTAGCACATTTACATAATAAAAACAAAAATAAGAAGAAAGTTTTAAGGTACTTTGTGGTATTCAAAGTCTTTTTTGGAAAATCCAAATGAATACACAAGTTTTGGTAGTATGGCCTTATAATGCTCTTAGTTAGTGTTAGTCCTCTTATTAGAACACAATTGACTTAGAAGGAAAGACAGAGGTCATTAAATGGTACACTTAAGATCTGTGCATTATCATTCTATATAAATTCCACCTCAAAAGAAAAAGTCCTCTAAACAAATACTGAACTCTAGTCAATGATGCACATGTTGAAATATGTAGGGTTGAAGTGTACTTATAACTGCTACTTATTTTGAAATACATTCAGAAACAAAAAAGATAGAATAATGGATAGATAAAAGAATGGATAAAGGAATATATAGGTGACAAAGCATAATAAAATATTAATAGTAGAATCTAGGTGGTAGGTACATGAGTGTTCACAGACCTCTGTCAACCTTTTTTTTTTTTGGCCATGCTGTGAGGCTTGCAAGATCTTAGTTCCCAGACCAGGATCGAACCTGGGCCCCTGCAGTAAAAGTGCAGATTCCTAACCCACTGGACGACAAGGGAGTGCCCTTAACTTCTTTGTATGTTTGAAATTTTTTATAATAAAGTATTAGGAAAAAAGTAACTAGTGAGAGCTTCCCTGGTGGTGCAGTGGTTATGAATCTGCCTGCCAATGCAGGGGACACGGAATCAAGCCCAGGTCCGGGAAGATCCCACATGCCACAGAGCAACTGAGCCCGTGTGCCACAACTACTGATCCTGCACTCTAGAGAGCCCGCGAGCCACAACAACTGAGCCTGCATGCCTCAACTACTGAAGCCCGTGCTCCACAACAAGAGAAGCCACTGTAACGAGACGTCTGCGCACCGCAATGAAGAGTAGCCCCTGCTCACCACAACTGGAGAAAGCCCACGCACAGCAACGAGGGCCCAACACAGCCAAAAATAAAAACAAATAAATAAATAAATTTATATTTAAAAAAGTAACCGGTGAGAAAGGTAGATGACTAAATGAACAATAGGCCTGGGAACTGGGAATTGCAATTAAAAAAATCTTGATTTGAAACAAAATGGAAGGCAGAGGTAACCAGAGGACAGAAGAATACGAATAGTTATGTATACCTTAGAAAGATTAGGAAAAGGAGAGAACAGGAATTCCTGGACTGAAAGAAGATAATGGAGAAGGGGGAAGGGCAAAGGGTTGGGTGGAGAGAAAGGAAAAAGAAAGGAAGGAAGGGAGGGAGGAAAAGGGAGGTAGGGATTACAGTTAAAAACATCAATTCTGCAAATATGTAGATGAGACCATTACACAAAATGAATAAATCATTACCAGAACCTACAAAACCGACCCCCAAAAAAGCGTCTAGAACTTGAGGCAAAGTAAAAAATAAAAAATATAGATATATGAGGCAAAAAACACATGAGTCAACACTGGATGGCCTGGCAGAACAAGGAAAGGTAGATGCTAAGCACAAACTAAATCTCAGGAAAGTATCAGAACCTGTAATGGTTAATTTAAACTCATCTTTTATAAAATATAATGCCTGTAAAGGGTCGAAGCGAACTCATATAATCACATCTCCTACTTCCACATTCAGAAGTCCTAAGAATTACCAAAAATGTTTTTTAAAGTTTCATATTTTGAATACATAGTATTCTTATATACACAACACAACTGATAATCTTTCCATTTCTTCTTCTCATAAGATGACATGCCAGTGATGCACTTCCTTCCTTGCCAACAATGTTATTCAATAAATGAACTCTAATGGGCTGCATGTTCAACATGATTTATAATACTACTTCATCAACTGTGCAGAACCTAAATTAGGAAGATGTACTCTTACCAACAATTGCATTCTCAGTTTGCCCTACGAAGTAAACCATATTCTAGTACCACTGAAATGGCCTCCTTTCCCTACGCCTTTTAAAGTATCTCAGAAATACACGGTTGTATGTTCAGAGAATGAAAGGAAGGGAGAGAGAAAATTACATATTGTTGAAGATAGGTCACACTTAAAAGTGTGAAATAAAGCAGAAAACAAGAAAACAGCAGAAGTACCAGGGTTAACAGAAGCTCAGATTACAAAAACAAAGATAAAACCAAAAACGAGGGAGAAATATGAAAGCATGCAATAAGGATATGATTTTTTAATGTAATTAAATGGAGATTGTAAAATTAGGAAATTTTAATAAAATAAATCATATACCTTTACTTTTTCCCTTTTCAACAAATATCTACTGAGAATTTGCAAGGTACTATGTACATACTAATCACTACCTTATAAGTAGGCAAAAGACTACAATGGGAAAATTAAAATGGTGAAGAGGTCAGAGAGAATGTACTTATACTATTTCTGCATGTCCTTTCTTTTTTTTTTTTTTTTTTTTTTTTTTTTTTTTTGCGGTATGCGGGCCTCTCACTGTTGTGGCCTCTCCCGTTGCGGAGCACAGGCTCCGGATGCGCAGGCCCAGCGGCCATGGCTCACGGGCCCAGCCGCTCCGCGGCACATGGGATCCTCCCAGACCGGGGCACGAACCCGTATCCCCTGCATCGGCAGGCGGACTCTCAACCACTGCGCCACCAGGGAGGCCCTGCATGTCCTTTCTTAATAGTGTTCTCTGAAGCACAAAAGTTTTTACTTTGAGGAAGTCAATTCACCTAATTTTTTTTTCTTTTGTTGTAAGGCCTTGGTGGTGCATAGCTAAGAAAGCACTGCCTATCCCAAGGTGACAAAGATTTACTCCTATGTTTTCTTCTAGGAGTTTTACAGTTTTAGGTTTCATATGATCCATTCTGAGTTAGCTTTTTATATGGTGTGATGCAGGGATCCAACTTCATTCTTTTGCATGTGGATATCTACTTTTCCAAGTACCATTTGTTAAAAAGACAATTTTTTCTCTCATTGAATTGTCTTGGCACCCTTGTTAAAAATCAACTGACCATAAAAGTAAGGGTTTATTTCTAGACCCTCAATTCCATTCCATTGATTGATATGTATATCTTTATGCCAGCATTACACTGTCAGGATTACTGTAGCTTTACAGTAAGTTTTAAAATTAGGAAGAATGAGCCCTCCAACTTTGTTCTTCTTCTTTAAGATTGTATTGCCTATTCTGGGTCCCTTATCTTTCCATACAGATTTTAAGATGGGCATGACTATTTCTGCACCAAAAACTGGTGCAGGGAAAAAAAAAGTGGGTGGGGCAGCAGGGATTTTGATAGGGATTATATTGAATCATAGATCAACTTGGGGAGTACTGCCATCTTAACAACATTAAGATTCCAAGCCAGAACATGGGGTATCTTGCCATTTATTTAGATCTTCTTTAATTTCTTTCTACAATGTTTTATGATTTTCAATGAACAAGTCTTGAACTTCTCATATTAAATTTCTTCTCACATCACAAGGGTCGTTTTAAAGATCAAATGGATATAAACATTTCTATAAACTGTAAAATGCTTCAGAAATATAAGGTGTAACTGACACCAAAAAAAAAAAAAAAACCCACAAAAGATCTGAAATCAAAATAGCAAAAGAGGTGGCAAAGCAAAACTCAGAAGTAAATCCCCTGGCTAAAGTTAATTTTAGTTGAGCCACAGGTGGGTGGGTAGGTGGGTGGGAAACTGACATTTTCAAACACAAATCTAATCCAACACCAGACCTACGTACTTTGTGGGAAGGCACTTTTCACTATTTCCAATTAACTAGATACGTAGCAACATCTCTTACTGAACTGTACAAGGGTGTGTTTTCTTTCTGAGGTATGTGGAATTATTACTGAAATACTTCTTCCATGAAAAGAAATGAAAATCAAAATGATAGAAGCATGTAACTAACCTCTGCCACTAATAATAAAATAGAAGGGACCAGAATTAAATCCCAAAGGGGGAAGAAGAACTTAGGTTCTCCTTCTGATTGGGAATGAATTCTACTGACGATACTCATAACTCTATTCTAATAGTAACAAAAATAAAATTTAGAACATAATACAACAAAAGAAAAAAATTACATGAATGAAGACAATCATTTTAATTTCTTTTTAATCTACGGTAAAACAAAACACTAAGCTGAAAATGACCCAAACTGACAACAGCTTTAAGTCAAGGCCAGTCAACATGATGCAATAAACTGTGGCATTAGAAAACTCATGGGAAGCAAGCAAAGACAGGGACAAGTTTGATATCATGCCTATAAGGTACAAAAAGATGACAAAATGGCATGTAAAGTATGACTGAAAATATGTAAAATTTTGTACATATGAATAATAAATGGCAAAGGCAATCATGTAAAACAGAAAAAAAAAAGAATTTTCTTTTTTCTTAAGCTTTATATACTGTTGATAATCACCTTACCAAAAAACTGATTTAAGCTAAAAGCTACAATTCTGTGGCTATTTCATAGTATGAAAACTTGTAAGGATAACCAACTTTGACACTATATTAATAAGCTTTTAAGGGGGAAAGACTCATTTAGCCTGTCAGACCAACTACAAAGTATGACTATAAAAATTTATGTTGGGGCTTCCCTGGTGGTGCAGTGGTTGAGAGTCCGCCTGCCGATGCAGGGGACGCGGGTTCGTGCCCCGGTCCGGGAGGGTCCTGCATGCCGCGGAGCGGCTGGGCCTGTGGGCCGTGGCTGCTGGGCCTGCGCGTCTGGAGCCTGTGCTCCGCAACGGGAGAGGCCACAACAGTGAGAGGCCTGCGTACCGCCAAAAAAAAAAAAAAATTTACGTTGGTCATCTCTGGTAAAACCATAATTTTCTAACAGATTTCACATCAACCAATACACTTATGGACATAAAGTAAATGAAAAACACATTGCTAATTTTAAAAAGAATGAACACCATCATATTAACCTTAAAAATGTAATAAAATTAAAACTCTTGACTCAAATCAACAGGTCAAAGTTAGAACAAAGAAGCAACCATTAATGTCCTCTAAAGTCTTGGGGAAAACATCAATGTTCAAGTCTACAAGTTTTTATTATCAGAGAAAAATTCTCGAAAATTTTTGTGTTTCCCTAAGACCTGTATGATTCCTTCCACCATGTAGTTCACCCACTAGGGAAAAAAAATAGTGGTGACATGAGGTACTTTTATAGCAGAAAGGAAGATGCCAGCATTTTCCTTCTCTTGAGCTGTGTTGGTCAGGTTTGTGTAGCTTAAACCTGTCTTACATAGAAAGACAAAATAATGCCCTGAAATTGTAGGCAAGATACCGATTAGGCTCATAAAAGGAAGAAGTCAACAAGATACGATGCGATATAAGTACAATGTTCATGAGGGAATGATTAGAGAGCAGAGCTGACAGCGCAGCTGGGACAGGAGCTAATCCAAGTGCTACTCCCATCGAAAGACACAGGCAATGAGGTCCACTCTAGACACACCACTTCTGCTCAAAAAAGACTCAATACCAACAGTTGGTGGCCCTTTTTTATGAAAATAAAGAGAAACTGACCCTCCCATACCTGTTCACCCACCACCCCCATCCCCCCAACACACACACACACACACACACACACACACACACACACACACATACACAGAAACAAAGAGAAAGAAATCATTAATAAAATAACTTCTCAGAAATTCAGGACATGAGTCACCAGATTCAAAGGGCCTACAGAATGTGTAACACAAGTCCTGAGTCCACAGGTATTTCATAGTGAATTATTATAGTTAATTTCAAACATGGGAACAAGGATGATTTTACAAGCTTCCAGGGGTGGAAAAACCAGGTCACATATAAAGGATTAACAATTAGAATTTTCAGACTTCTGGAAACAAAAGTAATTCTGGCAACAAGAAGACAATAGAGTGATGCCTTCAAATTCCTGAAAGAAAATTAGAGACAACCTATTCCCAGCCACACTGTTCTATTCTCATACTTGATTATTAAAAACACTTCAGACACACAAGTTCTCAAAAATTTACCTCTTTTACACCCTTTGTTAATAAGTTACTAGAAGATACATCTCTAATAAAAGAGAAAATCAAAAGGGAGGAAATTTAGCATACAGGAAATAAATCCAACACAGAAAAGGCAAAGGGAATTGATACCCAGAGAGGGTGAGACATCCCAGGAAGAAAGCTACAGATGGAAGCAATGAGATTCAAGAGACATAGTAGAGGGCTGTCATCACCCAAATTCCCACAGCCTTTAAGACTTCTTTTTAATATGAGCTGATCTGGCCCAGGTTTTTATCTGAATTTACTTTGTCTTGACCCCATGTTGATGAAGTTCCCGCTGTCCTACCCCCAGGTGCCTAGATTGGCTGAGGCCTTATTTCACACCACGGACACATTTTGCTTTTACCTATTCCTATCGGCTAGAGCAGGAACTGCTTAGAAAGAGCAGTGTACGTCCCCAACCATATTTCTTCTAGATATTTAGTACCTTGTAAAAACTTCAGCTCTGCCAGGTGCCCTGATTGTGATGAGTCTTATGGTTTCCCAGGACTCATAAGCAAACTTTCCCAAGGACTTAACAGAAAGGACTCAAGGAAGACTCTGTTCAGCTTATCTTCTCCTGTGAGCCTTCATTTAGTAGTGGCAATATGGACCTTTCTGTCCATAGCTAGGTTTATATTTGCCATTCAGGTTTTCAAAACTGTCCAAAAAAAGATACTGCTTAGGGATACATACTATGGTAGAAACTGGCCTATTGTTCACCAAGGTCATTTCCCTTTTCTGCCCACAGCTATGCTACATTTTGCAACCTTCCTTGCATTAAGTACAGCCATTTGACTGAATTCTGGCCAATGGAATGTGGACAAAGGTGACGTATGTATTAGTCCAGGCCCATCAAACTTCCCATGGAATCTACCACACTCCCTCTCTGCCCTAGAATCTGCCAGCCAGACGCAGACAGCTCAGTGAAACTGTGAAAGTCTTTGAGCCCCAGGGAATGGCAGAGTCACTAGATGAAAGGGGCTTGAGTCCCTGGGTGACTCTGTGGAACCAACTACTCCTTTGCCAGTGCTTCCCAACGCACAGCAGAGATGTGAGTGAGAAATAAGCTTTAACGTGTTAAACCACTGAAACTTGGGGGTTTGTTTGTTACAGTAGGTTAGCCTAACTTGACTAAGAGACACAAAAAGGTGGTCAAACTATTCAGTTTCTCAAAATTAAACCATGTATTGATTAGGAATACATATTTGGAGGGAGGGATGGGACTGCAGGGCTAGCCAGGGAATGGTCCCAAAAGAGTGATTAACGTGTAAAATGGGATTATGATTACCTGGAGGGGGAAAAGGTGCCATTTAAGGATATTTACAGGAAACTTCTAGGATACTGTAATGTTCAATTTCTTGGCCTAGGTAGTAAGACTGCAGCTGCTCATTTTATTATTCTTCCTGAAGCTGTATTTTTGCTTTCTATTTCTCTACAGATATTTCACAAATAAACCACTAATTATTTTGCTCAAAATAAATTAGAAAGAGTAGACACTTGAAAAATCTGTTGGAGCATTTGGGAAAAATAAGGTGAATAGAAAACTAAGCTAAAAAAAAAAAAAAAAAAAAAAAAAAGGCCTTAACCCCCAGGGAAAAAAAGAAAGTTAAACAAGAAAGGAAACAATTACGATATAATTCTTGGCTTAAGTAGTAAATAATACATATTTAGTTATAATGAAAACACAGATTTAAAATACCAAAACTGGAATGTTGCAGGGAGAGGAAGTAGGAGGAAACAATGAAGAAATACCACAAAATAATGATAAAAAACAACAGTTTTCCACCATTTGAAGATATTTTAAGTGCATATATATGTTTTTTACACAAAATGGGTTTATAAAATATGTGCTATTTTGTAACCAGCTACGGCAGACAGACACTAAGGTGGCCACCCCACCATGACCCCCAACTCTTGCTGTTCACATCTTTGTGTAAACACCTCCCCAAGAATGTGGGCAGAACTTATGACTTGCTTCTACCAACAGAATATGACAAAGGTTATGTGATGTCATTCCCATGATTATGTCACATTACATAAGGCTGTCTAGTCTGCAGACTTGCTCTGGGCTCTCCCTGATGGTCTGATGAAATGGTGAGACTGGGAAACACCAGAGGGTCAAGAACTTCAGGTTGCCCCTATAAGCTGAGAGCAGCTGGGACTTTCCTGGTGGCACAGTGGTTAAGAATCTGCCTACCAATGCAGGGGACACGGGTTCGATCCCTGGTCTGGGAAGATCCCACATGCCATGGAGCAACTAAGCCTGTGCGCCACAACTACTAAGCCTGCGTTCTAGAGCCCGCACACCACTACTGAGCCTGCACGCCACAACTACAGAAGCCTGTGTGCTCTAGGGCCTGCATGCCACAACTATTGAGCCCATGTGCTGCAACTACTGACGCCCGTGCACCTAGAGCCCATGCTTCGCAACAAGAGAAGCCACTGTGATGAGAAGCCTGCGCACCACAACAAAGAGTAGCCCCCACTCACCGCAACTAGAGAAAGCCCACGTGCAGCAATGAAGACCCAACGCAGTCCCCTCCCCAGAAAAAAAAATTTTTTTAAGCTGAGAGAAGCCTTTAAGAGCTTGAAGATAGTCTCTAGATGACGAAGTAACTTCTAGTAAGCAAGAAGCCTCAGTCATAAAACCACAAGAAAATTAATTCTGCCAAAAATCTAAGTGAGCTTAGAAGCAAATTTTCCCCCAGTTGAGTCTTCAGGTGAGAATTCAGCCCAGCCAACATCTGATTGCAGCCTCATGAGACCCTAAGCAGAGGACCCAGTTCAACCCCGCTCAGGCTCCTGCCCCAGAGAAACTGTAGGAGAATAAATGTGTGTTGTTTTAAGTTGCTAAATTTGTATACTTTGTTATACAACATAGAAAACAAATACAACTGCTTTTAAAACTGTGGATGAATGAATTCAGCAAAGTTGTAGGGATACAAAATCAACATAAAAAAATCAGTTGCATTTCTATACACTAACAATGAACAAACCAAAAAGGAAATTAAGAAAACAATACCATTTACAATAAGAAAAAAGAACAAAATACTAGGAATAAACCTAACCAAGAAGGCAAAAGATCTGTTCACTGAAAACTACAAAACATTGCTGAAAGAAATTAAAGGACACATAAATAAATGGAAAGCCACCTCAGGTTCATGGATTGGAAAACTTAAAATTGTTAAAATGTCAAATACCCAAAGAAATCTACAGATTCAATGCAATCTCTATCAAATCCCAATGACAGTTTTTGCAAAAACAGAAAAACCCATCCCAACATTAAAACTCCTATGGAATCTAAAGGGACCCCGAATAGCCAAAACAATCTTGAAAAAGAAGAACAAAGTTGAAGGTATCACACTTCCTGATTTCAAAACTTACTAGAAAGCTACAGTAACCAAAACAGTGTGGTATTGGCATAAAGAGAGACATATAGACCAACAGAATATAATAGATAGCACTAAAATAAACCCGGCACATGTGGGCGAATGATTTTCAACAAGGGTGTCAAGATCAGTCAATGGGGAATGGACAGTCTTTTCAACAAATGGTGCTGGTAAAACTGGATATCCATATGCAGAAGAATAAAGTTGGACCCTTAGTGTATGCCATATACAAAAATTAACCCTTAGTAGATCAAAGAAATAAATGTAAGAGTTTAAACTGTCCATACACAAAAAGCTTCCTGACATCAGATATAGCAATAATTTCTTAGATAGGACACCAAAAGCACAGTCAACAAAAGAAAAGTTAGATGAAGTGGATTTCAAAATTAAAACTTTTGTGCATCGAAGTACACTATCAACAGAGTAAAAAAAAATCAACCCATGGAATGGGAGAAAATATTTGCAAATCATATATCTGATAAGAGATTAATAACCAGAATATATAAAGAACCCCTAAAACTCAACAACAACAACAAAAAAAAAAACCCATTCAAAGATGGGCAAAGGACTTCAATAGATATTTCTCCAAAGAAGATATACAAATGGCCAAAAAGCATGTGAAAAGATGCTCAACATCACTAATCATTAGGGAAATCCAAGTCAAAACACAACGAGAGGGCTTCCCTGGTGGCGCAGTGGTTGAGAGTCCGCCTGCCGATGCAGGGGATACGGGTTCGTGCCCCGGTCTGGGAAGATCCCACATGCCGCGGAGCGGCTGGGCCCGTGAGCCATGGACGCTGAGCCTGTGCGTCCGGAGCCTGTGCTCCGCAACGGGAGAGGCCACAACAGTGAGAGGCCCGCATACCGCAAAAAACAACAACAACAACAAACAAACAAACGCAATGAGATAACACCTCACACCCATTAGAATGGCTATTAGTTTTAAAAAGAAAAAAAGATAGAAAGAAAGAAAGAGAATAATTAAGTGTGTCAAGGATGCAGAGATATTACAACCCTGTACACTGTAAAATGGCGCAGCTGCTGTGGAAAATGGTATGGCAATTCTTCAAAAAATTAAACATAGAATTACTATATGATCCAGCAATTCCACTTATGGATATATACCCAAAAGAAATGAAAGGAGGGACTCAAACAGATATACACTTGTGTTCGTAGCAGCATTATTCACAATAGCCAAAAGGTGGAAGCAACCCAAATGTCCATTAACAGGTGAATGGATAAACAAAATATGCTGTATATCTATATCTATATGATGAAATATTATTCAGCCTCAAAAAGGAGTGAAATTTTCATACATGCTACAACATGGATGAAGCTTGAGGACATTACGCTAAGGGAAATAAACTAGCTTTTAAAAGACAAATACCACATGAGTCCACTTATATAAGGTACCTACAGTAGTCAAATTCATAGGGACAGAAGGTAGAATAGTGGTTAACAGAGGCTGGGGGGAATGAGGATTATTGTTTAATGGGCACAGAGTTTTCATTTGGGAGGATGAAAAAGTTCTGGGGATGCATGGTGGTGATGGCTGCACAACAATGTGAATGTACTTTATGCCACTGAATTGTATACTTTAAAATGCTGAAAATGGTAAATTTTATGTTACATGTATTTTACCACAACTAAAAAACCACTTTGGATAGAGAGCAAAAGATGACTGTAGTAAGACAGGAGGACAGCGACCCTCTCATTTCCTTGACTATCTACTTAAACATAGTGATAACCATGATAGGGGGAAAAACATCTAATCTAAACCTACAATGAATTTTTTTCCCCTATTTTTAGTCCTATAATCTATGCATCACTTAACTGGAATACTTCTCTTTTTCTTTTTTAATAGAAACAACATGTATGCTTACTAATTATATTGTAATTATACAATAAATATTACAATAAATAGAATAATTCTATTGTTTGTTATCATAAATGATCAAACCATTTAACAGAGAAATAAACATTTTAACATCCTAATCCTCTGCACACAGCATACTCTACTTAAGGCAGAAATCAGACAGCCAAAAAACTGCTCCTAGCTGGTAAAATGTTTCTATTGAGGAAAGTGGGAGAGGTAGAAAGAATAACAAAGTCATCAGAACAAGTAACTTAAAAGTTAAATTTGTTTCCTAAAGCAATAAAGACATTTTGTATCAAAAGTAGTTAAAATGTTGGTGTTCATAATGAAAGAAAACTAAGATATAGAGGGTTCAAATTGAAAGCACTGGAAAAAGATGACTATGATTTTAAAGTAATAATCTACTTCTGAGAAAATAAAAACACCCTGATAAGCCGTTGCACTCCAAGGTTTTCCCAACCTCTTTTCTACTCTCTCCCCTCTGCTCTGTTCTAATCCCACTCTTTTAGGAGGAGGAGGGGAAGGCCGAAACAGGGAAGGGATATAATAAGATAATAGGAATAAGCCCGATAATAGGAATAGAGAAGAGAGAAAAATATTCCGATTATTTTTTCTCCTCACACTGAATACTAAATACATCATCATCATCAACTGCTAACAATCCAAATTTCTGAGGGCAAGAAAAACTCAATTTCCTGGAGTGCCAACCTAACCTAAGGCAAAAGAAAGGAAACTATCTGCAGGCCTTGCATCTATAAATTAAGCCTGTATGCCAAATTCTTCAAACAACCTCCACTCTAATCCAAGGCTGCGGATAAATATGGTGACATGAACCTTGATCAAAAGACTGGCAGGGCCTCCCTGGTGGCGCAGTGGTTGAGAGTCCGCCTGCCGATGCAGGGGATACGGGTTCGTGCCCTGGTCTGGGAGGATCCCATATGCCGCGGAGCGGCTGGGCCCGTGAGCCATGGCCGCTGGGCCTGCGCATCCGGAGCCTGTGCTCCGCAACGGGGGAGGCCACAACAGTGAGAGGCCCGCATACTGCAAAAAAAAAAAAAAGACTGGCACACTAAGCTCTTTAACAGCTTTCTAGCCTAAGAAGTGAGATCAGTTAAAGAACTTCAAACCCAAGTACTTTATTCACTAAGTGCAGAAAGACCAAGGTTTTCATGAGAAAGCACCTGGTACAGAAAGGCAGCTATGCTGGGACACAGCATCTGGTAATAAGCAAGAGTTTAAAGAGATAACTTCCTGATATTACACATGCTACTGTACAGTTCTATGGGAAGAAGAGAATGAGAACTTGGGAAGAAGCTGATTCCTCTGTATAAACTCAAAATAATCCTGTAAAACAGCCCATCATTCCCAGTGTCCTTATGATCCCAGGGACAAGTGTGAAGGTCTCTGAATTGGACTACTATTTCAACTCAGGGCATGACCTCCCTGCGTGGGTAACAGTAATGTCTTTCCCCTGTTGTGAAACATTTGACTGATCCCCACCCAACACTCTCAGAACCAGACATGACATCAATACTGGTACAATCCTGTGCTCCTCTTTGTGCACAGTTTTCTAAAATGCTGGCCTCGTTAGTTTTCCTTAATCATGCTCATTCCCTAAAAAGGGAAGACCAAAAAAAACCTGGATCCTAGGATACGCATGCTAAGCACATTTTCACCTCAAAACTTAGCCTTAATCTTCTGAAGGCAAATGTCCTTTATAAGCTCCCTCTTCTGTTGTTGCCACTTTTCCTAAACCGCAGGCCTTCCTGACTTGCAGTGGGGCCAGGATAGATTGTGGTTATGTGGTGGGTTCTGTCAGACGAGCTTTGACAAGGCCTCAGAATAGACCCTGGGCACCAGCCAGGGAAACTGCCACTCACAAGTTCCAACTTCATCCTCATATGTTAGTCCCTCAGCACTTTTTTTTCCCACTAGTCTCTCTCATTTTAAAAGGGCAAAGATTCCTGAACCTCCTCCCGGTCGTGAGTGAGCTGTATAACATTGAAATTAAAAATGTAAACCTCCCTTATTCTGCTCACAAACACTTTGAAGAATAAAGACTAAATCTGTACCTACCTTTTGCCTTGATAAATTAATCCATCAATAGCACTTTGGTTTGCAAAAGGATTTTTGGATCTCAAACCCCACAGAGGTTTATTTTATTAGGAATAGACTAGGCTATGGAAGATAAAGAGAGAAGGTAGGCCATTTATTTCCCATGTGACTAATAATATGGCAGCAGACTTCTGCAGGGCAAGAAGTAAAACTATATACAATGTTTTTAATCGATATTGGTCCTCAAATCCTAAAACAATCAAGCTACTACAAAAGGCGCTCATTTAACTAGTATTACCAAATATAAATGAAGTAGTTCATCTGTAATAGCACAGTCTTCAAGGTACAGTACTTTTACCTTTACCGGTATAAATAAAATTACCCAGCTGTCCCTCTAAAATGTTGAAAATTACCTTATAAAATATATTTACAGTATATGTTTAAATTGTGAGGATAAAGAATACAAAGCAATTAAGCACTCTTTTCTCCTACAAGGTTAAGAAAAAAGGTAACTTCTATTATAAAATAAATCCCGATATAAGCTTGAAATAAATTTTTTAAATTTCACAATTTAATTCCCAAACTTACACTCACACTTTCAGAAATAAATTCCATATACACACTTATGCACTAGAGCAAAGACTTACATACGAGTTGCTCCTTACAGCAGTGTTAGTGGAAAGCTAAAAACAACCTAAATGTCTGTCAATAGGGAATGTTAAAATAAATTATGGAAAATGAACAAGCTATGGTTCATCTACACTAGGCAGGACATCCACTCTTTTTAAAAATTAGATGGACATATGTGCTAATATACAATGATCTCTAAGACATATCAAGGGTAAGAATGAAAGGTATAGGACATTTCTCCTAAACATAGGTGATTATATGTGCAAGAGAAAATTTGGAGAGAGATACACAGGAAACCATTAAGAGTGGTTGCTTGGATTATGTAGTCGGCGTAGGGGGTGGGGGAAGAAGGTTAGAAGTTTATTGTGGAAAGAAAACTTCCTTTTCACCATATAACATTTTCTTTTTAAATGTTTAGCAATTTTAAAAAGTCCCACAAACATCTACTGAACCCATGAAGTGAGCACTCCCCTTCTACGGATGCCATTTCTTCCCTCTTCTTTTTTTTTTTTAAATTTATTTATTTATTTATTTATGGCTGCATTGGGTTTGCGCATGGGCTTAGTTGCTCTGCGGCATGTGGGATCTTCCCAGATCAGGGATTGAACCCATGTTCCCTGCATTGGCAGGCAGATTCTTAAGCACTGCACCACCAAGGAAGTCCTTCCCTCTTCTTAACCACCTGTACTCTTATCTACTGCTCTCCCCACCACTAGACCAAAACAGAAGCATACATATGGAGCAAATCTTAGAGCTTCTACAAGAAATGGAATTCTCTCTCCATTCCCCAACCAAAATAAAGAAAGATATAATAGGATAAGTGAAAAAGTATTAGCATACAATAAACCCAGTTTTTAGCCCAGTGTTTGATTCCTTTTAAGCGTGGCTTAATTTATTGTAGGCCAAAAAGTTTTTAAAGTGAAAGCACAATGTGCAACACACAGAAAATCATTTCTAACGGTATCCTATCTATTACCTTAAAGGAAAGAATGGAGAAAAAGCCAAAGTTATTTTACTCACAGGGTAAATTTTGCTCAATTCCTTCCTTCTGAAGTTTTAAAAGTTGAGTTTTGAATGATGGTCATAAAGTCTTTATTTGCAAACTGGATAAGGTGGTACATTTTTCCTGTTAAAGGACCATCTCTCCGTTCAGATTCTCCAGAGAGAAAGCAACCACCTAAAAGGAAAAGGCTAAGAAATGGTCTCTACTTTGTAGGTGCAATGGAAAGTGCTTCTATGCTGAGGACAGAAGAACTGTATTTCCTCTAAAATGATCCTCAGCGACATTCCCAACACACTATAGGGAGTTTTTATATATATATATATATATTATCATCAATTCTGTTCCTCTTCAAACTAGGAGCAGGGTAAACAATTCACAAACAGCTTTGCCAGAAACTGCTCCCTCTCTCTCATTTCTAGTAAAGATCAGTTTTTGGTTTTGTTTTGAGAGAAAAAGACTCTACTTTGCCAAATATATTCCCCATATCACTTTTTTCCTTCATTGTGGAGATGCTTAAATCCTGACCTAAGAAGGCTTCTCTTGCATATCTACGTATCAGGACTGTCAGTTCAGGCGGTTTCCACAAGGGATTTTCCAAAAGGGAATAGCTGTTCACTGGAAACTGAAACTCTTAAGTCACTATTAGCTGGACACAAATCAAAAGCAACATTAGGGAACACTCTGAATGTAAGAATGGATATCCAAGGAAATAAGAGGCGGAAATTTAGTCAAAGAATTAAAGGAATTTAGTAAGCAAGACCAACAGGGTAAACTTACCATTACGTTACAACTGATAACTAAAGTTCCTTATAAATCAAAATCAAGGTAAAATAAGCTGACTTCCAAAAAGAAGAAAAAGAAAAGAAGGCTAAGAGTATCAAGAACGCTGTGATTCAGTCATTTTGCTTAGCAACACTTTAAAAGCCAAATGATCAAATTACACTTCTGCAAATAAAAAGTTATTTCTAGTTTAAAATGAATTCATTCCAATAATGAATCACCACTTCAATACACACTTTCTTCTCTATCAGAACTTAAATATGAGCTCAGTATAGTCTCATTGCACATTTTTTTAAGGGCAGATTCCCCCAATTAGGTAAGGCCTTTCACTCAAGACTCTTCTGTGTACCGCAGATTCTTTCAGTGAAGTTTTTCCTGCCTTAAAGATGCAGCTCTCCTTTTCACCGATACTTACTTTGTTTCTAGACACTTACCTTCCTTTATTTATCTTCCCACATTTGGCAAAAAAAAAAAAAGAAAGTGGGTAAAATCACAACAATCCACTTAGGAACTAACAAACTATTCTAAATCCAAAGCTTCTGCAAAAGTTCACTTTTTATTTCCTTACCATACTTCATGACAATAAATATGCAGCAACAAACCTAACAAAGCATCAATACAACACCTCCTATGAGCAAAGGCATCTAATTAAACAGGCAGTAACAAACCTCTAGCTTTCCTCTATTCCAAGTTTAAGATCCATATCAATGATTCACAAAGCGAGTGACCTAACTTCCTAAATGAATCACACTTTCCGAAATTCTTATTCTACATGAGTATAATACCGGGTCATCATCTCTACATGTGTTAAACAGAGCATGATGTTTGTTAAACAGGGTTAATTCTGCAAGACCTTCAAACCACAGCAAACGTCAAGTCCCTGCCAACTAACCCTTACCTGCAACACTTTGCCTTTTCCAACAATTGCACCTCTTCATACAGAAGCATCCCGCAAATAAAACATTTTACCTTGAAACAATGTTATTTTAAACACTGATTAAGAACTGATCCATCCACACCCTGCTCTCCATCTCTGTGGTTCCATTACTGTATCCACATTCTCTTCCCATTGTGATGCCATAAAAAAGTAACGGGCACTGTTATCCTTACATATTTTCTTTTAATCAATGAACCTACGCTGCAGCTTTTCTTTTTAGGGCAGAAATGCTGAGTCATTAAATGGAAACTCAAAGAAAATACGCTACAAAGAGTTACAGTTTAGGATGCAATATTTCCCTGGCCAGGTCTCCGCAGCCTTATATTTGTATCTCCCACGGTGGAAAAAGTAGAGCAAACACTTGCACTTTTCCGTCCCCTCGAAGAAAGAAAAAGACACGGGTTTCCTTAGGTCCTCCGGCTTCCTGCAGGATATCCACGGGCACGAGAAGCAGGCCTGGCTGGAGCTATATAGCTTAACAATCTGGGTGTGAATAACACCTCGCATTAGTCAAGCATTAACCCTGACACTCCTAACAAGCGCCTGTTACGCCCGCGCTTCAGTTCGGGTCAAGGAGGAAGAAAAAAAAATCCCACAAAAGCGCTACGCCCTCCACCGGCCTGACACCCTTCCCCGGGGTGGCCGGACGGGTACAGAACCGAGGGAGTGCCGCGTCCGGGGAGCAGGAGAAGGAGCCCCGAGCACTCGAAGCGGAGAGACAGCGGCCCGAATTCATTTCTCCCACAATGGGAGTAACACCGTCCCCGCTCGCGGACCGAGGCTGCGCGTTCGAGACCCGGCGCGAAACCCGAGAACGCCGCAGGCAGGGGGCAACCTCGACCCCGGGGCCCGCCTGGGGGCCCGGCCCCCAGCAGGAGTCCGCGGCGGCGCGGACCGCGCCGGGCTGCAGAGGCCGGGAAGGCGGCCCCGCTCTCCGCTCCCCTCCAGGCCGGCGGGAGGAGCGGCCCTTACCTGTCTCCGGGCGCAGGCTATGGCTGCGACGCCGCCCGGGAAGGGCCGGGCGCAGCTCGCCGGCCGGGAGCCCGCCGGGGCGAGGGGCGAAGGGCGAGGGGCGCGGGGGGAGACTCGGTCCTGGGTCCCCGGCCAAGCGGGCCGGGATGGATGCGGCGGCTCCCGGCGCCGGCAGCCGGTCGGTCAGTCACGCCGATGTCCCTCGGCGCCGCGGCTGAGACAGCGGGAACCGGCCCCCAGGAGGAGCCGCAGCCCGAGCGGCGGGCGGCGGAGGCGGAGGCGGGGCGGGGCCAGTGTCTACGACCCGCTCACCCGGAAGCAGTTGTGGTCGCGGTGGCGCGCGCTGCGGGATGGGCTTGTCCCCCAGCGGCCGGCTGCGCACCTCCTGTGGGGAAGAGGTTTGGGACCGCGGGTAAGGTGGAGTCCCGGGCGGCCTACCGAGGTGGCTCCTCCGGGCCCGCGGGGGGCCCACCCAACCCCTCTGCCCCCAGGACCGGGTCCGGGAATGTAAATTGATGCGCGTGCCCGTTCGAGGCAGCCCCTGCCCTGGTCACCTCCAAACTGTCCGGCCTAGTGGGCTTGGATGTGTGGGCCCGGGTGGCAGTTCTAACGGTAGGAACGAAGGTGGGTGGGTGTGGTCGAAATGCTGAAAGCCTTATTTCCAAAATGAATGATTTTGAAATGATTTCCGTAGAAGAATGCTGGGGGCGAGGGGGGGAAGAATACAGAGTCCGTTAAATATCTGATGGACACGGACCTGTCCTTCATTCCGGAAGTATCTCTCGAGATCCACCAGGTTCAAGGCCCTGGAGAAAGACCAGGGTCCTGCGCTTTGGGAAGCTCATCTTCTAGTAGAGTAGACGGATTTAAGCAAACAAGGCAATGACAGATTGCGATGCGGCTCCGCAGGAAATACACAAAGGTGATGAGAGATTTTGTGGGCGAGACCTCTGGCAGGATGGGATGGTTGGAGAAGACCTCTAGAGGGAAGTGGTAGTTGAGCAGCCTCCTGGGAAGAAGGCACGAAATACACTTCGACACCACTTTACATCCAGGGACTGTAGGTTCCAGAACCCCCTGAATAAGCCCACAATTCCATGTTAAGAACCTGGCTCTAATGCCTTCCAAGGGCTGTTTCTCTGCTGCCCACCCCTGCGATTTCAGAAGGCTTGCTCTCCCTTTCGAGTTCATGAGGGCTGGAGTATGGCACTGCGAGGGAGACATGGATTAGGGAACTTTGGTCTCTAGGCAGTGAGACATCAACAGGTGGCTTCACCACAGGAGAATCATCATACCATCAGCCTTGAAAGACAAAATCTCTAACCTCGCACTTTCTCTTTCCATGTCACTATTTTTCTCAGACCTGTGAGCAAACACTGAAACTATGGTTTTCACCTGGGATCAAGAGGGGCTTAATATTCCAAGAAGATCATACTATGTTATGATCTGAATAAAAGGATTAATGACATATTTTTGCTAAATCAGTTAAAGATAAAATAAAAAGCAGACTTTCAAGAGAGAACCTATTCAGGTACCTGAATAATACCAATAAATCCAATAATGTTTATTAAATATTAGTTTAAGTTTATTTAACTGCATAATTAATGGAAAGATTGGGTAATATTAGGATTAGATGCTCTTGCTTTTTAAAATTTTACTCCTTAGCCACTTGTTTTGGCTCATAGCAAACTAACAGAGAAAGAAAGGTTTTGCCATATCTTCTGGGAAAACTGGAAGCTCACGCTTACTGACTACCTACTATTTGCACAGCATTGTACTAAGCTATTAAGTATATTATCCCTTTCAGTACTAGGACCAACCTTGAGATATGGGGATTATTATACCCATTTTAGTAACAAAGACATTGAGATTCAGAGCAATTATGACTTGCCTAAGGTAACAAAACTAGTAGCTGAGAGTCAGAATTTGAAACTCTAGTCTTTCTGGCCCTAATTCCCCTTTTACTTTATGCTATATTGCTGTACTTTAGTATTTAAAAAGGAAATATAAATGAAGTGTACGGCCAAGCAAATTTCTATATTGCTCTTATAATTTTATTATGAGAGTATACTTTAAGGTAGAGTGGTATGAGGCAATTTTGGAACTTCTCTGTATTTTTACTTCTCCCACTATAGGATATTTGCCATCTGTTGCCAAAAAAACTATTCCACTTGTTTTAAAGGCCACAATGGGGACTTCACTGGTGGTCCAGTGGCTAAGACTCCGCATTCCCAATCCAGGGGGCCTGGGTTCGATCCCTGGTCAGGGAACTAGATCCCACATGCAGCAACTAAAGATCCTGCATGCCGCAACTAAGACCTGGCGCATCCAAATAAATAAATATTAAAAAAAAGTTCATGGGCTTTCCTGTTGGCATAGTGGTTGAGAGTCCGCCTGCCGATGCAGGGGACACGGGTTCGTGCCCCGGTCCGGGAAGATCCCACATGCCGCGGAGCGGCTAGGCCCGTGAGCCATGGCCGCTGAGCCTGCGCGTCTGGAGCTTGTGCTCCACAATGGGAGAGGCCACAACATGAGAGGCCCGTGTACCGAAAAAAAAAAAAGTTCATGATGGCATGTGTCTTTTGAAGGCTCCCAAGAATGTTATAAAGTATGACACTAACGTTTTGTCATTACAAGGGGATCCTGACTAAATGCATCACTCTGAACTGTTTCCCAACAGTCTTTCCCTGCACATTCTTTCTGCCAAAAATATGTGTTCCCAAATCTTTATGGAATAATTCTGACATGTGAATGCCCCCAGGTCTGTGTGGGCTGTCTGCTCTAGGGACATATTAATAGATGAAGGAAAAATTTGAAAGTGTTTATACGGTTTTGAGCAATGAGGTAGTAGGATTTGTACATTTTTGTTCATTTCATATCAGATCCTTCACATTTTTCTTTGATGATGTCAAGAAATACAAATTTTCCTTTCTCAAGAGCAAACACTCATTTTTGTGGCTTTCACAAAATTGACTTTTGCAAACACAATACTATGTTTCACTCTACACACATCTCTGGAAAACATTAGTTCAAACATTAAAAATAGGATGCTACTTTTCAGAGCCCAGTATTTTTATTAGTAAAGTGTATATGTAGCACACTTTGGAAGAATTTTTAAAATTTTGGTTAACTCCTTACAAACCTATGAAAACCTAGCAAAGCAACAGTCTGTGACTGCTGACTATGTATATTTGCTTTAAGTTCTCTTTCCAAACATTATTTCTTATCTAGATTTCCTATTTTTTCTTGCTTTCCTATTTTTGGGGTTGGGGGAGGGGAATAACTATAGACTCACAAGATGTTACAAAAATAGTACAGACAAGTCCTGTGTACTCTTTACCCAGTTTCCCCCATTGGCAGCATCTTACATAACCTATAATACATTATTAAAACTAAGAAATTGACATCTTGCTATCTTTAGATTTTTAGTTTCTTTTTGTGTTTCATCATATCAGAAAATTACCACTTTGCAACAATTCATTTCTGTTGTATCTGGCTCTTCTCCCTTTCCTTAATTAGCAGATGACAATATCAATAAGCTTGCCACAATACTCATCTGGAATTACAAGTTTACTAAAAAATTCTGTGGGTCAACACACTTAAAAGTGATTTATTTGTAAGATTTTTGTTTTTTCTGCTTATATTGTTCCATGTCTTCCTGCCCTAATAAACCTATAAATTTATACAACCTGCGTATGTGTGTGTTTTAATACATCCTCTGACCACTGAAATGTTTTCAAAGAGATTGCTATTAAAGTAAAAGAATGCAAAGGTCCTCATTTGATTGGGAAAAGAAAAAAGTTTGTAAACATCTAACTATCCGAATGAGAATGCTGTGGTCTGTTGGTTTGGAAGCCAGATCTCACTTACGGCTAATTCTAGCTCCATATGGATTCTCCTAGCCAGAGCAGCTCATCCTTTACTCCACCAGAGAGCAAACAAAGGAAAGAGAAGAAGTGTAAGTTACTTTCTTCAGACTTAGTGATGAGGAAAGTTTGATGAGAAGGGAGAATTTGGAAATTCGTGTAGGTATCACTTATGTATAAATGCCTAATCACAGATAATCAAGTGATGGCTCTTCTGCATTGTATATACATTGTAAATGAGAAATCAAACATTCTTCATATTACAGCTCATTTAGCAAACTTACTCATCTATTGTATACCAGGCCCCCAGTTAGGCGCTAGTAACATAGGAACACAACAGGATCTTTTTTTTTTTTTTTTTTCCCCGGTACGCGGGCCTCTCACTGTTGTGGCCTCTCCCGTTGTGGAGCACAGCCTCCGGACGCGCAGGCCCAGCGGCCATGGCTCACAGGCCCAGCCGCTCCGCGGCATGTGGGATCTTCCTGGACCGGGGCACGAACCCGTGTCCCCTGCATCGGCAGGCAGACTCTCAACCACTGCGCCACAAGGGAAGCCCAGGATCTATTTTTTAAGTGAGTATTATGCTCTTACTATGTGCCAAGATACTTCCTAGATTCTAGGGATTCAAGGAGAAGTTAAAAAGAAAGCTGTGTTTCCTTCTCTCAGGAAACTTACTGTCTGGTAAGGGAGACAAATGATCACACAAAATTAACTTTATAATCCTAATAGGTATTACTAAGGGTAGGTATGTGGTGCATGAGGGTGAGGTAGGAGAGACAGGCCCCAGACTGAGCAGCTGTAACTGGTCTGCTGATGCTTTGAGATGGGAAACCAGCAGGAGCATTGGGCCCTGATTGGGTGCATTCTTGTGGATTTCCTGGCCCAGCACATGTGCAGAAGAGGCCCTCAGGCTAGGGGAAGGACAAAAGGAGGGAGAAGATGCCAGCTGGAGTCCATCTTGGCTGAGAGATGCGTGCCCACACCAGGACAAGATATGGAGATGACTGGCCAGAGACAATCTGGAAAACTGCCCCTAATAAGCAATCTAAGCTGCCCCTATTGGGGGCAACTCACTCTGAGCTCACTGTGTGTTCCACACATTTTTTTTTCACACACACTTTGTTCCTTCCACACGTACTTTGTTTCTAATAAATGTTTTTATCTTTTTCACAATCTTGGTCTCTTTGCTGAATTATTTCTTCAAAGAAAACACAAAGGTCCTTCTTCCAGCTTTTGACCACAGGAATCAAAGGCATCAAAGTGGAACTCAACCTAATTTGAAGTATCAGAAATGACTTCTCCTAGCAAGAGATGGTCTGAGCCAAGATTTAAAACTGCTTCAGAGTGAACTCAGTGCAGAAGTTGGGGAAAAGAAAGGAAGAACATAAAGACCTCATGGTGGGACAAGCAGAGTCTCAGGGACTATGAAGAAATGAGGGAGATAATGTGAGATGAGTCTAGAGAACCAAAGACCCACCATGCAGGGCCTTACAGGCTTCCTAAGGATTCTTATCTTTGTTTTAAAAGCAATGCAAATGAGTTGAAGAGGTTTTAGTAGGAATGACATGATCAGACTTTGTGGTTTTAAATGATCACTCTAGCTTCAGTGTAAAGAATCCATTCTTTAAATAAATATGACCTGGGTGTGCACTATAGGTCAAGTACCGGTCTGCACACTGAGTACACAGTGGTGGACAAAATGCACAGACTCCCTGTCTTTGAGGATCTTACAGAAAATACATAATAGTGCATAAGATGGTGAGAAGTGCTATCAAGAATATTGGAACCCAGGTAAGAATAAGAGGGTAGGGTGCTGTTGCTATTTTATTAGTTTGAACTATATGAAAGTACTGATCTTTTTACATCTTTTTTCTTTTTAACCTCAGGATGATAGTAAGTTTATGTGGTACAGCCTGGTAGGATGACATTAGTGTTATACTGTTCAACATAATATTTGGAAGAGTCAGAGAAGACCTAATGAGGTGATGCAAAGAAAGAGGCAAGCTGTGCACATCTGTGGTGGGGAGAGCATCCCAAGCTAAGGGAAAGCAAGCGCAAAGGCCCTAAAGCAAGAATGTACTTACCGTGTTTGAGGAGCAAAGAGGAGGCCAGTGTGGCTGAAGAGGAATGGTAGTAGGGACCAGAGCGTGCTGGGTCTTGTAGACCACAGTAAGAAATTGGCTTTTCCTCTTTGAATGACGTAAGCTGTTGAGGAGTTTTCAGTAGAGGAGCTACAAAATCTGTCATCTTGAAAAGGACTGCTCTGTTACTGGTATACAGAGGGATCACTGTAAAGTCTTTCAACTTTGCTGTATCTTTTAAATTTTTCCTAATAAAATGAGAAGACTTTCCGCTGCTGGATTGTAAATAGACTTTAGGGGGGGAAGGATGAGATCAGGAAGACCAGTATTGCAATAATTCAGATAGTAGTGAAGAGAGTAAGAAGTGGTTAGATTCCAAATATATATATATATATATATATATATATTTTTTTTTTTTTTTTTTTTCTCGTACGCGGGCCTCTCACTGTTGTGGCCTCTCCCGTTGCGGAGCACAGGCTCCGGATGCGCAGGCTCAGCGGCCATGGCTCACGGGCCCAGCCGCTCCGCGGCATATGGGATCCTCCCAGACCGGGGCACGAACCCGTATCCCCTGCATCGGCAGGCGGACTCTCAACCACTGCGCCACCAGGGAGGCCCTCCAAATATATTTTGAAGATAGAGCCAGTAAGCTTTGCTTATAGAATGGCTGCCAGATGTGAGAAAAAAGATAACACTTAAGGTTTAGACCTGAGCCACTGGAAGGATGGGGTTGTAATCTACTGAAATCTGAAAGGCAGTCTATTCAAACAGGTTTGGAGGAAAAGACTTTTTGGACAAGGTGAGTTTGTGATGCCTGTCTTAGATGCCATCTAAGTGGAGACATCAAATAGGCAATTGAATATACAAATCAGTAATTCACAGGAAACATCCAGGTAGGAAATACAAATGTATGAATCCACCTAAAAACTAAGATATAAAGATCAGTGCCTTGAGAATTAAATGGAAATACTCAGTTTAGCCTAAAGCCTGTCGTGCTTTTTGTTCTAGGCTAGTTTTGTTTGTAGTTACCGGTTACTTTATATTACCATTCAGAGTATTTATATGCATCACTATCTGCTATTCACTTGCATTCTAAAGGGTTTTGTGTTTTAATGTTGGTCTTATCTAAACAGATTATACATTTCTTGAGAAAAGATCTATTTTCTTTTACACACTCCACAATGCCATATCACAAAGACATTTTACAATGCTCATATAATAAATTATTGGAATGTAGAGTTTGTTATCATAAAGCATCAATTTTCTTACAAATATTTAATTTGGACACTTGTAGCTTCGTAAGTTTACACTTACGAAAATAAGAGTAGACTTAGAATTTTCAATCTTTTGCCCCTCATGCCCATATCACTTTGGATGAATAAGAGAGAGCCTTCTTGGGGGGAAAAAAAAAGGCTCAGCTCTCCTCCATATTAGCTTTATACTCAAACTTCATGTGATAGCAAGACAGTTCCCAACAACTTCAAGTGTACCTCCACCCCAGTCCAAGTCCGGCAAGAAAGAGATCCTTCCCAGTAGTCCTGGATTCACTAATTGAACCAACCTGGTTAACTGCCCATCCCTTAACAAATTACTGAGCTAGGAAAATTCTGTGCTGTGATTGGCCAAATATGAGTCATATGCTTCACCTCTGGTTCACCCAAAGAGCATGGACTATAGAAGATGAGTGGTTCCCTGGGGAAAAAAATGGGTCACTGTCACCAGAATAAGGAACTGGATAGTGATGTCAAAAAACAATGCATTCTACACCTGGTAACTCAAAAGGCCTAAACATTGTTCCTTCCTTAAGCTTTTAAAAGAAGTTAGTGATGCCATGCACTCATGTTGAATCTTTTCCAATTCTGTATGCAATAATTTATTTCTCCATGAATCATTAGGCTGTCATATATTCACTTGTTATTGCTGAGTGGACCTCACCAAAAGTAAATGCGTGGACCTCAAAGTTAACCAGCTGGAAGGGTCAATATTTCAGCACAACACTTTCCAGGATACTCCCACCTAGGTATTGCAGGTAGTTTCTTGTCCTACAATTATTTCCTATTGTCAGTCTCTCTGAAACATATTTATTTGCCCTCAACAGCCTGCAGGCAGGGTGGCTGCTAGCTAAGGTGCCTGGAAAACCACTGTAGAAGCAAGTGACAATGAATCAAACTATATTCATCTTCTAGAAGGACATTTACATAGTGTAGAATCTTGAAAGCAAAATGTATCTACAGATATGTCTTTTCAGCTTCTTTTCAGGTTCACCGTTTCCATTCCTTTCTATACTAACAGGTTACTTTCCCCACAAGATGTTTGACCTAATTTATGTGGCATTTTTAACATTTTAGTTTAAATTTTGCTGCAGTTAATGGATAACTTTGCTATAAAGAGAATGTTGACTCTATCTATTCGCCTGGAATTTGGGGTGGCTCCTCTACTTTGCTGCTTCTCTGGACGCCAAACATAACATTCTCTGTCCTAGGACCTGCTTCAAGTTGGTCATAAGACTGACCGAAAATCAAACCAAATCTAAATGAATGGTTGTTGAAGTTAACCTCACATCCTGGAGCTGTGTGTGCCACGGAATAGCCTGCTTTTATTAACAAGCACAATTCTGATCAGAATCACTGCTCTGTGGTCCTGTTCATCAGAATTTCATGTTTAGAAACTGGATTTGGGTCTGGTTAATTTAAATTTTATTTATTTATTTATTATTATTATTTTTTGCGGTATGCGGGCCTCTCACTGTTGTGGCCTCTCCCGTTGCGGAGCACAGGCTCTGGATGCGCAGGCTTAGCGGCCATGGCTCACGGGCCCAGCCGCTCCGCGGCACGTGGGATCCTCCCAGACCGGGGCACGAACCCGCGTCCCCCGCATCGGCAGGCGGACTCTCAAACCACTGCGCCACCAGGGAAGCACTATTTACTTTTGACTGAGCTGGGTCTTTGTTCTGTGCGTGGGCTTTCTCTGGTTGTGGTGAGCGGGGACTACTCTTCGTTGCGGTGCGCGGGCTTCTCATTGCAGTGACTTCTCTTGTTGCGGAGCACGGGCTCTAGGCGCACGGGCTTCAGTAGTTGTAGCACATGGGCTCAGTAGTTGTGGCTTGCGGGCTCTAGAGTGCAGGCTCAGTAGTTGTGGCGCACGGGCTTAGTTGCTCCGCAGCATGTAGGATCTTCCCAGACCAGGGCTCGAACCCATGTCCCTGCCAATCCCCTGCATTGGCAGGCGATTCTTAGCCACTGTGCCACCAGGGAAGCCCAGGTCTGGTTACTTTTAAATTTTCTATTGCAGGAAAAGGTAACATGGGATAGTGTTAACCATGTATTTAAATGTTAAAAGTAGGTTACTGAACAATATGTTCTGGATGATTCCAGTAGTCTTAATATTATACATAGAGAATTACAGGATGAGATACCCAAATGTTAACCTTAAGAAATGGAATTATCAGTGATTTGACTTTATTGTTTACTTTTCAAAATATTCCTAGATGAAATGTACTACATCTGTCTCAGATAAATTAATTTTTAAAGATTTTTTTCTTGATGTGGACCATTTTTAAAGTCTTTATTGAGTTTGTTACAATATTGCTTCTGTTTTATGTTTTTTTTGTTTTTTTGGCCCAGAGGCACGTGGGATCTTAGCTCCCTGACCAGGGATCAAACCCCCAACCCCTGCATTGGAAGGTAAAGTCTTAACTACTGGACTGCCAGGGAAGTCCCAGATAAATTAATTTTTAAAGAAAAGATAGTTTATAATACCAATACCCCAGAGTCAAAAAGATGCAACAGATACAACTGAAAAATAGATCTAATTATGATTCTCACTGCTCAAAACCATTGTAGATTTTTCTCTTGCTTGGCATACATCATTTATTCTTTCATTTAAAACAAAAAAGCATGTCCTGGATGCTTGGGAGTAAATGAACAATACAAGTGCGGCTCATGCCCTCCTAGAACTAACTAACTAACTAACTAACTAACTAACTAACTAACTGTCTAGTGGAGATATAATGAGTAAGCTGACAGCAAACCCAGTGTGTCACATTCAATAGCAGTTTCATGCACTCCCCACCAAAATACCCAACCCTCCTTTTACAGAATAAATTCTGGCCTTGGCACATCAGCTGACAAGCATGTTGAACTCTCCCATGGTGCCACTCACTGCTGGTCCATGCTTCAGTCTGAGCCTCATCCCCAATGCTGTCCACACGCTAGTTTTCAATTATTAGAGCAGCGTTCAATTATTTGAGTATTCACACACATAGATAACAAACTTGTGGTTACCAAAGGGAAAGGAGGGATAAATTAGGAGGCTGGGATTAACATATACACATTACTATGTATAAAACAGATAACCAACAAGGACCTAGTGTACAGCACAGGGAACTATACTCAATATTTTGTATTAACCTAGGGCTTCCTTGGTGGCGCAGTGGTTGAGAGTCTGCCTGCTGATGTAGGGGATACGGGTTCGTGTCCCAGTCCGGGAAGATCCCACATGCCGCGGAGCAGCTGGGCCTGTGAGCCATGGCTGCTGAGCCTGTGCGTCCAGAGCCTGTGCCCCACAATGGGAGAGGCCACGATAATGAGAGGCCCGCGTACCGCAAAAAAAAAAAAAAAAAAAAAAATTTTGTATTAACCTATAAGGGAAAAGAATCTGAAAAAGAATATACATATATAACTGAATCACTGTGCTGAAACTAATACAACATAGTAAATCAACTATACTTCAATTTAAAAAAGAAGAAAAAATTATTCGAGTATTTACTTGCTCTTATTTTATAAAAATGAAAGTACAAATACTAGTTATAGGAAATGTAGATCTTATAAGTGTAGTGTGAATGATGTAAAGATGAAATCCTTAAGTGTGACAGAGGCAGTGACGTCTAGCCTCAACCAGACGATGAGACATTCATGAAATGAAGGCCAGTAGACAGAGTGAAGGAAAGAAGAAAATCAGAGACCAAGCAGAATCTTGGAAATATTCATTGTTCAATGTCATAGCTAAAAGTTTAGCTATGTTTAGAGATTTCAATCTTACTTTTTAGCTCTGTAGGAAAGGATTCCTCCTAAACCAAGGAAGTTTATTGTTTGATTGTTAGATACATTTGCAGGTGTGCTTTACATTTGAAAGTTGGGAACTGCCTTTGGTGGTTCACCACTGCCTACAGAACTTTTCTAAATCATTTATCACATCAGTGATGTTAACATCCACAAGTTTATAGTGATATTAAGAAAAGAAAGAACTTACAAGTTACCTATAAGTTGTTACAGTAAGTTGCTAAATTATACATTAATGGTAATCGGTAAATAAAACATTTATTCTGCCTTTCTTGTACAAATTGTATTTTAGGATAGCCGAAGAGTTGTTAAGGAAAAGTCCTTTTGTATGAAATATTTCCAACCAATAAATGTAAAAGGAATGATTTTAAAAATCATCATTTCGGAGACTCAAAAAAAATATCAGATTTAAATGACAATCATCGATAGCTGCTAAAACCATTAAGTGAAAGATTGATGGATAGAGTTATATGGATGGATTGGGCTTATGACACCTGGACCCACTGATCAATTGTAACATCACTAAGAGTTGAATAACCATACATCTACATGTCCTAAGGTGGTGCAATCGAAAATATACTGCATCACCTATGAGGTATTTTTGCCACTCCCCAAAATATTTTGAGTTTGAATCCAATCAAGCCTGTAAATGTAACTATCAATTTATGGAGAGAAGGGAGAATGAACAATATAGGAAAGTGTCAAACAACACCAAGAAGATGCAATCAGTTAACCCCAGAATGTGTAAAGTTCTACCGGACAAATGAGAGGATTTCTTCAACAAAGAAATTACCTTAATAAATTAAAAGAGATTTAAGACACCTAACAACCAAATACAGTATGTGGACCCTGATTTGACCAATCAATTATAAACAGACGTTTTTGAGACAATGGGGAAATTTGACCAAAGACCGGATATTAGATGATATTAAGGAATTATTATTAATTTAAAGGTTAAAAATTTTGTCAGTGTTATAATGATATTGTGTCACAGCATACAGTGGTTATGTTTTTGAAAACAGTCTTTTGTCTATTATAGACATATAATGAATAATTTAAGGGTGAAATTCTATGATCTCCAGGACTGCCATTAAGATACTCTAGAGGGGGCTTCCCTGGTGGTGCAGTGGTTGAGAGTCTGCCTGCTGATGCAGGGGACACGGGTACGAGTCCCGGTCTGGGAGGATCCCACATGCCACGTAATGACTGGGCCCATGAGCCACGACTACTGAGCCTGCGCATCTGGAGCCTGTGCTCGCAACAAGAGAGGCCGCGATAGTGAGAGGCCCGCGCACCGCGATGAAGAGTGGCCCCTGCTTGCCACAACTAGAGAAAGCCCTCGCACAGAAACGAAGACCCAACATAGCAAAATAAATAAATTAATGAATAAACTCCTACCCCCAACATCTTCTTCGAAAAAAAAAAAAGATACTCTAGAGGGAAGGGGGGAAATGGCAGGACAGATGAAACAAGATTAGGCAAGGGTTGATAGGTGTTAAAGCTGAGTGATGGGTACATGCTGGAGATGGGATATAATACTATATTCTCTATTTTATGTGTGTGTTTTAAATTTGCCATAATAGGAAGTCAAAATTTAAATCAGTACATACATACATACATATATGAAGGCTTTAGGGCAGCTTACTTCTGCACCTGACTTGTTATCTGGGGAAGAGACTGAGTGAATGAATCCAAAAACTATAATATTGGGATACCTGAGCCAGTTAGTATGGGTGCACTTGTCTAAATGTGTAATCCTGAGGAAAGGAGCATCTTCCTTTTTGTGGAACCCCTGAGGGGAAATGCACCAGTAACGGCCACAGTGAGGACAAGAAGCTCAATCCAAATCATTTCTTTTGGACGGCCTGTGTATCCACAGGTGATCAAAGGAGTGGTAGCTGAAGCCCTCCTTGACACCTGGGGCTGGGGTCTGAGTTGTGGTGTAATTATCTTAGACTGGGGCATACATAAGAGGTATAAGGACAGTGTGCTCAAATCCTGTGGGCAGCAGTGGATGTTGACAAGATCATTGCTTTCCAAGGGCATAGCTATGGAATGTTCCAGAGTCAGCAGTGACGCCAGGCTCCCAGCTGCTACAGCACTAGGGTAACAACTTCCAGAGCAATCAGCCTTGGTTGTGATGGCTGTGATTCCTAGACACAGGGGAAGGAGTGGAGCGAGAAGGAGAGAAGGGGGGGTCTGGGTTTCCCAACTGATCTAGACGTGTGGGGCTTGCATTGACAAACCAGAGACATCCCTATGGTGAGACACTGTGCATTTGTCAGCTGGTGAGGCAGGATTTACTCATTACCCAGTTCTCGAATTGCATGATTCTATCATTGTATTACATGGAAATGACTCTGACCATGATTTGGTGGCGTGACCAGAGTGCTCCTCCCACTTCCTTGTCTCTTGCATAATCTTGGGCAGGTCGCCCTTCTTTAAATTAGGATAATAATACCTTGCCTTTCTACTTCAGGGCTGTTATGAGGATCTTAAGAGATAATATATGGAACTATAATTTTTGTGAACTATAAAATGCTATTCAAATATGTAATTTGATATAAAGGTCAAATATCATTCTGACCTAAAATGACTAGCTGATTTATATCTTTTTTTTTTTTTTTTTTTTTTTTGCGGTACGCGGGCCTCTCACTGTTGTGGCCTCTTCCGTTGTGGAGCACAGGCCCTGGACGCGCAGGCTCAGTGGCCATGGCTCACGGGCCCAGCCGCTCCACGGCATGTGGGATCCTCCCGAACCGGGGCATGAACCCATGTCCCCTGCATCGGCAGGCGGACTCTCAACCACCGCGCCACCAGGGACGCCCCTAGCTGATTTATATCTTAAAGCCTCTTATTTCTTTGATTCTATGCTAGTAATAAATATTTAATTAGTACATTATAAAACTAGATAGTCAAGAAACAACTACAGAGAAATTTAGTGTATAGTATGATCTTTCTGCATTCTCCTATGTTATGTAGGAATTCCTGGAAATAAGAAAATCTTGCCCAGTTAATATTTTATAGTTATATCCTTGAATACATGCCCATCAATTTAGGAGACAAATAAGTTGCTACATATTCCATAAATCATGCTTATTGTTTTATAATCCCAATTTCATAAATCAATATTTCTTCTATTCAATAATATATAATCAACTGGGGAACAAGAACAGGGTTGGCAAACTATGGCCCATGGCATAAATCTGGCCACCACCTATTTTTGTACGGCCTGCAAACTATGAACTGTTTTGACATTTTGAAATTAAAAAAAAAAATTCAAAACGAGAATATTTTATGACACATGAAAATTACATGGAATTCAAATTTCAGTGTCCGTTTATTTATTGGAACACAGCTACACCCATTCATTTACGTACTGTCTGGGGCTACAATGGCAGTTGAGGAGCTGTGAGAGGGACCACATACATGGTCCACAAAGCCTAAAATATTTACTATCTGGCTCTTTACAGAAAAGTTTGCCTATTGCCAGAATAGAGGGTTCAAAGGGACAGAAATTTTAAAATTTTGTTATTTTTTTATCTCAGGATAAATAAACCTGGGATATATGGACTCAAATTATGTATATGCAACAAAAGAAATCCACAGTTATGGTTTTAATATACAATGACTGGTTTTGAGTCAATTAAGAAAAAGTTATATAATAAGTAAAATATAAATAAATGGAATGCAATTAAATCCTTAAAATATGTTCTCATTTTGCTCAATGTTGGTAGCAAAGTAAAGAGAATTGGAAGTAGGATATTTATTCTCTAACATACAATAGAAACCGACTTTAGTAAGGGAAAGAGGAAGTTCATTGGAAAGAGGATTCTTGAGCAGTTCCAGAATTGAGGGAAGAGCTAGAGATCATGACCTTTGGAAGGACAGCAGACTGGTAAGCTCCAGGTCACCAGCAGCAAGACACCCTGGATCTGATCTCGGGGCATTTCCACAAGACTTCAGGAGGCTTCTATTTGAATTTTTGGGAGAAATAAATTGATGGGCCCAGTTTATGGCCCTGGAGCCCAGGGAATGGAGCGATGTGCGTGGGAACTCACTGGAATTCCATGGTTGGAATGAAGAAAGAAGAAAGAGGAGGTAAGAAAGAAGGGATGTTTCTTTTTATGGCTGAGTAACATCCCTTCTTTCTTCTTTCTTCATTTATTTGTAATGAGGTGGACAGACCTACAGTCTGTCATACAGAGTGAAGTAAGTCAGAAAGAGAAGGACAAATACCGTATGCTAACACATATATATGGAATTTAAGAAAAAAAAATGTCATGGAGAACCTAGGGGTAAAACAGGAATAAAGACACAGACCTACTTGAGAATGGACTTGAGGATATGGGGAGGGGGAAGGGTAAGCTGTGACAAAGCGAAAGAGAGGCATAGACACATATACAGTACCAAACGTAAGGTAGATAGCTAGTGGGAAGCAGCCACGTAGCACAGGGAGATCAGCTGGGTGCTTTGTGACTGCCTGGAGGGGTGGGATGGGGAGGGTGGGAGGGAGGGAGACGCAGGAGGGAAGGGATGTGGGAACAGATGTATATGTATGACTGATTCACTTTGTTATAAAGCAGAAACTAATATAAATAAATAAATAAATAAATAAGGAAAAAAAAAAAGAAAGAAGGGATGTGAGGCAAACAAAAACCAGCAGATGTGCTCACAGGGAGCTTCTCAGGAAACACAGGCTTTAATCCCAACTTCAGCACCAAATGGGTAAATGTGAATAAGTCATCTCATTGGGGGTCAGTTAGGGGTATTTCCATTTCATGTTAGTATAAAAGGAGGGGCATAATTAGACCCACCTGCCATGAAACTATTCCTCGGCCACAGTACATAAAATTCTCACCCTCAGGACAAATTTTTTTAAGTTAAAGAACAATAACTTTTAGAGGATCAAATTAAAATATAATTGTGTAACCACTATCACCACTTCTATTCAACATTGCACTAAACTCTTCAGCCAGCACAGTAAGATAAGAAAGTGAAATAATAGGCATAAAGGTTGTAAAGAAAAAAGTTACCATTTTTTTTACAGGTGTGATTATATACATATACTATTCAAAAAATCTATTAAATATTACAATTAATAGTGAATTCCGCAATGTCACTGGATGAGGGTCAATATAAATTTCATCTTATTTCTGTATCAGCAACACAATAACAACAAAAATAAAATGAAATTAAAAAAATGGTACTATTTACAATAGCATCAAAAAACATTAAATATGTAGGACTAAATATAACAAAAGATGTGAGCCAATTTCCTCAAATTGTCTATAGGTTAACGCAATCCCAACGAAAATCCCAGAAGACTTTTTATTTTGGTGGAAATTGATAAGCTGACTCTAAAATTTATTAAGAAATGCAAAAGGTGAGGAATAGTTGAGGCAATTTTGAAGAAGAAAAACAAAACTGGAGGATCTAGGTCACCAGATATCACATCTACTAGGATGGCCAACTGTCCTACTTTGCCAGGGACTGAGGAGTTTTCTGAGATGCAATACTCTCAGTTTTAAAACCTAGAAAGTTAAATATATCAAATCACTATGTGGGGCTTCCCTGGTGGCGCAGTGGTTGAGAGTCTGCCTGCCGATGCAGGGGACACGGGTTCGTGCCCCGGTCCGGGAGGATCCCACATGCCGCGGAGCGGCTGGGCCCGTGAGCCGTGGCCGCTGAGCCTGCGCGTCCGGAGCCTGTGCTCTGCAACGGGAGAGGCCACAACAGTGAGAGGCCCGCGTACCGCCAAAAAAAAAAAAAAAAAAAAAATCACTATGTGGTACATCTTAAACTAATGCAATGTTATATGTCAGTTATATCTCAATAAAAATGTTGGGTGGGGACCAAAATGTACTGGGAAAACCAAGACACGTCAGTCACCCTAGGACTTAGTATAGAGCTATAGTTATTAACATGGTGTGATATTGGCTCAAGTATAAACATATAAACCAATGAAAAGAACAGAGAGACCAGAAATAGATTCATACATATTTTATCATCAGCTTTTGACAGATGGCCCAACAGTAGTCCATTTGGGAAAGGATGGCCTTTTCCGTAAATGGTGATGAATAATTGGCTATCCATAGGGGGAAAAGACACCTCAATTTCTAACTCATAACATAAAAAATAAATTCCAGATGAATTATGTTTCTAAATTTAAAAGATAAAATAATAAAGCTTTTAGGAAAAAAATAGGAGAATATCTATTCGACCATGATATGGATAAAGATTTCCTAAGTAAGACACAGAAAATGCTAAATACAAAGGAAAAAAATTGATAAATTGAACTAGATTAAATTTAAGTGTTCATATTCATTAAAAAATATCTTTATGAAAATAAAATGCAAGCAAGCCACAGAGTGGGAGAAGATATATGTGATTTATATATATAATACATCAAACTTACGTAATATATAATTATATAAATACAAAAATATATTCATATTAAGTATTTTATTTAATATTTATTTAAATAAATATATTTAATATAAATATGTTGATGTGTATATTAAATATAAAATTATAATAATATATATTTTTGTATATAAATCACATGTATCTCCTCCAACTCTATATATGTGTATGTGTTTGTATGTGTGTGTATATGTGTGTATATCTATAAATCTATATTTATATCTATACCTATCTTATCTGTTTATATATTTATATATATATATATACACATATACCATTTGTTAGGTATATATCTGACAAAGGACACATATACAGAATATATAAAGAGTTCCCATAAGTCAATAAGAAAAAGTCATATGAAATGGTGCCTGACTTCCTTAGTCATCAGAGAGATGCAAATTAAAACCACTATGAGAGAATACTACATGTCCACCAGAAGAGCTAAAATGAAAGACGGAATTCCCTGGCAGTGCAGTGGTTAGACTCCACGCTCTCACTGTTGAGGGCCCCTGTTCAATCCCTGGTCGGGGAACTAAGATCCCGCAAGCCACATGGTGCAGCCAAAAAATTTTAAAAAAAAATTAAAAAAAGCAGAAAGAGACAGACAATACCAAGTTCTGGTAAGGATGTGGGGCACATAGACATTTCACACGTTGTTAAAAGCAGTATCAAATGTACAATCATTCTGGGAAGCTCTTTGGCAATGTCTACTAAAGCTGAACACATTCATACCCAATAACCTACAGATTCCACTTCTGGGTACATACCTAGGTACATACCTAGACACCTAATATAAATTTTCCTAAGGGGTTAAGACCTGGGGTCACAAATTCAAACAGCCCCTGACCACGTCTAGGCCTCAAGGTTCCACCTCTCCCTCTCTCTCAACGGCTGACTGCTTGTGGGTGGGCACCTTACCCATACCAGGCGCCGTGGATGCACTCGAGGCTCTGCCCTGATCCCCTTGCCTGGGCAGTGCACCATCCCCCGGCTGCTGTGAATGTTGGCTGCTAGCAGCTCACAGCTGCCCTTTCTCTTGAATCGCCTTGCCCAGAAATGCTTGAGAAACTATGCCCTCCCCCACCAGAGGCAGCCCACAGCCAATAACTGATGGGTCTGGGGGTACAAAAGCAGGCTCCATGCTCCGAGATGGGGTAACTGCAGTGCTATACACTCTCCAGATTCCAGGGTGGGATCAGCCTGAGGCCAGACGTGCAGCTCTGTCTCCTGCTCCATCCTGCTTCCCTCACTGCCTATCAGGTTTCTCCTGAGAGCGCTCCCCCAATAAATCGCTTGCACCAGCATCCCTCCGCTTCTAGGGAAACCGAGGTAAGTCATAGGGCCCATAAGATCCTCTTTCCCCAAAGAGCTGAGAGCCTAGGCACACTGAGACGGCCCCATCAATGTCAACACAGCCATGCACTCCTGGAGCTCACTGTCCTCCCCTCACTGAGCTGTGGTTGTTCAGCTTCCCTTTGGTTTCTAAAAGACCCCGGGAGCTTTCCGATAATCCCCCTTTCTGTTCAAGTCAGCCAAAGTCCATTTCTCTTCCCTGAAACCAATATAACCTTAACTAGTATGATGGGTAATCCAGGCCTGACCTAACATGGCTTTGGAGATAGGACTCAGTCCTCTGTGGAAGAACATCAGTTGGAATCCTGAGGGAAAAATTAATTGATTACCCTTCCTATTCCCTTGGCTTCAGTAACTGTAAGTTTTGCTAGGAATGCTCCCCATCTTTTAATCCTCCAGGAATTTGCCTTGCTGAGGAGTTAATTTGTTACCCAGGGCTATGTTTCCCCTAGACCTTCTTGATTCCCTGGAGGCAGAGAGCTAAATTCTTTCCACTGGTCGTCATTCTCTTGCATCTCTCTCTGTTTCCAGTCCTGTGCAGGAAGCCTCTAGCATTTCTCTGAGCCTTCTTATCCCTAAAATGTACTTTTCTACATCCTCTTATTCTCTCTCTGTGTGCATACATATGCAGTGTGTTTGCATACATGTTAGGAAAGCAAAAAGAGGAGGTGGGGAAATCGCAGGAGGGTGGTTAGATTTCAAATCACTCAACCAGGGGTTATAAAGAAAGGGCGACACAACACCAACCTGATTAGTTCCACTCAGAATTGTTCACTGATTCATCAGAAAATTGATCCTTCTGACCCAGACTCTCCTCTCTCAATGGTCAAAGGCAGCTTTTGTTTGAGCCAGTAATTGTGCCTCTATAGCAATTTTATGTAGTCTAGCCCAAGACAAGTTTCTACCTGAGCCAAATGGGGATATAGCTGGATAATTTTTTTGGTGGATAGTATTTGAAGATATATTAACCTACATTCTGTTTTCCAGTGGGCATCTCCTCCTCTCCCCTTCCTCCACTTAAGCAGACCATCATGTGGTCTCAGGGGAGCCATGCTGCAGGGTGAAGGGTGAAAATTTGACACGTCTTTCTGGCTTGTTCCTAAATATTGGTAGAGGCCATAAACTGATGGTCCACTGGTCTTAGAGCTCTCACAGATGAGGTGTGTTTGGCCCACATGGTACTTTTTAAAAGTCTGATTTGGGCCACACAGGGCTCGGCTCTCCAGTTTATCACTGTCCCCAACACTCCCTATTGTCTGCCACAATTGACATTTCCTGCTTGGCTTCTTTCTGTGTACACTTGAATCTGTGACCCCCCAAAACCATTAAGGAAGATTAGGTTTGGTACCCTAGAAGCAAACATTCTGCTCTCTGAGAAAGAAACAGGAAGATTAAGAGAAGAAATTTCCCTCTCAGAAGAGAGAAAGCCACAACGTAAGGCCCAGTGATGGCTATGACCATGATTTCATTGCACGCAGTTTAAATAACAACCCTAAGCAAGACTGATGGGTGAGTGGCCATCGTGAGGGAAGACAGAAATGTGGATCTAAGTTAGAGAGAAAGGAGGGGAGGCTGTGGTCTAGGGTCTATCATCTGCTCAGCATCCCTTCCTTCTCCTTCTGGTTGGAGCACCTTGATTATCCTTGGGAAACTGCCCCAATGCATTGCATAGAATCTTGGAGTTTAAAGTGCCATGGCCAAGGGGTATGTGTGACCAAATGACCCAAACCAGGCCATTCATACTCTTTCTTCAAGGAATTTGGACCTTGAGCACAGGAAGATAAGGGTAGAAAACCTACCCTGATGGAGGATCCTTAAAGAACTGCCCACTAACTCCTGCTACCTGGACTCCTTAGGTACCCTAATTCGTCTTCTTTCTGGGGCCTATCATGTCAGATTCTGTAAATTCTCTGAGCTTCCCCATATGATTCCAATAAGGTCGTTTAAGGGTCAGTTTCTGTTGCTGGCAGCCTGAGAACCCTGCCTTGTACAAGAGGGTTCCTGGAGGATGTGGGATGTGAGCCAGCAAGAATAGCTTCTTCCAGGTGAGGAGCACATTCTCAGCAGAGCCTCTCATGAACTCTTCTCGGCCTCACTCAAGGGGAAACTTCAAGGGAGGAAGTGTGAGAAATCGGGGTGTGGGGAGATATGGGGAAGGGGCTAGAGTGGGAGAATCCTTTCTTGCTTGTCTGCAGAGTATGGCCTTTCTCCCAGAGCAGAGGTCCCCATGATGTTGTTGCAGTCACTCCTGAGGCGTAATCAGTGAGCAGCAGAGAACTGGGCAGGATGCAATAGGAATTGGAGATTCACCAAGGAAGTGAGTTCTGTAGGAAGCCTCATCCACCAGGTGAGTTGGGGCAGCAAAGAGTTGGGGACCATTATTTTTATCTTTTTAAAAAATATTTATGTATATATTTGGTTGCGTCGGGTCTTAGCTGTGGAAGGAGGGTTCCTTAGTTGTGGCTCATGGGCTCCTTAGTTGCAGCTCACCAGCTTCTTAGTTGCAGCAGGTGGGCTCCTTAGTTGTGGCAGGCGGGCTCCTTAGTTGCGGCTCAAGGGTTCCTTAGTTGTGGCTCGAGGGCTCCTTAGTTGTGGCTCGCCAGCTCTTTAGTTGCCACTCGCCAGCTCCTTAGTTGTGGCATGTGAACTCTTAGTTGCTGCATGCATGTGGGACCTAGTTCCTGCACCAGGGATCAAACCTGGGCCCCCTGCATTGGGAGCGTGGAGTCTTAACCACTGTGCCACCAGGGAAGTTCTGGGAACCATTATTGAAGAGATTAAGAGCAATGGAGGAGGGGACAATATGAGAATGCAGTGATTGCTTGTAAAGAATAGAATGGACTCCTGAGTCAGTCTGCCTGCATTTGAATCCTGGCTCCATCACTGACATTGTGTGATCAATTTTTTCACCCCTAAATACTCCCTACCTCAATTTAATTTAGTGGCTGGCAAAAACCAAGCACTTAATAAAGGATGACTAGTGTTATTATTTTTATCACTAAAATGTTATTCTATTAATCCAAATTGTTAATTATCAATTATTACCAATTAAACTTCAGATTCAAAGCCACAGACCATGCCTGCACACCCACCCACATACAAAACACACAATTATATTTCAGAAATACCCCTGGGGCCCAGCCTGAAATTACAGACTAATAAACCTGAGACAAAGCCAATACGATATCATAAAATAAAAGATCCAATGGGCATAAACTTGTACCACTATGTTAAAAGGGAAATGTGGTCTGAGACACAGATCTATGGGATGGACAGGGACCCAGGTGAGTGGCAAAGTTAGGACAATAACCTGGGATTACTTCCTGTTCTGGTAAGATTCTTGGAAACTAGATACGGACACAGCCCATGCTGCTGAACAAGAGCACAACGATCTGTGATGTATCCTGTGAGCCCAAGGAACTGGACCTGAAAAGGTAAACTGTATTACTAAAATAATTGCATATATCACTCTTTAAGAAGATGGAGTGATGGAGAAAGTGCTGGTCTGGGAGTTAGAAGTCCTGGAGTCACCAGAAGGTCTATGAGGACTTCTGGGAAGGGATTCACTCTCTCAAAGCCTGGCTTTCCCATGTTAGTGTCCCATGACTGTGGCAGGCATGGCCTTCCTCCACCCTTGTGAATATGGCCTGCTCTGTCTGGAACACCCTAATCTCACTCCTCCTCCACCTCATCCAGATGCTCTCAGGATCTCTGAGTTGTCTTTTTTTTTTTAATTTATTTATTTTTGGATGTGTTGGGTCTTTGTTGCTGCACGCGGGCTTTCTCTAGTTGTGGTGAGCGAGGGCTACTCTTCGTTGCAGTGGCTTCTCTTGTTGCGGAGCATGGGCTCTAGGCGCATAGGCTTCAGTAGTTGTGGCTCACGGGCTCTAGAGCACAGGCTCAGCACTTGTGGCACACGGGCTTAGTTGCTCTGCAGCATGTGGGATCTTCCCAGACCAGGGCTCAAACCCGTGTCCCCTGCATTGGCAGGCAGATTCTTAACCATTGTGCCACCAGGGAAGCCCAGGATCTCTGCGTTTTAAACACAATGTGTCCTCCCCCAGAACCGATATTTTCCCCCAAAGATCAATTGGCACACATGGACATAGACCTTTGGTCATCACCTGATAACGTGTGGGCCATTTCCCTGGGTCACTGAGGCATAAGCATTTAAGGTATAAAGCCACACTTCCCACCACACTCCTGCATGGCAGGAGGGATAAGTATTAACCTCATTGTACAGATGAAGAAACTGAATCTTAGTGAGGTGAAGTGACTTGCTCCAGATCACAGAGCTGGGAAGTGGCCACTCAGCCCCACATCTACCTTGTCTGCTTCAAATCCAAGGTTATATCCTAGATAGCCTTATCATCTCCAGGGTATGTAGACTCTGAGGGACCTTCTGCACCCAGGGTCTGGGGAACAGTCCCCTTCAGGTAGAGGGGAGCCCTTAGGGAAAACCCCAGAATGTATCTAGAATCATCCAAAGATTATATCAGTGATTATATCAGTGAACAAAGCAGAAAGAACCCCATCTCTGTGGAATTTATGTTCTGGTGGGAGAAAGAGACAGTAAAGCATAAATGTAACAAATAAGTAGATGATATAGTATTATTAAGAGGTAGTAAGGGCTACTAAAAAGAAAGAACAAAAAAAGGTAACAGGATGGGAGGAAGTGCTGCAATTTAAAATGGAGTGGTCAGCCATACTTTGCAATCAGGCTTACATGTGGCATGCTTTTCTCATTCCATCTTTATAAATTAGCAAAAAATGTTTTTTTGTTTGCTTATTCCACCAGTTCTACTGTGACATACTCTGCATATAAAGACATGTAGCAATAATGGGGGGCAGAGGGTAATCTCGCAGCGTCTTTGGAAGGGCCAGAACTTGCCTTAAATCTTTCTCAACCAAATAAATATTTTGTCTATTAGTGCTTGTGAGAATTTGAATGTAGGATGGGTTCAACTGCACAAAAGGAAAAGAGTTTTACGACGTTTTTTATATAGAAATAAAGTGAAGAGCTATGTAGTACATGAATGGTACTAAAATGGTATGTAGTACATGAATATGCCTTGTTTAATTACAGAAAATTCTAAAACTTGTACTATTTTTTTTTTCCGTGTGGAAAGGCAGGAATGCTTTCCTGGACAGCAGATGAATGAGCAGTAGCTTTAGTTTGTTTGTATGTGGGTACAGTTGGAGCACTATGTATGTATGTATTCTGGACTACTTTGAGAGGAGTAAGTATTTAAATGTAACAAGGCTAAGTGAACTTGAGTTCTAATATATTTGGGAAATCAGTTCAGTATAAATTGTGACTGTAAACATTGTACTGTAAATGTTTTGTAGTTTTCCCCCAATAAAACTTTTGGGGAAAAAAAGTGGAAAAAAAAGTAAAAAAAAAAGAGTGGTCAGGGAAGGTCTCTCTGAAAGGTGACATTTGAGCAAAGACTTGAAGTTCAGAGACTGACCCCCGAGATGTCTGGACAAAGAGGATTCCAGGCAGACAGAAGAGGCAGTGCAAAGGCCCTGAGGCAGAAGCGTTCTGAATGTGTGGGAGGAATAGCAAAGAGGACAGTGGCTGCAGCAGAGTCAGCTGGGGTCAGAGAGATTAGGGGAGGCAGGTCACAAAGGGCCTCAAGGGTGACTGTAAGAACTCTTACTCTGAGTGAAACAGTAAGCCATGGGAGGGTCCCAAGCAAAGGCGTAACATGATCTGACTCATACTTTAAGACTAACTCTGGCTGCTGTATTAGGAGTAGATTGCAAGGAGAAAGGGCAGAAGGATCTGGGCCCATTAATATCAGTGGGTCAGGGAGAGGACAAGAAACCAGCAGAAGAATGGATGGAGAGTTAGGAGATAAACCAGAGTCTGTTTTCCTAGAAGCCACAACAAGACAGACAATTTTTTTTAATTGAACTATGGTTGATTTAAATATAGTGTTAGTTTCAGGCATACAGCAAAGTGATTCAGATATATATATATATCAGATTCTTTTCCACTATAGATTATTACAAGATATTGAATATAGTTCCCTGTGCTATACAGTACGACCTTATTGTTTATTTTATATATATAGTGATATGTATCTGTTAATCCCCAACTTCTAATTTATCCCCCCACCCCTTTCCCTTTTGGTAACCATAACTTTGTTTTCTGTCTGTGAGTCTGTTTCTGTTTTGTAAATAAGTTCATTTGTATTATTTTTTAGATTCCACATATAAATGATATCACATATTTGTCTTTCTCTGTCTGATTTACTTCACTTAGTATGATACTCTCTCTCTAGGTCCATCCATGTTGCTGCAAATGGCAATATTCTTCTTTTTTATGACGAATATTCCATTGTCTATGTGTATCACATCGTTATCTATTCATCTGTCAATGGACACTAGGTTGCCTCTGTGTCTTGGCTACTGTGAATAGTGCTGCTATGATCATTGGGGTGCATGTATCTTCTCAAATTAGAGGTTTTTTTTGTTTTGTTTTGTTTTTTTGCGGTACGCGGGCCTCTCACTGTTGTGGCCTCTCCCGTTGCGGAGCACAGGCTCCGGACGCGCAGGCTCAGCGGCCATGGCTCATGGGCCCAGCCGCTCCACGGCATGTGGGATCCTCCCAGACCGGGGCACGAACCCGTGTCCCCTGCATCGGCAGGCGGACTCTCAACCACTGCGCCACCAGGGAAGCCCCAAATTAGAGTTTTTGTCTTTTCCGAATGTACGCCTAGGAGTGGGATTGCTGGATCCTATGGTAGTTCTATTTTTAGTTTTTTGAGGAACCTCCATACTGTTTTCCATAGTGGCTATACCAAGTTAACATTCCCACCAGCAGTGTAAGAGGGTTCCCTTTTCTCCACATTTTCACCAACATTTTTAACTTGTGGTCTTTTTCATGATAGCCATTCTGAGAGGTGTGGTTTTGATTTGCATGTCTCTAATAATTAGTGATGCCAAGCATCTCTGGGGCCTTTACTGGCTGTTTCCTTTCTCTGGAATGACTTCCCTCCAGCATCCCTCCTCAGAGAAGCTGCCTCTCAGAGATGCTGTCCCATCCCCGTTTAATCTCTTTCTGTGCATGTCTCACTGTGTGGAGTGATCTTATTTCATTTGTCTACTTCTCTGTGTGCCCTGCCCCCTCCACTTCCACTGCTAGAATCTAAGCTCCAAGAGGGCAGGGACCTTCTCTGTCTTGTTCCTTTAGGTATCATCAGTGTCTAGAACAGTGCCTGGAACATTTTAAGCTCATAATAAATTTTTGTTGCATGAATGAAGAAGTCCCTGATTTCCCCTGACCAGGAGACCAAGGACCCATATTACACCGGTAGTGAATGCCAGAGCTGGGATCTGACCCCATAATTACCAAAGGCATGGCTCCTCCCTCCATGTCACTTTGCCTAGGGAACCTGGAAAAGCACATCCCTCCCCTTTTCTGTATCTTGATCCCAAGTTTTATGACCTTGCCTTTGGTTCCCATGTGGGATCACCACAGCCAACCCTCTAGGGCAAGTACTAATGGTTGAGTTGCAATGAGATAGAATCTCCTTAGCTGTTTTTCTTCATTCTAAGATGGCTACTTTTTCACATTTTAGCATTTCTCCACTTGTAATGCTTTTAAAAAAATTTTTCTTAAATTTATTGAGGCTCGATTCGTGACCCAAGATGTGATCTATCCTGGAGAATGTTCTGTGCGCACTTGAGAAGAAAGTGTAATCTGCTGTTTTTGGGTGGAATGTCCTATAAATATCAATTAAATCTATCTGCTCTATTGTGTCATTTAAAGCTTGTGTTTCCTTATTAGTTTTCTGTTTGGATGATCTGTCCATTGGTGTAAGTGAGGTGTTAAACTCCCCCACTATTATTGTGTTACTGTCGATTTCCTCTTTTACAGCTGTTAGCAGTTGCCTTATGTACTGAGGTACCCCTATGTTGGGTGCATATATATTTATAATTGCTATATCTTCTTCTTGGATTGATCCCTTGATCATTATGTAGTGTCCTTCCTTGTCTCTTGTAACATTCTTTATTTTAAAGTCTATTTTAACTGATATGAGTATTGCTACTCCTGCTTTCTTTTGATTTCCATTTGCATGGAATATCTTTTTCCATCCCCTCACTTCCAGTCTGTATGTGTCCCTAGGTCTGAAGTGGGTCTCTTGTAGACAGCATATATATGGGTCTTGTTTTTGTATCCATTCAGCAAGCCTGTGTCTTTTGATTGGAGCACTTAATCCATTCACGTTTAAGGTAATTATTGATATGTATGTTCCTATGACCATTTTCTTAATTGTTTTGGGTTTGTATTTGTAGGTCTTTTTCTTCTCTTGTGTTTCCCACTTAGAGAAGTTCCTTTAGCATTTGTTGTAGAGCTGGTTTGGTGGTGCTGAATTCTCTTAGCTTTTGCTTATCTGTAAAGCTTTTGATTTCTCCAGCAAATCTGAATGAGATCCTTGCTGGGTAGAGTAATCTTGGTTGTAGGTTCTTCCCTTTCATCACTTTAAGTACATCATGCCATCCCCTTCTGGCTTGTAGAGTTTCTGCTGAGAAATCAGCTGTTAATCATATGGGAGTTCCCTTGTATGTTATCTGTCATTTTTCCCTTGCTGCTTTCAATAATTTTTCTTTGTCTTTAATTTTTGCCAATTTGATTACTATGTGTCTCAGCGTGTTTCTCCTTGGGTTTATCCTGTATGGGACTCTGCACTTCCTGGACTTGGGTGGCTATTTCCTTTCCCATGTTGGGGAAGTTTTCGACTATAATCTCTTCAAATATTTTCTCGGGTCCTTTCTCTCTCTCTTCTCCTTCTGGGACCCCTATAATGAGAATGTTGTTGTATTTAATGTTGTCCCAGAGGTCTCTTAGGTTGTCTTCGTTTCTTTTCATTCTTTTTTCTTTATTCTGTTCCACAGCAGTGAATTCCACCATTCTGTCTTCCAAGTCACTTATCCGTTCTTCTGCCTCAGTTATTCTGCTATTGATTCCTTCTAGTGTATTTTTCATTTTAGTTACTGTATTGTTCATCTCTGTTTGTTCTTTAATTCTTCTAGGTCTTTGTTAAACATTTCTTGCATCTTCTTGATCTTTGCCTCCATTCTTTTTCCGAGGTCCTGGATCATCTTCACTATCATTATTCTGAATTCTTTTTCTGGAAGGTTGCCTATCTCCACTTTGTTTGGCTGTTTTTCTGGGGTTTTATCTTGTTCCTTCATCTGGTACATAGCCCTCTGCCTTTTCATCTTGTCTATCTTTCTGTGAATGTGGTTTTTGTTCCACAGGCTGCAGGACTGTAGTTCTTCTTGCTTCTTGTAATGCATTTTACAATTAATGAGTACTTAACATAGTTTCCTTTCCCTCTTGAAAGCTCTTATTAAACCTAGGGTGTATCCTGCAGTAATGGTGTCCTAGAATTTGGAAGTAAATTGCAGTGTAAACTCTGTATTGGTTTCCAGAAAGCAGTGGTACTTGGAATAAATAGTGGAAATTTCTCTCTTTCCCTTGGGCTGTATTCTTTCTGTTTTACACAGATACTGTACAGAGCAGCATCAGATATTTATTTTGTTGTTAATGGTATATTGTTTTTCTCCTTGTCTATCTTCCTGATAGGATCTGGGAATTGAATAACACAAGAACATAAAAATATATCTAGATTTGTTCTGACAAGTTTCATATCACTGAATATACTTGGAGGAGAAAATTTGACCTTAAGAAATATTACATTGAGAAATCCAGCTGCTATTATAAAAACCGTGCAGCACAGAGAAAATGATGCTTCGTGTATTGTGGTACCCATGTAATTTATGTCAACAGGAAGCCAATAACTTCATCATGATCTGAAAGTAAATTTCAGTTGCGAGATCTTGGGCTCTCTCCTGATCTGATAGAAGGAAGCATGCTGTATAAACTCTCAGTTCCAACTTCCCAAAAGAACTTTTGGTGGGAGGTGGGGGGAGGGGAAGACAGATGGTTCTCAGATTGCTCTGATTTCTCATCACCTGTCACCAAAGGCTGTCAGGCATTTGACAGAGAGAGAAGATTTATGCAGGAGCATCACAGAGGTAACTGAAAACAGAAAATATGATTTTAATAAACATCCTTCCTAAAACTAAGGATGTCATTTTAAATTGACATGTTGAAATTGATGTTTCTCCAACAAATGTAGATTCATCTGGTCTTTTAAAAAAAAAATCCAATCTTGATGCAAGTTGCTTAATTAACCTTTGGACTTTGGATTCCCAGTCTGGATCTGGCAGGTATTAATAACGTTTGTCTGAAACCACAGTTGTGCAACAATTATTGCATACTTTTATTTTCTGTCAGTTGAATTATGTTTTGAGTGTGTACCCCCATCCTACTGGTTGGTGGGCAGTGACCTCAGCCATCTGCTCCACACTGGACCACCGTTCTAGGGTCTTGTGAAGTCCCGGGGAGTGTCCTTTAGTGACCAGGTCCCATGGGGTCACTGCTGACACATCCACCATCCCAGCCCACTTCGCTGCTGCCCCCTTGCCACTCTAGGGCCTTGGAGTCCTTTGTACAGCTGTCCATATTCTTATCTCCATGGTCAACTGATTATTCTTCTTTGGAGTCCTGACCTTTTACCATGTCTCTACTTGGAAGCCTGGGGCTCCCAGGGCCTATAGAATTCTGTTTCTACAAGCCAGGAAGAATCTCTTTGTATGGCTTGAAGGAGCCCTTCCTTCCTCCTTCCTTCTCTGAAAACTCCTTTCTCCCTCCCTATAACCTCCGTAGGTCCTCCAAATTCTCCCTCAGGCAGGGCTGGGATTAAGGTGAGGGGAATGAGGTATTCTCCTCAGCCATTAAATTTAAGAGTACAACCTTACAAATTGTGATTTTAGGGGGTATCTATTTTGATTTTTTAAAACTATTGCATTAAAATATTATCTTGATTATTAAGTTTTGTGGTGGCTCCTTAAATTTTGCGGCTGAAGAGACTGCCTCACCCTAATCCTGGCCACGGATTTTGGAAACAAAAGCAGAAGAAGATCCTATGGCTTGCATTTCTTTTTGTCTTGCTGTGTACCCTGAAACCAGTTTGAATGGAGGGAAAGAGGGAGGGGACCTGCAGGGAGGATGAATCATAAATTAGCATCTCAGGAGACTACCTGGCCACACAGAAGCAGAGGGCTGGGCTCTGTCTCAGAGGCTCCTTCCAGCTCTCATGCCTGGTGCCTCTAATACTGAGGAGAGGATGAGATGGCAGTTGGTGATTCATAGACAGATGTACAGAAAGGGAGATACCTGTTCCCTCACCCACCTCAGTCATCAGCAGCAATTAAAACTGCTTTTCAGCTCAGATTCTTCACCAATCAACAAAGGCTCGCTGGCTAGAAACATCCCAGCAGAGATGTCCGTGGTCTCTGATCTGCTGGATGCCTCTTAGTTTCCTTTTCCTCTTTTCTCTGAGGCTCATCTGTTGACTATCCGGTTGTGGCCCTGGGCTGCTCTGCACTTTTGCACTCATTAAAAAACAAAAACAGGGCTTCCCTGGTGGCGCAGTGGTTGAGAGTCCGCCTGCCGATGCAGGGGACATGGGTTCGTGCCCCGGTCCGGGAGGATCCCACATGCCGCGGAGCGACTGGGCCCGTGAGCCATGGCCGCTGAGCCTGCGCGTCCGGAGGCTGTGCTCCGCAACGGGAGAGACCACAACAGTGAGAGGCCCGCGTACGGCAAAACAAACAAACAAACAAACAAAAACAAAACTGCTTTTTCCTGAAGAGTCTCCGTTCCCCAAGATGTCATCAGCGAAGTTCGATTCTATTTTTTTTAATTAATTTATTTCTTTTGTATTTTGGCTGCGTTGGGTCTTCGTTGCTGCACGCGGACTTTCTCTAGTTGCGGCGAGCGGGGGCTAGCTACTCCTCATTGCGGTGCGTGGGCTTCTCATTGCGGTGGCTTCTCTTGTTGTGGAGCACGGGCTCTAGGTGCACAGGCTTCAGTAGTTGTGGCTCGCGGGCTCTAGAGCGCAGGCTCAGTAGTTGTGGTACACAGGCTTAGTTGCTCCGCGGCATGTGGGATCTTCCTGGACCGGGGCTCGAACCCGTGTCCCCTGCATTGGCAGGTGTATTCTTAACTACTGCACCACCAGGAAAGCCCAAGGTACTTTTCTTAACTCAAGTATCCAAGTATCTGTAGAAGGTGCATCTGTGACCAATGTCACGAAGTTGCAAGCAAGGTGAGCAGGTAGAGGGGGTGTGTTGCCAGGTCATGGGGGGCGCTCACAGAAGAGGTTTTCCTGAGAAAACCCGGGGTCATGGCATGGAGTCTCCAGCTTCGCTGTCTCTCTGAGGCCCAGCAGCCTTGAACCGGGTGTCACCCCCCAGGCTCCTGCATACAGCTAGCTTCACCCCAGCTTCCTGGGGCTCCCTGCATGGCATCTGTGGGTGTCAAGGCACCCACTCTGGCTCCCGGGTCTCCGTTACCCTATAGCTTGTCTCCTCAGAGCCAGCAGGGCCAGTCTCTCAGGGGTCCATTTCCAAACTCCTGGGAAAGGCCTTGGATCGGCCCAGCATGGGTCAGGGGTTCACATCCAGCCCCCGCCACTGTGTCTGACGGTGGTGGAAGGTCACAGGGTACAGGGCTGCCCCTTTGGGAGGACAGTGGGATTTCCTAAGAAGAGGAGGGTATGGGCTGGGCAGGAAATACTGGGTCTCTCTGCCGCCACCCCTAAATGCCGCTTCCTGCTTTCTGTCCATGGCTCAGGTAAGCTCCCCTTTCAAGGAAAAATGATCCTCTTCTGATGGTCTACCTCCCTGGTCTTCTCTGTTTTGGGTTCTGAGGCTGATGTATTGCTTAAAGAGACCTTTCCCACACCACGGCTAAATATTAAAAATTTTTCCTATGTGTACCTTTATTAAACACTTAATCAGTAAATATTTCATCAATCCAGAATTAATTTTCATGCAAGGATTTAGGTAGAAAATTCAGATTTATTCCCCCCACCCAGGTGGCTAGCCAGCTGTCCTGACACGCTTTTTTGACTTACCCATTTTTTTCCTTTTAAAGAGTATCTCATTAGTTACATACTAAATTTCCTTATGCTTTAAGTCTGTAACTAGAGTACACAGATCTTCTTCAACTTATGATGGGGTTGTGTCCCAATAAACCCAATATAAGTTGAAAATATCTTAAGTCGAAAATGCATTTAATATCCCTACCCTACTGAACATCATAGCTTAACCAAGCCTAGCTTACTTGTGCTCAGAACACTTATATTAGCCTACAGTTGGGCAAACTCACCTAACACAAAGCCCATTTTATGATAAGGCGTCAAATATCTCATGGAATTTATGGAAAGTGTCCTGTACTGAAAGTGAAACGTGGGATGCTTGTCTGGGTACAGAATGGCTATAAGTGTATCTACCTTCATGATCAGGTGGGTGACTGGGAGCTACCTCTGCTCAGCATCACGAGAGAGGATCTATCACACATCACACACATCACTAGCCTGGAAAAAGGTCACAATTCAAAATGTGAAGTAAAAAAATAAGTTTCTACTGAATGCATATCTCTATGCCCCACCATAAAGTCGAAAAATCATGATGAAGCATTGTAAGCCAGGGACCACCTGTATTGTGTTTCATTAACCTGTTAACCCATGTGCTAGAGTCACCATGTTTTTTGTTTGTTTGTTTGTTTGTTTTGCAGTATGCGGGCCTCTCACTGTTGTGGCCTCTCCCGTTGTGGAGCACAGGCTCCGGACGCGCAGGCTCAGCGGCCATGGCTCACGGGCCCAGCCGCTCCGCGGCATGTGGGATCCTCCCAGACCGGGGCACGAACCCGTGTCCCCTGCATCGGCAGGCGGACTCCCAACCACTGCACCACCAGGGAAGCCCCACCATGTTTTAATGACTATAGGCTGTTTCTTCTACACCGTGGAGTTGTTTTGTACATCCCACAGTTATTCTGACTGCTCATCCTCATACAGGAGACTGGACCCTGGGGCAGGTTCCCCTCTCCATGGAGGGAGGCCCTTTGCCACGGGAGTGCCTGCTTTGTGTTGGGCGTTTCCCCTCCATGCACTTCAGCTGACCAGAGCTGCCAGGCTCAGGGTCCCCTCATCAACCAGCCCAGCTGCCCATGCGGGAGCCATTCTCAGCAGGGCCCGAGCACCTGAGCTTGGCTCCCCACAGGTTCAGTGCACGGGTGAGCTGTGGGAGAGTGAGGTCACCCTGCCAAGGACCACATTCCATCACGCCCTGGCAGCAGGGTAAGGGGCCATTCTTCTAGGACTTGCTTCTGCTAGGACTGTACCCCTTTCCCATCTCTAGCCACGCTGGCTCAGAGTTGAAAGACTGGTGAAAAGCTGGGTGAAAAGCTGGGTGAAAGCCAGGTTCCTGGGATCACGTTACTTAACTTCCAGTTGGACCCTTCTTAGAAGCCTGTTTAGCAGACAGTGAAAAGGCTGACACTACTTCTAGGGTCCCCTTTGTCTGTAATTTTCCAGTTTTTAAGTTTTAGGCATGTGTTTGCTCCCCTTCTGGTTTCCTGTTGCAATTTAGAATTTTTGACCCTAAGTTCATTTAGTTACTTTGATGGAGACTTCAGAAATGGGAGAAGAGAATTAAATGCATAGACTTAATTACCCCGTGGATGGGAGATTCTATACTTTTTAAAAGGGAAATGGGAATATAAATAATCCCTTTCCTTAAAGGCAGTATTTCTAAAATGTGGGTCTGTGAGGGGTTGTATGATTTGTCCACAACTCTACTTTCCCTCCCTTGTCCTGGCTTCCCTCACCCTCCATGGGAGGTATATATATCCCTGCCCTGTTGACATTGGCCATGTGACTTGCTTTGGCCAATAGGATGTGAGCAAATATGATGTGAGCAGAGGCTTTAAATGTGCTTACCTGTTTAGCTTGGCCTCTTGTGCTTCTGCCATCTGCCACAAAAAGAGCATGAGCTGGCTCAAAGATGAGAGACACCAGGAGCAGACTGGAACCTGGCCTGCAGTCCACAGCAGAGTGGCTCCAACTGACCTGCAGACCAGTGGATGAGAAAAACAAATGATTATTGTAAGCCATGGGAAACTGGGGATTGTTTGGTACACAGCACAGTACTATTGCAGCCAAAACCCGACTAATACTGAGTCATATATGGATCTGTTTTAGAGAAAGAAATTTCTAGCATACCCTCTGTATGCTTTACATAAGTCCTTCAACAAATAATATTGTATATATGTGTGTACTGGGGGGAGGGATAGAAACAGGAAGACCAGTTAGAAGAAGTAAATCATTTTATATAACGAAACTTAAATATTTCAAACAATACTAGGCATACATTTCTTATTCTTATAATTCATACACAACCATAAAAGCAAAACAAAATGACAAGTTAACTTCAAATAAAGCTACATCAATAACCTTCATCAACTCAGTGGGAGGGACGATGTTTCCACTCAATTGTCTTTGCACTGCACCTATGCTCCTTGCTGTTCTGTCTCAGATTCTTCTGGGTCAGGTGTGTCAGAGCCTTGCCATGCTGGAATTCCCACAGCCCTCTCTACAATCGCTACAGAGCTCGCAGCTGAGTCCTTTGGCTTTTACTTCTTAGTATAAGTGCTTCCTTAAGAAGTCAGTCCACCTCTGTTCTGTTTCACTAACAGGCAACAATTAAAACCGTAGTCCTGGACACAACCAAGCAATATCCTAACAAATGTAAAACAAAGGCCTGGAATTTGGTTTGATGATTTTCCCTTCCTTTATCAGGCTGATGATCCGGCATATGTATGTATTAACTTTTTAAGGCTATCATAGAAACAAAAACACGTGCAAAGAGTTCAGAAATCCTGACGAGAATGTCAGATCCTCAGCCTACTCATCCAGTTTGGGACCCACTGCATTAAAGCTTTCTGTTGATGTTGCTCAAGAGAAAGAAAGAGACAAACCAGACTTTTCACAGTCTGGGCAGCAGGTGGCGCTCATGACATTTAGAACCACACGGTGGGCCTCAGTACTGCGTGCATCGGTCTGTGGTCTGTTTCGGATACAATTTGCTGGTGTTGCATTGCAGTGAGCTTGTTGTTTTAAAATCTTTTTAAAACACCCCCTCTGCACGACCTTATCTGGGATGAGTCAGCCAAATTTAGCCCAATGCAGCACAGGCTGGTGACTGGGCTGCTGTTTGGTCCTTGGGCTACGTTCTCTTTTTTTTCCTAGCAATGTGGGCTTGCTGGGAAAGTTCCTACCCTCCTTAGACACAGGCAGGCGGCTTCTCCAAGCTGGTCTCCTCCAGAGCCCTGCATCTGCAGGGGTGTGAGTCCTTTCTGCTCTGCTCTTCCATCAGTCTAAGGGGCCTCTAAAAGGGCATCTGTGGCAATTTTACCCTTAGCAACATGCATTACCTTCAATCGTGTGGAGATCATAAGATATTTTATCTTCAACTTGTTTGTGGCCTCAACCACTCTAAGCCTTGGTTTTCTGTTCGGAAACTTGGAATAGCAGCATATTCGTAAAGAATGGCCACTTACAGGATGCCTCACTTATATAAGGAAAATCACCCTGAGTTCTTCAGGATAGATAAAATACAGAATCAGTCGTAAAATTTAAGCCACCACCTTGTTCAGCTGAACGTTTAATGCCCAGGGAGGAGAAAGAAAATTGCTCAAGGGAGCACAATGGGTAGGGAGAGAGCTCAGGTCTTTTCTCTCCCAATGCAGTGTTTAAAAAAATCCGTAATGATCAGCTCGGTGCTTTGTGACCACCTAGAGGGGTGGGATAGGGAGGGTGGGAGGGAGGGAGATGCAAGAGGGAAGAGATATGGGAACATATGTATGTGTATAACTGATTCACTTTGTTATAAAGCAGAAACTAACACACCATTGTAAAGCAATTATACTCCAATAAAGATGTAAATAAATAAATAAATAAACGTTATGTTCACACACACACACAAAATTGATAACAAAAATAAAGGGAGTGGAACAGAGAAAAAAAAAATCCGTAATGGATATTTTCCCCCATTGCCGCTCCAACTCTATGCACGCTGCTGGGCCAGCACTGTGTCGGGGCTTCTCACCTGGGTCTGTCCTGCTCAGGTAATTTCTAGTGTTGAGAACAACTGAGACCACACTCTAGAAAGAGAAAATTATATATATTCAGTCTTCATTAACCTAACCCAAATCTGGGGTGTCCTAAAGTGTGGAAGTATAGCCAATAGGATATTACATTTTATAATTTGCAGATGTCTTTGATGACATATATATTTATCTATGCTTCCAGATTTTAGGGACACTCATAGCAAGTATTGCTTTTTTTTTTTTTTTTAATGTCAAGGGCTATTTAACATACAATAAAACGCACTGATCTTAACTGTTTAGTGTGATGAGTTTTGACAATCGAGTAATTGCTTTCTGAGAACACAAATGAAGTCTAAAGGGGGGTTGAGTAGCACAATTTGTATCTGAAGGAGAGAAAATTGTTCTCTTCAGGCCTGTCTGGGAAGGGAGAAACACTGACATCCCAGAGCCCCTGTCAGTTCTCCTGGGCTTCTTGAGAGGCAGGACCCCTGACTGTACCTCCCTGGGAATTCTCCTGGACCTCCCACAGCTTGTGGGAGATGCGTAAGCCAATTTTACTGAGATCTCAAAAGACAAGGTGACCACACTCAAGAGCTGTTGCTGTGTGTGAATCACAGGCTCTGATTTATACTCCCAGGGCCCTCACTAAGGATCTGGGAGTCACCTTTCACTAACATAGCAAACACCAGGCCTGTCTAGGTCCACTGTGGGGACTCTGTGTGGCTCCGGGCTTTAAATGCTTGAATTTTAGTTCCTTATTTCTGAGTCTTTGTCTTCAGTCTCCATTTTATGTTTCCTCCTGGGTCCCGCTTATTCTAGTGGCAGGTTTCTGCAAAGTCTGTTTCTGCCAATATGTTTAGGGTGGTGTGAATCTGAATCTGTCACTGAGGGTGAGCAGGGAGGATCACCTTTCTTTACTATCTGATGCTGGAGTCCCACTCTGCTGGGTTGACAGGAAATTTTACCTTGGGTGTTACTGTGGGCATCTTTCTACCCTGGGGTCGTGCAAAGGTCCTGGGGTCATTTATAGAGATAAAGCAAAGGGGAGGCCTCTCCAGTCATGAGCCATGGGTCTATTGTACATTGGTTGATGCTGAGACCACCCACTGTCCCAGCCCATCAGGCCTATTAAAGTTCAGCTTGGAGCACCAAAATCTTTGGTGAGGCCGGGGGCTTTGGGTCATTTGTCTAGCCCCCCAACCATAGTGTCCCCTTGAGGTCTTGTGACCCCCTGGAGAGCTGTCCCCAAGACTCATGGACTCACCGATCTTCCCAACTCTGTCCTGCACTCTGTCCTTGCCAGCACAGCCGCTCCTCTCTCGACTCCGCCTCTGGGACACCTACTATTTCCTCAACAGGGAGCCATCGCATGGAACAAGAGAAGGCCAAGCTTCAGACCTCAAGTCGCTTCTGCATCCCACTCTGCAAAAAAAATAACCTGAGGCAAAGAATTACAAAGGCTACTTGCATGAAATCCAAGATGAATACAAAGAGCACCTAGTAAAACGTGGGTTAATATCTCCAAAAAAAAAAAAAAAGTATTCTGCCCAATGTTTACAATACCCTAATGGCCTGTTTGGCTTATGGTATTTCAGAGTTCTCTGTCACTCACTTTCCAGAACATTCTGTGTCCCTCTTGTATGCTGTGATTTCTCTGGCATGATCAAGATGATCATAGCGGGGACTTCGTTAGTATTTTTACCTGGAAATAGTCACTTCCTGGACTAGTTTGAGCAGAAGACCACATCCTCACAACACCATCTATCGTATCTGGGGCAGCTGTCCTAGGCATTGTTGCTTAGTTACCCACCCTTATTCTCATGCTTGCAGTAAGATTTTTGGGGAGAGCTGGAATATTGTCTCCCTACGTTTTTTCTTTTTTTTTAAAATGAATTTATTTAATTAATTTATTTTTGGCTGTGGTGGGTCTTTGTTGCTGCGCACGGGCTTTCTCTAGTTGCGGCGAGTGGGGGCTACTCTTCGTTACAGTGCGTGGGCTTCTCATTGCGGTGGCTTCTCTTGTTGCGAAGCAGGGGCTCTAGGTGTGCAGGCTTCAGTAGTTGTGGCACGCGGGCTCAGTAGTTGTGGCTCGTGGGCTCTAGAGCACAGGCTCAGTAGTTGTGGCGCATGCGCTTACTTGCTCCGCGGCATGTGGGATCTTCCCGGACCAGGGCTCGAACCTGTGTCCCCTGCATTGGCAGGTGGATTCTTAACCACTGCGCCACTAGGGAAGGCCTCCCTATGGTGTTTAAACACTGAGATGAGCATTAATTATACGGAGAGGTTTGCTCTGATGTACTGGAAAGAGGATTGGAAAAGGCAAGAAGCAGCCTCTGGAATAATCTGGCAGTTATAGATATTTGTTCTGGGCTGAGGACAGCCCTGAGAGTTCACATTCGAAGGGTGAGGCAATGTTGTAGTCCCAGGGGCATCCAGGTAAGGCTCTCATTCCCCGTCCTCATTTCCTGGCCTTGCAAAGTCATCGGAGGGAGGAAAGATGGGGGCGATCACATACAGTGCTGCCTTCCATGATGAGCTGGCCCATTCCGGCACTGGTTCTGGCTGGTTTGATGTCCTATGCATGCCGGCAAGGAAAGGAGTAAATTGCTCTGCTTCAAATTGAACTGAGGTTTGGTGGAGTTTTTCCTCATCATGCTCATTACCAGGAAGAGAAGAGTCTTAACAGCTAAACAAGAGTGAGCAGATGGGAGAAAGAATTAAAGGCCGAGCGAAGCTTTGACTCTTTTGAACCTTTCCGGGTGAGATTTTGCTTGTGTCTTCAGGCTCCACAGGCTGGCACATCACCAAGGAGCCACCAGGTGGCGCTGCCAGCAACCTCACGTTTGAGACTCTCCCGGTGAGGCAGGATTACTGGGAAATCGGTTCTTGTCTCCAGGGCACTGCGGTCCGGGGAGCCAGCTTGGCTCTGATCAGGGAGTGACCTGAGTTTCACAAGATGCAGCAATGCCTGGGCCTGGCGCCTGCTTCCTGACCCCGTACCCGAGGGATTAGAGTTGTACTGACTTCCGATAAATGCTTTCCTCCACAATCTGGGTTTGGTATCTTTCTCATTTTCTGCCCTGCTAGGTTTAGTCTCTCAAAATGGGATATTTCTGTCAGACAAGATAAAAATTATGTCACTGTAACAAGATGTTCTTGCTCATGGCAATGAAGCGCTTCACGGATAAGCTCTAAAGTGTGCAGCCCTGCCCCTGATCCTCATCTAGTTTCCTTGACTCAGCTTCGTCCCATCCCAGAGGTCAGGGTGGAGGGAGTGTGGATGGACCAGGCCCAGGGATGGGCTGGAGCTTAGACAGGGGCTGAGGAGAGGGATGAGCTGAGGCTGTTGGGCGGTCAGAGGACAGGGTTGAAGGATGGGGCGAGGCTGTGGGAGGGGCTTATGCGCACACTTTGCAAATTGAGAAAAGGTGCTTTGACACTTTGACAGGTGCATGGTGCTATAGATGCCATAAAAGACTGGATACAAATGTCCTAAAGATTAGAAGAACCTTGTCAGATTGCTGCTTTGAGACGTCCTGATTCCTCCGATGGGCGGCTTCTGCCTATGGGAACATCTCCCCCAGGATGAACCAGGATGCGAGCTGAGTGGCATCTGCAGGAATTGAATCTCTGACGGATGGTGAGTGGGGCCTGGAGCCAGCTGGGGGCCTGTGGGCACACTTGAGGGTACAAAGCAGTCTGGGTTCATTTCTGCCCAAATCTCAGTCTGTGAGAAAAAGAAAGTTTGTTAGGGTTTGAATGTCAGTCCTGGGGACAACTGACTCTCTTTCTCAACAGCTAACAGACCAAATTCCTGACTTAGAGAAGCAATAAATGCTTCTAGCTGCTTTGCCCAAGCTTGCCCTGAACCAGCTGTCATGAAGAGGAGATAAGGTCTCAGACTGAAATGTTCAAATCGTACTTTTTTTTCTAATAAGAGTTGCTGACAGTTGTGAGGCCTACACCATTTTACCCTACTAAAATAGTTAAGGTCAGCCAACATTTTAAAATCAAAGAGTTAAATTGTGTTAAATGTGCCCAAGACACACTGTTGGTTATAGTTTCATAAATTTGAGTTTTCATATGTTGAAGAAGGTCAATTTGTTATAAAAGAAATTCTCTTTATATAATGAAAATGTGTTTTTAATCCCTGCATATTGCAAAGCCTGAGAAGTCTTTAGGTTTGGAAGGTGTGTGTGTGTGTGTGTGTGTGTGTGTGTGTGTGTGTGTGTGTGTGTGTGTGTGTGTGTGTGTGTGTGTGTGTGTGTGTGTGTTTGTATAAGAGAGTCTAAATTTTTGGGACTTCATTCAGTGTGTACTTTTCTAGAGGAGTTTGCTTGCCAGGATTAGCTGAAAGCCTCTTAGAACCTCTAGAATGCTGCTAACTTCCAGGAAAATGTATTGTTTCTTCTAGAAGGTTAGGGAGAGTTAGGCCAGGTCAAATACATAGGAGGAATGTGTGCATATTATCTTACCCAGAGCTCTGCCTTTTCCACAGTTGTTCCCAGCACTGTCCTGCCTTTCCTTCCATGAGAAGAGAGAAATATTCCCCAACTTTAGTTTCATCAGTGTCCACGACTGTCCACGAATTGACCAGTCTCCTTGACGAAATTCCCTGAATTTTTTTGGGGGAAGAGAAATGTGCTGAGTGTATCAGTCAGCTGTTACTGTGTAACAAGCAAGCACACAAAAAAATCTCCATGGCATACAACAAAAAGCAGTTATTTAGTTCCTGCATGTGCAGGTCAGCTATATGCCTCTCGATCTCAGCTGGACTAGTTCATGCATCCCGAGTTGGCTGGGGGTTGACTGATCGAAGTGGGGTGTGGCTGAGCCCTTCTGCTTTGACTGCAGTGTTTGGGGAAGCTCCACTTCTCCCTGCAAGGCTGAGCATCTCTTGGGCAGTGTGTCTCATCCAGCGACCCACCCAGGGTGTCTCTTTATTATGGCAGTGGCAGAAGTACAAGAGGGAAGGTCCCACTGCAAACGCCAACTTTGTGTCACATCTGCTAAGATCCTGTTGGCCAAAGCAAGTTTTATAGATGATCCTGAAGTCAAGGGACAGGGGAAGTACTCTCATTCATGCTTACATGGTTGACCTGCAAAGTCACTTGGGAAGGGAAATGGATATAGTGAGGGGTAAAAAGTTGGCGCCCTGATGTAATCTACCACAATGTATGAAACACTTCTCTGAAATGCTCAGAAAACATGGATGCTCTGTGTTACCTTTAGCCTGGCACTCAAGTCTAAAGGGATGCTTTCCTTCAACCATCCTCTCTAACTTCTTACAGCCCTCCCCTACTGCCTCCAGATAACACATCTTAAACATGTCCACAGGGACTTCCCTGGTGGCAGAGTGGTTAAGATTCCAGCTGCCAATGCAGGGTTCAAGCCCTGCTCCGGGAAGATCCCACATGCCGCGGACCAACTAAGCCCGTGTGCCACAACTACTGAAGCCCGCGTGCCCAGAGTCCGTGCTCCACAATGAGAAGCCACTGCAATGAGAAGCCCGCGCACTGCAATGAAGAGTAGCCCCTGCTCGCCACAACTGGAGAAAGCCCGCACGCAGCAACGAAGACCCAACGCAGCCAAAAATAAATAAATAAATAAAATTTAAAACAAACAAACAAACAAAAAAACATGTCCACTGTTTTGCCTGGGGAACCCTCTCTAGTTTTTGTTTGCCTCTAAGCCCTACCCAGTTTCACAGTGGAATTCAGGGTCTGCCTCTTCCAAGCAGCTCCACCCCTGGCACACTGCCTCTCCGAACTTATATTATCACTCACCTTTCTTGGCTGCTGATCTGGGTTTGGAGATCTTGGAGGGTTGCACAGATCTACTGCACCTCTGAAGCTCCATCATCCAGCCTGCATGGTGCCCAGCATGCAGTAGGTGTGCTCAGTAAATATATTATATTGTTTTTGGCCAGGAGCTGGGAATGGAAAAGCAAAGAAAAGTCAGTCAGTCTTCCAAACGCTAGGGGGTGGGGGCAGGCCAGGGCTTCCACCTCAGGCAGCCATCAGGGCTCCCTGTCCCCTCGGTTCTCACACTGCAGTTAGGATGAGGCTGAGACAGGGCAAGTCACTGGCTCATTTCAAGTCCTCGCACCACCCTGGGTGCCTCAGATCCATCCATCTTCTGATTCAATGCCTGAGTCTCAGCCTCACTGAGCTCCCTCTGTTGGTTCACTCAGGGCTGATTAGGTGATGGGTAGTGAAATGTACGTTATGAGCTGAAAAACCGTCTTCTCATAGTGTCGTTCCATCCTGTGGGTCTCATCTCAGGAGGACTTTTTCCCTGTTGCTCCCTCCCCTGGAATGCCTTTACTCTACAACTGTAGTTTACAATAAGGTTCCCTCTTTGTGCTATACAGTTCTATGGGGTGTGACAAATGCATAAAGACATTTACCATCACAGTTTCATACAGAAAGATTTCACCAGCCTAAACATCTCCTTTGCTTCACCTGTTTATGCCTCCCACTCTCTCCCCCAAACCCCCTTGTTCTGTTTGGATAAATGGATTAGGAAAGGCAAGATACTATTCCATGACCCTGGAATATTAGAGTGGCTTTGCCTCTTGAGTTCTGTGTCATCAGGAAGGCCAGAGGGCTCCTCTTCTACAGTCATCCTGCAGGGTTATATGGAGAGTCACTGTATGTGAGGCAGAGGGTGCAGGGTGCCCAGAACATCGCTGGGGCCGCACATAGGTTGGCCCCCTCCCCCTTTGCCCCTGGTGTGGGTTAGCTGAGCCTTGGCAGTTGGAGAGAAGCGTGAGGCCGCCCTGGAAATCCAGGTAATTGTATTTCCTTGAGATAACTCTTTTCCCTTCCTGCATCCTGAGGGGATGAACATCAGGCTTCTCTGGCCCCAGGTGGGGAAGAGATCTAGTGGGAAATTTCCTTTTCTCTGTGAGTTTAAGGAAGTCAGAGGCCAAGACTTTCATTAATCACCATGAGGATCCTCTGTGGCTCCACTGCTTGTGGCATCACCTGTCCTGAACTGTCTTCTTGGGACGGCCGTTCAGAACAACCCGAACTGACCCTTCGCGATTGGTTCTGATCCACCCTGACACCAGGTGCTGAAGGCTGGCTCCCTCCAGCAAGGCCCCCGACCCCTGCCCCCCAGTTCTCCTCTGACGTGGGGATACTTCTTCCTTGATGAAGATTCAGCCCTCTGTGGCAGGATTTCACAACACAGACATTTCTGTTTAGCACAGACTTTCATAATGCGGGTTGGAAATGACATAGTTTAATTAGGAAGCTTGACTTACAGTGAGGAGACAGATATTGATTCTGACGTGGTGCTTGCTCCACGCACATAGGAAAAATTTGTCGCTCATGACTCAAAACGTTGCTGGAATGACTCTGTGCTTGGTTGAGCTTATCGGTAGTGAATTGATCAGGGTCGTGCAGGAAACCGGTGGCACATGCAAAGGCAGCTTAGGAGAGTTTAGTGAGGTGTTTGCAAAGGCGTGGATAGGGTGAAGAGCGCCAAGAAGGAATGGGAAGGCACCGCAGGATCAGAAGCAGTGAGAAGCCATCGCCTCCCTCGATGGGCAAGAGGTGGGGACTTGGTAGCAGCTACAGGTGTCAGAGAGGGACTGTCTGAAAGGAGCTGTGACCTTAGGTGGAATAATGCAGACCCTGTCAACGTGCCATCTAGCAGGGAGGGAACCCGGGACACCTAACTTCTCTCCCCTCCCCTTGCACGATGGTACCTCCACTTGCCAAATCCAACCAGAAGCTAGAAGGCAAAAGAGCCCAGATGATGCATTCCACCAAGGTCAGCCTTCTGGGGTCCTGGGCAGGGTGGGGGAGTATGGATATGAGCAGGGGAGCAGAAGGTGGGGAGTACCCAGCACACTCGGGTTATAAGCAGGATAAAGGTGATAAGAATGTGTGAGGATATCAGGGCTAACGAAGGTGCTGCTGGTGAAAGGGAAACACTGGCATTAGTTGCACATGAAATAAAATCCTACATGCGCTCAATGATGTCTGATTTTGCAACTACTGGGTAGAGAGCAAAGTGGGAGGTAGACTGCAACACACATGCAGTCAGAAATCCAAGGGTAATTTTCCAGTCAGCCCCCCGTTTCTGCAGTTCCTGCACCTGCCACCTCAATCGGCCATGGATAGTGTAGTACTGTAGTACATTTTCATTGAAAAGAATCCGCGTACAAGTGGACCCATGCAGTTCAAACCAGTGTTGTTCAAGAGTGAAAGGCCACTAAAACAGTATGGAGGTTCCTCAGAAAACTGAAAATAGAATTGCCATATGATCCAGCAATCCCACTCCTGGGCATATATCCGGACAAAACTCTAATTCAAAAAGATACACGCACCCCTGTGTTCACAGCAACACTATTTACAATAGCTAAGACACGGAAATCACCTAAATGTCCATTGACAGATGAATGGATAAAGAAGATGTGGTACATATATACAGTGGAATTCTAGTTAGCCATAAAAAAGAACGAAATAATGCCATTTGCAGCAACATGGATGCAACTAGAGATTATCATACTCAGAAAGAGAAAGACAAATACCATACAATATCACTTCTATGTGGAATCTAAAATACGACACAAACCTATTTACAAAACAGAAACAGACACACACATAGAGAACAGACCTGTGGTTACTAAGGGGGAGGAGATGTAGGGGGGATAGACGGGGAGTTTGGGATTAGCAGATGCAATTATATATAGAAGGGATAAACAACAAGGTCCTACTGTATAGCCCAGGGAACTATATTCAATGTCCTGGGATAAACCATAATGGAAAAGAATATAAAAAGAGAATGTATATATGTGTATAACTGAGTCACTTTGCTGTACAGCAGAAATTAACACAACACTGTAAATCAACTATACTTCAATTTAAAAAAAGTCAATGGCAACTATAAAGAAAAACTCATGTAAAATATCTACAGAAAAATAATTCATGAATCTAAAATTCTTGAAGCTCTGCCTCTTCACCACTGGATGCCTATTTCCACTGAAATAATAATTTTTTTACCGTGGTTTTAAAAAAACATAGTGTAAATGTACCCTCAACAATTTACACTGGCTTATTGGCTATGTCTGTGTTCTCAGGCCCCAAATTTTGCACACAAAATTCAATCAGTTCAGCTTTTCATCAGAAATGCCACTGAGGTTTACAACATTTAACTTTAGATTTCCTTCTCCAAAAAAGTTTAGAATGGAGTCTTGGATGTCCAGAAACAGACACTTCAAGACAAGAGTTCATGTGCAAGTGATTTATGAGGGAACCTCTCCGAGGAGAAGCTGGAGAGGGAGTGTGGGAAGCCAAGCAAAGGTGTGAGTTCAGGGCAAGTCGTTGCCTAAGCTTAATTGTGAGGGGGGCTCTGGAGTGTTAACCCCATGGCAGAGCTTGTCCAGCCTCCAGGGCAGGGAACTAGGCTCTTACACGCCTACACCTGTCAGTGATGGCCATGGGCCACATGGGGGATGTAAACTCCTGGGAGCCTCTGGTTGTCTACTTATGTGTGGCAGTGCAGCTCCAGTAGCCTAAGAGAAGCTCTCTGAAGAGATCTGCACGTGTAAACCACTAGGAGTGAGGGTGCAGAGGCTGGAGCAGGGCCTGCGTAACCAACCAGGGCATATGGGTGGAGCACTGACAGCAAATGTCCCCTTGGAGTCTCATGTATTGAGTGCACGGTACTGGAGGCAGCTAGAGCAGGGCTCACCATCGTGACAGTCCTTCCCATTTTTTTCTCTCTCTCCTGATCTGCGGTTATGTCCCTCTCCTCCCCATACTTGTTATAAGATAGACACATTTACTTTATATCTGCATGGTTCCTCAGGAGAGAGACCACCAGTCCAATACTTCCTTTTATTTACAAGGAAATATAGGGCTGCCCATCTCACCTCTCACTGTGTCAGAACCCAAGATTGTAGCAGACGACCATATTTCTTATATCCAAATCTTTGTATTTATTGGAAATAGATACAAAATATATTCACAAAAAATATTTTTACTGGAAAGTGATGATTTAGTTTTTTGATTATCCATGCAGTTTGATACCATTTTACTTTTAATTATCACCTCCTTCAGGGGACTGGGAGGTGAAAAGAGAGAGGCTAAAACTCAAATGGGTTAACATTCAAATGAACTTGGTTAGTAAGAGTTATTATTGTATGTTGACCCCTTCTACATGGTGTTTGCATTAACGTGACTCATTTAAACAGGACACATTTCCTTAAAAGCAGTCATAATTTGAAGTGATGTCATCAGTAAGTTTCTTACTGATTTTGAATGATGAGAGCAAAGGCACATTATTGATCGATTCTAAAAGCTAAAATTAGTAGCTGAAGCCAATGGACATGGGACTCTTTCTTGTCTGGAGTGAGGGGGAGGGGGAGGGATGACCTCACACTTTCCAGCACAGTTTAGTCAGTGATGCATTTGTAGCCACTTCCTTTGTGGTATTCCAGCTTCCTGATCCCCCCCATTCTGGATGTGTCAGGTGTCCAACAGTAGCTAAAGCAAACACAAGTTAACATATGTGTATGTCATCTTGCCACAATTCTAATGCAAAGAATGACTATTCTCCTAAGGACGTGTCTAGGACAAATGGGATAGTTTAAGAGGTATGTGTTTTTTTTGCTACTTTACGAAATCAGACGTCATGCCAAAACTCTGCCAGTAAGCAGTTCTCAAAAGGCAGTTTAAATGAGTGTCTGTTAAGATGTAGTAAGCGTCTCTGTTCCCTTGAAGATAAGGTTAGCAATGTCACATTATTAAAATCTGTGTTAAATGTCTAATCCAATTAAATTTCTCTGTCTTACATTTACTACTGTACTTACTTGTAATGGGGTTAGTAGATGCAAACTACTACATATAGGATGGATAAACAACATGGTTCTACTGTATAGTATAGGAAACTGTATTCAATATCCTGTGATAAACCGTAATGGACAAGTATATGAAAAAGAATGTATATATATGTATAACGGAATCACTTTGCTGTACACCAGAAATGAACACAACACTGTAAATCAACCATACTTCAATAAAATAAATTTAAAAAAAAAGAAGGAGCCCTGTGCCAGCTTCCCAGATCCAGAAATGACAGAACAATATGGAGTTTGCTGGCTCGCAATGTAGGCAAACACAGCTGTGCCTAAGAGGTGGAGGAGAGGATATTTATCAGTGAAATTGAAGAATCTTCCAAAATCTTCATTCTAATCTTCATTGGTCTTAACTTTCTTCTACTAGAACTACCCAGTTATAAACTACCAGCAGAGATCTGTGTCTGTGTACCACAATGTTTCATGTTTGAATTTGGTTCATATAAAGAGCAAAAACATACCAAGACACGTTGAATGAATAGAGCTAAACTTTTCTAAGTATTTCTGATTCATGTCCCCTTGTGCCTTAATTTCTAAAATATACAAACAGCTCATGCAACTCAATAACAAAAAACAAACAGCCCAATCGAAAAATGGGCAGAAGACCTAAATAGTCATTTCTCCAAAGAAGACATACAGATGGCCAACAGGCACAGGAAAAGATGCTCAACATCGCTAGTTATTAGAGAACTGCAAATCAAAACTATAATGAGGTACTACCTCACACCAGTCAGAATGCTCATTGCTAAAAAGTCTACAAATAACAAATGCTGGAGAGGGTGTGGAGAAAAGGGAACCCTCCTACATTGTTGGTGGAATGTAAATTGGTGCAGCTACTATGGAGAACAGTATGGAAGTTCCTCAAAAAATTAAAAATAGAGTTGCCATATGATCCTGCAATCCTACTCCTGGGCATATATCCAGAGAAAGCTCTAATTCAAAAAGATACATGAACCTCAATGTTCATAGCAGTACTATTTACAGTAGCCAAGACATGGAAGCAACCTAAGTGTCCATCCACAGAGGAATGGATAAAGCAGAAGTGGCATATATATGTGTGTGTGTGTATATATATACATATATATATATATACAATGAAATATTACTCAGCCATAAAAAAGAATGAAATAATGCTATTTGCAGCAACATGGATGGACCTAGAGATTATCATACTAAATGAAGTAAGCCAGACAGAGAAAGACAAATATATGATATTTCTCAGATGTGGAATCTAAAAAAATGATACAAATGAACATATTTACAAAACAGAAATCAATCCACAGACATAGAAAACAAACCTATGGTTACCAAAGGGCAAAGGGGGAGGGATAAATTAGGAGTATGGGATTAACCTATACACAATACTATATATAAATTAGATAACCAACACAGGCCAACTTTATAGCACAGCAAACTATACTCAACATTTTATAATAACCTATAAGGGAAAAGAATCTGAAAAAGAATAGATATATATGTGTATGTATAATTGAATCACTTTGCTGTACACCTGAAACTAACACAACACTGTAAATCAACTATACTTCGATTAAAAAATTTATATAAAAAAGAAGGCATCGGGCCTCCCTGGTGGCGCAGTGGTTGAGAGTCCGCCTGCCGATGCAGGGGATACGGGTTCGTGCCCCGGTCCGAGAGGATCCCATATGCCGCGGAGCAGCTAGGCCCGTGAGCCATGGCCGCTGGGCCTGCGCGTCCGGAGCCTGTGCTCCTCAACGGGAGAGGCCACAGCAGTGAGAGGCCCGCATACCGCAAAAAAAAAAAAAAAAAAGAAGGCATCAAAATACAAGAAGAGCTTGTTCATGTATTTTTTTAAAAAATGAGATGATAGTTGCTATCAAATCACGTGATACATAATTTCCTCTAGAACTATTTATTATTTATTTAATTTTTTTTATTAAAAAAAATTTTTTAGGGCTTTCCTGGTGGCGCAGTGGTTGAGTCTGCCTGCCAATACACGGGTTCGTGCCCCGGTCCGGGAAGATCCCACATGCCGCGGAGCAGCTAGGCCTGTGAGCCATGGCTGCTGAGCCTGCACGTCCGGAGCCTATGCTCCGCAACGGGAGAGGCCACAGCAGTGAGAGGCCCGCGTACCGCAAAAAAAAATAAATAAATAAAAAATAAAAAAATTTTTAACATCTTTATTGGAATATAATTGCTTTACAATGGTGTGTTAGTTTCTGCTTTATAACGAAGTGAATCAGCTGTACGTATACATATATCCCCATATCCCCTCCCTCTTGCATCTCCCTCCCTCCCACCCTCCCTATCCCACCCCTCTAAGGTGGTCACAAAGCATCGAGCTGATCTCCCTTTGCTATGCAGCTGCTTCCCACTAGCTATCTATTTTACGTTTGGTAGTGTATATATGTCCATGCCACTCTCTCACTTCGTCCCAGCTTACCCTTCCCCCTCCCCGTGTCCTCAAGTCCATTCTCTAGTAGGTCTGCGTCTTTATTCCCATCCTGCCTCTAGGTCTAGAACTATTTAAGTGAGTGATATAATGGTCTGATTTCAAAAATATCAATACTTATTACATGCTGAATACTATATCCTTTGCAATTCTTTAAATTTATGAAGAAAAGTGTGTGATTATGTACATTGTTTTCCAAATTTCTCTTAGGGTATATGTGAATAAGAAGGTTGAAGACTGTACCGTGGATACATAGAACAGGAGTATATCTTAAAGACCCTTTAGTACAAAGACCCTTAAAGACCCTGAAGTCGGAAGTCCAAGCATTGTTCTACATGTGAGGGTCAGTGCATCTGATCTGCTTTCTGGGCTTGTTTCATGATGTCCCACTCAACTTGTATATGTATATTCCAATTATCTATATCTTTGCCTCATGATCTACTAACAGTAACACAAAGGCAACATTTCTTATGAAATCTGGCACGAATAGAAGGGAATGGGCTTGATTCACCTAAGAAAGGAAACACTTAGAATATTCTGTAACTGCAAACTATGTTCCATCTTATCAATTTCCCCATATTCAACTGAGACTAGCTCATTTAGAAAAATCCCTAAGACCGAGACTTCCCTGGTGGCGCAGTGGTTAAGAATCTGCCTGCCAATGCAGGGGACACGGGTTTGAGCCCTGGTGTGGAAAGATCCCACATGCTGTGGAGCAACAACTACTGCTCCCGTGCGCCACAACTACTGAGCCCACGTGCCACAACTACTGAAGCCCGCACACCTAGAGCCCATGCTCCACAAAAAGAAAAGCCACCGCAATGAGAAGCCCGTGCACTGTAACGAAGAGTAGCCCCTGCTCGCTGCAACTAGAGAAAGCCCACACGCAGCAACGAAGACCCAAGGCAGCCAAAAATTAAAAATTAATTAATTAGGGCTTCCCTGGTGGCGCAGTGGTTGGGAGTCCGCTTGCCGATGCAGGGGACATGGGTTCGTGCCCCAGTCCGGGAAGATCCCACATGCCGCAGAGCGGCTGGGACCGTGAGCCATGGCCACTGAGCGTCCGGAGCCTGTGCTCCGCAATGGGAGAGGCCACAACAGTGAAAGGCCTGCATACCACACACAAAAAAAAAATTAAAAAAAATAAATAATAATTAATTAATTAATTTAAAAAAAAAAGACAGCTCCCTAAGACTGAGGATTAAGTGGGGCATGTGAATCCTTGGGGCTTTTGTGTGGGTGAAGGTCACAGCCTACTCAATGCCCAGGAGAGACATGGCTCCATTTCCTGAAATATCAGTTTCACTTAAAAAATGGATTGACATGTATATACTAATATGTATAAAATGGATAACTAATAAGAACCTGCTGTATAAAAAAATAAATCAAATAAAATTCAAAAAAAAATAAATAAACGAAGCCTGAACCTACTGTGAAATAGGATGCAAGATATACAATAAAAGTTTAAAGCTATCACACAAGACTTCCAGGAAGGTTTGAAATTGTGGTAGGAGCCAGCAGTTGTGCCTCCAGACCCACTGGGTGTTGACTTCAGCATTTTCTGCTATTAGGGAGTGTTCAGTGAATGTCTGAGAAACCTGCTCTAGGGCTTCCCCTGTTTCTGGCAGTCCTTGCTGCCATGGGAGAGAAAGGACCCCAGACATCATTAATGCCTATGCTTCACATTGTACAGATGTGGCCCTTGTCATCTGGTCACGCTGCTGGCCCTGCCCCTGAGGCCATCCCAGATATGGTGTTTGAGAGGGGTTTGTAGAGTTTGCAGAAGTTCTAGTGGATTTTCTTCTTGGCTGACATTCAAAGGGGAACTTTTCTTTGTTTGGGTTACAAGGAGGTCAATATCTCATTAACAGTGATGACAGATTGTAGGAGCTCTAAGATAGCCTCATGCCAAATATGAAACAACCAATATGCTTATGAAATCATTTAATCCATAATCATGGCATATAATGAAAGGGGCTGGTGGCTTGGCATTGGCATTTACAAGGCCGACACCACGATATGTTTCTGTGAATTATGGATTCAGCAAACTGTGTAATTTATGAGTCATGAGAAAAAAAAAGGATCCATCTGGGAACTTCTTGAAGCTTGTTGAAGAAAGGTGACGTCTTTAATCAACCTGAATATAAAAATCATGCTTTTGAGTTATTTTACTGTTCTGTGCAGTGCTGTGTTCCTCTGATCCTTAGCATTTTCTGAGGGATTTGGGGAGCAGAGGGGGTAACATTCTTCTCAGTTTTGCTGATCATAATTTTTTTATTTTCCAAAGATGCTATGGATGTGGTGCAATTCTCTTCTGTTGCAATTCAAGGGACAACAGAGCTGTGACATTGAGTGTGCTGCTGGTTATTGACCTTGAACAATTACTTGAGTTCATCAGATAAATCGAGAGCCATAATTTGGCCCTAAATAAGGCTGCAGACAGAGCATCTGTGAGATTTCTGTGGACTTTGGGTTTCTCATCATTTTCCATAGCAATGCAACCCCTCTCTGAACTCTGGCTGCACTGATCAATATTTCAACGGGTCATTAACTGTGCTCACAGCTATTTATTCCTTTATGACCACCTTAGAAAGGCCCCATAGGTCAACCTCCTCAATCGTGTATCTGTGTTGGGTTTGGGACTGCAGGTCAAATGTAATATACATTCAGCAAGTCCAGGCCTACCATGACCTTTGGTGTCTTCATCTGGAAGGTGATGATAGCACTAGCAACGTTTACGCAGGTCACGAGGATGAAATGGTCCCAGGTATGAAGCACCAGCACAATGATGCTCAACGTCAGTGTGAGTGCCTTGCTCCCAGTAGTATTAAATATTCAGCAGGGTTCTCCCAGGGCAGGGGAAGAGTGCTGGGGTGTAAATACATGCTCTCTTAGCTTTAATGGGGGTGGCGTGATGCCCAGAGCTGATCAAACCATGAGTGTCAGCTTGTAGGTGAACATCAAGAGAACCTAAGTATTGGCTGCACGTCATTGTTGCAGGGGTTATATACACATTTTTTTCCTTGCTATTCCATATGCTTTAAAACCCACATTTTGCACACAACATTGTAAATCAATTATACTCCAATAAAGATGTTTAAAAAAACCCCACATTTTGAAGAAGGAAGGTACAATTTTGCCTGTTAAATTTCAGCTACTCTTAAGGCTCTCAAGTGCATTGCTCTCTGCAGTCACATTTTATCTATACAATTCTGCTTGACTTTAGTATTAGAACTAAGATATATGTGCTAAAAATGCTTTCTGTGAGTAGCCAGAATCCACAGGGGGAGTGGCTCGGCACTGGAACGCAGTTCTAGATTTCCACTACGTCTGTCTCGTATCCACATTTTTTTTCTCATATATTTGGGATGCTTGAGTGATTTAGGCTGTGGTCAGATGTGGCCAGGTGACCTGAAGATAACACTTTACAAACCTTAGTATGACCTCAGTATTCACAGATACACCTCCTTTTCGAACAAGAGAATTGTTTCATATTCACGACCTAGTCCTGGGTATTTTTAGAAAGAGCCACCTCTCTGACTATCTTCAGAAAAATAATTTATGATATGTGCAGAAATATGTCGATAAGAATGTTCATTGCAGCTGTTTATAACAGCAGAAAAAAAAGAAATTTTTAATTATCCATAATTATTGAGACATTAGTTTTGTAACCTTCACAAAAAATAATTCCACTTCAAATGTCAGTCGAGAAGAAAGCCCTCTAAAGCCACTTCAGTCCTTTAAACTCTTCTCAAGCACATCTAGAAATGCCTCAGGAAAATGGTCAGTGGCAGGGCCAGAGGGGAAAGGGCCATATTTATAAAACATAAAATTTACTCCTGGGAATTCCCTGGTGGTCCAGTGCTTAGGACTCTGTACTTTCACTGCTGAGGACCTGGGTTCGATCCCTGGTCAGGGAATTAAGATCCCGCAAGCTGCGTGGTGAGGCCAAAAAAAAAAAAGAAAAAGAGCTTTTCAACTACACTTCAATAAAAAATAAATTAAAAAAATTTACTCCTGTCAGAAACACTTTAGACAATGGGAAACGATCACACAGCCCTGTCTCTCCAATGTTCTCGGTAACCAGTGACAAGAGGGAACAGCCACACCTGGGGGGCGATGGGGTGGTGTGAGGGGTTGGGAATCATGCTGATATTTCCACCTGAATTTCAAATTGCCCTAGAAGTCTTGGGTTTCATCTTTAAAAGTTAACATGCATTCTGTTTTTTATTCTACAATAACCCATACTTTATATTAATAGTTAGGAAGTTGGACACTATTGCTATTAAATAAAATTGATGCCCCAAGAAGCTGTGCCATGTTTATCCTGGGCTCTGAGAAGCCAAGGGTCAGTTACCCCAGTTTCAAGCCTGAAGCTGAGTATAATGTTGCCTTTATTAGAAATAGTCCCTGACACTCTATCTCAGAAATATCTGCTCTGATGGCCCCTGGGCCAGTTGTAACTCTTAGTGAGGTAGTAACTCTGGCTATGGAGCATATCAGGGGCAAAGGGGAGAACCCAAGAGCAGATGAAGAGGGCAGGGGGTGGGGAGCCCTCAGGAGAAGCACGGCGACAACCTGGACATGAAGATGACCTTGGTCCTGGAGAGGATCAGCCTATGCAGCTTTGTCTCAGCAGGAACACGGTCACTCTCCTTATAGCCAGGCATGCACATAGGAAGAGGCTCTGATTCCGGGCAACGAGGCAGGTGTACCACAGATAAAATGTGAGGATCAGTTCACTGTTCTGGCTGTAGTCACAGCTGGAATGAGGAGGAGTAGGACCCAGTCTAGATACTGGGCTGTCTTAGAGGAGGTGGGAAAGCAGGGCTCAGTCTGTCAGGCACTTGGGGCCAGGGCAGAATTTCTCTCTTGGTTTCTGACACTTACATAAGATAAAAAAAACACAGGCACTTAGAGACCCTTGTGGGGGAGGGAGGGGGACAGATGAGTAGGCTGGCTTTTGAGGGGAGACGGGATTCCATTCAGCTCTGCCTAAAATCAGGGGCTTCCTGCTTTACAATGAAGACTGGAAAAGATGGTCTCCCACCTCCATTGGCAGCCCCTGGACCTGTCTGGTTTTAGGAGGAGGCATGAAGGATGACACTAGGACTAAGACCATGGACTGCTGCTGGGTGCAAGGGCCAGTGAGGGCCAGCAGAAGGGGAGAAGAGCACAGGAGAACAGATATTTTAAAAAGAACACAATCTCAAAGGCAGAGGGGTCTGAGCGTAATCACTAGCCAAGGAGTAAAAAAAGGATTACTCAGAATTGACTATATTCCTGGCAGTGTGAATTGTCAAAGGAAAGCGAGAGGTTGGCTGAGCTTTCAGTGTAGTTTCAGCTTGGGGATAATGAGACAACATTTGGTTAAGGCTAAAAATGTTCAGGCATAGATTTACTGTGAATGAGTCACACACAGATGATCAGCTTGAGGTTGAAAGGAGGTCCAGGATTTTTTTTTAGAGCTTCATAATTCACTACAATGTCTTGGTCTCCCAAGGAGATAGACAATTCCTCATTTTTTTTTTATAAGAAGAGAAATATGGATTTGTTTTTGTACAGGAGGCCTGGTTCCCTTCACTCATTGTCATTATTTTTAAAAATGAAACATAGGGACTTCCCTGGTGGTGCAGTGGTTAAGAACCCGCCTGCCAATGCAGGGGACAAGGGTTCGATCCCTGGCCCGGGAAGATCCCACATGCCGCGGAGCAACAAAGCCTGTGCGCCACAACTACTGAGCCTGTGCTCTAGAGCCCGTGAGCCACAACTACTGAGCCCATGTGCCACAACTACTGAAGCCCGCATGCCTAGAGCCCGTGATCTGCAACAAGAGAAGCCACCACAATGAGAATCCCACGCACCGCAACGAAGAGTAGCTCCCACTCACTGCAACTAGAGAAAGCCCGCACACCAGAGCGAAGACCCAACACAGCCAGAAAATAAATAAATGTTCTTTAAAAAAAATAAAATAAAATAAAAATGAAACATAGTTAGACAACTAAAATGGGTTGCATGAGATAGGTGGGCATAGGCTGAGGAATTTATGACTTTATGAAACTCCTCTGAAGTCACATAACTGCATCTGTCCATTTTACATAATAAAACTGACCATACGAGTAACTTTTAGGGGGTATAAAATACATATTCAAGAATTATGTATAATACTATATAAAAGGACTATATTCCTCACCTAGACATCTTTTAAAGGATTCATTTAGTTAAAAATGGGATATTTTTGAGACAAGCATGAGAAATATATTTGTATGTAACTAGGTTTCTTAATGCTCACTGAGAATGTCTAAATGAATAATTCTCTTCTTAATTCTCATTTTCCAGTCATTGGAAATCTAACAACTAATTCCAGGATGAACACTGGAACCTTTATAGGACCTACTGAGTGGAAACATTTGATGGTCCTGAAGCAGAGCTAGCCCTCTAGCCTCTGCAAGAGATGTCTACTGGCTATACAGACATCTCATCTCAGCTCTTCAGGGATGGCTTAAGCTTGGAGAATAGGAAGCATACTTCCTGAACTGTCCAGGAAAGTCCATATTGTAGAGTTTCCCATGTTTGCTTTCTATAGGAAGCTGGTAAAATAATTTGCTATACTCTGATGCTGTGGATAGAGGCTTCATCAGCATCATCATCATCATCAATCATCATAATTTTAAAGACTTGACAGATTCATGAATATAAATATATTCATTCTTATATGTTTATATATGGATGTAGTACTGTGTTAGGTATTGGACAGCCGCCGAGTCAGCTTTAAGTAGCTGCCATCACTGCAGGGAAGATGAAAGTCAGGCAAGTCTGCAAGTACACCAAGCAGAACATGACTGGTAAAATGTACAAGCCTTGAGCTGGCTCAAATGCCTTCTAAACATATGCTGACACTATAAACAAACAAACAAAAATCATAGTAGCAACAGATGTACCAAAAATCAGGGATTCTAAGACAAGTAGGAAAGATACAGCATTATAGGGAAAAAACCAACTCTTAAAGCTTGTGCTAAGTAGTTGATTAATATTCGATTTTAGAAACCCAAGGAAGAACTCTATGTGAGACTGTTGCTTGTACTGTCATTACGTCAACATCTGGCTATTTCTATATTCAAAGAAAAGCAATCTTTTAATAAACAAGGACATTTCTCACATTTCAACCTCCATTTTACCTGCTCTGTTATATATAAAATTGTGACCTGATTCCAAAAGTATAGCTGATTAATGATTATAGCCATCTCTAAAGATGAGATGGACTAGAGCACTACACCAGGAGTGAGTTTGAGCTGATTAACTTTGCACAAGTTAATCTTTTTGAGCTTCAGTTTCTTCCTTTATATAATCCCTGTTTGTTTATAAAGTATATTACATGGATCAAATGAGATAATAAATGTAAATGCATTTGGAAAACTGTCAAACTGTATTTAAATGTGAGTTGTGATTTATGTCTATCTACTCTTGTAGTTTTATAGATATTTTAACATCCCTCATTATTCTACTTTTTTAAAAGTTCTTGAATATTCTCCAGACTAACTGGGAATTATTTGGTTAATTTTTCCAAAATATTTTGTTGCAATTTTAATTTGATTGTATTAAGTTTATATATAATTTGGGGAGGACTGACATCTTGATCACAATAGGTGTTTTAATTTGATAACATATGTTGATCTCTTGTTGATTTGTTTTAGTGTGTTTTTTATTTCAGTTATTGTATTCTTCAGCTCTATTTGCTTCGTTTTTAAATTAATTAATTAATTAATTTGGCTGTGTTGGGTCTTAGTTGTGGCATGTGGGATCTTTGCTGAGGCATGCGGACTTCTCTTTAGTTGTAGTGCGTGGGCTCTAGGGCACGTGGGCTCTAGGGCACGTGGGCTCAGTAGTTGTGGCACGTGGGTTTAGTTGCCCTGCAGCATGTGGGATCTTAGTTCCCTGATCAGGGATCAAACCCACGTCACCTGCATTGGAAGGCGAATTTTTAACCACTGGACCAGCAGGGAAGTGCCTTCAGCTCTATTTTCTAACCCAATTCTTCAAATTCTCACTGTGTTCATCCATTCTTCTTCCAAGTACATTGAGCATCTTTATGATCATTACCTTGAACTCTTTATCGGGTAGTTTGCTTCTATAATTTGACTTTAGTAACTCAGTGGAGATTGTGCCATTAACCGAGAAGGGAGAGATTGGTCACTTCCTGTTTGTCCTCACATCCTTTCCCCATCATACCCATGCTATGCTCTATGCCGTAAGACTCCTTATTGCCCAGGCTTCATTGTCAGATGGATTTTGGTTTGGCCAATGGAGGCAATGGCAGAAGACTGATTAGCAAGAGGAAGGGAGAAGCCAGGTGTATTCCCTCTCTGTCTGCATCAGGTATCTCTAGCCGAGGTTTTGTCTCTTCTGTGGCTCCAGCTTCTCTCAGTCTTCATGGTCCCATCTCTCCCTGGACAGCACTGGCTTCCGGATTCTGATGACACCTCCACCTCTCCTTCCTTCCAGCCCTTCATCAGATGATGGTGATTTCCTGCTGTGGCTAATCTATGGCTGCTCCACCATCTCCTGTCTCCATCACTTGTGTTGTCAACTCCTGGTATTAAATCCTCTTTGTTGGAAAGAACTAGAGAGACTCTGTTTTCCTGATTGAACTCTAACTAATACACCTGGGTTAGAACAGCACTGGTTGGAAGGAGAGGGGAAAATAAAGTTTCCTGAAATTTGAGGAGTCTTTTAGATATCAAAGTGGAGATGTCAAGGAGTGACTGCTTGATGGAAGAATTATAATATTGAGCATATTATATGCCATATTATAATATTGAGCAGTTCTACTCAGAATTGTCCAGGAAAATCAGGACATACAAGGGCCAACATGAGTCTTGCAACCAGACAAACAGATTCATTTCCTGTTTTACCACTTACTGACTAGATCAGTTAGAAATATACTATAGCAAAAAAAAAAAACGCCAAACCATATGTTCAAGTTTATAGCTTGACACTATAGAAATGTAATGCAGCTAACTTCCACACACCCATAAAAGTGGGTATGTTAAGAAGGAGATTGGACATGAACCCAGAATTCAGGGGAGAGGTGAAGAGATGCCAATTTGAGGCTCTTCAGCATATAGATGACAGTTAAAACTAGGGCTGGATTATGTAACTGAGGGAGAAAACACAAGAAAGAAGAGGAAGGGTCTAGGACTGCCCTGGGGAATTTTGACACTCAAAATTCAAATGGAAGAGGAGGAATCTGTGAAAGAAAATATGAAAGACTTGGGACTTCCCTGGCAGTCCAGTGGTTAGACTCCATGCTTCCAATGCAGGGGACACGGGTTCGATCCCTGATTGTGGAACTAAGATCCCACATGCTATGTGGCGAAAAAGTAAAAAAATAAACAATAAAATAAAATACATAAATAAAAGGAAGAAAATATGAAAGACTCGTCCAGAGAGGTAAGAGGAAAATCAACAAATTTGGAGTTGCTGAAAGAAGAGAGGAGTTAAATGAGAATGCGAGGCTATTTCAAAGGATTACAAGATACAGAGTGATTAATACGAGAAGAAAAAATCCACCAGATTTGTCAGCATAGAGCTCTCCCAAGGCCACAGCAAGAGCGGCTTTCTGGGAGGGGCGTGGATTGGAGTGAGGTGAAAGAAAACAAAAACACCTTTTGTGAATGTCTCCTACACAGGGACTCAGAGGCTTTACTTCCCTGGCTGCTAGTTACTTCTCTGGCTTGGCATTAGATCTCCTTGGACTTGTTATAACAGGACCTGAGGATGCTTGCCTTTGGTGTGAGATGCTTCTAACCCTATAAGTGGTGGCGGCAGAGGGGGGGATGATGCATGTGAGCTTCTCAGTTCAAAAAATGAATTTCTTGACTTTATTTTTTAAAAATCTATTTATTTTTGGCTGTGTTGGGTCTTCATTGCTGCACGTGGGCTTTCTCTAGTTGCAGCGAGTGGGGGCTGCTCTTCGTTGCGGTGCACGCAGGGGCTTCTCAGTGCAGTGGCTTCTCTTGTTGCGGAGCACAGGCTCTAGGCATGTGGGCTTCAGTAGCTGAGGCATGAGGGCTCAGTAGTTGTGGCTTGCAGGCTCAGTAGTTGTGGCACACGGGCTTAGTTGCTCCATGGCATGTGGGATCTTCCCGGAGCAGGGCTCGAACCCGTGTCCCCTGCATTGGCAGGTCGATTCTTAACTACTGCGCCACCAGGGAAGTCCCCTTGACTTTATTTTTAATAATAGAAATGGCCCATGTGTGAGACACATGGGCTTCCCTGGCAGGGTTGGGGCAGTGATGTTGGAGTTCTGAATAGGTACATGTGCTAATAGTTGTGTCTGATCTTGGAGGAAAGCCTCTCCACTGGGCCATGAGGATGAAGGCTGAGAACACTGTGCATCTCACACATGAAGCCATGCCCTCTATACTCTTAGCTATTATTTAGCCCAATGTTTCCCAGACTCCTCTTCATCATTGTCCCTTAAGGAACCTGTTTAGGCATCTCTTCCTAACTGCTTCTACTCCATGAAATTTTGAACCACAGATACACTGTGTCTCTGTTTATGTACTATTTGTGTATCTTTGTTTACACATAAATGAGTAAATGTTTTTTCACCCCCCTAAAAATCAAATTTATTGTGATATCACTTGTGTTGAGAATGCATGGTCTTAGCATAATGATTTATATCATCTAGAGTGGGGCTCAGCAATTTTTTCCTATGAAGAGCTAGATAGTACATATTTCAGGCTTTGCAGGCCATATACAGTCTCTGGTCTCTCACATATTCTTTCTTTCTGAACGACTCTTTAAAAATATAAAAATGATTCCTAGCTTGCCGGCTGTACAAAAACAGGCTGTGGGCTAGATTTGACTCACATTCCACAGTTTGCCAACTCCCTGATTTGTAACAATAAAAAGGGTCAAATTTCAGAGTTTAAATAATTTTTTGTGTGTGCAGATTTCTTGCATGGCAGTTTGAAATATGTGATTTTGTTTTGGGTTTAAAAGTCTACACAGAGTTCATTCATTTGCCAAGTAATGATTGACAATTTCTTGTGCAAAAGGTATAAATAATTTCTTTTTCTTTTTTTTCTTCTGAGTGATGCTAATTTGCATGCTTTCCCTCTAATGTGGGTGAGGCTCCCCTGTCTATAACTTGGCCTGAGCTCCTCGGGGGCATGGGAGGGGAAGCTGGTGGGAGCAGTTACGAATGCACTCAGTAATTTCTATATTATGGCAAAACAACAAAGTAACTAAGTGTTAAAATGAGCCAGAACAGCCAGCGATGTGCAGATCATGCCATGGGTGACAATTAGGGGAAGGCTAGAGTGGTGTAGGGGGACTAGCTCAGGGACTGCGATTGGATAGACGTGGGTTTGTATCTGCACTGCCCTTGGTCTAGCTGCATGACCTTGGACAAGTCACTTAACCTTTCAGACTCTCTGTGTCTTCCAACTGACAAGGCAGGTGATAATAAACCACCATTACAGAGCTGCTGGGAGGATGAGCTGTGGTCCTGATCCCTTATAACAGCTCTGTGTTTTATTGTAATGCATTCCCTGTGTTGCTGGGGGTGGGGCTCAGCGGAGCAGCTCTACAAGGCTAGGCTTCAGGATCCAGGCCAGCAGGGGTGGCCTGCCTCACTCGGGCCTGAGATTTCCTCCATATTCCAGCCAGACCATCCATTTTTGAGGGGGAGTCACTCTTGGAGACTCTGACCTTTTGGATTGGGGTGAGAGTTGAGAATTTGCATTTTAAAGCCTCTCCATGACCTCCCATCACCTCTGGTTCCCACCCTCAGAAACACTGTCTGGGAGGTGGGAAGAGAAATGTAGCGAGCAGGGGTCTCAGCTTTTTGTGTGTGAAGCACCCCTTTGAACCTGGAGCAGCACTGTGTGAGGGATCATAGGAATTGACCTGCCGTTAGCAAGCCAGCAGCCTCTCCAGCATGATCCCATGACTGTATAACAATGTCTCATGCTGCCTTCAAAAGTGTCCATCACCTGGGCTTCCCTGCTGGCGCAGTGGTTGAGAGTCCACCTGCCAATGCAGGGGACACGGGTTCGTGCCTCAGTCCGGGAAGATCCCACATGCCGCGGAGCGGCTGGGCCCGTGAGCCATGGCTGTTGAGCCTGCGCGTCCGGAGCCTGTGCTCCGCAACGGGAGAGGCCACGACAGTGAGAGGCCCACATACTGCAAAAAAAAAAAAAAAAAAAAGTGTCCATCACCTCAGTGGCATCTGGTCTGCCCCTCAGAATGATGCTTCTGTTTGAGCAGAACAGTTACTGCTCTGACCGCACTCCTCAACGTACCTGGGGGGCAGAATTGTCGCATTCTTCCTTGGGGTCCTGTTTGACTTCTTGCTGAGCCCTCACCTTATTCCCAGCAAGTTGCGCTCCCCTCTGCCTTGCTCTGCAGTGCAGAGCGTCAGCTGACACTGGCTTGGAATGTACCCCTGTTGAAGGAAGAGTAGATCTTAAGCACGACCAACAGTTGGGGGTCTATTTGTGCAGCAACTATTTTCTGGGGCGCTGGGGTTGAGAGCCTTGGGCATAGACACATAGACAGATGTGGGGGGAGAGAGATGTGCAGAGACCTAACGTGGGAGTCGAACTAGACAGAGACACGTGGGGCACCATTCAGTGAGGTGCAAGAGTGAAATATTTCCATGAAAGCCTTTTTCACAGGAGTCAGTGGTTGCAAACAATTCCCAGGCCAAGTTAAGGCCTCCACTTCTTGCTTCTCTGATGCCTTAGTGTTGCATGTGTGGACTGAGTCCACACACCCACGGATCAGCTGGGTCCTCACAACAATGCTGGAGCTTTCCAGCCGTGGATCTGGCTTCAGGAGTTCGGGCGTGAATTGAGACAAGTCTTTAGAATTCACTCTGTTCCTCCTCTGGGGCATGTTCCTCCTCTGAGCCACAGGAGTTTGTCCTTGTGGTTTCTCTCTCTTTTCTTTGTTGGTGAAAGCACAGTGTGTTCATGTTAATTGGATTCGTCTGACTGAAGCTGCTTTCTGCTGTCATTATGAATGTAAAATGACAATTATTATTTACAAGAATTTCAAACAAAAACATACTCCTTATAAATGAATGTAAAGTTAATGTTGTATGGAAATGGCATAATTTTAAAACTGAAGACACAGACATCTGTCAGTGTTTTTGCCATCTGCATGGTTTTGGAGGCATTAGGCGGTTAAACGAATTGCCCCCAACATATCAACGTTCCGCAGGCCTTGGAGTGAAACTCTGATGTTTAAAAAAGGTTTACTTTGAGTTTTTGCAGAATGGAGTACCAACAGGCAGGGTTTCCAGTCCTGCAGGCCAATGCTGCTCAACACATGGTCTGAGGACTGTGCCAGTCAGACAACTATTTGTGCCTGGCCCATGAGGACACTGAGTATGGAAATGGTTAGCACACGTTTAGAGTTTTGACAGCAGTTTGGCATTGCTGCTGCGTCTAAGTGCTGACCAGTGGCTTTGTCTTTGAATGGAATGTAGACCAGTCTGGTGGTGAACTTCATGATGAGTTGCATGTGGTGTGAGCCACAAAGTTGTCATGCCCGGTAGGGCCACATGAAATATTGGAGATGAGTATCCTGAGCTTGCGGAAACTGCTTTAAACTCTCTTCTTCCATTTCTGTCAACATACTTCTGGGGGATTGGTTTTTCTACTATGAGTCTGTGAGTCTTATTAAGACAAAATACAGAAATCACTTAGATATACCTTATTTCCTGTGAATAGTGCTGTCAATCTAATTTCAGATGGCAAATGCCTAGGAGGTGAGCACAGATCTGGACACGAGAGAGGAAGCCAGTGATTCAGGAGCCAGGACAGGTCAGAGCAGGGGTGGAGCTGGGGGCAGGGACCCAAGTGAAGTTTGAGGGTGAGGAGTGGGGCACCCAGTACTGCCTCCTTGTTGAGGTGTGGGCGATGAATGGAGGAGAGCTGGGGAGAGGAAGCCGGGGATAAGAACCTGGTCTAGTTATACCTTCCATATTTTAATCTTGCAAACAGTCTAAGAATGTAGTTGTTCCAAGCTCAGGCTTCAAAATGGATAAAAACAAGTGCATACGAATCCCAGCATGCCCATTATCCATTGAACAGAACACCTGGAGGTTAGTTGTCTTCTCTAGGGAATGAAAATAAAGGTTTTCTGGTGAGGTGCTTATGCTAACTGCTACCCATGGTGCAGTTAGAGCTTGAAATAGCACAAGGAACTGCTGGGGGTAGGAGGGGTATTGTATTGAAGTTTGTTTGTCTTTGAATTATAGTTAGGGCCACAATAAAACACAAGGAGGGAATGTTCTGCAAAAACTAGCAAGTTAAGAAGTATTTTTATTCCAGAACGGTTCAGTTGGTGCTAAAATGTCAATTAAATCAGCAGATGGTTAGCTATTCTTTTTTACAAGTTCAAAGATATGACTTGAGAATTAAGAAGACTGACAAATCCTGTAGACTTCTACTGCATTTCTTCATTTAGAGATATGAGACATCTTTCAATCAATTTTATAAACATTTGCCTTCTGCCCCCCAAGCTCCCTACGTGCTTGGCAATGAAATAATCGTGGGATCTGGGGCACTGGGACGACATCATATGGTTTCTTTTGGTTCGACTGGATTATTATCTCAGCTTTTCAAACCGATGGGTGATCCTTTTTTTTTTTTTTTTGGCTGCGTTGGGTCTTCATTGCTGCGCACGGGCTTGCTCTAGTTACGGCGAGTGGGGCTACTCTTCGTTGTGGTGCGTGGGCTTCTTACTGCGGTGGCTTCTCTTGTTGCGGAGCATGGGCTCTAGGCGCGCGGGCTTCAGTAGTTGTGGCATGCGGGTTCAGTAGTTGTGGCACACGGGCTTATTTGCTCTGCGGCATGTGGGATCTTCCTGGACCAGGGCTCGAACCCATGTCCCCTGCATTGGCAGGTGGATTTTTAACCACTGCGCCACCAGGGAAGTCCAATGGGTAATGTATTTTTTAATTATGTTGCAAATGAATGAAGTGAAAACAGAAAACTTGTCCAAAGTCACCCAGGTAGGTACTGGCAGAGTTGGAGCTGGAATTCAGGCTTGTTCACTGGATGGGGTTGACATGGGGTCTTGCTCAGATACTCTTGTTTACTGCTTAAAGCATCAAGCCATGGAAAATCATTTAACAGTCACCAGGCAAGTCAGATAGGGGCAGGACACACTAACAGAAGCCAGTGTGTCTTATTTATTGGTGTTTAGACCTAATCTGGAGATAGCAAGAAAGCAATAGAAGCCCTTATCTCTGACAGAGGTAGGGCGGGGCAGGCCAACAAATTATGGTGAAGATAGAAACAGCAAGGGGGCACTGGCCTCGTCTGGTTCTCTTCTTATTTATTCTTGACAAATGTGATTTATGAATCCCAGTTCTTTTGTCCCATTAGAGAATGGAGCTATCAGCTTCCTGCCCTGACACCATAATTTTGTTCTAAGCCGTTCTGTCTATTCTTTTGCATTTCCTGGCCACACTTGTGCACCTGCTTGTCAGTTCCATAAATCATTATAGGTAAGCAAATCCTTCTCTTAATCTTTTGGAAAGATAACATGACCAATATTTTCTGAACATATTCTTGCCAGGCTTGCTTTGGAGAGATAAATGGGGCCCGTCTTCATGGTGCATCACTAAACAACAGCGTGATTTATGAGAGAGGTGGGGTTTGCTCATTGTGGCTCTCCCAAAGACTTTTCAAATGTCTTGGAAGAATCACGGTGAGTTGAAAGAAGACATAGTAAAGATTTTTGGCAAAGCCTTTGTATGTAGGGTTTTTGCAGCTCTTTCTATACACCAAGATGAAGTAGAATGTAAAACTTTTTTTTTCCTTTTGTTTTGTTTTGTTTTGTTTTGCGGTACGCGGGCCTCTCACTATTGTGGCCTCGCCTGTTGCGGAGCACAGGCTCCGGACGCGCAGGCTCAGCGGCCATGGCTCACGGGCCCGGCCGCTCCGCCGCATGTGGGATCTTCCCGGACTGGGGCACAAACCCGTGTCCCCTGCATCGGCAGGCGGCCTCTCAACCACTGCGCCACCAGGGAAGCCCAGAATGTAAAAGTTTTAACACAGTCCCTTAAATTATCTAGATTTTTTTTTTGAGAGATGTGAGTCTTAGTTATATTTTTTTCTGCAGGTTTACACAGACTCCACCAAAAACGTCTCAACCAGGAAGGCACCTTCTAGCTCCCAAAGACACATATACGCAGTCTGCTTCTAGAATGAAGGGAATTTAACTAAGATACAGGAATGTATTCAGCCTGTGAGAAAGCCCTTTACTATAGCATAACCATGGCCTAGCACAACTAAAGCAAGGAAATATCAACAGAACACATCCCAGCATAAACGTCAGAGATAGAAAGTGTGTCATGGTTGAGATATGGCTGTGGAGTTAAACACGGGTGGGTTTCAATCCCTCTTGTCCACAGAGTGAACGTGAGCTCTACTGGGTGCCTGGCTTAAGATTACCTGTCTTGCTCCCTTGTAAAATAAGGATAATGTCTGTGTATCTCCGGGTGTCGTAAGGATGACAAGAGATGTTATCCTGGCTTTCCATGAAGCATTTTTTTCCTCCTCGGTATAGAGACTTGGACTGAACAAACCTACTCCTCAGTTTATAGCACGTGATTATCTTGATTCCCTGCACAGTCTCTCTTTTATTAATTCATTTATTGTCTCTTTCATCTCTCATTTCCTATCCTGTGTCCTGCTCCCAAGAGACACCCGCTCCAGGGGAAAATTGGAGGGATCGTATCATGGTGTTTAAATCATCTGACCCACTGCCTTTTGCTCATCAGAGTAAAGACAGCTGAGTTTCAGTTCCCAGGGCTGTCTTTTTAATTTAGTTCCATCCACAGAATCTTAAGAATACCAAGATGATAAGCTTCAGTGTCAGCAGAATGAGGTTGGGACCTAATTTTTTTCAGGATAAATAAACAAACACACACAGAGACACACGCTTTTCTTTCTTTTTCCTTTTCAGGGGACATCATGGGATTTTGTTTTTGTTTTTGGTAAGCATTCACTTATGCCAGTTTTTAAAAACTGTCCCTTTTCCTTTTGCTGTTGGAATAAGGCGGAGGGGTCTCTGATTTGGTCTTTACCACTAGTCAGGGGTGGGACTTGATGCCCTGGGTCCTGCTCTAAATCCATGCAGTTTCTGCCTGAATTCCCTTTGGAGGTGGAGGTGAATAATTCCTAGTCCAGTTCATTCTCGGTCTCTTGGCAGGGGAAATGGAATTTTTTTTTTTTTTTTAATCTCCACTGTCCTTTTTTTTTTTTTTTTGGCCACGCAGCGCAGCTTGTGGGATCTTAGTTCCCCAACCAGGGGCTGAACCCATGGTTTTGGCAGTGGAAGTGCAGAGACCTAACCACTGGACCACAACGGAATTCCCTCCACTGTCTTTTTCTTTCTTAAATAAATGGAGTTCGTGACAATCTCTAGTGCCCATTATCTACTGCTGTTAGAGCATGCAGGGATTTCCTTTTTGGGGACTAACAGATTATTGGTGCCCCTCTATTCTTCCAGGATTGTTTTCTTGGGGTTGCAGGATGCAATCAGATGTACAAAGAAGGATCCTGAGGAAGGTGAGAGTTATGTGGGTGGCTGGTACAGCACCCCGATTGCCAAACCACCAAAATAGTGGTATGGCAATTTACAAAACAAGTTTTTGTTTTGTAAATCTTGAGGCTATTAACAAATAACGTTTCGCAATTTTAAAAAATTTCATTACAGACTGTACTCTATAAAAGGAGTCTTTTCATGCCTTTAATTCTGTTTAATTTGATATTTATATTACCGTCATGGGTTTTGTTTCTTCATTAAATATTTGTTTCTGGTCCATAGTTTCACCTTTAAAATCTCTGTACCATTTTAAGTTAGGAGTCTGTCTATGCAGGATGCAGTTGGGTTTACATTTTGACCAAATCTGAGAATTCTCCCCTTTTGATAGGGGAATTTACCTCAGGTCATTTGTTTTCTAATAGAAATATTTAGCCTTTGACAACTTTTCTGCTTGCTTGTCTATTTCCTTTCCTTTTTATTTTCTTAGTCACTTGCTAAGTGTATGTCAAGCTTTGTTTTGCTCTTATTGTTCAACTTTTCTGAAACATTAATCTCTTTCTCCAATTTTTAAATTCAATGACTAAAGGTCCTTATGTCATTCTTGGGATTAAGCTTTGATTATATTTCCCCCCTCACCATACCATTTCCTGATCTTTGATACTCTAATTTGGGGTTATAAATCTGGACTATTATTACTGTTGAATACTTTTCTTTATGTTACATATCTGTAGCTTTGATTCTGTTTTTTTTTTATGAGCATCAAAACAGAATTCAATTCTGATTCCTGTGTTTTTAATTCCTTGCCGTGATTTCTCAATGACTTCTTCATTTTTTCCAGTGAGTTGTTATCTTGAGTCCACATTTAGCCTGTTGTTTTTCTTGTTTACTGTACATTTAAAAAATAGAGTTGATATGTTCTTGTACTTTAGTGAGAGCATAAATTAGATTCGTTATAAAAATTTCTTTTGCATCTTATAGCAGTTTCTTTCAATGTTTGCTGAATCATGTACGAAGCAGCGGGCAGGGGAGGTGAATAAAAGGTGGCTCCCAGGTGTTTGGTGTGAGCAACCAGGCAGACGACATGCCATTTGGATATTCCATTTTGGACAGGTGAAGTCTGAGATATCTCCTAGATCATCCTCTGGTGGTATATTAGGTTTAAAACTCAGTGGAGGTAAAGGTAGTTGCCACCTATGTATGGGTCTTATTTAAAACTATAGGACTCTCGAGTTTATCAAATGAGGCTAAAAGGAGAGAAGAAAAGACCCAGTCCTGAGGAATGCCAACATTTAGATTTTGGATAGAGGAGGAAGAGTCACAAAGAAGCAAAGAAGGAACTGATTATGTAGGAGGAAAACTAGGACATGATATGTTACAGAATCCAAGAAAGGAAAGTGCTTAAGGCCATTCATTGGTTTTGGTGTAGCATGAAATTAGCCACTTAGACAATCTAGACTCGCTAGTCAAAATAAACTTCAGTCAGCCAAATATAAAGTTGAACATGAAGTGGATGGAATAAAGTGAACAACCATCTAGTTAACATTTGGAATATCAGAAAAAAATAACCTGCCTACTCTCTAGCATCCTTCATTCCTCCTGTGAGGATGGGTAGCATAACGGTTTTAGAGACTTAAAGTGTGTCTGAACATCTGGTTCTGGAACCATGCATTGCTCACCCATTCTAGCTAGCTTAAATAGAAAAAGAAGTTATTGAATACTCAGGGAATCAGGCGTGGAGGCTCTGAAGTCAGGAAGAAAACCAAACTTATATTCTCTAGGACTCCTCACATACAGTCCCATGATGACTAGACACTCACCCCACACTTCTCATCAAGGACAGTGACCTGCCTGTTGGTGGGAATGTAAATTAGTGCAGCCACTATGGAAAATACTATGGAGGTTCCTTAAAAAACTGAAGATAGAGTTGTCATATGATCCAGCAATCCCACTCCTGGGCATATACCCATACAAAACTATAATTCGAAAAGATACATGCACCCCTATGTTCATAGCAGCACTATTCACAATAGCCAAGACATGGAAGCAACCTAAATGTCCATCGACAGATGAATGGATGAAGAAGATGTGGAACATATATACAATGGAATACTACTCAGCCATAAAAAGGAACAAAATGATGACATTCGCAGCAACATGGATGCAACTAGAGATTATCATACTAAGTGAAGTAAGTCAGAAAGAGAAAGACAAATACCATATGATATCACCTATACGTGAAATCTAAAATATGATGCAAATGAACATCTCTATGAAACAGAAAGTGACTCAAAGACAAAGAGAACACACTTGTGGTTGCCAAGGGTGATGAGGGTGAGGAAGACTCCCTAAGAATCGGGAGTTTGGGATTAGCAGATGCAAACTACTATATATAGGATAAACAAGAAGGTCCTATGGCATAGCACAGGGAACTATATTCAATATCCTGTGATAAACCAGAATGGAAAAGAATGTATATATGTATAACTTAGTCACTTTGCTGTACAGCAGAAATTAACCCAACATTGTAAATCAACTATACTTCAATAAAATTTTTTTTAAAAATTGAAATTAGCCTTAAAAAAACAAAAAGGACAGTGACCTGAGACACTGCTGAGAAATCCTCTGATGTTACAGATTCTGAAAGATTGATATTTCTCTCCCAAGCTCCCTCTCCCTTTCCAATAAAATGGACTCTGTGCTGCATCCTTCCATGTCTTGTTTTCTTCATGGAAATCTGCGGGGCTGTCTGTTTTACTTCCTGTGTCCTAACTGCAAGGAAGGCCAGGAAAGCAAGTTCCCTGGTTTCCATCTTGCATTAGTGGGTCTTACAATGTGGAAAATCAACAAAGTATAGGAAGGGTGTTCAAAAGATGCTGGAAAGCCACAAATAAGATAAATATAGGAAATACAATGAATCACAGTAAGATCACCTAAAGCCTCAGTTATGGGAAAACTGAGAAAATAGTCCTGATCTATTTTTGTCATCAGTCTATGTTGTTTATTCTCATAGCATTTTTTTTTTTTTTTTTGCAGTACGCGGGCCTCTCACTGTTGTGGCCTCTCCCGTTGCGGAGCACAGACTCCGAACGCGCAGGCTCAGCCGCCATGGCTCACGGGCCCAGCCGCTCCGCGGCATGTGGGATCTTCCCAGACCGGGGCACGAACCCGTGTCCCCTGCATTGGCAGGCGGACTCTCAACCACTGCGCCACCAGGGAAGCCCCTCATAGCATTTTAAAAGTTAGTTATCTCGCTAAAAATTTTGACTTTTAAAGCACATGAAAATAATAAATGAGCATGATTCTTATTTTTTCTAACTTGCCTATACCTATACCTGTCTTTTCTTCTTTTTATTTAATCCTTTCAAATGTCATTGTCTGGAACAGACTCTGAAGTGGTGATTTCAATGTAGGAGGTTTTCCGGGGGATTTTCTTGGGTACAACATCTGTAAAGATGGGAGAGTATTTAGCACTGGGCAGAGGGAGAAATAATAGCACCACCTCCAAGATGTGAGAGCATTTCTTTTTTTTTTTTAATTAATTTTCATTGGAGTATAGTTGCTTTACAATGTTGTGTTAGTTTCTGCTGTGCAGCAAAGTGAATCAGCTATATGTATACATATATCCCCTCTCTTTTGGATTTCCTGAGCCAAAAATAAGAATCATGTGTAAAAGAGCTCTGTGATGAAGTAAGACGAAAATGCTGGGTTACACGAAGTAAAATAGGTTTTCCTTTCTTTCTTTTCTTTGTTAACAGAATTTATGCATTGTGAATCTTTTTTTTTTTTTTTGCGGTACGCGGGCCTCTCACTGTTGTGCCCTCTCCCATTGTGGAGCACAGGCTCCGGATGCGCGGGCTCAGCGGCCATGGCTCACGGGCCCAGCCGCTCCGTGGCATGTGGGATCTTCCCGGACCAGGGCACAAACCCGTGTCCCCTGCATCGGCAGGCGGACTCTCAACCACTGCGCCACCAGGGAAGCCCCATTGTGAATCTTTGAGAGAAGCAGACGGAGTTTTCTAATTCATTTTACCATGAAGCTCTTTTTTTTTTTTTTTTAAGCAACACACTTTTGGGAAATGCTGGATTACACTAATTCCACTAGCGCCAGGGGCCTTGCAGTCGATGTACATGGAATTAAGTGTCCTCCATAGACCTGACCTTGATGTTCAGATAATCCTCCATTCTTCTTTACTATTTAAAAAATTAATATAACTCTTCTCTTATGAAAAAAGCAATGTATTGTTATTAGAAGATTTACATAAATGAAGGAGTGACCAAAAGCATCCACAACCTTACAATCTGCAGATCATTGATAAGACCTGGATGCATATTCTTTCAAAACTTAAAAAAATGCATATATATTTATAGTTACTAAAATATGGGATTGTGCCTTAATTTATTTTGTGCCCTGATTTTTCAATGAATAATACACAATAAACAGATTTTCATTTCCAAACCACACACTTAGAGGATCATTTTTAATGTAGTATAGGTATATTGCAATTTATTTAATCCATTCCTTATTTATTTATCTATTTATTTATTTAGCTAGCTAGGTAGCTGCACTGAGTCTTAGTTGTGGCACATGGGATCTTCATTGCCACGTGTGAGATCTTCATTACGGCATTTTTAGTTACAGCGTGTGGGTTCTTAGCTGCGGCATGCGGGATCTAGTTTTCTGACCAGGGATCAAACCCGGGCCTCCTGCACTGGGAGCATGGAGTCTCAACCACTGGATAATCAGGGAAGTCCCAATCCATTCCTTAATGATCGACATTTAAATCTGTCTACAGTGTTACTATGCAAACATTTCCCTTATTAAAAATAGTGCTGTAAGAACATTCCTGTGTCTAAATCTTTACATACTCCCTTAACAAGTCTCCCTTAATTTAAATCTCCCTTAACAAATCTCCCTTAATCTTAGAGAAGTTAATTTAACTGCCTCATGCATCAGTTTTCTCATCTGTAAAATGGGACTTTTAATAACATCTACCTCTTGGGGATGTTATGAGGATAAAATATAGTATCCTTTTTTATCTTTCTTTATAGCCATAGTTTTAAAGTCTATTTTGTCTGAGTATTGCAACCCCTGCTTTCTTTTCATTTCCGTTTCATGAAATCTTTTTCCATCCCCTCACTTTCAGTCTATGTGTGCCCTTTGCCCTAAAGCAGGTCTCTTGTAGGCCACATATTGTAGGCTCTTGTTTTTTTTTAATCCAATCTGCCACTCTGTGTCTTTTGATTGGAGCATTTAGTCCACTGACTTTTAAGGTAATTATTGATTATATGTATTTACTGCCATTTAAAACCTTGTTTTCCCACTGATTTTGTATTTCTTCTGTCCCTTTTGTTTGTTTGTTTTTCCTTTTGTGGTTTGATGATTTTCTTTTGTATTATTTATGTTCTCTTCTTTTTGTTTTTTGTGAATCTATTGTATGTTTTTGATTTGTGCTTACCCTGTTTTTCAAGTATATTAACCCCTTTCTACATTTACTTCTCTTAGACTGGTAGTCATATAGGCTCAAACACATTCTAGGGGAAAAAAATCTACATCTTCTTATCCTCCTCCCCCACATTTTATGATTCTGATGTCCTCTTTTACATCATGTTTCGTGTTCATCCTTTTCCTGTCATTGTGATTATCGTTCTTTCACAGAAATTTTATTTTATTTTTTAAAATCTGTACTGGCTTATTTAAGTGATTTACTTTCCATTTGTGATTTTCTCTTTCCTATGGATTCTTTTAGCATTTTTTTTTAAATTATTTGCCTTATAACAAATTTAATCAGTTATACATATACATGTTTCCATATCCCCTCCCTTTTGCGTCTCCCTCCCACCCTCCCTATCCCACCCCTCCAGGCGGTCACAAGGCACCGAGCTGATCTCCCTGTGCTATGCGGCTGCTTCCCACTAGCTATCTACCTTACGTTTGGTAGTGTATATATGTCCATGCCGCTCTTTCACTTTGTCACAGCTTACCCTTCCCCCTCCCCATATCCTCAAGTCCATTCTCTAGTAGGTCTGTGTCTTTATTCCTGTCTTACCCCTATGTTCTTCATGACATTTTTTTTTCTTAAATTCCATATATATGTGTTAGCATACAGTATTTGTCTTTCTCTTTCTGACTTACTTCACTCTGTATGACAGACTCTAGGTCTATCCACCTCATTACAAATAGCTCAATTTCATTTCTTTTTATGGCTGAGTAATATTCCATTGTATATATGTGCCACATCTTCTTTATCCATTCATCCGATGATGGACACTTAGGTTGTTTCCATCTCTGGGCTATTGTAAATAGGGCTGCTATGAACATTTTGGTACATGTCTCTTTTTGAATTATGGTTTTCTCAGGGTATATGCCCAGTAGTGGGATTGCTGGGTCATATGGTAGTTCTATTTGTAGTTTTTTAAGGAACCTCCATACCGTTCTCCATAGTGGCTGTACCAATTCACATTCCCACCAGCAGTGCAAGAGTGTTCCCTTTTTTCCACACCCTCTCCAGCATTTATTGTTTCTAGATTTTTTGATGATGGCCATTCTGACTGGTGTGAGATGATATCTCATTGTAGTTTTGATTTGCATTTCTCTAATGAGTAAAGATGTTGAGCATCCTTTCATGTGTTTGTTGGCAGTCTGTATATCTTCTGTGGAGAAATGTCTAGGTCTTCTGCCCATTTTTGGATTGGGTTTTTTTTTTTTTTTTTTTTTTTTTTTGCGGTATGCGGGCCTCTCACTGTTGTGGCCTCCCCCGTTGCGGAGCACAGGCTCCGGATGCGCAGGCCCAGCGGCCATGGCTCACGGGCCCAGCCGCTCCGCGGCACATGGGATCCTCCCAGACCGGGGCACGAACCCGTATCCCCTGCGTCGGCAGGCGGACTCTCAACCACTGCGCCACCAGGGAGGCCCCTGTTTTTTTGTTATTGAGCTGCATGAGCTGCTTATAAATTTTGGAGATTAATCCTTTGTCAGTTGCTTCATTTGCAAATATTTTCTCCCATTCTGAGGGTTGTCTTTTGGTCTTGTTTATGGTTTCCTTTGCTGTGCAAAAGCTTTTAAGTGTCATTAGGTCCCATGTGTTTATTTTTGTCTTTATTTCCATTTCTCTAGGAGGTGGGTCAAAAAGGATCTTGCTGTGATTTATGTCATAGAGTGTTCTGCCTATGTTTTCCTCTAAGAGTTTGATAGTGTCTGGCCTTACATTTAGGTCTTTAATCCATTTTGAGCTTATTTTTGTGTATGGTGTTAGGGAGTGATCTAATCTCATACTTTTACATGTCCCTATCCAGTTTTCCCAGCACCACTTATTGAAGAGACTGTCCTTTCTCCACTGTACATTCCTGCCTCCTTTATCAAAGATAAGGTGACCATATGTCCGTGGGTTTAACTCTGGGCTTTCTATCCTGTTCCATTGATCTATCTTTCTGTTTTTGTGCCAGTACCATACTGTCTTGATTACTGTAGCTTTGTAGTATAGTCTGAAGTCAGGGAGCCTGATTCCTCCAGCTCCATTTTTCGTTCTCAAGATTGCTTTGGCTATTCGGGGTCTTTTGTGTTTCCATACAAATTGTGAAATTTTTTGTTCTAGTTCTGTGAAAAATGCCAGTGGTAGTTTGATAGGGATTGCATTGAATCTGTAGATTGCTTTGGGTAGTAGAGTCATTTTCACAATGTTGATTCTTCCAATCCAAGAACATGGTACATCTCTCCATCTATTTGTATCATCTGTAATTTCTTTCATCAGTGTCTTTTAATTTTCTGCATACAGGTCTTTTGTCTCCTTAGGTAGGTTTATTCCGAGATATTTTATTCTTTTTGTTGCAATGGTAAATGGGAGTGTTTCCTTGATTTCACTTTCAGATTTTTCATCATTAGTATATAGGAATGCCAGAGATTTCTGTGCATTAATTTTGTATCCTGCAACTTGACCAAATTCATTGATTAACTCTAGTAGTTTTCTGGTAGCATCTTTAGGATTCTCTATGTATAGTATCATGTCATCTGCAAACAGTGACAGCTTTACTTCTTCTTTTCCGATTTGGATTCCTTTTATTTCCTTTTCTTCTCTGATTGCTGTGGCTAAAACTTCCAAAACTAGGTTGAATAAGAGTGGTGAGAGTGGGCAGCCTTGTCTTGTTCCTGATCTTAGTGGAAATGGTTTCAGTTTTTCACCATTGAGGACGATGCTGGCTGTGGGTTTGCCATATATGGCCTTTATTATGTTGAGGAAAGTTCCCTCTATGCCTACTTTCTGCAGGGTTTTTATCATAAATGGGTGTTGAATTTTGTCGAAAGCTTTCTCTGCATCTATTGAGATGATCATATGGTTTTTCTCCTTCAATTTGTTAATATGGTGTATCACGTTGATTGATTTGCGTATATTGAAGAATCCTTGCATTCCTGGAATAAACCCCACTTGATCATGGTGTATGATCCTTTTAATGTGCTGTTGGATTCTGTTTGCTAGTATTTTGTTGAGGATTTTTGCATCTATGTTCATCAGTGATATTGGCCTGTAGTTTTCTTTCTTTGTGACATCCTTGTCTGGTTTTGGTATCAAGGTGATGGTGGCCTCGTAGAATGAGTTTGGGAGTGTTCCTCCCTCTGCTATATTTTGGAAGAGTTTGAGAAGGATAGGTGTTAGCTCTTCTCTAAATGCTTGATAGAATTCGCCTGTGAAGCCATCTTGTCCTGGGCTTTTGTTTGTTGGAAGATTTTTTATCACAGTCTCAATTTCAGTGCTTGTGATTGGTCTGTTCATATTTTCTATTTCCTCCTGATTCAGTCTTGGCAGGTTGTGCATTTCTAAGAATTTGTCCATTTCTTCCAGGTTGTCCATTTTATTGGCATAGAGTTGCTTATAGTAATCTCTCATGATCTTTTGTATTTCTGCAGTGTCAGTTGTTACTTCTCCTTTTTCATTTCTAATTCTATTGATTTGAGTCTTCTCCCTTTTTTTCTTGATGAGTCTGGCTAATGGTTTATCAATTTTGTTTATCTTCTCAAAGAACCAGCTTTTAGTTTTATTGATCTTTGCTATCGTTTCCTTCATTTCTTTTTCATTTATTTCTGATCTGATTTTTATGATTTCTTTCCTTCTGCTAACTTTGGGATGTTTTTGTTCTTCTTTCTCTAATTGCTTTAGGTGCAAGGTTAGGTTGTTTATTCGAGATGTTTCCTGTTTCTTAAGGTGGGATTGTATTGCTATAAACTTCCCTCTTAGAACTGCTTTTGCTGCATCCCATAGGTTTTGGGTCGTCGTGTCTCCATTGTCATTTGTTTCTAGGTATTTTTTAATTTCCTCTTTGATTTCTTCAGTGATCACTTCGTTATTAAGTAGTGTATTGTTTAGCCTCCATGTGTTTGTATTTTTTACAGATCTTTTCCTGTAATTGATATCTAGTCTCATAGCATTGTGGTCGGAAAAGATACTTGATACAATTTCAATTTTCTTAAATTTACCAAGGCTTGATTTGTGACCCAAGATATGATCTATCCTGGAGAATGTTCCATGAGCACTTGAGAAAAATGTGTATTCTGTTGTTTTTGGATGGAATGTCCTATAAATATCAATTAAGTCCATCTTGTTTAATGTATCATTTAAAGCTTGTGTTTCCTTATTTATTTTCATTTTGGATGATCTGTCCATTGGTGAAAGTGGGGTGTTAAAGTCCCCTACTATGAGTGTGTTACTGTGGATTTCTCCTTTTATGGCTGTTAGTATTTGCCTTATGTACTGAGGTGCTCCTATGTTTGGTGCATAAATATTTACAATTGTTATATCTTCTTCTTGGATCGATCCCTTGATCATTATGTAGTGTCCTTCTTTGTCTCTTCTAGTAGTCTTTATTTTAAAGTCTATTTTGTCTGATATGAGAATTGATACTCCAGCTTTCTTTTGATTTCCATTTGCATGGAATATCTTTTTCCATCCCCTTACTTTCAGTCTGTATGTGTCTCTAGGTCTGAAGTGGGTCTCTTGTAGACAGCATATATATGGGTCTTGTTTTTGTATCCATTCAGCCAATCTGTGTCTTTTGGTGGGAGCATTTAGTCCATTTACATTTAAGGTAATTATTGATATGTATGTTCCTGTTCCCATTTTCTTAATTGTTTTGGGTTCGTTATTGTAGGTCTTTTACTTCTGTTGTGTTTCTTGCCTAGAGAAGTTCCTTTAGCATTTGTTGTAAAGCTGGTTTGGTGGTGCTGAACTCTCTCAGCTTTTGCTTGTCTGTAAACGTTTTAATTTCTCCATCAAATCTGAATGAGATCCTTGCTGGGTAGAGTAATCTTGGTTGCAGGTTTTTCTCCTTCATCACTTTAATTATGTCCTGCCACTCCCTTCTGGCTTGTAGAGTTTCTGCTGAGAGATCAGCTGTTATCCTGATGGGGATTCCCTTGTGTGTTATTTGTTGTTTTTGCCTTGCTGCTTTTAATATGATTTCTTTGTTTTTAATTTTTGACAGTTTGATTAATATGTGTCTTGGCATATTTCTCCTTGGATTTATTCTGTATGGGACTCTCTGTGCCTCCTGGACTTGATTAACTATTTCCTTTCCCATATTAGGGAAGTTTTCAACTATAATCTCTTCAAATATTTTCTCCGTCCCTTTCTTTTTCTCTTCTTCTTCTGGAACCCCTATAATTCGAATGTTGGTGCGTTTAATGTTGTCCCACAGGTCTCTGAGACTGTCCTCTGTTCTTTTCATTCTTTTTTCTTTATTTTGCTCTGCCGCAGTTATTTCCACTATTTTATCTTCCACCTCACTTATCCGTTCTTCTGCCTCAGTTATTCTGCTATTGATCCCATCTAGAGTATTTTTTATTTCATGTATTGTGTTTTTAATCGATGCTTGATTCATCTTTAGTTCTTCTAGGTCCTTGTTAACTGTTTCTTGCATTTTGTCTATTCTATTTCCAAGATTTTGGATCTGGGAAATAGAATCTTGGATCATCTTTACCATCATTATTCTGAATTCTTTTTCAGGTAGACTGCCTATTACCTCTTCATTTGTTAGATCTGGTGGGTTTTTATCTTGCTCCTTCTCCTGCTGTGTGTTTTTCTGTCTTCTCATTTTGCTTATGTTACTGTGTTTGGGGTCTCCTTTTTGCAGGCTGCAGGTTCGTAGTTCCCGTTGTTTTTGGTGTCTGTCCCCAGTGGCTAAGGTTGGTTTAGTGGGTTGTGTAGGCTTCCTGGTGGAGGGGACTAGTGCCTGTGTTCTGGTGGATGAGGCTGGATCTTGTCTTTCTGGTGGGCAGGTCCACGTCTGGTGGTGTGTTTTGGGGTGTCTGCAGACTTTTTATGAGTTTAGGCCACCTCTCTGCTAATGGGTGGCGTTGTGTTCCTGTCTTGCTAGTTGTTTGGCTTAGGGTGTCCAGCACTGTAGCTTGCTGGTCGTTGAGTGAAGCTGGGTGCTGGTGTTGAGATGGAGATCTCTGGAAGATTTTTGCCGTTTGGTATTATGTGGAGCTGGGAGGTCTCTTGTGGACCAGTGTCCTGAAGTTGGCTCTCCCACCTCAGAGGCACAGCACTGACTCCGGGCTCCTCAATTTGGGATGATGTGTTGTCTATTCATGTATTCCACAGATGCAGGGTACATCAAGTTGATTGTGGAGCTTTAATCCGCTGCTTCTGAGGCTGCTGGGAGAGGTTTCCCTTTCTCTTCTTTGTTCTCACAGCTCCTGGGTCTCAGCTTTGGATTTGGCCCCGCCTCTGCGTGTAGGTCGCCGGAGGGCGTCTGTTCTTCGCTCAGGCAGGACAGGGTTAAAGGAGCAGCCTCTTCGGGGACTCTGGCTCACTCAGGCCGGGCGGGAGGGAGGGGCACGGAGTGCGGGGCGAGCCTGCAGCGGCAAAGGTCGGCGTGACGTTGCACCAGCCCGAGGCGCGCCGTGCATTCTCCCAGGGAAGCCGCCCCTGGATCCCGGGACCCCGGCAGTGGCGGGCTGCACAGGCTCCCGGAAGGGCGGTGTGGGCAGTGACCTGCGCTCGCACACAGGCTTCTTGGCGGCGGCAGCAGCAGCCCCAGCGTCCCACGCCCGTCTCTGGGCTCCGCGCTTTCAGTCGCGACTCGCGCCCGTCTGTGGAGCCCCTTTAAGCAGCGCTCTTAATCCCCTCTCCTCGCGCACCATGAAACCAAGAGGGAAGAAAAAGTCTCTTGCCTCTTCGGCAGCTCCAGAGTTTTCCTGGACTCCCTCCCGGCTAGCTGTGGCACATTAGCCCCCTTCAGGCTGAGTTCTCGCCGCCAGCCCCAGTCCTCTCCCTGCGCTCTGACCGAAGCCCGAGCCTCAGCTTCCAGCGCTGCGCGCCCCAGCGGGCGAGCAGACAAGCCTCTCGGGCTGGTGAGTGCCGCTCGGCACCGATCCTCTGTGTGGGGATCTCTCCGCTTTGCCCTACCCAGGTATGTGGGGGGTTTCTTGCCTTTTGGGAGGTCTGGGGTCTTCTGCCAGCGTTCAGTAGGTGTTCTGTAGGAGTTGTTCCACGTGTAGCTGTATTTCTGGTGTATCCGTGGGGAGGAAGGTGATCTCCGCGTCTTACTCTTCCGCCATCTTACCCGGAAGTCTTCTAAATAGCCTCCTATGGATTCTTACTTCTTTTCTATTTAGAGAAGACCTTTCAATATTTCTTTTAGGATAGGTTTAGTGTTTCTGTATTCTTTTAGTTTTTGCTTGTCTGAGAAATTCTTTATCTCTCCTCCTATTCTAAATGATAATCTTGCTGGGTAGAGTATCCTAGGTTGCAGATTTTTCCCTTTCAGGACTTTGAAAATATCTTGCCACTCCCTTCTGGCCTGCAACATTTTTGTAGAGAAATCAGCTAATAGCATTATGGGGGTTCCCTTGTAATTAACTCTTTGTTTTTCTCTTGCTGCCTAAATAATTCTCTCTCTAACTTTTCCATTTTTATTATAATATATCTTGGTGTAGGTCTGTTTGGGTTCATCTTGTTTGGACCCTCTGTGCTTCCTGTCTCTGGATATCTGTTTCCTTCTTTAGGTTTGGGAAATTTTCAGCCATAATTTCTTCAAATACATTTTCAATCCCCTTTTCTCTTTCTTTCCCTTCTGGAATCCCTATTATGTGTAGGTTGGCACGCTTTATATTATCCCATAGGTCTCTTATGTTGCTTTCATTTTTTTTTTTTTCATTTGGCTTTCTGTCTGCTGTTCTGACTGGGTAATTTCCATTATTCTATCTTCCAGATCACTTATTCGTTCTTCTGCATTATTTACTCTGCTATTCATTGCGTTTAGCTCAGCTCTTGTCTTTGCAAATGAACTTTCTAATTTTTCTTGGTTCCTTTTTATAGTTTCTAGTTCCTTTTTATAGTAATCTGCATTTCTATCAATAGTCCTTAATTTCTTCAGTGTTCTCATTATCTCCTTTTTGAACTTGGAGTCAATTAGACTGAAGAGGTCTGTTTCATTGCTTGTTCTTTCAGGGGAATTCTCTTGATCTTTTAATTGGAAGTGGTTCCTCTGCTTCTTTATTTTTACTTATATTTCTCTTGCTCTATGAGTTGAGGAGAAACAATTATCTACTGTGGTCTTGGAGGAATATTTATATGTGGGAGTGTTCCTGTGTAGCCTGCATGGGTTTAAGATTTTTGGTGTGAGGCCTGTTTTTACTATGGATGCCTGCCGCCTGTTTCCTCAGTGTGTGCTGGCTGTTATCCGCTTGCTAGGCGGTGTGACTGGTGTTGTGGTGACCAAAGCCTGCCCTGGATGTTGAGCGGGGCCTCCTCCTTGCTCTGTGGTTGTCACAGCCCTGTCGGGGGCTGGGTCTGCTCCCTAGCTGTTGGAGTAGAAGCCCCCAGATCCATTTCTGAGCTGTGGCGTGAGGTAGGTAGGACTGGCGTGCTCCCACTAGGAGAGGAGCCACTGAGTATTCCTCTGCTAGAGCTGTTCACTGGTGAGTGTGCTCTGTGGTGTCACCTGTCACCCGTTGTGCGGGCTCACAAAGTACACTGTTGTTGGCACTGCCCTCAGCCCTGCCTCAACCGTGGGGAGGCCGGCAATCGGCCCTGGTGTCCCTCAGGCATTGTTTTCACAAGGCCACCAGCACAGATCCACTAAAGTCAGGTCCCAGGACCATGGTCCTCCTGCCCCTGGACCCACTGTGGGGGCTATGGAGGCAGCTCAGACCTTGGCCCGGCCCGGCCCCCATGTGCACGTGCTCACAAAAGCCCACAGCTGCTAAGGCCAGGCCCGTCCCAGCTGTGGGAGCACTTGTTGTCCACTTGGAAAGCCAAAGGCAGCAGAGGTATAAGTCTGCAGCTTGCGCAGCTGCGGGGAGAGATTTCGGCCCTTCTTCCTAAGTTGCAAGGCCCCAGGCTCAGCTGTGTTTTCAGCCCTACCTCTGCACGTGGGCAACCCACTGGCATCTGCTCCCAGGGCCCCCAGGGCCCCCAAGGCACCAGCATCCAAGCGCCCGCTCCCACCAGTGGACGGGCGTCTCAGGCTGGGGCACACAGGGTGGTGACACAGCTGTCTGTGCAGGTCTCTCTCTGCTCTGCATGCCACAGACCAGTTGCTTTATTCTCCTCTGAAGCTCCCTTTCTGTCCTGGCTTATCTCCCCACCAGTGAGGGGGCTTCCCAGGGTGCAGGGACCTTTCCTCTTTTTCAGCTCCCTCCCAGGGGTGCAGGTCCCATCCTGCTTTTTTTTTTTTCTTTCATCCTACCGGGTTACATTGAAGATCTTGATTGTCCTTTCAGGTGTCTAAGGTCTTTTGCTGGTGTTCAGTAGGTGTTTTGTGAAAATTGTTTCACTTGTAGATTTTTTTTTTTTTCTTGTAGTACGCGGGCCTCTCACTGTTGTGGCCTCTCCCGTTGCAGAGCACAGGCTCCGGACGCACAAGCTCAGTGGCCATGGCTCACGGGCCCAGCTGCTCCGCGGCATATGGGATCTTCCCAGACCGGGGCACGAACCCGTGTCCCCTGCATCAGCAGGCAGACTCTCAACCACTGCGCCACCAGGGAAGCCCAAGATTTTTTTTTTTTTTTTGGTCTCACCGCATGGTTTGCAGGATCTTAGTCCCCGACCAGAAATTGAACCTGGGCCCTGGCAGTGAAAGCGCTGAGTCCTAACCACTGGACTACCAGGGAATTCCCTGTAGATGTATTTTTGATGTATTTGTGGGAGGAGTTGAGTTCCATGTCCTACTCCTCTGCCATCTTGGTTCTCCATGAGGATAAAATAAATCTTCTGTGTGCATGTTTAGATCACTGCCTAGCACTTAGCACCCAAGCAGTGTTGGCTATTATTATTTTATTGCCATACTGTATAATTTGTAACCTAACCAGCTGTACTCACCGTTGTCTTTATTTGCTGGCTCCTCAGATGCTGGTCAGGGTTCCCCACCCTCGCATCAGGTCATCCCTACATGACAAACATAGCCTGCCCTGTGCAAGTTCCAGTAAGCCCAGGTCTCTAGGAGCCTAAGGGGGTGATCTGGGGGTTGTAACCATCATGAGTGCCCCACAGCCTCATATAAGTCTGCAGGGACTGAGCCAACAAGAGAACACCCCAGTCCTCAATCCCCAAACCCCACAGGTTTCTGGATGTGATACCCTGGGAAGGGTGTGCATTGGTGGGTGCTCTGCCTGCTTTAACCTCTCTCTCTTTGTAAAAGGAGAAAGATGGTGTGTTTGTGGAGACCTTTTCTTCATTGGTGCAGACTGATCTTTCTTGCCACAATTAAAACACAATTGGGGGACTTCCCTGGTGGCACAGTGGTTAAGAATCCGCCTGCCAATGCAGGGGATACGGGTTCAAGCCCTGGTCTGGGAAGATCCCACATGCCATGGAGCAACTAAGCCCATGTGCCACAACTACTGAGCCCGTGCGCCACAACTAGTGAAGCCCGTGTGCCTAGAGCCCACTCTCTGCAACAAGAGAAGCCACCGTGATGAGAAGCCCATGCACCACAACGAAGAGTAGCCCCCGCTCGCCACAACTAGAGGAAGCCCGTGCGCAGCAACGAAGACCCAACGCAGCCAAAAAATAAATAAATTTAAAAAAAGAAAAAGATTTTAAAAAATGCTTTAAACAAAAACAAAAACAAACAAAAAAACAAAAAAAATAAAACACAGTTGGGGTGTGGGGTGAAGGGTTGTTTTACCCTTAAAGCCCAGAACACTCCTGTTTGTTGTGGAATCTCTTCCTGTGACCTCCCAGAGTGGTGTCTGGGAGGTCACAGCACATCCGATTGTGATTAGACTTGCTATGCTGGAAAAAAATTGAAGGCTGAGCCACAGGCTGGCTCTAAGAAGCTGCTGTTGGGGGTGGAAAAGTCTCTTATTCACACTCTTGGGGTGACTTGTGAGAAACGTGGTGTTCTGATCTCCCCTCTGAAGTCCCAGGTCTGCCCGACCATTGTCCCCCCACGCTGATCCTCCTCCCCATCTGCTTTACTCAGGCCCTTGAATTCTTCCTTTAGATTTAGCTTCACCGTACGGAGGAATCTGGATGGCCCCTCAACTTTTTGATCAATACCATGTCTGAATGGAAAGTCTTGGCTCGAAACCACTTCAACACTAACCTCTTCTGTCTGACTCTTGACCCTGCTGTCCACCTGCCTCCACAAGGCTCATGGTAAATCCCTCTTGTCTGAACAGAGGACCTTTCTCCTTCCTGTCTGTGTGTGTAGTCCTCTTGACCTCACCCCTTTAAGCCAGGCAGTCTTTCCTGGATGTGGACATTTAGCAATAGAAACAACAACTTTAACCATTGGCTCAAGTCCCCTTGGAGGTTCCCTCTCATTCTGCTTCTGTGTGTATGGTCGTTTCATGCTTTTCTCCCACTGCAGACTGGATCAGATACCCACCTAGGAGACAATAATTGGTGGCCAGGGGAGCCAGCAGTTACAAACATGACAAACCCAGGAGACTCATGTATACAGAGTGGTGGGTGGAGGAAGTGGGGGAGTTTGATGAGGAAGGGGCAGATTATCCCTTACTGATCATATAGTAGGGATGCTTAGGTCGGCAGGAGAGCAGATACTAGGCATTCGTCAGCTTTTGCTGTAGTAACAAAGAACCCAATTCTCAACAGAATAAAACATTTATTGCCTTCTGAAATGAAATGAAGCCTGCGAATTGGCTGCGATTCTGGAGGGCTTTCCTGGGCTCAAGGCATCTTCTCATTCCAGGACTCAGGCTAAAGCAGTAGCCTTTCTTTTCCATGCTGTTCTCATGGAAGAAGACAAGAATGCAAGAGGTCAAAGTAAAGGTAGTGAGCACATTCAAAGTTTCTGCTCATAAGTGGCAAATATCATGTTTGTCCACATTCTATTGATCCACTCCAGTCCTGTGTCTAGCATGTCAGTGGGGGAGCCTGGGAAACACTCCAAGTCAGGTGGCAAGGGCTGTTGATGAATGATCTTCATCACTTATTGTGTGGGAGGGAGCAGGTGGTGAGAGTGAATGGGAGTTAGAGCAGGACCACACGTGCAGACTCCTCTTTCAAGGAACTGGACATTTAAAGAAGTGGAGATGGTGGGACTTTCCCAGGAGTCCAGTGGTTAAGACTTCGCCTTCCAATGCAGCAGGGTGTGGGTTCAATACCTGGTTGGGGAGATAAGATCCCACGTGCCTCGTGGCCAAAAAAATCAAAACATAAAACAGAAGCAATACTGTAACAAATTCAATAAAGACTTTAAAAATGGTCCACATCAAATAAATAAAGAAAGAAGTGGAGATGTGGTCAGTTGTGAGGGTGAACCGTAGATCAAGTTTTAAGTTTATTAATGGAGGAGACTTTTCTGCATAGAAGTTGGAGAAGACACAGAGAGAATATGATGAAATAATTTAATTCTTTTAGCCTACATTCTTTGAGAAGTTACTTGGTGTGGCCATTTTACATCTGTCATCTTATCAGTCTTCAACAGCTTCATGAGGCAGGTACTATTATTATTTTTGTTTTACCAACAAGGAGAGTGAGGCCGATATTATATAACTTGCTTAGTCACAGAGTAAGTGGAGTTGTACTTCACCCTAGTAGATGGACTGTAGTCTTTCCTTATTACTTATTTACTATATAAAGATGGCAGAAACATGTTCTTCTCCTCCCCTTCTCCCGCCGCATCCAAGAAATCCAATACGCGTGTAGGTGGTACTTTGCATGTCCTGGGGTAGATGGCAAATGTTTGAGATCATTGAAAGGCACGGGGTGAGCTCATCCTGCTCACATGGACATCTTGCCTTCCTAACTGACCCCAGGTATGCTAAAAGTGTTGGGCAGCTTCACATAGAATGCACTGGGCTTTTGGTAAGGCTTTCTGCATCTCTGCTAGATGTGGCCAAAGCAGCCAGAACTCTTGGTGATTGCATCCAGATGTTGCCTTTAGCTGGAAAACAAAGTCTACCTCAGCCTCTTTCCGGATCCAACAGAAGTTTTGGGTTTAGTGTACTTTTTGGTGGATTTGCTGACACATTTCTTTTTATTTAGGGCCAAATGTTCTGAAAGCAGAGCCTGCATTGTATTTGCCAAACATGCATAAGAACACAAACAAAACTCATGTTTGCAAGCCCCAAATAAGTGCTTCTTATGCCTTAAGTGCTTCTGGAAACCATCCAGCACCACAGTGTGTAAGCTCTCTGAACAATTCTTCATAATTGTGTATGCAAAGGATGTATATTCACAATGGCGTGAATGTCTCTAATTGCCTTTGATTACATGGCACGCTCTGTCCTACCCTCCTGAAATGAGGGTTCTTTAAAAACCAATGGCTTCCTAAATTTGATATAGGTTCCTGTGGAGTGGAATTCTGTACAATGGAATTTTCTAATTGGAGCTGGGATGAAAAGAGAGGGAGGAGAAATGGAAGGGACACCAAATTCTAAACAAATAAAAGAAAAATCCAAATGTAAATGATTACATCCACTGCTTTTCTCCCAAACAACTCTGGAGGCAGAACAGAATTGGCTCCTTGGCCAACTTCCTGCTGGGTGGTGGACTTGTGCAGCCTTAAACAGCATCTGATGCTTCCTGGAGTCTTGCTGGGTAAATGTAAAATTCAAAAGGGCCAACAATAGGCAAGACAGAAGATGTGGGAGAAGTGTGTTTCATATTTTCTATTCATGCCTTCATAGTCCCCAGTATCCATCCCTCCCTGTCCATGCTGGGGATGGGGTTGAACAAGACTTATGAGGGACCCTAGTCATCAGATGGTGGTTGCTCATGTGGATTGTTTGGATGGGGGATGGAGAGATTCTCCAGGATTACTTCACACTAGATGACAAGGAGTAACGGGTTGGCCGCTGGCAGTTCGTGATCCTTATCAGAAGGCAATGGAAAGGACAACAACTTAGCACCATCTTGGTTTACTCAAAACTCTTCAGTACTCATGCTACAAAGCTGAGCTGATCCCTGCCTGCTCTGGGTCCATTCATGTCCCTTGGGGCTACCCTTATTTTTATTTATTTTTTTTTTCTGTGGTACGCGGGCCTCTCACTGTTGTGGCCTCCCCCGTTGCAGAGCACAGGCTTCGGACACGCACGCCCAGCGGCCATGGCTCAGGGGCCCAGCTACTCCACGGCATGTGGGATACTCCAGGACCGGGACACGAACCCGTGTCCCCTGCATCGGCAGGCGGACTCCCAACCACTGCGCCACCAGGGAAGCCCTAGGCCTACTTTTTGATTATATATTTGCTTAGTCATTCGCGTTGGGGGAAAACTAATCAGACATAACAAATAAGTGCAGACGTATGCTGATAGGGAAATATTTTATAGGCTATACGTTTTATCAATCATACCCAGTTGTCACACAAACATTGTACATGTGCTTCAAGCAGAAAACTTAAAGCCAGCAGTGATACATATCATAACCAGTTTTCTCTGGAGTCTGAAGAATACTGTTGACCACAGAATGTTTAAAAAAACCCTTTCTTAGCCATAGGTTCACAGCCAAAATTTTTCGTAATGAATTGAACCTGAATTTACCATTTTACAAAAGGCAACAAGAATACCAATCACACAAATGGAATACACACTCACACACCAGAAGACAGAACTGTCACAAATGCACTGAGAGGAGGACGGATATGGAGTCCCAAACAAACACTTCCCAACACAAATGGTCCTCAACATCAGACACACGTCAGAACCAACGGGCAAAATGCCCAGATAGAACCTCATGCTCAAAAGAAAAGTTTGCCATGTGCGCACCGGTGGACTTACTTGGTCTTGGAGCTCGTCAGCTCGTCCTGAGGCATCTTTCTGTGGCACCAAGGAAAAGCGTTTGTTAGCAGCCAGTGCCGAACAGGGGAGAAACAGGGAGGGTTCCCAAAACGAATGGTTTGGGCAGCTGCTAGGAATGTCCCCCCAAATCCCTTCCCGGGGCCAGTGATGCAGGAGTAATGGGCTCCTTGTAGCCATCCTGGTGAGACGTCATGGCGGCGACTCAGCTGGTGGGGAAGGAACCGCCCCCACCCCACTGTGAGCCAGATATCGCGAGAGCTCAGTCTCGCGTTGGGAGCCAAACATCTGTTAGCGAAAGTGGGTCCAGTTGCTTACTGCTCAAAAGCCAATAAAGAGGCAAGATTGACGGAAAGGAAAGTTTGTTTTATGTTGGAGGCTAGCAACCCAGCAGTGGAGAGGCATAGGGCAAGAGCTTTTATAGGTGAAGGGAGAGGGCTACATGCAGAAACAGCGCAGTTGGCTCTGACAGTCATCTTGAAATTGATCATGCGGTGGTCTGATCAGCATCATCTTGATTGTTTTAATTACAGTTAGTCTTCAGTTCGAGGCTTAGTTTGTTCCCATTTATTTGAGGCCAGTTCTCAGAACTGTGGCAGCTTAAGTCATGGCTACAGTCTGGTGATCATCATGTATTGAATAGTTAACTTCTTCCACCTGGTGAGGGTTTCAGTATCTACAAAACAGCTCAAAGGATATGGGTTGTCTTCCCTGCCCCTTTCCCCAGTGCTTGGTGTCTTGTAATATGTTTCAGACAGAAAATTGCTCAATAAAAATGCAACTCTACTTTTCTTAGCTGTGCTCTAGACCATGGCTTTTTTGGTTAGTATTTGAGTTCTGTTTGTTTGTTTGTTTTTGGCCACGCCACAAGGCTTGTGGGATCTTAGTTCCCCCACCAGGGATCGAACCCAGGTCCCTGACAGTGAAAGCACCGAGTCCTAACCATTGGACCACCAGGGAATTCCCTGTTTGTGGTTTTTGTTTGGGTTCTGCAGGGGGTAAATCCAATCCATCTGTTTGGAATTGGGGAATGAAGAAGTTCAGTGAGTGACAGTGGGGAGCATAGATATATGTCTTTGCAATAAAATACCATTTACTGAGCTATGTGCACAATGAGCACTGCATTAGGGCCCTTTTGAAACATTTTCCCCTCTGAAACATTTTCCCCTCCAACAGATATGCAAGGCACATATTATTATTGCATTTTAACCAATGGGGAGACTGTCAGTCAGAGAGCATCAGACACTCTCCAGGCTTTGGAATATAACTGGATATGTCTGAATCCAGAAGACGTGATTTTTCTGATAATAGTCAGACTCATTTTGGAATTGCCAGGGTCTGTCCTCCAGTCCCTTTTCCCCTTGGATTCCCTTTTCCTAATTCCCAGTGCTCAGTGACAAGTCCTAGTGTGATCCTCTAGTACACTGAAGATTGATCTGATAGCAATCACTTATACTACTGCATTGCTGATGTTGTTTCTATTTTGGAATGCATTTCAGAAATGGGGTTTTGGAGACTAGATTCATGAAGAAGAGCTAACTGTTCCCAGAGGGCCTTACAGAAGTCTGAAGATGCTGGAATAAGGTTTGCCAGCATTGCTGCTTACAGAGTTTTGGTGGACAAAAATGAGGCCAAACAAGATAGAACCCTGCAAAGGGACCATGGTGCCCCTCCTAGATCCCCTATATTGAGCTGGTGTACCATCTTCCCAGCTTCCCTGAATGTTGGCTGCTAATGTTTCATAGCTGGAAAATTGTCCTGGGCTGAGGGAAGATACCTGGCCTGAAGAGCTATGGAAGTGACTAACATGACAAAGTGAGAGAGTGGCATGGACATATATACACTACCAAACGTAAAATAGATAGCTGGTGGGAAGCAGCCGCATAGCACAGGGAGATCAGCTCGGTGGTTTGTGACCACCTCGAGGGGTGGTTAGGGAGGGTGGGAGGGAGGGAGATGCAAGAGGGAAGAGATATGGGAACATATGTATATGTATAACTGATTCACTTTGTTATAAAGCAGAAACTAACACACCATTGTAAAGCAATTATACTCCAATAAAGATGTTAAAAAAAAAAGTAGCCCCTCTGTAGATCAGGATAAGGCCAGACTAACTACACCTGAGCCTCTTCCTGTTCTCTTTGTTTCTCAAGGTCTTCAGCTGTGAAATAGGAATAATAATAGTGCCTACCTCCTAGGATTTTAGTGAGGATTAAATGAGACAATATATGTGTATCACTCAGGGTTCGATCAGAGAAGCAGAACTGCTGTAAGTCACATTGAAAACAAAATTATTATAAGGATTGGACTTTGCAATTGTAGAAACTGGTGGTGGAATCTATGCCAGTCTGTTGTCTCTTCATCTGATGTTAAGCTTAAAGTAGCTTTATTTTTTTCCCCAAGTTTTATAGAGATTCAATTGACATGTAGCGTTGTATTCGTTTATAAAGTAGCTTTAGGTTAAGCAGGTCAGCAGTAAGCTAGGAAAAGTGGGTGTGATTGAGAACAAAGACAAACTGGAGCCCATGAGAATGAACTGGGACCCATGTCTGTCTCTCCCCACCTGCAAACTCAGTGCCATGGCCGACATGCAGGAGAAGCTGGTGCCCATCACCAACACGTCACGGATGCCTGTGGAGAAGCTGAAGGAGGAAACAGAGCAAGAGTTGGAGGAACTGACAATGACCACATGAGCCAGCTGTCATAGTGCCTGGTGCCTCATCCTGACCTTCGAAGCGTAAAAAATATGGTGGCTGCTTCACTTCCACATTTCAAGTCTCATGCAGAATTTCTCTTGTGACTACACTGACCTGGAACCACTCAGGGAAGGGAATTCTGGGAGATGTAGCTCCAGCTCAGCTATGTGGTCATAGTGCAAAGCCTACAAAGCCCCCGCAGCGTGTTAAAGACTGGGCGTGTAGTATGATAATAAATATTAACTATCGGTGTGGCTGAATTATGAGGAGAAACAGGCAGAGGGTTTCTGGTCTGAGAAAACCAGGAAGAAGGGTATCGGTCCCCAAGGATCCACCGGAGGTGCACGTTTGAGGTGGAGGGTGTTACTCTGCGAGGTGGAAATCTTTCTGCTTCTTGATGTCATAGTTGCCGACACTGTCCCCAGCTGGCAAGTTGGACCTCCATCATCTTGCGGCATATCAGAGCACTCTCCCCCTCCTGATGCACAAAGGCCTTCCGTCTTAGCCCCTCTTGAGCACCTTTTCTTCTGAGAAGAGGCTGACTGTAGCCATAGGAACTCAGCTCAAAGGGGGAACTCTTGTGTTTTGCACGACAGGTGCCTCAGCCTCTGGAGTTCTGGCTTACTTGCTTGTGTGACGTCAGTAACTCAGACTGTCTACCCAATCAGAGCACCCTCTGCCTCAGTAACACCCACCCCTCCCCATGCTGTCTCATAAGACTCCTAATGATGTTAGGAGAATGGTGGGCTTTCTCCAAGAGACCCCAACCATGCTCTCTGGGGAGCCCTGTTGACACTCCAAGCACTCCCGTGAAGCACTGACTGGTCTTCACGTATGAACTGAAAGTAAACAAGAGTGAAGAATCTGTAAAAAGCCCTCCATGTATCCCCTCCATGCCTCAGTTTATTTGTATGGAAGATAAGGTTGTCAACCACCTTCCTCAAAAGGATATTCTGAGGTTTCACACTGGAGACTTGACATTTATTAACCAGGGTCATATGAAAGCCCTGATTTAATCTCCAGAAAAATGCTTTGTGTTTCAGTCTTAGGGACCATATAAGCATAAAGAATTTTGCCCATAGCTCTTGAAGAAGGCTGCAGTCAGTCAACAGCGGCGTGGGCCAATCCTTGGCATGTTCTGTTTATAGCTGTGTCCACTCAAGTGGAGAATCAGAGGAGATCAGTGTATACTAGGCCAGTTTATTAACTATTAACTGTTCACATACTGAACAAAGATATTCCAAAAATATTTATCATAGAATAGAATAGAATCCTTCTAGTCAACAGGTTACAATTGGGCAACAGCCTCTTAATAGGATAATACCACTCTTGGCGGGCAACAGTAAATATTGTTGAGCCTTCTGTGTGCCAGCCACTACACTATACACTCATATAAATATCTCCTTTAGTTTTCTCAATAATTCTTCCAGGTGGGTATTATTATCTTTGAGGCTAAGAAAGGTCTAGTAATTTGTCCAAGGCCACAAGCTAGGAAGGAACTAAATCAGGGTTCTAACCTAAGTTGTATTTTAAAAAAATCCATGTTCTTCTCACTGTATTATCAAACACCAATAGTTGCCTTCTGGGTCAACAGCTATATTATTAAGCACTTACTATTTATGCTCTTTTTGCGATGAAGTGGTAATATAGGTAAATTAAAGATAAAACAATCTTTTAAGGACTATAGCTATCATATTTTAGAGTGCACATTATGAGTTCTTATTAGCATAATATATTAATTAACCATATTAATATAATATAATTAAATTATTAGTATACCTAGACTTATAAAAAAGCAAATAATGTCACTATTCTTGTGCATTTGTGAAACAGATTATACTCCTTGAAAGAAAGATTGTGTGGGAATTCCCTGGCAGTTCAGTGGTTAGGACTCTGCTTTCACCACCGAGGGTGAGGGTTCAATCCCGGGTCAGGGAATTAAGATCCTGTAAGCCTCGCGGCACAGCCAAAAAGAAAAAAAGAAAAAAGATTGTTTAAGTGGAAAACTAGTAACAGCTGAATTCTTGTGAAGAAGAGGCCAAATACATCCAGTTCTGGGAAGGAAGCTCCAAGGAACTGAAGAATACAAGTGTTAAGGAGAAACCAGAAGCATGATTTAAAAAAACTTACTTGTGCGGTAAAATCATGGTACTTCAGGTCACTCCATTTCTGCTGTTTGGTCAGGAGTGTAATGTCTATTTCTCCAAGAGTAAATCATCACCAAAAATCCCTCATTGCTTCTTGTCTGCGGTATGTTGAACAGGTGACTTTCCAAAAGTAGTCTATTTGCTGTAATTATCCAAATTTCAAATTAGAAACACAATAAAAATCCTTTTGTGTTCAGCGTGGAAAGAAGACATTAGTAAGCAAATGAGCATGCATTTCACTCACATCAACAGTCAGCTGAGTAAGCTGAGCTTACTCAATACATTTTACTTTTAACATCACTCATAACTTGAGATTTAAAAATAATTAAGTGCAAACAATTCCCAGTCTTTTTCCCTATTCCCCCACCCAACCTGAGGTGTGTCTAAAAGCAATACAGATGGAAAGGGGTAGGTGTACAAAGGGCCTTGTGGAGCCATGTCAGCAAGTGCTTTTTAAGTTGTTTTTCTGGAGGTGGTGATGAATCTGCCTCACTTAGTGACAGGGACTGGAACTGCATTCCCTGCCAAGGACAGAACAAAATCCAATCTCTAGTCCAGGTTCTGAATTTGATCTCTAACCTGGTGGGCTTTGCTGACTGATTTAACATGCTACAGGCAGACGTCATGGTCGTCTATTGCCATGACACGGATGTGCTAATAGATTGTGTGCTGGTCATGACAGATCGGGCTGGGGATTTTCCTGATGATGTCAATACTCATGGTACTCCAAACTTACCACAAAGATAGTGATTTCCTTCTCCAAGGTAATCCAGCCTGGCATTCTACCCTCAAGGAGTTTAGGGCCTATTCACTGAAATAAATGTAAAAAAATTACCACCAGTCAAGCAAGAAGTGATAGATGCCAGCTAAGTGGTTCTGGTCAGGGTTATGCAGCTTCAGAGGTGCTGAGCTTGGTCTGGGGCCACTGGACTTGCTGGGCTTGCTTCTGTAGATCCTGGGAAGCCACTAGAGGGTTTTGAGCATGGAGGCAACAGGATCAAAACGATGCTGTAGGAAGATGATTCTGGCTTTGAGGCTGACTGAAAAAAACCCCACTAGTCTTGTAGGTGGCACAAACTGGAGCTGTGATGTGATTCTCATCCAACAGTGATTGCTGTAATTTTTCTTTCTTTTAAAACTCCCTGAACCAATATTGAAATTTTCCAAGAATATTTTTAGAATCTCTTCTCTTAAAACTGGTTCCTTGGGACTTCCCTAGTGGTCCAGTGGTAAAGAATCCACCTTCCAATGCAGGGGATGCGGGTTCCATCCCTGGTTGGGGAACTAAGATCCCACATGCCGTAGGGCAACTAAGCCCGCGTGCCACAACTACTGAGCTCGCGTGCCTCAATAAGAGAACCCATGTGCCACAAACTACAGAGCCCACGTGCTCTGGAGCTCATGTGCCACAACTAAAGAGCCCACACGCCTTGGAGCCCGCATGCCACAACTAGAGAGAAGCCTGCGTGCCCCGGCTAAGACCCAACACAGCCAAAGAAAGAAAGAAAGAAACAAACAAACAAAAAACTAGCTCCTTTACAGTTTTCTCCAGGGAGCTAAAGAGAACGTTTACTTAGGAAATGACTTTGGTGATTCATCCTAAATGTAGAAGGGGAAGCTGTGGTGGAGGGCCCTGGTTGGCATTTCCTTCCTCCAAGGGCCGGCACTAAAGAAGTGATTGGAGGTCCTTGCAAGGTGTCTCTCATTTCAGTCCCACGGCTGCTTGCTCTTGACTTCCTTGTCTTTGAGAAAGCACGTTAGCAAAAATAAATGAGAATATAGATGACCTGAATGCTTTAAGCATTTATTTAGTAGACACATATTGAGATTTACAGACTGCAGACATAGCTTTTCTTTTTTTGCCAGCATCCATTGAACATTAGTAAGATTACTCCTCCCATGTTAGAGAAAAAAAATCCAATTAATTCCTCAAAGCAGGAACCAGATGGACCATATTTTCTGAAAATGGTTTTAATCACACACATACACACACACACACGAAATAAAAAATCTGAAAGGGAAATCAAAACTGTAATTACGGAGTATTTTTAAATGAATGAAAATATGGTCAAAGCTGGACTCAGGAAAAGTTGTTGCCCTGGATGAGTTTTTACCTTAATAAAGAATGAAAATAAATGAACTAATAAGCACATTTTCAAAGAGCTGGTTTAAAAGGAGTAGTAGACAAAGAAAAATACTGCCATGCATAGAAAAACATGGGGTCAGGTGAGTAACCTGAGAACCTGAGTAAATGAGGCCAGTATAGGAAATCTAAAGATGACCCATCATTTTTCTTGGACATAGGTATTTTCCTTTTCCAGGGTGTATGTTCAGTACTTCAGTATATCCTAACTTCCATTAAGACATGGAAGATGTTTAATAGCTGTTTAAACTTGATGATGAGATGATAAAAAAAAGATCTGCCACTTTCTCATTTTTAAAAAGGAACTGTAAAATAAATTGCTATTAACTTGCTAAAATTTCAAGGTACCATTAACAGTTTCTATTACCCACAGGAAGACTGAGGAGTATTTAAAACTCCTTATTGGAAGCTAAGGAAAAAATATATTCCAAGGGTCAAAAACACCAGGTGTTGTACAAAGCACACAACAGAATGGCAACTGAGAAAAATCTAAGAGATCGTTACAGGATGTCATCAAACTGTCGTTGCAGGATGTCATTTTTTGTCCGAGTTGTTTGTAAGGGTTTTTGTTCTGTGATAAATCTGTGGAGTGCAACTGCTCACTCAGTTTCCTGGGGATGCTATTTTGGGTGATGCTGAACTTTCTTTTATTCTCAGATTTATACCACCAGCCTACGCCCTGCTGGTCAGTATTTGCTAAAGTTATCAGAACATGAAAAAGCCACTATTCCTTGTGAGTTTTTCATCCCTTGGGGACACAGATCCCACTTTCTTCTACTCCCTGCTGACTTAGATTCCAGAGTAGACTATCTTTTAGCCTTCATTTTTTACTATGATTGCTCACTTTTGTCCTTTGCAATACCTCATAGGTATCTTAGTGATATTGTAGGAAGAAAGGGGCTATTAGGTGGACCTGATATTATATAAGAATTCTCCACTGAAGAATTTTCCAAACTATATTCCTTGGAATGTTCTAGTTGATTCTAATAGGTATTCCATAGTTCTAGATCACTTTATTTAAACCTAAGTTTCTATTTGAGCACACAACACTTTTTCACAGCTACCTGGGCCTGTCTGTAGGCTGGGGCTGACAGTAGGTTTCCTTCCTGGCTCTTTTGTCCTTGGAGCAGCCAGTGATCTGGACCAGCTTTTGGACTTCCATGGTGCTTTTTTTTTTTTTTTTTTTTTTTTGCCTTTTAGCAATACTCAGCACCAGGCTATTTACATGTGTTGTGATCTTCCCACTGATTTTATTTTTCTTTCTTTAATAGCAAAAAGGACAAACTCTAATAAGTTCCTACCATCTTTCAATATCTAATACAGATGCTGGACTCTTCATCCTGATGGGTGTGTGTGTGTGTGTGTGGTATAGAGCTGTCGTGGGGGCAGTCTGTGAAATCAATCCTACTGGTAGCCAGCTGGACATCTATATATGGGCTTTCTTTGCAGCCCCACTGCCCATGTTAGAGGTGCCTCAGATGTCTGCTAGTGATGGGAGGGTGAAAGAAGTTCTATTCTTCACCCCCTGGAGCCCTGAGGAAGGTTCAATCAGTTCTTCATTTCAAATTCACTATGATGGAATCCAATCCTATAGCACTGGTGGTGAAGTGCTGGGCACAGCGCCTGTGGTTTAGCTAGATGTGTGCCATCCCTTAGCTGGAGGCAGGGGGAGGTAAGGGCATGCAAGGCTGTTCCCTCACACTGTGAAGAATATCCCCAGGCCCCCTTTTTCTTCTTCATATTAGCACTTTCCCCTCCTTTCCTGTCCCCTCACCTGGGTCTATCTCCTGAGGTCTTCATCTCATCCCTATTCCAAAACTGTGGTCATTCTTCCAGCCATTTCTTGAGTTGTGGAAACCTTCAAGACTTTGGTAGGTCGAGATTGGTTCAAGATGGTGGAGTAGGACATGTGCTTACTCCCTCTTATGAGAGCACCGGAATCACAACTAACTGCTGAACAATCATTGACAGGAAGACACTGGAACTCACCAAAAAAGATACCCCACATCCAAAGACAAAGGAGAAGCTGCAATGAGATGGTAGGAAGGGCTCAATCACAATAAAATCAAACCCCATAACCACTGGGTGGGTGACTCACAGACTGGAGAACACTTATACCACAGAAGTCCACCCACTGGAGTGAAGGTTCTGAGCACCATGTCAGGCTTCCCAACCTGGGTCTGGCAACAGGAGGAGGAATTCCCAGAGAATCAGACTTTGAAGGCTAGCAGAATTTGACTGCAGGACTTTGACAGAACTGGGGGAAACAGAGACTCCATTCTTAGAGGGCACAGACAAAGTAGTGTGCACATCAGGACCCGGGGGAAGGAGCAGTGACCCCATAGGAGACTGAACCAGACCTACCTGCTAGTGTTGGAGGGTCTCCTGCAGAGGTAGAGGGCGGCTGTGGCTCACCGTAGGGACAAGGACACTGGCAGCAGAAGTTCTGGGAAGTACTCCTTGGCGTGAGCCCTCCCAGAGTCCATTAGCCCCACCAAAGAGCATGGTGGGTGCTCTTTGGTGGGGCTAATGTGCTGGGTTGCCTCAGGCCTAACAACCAGCAGGGAGGGAACTCAGCCCCAACCATCAGCAGACAGGCGGATTAAAGTTTTACTGAGCTCTGTCCATCGGAGCACACCCAGCTCTACCCATCACCAGTCCCTTCCCATTAGGAAGCTTGCACAAGCCTCTTAGATAGCCTCATCCACCAGAGGGCAGACAGCAGAAGCAAGAAGAACTACAATCCTGCAGCCTGTGGAACAAAAACCACATTCACAGGAAGACAGACAAAATGAAAAGGCAGAGGACTCTGTACCAGATGAAGGAACAAGATAAAACCCCAGAAAATTAACTAAATGAAGTGGCAACCTTCCAGAAAAAGAATTCAGAATAATGATAGTGAAGATGATCCAGGACCTTGGAAAAGGAATGGAGGCAAAGATTGAGAAGATGCAAGAAATGTTTAACAAAGACCTAGAAGAATTAAAGAACAAACAGAGATGAACAATACAATAACTGAAATGAAAACTACACTAGAAGGAATCAATAGCAGAATAACTGAGGCAGAAGAATGGATAAGTGACCTGGAAGACAGAATGGTACAAATCACTGCTGTGGAACAGAATAAAGAAAAAAGAATGGAAAGAAATGAAGACAGCCTAAGAGACCTCTGGGACAACATTAAATGCAACAACATTCACATTATAGGGGTCCCAGAAGGAGAAGAGAGAGAGAAAGGACCTGAGAAACTATTTGAAGAGATTATAGTCGAAAACTTCCCTAACATGGGAGAGGAAATAGCCACCCAAGTCCAGGAAGTGCAGAGAGTCCCAGGCAGGATGAACCCTAGGAGAAACACCCCAAGACACATAGTAATCAAACTGACAAAAATTAAAGACAAAGAAAAATTATTAAAACAAGGGGAAAATGACAAATAACATACAAGGGAACTCCCATAAGGTTAAGAGCTGATTTCTCAGCAGAAACTCTACAAGCCAGAAGGGAGAGACACGATATATTTAAAGTAATGAAAGGAAAGAAACTACATCCAAGATTACTGTACCCGGCAAGGATCTCATTCAGATTCAACGGAGATATCAAAAGCTTTACAGATAAGCAAAAGCTAAGAGAATTCAGCACCACCAAACCAGCTCTACAACAAATGCTAAAGGAACTTCTTTAAGTAGGAAACACAAGAGAAGAAAAGGACCTACAAAAACAAACCCTAAACAATTAAGAAAATGGTAATAGGAACATACATATTGATAACAACCTTAAATGAATTAATCGCTCCAACCAAAAGACACAGGCTTACTGAATGGATACAAAAACAAGACCCATATATATGCTGTCTACAAGAAACCCATTTCAGACCTAGGGACACATACAGAATGAAAGTGAGGGGATGGAAAAAGATATTCCATGCAAATGGAAATCAAAAGAAAGCTGGAGTAGCAATTCTCATATCAGATAAAATGGACTTTAAAATAAAGAATGTTACAAGAGACAAGGAAGGACACTACATAATGATGAAGGTATCAATCCAAGAAGAAGATATAACAATTATAAATATATATGCACCCAACATAGGAGCACCACAATACATAAGGCAAATGCTAACAGCTATAAAAAAGGAAATCAACAGTAACACAATAATAGTGTGGGACTTTAACGCCTCACTTACAGCAATGGACAGATTATCCTAAATGAAAATAAATAAGGAAACACAAGCTTTAAATGACACAATAGACCAGATAGATTTAATTGATATTTATAGGACATTCCTTCTGAAAACAGCAGATTACACTTTCTTCTCAAGTGCACACGGAACATTCTCCAGGATAGATCACATCTTGGGTCACAAATCAAGCCTCGGTAAATTAAAGAAAATTGAAATCATTATCAGTCATCTTTTCTGACCACAACACTATGAGATTAGAAATAAATTACAGGGAAAAAACTGTAACAACCACAAACACATGGAGCCTAAACAATACGTTACTAAATAACCAAGAGATCACTGAAGAAATCAAAGAGGAGATAAAAAAAATACCTAGAGACAAATGATAGCGAAAATACGATGATCCAAAACCTATGGGATTCAGCAAAAGCAATTCTAAGAAGGAAGTTTATAGCAATACAATCCTACCTCAAGAAACAAGAACAATCTGAAATAAACAATCTAACCTTGCACTTAAAGGAACTAGAGAAAGAAGAACAAACAAAACCCGAAGTTAGCAGAAGGAAAGAAATCATAAAGATCAGAGCAGAAATAAATGAAATAGAAACAAAGAAAATAAGAGTAAATATCAATAAAACTAAAAGCTGGTTCTTTGAGAAGATAAACAAAATTGATAAACCATTAGCTAGACTCTTCAAGAAAAAAACTGAAAGCATTTCCTCTAAGATCAGGAACAACATAAGGATGTCCACTCTTGCCACTATTATTCAACATAGCTTTGGAATTCCTAGCCATGGCAATCAGAGAAGAAAAAGAAATAAAAGGAATACAAATTGGAAAAAGAAGAAGTAAAACTGTCACTGTTTGCAAATGACATGATACTATACATAGAGAGTCCTAAAGATGCCACCAGAAAACTACTAGAGCTAATCAATGAATTTGGTAAAGTAGCAGGATACAAAATTAATGCACAGAAATCTCTTGCATTCTTATACACTAACAATGAAAGAACAGAAAGAGAAATTAATGAAACAATCCCATTCACCACTGCAACAAAGAGAACCTAGGAATAAACCTACCTAAGGAGGTAAAAGACCTGTACTCAGAAAAGTATAAGACACTGATGAAAGAAATCGAAGATGGCACAAACAGATGGAGAGATATACCATGTTCTTGCATTGGAAGAATCAATATTGTGAAAATGACTATACTACCCAAAGCAATCTACAGGTTCAGTGCAATCCCTATCATATTACCAATGGCATTTTTTACAGAACTAGAACAAAGAAATATTAAAATTTGTATGGAGACAGAAAAGACCCTGAATAGCCAAAGCAATCTTGAGGGAAAAAAATGGGGCTGGAGGAATCAGACTCCCTGACTTCAGACTACATGACAAAGCTACAGTAATCAAGACAATATGGTACTGGCACAAAAACAGAGATATAGATCAATGGAACAGGATAGAAAGCCCAGAGATAAACCCAGGCACCTATGGTCAACTAATCTATGACAAAGGAGGCAAGGATATACAGTGGAGAAAAGACAGTCTCTTCAATAAGTGGTGCTGGGAAAAATGGATAGCTACATGTATAAGAATGAAATCAGAGCACTCCCTAACATCATACACAAAAATAAACTCAAAATGGATTAAAGACCTAAATGTAAGGCCAGACACTATAAAACTCTTAGAGGAAAACATAGGAAGAACACTCTTTGACATAAATCACAGCAAGATCTTTTTTTGACCCACCTCGTAGAGTAATGGAAAAAACAAACAAATGAGAATTAATGAAACTTAAAAGCTTTTGCACAGCAAAGGAAACTATTTATAAGATGAAAAGATAACCCTCAGAATGGCAGAAAACATTTGCAAATGAATCAACAAAGAATTAACCTCCAAAATATATAAATAGCCCATGAAGCTCAATGTTAAAAAAACAAACAACCCAATCAAAAAATGGACAGAAAACCCAAATAGACATTTCTCCAAAGAAGACATACAGATGGCCAAGAAGCCCATGAAAAGCTGCAAAACGTCACTAATTATTAGAGAAACGCAAATCAAAACTACAATGAGGTTATCACCTCACACCAGTTAGAATGGGCATCATCAGAAAATCTACAAACAGCAAATGCTGGAGAGGGTGTGGAGAAAAGGGAACCCTCTTGCACTGTTAGTGGGAATGTAAATTGACATAGCCACTATGGAGAACAGTATGGAGGTTCCTTAAAAAACTAAAAATAGAATTCCCATATGATCCAGCAATCCCATTACTGGGCATATACCCAGAGAAAAACATAATTCAAGAAGATACATGCACCCCAATGTTCACTGCAGCACTATTTACAATAGCCAGGTCATGGAAGCAACCTAAATTCCTGTCAACAGGCGAATGGATAAAGAAGATGTGGTACATATATACAATGGAATATTACTCAGCCATGAAAAGGAACGAAATTGGGTCATTTGTAGAGACGTGGATGGACCTAGAGACTGTCATACAGAGTGAAGTAAGTCAGAAAAACAATATCATATGTTAATGCACATATGTGGAATCTAGAAAAATGGTACAGAAGGAAGTGGTTTGCAAGGCAGAAATAGAGACACAGATGTAGAGAAGAAACATACGGACACCAACGGGGGAAAGTTGGGGGGAGTGGGATGAACTGGGAGATTGGGATTGACATATATAGGCTAATATGTATAAAATAGATAACTAATAAGAACCTGCTGTATAAAGATAAAAAAAAAACTCTGGTAGGTCATAGCAATCTTTGTGCTTGCCATTTCCGCAGACAGGCAGGAGGAGAAACAGAGTGATGGCTCCTAAAATCTGTGTGTGTGTGTGTGTGTGTGTGTGTGTGTGTGTGTGTGTGTGTGAGCATCCATGGCAATCTGTGCTGTAAGGAACATCTTGTTTTTTCTCTGATTATCTGCATGACTCCAGATCTTTAAGGAGCATGAGACATCTTGCATTTGGAGGGTTAACCTCCTGCCAGTACTTGATGGGCCACTTAACTTATGGGCCACATTGTGCAGAAAGTTCTTTTTCTCCTTTCTAACGCTGGCTCAAATTACAAAGTCCCTGTTCCAGTTATCTATTTTTGTGTAACAAATTACTCCCAAACTTAGTGACTTAAAAAACATATTTATCTTGCTCATAAATCTTACACTTGGGCATGGCTCAGCCAGATGATTGCTACTCTGTGATGTCTGGGTTGTTCTCAGCTGCAGAAATGTGTGGTCTCACACTGGTTTCTCTCCAGCATTGCGGCCTCAGCGTAGATAAACTTACATGGCAGCTCAGGGTTCCAGAGGGGAGTGTTCCAAGAGATCAAGGCAGAAGCTTCAGGGAGTTTTTTCACCTAGCCACAGACGTCATGGAGAATCACTTCTGCTGTAGTCTACTGGCCACGTAAGACCAGCACAGACTCAATGTGGGAGGGGCCTAAACAAAGTCAAGAATGTCAGGAAGCAGGGATCATTGAGGGGATCACCTTGGAGCCTGGCTACTGTAGCCTCCTTCTGTTCAACTCTGAAAGGAAAACTGATTTTTTAAAATGCAGATTAAATTTGCATAGGATGTAACAAAACTGTACCCAAAAGCTTCAGTGGATATTCCACCAGAAAGAAGAGATCAGGACACGTGTTTTCTATGCTCTTTCCAGCCATTGTGTTGTCTTTATTAAATGGAATATTGAATTAGAGGCAAAGAGTGTTTGTATTCTGGCGTTCCATTTTATGGAATGGCAGTCATGTTATCCACCCTGGCTCTCGAAGAATCCATCTTGATTCTGTACACTCAGTTTTGCATGTTGTATCAGAGAGGGAGGAAATTCTGGATCCTGGCTTTAAAAAGAGAGTAAGGCATCCAAACTACTGTGAAACCAGCAGCCATCCTGTCTCAGCTCCCAACTTCACACTGAGCAGTAACAAGAGAAATAAACGGAGACTAATGATGCTTTGGTTTAGGAAATAATGCTTACATGCACAGGATGCATCCACTTAAGTCTTTTAAAAACCAATTGTTCTAATGATTTTATTGCTCCGTAACAAAATAAACCAAACCGACATTAATTCGAAGGTCATTGTGAATTGAAGTTTAACTGCATTAATGACTGATAAGATGCAAGTTTGAGTGCTAGGAGGATGCTTGAGGAGGAAGGCATCACAGTATATTGCATTCTTGTAAACATTAGTACAAATACAGAGTAATAGAGATTTCCTCTAGTTGATGCTCAATAGGCCCCAAGTCGCTCTGCTTTCAGAGGGATGAAGCATCAAGGATTATTTTCCACTTTATATCTGCTGGGGCATAATATTCTGCCCTAAAGAAGAATGGATTCCTATTTGGCTACTTTTCTCCTAAGATGCTGTTTTTGGTTCTCCTCCATGTTTCTGGTTCCCTGCAAGGTGGGCTCAAACTCTCTTCAAAAGGGAGTCCTACAGGATGGCAGGAGGGGAAACCGTCCCCAGACAGGATGTCAAATGAAGATGAAGCACTCACGGAGACTTTTTTCCACATTCACTTCCCCAGCTCCATCTCCTTGGGGAGAGGACTTCATAATTGAAAGGGCTGTATAATCATCAATAACAAAGCGCTCTTTGCCCCACCTTACCCCACTGGGCCCACTGTTTCCTTCCATGCCTCGTATCCTGCCTCCGTCACCTTTGTCAGTTACTAGAGCAGCAGGAGGGGCTGCCTGACAGCAATTTGGGGGCAGATCAGGTCTTCACAGTTGGTGCCACATCAACTTACCCCTCACGTCTAACGCACGCCACCAGGACTTATTCGGAGGCCAGAGAGACCGCTCGATCACAGTGAGGGGGGCTTGTGGGGAGTACTGGGGGGGCTAGGAAGTAGGGCTTCCTGATGCTCTGCAGAGAGACTGCTGGGGGCTCAGATGTGATGATGCTGATTGGTTGGTACTGGGGACAAAGGTCTGGAACCAGAATCACACTTGGCTACGTGGATCTGAGCCTCATCTGGGGCCCCTCCACAGACTGGAGCATCCTCCAGAGGGTTAATGGACACCACATGGACAGGGAGGGAGCTGAGTCCTGGGGGACGGCGGTGGTTACCGCCTGCTGGGTACTGCACTTGGCTCTGCTGGCCGACTCTCTCAGCCTCACCCCCATCTCTGGGCAGCCTGGATGTGCTGTGGGATGAGCCTCCTGCCTCGTGGCTGTTCCCCCCCAGTCTCAGATTCTTGAGTCTTGTCTCACTGTTTCCTGGGTGGCGGGTCAGCGCGGCAGCCCCTCTGGGTTAACACAGTGTGAGGTGAGGCATCACCGCAGTTTGCCGACTGCAAAAGGAGGAGGGGCCAGTGATCAGATGTTTTCTAGAACGTCGAAGGGGACCAGACCTCTCTTCTTTCCACTGAGGACTCTGATAAAGCCGTCTTGTTCTTCTTCAGAAGTCACACAGATCTGCAAAAAAGGAAGAAAAAAAGAAACATGTCAATGGGAAAGAAGCTAGAACCTGCGGCTTGAATCACCACTGGTTGAAGTTAGTGGAACAGCAAATTGGAAAAGGGAGACTGGTTTAGGGAAGTCGTGGCTCGGTGAGAAAAATATTCGGTAAGAAATTAAGCAGCACCCTGGGTTTGGAACTAGGTCCAGGCGTTGAATGTTTTCTGAGCTTCAGCTTTATGAATGAGTATCAGTAAAGCAGGACTGATGATTCTGTGTCCCCCTGAAGAGTCCCTATGAGGACAGAATGAGATAATGCTTATCACAGAGCCTAGCCCGTGGCACGCAATATAGTATTTTAAAATCCAAAATAATGGCTACCGTTGAGCAGGCTCCTGTCATATGCCTGGAAGTTTATATGTATAATGTCAGGAAGTCAAAGGAAGCTATTTCATTCTTGGTCACAAGAAAATAGATGCTATCATCTTGCATATTAAAGAGTAAGACCACCTATGCTGGACTTACAAAAGGAGGTGGTTAAAATCCATTTGGGTATTTTGTCATTCACCACTAACAGGCCATTGAAGGGTGTGTAAGGGTGGCCGTGGCCAGCTGTAAATGAGAAGCGGTTCTGAAGGGCTGTCAGTGTGCTGTGAGTTTCTCCTGCGGAACCTGCTTCCAAGGGTGGTGAGTTTTGTCTTTGGTTGGACTGCCTAGAAACAGAGCCTGAGACAGGAATCCCTGTACAAGTGACTTGCTGTGGGAGTGCTCTCGGGAGGTGGGACGTGAGGAAAGCAGGATGGGGCAGGAGAAGGAGCTAGGCAAGGGTGTGGTCTCAGCTGGAGGGTGAACCTCAGCCTGATCCCACAGCGGGCGCCGGAGCGTTAACTGTGTCATAGGATTGACCCACTTTCCAGCAAGGGGTCTGGCATTTTGGACCCCACATTGGTCCTCGGTCACTGGCTGCTGACCTGCGGAGTGAGAGGCGTAACTCTGGTGAGGCAGCTCTTGTTCCACCAAGGGGTATTCACTGGAGAAGGGGCAGCTATGAGTTATTAGTCGCTGACATAGCAACTGGAAGATGGGTGCACACACCTAGTGAAGGGGATGTAGGCAGGGCACCAACAGGAACCAACAGCGCGGGTTCTTCTTTTACACAGAATAAGGAGCTGTTTGATTAAGTATTAGTATACTTAAAGAGCTTGATTTGTGACTCCTGAGGCTTGAGGCACACAATGGACTGGTATCTGATTCATGTTTCAGAAATCTACCACCTGCCAGTTAAGTGCCCCTCTTGGCTCAGTTCCATTTTAGTCCCATCTGGCTAAAGTCCTTCAGTCTAACCCACTTCCGGGAGCGCATATGCTAATAATGTCTAAGGTTTCCCCCTGCATTGCCTCCAAGCTCATTAACATTTAAATATGCTGCCACTTATAGCAGAAGAACAGTCATTTTATTTAAAAAGATTTCTTGCCTAGCATTCTTAGACTCAGACTTCCCCTCAAAATACCTGTGAAAAGATAGGGAGTTGGAGGTGGGGAAGAAATGTCAAAATACTGAACGCCCAGACTGACAGCCATTCCAGAAGCTGAAATTTCCATAAGACCTTTGGAGCTGAGCTCAACTGATGACAGAAGCAAGTTGTGCTGCTGGACCAAGGATAAATCTACCAGCCTAAAAGATGACACAGACCTTGTTGGTTGATAGCAACAGTCATTACTGCCCCCTTGCCATGCAGCAGAGTCCGGACTTTTGTTCTGTTGTCTATCCTTAACCCTGCCTTACCTCAGGTAAATCCTAATTGGTCCGAGCCTGTTTCTATCCTCCTTGCTAATGATTCTTAGTGGTTCCCATGGAACTCAGTTCCAGCCAATGAAACAGGATGGAATATCTGCTTGGAAACTTCTGGGAAGGGTTGCTTTCCTCTTAAAAGAGATGCACTAGGAAGAAAATCTGTTTCTTTTTCTTGCAAGGATTCCTGGAGTGGCTGCAGCCATCTGTGACCACTAGGGGAGGTGGCTAACATTTCAAGCATAGCAGAACAGAGGGGTGGAGGAATCTAGATCCTTCCCTGATCATGGGATCAAGTTGCGGAATTACGAATATAAGAACTGCCCTGTATCCAGACATCTTATTATATGAGTAAAATATACCTTTTGCGGTTGACTCAATTGGAGTTTTGTGACTTGAGGTCTGTATTAGTTCACTTCTGCTGTCATAAATTACCAGAAATTAGTGGCTTTCAACAACACAATCTATTATATCACAGTTCTCTAAATCCTATGTCTGGTGGGCTTGGCCAGTTTCCTCTGCTCTGGGTTTCACAAGGCCAATACCAGGGAGTCAGTAGGGTCCTATTCCTTTCTTTCTCTTCTATTTCTCTAGGAGAGAATCCAATTCCAGGCTCATTTAGGTTGTTGCCGAATTCAGTTACTTGCAGTTGTAGGACTGAGGTCCCTGTTTCCTTGCTGGCTGTCAGCCAAGGGTCATTCTCAGCTTCTAGAAGCCACCTGAATTCCCTGACTTGTGGCCCCTTCCTACAGCTTCAAATCCAACAAGGGTGGGTTGAGTCCTTCTCACACTTAATCTCACACTTTCTGACCTGCCCTTCTGCCTCATCCCTCTTCTGCCCTCTTTCGCTGCATCTCTCTTTCTCCAGCCAGCTACATTTCACTGCTTTTAAGGGCACAAATGATTAGATTTGGCCAATGTAGACAATCCAGGCCATCTCCCTGTCATGTGGTCCATAACCTGCAATATAATCACATCTGCAAATTTGCTTTTACATAGGAAACAAATCCGAACAAATCTGGATTTGTTTCCTATGGTGGCTATAACAAATTACCATAAATTTTGTAGATTAAAACAACACAAATTTATTATCTTGCAGTCTTGGAGATCAGAGTCCCCAAATCAGGGTGTCATTAGGTCTGTGTTCCTTCCAGAGGCTCTAAGAGAGAATCTGTTTCCTTACCTTCAGCTTCTAGAGGGCACCTGCATTCCTTGGCTCATGGTCCCTTCCTGCATCTTCAAAGCCAGCAGCACAGCATCTTCAAATCCCTCTCTTTCTTCCTCTCTACTTCTACTGTCACATCTCCTCTGACTCGGACCCTCCTGTCTGCCTCTTATAAGGACCCCTGTGATTACATTAGGTTTATGTGGGAACCTACTTAACTTAAAGAAAACCTGCTGTAGAGGAAAGTGGGCTGATTGAGAAGAAAATACTACAAGGAAATAAACACTAAATTAAGATCAATGTTAGAAGTGATGAAAGCCTGAATCAAACTTCAGAAAATTAAAGTGAAGTGTGGGACTATCTTGAAACATTCTCCTAGGAAGAAGTGAAGTGATAAAGTGGGAAGCAATAAAGAGATTAAAACCATAAGGGAAATACGATAAAACAGAGAGGATTCAACTGAAGCATTATTAAGTTCCTGAAGGAAGAAGCATTAAGATAAAAAAGCAAAGGACCAACTGGGGGAAACGTTGGCCACACGATAGATCAGGTGTAAATATTTTTAAAGGATAGAAAACTTTTTCAGTAGTGTAAGAAAACAAGAAAGTACATAAACAGATTATTCATAAAAGAAATACAAATGCCCAATACAAATGTGTTAGAATTTCAACCTCTCTAACCATCCAGGAAATGAGGATTAACATGAAATATTATTCACTTATCAAAACAACAGATATCATTTTGTATGATATACAAATATGTAAAAAATAGTAATGTTCGGTTCTGGCAAGGATGTGGTAACCTGAACATTCTCATAAACAGCTGATGTGGGTGTAAATTGGTACAAATGTTTGGGAGGCAATTTGGCAGTATGTATCAAGAACTGTAAAAATTGTTTATCTGTTTTCCTGGATATTCTAAAGCATATCCTAAAGAAGTAATCAGAGTTATAAAAAACAATTTAGGTTTAGAGGTGTTCATTGCAGTCATCCATAAGAGTTTTTAAAAAACTCTGAACATGCAATCATAGAGGAAAACGTAATACATTCTTGTTCACCTACACTAGGGGTTGGCAAAATTTTTCTGTAAAGGACTAAATAGGAAACATTTGCAGGCCACGTGGTCTCCACTGCAATGACTCAACCTAGTTGTTGCGGTGTGAAAGCAGCCGCAGGCAATGCAGACAATACATAGATAAATGAGTGCAGCAGTGTTCTTATAAACTTTATTTTAAAAACAGGGCCAGATTGATCCATTGGTTATAGTTTCCCAACCTCTATCTACATGATGATACGTTATACAACTGCTAAACCATGTTGTTTTTTTCTTTTTTTGCGGTACACAGGCCTCTCACTGTTGTGGCCTCTCCCATTGCGGAGCACAGGCTCCGGACGCGCAGGCTTAGCAGCCATGGCTCACGGGCCTAGCGGCTCCGCGACATGTGGGATCTTCCCGGACCGGGGCACGAACCCGTGTCCCCTGCATCGGCAGGCGGACTCTCAACCACTGCGCCACCAGGGAAGCCCAAACCATGTGTTTTGATAAACATTTAGTAACTAAGTTTAAAAAAAAGTTGGGAAACTAAATATAATATGATATCAAAATAAGAATTAGAAGAAAAGTCTGGTAGGAAATAACATGAAAGTATTTATGTCGATAGTCGCTTGACGGCTGAATTACCTGTGATCTTTATTTTCTTCTTTGTAATTTTTGAGGGTATTTTCCAAATTTTCTCCACAATAAAAGCATTTTAGTTTTATTAATCTAAAAATGATGGGGCTTCCCTGGTGGCGCAGTGGTTGAGAGTCCGCCTGCCGATGCAGGGGACATGGGTTCGTGCCCCAGTCTGGGAAGATCCCACATGCCACGGAGCAACTGGGCCCGTGAGCCATGGCCGCTGAGCCTGTGCGTCCGGAGCCTGTGCTCCGCAACGGGAGAGGCCACAGCAGTGAGAGGCCCGCATACCGAAAAAAAATAAATAAATAAAAAAATAAATAAATAAAAATGATGTATCCATTTTTCTTTAAAGCTTTTATAGAACACACGAATCAATTAAAATAGTTCTCTAGGGATGACAGAACTATGGATGAATTAAAACATAGTTTTATGGTGTTTAAGTTGATTTAATAAGGATAGTTTTTAAGTTTCAAAAATGAAGAAAACATACTTGTGTCAATGCAAACTCTAGGGGTGTTCACAACAAAAAGATAATTTAATTCTATTTGCAGCAAAAGTTCTGTGAAAAAATAATGTAATAATTGTGAGACAAATTAACTCCAGAGGCAGAAATTTAATCAAAGAGATGCATTACATTTGTTTCCAGGATCTAATTTCTTCTACTTCCCTGCTAATGACCATTTGTCTCTTTACATTTTTAGAGTTTAAATATCATGCTATTTTCTGATGTTTACTAGGTAATTTTAGGTGGCACTGGCCACTGTAGATGGATTTCCCATTTAGGCTTTTCTCTGAATGATGATGGCAGCATGACCCCGTTCAGCACCCACGGTGGTCAGGCACTGTGCTGGCGCTTTACACAGGTGATACATGTAACTCTCACCTCCATGTCAAGAGATAGATGCTACTATGACAATTTTACAGATGAGAACATTGACTTTCAGAGATGACTTTGTCAAAATCGCACAGGATATAGATCCATTTCTGTATGATACTGGAATCTGTGTTTTTCTACTACATTAGACTCCCCTCAATCAACAAGCATGTTTTGAACTTTTACACCTAAAATAATTTAAGACACTGAAGTGGAGACAAATTTAAAATTTTTTCTCAATAATAGATTTTTAAAATGGAATTTTCTTTCAGGGGGCTGATATTTTCCAAAAATTGGTACCCACATTGATGACAAAGATTGAAAATAGAGATTTGTATGGGAGTAAAGAGATCTCAGTGCCTTTTGTTGACCCACATGTAATTGGAAATAAAAATGCCTTCAGGGCTTCCCTGGTGGCGCAGTGGTTGAGAGTCCGCCTGCCGATGCAGGGGACACGGGTTCGTGCCCCGGTCCGGGAAGATCCCACATGCCACGGAGCAGCTAGGCCCGTGAGCCATGGCCGCTGAGCCTGCGCGTCCGGAGCCTGTGCTCCGCAACGGGAGAGGCCACAACAGTAAGAGGCCCGCGTACCACAAAAAAAAAAAAAAAAAAAAAAAGCCTTCAGTTGCCAAAGAACTGCTATAGGACTTAAAAGTGAGAAATGGAAATGAAGGTCATTCTCAAATTTTAGCTTTGATCGGAGCACCTGGGACGTCTGTAAAAAAAGGCTGATTCCCTGCCTTTGCCCTGCAAGTTTCTACTTCAGCAGGTGTAGGATGGAGTTAGAAATCTGCATTTTCAGGGACTTCCCTGGTGGCACAGTGGTTAAGAACCCGACTGCCAATGCAGGGGACACGGGTCCAAGCCCTGAACCGGGAGGGTCCCATGTGTCGTGGAGCAACTAAGCCCGTGCACCACCACTTCTGAGCCTGCGCTTTAGGGCCTGCAAGCCACAACTACTGAGCCCGCGGGCTGCAACTACTGAAGCCTGTGCGCCTAGAGCCCGTGCTCCACAACAAGAGAAGCCACCGCAATGAGAAGTCCGCACGCCGCAACGAAGAGTAGCCCCTGCTCGCCGCAACTAAAGAAAGCCTGTGCGCAGCAATGAAGACCCAACACAACCAAAAATAAAATGCATTAAAAAAAAAAAAAGAAATCTGCATTTTCAGCAAGCTCCCAGGTGATTCTGATTCACGTGGTGCAAAGACCACACCTTAGAAATACCAGGCTAGACAAGTATCAGGGTTATAGACTTTTCCTAAATAATTATGGGTAAATTCATGTGGTTCCAGGTTCAGGCCAAAATGCTGTGCTGTGTCTCGAGCGTGTCTAATTAAAGATGCTGGGTTGTTTGTCTCACCCCCACCCCGGCAAGTTGTCAGTTCAACCATGAGAGTGGAGAATGTGAGCTCATTCCCAGAAAAATTTTTTTTCGGGGGGAATACGGCCAAGGGATTGGTAGAAGTCTTTGAGCAGCTGTTCTGCTTCTGGAAATTGATCAACTTAAGCAAATTTTAACTTGCCTTCTGTTTTCACTGATTTGTATTTTAATAACATAAAACAATGTTTAATCTCAAATGGGGAAGCAAAAAATTATTCTGAGAAAAAAATGAAACAAGCTAGCAAAATTATGTAATAATGCTTTGCCAATAAAGATGAACATCCTTCCTGAATGTATTTCATTCAAAAGACTTTCCAGATTTTGTAACAGGAAGGATACAGTGGGAAATCTTGGAGAAGTTTGAAACACTGGTGTGGAATCCAGCTGGGAAATGTCCCGTTTGCTTTGTGGGATGTTTATGGCATTACAGATGGGGTCTCAAGTCTGATGAGGGTGATTCCATTGCCTGGAATCAAGAATGACTCAGTAGGGCTTCTGTATGAGCAAGAATTTGTTTCCAAGGGCCCTTCTGGTCCTAGGACACTTGCCCTGAGGACACTTGCTTCCCTGGGAACCAAACTATGCAAAAGGCACTTTACATTCTCAGTTTGTTCCACATTGTCCAGGGCACATGGCTCAGTGGAAGGCACTGACTTGAAGCTTGCAGACCTATCTTTAAGTTCCAGCCAGGCCACTTACCAAGTTTTTGCCCCTTGAGCAAGGCACATCACCTCTATGAACCTTTGTTTCCTCATTTATAGGGCATGTATAGAACTTCAAAAAAATGTAGGTATATAAGCTCTATAAATAATATATAATCTATATGTTTGGTTCCCAGGGAAGGCAAGTGAGCTTCCCAACATTTTGGTTTTGCATGTTTAGATCCTCCTACACTAATATCATTGGACTAAGAATATCTTTTCTCAAAGTGAATACTTCGCTTGTGACTCCACTCATTCAGACTTACATGTCCTGCTATTTGTCAAAATGAGTTACTCTGTTTTGGTCACACTTGGTATGTGTTTGTGTGCTTTACTCACCTGATTCTCTTTCAGTGTTATCTGCCCCTGTTCCTTACACCCAATGAAGGTTCTAACACATTTAAAAATCTTCTCATTTTGTTGTACTCTCTGAACAAAGTTGGCTGGAAAGAAGCCAATCCTGTCTTGAATTTTCCCCTGAAAGGAAAAAGGAGGCATGCATCCACAATTGTAGCATTCATTGTGATTATATTCACCAAATGACTTTTCTTAAAGAAATAGCAATACTTACTTTCCACCAGTCTTCATTGGAGTCCTCTAGGAGAGTAATCATGTCTCCTGGCCTAAAATGAAGAATGAATGAGTTGGGTGGGGAAGTAGAGGGGGTGAAAGAGAAAAAGATGGTCCTTTAAAGTCAGAAGTGGTAGCTTTTCACTTACACAAATAATCCTAAAATAAATAGGACTAAAATAAACATGACTTTTACCTGTTCTTCCCACCCATGAAAATAGATTTGTTAGACTGAAAGCAAGTGTAACTTCTGTGCTGTATTTTAAAAATAATCTTCAGCTTTATTTCTATATTATACATAGATGATCATCTTTGCATTGAAAAAAAACTCTAAAATTTGTAAGTCTAAAATATGAAAACTGGAGTTTTTTCAGATTCTGCCCCATAATCCTCCTCCCATTTTCCAGAAGTGACCACTGTGAGTGGTTTCCTGTGCCTCCTTCTGGACCCTTTTTCATGCACGGACATTTATGTAGAGATATAGATGTATTTGGCTGTTTCTTTTGTTTACTAATGACATCTGGAATGAGACATTATCTTTATTATCAGCTACGTCTTCTCAGTACTGTCTTGAAACCACTTTTACTTAGTTCCACTTCCCTTGTCTGCCACCTTTCATGTTGGTATAATCTGGAATTTTGTTTTAGACTTGTGTGTGTGTCTGTTATATCCTTAATCAAGAATTACTTGGTTTAACTGAAGAATTACATAATGTTTTTGCTCTTGGTATTGTTGTAGATATGGTGATTATTTGCCACTTCTTATTTGATTTTCACATCCACGTGTGTGTGTGTGTGTGTGTGTATGTGTCTTTTCATTCCTTCTCTGCACCTAATGACACTTTTACAATCTGAAGATTGTACTCTTTTTCAACTTGGGAAAATCTTGTCTATTTTTTTCACTGTTTTCTCCCATTCATTTTTCTCTCTTCTTTCTTCCTGGAATTTCTATGCAACACATGTTGGACCTGCTGGATCAATCATCTATATCTTTTGTCTTTCTTACACATTTTCTGTCTTAAAAAAAAACTCTGTTTGGGACTTCCCTGGTGGTCCAGTGGTAAAGAATCTGCCCCAACTAGAGAGAAGCTCACACGCCGCAATGAAGAGCTCGTGCACCGTAAGGAAAGATCCCGGATGCCGCAACTAAGACCCGATGCAGCCAAAAAACACAACAATAACAACCCCTACCCGCCCCAAAAGAACAACTCTGTTCTAAAATTTTTCTCAATTTAATCTTCCTAATTGCTTAATGGGCTTGTCTCTTCTAATATTTATTATAATACTGAGAATTTTTTTAAAAAATTGAATTTCCAAGCATTCTGTATTATTTTCTGAAAGTTTCCTTTTAACATTTGTCACTTTATGTTATGGATGGAATAGTATGATGGATCTTTCTGAGGATATTAGTATATATTTAGAACAATATTTCTCCCCATTATTGAATGATTTGTTTCCACTAGGATTAGTTAGCCTGTTCTTTATCATATTACTTTACTTCTCCTTCATATCAAGGGATTTTCTCCAACACCTGTTTCTCGGCTGTCTCTTTATATTCATGACTGAAATCAGAGGCTGTGAATCGCTGGGCAAGTTTCTCTGCTATCACATACATCTGTATCTGCAATGTATGAGGGTCAATTTCAGGCTCTGCTTAAGAGAGGAGGGTGTGTCAGTTGACACATCTCATCTTTGGATGCTTGAGAGTATAGCAGACAAGCAGTCTAGAGCCTCCTACCACCACATCAATGGCTAAAACAAGGGCGGCTTTCTTAACCCCGGGGAGGGAGAAGGTTAGATTATTTTCCTCCAGGTAGAGCTATCTTTTCCTTCCCTCCTGCTGTCTAGGAGCTCTGGAGGTCCAGAATTATCTCAACACAATTCTTTTTCTTTCTCAGTCTTTCGTGCCCACACAGGAGCCCTCCTTGGGCAGGGGTTCCCTTTCTTTAGAGTACAGGTAATCGTTTAATTCTAGAGTCAAACACCATTGCTGCCTATTTCTCATTCTAAGTAGCAACACCATGTTATGAACACTGTTGGGACTCTGTATCAGTTATATATTGCTATGATAATGCTGTGTAACAAACAGCCCCCAAACCTCAAAGACTCACTCACATTCTTGGGTGTTGGCTGCTGGCTGGGATGACTGGGGTGATTTTGCCTTATTCCATGTTTCTCATACCCCAGAAGGTCAGTTTGGACTTTCATGGCATTGCCAGGGCAGCAAATGGAAATGTGAAAAACACATAAGACCTCTATGGCCTAGGCTTAGAACTGACACATTTTCATTTCTGCCTCACTTTATTGGGCAAAGCAACTCTGCAGTGAGAGGAACTGTGAAGTCTCATGGCAAAGGGTATGGATACAGGGTTGGTGAAGAATTGGGGCCATTAATACAATTCAGTCACCAAGACACCATCATGCTCTTTAATGAACTTGTTGTGAATTCAGTATCTCTTTTGTGCTCTTACATTTAAACTTGTTTCTTTCCTGAGCATCCTTTGGTCTCTGGTCATCTGCCTTGTTCTCTATTTGCTGTAGTCTCCCAGGAAACTCCTAAGATTTTTTGGTCTCTGATAGTGTTATTTCTTATTTTCTAGTACTATGATGGATGTATTCTTTAAAAAATATATTTTCTGACATTTTAAGGGATTGGAGCAAGAAGGGAAGTAGATTTGTGTGCTCCTTTTGTTATTCTGGTTCAATCTCCTCTGCTGTCATTTTCAATTTTCAGTTAATATCTATCTTCTTAGGGGATTCCAAATATAACAGGCTTGTTGCACCTGAAGCATTAAACACAACTGGCATTTTGGTATTTCAACAGTCACAGTATCATGCTGATGCCACAGAAATTGAGAAGGTTGAAAATCACTCTTTTCTCAGGTGAGGGATTTAATTAAGCAGCAAGGATAAAAGTCAATGTAGAAAAGTCCTTCTAGCTCCAGCAGATGTTATTTAGCCTAGTAACCTAAGAAACCATGTGTTAAACTACAGTGACTTTGCTGATGGTTCGGTAGAAATTATAAGTAGGGAATCAACGTTGGAAGAGGCGACTTTTCCTAAGGGTGTAAAACAGTGCTGCCTGAATCCAGCTTCTATTTTTATGGTCTAGAGAGTCAGTCTTCACTGTGCCCAGATGTGGACAGTCCCTGAGCCCATGACCTATATTAACTAAACCACACATTAGGATAAGGCACTCATTGGAATACAAGGTATAATTTTATGAGAAAGACCAGACATCCTGACATCCTGACAGTGTGATAGGGTTTCTGTCTTTTCCTATAAAAGAGCACTGCCAGCATCTAAAATTCCTTGGTGAGTGAGGAGAATTACATTCATCCCTTTATCCTTTGTTGTTTTGTTTACCCACTCATTCAACAAATATTACAGAACGCTGACTCTGAAAGAGTGATTTTACTAGGCACTGGGTATACTTTGGTGAGTAAAGTCCTCACTGGAGCTAATATTCTAGTGAGAATGATAGATAACAAGCAAATGCATAATTAAACTTTTAATAAATATAGAATGTGTATATATATATAACTAATAAATATATATGAAGGAAATAAACAGGATGCAGTCATAAAGAATAAGAGTGGACCCCTAATGATATTATTTAAATACTCTAATCATCAGGCAGAGACAGCTAATGTCTCTTTTTCACTTTGGGGAGGATCTTACTCTAGGGCGGCACTTGAATCCAAGACAACAACTCTCTAACATCTGGGCAAGCACACATGTGGCTTGTGGGATGTCTACTGTCCTCTTGCCTCTGCCTGGCATTCTTCTCTTCTCTTCCCAGCATTCTTCCCCACTGAGGCTGCTTTAGATCCTTTCCCACACTGGGCTCCAGGCAGTTGATCTGAGTAGGCATGCAAGGTAAAATCACTCTGTGTAATATAAGATTTTAAATTTATTTTTTAAAATATGTCTTGACCAGTTTTGAAACTCTGGCAAGAGATTGGTCAGTTCCCCCTTAAACATCTGATTAAATCAACACCCACACCACTTCCCTTATGAGGCTCGGATGCTCCGGGGCACTATGTACCAGCCCCATCCCTAAATGCCCTGGGGCCAGGTACCAGACAGCTAGAGACAGCCTCTGCACCCTGGAGCCTGTGAAATTATTCAAATTAGCTAACTCACAGGAAGCCTGGGAAACCTCACTAATCCCAGTGCTGACCATACATAAGCTGCCCCTACAGCTCCAGCTGCTGTTACCCTGACTCCCTGGTCGGCCAGTGTGGCCCTGTGTGGCAGCCCTTTACTCTCAACTGTGAGTTCTCTTCTAACCTGTTCTCAACTTAGTTCTCTTCTCCTACCTGTGGTGTCAGAGTGCCATGTCCTGCCATCAAAGAACTAAGTCAACACTCTGCCTACCTGCTGTACACAGGAAGAGCCTTGCCATTGATCCTGGAGAAATGGAGGCCTAATGCTTAAAATTCTCCTTCCCTTGGTTGGTCCTAGGATGGACACTGCCAGCGCATGACTCTCTGCCCCTAGCTGTTTCATGCCTCTGTGGCTGACCAGGCCCCTTTCCATGAAACAGTTCTTTCTTATTTCACATTATCACACTCCAGGCATGTTAGAAGAAAGTCCTTCTCTGGTCTAACAGCTATTTTCTTTCTTCCAGGTGACTTTATGTTCCTGATCCATTGTATATCGATTTTATAATTTAACTTTATATTTCAAAATCTTGGAGATGAACTCATCAGGTTCCCAAATACTGAAAAAAGCTTACTTTTGCTTAATTCAATCAATCAGAGCATCCTAAGTTCAGGTAAAAATTCTGCTGTATTGTAACCCAGAATTTTATACATTGATAAAAAGTACAAGGCTCTTCAGACACAACACAAGCATGAGTCTCCTACTTGGAGCAGATAGATCAGAACACTGCAGCTGGCCTTTTCTTTTTGTTTGTTCAGTAAAATTGGTCTTAAACCCAGAGGAAAATTTTCAGGTTGGTTATGTCATGATTCATGGAACATCTTGAAATGATGAGGGAACTGTGGGTTATCAATAGGAGTAGGAATAAAATAACAAAGCTAACTACGAAATCATGGCTTCGTGGTGAGGAGGACAGAGTTGTGTGTGTGTGTGTGTGTGTGTGTGTGTGTGTGTGTGTTTATGTGTATGTGCATGTGAGCCTGATGGTTGCTATCTGGGGTCACTTCCAGCAGTCCCCTGCCTCCCTCATTTCTCGATTTTCCACTTGGACACAGAACCCATCTCGCCCTCAACCAAGTAAACTGGTTTCAGGGACTCAGAGGGCACAGTGTACATGGAGCGTATGAATGATGCAAGCGAGCCTGGCCATCTACAGGGAACTCTTCTGCAAGGTGTTATGAAGATGGTTGAGTCTTTCATGGGTGGGAGCTCCTGGAGGGTGGATTGTGAGCTGTCCTGAGGCCCCCCAACCAGCCTCTCTCCAGTCCCCACATAGAGCACAGATTCCTAGGGGTGGAGATAACTGACACCCTTCCAATGGTCACTGCTTCTGAGAAATACCTTCTCCACTGTCTGAGACCTCAGCTCGGCCCTCCTATGGGAAGCCCATGGACAAGGCAGGATGCTCTGGGCCTTCTTTGCTTTCATAATGTTTTGGATGTACTGAATATTTTGGACAACAAAGGAAATTTGTCTTTCTTTATCCCTCCATCTTTGTCTATTGAGCCGAAGGAAATTATATGGCATTCAAGTATTTTTTGAATGCTTAGGACACGTTAGGTCTTGGGTGCGCACTCAGGGTACAAAGATGAAAGGATTATTCTATGCATCAGTTTTCTTATCTGTCAGGTGAAGATAATAATTGTACCTACCTCAATTTTTTTGAGGATTAAATGAATTAATACTTGTGAAGCACGTTTAGATAAGCCCACAAGAGATGGTGGCTATTATGGTTGTTAAGACATAGTTATTGCCATCAAGATGTTGGTGATCTCAAAGGGAAAGACATGTAAACTGGTAACTTATAGTGCCATTGCTAACTGAGAAGAAATATGCTCGAGGGGCACAAACATGTGTGGAATTGACCCCAAACAAAAACTGCAAACATACATGCCTCTTTGAGACTCAGCTACCTCAATTATATTTACATAATTACAAACTATGCATTATATCTATATTTGTATATCCATCTCTATACAGTGAACTGTATTTACTTGGCAAAATTGCTATGTGAATTAAATGAGAATGCATATGCGGAAGTCTTCAGCACTGTGGCTGATATACAATAAAGGCTTAAAAATTCTAATTTCCTCCTAAAAATGCAATTTTTCACTGGGAAATGAGATTTAGTAATCAGTACTTTTAAATGAGTGTCTCCTTAGGTTCTGGCAGGGACAGTTCCTTAATGTGATAGCCTTTGACCTCTTAAGTGGCTTCTGACACTGAAGTTTGATGTGATTCAGAGTTTTGGAAAAGTGTTTCCCTCTCTTTATGTCCCCAGCCCTCATCTCTTTTGCATCTTGACTCCAGGTAGTGACCACAAAGGTGTGGCAGGGCCCGGGGTGGAGTGAGGATTCTACCACGCAGGTGGCTGATTGCAGGGGAGATGATGGAAGGGTTGAGGGGCTCCCACACAGCCTGGAGGGGACTGCAATGTTCACTGAATGAAGTGGGCGTGACCAGTAGCATTTTCACACAAGTAAGAAGGTCAAGAGAGACTTTACCACTTATAGGCAGGGTTTGATTCCACCACTAACTCCACTAGATCCAGCTGCCTCTTGTACCACCCAAACTTTGTGAAAACTCCTTGGAATTGCCCATTTTACTCTGCAACTATTTGAGGATTTAAAAAATTTATTAACACTTTCCCATTCATTAGGCAAAAAGAAGCCTAAATCAAGCTTACATCAACCATGGTCACTGGGCCCAAACAGATCTCCTGGAGAAACCAAGACAAGGGGAATAAAAAAGGGGCCCACCAAACTGCTCCATTAATTTTAGATCTACTGCTTAATTTTTCACTAGACCCATTTCTCAATTTCTATAATCCTGGTCCGGAGCCTTTTATAGTCTCAGCACATGGATTGGTAACAAGGAACTCCTGAACTCTGTAGTTTGATTTTGTCTTAAGCCTGGCGTTCATAAGACTGCCTGCACCTTCTCAAGTCCAGAGACCAGCTCAGAGAAAAAGCACTCAGCTAAAGGGCCATTTGGATGGGATTTGGTAAATGTTCCTGAACTGTCATGGATCATGCTCTCCAGAACCTAATTGAAAAAGGCATTTGAGTGAGAGGGAGGCTCCTAAACACATTAGTGACATTCAGGAAGATCTGGGTTTCTTGACATAGTGCAGCATCAGAGCATAATATGCATCAGAGACTTTCCTCAAATAGCCTTAATTGCATTTTGATGTCCTGGTGACTGTGAAGATTATTTTTAAATCAAATTGGTACATAAGAATTACGTTTAGTTTTAATTAAGTTGATGCATTTGCCAAGCAGTAATGTACTTAGAGAATGGAAACGAGACACCAAGGGAGTCTTATTTTGTCTTACCCTGTCTCAAGGGCTCTCCTTTTCTTATCTTATGGAGGGTTTATAAAACCTTACAGAGTGAAGCACATTACCAAATAAAAAGCCCCAATGCAGACCAGTGTACTGAGCATCGGCTGAGGGTCAGGAAACCTGCATTTTGGGTTGGTCACTGGCACACTACGCATCTTTGGAGAAGTCTGATAGGTCACAGTTGCTCTCAAATCTGGCAGGTAATCAGAATCCAGAGAAATACTTAACCATACAGATTTCCAAGTGGGATGTGACTCTCTAGATCTGGGTGCAGCCCAGGAGTCCCTATTTTAATAACATTCTCCAGGAGATTCTTAAGGATTGGAATATGTGGTTTAACCACCCTAACCATAATTTTCTCTGTAAGATACTCCTTGTTTGAATAACCCCACAGATTTGTGAAAAGAATGCAAGGGGCTGTCAGGGACAATTTGGAAGACTTTGAAATGGGCAAAACCGATGACTGATCTGGTGTCCTGTGTGGTATGCCTTTCTGGGTCACCTCCCCCTTTCAATGTCTTTGAGCTATTGTACATCTCTGCAATAATGCAAATGATCCTTATCTATAGAAATGCAAGTGAATTGTGTCTGGCAGAATGTAGTCAATTACTACCCTGTGAATACTGACCCGTTTTGCATCTATTTGTAAATTCACATCAGCACTCCTAATTGCCTATATATGGGTGCTGTGTGAATTCTCCTTTGTACTGGTTCTCTCATTCATTAATGATTCAAATTAAATTTCTGACATGTGCTCATTTTATAATTGTATAACAGCTGTGATTTTATCTTAATTTTTAAAAATTATCCTTGACTCAAGTGACCTTGAGTCACTTGAAAAGGAGTGACTTTTCATGAACCCACTCTATAGATCACAAGCTTCCTGTTCTTTTGAACCAGACTTAATAATCCAAATAGATTTATAAGGAGTGATGTGCGTGGCCAAAATGGGAGAAATTAATGCATTATCTGAATCTGCTGATTAATATAAATTGTCAACCTTATCAGAGAGAAAACCTACCACAGTCAATGTAGGATGGAAAGTTTAGGGTGGGAGAAAGACAAGTGGACTGAGAGTCAGCCTCCCTGTGTAACTGCTCTGAGCCTCCACTTTCTACTTCTGAGTTCTTGGACTTGGTTCTCCCTCCCTCCCCTCAAAAGGGTAAAGGACCATAAACTGTCTCATTGGAATATGAACTAAACAGCTAGGTGTCCATTTGCTATGCTTGGACACCTAGTCCATTCGCTAGACTGGGAGGAAGGTAAGAATCTAAATATGTTTCTGCGATGAATTTCCACTTCTTTTGTAATGGGGTTTGCAACTGGCTCGCATTTGGCACCTCTTAAAATAATTCTCTTGTTCTATAGTTTAACTTATTCTTCCTTTATCCTGGAAAGAGAGAATAGAATGACTGCTCACTATCTAAGCCGCACAGGCACCCATGTCCCCTCTATCTGGAAGCCTTGGCTAGGCTGTGATGCCACCTCCTTGAAAAGCCTTCCCTGGCTTCCCAAGGCTGCTTCAATGCCTTCTTCTTCTTCTTCTTTTTTTAAGATTAAATGAAATGATGTATTGTAAAGAACTTGATACATAGTAGATGCTCCCTAAATATTAGTTTCCTTCCTCTCTTCCTTTTAAGTTTTAGGTCACAATCCTATTCTGCAGTGGGATGATGTGGTCGGAAGCACTGATTCTTCCTTGGTGACGCTTCAATGCCTTCCTGAGGTGCAGTAGCAGCAGCCTGGACTGCATCCCCGCCCACAAGACCTCACATTGGAGGTACTTTCTTGTCTAGGGCTCTCAGCCTTATGGCCACTGGAGCTCTTTGAGAACAGGGCCTGCGAACTGTTCCCCCTGCAGAGAGTACATGCTCATTCACCACGTGATGAGTGGTGGGTAGATGAGACAAATCCTGGAAACAGCCATACAAGGGTTAAAATCCCTTTTAACCTGATTGTAAGTGGTGCTTTCAATAAATCAGGAAGAGGTGAATTCAGGCCATCCCATCTCCAGAGGTTCTTGTGAATATTAGTTAATGAGACAACGGGTTGCTTGGCTTTGTTCAGACTCACCCATGGAAAAATCCAGGACTCACTGCTTCCAAGAAAGAATCTGGCAATTCAAGACTCTAAATCAGGAATCTAACTTGGAGTTACAAAAGAAGATATGTTTTTCTTTTAAGGCCCCCAAATTTAGGTGTTCTGACACACACACACATGGAGTGGCAATTAATTTGTATCTCCCTTAAAATTTAATAATATTCGAACAGCAGTCTCCTCATTCCCTCTCTTGGCCCATAAGAATTCTTTTCCTCTCTTTTTTTCCCCCTTATGAAACACGGCCATTATCATATAAATCTTTCTGGGGACAAATAATAAAAATGAAAATGATTTAGATGTGGAAAACCAAAATGGATTCTTTGGAATGGGTACGGTCACTAAAATATGTATTTGAACCTTAGAGTCTTTTATTTATTCTTGATCTTTTATTTCAGAGTCGCTACTGTGTTTTAGGGGTTTGTGCTTATTCAAAGTTTTTTACATCTGCTGATTATTTAAATGGTATGTCAACTTGGCAAAGCCACTGAAGTTATTCTTATTGATTTTAAAAAGATGCATTGGTGTGAATAATAACTGATATCTCCGTGAATGTTTTGCAGACTTCTGAACCCAGAAGCAGTGAGGGTAATGAGGCTGGTTACAGTGTAAATGTGGAGGGCAGGATTTACTTTCATCGAAAGGCTAAGCATAGGTTATCAAGCTTTTGCTAATATGTGTGTGTAAAAATGCAGGTGTATTTGAGTGTGCATATGTATGTGTGTGAGTGTGTGACTGTGTGTGAGTTTGTGTGTATCTGACTGTGTGGGAGTGTATGTGCATATGTGATGTGTCACACACATACACACTTGGCCAGAATGATTGACACATGACCTTTGTGAATTCATGAGGCAGTGTAGCATGATAATGAAGCCAGTCCTGATTGTAATGGGGTTCTCCAGTTTGTATTTCAACTAGCATTTTAAAAAGCTTTGCTCATGAATTAAGCTGGCATTCCATAAAGTGTAATTTTCAGGACTCCTCAAAAACTTGATAGTAAGGGTTTTTGGTGGAAATTGTCTAAGACCCTTAATGACAGAAAGTTATCTACTATAAACGCTCATTACACTCAGACAGAGGAACCCGGGTGCCTCTTTAATGTTATGAGACCTCAAATCATCAGCAACGGTCTGGAGAGCCCTTCATGATGGCATCACAACTTGTGTATCAGTGGTGAAATTCCATACCTAGAGCATGTCATGTCAGCAACCACAAAACCTACTCAGAAGATGAGGGACAGGGTGTCACAGCATCCTTATCACCAGACCAATTAGATAAAGTTTCCTTGGATGTGCTCAAAGGCGAGACAGAGACTTAAACTGTGTTTTCTCTACTATATATCTTTAGGGTAATTGATCAGAAGACCAGGAAATAAAACATATTGTGAAAAGATGCAAATTATGAAGAGAAGGTATCTAAAATATATTGTGTGGGCTTCCCTGGTGGTGCATTGGTTAAGTAGCCGCCTGCCAGTGCAGGGGACACAGGTTCGAGCCCTGGCCCGGGAGGATCCCTCATGCCACGGAGCAACTAAGCCCGTGCACCACAACTACTGATCCTGTGCTCTAAAGCCTGTGAGCCACAACTACTGAAGCCCGCATGCCTAGAGCCCGTGCTCTGCAACAAGAGAAGCCACCACAATGAGAAGCCCGTGCACCGCAATGAAGAGCAGCCCCCGCTCGCTGCAACTAGAGAAAGCCCGTGCGCAGCAACGAAGACCCAACGTAGCCAGAAAAAAAAAAAAAAAAATATATATATATATATATATAGTGCACCTCACTCTGTCCTGGGCATGAAATCTCACCATTTTTTTTTGACACTATCTCGTTAAATACTCTGTCTCCCTAGGAAGGAGAAAACGGAGGCTGCGAGAGATTGAACAGTTTGCTCAAACTGATGTAGCTAGCAGGTGTCAGAGGTGGAAGGCAGCCCCAGGTGTGACTCTTAGACACTGCTCCTTTCTGCCCTATGCCCTTGTTCTCTCCTGCTCTCTGCCCATGACGGTGGGAAGATTATCATGATCTGAAAGCTCCAGAGATTTGGGGAGATAATAGCAGATGAATTTATGAAGGAAGTTTGCCCTGAAACTGTAGCAAAGCTGACTGTGTGAAGCCTCTGCCTTTAGATAGCATTTGGAGACCAGTGATGGGACCACAGAAATTCTCAGAGGAGTACCACTGCCCTAAGAATAAGGAGGTAGCACTCTGGGTTCCTCCTCCCTAAGGCTCACTCCTCCATGACCAAACTGTGTTTGGCTTAGCGGGGCTTCTGCCAAATTGTCTTAAACTCTCGTTTTTTGTGAATACGCCTATGGGCTACTTTTGGTCTCTTTTTCTACAGTTTCTTCTGGACAAATCATATTCATCCTGGGCTCAAAACCCATCTCCTCCAGGAAACAGGTCCTGGTTAAACCCTCTGGGCTGGGTTTCCTTCCTCTTTTATAGTTTCCATTATGTTATCATGGACTTTCTTTGCCCACTAATTGTATATGCCAGGCACAACATTGGTTCATTCATTTAATCTCCACAATACTCATTCACTCATTCATGAAATATTTATTAAGCATCTACTATATCTCAAGAACTGTACTACACTCCAGGGTTTGCAAATACAGACTCGTTCTCATGGGCTTTACAAGGGAGATAGAAGTTAACGAAGTAACTCAAGAAATATATAGATACAAGATGAGATAAGTACTTTGAAGAAAAGCAAAATGGTGTCACGAAAGTATGTAACAGAGGATCTCATCGCCCAGGTTGTGCGTATCAAGAAAGGCTGCACCAAGGAAGAGAAATCTGAGCTGAGATCTAGTGGGTGCATAACAGTCAACTGGAAGAAGGGGTGTGTGTGTGTGTGTGTGAGATGGTGGTGGTGGTGCGTGGCTAGGAGGCTGAGGGGAGAGGAGCAGCAGATTGCAGGAAGAAAAATTCCTTGGCAGGTGAGAGTGTGGTCCTTTTGGGGAACAGAAGATGGAGCAGAGAGGTGAGGGGAACAATGGTGCAAGACAAAGCAGAGAAGTCACCAGGGATGAGACTGTGTGGGTCCCGGAGGTCCCTGTAAGTATTCTGATCTTGACCCAAGGAAGTGGGAGGACATTAGAGAGTTTTAAACAAAGATTTGAGTGTCATGAGCAGATCTAAGGCAGGCACAATGATTATCTCCTTTCACAAGTGTAGAAGCAGAGGCTCAGATGGCTTGTGGAACTTTCTCAGGCTTCATGGGGGTCACACAGCTAAGTGAGTGGCTTGGCGAGGGCTTGAATCCAGGTCAGGTGATGCCCACACTCTTTATTCCTAAACATTCGGTGAATCCATGGCATATGTCATTCTTTCTCTCTCACTTCTTAAGTCTGAAAAGGAAGCATCTACCTCTGGAGTATGAACAGAACTGACTGGAACCAATATTATTAAGCTCCTACTATGTTATCTTATTTAATCACAGCCATCCTACGAGGGCAGGGCTTATTATCACTATTTTCAAGGTGAGAAAACAGAGGTTCAGAAAGTTAGGTAAGAGGCCCTATTGTCAGAAAATAGAGATGAGAATGGTATTTTGTTAAAAGGATTTTTTCTACCGCATGGTTTAAGGAGAAAAAGATAATTCACAAAGCCCCAGTTCATTCAAGGAATGATACTAAATCCCCGAAGCATTGCCTTACACATTCTAAATCAAGAGCTTGGCTTTTAAAATGGGAACCTACAATCTCTTTGCAGAAAAAAATGCGTATGATTTATCACTCCAATCTTGCAGTCTATGTAACGCAGATATTTCACTTCTGGGAGTGAACAGTCCTGGTTTGCCTCGAAGCAGACTGTAAACATTTGATTCGTGACCAGACAACTTGACTTTTAAAGGCCTGTAACCGACTAACCTAAGCACAAAAACTTACGACCACCGCCAGGCAGCTAGACTTTACTCCTCAGTACCCCAGTAATAGTCTAGATTTCTCTGGAGTTATTTTTTCCATCTGACGACTTCAGAACAATCTTCTAATACAAAACTGTGGGATCTGCATAAAGGGGAGTTGTTAAATTTTAAATTCTAGACACCCAAATGATAATCTCAAGAAGGACCCAGTATACTATTTATTGCAAAGTAAATACAAGTCACCCTTGTCTTCATCAGCAGATAGTTAACATGGACTGTCAGTTGAGGGCAAGGCACCACCTCAGCGATGAATTCTAGGCAGCCTCTGCCTAGCAGAGTTTGCTGTATCTTTGATGGAACAGGGCTTCACCTGACAAATGCCATCTCATCCTGCTGCACCTAAGCCAGGCTGTTTAGGTAATGTTTACAACTCCAGCCAGTGAGTTCATCATGGTGATTCTTCCTCAAGGATGGAGAACATTCAGATGTACAATAACCTAATTGTCTGAAGGAATCTAAGGAGCTAGGAACCAGGCCTGAACTCTGCCCTGGAAAGGTCCAAGAATCAACTGGAAGCAGACCACAGACGAATAATGAAAACTGACCTTGGGTGTGAGCGGGGGCGTTCCCAGACTCCTGCAGGACACCCACACCTGCTACGGAGTCCCGCTGGGTGTCGCACCAGGAGGGGCAGCTGAGCTGCCAGCGTTGATCCCGGTGGCATATGGGCCCCGGGAAACAGGGTCTAAATGGAGGGTTTTGGTAGCTCTCTCCTTTTAAGGGGATTTGGGGAAAGTGGAAGAGAAGGCTGATTTCACTGAGGAGGAACTATATTCAGGCAAAAGCCAGAGGGACCATGCTGGGGAAATGGCACAGACCTGAGATGCGGAAACGTTCAAAGAGCTCCAGGGTGGAAACAAGGTGTTCCAGGGCCATCTTCAGGGATGATCAGTGACTGATAACTTGACCTACACGGCATTTGGACAAGTGGAGTCCGCCATAAAAATGGAGGCTATTTCCCTAATATTCTGACATTTAAGTGGTCTTCTGTGCTGATTTCTCTCTCCATGCTCTTCAGAAGAGGAAAGAACCCATCTCTAAGGGCCCATTTGGCTACAAAAGCAGCCCCTTGTATCCTGCTCTAGGACTGGAAAACACCAAAGCCTTCTCCTGAGATTACTTGTGTTTTGGGTCATAAATGGAGGGAAGGAGTGAGTTCTTTTCTTTGAGATAAGCCAGTGAACACGACATTGCAAACATCTTACTGACTACCAGTTCCTGAGTGTTTACCAGGATGGTGCTGTATGTTTTGGGAACCTTATTCATTTTACCCTCACAAGTGCCTTAAGGGGAAAAGGTCATTATTATTCATTTATAAGTAAGGAAACCAGAGTAATGAGATGTTCAGACACTGCTTAAGGTCACACAGCAAGTAGGGTGTGAACACAGGACTGACTCCAGTCACACTACCCCTGAAACACGAAGAGACTGTGGTCCAGAGAAGGACCTCACGAGGGCCCCGAGGCTCACCTGTCCTCCCGTTTCAGTTACTCTGAAGTGGGATGACTCCTGAAACAGAAGTAGCTCCGGGTAGGAGCCAGGGGGAGCTGCCAGCCTCCAGCAGGGTGAAAAAAGAGTTTTAATTTGATTGGTCAATCAGTGTTAATTTGGGCAGTAAGTACATTTTTGGTTCCCTGTTAGACCCCACAGGATGCCAAGTGCATCTGTTGCTCAACCTGAATGAAAACTCCCAGCAGCAGCTCTGGTGACGATGTGCTAACCGCTTTTTAAATTAATTAATTAATTAATTAATTAATTAATTTTATTTATTTATTTTTGGCTGCGTTGGGTCTTTGTTGCTGCGCGCGGGCTTTCTCTAGTTGCAGCGAGCGGGGGCTACTCTCTGTTGTGGTGCACGGGCTTTCATTGCAGTGGCTTCTCTTGTTGCGGAGCAGGCTATAGGCACACGGGCTTCAGTAGCTGTCGCTCGTGGGCTCTAGAGAGCAGGCTCAGTAGTTGTGGCGCACGGGCTTAGTTGCTCCGTGGCATGTGGGATCTTCCTGGACCAGAGCTTGAACCCGTGTCCCCTGAACTGGCAGGCGGATTCTTAACCACTGCACCACCAGGGAAGCCCTAACCGCGCTTTGTAAAGTGTGGTCCCTGGACCAGCAGCATCAGCTCCACTTGCAGACCAGTTAGAAATGCAGGTTCTCAAGCCCCACCCCAGACGTGCTGAGTCACAAACTCCCGGGATAAGGTCCAGCGATGTGTGTAAACCAGCCCTGCACACTAACATTTGACGGTAGTTGCTCTAAGACATTTGGAGGTAGCGCAGGTCGAATTATATTTTTTCAGATGTAACGATACTGACTTAAAATTTTTCTTTCATTCTTTTTTTCCTTTAAAAATATTTTTACCTCATTTCCAGATCTTCATTCTCTTGTGGTATAAATTTGTACAAGGCAACATAGGTGTTCATCTGTAATTGGTCTTTGGAAAGAGGTCCCTGAAGGAGAAAATAAAAGAGAAGTGAGAGAAGGAAGGAGGAAGAAATGGAGAGAAGAAAGAAAATAGGAAATGGAGAAGTTAAATGTAATTCCAGTGTATGGATCTTAAGTGCTAAAATACCTAACTGTTATTAAATACTTTGCTCCAAACACAGGTTTATTTTTAATTTCCTGGCTGAGTTTGATTTCACCACAAACTATTTGAAAACATTTATGTAGAACTCTTTGTCAGAAATACTGCAATTTTCTTTGAATCAATTTGTTTCTTTGATATAGTTGTTCATGAAAGGTGGGCCCAGGCGAGAGACTATTCTCTCTATAGACAGGAGACATGTGAATAGTAGTAAACAACTTCCATTTCCTAAAATGGACTTTTTTTCAGTTAGCCTACAATTTTGTATCTAACATATCAAAGGAATCTGGGTATATTCATCCAGAAGTTCGTTCACTCATGTTGTGGAAAATTACAGATTTGGGCATTAGACTGATTTAATTTATGTTATGGTATCACCATCTACTGGCTATGAAACTTTGCAGTAATGATGATAAAAGCTACCATTTTTGATGGCTTACTGTGTGCCAGGTATTATGGTACATGGATTAGCATGCTCAAAACTCACAACAGCCCTGTGAGGTCGATTCCACTGTGTCCCCGATTTGTACACTATACAAGAGTCTTACAGGTATTGTGTAAACATTAGCTATTAACTACATAAATGTTAATCCTATATAAATGTTTATGCTTTATAACATACATAATTTAAAATTATATAATATGTAACAGATATTGTATGTTGTATCATTACATATGTATACACTATATATGTAATATATAATTGTATAATATATTTAAATGCATAATACAATAAATATATGCCATATATAGGAAATATAAACAAAAGTTGTACACAACTACATTCTTTTTATCTGTGATTCACTCTGCTATCCAAAGCTCAAGTATTTTATGAAATATTATTTTATTCTAATTGCATATGTAAATTAACATAAAATGTAATAAATATATACTTATGTACTTTAAAATAGTCATAATATATTACATAATTATATAATTAACACACTGTAGAGCATATATCAACTTGTATGTGACATACATAACAGAAACAAAAGCATACAGTATAATGCTTATCCTTTGTACCCTGGATGCACTGTAGTATTTGTTTTGCTCAGTGCTGTCTATGCTATATACCTTATGCTACATTATTCTCTAAAAATGCTGGTCTGGGACCCCCTAAATCAATTTCATGACCCACTTGGGTGGTGACCTACAGAATGATCTAAGGACCCTGTCTGGTCTGTTTTCTAAGACATCCATGAATACCTGGTGGTTTATGTTCTTTGCTTGGTCTCTGAAATCGTCAGTGCCATTTTCTGGATACGTGAACACTGAAAGAGACAAGAAAAAGCAGGAGCTTTATGAATCCAGTCATAATGTTTTGGAAACATGCTTGAAAGATGTAGCTTTATTTATTCCCAGCACCACATCTTCGACTTGACCTCTCCCCGCCTTTTCCTCATCCTCAGTGACCCAGCTCTCCTGTCATCTTCCACGTGATGCTCCCCGTCTCCCTTGAGCATCCTGCACCACCCTCTCTGTATGCCCACACCTTCGTACAGGCCTCCAGGCCAGCATGCATCCTCCTGTATTGCTTGGTCTCATTTGGCAGAGTTCTTCTCAGGAGCAGAAACCATGTCATTAATCTTTGTTAAATGTATCAAATCATTTGTTAAGGGGATGGTAGGTGAGGTATGGCCCGATTTAATTGTATTTGAATTCAGTTTTTCAAATATCAGATTCTTTGATCTCTATTCAACACCTTGACTCTAGTTTCTTAATGATTTCTACATTCTATTTGCAGAGTAAAGCTTTAGTTTTAAACTTCAAAATACTTTCTCAATCTCTTACTGTCAATGCACTGGGGCTGCTGTTGAGAAAGAAAATTAAATAGTGGTTTCTCATTTAGTTTATTCTTAGAATACATAATTATCTGCCTTTTGCAGTTAAGCAGCCACTCTGTGGCCTTCGTTGAAGAAAAAGGCTTCCTACAATGGGCAGGAGTTTTCACCGTCCACACACACAGCTGTGGGAGGTCCCTGATGGGTATGGGGGGCTCTGCCTTAGCTAGTTCAATCAGTCACAATTATCTCAGAGACCAACATCATGTATCTTCCTTAAATAAAAATAAAAGGTAGCAAGTGTTTCCGAGTCTACACAATAGGGTTGTAGTGTTGAAATTAATCTACCTTTTAGATGACTTGACATTAAAAAATAACACATTAGGGCTTCCCTGGTGGCGCAGTGGTTGAGAGTCCGCCTGCCAATGCAGGGGGCACGGGTTTGTGCCCCGGTCCGGGAAGGTCCCACATGCCGTGGAGCGGCTAGGCCCGTGAGCCACGGCCGCTGAGCCTGCGCGTCCGGAGCCTGTGCTCCGCAACGGGAGACGCCACAACAGTGAGAGGTCCGCGTACCGCAAAAAAACAAACAAACAAAAAAAAAACACATTAGTCTTCCCTTTGGTCCTCCTTCAGAGGATCAAGGATACCAGCAGAGGAAGAGAAACACACCACGGAAAACTCTGTACCCTCTTTCATTTAGTGCATCGACAACCTCCACTGTCCTTAAAATGGACTCAATAACTGTGATGTAGAAAACACACTTCAGAACAAGAGCCCCTATAAATGTACTGATGCTTAGCAAACATCTGTTGCCCATGGTTTATAGTTCCAGAGCCTGTGGGTACAATTCCATTATCCCTAGGAAGCCAATATGCAGTCACTGGAGGCGCTCTGCTTTGTAGGAAAGTGGAAAATGAAGGGCCTTGTCTGCCTCAATATTTGGCTACACAACTTCCCGGTTTAAAGAGTAGAAACGAGCACACTTTTCTCTGGTTTTAAGTGATTACCTGAAATCTTGGCATAATTTGATTCCATAAGTATAAAACTGGATACATTTAGAGAATACTGAATGTTTGAATGGAAACATGGGAAGAGCATCTTAGAAAATTCTTGATTGATCTAAAAGGGGGACTACATAAGGTACATATGCAATATTCAGTTTGACTTATTTTATAATTTTGTAATTTCACATTATTTTAGCTTTTCATTGACTATCCATTAGTCATCACAAAAATGTGTATCATTTTGTGAACTATGCTGAAAATTATTTGAAGTGACTCCCAATGTGTTTTCAGCTATATGGTTGCAAACAGAACTGGAACACTGCCAAAAAAAAAAAACCAAACCATTCCTTCTGGCTATTTCTAAGACTGATTTGAGGAGAAAGGCATAAAGAAAGGTAACTATTTTACCAAAAAAATGTATCAGACACCTTTTATGTTTGGTACTTTTAATTCATTTCATTAAAAATAATTTGGCCGTTGATTTCACCCATGGACACACTCAAAATCTATGTCCATTACCCAGGCATATTTTCTAATGTTACAGATGCAAAATGAATCTTTAGTTTTTGCTAGTCCCCAAAGAGCTTTCCTCTTTTCCTCTTCTATATTCTGTCTTTATTTTTTACTTTGCAGTCCTGGGAGGCCCATGTCTGCCTCAAGATGATGATTTGGTTTTTCTTCTTTAACCTGGTCATGTACAAGTTACATTATCAGCTTATCTGACATTGACTCACATTTGCATCCCCAGAATAAGTTCAACTTGGTAATTATGCACTGCTTTTCTAAAATGCATTATTGGGTTCAGTGCACTAGGATGATTTTGTTTCAGATTTCTGGATCCATACTCATGAGGGGGACTAGCCAGCGATTCTGTCTCATGCTGTCTTCCTTTGATTTTGAGGTATTATACCAGTCCCATAAATTAAGTTACAGAATGCTGCTGCCCGTCCTCCTGTGCACCTCCTGTTGTCCTGAAAGAGCTTATGTAATCTGAAAATTTTACCTTCCTCAAATGTTTTTTTTTTAAATAAATTTATTTACTTATTTGTTTATTTTTGGCTGCGTTGGGTCTTCATTGCTGCGTGTGGGCTTTCTCTAGTTGCGGCTAGCGGGGGCTACTCTTCGTCGCCGTGTGCAGGCTTCTCATTGCGGTGGCTTCTCTTTGTTGCCGAGCACTGGCTCTAGGCGAGTGGTCTTCAGTAGCTGTGGCTCGCTGGCTCTAGAGCTCCAGCTCAGTAGTTGTGGTGCAGGGAAGTCCCTCTACCCAACATTTAAGGAGGGATTTCCCTGGTGGTGCAGTGGTTAGGGATCCGCCTGCCAATGCAGGGGACGCGGGTTTGAGCCCTTGTCTGGGAAGATCCCACATGCTGCAGAGCAACTAAGCCCATGCACCACAGCTACTGAGCCTGCGCTCTAGAGCCAGTGAGCCACAAGTACTGAGCCCACATGCCACAACTACTGATGCCCGCGTGCCTAGAGCCTGTGCTCTGCAACAAGAGAAGTCACCACAATGAGAAGCCCGCGCACCACAACGAAGAGTAGCGCCCGCTCGCTGAAACTAGAGAAAGCCTGCGTGCTGCAACGAGGACCCAAAGCAGCCAAATATAAATAAATAAATAAATTTATTTAAAAAAATATTGGGTAGAATTTATTTATAAAGTTGTCTGGGATAAAGTTGTCTGGGCCTGGTATTTTTGTTGTGCAAAATCTTAAAATATTGAGTGTATCCACCATAACTGGAAGCAAAGTCAAGTTCTCTACGTATTTCTGTTTCCTCTTGAGTCAGACTTCGGTCATTGATAAGTTTCTTGGCATCTGTCCATTTTAAAAGTTTTAAATGTATTGGTGTGAAGTTGGTCATAAGTTTCTTTCTGGTCAACCTCTGTTACATTCTTCCTTTTTAATTACCTTTTGTTTCATCTCTCTCTCTCTTATTCTTAAAAAAATTATTAGTGATTGTAAATTTTATTTTTTTTAAAGAACTGTTCTTAGAATTTATTGACCTACCTGTGTCATTTAATAATTTCTTCTCTTGTCTTTATTAATGCCTTCCTTCTGCATTCTTTTTTTTTTTTTTTTTTTTTTTTTTTTGCGGTACGTGGGCCTCTCACTGTTGTGGCCTCTCCCGTTGTGGAGCACAGGCTCTGGACGTGCAGGCTCAGCGGCCATGGCTCACGGGCCCAGCCACTCTGTGGCATGTGGGATCTTCCTGGACCGGGGCACGAACCCGTGTCCCCTGCATTGGTAGGCGGACTCTCAACCACTGTGCCACCAGGGAAGCCCCCTTCTGCATTCTTTGGGTTTGTTCTATTTCTTTTTCTGACTTCTTGAATATGACGCTTAGATTATTACTTTTCAGCTTTTATTTTTTAGTGGAATAATTTTAGCGCTAAATACTCTAGGCACAATTTTAGCTGCATCCCACAAGTTGTGATAGCTAGAGTTTTCATTATTATTTAGTTTTAAATATATTTCAATTTTCATTATGACTTCTCTTTTTTGGCATATAAGCTTTTTAAAAATGTGTTTTTAATTTCCTAAAGTATGGGTTTTCCTAGTTATATTTTGAATATTGATTTCTATCTTGTTTGCATTGTAGTCAGAAAGATGTGTTCTGTATCATATTAATTCTGTGAAATGTGTGAAGCTTGCAGTATGGTCCAGTAGGTGAGCAATTTTGTTTATTTTTTTGCTGCATTGTGTGGCATACAGTTCCCTGACCAGGGATTGAACCCATGCCCCCTGCAGTGGAAGTGCGGAGTCTTAACCACTGGACTGTCAGGGAAGTGTCAGCAATTTTTATAATAGTTCCATACATTCTTAAGAAGAATGTGAATTTCCCATTTGTTAGATGGAGTGTCCTTTTAATTTTTTATTATCTTATTTTTTAATTGAAGTATAGTTGGTTTACAGTATTGTGTTAGTTTCAGGTGTACAGCCAAGTGATTCAGTTATATATTCTTTTGGAGCATCCTATTAAAGTCAATTAGATTTGGATTGTCAAGTGCGTCCTCAGATCCTCCATGTCTGTACTGAATCTTTTTGTTTATCTGATTTGCCAGTGACTGAGAGGAGTGTTAAAATCTCTCATTATGAAGCGCGATGCCAATTTCCTAATAGTTCTGTCAATTTCTCCTTGAGTTTTTGTGATTTTGAGGCTATGTATTAGATAGATGCTTCTCTCTCTGCTCATGACCTTGCTTCCAGTGGAGTTTCTGGCACTTAAGCCAAAGGTGAAGACCAACAAATTTGCCCATGTATATTTCTGATGCACCCAGGAATAGTGTTGAAAACAACAACCAGAAACACTCAGACCTGCCCAAGAGTTTTTATAATATAAGAGAGAAAGCAGAGAGCTGCACTCTTAGCACTAAAGACATGAGTATGAATTGTACCTTCTTCTGAGGTGGCCTTGGAAATATTTCTCAAGGATTTTGACATAACATCTGGTTGGCAGAAATAATACCTGTGTGCCCTATGTACATTTTAGAACATACATGAAACAGGTAAAGCAGAACCGGAAGCTCTCCTTGCCAAGAATGTGAGAAGACGAGTGGGAACTTAGACTATATATAAGCAGGGTGTGTTCTCTCTGTTGTTTCTCAAACTACATGGACAAAGCATTAAATCCAAATCAAAGGAACATGTTTTGAAGCAAACTGATGCATAATTAATCCCTCTTGTTTCTAAGAGTGCACATGAAGAAAGCTACTGCTGATCAAAGGAATAGTTAATAGATATCCAAAGCTTTTTAGAGTTTTATCACTTGCTAAGTTCTTTCAACAGATTTCTTTGAATAAGACTATGAAAATGCCCCTTAACATGAAAGAGACAGCAAATCATCAACTTTGTGTCCTTGAGTGTATTACTCCACGTCTCAATTTCCTTATCTATCCAGTATTTGTTGCGTGTATATGTCTGTGTGTCCCTGTTTGTGTGTGTATATTGGAGGAGAGGGGTTAGACTAAATGGCCTCCAATCCGGCTTCTCAAACATTAACAAGCATATGAATCACAGGTCCATATGGAAATTCTGATTTTTCAGGTCTGGGGCAGCCTGAGATTCTGCATTTCTAACGGGCTCTCAAGTTTTGCCCAGACCGCTGGTCCATGGGCCACGTGTGGATTAGTGAGGCTCTAGGCTGCATCTCTGACACTTCGTGACCTGATGATGACTTCATTAATAGCAATGGTGCTTCATATTGATGATCCCTAAATACAGCTGTTCACATTATAAAACCCTAAGAAGACCATTTTTTTTTTTTTTTTTTTTTTTTTTTTGCGGTACGCGGGCCTCTCACTGTTGTAGCCTCTCCTGTTGCAGAGCACAGGCTCCGGACGCGCAGGCTCAGCGGCCATGGCTCATGGGCCCAGCCGCTCCGTGGCATGTGGGATCTTCCCAGACCGGGGCACAAACCTGTGTCCCCTGCATCGGCAGGTGGACTCTCAACCACTGTGCCACCAGGGAAGCCCAGAAGACCTTTTTTTTTTTTTTTTTTTTTTTTTTTCCGTACGCGGGCCTCTCACTGTTGTGGCCTCTCCCGTTGCGGAGCACAGGCTCCGGATGCGCAGGCTCAGCGGCCATGGCTCACGGGCCCAGCCGCTCCGCGGCATATGGGATCCTCCCAGACCGGGGCACGAACCCGTATCCCCTGCATCGGCAGGCGGACTCTCAACCACTGCGCCACCAGGGAGGCCCTCAGAAGACCATTTTTGAGTGAAGAAATCCCCAGGGCAAAAAGAGACCTCAGCTACTGAGGAATGGGTGACAGCATCTGTAAAGCTGGACCAGGATGGTGGAGGCAGCGAAGGAAGATGTGGGCCCATGCTGGGTGTGATCTTGAATAGCAGCAGATAAGATCTGCCAACAGATTGGATAAGAGGTGTGAGAAGAAGGGTGTCAAGGCTGATGCCAAAAGTCTTGGCCTGATCGTCTAGTAAAATGGCATTCCTACAACAGAGCAGGAGCAACTGAGGAAGAGCTGGTTTCGGCAGGTGGGGGTGGGTGGTGAGTGAGGGAATCAAGAGTCCATTTGGGTGTGTTAACTTGAAGATGCCTGTTCTCCATTCCAGTAGGCTACAGGCATCCAGAGGCAGCAAAGAGGCCTAATGCTAGGAATGAAGTTTTAGAGTCATCAGTGTACAGATAGTATTTACCTTTGTTATCTCATTTAAAGATCACAACACCCTATGGATTTGTGTTATTATTATCCTCATTTTAGAGGTGAGGTGACTGAAGCAGAGAGAGGCTAGGTCTCTTGAAGACCACATGCTCACTAAGTGAAGTCCAGCATCTACCTCCACAGCAAGGAGGGGCCAAGGGCCAAATATGTCCAGTGCAATTAATGATGAGGATGCCCCCTGCGATTTGGTGAGAAGCATCTGGGGAAGAAGGCAGGCAGAACTCAGACTCAGGGGACAGAACAGCTGACAGACTTGCAGCACTGAAATGCACTGAATGGCTTACATTCCAGCCTCTGGTGAGTTTGGTCCTAAGACACTGACAAACTCCAGGGCTGCTCACCAAATTCAGTTACTGGATCTGCAATGCTGGACAGAAGTGGGCTGGGAGGTCCTGCAGGGCTACTGCTCTGCCACGAGGTCCTCTGGCAGCTGGCACTCTCTGATTTGTCTTTCTAATGGCACTGCTAAGTGCTTGATGGATGTCTGCACTGATCTGAAAGTAGTGTTTTCCCCATTTGATGCCAAAGACTTCTTACCCTAGCAGTGTGCTTTAGCAGCTGTGGGTGGGCTTGGCAAAGGGGGTCCTAATGGACGCTGATGCTTATTTAGAAAGGAGGGTCATGGGGCGCTGCCTGAGGGAATCACCGAGGCCCCATCCTAACTAGAGAAGAGAATGAATGGATTCCTAGAGCTAAGGAAGTGAAGTGATACCCTGTAAGACAGCAGCTGACAAAGCAGCTATGGGGTATTTGATGTAGAAGTCCTGCTTCCAGTCTGGAAATGGCAGGGACATTTAGTCAAGTGGAAAATCTGTCCAAGGTGGTGCATCCCTGTGCTTCATCTGCGGGTATTAGAGCTTCGAGGGATAACTTCTGCCAGGAGAATGCATTCAGCCCAAGGTAACAACGCAGGTCAGGACCTGCAACCGTGCTGGGTTATGAGTGACCCAAGGACAGCTTTGTGACCTATGTAGTTTTGCTGCCGGTAGTAAATACTTCATAAATAGTTTTTGGATAAATGAGTGGAAATTAAGTAGTTGTTGACATCAAGAGGCTCATCAAGATTCAGGCAAAAGGTGCTGGTTATGTTTCTTTAAGTTCTGGTTTAAGAGGAGGTTCTTTCTCAATGTTAGCAAGCAATAGCATGTAGTTAGCATCTAGTAAGTATTCTAGAAATTATTATAAGAAGGGCTTACGCTATTAGCAAACTAAACGATATTAATAAAAATGTCTGGCTAGACTGTGCAGATCAGTTTTTGGGTCTTAGTTTTCTCTGCTGGGCAGGAGCCCAGGTGAGGTCCACACTCCCTGGCACCACCCCTCACCTGGAGTACTTCTGTTGTAGCATGGAGTGGTTCTCTCTGGGATGCTCTGTTATCCAGTGTAGGTCAGTGGGGGAAGTGACGTGTTAACAGAAAGGCCTGGAAGGACCTCTATGTCCTTACGGCATGAGAACTCAGAAGACAGAACTTAGGGAATGTTATAGTCAAATCACTGAAATCCACCAGTGATTATGCCTGGTTTCCCTCCAGAATATCAAACACTTGCCTGGATTGAATTCCAGAGCTGGCAGAGAGAGAGGCCTGGAAGTCAGGTGTGCCTGCCTGCTGACCTGGATGATGGATGTGTGCTGGGTGGTGCTAGATCCCCACGCCCCACACTTACCGCTGTTGCTGCGTTTCCGTAGGCCATACACGCCTGCTGGCCTGTCAGCCTCTTCAGGAACCTCCACAAGATCTGAAATCTTGAAAAGAGGGAACAGCGTGGAATGAGCAATGTCATTTCAGAGGCCGACTGAGCAGAGACTGTGAAACCAGTCGAAGAGCTAAGGTGGAATTTACATGACACTGTCTTAAGAATCGCATCATTGATCTTCTGTCTGTTTGGTTAAATTCAGAGAGGCTGTGTGCTCTCTTACGGGCACTGTCCCTCCCTCCCAGCATCCAGAGCAGGCTCTGGGGTTGGCACATGACAAGTGAATGAGTGCCTATATACACAGGCCGTAGTTAGGCTACTTCCCAGGAAGAAACGACAGAGAGAAATCAGAATTCCTGCCCACATCCTGTCACTTCAAATGGTCAGTAGAACTACAGCTCTTTCTAGGTGAGTGTTAAATATTAATTATATAGAACCAGATGCACTACTGAGGGATGCATAACTTAGGCATGAGTTAAATGTTGTTTCCATTGCTGCGAAAAGGAATTGCTTTTGTAATAACAAATTCTGCCCTTTCTTGTGTATAAGAGAAGTCATAGTTAGAATTTAGGTTACAGAAATAACAACAACAATAATAAAGCAGCACTCTAAATAGCTAATTGTTACCAATCATCTAGCGCGTGCTGTTTTTACATACTTTATATGAATCATCTCATTTATGCTTCACAATAATCCTCTGATAGGCCTATTTTTCAGATAGGAATCTGAAGCCCAGAGACAATCAAGAACTCAACTTGAGGTCTCAGAGCTCGTAAGTGGTGGTGGAGCTGGGGTTTGAACCCCTGGTGTTGTCTCCAGAGCCCATGCTCTTTTTTTTTTTTTTTAAAGTATAGTTGATTTACAATATTATGTTAGTTTCAGATGTACAGGATAATGATTCAGTACTTTGCAGATTATACTCCGTTAAAGTTATTTCAAGATAATGGCTGTAATTCCCTGTGCTATACAGTAAATCCTTACAGCTTATCTATTTTATGTATAGTAGTTTGTATCTGTTGATCCCATACGCCTAATCTGTCCCTCTCCCCTTCCCTTTCCCCTTTTGGAACCATAAATTTGTTTTCTATATCCGTGAGTCTGTTTCTGTTTTGCATATCCATCATTTGTATTATTTTTTAGATTCTACATATAAGTGATATCAGACAGTACTTGTCTTTCTCTGTCTGACTTATTTCACTGAGCATAACATTCTCTAGGTTCGTCTCTTAAGCACTGTGCTTCACCCAGCAGTATAGCTGGACTAGCTCACATGGGCTGGTGAGAGCCTTTAGGGTCCTCACACTAGTAGCTTGAAACTGGCCACAGTGGGAGTATTTACACCATGGAAATTGGAAAATGCTACAAGTCGGGGTCCAGCCCTCGTTGGTCAATAAACATTTACACCACAGATCGCCTCTTTCAAAGGGTCAGATGCCTTACTTCTATCTGTGCGTCTCTCGCCTCTTTAAAAGAGGAATTTAGGGGGCCTTAGAGGAGAGTCATATTTGTAAAACAATTTATTTATATCTTACTAGAGAGGAACAAGTTCGCCTTCCTAAAGCTCCTCATCAGCTCTAGAGTACTTTAGTACCACCTTCCTGAGACTGATTTCTTCTTACAATTTAGCTTTAAGATTTATTTCAGCCATTCTTCCTTTCATGACACATCAGAAAGAAGAAAAAAAAAAAGTCACAGGGTCTCTAAGTCACTTGTACCCTGTTCCTCTGAAGCTCACTATTTCTGAATAGAAGTTGCTATTATTATGTTGATTTAATCTTACAAAACTGAAGATTATTCCTAAACTAGCTAACCAACTCCTAGAAAGTTTTCGAATTTGGTTTCTGCTGATCTTCCCAAAGCCATCAAGCCTTCTATATTCTAGAACATTTGAAAGCACATGAGAAGAAACCTAATGATTTAGAAACAGCCAGGCAGCAACTTCCCAACAATGTAAAGCAAATGCCTCTACAGCCCTGGAAGAAAATAAACCTTTGCTATGTGGTAACATGTTCGCTTTAGGATATAACAATACTGCCAGGATGGCAAGAGGCTGAAGTTCATTACTACCGACCCTGCAGGAAGGAAGCAAAGTCATGTTAAAGTAGCAATCAATTGTTTCTGTTTGCTTCCACTGAGGCGATTTGGACTCTGGGGAAAGAGTGAAGTGACAGATGTTTAAGTACAATTTGATTTGTCTTTGTCTCCCTGCAGCTCTCAGAACAAAGCCTTCACAGAGCAAAATTCCAAGAAATATTTACTGATGGAACCAGTGCCAGGAAGTATAAGTGGACTATGATGAACGAACATGTTATTGACATTGAACAAACTATGCTTTTTGCCCCTAAAACCAGTCTGTAGGGTCGAGATATTGCTAGAAATAAAGCTGTTTTAGACACGAAAGCAGACTGGACATCCCTCAATTATGCCTGTGATGGTCTTTCTGCTCGTAGCATCAGTCACAAATGTGGAGGCAAAAACGTTCACTGTCTCCCGCGGAGTGTTTCTCAGGATGTCTCCTTGCTGTGATGAGCAAGAGCTCAGAACCGCAGCAGCAGACATTGCTGCTCATGAGGGCAGGTCAGGCCCATCTCTGGGGAGCCTTCTCTCTGCTACAGAGTTGTGTGGCATCTTGGGGCATTCATAGAAATTTTGGTTTGGACAGTCAGAGAGAGGATGATGATACCAGGTCACAGAGGTGCACACAACACTCATTTTAGATCAGGTAAAACATAGGAGAGAGGTGCTTGGGAGGGTGTGTGTCCCTTGGAGGGAAGCGCCCTGCTTCCACGCCACCCTCCTCTCCCGGGGAGGGCAGTGTTTGTGTGAAAGAAATCAAAGGGTGCATCTTGCCTTAGAGAGAGAGGACTGAGAAAATGTGAGAAATGGCTGTATTCTTGAACTGGGATGTAGCTGGAAGGAGAACTGGACGCAGCTGGGACTTCTCTGCTTCTGCCCCTTGTTTGGGTTGAACCTTTCTATGCGTCAGCAGATAAGCTAGTAGTGGTGGGAGGGGGAGGGAGAGAGAGTCAATGAGCCTGAGGCCAGGAGCGTGGTCTTTAGGAGGAAAGTAAAAGGATCTCTGGGGGTTGGCCCCAGAAGGTTAACCTTTAGTGGCCCAAAGGCACTTGGAGCTCCCTTTAAAGGCTGCCTGACCCCCAAGGGACTCCCCCTGCCTGATGCATTTAGGTGGGACCCGCACTCCACGGTGCCCGAGGGAGGAAGAGGACAATTACCGAGGTTCCGTGAGGCGAACTGGAGCCGCTGCCAGAGCTGCCCTTCTTTGTTCTCTGGGCCAGGGAGGTGCCGAAGCGGAGGGTCTCATAGACAGGGTCCACCTTATTGCCGCAGGCTGCAGCAGAAGAGAAAGCTCATCTGAGAGAAGGGTTTCCTCATATCTCGGTCGGGATAGACAACCACCTCTCATACCTCTTGGGTTAATGGCATTGAAAAGTAGGTCCTGCACAACAGACCCTCTTACCCCTGGGAAAATGGGGCTTTTGTGGTCAAGTTTCCTCGCACGCTCCCCCCACGACCTGTGCCCATTTCCCAGGTCCCTCCACTGCACTCAGCCCTCTCTGCTCCCAAACCTTTGCTGATTGACTGGTTTTCCTCTTTGTTATCCACCCGCAGGACTGCAGTGCCAAGGTTCTTCCCAGAGACCAGCTTTATTTCCTCTAGGGAAAGGCCCTGCTCACCAAGGTACGAAGTCTCGTGACACAAAGTTTGCAGTAGGAGGCAACCTTTTTGAAAGACTTGGACGTTACCAGGCTTCCTGGGATTTCTAATTAAAAGCTTTCTAGTTTGTAAATTTCTAGTTTAAAAGTTGCTCCCCCTGCCACCACCAAAAGGCAAACATAAATGTAGAGATTTTCAGAAAGGGAGAAGAAATGGAACTGAAGGATATTGTTGAGGAATATATTCAAGCCAGAAATACCTAAAAATATAAGACACTTTTTCCTCATTAAAGAATAAACAATATTCAGTAAGCTCCTTCCAAGCATTGGTCTATAATGTATATCTATTTTCTACAAAAAATTATGAAAAGCAGTCATTGTCGTTTTCATTGTATAGGGGCCAGCAGGTTGTGTAGCTTGTTTAGACACACAGTTGGTCAATGGAGGAGCTGGGCTGTGACCCAGGTCTATGGGATGCCAGGCTCCATGCTCCTTCCACTCTGCCATGCTGCTGATGGCCTTTGGGACCTGGGTTCTTTGAAGCTTCATCAGGGAGAGGACAAACATTTCTGGAGAATTGGGTTCACCTTAAGTTTCCCCTCCAGCAAAACAAACAACCATAACCCAATTAGCCACCAAACGAATGCCACCCCCGCCCCCGCCCCCCACTGGTACGGCAGCACCGGGACCTGGGAGAAGAGCAGCCGTCAGCTCTGATGTTGCTGCTCCAAGCCCAGCTCAGCCCACCGGGTCCCAACTCACCAATGGGCATAACTTCTTTAATGCAGCCGAACTGTTCATGAATGAGCAAGGGGGAGCTGTAGTAACGCCGAAACCCCTTTGGCTGGAGACAGAATGAGAAAGAGAAGGGCTCAATGTTATTGATGCGATGGAGAAAACCCCACGAGAACTCTAAAAATGAAACCAGTTGGTTCCTCCAGGGGTGCCTCCCTGTCTCCCTTTAAGATGCTGACATGTCCTGTAATTTATCCCTGGGGTCAGGTTGGGAGGTACAGGTGTCAACAAGCAAGCTCCACTCCCTCCAGAAAGCAAGCCCCCAGCCCTGCCCTCCCCCGTCCCGCTTCTCCTCTGCAGGTGCACATGGCAGCCTCCTTTATGTTGAGCTCCTCATTATTTCCCAGGACACAAATGGACCATCGTGTGTTATTTCACCACGTGGTTCATGAACATCATTAAAAGGTCTGGGCATGGGCAAGCAGACCTCACAGGTAGACCTGAAGTCCCTTGTATGTCTAATGAGCTCTACGCAGAGCTTTGTGTTCTAGATTCCGTTCTGTTTTTCTGACCCCTCATCCATGGTTTCTGCCTTGGCTTGTGGGAATCACCATGGGAGAGGAGGGGAGCACGTGAGGCAGGGGTTTGGGAGAAGAGGACACTGCCAATCAGAGTACCGAGATGAACTCTCTAAGAATCCCGATTTACTGTACCCCAGTGTTAGAAGGGAACTGAAGGGTCCCACCCCTACTAGAATTCCAGGATCCCTTCCAATGTTCCTAGCAAGTGGTACCCTCCTGTGAACACTGCTGGGGATGCGCACAGCAGGAACTCTCACTAATCCTGGAGGCAGGTCTTTGGTGACATGATCTCTGATGGTTAAGACTTGGAAACTACTGATCCTAGGCCTTTTCCCTGAAGCCACAGAGGATGACAGAATTCTGTGTGACAGATCTTAAATTTTTCTGAAGACAGCTGTCATGCCCCAAGTATGTCTAGGGTAGACATTCTTGGCCCCTTCTATAATTCTTTGGCCATCTTAGTTTCAACTATTCTCAAAAGTGTTCTGGGTGGCTTTTTTTATCATTGTGTGGCACCAGTACTGAAGTCCACCCCTGAGATGTGACAATCAGCCCAGAATGGGCCAGGCTGAGCCCCCAGCCCTTGGTTTGGCCACCATGATCTGTTACAGTGGTATAGATGTTTACTACTCTCTCCACTTCTGTGGGGCGGTTCATCTCTATCCCATTCTTGATACACACTGAGCTGTCAGACAATTAAGCTGGGGCTGAGGGGGTTCCTGGGATGCCTGCTTTTTACTTGCAAAGCCTGGACAGTCCCAATGCTAAAATCGGGAAAGTGCTGACCCAGGACAAGTTGTCCACTCTGTGAAGGACACTGAGCCCTTTCCACATGTGCAACATGCATCTCCTAAGTTGACAAAGCTCCTCCTTCCTCAATCATTATGCCAACTAGGAAGCCACGTTGTCCAGCCAGAGATGTGGGGGGTACCTTCCCGGTGTCCGGTTCTCAGGGTGCTGCCGTGAAATATTTTGAATGGAGTGATCTCATCGGGCAGGTAGGTGCCCTGAGCAGCAGTTCCGGGGCACACTCTGGGCACAAGCCCTTACCAGCTTGCCCATGCACCGCTGGGGTGCCAGGCCGTCCATGCACTTGTGGTGGACACTCATCTTACAGGCCTTGCAGCGCAGTCCATGCTTAGCATTTGTTCCTGTCAGATATACGGTGAGCTTTGGTTAGGATACAACCTACTCTTCCCTGGCGACTTGTATGAAATCACTGAAAAAGTGGTCATTCCCATAACCCAGCTAATTCATCTTCCTGTGATGTTTATATGAGGATTTAAAAATGGACAAAATATTATGGTAGATCCTTTTACCTTCTTCCATATTTTCTACCCAAAGTATCAGCTCTGGTTTCCTTCCGCCCCTTTCCTGTTTATTCCTCCAGACAACCTCAACCTCCTCTGCTTCCATTGCTCACTCAGTTCAAGCTTGCAAATCCCACTTTCTTTGCTCTTCATATGGATCACATTTCTGCTCTTCTGTGTATCTTGCTGAGTAGTCCAACTCCTGAAATTCTACCTGTTTTTACCTGAATTCCCATCACACAGTCTGAACTATTGGGCAAACTCTCTGGAAAATGACCAATAAAGGGGAAACAGCGTGGTCTGTGTGAAAGTGGGGCTGATGATGGTGTAAAGTGGGGGATAGAGGGCTCGATCAGATACCAGCCCTTGCCTGGGGGAAAAGGAAGAGGAGGTGGGGGGCAGTGAAACTACCCCTGCAGTGAGTCACTTAGTGTCCTGGGACAGAGTGCCATAACAGGTGAGAAGAAAGAAAGCAGAGGAGGGAGGAGAGGCAGAGAGTCATCCTGGCCACCGTGTCCAAAATCTTGGCCTGCACCAAGGCCCAAGGCAGCAGCACTGGAGAGGCATCGGAAGGACAGACCAGAGGGTGGGATGTGGGAGCTTCAGGAAGACAGGAGTGGTGCTGGGCACCTCATTTGTTGTTTTAGAAAGTGGCTGGATGGAGGCGAAGGGAGGATGTTAAAATGGGATGTCTTCTGTCTCCACTGGGTCCAGGACAGAGGATACAGGACAAGAGGTGCCATCTGCTCTGACTTATGAAAAGGAGGTGGCAGGCTTCCAAGCAGGTCTTAAAAATGAGGTGCCAAAATGGATTTCACAGCCCTTAGGTGACCAAGCAAATCAAGCCTATTGGAAAAGCAGAAGGGAGGTGGGAGGCTGGAGGGAGCATTTCTTTGTAGAGTTGTTGAGGCACTATTAGTTTTATCCCTAAAACTATGCTTCTCTACATAATGAGAAGAAGGAGGTGCTTTCTTCTCTTCTCAGTCTCCTCCTACTGAGAGGGATTTTGAGGAGATTTGGACACATGGCTGTGGCCACACCCATGGGAGCATGTAGGTGAGGGATACGGGTGACCAGTGGTCCTGCCAGCCTACCAAGGAGAAACAGCCATATAGGCAAGGCCTGCACCTTAAAAGCTTGTCAGCAAAAGGATGTGTGAATATTTTCCATGGATCACATGGAATGCTGCCCAAGAAGACCAGCTAGAAAGGCAACGAGCTTCCCTCAGTAGGAATTAATATGTCCATATGCCATGACACATGAGGTCACAGGTCTCCCCTATATATCATAGCTGACCACAGACACAAAGGGAGGACAGCCCAACACATAAAATCCATCCTCTTCTCCACCACTGCCTCCTCCAAACCATCACCACGCCTTATCCGGACCAATTCCTGACTGAATTGCCTTATCCATTTTTGCCTTCCTCCACTGTGTGTAGAACCTCCTACTTAATGGTCTCTCGGTAGGTTCTCCCTGCCTTTCTGATGTTATACAAAATGCTCACCATGGTGGCGAGACTTTGTATGATTTGGTGGGTGCCCATTTCTAACTTTGTCTCAGGCCAACCCCTCTTGTTCACCAGGGTCTAGCCACATGACCTTCTTCAAGTTCCTTAAATGCACAAGCTCTTGAATCCCTCAGGGTCTTTACACATGCTGCCCTGTGTGCCTGCAATGCTTGTCTGTAGCTCCTCACTTGTTTCACTGTCCTCATCCTTAGGGCCGCTTGTCATTTCTTCAATGAGGCCTTCTTGGGAAGATTCCCCCTCCCCGCCTCTAAGTTATCTTTTTCTCCTGTTAGTCTTTTCACAGCACTCTGTTGTTATCTTTCACAGGATTTATCACAGTTGTTATTTATTTGAGAGTTCGTTTTTGTCTTTTCCTCTGGACTATGAACTCAATGAGGCTAAGGACTGAGTCTGTCCATTTGCCACTGTATACCCAGCTCTGGGTATGATGCCCAATAAATACGTATTAAAGAAATTAATGAACGAATTCCTTTGTAGTCAGTCACACACATACTGAAATCAGTGGTGACTGATTTAGATAATTAATTGAAGTTGATTTCATCGATGGTGTAGGAATGGCATTCAAGAGCTGAAAGAGGACTTGGAGATCATCTATGTGTATGATTTTATTTTATTTTATTTTATTTTTTTAACATCTTTATTGGAGTATAATTGCTTTACAATGGTGTATGTGTATGATTTTATTTCACAGACGAGAAGCCTGAGGATCCAAGCAGCAGAATGACTTGCCTCAGGTCAGAGAAGGTCCTGCTTAGTTTCACTCTTTCCCTGCTTGACCCAAACATTTCCTCCTTTTATTTGGCTTGTTTAACCTACAGGAGGATGCAGCTGAGGATAATGAGATGATAAAATAGGGACTATGAGAACCTGATAGTCAGCTGAGAAAAGCAACAGGAAAACTCTTGACTGGACAAAGCCCTAGAAACCCTTCAGGAGGTATTACCTGAAAACTCCCTTCACGAAGGCATCATTTAACACAAAGTGTGTCTGCTGTTATAAATACAGAAAGTTAAAGTGACATATAAACACACCATAAATTACTAGGTATGTGTGCTTGTTCATAAATACTAGTTGGAAAATCTCTTTTCCATTTTGAGAATAACCACTTAGCTGAAAGATTGCAATGTCTTCAAAAGACTGGACTTTGAAGGCAGTAACTTAATTTTTGTTTTCAAATAGAGAATGCTATTTGTGCCTTATGTGAGAATGTAAGTAAAAGCTTCCAAGAGGAAAGTTATTTCATTGTGTGCTGGACTCTGAAATAGAGCCATTATATATTAAGGTATATTTTCCTGCAGACCTGAACACCATAATTTCAGTTTTCCTTGCTTGTTCTAAAACACTCCACTGTATGAGTCAGACCACCAGCAATTATTTGGTTTTAGGTGTTCCAATTTCTACCATGGAATAACAAAAGTGACTGAAGAGGAAAGCTTGGATTCTGTGGCTCAGAGACTAGTTCAAAGGAATAATTTACATCCCAGCAGTGGCATTAGTTTACTGTAGCAAGATATGGAGAAGCTATAATCTAACTTGTTTTATCACCACTGATCTCCATCACAAAGGCATCACTGAATGTGACCGTTATGCCTCAGTAGGGTGGGAAAAACATAATTTTAAATTTGAACCTGTCTCATGTGGGCTCTTTAAACTTAAGAAAACTACCAACATTTTTGGAGCTTCAGCTGTCTCATCATCAAATGGGAATAGTACTAACTACTCTCAGGGTTGCTAATAGTAATAGCATCATAATATATGCAAAGGGGATGGCATGGGTTTACACACTTGGAAAAATAAAGATATCACTGGATTTTGAGTAAATATGGTGGACTGGCAACATGAGTTTCCCACTTATTCATACCAAAACCCCACTAAAATTAGCAAGAATAAAAAAACGGTATAAACGCCCAATTAACAGAGTTACTGGGAGGAGTGGCAAGAGTAGAAGAAAGTTCAACATACATTTGGAAGATAGCAACTGAAGGTGTGGTAAGCAATTTAGCAGATGAGAGGAAGATTGGATTTCCCAATAGCAACTTGGAAACTAGAAGGTCATGGAGCTTCAAAACTGTGGAATTTCAAAATTCTGCAAGAAGAAAATTTCCACCCTAGAATTTTATACGCAGCCAAATTACCAACAAGTATGAAGGCAGAATAAACACATATTCAGATCCTCAGGAATTAAAAATATTTAACTTTCCACACACTCTTTCTTAGAAAACTACTGAAGAATGTGCCTTAGAAAGATGAAGAAATAAATCAAGGAAGAAAACAATATCAGACTCAGTGTGCAACACAAGAATATAGAGGAGAGGTAAATGATATGCCCATATGACAACACAGTAATAGCCCTAGACAGGAGCCACAGATGAAGTGAGGCAGTAGACTTGGGAAAAAATGGAACTTAAACATTTATAGAGCTTTTTTAGATTTGGATATCATAATAGATATGGCATTAGACAGATATATGAGAATATATTAAAAAAACAAGTATAGGTGCATGAAAAGTTAAGGTAATGAAAAAGGCAATTTCCAGTATGAAGCAACATAAACCTGTGTAAGGAAAGAAATGTAATCATGGTACAATACTAGAATCAGAAGTGAGCAATGGTCATAATAGTGTATAAAGTGACTAGTTAACACAAAATTGTGATAAAACTACTTGGGAAGACGAGAGAGCGAGGGAGCAGCAGACTGTGATGTGACTCTTGTGGGAAACTGAGAGTGAGGAAGAAGTGAACAAGCAGGGGTTGCTGGAGGGGTTAGAGCTGAATCCTCATCCTCTATAGCAGGAAGCCAAGACATGTTTGATTCATCAATAAATCGTAGTAGAAGCACAGGATTTAGAAATACTGAAATGAATGCCAGAAGCAACAATTAAAAAGGATGAAAGTTGTTGACTTTCAGAAGCGAGTCTGGGTTATAGGATGAGACAGTTTCCACTGTAGTATTTTCAGTACCATCGGTACCACCTTTAAACTAGTCTCATGTACTACTGTGACAAAAAGCAAAGTTGAACTTGCAGGAAACTAGGTCAAGTCAGCCCCTTGGAATGATGTGGTCCTTGGAATATGGAGATATAGGGAAGACATGGGGCCAGATCTTCCCAGAAACCATCAGTTCTTCCCTGGGATATGAACTTCTAGGATAAATCTAAGATAGTTCTATGAGTTACAGTTGAAAATTGTTAAGAATGTGAGTTATGATATTGAGATGGATTTTGGAATGGATCAGTGCAAACCAATACAACACTGATTAACTGTTGGGCACTGAGCCATTTTATGAACCTGGTATCATTTGCCACTATGGATAAGTGAGCTGTCCATAGAAAAGCAAGTGTTGAAGCTCCAGTGAATGAAGAAGTTTATATATAGACGTTAGGAGAAAATATTGAAGGGGTTTTCTCAGTGCAAATGGATGAATCAACTACATTGGATGACAGGCTTTTTAAAAGAAATGATATCGATTACAGATATCTATAAAACAATTGGCCAGACTAATTTTGATAAGATTTTGTCATCGAGGCATTGCTTACCCCTTGGTTGAATTTCATATAGGATCAGAGTTAAAGATAAAACAATTGTTGCCCTTGAGATCACTTACCTAGAGGAACAATATGGAGAATGGGTAAAAATAAGAAAAAGAAATGTGTAAGAAAAGAAATGTAATCATAGTACAGTACTTAATCAGCGGTGAACAATAGTTAACATTGTTACTGATAATTAGTTTGCTTCCAGATTGTACAACCATGGTATCACTCTTACAATTTATTTGATAAAATTAATGTAAATTAGACAAGAAAGATACCTTACTATGATTTGGGGAAAAAAACTTAAAAAAATCTAGAAATAAATAATATATATGTTATATATATGAATATCTAGAAATAGATTCATAAATATTTCTTGGATTACATAAAATATATATAAATGATTCAAAGGTAAATATAGATGAGATAGTTCAAAGATGTTCCAGGCCCCTGTTCTTACCGGTTTAGCTACCGGACTCCCCTCAGCCTCTGGCAGTACAGGCTGTGGCTGGGAGAGGAGACTGCAAGGGATCAGGAGATCGCTTGCATCAAGAGTCTGCAAAGCCTCGGAGGGCCAGAAGCCAGGCTCACAGAAGGGCCTCAGAGCCACAGATGAGAGCAAAAGTGGAGGGTGTGTTTTCAGTGCCTGGGCAGACCAGAGGCATTTAAAGGCTAGGGACTATGCAAACAGTAGTAAAGATGACAGAGTTAGTATTTTTAAACTAAAGGCCATAACAAAACCTCCGCTGGGTGATAAAAGCCGGCATTATAATGCAGATAGCATTATTCATGGACCATTTGCCTTTCAATAAACACTAACACAAGGAATGAAACAGAATTCCGTACCATTCCCTCCCTGATGGAACCTCTGCTGATTTTCCTTGCTTCATTTTCAAAATGCTCCACCTTGAGCTACTTACTCCTTGGTTTTGCCAGATCATTTGTGGCTCCTGGCAAGGGTGGCCGGCTCATGCCACTTGAGCGCTGCTCACATTGCCTCCTCTGCCTTTCTTGCTCAGGTGCTAAACAGCTTCCCATTTGCTTTTTTTTTTTTTTTTTTTTTTTGCGGTACGCGGGCCTCTCACTGTTTGTTGTGGCCTCTCCCGTTGCGGAGCACAGGTTCCGGACGCGCAGGCTCAGCGGCCATGGGTCACGGGCCTAGCTGCTCCGCGGCATGTGGGGCCTTCCCGGACCGGGGCACGAACCCGTGTCCCCTGCATCGGCAGGCGGACTCTCAACCACTGCGCCTCCAGGGAAGCCCACAGCTTACCATTTTCTTGAAGCCCTTTTAAGGATTTTCCAAAGCCTCCTGCACACACACTCTCCCTGCTTCCACCACCTCAGGCCCCACACTCTCCTCTGTTCCCTTACTGTTCCCAGGTACCTTTCACAAAAGGCCCTTGACTTGGCGTGATGGCTTATTCACCTCTATAACCTCTGTGGCCAGGAAAGGGCTTGGCACAAAGAACATTACTGTCAGTGAGGAATGATCAGCCTACTCAGACCTGGGCTAGAGAAGTGCCCAGGCTGAGAGAATGCTGGGGTTCGGCCCCACTCATGCTGCGGAAAGAGTGAGGCTCCTTCTTGTGGCCCCTGGCTCCTGGAGGCGTGTGTGACTAGGGGGTTCTAGTCACCTGCAGATCTTTACTGCCTGGGCTCCCAGCTGGTCAGTCTTGCTTTTCATGCCAATGTTTCAATGTGACTGCATCCTGGTTTGTTGGGACCCAGAACTCTCCAAGCTCCCGGTTGACCCTACAATCCAGGGCAGAATACTGTTCCATCTGATGACTGCCTGACCTAGGAAGGGGCTGAAAGCCGATTCTGGGAATCACTCCTTCCATCTCTGCTACTGATTCCTCAAACCCTCCTCAAAGCAGATGCTGATAACTGTCTGGACCTGTCCTCATAGTGTGGTGTACTAGAAAGAATTTGAGCTTCAGAATTCGAGCAATACAGCTTAAACTGCCCCCAAACTTCGGAAATCACTCAATAGTTAGAAAGTTTTCTGATAGAGGGGAAAAAATGGGAACATTTTTCCCATCACAGTTGAACTCTACTCATGAGAACTTGATTAAAAATAACCCATGCTATCTGTCCCCTACTATGAGTTCAATTGAACAAGATGGTTTGAAGAATCCTGGGCCATCTTTCCCTGACTATATTCCCCACTCCCTGCCACATTACATCTTTTCCAACTCCTTCCTAGTTTAAAAAAATTAATGGCATTCATTGTTTATAAATGCTTCTGTTGATCTTTCCTATTTCGGTTTCTGACTCCTAGTGGAAAAACTCTCCCTACTTCTCCCGCCCCTCACCCACACTGAGCTTCAAAAATAGCAACAGGAGTTGGGTTGGCTCAGGGCTTTGTGTTTGGAGTCCATAGCCTTTGCCCTCTGGGTCACCATTTCACATCCTAACACCATGGACAGCAAGCTTTCCTTCTGTTACATGTGTGTGGCTTGAAGTTTTGAGACATGTCTTCCTGAATGATCACTTTCTCATGACCATCTGGAATACCCCTGACCTCAGTAATAATCTCTGCTGCTCTCTGTCTTCTCCTCTTCTCTGAGGTCTGCAGCTTTCACAGTCTCATTTGCTTTCTTCAGAATTGTTCTTCTAGCTTAGGGCTCAAGAATTTGTGTTTATCCTCAGCTCTCCTAAGAATGGATTGGCCAATCTATGCTATACCCCGTCTCTCCATCTCCAAAGTGCTTTCCGAGGAATTTGGCATGCTATTAATCTCAACCTTTCATACATACAGATAGTTTTAATCATACTGAACAATTTTTGAGTGTTTTAATACACAAAGAACATTCACTTGTATCAATGTATTTAATCATCAGTAAATTCCATGAAGTAGGTATTGTTATTTTCAATCTCATTTGAAAGACACTGGGATTAAATGATGCTCAACATTGCTAATTATTAGAGAAATGCAAATCAAAACTACAATGAGGTATCAGCTCACACTGATCAGAATGGCTATCATGAAAAACTCTACAAATAATAAATGCTGGAGAGGATGTGGAGAAAAAGGAACCTTCCCACACTGTTGGTGAGAATGTAAATTGGTAATAGCCGCTATGGAGAACAGTATGAAGGTTCCTTAAAAAACTAAAAATTGAGCTACCATATGATCCTGCAATCCCACTCCTGGGCACATATACAGAGAAAAACATAATTGGAAAAGACACATGTACCCCTACGTTCATAGCAGCACTATTTACAATAGCCAAGACATGGAAGTAAAACCTAAGTGTCCATCAACAGATGAATGGATAAAGAAGATGTGCTATACACACACACACACACACACACACACACACACACACACAATGGAATATTATTCAGCCGTAAAAAAGAATGAAATAATGCCATTTGCAGTAACATGGATGGACCTAGAGATGATCAGACTCAGTGAAGGAAGCCAGACAGAGAAAGACAAATATAATATGATTATCACATATATGTGGAATCTAAAAAAATGATACAAATGAACTTATTTACAAAACAGAAGTAGACTCACAGACATAGAAAGCAAATTTGCGGTTACAAAGGGGAGCCAGTGGAGGAATAAATTAGGAATTTGGGATTAAAATATACACATCACTATATATAAACTAGACAACCAACAAGGACCTACTGTATAGCACAGAGAACTATACTCAATTACATGTAATAACCTATAATGGAAAAGGATGTAAAAAAGAATATATATTTATATATATGTGTAACTGAATCACTTTGATGTACACCTGAAACACAACACTGTAAGCAAACTGTATTTTAATAAAAATTAAAAAAAAAGAAATTGGGATTGAGAGAAGGTAAATCAATTGTCCAAGGTCACTCCATCTACTAAGTGCAGAGCCAGAATGCAAATACCCACCCCAACCTCTCTGCCCCATTCTGCCTCTCTCCTGGCTCTCTCTTGCAGTTCTGTATTTTGAATTTGTTTGCAATGATCCACTTGTAGATGCTCACTAGTGCCACTGATGATGACTGTCAGGGCAGTGAACGAAGTTTCACTTCCATAAATCTGATGGGACAAAGCCCTTATTTCTTTGCCTTTGTCAGCTAGTGGAGGTTTTAGAATAGGCATCAAGCTAAGGAGCTTGAGTATAATTCTTTGGGCAATCAGGTCGAGCAAGCATCCCTGAGAAAAGCAGTAATTCGATGTCAGTTTGCTTTCAGAAGAGGGTTGGCAGCAGTGTCAAGGGGATGAGGCGGTAGAGATGGATAAAAGAACATAGTTTAGGAAGTTCTTGAAACAGTTCACATGAGATGTGCTGAAGCCTGGCCTGAGGCAGGAGCAGTGGGAAGAGGGGAGGGAGTTGGCCATGGAGAAGCCACAGAAGTAGAATTGACAGAGTGTGCTGCTCATGGGTGGGGTTTCTAGAGAGAGGGGCTGGGAGAAGTCAAAGATAGCCTTGAGGTTCTGGCCAGGTAGATGGGAGCACGCAGGTGCCATGTGCCCCAGTAGGAGAGGCCAGCAGTAAAGTGGCAGGTTTTATGGGGGAAGGAGATGATCTGCTTCACTGTGGGAAGATGTAGGCATTTCAGCATCCACAAGGCATCTGAGCAGCAGAGTTCCGGTAGCTAAAGTGAGAGACCAGAGCTTGGGAAAGAGGCCGGCCAGCACCAGTACATGCCCCCTGGGACAGCAGGACAGGAAGACAGGGACAAGCAAAGAGCCCTGAACCTTACTGCTAAGTGGGCACCACTGCTTTTGGGCACTGTCTCATTGAATCTTTATGCCACATCTATCAGAGAGATATTTTTATTTCTATTTTTAAAATGAGAAAATGGATGCTCAGAAAATGTTCCTTGAAATCTCCTTCTCAAAGAGGGCTATCAGGCTGATCTCACGTGAAGTGATAACAGTCCTTCTGGGTCAGAGTCAAGCTGCTTCACTGTCCCGCCTCGGTTATAATAAGTCATTCTTGTGACTTCTCTTTATGGCATTACAGTGCTTGGATCTTAGACTGTAAGGGATCAGAATGAAGCAGATGTAAACTCTTGAAGCCATGTTCTTGCCGTGTCAATGGAAACACATATTTCCTTGATTGGAGGTAAAGTGTGTGTGTGGTGAGCACACGTGCCGGCAGGTATCTACGTGTGCACTCCTGTGCTTGCTTGTTGTCATGTTATTGGGACGAGGAGTGTGGGGTAGCTAAAGGCTTATGGATCTTTCCAGGTAAGCTTAGCACGTGATAGAATAGTCTATGCTGTGTTTTTCTGGTTCAGCAACCAGACAATGCTTGATCAACTACAAAGAAAATGCTTTAGTATTTCTCTCCCCCTTATCTTCTGTCCTTAATAGCTGGGTCACAGTGTATACGTGTCTCCCTTACACACACACACCTGCCGGATGCTTTAAGCCACACACACAAAGGGCTGTCCTATTTTTTTTTTTTTTTACTACTGGCCCAGTTCAATCATTTACGTGATATCCCTGGGGCTGCACAAGCAAAGGGACCTTTCTAAAGTAGGTCAGTGGAGCGTTCTCTGCCCTGGCAGTTGAATGCAGGCACAGGATATGCATCTTCCGACAGGTCTCTGCCTCCCCTGTTTTTAACAGGAGATGGCCTATTCCAGGAGATCCCTAGCTTCCAAACATGGAATTAATCATGGGTCCTTTCTACATTTGTCTGCCATGGCTTGGTCTTAACCTCAAGCAGGAAGGCATAAATCAGCAACATCACAGTCAGCAAAATGTTTTTCAGCCACAAGTTTAGAAAAGGCTTAAAGTGTACCCAGAATTTACTGCCTACTTTCTGTCCACCCAATTCCACCTTGACAGATTTCTCCTCCTTTCCTTGTGTCCTAGGCAGCGTTTTAATTTCTTGGTAGGTGGGACAAGGAGGAAATATATGAAGCACAGAGGGTCTCAGAAGAACATGGAAATATATATATTCAGAATCTATTGGCTATGATATTACTAAACAGCATCTAGCTGGAGACCTAGACCTTCAGAGAATGACTAAAAATGTAACAAAAGACTGCCTTGAATTATCATTCTCCCCTGTCTGGCCAGTTATTTATGCAGTGGAGGTACTCTCCTGTATTGTCATTTCTTTCCACTAAGGTATGATTTTAAAAGGCTCCTGAAATACAGATCTCTTCTTTGGGGCACAAATAACATCATTTCTCTGGAAATCATGTCTATGCTGTGATTCAAGAAATCACCAAAACATATGCAAACATCATGATGGATAATAATTTAAGAGGGACAGTCTCTTTCCTTTGGCTACCATTTTTTTTCACAATTTTCCCCTCAAATTTGGCCATTTAAGACTTTGGTCAGTATTTTACTAGTAAAATAAACAGTTCACAGGAATGAAGTCCCTCATTTTCTTTCGTACACTGATAGGATAGCAGCAGTGTTTGACAAGCTGGGAAATTTTTATGCATATAAAGATTCTCTCGTCACCACCTGGTCCCTTTCTTATTCTCAATAATCATGAGATGTTTAAGGACAGGGTAGGATGCAGTGCCCATGTCTTCCTAATGTCAGCAGATGTGTACCTTAAGAAGAACAACTTTAGACACAGATGTGGAAGTATGGCTATCACTGAGATGAACCAGCCTCTAACAATTCCTTTGGGTGCCCGACTTCCCCAACTAGTCCCCCAAACAGGACTCAGATATTCTCCCATCAGTGATGTGGCTTTGGGATATCCCAGTCTGATGCTCTGGATGGGGGTGTGAGACGGGATGGCCTTGGAAGGCCAGTGAGAACATCACGAGGCCTGTTAAACCCACCCTCCCCAGTGGACACCGCAGCATCTGCATGGAAGGAGGCCCAGCAGGTCTTCATTTGAAAGAGTCAGGGGCTCCTCCTCACTTCTCCCAGTTTCTAGATAATTCTGGTCTCTTCTCCTTTGGTACCTCTCAGTCTCCTCACTTGAATTTATGAAGGTATTAGACATCAGCACGGGGCCGGTACACAGTTGGTGTTCAATGTTTGATGGATCCATGGCTGTTGAGATAGCCTGCAGTTCTACCTTCTTTTTTTTTTTTTTCTGGTACGCAGGCCTCTCACTGTTGTGGCCTCTCCTGTTGCGGAGCACAGGCTCTGGACGCGCAGGCTCAGTGGCCATGGCTCACGGGCCCAGCCGCTCCGCGGCACGTGGGATCTTCCTGGACTGGGGCACGAACCCGTGTCCCCTGCATCAGCAGGCGGACTCTCAACCACTGCGCCACCAGGGAAGCCCCAGTTCTACCTTCTTAATTGTGAATATTTTTCTGTGTATAATAAAAATAATCATAACCATAATTCTCATAATAGTTATCAATGGTTGAGCAATCATTTATCTATTCATTCAACAGATTCATACTGAACACCTGTTACAGGATGGGTGCCAGACTTAGCGCTGAGGATGCTACAGTGAACACAACACACCACAGCCTCTGCCCTCAGGCGTTTACACCATCAGATTTGCCATTCACCTCGTCTACGTGACTACATTAATCACCTGTCTCCTTTGCTCCTTTCACAGTGTTGTAAGGGAACATGCATTTTAAAGAATTATATTATACTAAACAGAAGACAATTATAGACAGCATCTGCTTTTGGTTGACAATAAAATCCAAGACAATCAGATACTACCATAAAGGAGTAAAAAGAAGGAATAGGGACTTCCCTGGTGGTCCAGTGGTTAAGACTCCATGCTTCCATTGCAGGGGGTGAGGGTTTGATCCCTCGTTGGGGAACTAAGTTCCCACATGCCGAGTGGTTCAGGGGGCCAAAAAAAAAGAAGGAATAAAAAACCTGGAAGAATGCATGGGGAATACAGGACAGCAAAAAAAAAATAAAATTTCACAATCAAAACCCTTATTAGAAGAAGTGAAGGTTAGAACTGATAGTACAGATGATTTAATTACTATCATAAAGCAGCAGTTCTCAGATCTTTGGATTTCATGGACTAAAGTAGAAGGTGAGAGGGCTTCCCTGGTGGCGCAGCGGTTGAGAGTTCGCCTGCCGATGCAGGGGACACGAGTTCGTGCCCCGGTCCGGGAAGATCCCACACACCGCGGAGCGGCTGGGCCCGTGAGCCATGGCCGCTGAGCCTGTGCGTCCGGAGCCTGTGCTCCGCAATGGGAGAGGCCACAACAGTGAGAGGCCCGTGTAACAAAAAACAAAACAAAAAAAAGTAGAAGGTGAGAGTGTGCAACTAGCTTCAGTGAGAGCAGAATGGACAGGGGACCAAGCCGCAGAACAGGCTGAGGGACATTAAGTGGAAACCGCAGGAATTCCCGGATTGGACTCTGCTCACCATTCTGCCCCAATCTGCAAGAGATGCATTAGCCAAGCAAGGGGGCCCATGGCAATGTCCTTCCTTGTGCCTTTGGTACCATATCCTCTTGAAATATATTACTGGAAATATACTGAACAACTGAGAAACAAAAATAAGAGCTGAAGAATGGAGATGTTACGTAAGAATAGAGCTGGTGGTAAATACTAAAATCAGTTAAAACTGGAAATGTCTAAATCAATGTATAAATCTTGTTATAAAAGGTATGTATACCTTAAGATTTATTCTCAAATGTCTGAATTGCAAAACATTGGAAGAGAAATAAAAATATGGATTGGCAAGAGTGCCGTACTTAATTCGCAAAAACAAGAAGTGAAAATACTATTGCTGGCACGATGGGAGTTGGGATTAAAAGTTGGACAAGCTTATCTGCAATAATAGAGGAATAAAAATACCATATTTATTTTACTTTTTAATAACTTGAAAAATGTGGAATAAAGAGTGCTTTTTGAAAACCTCAGAGGTAATTGTTAGGAGAAGAATATATTATATATCTTTCAAACTCTGGAGGTTATAAAAGGAAACAACATATAAATCACACATCACACAAACACACACACACACACACACACACACACACGAACTGGAAGGAAACAGGAAACATAGAATAGAAATCATATAGTACCAGCCAAAAGGAAGCCAAATATTTCACTCATAACAATGAATACTAATGCATAAATGTCTTCCATTTAAGAAGAAAAATTTAAGTTGGGAAAAAAAAGAAATCTAAAATCCAATTATGCTTATTTTCAAAAGAAGCACTTAGATGACATGACAAAAAAGGTTTAAAGTTACAGGTAGATAAAGGCATATCAGGCAAGTATTAAAAAACTAAGGTGGAAGCATTATTATAACAGTGGGATTCATGACAGAAGTATTAAACAGGATAGGAAGCTGTTTTATTTGGCTATGGACATAATTCACAATGAAGGAATCCATGTTATGACCCTTTGTGCACTGAGTAACTTTACATGAAAATATGCAACACAAATGAGAAATACAGAGAAAGATGACAGATGAGAAAATTGGCCTTCTGTGTCAAGCTTCCTTCTGGGCAGGCTGGAGACTTGACACACCAGGGGAATGGCTTGCAAAGGGATTAGGGAGTTTTCCATGTTCTTCTATTTCTGTTGGTTGGTATTTAAGGCAGGCGATTTTTCTCCCACTCACTCACTGCTCTTTTTAAAATACCCACTACATGCCGGTGGGTGTTCTGCTGGCTGCTGTGGGAATAGGCACCTGCATCAGACCAGGTCATGCCTTCAAGGGGTAGGCTGTTTGAGAAATGACATGAAAGTTCAGAGAAAGTGGTCACCATAGGAACTGGTGCTGGCATGGATAGAGAAATGGGGCAGGAAGGAAGGGTGTCCCAGATCTTCCAGAAGGAAGAGCAAAAATGCTGGGGCACTGACAATGAGCTCAAAACACATTAGGACCGTTGCAGGGTAGCGTGGTGAGCAATCTGGTAACCTGGGCAGTCCTCTCCAACTCCTATGGTCCTGTCTTCTGTTTTGGCAGCAGGTCAAGTGATACCATGCAGTCCCACGTGAGGTCCCAGAGCATAACACTAGCCCCTGACAGAAGCTGCTTCCACCTCTGTGTGAGGCTCTAAACATAACTCCTTCCTTGGAGCCTACCAACATCCATTTCTGCTCAATCTTTGCTGGAAGGAATGTGGTTTACTTTTTCATTTAAGTCATTTTAAATGAGACAGAATGTATTTCTTAAAATTCATGGCAGGGCTTCCCTGGTGGCGCAGTGGTTGAGAGTCCGCCTGCCGATGCAGGGGACACGGGTTTGTGCCCCAGTCCGGGAAGATCCCACATGCCGCGGAGCGGCTGGGCCCGTGAGCCATGGCTGCTGAGCCTGCGCGTCCGGAGCCTGTGCTCCGCAACGGGAGAGGCCACAACAGTGAGAGGCCCGCGTACCGCAAAAAACAAACAAACAAACAAACAAAAAACATGGCAGCAGGCGTAAAATTTCAGGAAACTAATGGAAGACGCTAGCTGAAAAGTATTTTGTGCCCCTTTAGTTAAAAGGTGCTGAGTACAATGTTCTCTGAGAACATGGGATCTGAATCGAAGTCTTAATAACTCTTTAATGAACTTGCTTTTGCAGGCACTGTAAAGGCTTTCCAAATTGTGTCCATTAAAGAGAGACATGCCAAGTAGTGTTCAATGACGGCCGAGTGGAATTAGGGAAAAGAAAATCTTCAGGAGGGAGAACTCCGTTATTACCATTTGCTCCACTGCCTCTGTTCTCCACTGGTAACACTTGGTTGTCTTCAGGACAACAGGACTTCAAAATGCTAACGTGTGCTGTGATTATACAAAGGGAGCGTAGTGTACAGCATTTTCCACATATTTTACTACTATTTTACTATAGAAAATCCTCCCTCCCCAAATCTACGCAGCCTACTTCTGGGATTACTTTTAGAAGCTCTTCCTTTTAGCATCTTGAACTCTGCCTCACTGTATCATCCATCACTGTGCACCTGGGACCCCGAGCAAGTTTAAACCCTCTTCCAGATGAGATCACTTTAGCTATTTGAAGACAATGACTGTGTTCCCCAGAGTCTTCTCCCAGCCAAGCACTGCCACCTCCTGCAAACATTCCTCAGCCGGGCAGGGTCACTATCTCCCTACACTAGGTGTGCTCCAGTTTTATTTACTTTTACTTAAAACCCTGTCCCCAGAAGCAACGCAATTCTCTCAAGGGGGCCAGATAAGCAAAGAATACAAAGAAATTACTTCTGTTGGACCAGGCATTACCTTGGTTGCCTTTTTGTCCCCTAGTAGAAAAGTAGCAGTTAACTTACTGCTACTTGTAAGCAATTAAGACTCCAGAGAGTAACAATCCCATAGGGCAAATCCCATAGGGTACCACATTTTATGATGGACACATACCACAGCCCAAAGGGAAATATACATCTGAAATTTAAGAAAAAGATTCTAGAGAGCACTTGTATTTTCTTACTTATAAGCTGCACAGCTCCTAAAACAACTGTCCAGCTAAATGACTGATGGCATTTCAAGAGTTTTAATTCCATCCTGAGAATACATAGATTTTACATTTGCTTTTTAATATTCCCCTTGATTTCTGTTTGGCATTTCCCACCAAGAAACAACTTCAACGGTGAGTGAATATTTCCATTCAAGGTGTGGTTAATGTTTCAACGTTTGTGGCTTTTTCAAGCAATCGGATGAGGTCCGAATAGGTCAGGAAACAACTAAATTACTGGTCATACAAAAGCATAGCAGAAAGTTCCGTGACTCAGTGTAATGTAATATTTCCTCTCTTTATATTATTCATTATAATGATAACACAGTGTTATAGGTACAACAGTGCCAAGGTCCATCTGCATTTCAAATTCATTCCTAGTGGAGGATGTTTTTATATTGTGTCTTGTAGCATTAAAGTGTGTTTACAGAGATACTGATGCTGTTAGTGCCTCGCCTAGATTTTATTTATCGTACTGACACTGTGAGTATTGGCTCCAAATGGCTCACAGGGGCCCTTTTTCAAAGAATTGTTCTCAGCCAAATGGGATCCTCTTTGTCTGGGATGTCACACTCCCACTGCCCCCTGGGGGGCAGCCATGGCCAATGACTGAGCGACAGGAGTATACAAAGGCCAACACCCTGGTCTCAAGGTGGGGCTACTTGGCGATATGATAACATCTGTGTTCCAGAGCTCCCCCTGGGTGGGGTCATGTGACGTCAACTCCAGCTGAGACCACATCCTTGCTTGACTCCTTCCCCTGCCTGGTCCTGTTTCTCTGATTCCCCTTCTCCTGAGGGCTCTCCCCATAATAAACCACTTTCACTAGGATCTCTAACTCTGTCCTGTTTTAGGGATTTTTACCCAGGACAAAGCCATTATTGTTTTCCCCAGTGGTTGCTACTCGGACAGTTAGAAAGTAAATGATCCTTTGACTGCAGTGACTGTATGAGGAAACTTGACATTTTAGGCAATGAAATCCAGCCTTTTTGCTAAATATTTGTTTAGAAAATATGTGCCCATTTAATATGCTGTGTCTTCTAAGTGGCTGCCAACTAAAAACATTTAGCTAATTTAAAAATAGTTTTGGGGGCTTCCCTGGTGGTTGAGAATCTGCCTGCTAATGCAGGCGACACGGGTTCGAGCCCTGGTCTGGGAGGATCCCACATGCCGCGGAGCAACTAGGCCCATGAGCCACAACTACTGAGCCTGCGCGTCTGGAGCCTGTGCTCTGCAACAAGAGAGGCCGCGACAGTGAGAGGCCCGCGCACCGCGATGAAGAGTGGCCCCCCCTTGCCACAACTAGAGAAAGCCCTCGCACAGAAACGAAGACGCAACACAGTAAAAAAAATAAATTAAAAAAAATAAAGTTTTGGAAACAAGGTGTCAGAATGTAGTCCCTCAGAAAAACCTCCTTAATTGACGGAGTGGACTCATGCACTGAGTTAGTTATGCTAATAGTACATATTGACTTGTTGGAGTCTTTGCAATTCCAGTGAGATGCAGATTACTGCAAGGAAATTCAATGCTCTCCTGAAACGAGTCACTGTAGACAGATCGTTGTAAAGACAGAGTGCCCTAGATGGAATACATGTACTGGGTGCCCAGTGAAGACGTGTCCCCCACCCTAACTCCCACTGCCAAGGCCTAAAGATGGCAAGAGTGGATTGTTTTGGTGGAGGAAGTATTTTTCTTCTAAGCAAGTACAAGAGGATTCTCCTAGTCTAAGACTGGCTCTTGAATCCTGCTGACCCAAAGGCTTGGGCATCCAGCATTGGGGCTGGTGAATACACCTAACTGCTTATTTCTCTCATGTCTCCATGAAAGACTGGCTTGATCATCTTTGGCTTGCATAGGTGACCACATTTCTGGAAAGGAGGTGATCATAAAGGGTAGCCATGACCTGGAGGCGGGGGGCATGCCACAGTGCCTGCTTAACCCAAGGGGCCTAAGGGCAGGGTCAGCAGCGGGGGAGCAATCTCAGGTGTCAAGTCTAAGGTCAAGGGCAATGCTGGCACTAGGGAATGAGGGAATGAGTGAAGGAGCCAAGGAAATTAGAAAGAGATGGGCAGGGAATGAGGCTGGGGTCCTGGTCTACTTTTACTGCCACTTTCTGGTGGCAAATGTTTAGGCTTTCCAGCTTTAAGGCTTAGGCAGCCAGGAGAGGCACACGTGAGACCCTGTAAACTCAACTCTGAGTGTCCGTTCCAACTTAGAAATCCTAGACAGCGAGGATGCCAGATTCCGTTTATTTTTATACAAATATCCATCAGCTAGAAACTGCACAAATGAGATTTGATTTTTCTTGGCCATCATTACATAACCTTTGATTCTCAGTTGAGAGGAAAAAACCTGCTTTAATGTGTTCTCTGGAATGTCATTCTAAGGGGATAGTAGCAGGTGGTCTTTCCCCAGAATTTAGAAAATGAAGATGAGCTGAGGCTTAAAGAATACAAATCTTGGGCTTCCCTGGTGGCGCAGTGGTTGAGAGTCCACCTGCCGATGCAGGGGACACGAGTTCATGCCCCGGTCCGGGAAGATCCCACATGCCGCGGAGCGGCTGGGCCCATGAGCCATGGCCGCTGAGCCTGCGCGTCTGGAGCTGTGCTCCGCAACGGGAGAGGCCACAGCGGTGAGAGGCCCGCGTACTGAAAAAAAAAAAAAAATACAAATCTTCAGGTGATTATGTAGAGACAGGAGGTTAGGTTTGCGGAGTAAAGAAAAGGGGCAGATCCGCTGTGCTGTATCACAGATGACAAGCCCTGGGCAGTGTTTCGGGAGGGATGACGTCCATCAGCCTCTGCTTTACCTCACTCCTCTTCCTCTCCTCACCTCCCTCCTCTGCCTTTTCCCTCTCCCCGTTCCCTCTGGTCTCACATCACCTCTCTAATACCCTTCCTCCTTTCCTTAAGGAGCCTACTATTTGGTTTACTTGGTTTTCATCTTTGAAAAGAGCAGTGTACCTTGTTGACTGTTTTTTCTCTTTCTTCTCTTTCTTTTTATGTTAAAAAGGCAGTTACATTATACATTGAATTCTGAGAAGAGAAAAGTATAGTGAAATTCTCTTTAACACAAAGCATTTTTTTGGTGTGATTTTCAAAACATAATCTTTCAAAATTGTCACTGTACTTGAGGTGTACCTGGAACCCTCTTTAGGGTAATGACTGTGACATTCCTCAGAGGTGAACTCATTTCCATTAGTTGTTTTAAAAAGACACAGGCTGTCGGTCTTTTCACACTCAGTCATGAGACTGAAAATAGAGACTCATCATCACCTATTTAAGGGTTATGAATAGCACTGCCTTGAAAAGGACGGGTGGAAATCTGTGTGGAAATTGAAAATGATGCATCCAATTCCGAAGTTAGGTAGGTAGACACAAAAATGAAGTTGGAGGCCAAATTGCCTCAGAGTTCTGAGCACAAGACATGAGACCCCTCCCTGCCATGGTAATGGTCAGATGCCAGGCATCACTTACAGATGCAGAAGGGACGTGGAAGGTAGTTTAGCACTAAGACTTAGTAGTGTCTCCCAACAAAAAAGGCTCCATAGTGCAGAGGCCATCCTAAGCCCAGTGGTAGGCTGGATTATTAACATTCTTCACTCTGTCCTTTGCAGGTGGCTTTGCTATCCCTGCTACTGGGGGCAGAGTGCACTTCTCCATCCCTGGACATGGGTTTGACCCACATCCCGGTGGAGTACCCACAGAAGTGACAGTTGGGTTCCTCCAACCCAAGGCCCTAGGAAACTCTGTATGCTTCCACTTGTCCTTGCCATTAGAAGGACATGGCATGGGCAGCCCACGGGTCCAAGGAAAGGGTAAGAGATAAGGAAGAGAGAGAGGACGCAATAATTGAGCTGAGTTTGGATCAGCCAAACCCTAGGTGATCTGAAGATGCTGAGTAAGAGTAAAAGAAAGCTGTTTTGAGCACACTGGAGTTTTAGAGTAGCTGTGATACGGCAATTTTTCGGAAATCCTTGACTGACACAAAGCACTCTTCCTAAATGTGGCCTGTTGGAAGGAAGAACATGAATAACAATAGTGACGAGAAAATGAGAGTGTGAATAGATAATGGTTTTCTGAGGATGAGGACAGGCCTGTGTGTATGGTTGCAAAAGTGGCTGATGTTGCTCCCCATTTTGAATAAACACCCCCAGACACACCCTCCCCCCACCAACTGGGTCTTGGCCAAAGGTGAAGGACACCGCGGAACCCTGCCTTCCCGGCTACACTGGAAACCACTGATATTTCCACGTTCAACGATGACAGACATTGGTCTCTTTGGGAAGCAGCAGAGTCTCATTTCAAAGAACATCGGATAATTAAGTAGGGGAAGATCTTCAAGACGACCTACACCTGGGAGAAGTTAAACTACTTGCTACTCATAAGGCAGGCCCTTCAATTACCGGTCAAGTGCCTCAGTTAAATGGTTATATTCTCCCTGAAATTTGTCTTTTAACTTTACCCCTTGCTCCCAACCCTTCCCTCTAAAGGCACAGAGAGTAAGTCTCTTGACTTTTCCAATATGGTATTTTAAAACACAGTTACACATCCAAAGTCTTTTCCACACCAAACTCCCAGGGTTTCCTCACAATCTTATTTTGGCACACCACTCACCATTCTGATCACTCTCTTCTAGACACCTGCTTGCTTGTTCATATCCCTCACAGAATGGGAAATGCAGAATCAGAGGCAATCTTTAAGGTGTATGTAAAACACTGCTGTGTAGATGAGGGACTAATTATTTTGTTACCATGACATTATGTTTTTAATTATTTATGCCTATAAAGTGTCAAAAAAAATTTTTTTTGTTACACTAATTTGGTTTACCCTCTAAATAGCTTTCTCTTCCTTAGGAAAATGACTATTTCCTTGTTTAATAATAATGATAATGGGGGCTTCCCTGGTGGCGCAGTGGTTGAGAGTCCGCCTGCCAATGCAGGGGACGCGGGTTCGTGCCCCGGTCCGGGAGGATCCCACATGCCGTGGAGCGGCTGGGCTCGTGAGCCATGGCCGCTGGGCCTGCGCGTCCGGAGCCTGTGCTCCACAACGGGAGAGGCCACAACAGTGGGAGGCCCGCATACGGCAAAAAAAAAAAAAAAAAAATAATGATAATGATATCAGTTCCAATCACCTTCCTCTACTGAGGTCTATTAGATGCCTGGTACTTCCCTTCTGCCAGTTCATTAATCCACATAAAACCCTGAGGGTGGTATTATCATCTTCACATAAAATGAGGACACAGGTTCAAAGAAGGCAAGTCACTGGCACGAGGTCACACAGCTGCACGGGGCTCTAATCCAGGCTGTCTGGTTCTACACGCGTGGTCTTTCTACCATCCTCACTCCCTCATCTCATTTCATCTGGGAAGGGAAGGGGCTAATTGTTTCATGGGAATAGCCAGGAGCAAAACATGGATCAGCGCTCTCCCCATTCTGTGTACCATATGGAAAGGTACCTCTCTGCCCACTTCAAAGTAAGATGGCCTCTCACCCTGTGACATCACAAAACCTTTGGCTGGAAAACAAGTATCACATGACTGCCATCAGAGACAGGATGGAAAGGAATCAACAGAGGCCAGTCTTGTGATCTTCAACTAAGGTTTTCTTCTATTGCCATGGTGGACACTGCTGATGCCCTGCCCAGATACCCTGTACTGGGTAGGTATAGGCAGAACAATGGCCTCCCAAAGATGTCCATGTTCTAATCCCCAGAACTGGTGAGTAGTTATGTTACGTGGCAAGGGGGACTCAAGGGTGCAAATGGAAGTAAGGCTGCTAATCAGGTGACCTTGAGATGGGAAGGTTATCCTGGTTTACCCAGGTAGGTCCAGTGTAATCACAAGAATCCTTAGGAAAGGGGGAGAGTCAGGACCAAAGGGATGGTGGTGTGAGAAAGACGTGACCTGCCACTGCCATGCTTCATTGCACTGAAGATAAAAAGGGGTCACAAGCCAAGGTGTGGGCAGCCTCTAGAAGCTGGAAAAGACAAGAACGTGGATTCTCCCCTAGAGCCTCCAGAAAGGAATGCAGCTCTGCGGACACGTTGATTTTAGCCCAGTGAGACTCACTATGGACTTCTGATCTCCAGAACTATAAGATAATAAATCTGTGTGGTTTTAAGCTACCAAGTTTGTGGTAATTCGTTACAGCAGCAAAATCTTACTAAGAACACTGGTGGTATGTGTGCTGGCTGCTCACGGCCCACAGCGGCCCCTTTCTTCAGAAAATTGCCATCGGCAGAACATGAGCCACTTTACTCAGGGGTTTGAAATGACCTCCATCATGGGAGGAGGAGGGAAGCCCACTGATACCAAAGGCTGGTCTCAAGGAAGGACCACCTGGTGAAACTCATGCTCCAGACTCCCGCAGGATCCACCTAACACCACTTCCTAGTTTAGTTCCTCCCCTTCTCCATCCGCTTCCCTCTCTCCCTCTTGTCCTGAGAGCACCCTCTCAATAAATTACGTGCACTTGAGTCCCCATGTCAGGCTCTGCTTCTAGGGTATCCGACCTGAGACAACTGTCATACTCAGAAGAGGTGCTGGGCCATGGGAAATGGGTACTGAAGGGGAAACGGGGGGCTGGGAAGGGTGGGTTTCAGGGTTGAGGAGCTGGAAGGTGAGATGAACGACATATCAGGCCCACACTGGGCCCTGGCTCCCAGCTTGGGAAACAGGCTCTTGATCTTTTTTTTTTTTTTTGTGGTACGTAGGCCTCTCACTGTTGTGGCCTCTCCCGTTGCAGAGCACAGGCTCCGGACGCGCAGGCCTATCGGCCATGGCTCACGGGCCCAGCCGCTCCGCGGCATGTGGGATCTTCCCGGACCAGGGCACGAACCCATGTCCCCTGCATCGGCAGGCGGACTCTCAACCACTACGCCACCAGGGAAGCCCCATGGCTCTTGATCTTAAAGTGTTCTTCCCTGAAGCCTTCACGGCCAAGCCCAGCACTGCAGCATCCAGGCCGTAAGGGAGCAGGAGGTAAGGCGTGGGCCTGGCATTGGGACCCCACGTGGGGAAGGCCTGTCTCTTACACCTGTTACCCTCTCAGTGGCTGTCCAGGCACTCTAGGCTTTGCTTGGCTTCATATCTGCAGGATCAGCACCGTCTCAAGAAGACGGTCCCCATCTCGGTCAGCCTTGCATCGTTTGATTTCCAGCCTCATTTCCTCTCTTAATTCCAGCCTCCTGCCCTTCAACTTCTCCTAGGGTAGGTACATCCTAACTGCCCCTTGAGAGCACACATGGGCGTCTCCTTCCCCCTTCTCTCTTGTTCTGCAGTGACCCGTCAATCACCAGGACACGCTGCTGTTCTTGAAACAACGGGTTTCAATTCACTCTAAGTTCCACCCGAAGTACCTTTATGGTTTCCTCCATCTGTTTGGTCACTGGGTTTCCACCATGGGACAGACAGAAGAGTGTTAACTGCAGAATTTCTGTGCGCCTGGCTCTCAATGGCTCAGGTCTTCCTTCTAGCTGGGACGTTTTATAGGTCATTCTCTTCATCTGGGCAAAACCCCCAAGACGCTCAGGCTATCACCATTTCTCTGAGGTACCAGGAGTGAGTCCTTTCCGGGTCCAGAGTTGTAATCACCAGTCCAACCGAATCCCCTGTCCTGCTTGGGTCAGTGCCTCCCTGAGGTCTCCTGCCTTCCACAGCTGCCTGTCTCTGTCACTCACCTGTAGCTCACCAAGCCACAGACCCCCTGCCCAGGCGATCCCAGAAAGACACGGCCACGCATACTGGAGAGGACCCTGCAACGCGTGACTCAGATCTCCCTCCAGGACAGAGGCGTTCGAACCCCAACTGCCCGGCACCTTGATTGCCTCCCACGGATTCCCTCTCCCTTCACTGCCCTTAGCTAAAAAGAACTGCTCGGTTCAAGATTTTGCCCCCTCCCCAGGGGCTGCCCGTACCCAGTGAGAGGTGATGCAGGGGTACAAAGTCCCAGACCTCTGGCCTCAACGCGAGATGACTGTACGGGGCTTGAGAGCTCCCCGGGGATCGGCTGGGAGCTTTCTTCCATCTGTACCACAACCCAGCGTCTCCCTCTGCCCAGCCCTGCTTCCCTTACCTGTTGACACATACTGTTACCCCAAACGCTCCCAAACAACCCTCCTGCATATCAGACAGGCTCAGAGTCTGTCCACGGGGACCTGGACTCAGGTACACCCCTCTCACCTGGCTTTGCAGGGATGCAGGGACCTGGACTCAGAGGCAGAGGGACGGCTTACCCACGATCATGTGGTTGCAGACATCACAGAAAGTGGGCTTCTTGAAGATGTGCTCCTGAAAGGCGTGGGCCTTGCCGCCACCTGGGTACAGGCCGGCCCTGGTGACTGTGGATGTCAGGCATCCGGGGCCAGGGAGCAGGCTGGAGCTGGGGCTGACCTCCGAAAGCATGTCTGCCTGCAGTTTCACATCGCTGTTGGTTCGCTGGAAGAAGTTGTCAGCACTTTTGCTCCGTAAACTCTTGGTCTTGAAAGAAAGTGATCGTTTTAGTTTCTGGAGCTGCAATGCAATGACAGAACAGACTTACGATCAATCGTGCAGACTCCTGCTGTGGGGCTGAGGCCTGCTCCATGGACTGCTCTGTTTCTACGGACTTCCTCAGCCCCTGGGGAGGCTCACAGATGTCCCTGAGGGGGGGTGATGTCAGCAGCCCCTATTCCACCGCCTGCCCCTCCTCTCTGCCTCCCTGCCTTCCCACCCACATGTTGTCAAAATATCCCACTGCTTTGGACACCATTTGCCTTTTGAATTGGAATCACTGGAAATATTAATTGTATGAACTCCTGGGCTCAAAGGCTGGGTCCCTCATGCTGGGTCTCTGCTGGTCTTTCTCTGCTGTGGTCCCTTGGCAGCCATCTGTCTGTTCACACAGCAAAGCAGAGGAGGCCACTGTCTGACTCGGAATTAATCTGGCTAAAGTATCACAGAACACAAGCCGGAACTTCTCAAGCCTGCTTGGGTCCAAAGCAGTGTGTGTGCGTGTGCGTGTGCGTGTGTTTGAGGAGGGCATGGTGTGAAATTATCCATTTGACTTTCTCTGCTCCTCCCTGTGCCCTGCCTCTCGGTTTTGGTCATGGAAAACTAGACCACTTCTCCTTTGCCTTTGGGACCCATGGAGTGGAAGCACACGGGGTTGGAGGAATCCTAACTCGGTTTGGTCCAGTCTGCACCTCCAATCTAGTTTTCACATGGCAGCCGGAAGGGTCTTTTGGAAACAAGATGTGAGCCTGTTGTTTAAAATCCTTCACAGAGTTCCCTTTGTTCTTTATAAATTTAAAGAAAAGCTCCTTGCCATGGGCTCCAGGGACTGGTAGATTCTGGATCCCAATGACAGCTCACACCACCGTATTTTGCTCTGCCCATCCCAGCCACAGTGGCCTTTTAAGTCTCTGGCATTTATCATGCTTTTTTTTTTTTTTCCCTGTGGTACGCGGGCCTCTCACTGTTGCGGCCTCTCCCGTTGCGGAGCACAGGCTCCAGACGCGCAGGCTCAGCGGCCATGGCTCATGGGCCCAGCCGCTCCGCGGCATGTGGGATCTTCCGGGACCAGGGCGTGAACCCGTGTCCCCTGCTTCGGCAGGCGGACTCCCAACCACTGCGCCACCAGGGAAGCCCCATTATGCTTTTTAATCACCAGCCCTTAGTGCATAGTTTCCCCTCTCCCCAGATAAAAGAAATGAACCACTTAGCAGCTGCATGACCTGTAGTAGGTCATTTCACCTTTAAGGCAGTTTTCCTTTTGTGATTGAATATCCATGCCTGTTGCCTGGAATTAATGTCTAAGCCCCAAAGCTGTAGATAAAAAAGTGCTCATCACACTATTCTAATAAAGGCCTCCATCAAGTGTGGTCAGACACCCCTACTGGACACACAAGATGTCTTGATCTGGCCTTGCCGAGTCTAGCCACCTAATCTAGCCATCAGCCCCCCAACTTCTCCCACAGAAGATCAGGAAGATGTGGTGGTCTTAGTGCTTGGGGTGGATGCCACAGTTCTCTACCCTTCCCCTTCCCATGCCCCTCTGCAAGGTGACCTCACAGCTCCTCCCATCAAAGCTGGAGTTCCTCGAATCTTGTTGGTTTGGGGAATTTGACCAACAGCAGGCAGCAGAGCAACTTTAAGCCACTTCCAAGCCCAAATCTCAAGATGTTCTGTATGCTTCTGTCTGCCCTCTTGGAAACCTGCCAAACTGCCATATGCACAAACCTGATATAGCCTGAAGGACGATGAGAGACACACAGTCCAGAAGCCCCCGTCACTCGAGTGACACCCCCAAACCAGAGCCACCCTGCTCCCTGCAGGGAATCAAGGAGCGTAGATGAGACCAGGAGAACTGCCCAGCTGAGTCCTGCTCAAACTGTCAACCCATAGAATCATCAACTAAAGAGATGGCTGGTGTTTTGAACCATTAAGTTGAGTATCTATCGTGTGTACACAGCAATACAGTGCTGTTCTCCCCACCTTCCAAACATGTGGTGGGGGCTTCCCTGGTGGCGCAGTGGTTGAGAGTCCGCCTGCCGATGCAGGGGACACGGGTTCGTGCCCCGGTCTGGGAGGATCCCACATGCCGCGGAGCGGCTGGGCCCGTGAGCCATGGCCACTGAGCCTGCGCGTCCGGAGCCTGTGCTCCGCAACGGGAGAGTCCACAACAGTGGGAGGCCCGCGTACCGCAAAAAACAAAACAAAACAAAAAACAAACAAACAAACAAACATGTGGTGGGATTGTGCCTTGTTGCCCATTTGAAGTTGGCCAGGACCATGTGAAGCCAGTGTTCTACTTCAGGGAACTGTATAGCGTTGGGTGGGAACACCCTGCAGGGCCCTCTAGAGAAGCCCCACTAAGACCAGCAATGGGGCATCATCAGCCCGAAAGGGCTAGCCTGAGAAGCAGCAGTAACCTACATAAAAGGTCAGAAACTATGGGCCGCCAAGACTCTTGTCCCTTTCCCTCCACCCTACAGCCCAGACCCAGCAGAGGGGCTGGAACTGCCAAAGGAGCAGGAAGGAGGAGCTCCTGGGTTATCTTGGAGTGTTTGTTACTGAACTGTAACCTAGCGCATCCTCACTGATACAGGGGAAGGGAGTCACGAGCCCTTGGGAGCACAGCACTTATTTTGAAGAGGACCCTCCATCTCCAGCAAAGCTAACTGCGAGGGGGCTATGGAGCAATCACTCTGTGAGACTGAGCCCCACAGAGGTGAGGGCCTGGAACCAGCAAAGGAGCAGAACACACCTTCTGCACGTCAAGTCCTTCTGGCTATAAATTGGACTGACGCTGGAGGAAGGGAGACTTAGACAGGAGGCGAGTGATTCAGAGACACACACACACACATACATATACATATATAGTAGGATAGTAAGAGGTTCAAACTACTAGGTATAAAATAAATAAGTTGCATAGATGTAACGTACAGCACAGGGAATATAGCCAATATTTTATAACTTTCTATGAATATAATCTATAAAAACATTGAACCACTATGTTGTTCACCTGAAACTAATATAATATTGTAAGTCAACTACACTTCAATTAAAGAAAAAAGAAGTTGAACATAAGTATCTGAGTCTACATCTGGAGACTTTTCCATACCCTGGTTCTGCTATTTTGTATTCTGTTAGCTCAAGAAAAACTTAGTTGTTGAAAAAAGTGGCTAATGGATTGTCAATTTACAGGCTGAATCCTTTGTGTATTTCATACACTGTTTCTGATCCTTGACTTTTCATTTTGAAAGCACTGCAGAACCCCTCTAAAGCTGCACATTAGATTTATAGGAACCTAGTAAACGGTTTTTGCTTTAATAGCAGCTTGGAGAATCAGAGCAGCAAATAGAATCCCAATTCTGTTTAAAGCCCCATCTGACGCTTTCTCTGGTTTTAACAATCTATTTAGCTAAAGATAAGGGCTAAGGGCAGTTTCTTTCCTCAAATGAACAACAGATCTGCTTCTTTCAGATAATTAAGAAAAATCCCCAGAGTTAGATTACACCAAATGAGGAAAAAAAAACCTACTGATTTTAAACATTAGCTATTAGGTGTTAGAAAATTATTCTGAATTCTTCAATTCAGCAGGGCTCTGGATTGTTCACCTATGAAAGGGCAACATAGTGAAAACTGCATGACCTATTTTTTTTTGAACTTGTTATTTAAAAATAATTTTAGTAATACAAAGATTGCAAAATAGTAGAATCCCCGTGTAACTTTCACTCACTTTTCCCTAATGTTAACGTCTTACATAGTACAATATAGTAAATAGATTGTAACCAGGAAACTAACACTGATATAAAACTGTTAACTAATCTACAGATCTTATTAGATTTTTCCAGTTGTCCCATAATGCCTTTTTTTCTGGTCCAGGATCCAATCCAGGATTCCATATTGCATTTAATTTCATTTCCTTAGTCTCTTTGATCTATGTTAGGTCCTCAGTCTTTCTTGTCTTTCATAACCTCTACCTTTTTGAGGTCTACAAAACAGTATTTTGTAGAATGTCCTTCAATTTGGGTTTGTCTGATGTTTTCTCATTATTAGATTGAGGTTATATATTTTCAGTAAGAATAGGACAAAAGTGATGTATTCTTCTCAGTGCAGCATATTAGGAGGTACCTGACATCAGTATGTCCTGTTATTGGTGATATTAACTTTGGTCAGTGGGCTGAGGTGATATTAGCCAGGCTGCTCCACTGTAAAGTTACTCTTTTTCTCTTTGTAATGAATGAGTTTCATGTAGGGGAACTACTTTGAGATGATGTAAATATCCTGTTTCTCATCATGCATTTGTCCTCTAATTTCAACAGCCATCAATGATTCTTGCCTGCAAAACTTATTACCTGGTGTTTGCCTAATGGTGATAGTTTATTCCCATTATCCTTCTATATTAATTAATTGGTATTCTCCTCCTCTTCACCTATTTATTAATTATTTGTTTCTATTAGTATGGGCTGATGGATCTTTGCTTTATTCTGAGTTACAATTTCCTACCACCATCATTTTGTTACTCTAATTGTCCCAGGTTTGGTCACTGGAAGCTCCTTTAGGTTTGAATCTGTGTCCTTTTCCACATGCCCTGACTATCTTTGAAGACTTCCTTACTTGCTAACACTACAGGGTTCTCCAGGCTTATCTTATATTTTCCCTGTTCCAGTCTTGCAGCCAGCATTTCTCCAAGGAGCCCTGGTTAGTTTTGTTAGGGAATGGTACCTATGAACTGCTATCTGGGCAGAAAATAACTGCTCAAAATTTAATCATTATCTAGTAGTTTATAGGTCTTTTTATTGTTATGTACATATTTTATAGATTTATAAAAACTTCATCTGCCATTTGTATAGCCAGGAAGAAATGAAAATGGATTTTGGTGAACAAATGCAGGTCTCTGCCTCAAGAAAATACTAGAAGCAATCAAATGTCCATCCATAGAGAAACAGTTAATTAATCCAGTACCCCATTTGATGGAATATTAGACCACAATTAAAGAGTGAGTTACATCTCCCATGCTTTTTTTTTTCACTCACAAGCCCGAGTTTAGTGCTGTAAAATGAATATCTGCCCATGTATCTCCCCAAGTGAGATGAAACCTTTCCTCTCCTTTTCCCCTCAGTTTGTCATTCATCTTTGACTTTATTTACTCCACGCATCTACGGAGGATGAATTTAAAATTTTATGGAGTCAAAACTGATCAATGCTGCTGCTGCTGTTAACGGCCGCCATTTGCTGAAGATGAACTATTTGCTTGTTCTGTGTGGTTCCTGAGGCTGCTGTCTCAGTCAACTAATGATAGGCACTTAACATTGACCTCCCTTCTAGCTCAAGACATAACACAAGGACTCTAACAACATCTACCTGACTCCTAAAGTGATCAAAGGCGACTTTTCTCACTATATTTAGGCAGAAATTCCAGATCTTGAAAAACTCATTTCATTTAGAAATGAAAGAACATAAAACATAAACCAATAATATGGTGTGTGTGAAAACCTCTAAAACATAAGTAAATATTATACCACTCAGGTGGTAAAGGAAGAACATAGCTGTGAAAACGCTTACTATTGGAATAAAAAGTAAATTTTATATACACTCTGTGCTTTCAATACATTTGGAAACATATAATCTCTGAAAAATAAGACACGAAAGCTGAGATGATCAAACTCAGTTAGCAAGGAAGGGATTCGCTAGAGTCAAGAAAATAATTTGTAGCAAGCAGTAAATACCACAGTAAAATTTAAAACAGGAAAGGTAATAGCAAAAAGGACTCACTCTGCAGAAAGGTGATCCTACGATGTGGGGTTATGTTTGAGAAGCTCACATAAGACACAGGACTTATTACAAAGATACAAGAAGATGAAAATCATTAGAGAAGACATAAAGAAATAATTGGATCCTGAAGAAGACTTCAGAATGACTAGAACGGCAGCATTATTCAAAGATAAAAGAGAATTCCTGGGCTAAATGAGGGAAGAAGACAAACCCATCAATGAGGGAACCACCATGTGTCGGGTCAGCCTGGTGAAAAGAGATATCTCTTTTCCTGCCAGCAGGTTCAAGTGTCCTGTCAGAACGTCAAGGTGTCAAAAGAAAAGGAGGACATCCAAACACACAGGCAGGAAAGTGGGTCACCCATGAAGAAAGAAACCTTAGACTCACTTCAAGTTTCTCTTCTCCAATGTAAAACAATGTAAGACAAAGTTATGACCCAAGTATTCTCAACCCAGACAAATGACCACTCAGGAGCAGAGAAAACAAAAGCATTGGAAAATATGGAAAACTCGAGGCATAAAAGAACTTGCACTTGAAATAATTTAAACATGGTTAAGTTAAAATGACTGGTATAAACGGTTCACAAAGACAATTCACCTGTTATAAATACTTAATGAAACAGATGACATGTAATTTAGAACAGATGACACGTAATTTAGTTTTAACAGTAATAAAAATACCACGAGCTGTAGTAACAAAACACAAGTAGTGAGGGGGTGGAGGATGGAGGAGGAAGCCAGCTTGTGCTAACTTCCTCATTTCTGTGGAGGAGAAGTAACAAGACAACAAGCATGGTATTAGTTACAGCTGACATTTGAGTCCTTCGGATGTGTCACATACTATTCCTAAAACTTCACGTGTATCATCTCCTTTAATCCTCCAATCCACCTCATCAGGCAGTTGCTGTGTGGCACTGTTCCATTAAACCCACCCTACAGCTCTATGAGGGACTATTATTCCAATTTGTAGATGATGTCCTGGGAGTCAGAGTGGTAAAGGACATACTGTAAGTGATAAAGCCAAGAATCAGTCCTGCTTACTCTGACCAAGCCAGGCATTTGCAGCCAACCCAAGCTGACCATGTTCCTCCATCCTCACTTGGAATTTCAGCCATAAGTGACCAAGGAGGATATACTTTCCTGCCTCTGAGCCTCTGTTCATGCTGTTTCTCTGTCTGGGAACACCCTCTCACCCTTGGAGAAAGCCACCTGCTATGTCAGGATTGTCACAATTGGAGTTCATTTTATTTGTTTAATTGTTTCTTGTCTCTGTCCTTAAAATGTGAACTCCATGAAGGCAGACAGGTTTTCTGTCTTGTTCACTGGGGAGACCTTTGCAATTAGTGTTGAAATGCCTGGTACATAGGAAGTGCTCAAATAGATCAATGAAGACGCCTCCATCATTCCAATCAGAAGTAATTGCTCCTTGGGTCTACCATAACATAATGCTTGCATCACAGGTCCAGTTCTTATTTCAATTTGTATTGCATTCACTCCCTTTTTGTGTGTCTCCCACCCTAAATTTGTAAATTCCTTGTAGATTGGATTAGGTCTCAATCAACTTTATATCACTCTCAAAGCAGCTCTCAACCTTTTTTTATTTTTGTAGGACTCTACTTTTTTTTTTTGCCCCCTCCCCCTACAAGGCAGACTCTGTTAGCTGTGTACCCAATTTCCGGTCCCTACTTCTCTTTTCCTCACAAAACCTCCATTTTTTCTTGGAACAGCAGTGTGTCCAGCTTTCCTGACAGTTGGAAATGGCTTATGACACAGTTCTGGCCAAGGCAATGTACATCCAATGTAGATTTCTCCAGAGTTTTGCTTTCCTGATAAAAGAGGGAAGACTTGGTTGCTCCTACCTTTCTCTCTTTCCTTCTTGTCTTGAACACAGACACGATGTCTAGAGCTGCAGCAGCCCTCTTGCTGTCCCATGACAATGGGGACATAAGCCAACAGGCCAAGGTGGCAGAGAAAAGGAAGATCGTGATGGCTTTGCTGAGTAGCTAAGCTAAGGCCAGCAATTTCTTAACTCTAGGCTTCTTACTATGTGAGAAAAACCAACCCATACTTGTTTAAATTACTATAAGTTGGATTTTTTGGTCCCTTTAACCAAAATTTTCTTTAACTTGTCCAGCTGATATTCTTAACTGGTACAGCACTTACATGCTACCCTCCCATGGGTATATGCAGATTTTTGACAAACCCAAACTATTATTGCAGGAGAGTAAATCACTGCAAAATTCTGAACTATGAGGAGAATGAGACTCCAAAAGGTTAAGTGTCTGCCCACAGTTATGCTGACAGTAAGCAGGGGAGTCGGAATCAAATTCAGGTTTCTCAAGACTGCCAAATCCATGCTTGTGCCCTGCCCTTGTCACCTCATCACAAGGTATATGTGTGCCACCTGCAAAGCCATATCCCTTGGCTTAATGGAGATATGGGGCCTCTGATCACTGCCTTTCAAAGACCTCACCCTGGAGGAACACTCTCCTGGGTGTAGCTGCCATGGTTTCAATTCCTATGATGAGGGTGCAACTTTGTTGGCCAAATATTGCCTGGCTGTCCTGGATACTTCTTTTAAGGGCCACTTTAGAACATCCCCACCAGCACCCTTTCATCCTGGTCATCCTCCCAGCCCAAGCTGGAAATACATTCTGTGTGTTTGAGGAATGCCAAGGAGCTTGAGTACCGGTGACTAGGACAGACCGAGAGGGAGTTGAGGAGGCAGAGGATAAAGATAAGGTTACACACGCAGAGGCTGGTCCTGCAGGACCTCAGAGGCCTTGGGGGAGGACTTTGCATTTATTCTCAGTGTGATGGAAAGTCACTGCCTGACTTTGAGTGATCTGTATCTGTAAAGGATTGCACTGGTTTATGCATGGAGAAAGGACTAACATTTTCATAGACAGATGATGGCTTAAGCAAGGGCTATGGCAGTGGAAATAGTAAGAAGTGGTGTGTTCTGGGCATATTCTGAAGTAGGGTTTCTTAGTGAGTTGGATGTGGTGTGTGAGGAAAAGAGAGAAGCCAGAGATGAATCCAAGGATTTTTGTCCTGAGCAGTTGCCATTGGAGAAATGGCCATTTACTGGGATGATGGACAGTGGGAAGAAGCATGTCTGATGGGGAGAGGAGATGAATACTGGGCATTTGTTTTTGATGGGCTAATTTTGAGATGACTACTAGAGATCCATGTAAAGATGTGGTTAAAGAGAGTTCAAATCCCCTAAATTTCCAGTCCCAAACATCACACCGATTTTCACCATCCAGAGGCCAGATGCAAGGCACCAGAATGAACTGTGTGGGCTCTGTCTGAAGATGAAGACAAACAACAACCAGGAATCCAAACAAACACTCTGAGATTTTAGCTTTTCAAACTCATTTTGCTGCTGAACCCATTAATATGTTACCAAGAAGATAGGTGTGTTTGTGAGAAATATACTTACCGATACTAGTTTAATGCAGTGCAGATAATAGAGAGAACTGCTCCCCTTTAAGACTGTCTCCAAAACAAACAAAAAATACACAAAGACACATATAAATATGGTTGTTCTGCAGCATGGTAATGTAATCAGTGGCAGAGGGCTCTGGGGAGCTGACTGCCTGAAATGGTCAAGCTGTCTGGGTCTGAGGCCTGGTTTTGATTTCTAATAGCTCTATTAACCTCTTCATGAATGGAAAACATAGGCTGTAGAGATATTGCAAAGAGATAATCTCCATAAAGCTTTTAGCACAGAGTCTGAGACATAGAATAAACCCAATAAATATTAGCTATTATCACTTACATTCACAGAAACATGTAATACAGACACACGTAACCCACTGAACACACAGTTTCACACCTGTGCACTGAGAAACACACACTAGAAAATCTACATTTATGGTCCATACGTGCATAGATACAGAAAATGCTTTAAATTTTCTCATTCCCTTGCTGCCTGTCTTGCTTGCCTTTGACTTGATAACATTCCTTTTTAATGATTTTCAAGAATGGAAGGATTATTTTCTTTTCCTTGCAAGAGCTGGCTATTACTACTGATGCCTGCCATGGCTCAGGGCTTGCTGTCCTCCTGAATGAATGACAAATACCCTCAGCAAATCACTTTCTCTAAAAATAGACCACCCCAGATGATGTTTGGCTTCCATTCTCATTTCCATATACCTTGAAAAGAAAAAATTCCATTCTTGTTAGAGACTAACTGCTAATCTATCCCAAGCAATGTGACTTGAACGAATCTCTCAAGTTTTGCAAAATGCCCTAGTTTTGCCTCATCTGTTTATTGGATTTATGTAAAATATAAATGGAAGGCTGACAGATTTCTCCATATTCTGCCTGTTGAACGTTCATTCTGTTTGGCTTTATGGAACCGTTTACCTAGAGTATTTTACCTTGATAACTTAATGCGTGACTTGCCTTCTCTATTTCTTCCTCCAGATGTGTGTGAATGGATTGAGTGGCTCCAAGATACCTTTCAAGTTATAGTCACTGTGTAGAAGCAGATGAATTGTTTCGGCATTATTAGCCAACTAAACTTCCGATGGACGTAATTCCCCAAGAGTTCACTTGGTTTTCTGGGTCAAGGACCACACGGTTTATATCATCCATACTGTTGGGATGCATGTTTATGGCAAAACAAACAAACAAACAAAATTAAAAAGAACATTTAGAGTGCATTTTATATGGGGAAAATCAATACTGTTGGCCCAATATGCATAAACCAGCTAAATTCTGATTTTGACCACCCTGCTCCCTTGATTTGAATTGGAGAGAGGCACTCACTCAAGATCTTAACGCCAAATCATTAACATCTCCTCTGAAGTCTGTCTTGGCACATTTACTCTGGATTTTCAAACCAGGGAGCACTGAATCTGGAAGACTATAGGGAACATGTCAAATCTATACTTATATCCTTCTAGATGCCATTCAGTAAAATCAGGGGCAATGGATTTTGCAAATTTCATGCTGGTAACTTTGACATCATTCCCTGGACAGAGGTAACTCCTCTCTGTGTAACTGCTGTTATTATCATTATCTTCATCAGCATCAGTAATATTTCCAACTACAGTATGTAAAGCAAGGGAACCACAATATTTCACACTGATTCACTCTGCTCTGGGGTGGGTGCCACAATTTAAGATTGATATTCCCCCAGCCACATACAATCATTTAGGTACCTATGACTGCAAGTGCTAGGAAACCTAGATTCAAACTGGCTTAAGCATAATGATACTGCTTCACATAACATGAGGTCGTAATGCAGGAGTCACTAGGGATGGCTAATTCAGCAGCAGAATGACATCACAGAGGACTCAGGTTCTATCAGATTACTCTGCCTTTTTCATCCCAGCCTTAAAGCTGGTTTCCCTCATGGTCAAAAAAATGGCTGCCAGTTTGCAAATATTCAGTAGCAGGAGGGTGATGGCATCTCCCCTTATGTCTGTTCTTACCAGCCTGCCTGGAAAACCTTTCCCTCAAGCTCACCATCAGATTTCCCTTCTTATTGGCCAGAACTGTAACCACATGTCCTTCCTAAACCAATCACTGGCAAGGAGAATGATCCACTTAGACCAGTCAGGATTTACCTTCTTGGTGCATGGGCTGAGAACACTGTTTCCTGAAGAACAGGGCGGTAGAGAGAAGGGTGGGCACCAGAGCAGTATTAGCATTTTATCAGGAAGGAGAAAGGAGTAAATGGCTCTGGGGTAGGCAACTAACAGAGTGTCGGAAACGTATGGCGCTCCCTGGTGGAGACCGACTGAACTAGCGGTAGATGAAGGAGGAGGAAATGAAGGAGGAAGGAGGGGGCAGGAGAAGAAGATAACAAGGCCTTAGGGGAGCCAAGAGCACGTTATGCCCTCCCCTACAGTATGGGAAGGACCTGTGAATATGATGGGATAGTCACTTCCTTGGTTAGATTACATTGTATGAGAAGAGTGATGGGATCATCACTCCAGGGTTATTACTGTGCGGTGTTGTATAAAACGCCATCCTAGCAGGCTGGAGTGAGACCGTCCTGTTGAAGTAAGCTTGAAGAAGAAGTAAGCTTCCAGTTGGGACCAAGGTGGCTTCTAGTTACTGAGAGCATCCCTGGCCTCCAGCTGGCAAGGAAATGGGGACCTTAGCCATGAAGCTGCAAGCAACTGAATTCTTCCCACAACCAGTGAGCTTGGAAGAGGACCCCGAGCTTCAGGTGAGATGCTAGAGCTGGCTGACACCTTAACTTCATCCTAGGAAGATGCTAAGCAAAGGAGCCGACTAACCTGTACCTAGATTCCTGACCCACAGAAACTGTGAGGTTAAATAGATGTGTTAAGGTGCTAAATTTGTGGTATTTTGTTATGCAGCAACAGAAAGTCACACACCCACTTTGGACTGTCAGATGAGGGAAATAAACGTATTCTTTGTGTTAAGCCGTTGAACTTCGGTGGTTCATAGCGGTGTGTTACCTTAACTAAATAAATACAATGGCATTAATGAGGCTGTTCATATAAAGGCAGTAAAAGCCCCAGGAAATGCGCAGGGACTGTCTCCTCTGGAAATCTGGTCATGGAGGCGGTCTCCTGGGGCTGTACCCGCTCTTGAAATGGAATTCTGAACAGCTATGAGTTATTAGTTGTCACCCCCAGGTTACAGCACTTTTCGTTTATGGGATCTGGCTTGTCCCAATTAATTAGAATCTGTGCCAGAAATTAAAGCATGATACCTTTGAGAACCACTAGGACTGCCTGTTACATTTATGCAGCAGGAAAGGCCTTGCATTTCTGGCAGGTACTAAGGTGTTGCTGTTTTTAAATAAAACAAGCAATAGTCTACCCAAATAGGGAAATAGGATTCCAGCCTGTTTTAGCTGTAAAATGTCATACAACTTTTTGAACAGACCTAATGGCTCTCATTTAAGTGAACATATAGTATATACCAGGTACTGTGATAGAAATCTATACATGCTTCCTCATGTAATGTTTGTCTCAACCCTGAAAAAGAAGTAATATAAATCCCATTGTATTGATGAGGAACTTGAGGCTTAGAGAGGTTAAACGATGTACCTAAGATCACAGCTTTTGAATGGCAGAGCCAAGAATCAAACCCAAGTCCGTGTGATTCATTTATCTACATATGAATTCATTTGTCATTCATCCAAAATTCCATTTCCAGGCACCAGTGAATTTCTATGAATTTACTCACATATAGTTTTACTGAAAAATTTCCATCAAATGAATATATGACAAATATCATATGATATTGCTTATACGTGGAATCTAAAAAAAAGGGTACAAATGAACTTAGTTACAAAACAGAAGTAGAGTCACAGATGTAGAAAACAAACTTATGATTACCAGGGGATGAGGAGGGGAGGGATAAACCGGGAGATTGGGATTGACCTATACACACTACTATATATAAAATAGATAACTAATAAGAACCTGCTGTATACCACAGGGAACTCTACTCAGTACTCTGTAATGGCCTATATGGGAAAAGAATCTAAAAAGAAAAAGAGTGGATAAATGTATATGTATAACTGATTCACTTTGCTGTCCACCTGAAACTAACACAACATTGTAAATCAACTATACTCCAGTAAAATTTTTTTTTAAATGAGTACAAGTAGGGACTTCCCTGGTGGCGCAGTGGTTAAGAATCTGCCTGCCAATGCAGGGGACACGGGTTCGATCCCTGGTCCGGGAAGATCCCACATGCCACAGACCAACTAAGCCCGTGCGCCACAACTACTGGGCCTGTGCTCTAGAGCCTGCAAGCCACAACTACTAAGCCCGTGAGGCTAGAGCCTGTGCTCCACAACAAGAGAAGCCACCGCAATGAGAAGCCCATGCACTGCAACAAAGAGTAGCCCCTGCTCGCTGCAACCAGAGAAAGCCTGCACACAGCAACAAAGACCCAATGCAGCCAAAAATAAATAAATAGATAAAAAAAAAAAAATTTACTTTAAAAAATGAGTACAAGTAACACTTGGGAAATCTGAATAAAATAGGTGGATTTTATTAATGTCAATATCTTGCTTATGATATTATGCTATAATTTAGTAAAATGTTATCACTGGAGTAAACTGGGTGTAATGTACAAGGGAGCTCTCTGTATTATTTCTTATAATGGCATATGAATCTATAATTATTTCAATAAACACTTCAATTAAAAGAAGTAAAAAATTTCCATCATCTATTTATTTTGATACTTTTTACATACATGAATTATCCTACACATTTTGTCCTGTGATATGCTTTTTCCATGTCAGATTATAGACAGAAATAACTAATTTTATTAATATTTCTCCATGCTGTGGATATAGTGCATTGTACTTAATCATTATAATAGTGATGGAAACTTGAGGCTGCCCAATTTTAGCTATTGCAAGCACTGCTCGAATGAATATTATCATACGTATATCTGCGTGCACAGGTACATTTAATAAGAGTAATATAATAAAAACTAATATTGGTGGGTGCAACTTATGGGCTGGGTATTGTGCTAAGTGCTTTGCATGTGTTATGCATTTAATTGTCACAATTACCCTTTGAAGTAGGTTTCATTATGATCCCAATACTACAAATGAAGGGCTGTGGCTTAGAGAACTGCCACTAATTCCCCAAGAAGGATGGCGGAATGGACTTGCTGGTTTTCATTTTTAAAAAACATGCTGTTGTTATATGATTGGAATTCACTTGAGTTTATGTATTTATTTAGAGTGGATTGACATCTTTACAGTATTAGTTCTTCTCATCTAAAAAATGTCATGCCTTTACACTAATTTAGATCTCCTTATTTGCTTTCCATAATGTTGGCATGTTTCTTCACATTGCACATACATACTTCTTGTGAAAGATATTCTTCAGTATGTCATAGTTTTTGCTGGTGTAAAGAAAATTAATGGATTTTGTATTTTGAGCTTGTCATATACAGAATTGTCTTATATTAGTCATGAGAGTTTCATTTGATTATTTTAAACAGACTTTCATATGAACTGCTTGTCATGGCAATTTTGTCTCTTCATTTCACTATTTATTCTTCTTGCTTATTTTTCCATCCTGGCATTTCTGGAGCATTGTTGAGTAACACAGGCAAGGGTGAGCTTGTCTTGTTCCTCACTTTAAGGGGACTCATGATTCACTGCTACATGGGGTGTTTGCTTCAGTTTTCTGGTGGAGAGTCTTTAGCAAGTAAATACGTCCTAGTGTACCAGGAATCTTTCTGATAATCGGGAATTCCAATTGATTCTGCATCAGTGGAGTAAAAGCAATTTTCTCCTTTGTTTTTTTTTAAATCAAAGTAGGGGATTACATACATTTTAAATGCTTTGCTGCCCATGCTTTTTGGGGGTCCATTCTCCTTGGTTATAAGAAATTCATTTTTGAATATACTGATGGCTTTGTGAATGCTTTATGCAGTATTTAATTTGTATCTATGCTCTTTCGAGAGAGATGATGACTTTCTTTTCCAGAGTCATCCCAATGTCTTGATTTTGGATTCCAAGTTGAATGTACTCTTCCCTTAGAATCTGAAACCATGGTGCCTTTGACTTTGACACTCAGCCTGATGTGACTCATTCTCATTATGAGAAGGTCACCTGTTTTTTAATTTCTGGAGACATTTAGGGATTTTTCTCTATTCTTGAAGTTTAGAAAGATCATTATGACTCTGCTAATTGTGTATGTATAGTTCTTTCAATTTTACTTTTCATATCATTCTTATATTTTTGCTTTTACTGCTTGACACTTACTTATATTTGACTTTTATTGCTCACAAATTGCTTTCATGTTGAACACTTCTGAATCCAATTTTTTTTATTTAACTTTTTATTAATTTTCTTCATTTATTTTTCATATTTAAAAAATCCTTAAATTTTTTCTACTTGTTTTTTTAATTATCTTCTGACCTCCATTTCAGCTGTTCTGTCCTAGTGGAGATGACCCGTTGGCTTCCTGTTTCCACTTTCAGTATCTCCAGACCTTTCGCTTATAAATTATCTTTCCTTTTCTATCTCTTTTGGGAAATTACCCTACTTTACCTTCCATTTTACTGACAGTCTTCAGATTTGTTAGTTGTATTTTTCAGGCCTTGCATTAATTTTTTTTTAGATTTTGGAAATCTTATTTTTTTCCAAAAATTCATTCTTAACATTGGTTGTCCCTTTTTTTTAAAAAAAATAGAAACCAATTCTTTTGATATCGTCACAATACTTCTTGAATCTCTCTGAAGATACCAACTAGAAAGTAATTTTATAGAGTTGCCATATGATCCAGCAACCCCACTCCTGGGCATATATCCAGACAAAATTCTAATTCCAAAAGATACATGCACCCCTATGTTCATAGCAGCACTATTCACAAGAGCCAAGACATGGAAACAACCTAAATGTCCATCGACAGATGAATGGATAAAGAAGACACATTACATATATACAATGGAATATTGCTCAGCTGTAATAATGCCATTTGCAGCAACATGGATGGACCTAGAGATGATCGTACTAAGTGAAGTAAGTCAGAAACAGAAAGATAAATACCATATGATATCACTCATATGTGGCATCTAAAATACGACACAAACCTATTTACAAAACAGAAACAGACTCACAGACATAGAGAACAGACTTGTGGTTGCCAAGGGGGAGGGGGGGTGGGGGAGGGATGGGTTGGGAGTTTGGGGTTAGCAGATGCAAACTATTATATAGAGAGTGGATAAACAACAAGGTTCCATTGTATAGCACAGGGAACTATATTCAATATCCTGTGACAAATCATAATGGTAAAGAATATATTAAAAATGTATATATATGTGTAACTGAATCACCTTGCTATGCAGAAGAAATTAAAACATTATAAATCAACTATACTTCAATAAAAAAAAGTTACTTTAGTCATAATCCTTGTGTTATCTCTCATTTCTCTCGGTTAGTTTGTTTAGTTGTGCGCACTGGTCCTTCTTACCTATGCTTTTGTTGTCTGTTCTTATTTATGGGTGAAAAACTAGCTTCATCACACAGGTAGCTGGGATCGGCTTCCTCTGCAGATAAGGCTCTGAGTACATCACTCCCTGGATCCATCTGAGTTGGGAAGGCTGACAGGCAGCCTCTGCTTTAGGATATCTGGGTGGGGATCAAAAAGGCAGGATGGAGGCTCCCACAAATCCCAACGTATGGAGGGTTTTGAGATTTGAATGCTTTCATATATTTTATTCCTGGGTAGAGCTGCCTTCTGTCTTGGAGTTACGGTTTTTGAAGTCAGGAGTTATCTTGGGCTCTTCTCCTCTGTCTGGCCCCTGAATCCATTCTGGGTGACTTCCTAGGCTAATGCTTTAGGTTGTTTAGACAGAAGTCCAGAGGTGTTAGCCTCCAGCAGGAGCCTATACTTCTAGCTCTTTGCATCCTTGGGGAATGAGGAGGAATGACAGAGCCTCTGGGTGGGTAACTGCCGAGACCACCCTTGCTCTTTGCATGTGCTAAGTCTCAGCTTGGTGGGGGGATCTCCTGAGCTCTGCTGGGAACATCTGCTCTCATGGCTATAACTATTAACTCCAGAATCTGCTTTGGACAAGTTTTCTCTCATCTGCTTTCTCCATTACTTCAATGCTCTCTACTTCATATCTTCCACAATTTCCTCACAAATTCTGGCCTGCTGATGGTATCATTTCTTGTTTTACCATCGTCATTGACATAATCTTTTAACCTACGTTATCTGTTATACCAATGGGATTTTGCGAGGAAAGGCAATTAAATACCTACCCCTGGTCTAGATTTGAATGACGAGTCTTTAATGATCTTTAAAGTAAGGCTGACCATTCACCTGGACGAGTTACCACCTCAGCCTCAGTTTGCTCACCCGTTGTTTGGATCAAATATTAACCTACCACAAATGGACTGTTGTAAGGATTAGAAACTGGATTCAAAGTACCTGGGTGACAGGGACTCAGTACATGGCACCTGCTCTTACTATCTGCACTACAGTGATTTCGCTGTGCCTCACTGGAGGGGAACACTATACCTACCACTGGATGGACGGTGCGACTCAGCCCGACACGGGACACAACCTGCATAGCTTTCCTTACAGAAGAGCGAGAGCGAGCAGCCTTCGGCACCCAGCCTCAGCTACGCACAGAGTGGGGAGGCTCAGGAGAGTTAACCAATGGCTGTAAGCTTCTGGCTTCTCATCTGTAAAGTGGGCATAAAAACAAGAGCTGTTTGGGAAGGCTCTGTGCAGGTTAAATGAATAAGGCCTGGAGAGTGGTATGTAGTGACCAGTCCTTCCTCTGCCCTCTTTCTCCTCTTTTCATATTCACTCTTCCCCTCCCCCTCCATCCTCCTCCTTTCCTTCATCCTCTCTTCCTGTGTTTCCACTATTATTGTTGTTGTTATTGCTACTGAACCAGGACCCGGAGAACGTATTAATCCTTTTATTCACTAAAAATAGTTTTTGAATATCTACCCTTTCTTTAGCCTCATAAGGGAATAAAATTTGAAAACGGATATAGTGCTTTCCCTACAAGCCATTACTGCTTTTGGAATGTAGATGTGGAAAAGGTAAACCAAAGAAGCAGCAAACCAGCCAGCAAACAACCAACGGGAACTTAGAGCCAGAACTGGGTACAAATTTCAGTGTAGACTCGTATCAGTCACATGCCCCAGGGGAAGTCACTTTGCTTTCCTTAGCCTTGACCTTTGTGGTTTCCTCATCAGTAAAATGAGGAAGAAATGGAATGATGTACACGGATCACTTTGCACAGCAAGGCCTAGGGAAATGTCCGTCCCCTCTCCCTTCCCCTTCCCTGGCTCTGCCAAACCCTGTAGTGGGGATCGCACTGCAGGGCCAGCTTCATGGGGTCACCACCTGTGTACGGTCACTCAAAGCCCTGCACTGAGAAGAGCCCTGGGTTTGGTTTAATTCTCTGCTGTTGCTGTCGAAATTCTTAATAATGTTTGATCAGGGAGCTCTTATTGTCATTTTGCACTAGATCTGTAAATTATGCAGCTGGCTTTGCTTGCTGTGACACAATACACGGAAGAATCTGTATTTGTCTTCCCAGTAGACAGGGACGAAGCAGATTCCCACATGCGTGAAGGCAGCAGCTACGGAATCTTACGGCCGGCTGTCTGTGGCTTCAGCTCTCCCAGAGTCATTTCTATCCAAGTTCCCAAAGCAGCTGGCACAGGGCTCCTTGGGTTACCTGCAGCACTTGTAACTATAGCTCTGATTTGACACACTTACTATTTTCTATCCAGGTCTTTAAGGTAGTTCTCTGCAAGGTTTTGGAAGTGAAGCAACTTCCTGCCTTTCTGTTAATGACTTTTAAAGGAATGAGCATGTTTAGAGGATAATAAAACTTCTAGGAATAGGCTGGAAAAGGCAGGCTCATGCTGTGCACGGACTAGAGTACGTCCTCGAACGTGAAACCCCTGCCAAGGAGACGCACAGCTGGGAGGTGTCCCTGCCTCCTTCCTGAACCTTCGGTTAGCCATCTGTTCCTTTATTTCCAGAGGGGATAGAGACTGCTTTTCACAAGCCAACATGACTTCCAAATGGAGGGACAGCAACCTTTTTAGAGGTTTGATTTCCCGGTTGTTTCAAAATGAACCCCAAAAGTTGTTTGTAGGTTTGAGCAAAGTTATTCTTAACCATATGAAGACTTCCTTTGCCTTCTTTATCCAAGTCCACAGCTGGGGAAGGAGGCAGGGGCTATGGGAGGGGGAGAGAGGCTGGGCCAACCCAGCGTGGTCCTGGCGCTTCCCTCCTCGCCAGCTGAGTTCACTCTGGCCATTTGTGGGGTGACAGAGGCTATGGCCTGAGCCCTTACATACACGCAGACTGTCTTGAGTCAAGAGAACATCTGTATGTAATTTCAGCCACAGCAATAAATTAAGAGGATGGGTTCCACAAGGATGAGGGTACCCACCAAGCACACCCGCCTTGTCTCTCGATTTATTGGCCTGTCATGGGGTGAGCAGTAGAAACTTAGATTGGGTAACAGCCGTGGCCACCACCTCTCCCCCCAGACCCTCCGTTCACCCTCCTTCTGCCGTATGATGCAGGTATGATGCAGTGGCGCGTTAGGGGGTAAGCAGCCAGTTCCCATGGCCTACAGCTCTTAACATGCTTTCATACGGTGGGTGTCTATCAAACTTTTTTCAAATGTAGCGCTCTTTTTCTGACTAAAAAATGAGCAAAATTCCTAACTGTAGAGCATGGAAAAGGGGAATGACTGCTCTGGCTGAAGCAGTGCAGGTAGAACCCCGAGGTAGTGGGTGCTGTTGGTGTCCTGCCCAGATCCTCTCTACTGGGGCCCTTGCACCCACCTCCCAGATGTCTAGGTTTGCAGATCATTCTTTCTTCCCAGAATTGCCCTCAGCTAATGGAAACTGTCTCCCCTGGGAGACTGTGCAATGTCTCCCTTCCCCTCCGCCGACCCCTGGGGTCAAAGACTGATTGATACAGAGTAAAGCAGTCCTGCCCTATTGTCTTAAGGCCGACACAACCCTGTGGGGCTGTCTGTGCCCCAGAGCCCCGCTGTGGATCGGGCCAAGACCACCTGAGACTACATTCTTGATCAGCCCCATCTCCTGTCCTTTCCTGCTTTCCTTCCTCCTTATAGGTTTCTCCTGAGAGTACACCCTCCATAAATTACATGCTTCTGAACCTCATGCTTTTCTTTTAGAGATATCAACTTAAGGTGAGGAGAAGGGGAGAAAAAAATACCTCAGTACCTTCTGCAGCTACAGCAACTTTACATGTTGGAAATAGGCTTCCTCAAAGTTGGACCTATATGATTTGATGATTCTGACCACTGAGAATGAGGTCAAAGCTGTTGCTCTCCCCTTGGGCCTCTGTCTACCCCACAGCTGCTGTCCAGAGCCTGGGAACCAAGGGCATGGGCTCTAAGAATGAGATTCAGGCTCTCTGTGCAGCTGTCCAACCAGGTTGTGGACAAACTTACAAGGGAAGGTCCAATTAAGAACCAGAAAGGGTCCTGCCATGAAGCTAGATGGCTTGGCATATTGCTCTTGGCTCCTGATATACAAGCTTAAAATATCTCCCACCTTCAACCCCATGATTTATTACAAATTAGAGTATCAAGTTTTTTACTTCCTGCTGTCTGCCAAAGTCACCCTATAGGCAGCCTATAAATGGAACTTTGCCAAAATAATTCTAATCACAAGGACTAACAAACAAATCACCTATAAAACCACTGCTTTCTCAGACAAGTTCATAAAATTCATGAAATTCTAGAGCCCTTGGGTTATCAGAACCAGACTGAAGTTACTCCTTCTGGAAAAGAGACCATTCAGTGATTAAGAATCTGCACATTTGAGACGCTTCAGTGGGCTGAGTTGTGGTCTGAGTTGTGGTCTGACATGAAGCCTCCTGATTGTACATCGTGTTCTCTCTTTCATTCATCTGAAGAACCATAAACCACATGCTTTAATTTTGTAAGTTGGATTTTTTTCCTTTTGCTCTTTTTTTTTCTCTCACGCAACATATTCATGGAACATTTATTTTGATAATGTTACTGTACTTCCAGGCTATATACCTGAGGAGAAGAGATAGAGTCTGGTATAGCAATTAGAAAAAAATCACTCCATAGAAATTGACAATAATGAAAACTTCTATTTTGGAATTTATCTTTTCAAATGTTAACTGGAAGGTCAGATCCATTGGGGATGATCACCAGCAAACTGATCAACACATGGAGGATCCAGTACAAATGGATTAATGAAAAAAATGGATACCAGAAACTTGAGCTTAATCAACTTGTCCTTTAAACAAGAATTAAGAAATATCAAACCTATCAGGAACTCAGCAACGGATTATGGAAAATGCAGCTAAGAAACAGAAAATGTAAGCAAAAAGTTCTGATGAACCAATCGCTATGTAAAGTCACTAAGTAAAGTCAAAACACTGAAACCCAAAAATCCTCTATTTACTTCCCTGATAGTCCATTGAGTTCAGTTTCTGTTTCCTCTTAAGGAACATGAAATTCCAACTAGTGTGATGATTTATTTTCCAATACAAAAGCAAACGAAAAGAAGCATGTTAGACGACTCAAAGTAGCCTGCAGAGAGAGGATGGTCTTTGTGTAGGAAGAGTATGAAAAATGTTAGAGTCAGACACAAGAAGCAGGAAGGCACAGCAGTATGGAGTTCATTAGTGCAAGAGGAAAACTGCACGTGAAAAGTTCAATAACTAGTGTTTAAAATGGTGATCCTGAATAATTAGGAAAAGGAAGTTACAAAAGCAATATAATTGCTTTGAAATTTACAAAGCATTTGCAGCTCTATTATACGTGAATGAAATTCCATGGGGCATATTCTGCTTTTGAAAGTACGGAGATGTGAACCTTGCAAGCAAAATTCTCAATAGGGAAATGCCTGGAACATAAAAGGACATGTTCTCTTTTATCTGGAAGGGTTGACCCTCCAGAATGACTCCTTTCCTGAGCATCCTTGCCTGAAAAGTTTTCTCTGTACTTTTTTACAATTGGAAAGATGGTGCAATCATTGTGCAAAGTCTTGGGAATGGTCACAGAAGTGGGTGGCAATGTGGGAGAGAGTGGAGACAAGATCTTAGGAGAAAAGTTTAAGGACTTATGAAGTCAGGATATTTGGAAGAGTCCTCTGCAGTATATGAAAATCACCGATGTTTATGACAGGGGTAGGGTTGAAATGAGTGAGAGTGAGCCTGGAGAACGGAGAGACCTACTCGGGTTGGCAGGTGACTGCTGATTTTGGCAGTGGGTAGAAGAGACTGAGTGTGTGGATTTTAAAGCTATACGTTTTAGAGGAGGAGAGATCAGAGTCTGGAAGCAGTAGTGAGGCAGCCTCCTCCACTACCGAGCCTGATGAGGGAGAAAAGAGCCACCGTTTGAGAGGCTGCAGGGGAATGGCTGGGCATCAGAGTCAGAAGTGAAGGACACATCAGAGACGTTGAGGAGAGAGAGGATTTACTGAAGAGTAAATTCCAGAGGGTAGAGTAGAGAGTACCGACCACTGGGGAGGGGTGGCAGACAGAGTTGACGAGTAGATACGCAGACCTGTATGGAGATTAAACTGTGAGAAAGGAAGGGAGCTCTGCAGCCTTGTGCTCTTCTGGTGATTGACATGCCAGGGAAAGGGGTATCATGGGAATCTTTTCCAAGGTTTCCAAGTTACCTTGTTCTGATAAAACTGAGAGTGCTGGAGATGAAGAGAGGGAATGTGGGGGTCTTACCGGGGCACGGAGCACTCTAGGACCTCTTTTCACTGCTCTCTCATGTCAGTTTGGAGGGCAAGGTAGCAGTGGCATTCCTGGAAGCCCAGGGTGTTCTGGATCCCTCTTTACTCTTTCTCTTGTGCCTGACCTCAGTCCTTCATGCTGTGGTCACACTTGCTCCCAGACCTGAGGAGAAAATGCTGACTGACACTTCTGCTATGGGGGTCATTAGGAACAGATAACAGGTCCAAGTTTCATTTTCAGATAAATGAAGCACCCTCTGAGGGCTGACAGCCATCTTGTCTCCTGTCCACCTGCTTCCAAAAACCTCTCTATTCAGGCCCCCTGGGGGTCACTGAGGATGAGTTCTGGTTTTCTGGCTTGGCTGACTCCATGGATGATGCTCATCTCTGGATGAGAACACAAGAAGAAGAACACACAAGAACTGAGCTTGCATCCGAGTTGAGAATGATGAGTTTAGTTGAGGGTAGGTTGAATTTAAAATATATGAAGGGCATCAAGACAGGTTGCCCAAAAGGCAGTGGGATATATTGGTCTGGAGCTCAGAAGAGTGATGGCTGTGTTGGCTTCAGATTTGGGTGTTATCAGCTGGTGGATGAAATAAAAAGAATAGGTAAGATGTCCCAGAAAGACCCAGAGAGATTATGAAGAGTGAGAAGGGCTGAGGGCTGAGAATAGAATGCTGGGGAAGACCAACCCTTGAATGATGGGTGGAGGAGAATGTGACAGCCAATAGGACTGGAGAGGAACTGTTACAGCAGTAGAAGGGGAATCAAAGGAGAAAATGAGATTTAAGGAGGGAGTAAAGAGAGAGCACAGCACCTCTCTAGATAAAGGTGGAAACGTGAGCACTGGTATTTAACTTTCCTGATTCCAAATCCAGATCTAAGGGACCACTGGTATATAAACACAGAGAACTACAAAAAAAGGGATTTCACAAGATAAGAACACACAGGAAGCCTGCTAGAAAGAGTGAGGATGAGATAAGATTGAAGGAAGGTCCCAGGGCTGTCCTATAATAACTCATCCAGAGATATTATGAAGATTTAAATGAAAGGAATAATTTTCAGGCAAAATACAAGTTAACAAACCTGATTCATGTCAGTTTAGGAAAAGAGAATAGAATAAAAAATACAAAAATGTTTTCAAATTTTATTTTAAAATAGGTGCCAGTTTTAGATATTGTCCCATTTTTTCAAACATTCAAAGTGGAGATCTGGGTTCTACAAACTGTTCACAGAACAAAAACCAAAAAGAAACAAACAAAAACATCCATGTATATCTTCCCAAATAATTTTTTTAAACTTGGCATATCCTTAAAAATAATATCTGACCAAGGACACAAAATGACAGAGAACAATCTTTCTTATGTATATAGATGTAAAAATAATAAAGTACTGGCAATGAAAACCTAGCAGTTTATTAAAAGAAAATCCCCATGGTCAAGTGGGACCTTTTCCAGGAATGTAAGAAGAGTTTAATTTAGGCTATCTATTAATATAATCCATCACATAAAGAGGCCAAAGGACAAAAAAAAAAAATCACATGATCACTTTGATACTTGCCAAAAAGTCATTTGAAACAATTCCACATCCATTCCTGGTGGAAATTCTTAGTAAGCTAAGAACATTACCCAAATTTCATAAGAAACACTGTCTCAGTTTAATTGCAAACAGAGTGGGAAGTCTGGAATTTGTGTAGAAGGAGGACTTAGGAAATGATTTAGTTGGAAATGGATTTGTCTTAAAGTTAAATTTGCAAAGTACCACCTGATGTTTCTCAGGCTGAATGTGTAAATTTTAAGTGGCTTGCAGAGTAACTTGAGATACAAGAGATCTAACAGTACCCCTTAGTACCAACACTGTAAAATATACACCTATACTCAATGTACACTTACAGCAAAACTTAGGTAGCACTTAAAGTTAGGTACTAGCCCAATACCTCCACTGATACTTACTGTATTTTGGGATATCTACTGCAATAATATTCTGTCCCTACCTACCCCACTCCCCTAACCCCCAAAAGAGTTAATTATAGTTAGAGAGGCAAAATTATTTTTGTAGATACTATGATAATCTACTAATAATAGCTAACATTGACTCACTGTGTGCCACGCACTGTGTTAAGCACTTAGGATACACTCATTAACCTAACCCTAATGACAGTGCTGCAAAAGACCATTAGTATGCTCATTTTACAGAAAGAACAGTGAGGCTCAGGAAAGTGAAGGACAGGGAAGCTCATTAAGTGGCATCCCAAAGCCATACATTGGGATTTGAACACAGCTGCTTCTGACTCCAGAGCCCACAATGAATCAGTAAGCAACACTGTACTTCTTTATTAATGAATAAAAAATGGAATCTAAAAGACCTTAGATTACAAAATTAATATAAAACTAGTATAAAATATTCAGGAAATAGCTAACAGAGGATTGGGCAAAAAGTATTTGAAGAAAATTACTAAGCGTTTATGAGTGGCATAAAAGACGTTTCAATAACTAAAGATATATACTATGTTACTGGATGAGAAATCCCACTATATGTAAAGATTTTGCTGAAATGATCTTAAAAGTTTCATGCAATTCTTCTCAAAATATTATATTTATAACTTGATGTAAAATCAAAACGGTGAGTGCAGTTAAATAAATAAATTCCCAGGAAGGTACCTGTATTATCAGTTATCAGTCTATTATAAAGCTACAGTAATTAAAACATTATAACTGTAATGTCAAAGTAGTGTATAGTAATAAATGCAAAATCATTAGAATATAACAGATGACTGTAAAAGACAACCTAGTACATATTACCATTTATTACATAATAGATCCAACATTTCAAATCAGCGTAAAAATGAATTGTTCAACAAGTGGTTTTTTCATTCAGAAAAAATTAAAGTTCTTCCTTACCACATAACAACATAAATTCCAGATGGATTAAAGTGATAAAAGTAAAAAGTATATAATAAGGAGCTAGAGAAACACACAGATTAATATTTATTTGCTCCCAGGGTGGGGAAGACCTTTCTAAATATAAAGGGAAAAAGAAGCCATAGCTAAATAAATTTGAGACATTTAACAACATAAAAAAATAATCTTCCATGTTGAAAATGTAATAAAATTGAAAAACAAATTTGAATCTGGGAAAACGTTAGCAACATATATGAAAGATTGTGGTTTTAATATTTATAAAGAATTTTTAAAAAATCAATAGGAAATAAATGCTCTATTAAAATAGATGAATATATAATTCACAAAAGAAAAAAGAAAAAAAATTTTAAAATAAAAATAACACTTTCTAGTGAATAAATGTAATAAAACAATAAAAAATTTCAATACATCTTTGCCCTTCAAATTTGCTGATAGGGCTTCCTTGGTGGCACAGTGGTTGAGAGTCCGCCTACCGATGCAGGGGACACGGGTTCATGCCCCGCTCCGGGAAGATCCCACATGCCGCAGAGCGGCTAGGCCCTTGAGCCATGGCCGCTGAGCCTGCATGTCCGGAGCCTGTGCTTCACAACGGGAGAGGCCACAACAGTGAGAGGCCCACGTACCGCAAAAAAAAAGAAAAAAAAATTTGCTGATAAAAGGCTATAAATCTAAAAATAACAATAACTAACAAGAAAGAAAAAACAGGCAAAGGCCTTGAATGGACATTTCTCCAAAGAAGATATACAAATGACCAATAAGCACATGAAATGATGCTCAACAACTCTAATCAGCAGGGAAATGCAAGCAAAAGCCACAATGAGATAGTATCTCACTCCCATTAGGATAAAAAAAAAAAAAACAGAAAATAACTAGTGTTGGTGAGGATGTAGAGAAATTGGAATCCTGTTCATTCCTGGTGGGAATCTAAAATGGTACAGCCATTGTGAAAAACAGTGTGGTGAATCCTCAAAAGATTAAAGATAGAATTACCATATAATCCAGCAACCTCACTTCTGGCTATATACCTAAAAGAAATGAAAGCAGGGACTTGAACAGATATTTGTACACCCAAGTTCATAGCAGCATTATTCACAATAGTCCATTGATGGATGTATCGATAAAGAAATGTGGTATACACATACAATGGAATATTGTTCAGCCTTAAAAAAAGAAGGAAAGTCTGACTTATACCACAACATGGATGGACCTGGAAGATTTATGTTAAGTGAGATAAGCCACTTACAAAGGGACAAACATTAAATGATTCATCATATATGAGGTACCTAGAGTTAGTCAAATTCGTAGAATCAGAAAGTAGAATAGTAGTGGTTGCCAGGAGCTGGAAAAAGTAGGAGATGGGGAATAACTGTTTAATGGGTACAGAACTTCAGTTTGGGAAGATGAAAAAGTTCTAAAGATGGTGACGGTTATACAACAATATGAATATATTTAATGCTACAGAAAACTACATTTAAAATGTAACCATTTAAAAATTAGTAAGAAGGTAAATTTTATGTTATGTGTATTTTAACTCAAAAAAAATCCTAGGGAGATTGAATTTTACTGCCTACATATAGTGGAGATCTGAAAAGAAAGAATGAACAAGAAACAAATTTCTCACCAATTCAGGTTGATGAGAAAGAAAATCTTAGTATAGACATAAGGTGGACAATAAACAAACAAATATTTCCTTGGGAATTCATAATCACAGATCTGCCTTCACATAGATTTGGGGCTTAAATTTATACAACACAACTTGGTCTGAGAATCCCCAAACTGAAAAAAAGTAACAAAGAATTAGGTTCTCAGGTAACGATGCCTTGGGGCACTTGGTGGAAGCAATCTCTGTACAGTGGACTCTATTACTGGAAGAACTAATAGTATGAGGATGTCCATTCTCCCCAAATGGCTTTGTAGATTTAATGCAACCCCAGTCAAAGTCCTAGCAGGTGTTTTTGTGGAAACTGATTAGCTGATTCTAAAATGCATAATGGAAATGTCAAGGGCCCAAAATAACCAAAGCAGTTTTGAAAAAGCAAGGCAAAGCCAGAAGTCTTACTCTGCCAGATATCAAAACTTTTTAATAAAGCCATTATATTTAATACAGTGCTGTGCTGGTACAAGGACAGACAAACAGGCCAATGGGGCAGAGCATCACCCTCTACATAAACCAAAAATATAGCCGTCCAATTTATGGCAAAGGTGGCAGTGCAGTGCCATAATGAATCTTGACCCCTACCTCACACCCACAGCAATTTCAAATGGATTATAGACTTATGTGTGAAAGGCTAAGCAATAACATTTCTAAGAAATACTAGGAGATATTCTAGGAGAATACTTTCATGCCTTTGGGGTAGGCAAAGATTTCTTCATAAGGAGAACACAAAAAGCACTAAAAACCATAAGTGAGAAAACTAATAATTTGACTACATTCAATAAGAATTTCTGTTAAGAAAAGAAAAGCCACAGGATAGAAGAAGATATCTGCAACACATTTATCTTTAAAAGTACTTGGATCTAGAATATGTAAAGAATTCATATAAATTTTTAAAAATGACATAAAAGCTAATAGGAAAACAGCAAAAGATTTGAATAACTACTTCACAAGAAGACATTCAAATGCCCCAAAGCATAAAAACTGCTTAATTCGGGACTTTCCTGGCAGTCCAGTAGTTAAGACTCTGCCCTCCCAATGCAGGGGAGAAGGGTTTGATCCCTGGTCAGGGAACTAAGATCCCGCATGAGGCTTGGCCAAAACAAAACAAAACAAAACAAAACAAAACAAAACAAACTGCTTAATTCATTAGTCACTGGGGACATACGAGTTAAAACCATGGCACAATACCACTAATCACCTATGAGAATGGCTGAACTGAGAAATATAGACAATACCAAATGTTGGTGGGATGAGGATCAGATGGAACTCTTATACATTGTTGGTGGGATTATGAATTGGTACAGATGCTTTGGAAAGTTGACAATATCTACTAACACTGAACTTATGTATACCCTACAGCCCAGCAATGTTGCTCCTAGGTATACACCCAACAGAGGTGCCACAAGGAATATGTATAAGGATGATCAAAGGCGTATAACTTCTAGCAGCCAAAACCAAGAAACAATCCAAATGTCCACCATCAATAGAGTGGTTAAATAGTGGTCCATTCACACAGTGGAATTCTATATAGCAATGAAAATGAAAACTATTGCTACATGCAATGGTATAAATGAATCTCACAACATAATGCTAAGTGAAAGAAGCCAAGCATAAAAGAGTACACACTGTATGATTCCATTTATATAAAGGAAGGTTAATTTATGTTGTTAGAAGTCAAAATATTATTTACCTTTGGGAAGGCAGTGACAGAAAAGGGTATGAGGGAGATTCTGGGGTGCTGATAACATTCTATTTCTTGATTTTTGTTTTGGTTACATACTGATTAATAGTTTATTTTTTGAAAATTCATTGATCTGTAATCTTGTGTGCACTTTTTGGTATGATGTTATACTTCTAAGTTTACAAGAAAAAAAGCTATGATAGGGCTTCCCTGGTGGCGCAGTGGTTAAGAATCCGCCTGCCGATGCAGGGGATGTGGGTTCGAGCCCTGGTCCAGGAAGATCCCACATGCCGTGGAGCAACTAAGCCCGTGCGCCACAACTACCGAGCCTGCGCTCTAGAGACCGTGAGCCACAACTACTGAAGCCCGCGTGCCTAGAGCCCATGCTCCGCAACAAGAGAAGCCACCACAATGAGAAGCCCGCACACTGCAATGAAGAGTAGCCCCCCACTTGCCGCAGGTAGAGAAAGCCCATGTGCAGCAACAAAGACCCAACACAGCCAATAAATAAAAATAAAATAAATAATAAAAATAAAAATTCTAAAAAAAAAAGCTATGATAGATCTTTCTAGAGAGCACGGTGTCAGTGAGAATAAAAGACCTTCGAAGTGTTTATATCCAGACCTAGCAATTTTACTTCCCATGAAACGAATCAGAAAAATATTCAAATGTTGATGTATCAGAAAGCCCGTTTAAATATTGATATTTTTTTAAAGCTTGAAAGCTGAGAAAGAATCTAAATGTACCATCAGAAGAGACTGACGAAATAGATATGGTACAATGACATATACCATCTTCATTTAATATTTATCTAAGAATACAAGAAAACTGTTTATGTACAACATTAGGTAGAAGAAAAAACACAATGTGCATTTATGTATACATTATTTCAATTTTGTTTCAAGCGTGTGTGTGTGTGTGTGTGTGTGTGTGTTAAAGGAAACCTGAAAGAAATACAGCAAAAAAACCTAACAATCCTTATGTCTAGGTCATTGTGTGATAAATGAATTTTTACATATTCTGTGCTTTCCAGTTTTCTACATTTAGTGCTTATTACTTTTATAATCATGAAAATAATAAGGACATAGTCAACCTTATAAATCCAGCTGTATCTGAGCAACGCTTAGAGTCTTTGGCAATGTGGAGGAAACAGCAGGTTACTTTTGCCAGAACCATTTCTTTGGACTGAAGTATAAATGGGAAGTGAAGAAGAAGAGAAAGTAAATACAAATGATTCCAAGTATCTTGGCTGGAAGGGAAAATATCTTGCTTTCTTTGACATTCTGTAATTCTTTTAGTCTAGACCAGTGTTTCTCAAACTTGGCTGTACAATGAAATCACTAAGGAAGCTTTATAAAAATGCTGATTGATGGGACCTTCACTCACAGATTTCAGTTTAATAGGTCTAGCCTATGGTCTGGACTCTCCAGGGGATTTGAATGCAAGGCCAAGGTTCCATTTTCTTTCTTCTCCCCTGAGTAGAAGTTAAATTCCTTATCAATAATAGCTTCATATATATGTAATGGGTGAGCTGGCCACAAAGTAGGCAGTCAATAAATAGTTGCTGATTGATGGACACTGAAACCTTTCTGGGAGATGCAGGGCACATCTTCATGGTTATGAATTGCTTCTCGATAGCTTAGAAGGTGGTCCAGATTCAGAGAGAACCATCCACGAATGAGGGGACACCTTGGTCCATGGCTCCAATGGTGCCCTAGGTGGCTTACATCAACCTTTCAAAATCAAAGTCACATGCTGGTGAGTCTATGGCTAATCTTCTTGGGGATGCAACATAGCTAAGATGAAATCTCACTGCAGTCAACAGTATAACTGAAAGTGCAAAGGGAGGAAAACTCAGTTATACTATTGGAACGTCATTTTTGATTATTGAAATTCTTCCAATGATGACATTTGTGATTGGTCAGTGACAGAATGATCTAATTTGAAGCAGGAAGAGAAAGTAAACAACGCTTTATGCTTACAAATGCTTTCAACACATTGGGTGTTTTACCTGTTCTCAGGCTTTACAAAAAGCCATGCCATTTGGGGAATAGCATCCCCATTCTAGATTTTAGGAAGCCGAGGCTCAGAGAGGTTAGGCAGCTTGCCCATGGACACAAAGATGGCAACTGATAAGAAGAGATTTGACCTCTGGTTTATTTGACCTCAAAACCTACAATCCCTTCATATCATCAAAATGTGACTTTGTGTCATATAAGTGATGGCAAAGGGCATCCATACAAAACTTCATGTGACACCTTAGTAAGATTTCTGTGTTGTCAACAGTAGGAGAAAAGACATTCATTACAATAAGCGATGCTGAAACATGAAATTTTTCTTAGTATTCAATGGTCTCTGTCAAGCACTTAGAAAAAAAATTAGATTGTTGTCTTTCTGGGATAGTTAGTGGAAAGATACAGGGGTGAGGTTCATTACTGGCTTTCAACTTGACTAATTTTATGAAAAACAAAACCACATAAACTAGATTATGACTTGTGCTTACCGGAATTTACTCTGAGGAAATTGTGCTGGGGTATCCAAGGTCCAAGACGGGGACCTTCTTAGACTATTGGCAGTAACTACCTGTGTGATCTTAGGCAAGTCACTACCTCTCTCTGGGCCTTGATTTACTCAACAGAGAAAAAAAAGGGAGGGGATATTTAAATAAGCTTTGAAGGCTATAAACACTTTATTGAGCTGGTATAAACTATGGATCCTTTCCCCAGACAACGCACATACACATGTACACGAGCAATTTTGAAAGTTCTGGTTGTTCACAGATATTCCAAAGACAATTTGTGGACCTCCAAAGAATATACTGACCCTTGATTTAAAACACCTGGAGTATGTGATAATGGGATTGTAGTCATGTTTACAAAAAGAGCCCTTATTCTTTAGAGATGCATCTGGAAATATTTACGAATGAAATGCTTTGATGCCTGGAACTTGCTTTAAAATGATCCAGTGTGCATGGGGAGGGGTGGGGGTAGTGCTGGGGGTAACAGATGAAGCAAGATCATCCATGAATTGATAATTTGGTGAAGCCAGGTGATTAGGTACATGATGGTTCTTTATAGTATTTTCTCTGTGTTGAAATTTCCCATAATACAATAAATTTACACAATAAAAATTATCCATAATTTTACAAATACCCCGAATAGATCATCTCCAGTGTTTCCAATTCTAATATTCTATGATTTAGCATTCCAAAGAATCTGCAGAAATGGACTTCCAGAAACATTTTACGTGCTCAGGGCATTGAATCATTATCATTCTTCTCTAATGGACCCTCTAGACCAAAGGGTTTGCTGTGGCCCGGTTTTCCAGATGGTTCTGTGATATTCCATTTAATCACTTCCGTAAATATACTTTTAGGGAAAGAGTAGCAAAATCAAATGCAAAGAAGCTGTATAAGAACTGGGCTTTAATCATTTCACATGATAATGTGGCTCAATTTATTTTCAAAGATTTCTTAAGATGAGAAGACCAAAATATGGTTGCAAATGGCTTTTAGTAGCATATAAAATACTTGGTTAGGATGTTAGGTGAAACAGTACAGGATGTAAAACAGTACACAGGGGCCTCCCTGGTGGCGCAGTGGTTGGGAGTCCGCCTGCCGATGCAGGGGATACGGGTTCGTGCCCCGGTCTGGGAGGATCCCGTATGCCGCGGAGCGGCTGGGCCCGTGAGCCATGGCCGCTGAGCCTGCGCATCCGGAGCCTGTGCTCCGCAACGGGAGAGGCCACAACAGTGAGAGGCCCGCGTACGGAAAAAAAAAAAAAAACAAACAAAAAAACAAAACAAAACAAAAAACAGTACACAGGCATGAGAGACGGCTGCAGGTGGTTGATAACTTGTCCTCCAGAGCCATGCTGCCTGGGTCCCTGTCCTTGCTGTGTCACTCAACTAACTATACAATCGTGGGGGAGTCACCTAACCTTTCTGAGTTTCTGCTTCCCTATCCATAAAACAGAAATAATAGCAGAATCTCCCTCACAGGGTTATTATGAAGGGTCAAGTTGTGCCTGACAGACCAAGCACTCAGTAGATGCTCACCATTATTCTCTCAACTGTGTAAATATAAAAATAAATGAAGGGCCTCCCTGGTGGCGCAGTGGTTGAGAGTCCGCCTGCCGATGCAGGGGATACGGGTTCGTGCCCCGGTCTGGGAGGATCCCATATGCCGCGGAGCGGCTGGGCCCGTGAGCGTCCGGAGCCTGTGCTCCGCAACGGGGGAGGCCACAGCAGTGAGAGGCCCGCATACCGCAGGAAAAAAAAAAAAAATAAATAAATGAAAAGAGGCAAATACACAATCAAGATATCAGTAGTTGTTTCTGGACTGGATCAGTGGGGAATTTTTAAAACTTTTTTTCAGGGCCTCCCTGGTGGCGCAGTGGTTGAGAGTCCGCCTGCCGATGCAGGGGATGTGGGTTCGTGCCCCGGTCTGGGAGGATCCCATATGCTGCGGAGCGGCTGGGCCCGTGAGCCATGGCCGCTGGGCCTGCGCGTCCGGAGCCTGTGCTCCGCAACGGGAGAGGCCACAACAGTGAGAGGCCCGCATACCGCAAAAAGAAAAAAAAAAAAACAAAAAACTTTTTTTCAGGACTTTTCAAATTTCCACAGAGTATCTGTTACTCTTATCATGAGAGAAAAAAGTTATTTTAAAAATGTGTAGTGAAACCTAACAATCAAAACAAATCAACATATATAACCAAACAGAAACGGACTCACAGATACAGAGAATAAACTAGTGATTGCCAGAGGGGAGGGAGGTGGGGGGAATGAGTGAATGAGGTGAAGGGGATTCAGAGGTACAAACTACTAGCTATAAAATAAGTAAGTCACAGGGATGCAATGTACAGCACAGGGAATGTAGTTAATAATATTATAATAACTTTGCATGATGACTAATCTACAAAGACATTGAATCGCTAGGCTGTACACCTGAAACTAATACAGTACTATAAGTAAACTAGGCTTTAATACAATAAAAGAAAAAACTGATTTTAAAAGTCTTTCTTGAGAAAGTTTACTGTCCAGAGGGGCTGAACCATTCTGTCCCACACGGTATTTTGACAAACAAACCACTTCAGAGGAGAGTAAGATGGGATGACTACATGTCCACATTCTCCTACCAAACGCTCATCCTCAGGGTGGAGGATGCTTGTTAACACCAATAAGCTTTCAAGTGTGGTGCTGCTGGCGCAGAATAAATAGAGCCTACCTCTACTCCTGTTTCATGCCATCCTAATGTTCCCTTACCATACCCCCTCCACATCAGCAGTTTAGCCTTTCTGAGAAGCATGGGTCCCTAGGAGAATATCAAAAACACTATGCCCCCCCAGTTTCACCTTCAGGCACAACATTTTGCATTCAATTTCTTGGGGTTCATGGGCCCCCCACAGTCCATCTCCACTGATTAAGAACACCTAAGCCATGACAGCAAATTTAGGAATGTATAAATACACTTTGAGAAAAACTGACGTGTGCAGATCCAAAACCATAAACCAGATAAGTTGGTGGATAATGACGGGTATTACATACGTAGGTTTTGCTTTGCCAAAGAATTTACATTAGGATATCTATAAATAGCAAGCCCATACAGTGTGTTTGAACTGTGCTTCTGTATAAGCAAATCCTAAGCGCTTTCCAGAACATACCTACTGCAGAGCAACAGGCCCAATTCAAAAAGTTGAATACTAGTTTCACTCTTGAGTTTAGCTGCATTCATTTACAGTATTCTAGATCACCTTTGAAGTGGCCACTACCCCATATCACTTAGGTGAATGATGGACAATGATGAGACAGCCAGAAACTTCTGGTCGGAGGGGTAACGGTCCATGTGTATGGGTTGTGAGATGGATTTGGAGTGAATCATTTATGGTGAGATGGATCCCATCTCCTTATCTCAGGAAGGAAAAGGGTAAACATGGATCGAGTCCTTACACTGTACTGGGGTGTACAGTCCTTACACTGTACTTACTATGCCTCACAATGATTCTGGAAGGTGGGGTTTTCCCCGCATTTCCAACTGCGTTTTAGAAAAGTTGACACACATATTTCAGGTCAGATATTTATCAAAAAAATAAAATAAAGATAATGCAAAGCTCTTTGTCTTGGATTAGCATCTCTGATGGTTAACTTTTGAAGGCTGGGGTACCCACAGTGGGCAGCATCACTTAAACTGAGAGCCACTTAGCTGTGCTTTTGATCCTGCTGATTTGTCAATGGCTTCCAGGGATGTGTGTGAAGGGAGATAAGGATGGGACTCTTCTTTGCCCCATCTGACCTGCCCTCCAGACTGGCATCCCCCTTTTCTTCATTCCTACACAGCAACTGCCCCATATTCCAAAGACATCCAGGGAACACAAAGGGAGATCTGGATAAAGAGCCAGGAGTCCTGCCCTTAAAAGATCCATATAACTACAAACTCCATCTTATGGTTTTCACTCCCGGCTGAGATGCCATTTGGCACCGCACAGCTACCAGCCGCATTTTACCTTATCCTCTTCCAAGATTTCCAAACATGTGCCTGGCACCCACGAGAGTTTCAGAGGAAGTGTACCAGCGACAGAAGTGCTGCGGGGTTGGTTTTGTGTATGTCAGTGTAACTCTCATGAAAGCAAGTGTCTAAGTCCGAGGATTAACTTCCACAAGAGGAACATCAACTTTCCCGAGAACGCGTCATTTCCCTAGTTTTTCTGAAATGAGCTGTATCTGAGGTTAAGGATAAGCCCTGTTAAGCAAAGGGTCTCAGACCTTTGGGATACAGGCAAACCTCTGCTGGTCCGCAAGTGCCCCAGCTTATCTGGAGGAGTATCCCTGGGCTGTTTGTCCCTCAGCTTTCAGAAGCCACCTAATAGTTACACGCGCTTTGGGCACATGCAGGTTCAAAGCACAGAACAACCACGCCACCACCACCCAAGAAAGCTATCTGAACCCGGAGTCAACTGAACTGCGGGTGCTCGCAGGGTGGAAGCCCTGCGCAAAGCCCCCGGGTTGTGTGGGCAAGAAAGCTGCGTCTCTAGGCATGTGTCCAGCATCGCTATCAGCGAGTCCTGCCGTACATTCAACTCTCAAGGGAGGTACAGTCCTTGAAAGGAACTGGGGACGCGTCTCAGACTCTGGCGCCAGCGCCAGTAGGGAGGAAACAACGGTGGACAGAGGAGAGGAGAGTGAGTTTGTATCCTCTCGGGGCAAGCGTGCGCGGTACCTTGGATTCCTGGCTGCCGGTGGATGCAGGAGAGGGAGGTTGTTCGGCGTTCGCCGTCTCCTTGGGCAACCCATCCACGCCGTCCTCGCGGGCGCCGCTCGGGGGGATCATCTTGGCGGCGCGGGAAAGGTGTTGGGCTCCCGGAGGAAGAGCGAGGCTAGCCTCCCTGCAGCGCGCCCTCCACGCCGCGGGCCGGCTTGCTCAGCTCCGGAGGCCGGGGACTCCCATCCTCGCCGAGGCGCCGACGCGCCCTCCTCCGGCCTCGCCCCCGCCCCGGCCCTGCCCACCTCCCCGGCACCCCCACGGGCAGGGGTAAAGCGCGCCGCCCCACCGCGCCCGCGGCCACCTCGCGGGGGACCGCACAGTCGTGACTGGTCTCGGGCTGGCCCGTCCCCCGGAGAAGAGGGGCGGGAGGTGGCTTCGGGGCGGGGCTGCGCGGGCCCCCTCGGGGAGCAGCGGGGCAGAAGTGGGCAGCGCCCTCGGGAGGCCCTCCGGGGAGGCTGGGCGCGCGCAGCACGGTCGGGGAGATGTTTTAGGAAGTAGACGGAAAATTCAGACCAAACGCCCGAATGAATGATCCAGCCGGAGAGACCACCTGCAGCAACTCCCTCCTGCACCCTGAGAAACATCGACTCTCAGGGAGCCGGTGACTTAGCCAAGTTATTTATAGGGTTCAGTGACGGAGAAAGCAGAGCTGGAGTTCCCTGGCCTGAGGGCGCTCCTCTTTTCCTCGGTTCAGTTTTGGACTAAAGCAGGGGGATACTGCAAAATACGGATGTGTCCTCGTTTTGTTGTGCATTTATGTGCTAAGCCGTCACACTTTTCACCGTATTTAATCTTCAGAGCTACCTTATTAGGCTAGGTATTATCAGTCGCACTTACAGATGAGAAAACTGGGAGGCTCAGTAATTTGCTCCAAGTCACTAAATTGTAAATGGTGGAGCTGGGATCTGAACCCATTTTGGCGTCAAAATCCATGCTTTTTGGACTGTGGAGCCTTAAATCTAGGCCAAATCTTCATAGCTGAGAAGCAAATGGGTGTTGCAGTATAGCAAGGATGTCAGGGCTGTTTACAGAGGGCAAACCAGTACCTACACCTTAGTAGGTCTTTTGGAAACAGAGAGATGGCCCCATGGGATAAAGGAGCAGAAGAATCCAGTATCTTTTGAAGAAAAACTCCAGTGTGCAGGGAATGGAAATACATCTGGATTTTTTAAAAATAAATTTATTTATTTTATTTATTTATTTTTGGCTGCATTGGGTCTTCATTGCTGTGCATGGGCTTTCTCTAGTTGTGGTGAGAGGGGGCTTCTCTTGCTGCGAAGCACAGGCTCTAGGCGCATGGGCTTCCGTAGTTGTGGCATGCGGGCTCAGCTGTTGTGGCTTGCAGGCTCTAGAGTGCAGGCTCAGTAGTTGTGGCGCACGGGCTTAGTTGCTCTGTGGCATGTGGGATCTTCCCGGACCACGGCTCGAACCCATATCCCCTGCATTGGCAGGCTGATTCTTAACCACCGGGCCACCAGGGAAGTCCTACATCTGGATATTTAAAAGGCTCCCCCCACCAAATACAAAACTCCTTCATTTTCCAACAGGAAACTACAAACTTATGTTCAGATTTTATTTAATAGCTATAAATGTTTGCAAGGTCAGCTTCACGGTGTTAGCAAATGCTAGTTCTTGTGCCCAATGCACAGTAAAGCCAAACAAACTGAAAAATCGGAGTTTGGAGCAGAGAAAGGTTTATTGAAGGGCCATGCAAGGAAACAGGTGGTTCGTGCCCCAAACTCCCAAACTCCTCCAAGGGTTTCAGCAAAGCGCTTTTATTTATTTATTTTTTTTTTGTGGTACGTGGGCCTCTCACTGTTGTGGCCTCTCCCGTTGTGGAGCACAGGCTCCGGACGTGTGGGCTCAGTGGCCATGGCTCACGGGCCCAGCCGCTCCGCGGCATGTGGGATCTTCCCGGACCGGGGCATGAACCCGTGTCCCCTGCATCGGCAGGCGGCCTCTCAACCACTGCGCCACCAGGGAAGCCCAGCAAAACACTTTTAAAGGCAAGATGAAGGAAGGGCGTGGTTAGTTGTTGTGAACTTCTTGGTGTAAGAATTCTTTGTTCTTCCAGCTATCCACATAGGTCAGGATGTTCCTGTAAACCTCTAACAAGGCAACTGTTATTCTGTTTTGCAACTTTTTATAGCTATGTGGAAGGACTCTTAAAGGTCAGAGAATAGGCTATGCTGTATATTTCAGGCTATAGACAACATTCTTTTACAAAAGGTGCAGAGCCAGCATGACTAAGTGCAGAGAACAGAACACAAAGGTTGAAGTGAAAAGGAACAGATGTAATATGGAATCAGATTTTCCTTCTCTATTACAATGCGTATGCAGCCTGTGCAGTCACACAGGGCCCTGCACTTGGGTTAATGCTCTTCTGTCACCATCTTGAAATTCTTGATACTTTTTGAGCAAGAGGCCCTGCATTTTCATTTTGCACTGTACCCTGTGAATTATGTATTTGGTCCTGCATGCTTGCCCTAGCTCATGTCCTTTGGAAAAAACAAACCTATTACTCTTTCCATCCTGGACATCAGTTGAAAGCTTCTGTTCTAAGTGACAGCCTCTTACTTGGCCCTTGGCTCTGAGTGCTCTAAATACCCCCGTGACCCTTAGCCTCTCATACGAGCAGGCCATACTGGCTAACCTGATGACTACAGCTTTTTCCTCCTCAAAACACAATTCTTGTTTGCTCAATAGAGACGAAATTGTAACAGCCAAAGTCACAACAGTAACAGCACACAATGGCAGGAGCAGCAGAATCAACACATCTTTTTTTTTTTTTTAATTTTTTTATTTTTGGCTGCATTGGGTCTTCGTTGCTGCGCGCGGGCTTTCTCTAGTTGCGGCGAGAGGGGGCTACTCTTCGTTGCGGTGCATGGCTTCTCACTGAGGTGGTTTCTCTTTGTTGTGCAGCACGGGTTCTAGGCGCCGCAGGCTTCAGTAGTTGTGGCATGCAGGCTCTGTAGTTGTGGCTTGAGGGCTCTAGAGCACAGGCTCAGTAGTTGTGGCACTCGGGCTTAGCTGCTCCACGGCATGTGGGATCTTCCCGGAGCAGGGCTCGAACCCGTGTCCCCTGCACTGGCAGGCAGATTCTTAACCACTGCACCATCAGGCAAGTCCCGGAATCAACACATCTTTATCAAGCATGTATTTTGTACCAGACATTGTGCTAGAAACTAATGATACTGCAGAGAGAAAACAGAGATTAAGACTGTTCTCCTGGAGTTATGTGGCAGCCTGGATGGGAGGGGAGTCTGGGGGAGCATGGATACCTATATATGTACAGCTGAGGGGCTTTGCTGTGCACTTGAAACTATAACATTGTTAATTAGCTATACTCCAATATAAAATAAAAAGTTAAAAGAAAAAGACTGTTCTCCTGGAACTTTGAAACTGGTGAAAGATATAGATTAATTAAATCACACACACATGTGCACAAACACATGCATTTTTCATGAACTGTGATAAGGAACAGTACAGGACTAATGAGTGTGTACAGATGCAGGGTCTGAACTAGTGTGGGACCGGAGAGGGGTTTCCTGAGGAAGTAAAGCCCCCAGGGTCCATGGAAAATTACAATCTTGGTGGACAAGCACATTGTGGCTTATAACAAGACATATTTCATCTCTGGATTTTTTTTTTTAAGAATTGAAGAGTAGCTGTAAGATGTCATCTTTCATTTTAGTAAATGCTTAGCTTTGATTAACGCTAGTCATTCTCCAATAACGTAAGTTTAAACATGGTCCCCCATGTTAAAGGAGCTAGTACATCCTTCCTCCTCACTGCACCCCCATCCTAGTAACAGAAATCCTTGGTCTGATAAATAATAGCTACCTTTCCTAGGAAATTGTGGAGTAGCTGCCAAAACTAATCAAGCCTTTCCTCGTGTGTTGCTTTCACATAAATCCCTTTCCATCTCATGTTTTGTTATTTAGCTAACTTCTTTTGTTCTTCAAAACACACCTCCAAACATTTAGTACTCTTGAAGTCTCCTTCCTTGACTCCTTTAGTCTGATTTAGGTTTCCAAACCAATGCCGTGTTCTCATGCCATCCTTCCCTGAGTAATAAATGACGAAGTGGCCTGTCCTTCTATGGGCTCTGAGCTCCACTAGGGCAGGACCATGCCATGCTCATCTTGTTTCCTCTGCCTCTAGCTGCTGATGAAAGGAGACTGCTTTCGTAGCCTCCAAGCTCTGACATGCCCTAGGCATTAGTTACTCCATGTGCCCTGCACACTCTGAATGGAGAAAGACCCTGGATGCTTCTAGAAAACAGTACGATTTAAAATCAAACAAACTCCTAGATATTGAGGATTTTGTCTTTATTGGCTTAAGAGAGGACCTTAAACTGAGAGTCACGCTGTCTGTGAAGGGGGAGTTCATGGGTCTGGGGAGGTAAGGGGTCTGCACAAAGGATGTTAGGTCCACAGCTTGTCTCTGGGGATGGGAGTGCAGGGGGACAGAACACTGCTTTGTCTCAGTCTGTGAGGAGAGGGCTGCTGGCAGAAGGGGACGGCACTATATTTGTGTAGGATGCCTTGAGGCTTGGGTCACAGGCATTGCCACCTTGGGACCTAGGCGACCATGCCTGATTCCAAGTCCTGGAGTGATGAGAGTCATCCCACGCTGTCATGAAAGCCGGCCCTGACCTGGTATTAAGGGGACATTGATATATTGGCAGTGATGCCCAGAGGACAGTGGAGAGGACTGATGGTCTCCGTGTACTGGAGTTAGTGGATGGTGATTCCCAGAGGTCACCTGATAAAGCGCTGACATCCCTGAGCAGAAGTGCACTTTTTCATGGCTCCGTGTGAGATGTCCCTTTAGGACTCCCAGTGATGCTGGGGTGAGACCTCACAGAAGACTGGAGGTCTTGCATTAGAAGCTGTGGTGACATTTCAGCCATGGGTGTCAAGATGACTTCATTTCTATCGGAGGCTGGGAAATTCAAGTTGCAAATAATTATCCTAAGTCTCGGGACTGGGGCAGGACCCTGTGATTTTTGTAGCTTCCCTTCATGGTCCATTTCACTCTGGTTATTGGTTAAATATCAAGCCAGCAGAAGTGTGAGGTGTGCAGAAATGTATCTTCACAAACTTGAACTTGATGCTCCCTCTCCTGGTTTATTTACTCATTCATTCGTCTGTAAAGAGACCAAAACCCTCCTCCTGACTACATGGAACTGCCTTTTGCAGTAACACTGGTGAGCAGAAGAGTATATGATGCTTTCAGCCTTCTCCCATCGCTCTGCTCCAAGTCTGGATAAAATGACTGGACTTTCATTCTATGGACTTTGGCTTCTTCTAGAGCCATTTAATAAAAACATACTATCAAGACTACTTGACTAAAACAGCCATAACTATGAAGGGTACAAAAAAGAACAACAAGGAAAAGGGAAAAGGGAGGATCATTAGAATGTCCAGGGGGTGGAGAACTGACAAGGGTAAAGGAGAGAGGGTCTCAATAAAGGAGTGGTTCTCCATGTCTGATGCATCCGAGTCATCATGGGTAATGAGACATATGAAAAGGGCATAGGGTTTGGCAATTAGACTGTTGATAACAACAATGGCTAACATATATTGGGCTTCTACTATGTTATAGACATTCTCTATATGTTATTTCATTTAATCCCTACAAAACCTTAGCGAGATAAAAATAATTATCCTAGGTTCCACAGTGAGCATGGGATTTGAACTCAGATATATCCTGCTTCTGGGCCAAGTTTTGGCTCTGCTCTGCTGAACCCCAAACATTGGCAGAACCCAGATCTGGTGAAGAGGCCACAGGCCTTAAAGGGAAGGAATGATGCAATTTGAGAGCCAGAGGCATAATGAAAGGCATGGAGAGAGTCCTCCAAGAATGAAGCATTGCCCACTCCATTCTTTTATCTTAAGAGTAAATAATAACCATATCTATACTTTGAAAGGAAGAGCCAAGAAGTCAAGACAAACTAGGCATTCAGCCTGTAAAGGAGGGCCAGGAATCCCGGCATTAATCCTCACCCTCTGGCTACCTTGTTTGAAGTCTCTGCCTTCAAGCCCAGAGAAATCAAGGGCTTTGTCCAAAGTCTTACAGCTAACAAGACAATAACAACCACAACAACAACCCCTACTGTGAGCAACTGTTAATGCCTGTCTGCAGTCCTCACGGCAACTCTGGACTGGTCTCTCCTCAGCGACAAAGTGAATCATTAAATTTGGAGACTCATATTGTCAAGGTGAATGAGATTAGCTGAAGCATCCTCACCTTGTTTTTTCTAAGTACCAATCAACAAGAATAACAGCAACATGAATAGTAGATAATATTTGGAGAGCACTGTTTGGCTGCACTGGAATCGTCTCCCACTGGAGATGCCTAGAAAAGGGCACAAGGTCCACGCCTCACGTAGCTGCTTTCTGGTTAAGATCTGCCTTTTCCCCTAAAGACAGCATGCGTGGGCTGCTTCTAGTTGGTTATTATCTCAGTGAGAAGAGAGCGACTTTAATCTTTATTCTACACTGAGTGGAAAGGCCATGAACTTGAATTCCAAACATCCCAGCTCCTCTGCTCACAAGCAATGAGATCTTAGACAACTGGTTTGATCTCTCTCAGCCTTGGCTTCATGGAGTCCAAAATGGTATAATAAGCCCTATTTCAATGGATTTCTATAAGTATTAGAGGATTAAATGCCTGGTTTTGATATTACTATTAGTCATATGATTTTGGTCAAATATATTAGCTTTGAGTTAGGTTTTCTGTTCATTTCCAAAACAATAGCTTTATCATTATTCAGGCAGTATTCAAAAATAATAGTGAAGAAAGTAAGAACCTTCCACCACCTACTGGTAATGACTATTAGCATTCTGGTAAGCCTCCTTCTAGAAGCACATGCATATATTGGTATATATATATATTTTTTTCCATGTTTATTAGAGTATAATTGCTTTACAATGTCATGTTAGTTTCTGCTGTATAACATAGTGAATCAGCTATATGTATACATATATCCCCATATCTCCTCCCTCTTGAGCCTCACTCCCACCCTCCCTACCCCACCCCTCTACGTGGTCACAAAGCATCGAGCTGATGATCTCCCTGTGCCATGCAGCTGCTTCCCACTAGTTATCTATTTTACATTTGGTAGTGTATATACATCGGTGCCACTCTCTCACTTCATCCCAGCTTCCCCTTCTCCCCCATGTCCTCCAGTCCGTTCTCTATGTCTGCATCCTTATTCCTGCCCTGCCGCTAGGTTCATCTGTACCTTTTTTTTTAGATTCCATATATGTGCGTTAGCATAGGTATTTGCTTTTCTCTTTCTGATTTACTTCATTCTGTTTGACAGTCTCTAGGTCCATCCACCTCATTACAAATAATTCAGTTTTGTTCCTTTTTATGTCTGAGTAATACTCCATTGTATATATGTGCCACATCTTCTTTACCCATTCATCTGTTGATGGACACGCAGGTTGCATCCATGTCCTGGCTATTCTAAAGAGTGCTGCAGTGATCAATGGGGTGCATGTGTCTTTTTGAATTATGGTTTTCTCAGGGTATATGCCCAGTAGTCAGATTGCTGGGTCATATGGTAATTCTATTTTTAGTTTTTTAAGGATACTGTTCATACCATCCATACTGTTCTCCACAGAAGCTGTTATCAACTTACATTCCCACCAACAGTGCACGAGGGTTCCCTTTTCTCCACACCCTCTCCAGCATTTACTGTTTCTAGATCTTTTGATGATGGCCATTCTGACTGGTGTGAGGTGATACCTCATTGTGGTTTTGATTTGCATTTCTCTAATGATTAGTGATGTTGAGCATCTATTAATCATGATGTATCTTAAATGACACCCCTAGAAGTAAGCAGTAAGACTGATGTTCAAAACACAGAACAGGAACGCCAGCATAAACACCTAATAGCTCCTGCTGTTTATCCATAAAGCTTTGCACTTATTTTGAACAATGTTCTAAAAGCTTGTAGACTCATGCTGGGGACAAATGAATCTCAAAAATTCTCTTTACAATGTTTTCCAGGGAGGGGTTATATTACTGCTTTGTCCTTCTGCCTTCTGTAACCCTCTGTGTTCCTCTGATAACTCACTTGGCAACCCTGAGCCATCCATCAGGCACTTGACAATTGGCCTGGAAAAGATGACTCAGGCCTTAAGACTTAAACACCATTTTCTTCCCTCCATAGCCAAGGCAAACTTACCCATAGAGCCTGGACTTAGGAAACATACCTATGTTTCATCTGTCTTTTTTTCTTTTTTTTAATTATTTATTTATTTGTTCTTGGCTGCTTTGGGTCTTCGTTGCTGTATGTGGGCTTTCTCTAGTTGCAGCGAGCTGGGGCTTCTCTTGTTGTGGAGCACGGGCTCTAGGCATGCAGGCTTCAGTAGTTAGAGCATGCGGGCTTCAGTAGTTGTGGCTCCCTGGCTCTAGAGCGCAGGCTCAGTAGTTGTGGCACTCGGGCTTAGCTGCTCCACGGCATGTGGGATCTTCCTGGACCAGGGCTCGAACCCGTGTCCCCTGCATCGGCAGGTGGATTCTTAACCACTGCGCCACCAGGGAAGTCCCTCATCTGTCTTTATTCTTGCAGAGTTGGCCAGAAAAACGGGAATTTTGCCTCCTCAGTTAATAATGATAACTTATTTGGTGCAGGGTACAGTGAGAGACGGTATCAATGGAGCTGTTATTCAACAAACCTTTGCAGGTAGTTGTTGTTTGCATCTTACTCCCGTTTCCTCCTCTAAATGCAAGCTGCTAAAACACCTAAGTCTACCAAGTAATGGCTGAGGACATTAAGGAAGCCCAGTCTGGCTAGTAACTCTACTGTGTGGAATCACTGAGTTCCTTAGAATGCAGTTAGACCTGCTACTGTATACAATGAGATAAACACCCAGATTTTAAATAAGATCTGCCCTATTTTACCACTTGCTTTTCTTTAACCCCTTATCTAGTAAGTCACCATGTCTTCTTGCTTCTACCTCTTACGTGGTCATGGGAGTAAGGAGTTATTATTCAGCTTAAGATATTTGAGACCATTACAAAATAAGGTAGAGATGTCTAAATAAATGAAGTCTTTAATTGATTCGCTGATTTATTTATCGACAGTTGTTGAGACCTGCTATGTACCAGGCACTTTATTAGTTCCAGCATATTCCCTGACCCAAAGAAAAATCCAGCTTCAAAAAGACGGCAGAACTGGGACAAAGAGTAATCCTGTGTATGAAGAGCAGGCTGTAGGAACCAGGGGAAGAAAGAGCTAATTCCACTGAGAAGCAAGGAGGAAGATTCACCAAAGGAAAGAAAAATTAATATTGGAAGGTAAAGTTGCAGTTTTCCAAAAGGAGCAGAAGAAGGTCATTCTAGAGATGACGTGGACACCCAGTGCCTGATACACCAGGATGAAGACTTCTTGCTATTCTACCTAAATACTCCAAAACCATGTGGCTGACAGGGTCTTGGTGCTCCAGCCAGGTGTCAGGCCTGTGCCTCTGAGGTGGGAGAGCCGAGTTCAGGACATTGGTCCACCAGGGACTTTCCAGCTCCACGTAGTATAAAACGGCGAAAGCTCTCGCAGAGATCTCCATCTCAATGCTAAGACCCAGCTCCACTCAACGACCAGCAAGCTACCGTGCTGGACACCCTATGCCAAACAATTAGCAAGACAGGAACACAACCTCACCCATTAGCAGAGAACCTGCCTAAAATCATAATAAGGTCACAGACCCACAAAACACACCACCGGATGCGGTCCTGCCCACCAGAAAGACAAGATCCAGCCTCATCCTCCAGAACATAGGTACTAGTACCCTCCATCAGGAAGCCTACAGAACCCACTGAACCAACCTTACCCACTGGGGGCAGACATCAAAAAAAATCCCCAGGAACCATGAACCTGCAGCCTGCAAAAAGGAGACCCCAAACACAGTAAGGTAAGCAATATAAGAAGACAGAGAAACACACAGCAGATGAAGGAGCAAGGTAAAAACCCACCAGACCTAACAAATGAAGAGGAAATAGGCAGTCTACCTGAAAAAGAATTCAGAAAAATGATAGTAAAGATGATCCAAAATCTTGGAAATAGAATAGACAAAATGCAAGAAACATTTAATAAGGACCTAGAAGAACTAAAGATAAAACAAACAACGATGAACAACACAATAAATGAAATTAAAGATACTCTAGATGGGATCAATAGCAGAATAACTGAGGCAGAAGAATGGATAAGTGATCTGGAAGATAAAATAGTGGAAATAACCACTGCAGAGCAGAATAAAGAAAAAAGAATGAAAAGAATCGAGGAAAGTCTTAGAGACCTCTGGGACAACATTAAATGCACCAACATTCGAATTTTGGGGTCCCAGAAGAAGAACAGGAAAAGAAAGGGACTGAGAAAATATTTGAAGAGATTATAGTTGAAAACTTCCCTAATATGGGAAAGGAAGTAGTCAATCAAGTCTAGGAAGCACAGAGAGTCCCATACAGGATAAATCCAAGGAGAAACATGCCAAGACACATATTAATCAAACTATCAAAAAATTATTGAAAGCAGCAAGGGAAGAACAACAAATAACATACAAGGGGATCCCCATAAGGGTAACAGCTGATCTTTCAGCAGAAACTCTACAAGCCAGAAGGGGGTGGCAGGACATATTTAAAGTGACGAAAGGGAAAAACCTACAACCAAGATTACTCTACCCAGCAAGGATATCATTCAGATTCGACGGAGAATTCAAAACCTTTACAGACAAGCAAAAGCTAAGAGAATTCAGCACCACCAAATCAGCTTTAGAACAAATGCTAAAGGAAATTCTCTAGGCAGGAAACACAAGAGAAGGAAAAGAACTACAATAACAAACCCAAAACAATTAAGAAACTGGTAACAGGAACATACATATTGATAATTACCTTAAATGGAAACGGATTAAATACTGCAACCAAAAGACATAGACTGGCTGAATGGATACAAAAACAAGACCTGTATATATGCTGTCTGCAAGAGACCCATTTCAGACTTAGGGACACATACAGAATGAAAGTGAGGGGATGGAAAAAGATATTCCATACAAATGGAAATCAAAAGAAAGGTGGAGTAGCAATTCTCATAACAGACAAAATAGACTTTAAAATAAAGACTTTTACAAAAGACAAAGGACACTACAAAATGATCAAGGAATCAATCCAACAAGAAGATATAACAATTGTAAATATTTATGCACCCAACATAGGAGCACCACAATACATAAGGCAAATGCTAACAGCCATAAAAAGGGAAACGGACAGTAACACAATCATAGTAGGGGACTTTAACTTCCCACTTTCACCAATGGACAGATCATCCAAAATGAAAATAAATAAGGAAACACAAGCTTTAAATGATACATTAAACAAGATGGACTATATTGATATTTATAGGACATTCCATCCAAAAACAACAGAATACACTTTCTTCTCAAGTGCTTATGGAGCATTCTCCAGGATAGATCATATCTTGGGTCACAAATAAAGCCTTCGTAAGTTTAAGAAAATTGAATTCATATGACGTATCTTTCCCAACTACAACACTATGAAACTAGATATCAGTTACAGGAAAAAAAAAAAAAAGTAAAAAACACAAACACATGGAGCCTAAACAATATGCTACTAAATAACCAAGAGACCACTGCAGAAATCAAAGAGGAAATCAAAAAATACCTAGAAACAAATGATAATGAAAACATGACGACCCAAAACCTATGGGATGCAGCAAAAGCAGTTCTAAGAGGGAATTTTATAGCAATACAATCCTACCTCAAGAAACAAGAAGCATCTCAAATAAACAACCTAACCTTACACCTAAAACAATTACAGAAAGAAGAACAAAAAAACCCCAGAGTTAGCACACGGAAAGAAATCATAAAGATCAGATCAGAAATAAATGAGAAAGAAAAGAAGGAAGCAATAGCAAAGATCAACAAAACTAAAAGCTGGTTCTTTGAGAAGATAAACAAAATTGATAAACCATTAGCCAGATCCATCAAGAAAAAAAGGGAGAAGACTCAAATCAATAGAATTAGAATTGAAAAAGGAGAAGTAACAAGTGACACTGCAGAAATACAAAGGATCATGAGAGATTACTACAAGCAACTCTATACCAATGAAATGGAAAACCTGGAAGAAATGGAAAAATTCTTAGAAAAGCACAACCATCCAAGACTGAACCAGGAAGAAATAAAAAATATAAACAGACCAATCAATCACAAGCACCGAAATTGAGACTGTGATGGACAATCTTCCAACAAACAAAAGCCCAGGACCAGATGGCTTCACAGGTAAATTCTATCAAACATTTAGGGAAGAGCTAACACCTATCCTTCTCAAACTCTTCCAAAATTAAGCAGAGGGAAGAACACTCCCAAATTCATTCTACGAGGCCACCATCACCCTGATACCAAAACCAGGTAAAGATGTCACAAAGAAAGAAAACTACAGGCCATATCACTGATGAACATAGATGCAAAAATCCTCAACAAAATACTAGCAAACAGAATCCAACAGCATATCAAAAGGATCATACACCATGATCAACTGGGGTTTATCCCAGAAATGCAAGGATTCTTCAATATATACAAATCCATCAATGTGATACACCATATTAACAAATTGAAGGAGAAAAACCATATGATCATCTCAATAGATGCCTAAAAAGCTTCTGACAAAATTCAACACCCATTCATGATAAAAACCCTCCAGAAAGTAGGCATAGAGGGAACTTACTTCAACATAATAATACAAACCCACAGCCAACATCGTTCTCAATGGTGAAAAACTGAAACCATTTCCACTAAGATCAGGAACAAGACAAGGTTGTCCACCCTCACCACTATTATTCAACATAGTTTTGGAAGTTTTAGCCACAGCAATCAGAGAAGAAAAAGAAATAAAAGGAATCCACATCAGAAGAGAAGAAGTAAAACTGTCACTGTTTGCAGATGACATGATACCATACCCAGAGAATCCTAAAGACTCTACCAGAAAACTACTAGAGCTAATCAATGAATTTGGTAAAGTAGCAGGATACAAAATTAATGCACAAAATATCTCTTGCATTCCTACACACTAATGATGAAAAATGTGAAAGAGAAATTAAGGAAACACTCCCATTTACCACTGCAACAAAAAGAATAAAATACCTAGGAATAAACCTACCTAAGGTGACAAAAGACCTGTATGCAGAAAACTATAAGACACGGATGAAAGAAATTAAAGATGATACAAACAGATGGAGAGATATACCATGCTCTTTGATTGTGAGAATCAACATTGTGAAAATGACTATACTACCACAGCAATCTACAGATTCAATGCAATCCCTATCAAACTACCAATGGCGTTCTTCACAGAACTAGAACAAAAAATTTCACAGTTTGTATGGAAACACAAAAGACCCCGAATAGCCAAAGCAATGTTGAGAAAGCAAAACGGAGCTGGAGGAATCAGGCTTCCAGACTGCAGACTATACTACAAAGCTATAGTAATCAAGACAGTATGGTACTGGCACAAAAACAGAAATACAGATCAATGGAACAGGATAGAAAGTCCAGAGATAAACCCACACACATATGGTCACCTTATTTTTGATAAAGGAGGCAAGAATATACAGTGGAGAAAAGATAGCCTCTTCAATAAGTGGTGCTGGGAAAACTGGACAGCTACAGGTAAAAGAATGAAATTAGAAGATTCCCTAACACCATATAGAAAAATACACTCAAAATGGATTAAAGACCTAAATGTAAGTTCATACACTATAAAACTCTTAGAGGAAAACATAGGCAGAACACTCTATGACATAAATCACAGCAAGATCCTTTGTGACCCACCTCCTAGAGAAATGGAAATAAAAACAAAAATAAACAAATGGGACCTAATGAAACTTCAAAGCTTTTGCACAGCAAAGGAAACCATAAACAAGACAAAAAGACAACCCTCAGAATGGGAGAAAATATTTGCAAATGAAGCTAATGACAAAGGATTAATCTCCAAAATTTACAAGCAGCTCATGCAGCTCAATATCAAAAAAACAAACAACCCAATCCAAAAATGGGCAGAAGACGTAAACAGACGTTTCTCCAAAGAAGATATACAGATTGCCAACAAACAAATGAAAGAATGCTCAACATCACTAAACATTAGAGAAATGCAAATTAAAACTACAATGAGATATCACCTCATAGAAGTCAGAATGGCTATCATCAAAAAATCTAGAAACAATAAATGCTGGAGAAGTTGTGGAGAAAACGGAACCCTCTTGCACTGCTGGTGGGAATGTACATTGATACAGCCACTATGGAGAACAGTATGGAGCTTCCTTAAAAATCTAAAAATGGAACTACCATATGACCCAGCAATCCCACTACTGAGCATATACCTTGAGAAAACCATAATTCAAAGAGTCACATACCACAGTGTTCACTGCAGCTCTATCTACAATAGCCAGGACATGGAAGCAACCTAAGTGTCCATCAACAGATGAATGGATAAAGAAGATGTGGCACATATATACAATGGAATATTACTCAGCCATAAAAAGAAATGAAATTAGTTATTTGTAGTGAGGTGGATGGACTTAGAGTCTGTCATACAGAGTGAAGTAAACCAGAAAGAGAAGAACAAATACCGTATGCTAACACATATATATGGAATCTAAAAAAAAAAAATAGTGGTTCTGAGGAACTTAGGGGCAGGACAGGAATAAATTCGCAGACGTAGAGAATGGACTTGAGGTCCTTGAGGAGGGGGAAGGGTAAGTTGGGATGGAGTGAGAGAGTGGCATGCACATATATACACTACCAAATGTAAAATAGCTAGCTAGTGGGAAGCAGCCGCATAGCACAGGGAGATCAGCTGGGTACTTTGTGACCAGACTAGAGGGGTGGGATAGGGATGGTGGGAGGGAGATGCAAAAGGGATCGGATATGGGGATATATGTATACATATAGCTGATTCACTTTGTTATACAACAGAAACTAACACGCCATTGTAAAGCAATTATACTTCAATAAAGATGTCTAAAAAGAAAAAAGAAGAAGGTCATTCTAGGCATGTTAAGATGCGTATACTTCTCTGCTTATATTTTCTGTGGCTCTTTATTTTATTATTATTACTTTGGGGGTAGTGAAGGGACCTGTAATTGTCACCATCAATTTTTGCAATTCTCCTTTCTCACTGAATTTGTTTTAGTCACTGTCCCAATATAACCCAATTCTCACTCAAAATTCCCTTCCTTCAGTGACACCCACTATAATGTTTTTAAAGTATATATCTTATATACGTACGCATACTAGAAAAATATGTGCAGTTAATTTGTGTTTGAGTGTTCTAAATTGCATAAAACTTTGCACTGTAGCATATTTTCTCTTTCTAACTTATTTCAGGAAACACAGTTTGATTTTTAACTAGATTAAAAGTAAAATATGTAAAAATCAGTTTAAATGGATGAAGACCAATGCTGTTAAATGTATTCTCTTTCATTGTATGAATTCGATTGTATGAATCTGCCATAATTGATTTAATCCATCATCTGTTGATGGTTAGATTGTTTTCATTTTTTGCCTATCATGAAAATAGTGCTGCTTTGAATATTCTTGTCTATGACTTTGAATGCAAATGCGTAAGCATGAATGAAGGGTTCCAGTTGTTTTCCCTAACATGGATACTGCATTATTTTAAAATTTGATCACTGTGGCTTTATTTGCATTTCACCATCACACTCTAATTTTCACATTTTCAATGTTTCTTCCATTGTAAGTCACTTCCACTTCCTGCTAATCAGATGTGGGGTTGACCCCTGCAAAGGAAGCAGTTCTACACATTGATATAGACAGAAGACCCTTGCCATTTTGCATTTGCAGATGTGTTGAGGCACCTGAGTTAACAGATGTCCCTGGCAATCGTATTCAAATCCAGGCTGCATCTCACCTCATCTCCTCCTTTCTTCCTTGGACTTACTTCCAATTGATTCCACATCACACAGTCCCAGACTATATAAAGCATCACATAATAGTGTTTGGTCCCAGGCAACCTGACATGAGATCACTCAGTATTGCCAACCTCTGTCTTAGATGAGGGTCCGACTACATTGACTGTTGTGGCCTATCCATAAACAGTAACCTAAGCTACGGCATTTAAATCACAAGAAACATTCAGCAGGGATGTTGAACCATCCAAGAGCAACAAGCATGTACTGAGTGCTTTGATGGGCCACCACTGTTTTAAGTGCTTTTATGTGCATTATCTCGCCTACGTGTGAGAGGTAATAATATTATTTACACTTTGCAGATGAGGGCCCTGTGGCTCAGAGAGGTGACACATCTTGCCCAAGAGCACAAAGCAATTAAGTGAAGGCATTCTGGTTACAGAGTCATGCTTTTGTATGTTATACTGCCTTCAAATTGAGCACCCTGCCAGGACTCAAAATACAAGTGGGAAATTCAGATATATTCTTGTGACTTAAGCACCTTATCTTTCATTTATAGGCACCTATAATTAGGGCCTATGGTATCAATTAGTTCAAACAAATTGGAGGAACTGATGCCACAAACACTGCTCTGCTCTTATTGAAAAGCTCCCTCAATTTGGGTTTTGGAGCCCTAATGCATGTTCTTAAAAACATTATCTTTTAGGTTCAGATGGAACTCAGACTGAAGATACGATAATGCTGTTGTCTATCAGGAAACAGCCATTTGGAAAGGCATTACTGAAGATTCTTTTGCTAGTTCTGTCATAAAGGGGGAACCTGTTACCTTGAACACAGTTTTGCATTTCAGGACTACTGCAGTTGAGGAGGGCACTGAGTCAGGTGGAGCTCGGTTCAAAGGGTGAAATATTAGCTTATAACTAATTCAAAAAAAGTAAAAATTTCAAAATGTAAGTATTGTACAGTATAATTACAGCTAGTTTAAATTGATGTCAATTTCTGACTTCCATTGGAATATGAACGCTCATGGCTGTTGGATGTTATTTGAAGTTACTTAAAAGAAATTAAATACACATAATTGAAAAGTAAACGTTCACATATTTTCCTAATTGTGTTCCATTAGGACAGAATTTTAATTTTTAGGAAATTAATTCTGTTGAACTTGATGTTTAAGACAGAGAAGTGGAAAGAATCAAACCACTTTGCACTTAACTTTTTCAGGAGGCCATTAGCAAACCCACATATCCTTCCTGTGATGTAGTTGAGTATTATATTCCCCATGCTTCCCCCCATGGGAGATGAATCAGGAAGATGTCATGTACCACGGAAGTCACAGAAAACAGAAAATTCAGCTGCTCAGACTTTGTTGTGCAGAGGCAATGGTTAAAAATAAGAAGACAAAGTTGAATTTAAGGGGAAACCCCCCCCCACAAAACCACAGCCTTTCACCAAATAGCATTTAAGAATCTATTAACGGATGTAAGAAACACCCAAATAAACCAAAAAATCAGGCAAACAAAATATCACCGTTGTTTATTTTTAAAATGTGTCCCAAATTTTATAGCTTTAGTAGTTACCGAGCATGCAGCACCCACAGGGCCACTCTGGACTTCTGGAAAAATTAAATTCTAGGTATAAGCATATAATCATACCACTAGTCACTATCTAGTTACCATTTATATAAGTGCTTTATATGCATTATCGTATTTAATACTCTCAGCAACCTAGGTGATAATTATTATTACGATTTCCATATTATAGACGAGGAGACCCAAGTTTCAAAGGTGAAATAAATTATCCAGAGCCACTGAGTGTACCAGTTAGTTTTTATTCTATAATAAACTCATTCTGTAACAAACAGCTATCATTTATTCATCTCAGAAGTCTGTGGGCAAGCAACTGGGGTGGGCTTAGCTGGGAGGTTCTACCGCTAGTCTTGCTGGGCTCACACGCAGGTTCGAGGGCACCACCGCGTCTCATAGTCTCTGATCCAACAATAGGCTATTGGTCCATGCACATGGTGGTCCCAGGAACCCAAAGAGAGGACGGCCCCAATGCTCAAGCTTCTGCTTATTTCACAAAGCAAATGACCTGGCAGAGCCAAATGCACGGAGTAAAGAAACAGACTCTCTCTTGACTGCAGCAGCTGCAAAGTCACATTGTGAAGGGGAGTGGAAGGATTTTGGCTGCTTTGAAATCCATTAGTCAGTAAGTGACAGAGCCAGGCTTTGTCCAGATTTCAAAACCCATGTCCCTAATAATGATCCTAAAGTGCCTCTCAAAAACGGATCCCTTCATAGTTTTCAAGAAGACTGTCCCACTTTTTGAAGGGAACGTGCCTTCTCTTATTTTATAAGCCCCTGCTATCCTCCAACCCCTGACAAGCATTAGTTCTCTCTCTGTACCACTGTTCTGTGCATCCATCCACTAGAGCATTTATCATATTATAATGAAGCATTTATCATAATACGGTGTTTACTCTCTAGACTAGGCAGGGATCATGTCTAAGTATTATCTATAGCCCTGATGCTTGACCCAGACTTTGGTACAGAATTTGTGCTCAAAAACAACTTGCCAAAGAAAGTTACGATAATTTACCTGTTTCTAATCATCTGCTTCAGTCGCAGCTGACAATGTCATCAAATAGTTAGCAATGTTTACTGCTATCACCTTCAGTTAAACATCCTGAAGTCCTTAGAAAAACAGCAATGATAAACCTTTTATTTTTGATCCCCCAATTTAAAAAAAGTTCTCCACTGCTTTGTTATTTTAGGTTTCCCCTATAATATCAGTAATATTAATTTTTAAAAAATTAGATGCACAGAGCAAGAAAGGAATTTGGAACCAATTTCACATCCAGTTTAGGAATGTCAAGGATGAGGTGTAGGTGAGGTTCTCCAGCTTGTCTGAGCTTCTTAAGAAGGCCACTTTCAGCACTCCAAGAGAAACAGGTGCTCAGAAGCCCCCTCCTTTCTTGGAAATTTACCGGTGCCATTGTGAAATACTGCCTGGAGGGCCCATGGCTAGATTTAGAACCATTGCTTTTCTTGTGATTTCCTTCTTTTCAGTAGCTGATGTAACTCCAGGATGCCTCTGTGGCCATTTCATTTCTTTTCTCCCCCCAAACTCCTTGAACTTCACGTCACTCTGGGCCTTACTCATCTGTACTTTGCTGTTTGAATGTTCCTTGCACACTCTATATGCACAAAGAGGGAGGCATACAGGCAAGCACAAAGGAATGGGAAGTTGGTGCAATGCACACTAGATGCAGGAGTGAAAGAGGTGTAAGAGAAAAATACTCAGATTGGCAGCTTATTCTTTAACTTTTTCTTTAGTGTTTCCACTACCACCAAAAAGCTGGTAGAATGCTGACTTATCCATGTTCCCCAGATTAAATGAATCAATATTTACTCTGACCGTTACACACACAGCACTTCTGTACTTGACACTTGCCAGCTGGGAGACCTTGGCAAACTACTAATCTGTGAGCTTCGGTTTTCTCCTGTGTATCCTGTGGCTTATAGTATTGATGGGAAGTTGAGACAGATTACGCATATAGAGCACACAGCCCTGTGCCTACCCAGGGGAAGTACTCAATAAAATGGACTACTAGTGGGGAGTTTCCTGGCAGTGCAGTGGTTAAGACTCCACACTTCCACTGCAGGGGGCGTGGACTGGATCCCTGGGTCAGGGAACTAAGATCCCACATGCTGCGCCTTGCAGCCAAAGAGAGAGAGAGAGAGAGAGAGAGAGAGAGACGGAGGGACAATTCCATTATTGTGATTTGTACAACAAAGAAAATAAAGTGTTTAAAAAAATGGACTAGTAGTTACTACCATTATTAGTATTATACAGTACACTGGAGTTCCCGTGTATATCTCAGTTTTTAGCTTAACTTTCTGTATTTTATCATTTTTGAGTTAAAGATATTTTAATTTAAAGAACAGATTAAAAGGAATTCCTTGCAGTCCAGTGGTTAGGACTCTACGCTTTAACTGCCAAGGGCACAAAGTCAATAAAAAAAAAAAAAAGAACAGATTAAAATACATAAAAATAAAAAATAGAACCCAAATTTCCACTACCATTAGCAAATCCAATTATTTTCATTTTTCCATGTCCTTATCCATACATATAGGTAGTTTTTCTCTTAGTTTCTGTCATTGTGAAGGAAAGTACTTTGGTGTATTTAATTTTTTTTTCACTAGTGTTATACCCTGAAATACACTTCAGTGGTCTGAATTTTAAAGGTGCAAGTAACAATAGCTAGATAGAATACCAGTGCTGTCATCCACAGTAAATTACATAGTTCTTTATGTTTAGATAATGCTTTGCAATTTTTCATATATGCATTTTTATTTAACACAGTAATCTTGGAAGATTATAATAATGGAATGAATTACTATAAATAACGCTTTTAAGTGCTTACCATGTACCAACCCTATTCTACTCATTATTATCCCTATTTGACTCTCAGGGAAGCCAAGTGTCTTAGTGAATCTCACAAATCCAGTGAAACATTGAAATGAGTCTAAAAATCCAGATCCTCTAGTTACTACTCCAGTCTTCTTTCCAATTTACCACCCCCTTCCAGAAAACCCCAACTGTTGGGTTCTATCTAGATGCTTCACGGTATACATTCCCTGTGTGCACACGTGCTGCCATGTAATTTTCTGTTTCATTTTTTCACTTGGATACTTTTAAAGCTTGCCTTGGCCACACATCTTGGACACAGCCTCTTATCTTGGCAGGATCAGTTGATGTAACCTGTAGGCACCTATGATAGCATTTATTGTCCCAAATCTTCCAGACAAGTCTGAACCCAGTGATTAAACCAAGAGCAGGAAAACCAAGCATGTCAGCAGGAATGGCCTACCCTTCACTTTAAAGATGAATGCTCTTTCTATTGGTGTCATTCATTTCTATAAGTACATTTCTTTTTTCTGGGACGCACTAAGTCCAAGTATCACCAGATCAAGAGTTCTTCCCACATACAGTCTTTTCCTTTGGCATTATTAAAACCTCACTAATCAGCATTTTTCACTCTTGTTTAAAAGGTTCTAGACAGGGACTTAAGAGTTGTGATAGCTATTAACATAAAGCTAAAGATAACTGCCATGGCATGGAGGAAATACATGGCAAATCTATTCACTGACGTGCATCCCAGTTTCCTTTTGGTCAAATCAGGAAATTTGGTGAGATGTTCTTTACTATTTTACTTGCGTCCTTCCTGCACTATGATTCTATTCTTGTTTCTTGAGGTATTCACCCACCCACAACTACCTACTTTGTTAACTGTCTAGTGGAAATTTTTTAAAATTCCATAAGTGTCATTACAAATACATTCCCATGGGAGTATCCCGTGTGCCCATTTTCCTATTAATATAACTACATTAAAGTGCTACTGAAGTTCTTTAGACTCTTTCTGTGTGAAATATTAGCATTGCTAAAATTATAGACACAATGACAAATGCACAGAGGAAGATACGTAAAATAGCATAAATTCAAAAATGAGACATAACTTCTAAAACTGAAACTAAAATTCTGACAAGTATTTAGTCTTGTAATTCCTACTTTATGATCCTTAGGGATCATAAATTTATCTTTTAGAATTTATTTTTTGTTTGCAAGAACCATGAGATCAAGAGAGCTTGTCCTATTAAATTCACCAGACTTTTTGAGCTTATTAATTTGAAAAAGATACATGTGGTACAACTGTGTTCTAGCAATAGAATATAATATGTTAAAATGACACATTGCTAGGTAAGAACTCTCTTAATATTGCTAAGAGAGTTAGCAATTATTTTATGCTCCAAACATGTGTTAGTTTCTATATATTCTTTGTTTCCAAACTTGCCCCGAGTTCTGCAATCCAGGTTCTATGAATTTCATGAATTCCGTTTTAAAATTCAGGAAATTGAGATTTAGTGAGTGACTAAAACATTGATCTCAGAATTGATATCAAGAGGACTTCCCTGGTGGCGCAGTGCAGGGGACCCGGGTTTGAGCCCTGGCTTGGGAAGATCCCACATGCCGCAGAGCAACTAAGCCCGCGAGCCACAACTACTGAGCCCACGGGCCACAACTACTGAAGCTGATGCGCCATAACTACTGAAGCCTGTGTGCCTAGAGCCCTTGCTCCACTACGAGAAGCCACTGCAAAGCGAAGCTTGTGCACAGCAACGAAGAGTAGCCCCTGCTTGCCGCAACTAGAGAAAGCCCGTGCGCAGCAACGAAGACACAATGCAGCCAAAAATAAATAAATAAATAAATTCATTAAATAAAAAAAGAATTGATATCAAAGAGTAATTCAGTTTTTCCTTACGAACTAGTATACAGAAAACAACCACCTGCTTAATTAACTGGTCATATTTTATTTTCTTGGGTATATTTTTTAGGTCCTCCCCTCCTTCACTTTTCCTTCCCTTTCCTTCCTTCCCTTTCCTTACTTTTCCTTCATTTCCTCCTTCCCTTTCCTTCCTTCCTTTCCTCCCTCTGTTCCTTCCCTCCCTCCCTCCTTCCTTCCTTCCTTCCCTTCCCTTCCCTCCTTCCTTTCCTTCCTTACTAAATGCAAACAAGATATACGACATAGATGGCAATTATAAACAAAAATATTAATTACAAACACTCATGTACAAATGATCCAGCTTAAAAACAGAGCACTGTCAACACCTTCACTGTCTCTCCCTCAACCTACTGCTATGGCTTTCTGGGGAATTTCCTAAGACCAGTTAATGGAGAAGGAAAATGAGAGTATCTTAGTCTGTTTGTGCTGTTGTAACAAAATACCACAGCTGGGTAGCTTTTAAACAACAGACATTTATATCTCACAGTTCTGGAGCCTGGTTTCAGAGAGGGCTATGTCCTAATTGACATTACCCAATGATGATATGGCAGTTTTTTGTGCTCCCATGTATTCCCTATGTTAGAGTTTCAAACTTTTCTACACAAGAGAAAATCCTGGGTGGACTGGGGCAAAAGAGGTGAGTTAATGGGTGTGTCAGTCTATCTCGCATTTCCTTCTCAAAGTCCACTGTCCCCCTGTCTCTTGCACTTTCCATCCTACTCTCTGCTCAGGGAGGCTGCCCTATATGGAATTCATCAATGATCTAGGATTGCTAGATAAATATAGGATGCAGAGCTAACATTTGAATTTCAGATAAATAACAAAATAAAATTTTAGTCTGTCCTGTTAAGTGTTTGAGATATATTAAAAAGTCATTTGTTGTTAATCTGAAACTGGAATTTATCTGTGTGCCCTGCACTTTTAATTTGTTAAATCTGGCCACCCTACTTTCATCCCCTCTGGTTTCTGGCTGAGTTCCACCACTGGGGGACTCCAGTAGGACCGAAGGGATGTAGGGAGGGAGTCCAGAATATTTACTTTCCTGACTCACTTTGTGTGAGTCACCTTGGGCTGGCTTTGTTCCTTGACTGAAGCCCACTGCTCCTTGTAAAGAGACCTTTTTTATGGGACTCTCCTTCCAGTCTCCAGGTACCAGTTCTTCCCCTTGATTCTGTAGGCAGAGGGACAGAGACAGCTCTACTGGTGTTCCTAGCCCTGTGTTACTGTGCTATCCTTGAGATCACCTCAGATCTCATTATTGGTTTGTAAATAGTCTCTTTGTAAATTAATCCTCCTTAAATTATCTTACTGAAGGAGCACCGAAAAGACCAAAGTCCAGGTACTTGCAAAAAATTGATTCTGTTGCAGAGTGAAAGATAAATGGAATTTAATCCTACAATTTCTTATTTAGTCCAATATCTTGCTTTCACTTTGGATCTATTGGAGTCCCTGATGTGTTTAGCCAGAGGGTGCATCTCCATCCTCATGGAACTTCTAATCTAATAAAGACACTGAATGGGAGGGAAAACAACTTTGATTCATCACCACTTCAGCTGTTTTATGTGCATTTTCTTAAGTCATTCTCCTAACAGTTCAATGAAGAAGGTAGCTTTTCAGATTAGGGAAATGAGGCTCATAAAGGTTAATAGGAAATTTTAAGCATCTTTTCCAAGGATTTACCACCAGAGCGTGCCAGAACCCTAGTTCTCATGAGGCTCACCTTCCAGGCACTGTTCTAGCCAAGATTTACTGGGCCCATAATATAAGCCAGGCGTTGTTCTCAGCACTTTACATATATTTACGAATATAGTCCTCCCTAAAACCCTGTGAGGCAGGCACAAATATTAACACCATTTTACAGCTAAAAAGTTAGGCACAGAAAGGTAATTTTCCCAAGTGGTTTCATAGGCAGAACAAGTGGTAGGACCAGGATTTGTGCCCATTTAGATGGGCTCCAGAGCTCTCATGCCTACCCATCATGCCTCAGTGTCATGTCTTGCTCCAAATGAGAGCTGTTCTTAATCTTGTGGGTCAACCCCAAGAAACACGTGAGATAAGGCAACTGATGTGGGCATCTGGAGAAGTGGTCTGCATGGTGCTGGGCAAGGGGTCTGTCTTCTGTGCAGTGAGATGCTGGGCAATCCTGCATGTGGTTGTTCCTGGAGTTGGTCTGCATAAGGGATGGATGTTCTCTGGTTCGAGGGAGCAGCAACAGCTGAGGGCCTCATTTTCCTCTGGTCCCTCAGCACCTTGCACAGATGACCTACTGCTTCCAGCTCTCCCGCCCTCTAAGCTCACCCTCTTCAGAATCTGGCTACAGTGAGTTTTCTGCCTCCCCTCAACTCCTGAAAGCCACTGAGTCTATGGGAACTTTGAATTTTTCTCTGAACCTCAACAACTTCCATTCCAACATAGAGCATTTTCTTTCTAGCAATATGAGACAGCCCAATTAAGGAAGGTCATTAGGACACAGAAAAGGAGAAGGATGTAAGAGGGAGAGAAGTAGAAAAAAATTAAATTATTAGTATTGTTATATTCAGATAGCATAGTTGTCAACCCAAAAAGCACAGGGAACTAACTTAAAGACTATTAAAACTCATTAGAAGATAAACAAGGTCCTACTGTATAGCACAGGGACCTATATTCAACAGCCTTTAATAAACCATAATGGAAAAGACTATGAAAAAGAATACATATATGTGTGTGTGTGTGTGTGTGTGTGTGTGTGTAACTGAATCACTATGCTGTACACCAGAAACTAACACAACATTGTAAATCAACTACAATAAAAAAATGGTGTTGGGAAAGTTGGACAGCATGTGTAAATCAATGAAGTTAGAACACACCCTTCACCATACACAAAAATAAACTCAAAATAGCTTATAGACTTAAACCTAAGACATGATACCATAAAACTCCTAGAAGAGATCATAGGCAAAACATTCTCTGACATAAATTATACCAATGTTTTCTTAAGTCAGTCTCCCAAGGCAATAGAAAGAAAAAAAAATAAACAAATGGGACCTAATCAAACTTACAAACTTCTACACAGCAAAGGAAACCATAAACAAAACGAAAAGACAACCTACAGAATGGGAGAAAATATTTGCAAATGATGCGACCGACAAGAGCTTACTTTCCAAAATATACAAAGAACTCATACAACCTGACAACAACAACAACAACGAAACAACCCAATCCAAAAATGGGCAGAAGACCTAAAGAGACATTTCTCCAAAGCACACATACAGATGGCCAAGAGGCACATGAAAAGCTGCTCAACATCATGAATTATTAGAGAAATGCAAATCAAAACTACAATGAGATATCACCTCGCACTGGTTAGAATGGGCATCATCAGAAAATCTACAAACAACAAATGCTGGAGAGGGTGTGGAGAAAAGGGAACACTCTTGTACTGTTGGTGGGAATGTAAACTGATACAGCCACTATGGAGAACAGTATGGAGGTTCCTTAAAAAACTAAAAATAGAATTACCATATGACTCAGCAATCCCACTAGTGGGTATATAACCTGAGAAAACCATAATTCAAAAAGACACATGCACCCCAATGTTCACTGCAGCACTATTTACAATAGCCAGGACACGGAAACAACCTAAATGTCCATTGACAGACGAATGGATAAAGAAGATGTGGTACATATACACAATGGAATACTACTCAGCCATAAAAAAGAACGAAATAATGCCATTTGCAGCAACATGGATGGACCCAGAGACTATCATACTCAGGTGAAGTAAGTCATAAAGAAAAAGACAAATACCATGTGATATCACTTATATGTGGAATCTAAAATATGACACAAATGAACCTATCTATGAAACAGAAACAGAATCATGGACATAGAGAACAGACTGGTGGTTGCCAAGTGGGAGGGGGTTGGGGGAGGGATGGAATGGCAGGTTGGGGTTAGCAGATGTAAGCTTTTATATATAGAATGGATAAACAACAAGGTCCTACTGTATAGCATAAGGAAGTATATTCAATATCCTGTGATAAACCATAATGGAAAAGAATATAAAAAAAAGAATGTGTGTGTATATATATATATACCTGAATCACTTTGCTGTATAGCAGTAATTAACACAACATTGTAAATCAATTATACTTCAATAAAAAATATTGAAAATAAAACAAAACCAAACCAAAAAACCAAACAACCCCTCCCAAAACTTATTAGAGAGTTCAATTGGGTGGTTAGTTAGAAAATTAAAGTGTAAATGGCAACAGGTTTTCTCTCTGCATGTAATAAATGAGAAATATAAAGCAAATGAGGCCCCATTCAAACGGTAAGAATACTTCTAAAAAATATTAAGAAACAGAGTTCATAAAATTATGCAGAACTTACATATAGTAAATGAAATAAAACTCAACAATAACAACAAAACTACTACATGCCTGATGCACACACTAGGCACTTAGTCTGTAACTGATGAAGGAGTAAATAGAGTACAAAACTAGAGATTTTAATAAGTGGTGAGAGGTATCTTGTTTCTGAATGGGGAGACATATTACCAAATAGATGTTGAGTGTCACCAAAATTATTATCAATTTTATTTTCCGTACTCTGATGTTTGAAATGTGGGCCAGTTTGAACTCGGACAACACAATAAACTCTCCTGAGTTTTCATTTCCTCATCTTTACAATTTAAGTCATCCCCTGTAGTTGTCAAAATGACTAAATAATAAAATTGTCTTTGAAAGCTCTTTTTATAATGTGACTGATTATACACACACCCTTTGGTAAGAGAAGTCAGACCTGTGAATAGAGTCATGCCACAGAAATGGGTCACTCTGCTGGGATCTACACTGACAGCTTTTTCTTTACCTCCAAGGACTCAGGTACTCACACACACTGCCACCTGTCCCCACAACCGTGCAGGCAGCCAGGAAAACAGGTTTCAAGCTCAGGTTCCTTGACATCACTTAGAATGACCAGGGTAGGACATGCATTCAGTTTGAGGACGGCCTCGAGGATCTTTGTGCCCTGACGTGATGCTCTTTCAGCCTCCTCAACAGTGACAATGGCAGAACAATCTGCAGCTGACTCATCACCCCATGCACATTAAAAGAGAATTGCGACCCCCCAGAGTTACGGGGTTTAGTCGAAAGGCAGAGGGGCATGATCATGGGGGCAGATATTTTTAACTTTAACGTAGGACAAAAAGTGGGCAGAAGAGTCTGAGAGCCCCGTGCAGGGAATCCAACTGGAGTTTACATGACACCTAAACTGTCCTAGCCCCACCCTCACCTCCATCCTAATTCCAGTCTCAAGATTTGAGATCACTGGGGTGAGTACTTCCTTGAAGTCTGTTGTGAAAAAGCAGCCACCCCTGAAAAAAAAATGGAGCACATCAAGTGCAGGACTGTTCCAAATTAGTCTTGAAGCTGGGAGATGATAATGTAAATTGCCTTGGTAGGACCACCTAAAGGGAGCTTTCTTTGGAAAGTCTATTTTTAGCTCAGAGCCTGAGAGCAACAAAGACCAGCAAGAAGACTGTTCCTGCTTGACAAATGATGGAACGCACACACCCTGGAGTGGGCTTTCCATCCCCTTTCTCTGCACCACACTTGGAAGGAGTAAGGTAGAGCCTAAGGATTAAGGATGCCAGGAAAGGCTGCACAGCCTCAGTTTCTGACATGGTTGTGATCCCGATTCTGCTCAATTTCAGTGGCAGAAGTCTTTATTTTAAGGGATTGGAAAGTGGTGGGGAGCTTCTCAGCTGAAGCGCTGTCTAAGCACAGCATACCATGCCGGGACGTGATCGGCATGGCAGCTGCCCCTTTCTGTACCTCAGCAGCTTTCCTCGCTAGCAGGTGAAGGACGATGCTGTCTTTGAATAGTTGTGCTTCTCCAGCCCCTTCACCCTTCCTGTGACCACCTCTACTCCCACCCTCTGTCCCCCTAAAAGTTAAACAAAGAAAAATCTGTGAAGGAAAACAATTTAGGACACCATCTCTTGCCTGGACTGTTAAAATCAACTCCCAGATGGTTTCTTCTCTTGTCCTGCTCATTCTTCTGAAAAGTGCCTAAGGGATATTTCCAAAACAAGCTGACTGTGAACCCCTTGCAAGTGTAAAAGCTCTTTCAAGGAAGTAATCATCTTTGTGTCCTTGGCTGTGGACCCAGTGCCTGGTACACAGTAGATGTTGAACCAATATTTTCTTAATTAGGAAAGAACTGAAGGTCTGTCATTCATTAGCATGCATGACAAAGCCTTCTCCTCAACCCAAGTGGAGGTCTCTGCGTGTCTCCCCACCTCCACCAAATTTCCAAAGGCTGCATGACCTCACAGTTAGTCTGTAAAACACATTGTTCTGCAAGTGTTTCCCTGGCAAGAAATTGGAATTACCTAACAAGGCATAAGTGGAAAGAAGCAAGCTTTAAAACCTTCGAGTCCTGTGTAATAGCATTCCACTAACCCATGGGAAATGCTCTGCTGAATAGCCCATCTGTAAAAGGTGTGCCTTAACTCCAAAGAAAACATACAGATGGCCAACAAACACATGAAAAGATGTTCAACATCACTAATTATTGGAGAAATGCAAATCAAAACTACAATGAGATATCATATCACACCAGTCAGAATGGCCATCATTAAAAAATCTACAGACAATAAACGCTGGAGAGGGTGTGGAGAAAAGAGAACTCTTGCACTGTTGGTGGGAATGTAAATTGATACAGCCACTATGGAGAACAGTATGGAGGTTCCTTAAGAAACTAAAAATAGAACTACCATATGACCCAGTAATATCACTACTGGGCATATACCCAGAGAAAACCATAATTCAAAAAGGCACATGCGGGCTTCCCTGGTGGCGCAGTGATTGAGAGTCCGCCTGCCAATGCAGGGGACATAGGTTCGTGCCCTGGTCCGGGAAGATCCCACATGCTGCAGAGCAGCTAGGCCCGTGAGCCATGGCCGCTGAGCCTGCACATCCAGAGCCTGTGCTCCACAATGGGAGAGGCCACAACAGTGAGAGGCCCGCGTACTGCAAAAAAATAAAAAATAAAAAATAAAAGACACAGGCACCCCAATGATCATTGCAGCACTATTTACAATAGCCAGGATGGAAACAACCTAAATGCCCATCAACAGAGGAATGGATAAAGAAGATGTGGTACATATATAAATGGAATATTACTCAGCCATAGAGAAGGAATGAAATTGGGTCATTTGTAGACATATGGATGGACCTAGAGACTGTCATACAAAGTGAAGTAAGTCAGAAAGAGAAAAACAAATAATTGTATATTAACACATATGTGTAATCTAGAAAAATGGTATAGATGATCTTATTTGCAAAACAGAAATAGAGACACAGACATAGAGAAAAAATGTATGGACACCAAGGGGGGAAAGATGGGGTGGAATGAATTGGGAGACTGGGATTGACACATATACCTATATATGTTTTATATCTATAAAATAGATAACTAATGAGAACCTACTGTATAGCTCAGAGAATTCTACTCAGTGCTCTGTGGTGACCTAAATGGGAAGGAAATCCAAAAAAGAGGGGATATATGTATACGTATAGCTGATTCACTCTGCTGTACAGTAGAAACTAACAAAACATAGTAAAGCAACTATACTCCAATACAATTAATTTTTTAAAAAAAGGGGTGCCTTAAAGGCGATTCTTCGAAATTGTGGATATTAGCCACTTTATGACAAACAAAGCAACAATTTCACATAGTTCAATATAATATTTACTGAGAGCCCACTAAGTGCCAAGGCTTGTAAGGGATATAGAGGGGAAACAGGCAGACCCAGTCCCTGCCTTTATGGACTTTGTAAGTCTCACATATAGCATGCCTTGAGCTTTGTGACAGTGAAAAGTCAGGTGCTATAGGAATATATAATGGAGGGGGAGGAGAAGGGAGCCCTGTGGCAGAATCTGCTACCTCTTGCCAAAATCCAAATTCTCCTCTTCTTCCTGGGAATGCAGCTGGACTATATTTCCCCATCTCCCTTGCAGTTAGGCATGGTCCTAGGACTGACAACGGAATGTGAGAAGATGTGATGTGTGCCAATTTGGGGTCTGGCTCATAAAGCCTCCCATATATGCTCCTCTGTGCTCTTACCCTGATCCAGCTGCCTGGGATGGAGATCATCACAGTGATCTTGGAAGCCATGCATTGAAGAAGTTGACAACCACATCAGCCTGTGTACTTGAATTATCCTGCCTTGGATGGCTACATGAGTGAGACGTAATTCTACTGGGTTTGAGCCATTTCTGTGCTGATATCTATTTGTTATAGCAGCTAGGTTTACCCTAAATAATACAGGGGACTATTTAGTTTGAAGTCAGAAGAGCCCTGGTGGAAGTAACATTTGAGTTGAGACCTGAAATGTGAATTAAGGTTAGTTAGGCCATGCCTGAAGGGGAAAGTTAGCAGGGTGCAGGACCAAGTCTATAAGGGTGCTGAGAAAGCATCTAGGGAATGGAAGGGAGTCCAGTCAAGTTGGGAATCAGGTAGCCTGAAACACACTTAAGAGAGGAAGACTGAGGCCAGATCCTATAGGACATTTTAATCATATTAAGGATCTGGGGTTTTCTTCTGGGGGAAAAAGGGGAATCTTCAAAGGATTTGAACCAGAGAAGTGACCTGTTGCACAGAGCTATATGCAAGCATTTTTCAGAAACATACATGTAACATTTCCCCTGAGAATGAGTGTGCTTGTGAAAATGAAACATGTTCAAATTACTTTCTCCTCCTGTACCAGTTCCTCCTCTCTACTGACTTGCTGCTTGAAATTTGTGAAATATTAAAGCAAAGGAATAAGGAGTGACTTCTTCAGACAGACAGAGGAGCAAGTCCAAGAAAGAAGAAGTGGGAAGCCTTTGGTGTCTCTGCATCCAAAATTTTCTTTGTCTTGGTCTTCTTCCTAGAGTATACTTCCCCTACTTTTAATGTCTAGTATAGGGAGATAGCATTCATTTATATTTTTTCAATAATTTAATAACAAATATTTGGTGAGTGCCTACGATGTGCCAAGAACTGTTTTAGGCTCTAGAATTGATATAACTGTGAATGGAGGAGGCAAAGCTCAGCTCATGTTTTGTGAATCTTACATTCTAGGGTACGAGATAAAAAAAAATCATGTTATCATGCCAGTCAGTATAAGTATTGTGGGAAAAAATAAAACAAGGAGGCAACAAAAGAGGGACTGCTATTCTATACAGATGTTCCAGGGAAGGTTTTATTTGGAAATAACATTTGACCCAAGACCTGAATGAAATGAGAAAGTAAGCCATGGCAATTTGTGGAGGAAGAATCTTTCAGGAAGAGGGAGAAGCAAAGGTGAAATGCCCTGGATGGGAATGTGTTTGGCATACCTGAAATTCATGAGTGCGTCAGGGAAAGAGACAAAGAGACCCCTCACCAGACCACTCTTATTCCAGGGTGACTGTGGGCATACCCAATTCTGCATCCCACCAAGGACAACATCAGAGGCTTAACACTGCAAGATGAGGGGACAGACTTCAATAAAATAATCCAGCCAGTCACTAGACAAATAAAAAATCAAATAATAAGTCTAAGAAGGGGAGTACCTATATCCAGCCACTTGTTATAATATTTTATCTAAAATATCCAGTTTCCAGCAAAAAATTTGTGAGGAATGCAAAGAAATAGGGAAGTATGACCCATACACCATAAAATGCAGGCAATGGAAACTGCTTCTAAAAGAAACCAGACGTCAGATAAAATATAAAAAGACTTCAAAGGAGCCATTATAAAAATGTTAAAGAACTAAAGAAAACAATGATTAAAGAAGTAAAGGAAGGTATGACAATAATGTTCCATCAAAAAGGAAATATCAGTAATGAGACAGAAATCATATTAAAGGGAAAAGTGGAATTTCTTGAATTGAAAAGTAGAATAAATGAAATAAAAATTCATTTGAGGGACTTAACAATAGATTTTAACTGGCAGAAGAAACAATTAGCAGCCTTGAAGATAGACCGATGGAGATTATGTAATCTGAAGAAGAAAGAGAAAAAATTAATAAAGAAAAATGAACAGAGCCTCAGAGAAACACTGGTGCATTAAATGTGCCAATATGTATATGATGAGAGTACCAGAAACAAAGAAGTGAAAACAGTAGAAAAAATACTGATGAAATAATGGGGATGAAAACATCCTAAATGAATGGAAAAACACTAACTTACACATCTAGGAAGCTCAGCAAACTTCGAGTAGAATAAATTTTCAAAGAGACGCAAATAGACACATCACAGCAAAAATGCTAAAAGCCAAAGATGACGAGAAAATCTGGAAAAGCATCAGGAGAAAAATGATTCGTTATTAACAAGGGAACCCAGTAAGATTAACATCTGACTTCTCAGCAGAAATAATGGATACCAGAAGGCAGTGGAATGACGTATTCAAAGTGCTAGAGGAAAAAACCTGTCAATCGAGAATCCCAGAACTGATGTCACCAACATAATGATATAGGTTGTTCCTAACTTCACTCCTCCTCACAATAAGAACAACTAACAACTATTCAAGAACATGACACCACTGAGAGAATCCTAGAATGCAGAGGTGAGGCTGAAGTCCCCCAGCCCACTGGAAATGTGCCCCCTGAAGCATGTTTCCAGTGAGAAGCTCATGTAGCCAGGTAATCGTTTATCAGAAGGAAAGGCTAAGCTAAATGATCTTTCTGAAATACATTATTTTCCAGTCAGGTAGACCTGAAAAGTGCTGTGAATAAGCTGCAGGAAGCAGGCTGGGGGCTGCTCTGCTCCTTACTTTTCAGTTGTTTTGTGGTCCAGATTGCAAAACAAACTGTTGGAGTGCATTTGTAATGCATTCCTCATAGCCCCTGCTGGGACTCTGAGAGGAAAACAGACGCTTTTCATAAGACTGCTTAGTGGTAGGTACCAGACTAAATTCATATGAGTCTGATTTTATAGAGAAGGAAACTGAGATTGAGAATGTTCAAACGGTGTATCCAAGGACAGACAGCTAAGAAACCCAGTGGCCAGGTTCACACCCAGGTCCAAAGCCCTGAGATTTCTACTAAAGCACACTGCCTTCTTTTATAGGTTAAGTAAAGTTAAAAAGCTAATCAAGCTTATTCCCCCAAATCTGTCCCCAGATGTCTGCTCAGTAGAGTACCTATATTTTCTCAGGCAAAACCCATTGTATGAAAAGACGGAGCATAAGGCAGAAGCAAGCACACTTTTTTTTTATAAAGGATCAAAGCGTAAACGTTTTAGGTTTTGTGAAGCTTATTGTCTCTTGTCCCAAATACTCAACTCTGCTCTTATAGTGTGAAAGCAGGCTTACTGCAGACAATACGTAAACAAATAGGTGTGGCTGTATTCCAGTGAAACTTAATGACACTGAAATGTGAATTTCATATAATTTTCACAGTATATTTCTTTTCCCCCCTCTCAACCATTAAAAAATATAAAAACTATTCTTAACTCCTGGACTGTACAAAAACAGGAGGAAGGTAGGATTTGGTTTGGTTTGCAGGCCATAGTACACACACACACACACACACACACAATGCTTGATAGTACTCTGATCATTAAACTCCTTGAATCTAGAGAAGGATTTTTCTCATGCTGAATTTTCAATCTTAATTCAACACACAGTAGTGAAATAGCAGTGTTTTAGAATAGGTAGAAGAGATATAGAACATGATAGCAATAGTAGGAAAAAAAACAGGTGACGAGCAACAAGAATAAAAAATTAGATGTGCTAAACTTCTAGAACACAGTTGGTTATGCACAGGTAATGTGTTTATCAATTTGTTGGAACAATACCAGGCTTATGTATATATTTAATTTAAAGCAGTCTCAAATAAGACTTGTGGATTTTATAGATTTAATTTTTAGGGCAATCATTTAAAATGTCAAGACTGAATAGAGACTCATGTAAAATGAGTATAAGAGAAAAAGGCCTTTAACGGGATTCAATTATTTTGCTGTTTGGATAGTGTTTTGGAGTGGACTTGATGATTAAAGAAAAAAAAGAGAAAAAAAGGAGTGGGTTTTATGAATGACTGAGTGACAAGGGTTGCCTGTGGTTGGGAAACATTTCTCATATTTCATGTCCAAGAACTGAATTAATGATAATAACACATTGTATTTGTGTAATATTTCATTATTTACAAAAAAGCTTCCCCATATGGCATCTTATTTAATTCATGTACATGCTTTGCTGAGGTAGGTGTTTCACTAGTTTAGTAATGAAAACCGAGGCTTATAAAGTTTAAGTGATTTTCAAGTGATACATTTAAGAACTTATGTTTAGAACTGGAACTCAAATATTTTCTGATTCTTAGTTGGTTATCCTTTGGGATGTTGCTAGGCATTACATGAAAAAGACAGTTCTATAACCAAACTATTTGAAAATGCTGGGATAAACTGGTGTCTTTGCTTCAGGACTCCCCAGAACCTTTCATTAACTAATGTGAAATGTAAATTCCCAAAAGGAGAATATAGGATGTGGTATTTCCCAAATTTATTTGGTTCTAGAGTCCTTCTAGGTCAAAGAGCTTGTGTTTCACATGGCTCGGAATAAGAGTTAAGATTGGACAAAAGTACCTAAACCTCTCTAAGCCCCTGTGTTCTTGTCTCTAAAAAGTAGAGACATAGAATTGATGCACTTGGCCCAGTGTCTGCTACATGTAATTGCTTAATTATATGTTATTGCTGGATTACACATAATTGTTTGATAGCCATATATATATATATCAAGCACACACACTGGCAAATCCAATCTCTTTTCAAAGATGAATAACAATTCAGGGAAGTGACATGGTTCTCTCAAGTCATGAGGCGAGTAAGAGAGAGCTGGAACACAGACTTAAGTCTTCTAAACCTAAGGGCACAGTTTTATTTATCAAAACAAGAAAAATGAAACCAGATACCTATTTTGATATTCAGGTCTGAATGAAAACTGGAAGATCATGATCCTCATCTAGATTTTTTAAAGAGATAAAATAAACATGTGAATATCTGGCAAGAGTGAGATGTCTGGCTGGTATTTTTGCTCACTTTCTGTCCAAGGGATGCGTTTTCCTCTTTGATGAGATTGATTTGTAACTCCCTTCATTGTTAAACTACTGATCTCAATTTAACTATACAATTTGGGAGAGTTGGGGCTGTGCAGCTTTCCCAGAAAATGATTAAGAAAAACTAAGAATATTGTGAACTGTATCAGGAACATGAATTCCTCTAACAAGGAAGTGGATCACTACTGATATATTTCTCTCTAATTGGACTCAGAGCCCTGATAGCTTTTCATGAGTGGTGGCAGCTTGCTTTCAGCAAATGCATTTTTCACTTTGCAGTGGAGTATAACATGCTCTCCAAAGCCTGTGACACTCCTTTTCTTTCTCTAATTTGTTCCCCAACTTGAAGATGAACATGGAAGCTTTCAGATACCTGCTATTCACAGTGACATGATGTTCATTTGACTTTTGTAGCCCTACATGTACAATTTCTGTGCTCCTGTAATAGGTAGATGCATGGGGGTGGAGAGGAGTTGGTACAGAGCAGATGATACCAATGAGAAAATGGCTAACGTAGTGGAGACACAGAAGAACCACAGCCATTCACACTCTTCCCCTTCGCGCTTCATCTTGCTACTTCCCACTTGCCAGAGGAGGTGTTCCTCACAGGGTGGATTCCAAGACTGGAAATGAGTGACTTTACATATTTTATTGATATATGTATTTTGAAACATAAGTTAAAGTCCCAAAGAATGCTGTGAGACTGTAATAGGGAAGAACAAATCCATATTAGATCTGTTCCTTTTAGTTTAAACCTTTGTGCTGTTTCCTGTGCTTAGTCGTGCTGGCTTTGCATCTTTTGTAAAACGATGTTGCCTATCGGACTTCTTTGGTGGCACAGTGGTTAAGAATCTGCCTGCCAATGCAGGGGACATGGGTTCGAGCCCTGGTCCAGGAAGATCCCACATGCCGCAGAGCAACTAAGCCCATGCACCACAACTACTGAGCCTGCACTCTAGAGCCCACAAGCCACAACTACTGAGCCTGCATGCCACAACTACTGAAGCCCATGCACCTAGAGCCCATGCTCTGCAATAAGAGAAGCCACCACAATGAGAAGCCCATGCACTGCAACAAAGGGTAGCCCCCGCTTGCCATAACTAGAGAAAGCCCATGCGCAGCAACGAAGACCCAATGCAGCTAAACATAAATAAAATAAATAAAAATTTTAAAAAAGGATGTTGCCTATAGCCTGCAATAAACAGGATAACTCATTCTCAAGGCTTTAGACCTTTAAGAGTCCATTCACATATAGAGGTAAAAAGTGGCAGAACAGAGAATACCATTTGTCTTGTTGGAGGTTTACAGGAACATCATGACCTGAACTTCACGGACAGATGTAAGAGCAAAGGATTCTGACACCAAGAAGTTTGCAACAACTGACCATGCCCCTCCCTCACCTTGCCTTTAAAAGTGCTTTGCTGAAACCCTTTGAGGAGTTTGGGGTTTGGGGGGCACAAGCCACCCGTCTCTTTACATGGCCCTGTAATAAAACGTTCTCTGCTCCAAACTCTGACATTTCGGTTTGTTTGGCACTGTGCATCGGGTAACAAGACGTCATGAGAAACATGTCCTCATGAAAATAGCTTCCTTGTTTAATGGGCTCTATTTGTTTAAAATGAGGTATTAGTGGGGACTTCCCTGGCAGTCCAGTGGCTGAGATTCCATGCTCCCAATGCAGGGGGCCCAGGTTCGATCCCTGGTCACGGAAGTAGATCCCACATGCATGCCGCGACTAAGAGTTCACATGCCGCAACTAAAGATTCTGTATGCTGCAATTAAAAAGATCCCACATCCCGCAACAAAGATCCCGCATGCCACAACTAAGACCCGACACAGCCAAACAAATAAATAAATAAATATTAAAAAAAAAAAAAAAAAGAAAATGGCTAAGGTGCAACTAGGGTGATTAGTGGAGCAGCAAGCCATACACTTTCAATCCAAGATGCCTACATGAATGTGCCATATGATTTACCATATTTGAATGATTTAATGGTACAAAACAGAAAGTTTCCAAATTATTTTTATCAGGCAGATACACATTCTTTAAAAAGTCTGCCAAAGCTAGCACAATAGAAAAAAAAACTACAGACCAAATTTAGTTATAAATATCCATGCAAATGTCTTAAAGCATAGCAGGTGTATTCCAGTGTGCTTCCTGTGCCTGATGCTTAGGAGATGTAATGATTGACAAGTTGCAGTGCCTGTCCTCAAGTAGCCTAAATTCAGACTAGGGGATCAAGGTAGAAAAATGATTTTTACTACATAGTAGGGTAAGATGAGGACTATTGCAGATGACACATGTATTGCTAGTGGGGCTCAAAGGAAGGTACTTGGTAATATCTGGTTTGGGCATATGAATAACAACTTGGAAGAGCTGCTCTTTGAGTTGAGTGGTGAAGAATCATGGCTAAGGGTATCAGTTCTGCCTTTGTTCTGCCCAAGTCCAAATCCCAAGTCTGGGATTTAATTCTTATATACTATTTAATTGGTCCATCTTCATATGTAAGCTCATCTTTAGAGTCTGGGTACCCTGAAGAATACAGGGTCATACTAGGTTATTCTTGTTGGAAGTGATCACTTTCCTTATGTAGTTGTAATAGATAGCAAACATGGCCACAATTCTTTGTAGCTCCTCCCATCAAGAAGCAGAATCTGTTTCCTTATCCCTTGCATCTGGGCTGGCTTTGCCATTGACTTTGACTAGCAATGTAATGAAAATAGCAGTGTACCGGTTTCATGCCTGGTCTTTAAGAGGTCTTGCATTTCCAATTACTGTTTTTTTCTTTTTTCTGTTTTGTTTTGTTTTGCTAAGACTTTTATCGATATTTATTTTTTAATAGGATTACAGAGCTGGAAAGGATCTTGGAGATCTCGTCCTCATTCTTTTTTTTTTTAAGTTTTATATTGGAGTATAGGTGATTAACAACGTTGTGTTAGTTTCAGGTGTACAGCAAAGTGATTCAGTTATACATGTACATATATCTATTCTTTTTTGGATTCTTTTCCCATATAGGTTATTACAGAGTGTTGAGTAGAGTTCCCTGTGCTATACAGTAGGTCTTTGTTGATTATCTATTTTATATAAAAATATGGAATGCTACACGAATTTGCCTGTCATCCTTGCACAGGGGCCATGGTAATCTTCCCTGTATGGTTCCAACTTTAGTACATGTGCTGCTGAAGAGAGCACTTGTCCTCACTCTTTTAAACTTCTGAGAATCTTCTTCTGAATTATAACCAATGCTCTTATGACACTTGCACACACACACACTTCCCAGCCATAGTTTGGTGCAGGCTTTGGTAAATTTCTGGAACTGTCCAGCCTTCCCTTTCTTGGCGGAGAAACTCAACCATTTTTTTAAAAGATTGATATGTTATTGAGGCACATAAGTTTCATGTGTACAACATTATATTTCTACCTCCGTATATCCTACAGCTTGCTCTCCGCCAAAAACTGTTTCCATACATCACCCTACAGTTGATACCCTTTACTTATTTTGCCCTACCTCACTCCCCTCCCCATCTGGTAACCACTATTCTGTTCTCTGTATTTATGTGTCTGTTTTGGTTTGGATTGTTCATTAATTTTCTTTGTTTTTTAATATTTCATACATGTGTGAAGTCATATGGTATTTGTCTTTCTCTGTCTGACTTATTCCACCTAGCATGATGCCCTCGAGGTCCATCCATGTTGTCACAAATGACAAGCTTTCATATTTTTTTTTCTTTTTTGGTGTCTGTTTACTCACTGTTGATGGAGCCACATGCACAAGCTTGCACCATCCTGCTGGAGGATGAGACTGGGTGGAGAAAGGATCCAGTAACCCAACTGTCCCAGCCCAACCCCAGATGTGTCAGCCTCACAAGTCAAGCCTGGCTGCTGCCAGGAATTTCCAAAAATTTTCCACCTTTTTGTTCGTGAGTACTGATTGCATTTAAAAGTTATTCTGTGTTCTTCAAAGTGTTCTAGCTGTGTGCGAGCCACAAAGTTGATGGACTTAAGTGAGCAGTTCTCATTAAGACTGTGAGACATGTGAAAGCTATTCAAATGTGAGTCAGGAAACCCAGTTACTGCACTAATGAACCATAGGGCTTAGAGCAAGACATTTGGCTTGAAGGGCTTTGGTTTCCATCATGAAATGAGGGAGCAGAACTGGGTCTCCAGGGTTCCAGCACCTCCTGCCACTTTGAGTCGCTTTCCGGGTCCACTGCACACTAGGGCTAGTAGCAATTTTCTGCTATAACAGAAAATAATTTCCACCTTCAAGTTTATATTATTTTATTTAGTTTTAATTATGCACATTACTCATATACCAGTGATTACCAGTATTCAGAAAACAGAGTATCATATATGAAAAAAATCATCATTTCCCATAATTCAGATGTAAACTATGTGAACACTCTTAATAGCCCACCCTTATTTCTAATCAAATACGTATTCAAAAATAAATTCGTAAAGTACGTATCGTCCTACCAACTGGTTTTTCAGTGTCAGTATACACACAGGTCTAGAGGTTAAAGGGCTGCATCCTGCCCTATGGATTAACCACCAGTCTATGTTTTCACATCCTAGCTATTGCCAATTTTTACTCTTATCAACAATGTTGTGACAAACAAGACTGAATTCCCTAAATTTGAGGAATACATATTCAAAAAGCAGAGCTTCAGTGAGGATCTAGTCCAAATGACAAAAAATAATTCTACATTTTTATGTTTCATTGTGAAATCATGTATTAGATAGTTTCCTAAATTCACATCTGAAGTGGGACACTGAAAAATTCTGCAATGAAAGTGTGTAGACCCCCTGCTGAATCTGATTAAAGTGAGGGTCTCCAGGGCAATCTTTAGATGCACAGCTAGCAAAAGCTTGCACAGACAGCATTTCTTTAGTATATTTGTTTATTGACCTAATTAGAAAAGTGCCAGAGAACAACCCACTTTAAAAACCTTATCCTCATTAGCTATAGATAATGAGAGTTCCCCAAACTCAAAAACATATTCTGAGATCAATGAAATGAGCATCTAGGGAAATAACCTCCTGTTTCATTTCCAGACAGGCAGCAGAATTTCATTTTAGCCACCCAGAAGATTTAGAAGCCCATCAGAAACAATATAAGCCAGAGCTGCCCCTGAGGACAAACAAGAAAATCTGAACATTCACAAACCGAGTGGCACACTGCTCCACAGATGGTCACACGTGGTCTCCCATCATACCCTGCAGATCTTTAACCTTCTATTAATTTTTGTTCACTCCAAAAAAATTTTGTGTACCTCATCGATACCTGGCCAGGTACATTTTTTAATACCTCAAGTCAGATCTACCTTAAGATACACACACTCATCTCTTCCCTTGCCTGTCTCTCTTAATAGAGTGTGAGGCCATTGAGGGCAGGGTCCATTTGCTCTGACTGCATCTGGCACACAGGAATAATAAAAATTGTTACTGGTTACTGTGTGCCAGGCATTGCGCTGAATGAATTTGCATATATGGCAGGTTAATTAGATTGTTTTCCTTCCTGGAGTTTCCCTCCTTTGTTGGTTATGAATGGGTAAGCAGCATTTGTGTTTCTCTGCCACAGGGATCTCTGCAGGAAAGGAAGCAGACGTTGTTAAGTATCATTGGCTCTTCCTAATGATTAGGACTGGAGAGCTTGTGCTTGGTATCCTGGATGGTGAGGTAAGAGAGTGGTGGGTAGAAAAAAGAGGACAGAGGTTGTTTCGCCCTTCTCCAGCTCAAACTATTACAGGTAAGTTAGAGGCCCAGGAACCCAGCACGTGGGATATTTAGTTTTTAAACCATGAAAGTCTCTGGCAAACTTGGATGGTTGGTCACCCTAGATGAGATGAGAGTCCCTCAGAGAAGGCAAAGTCTTCAGTGGAGAGCTTGTGATTTCACCTGGAGAAAGAGGAAGACTCCAGATACAGGGGCTCCTACATATGCTAAAGATTATTTTGCTCTAAGTGCAACCCAGAAATGACAGGGAGGCTGGGCCTGAAGACATTCTTGAGTTTGTGAAAACAGGAAGCTCAGGAGAAACCAGAGTAGAAAATTAGAGCCTTCTCTGATGTCTTCGTGTCACCAAATATTTACCGAGCTTCTATGGCCGGTACTGCATGATGAACTGGGGATACAAGAATGGCTAACAAGTCACTGCCCTTGAAAGACTGAGGAAGACAAAATAAAATTTACTCCACAATCTGGAAAAAGCTGCAAAAACAAAAGAGGGAAGCATCCAGAGCATGTTCTTTGGAGACAGGGGTGCTGGGATGCCTTCCTAGATAATGACAATGCCACAGGGTAGCCAGTCAGCCACTACTTCTGTGAGTTTATGTGAAGGGAAGAGAGAAAGCACGGGTGCATTCGAGACTTCCTCAAGGAGCTTGCACCTTAATGGGGTTTATACCACACACACATCAACGACTTAGGGCAATATCAAGGCAGCAGGGACAGTGCAAATTGACTGAACAAGAGAAGAACAGAAGCCCACAGGGGCCCCAGATAGAACCATCAGAATGAAGGGGGATGAATGTGTCTCCACAGAGTGAAGTTTTGAATCCAGACATCATACAGGGATGGAAAGAGATTGGAAAGTAAAGTGAACATAGAGTAAACTTTCATACTTTAAAAGTGAAAGTAGGTTGAACAGACAGCTTTCATATGGAATAGCACCTCCAGCCCCTTCTCTGGAGTGTGTACTTGAACAGAAAAGACAGTATCTGGAGGAAGGGATGCAGGAGATGAGACTGACTTGATTATTTCCTGTCAACAGCATAATGGGCCACACCAGGCTGAGGCCTCTTCAAATTCTGTTCCAAAATTCAGGCAACACCTTCACCCTCACTCATCAGACCTGTTTCCTTCAAATTTTGTTCCAAAGAGGGTGGCTCCAGGTCTCACTCCCTTGCTTCAGTCAGAACCACTATTTTTTGTTGTTGTTATGTTTTATAGACTTCAGTTTTATTAAGGTTCCAAGTAAGACGTTTGAAATCTACTAAAAACGAAATCCTCCACACTGGACCATGACTGTGTGGTCCCTTGGGGCAGAAGGACCTTCTGTTCACCATCTGTGCCAGCATGGAGCCTGTCCTGGGGGAGATCTACAGTCCCCATCCTAGGAGTGCAAGGGCAGGCCTGGGCACGTGGAGCTCTGTGGGAAGTCAGAAGAATGGAAAACATAGGATTTGCACCAATTCCTTAAAAACACTGGTCATGCTTCTCAAAATGTTTAATAAAGGGGAGCGTCACTGTCCTCAGCCAGACAGAGAGAACGCTTCATAAACAAGGCTGCCACTTGTAAATGCATTTCCTCCTCACAAATTACCAGCGAGATGAGCTTCCTGTGGGGCAGCTCTCAGGATCTGAAAGGGACTAACAGTTGAGTCAGGAGAGCTTTCCCTCTAATAACAAGCTACTTTAATCACGTTATAGTTGTTTGAAGAAAATAGGCTGAGACTCACTAAAGTGAATCCTGTAACAACTCTCTACAAATGATAGCATTGCAGCCTTTTCTTCCCTTTCGTGAAATTCTCTCTCAAACCCAAACAGAGCAACACTGCACATGTGGAACAGTTTAGGGATATAAAAGTAAAAATATGTAATCAAACACCCCTCTGGATGCCCTCCTTTAACTGCCCTGGGCGGAGTTAGCTGCTCCCACCTCTGAGTTCCCGTGGCTGTGGAGAAGTTCGTGGAAGTCCGCCTCTATGGAAACAGCTGCCTCTGTGGAAGCATCACCTCTGTGGGCCTGAAGCCCAGGATCCCATGTTGCGCTTGGGGCCACTGTTGGTCTGTAGGACCAGTGTTGGGAAGAAGAGCTGGACAGAAAGCAGGCGGAGGGCCAGGAGAAACCGCGGCCCATCACGTCCTCAGCATTGATTCATCACCATGTGTGACCACCAGGACCTTCTCAGAGTGGTACCCTCAGCTCTGGACAATTAAATGTATGTGTCGGGAGGTTAGGAGAGAAATCTTCACTTAAAAGTAGATGATGTGGATCAGCAGCAAACTGATCAAAGACAGATCATGAAAGGGAGAGAAAGAGAAAGCTGAGGATGGGACAAAGGAGACGGAGTGTCTAGACAGGTTGGCTGAGCCAACTCAAAGGACACACCAACACCAAGGAGAGAGCTTCAGGGAGGAGCCACGTTCAGCAGAGTCGCACGCAGAGGGGTGGAGTGAGGCCAGGGCCGGTCGGGCCAAGCAGTGTCTGCAGCTAACTTACCACTCTGGTTCTGGATCTGGGGTTCTCAACACATTCCTTCCAAAACCCAATATGAAGCAGAACCTTGCTGAGAAAAGGCAGCAATGTGGAATGTCTGGGTTTAGACCCACTGAATTTCACTATAAATCTCTGATTCTGATGAAAAAGCATTCAGAAAGTGGCCTGATCTTTTCTAGTAAGTCAGTCCATTGCTGTTTATGCTGAAACTCCATGTCAAAAGTCTCTGAACCACATTTCTGAGTTCAGCTAAATTAAACACACACACCCACATAAACACACACACACTCTCTCTCTCATATGTATGGATATACGTACCCACATACAAATATAGAGAATGTGATTTTTTTTCTAGCCATAATATTATTCCTCATTCCTTCATCATGCTGTTAAGATCATTTGGTTCTAAAATAAGAAAGCACTAAGTATCTATTTGAATGGTTTTCATAGGCTTTGAAAATCTCCTCTAGGGTGTATTTTAAAATCATGCCTGCATCCACAAGTTATCTCTTTTCCTGCTTGATTCCCAGTTGAACTTTTGTGCTCCTAGGTATGTTCTTCCATAATTATAAAACAATCGAATTCATGCTCTGCAATTCAGTTTAGCCAGTCGTTTAAAAAATCCTGTAAATAACAAACATCTTAAAATAAAATAAAAACCAAGCATGAGTTTATTCCTCTACCAACTGCCCTTTTGGGCTTTATCTAAAGAAGTGACAGAGATTTGCACCTAAACCTCTAGAGAAGGGTTTACTAATCCAGAACCACACCTTTTGAAATGTTACGCTCTCCTCTCTCCTGCCATCTGCAGCAGGATCCCTCTGCCTCACTGATGTCCAGGAGACTTCCTCTAGCATATTCACTACACCTGGCATAGTCCCAGGAAGAGGGTAGATTCTTACTTAATACATGTTAGCTCTCCTGCATATAGTCACTTTATTTCAAGCATTTGACTTGTTGGTCTATAGATCCTCCCACCTGCCTGCTTTAATAAAGAGAGAATTGGAGTGAAAATATTAACTTTTTCTTTATAAAATTTTATTAGGAAAAGTATAAAAAATACCTATAACCTACTGTTTGGAATTCAAAAATCTAACTTTTTGTTATAATTTTGCATATTTTAAAATATAAGACATAGAAACGTGACTAATAAAATGAAAGTCCTCTTTGTACTCCCTTAGATCCATATATGATTTGCCTATTATATACCAAATTCCCATAATGAGTTATTTTGTTACTGGGCTATCCATTTAGACTTACTGACCAAATTCTTTTAACTATTCCTCCATCAGTGCCATAATGCTTTAATTACTGTATCTTTATTTTGAGTTTTGATATTTTTGCTTTTTGTTACATTTTTTTAACCTTGAATTGTTATTCCTGGATAATACTGTCATGTGACTTTTAGAATCAGTGATACTGACTATATGGATGAATTTGGGAAGAATTTATATCTTTAACATATTGAGTCATTTCATTCATGAACAAAGCTTACCTTTCTCTTTATTCGTGTATCTTCATTTATCATTTATCTCCTACAATAACACTGGACAATTTCTGCACTAAGGTCACATTTGTCTTTTATTAGATATGTTCCCAAGTACCTTATGATTCTTGTTCTTATTGTGAATGGGAACTTATTGGTTCTTACACTCCATGTAGATAAACACAACACCTGTACATACTTGTTCTACCTTTTTCTTTCTAATCCTTGTGCCGCCCACTCCCTTACCTGCCGGCCCCATCTTACTGAATTGAGTGGTGCCCTTTCAAATTAAACTATTTTCTGATCTTCAAGTAAGATGCCTCCCATGTGGGTGTCTCTGATGACTGTTGCTCAGGTATTTTCTCGTCTTTGTCTGTGAGCTTATTTTCTTTTTCTTTTTCTTTTTTTTTAGTATTGCAATTTAGCCTGTATTTCTTTCTCATTACTTAGGAACTTTTTTTCAAAATTATTATTATTTTTTTTGCAGTACGCGGGCCTCTCACTGTTGTGGTCTCTCCCGTTGTGGAGCACAGGCTCTGGACGCGCAGGCTCAGCGGCCATGGCTCACGGGCCTAGCCGATCCGCGGCATGTGGGATCTTCCCGGACCAGGGCACGAACCCGTGTTCCCTGAATCGGCAGGCGGACTCTCAACCATTGCGCCACCAGGGAAGCCCTATTTTTTAAAATTTTTATTGGAGTATAGTTGATTTACAATGCTGTGTTAGTTTCAGGTATATAGCCAAGTGAATCAGTTATACATATATATATATCCATTCTTTTTTTTTTTAGATTCTTTTTTCATATAGGCTAGAGTATTGAGTAGAGCTCCCTGTGCTATACAGTAGGTTCTTATTAGATATCTATTTTATATATAGTAGTGTGTATATGTCAATCCCAATCTGTGAGCTCATTTTCAACCTGAGTCCTCTTGTGTGTGGGTCTTAGGTGAGTTTTAGCTTGTGCAGACATTCCTATTGGAATGTTGGAGTTACATTCTGAGTTATTTCTCCTCTGGCTTTCATATTTCATAGGTTCTTGACAAGTTTTTGCATCAGTCTCTTTGTGCTTCCACATCACAAAGGTTTTAAAGATTTTGGGTCCCCAACATCCTGGGATCCAGTCTAGAAACTTTGCTTTCTTGCTGCTTGCTCTGTTTCTACCCATGTCCCAAGGCCCTCACCAGCCCCTGGGCCCTATCTTTGAGCTGATCATGTGAGCTTTCACAGATGGGGACACACTGCGTGGCTCCCAGATTTTTTTTTTTCATTGAAGTATAGTTGATTTACAATGTTGTGTTAGGTTCAGGTGTACAGAAAAGCGATTCAGTTTTATATATATATGTGTGTGTGTGTGTGTGTGTGTGTGTGTGTGTGTGTATTCTTTTTTAGATTCTTTTCCATTATAGGTTATTACAAGATATTGAATAGAGTTCCCTGGGCTAGACAGTAAATCCTGTTACCTACTTCATATATAGTAGTGTGGAAACTATATAAAATAGTTAACCAACAAGGATCCCAGACTTATTTATGTGGGGAGCTCACGGAGGAGTCAGGGTCTTGGCTCTCATAGCCCTACTGCCTCCCATTATTTTTTTAAATGAAAGCAGCCTCTAAGGCCTATAACTGGTTTGGTTACTCTGACAGACCACGCGATTTTAGTTTCACTCACAAATGAAAGATTTTCTCTCTAACTTTCCGGCAGTAGCAAAAGGTTTTTTCTTAATGTTGAGCACAGCTTTCTACTTTAAATTTAAAAAATATATTTCACTAGCGTGTGTGTGTGTGTGTACTGTTTTGAAGAAAGATTCTCATCAAACATCAGTTTCTTTCAGAAAAGAAAATAATCTAGCGCAAGGGAAAAACATCCAACAGCAGAGACCACAGGTACTTCATGAGAGCATTGCAATCTTTCTCATTGGGTGGAGGTGGGGCAAGCAAAGAAAAAGACCGGGATATTTAAAGACTTGATGCATAATTTATGTGCAGGGTTATTTTTGCAGGCTGTTGTAATAGCAAAGGAGATGGGAAGGCATCAGCAAAAATCAAATGAAAGTGGAGCTTTGATTAATCTCAAAATAAGTCCCCAAGAAAGAAGCCCCATGAATTCCACAGTTCCTCCCTCAACAACTATGGGCAGGTGTGGCTATTTAAAAGCCTCACAGAATTGTGAGGAAAAAAAACCCATTTGCTCTTCAGGTGAGGTCACTGTAAATGTCAGAGTTTTCCAGCATCAGTAATTTGCAGGGTGGAGATGGGGCATTTTGAAGCAGAAAACTGGAGCTCTTTCCCCCAAAAGCTAAAGCTTGATGAGTGCTATACATTTATTATAGGGAGTGCCACAAATAATTTGTTGGTGAGTAATAAAAAAACATATTCAGCAAGGTTGTAAAAACAGTCGACAATGTTCGTCCCTTGTGATGCAACAGATGAGTTACACTGGGCTCTCAGCAACAGCTATCTGTTGAGTGCCTGCTGTGTGCCAGGCCCTGCTCTAGGCTCTGGACATTTGGCAGTGAACGAAGTTCCTCTACATTCCATTCTAGCTGTGGAGGATTGATGATAGGCAAGTAAACAACTCTGTGAATAACATAATTCTGGGAAGTGGTAAGTGCTATGAAGACATTAAAATTGGATGACTAGATAGAGAGTTTCTAGATGAGGAGAGTGGCCTCAGCCAAGGCAGACAGAAGAGGTTGCTTTGGAAAGGAGGAGTCATTTGACCTGAGTTCTGCATTATGGGAAGAAGGGAGGTAGGGAGAGGAAGAATTCTATGCAGGAGGTAGCAAGGGCACAGGCCCTCAGACCAGAATAAACTGAGTTCTAGACACTGAGAGCAGACCAGTGCAGCTGGAGTGTGTGGGAGGAATGGGCAGACAGCATGGTATAGCTTGATGGAGGACATGCATCTACTTGTCTAAATAAGACATGTATATACAAATCTGGATTTTAAGGGTGAAGCATACAGTTTATTTATTAAATAACTGGAGGAAGGGTGGTGGGTATTTAGAAGCCTTTATATACTATTCCTTTAAATAGTAACATTCCCTACCCACCTAGAGGGGAGGAATGTAATTCATTGTGTACATGTCATTTTGATAATAGTTTCTTGTTTTATTTGCCAGGGCATGGTATTGAGGCTCAATGAAGTTAAAGGACTGCTCAAGGTCATAAAACCAGGGCTGGTGCACAAGCCTGGCAGGTGTCAGTGCCCTCATGGAAGGGGGCTATGGCACAGGGGGCAACTTCCCCTGCCTCAGCTCACAGATGGTAAGCCTCCCACTGGGCATGACAGCATAGCCCCTTCAAGCTTTGTAAAGGAAGCCGTACTTATGAAGGCAGAAACACACCAGCAGTGCCCATGACATTTGCAAAAGCCTCACATTTCTACTGTAAATTGTCCTTTCAACAGGATAATTTCAAAAAGATGAAGATATGAACAACAGTAGTTGTCCAAACAAGGAATGCACCGAGTGCTGGGCTAAGGACAAAGAAGATATGTCTCTTTAAGAATTCACTCATGAAGAAAGAAGTGCTTGGTGTTTGCTGAAATGACACCACAATGTGTGAGAACAAGAGCAGTTTGAAAGTTATTTGACAATTTCAACAGTTTTAAAAATGTTCAGTCCTTTGACCCAAGAATTTTGCTCCTGGGAACCTAAAAAAATTTGAAAAACTGTAAGAGTGTTACTTACACATGATTATATCATTTACGGCACTATTTATAATGCATGAAAATAAAACAGAATGGAATATCCCCAAACAAGGGCAAATCGTAGATTGACCATGGAACAGGCTCTTGATGAATTATTGCACTGACATTTAAATTAATCCTTATGAATATGACACAGCTCCATGAAAAATTACCTAAAATGTAATATTTAGGTGAATAAAGCAGAAAAGGAAAGAATGAGCTCAACTTAATAACACTCTAAAAAATGTGTCAGCACGTTTAGAAGACCAAAAACGAACAAGAAGAAAATGTTAAAACTGGCAGTCTGTACCTATGTTGCCATTTCAAGAAGTTTCTTTTGATGCCCTGCTTTTTATTTTATTTCTATAATAAATAAAACACATTCTAGCAAATAATTTGTTTGGAGACCTGCTCTCATCTTGGATGTTGGAAATGACATCCTCCCATCATGGTCCTGTCTTCTCTCCAGTGGTCATCCTTGCTCAGAGCTGTGGGGCAAGGGGAGAGGAAGCAGCAGGAAAGGGGGTTGGAGGGGGGCTCTGGATGGTCTGCTCTTGCTCAGAATCATGGATGGATGCCGGTGGCAGAAAAACATGAACATCTTCTGATGGAGGTCACCCATCCATGTCCCGAGAAGCCTTCCTCCCTGAAGCGTACAAGGGAGATGCTGTCATGACAAAGGGTTGCAGATGGTCTGACATGGCAACCCTTCCATTTGCAGCCTTTGGAGAAGTAAAACTCGATGCCAGAAGAACTGTCAGATATAATGGGCCAACAGAATGGCCATGGAAGACGTTTGTTTCTTTGGCTTAGAGGCATCCAAAATAATCGCACTTCCTCTTTTTCTCTAGTTCATAGTTATTGGCCCCAGTGGGGTGAACAGTAAAAAGTAACATAAAATCCTTAAAGTTCTGAATGCCTCACTTGCAACTGTTAGTAGATTTATCTTCCTAATGATTTTCCCATTGATATATCTGTGAACACACACACACACCCAATAAAACCTTGCAATGTACTGGTAATGGGCTACATTCTTGTAAAAGTTTCCCAAAGGGATTGAGAAATGTTGGAAGTTCACTCATCCCTAAGCATCTCTAAAATGAACAGCACGTCAAAGCAAGAGAAAATGAGAAGGGCTTTTACTCCCCCCCCACCCCCACATATCCTTACATTAGAAACTCAGGGTCTGTGCTGCTGAACATACCACCTGCCTGAATATCCTTCCTCTCACCAAGCAGCATCCTGAGCCATCCACAGGCATTTGCTCCTTCCCTGAACTCCTCCCCTGGCCCAGCGGTACCACCCTTTAATATATCTGGCAGAGACAACTCTCAGGAATGTGAAGCAAATGAGGGTGAGAAAAGGAGACTAACCAGTGCCTCCTGGGAGAAGCAGCAGCAGCAGCGGAGGTGACAGGAAGCCCACTCTCCCTATACTGCTTCTTGAATACAATTTTTATAATTACCTCAAGGTAAGTCAACTTTCCAATAGCCAGGGATCATTCAAGAGAAGACTTGGTTCAGTAGCGCTGCCCTAGATATGGGTCAACATTTGTCAGGAGCTGTGCTCAAACCCTTGCCCTCAGTGGACTGAGCTGACCGATTCTAAGAATACTACCAGGGAGATGGTGATAGGAGCCGTGGGAAACACACACACCCCACGTGTTGGAAAATGCTGGCCCTGCTCAGAGCTCTCTTCATCCAATCTGAAGACACAGAAATGCAAGTTAATGCTCAGAGAGAGGGTCTCTCACGTAACAGAAGGGAATATGTTCCCTGGATTTGCAGAGGAAAGGTGAATTTGTGAAAAGTATTTACTAAGGGGACCAAAAGGAAAATTTGGATAACATTTACTCTTAGTTCTCACTAGTGTATGTGATAGTATTGTTTATAAAATTAGAGATTAGGAGTAGAAAGTTACAAATAAATGTTTAAGAATTAGAATGACCTTAACTTCATGTTGGCAAAACTGGAAAACACTACAATGGATCAGTGCCTTTAATATACTGGGAAAAAGGACTTCCCACCTAGAATATCTACCCAGTCATAAAGGTTTTGTTACATATGCAAAGCCTCAGAAAGTGAACTTCCCATACTGTGTTTCTGAGGAGGCTGCTAGCACTCTAAACAAGAGAAGAACTGTGAAAACCTAGTCTTTGGGATGCCTTGAATGGCAGGGTGTGGGAGATGTCTTTCCTGCCTCTAGCTCTACACGCCATTCTTTTCCTCTGAACTTTATAACCATTGGATGCAACATGCCACCACCATTTTCACTGCACTATTTCCTGCACGATAGCTTTCTGAGAGTTTCAGTCTCTAAAAGGGGAGGGAGGAAAACATTTTAGATCTTTCAAAAAGCAGCAACCCCATTGGATCAGCAACTTCTTGCCTAGAAAAGTATCTCATGGACTCCTCACAGCAGGCTGTACACACAAATATGTGAGGACCAACACTGCAGCATTGAACTGATGAAAACCTGGGGGCCCAGTGTCCATCACTGAGTGACCATTGGAGTAATTCCATAGAATGAAATTCTATGTAACAATGAAAAATGAAGGAGGTGCATGCATAGAACTGACCCAGCAAAATGTCCCGTTTATCAGAAGCCAGAGTTGCAGAACAGTAAATGAAACGTGCCAGAACTCTTCCATTGGTGCCGCCCCTCTCCACCCTGTCCTAGGGCCCTGGGGACTGACCTGTTCTGAGGACCTCAAACTACTTCCCTGCCCTCTGATTCTGGCTGGAACTCAGAAGAGGCGGGAGGGAAGAAGCAGAGGGTAGACTTTTGTTTCCCTGGTTCTCTGTCTGCAAGCTGGCTGGGTCCTGTGACTTGGGCCTCTGTGGGGTGTACCTTCTCTGTCTTCAGGTCTGGAACCACTCCCTTGGTTCTAGGGAGGTAATGTTAAAGCCCCAGGGGACTGCAGTTTCCCTGCATTCATGCTGCTACAACTTTATACCTAATTCGGATATTAAACTCTCCTCACTTTGTTTTAATTTGAGGGTGTTATTTGTTTCATGTTGCAACGCTAACTGGTACATATAATACAATCCCATTTTTACAACAATGCTTTTCATGGTCAGTTATCTGGAAAGATGAAACCAAACTATAAACAGCTGTAAACTCTAGAAAGTAGATTTGGGAGAAGAAAGAGAAGGGACTATAACTTTTACATTATCTACTCCTATATTACTGGAATGTTTGTGATGAATCTATGTTACATTATATTGTATATTTATAAAATGAATTATAAATTTATTATAATAAACTAATAAATAGCAAAAAACCCCACCCAAATACAGAAAATAAAATCAGTACTTAAATTTCTGATCAATAGACCTGGGGTTTCTGAACCAGAATCTAGTTACTGAGAAAGAGCTCATTTACCCTAGCTGATTTCATGTCAGCAGGTTTATATATAGGGAGTAATGGGCTTCTGAATTCATTAAAATATGTGTTTCAAAGCATTTACTGAGGTTTCCGGATATAATGGGGACCCAATGAGGCTTGATGAATGAGATTACTGTATCTCATGATTTAAAGTTTTACTTATATTACATCATATATCAACTTCCTTAAGATTTCAGTAACTAATACTTTTATTTTCTGGAAAAATTTTTTAAGCATATTCCATTACAGCATAATATCTGAGAATTAAAAGTTATTTTTATGCTGTGCCTGTACTTAATTGGTAGGTTTCAGTTCTCCACATGGAAATTTCATTTTGTGTCAGGACTTTGGAATTGGAGGTTTTGCTACTTCAAAATATAGCACTTCCTTTGGGAGTTGGGGCCACTATAATAAAGCCAAGTGGGACACAAGTTCAAGTTATTTTCCAGAAAAACCAAAGCATGTAAGAATGTATTTTTTGACTTTTAGAATTTTACTCCCATGAAATCAATACATGTCTAATAAATAAGATCTTTAATTAGTAAGTTTTCTATTGAAGACAAATTTGATTTTAAAAAGGCTATACATTTGAGATAATTTATTCTGAATTTTGTCTCACCTCCATATTTGCTAAGATAAGCAAATATGTCCCCACTGGAAGAACCTGAGGAGAGGGCATAATCTCCCACAGGGGTATTAATTCGGGTCCCAGGAAGCAGCATTCAAGTGCACGAAAACATAAAACAATGTTTTAAGAACGTCTCATTCATTCCTCAGTAACTTAACAAGCATGTTGCAGAACTTTGACTTGAGGGATATCAAGGTAGAGACAAGGGCTTGTCCTTGAGAAGCTCTAATCTAGTTGAAGTAACAAGGCACATCTAGAGAAGCAGGGCTTCTAAACCTGAGGAGTGCAGAGAGCCCTTTGCAGGAAAACAAAGTATTTCAGACCCCACAGGTTGATATAAAATGGTTTATCATAATGTTATCTACAAAAGTATGAACAAGTAAAGCTATTTAAAGTTTTAATACTCTTTAAAATGATGACTTTCTTCATATAAAAACCAAATTAAATAAAAAGAAAACTACAAATTAAAGTACATGAAATTAACATTAAGGTAATGGGAAACATGGTTTTGTAGAAGCCACACTGATATACATAGAATGAACTTTAACCACCGGGCTATGTATGGTTCATTTTTTTATTCAGGTCATGGTTTTTTCATTCTTGTGGGCTGAGTGATGACTCAGTTCTCATATAAGTACTATGGAACTTTTCACCCACCCACCCCCAGTTTGCCATCTCCCTATTTGCCTTCATGTAGCTTGAAAGCATCTTTGAAGAATGAAGCCTGCCTCTACTATTTCTTTGATATACCACTGTTAAAAATAGAGCTCAAACATCAACTGAGGCACAGAAATTGTGTGCAGATGGTTAGACGAAAGGTGATCCAGTAATAAAATACTTAATATTTACAAATGTTTATAAAACATAACTTAAAATATCATTGAGAAATTTAAGGCCGGACTATATACCCACAATCCTCTTCAGGAATCCATAGACCCCTGTTTAGGAAATTCTCATAGATAGAATATAAATTAAACAAAATATAACTTCCAATAAACTAAGTAGAAAAATATGGAAATGGACAGTGTGATTAGGAAAATAAAATTCTTCTGGGTGAACTGTTGGAAATGTTTTGAGAAGAATGTAATCACTCCCTACTTTTTAAACTTTATTGTTAAAGAAGGCTCTCAGGTGGTTTTAAGGAAGAAAAATGTTCCTTGGTCGACTCTTTGTCAGAAATATTACAGGTTCCCCCTTGAACTATGTGTTTTCTGAAATACTGCTTTGAAAATGCTGCTCTATTCATAACCGGAAGCTCAGTGTGTTCCTCAGAGCTGAATTCCAGTTGGCAAGGCTTCAATTTTTCTAATTCCTCACCAACAGAAGTTTGTTTTTTTATTTTCATTAGGCCACAGCAGGTCTCTGAGGCCACAGGTTAAAACTCATTAATGTTCTGGAACACGACTGCTTAGTTTCTTGTTTTCTAATTGCTAATTTCAGCTTCTTTATTGCAGGTTACCTGGAGCCCAAATTTTATTTCCGGAACGGTCCTTTGAGTCACCAAACCCTGGGACGTCCCTGAGCAAGAAATGCTATCACGTAAAGAACAGGCAAATTCAATCTGACAAATGACTTGTGCAACCTAGCATAAAAAATCTGCTGTGCCTAATTGTGCTTACTTGAAATAATTATGGCAACTGGCTGATATAAACTTCAACGCATTAAAGAATAAACATGGAGCTGAGCAGGATATATGCATTTATATACTGGTATCTGCATAGGTATATGTATTTATGTATTTGCATGCATATATTTATGTGCATATAGCTATCTATTTATAAAACGCTAAAACCAACATCAAGTAAACCTGCAACCACAAGTTGGGAAAATTAACTCTTGACAGGATTTATGGTGACTGGTGATTTGGATTCTGCAGTTACACTTCTAGTTCACAACTTATTTACCCTTTCAGGCAAAACAGGGCAAAAACCGCTTTTACTTGCTCAGCTTTCCAGATCTGTTTTCCCCAACTGTCTGGAAAATTCACGTGTTAATTTTTCCTTTAAAAAATTTACAGTTCAATTACATTCTTAATGCCAATGATTCTAACGTAGAGAACAAAAACAGACATCTTTGCCTCATGTCCCCAACCTTTCTCTTTTCACAGATGACCCTGTGAATAGATATGTGTGTCAGTCAGTCCCTTTCCTTGTACCTTACTAATGTTTATAAACATGTGTTCTTGCAGACGTAGAGAATGGACTTGAGGACACGGGGCTGGGGGTGGCGCGGGGGACAGGAAGCTGGGACGAAGTGAGAGAGTAGCGTGGACATAGATACGCTACCAAATGTAAAATAGATAGCTAGTGGGAAGCAGCTGCATAGCACAGGGAGATCAGCTCGGTACTTTGTGACCACCTAGAGGGGTGGGGTAGGGAGGGTGGGAGGAAGGCTCAAGAGGGAGGGGATATGGGGATATATGTATATCTATAACTGATTCACTTTGTTATAAAGCAGCAACTAACACAACATTGTAAAGCAATTATACTCCAATAAAGACGTTAAAAAAAAAAAGCAACCAAAACAGCAACTAATGAAAATTACATAGAGATCATGCAGACTTCATCTATAAAGCTGAAATTATTAAAGTCACAAGTAAGTTTCCTACATGAAAATAAAATATCTTTTCTAAAGGCATAAAAAGTTATAAAACAAAAAACAAAACGCTAATTGAGTTCTAGAAGTTAGTATGATTATTGGTAATGCAAAAAGCATCCACAAACCTGAAGCAAATACTGAATCTTCAATTCTAAACTGCAGCTTAAGCAAACAAGCAAGTGACAGCAAATCAAAGGAAACTTGATTTACTCATGAAGAAATTAAGAAAATCAAACCAACAAAATACACGGAATCCTGAGCCAATGTATTATATCATATTAATGTAATATTTGCCTTGCTAAAATAGCATTAATTTTGTTTGAATATGTACTAAAAGCACAACAACATTAAAATGTTTAACTTTTTTAGACTGTCATGTTATATTAACAAATAAAGACTGGGATGAAGATAAAAAAATAAAAATAAACACGTCTTTCTATATTTTCCTCATAAACAGTCTTGTATTATATCAGAGGCACACAGGTTCACTTAGCAGCATGAGTAGGGAATATTTTGATGTCAGTAAATTATGTATATTTCACTATTTTAATGGAAACAAATAATCAATTATATGGATATTACACAATTAATTTAAACATTCCTTTTCTGATGGGCATTAAAGTTGTTTTCCTTTTTTTTCATTATTCCACAATAAACTTCCTTGACTGTATAACTTTACACATGTGCGATAGCCTTGACTGGCTTCATGGATGGGCAATGTTTGCATCCACACAGGGCTGTGTGCTCAGAAGAGGGCCCCCTCTGCTTTAATGTTGTGCTGTTACTGTCTTGAAATTCTCCATCACTTTTGAACAAGGGTCCTGCATTTTCCTTTTGCATTGGACCCCACAATTTGGGTAGCCAGTCATGTGGTGGTCTTTTTGAAAGACTGGAATAAAATTTCTGGGTCAAGGTGTATGTGTGTATTACATTTTGATAGGCCCTGTCTAACTTCCCTCTTCCCTTATACTGCACGACAGAATGTGAGATCGCTCATTTCTCTTCACTTCCCTCTATTCACGTGACATTTTTTTTGCCAATACAATGCACAAAAAACATTTCATTAGTTAATATTTCATTTTTCATTAATATTTCATTGTTTTTAGTCTGTTTTCCCTGAATAGTAGTGAAGTTGAGATCATAATAGAGTTGGATGATTGTTTTTGACCCCAGTGCTTCAATCTTTTTTCTGCATTTCAAGTATTTTTCACCTTGTGATGCTTGCTGAGGAAGAAGCTACCTCTCACTGGAGGAATCGGAAATTCCAGCCAGCTGTGAGCACAGCCCTGTAGAAGGCAATGCTGAAGAAGGGTTACATGGGCAAATAGAAAGATCTTAGTTATTGGGATCAGACCTGCTTTTGCGTCTGTTTTCATTGTAACCTTGGACAAGGTCCCTCACTTTTCTGAGCCTCTGTTTTCTCATCTGCCAATCAGGAATACTTGTAATCCAGGCCTCATAGGGCTGTTGGGAGGATTAGGTGAAATAAATTATACGTGGTGCTGGCTCTTTCTTGAGGCCCATAGGCTTAAATGACCTTTCTCTTCTACCCATTCTTAAAATGGCTAAAATTCTTACCACTGCTATAAAATATGATGAAAAGCAAATATACATTCCTCTTAGAAATAAACACAATTGGTAACACACTCTCATTTTTATCTGTGGTGATATCTATAGACTCTGGAAAGTTTTCATATACCACCTAGATAAAGATTATAACCCAACAAGTCTTTTTAAAGAAGGGCTGGGGGGGGGGATCCAGGAACATGCATTTTGATAAGCATTTCAGGTGATTCTAATGCAGGTGACTGATGCACCACACTTGGTAAATGCTGTCCTGGGGAGCTGAATAAGCCAATGTTTTCTGATGCTGTTTAATTAAAAGAAAATAATAAAATATGTAATTGCTTTAGAGCTGCTCTAGTTTGCCTTTCCAGGCAAATCATCAGATCTTCCTGCCTCTCGTAACCCCCTGTCTTCTTCCCATCCCTACAATACACATACTCTTGATATTCCAGATCTTACACATTCATACTTTTGCTCACACTGTTTTCTTTCCTGGAACGTAAGCTCCTACTCATCCTTTGAGGCCCTACTCAAAGACTCCGTTCCCTCTGGGGATGTCGGTTGCCACATTCAGTGGTGGAATCCAGTGCTTTCCTCTTTGTGTTTTCACAGCACACTGCACTCGTCCTGTGAATGAATCTTTGTTTATATGACTATTGTTTCAGGGTTAAGTTGTGGCTTCCTTGAGGCCAGAGACCATAGCTTGTTCGTTTTTGTATTTCCAGCATCTGATGCAGAAGATTCCGTCTGATATGCCATCTTTATCTGACTGTGTGGACCTGACTGTGCTCATTCCTCTATTTCCCACTTCCACCTTAGGACTCCTGGTATTTCCTCGCTATGCTTTGATTATTCCCTCAATGGTTCCTCATTCTCTGGTAAGTGTTTAAACGCTAACAAGCTTGTTCTCACCATAGGGACTTTGCATCTGCTATTCCCTTTGCCAAGAAAGGTCTGCCTGCATACCTCCATGCGGCTTATTTTCTTCTCTTATTCAATTCAGTCTCTGGTCAAATAGTCCGTCCCCTGACCATCCATTCCAAAGCCGTCGCCACCCTACAAGTCACTCTCTTATCTTGGCCTGATTAACTTACTGTATGGTACTCTTCACCATCTGAAATTCTCCCGTGTATATATATACGCCTTTACTCTCTGAATTCGACGTGGTATTGCCATTAGCCACATACAGAAGAGACAATGGCTTATTCATTTTTGTAAACTTGGCATAGACAGGGGATTACTGCATCTTATTGAATCAGTAATGTTTGCCCTCTTATGGATAGAAAGCCAAGGAGTGATCAAGTCTCCATAAGAGTTGTAAAATTGGTGCACAGCCAAGCTGCCCTAAATGACAACCCATTCCTCTAACTTTCATTAGTGTTGGCAGTTAAAGCTGCCTCTTCTCCGAAGACTGGGAGCACCTTGAACAGAGGACTATGCATCTCTTTTCCTGGGGCTGACCACAGTCAATGACTGATTGGTATGGATGTGCAAAAGGCCCGCCCTCGCTTCTAGGCAGGGAGACCTATGCAGTGTGATTTATGCTCCACAGCCTCCTGTGGAAGAGGACAAATAGAGCTTCCAGAGACTACGTCTGTATTCAGTCCCTTTCCTTCCCCTCCATTATCCTTCTTCCTTCTTCTTACAGATTTCTCTTGAGAGCTCTTCCTCAATAAATCATTTGCATCTGCATCGCTGTCTCAGACTCTGCTTCTAGTGAGCCCATCCCAAGACAATGGTGTTGCTTGGTGGAATGTAAGACCAAGAATCTATGTCTTTATTCCTAAGGGGGTTGGAAAATGAAGAGTTCATCACAAATACATTAGGAAGGCCAACCTGAGGTGAAACAATCATAGATTTAGGATTGCGTGTTATTCATGGCCTATTGACCAAACTCACTTTCTAATGTAAAATAAAGGAAATCTGATTCACAGGTTTTTTCTCTGGCTTCCAGTATCAATTACCAGACTGATGGGCTATTTCCTGATTCATAGATTTATTCAATAAACACTACATGTTTTGGCATTGATTTAGGAGATAAGTTTTCAGTACTGAATAAGGCCAACAGTCTAGGTTCTGGGGCCAGACAGTGTTGGCTCAGGCATGTCCCAGCAATGACTCTAGACATGTCAGTGAACTTCTTGATCCTCATTTTTTCACCCGAAAAATACACCTGCTTTATGGGGTTCATATGGGGTTTCAACCACTCAGCGTGGCACTTAATAAGTGCTAACCTGGTGCTAGCAATTAGAGCTAGCATAAAAGAATATTTCTCTCCAAATGTGATTCATCTGTCAGTATGGGAATCCCTTATGATTCCTAACAAATTGCGAAATCAAATTTGATCAGGGGACAGAATATCTGGGAGCTCTTTGAAGTGTAACATGAAGTATCAATAGATTAAATTTAATATAACCAGATATATAAATTTATGCCGAAGTAGACACCATAGTACATTCATTATAGTACTGATAATGGTATTAGCTGTCAACATTTCCAGAAAATTTACAACAGGAAAATAATTAAGATTAAAACATAAGTATCTGCTTCTTCTGTAAATTTGAGAAAGACAAAACAAAACAACAACCCTATATTTTATTTTAGTGGTGGCCCCAGAAAATACTTAGTTCCCAAGGGAGGCTCATTTGTGAGCCTCTGATCTAAAGTCTCTCTTGGCTGTGGTCTACAAAAAAACAGCTGGAGGCTTTTTCTTTTGTTTCTTTCTGCAGTGGAAATAAGGACAGGGATTACATCATTGGTTCAGATAAATCTTATGTTTTGTATTAGCTAAGGCCCTGAAACGGTGCTGTGAATCAATGCTTTGCCAATCAATTTCTATTTTGATTGTGTGAGAAAGCTAGTATTTAAAGGACGCTTTGTCAAAGCTTACATAAATCAAAGTTCATTTTTGTTTTCAATGAGAACAACCTTTTGCCACTGCTTTCTTCTTGACTTATGATTCGTCACTTGTGGATTATCGAAATGTGTGCCCCAGAGATGATCCAGCTAGAATATGCCAGCTTCTCACAAGGTAGTTTGACCCAAAACCTGGGCAGGCAAGGATGGGACCTACTGGCTCCAGGTCTATGTGCTGCACGCAGCCTGTTTCCTGCATATGATGCCCTAGTTTGTTTTTTCCCCCGCACAGTTCCACAGAAAGTTATGATTTTCCTTAAGGAGAAGGGTTTGAAATAGAGAGGGTTCTTCTGCTCTCAGAAAACAAAACACTCTGTTAAGGCTCAACATCTTTCCTACTTGTCCTCCTTTCCAGATTCAGGAGTTCGGTCCTAATTTGGGAGACATATGTTCTTTTTCCTCAGAGGTCTGCTCCACACACCTTGCCTGCCAGGAGGCTTCTTGTACTAGTTAGTTACCTTGGATGCAACGGTTGTGTTGCAGGCACCAGGGTAAGCCTGAGCCTTCCACAAATACAAGGCAGCTGTCTGCACACTGCCACACTTCCTTGGAGAAGGGTAGCACGCAGCTGGTCTCTGGTGTTCTCTGACCTGTGTTTCTCTCTGAGGGCTCCTGTCTGAGGGAACAGCTGGTCCTCCTGCCCTCCTGGGCTTTGCGCACAAATTAAAAGCTGAGTAGTTATGTATGGAACGAAGACTATGGCAGTAACCAGAGCTGCTGATTTATTTAAGTCAAGAGGCCAACTGAGGTTCCTTGAGTTGGAATAAATACCTAAAACTTTCAACAGGTGCTGCTGCCTTGGTCCTGCTTATTACAACACCATTGAAATTAAAAACACTAGATTTCCATTTCCTTCTGGGAAAGTTAGAGCCCTGAGGATCCCACTTTATGATTTCCTTCCTCCTCCCCCACCCCTCTCTGTGATGAAGACTTTCCTGAGTTTAGAGGCTGTGTTTCTATGAATGAACTGCACCTCTGTTTATTCATTTATCTCAATGTATGAAAAGATAGCTTTCACATCTGCCTTCCCTTCCTCCCCACCAAGGTTGTAAGCTATTTGAGAACAGGGGTCAGATCTGCCTTTTTATTCATTTATCTTATGCCTAAAGCCTAGTGGGTTGCTTTGGACAGAACAGATGCCCATTCTTTATTTTACCTTTTTTAAACATCTTTATCGGAGTATAATTGCTTTACAATGGTGTGTTAGTTTCTGCTGTATAACAAAGTGAATCAGCTATACATATACATATATTCCCATATCTCCTCCCTCTTGTGTCTCCCTCCCACCCTCCCTATCCCACCCCTCTAGGTGGTCACAAAGCACCAAGCTGATCTCCCTATGTTATGTGGCTGCTTCCCACTAGCTATCTATTTTACATTTGGTAGTGTATATATGTCCGTGCCACTCTCACTTCGTCCCAGCTTACCCTTCCCCCTCCCCGTGTCCTCAAGTCCATTCTCTATGTCTGCGTCTTTATTCCTGTCTTGCCCCTAGGTTCTTCAGAACCTTTTTTTTTTTTTTTAGATTCCATATATATGTGTTAGCATACAGTACTTGTTTTTCTCTTTCTGACTTACTTCACTCTGTATGACAGTCTCTAGGTCCATCCACCTGACTGCAAATAACTCAATTTCGTTTCTTTTTATGGCTGAGTAACATTCCATTGTATGTATGTTCCACAACTTCTTTATCCATACATCTGTCGATGGACACTTAAGTTGTTTCCATGTCCTGTATTGTAAATAGAGTTGCAATGAACATTTTGGTACATGACTCTTTTTGAATTATGGTTTTCCATTCTTTATTGTTGAATGAAATAAGGAAGGAAAGGAAGGAAGGAAGGAAGTAGGTTGGGGGAAGAAAGATCAGTTTCTGAGTAATGACTACATGCAAAGCTCTGAAAAAAGTAAAGAAAATCAAAATAAAAATTGCTTTATATATTTTTACTATATTTCTGGTTCATATTCTAAATAATTTGTATGTAATGTATCCAGTTACCCATAAAACACCCTTTTGAAGAAGATTCTATCTATTATCCCCATTTTATAGATAAGCAAGATGAGGCCCTGAGCCAGAATACTAAAGAGTTAGGGGGGAAACAATGGCCACTCAATTCCAGAGCTCAAGCTTTTTTTTTTTTAATTCAGAGCTCAAACTGTTAAATGTTACTATGTTGTTGTTCAGAATTTTAGTCTAAGTTTCTTTGTCTGATTTTTAAGAATTTTTATTTTTGAGAATCGGAAATTAATAACAAAATTGTGGACTTAAGTTCAAATAAATAGCAGTAATAACACTAAGAATAAATGGTCTATATACCACAATTTAAAGTTTGAAATTGTCAGATTGGAAAAAACAGCAAGCCCCTACTATGTGACGCTAATAAGAAATTCACTTTAAATATAAAGAGACAACTATGTTAAAATTAAAAGGCTTGAAAAATATATACAATGTTGATACTAACCAAAAGTTAGCTGAGTGGCCATACTCAAATGAGACAAAGTATATTTTTGAACAAAATATATTGTTGTTGGATAAAGAAGATATTTCATAATGGTAAAGGGGTCAGTTCATCAAGAGAATATAGTAATCCTAAACTTTTATGCCCCTAATAAAAAACTATGGACTATATTAAGCAAAAACTAAAAAGTGAAAGGAGAAATATACAAATTCACAATTATTTTCAGAGATTTTTAACTTCCTTTCTCAGAAATTGTTAGGGCAACTAGACTGAAAATCAGTAAGGATATGGGAGACTTGAACAAAATGGTTGACCCACTGGACCTAATTTACATTTATAAAATGCTCCATCCAAAAACAGAAGGACATAAAATTTTCAAGTACACATGGAACGTTTACTAAGAGTCAAATTTTGGCCTATGAAACAAGTCTCAATGAATTTAAAAGGATTCAAAGCATACAAAGACCACAATACAATTAAATTAGATATTAATGTCAGAAAGATCTCTAGGAAGTCCTCAATATGTGAAAACTAAATAACATACTTCCAAATTAACTATGGGTCAAATTAAAAAAATCAAAAGGGAAATGAAATCCCATTTTGTATTGCATGAAAATGTAAACAACATGTCAAAATGTGTGGTATGTAGCTACAGCAGTATTCAGAGAGAAGTTTATAGCACTAAACATTCATATTAAAAAGGAAAAGTGGTCTCAACTCAGCCACCTCAGCTTCCACCTTTAGGAACGCAGAAAAAGAAGAGCAAGTTAGACCCAAAGCAAGCAAAAGGAAGGAGGGGGGGGTGTGAAGAATGGGAAGTAATGAAAAAAGAAAAACAATAGAGAAAATCAATGAAAACAAAATCTAGAGTTTTGAGATAATTAAAATTGATAAACCAGTGCTCAGACTGATCAAGGAAAAAGAGAGAGAGAGAGAGGAAGAGAGAAAGAAAAGGTATACAAATTATCACTGTTAGGAATGAAAGAGGTGACATCACCACAGATTGTATAGATATTGTTAGGATAACAGGCAAATATTCTGAACAACTTCATGCCATTAAATTTGGCAATGTAAATGAAATGGACAGATTCCTTGAAAGACACACTGCCAAAACTCACTCAAAAGGAACAGATAACCTCAGTATCTCTAAATCTATTCGAGAAATTGAAAACTCTAGACTCAGATGGATTCACTGATGAATTCTACCAAACATTTAAAGGAGGAAATAATACAATTCCACAAACCTCTTACATAAATTTTAAGAGGAGAGACTACTTTGCAACTCATTTTATGAGGTCAGAATTTTTCTGATAACAAAACCAGGCAAATACACTACATGGAAAGAAAGCTAAATAGTAACAGCCCTCATGAACACAGATGCACAATAACTTTAGTAAATTAAACAATATATCAAAAGGAAATTGCATCCTGACCAAGTGGGGTTCATCCCAGAAATGCAAGGTTAGTTGAACATTCTAAAACCAATCTATATAATTCACTATGTCAAGAGACTGAAAAAGAAAAATAAAAACAAACAAACATGATAATCTCAATAGAGAAAAAGCATTTGGCAAAATCCACAATCCATTCTGGATAAAAGCTCTCATCAAACCTCAAAGAGAAGGAAACATCCTTGACTTGAAAAAGGACACCTACAAAAAGCGTATAGCTACTACAATATTTAATGGTGGGAGACAATGCTTTCTTTACAGGGTAAAGAACAAAGCAGAAATGTCTCTTGCCATCACGTTTATTCAACGTGGTACTGGAGATTCTAGCTTGTGCAATGTGCAATAAAAATTAAATGAAACACATCTGGGTTGGAAGAGGAGAAGTAAAATTATTTTTATTTAGGGACAACATGATTGTATGGAAAAATCCTACAGATCTATTAAAAACCTACTAGAACAAATGACTAAGCTTAGTAATTTTTCAGGAGATAAGATCAATATACAAACATTAACTATATTTCCTTATTCTAGCAACAAAGAATCTGAAAATGAAATTTTAAAATGCCATTTACCATAGTATCAAACAGTGGAATTCTTAGGGAAAGTTCTGCAGTTATTACCCTCTCTCTCTCTGAGTTAAGCACCCTGGAGAGTGAGCTATTTTCAGCACTGTCTTCACCTGTTCCCAGTCCAGAGTGCTCACATTCCTGCCCTGACAACTCTACCAATACTGTTCTCATCCATATCACCAATGCCTTCCATGTGGACAAATATATTTCCCCATTAAAAATATTACTGTTCTTGGGACTTCCCTGGTGGCGCAGTGGTTAAGAATCTGCCTGCCTATTCAGGGGACACAGGTTCAAGCCCTGGTCCGGAAAGATCCCACATGCTGCGGAGCAACTAAGCCCATGCAGCACAGCTACTGAGCCTGAGCTCTAGAGCCCATGTTCCGCAGCCACCACAATGAGAAGCCCGCACACCACAACGAACAGTAGCCCCTCCTCGCTGCCCGCACACAGCAATGAAGACCCAATGCAGCCATAAATAAATAAATTTAAATAAATAATAAATTACTGTTCTTTCTCGACCTCTTTATTGCCTCTGTGTCCTGGTTCTTTTAATACCACTAGAAAACATTTCAATAAATTTCGTGGATTACATTCCAGAATGACCTCCATGATTATGATGTTTCCTTTATTCATTCAGTAAGTGTGTATAGACTTAGCCATTGCATTATATGTACTCCATTAAAAATGAACTTACATTGTAGGGAGGATATGCCAATAAGAATTCATGTTCTAGGGGAAATGTACGTGTTCTCCACGAAAATATGCTAGAGCAATGGAGGGCAGGGATGGCATTCCACCAAGGGGGAAGAGCATGAGCAAACTATGAAAACATAATAGCTAAGTGAGTAAAATATTTGGCCTCCCGTCTTTGAAGAATTTGGTATCTAATGCATAGTCTTCCTGTCTAACTCTCTTCCTGCTATGATCCAAGATGACAAATGTCTGAATGAATGACTCAGACAACATCTTGTGTTCATATTCAATGGTCTCCCACGGCCACATCCTGAACCTTGCAATCACTGGAATCTACTCATTTGCCTCTAAATCATAAATTTAGATTTCCCAGTTTCTGATCACAATTTCACATCATTTCAGCCGGCTCACTGAGTTTCTCCCACATCCTCTGCCCTTTGATCTCATCTAATCCCCCAGTCTCTCTAACTTCTCTCTATTTTACACTTTCTTCTCTCTCTGATTCCATGAAGCCATTGCCTCCATCACTCTTCTGACAACATTCTCGGTTTCCTCCACCCTCTGGCCTTTTGGTGCATCTCTATGTGCTCAGACTTTCCAGTGTCTCAGAACTGATCTGACTTCTGGAGAAGTAAACACCAAGACATACACACCAAGTAAACTTACATGCATATGCAGGACATGTGTATCTAAACTACCATGCCATCTTATTCTGTGTGTGTACGGTGTTGCATGTGCATTTGTATGATACATGTGCAGTGGTGGGGCTACTTAGGTCTTCACTCCTGGTTGTCTTTTTTCCTGGTGTGGACATACTTGGAAAAACAGCTTTGTGATTGGAAGACTGTCTGGTTAGTATGGTATGTGAGCGACAGTTATGGTCCTTGTGACCGAGTTATTTTTACCAAGCAGACGATTTTGTCATCATTTCTCCAGGGCACCCACTTGCCTTAGAAAGGGCTGAATGGACACTACAATATTTGTCTCCTGAACTTTCCCCTTTTTCCCAGTGTTTCTTAGTCTAGACAGTTACTTCCTCTTGGACCATTCATGTTTAGATGTATTTCTACCCTCACTCAGGATGATGTCAAATCTTGCTGACCTTGGAATCATTTTATCTCTTTAAGGTAACTTGGTATATTTCTGCTTTGATCCTTATGTTGCTTTTTTATTTTGGTACTTATCTACAAATTCTAGGGTTCCTGTTATGGCTATTTTCATGTACTGACTGATGCATACAAACATAAGCACTTACACATTCATACACACAGAACGATCACAAATAATTACACAAATACGTTCAATCTGAAAGGATGAGGGGTATCACCAACTACATATTTTATGGTAGCACAGACACAGATGTCACCAACTTAGTTAAATGACACAGTGAGTCACCAGAAACCAGTGGTACTAAAGGAAATAGGGGATATGTCATACTTTTTGACAAGCTATGATTGCAGCTCACACTCAGATGGAGAAGGATAATGGTAGCAATGTGCACTAACTCGAGGTAATGGCTGCTCCCATCTTTCCTTGTGGTCTCTGAGTGGTTTTCTGTGCAGCTGTCACTATCCATCATGCAGCAAATTGGAAGCAAAAGTCTGTTGCAAATGGATGTCTGAAGAACGTAGATGAAACTGGGGACAGGGACCTCTCTCCCTTAGAAACATTCATGTAAAAAAAAAATCAGATACTTCCTGGATTCCTGGTTCAGGGGAGGTATTGAGGGTCACTTCAAACCCACATTAGCTGAGAACCAAGTAGGTGAAAAGTGCTGAGGCAGATACTGAAAGAGAGGCTCAGATAAGTACAACTTGGTCACTGACAGAAAAATAATACTCATAAAGAAGTAGTTGATGAGTAAACACTTCAAAAAAATCCATGTCATAAATATATCACATATATATATAGTTATTATAATCCTAGAAAAAGCAAATCTATATTTGTAGATTGACTGACAGTACACTCTAGTCAGTTTTTAAGGATCTGGTCTCCAAATCTCCTTTTTAATTACTAAGAGAAGACAACTTTAAGTCATCTTTCTATGGGCTGTACAGATGTGATCTCACTTTAAGGTTTTTGGTGAATTTATGTTACATGAGTTAACCCTCAAGTACATAAGCTCTAAAATAGAGCCTTTAGGCAGCAAAAGAAAGGATGAGCTCCATCCTCCCCAAAGAAGCAGTGGAGCCATTTATAATGTGCATTTACAACCACTTACAAAGGAATATACACTGTTTTCCTTTAACCCCATAGTCCTGATTTAAGAGCAGTATGAAAATTGAGGGGATGAATCATTCTAGGGAGAATAATAACACAGGACCGCCAAAGATAATATATTCTTCAAATGCCCTGAAGCTATGACATTTGAATCCCTGTCAGAAATGGCCATATGAATTAGTCTATCTATCTATCTATCTATTATCTATCATCTATCTATCACCTAGAAAAGGAAAGTTTTTGCATTACTACAGAGGGTAGAGTTTACTATAATTTGTCTCTTCTTTCAGAAATTCCATCCTAACTTGACTTTTATTAAGTTCCTATTAAAATTTCCCTGAGAATGTTGCTGAGAAGCATGATATGAGAGCTGATCCAATCTTATGCTCTTTCATTTGTTCACTCATTCACTCATTCATACAGAGCTGTTGAGGCTCAGGGGACAATGATACAAAAGACAGTTTTTGCTCCTTAGTAGGGCTTAGAGTAGTAAATTGGACAGATAAATGAATAAATGATCCAAGGGAAATTATGCAAATAATGGGATGAGACTATGAGAGTTTACAGGAGGATCAGCTGAGCTAGAATCACCAGTGCCAGAGATGAAGAGACCTCCCAGAGAAGATGGTGTCTGAGGTGAATATGGTGCGAGGAAAAGAGCCAAAGCCAAAGACATATTCTTGAGAGGAGGGGTGCCATATGCAAGGTCCTGCAACATACACATTTTTGAAACTCTGAAATGTAAGAGGCTAATTGGGGAATGTTAAGAGATGAAGCTTGAGAGGAAAAGTAGGAATCAGAGGATGATTGTCTTCTGTAAATTGATAAAGTGAAGAGAATCCACGTGGAGGGAAACAGGAGGCTTGGTGTGATCAGAGCTGCATTTAGAAGGACCCATCTGGCAGCAGGAAGCTGAACTGATTGGGGAGTAATGAGAGGGAGGCAGAGAGACCAGTTAGGAAGCTGTTACAACATCCAGGTAGGCAAGATGAAGGCCTGAATGCACGCAGTGATGATGGGAATGGAAAGGAAAGCACCACCCTGAGGGATGTTGAGGAGAATGAAGATGGAAATGGGAGGAATAAAGAATCACAATGCCTCCTTTATCAAAGGTAAGGTGACCATATGTGTGTGGGTTTATCTCTGGGCTTTCTATCCTGTTCCATTATCTATAGTTCTGTTTTTGTGCCAGTACCATACTGTCCTGATTACTGTAGCTTTGTAGTATAGTCTGAAGTTTGGGAGCCTGATTCCTCCAGCTCCATTTTTCGTTCTCAAGATTGCTTTGGCTATTCGGAGTCTTTTGTGTTTCCATACAACTTGTGAAATTTTTTGTTCTAGTTCTGTGAAAAATGCCAGTGGTAGTTTGATAGGGATTGCATTGAATCTGTAGACTGCTTTGGGTAGTAGAGTCATTTTCACAATGTTGATTCTTCCAATCCAAGAACATGGCATATCTCTCCATCTATTTGTATCATCTTTAATTTCTTTCATCAGTGTCTTATAGTTTTCCGCATACAGGTCTTTTGTCTCCTTAGGTAGGTTTATTCCTAGATATTTTATTCTTTTTGTTGAAATGGTAAATGGGAGTGTTTTCTTCATTTCACTTTCAGATTTTTCATCATTAGTGTATAGGAATGCAAGAGATTTCTGTGCATTAATTTTGTATCCTGCTACTTTAACTTTACCAAATTCATTCATTAGCTCTAGCAGTTTTCTGGTGGCATCTTTAGGATTCTCTATGTATAGTATCATGTCATCTGCAAACAGTGACAGCTTTACTTCTTCTTTTCTGATTTGGATTCCTTTTATTTCTTTTTCTCCTCTGATTGCTGTGGGTAAAACTTCCAAAACTGTTGAATAATAGTGGTGAGAGTGGGCAACCTTGTCTTGTTCCTGATCTTAGTGGAAATGGTTTCAGTTTTCCACCATTGAGGACAATGTCGGCTGAGGGTTTGTCAAAGGAGGCAAGAATATACAGTGGAGAAAAGACAGCCACTTCAATAGTGGTGCTGGGAAAACTGGACAGGTACATGTAAAAGTATGAAATTAGAACACTCCCTAACACCATACACAAAAATAAACTCAAAATGGATTAAAGACCTAAATGTAAGGCCAGATACTATCAAACTCTTAGAGAAAAACATAGGCAGAACACTCCATGACATAAATCACAGCAAGATCCTTTTTGACCTACCTCCTAGAGAATGGAAATAAAAACAAAAATAAACAAATGGGACCTAATGAAACTTCAAAGCTTTTGCACAGCAAAGGAAACCATAAACAAGACCAAAAGACAACCCTCAGAATGGGAGAAAATATTTGCAAATGAAGCAATGGACAAAGGATTAATCACCAAAATTTACAAGCAGCTCATGCAGCTCAATAACAAAAAAACAAACAACCCAATCCAAAAATGGGCAAAAGACCTAAATAGACATCTCTCCAAAGAAGATATATAGATTGCCAACAAACACATGAAAGAATGCTCAACATCATTAATCGTTAGAGAAATGTAAATCAAAACTACAATGAGATATCATCTCACACCGGTGAGAATGGCCATCATCAAAAAATCTAGAAACAATAAATGCTGGAGAGGGTGTGGAGAAAAGGGAACCCCCTTGCACTGTTGGTGGGAATGTAAATTGATACAGCCACTATGGAGAACAGTATGGAGGTTCCTTAAAAAACTAAAAATAGAACTACTATACGACCCAGCAATCCCACTACTGGGCATATACCCTGAGAAAGCCGTAATTCAAAAAGAGTCATGTACCAAAATATTCATTGCAGCTCTATTTACAATAGCCAGGACATGGAAGCAACCTAAGTGTCCATCAACAGATGAATGGATAAAGAAGATGTGGCACATATATACAATGGAATATTACTCAGCCATAAAAAGAAATGGAATTGAGTTATTTGTAGTGAGGTGGATGGACCTAGAGTTTGTCATACAGAGTGAAGTAAGTCAGAAAGAGAAAAACAAATACTGTATGCTAACACATATATATGGAATCTAAGGAAAAACAAAAAAAGGTCATGAAGAATCTAGGGGTAAGACGGGAATAAAGACACAGACCTACTAGAGAATGGACTTGAGGATACGGGGAGGGGGAAGGGTAAGCTGGGACGAAGTGAGAGAGTGGCATGGACATATATACACTACCAAACGTAAAATAGCTAGCTAGTGGGAAGCAGCCACATAGCACAGGGAGACCAGCTCGGTGGTTTGTGACCACCTAGAGGGGTGGGATAGGGAGGGTGGGAGGGAGGGAGACGCAAGAGGGAAGAGATACGGGAACATATGTATATGTATAACTGATTCACTTTGCTATAAAGGAGAAACTAACACACCATTGTAAAGCAATTATATTCTAATAAAGATGTTAAAAAATAATAAAATAAAGGGGTTACAACAACAAAAAAAAATAAGAAGAAAGAAAAGAATCACGATGCTTTGACTGACGAACTGACCAGCACACTGGTTTAATGGAAGAAATGTTCTTTTCCCCTAGTCTAATGACTAGCATGTCTTTACATACAATTAATGCTCAAAAATCTGTGAAAAGTGGAAAAACATTTTTGATGTCCATGTCACCTAGATGCCTATGTAATTCTTAAAAAGTAAACTGTTCAGGATTGTTGATGCTATTATCCAGTTTTTCGGATGAAGAAGGTGAAAGCTTAAGAGAGTCAATAATTTTCCCAAAGTCACACTGAGCTCATAACCATATACACATTGTAAGCCATTAATTCCATTACCGCATGCAGAACCTTCAAGTAGTAATAATAATAATTGTACACACCACAGAGAAAACTTTGAACAAAAGGCATGAGCAGTTTGAAAAAGAAATACAAATGGCAAATTAACAAGAAAAAATGTTCAATCTCACTATTCAAAGTAGTACAAATTCAAAGTATTAGAGTAGTGCAGTACTCACAAAAGAGCAAATTCAAAGAAAAGGATGTATGCCTCCTTTTTCTTTCTTTTTTTAAAACTTATCAAGTGGGCAAGTTTTTTTTTTTTATAAAATGATACGTGCAACATTTAAAATCTGGGAAACATATGTATTTGGGAGGTAATACACTGTTTAAAAGTTAAATTTTGAAGTATAACAAATACACTGAATGGTATATGAATCATAGAGAAAACACATTGTTCTAACTACACTCACATATGATATAGAATGTTGACAGCATTCCAGAAGCTTCCTAACCCCCATCATCTTCCTATCCAAAGGTCACCTCTCTCCTTACTTTAACATCATAAATTCATTTTGCCTCTTTGTGGATTTTGTATAAATGAAATCATTTACTCTTGCTTCCTTCATTCAAGGTTATGTTTATGAAATTTATCCACAGTGCCTTATGTGGCAGTATTTTGTTTCACTGTCATTGCCACATAGCATTTGTTTGTAGGGATACATCAGAATTAATACCTTATTCTATTGTTAACATTTGGGTCATTTGAGGTGTTTGAGATTATTTTGAATAACATCCTAGCATATGTTTTTGGTGAATAATGTTGATTATAATGATAGAAACTGAATTCAGGGACTAGGATAGCCATATCTTCAGTGTTCAGTAGATACCAACAACCGATTTTCCATTGTGATTGTGCCGATTACAATCCTACCTGTAGTGACTGGTTATGCTATAGTATTATCAACACTTGGAATTTTAGATACAAACCTAGTGGGTGTATAGTGTTATAAAATTGTGGGTTTTAATTTGCATTTTCTTGTGACTAATGAAACTGAACACCATTTCATATACTTTGGCATTTTGGATATCTGCTTTTGTCAATGTCAGTTCAAGTCTTTTACCTATTTTGGATTGTGTGCTTTCTATCTTTTAAAATTTACAGTCTATATATATATATATGTAAAATTTGCAGCCTATATATGAGCTCTTTTTTTGATATATATATTTCAAACACCTTCTCTTACTCTTTGGGTTGCGTTTCCAATCTCTTAATGGAACATTTTGATGGACAAAAGTTTTCATTTTAATGTAATCTAACATCAATTTTTGACTTTTTGGAAAGTGCTTTTTGTTTGTTGTTCAAGAAAACTTTTTCTATCCCAAAGTCATGAATATATTCTCATAATTTTCTTCTAAATCATTATTATTTTACCTTTTGTATTTAGATTAAAGATCTCTCTGGTATTGATTTTTTGTGTAAGTTAGGCATCAAATTTCATTTTTCCATATGGATATGTAATTGATTCAGCATTATTTTTTTGAAAAGACTACCCTCCCCTCACTGTTCTGAAGTACCTTCTTTCTACTTGAATCAAATGTTCATATATTTGCCTGCTTGTAGAATATTCTGTTCTATTTATCTGTCTATCTTGCACCCATACCACACTATCTTAATTACTGGAGCTTTATAGTAAATCCTGATGTGTGGTAGTGTAAGACCTCTAACTCTTAGATTTTCATCTTCAAGATCGTCATAGGTACTTTTAGTTGTTTGGATTTTCATATAATTATTAGAATTAGTTTGTTAACTAAAAATAACATGCTGAGATTTTGACTGGAACTTCTTAGAGTCTTTAGATCAATTTGAAGGTAATTTAAGTCTTTGCAACATGAATCTTCACACCCATAAACTTGTATATCCCTCTAATTATGTAGGTGTTAATTCCTCTTGAAAATGTTTTGTAGCTTTCAGTGTAATGATATTACATTTTAGATTGATGTCTAGGTATCTGATGTGTTTTGAATTATGCTGAATTATATCATTTATTGAGTTTTATCTTCTAATTTTTCATTTAGAAATAAAATTGTTTTGATACATTGATCTTGTACCCAATGATTTTGCTAAATTCACTTGTTAATTCTAATAGGTTGTAGATTTGTTTGGATTCTCTGAGCTTTTTCTTTTGCTTTCTAGTTGTTTTTTGTTTTTCTGAGGACATTTAGGGAATTCTGAGAGTTATTTGGGCTACCCCTGGTGTCAAAGATTCTTGCCCTTTTACGTTTAAATTATTCTTTTGCTTTATCATCTCCATTTTGTCTTTGTTTTTCCTGAGGTCTCAAAATTTCAACGGTTTTATCAAGATGTGTTTATCAAGCCTCATGGCATACTTATTATTATTATTTTTTTTTTTTTTTCTTTTTGCGGTATGCGGGCCTCTCACTGTTGTGGCCTCTCCCGTTGCGGAGCACAGGCTCCGGACGCGCAGGCCCAGCGGCCATGGCTCACGGGCCCAGCCGCTCCGCGGCATATGGGATCCTCCCAGACCGGGGCACGAACCCGTATCCCCTGCATCGGCAGGCGGACTCTCAACCACTGCGCCACCAGGGAGGCCCCATACTTATTATTTTTGATATAATTTGTTTGCTTTAAGCTCAGAGAAAAGCTTCTTGGCTCTCCTATGGTAAGCCACAAGTATTTTTGAGTAGTTACATAGTATTTATTTCTCTAAAGCCCTTGAACCCACTTTTTTCTTCCTTATCTCCTCCTTCTCTCCTTCCTTCCTTCACATAATACCTGGCATATGCCTCATGTTACTGGTTCATCTTTCTGCCTTATCAATCTTCAATAGCAGGTAGAATCCTTCCCTGAGAAGGTTTGCTGAAGCTTCTGCTTGCTTTTCCAAATCTAGTCAATACATCTTCCTCTCAGTTTTTGCTTTCCCAGATCCAATATTTATGACATTATGAAGTCCTTCTTCATAGAAAAGTTCAAAAAGTGTTGGTGGCTGCATTTGAGCTTATCAGAGATCTTATTTTATTTTTTGCCTTCTATTGTCCTCTTTCACTGGTTTCAGGGAAGACAGGAGGATAGAGGCATCTTTACTGTTTCTAAATATAAGTTGATTGCTTAATCATATATAAAATATTACACAGATATTTTATCCTATATGATTAGTAAAAAAATCATTAAGATCTGAAATGACTTTGAATATTGGAAGGATAAAAATAGCACTTTGTAGATTGGAGGCTTGAAATAATGAAGCTTATTTGAACTATCTGGAACTCAAATATGTTTTTCATTGTTGCTTTATTTACACTCTTCCATGAAAAACAAATGAATGTTTCTAAGAGATTCAGAAAGGCATTTCAAAGTTTATATTGTTCTGTTTTACTGACTGATCTCTTTTTATTTGTTTCCTGTGTGCAATTTTTGGTCACATAAACACAGCCATTTGATGTTGAAATTGAGGCAATCCCCTTTTCTTTAAATCCTCATTATCCACTGCACAGGAAGAAGGGTTTTATCTTTCCATGAACAGATGGTGAAAATTTTGATCTGGCTGAAACTAACCTTCAGCTCTTGGTACAGCAAGTGCTACGTACCATTTTGCAGAAAGTAGAAAACTTACCATCCTTTGGCTTTCTTGAGTCATTGAGTCTATGGTGTTGATAACATCCTGTTACTGACTGAAAATTACTACCACAGATTTCCACTAAGTTCTCAGTCTATAGCTGTGGTTTTTCCTCACAGCAATACATTCTATCCTTTCAAAGGAGTGACACATGCCAGGAATCATCCCAAATTTTTTACTAAGGTTGATTCTTTTCTCCCAATTATCCTTTTTGATTACAGAGGCAAATCTGGAAGAAAACACACAGGCAGATAAAGGAATGAGCACAGCACTTATTCAATATTTTGTATGACCTAGGCACTGAGCTAAACATGTTACAGATTTTTATTATATTTCAGCCTCGCAACTTTAAAATAAGATTCTTAGTCCCTATTTAAAGCTGACAAAATTGTGGCTCAGACATTAAGTACTTATTCAAGATCATATAGCCAATAAGTGGAAATTCTGGAATTTGAGCTCAGGTTTGCCTGATCCCAAAGTGCATGGCTGGTCTCCATGAAGAGCTTTCTCAAGTCACAGTTACTGAGAGATGGTGTAGTGCCTGGTCAGCCTGCTTCCAGAACCTATTCTTTTGGCTGTTCTTTCCACTGTCTTCTTGGAGAGAGGAGTCATTTATTCTCTTTAAGTACTGGCACAGGGCCGGGTATGCATCAGAGACTCAAGGTATGTTTTGCTTGAGGGTGAAAAATGAAAGAAGTTGGCATTGTTGCCTTCTATTTACCCCTCATGTTTTGCTACTTAAATCAGAAAAAAAACTACAGGCAAATAGGTATTCCAAGGTTGTTTATTGCTTTTATTTCCCCATGTTTTTCTGTATTTTTCTATTTTTCTTCTGTCTAGTAAAAATCTGTGTCTATGTAGCAACTAGATAATACAGGGAAAATGTTCAAATTGACCATAAAAAAAATCACCCAAATACAAGAGATAAAAACTGCACAGTGAAATGATCAGAATTTACTAAAAAAAAGTTTATTTTTATAGATTACTATGCCAAATTTAGGCATAGTAGGAAAATGTAAATACCTCACATTTTAGAAGTACCTTTGATTCAGAAAGTTGAAATGAAAAAATCTGAATATATATTAGGGTCTAATTAAAATGGTTCCTATTTTGGATTTGCTTTATGGGTGACATCACCTTTGAATTAGATTTCACCTGTTATACTTCATTGTCAATTTTCTCCAATTCATGTGATATGAATTTTACTCTTTGGGGAAGTGTTGTAACCATGTTCTAGTGAACAATATTGTTCTACATCCTGGACTATGCTTGACACATAACAGTCCCTCAATAAATGTCTGATGATTGAGTAATACTCAAATTAACAATGTTTGCTGATTGAATGAAAGAATGAATGAATGGCTTTGTAGGTTTAGCCAAGGAAAATTACTCAGAATACTTATAAGAAAAATGCAGAACAGGAGGGTAAAGGTGGAGGGGAAGGGACCCATCTACTTCTGTACTGTGCAGATGAATTGTGTTTCCTTTAAACCCAAAATGAGAGAAAATGACAAATCTTCTGTTTAGACTCTCACATCTTGTGGAAAGTTTTGCTGCTATTACCAAGTGCTTTTGTTCCATAAACATGTTTATTTTATCTTGTGTTTCATTAAAGCCCAAATCAAGTCTGTCTGAACAGATCAATGCCAATTTCTCTGAATCCTCTGATTCCTCATAAAGAGGGCTGATTTGCTGGTTTTATGACCACAGACTCTCAGTTATAGAACTTTTATTACTTATTATCTTTTAAGGACAAGTGAGCTTTTACTATCTAAAAATTTGGCATTATTTTTATAATAAGAAAGTAGGTATTTCTCTTCTGTGAGGCTAGAAGTATGTTTCAGTTAAAATAAAAGCAGGATTTGACAGGTCTAGAATGTTGTTGTGTTTCTGGTTTACTCCTAGGGTAGCAAAAAAATGCCTTTGGAGGCCCACAGGCTCATCTGTCTGGGGAGACATCTGTGCATCTTAGTATTCTAAGGGTACAGACAATTCTTATATCTCCACCTAACAATGGCTGTGCCACCTTAAAGCCTCCCTTATGATGTGTTTGGGATTTTGTGCTTGTTGTCTCAAGTCTGTATAGATTTTCTGTAACCGCCTATTAGAGCAGCCCCCCATTTTTAACATGAGGTCCCCAAGTTCCGTTGGTATGGTCCTTCCATCATCATCTTCAGTAGCTTTTTTTGAAGCCATGTCTTCTTAGGATCTTGGATCTTGATTCTCCCTGGTGGAGACACTTCCATCCGCTTTGGTCTCCCTCCTCCACTTAATTCCTCTGTGCTCTGGTCACTGTTGGAAACTTCTTAACAGCTAAGACAGCTCGTTTTTCTTCTGAATCACTCCGTAAGAGTAGTTAAATCTGGGCACATATCCTTTTCTCTCTTATTTCCAGCTACTGTGTCCTTTCATTTATTTTTTATTTAACATCTTTATTGGAATATAACTGCTTTACAATATTCTGTTAGTTTCTGTTGTATAACAAAGTGAATCAGCTATATGTATGCCTATATCTCCATATGCCCTCCCTCTTGCATATCCCTCCCACTCTCCCTAACCCACCCCCCTAGGTGGTCACAAAGCATCGAGCTGATCTCCCTGTGCTATACAGCTGCTTCCCACTAGCTATCAATTTCACATTGGGTAGTGTATATATGTCAATGCTACTCTCTCACTTCGTCCCAGTTTAGCCTTCCCACTCCCCGTGTCCTCAATCCAGTCTCTACATCTGTGTCCTGCCCCTAGGTTCATCAGACCTTTTTTTTTTAAGATTCCATATATATGTGTTATCATACAGTATTTGTTTTTCTCTTTCTGACTTACTTCACTCTGTGTGACAGACTCAAAGTCCATCCACCTCACTACAAATAACTCAATTTCGTTTCTTTTTATGGCTAAGTAATATTCCATTGTATATGTGTGCCACATCTTCTTTATCCATTCATCTGTCGATGGACACTTAGGTTGCTTCCATGTCCTGGCTATTGTAAATAGGGCTGCAATGAACATTCTGGTACATGACCCTTTTTGAATTATGGTCTCTCAAGGTATATGCATAGTAGTGGGATTGCTGGTTCATATGGTAGTTCTATTTTTAGTTTTTTAAGGAACCACCATACTGTTCTCCATAGTGGCTGTATCAATTTACATTCCCACCAACAGTGCAAGAGGGTTCCCTTTTCTCCACACCCTCTCCAGCATTTATTGTTTATAGACTTTTTGATGATGGCCATTCTGACCTGTGTGAGGTGATACCTCATTGAAGTTTTGATTTGCATTTCTCTAATGATTAATGATGTTGAGCATCCTTTCATGTGTTTGTTGGCAAGCTGTGTATCTTCTTTGGAGAAATGTCTATTTAGGTCTTCTGCCCATTTTTGGATTGGGTTGTTTGTTTTTTGATATTGAGCTGCATGAATTGCTTATAAACTTTGGAGATTAATCCTTTGTCCACTGATTTGTTTGCAAATATTTTCTACCATTCTGAGCCTTGTCTTTTCGTCTTGTTTAAGTTTTCCTTTGTTGTGCAAAAGCTTTTAAGTTTCATTAGGTCCCATTTGTTTATTTTTGTTTTTATTTCTGGTTCTCTAGGAGGTGGGTCACAAAGGAACTTGCTGTGATTTATGTCACAGAGTGTTCTGCCTATGTTTTTCTCCAAGAGTTTTATAGTGTCTGGCCTTACATTTAGGGCTTTAATCCATTTTGAGTTTATTCTTCTGTATGGTGTTAGGAAGTGTTCTAATTTCATTCTTTTACATGTAGCTGTCCAGTTTTTCCAGCACCACTTATTGAAGAGGCTGTCTTTTCTCCACTGTATATCTTTCCTCCTTTATCAAAGATAAGGTGACCATATGTGCGTGGGTTTATCTCTGGACTTTCTATCCTGTTCCATTGATCTATATTTCTGTTTTTGTGCCAGTACCATACTGTCTTGATTACTATAGCTTTGTAGTACAGTCTGAAGCCAGGAGCCTGATTCCTCCAGCTCCATTCTTCTTTCTCCAGATTGCTTTGGCAATTTGGGGTCTTTTGTGTTTCCATACAAATTGTGAAATTTTTTGCTCTAGTTCTGTGAAAAACCAAAACTATAAAACTAGAACTAAAAACCCACTGGTAGTTTGATAGGGATTGCATTGAATCTCTAGATTGCTTTGGGTAGTAGAGTCATTTTCACAATGTTGATTCTTCCAATCCAAGAACATGGTATATCTCTGCATCTGTTTGTATCATCTTTCATTTCTTTCATCAGTGTCTTATAGTTTTGTGCATACAGGTCTTTTGTCTCTTTAGGTAGGTTATTCCTAGGTATTTCATTATTTTTGTTGCAATGGTAAATGGGAGTGTTTTCTTAATTTCACTTTCATATTTTTCATCATTAGTGTATAGGAATGTAAGAGATTTCTGTGCATTAATTTTGTATCCTGCTACTTTACCAAATTCATTGAATAGCTCTAGTAGTTTTCTGGTAGAGTCTTTAGGATTCTCTATGTATAGTATCATGTCATCTGCAAACAGTGACAGTTTTACTTCTCTTGTGATTTGGATTCCTTTTATTTCTTTTTCTTCTCTGATTGCTGTGGCTAAAACTTCCAAAACTATGTTGAATAATAATGGTGAGAGTGGGCAACCTTGTCTTGTTCCTGATCTTAGAGGAAATGCTTTCAGTTTTTCACCATTGAGAACAATGTTGGCTGTGGGTTTGTCATTTATGGCCTTTATTATGTTGAGGTAAGTTCCCTCTATGCCTACTTTCTAGAGAGTTTTTTATCATGAATGGGTGTTGAATTTTGTTGAAAGCTTTTTCTGCATCTATTGAGATGATCATATGGTTTTTATCCTTCAATTTGTTAATATGGTATATCACACTGATTGATTTGCATATACTGAAGAATCCTTGCATTCCTGGGATAAACCCCAGTTGATCATGGTGTATGATCCTTTTAATGTGCTGTTGGATTCTGTTTGCTAGTATTTTACTGAGGATTTTTGCATCTATGTTCATCAGTGATATTGTCCTATAGTTTCCTTTCTTTTTGACATCTTTGTCTGGTTTTGGTATCAGGGTGATGGTGGCCTCCTAGAATGAGTTTGGGAGTGTTCCTCCCTCTGCTATATTTTGGAAGAGTTTGAGAAGGATAGGTGTTAGCTTTTCTCTAAATGTTTGACAGAATTCGCCTGTGAAGACATCTGGTCCTGGGCTTTTGTTTATTGGAAGATTTTTAATCACAGTCTCAATTTCAGTGCTTGTGATTGGTCTGTTTGTATTTTCTATTTCTTCCTCATTTAGTCTTGGAAGGTTGTGCTTTTCTAAGAATTTTTCCATTTCTTCCAGGTTGTCCATTTTATTGGCATATAGTTGCTTGTAGTTTCTGCAGTGTTGGTTGTTACTTGTTTTTTCATTTCTAATTCTGTTGATTTGAGTCTTCTCCCTTTTTTTCTTGATGAGTCTGGCTAATGGTTTATCAATTTTGTTTCTTCTCAAAGAACCAACATTTCATTTGAATGATCCTTGCTACTGTTTCCTTTTTTTTTTTTTCATTTATTTCTGATCTGATCTTTATGATTTCTTTCCCTCTGCTAAGTTTGGGGTTTTTTTGTTCTTCTTTCTCTAATTGCTTTAGGTGTAAGGTTAAGTTGTTTATTTGAGATTTTTCTTGTTTCTTTTTTTTTTTAATTTTTTTTTAATTTTTTGCTTTATAACAAATTTAATCACTTATACATATACATATGTTCGAATATCCCCTCCCTTTTGCGTCTCCCTCCCACCCTCCCTATCCCACCCCTCCAGGCGGTCACAAAGCACCAAGCTGATCTCCCTGTGCTATGCGGCTGCTTCCCACTAGCTATCTACCTTACGTTTGGTAGTGTATATATGTCCATGCTGCTCTTTCACTTTGTCACAGTTTACCCTTCCCCCTCCCCGTATCCTCAAGTCCATTCTCTAGTAGGTCTGTGTCTTTATTCCTGTCTTACCCCTATGTTCTTCATGACATTTTTTTTCTTAAATTCCATATATATGTGTCAGCATACAGTATTTGTCTTTCTCTTTCTGACTTACTTCACTCTGTATGACAGACTCTAGGTCCATCCACCTCATTACAAATAGCTCAATTTCATTTCTTTTTATGGCTGAGTAATATTCCATTGTATATATGTGCCACATCTTCTTTACCCATTCATCCGATGATGGACACTTAGGTTGTTTCCATCTCTGGGCTATTGTAAATAGGGCTGCTATGAACATTTTGGTACATGTCTCTTTTTGAATTATGGTTTTCTCAGGGTATATGCCCAGTAGTGGGATTGCTGGGTCATATGGTAGCTTTATTTGTAGTTTTTTAAGGAACCTCCATACCGTTCTCCATAGTGGCTGTACCAATTCACATTCCCACCAGCAGTGCAAGAGTGTTCCCTTTTTTCCACACCCTCTCCAGCATTTATTGTTTCTAGATTTTTTGATGATGGCCATTCTGACTGGTGTGAGATGATATCTCATTGTAGTTTTGATTTGCATTTCTCTAATGATTAATGATGTTGAGAATTCTTTCATGTGTTTGTTGGGAGTCTGTATATCTTCTGTGGAGAAATGTCTATTTAGGTCTTTTGCCCATTTTTGGATTGGGTTGTTTGTTTTTTTGTTATTGAGCTGCATGAGCTGCTTGTACATTTTGGAGATTAATCCTTTGTCAGTTGCTCCATTTGCAAATATTTTCTCCCATTCTGAGGGTTGTCTTTTGGTCTTGTTTATGGTTTCCTTTGCTGTGCAAAAGCTTTGAAGTTTCATTAGGTCCCATTTGTTTATTTTTGTTTTTATTTCCATTCTCTAGGAGGTGGGTCAAAAAGGATCTTGCTGTGATTTATGTCATGGAGTGTTCTGCCTATGTTTTCCTCTAAGAGTTTGATAGTATCTGGCCTTACATTTAGGTCTTTAATCCATTTTGAGTTTATTTTTGTGTATGGTGTTAGGGAGTGTTCTAATTTCATACTTTTACATGTACCTGTCCAGTTTTCCCAGCACCACTATTGAAGTGGCTGTCTTTTCTCCACTGTATATTCTTGCCTCCTTTGACAAACCCTCAGCCGACATTGTCCTCAATGGTGGAAAACTGAAACCATTTCCACTAAGATCAGGAACAAGACAAGGTTGCCCACTCTCACCACTATTATTCAACAGTTTTGGAAGTTTTACCCACAGCAATCAGAGGAGAAAAAGAAATAAAAGGAATCCAAATCAGAAAAGAAGAAGTAAAGCTGTCACTGTTTGCAGATGACATGATACTATACATAGAGAATCCTAAAGATGCACCTGAGAAGAAAGTGAATTCTGTTGTTTTTGGATGGAATGTCCTATAAATATCAATTAAGTCCACCTTGTGTAATGTGTCATTTAAAGCTTGTGTTTTGTTATTTATTTTCATTTTGAATTATCTGTCCATTGGTGAAAGTGGGGTGTTAAAGTCTCTTACTGTTATTGTGTTACTGTCAATTTCCCCTTTGGTGGCTGTTAGCATTTGGCTTATGTATTGAGGTGCTCCTATGCTGGGTGCATAAATATTTACAATTGTTATATCTTCTTCTTGGACTGATCCCTTGATCATTATGTAGTGTCCTTCTTTGTCTCTTGTAATAGTCTTTATTTTGTCTGATATGAGAATTGCTACTCCAACTTTCTTTTGATTTTCATTTGCATGGAATATCTTTTTCCAACCCCTTACTTTCATTCTGTATGTGTCCCTAGGTCTGAAGTGAGTCTCTTGTAGACAGCATATATGCACTTCTTGTTTTTGTATCCATTCAGCCAGTCTATGTCTCTTGGTTGGAGCACTTAATCCATTTATAATTAACATAATTATTGATATGTATGTTCCTATTACCAGTATGTTCCTATTACCATTTTCTTAATTGTTTTGGGTTTGCTTTTGTAGGTCATTTCCTTCTCTTATGTTTCCTGCCTAGGGAAGTTACTTTAGCAATTGTTGTAAAGCTGTTTTTGTGGTGCTGAATTCTCTTAACTTTTGCTTATCTGTAAAGGTTTTAATTTCTCCATCGAATCTGAATGAGATCCTTGCTGGGTAGAGTAATCTTGGTTTTAGGTTTTTCCCTTTCATTACTTTACATATGTCCTGCCACCAGCTTCTGGCTTGCAGAGTTTCTGCTGAAAGATCAGTTGTTAACCTTATGGGGATTCCCTTGTATGTTATTTGTTGTTTTTCCCTTGCTGCTTTTAATATTTTTTCTTTGTACTTAATTTTTGATAGTTTGATTAGTATCTGTCTTGGCGTGTTTCTCCTTGGGTTTATCCTGTATGGGACTCTCTGTGCTTCCTGGACTTGGGTGGCTATTTCCTTTCTCATTTTAGGGAAGTTTTCAACTATAATCTCTTCAAATATTTTCTCAGACCCTTTCTTAATCTATTCTTCTTCTGAGACCCCTATAATTCAAATGCTGGTGTCTTTAATATTGTCCCAGAGGTCTCTGAGACTGTCCTCAATTCTTTTTATTCTTTTTTCTTTATTCTGCTCTGCGCTGGTTATTTTCACTATTTTATCTTCCAGGTCACTTCTCCGTACTTCTGCCTCAGTTTTTCTTTTACTGATGCCTTCTAGAGGATTTTACATTTCATTTATTGTGCTGTTCATCATTGTTTGTTTGCTCCTTAGGTCTTCTAGCTCCTTGTTAAACATTTCTTGTATTTTCTCCATTCTACTTCCAAGATTTTGGATCATCTTTACTATCATTACTCTGAATTCTTTTTCAGGTAGACTGCCTATTTCCTCTTCATTTGGCCTCTTGGGTTTTTATCTTGCTCTTTCATCTACTGTGTATTTCTCTGTCTTTTCATTTTGCTTCACTGTGTTTGGGGTCTCCTTTTTGCAGGCTGCAGGTTCGTAGTGCCCATTGTTTTTGGTGTCTGCCCCCAGTGGGTAAGGTTGGTTCAGTGGCTTGTGTAGGCTTCGTGTTGGAGGGGACTGGTGCCTGTATTCTGGTGGGTGGGGTTGGATTTTGTCTTTCTGGTGGGCAGGGCCATGTCCGGTGGTGTGTTTTGGGGTGTCTGTGAATTTAGTATGATTTGAGGCTGCCTCTCTGCTAATGGGTGGGGTTGTGTTCCTGTCTTGCTAGTTGTTTGGCATGGGGCATCCAGCACTGGAGCCTCCTGGCCGTTGGGTGCAGCTGGGTCTTAGCATTGAGACAGACATCTCTGGGAGAGCTCTGGCCAATTGATATTACGTGGAGCTGGGAGGTCTCTGGTGGTCCAATGTCCGGAACTCAGCTCTCCCACCTCAGAGGCTCAGGCCGGAGCACCAAGACCCTGTCAGCCACATGGTTCAGAAGAAAAGGGAGAAAGAAAGAAAGAAAAATTTAAAAATTAAAAAAAATTTTTTTAATTAAAATAAAAAAGTAATAATAATAAACGAAAAAAAAAAGAAGAGAGCAACCAAACCAATAAACAAATCCACCAAAGATAACAAGTGCCAAAAACTATACTAAAATAAGCATAAAAATCAGAAACAAGTCAGTTACAGGCAGCAAACTGTAAGTCTACAGTTGCTCCCAAAGTCCACCGCCTCAATTCTGGGATGATTCGTTGTCTATTCAGGTATTCCACAGATGCAGCGTACATCAAGTTGATTGTGGGGATTTAATCCGCTGCTCCTGAGTCTGCACGGAGAGATTTCCCTTTCTCTTCTTTGCTTGCACAACTTTTGGGGTTCAGCTTTGGTTTTGACCCCAACTCTTCGTGTAGGTCATCCTCAGGCACCTTTTGGGAAGTCTGAGGTCTTCTGCCAGTGTTCAGTAGGTGTTCTGTAGGAGTTGTTCCACATGTAGATGTATTTGTGATGTATTTGTGGGGAGGAAGGTGATCTCCACATCTTACTCCTCTGCCATCTTGAAGGTCCCCTATCTACTGTGTCCTTTAACGTCTAATTTCCCCCTTAATATCTGCCCAGATTATAACATTTTAACCTTTATTTAAAGAATAGCTCTTTGTTCTTCCAGCTTAATCAATCTATCTTTTCTTATTTCGTCACAAGATGAAAGTGTCATTTTTTAAAGCATTTATTATTGCTTAAGTTCTTGATTAATCTTAGTGTTTCAAACAGGCTTATAAAATTATTCAGAATCTTTTTATCTGCAATAATTTCCTAAAAATCTTTTTCTTGTCCCAAAAAGATGGCATATTATTTTTAAAATAAGCACCCTCAATTTTAAAAATTTGTTTTTAAATAAAAGTGACCATCTTTCTATGGGTGAGGTCTCTGTTTGGGTGTGTGAAATCTAAAGACATCATTAGAATTAAGGTAAAAAGCAAGTCCAAAGTTACATTGAATATGTGTTGTAGGCAGTTTCTTTGGACCCGCGGACAAGCCACGTAAACTGGAACCATAGCTCTTTTTGTGGTCCTAAATTCAGGGTGTCTAGCAACTTGAAAGCGTCAAATATTGTTAGGCTCATCAATATTAAAATATTTTAATCCTGCCTTCAACTCTTCTTTGATACCAGGTGAAGCTGCAACTCTTTGGTTCTAGGTCAAGCTGCAGCAGCAGCTGCATCCTAAGACTCTGTCCTGGACCACCTCCTTTGGTAAAGCTTCCTGGTAGTCCAGCAGGCATCTGCTTAAGACCTGAGTGGGCTGTATTTTACTTGTGCCCTGCCTCAACTTCTCTCCACAGGACAAAGCAATCATAAGCTGCTGTGACTAACCAAGGCCAGCACTTACTCAAGGTAACTTACAGCTCCCATCTAGACTCTGTGAGATGAAACCCAGCCACATACAATGTGAACCCCCACAAGCCATCACGATCAGAAATGCACAAGTCCAACTCCACAAAGTCTTAAGGCCTTTGCTGTTCCCAATTGACATTCCCTGTCTATTTTTTAAGACTCACAATCCATTGCTTAGATTTTGGGGCTTGAGAAGAGCCACATAAATGACTCTCGTTAGTAAACAGAAAGGATTCAAGTAGGTAGAGAAAAAAATAACACCATTATTTTTTCTCAGCTGATAAAACCAGTTCAGAATGTGGTTTATATTTGCAAGCAGTTGAGCTTCCTAACACAAACTCAAGAATCAGAGATTTTGCCACACAGTTACTGCCATCTTTGGGCAACCCAAGGATTTCCCCTATGGAAGTCTGTTCTTGACCCTGTGAAACTCTCCATGGAGAAGCAAACAGACTTTTACCTTCCTCTGAGTAGCCTAACTCCCAAGAGAGAAGCAAACAAGCATTAAGCTCAAGGAGGTTACAATCCATTGAACTATATATAAATATTGCTTTAATTTGCATTTATCTGATAACTAATGAGATTGAGTATCGCTTACCACATGGGCTAAGATCCGGTGAGAGAATGCTTTGACCCTGGAGAATGCCCTTGGATTTTTACCTGCCCATTCTTCTACTGGGGGCCAAAAACTTGATTCACAGGAACACAGTGTACTCCATATTCCTTGAACATATATACATCTTAAGTTGATGGTAATTTTAGAATGGTGATATTTGCATATTGTTTTATTACTGACCCTTTTAGAATTTCAGGGTTAATGACTGGTGGCAAATTTTACCTTTATAAAGAGCTGCATGACATACAAATAACTATTATATGCATTACCCCATCCTTTGCAATGACCCCTAAGGTAGGACATGTTGCTCTTTGTTTTATAAAGAGGAGAAACATTTCAGAACGTTAACTGACCTTTGGCCTAATATCATAACGGCTAGTTAGGTAGAGCTGCAAAAACTCAATAACCAAGATGTTCTGACTGCAAGCTCATTTCTATTTCTACCATGGCAGCCTCTTTTTTCTAAGAAATGAAAAGACTTAAAAAGTATGTGTTTGCTAGCGGTGTGTGGTCATGACAAGAAGAAGATTCAAGAAGGACCAAGAAATTCTGCCTCCCTCTGAAAGAGTGCTCACCTTTTATATATGCAAAGAATTGCTCACTGTAGGTTCCTGAAAGTTCAGTCATTGGTGATTTATGGGGATGGTGATCAGGACTCTTGAATTTTCCTCTTAAATTCAGGTGATAGTCAACACAGTTATCCAAGGTTACTGAATAATCCCATCCCATTGTTTACTGGGCAGCAGAGCTACCTTGGTAAACAAGAGACCTTTAATGAAGTCCAGCATGCTGATTACTTCCACTTGACATAAGAATAATAATATTACCTCAGTCCTTCAGAGACTAATTTAGTGATACTTTGCCAAGGATAAAGAATTCCTCAATCTGACTTTAGCCAAAATAATGGTTTGTTAGGACAGGAAACATCAAACTTTACATGCAGAAATTGATCTATTTACAGAGCTGCTGTCAGAGTGATTCAGATGCCTGAAAGAGCCACATTAAGACTGCTCATAAATCAATAATCACCCTAACGAAACTCAGAGAGAACAAAGACAACACAAAGTTTATAAATTATGGAGGATGAAGCGGTGATCAGGAAAACTAAGAAATGAAGATTTGCTATTTCTTATTTGCTCCTTTTCTAAAAGAATTGGGGAACATGTACTAAAACTTGCATGCATACTTTGAGAAGAAAAAGGAAAAAGAAAGAATAAATTCCAAATTCTTCCCCACAGCATTTTGGTCCAAAGCCACATTATCTATTCTAAGGCTCTAGACACACACACCTCCTTACCACATCTAAGTTTCACACTTCTAAGTGACTCCTGGACAATTTCACCTTCCTGTGGCTTTTCTTGTAATAGTCTCTCTGCCAGGAATGCTTTTCTTTGCCTTGTATTTATAAAAGCCTTACTCTTCCTTCATGGTCCACGCCAAATATCACCTTCTCCTTGAAGCCTTCTTGGATTCTCCTCTTTCAGACAAAATCACTGTTCTTAACTTTCTTCTCCAGCGTTCTATCAGTGTATTCGCCACAGCAGGTCACGCTGCATCCTCCCCCAGCTTCCTATGAAGTCATGGATCACAGGGAAGGAATCCATTCACAGTTACAGTAACTCACAAGAGGCTCTGACTCAGTAAATGTTTATGGAGTATAGACTATATGTTACTGAGTCCAAGTTCATACTTCTCGACACATGACAGGCCAATAAATCAAGAGACGAGTTGTTGGGGCAAGGAATAGCAACTTTATTCGGAAAGCCAGCAGACTGAGAAGATGGTGGACCAGGGTCCCAAAAAGCCATCTTACCTGAATTAGAATTTATGTTATTTTCACCATCCAGTGGTCTTAAGACCACTTATACTAATATAACCAAATGGCTAAGCAATTCATAGATGCTTTTTCTTGCCACCTGATGTCCTCTGGCCTGAAATACCCCTAAAACATTTCAACTCCCCCTCTCACATCCCCCCTTCAAGATATTTCCATGGAACTCCCTGTCTCAGTCTTCGAGTTTAGAAGATGTTTCTTCAGAGATGTCTTTTCTGATGAGTCTCTCTGATGTAAGTTCCTCCTGGTTGTCTACTCTGTTATTTCCACCATCATATTTAAAATAAATGATACCATCTTGTTACTGTTACAACCACTGCCCTGTAGACATCATGAGGGCAGGGGCCCAGTCTCTCTTGGTCACTGCAGTATCTCAACAGTTAGCACAGATTCAGACCTATTCTAGACAAGTACTGTTTAACAGAAAGTTAGTATGAGTCACATATGTAATTTAAAATTTTCTAGGAGCCACACTAAAAATGTACAGGGGAATAGGTAAACTTATCTTAATAGTGTATTTTATTTATTCTATAATATATGTTTAATATTATCATTTCAACACGTACTCAATAGAAAACAATTATTAGTGAGGTGTGCATTCCTTTTTTGTTCTTACTGAATCTTCAGAATCAGTATTTATTTTACACTTACAGCATATCTCTTTTTGGACTAGATGCTTTTCAAATCATCAATAGCCACATTGGCTGGTGGCTACCATGTTGGGCAGGACAACTCTAGGCTGTCAATAAGCATCTGTTGACTGATGGCAGCTACAATCTGCTGAGTGTGGATGTGCAGGTGGTGATGCATCTAGTGCCTCTCAGATCCCTTTTATCCTCTCTGTGCACACATCCCCGGCTTCTCAGTGCTTTGCTGCCAACAGCTATACCTCCATCCTGCAGAGGACTGCCCTGGGACACTGGGGTCCCCTCACTGGTACAACTCCCAAACAACAGGAGACCCATATAGCCTACCAATGACTGGTGTGGAAGGACAGATGCCAAGTTCTTTTGCCTCCATGCAAAGCACTCCGAAGCGTGATTTACACTCCAGAGCTCCCTGTTGGATAAGGCTGAGACTTAGAGTTTGCCTGAAATTATCCCTTGCTTTCCCTATCTTAGTTCGCCTACTGTCTTGTTGAGTTCTCCTGGAGGCATTTTCTTAATAAAGCATCTGCTCCTAAATCCTTGGCTCAAGTCTGCTTCTGGGAAAACTCGAGGGGCTCAAATTGTAGGGTGTTCCTAATGCACAGTTGTGGGTGTTGCAGTGGCTCGAGCAAGAGCACAGGTGGATTCTGTGTACATCAGGGATAATTATAATGCCCACTGTGTCTCTTCTTGTCTCAGACACAACCCACTCCTGATAAAAATTCAATCGTATGAAAAGCATCAGGTGAAAAATATGTGCTCTGCCCCGTCCCTCTCTTCCATAGTAACTGCTGTAATGTTTTCCATGTATCCTTTTATGCAAATTTAATATTCTTGTGTAAATATATTATTATATTTATAAAATACACTTATTTTTCCTTCCATACAATGAGGTCAGAAATTTTTTTCTGCACATTGCTTATACCCTCAAAATTTTCATAAAATATTTTTCATATTTTTATAACTGGCTGTTTAACTTTATAAACATATTCCAATTTACTTTACCACTTTTATTCTTCTTTGTCTTAATTTGCTAACTCTGAATTTGCTTCTACTCCCTGATACAGATTCTATGTCTTTAGGTCTCTGATACTGCTCTCTCTTTATGTGCCATTCTTGCCAGCTGATTTCAACCAAGAATATTCAAATGAAAAGTAATCGCAATTTCTGAGCCCAAACATACATCTCTTCATACTGAAGCAGAGGTTCTGAATCTGGGCTCCAGTGAGGTCCTGACCTTAAATGCATGTGTGTTACTGTAAATATGTATATATTTCTGGGAAGAAGGATCAGCACTCTCACTAGAATCTCAGACATCCACGGCATTCAAGTGTCAGGCTTAAATGTACAAATATACACTGTATGATGTATTTTGTATAAATCTCTTGCAGTTTCATCTTCCCTGCCTCTCCTCATTAGATTAGCATTTAATTAATTAGCAGCTCCTAGATTTAGAGTACAGATTCTTCAGAGGCTGGGATCCAGCTTCACCCACGTTTATATTCCCCTAGCTGCCTAGTTCAATAGTACAGCAAGTATAGTTATTAATAGTTTCTTGAAAAATGGCTATGTTTCTCTTCAGTACTTATGAATTCTCAGTGGAACACATTTAATTTTCTTCTGCTTCTGCCTTTTACCCTGCTTTACTTTGATCTTGGGGGATTTAAGGACAGAAGTTCCTCTTCTGTAGAGATGGCACATAAATCATTTTGGACCAGGTGTACAAACTTGCAGCCGTTGAGTAGGAGGCAGACTGGATACAAACATCCAATCCAGTGTCCTCAATAGGGCATGGTTTTAGCTGCCTGAAGGTCCAGCCTTAGCACTCCCACTCAAGAGTCAAGGATGCTAGGCGCATGTCTGGTTTTTCCTATCTCTTCGATTATTGATAATCTTGTTTAGAATTCCAAAGTAATTTAGAAATTTTTAAAAATAGTGCGTGGCTAAGCCATTTGCTATGGTCTGAACATTTCTGTCCCCCCAAAAACCATATGTTGAAATCCTAATCCTCAATATGATGGCACTAGGATTGAAACATACGGATTTTGGGGGGACATACACATTAAGACTCGATTATTTAATCTCTTCCATTCTTCTCATTCCTTCCTTAGTCTGTAATATTTTGATGGCAGAAACTTGTTATGTTTTACTTAATATATATATTTTTAGACCATCACTGTGAAAATGGTTCGCTGCTTGACATTACAAATAAAGAGACAAAAAGGCAGTGCCAGCCCCCAGGGGGCTCAGGTTAGCATTAAAAACTCTATCTCGCGGGCCTCCCTGGTGGCGCAGTGGTTGAGAGTCCGCCTGCCGATGCAGGGGATACGGGTTCGTGCCCCGGTCTGGGAGGATCCCATATGCCGCGGAGCGGCTGGGCCCGTGAGCCATGGCCGCTGGGCCTGCGCATCCGGAGCCTGTGCTCCGCAACGGGGGAGGCCACAACAGTGAGAGGCCCGCATACCGCAAAAAAAAAAAAAAAAAAAAAAAAAAAAAAAAAACTCTATCTCGCAATCAATTGCTCCCACTGCTGGAGCAGTGGGGTGTGGAGACAAAGAAGAGGAAAGGATTAATCTTGTTTTGGTTTAGGCAAGATTTAGAGAGAGATGACACTTGGATAAATAGACATTCAATCCAGAGGGAGATTCTACTTAGATGAATGTCACATAGTTTTAAGATGCTTTTCCTCTTTGCCTTGTTACTGCCTCCCTGGATGGCCTTGGTCAAGTCTTGCTTTTTTCATCCCTTTTTTCTAGCTTCTAATGAAGATAACCATCTCTTCTCTAAGTCCTCCATTTCATGATTTCACTGCCATAGAGCACAACATTTGTGAAAAATAAAATGTTACAATTCTTTGAGAATCAAACCCACTGGTAGGACAATGAACTCTTTTCTTTTTTTTTCCCCATGAATGTCTTGGGAATTTAAAAGGGAAGAATAATAAAATTCAGTTATCTTATTATAAATATATAGCAGTAAAATGACAGGTAGTAAATCAATGTTCTAAGAACAAATTTCAAATAGCAGAGTCAACAGCATACCTCCAATACTAATAACGTTTGGTGAAAAGCTCAGCATCCCCAATGGGGAAGAGCTTGCTGCCTGCATGGAGATGAGTGTGGCCTCACAAGGCCTGTTAAAGGAGAAGAGCCCAGGCTATGGATTACAAGCTGCTCTTGTATCGTCTGGCTCACCAAACCCCTGCAGCAGGTGGAAATCACCTTGATTTGTAACTAAACCTTCTATGTGGGAAGGTCTATGCCAGAGGATTCTAGACTTGTCCTACTCCATGACAAGAAGGTAGCAGGTGATAGTCCAAGTAGGGAGGAAGTGGGGTGCCTTAGGTTGGATTCCATGGAAGCAGAACCCAAGGAAGGATGCAAGTGCAAGTGATTCATCAAGGAAGTGCTTCTAGAGAAAGCCAGTAAGGTAGTGGGAAGCAAGGAGGGAAGAAGAAAACCAAGCAAAGTCTTACAGAGGGTAGTTCTTCGCCTGATCCCACAGGGGAATTCTGGAGTGTAAGCTATACCACAAAGGACTTATGCCACAAGGAAATCCCAAGGAATGGGAGATTAGGTTTACCTGGTAGGCTGTCCAGGATAAGGGGAATTTAAATTCGTAGACACTCTGGGTTCCCTTGGTGTAGGCGAGTGAGGCTCCAAAAGCCTGAGGACAGTCCTCCTTTAAATGGGCATTAGTACTGGAAACAAAAGGGCATTGATGGATACATATGTACAAAAATGGTAAAAGGGATCCAAACAGAGCAACCTGATTGTGTACTAAAAGAGTGGTACCCCCAAAAGGTGACAAAATATCTTGATTAATAAGCAGCATAAGGAAATAGGGGTTACAGAAGTAGGCCACATGATGACATTCAGGTTGGCTATGGACGTGTTGGAGCAGGGAGCTGGTGCTACCCACTGCGTTCCAGACAGGATCCAGTCCTTAATGGGACTGCTGAGAATAGGTTAAAGTGTCTCACTTAGGGCACCATGAGTGCCTGCCAGGATGTCAAAGCCAGGATACAATGTCCAGATCTAGGCTAGCAGCCCCTTGAGGTGAGGATGAGTCACCAGAAGATGGAACTGGGCTTCTGAGGTTTCTTCCCAGGTCAGGCATGTCCCTGAACCTGGTCAGAGCTGAGCCTGCAGTCCTGGCAGCGTGGAAGGGAAGGGTGGATGGGATATTTGCTACTCACAGCTAGTAACATGCTTAGGTTAGGAAAAAGGCAAGATTCTCAGAAGAGACTATGGTATTACTATGGTAGAACTAGTTACTCCATTCCTATATGCAGCAAAGGTCTTCATGGTTCAGATTTTTGTATTCATTGTTCCAAGTTCATATTTGTTATCATCTTTTCCTTTCTTTTTATTTTTATTTCATATCTCTTTCTAATATGCTATTTTGCTATTCTAAATATCCTTAAGTGATTTTACCACAAGATATAAATAAGGGTAAGCCTATCTTAACTTTAGGGAATTCATTCAACACGTATTTATTGAATATTTCTACATGTAAAATTTTTCCTGCTGGAGATTGAGAAATTATTCTGATATGGTCATTCCCTTTAAGGAGTGCATGTGCATGAGTACCCTTGCAGCTCTATTTAAAAAGGAGAACCAGCATGTCTCCTGGGAATACAATGCAAAAGGTACTTTAATAAAAGCTCTCCTTAAAATGGTATTGCCAGATAAAATACCAGACACAAATATTTCTTGGGACATACTTACACTAAAAAGTTAACCATTAGTTATCTTGTAATTTTATTTGCTAAATCTGACAACCCTCCCTGAAAAGACTCATCAGTGAGTATTTCATCTGCAGGAAGCAGGGCTCATCAGAGCTCACCAGGCAGTGGAGAGAGGCTTCACTGTGACTGGGGAAAGCTTAGTCAAGGGAACTATACAAACCTGCCCAGACTCAGATGGTATCTCTGCCAGCCACCACCTGTGGGTCCCTGAGCTAGGAATTCAGCTCTCTGAGCTATTTTTCATCTGTATAATGGGGAGAAAACAACCTACTTTCCAAAGTGATCATCAGGTAGCAGATGTTCAGGGAAAAGTAACCTCAGACTTCTAAAAAAGAGACAATAAACATGAATTCTGCATTGGAAATATTGTTTCCTCAAATGAGAAGAGGGTAAAGCACCAAGCAGAATTTTTAAGCTTCCACGGATTGCAATTCAGTCAAAAATACCATTTTATGAGGGTGGCTGAGTCTGTTCTCCATCTCACAGGTGACAAACAGCAGAGCTCTGGCAGGTAAGGAAGGGTTGCACATGTCCACAAGTAACATGATTCATGATGACTAAGTCATATTTTGTATTGGTGAGAGGCAGTAAACAGCCAGATCCCCTCATAACTAGAATAATTTGTTCCCACAGTTCTTACGTATTTCAAACTCTGCCTTGCTGCCCCAGGAACTTTGATTTTTGGGCTCTCCTATCTTTTATTGTTCTTTGGCAACAAGTATCATACATCTGTCCTATTTGGATGAGGATCCAGAAGCTGGTTCTCCACTGAAGCATCCCCGTACCCACCTGTCACATAGACCATCTGTTTTCATGTATCCGGTTCTCTTTGCCTGATGTACTTGCCCTCAGCAGAGCAACTGTTAATCAGCATATCTGTTTCTTACCTTGTAATGTACAAATAGAGCCCTAATTTATTACGCAGATTACAGAATGTTATTTTCATGACTTAAAATGCAATAAAACGCACCAATTCATTATAGCAGAGTAGATGGACATCCTCTTAGTAAGGTTCTTGCCTTCCTAGTTTAATCAACAATGCACCTTCCTGACAGCTGCCAAGGAAACACACCTCCCTAACCCTCATATGGCCCTTTGTGCACATTTAGAGAAATCATTCACTCTGATCATTTTCCACTGAGAAGTGGAATTGGTAATAACAAGGACTGCTAGATAGATTCTACTTCCTCTGGGACCCTAGAGAGAAAATACTTCCATTCCAATGATGAATAAAACAGAATATGGAGTAGCTGTGACAGTATTTATTCATTTATTGTAAGAATTCAATAAATATTAGGTAATACTGCAAGAGAATAAAGAGGGATGGACTGATGGACTGGTGACTGACTGACGTCAAAGGCCACAGGAGCCTACTAAAAGGCTTACAATGACCGAAGTTGGAACAATTTGGGCAAAACAAGATAAATAAAATAATACTGGAATATAACCCAAGGAATAAAATAAATATCCGTGATCCATACTTACATAAATAAATGATTGAATAATAAACGGGAAAGAAGAGACACATCTCCTGTGCCATAAAATTCCAAATACATGTAGATACTCTGCCCTCAATCAAGGAGGGAGCATAACTCCCCACCCTCCTAAGTGTGGGCATAAGACTTTCTTCCAAAAAGTACAGTACAGAAAGTGGAAAAAGAGTAACTTTACAGTGGAGAAATCTGACAAACACTACAGCAGCCAGATGATCAAGGTTAACATCAATAGTGATAAGTATGTACCCTTGATAGATGGGATGAGAATGACACTTTACCTCAATGATCTTCCTCCCCAAACTCCACAGCCCCAGTCTAATCATGAGAAAAACATCAGATAAATCACAGATGAAGGCCAGTCTACAAAATACCTGTCCAATATTCCTCAAAACCGTCAAGGTCATGAAAAACAAGAAAAGTCTGAGAAACCGTCAGCCAAGAGAAGTCTAAAAAGACATGACAGATAATGTGATATGATGGGATTCTGGAGTGGAAAAAGGACATTAGAAAATAAATAAATATAGATACAGTATGGACTTTAGTTAAAAATACTGTTATCAATATTGGTTCATTAATTGTGAAAAATGTTCCCTACTAATTTAAAATGTTAACAATAGGGAAAACTAGGTGGGTTATATGGGAACTATCCATACTATTTTCACAAGTTTTCTGTAAATATAAATTATTTTAGCATAAAAAAATTTATTTAAAAAATATAAGCCAGTAATTAAAAATCTGCCATAACATAATAAAATCAAAGGAATTGATAATTCAGGAAATGGTGCTGTGTAATTGTCTATCTGTATGAAGAAAAAGCAGATGAAACAAGAAACCTACCTAACCCTACACACTAAAAGAAAATCTGATGAATTAGAGACCTAAATATGGAAAAGCTGAAGCTATAAAAACTTCTTAAAAAATAAAAGAGTCTTTATGACAAATGATCTTATCAAATTGTGGTCCCTGGACCAGCAGGAACAACATTCTCAGGGAATTTGTTAGAAGTGCAAATTTTAGGGCCCCATCCAGAGAAACTCCAGAGGTAACATCCACCTATCCTTGTTTTAAAAGCCCTCCAAGTGGGTGTTAGGTATGTAAGCGTGAGGACCACTGGGAGAGAGTAACACTTCATAAACAACATAGGGAAGACAAGCTAGAAAATGAAAGGTTGATAAAATGTCTGTACTAATATTTAAAACATGAAATATTCAACAAACCATTGTCTTAGAAAAGAAAACTGACCTCAGAGTAGCATATAAAATATTCAGATAGATAAATATAGAGTAGTTGTCTTCAACTGGGGGTGATTTTGTCCTCTGGGGAATTTTGTAAATGTCTGATGACATTAGGTCATCAAAATTAATAATTATAATGCAGGAGGGCAGTCATTTAATTGATACAGGACAGAGATGCTGCTAAACATTCCTACAACGCACAGATAGCCCCACAAAACAAAGAATTATCTGGCTCAAAATGCAAATAGTGCTGAGTTTGAGAAACTTTGGTACTACAGATAATTTCTTTAAATCATTAAGAAGATGATAACTGGCACATAGTTTGGGCAATTCACAAAGGAAAAACCAAAAATGACTAATATATGTATTGGGTTGGCCAAAAGTTTCCTTCGGTTTTTAAGTAAAAATAAAACACATATTTTTCATTTTCAGTAAGAACATTATTGAACAACGTATTAACTGTTTTGTTCCACTACCTCCTGCCATTTTTCAGGCAACTTCATAATTCTGTCTTCCCAAAATTTTATGAGTTTTTTTTTGTTTTTTTTTTTGCGGTACGCAGGCCTCTCACTGTTGTGGTCTCTCCCGTTGCGGAGCACAGGCTCCGGACGCACAGGCTCAGCGGCCATGGCTCACGGGCCCAGCCGCTCCGTGGCATGTGGGATCTTCCCGGACCAGGGCACGAACCCGTGTCCCCTGCATCGGCAGGCAGACTCTCAACCACTGCGCCACCAGGGAAGCCCCCCAGATTTTTTTTTTTTTTTTTTTTTTTTATGGTACGCGGGCCTCCCACTGCTGTGGCCCCTCCCGTTGCAGAGCACAGGCTCCGGACGCGCAGGCTCAGCGGCCATGGCTCACGGGCCCAGCCGCTCCGCGGCATGTGGGACCCTCCCAGACCGGGGCACGAACCCGTGTGCCCCGCATCGGCAGGCGGACTCTCAACCACCGCACCACCAGGGAAGCCCCCCCCAAGATTTTTATCTTTATGAGAAAAGAACCGTTCTAGGTGCCTTTTACAGTCTTCCAGGGAATTGGAATTTTTTCCATTAAGAGAATTTGGTAAAGACCGAAATAAATGGAAATCTGAAGCTGCAGTGTCTGGTGAATATGGTGGATGAGTCAAACTTTCCAGCCAAGCTGTAACAGTTTTTGCCTGGTCATCAAAGAAACATGCGGTCTTGTGTTATCCTGATGGAAGATTATGTGTTTTCTGTTGACTAATTCCAGACGCTTTTCATCAAGTGCTGCTTTCAGTTGGTCTAACTGGGAGCAGTACTTGTTAGAATTAATCATTTGGTTTTCCGGAAGGAGCTCATAATAGAGGACTCCTTTCCAGTCCTACCATACACACATCACCTTCTTTGGATGAAGACTGGCCTTTGGTGTGGTTGGTGGTGGTTCATTGCTCTTGCCCCGTGATCTCCTCCATTCCGCATTATTGTACAGTATTCACTTTTCCAATTTGTTTTAAAAACAGAACGTTTTCATTCCGTTTCAGTAGAGAACTGCACTAGGAGATATGGTCAAGAAAGTTTTCTTCCCTTAACTTACGTGGAACCCAAACACCAAAGCAACTAACATAACCAAGCTGGTACAAACGATTTTCAATTCTTGATTTGGATATTTTGAGTATGTCAGCTATCTCCCGCGTGGTATAACGCTGATTGTTCTCGGTTAATGTCTCGATTTGATCGCTATCAACTTCAATGGTCTACCAGACTATGGAGCTTCATTTAGCGAGAAATCTCTAGCACGAAACTTTGCAAACGACTTTTGACATGTTCGATCAGTCACAGCACATTTTCCATACACTGCACAAATCTTTTTTTGCGTTTCACTTGTGTTTTTACCTTTCTTGAAATAATAAAGCATAATATGTTGAAAATGTTGCTTTTTTTCTTCCATCTTCAGTATTAAAACGGCTACACAAAAATTCACCAATTTGGTAGGTTTTTTTTAAAAAAATGCATGCTGATATGACAGCTGTCACAATACAGTCTAACAAAAGTGTTTCAAATGAAGCTAAAGACGACAAGTGCTACTAGAGCCAGCTTACGGAAAAAACAACAAACAAACTTTTTGGCCAACCCAATATAAAAAGAGGCTCAAACAAACTAGTAGGTAGGTAAATACAAATCATCACAGCCCTCATTTTGGCAAAAACAAACAAACGGAACACCAACACTGAGTCTTATAACATTATGTGTATTAGTTGCCTATTGCTGTTGTAACAGATTATCAAAAGTTTAGTGGTTTCAAACAACACAAGTGTATTATTCTACAGTTTGGGAGGTTAGTTGCTCAAGATCCATCTCACTGGGTGAAAGTAAGGGTACTGGCATGGCTGGTTCCTTCTGAAGGCTTCAGAGGAGAATCTACTTCTTTGCTTTTTCAGCTTCTAGATGTGGCCTACATTCCTTGGCTAGTGGCCCCTTCCTCCATCTTCAAAGTCAGCAGTGTACAATCTTCAAATCTCTGACTCTCTGACCTCTTCCATCCTCACATCCCTTTCTCTGACTCTCCTGACTTCTGATTATAATGACTCCTGTTATGACATTGGGCCCACGCGGATAATGCAAAAGTTGATAATCTCTCCATCTCAGACCTACATCTGCAAAGGTAATGTTTCAGGGACTTGGATGTGGACATCTCTGGAAGCCCATTATTCAGCTTACTAACTATATCACGTAATGAGGAAACTGTGGGGAAATGGTAACACTTTTACTTTGGAAATGTAAACTAGCACCACTACTATGGCAGGCAATTGGGCATATTTAGTGATGTTAAAGAACATCTTTCAACTTATCAGTAAACTTTCTTATGGCTACGTCTAAAGAATTCTCATACATAAACACACAAAGAAATGTGCCCCAGAAGACAAATATAAGAACATTCATTGTAGCAGGGATTATAATAGTACAAAAGTGAGAAATAACTCCAGTTGTCTCTTAGTTGTAAGGTTAATTCAAATTGAGATTGTAAGTGAACTAGATGTTTTTGTATCAACATGCATAAATCTCTCAGCTTAAAGCTGAGGGGGACAAAGGAAGCTATAATAGGATGAACGTATTAGAATATGATTTACGTAAATTGTTAACCCTATGGATTTACACATACATAGTAGAGATACAAAACCATGCCTGAACATGTATTATACTAACTTCAGGGTGATGGTCAAATCTGAGGAGGGAAAGATGAGGAAGGGATAAGAGAGAAGTGTGGCTTTAGGTATTTCTTTTTTCTTTTTTTTTTTTTTTTTTTTTGCGGTACATGGGCCTCTTCTCACTGCTACGGCCTCTCCTGTTGCGGAGCACAGGCTCTGGACGCGCAGGCTCAGTGGCCATGGCTCACGGTCCTAGCCGCTCCGCAGCATGTGGGACCTTCCCAGACCGGGGCACGAACCCGTGTCCCCTGCATCGGCAGGCAGACTCTCAACCACTGCGCCACCAGGGAAGCCCTAGGTATTTCTTTAACTGTTTATTTAGATATTTGTTTAAGAATTTTTTAAAAATAAAAAGATAGAGAAATCTGAACCCAATATGGCAAAATGTTAATGTCTTTTTAATTTCAGTAGTGAGTATTATAGATGTATGATAATATTTCAAAATAGATGTTTTTAACTCTCAGACATCCTGGACCCAAATAAATTACTTTTCCTAAGCTAATATCTTCTAGAGAGTTCTGATCACTAAGACATTACCAGCATTTTTGTTTTTTATATTTTTGTCCTGAAAATCCATTTATTGTGAATTTGATTCATGAGAATCACTTCTTTAGAGCCTCATCATCCTTAAAGTAGGATCTAACCTAATTTCTGCTATAAGATGGCTAATTTCTCAGCCTAGTCTATTTGCTTTGCTTTTTTTCTACCGACCAGTCCAGTAGCCATTAGGATACCTCTGATCCAGCTTTAACTTTTTGTGATTTCATGTAAATCACTTGTCATTCTTCACTGATAAAATGATGGTAGTAGACTCAAGGATCTTCAAGTTTTAAAATTTGAGTCCTCTTTTATTTTCTTTGACATTTTAATATATAAAGCAATCTTGCTAACTACGTTGTTATCCTCTAGTATTATCTAGTAGGCTTGAAAGAATTGCTTTGGAGAATACCAACCTCTTAACTGGTTTTTAAAGGACCATTCAAGTAAATAAAGACACTTACAGACTTGCAACAGCACTGACAGTACTAAACTGCCGTCAGAGTGCTACTGATAGGGGGCTTGAAGATCTGATTTTAAGTAAGGAGGTGAAAGACAGTGCCCTAGTCTTCTTTCCAACACTTCAGTATTTCAATGTTAAAAGGTATGGTTATGGCTTGCTCTCTTAGTCTATTAATCAAAATATTAGAATAGCTGGTATCATAGCAACGTGGCACATATGACCTCTTCCCATCCTTTCCTGTGTTACCGCGTTAGCTTGCCGTCATTCCCTGTATTACATGAATTAACTCCTTTTCAGCCTGGTGCATTAAATAATGAGTGCTCTAGAGTACATTATAGCTCACAGAGTTTCCATCTTTCTTAGGAACATGCATAGATTGTATGTAAGCAAGGTGGTGGCTTTAACAGATGAGAATATCCTGCCAAAGACAGAGAACAAAAAGTCTCAACCATATTCTCAAAGAGTTTACATTGCTTATTTTAATTTATGCTCAAAATAACTTTATAAAGTTATAAATTATTATGCTCATTTTACTGATGAGAAAATTGAGACTTATGATGAGAGACTAGGTATTTTGCCCAAGGCTGAATAATAGGAAGAGCCAAGATTTAAACTCTAAATTCACATTTTCTTCTGTTTGATTGTAATACAATATATTGTATATATTGTATACAATGTATACAATGACATAAAATATAATAGCAAGGGGCTTCCCTGGTGGTGCAGTGGTTAAGAATCCGCCTGTCAACGCAGGGGACATGGGTTTGAGCCCTGGGGTCTGGGAAGATCCCACATACCAAGGAGCAACTAAGCCCATGTGCCACAACTACTGAGCCTGTGCTCTAGAGCCCGCACTCTAGAGCCCGCGAGCCACAACTACTGAGCCCCTGAGCCACAACTACTGAAGCCCGTGCACCTAGAGCCCGTGCTCTGCAAAAAGAGAAGCCACTGCAATGAGAAGCCCACGCACTGCAACAAAGAGCAGTCCCCACTCGCTGCACCTAGAGAAAGCCCACGTGCAGCAACAAAGACCCAACACAGCCAAAAATAAATAAAATAAAAATAAATTTAAAAACATATATATATATATATAAAATAGCAAGCAAAATCTTGACAAGTTAAAGAAATTACAAACTGGAGAGGTACTGAAGTCAGTTATTATTTTCTGAAAGCAAATTACCTATTTGGAGCTTCTTCAGAGATGTTGAGAGAAAAGTATCCTGCTAACTAAGATGTGTCTACTTGGAGTCAGCAGCTTTAATTAATTTATTAAAAATGTACTGACAGTACCACTCTACTGCATGTTTGGTACTATAAGAGAATTATTCAGACACTTTTAGAAAATTATTTTGCATGCTGTTTAGCTATTTGCATGGAGATTACAGCTGTCCCTGCTAAACTGCTGTTTTGCTTTGCTTTCTACAGTTTGTTACCTGTGGTCAACTGTGGTCTGAAAATATTAAATGAAAAATTCCAGAAATAAATAATTCATAAGTTTTAAATTGCTCACCATTCTGAGCAGCATGATTAAATCTTGTGCCATCCGCCTCCCTCCCGCCAGGGATCCCCAACCATCTACATTGTCTGCATCTGACACCCAACCATCAACATCATCATGGCTCCATGAGCCAGGATCACCCAAAGCAGATGATCCTTCTTCTGACTTCCCGTCAGGAGGTCAGTAGTAGCCCAACACTGTCATTCACCTCATTTCATCTCATCACATGGGTGCTTTATCATCTCACATCATCACAAGAAGGTTGAGTATAGTACAACAAGATATTTTGAAAGAGAGAGACCACATTCATGTAACTTTCATTATACATATTGTTATACTTGTTCTATTTTATTGTTAGTTATTATTGCTCATCCCTTACCATGCTTAATTTATAAATTAAACTTTATCATAGGTAGGTATGTATAGTAAAAAACATAGTATATGCAGCCTTTGGTAGTACATGTGGTTTCAGGCATCCCCTGGGTGTCTTGAAACACAGCCCCACAGATAAGGGGGGAGACTACTGCATTCACTCACATTTGAGGAGGTCAGTTGCAGTTTAAGTAAGAAACAAAGTCAAAATCAGGATTGATGAGAGAGAGCACAGAGAGAGGAGAAAAGGCAAAATTCAGGCAATCAGAGCACGATGAATCTTGTTTATAGTTTTTTGTATTTTGGGGTTTTTTTTTTTGGATAAACTGATTAGCTGGCAGCCGGCAGAGAGGGAAGTCTGGACACTCTGTCCTTGAGCAGGTTGATTAGTGGAATCAACAAAAAGCAATTTTAGTTGTTTATAGACTCTCCTTGTGAAATTTTAGCTGACAAGCACGCGAGGGCAGTCTGCCTCTGAGTGACGTCACCTGGAGTCTCCATTGGCGTCTCCACCTTGGTTAGGGCTGATCTGTGCCATTCCCTTTCTGAGTGAATCTCAATACTGTCCTGTCCTCTATCCACTCCGTGATGGGGAGGTCTGAGATGAGGTTCCTGGATGCTTTTCCACTTAGGGAAACGTGAGGTTAGTGTTAAAAGGCTGATAGGATGGGAGGAATGGGGTGGTAGGATAGGTATTCATTTTAGAGATGTGAGGAATATGACAAGTCAATGGAAGGCTGCATGCACAAGTGAGAGGGAACACCAGCAGCTTGGTACTCTGGAGTATTGGAAAGGCAGAGCTGAAGCTGCGAATGTCACAGGGGTCAAGTTGGGGAAGACCCTGAAGGCCTCACCAACTTGTTAAGATTGTGTCCTGGGGGCAACGTGTGGGCATCAGAGATCTTTAAGCAGGGGTCCGGCATAAGTAGGTTGGCCTATCAGGATGTCTTCTCTGGCTGCAGGGAGGGCTGGAGTCTGGAACCAGAGGCCAGAGGCAAGCCGTTGCAGGAGCTCCAGAGGGAGGTGTTTTTGTCTGCATTAGGGACTGCCTGGTGATATCTCATATTTCTTTCAACTTTAAATATAAACACTTTCAGGTAATTTAAAAAATAATAACCTCAAACTTCAGAAATCAAAGTCTTGTGAGAACTGAGGCTGAATTATTCTCAAATGCCTAATATTGTAAACATTTACTCAAATATCTCAACTTTGTTTACATTTTTAACTTGGTATTTGGAAATTCAATTTGATGTTTTAAAGGCAATTATTCCTAAGCCCCTCAAAATTAGCGATGATTTTTCATTTAGAGGATCCTAAGGGGCATCTTAAATAAGTGTTTGAAAGTCCTCTGTTTGATACCAAAAGCTGTGTTTGCAAAGGTACAAGAAATCCTAGGGTCTCTTTTGCTGCATTCTCCATCCAGAGACTGTGTCTGGTATGAAGTAGAGTTAGAAGGTGTCATAATGCACTTTTAGTACAAAATTCTCTTTTATATGAATTGCTGCAACATCTTTTAACTGGACTTCCTATCAGAAGTCCTGCCCCACCTCCATCCAACAGTTTCTTTGGCTTGGACAGTCTGATTTTCTACTTGAAATACTTCAAAATCTTCCCATGGTGGTGCAGTGGTTAAGAATCCACCTGCCAATGCAGGGGACACAGGTTCAAGCCCTGGTCCAGGAAGATCCCACATGCCGCAGAGCAACCAAGCCCGTGGGCCACAACTACTGAAGCCTGCACTCCGAGACCTCGTGCTCCGCAACAACAGAAGCCACCGCAATGAGAAGCCCGCGCACCGCAACAAAGAGTAGCCCCCGCTCGCCGCAACTAGAGAAAACCCGCGCACAGCAACAAAGACCCAACACAGCCCAAAATAAATAAATAAATAAATAAATAAATAAATAAATTTATTAAAAAGAAAATCTTCCCGTGGTCTTAAGGGGAAAGTCTAAACTCCTTAATATTGCCCACATTGTTTTTAATGACATCAGTTCAATGTACTTCTCTTTCTACATCCCTTGCCTTAAAAGACAGTTATATTTTATTTTTCTAGCCATACTTACCTTATCTCCTAACATCTTACCAAATACTGCATGATATTTTGTCTCTAGGTTTTTGCAAATGCTCCTCCCTCAACCTTGAAAGTAAAACCTAAAAACTATTTCCTCTCTCCTCTCTATGTTCAACCTCACAATCAACCATACACAGAAAACTCTTTATCTGGTAGCTCTTCTTACTACTATTTAGCAAAAGCCCAAAGAAGCAGGCTGTAACCTTGAATGATGACATAATGGGAAGACTAGATGTGTTTTGTTCGGGGAAAAGCCAAAGATATCTGACTGTAGAAATATATCACTGGGGAAACAAAAAAAATTCCTCTGGAATACCATTCATGTGAAACATTCAGAGTACTCTTGCCAAGACACTATGTACACACTGATGAGAGCTGATGAGATCCCAAATCAGCCAAGCTGGCAGGTGTGACAGGCAATCATCCCCTCAGCCTCCCGTGACCAGGTCCTACAGTTCATTTTGGGGGATGCAAATGAAGTTATGGCTGCCATTAATACCGAGAACAGGATCAACAGACTAGGAAAATGAGAACTTGAGATGCCAATGCATCCTAAATGCAATCTCATTCCCTATAACCTGTGCCCCTACAGCCTGGTTCTTGTATTGATAGACAGTACCTATTTAGTTAGCCTCACCTTCTTTATTAATTAATGGGATTAATAACACTTCCCAGATTTGGATACTGTGAGGATTAACTTAGGTATTAACATAACATTTGCACAGTCCTTGGCCTAAATTATCACAAAATTTTATCGATCTCTCTTACTACTGCATATGTACAGGATTTCATATTTTCCCAGCATCTAAGGCAAGTACGAAATGCATGAGTATTAGAAGCATGAGGATCCCCTTTCTCTGATTCTTTGCTTACTGTCCTTTGACACATGTATCAGAAGGTAAGTGGTATCTCATGTATGAAAACTTTTCTGATCTTCCTGGTGTCATTTACCGTTTTCTCTTTTGTGTGCTCATGTAACTCCATACATAATTATGTCAGTCTCCACCTACTATAATGTAAGGCAATTTAAGGCAGGGTCTATGTCTTATTTTGTTTCTTTATTTCCATCATATATCATAGTACTTTTTTTTTTTTTGCAGACAATGTTCTGTGTGTCCTGAATAAATGAATGATGAATGAATGAATTAGTGAGTCAACAATTAGCTAACAATGCATCTAGGGAAAGAACATGTGTATTCCTAAACAGAAGAGCATTTTACATGTTACCATTAGGGTGGCAGCTGTCCACAGCAGGGTGTTGAGGAGTCTCTCTAATGACCTTTCTGATTCTGTGCCCACAGCCCTAAAACTCCCACAGTCAGGACCACAGACTACATCTCATCATTCACAGGCTTTGCCCCTCCCGAACTCATGCCAATCATGTTTCCAGAAAACTGAAGGAGAAAGGTTAAAGAGTCATAGAGTAACAGAGCATCAAATGGCATTTTCCTTGCCCTGGCCAGTTTTGAAGCTGACTTTTAGCTAAGGCATTAGGGGCCTCAACCTAGCATTTGTGACCAAGTTCTCACCATATACCTCAGTGTAGTGGATACTGTGACAGACCTTCCAGATCTCCCTGCATGAGTAAAGGACTTATTCTCTCAGCTCCTAGGAGCACTGCCAGCAGACAGTACCTCAATTACATAGAGCAGCCTTTTCCAAAGTCACATCCCCTTCCCAGGGCCGCTTATATTATATACTATTACCGGCTGAGGCAAGGACATAATGGCTTGGACACTTCATCCCATCATGGGACACTTATGAAGGATCATCCCAAACTCAGATCTTCTTCAACAACAGTTGGAGCCTTTGTTGACACTGCATCACAGCCCAAGTTCTCTCTTTGCCCAATACCTTTCCTCTCATAGGCCACATGGATTCTGATGTCTAGGATGAGGCTGGGGAAATGGTACTACATAAAAATAAAGATGTCTCCCTAAGAAATTAGCCATCTGCAGGAATCTTCACAGAAACAGCCTTTATTACATGATGACTTTCAGACTGACACTGTTAAGGAAACAGGAAACAACCCTCTAAGCTGTTATGATCACAAAACAAGCTATAATTTTGGAAACTGACACATGCAAAGGTGTTATATGTTAGCAACTACAATCAGGAAACTGCTGGTCAGAATGGAATGACATCAAAGAGGAGTCTGGTGGAAGAAAAGCTCTTTAGACAGGATTTGGTTCCTGCAGAAAATTGCATGGCTGCCAGAACACTGATAATGAGACAGAAAAAGCTCATTATCAATGTTTAACTCAGTTTTTGAATGCTAGTTTCTGTCCCCTGGTCTTCTTTGCAGTCAAACCCTGAAGAAAAAGTACCCTGTTCAGATCACCAGTCTCACCTTCCAGGGCAGGTAAATATGAGATATTATGAATACATGGTAACTTTATGAAGTTAAAGACGACTTCAGAATACAAATTTTATGTAACAAGTAAATTTTCTCTTTGGACATCATAAAAAAAGTGTGGTCTCCATGCTGTATCTGAAGCACTGAGAAAGCACTGGGTTCATACTAGAAACTTAATAATTACACTGGCATTAGAATTCCTTCCAAAATCTATGCTGTCTATAAGAAACCCACTTTAAACATAATGGTTTAAGTAGATTGAACGTAAAAGGATTGAAAAAGATATACCATACATACACTAATAACAAATAAGCTGGAATAGCTATATTAATATCAAAGGCAACTTTAGAGCTTAGAAAATTGACAGAAATAAAGAGGTACATTACATAATGTCAAGAGTCAATTCACCAGAAAGACATAACGTTTCCAAATGTGTATGCCCTTTATAAGAGTGCAGAAGCTGATAGAACTGAAAGGCAAAATGCACAGATTAGATCCACAATTTAAGTTGGAGTCTTCCATCCTATTTTCTAAACAATCAATAGAGCAAGTAGAGAGAAAAATCAGCAAGAGGTAAAAAGCACATACTTAACAAACCTGGATTTAATTGAAATTTATGCAACTCTCTACCCAACAAGAGCAGACTACACAGTCTTTCTCAGTTCAAATGGAACACTTACCAAGAGTTATCCTGCGCCACAAAACAAATCTTAAAAATTTTTGAAGAATTTAAATCTTATAAATTTTGTTCTCTAACTTTACTGGAACTAATGAAGAAATAAATGACAGAAAGTTAACTGAAAAAAATAACTGAATTTTTGGAAAGTAAACAGCACACTTCTAAATAATCCAGGGACCAAAGAGGAAATCTCAAGGAAAATCAGAAAATATTTTGACAAAACAAAAATGAAAATTAAAAATAGCAAAATTTGTGAAAGGCAGCTAAAGCAGTGCTTTAGCAGAAAATTTATAGCATTAAAAGTTAATGTTTAGTTTGCCAGGGCTACCGTAACGAAGTAGCAGAAACTGAGCAGCTTAAACAAGAGAAATCCATTGTCTCACAGTGTTGAGGGCTTTCAATCTAGACACATGAAATCAGGTGTTGCCAAGGTTGGTTCCTTCTGAGGGCTGTAAGGGAGGGATCTGCTCCAGGCTTCCCTTATTGTCTAGTAGGCGGTTGTCTTTGCATTCATATGATGTTCTCCCTGTATGCATGTGTGTATCCAAATTTCCCCTTTTCATAAGGACAACATCATACTGGATTAGGGATGCATCCTACTCAGAATGAGTTCATCCTACCTCAACTAATTACACCTGCAAAGACTTTATTTGCAGATAAGGTCACATTCCGGGTACTGGGGCTTAGAACTTTAATATATGAATTTGGGGGGAACGTAACTCAACTCATGACAGCTTGTATTAAAAAAGAAGATTTCAAATCAGCAACCTGAACTTCTACCTTAAGAAACTAGAAAAAGAAAAACAAAAGGGGAAGGAAGACAATCATATAGATAAGGGCAGAAGTCAATTAAATTAAAAACAGAATAACAATAGAGAAAAACAATGAAACCAAAATCTTATTTTTGAAAAGATCAGTAAAATTGATATACCTCTAGCCAGACTCACAAAGCAGAAAAAGAGAATACGCAAATTATCATTATCAGGAATGAGAAGGGATATCACTAGAGACCTCACATACATTAAAAGGATAGTAAGAAAATATTACAAATAATTCTAAGCACATAAATTCGACAATTTAAATGAAATGGAGTAATTCCTTTAAAGTCATGAACTACCCAAACTCATCAAGAATAAATAGATAACCTGAATAGAAGTGTTATCTACTGGAGAAATTGAATTCATTAAAAAAAAAAAATTCCATAAAAGGAAAACTCCAGGCTCAGGTGGCTTCATTGGCAGAGAAGAAAAGGCAAAGTCTACGAGATTGGTAAGGAGGGTCCCCTAGGGTAGGAGACCCCCTTTATTAACTGGTCCCCCCACCCATGGTTACTCAGTCAGAATCTGTCCCACTGGAGTTGCAGGAGAGGCCTGAAATGCTGATCCTTGGTGGGTCAAAGGGGAGGATCTGCTTACCCAGAGAACCAAGCCTCCCTTTCTAGACCACTCTCTATACTGGAATTCCTCTCCCAAGTGATCCTGAACAAGTTTACTTCCAAGGCCTCCATGGGTCTCTTTCCAATTGTACCTCTATGCTCAAGAATTGTTGTCAGAAAGTGTAGATTGAACTTGGACAGCTTCAGAAGATTCCTAGAAGATTCCACACAGTGTGCGGGAGAACTCTGCAGGGCAAAGGGAGGAGCGGGTGACAGGAAGGCAAGGTGGGCTCCAGTTGGGAGCCAGAGGCTGGGGGCTGGCTCCTCTCCCTGCACTGCCATGTTCTAGTGGGGAGTTTCAAGGAGTTTGAGAATTCTGAATTTGATCCTGAATATCATAAAGGTATATTTTTTGGGTAGGAAGATAAAGTGCACTTATTCAGGCATTTGTTAACTTGATGTCTAACCATTTAATACCTAGACATATAGTGAATAGAACCTATTTGTACTCTTATTCTGAGCCCCTCAATGTAAGCACTGGGTGGAATGGGGGGACTTTGTTTATATTTGTTTATATTCTGAGCACCTAGAACAATGACTGGCACAGAGTGGGCAGTCAATAACAATTTTGTATTAATGAATGTGTAGATGAATGAATGAGTTTAGTCCTCACAACATCCCTGGAAAGATCTAGATAAGAAGTAAGTGGTAATGCTAAGTCCTTGACATAATAATTTTTCTTGAGTAGAAAAATCCTTTAGGAGATTGGACATAAGCAAATACTGTTATCTGTTCTGATGACCTGAGAGCACATCTCTGATGAGTGTCGTGATCGCCAGTGGGCTGTCATATCCTGCGTTTCAAGAACACTCATCTTACTCATCTCATTGGAACTCATAAAATCTCTGCTGTGGGTCCCAACCATGAGATGATACGGCAGTGACTCAGACGACTTCCCTGTCCTCCAAGACTTTACTCATGATCTGTCATGTTTGTCAAGGAGAGTTTGTTTCTCAAAAGAAACTTTGGTTCAATAATGATATCTGAACTTTTAAGAATCTCAGCTTTGAAATAACTGATGGTACTGAGAACACAGTGTGAGAAATTGTAGTAGTAGAACATGTTTGCCCCATACAGATAAAAATACTCTATTTACCATTTGAATTTAATTGAAACAGCATATTAAAAAATTTCCAAGATAGTTAATTTCCTGTAACACAAAGTCATGGCTATTACTCAATTTCAAGATGAATTATTTTCAGCCATTCTTTACATCAGGGGAAAAATACAGCAAACAAGCAATTTAATTATTTAAAAGAACATTGGAGCAATTAAACTTTTCCTACAAATACCACATGAGTAAAACAGAAGGACAGAAAGTAATCTATTAACTGTTCGCCATTCAAATGGCTCACTGAGTCTCCAGCAATCATATGCCATAAATAGGATGTTTACATCACATGCAAATTTAGTGCCTAGAAAAGCATCCATAGTAAACCTTCACACAGCTCACTGGCCTAGGGTCTTTAAGGATTAAGCCACAAGGGAGCAATTACTTCACCAATACCTCTTTTATCTTCTCTGCAAATCCCTCCTTAGTTCTGTTAATTCTATTATTAAATAAACAGCAATACCCACAATTTCTTTTAAAATGCAACTAACCTCTAAATAGAGAAGACAAAATATGTTTCTAAATATCAATCAATAAATATATTTGATTGTTTTCATTGCTTTTGAGTTGACAGTCTGTCTCTAAAATAAGACAAGCAGACACATGATATTGAATCCTGGCATAAATATTTAACACCTATATTTACTCCAATGTACACCACACAGAGCTATAGAATTGTTATTATTGATTATTTAACTGGCTAAAGACTTTTGCCTCAGTTAGGCACTTTTATAAAGGAAAACTGCAAAATCTATTTGGATTTCAAATCCATTACTGTAACCATTCTACCATCAACACTGAAATATGTAGACCACAATGTACAAAGTGTTAAGTATACTGGTAAACTAGTCTGCTTAGACTAAAGGTGACTGGAGAAAAAGAAAGAAAAATCTTTTAAAATTGACTTTCAATATTTAACTGTGATCAGTAGCATAATTAATGAATGAATTAATAATTTTCATAATGTAATTATTATGCAGAGTTCGGTCTTTAGCTCACTGTGTGCCTCCTGTATGTGTTGTTATCGCCATAGTATTTATCCTTAAAAGACGAGACACATCTTTAATTTTTTTCTCCTAATGTTAATCTCTTCCTTATGTTCTGCTTCCTTAACTTATCTTTAAGTCTGCCTACTGTATTTTAAGTTTATGCTTAAAAAATTATCATTTTTCTCCCTGATATTTCTTTCTTTCCCTCCATAGTCTTTCTTTTATTACATCTACTTGGAAAATAACATAAGCAATATTTTTCCTTTTTATCAGCTGGGGATATTAATTAATTCTTTGTTTTTTCCTGCTCATAGCATTGTCTCTTTTTCTTCTACATTCTTTCCCCTGGTTTTTGAATGTTATCTCTGTCCATATTAAAGGTTTTCCCAAATGCTTGGTCATCCTTGGTTCTTAGCAACATACATTAAACTGTTTGGAAACTTACCATGTGCTTTCTGGGGGATGATGGTGATGGTGGAGCAGTAGCACTTGTCAATGATGCACTTCATTATAAATTGATCAGGCAGTGGCCGGGCCACTGATTTGTGGGACCACCAAAGGTCAACGGCGAGAGGTCTTGGAGATTTTTTATCTTGAGCAGGCTAGTTTCCCTAGAGAGGAATACCACTATGTTATATAAAGCTGACTTCCAGGTTTGGGAGTTGAACAGGGATGGGAAGCTGGGGGCTCACTTTTTAGCAGGCAAATTGTTACTTAATCTCTTGTTTTCGGTACTAGAATTCCACTCCTAACCTTCTTTGTGTCTCAGGGTCTGAAGGCTCAGCCTTTCTAAACTTAAGATCTTGAGAGAGTAAACATCCAGGCTTCTTCCAGGGAGGGGGAAAGGCAAGTCACTTGGCTTGGTAGGAAAGATGGAGAGATCCACATTTCCCACTGCTCCTTAAGCAAACCTTCAACTAAGTTTACTGTGTTCCACTCCCGTGTGGCTTCCCCGACTAGAGAAGTACCCGATGCACCAAATCTATGTCCACCTGGGGGTAAAGTTTGGCTGTGGCAGGAGTCCGCTTACTTCTTTCGGTTTTCATAACCCAGCCACCACCTCCACCTCCACCTCCACCACCACTAGCTCAAGCATACTTAGCCTTCTCTGTTCTGTCAATTAAGATACTTCTTAGTTATCCTCCATTCTCTCTGTCTCTCTCCCCTTCCCTTTATTTTGTGTATTTCCATTACTTCGATGGGATATAAAAATCATCAAAAATAATGATAGCAATACTGGTCATGTGCCACTTTCTAAAAATCTTCCACGGCAGGGAGTGGCCGGGAGTCAGGAAAAACCGAAACAAAGAAGGTGTCATAGTCTGTTCAGGCTGCTGTAACAAAGTAGCATAGACCAGGTGGCTTATAAACAACTGAAATTTCTCACAGTTCTGGAGGCAGAAGCCCAAGATCAGGGTATCAGCATGGTCAGGTTCTGGTGAAGGCCCTTTTCTGGTTGCCAATTTCTTGTTGTATCCTCACCTGGTAGAAGGGTCTAGGGAGCACTGTGGGGTCGTTTTTGTAAAGACACTAACACCATTCAGAAGAGCTCCACCCTCATGACCTAAGCACCTCCCAAAGGCCCTGCCTCCTAATTCCATCATTTGGCCTTTGGAATGTTAACGTATGAAATTTGGGGATACACAAATATTCAGACCAAAGCAGAAGGGTAGTGGATTTTATGGTCTGATGGTATGCACGTTGAAAGATATTCTCCTGTGGGTGTTGGGGAAAAGTAAAGAGAGATAATTCAGCAATAAGCATTGAGGATGGCACTGAACCTTCCCCCAGACCCTGTGGTACTTGGGTTATGAGAGAGAAGGGCAGGCACCATTCAAAGGGGTCCCAAGAAGCAATCTCCTTGGAGCAGGTCAGGTGCCAGTGAGTCTAAGAGGTGAAGGAAATCTAAAAGAAGAGGTTGAGGAAATAAGGAATTTTGTTGATGTCAGATGGAGTATTCCAGAAAGCATGATAGAAAGGTTTGGGAGCTTGGTAAAGAGTGGCAATTTGTTAGGTTATGGATGTACAGAGCCCTATGAGGAAATGCTGCAGTGTTAATGGATGACCTGGGTGGCTGAGATAGTGATGGGTGTTTAAGAATGAGAGGATTTGTCCTGGTGGCTGAGGGAAAGGTAAGTAATTAGTCCTAACTACAGCATCCTTCTCAGGTCTGGTCTCTTATGCTGTTGCAATTGGTGGGACAGGTGGTGTGGCTACAAGGACTAAGCCAAGAGCAGCAGGGCCCTGGCAGGGGTGGGGGAGGGCCTTATGCTCAGGTGCACATTGGGCTCCAGGGGCCTCCTTTTTAGACTGAAGTAAGTGGCGTGGTTTCCCCAACCTCAGCACAAACTCTGAGGCCTTCATCCACTCAGCTGAGACCTGGATCTGCCATGGATGATATGCATAACCCCAGAGAGTAGGGCTGGGCCTCATTTCCCTCACCTACAAAAGAAGGACATTGGCCTACTTCAGTGCTTCTCAAACTTTTCCACCATACATCTTCTGGAGAAGCCTGTGCAGGTGGCCTGAATAAACTTAGCACTGATCACATTTTAGATATTCAATGTGAAGTTTAAATGGGAAATAATATTAGCCCATGCGGTATGATCATTTCTCGGCATTTTAATTGGGTGTTATGTTTTCTGCTGTAGAGAGCCATTAGGGCCAATGTAGAGTTCTGTGTGCTGTATTTTCCCTCTTCTGTTTCAGGGAAGTTGCCAGATCCTTAATTTTCCTAACTCATCGTTTTTTTTTTTCAGAGTACAAAAGAGACACTGATGAATGTTAACCATCCCACCTATCTGTGAAAGTCTAAAGTCCCGGAACAGTCTACCCTAGGCATGGGATTGGGTTAGATAAAGGGAAAGAGGCATGGGCCATGAGAGATGGAGTATTTTTCTCCAGTCTGGGAGTACAGGGTTTGGGGCCTGTGCATAGTACAGTCTTGGGGCCCCGTTCCGGGCTGCACATAGAAGAGTGTGTGGTGCACATCAATGTTTTACCCTGGGTCTGTGGGCTCCAGCATCAAGGAGATTCCCATGTCTGAGTTTAGCTCTGTGGCAGCATGTTTGATGGTTTCAAGAGCCCCCAGATCCTTTTACCAACTGAGTATCAGCAATGACTGATGGAACAAAGATAAGACAGACTTTATCCCATTTGGGGGACTTTGTAGAGGGCTCCACGAGTTTTTTCTAAATAAACTGAAGTTTAATAACATGTATATCTCCTTTTTACATGGGAGATACCCAGGAAAACTGAGTAACTCTCCCAGATTCTTGTATGATCCCAGAGGGATCAGATGTTGCTCAGATTCACTTTAGTGCCAGCCATCCAGGAACTGCTGAGTCACATTTAGCTGCAAGACCTTGGTAAACTGTCGTGGCCTCCTTTCCCTCATTGGAGAAGTAAGAAGGTAGGTCTACCTGATTTTCATGGTCACATCAAGCTTTAAAATGAAATATGATGCTTTTTTTTTTTAATCCTACTGTGGTCCTATCCTGAAGATTCTTTCTCAAGCCCTCTCCCTGCTGTCCCCTAAACCAAGGCCACACTCTGGATTAGCACCAGTAGTTTCACTAAGCCACTGCCCTCTAAGTGGGAGTGAAGCATTTTTCTTTGCCAGCTTATTTTCATGTTCCTGTGTACTAGAGTGCTAGAGAGTTCATTCCGAGCATTAAAATTAGGATTCATTGTGTGATTTCTTTGTTCTTCCTCCTAGCAAAGCCAACTTCAAAAGCACAACAAAAATAGTATGAAACATGATGTAAAGAACAACATTATTTAAGTCTATGGAGCTCAGCAGCATTTTTAAAGATCAGAAGAAAAACTAAGACTTTAACAAGATGCAAGAAATTAAAATTAGTAAGTTTTAGTAAACAGTAAATTAAAATATATTTTTTCTCAAGCAAAATAGCCTAATAGGAATTCATTTCTTGGTGCACTTCAAAATAAATAGTTGTCCAATCCTTAACAGTAAATGCATTTATACCTTTGAAGAGAGTAAAAGGAGAGAGCAGGTGACATGACCTTCATCCTTTCCCAGCTTCCTCTCTACTGCCTTTCCCTTGTAAACCAGAGATATAACAGTCACTGACCCAAAGCAATCAAATGAACTCTTCATGCATCCTTAAGCCAGTGGAAACTCCTGAAGATATGAATTTCCTCTATTCACACTAATATGTGGTGAAGCTGGGCCTCAAGGCCCCATGTTGACATCAACATCGTAAACATCATACTGTTACAAAAGGCTAAGCAATGGATAGTCAAGGTTACATAGAATAATGGTTAAGATTTTGGATTCAGGGACCTGGGTTCATGTTTCAGCTTTGTTACATATTAGAAGAAGTTTCTTAATGTCATGGTGCTTTCATGATTACAAAGATCTTGCTTGCCTCCAAACCACAAAGCTGAATCCAATTTATCTTGGCCAAGTTCTAAAGCTTTACACCAGTGCTTCAGTGTGTGAGGACCTTGCAAAACGCAGATCCTGGTGAGGTAGGTCTAGGGAGGGGCCTGTGTTCCTGCATTTCTGACAGGCCTCAGGTGACATAGTTGTTGCTGGTCCATGCACCACACTTTGACTAACAAGGCTTCCCACTATACCAGAAGTAGAATGTAACACACAACCATAGAAACTTTTCAAATGCATGTTAGAAAGAAAATGCTTTCCCAAACAATTTCAATGGAAGTATCCATTTACTCCTTGTAATTTGCAAAATAAATAATTCTATGCTAATTAAAAGTCTAAATATTATGGAGGTTTTAAGGCAGGAAAGATCATATCCCATCTGCTAGATAGCATAACAAAAGAGAGGCACTTTGCATATGCATGATAAGAAGATTTGGATAGGTAAAAATGGAGAAGCCATCACAGCAGCTGATAAAAAAAGAAAAATCAGGGCTTCCCTGGTGGCGAAGTGGTTAAGAATCTGCCTGCCAATGCAGGGGACACAGGTTTGAACCCTTGTCCGGGAAGATCCCACATGCCGCGGAGCAACTAAGCCCGTGCACCGCAACTACTGAGCCCGCGTGCTGCAACTACTGAAGCCTGCACACCTAGAGCCCGTGCTCCGCAACAAGAGAAGCCACAGCAACGAGAAGCCCACGCACTGCAACGAAGAGTAGCTCCCACTCACTGCAACTAGAGAAAGCCTGTGTGCTGCAACAAAGACCCAAAGCAGCCAAAAATAAATAAATAAATAAATATTTTTTTTTAAATCTTAAAAAAAAAAATAGCAAACATTTGTATGACACTTAACTGTTTGCCAAACACTGTTCTAAACCTTCTACACATATTAACTAATTTTACCCTCAAAATCACTCTCTGGGGACTTCCCTGGTGGCACAGTGGTTAGGACTCCACGTTCCAAGTGCAAGGGGCCTGTGTTTGATCCCTGCTCAGGGAACTAGATCTTGCATGCCTGCTGCAGCTAAAGTTCATATGCCACAACTGAGGAGACCACATGCCGCAACTAAGAAGCCCAAGTGCCACAACTGAGGAGCCAGCGAGCCACAACTAAGGAGCCCACGAGACGCAACTAAGGAGCCCACATGCTGCAACTAAGGAGCCGGTGAGTCACAACTAAGGAGCCCGCCTCCCCCAACCAGGGAGCCGGCCTGCTTCAACTAAGACCAAGTGCAACCAAATAAATAAATAAATATTTAAAAAAATCATTCTATGAGTGAAATACTTTTATTACCTAATTTTATGGATATTATTGACATAACTGGGGCACAGAGAGGTTAAGCGACTATACTTTGCCAAGTTCATATAATTAGTATATAAAGGAGCTGGGATTTGAATGTAAGCAGGCAGGCTTCAGAGTCTGTGTTCTCAAGTGCTCTGCTGTACTATTTCATCAGATGGAAAATATGGGATGCTCATGGGGAACAGATTAATCCACCTGGGAGAACATGAAGGGTGCATAAAATACAGAAAGAGGTGGGAAAGCGGCCACAGAGTAATCAGGATGTTAGTGGAAAAAAGCTAAGAAATTTGGACTGAATTCAATAGGTAAAAAAGCCATTAATGCTAAGCTGTGACACTGGCTCATTTATAAACTCCATCAGAATCCCCTCAAAAGGTGATAACAAATACTATTTTAAGCACATTGGTAGTCTAAAGATTTTTAAAGATCAACACAGACATTGATTTCAACAGACCTGTGTTCAGTTCCTTCCTCTTCCACTTAGTGGTTGTCAGCCATTAAATAAATGGAGCATTGATGCTGCTATTAAACAGTATAAACATTTGCATCCTTTTTTTATGCTCTAATGACTACTGCAACCACAAACACACACATGCACACACAGATTCCCACATGCGGTGGATGAGGCATGAGAGAAAGTATTGCCCATCACTTTGAAGAAAATGCCATAGCTGGACTTCCCAGTGACACTAAGTGGTCCCCTGGCTGACACACAGGAAGCTGAGGAAACAACGTTTAGTGGGATTGCTAAATGGCTATTTGAACAAAGAGAGGCTAATAGGGGACTGCTGCTATTGTTAGCCTGTGAGTATTCTTGCAGCTGGGAGAAAAATGGGATGGCTCCTTTCATTCTGTCCCTTGTCTTTGTGTCACTGACCTTAAAAGAAATCAGAGCGGAAGGTTTTATCTCTGGCATTCTACCCTGAGTTCTTTTCCTTGTCATCTCAAGTTGACATTTGGCTCTTTCAGCCCTTCCATTAAGAAGCATGAGTAGGGACTTGAGTCAAGCAAAATAATTGAGTCTCTGGGTCTATATAGACTCAGAGATGCTTCTTGCCTTTTTATTTCACACTTGGTGTCCCCCAGGATGCACTCAGGGTGGGAAGGGGAGTGCTTATCTTCCCTGGGAGTACAAAGAATACACAGTACAAGGGGGATGCCAAATCTCTCCCAAGCACAGCAACTGCCCTCACTCTAGTCTGCCAGCTTGCAAACTCGATTCTCTGATTTTTCTTCCATCTTACATCCTCTGAATGGCATTGAACACTATCCAGGTATAAACTTGAATGTGCTTCAGCTGTGATGGGTCTCCTTCTGTCTGCAGTCTCAGACTATCCTGTGTAAATACCATGTCCCCCTTGACTGGGCTTCAGGACTCCAACACTGATACCATTCTTGGGTTAGACTTCCATGATTTCAACCTCTTCCATCATTATACAGTGAATAATTTTATAATACTACTACTGGATTGAATCCTTATATCAGGCAGTGCATTAACAGATTTAAAGACATTACAGTATTCAAATCTCAGAATAAAGTAACTATTATTATTTCTATTTTACAGGTGAGGAAACCTAAGCACAGTGCTAAAAAAGTAAGGGGTGTAGACAGAGCCCCTTCACTTCACCTTCTTATAGATTGGCACAAGGGAATGCTGTTAAATTAGTTTGATAAATCTAGGCCAAGAAAAATATGCTTATGGAGTGTCCTCTTGGTGATCAAAAAAGGCCACACAAAGGAACATATAGGAAAATGTATAAGAGAATTCCTGGAAGAGAAAACCATTGCATAGGCTTTAGAAATTCACTGCAGACATCTGCTACCGGTTTATTATAACTGGGTTTAAGTGACATTAGTATATCTGGAATTTGGATGCCTGGAAAGAGATAATGTAATTCTATCGAGCAGGTAGATGATAACATCTGGAAAGATATATGGAAGGCTCTGGCATTACAGTGCATGGAAAAATAGAAAACAGGAATTCTTGAGGTTCAGAAAAAAATTACCCACGTTAATTGAACACCTTGAGGAAGATCAAAGTTATAAACCAACTCTGGAAAAACAGATATGTTAAGGAATTCAGATAGAAACACATTTACTTTTTCCATCCTTTATCCACACCCCCCCCCAAAAAAATTCCATTTACTGAACATCTACTATGTTCCAAGGCAGTGGTAGGATTTGGAGGAATCAAGATTCATGGAACGTGATTCTTGCCTTTGATGACCTAATAACCTAGTGATCAGAGAGACAGACATTACAGATTCTAAGTATGGCAGGAGAAGCGACATAATTGATGTATGAATGCAGTATCATACATGAACGCAGTAGGAGCTCAGAGAAGAGAGTGAATACCTCCCATGGATTCACAGACAATGTGGCAACTGAGCTCATTGTGGGAATATGAATCTGAGTATGCCAGGTGGGAAAAGAGAGCTTAGTACATGAGAAAAGGGGAGAATTATGACAAGTGATGATGAAATCAGCTTTTCATCAACAGGAATTTATGTCACCTCTTCTGGAAGTTAAAAATCTCAACTAAACAAAACAGTCTTTAATGTCCCACTTTCCTTAGTTCTTCTATGACTCCTTTTCTTTTCAAATGTTTATCAGAATCTCCTTCCAGGTGTATGTTACCTTTCTACTGTAACTCTTCATGCTTTCAAAATGTACACTTGAATCTCTTTTTCAGTATCTATCAGCCATATAACATTAGGATCCTCCCCCCACAAATTCCTAGGAAGAGACAGAAGTGGAGGGGGGTGGATCTTGCGTTATAGTCATTCACACAAGGGAAGAGATAATTCTGATACATTAGGAGCTCAGGAGAAGAAGTCAGGATGGCTTCTGGCTGCTGGCTACTGCCCTTTTTTTACATGCAGAACTTGAGTAAATGGAAACAAAAAATTCAAACTATCCAAGTCTTTGGTCTAATTTCCATAACAATTTGGTGTTGTCTTGGCGGGATCTGGAGCAGCACGGACTCTTAGCAGAGCAACCTTAGAAGGAAAAGTACACTTTGGGAATATGACCTACCTGAGATGTTTGAGTAAGGCTCTGCCATTAATCAAGGCTTCACAGACTGAGCCTCTCTGTCCATTTAACTTCTGTGTTACCATGCCCCACATCTTGGCTTCTTTTCTGTATAGTCTCATGATAGAATTTTTCATCCCTGGACTAGAATGATGTAGGTAATACCCAGAAAAAGATTTAAAGACAAAGACACACCTCTGCTTAATTTATACTAAATCATTACAGAGGCCATTCTCCACTACTGCCATATGACTTGGTATTTTCATTTTACAAGTGAGGAAATGATGACCCTGGTGATGATGTTGTTTGCCAGCATCTCTAGCTGATTTTGTGACAGAGCCAGCATTAAATCCCTGTTCATGTCCCTCCAAAGCCCATGCTCTTTTGAAAGATACATCCTCAGAGCATCTGGATACAGAAGGAGATTAGGAGATGCTCCGAGAAGGATGGGGCATCCATACTTCACCCTGGTCCAGAGACAGCTTCTCCAAGGACCTTTCGAGATCTTTGGAATCTTTGTTACTTCCCTAATGTTTGTTGCATTTATATTTCCTTTCCTGCACAGCAGTGACTACAGTAAATGTCTTAAAATGCTGTGTTGTGTCGGAGGCAACAGAACGTGGAGGAATTTCCTGGAAATTAGTAACCAGAATAAGTAACCAGGTAGTGGTAACCAGAATGAAGAGAGCTTGTGGGCAAATCCCAGTATGACATACGTGCCCCAAAGTCAACGGATACTATTTTATGCTAATAAAATTATTGTGATCAGAAAAAAAAAAGGGAGAAGATGGGCTTTTCTACTCTGAATGGGGAGCTCTACCAGAACATCTGTGTTTTAATCTGGGCACCAATTCTTTCAAAGCACATTGTAAAACTGTGGCTGTAAAACTGTGGCTGAACAAGAGATGAAAAGTTTTGATTATTCAAGTTTGGGAGACTATGAGTACGGTACAGCAATATTAAAACAAAAAGAACTGGAGAATGTTCACCCTAGACGGGGGGTGGGGTGGGGTACAGAATGAGTGACAGTTTCCTTCCAATTGTTAAAATTCTGTCCTGGGGAAAAGAGAACCAACTGATTGTCTGGATGCCTGAGGGTTGACTGTAGCCCAGGGAGATAGATTTTGGTCAGATAAAGGCAGTATTTTCTAACAGAGGTATTCAAATATGAGAGGGTACAAGTTCCTTTCCCTGGAGATGATGGGCATAGAGTCAGCTGTTGAATGGGGTGGTAGGCATAGGACTGGGCTAACAAGCAAGAGAGGTTTAATAAACTCCAGATTCTATGAAGTTGGAAAGATCCTGGTAGTCAAGGGCTCCTAGAGTTTTCAAACTGTGTATAGAGGTACCTTGGTGGTTGCTTATGAAGGAATTGAGAAAAAAAGGCATTTGGGCGGAACCCTGGGCTTTCCATCCCTCCTTTAACCAGAACCAAGTTTTCATATAATTTTCATATTTTGTTTTTATGTGAGATTTTAATTAAACAAAGGATTCTATGACCTTAAAAGTTGTGAAAAGTACTTGTCTACAAAACATAAGTAAAACGTGGTTGTATAGCAGTCTGTTGAATTGCTATACCTACTAGTACGTAGAAATTTCCACCAAGGTAGCAAATCATTTATCCATTCAACACATATGTATTGAACATCTACTATAGTCCAAGTACTCTTCTAGAGGCTGGCTTAAAAAAATGGACAAAGTCCTTGCTCTCATGAAACAGACATTATAACGGAGGAGTCAAAAACAAATAAGCTAGATGGTTTCAGAGAGTGATTTAAGTGCAATAAAAGAAATGAAGCTATTATTTGAAGCCAGCATAACCAATATTTAGGTCACTGGGCTCATTTCAATTACCTTTTCTTTCTGATTAATAAATGACAGATCTAATTGAAGCCACACTCTAATTACTTCTATGATCTGAACAATGATGTAATTTCAGAGCCAGATGAACCTATGCTGACCTCATTCATTCTTGGATAAAGAGACTAAGACCCAGAGTGGCTCAGAGATAATGCTGGAGGTCCCCTGGTAAATGGTTGAGCTGACAGTTAAACGCTTGTCTTCTGGTTTTCTATCACCAGAAAACCTGTCTGTCAACAAAAGGAAAATTAGGGCAAAGGCCTAACAACAAGAATAACAGAAAAAACAAGAACAATGTTTGATTTAGGATTAGACTCAGTAAACCTTAGAATACCCTGAAGATACATAAGTCCTTACATATCTGGGATTTAGAAAAAATATGAATATTATAATTGGTCATTCAGAAGGCTGAATACATCAGAAACTTCCAGTGACCTCACTTTAATGTTTCCTGCTGATCATCTGGCCTTTCCAAGAACAACCTCTTCACTGGATTTTCTGTTCCACTTTCCCCCTTACTATCCATTCTCTACATGGCCCCAGGGTAAAGTTTTCACAGGAGAAATTGGGTATCATTCCTCTGCTTAAAATCCTCCAACTGCTCTATAGCATGCTCAGAAGTTGACCCAAAACTCCGTGCCAGCGTCTAGAAGGCCCTCCATGATCTGGCTCCATGAATTTTCTGTCTTTCGCCATGCTCCCTTCTTGATACACTCCCCCAACACTGTCCCTCTTGCTGCTTCTGGAACATGTTAGCATGCTTAGGTATGTTCCCACCTTCTGGGATCTTTACATGGTCAAGTATTTCACATCATTTACTGAGCCCACGTATAATCTGGACTATAATTTCTCTAGGAGATTTCTACCAATCACAACATCTAAGGCAGCTCCTCCTCCTCCTGGCCAAACCGTACTTGCTTTTATTTTCCTAATGGAATCTACCAGCATCTAAAATGAAAGTATTTCTTATTCAATGTATATTGTCTTTCTCTCCACTAGAATGTAAGATCCACAAGGGCAAGGGTCCTGTCTGCTTTATTCTGCTACATCTTTGACTTCTGAATAAATGACTGACACAAAGGAGTGACTTGGTCATATATGGTAAATGAATGTGAGGCAGAAAAAAATCAGTCATAGAGTTCTCCTGGGTCCCAGGTCCCCAGCTAGGTGTATGTGGAGAAAATTGTACTTGGCACTGTGCAACCGTGAGCTGAGCACTCTGCTGTATTTTTGCTCACCCTTTATTGGTATTTCCCCAAAGTAGTTATCTGACTGGAGTTCCTGAGCACCACTGGGTATGGAGTATTGCTACAACAAGAATTTGCACCAATGACCTTCAAAATAACTGTCCTCTCTCATGTGCATTTCATATTTAGCTGCCTCCACTCCTTTTAAGTCCCTGACAAAGCAATAACTTAAAAATAAAATGAAATGAATAAATGCGTATTAATTTTTTTTTTTTTTTTTTTTGCCAATAGAAAGTAGCTACATGGCCACTAAGGGGCATCTCTCCTCAGAAGATAGCTGTTTGGCATTGGAGACTCCTAGAATTCTCAATAGGCCTGTTAAGGTACACAGACAGTAAGAACAGACCACAAGGTCATCTCCAGGGTCTGAGCATGTTCCAGTATATTCTTTAAAAATCATAGGTGGCAGTCAACTTCTTTTATATGCGACCTCAGAGCTTCCCTGGCTGAGTCAACATCTTCATTTTGGCCTTGTGTCACTGTGGCATTCCCTCAGCAAGCTACCTCACTGTCAGGGGCATCCATCTCATTATACTGGATGAAGGGTTGCCCAATCTCATACGACAGCATCACATGAATATATGTGTTGGCGAATGTTGTATGTGTGTGGGGAGAGGGAGAGAGGGAGGGAGGGGGGAGGAAAGAAGAGAGGATGAAAAGCTGAACACAGTTTCTTCATTGGTAATGGAATCTTATATTTTTACTGAAGATTCTCCTGAAATTTTATGTGCTAAATTAGAACCTTTGCTGTTTACTTACCTTTGACCATGGGCAATACTGTCCTTCAAGGATGTAGACTAGCTGAAATGAGTTGTGTGCCAGGGGCAGGGGAGTCCTCATGGCCAGAAGAGGATCAGGCTTTCATGTACCTCAGGTGTTCTCTTCTGGGAGTCTCCCCCAGCTCGGGGGCCCTATCTTGTTACAGTCTGTGCTTCTTGATGTCTTTCTATAACTCTCTCCCTGTAATCATACTGGCTCAGAAACTAACTCTGATGCCCAGCATTCCTCTGGGTTTAACGGTGCTGCTCCCCACCTGAAGTGCTTCCCCAGTGCCATCCTATGTGTGGAAACTTTTCCCTTCTCTTAGGGGTGGTCTGCCGGACCCAGGCCTCCAGGGCATGAGCCTCCCCTGAACGGTACTTATTATTATTATCTCTCCATGGTGCTTAGTCTAAGTGTGCAAGGTTAAATGATTCAGGAGTCAGAGTGTCTGGGTTCAAAAGCTGGTCCAGTGCTAGTTTTTTATCCTCTCTGGGACTCAGTTTGCAAACCTATAAAATGGAGTTTATAACTAAATATTTATTGGGTTATTAAATGAAATGATACATGTAAAGCCCTCTGCATAATGTCTGGCCCATAACAAAAGCTTCATGTACATTCACCAAACAGAGGAAAGGCTGTGCTTGAATTAAAACTTGAATTTGTAAACGTCATTGGATAGCCTATAAATATACAATCCATTACAGGCTGGCACAGATTTATTATGAACAATGTAATGGGCTACTCAGCATGGTAAATGCAGGGGGAAATCTCAGTGACCCCAATTTAATGCTGTTCTTGCTGATCGCTTGACAATTCCAAGAATAGCATTAATTAACCTTACCCTAGTATTCAACTTTAACGCTGCTCTGTATTTTATCTGTAGAGTTTTTGCCATGTATCACAATAGCTCTAGCCAGTGTGGAGATAGTCCACCATTGTTCAATCACTTAGTAATTGGGAAACGTCTGAATATGCACATGTATGTATAGGAAATGTGTATGTACATACACACACACACATACACAGACATGTTGTGAACCATCACTTAAGTAAACCCGTATGTAATGTGAATATGTTTGGCAGGAGCAACAGAACTCTATTCTATTAAATTGGTCTTTTGGTAGCAAAACTCATCATCAGGAACTTTTTTAGTTCAAACCCAAGGGATGCATATATATATATATATATATATATATATATATATATATATATATATATATATATGAATAGCAAAACTCATCATCAGGAACTTTTTTAGTCCAAACCCAAGGGATGCATATATATTATCTCTGGCAGATCAATGTAATATATGTTAAATTGGAACTGCTTCCCTATATGTTTGGATTTTCTTGGATCTTTCTCTCTCTCATACACACATACACAGGCGTACACATACATGCTGTTGGAGTTTTTTGTATTTGTGAATAGTTATCATTTTCTTACATATGCTAATGCAGCATTGTGAAAAGGAATATGGGAAAGAAAGATACATTATAAATTTAGCTCCTGTTTCTGCAACTTATAAACTGTAGGGATTTACACACTGAGACTCAGTTAGCATAAAATGGTGATAATTATTGATGACTCACAAAGTCACGATGAGCATTTATTATGTGTCAAGAATTATGCTCCAGTCACCATATTAACTAAACGTGATATATACGTATGAGTGTGTTTGATAGACTGAAAGGTAATATGTGAACATTAAGTACTATAATCTTTATTATAAGCATGTGTAAAAAGTTATATGGATAAATAAACTAAGATTTATTTTTCAAGCAAAAATGAGGTTACATGACAAACTTAGGTAGTAACTAAAAGGAAAAGTACAGACAAAAAGTACTACTTATTGAACACGTACTATAACCAAGGCACTGTGCAATGTATTTTCATGTGTTTCTTCCTATTTCGAGAGTCTGGTCTCTGGAGGTAGATTGTCTGGATTTGCATACACTGAATTACACTTGAGCCTCTACTGGAATAGTCCACTGAGGAAACCTCAGAGATTCCCTAGGTGGTCTGCCCCAATTACGAAAAAAATCCTTCCCTTTTAAAAGCAGAATTCCAACTCTCTATAACTCAACTGTCCTAATTCTGAGCAAAAGTAGCTTGTTTGACTTCCCCATGTGAGCCCCTGATGGCGCCTATGTCACATGTCTCAACTGAGCACCTTCATTTCCTGAAGCTGTTCCCTATATGACCTGGTTTCTATTCTGGATAATCTCCTTTGGGTGACCTCTCTGTCTCTTTCTCAATGTTCCATTTAAGGCATCACACACAGAATTAAATGCAACCAAGTGTATTGAGGGCTTGTGCATTCAACCAATATGCAGTTGGGACACTGTGATTTCAGATACCTCCTTTCTGCTATATATGACTACGGGACTTGTCTTACGGTGACTGAGGTTTAACTTCCATGTGGCAAAAACAGAAAGGCACCACAGTGCTGTGTGATTCTTATGTACTTTATTTCTTCCAATAATATGTAAAATATAATGACTTTCATGGTTGTAATCATTCTTTTACTGATTGTGGAGAGTGAGGAGTAGAAATCCCTATACAGCGATGACTTGGACTGAAAAATTCTCTTCTATTTTTATTATTTTTCTTAGCTGAGAGAAGAATATTTGTTACTGTCCTTTTCCAATTCAATTTTATAAACCAATTCAATAAACAGTTATTTTTCTAGGCCAAAAGGGCCTAAAAATATCTCCCAGTTCTTATACTCACAAAATCCCTTTGAATTTAATGAACTCAGACAGTAAGGATTAAGAAAACAAAAGCTATTATGCATATCATCATCTGAGTTTTCCACCTAGTTAACAGCCATTCTTAGACTAAATATCTGCCACCTGGTGGTTCTTGTGAGAACAGTTAGGTATTAACCAAGCCACTGTAAGGTTCAAATATACTTCATTCATTCATTCAACAAATACACAAAAATGTGGCAGTATATGTGTGGAATAGACAGATACTTAAATAATCCTTTTGGAATAAAGAGTTTCTAGGACTTCCCTGGTGGCGCAGCAGTTAAGAATCTGCCTGCCAATGCAGGGGACACGGATTCGAGCCCTGGTCCGGTAAGATCCCACATGCCGCGAAGCAACTAAGCCCGTGTGCCACAACTACTGAGCCTGTGCTCTAGAGCCCACGAGCCACAACTACTGAAGCCCATGTGCCTAGAGCCCGTGCTCCACAACAAGAGAAACCACTGCAATGACAAGCCCATGCACCGCAGCAAAGAGTAGCCCCTGCTCTCTGCAACTAGAGAAAGTCCGCACACAGCAACTCAGCCAAAAATAAAATACAAATAAATAAATTAATTTTAAAAAAAGAGTTTCTAGGGGGCTTCCCTGGTGGCGCAGTGGTTGAGAGTCCGCCTGCCGATGCAGGGGACGCGGGTTCATGCCCCGGTCCGGGAGGATCCCACATGCTGCAGAGTGGCTGGGCCCGTGAGCCATGGCCGCTGAGCCTGCGCGTCCGGAGTCTGTGCTCCACAGCGGGAGAGGCCACGACAGTGAGAGGCCCGTGTAGCGCAAAAAAAAAAAAAAAAAAAAATAGAGTTTCTAAAATGAAGTTGGTTATGTTTAAGCATCTCCATAGGCAGTGCATAAAATATAATTTTGGCAAGAGATCCTCATGCTAGATCTCAAACCATATTAAAAGACCAACTACTTTGGAGCTACTTTATATCTCAGTATATTGGGTCAGAAAATGCCCTCTGCTTGGATGGTTCTTTCCTACCCATCACCCATAAATCTTGCTGCAGACACTCCTCTGTTTATGGGACTTGGCCCATGCGACCTTTCCCTCATTTGTGCTTTCTCTGTACTGGATATTTTTTTTCCCTTATAGTATCTTTAATATTTCATTGAAGTAATTTGTGATATTTTCTTACACTACTGGACTATAAGTTTATTTCAGATAGTACCACGTTGTTTGTCTTGCAACTCTGAGCCCCTAACTTAATTTCCAGTGAGTAGTAGGCCCTCACTGATGCTCAACTGAATAACTAAAACTTAAATCTATAGATGAATGTATAGCAACATTTTGCTAAACCACATGGGACAAAGGAACCCCCTGCATGAAAGAGAATTTAGGGGATCTTTGAATTTAGATGGGTAAAAGATACATTTTTATTTTCTAACTTCTAACTAAATTTGCCATTTCTTTCGTTTATGAAGATAAGCAACAAACCACAGTAGTATTATAGTACTTCTGACCTTGTCACCAACAGAAATGACATGTTTCCATATCTTACTGCAGTTGTTAAAGATATTCCACAGTATTATTTATGCTCAGCACCATTTGTAAGCATGTTATTTATTAGATCTTCAATTAGGTCTTATTATTTAACACATCAATAAATGGCAACTATTGAACATATTACTATTTCAGCAATTCTTTCCTTGGTAATCCTACGTATTTTGTCTTATGTACTTAAAAAAATTATTCTGAGAAAGGGGACAATAGACTTAAATAAACTAAAAAAAAGTTCTATGGTACCAAAAAACATTAAGAACATCTAGCTGTGCTAGTGTAATGAAAATTTAAAGAGAAAGCAAATCATGATGTTAGTAAAACCAAACTTCAATACCTACATTCTTTCTGTTAGGATCTTCTAACTTCTTTGAGATGCTGTGTATTCATATATACCTATTATCCCCAAAAGAACAGGGACGAGTCTGATCTCAGTGATTTATCCTTGATGTCATATTGATTATCCTTCTATGTATATGAATTCTAATATTACTCTTCCCTGGAGTAAAAGACGCTGGCAACATTTAAAATGATACTGAAAAATAGCTCAATAGTTTTATGGTTGGGGAAATATATCTTAGTAAGGCTGAACATCAAAACAGATTTCAGGGAATTAGGATCTATCAAGTAATATTCAACCTGGGAATTATTCTTTTAATTCCAAATTTTAAAAAAGTTTTAAGGCTAAAACAACCCTAGCTAATTGTGATATTAGCTCCAAGATCAGAAAGTGAAATTTCAACATGAATAAGCATGAGATAAAGGAAACAGGTACCACATGATGATACACAATGATATCTAGGCATAGGAAAGACAGGAAGGTGAAAGAGGGAAATGGCCAGTAAGTACTAGGAGATGTCATAAAGGGAATTTCCTGCCAGGTGTGAATGTTACTTCGAATTCACCAAAACATAATTTTAAAAGATGTATTTCATTCCTTGTTTGCTCACTCTGGGAACCAGACTCTTGTGTCCAGTTAGGAATCCTATAGCCAAGATTGCCAAATAAAATAATAATTTCAACATGAGCACTTATGGAAGGCAATAATAAGACATGTTAAGAGTGGTGGGGCCTCTTTTAGTGATGAAAACATAAAAGTTTATTCCGTACATATACATAACAAACTACAAAGGCTTTATATTGAGTTAATTGCCTGTTGCTCATTACTCATGCATAGGTTGTAACTATTAAATGTTGTCATGAAGGGCATAATGCTTGTATCATTCTAGACCAGATTTTAGCCTAGCCTAGACCTAGACTTAGAATAAGATTTATCTTAGACTAGATCTCACTGGAGCCAGGTGATCAAGGGATGCACCCTGAGTGGCAGCAGCACAAACAGGGGCGCCACATGTGCACGAGCTCCTTTAGGCAGAGGGAGAGTATAAAGATGGCGCCTGATGGCCTCCATGGTCTTTGGAGAGTATTACAGTCAGTCCCTAGATGTGTGTTAAATTAGAGGCCTACCCCCAGGCTGAAGCTTCTAAGCTAAACAAATAAGCCTCTTTTACAGAAAACTGGCACATTTCAATTGGTTGCCTCTGTGCAGGGCCCTGGGGGTAGGCAGGTGAGTCTGCATGAGCCCTTTAAGAACCAGTTATCACAAAAGGGACCTAATCAAACTTACAAGCTTTTGCATAGCAAAGGAAACCATAAACAAAACGAAAAGACAACCTATGAAATGGGAGAAAATATTTGCAAATGATGCGACCGACAAGGGCTTAGTTTCCAAAATATATAAACAGCTCATACAACTCAGCAACAATAAAAACCAACCCAATCAAAAAATGGGCAGAAGACCTAAATAAACATTTCTCCAAAGAAGACATACAGATGGTCAATAGACACATGAAAAGATGTTCAACACTGCTAATTATTAGAGAAATGCAAATCAAAACGATAATGAGGTATCACCTCACACCAGTCAGAATGGTCATCATCAGAAAGTCTATAAATAACAAATGCTGGAGAGGTTGTGGAGAAAAGGGAACCCTCTTACACTGTTGGTGGGAATGTAAATTGGTGCAGCCACTATGGAAAACAGTATGGAGGTTCCTCAAAAAACTAAAAACAGAGCTACTATATGATCCAGCAACCCCGCTCCTGGGCATATGTCTGGAGAAAACCATAATTCAAAGAGATACATGCACCCCAACGTTCACTGCAGCACTATTTACAATTGCCAAGACATGGAAGAAATCTAAATGTCCACTGACAGATGAAGAGATAAAGAAGATGTGGTACATACATACAGTGGAATATTACTCAGCCATAAAAAGCATGAAATAATGCCATTTGCAGCAACATGGATGGACCTAGAGGTTATCATATTAAGTGAAGTAGTAAGTCAGACAAAGACAACTCTCATATGATATCACTTATATGTGGAATCTAAAATATAATACAAATCAACATATCTATGAAACAAAAACAAACTCACAGACATAGAGAACAGACTTATGGTTGTCAAGGGGAAGGGGGCTGGGGGAGGGAAGGATTGGGAGTTTGGGATTAGCAGAGGCAAGCTATTATATATAGAATGGATAAAAAACAAGGTCCTACTGTATAGCACAGGGAACTATATTCAACATCCTGTGACAGTCCATATGGGATAGAAATATGAAAAAGAATATATATATGTATAAATGAATCATTTTGCTGTATAGAAGAAATTAAGACAACATTGTAAAGCAACTATACTTCAATTTAAAAAAAAAGAACCATTTCTCAATTCACTATAGCCTTATAAGTCTCATGGATGCAAGCCCCACTGACTTTCAAAGCTAGATGTTTTGGGGTCCTGCCTTGCCGGTGCAGGTCTTAAAAGTTAGGGTGCCAGATATGGGATTCAAACCCTTCCCTCCTCTGAGAGAAGCTCTTTGAGTTGTGAGTTTTCCCCCAATTATGGGGTGCTGCACCGGGGATAGGGTTTATGGTGAGCCTCTCTGTCCCATTTCAGTGTGGGTTTTTCTCGTTCACCCAACATGTAGGAGTCACTCAGTTACTTTTCATATTTCTTTCCGAGGAATTGTTCGATATGTAGCTGTGTGTCATATAAATTCAGTGTGTCACAGGAGGAGGTGAGTTCAGGAGCCTCCTACTTCACCATCTTGAACCAGAAACTCTTGGCCTGGAACTTCTGAGTCCTTTCCTATCCTGGACATTTGTTTTCACTTCAGGAAGCTTACTGTTAGGATAGTTTTTGCTTATAAGTTTGCTAAGTGTGCAGGTTTTCTGTATGGCTGCCTTTTTTTCCCCCCTGAGTTGTTAGGGGTAAGGACTGAAGTAGAACATAGCTGGACTTCAACAGATAGTACTGTTGATGGTGTAGACTGTGTAGTTATCTTCCAGATGTTGACCATGAGTTAGTCTTCAAAGAAAAAGAACGCTCAAGAGTTCAATGGCTGCCTGTGGGAACAATGACCACTAAGTTTTTCTCCTCAAGATCCAAAAGTCCAATAATAGTTTCTCTTGACTCCCCAAAGACCAGAATGGTCGTCTTTCCCCCACTGACTCCCTGGAGACACATTTGTTTCCCTTCCAGCCACCCCTACAGTTTGAGTTCTGGCTGCAGCTAACATGCAGATGTGAGCAGGATTCCAGGATTGGGGGATACAGAAGGTGGAAAAGACCACACGTTGTTTGTGTTGGAGATGGAGAGCCTGACCCTGGGACACTTACTCCAAGGATCTGCTGCCAAAAGATGTGAAAGAAAAGTTAAGCCTGGAGTGTGTGTTATGGAAGTGATTGCTGGGATGCTACAACAGAAGCAGGAAAAGAATATGATCCAAGAGAGCTCTCAACAGGGACTGAGGATAGAAAGGAGGAAGACTGTTAGAGCTGGAAATGGGCTAGAGAAAGCCTCATCCTTCCCCCTGAAGAACATCTTGGCATTAGCTACTATCCCTTTTAAATACCATTCTTCTCTATTACCATAAATACACTTAAGACAAGGAAAGGGTTTGGGGTGACTTGACTAATAACTATAGGAGGCTTCCATTTTGCTTGCAGAAGGTTTTTCACTCTGGGCTAGGGAACCACACAGTACATAGTGGGAGGAATGAAGGGTAAAAATTTATAAAGTGGAAGAAAGGTTCTCAGGAAGATCAGTTTCAGGAAAAAGAAGATATGGATGGTGAAGAGCTAGAAACTGATTCCTTTAGTTTATTCCTGCTCCTAAAATCCTTAGGATAATTTTACATCCTCACAATGATGTCCAAGTTTGAAGAAAGCTGCTCTCTCCAAGGCAAAGATAGAGGAGCAGAAATTAGCATAGTGTGTGGAAGGGGAAATACATTCACACTCTTCTTGGTTATTTGTGAGATGAAAGTCTGGAGCTCTGAATTAAGAAGTTGGAAAATTGAGCTTTGCCCCTCACTAACAGTGGGATCTTCAACCGAACACTCTGTTCCTTGAGTCTATATCCCGTCCATGAAATAGAGGTACTCAAGTGTCTTCAGCTTTAATGCTCAGTGGCTCTGTGTTGATTGGTAGCATGCAATTCAAGACTGGGTAGGGGCAGCTGGGTAAGACACAGAGATCCTTGAAGGTCAGAGAAAGAATTCTAGGCTACTGATGGGAATCATTGTTCATGGCCAAGAAGGGTGAGAATGCACACAACCACAGGCTCAAAAGAAATAGAAACGACTTGAAGATTACAGGTCAGTTTCTGTTATCCAAGCTCTGGTCCTATCCAATAATATGAATAACCTGAAGAAGGAAATAATGACTAATATTTGTGCTTTGGGGTTTATACTATTTAATATCTAGTCAACAATTCTAAAAAAAAGAGTGAGCCAATTAATTTCATTCTACAGATTAGAAAACAGAAAAGTAAGGATTTTAGTAAGTTGCCCAAGGTCACATAGTAACTAAATGGAAGAACGAGGACTCAGACTCAGGGGTGTGTCTTACCCTAAACATCAGGTCTTTACATCACAACTTTACTTCAAGTATGTTGTGTTGTGAGTATGGGTGCATGAATTTGGACAGGCCCTTGCTTTGTATTAAATTCTTTTAAATGACCTTTAGCTTTAAAATCTAGACTTTAGATTTTAACCCAGTGGCATCACAAATAAAGTCTGGGCAAGGTTCCTCCTATAAGCCCTAGGAAGGAAAGTAAAAGGAAATAACTTCGGGAACTTGAAAACCCACAAAACACAAACTAAGGGAAAATTTAGAATAAATAGAAACATGGTTACATACCAAATCATTATCAGTCTTTTTCTACTTTGTAAGAGACAATACAAACAGCCTGTATTTGACACTCTTGCACCTAACTTCAAGCATTCACAAACAGATTTCTTATTTTACTGTTTCCATGACAACACACGACATTTCACATATATTTTTCAAGGAAGGAAAGGTGAAAATTACTCTCGGTGTTAAACTGAATTTTTCTCCTTCTCCTCACCTATTTTATTCATAGACACTTAGAAGGTACAGCAATTTCACGTTCCTTTCAGAATTTCACTGCCATTTCTCTACATTAGATGTAGAATTAAATGAATTCAACTTCAACTGATTTTTCTAAGTCCAGTAGTTTTACAGAGAAAATGTTTCCTTATGGTTACTCTATTCAATAAGCAACAGTCTTTACAATATAGGGATAGTTCTACAAAGTTCTATTGATTTTTTGTAATTTTTGAATTTATAATCTGTATTTTAGACTCTCACCATTGCTGAATTTGGATGTGGCCCCCTATCTGCGCTATGCAGAGTTTTTCTTCCTTTTTTTAACTAGTAAACAAATACAGAGTCAATAAATATTTGGGAAGAAATGGATAATTGAATACAGAAACATTTCTGAAGTCACTTTTATTTGGAAAACACAAAGATTCTTTTTAGAGTGAAATATTTTGATGGTTAAAGAATAATTCATTTTGAGATTTAAAAAATTGATATCTATTGATATTGATGGTTGTATTAGGGGTCTTAAGAGAAACAGAATCAACAGGATGTGTATTTATAGAGAGAGAGATTTATTTTAAGAAATTTGCTTATGTGATTAGTAAGTCCAAAATCTGCAGGGTAGACCAGCGGGCTGGAGGCCCAGGGAAGAGTTGCAGTTTGAGTCCAAAGATGGTCTGCTGGCAGAATTCCTTCTTACATAAGGAGGTCAAGCTCTATCCTTAAGACCTTCAAGCTACTAGATGAGGCTCACTCACATTATGGAGGGAAATCTACTTTACGTAATGTCTATTGATTTAAATGTTAATCTTACCCCCCCAAAATTTTCATAGAAACAGCCAGAATAATATTGGCCAAATATCTGAGCACCATAATGTAGCCGAATTTACACATAAAATCAAGGATCACAGTTATGTTGTGTCAGGAACTGTGTTAGGGGCTGATGTTTTAAAGATGACTTTGAGGGGGCTTCCCTGGTGGCGCAGTGGTTGAGAGTCCGCCTGCCGATGCAGGGGACACGGGTTCGTGCCCCGATCCCGGAAGATCCCACATGCCGCGGAGCGGCTGGGCCCGCGAGCCATGGCCGCGGAGCCTGTGTGTCCGGAGCCTGTGCTCCGCAACGGGAGAGGCCACAGCAGTGAGAGGCCCGCGTACAGCAAAAAAAAAAAAAAAAAAAAAAAGATGACTTTGAGGAACCAATACAGTATGTTGGCCTCCACTTCCACTTACGTGTCCAGACATGTTTATTATTTGTTGAATGCATACGATATGCCAGACATAGTTCTTGCCTGTGGGGATTAGTCTAATGGGAGAATTATTATATTCTATAGAGTCACTGTGAATTATTTTATATCTTATAGAGGTTGACCCTTTGCTTAGTGGCTCACTGACACCAGATAAAATATTGCCTAGAAAACAACCCTTGATATTTGAATGGGATTTGAATGGGATTTAATAGTATCCCAAGCACTTTAATATCCATTGTTTGATTTGAATATCACAACAATCCTTGACATAGCAAGAATGGTATTTCATTCCTACTTGACAGAAGAGAAGCCTGAGGTGTTATCTTTCTGAGGACACACTGACATCCCAATTTCTCATTTCTTGACTCCTGTCTGAAACTCTTGAAGTAGGTGTCATTTCCCCAGGGTCACAATCATTATGAATAAGAAGTCAAGAGTTGTATTTGTTTCTATCAAACTCTAGAGTTTGTGTTGTCAGCTTCTATATGTTATTTTCACTCATGTGTGTGTGTGTGTGTGTGTGTATGGGGATATTATGAGTGTGGAGTGTGTAGAGAGACATTCTCTATTTCTTACACTCAAAATCAAACACAGAGAACTTGTAACTAACACCCTCTCCAGCCCATTCGCTGTGGGCTGCCCTAATAACTGCTTTCATGGGATTACTTCCCAGTTGGGTAGTTTCCAAATGTGTATTTACAAGGAACAAAGATTTTCATCCCACTTCTCAGATCCATGATGGTATGTCAAAGCATAAAAACAAAAGGAATGAGCAACTGGGTTATTAAGAAATTTAAAGTGGGTGGCAAGAAAACTGACATGGCTGATGGAACAAAAACAGAACAGAACTTTTATTTATATCTTTGGTTATCTCCAATTACCACTTCTAGACTTTCCAGTGCACACATGGCCAACACCTTCTCATCACCCTACAACTAACTCTTCCTAATAAAGAAGGTGCTCCTGAGGCTGATTTAACCTGATTCACTCTCTAGAAGTAACAGATCTTTATGCAGAGGCAGGGCAATGTAGTGGAAAGAGCAGGGATTCTGATTGAGGTAGGCTGCCATTTATTTTATGTGTGATTATTGGAAAGTCACTTGGAATCTCGGTTTCTTTATCTGTAAAATAGGATGCTAATAATTAGCTCCCAGCATTCTTGTGGGGATTAAATGAAGCAATGCCTAAAAGAGGCACGCTTAATAATCTTAGCCCTCTTTCACTTAACAAGAAAAGAAAGCAAATTATTACAAAATGTTAAAGACTAAGAAATGAAGAGAAGAATTCTGGCAGCAAAGCTTTATATGTGGAGGGGGCCTGCTGACAACCCTTCCCATCACACAGCCTCTCTCGCTGACCTACTTCAGGACTGACTCCTGCCCATCAGCTATGCTAAATAAGGCCACCCATTAACACAAGGCAAAGATAAGCCTTCCCCAATTATTACTGCCACAGACTACTTGGGTTTTATCTAGTGTTTATCTCAATGGAAACACTGAGTGCTAAGAACTCTCACAAGCCTGAAAAATACTGCTGTGTTTAAAGGACTTCCAGTTTTCTTGTGAAGATATAAATCTGAAGACTGAGTTTTGAAGTTCCAGATACACTCTTTACCTTTAGTAGAAGTTTAAATAACCCTTTTGGTCATAGCTATGCTGCAAAGGGTTATGTTATTTTGGTAATAAAAAAATGTTAGTTTCTACTTTGTCTGCTTTTACATTACCAAGTTCTTCCCATTTCAAAGCCACTTATTTTTTCTTCTTTCACAGGGGACTATCCCCTTTCAAGTGGTGGAAATATTTTACTTGTTTGTAATACAATTTCAAACTCACAGGAAAATTGCAAGGTAGTATAAGGAAACCATGTACACCCTTTACACAGCTTTCTCCCTCTTTCCCTCTCTCCTCAGTTTTCTGAAACATTTGTGACAATTTGTAAAGATGGCCCCTCTTTACTCCTAAATATTTCAGTGTACGTTCCCTAATCACAAGGGCATTCTCTTATATAACATATATATTCTCTTATATAGCACAAAGGTCAAAATCAGGAAATTTAATGTTGAAACAATACTAGTGTCTAATCCACAGTCTATAATCAAATTTTATCAAATGTACTAACAATATCTTTTATAGCTATTTTAATTTTTCTGGATCTGGACCCAACTCAGGATCACATGTTTCATTTAGGACTCAAGTCTCTTTCATCTCCCTTAATCTGGAACAGTTCCTCAGCCTTTCTTTGTCCTTCTAGACCTTGATGCCTTTGCCCCCTAGTTTGAGTTTGTCTGGTGTTCCCTTATGATTGGATTCAGGTTATGCCTTTTTGGTAGGAATATACCAGAAGTGATATTCTCACTTCTCAGTGCATTATATCAAAAGACACATGATGTGGGTTTCTCCTGATATTGGTCATATTAACGGTGATTTTTTTTAGCTAAAATCATATTTGCTAAGTTTCTCCACTGCAAAGTTACTCTTTTCCCCTTTGTCATTAATTTGTGGGGAGTTACTTTGTCATTAAATGTTCACCGACTAGATTTATCACCCATTTTTGATTTTCTAACTTCATCATTTTGTACATTTTTATTAGCAGTCTCCTGTAAAGAATTGTTCCTTCTCATCTATCTATCTATCTATCTAGATCATGGATTATTAACTTATTCAATGGGTTATAATCCATTACTATCTTTATTTATTTTGATATTCAAATTATTCCAGACTTAGCTTTACTCTAGATCCCTATGCCTTTTTAATGTTTCCATGAATTTTTTTAGAATGTACTGGCTCAACAATCTAGTTCAGGCTCATCTTTTACTCTCCCTGCCCCATCCCTGGAATTAGCCTTTATCCAAGGAGCCTTGGGAATAGGTATACACTTTGCTAATAGTGCACCATGACTTCTAGATCCACTCAGCAAAAAAGCTAGTAAATATCTATGTCAATTATAAACTTTTTGTTCATGCTGATCATGTCAATCCTAATCAAGACCATCACGGGATATATTCCAATGTGTCCTCTTTCTTTATCTGCAACTCCCTTCATTACCACTGGGAAATCTGGCTCTCATCATCCCAAATAAATTTATTCATTTGCTCAAGCCTGAATACACAGAGGGAAGGGTAGAATATTAAGACCTTCAACATCTATTGGTCATGGCTGCCACTCTAGAAAAATGTTGAAGGCTTAGAGGAAACCAGTGTCTAAATCTCTCTTCAAAGCTTGTTTCCTCTTCTCAAAGAGAGATCACGGGTGGTGTGAAATTTTGACTCTCAGTTTGACAGTCCATGTGACTATCTTCACCACCACTTGATCACCTGTAGAGCCACAAGTAGAGCCACATTTCCCGGCCAGAACTACACATTTGAGTGATCCCTTAGAGAATGAGAAAGAGAAACCCCATCCTTAGATGCATGGGTAAAAACTTTAAGAACACTTGAATGGGTTTCGTCCATTGACTGGTCAACAGTCTGGTGTTATAAGTTCAATTAAAATGTTCTTACGTACCAGACCGTATCCCAAGAAGAAAGGTATGATAACAAAATCTATTTTCCCCATCAAATCTGGATCTTACTCAACCCCTAAGACATCCTTCTTTTCCAATAAGGAGCTAAGCTGAGAATGATGGTCCCAGATGCTGTGCTAGAAGTGGTGGGGCATTTACCCCGTGTGAAGCGCTGAAGCTGGAAGGGGAATCTGAAGCATAATAAGAAAATAATAGAAGAAAGGTTAAAAAATTATGCCAAGACTCTGGTCTGAAAAGTGAAGCAAGGCCCAAACTGGGGAGATAAGAAATAAAGTCAGGAGAACCGCAAGATGGCAGAGGAGTAAGTCGTAGAGATCACCTTCCTCCCAACAAATACATCAGAAATACATCTACATGTGGAACAACTCCTACAGAACACTGGCAGTGTTCTGGCAGAAGACCTCAGACTTCCCAAAAGGCAAGAAAATCCCCACACACCTGGGTAGGGCAAAAGAAAAAAGAAAAAACAGAGACAAAAGAATAGGGATGGGACCCGCACCTCTGGGAGGGAGCTGTGAACAGGAAAAGTTTCTACACACTAGGAAGCACCTCCACTGGCAGAGATGGGGAGTGGCAGAGGGGAAGCTTCAGAGCCACGGAGGAGAGCGCAGCAACAGAGGTGCAGAGGGCAAAGCAGAGAGATTCCTGCACAGAGGATCAGTGCTGACCAGCACTCACCAGCCCGAGAGGCTTGTCTGCTCACCTGCCAGGACGGGTGGGAGCTGGGAGCTGAGGCTCGGGCTTCGGAGGTCAGATACCAGGGAGAGGACTGGGGTTGGCTGCGTGAACACAGCCTGAAGGGGGCTAGTGTGCCACAGCTAGCCGGGAGGGAGCCTGGGAAAAACTCTGGAACTGCCTAAGAGGCAAGAGGCCATTGTTTCGGGGTGCGGGAGGAGAGGGGATTCAGAGCACCGCCTAAACGAGTTCCAGAGACAGGCGCGAGCCGCTGCTATCAGCGTGGACAACAGAGACGGGCGTGAGATGCTAAGGCTGCTGCTGCCACCACCAAGAAGCCTGTGTGCAAGCACAGGTCACTATCCACACCTCCCCTCGAGAGGCGGTGCAGACCTCTACTGCCAGGGTCCCGTGATCCAGGGACAACTTCCCCGGGAGGACACATCGCGTGCCTCAGGCTGTTGCAATGTCACGGCAGCTTCTGCCACCGCAGGCTTGCCCCGCATTCCGCACTCCTCCCTCCCCCCGGCCTGAGTGAGCCAGAGCCCCCCAATTAGCTGCTACTTTAACCCCATGCTGTCTGAGCGAAGAACAGAGGCCCTCAGGTGACCTACACGCAGAGGCGGGGCCAAATCCAAAGCTGAACCCCAGGCGCTGCCCGAACAAAGAAGAGAAAGGGAAATTTCTCCCAGCAGCCTCAGGAGCAGCGGATTGAATCCCCACAATCAACTTGATGTACTCTGCATCTCTGGAATATGTAAAGAGACAACAAATCATACCAAAATTGAGGTGGCAGACTTCGGGAGCAATGATGTATTTATATATATTTCCTTTTTCTCTTTTTGTGAGTGTGTATGTGTATGCTTCTGTATGTGACTTTGCCTGAATAGCTTCGCTTTTACCATTTGTCTTAGGGTTCTGTCTGTCCGTTTTTTTTGTTTGTTTGTTTTGTTTTCTTAGTATACTTTTTAATGCTTCTTATTTTTTTTAGTTTGGTTTTTGTTTTTTAGTTTGGTTGCTCTCTTCTTTCTTTCATTTTTTAAAAATTCCTGTTCCTTTTTAATTTTTAATAATTATTTTTATTTTAATAACTTTATTTTTTCTGTATTTCTTTCTTTTTTTTCTCCTTTTCTTCTGAGCCATGTGGCTGACAGGGTCTTGGTGCTCTGAGCGGGTGTCAGGCCTGTGCCTCTGAGGTGGGAAAGCCGAGTTCAGGACATTGGTCCAACAGAGACCTCCCAGCTCCACATGATATCAAATGGCGAAGGATCTCCCAGAAATCTCCATCTGAAGGCTAAGACCCAGCTAAACTCAATGACCAGCAGGCTACAATGCTGAACACCCTACGCCAAACAACTAGCAAGACAGGAACACAACCCGCCCATTAGCAGAGAGGCTGCTTAAAATCATAAGGTCACAGGCACCCCAAAACACTCCACCGGATGTGGTCCTGCCCACCAGAAACACAAGATCCAGCCTCATCTACCAAAACACAGGCACCAGTCCCCTCAACCAGGAAGCCTACATAACCCACTGAACCAACATTAGCCACTGGAAGAGACACCAAAAACAACGGGAACTATGAACCTGCAGCCTGTGAAAAGGAGACCCCAAACACAGAAAGTTAAACAAAATGAAAAGACAGAGAAACACGCAGCAGATGAAGGAGCAAGGTAAAAACCCACCAAGCCAAACAAATGAAGAGGAAATAGGCAGTCTACCTGAAAAAGAATTCAGAGTAATGACAGTAAAGATGATCCAAAATCTTGGAAATAGAATACAGAAAATAAAAGAAACATTTTAACAAGGACCTAGACGAACTAAAGAGCAAACAAAGATGAACAGCACAATAAATGAAATTAAAAATTCTCTAGAAGGAATCAATAGCACAATAACGGAGGCAGAAGAACGGATAAGTGACCTGGAAGATAAAATAGTGGCAATAACTATCACAGAGCAGAATAAAGAAAAGAGAATGAAAAGAATTGAGGACAGTCTCAGAGACCTCTGGGACAACATTAAATGCAAAACATTCTAATTATAGGAGTCCCAGAAGAAGAAGAGAAAAAGAAAGGGATTGAGAAAATACTTGAAAAGATTATAGTTGAAAACTTCCCTAACATGGGAAAGGAAATAGTTAATCAACTCCAGGAAGAGCAGAGAGTCCCATACAGGATAAATCCAAAGAGAAACATGCCAAGACACACATTAATCAAACTACCAAAAATTAAATGCAAAGAAAAAAAATTAAAAGCAGTGAGGGAAAAACAATAAATAACATACAAGGGAATCCCCATAAGGGTAACAGCTGATTTTTCAGCAGAAACTCTGCAAGCCAGAAGGGAGTGACAGGACATATTTAAAGTGATGAAAGGGAAAAACCTACAACGAAGATTACTCTAGCCAGCAAGGATCTCATTCAGATTCGATGGAGAAATTAAAACCTTTACAGACAAGCAAAAGCTAAGAGAATTCAACACCACCAACTGGCTTTACAACAAATGCTAAAGGAACTTCTCTAGGCAGGAAACACAAGAGAAGGAAATGACCTACAAAAACAAACCCAAAACAATTAAGAAAACGGTAATAGGACCATACATATCGATAATTACCTTAAACGTAAATGGATTAAATGTTCCAACCAAAAGACATAGACTGGCTGAAAGGATACAAAAACATGACCCGTGTATATGCTGTCTACAGGAGACCCACTTCAGACCTAGGGACACATACAGACTGAAAGTGAGGGGATGGAAAAAGATATTCCATGCAAATAGAAATCAAAAGAAAGCTGGAGTAGCATTTCTCATATCAGACAAAATAGACTTTAAGATAAAAACTATTACAGGAGACAAGGAAGGACACTACATAATGATCAAGGGATCAATCCAAGAAGAAAATATAACAGTTGTAAATATTTATGCACCCAGCATAGGAGCACCTCAATACATAAGGCAAATGCTAACAGTCATAAAAGGGGAAATTGACAGTAACACAATCATAGTAGGAGACTTTAACACCCCCCTTTCACCAAGGGACAGATCATGCAAAATGAAAATAAATAAGGAAACACAAGCTTTAAATGATACATTAAACAAGATGGACTTAATTGATATTTATAGGACATTGCATCCAAAAACAACAGAACACACGTTCTTCTCAAGTGCTCATGGAACATTCTCCAGAATAGATCATATCTTGGGTCACAAATCAAGCCTTGGTAAATTTAAGAAAATTGAAATCCTATCAAGTATCTTTTCCAACCACAATGCTAAGAGACTAGATATCACTTACAGAAAAAATCTGTAAAAAATACAAACACATGGATTCTAAACAAGAGACTAGTTAATAACCAATAGATCGCTGAAGAAATCAAAGAGGATCTCAAAAAATACCTAGAAACAAATGACAATAAAAACACGACAACCCAAAACCTATGCGATGCAGCAAAAACAGTTCTAAGAGGGAAGGTTATAGCAATACAATCCTACCTCAAGGAACAAGAAACATCTCAAATAAACAACCTAACCTTACACCTAAAGCAATTAGAGAAAGAAGAACAAAAAACACCAAAGTTAGCGGAAGGAAAGAAATCATGAAGATCAGATCAGAAACAAATGAAAAGGAAAAGAAGGAAACAGTAGCAAAGATCAATAACACTAAAAGCTGGTTCTTTGAGAAGATAAACAAAATTGATAAACCATTAGCCTGACTCATTAAGAAAAAAAGGGAGAAGACTTACATCAATAGGATTAGAAATGAAAAAGGAGAAGTAACAACTGACACTGCAGAAATACAAAGGATCATGAGACATTACTACAAGCAACTTTATGCCAATAAAATGGACAGCCTCGAAGAAATGGACAAATTCTTAGAAAAGCACAACTTTCCGAGACTAAACCATGAAGAAATAGAAAATATAAAGAGATCGATCACAAGCATTGAAATTGAGACTGTGATTAAAAATCTTCCAACAAACAAAAGCCCAGGACCAGATGGCTTCACAGGCGAATTCTATCAAACATTTAGAGAAGAGCTAACACCTATCCTTCTCAAACTCTTCCAAAATATAGCACAGGGAGGAACACTCCCAAACTCATTCAAGGGGCCACCATCACCCTGATACCAAAACCAGACAAAGATATCACAAAGAAAGAAAACTACAGGCCATTATCACTGATGAACATAGATGCAAAAATCCTCAACAAAATACTAGCAAACAGAATCCAACAGCACATTAAAAGGATCATACACCATGATCAAGGGGGGTTTATCCCAGGAATGCAAGGATTCTTCAATATATGCAAGTCAATCAATGTGATAAACCATATTAACAAATTGAAGGAGAAAAACCATATGATCATCTCAATAGATGCAGAAAAATCTTTTGACAAAATTCAACTCCCATTTATGATAAAAAACCCTCCCAAAAGTAGGCATAGAGGGAACTTACCTCAACATAATAAAGGCCATATATGACAAACCCACAGCAAACATCATTCTCAATGGTGAAAAACTGAAACCATTTCCACTAAGATCAGGAACAAGAGAAGGTTGCCCACTCTCACCACTATTATTCAACATAGTTTTGGAAGTTTTAGCCATGGCAATCAGTGATGAAAAAAGAAATAAAGAAATTAGAGCACTCCCTAACACCATACACAAAAATAAACTCAAAATGGATTAAAGACCTAAACATAACGCCAGACACTATAAAACTCTTAGAGGGAAACATAGGCAGTACACTCTATGACATAAGTCACAGCAAGATCCTTTTTGACCCACCTCCTAGAGAAATGGAAATAAAAACAAAAATAAACAAATGGGACCTAATGAAACTTAAAAGCTTTTGCACAGCAAAGGAAACCATAAAGAAGAGGAAAAGACAACCATCAGAATGGGAGAACATATTTTCAAATGAAGCCACTGACAAAGGATTAATCTCCAAAATTTACAACAGCTCATGAAGCTCAATATCAAAAAAACAAGCAACCCAATCCAAAAATGGTCAGAAGACCTAAATAGACATTTCTCCAAAGAGTATATACAGATTGCCAACAAACATGAAAGAATGCTCAACATCACTAATCATTGGAGAAATGCAAATCAAAACTACAATGAGGTATCACCTCACACCAGTCAGAATGGTCATCATCAAAAAATCTACAAACAATAAATGCTGGAGAGGGTGTGGAGAAAAGGGAACCCCCTTGCACTGTTGGTGGGAATGTAAATTGATACAGCCACTATGGAGAACAGTACGGATGTTCCTTAAAAAACTAAAAATAGAACTACCATACGACCCAGCAATACCAATATTGGGCATATACTCTGAGAAAACCATAATTCAAAAAGACACATGCACCCCCAATGATCACTGCAGCACTCTTTACAATAGCCAGGACATGGAAGCAGCCTAAGTGTCCATCGACAGATGAATGGATAAAGAAGATGTGGCACATGTATACAATGGAATATTACTCAGGCATAAAAAGAAACGAATCTGAGTTATTTGTAGTGAGGTGGATAGACCTAGAGTCTGTCATACGGAGTGAAGTAAGTCAGAAAGAGAATAACAAATACTGTATGCTAACACACACATATGGAATAAAAAAGATGGTTCTGAAGAACCTGGGGGCAGGACAGGAATAAAGACTCAGATGTAGAGAATGGACTTGAGGACACAGGGAGGGGGAAGGGTAAGCTGGGACAAAGTGAGAGAGTGGCAGGGACATATATACACTACCAAACGTAAAATAGATAGCTAGTGGGAAGCAGCCGCATAGCACAGGGAGATCAGCTCGGTGCTTTGTGACCACCTAGAGGGGTGGGATAGGGAGTGTGGGACGGAGATGCAAGAGGGAGGAGATATGGGGACATATGTATATGTATAGTTGGTTCACTTTGTTATAAAGCATAAACTAACACACCATTGTAAAGCAAATATACTCCAATAAAGATGTTAAAAAGAAAAAAGAAATAAAGTGAGACATGTCTGATCCTTGATCTTCTGATCATAAGAAGAAAATCAGGATGCTCAAGGAGGTTGGGAAAGGGCAAACTGCAAAGGAACAATGTATGGGGGGCTTGCTTTGGGTGGTGCTAGCCATATGCCACGTGGTCTGACTGATCTGGGCAGATTCAGATATATTATATCACCTCCCTGCCAAGTGTAGTCCCTAAAGATCAACCTTTTTTTTTTTTTTAATGAAATGCAGGATGGCTTTTTAAAAAAATAATTAATTTATTTATTTCTGGCTGTGTTGGGTCTTCGTTGCTGCATGCGAGCTTTCTCTAGTTGAGGTGAGTGGGGGCTACTCCTCATTGTGATGAGCGGGCTTCTCATTGTGGTGGCTTCTCTTGTTGCGGAGCGTGGGCTCTAAGCGCGTGGTCTTCAGTAGTTGTGGTGCGCAGGATCAGCAGTTGTGGTTCGCAGGCTCTAGAGCCCAGGCAGTTGTGGCGCCCAGGCTTAGTTGCTCCGTGGCATGTGGGATCTTCCCAGATCAGGGCTCGAACCCATGTCCCCTGCATTGGCAGGTGGATTCTTAAGCACTGCACCACCAAGGAAGTCCCCAGATCAACCACTCTTACTGCAGCCTTCTTTTCCTTGTCATCCCAAGCTAGGTTTCTATAAAAAGCTGTGAATCCCTTTGCAGCAGGGAGTCATAGCCATTCTGCCTCCACCTGCTGCCTTATTTTATGTAAACCATTTATCACCGAAATGGAGAGTGTTAAAAAAAAAAAAAAGGAAAGAAAGAAAGAAAGAAAAGCAATTGCTGTAAAAACACTTTGCTTTAGAGCCTGATAGCTTTGTTTGAATATCTGCTTGGCCACTTACTAAGCGTATGTGTGTGTGTGTGTGTGTGTGTGTACATGTGTGTAACTTATTAGCCTCAATGTGTCTCAGTTCCCTCATCTGTAAAATAGTTTTGACAGCCCCTAGTTACAGTGCAGTTTTGACGATTATGAAATAGTTATCACAGTGACTGGTACATAATAAATGCTTAATAATAATGTTAGTTTGGTTGTTATAGTTTTTATACTTTTTATGAACATTATATTATTTCCATCTCCAAACATACTTATGAGACTGATAAGTAAATTATTACTGCAAATTTATATGAACACTCTGAGGACTGGGAAAATCAAACTATCTCAAGAATATGTAACTGGAGCGTGGCAAGGATGGAGTGCCCAGGCTGTGGGTTCCAGAGTTGATGTGGGTTAACTGAGACCAGTCAGCCTCCACACTGCCATCCCCTTCCTAAATCTTTTTTCTTTTTCAGTATTATTTATTTGACTGCACAGGGTCTTAGTTGCAGCACGCGGGACCTTTGTTGCTGTGTGTGGGATCTTCGTTGTGGCGTGAGGGATCCTTTAGTTGCTGCATGCATGTGGGATCTAGTTCCCTGACCAGGGATCAAGCCCGGGTCCCCTGCATTGGAAGCCCGGAGTCTTAATCACTGGACCACCAGGAAAAGCGCCCCCCTCCTCCCAACTTTTGAAGGTGTAAGTGGGGTCTCCTGTTAGGTCAAAATCTTTCTGAGATGGGCCAAATATTTTCCTCCTGGGGGTGGAGGAAGTGGGATGATCTTCTTAATTTTGGAAGGTTTTGGTTGGGAATAAAATGCCTATATATAAAGCACTTCATGTGCCCCTCCTTTTATCCCAGCCATTGCTGTTGCAACCAGCTACCTGAAGGTGTAACCTGACAGTCCTTTGGCTCAGGTGCATCCAGTACTTCTGGCTGTCTGTCCAAAGGTTTCTCTGAGATGTTGGAAGGTACTCATTTTTTCAAACACAGCTTGGAATTCTGAGTGAGTTTACATTCCATGAGGCAAATCCTGACCAATGGAAATGAGAGCAAATGGCTAAGTGCTTCCTTTTTCATCCCTATGATGGACAATTTGGAATGTATTCCATGGGTTCCTCAAGGGTGTTGGCAGAATAAAACTCCAGTTACCCACTTAAGAGACAAGATCAATTCAAGAGTTTTCCTTTCCCTCTTTCGTTCTCCTTTGTCTCCCATTCTACTTCCTTCATATCATTTTCCAGTATAAATTAGTTTCATGCAAATCCTTATTTTAGGCTCTGCTGTCCAGGGGGAGGCAGGATCCAGCATCCCAACCCCCACCCATGTAAGTGTAACCTTCTCTTACTGAGAACTGAACTGCTCTTTTGACTTGGAGGACTTGAGGCATTCTAATCCAATATTCATATTAGCTTTTCTGCTGGCCCAACAGTAGTCTTGATCCTGTGTTCTGGTGTCGGGTTTCTGCCTCGTGGAGGTCACTTGCTTAGACATTCAGTAAACATTTGTCACAGGAGACCTACCAGGGGCTTGACTTGAGGATTGAGAGAAGATACTGTATCTGTTCTCAGAGACTAGAGGAGGCAATAAAGGGGCAGATATAGATGCCCAGATGATGCTGACACTGCTGTTCTTGGACCACATTTAAGAACCACCAATCTAAGAAGAAAGGGACATTGACTACTCTTGTCTCAACCACTCCAGAGGAATTCTTTCATCAATGTTCTATGTAGAATCCGGAAAAGACTGAGGGAGGTCATGAACTTTATCTCCTTAGTGCTCACAAGGAAACATCGTTGAGACCCATTAATTTTACTACCTTGAAGCCTTTGTTTATATCTCTTTCTCATTCTTACAACCAGAGTTTATGTTCCTCATTCTCACATTAACCTGGAAAAATTCCATTCACAATAGCAATCAAGGCATCAAATATCCTCTGAAGCTTTCCTTTTAATTTCTCCAACTCTAGGCAAATTTATATACATAATTTCTATGACCATCACCCTCTCACATGCCTCAACTTTTTGTCAGGAAAATTTGTGGAAAACCTTGAAATGGGCATTTTCATTATTGCATGTCTTCTCTAGTTCACCTATCAAGGTTATTTCCCCCTTTCATTATCTTTGAGCTATTTTACAACTCTAGAACACGTAGAAAACTGATAATAATGCAAATTATCCTTGTCCATAGAAATGCAAATTAATCGTATCTGGTGGAATGTAATTGAATATTGCCCTGTGGATAGGCTGATTTTCATCTTTTTGCAAATTCATTTCAATATATACACATATTCTTTGAATTCTCCTTTGAATCAGTTATAACATCTTAACATCTTGCTGGTTGCCTCATGAATTAATAACTTAAATACAATCATTCAATCTTTGGCACATGTTCATTTTATATCTGTATGAGAGTTATGATTATAGTTTCTTTAAAAAATAATACTTTAACAATACCAACAATTTCACTGAATTCTAGTGGCTATCTATAACTACAAATACCTCACCTACCATCTTGCTGTGAATTTCTAAAATTCAAAGGCCTTGTTTATTTATATCTATATCCTCCAATTCTAACAGTGCTTATAGTGGGTGTTCAATAAATCTTTGTTGGGTAAATAAAAAATGTATGATTTTAGGACAGAAGACAGAGATACTGTCATGCAGAAAAGGAGGCAAAAGCTTTTCCAAGCAGACAGAATGAGTAACAAAAAGACCTGAAAACATGAAATGGCGCTAGAATATAAAGGGCTCTGGCAGATAATGAGAAACGCAGGCAGAATCCAGCTCTTAAAGGTCTTCGATAACAAAGGTGATTCCTCTTTCTGCCACAACGAGGTTGGAGTTGAAGGACAGATGCCTGGAGACAGGTAAACCATATAAAAACCTACTGTAGTAAATCCAGTGAGACACCTTATATCCCAGCCCAGGAACCCAATCATCATGACTGAGTTATCTGTTTTTATAGCATCACAGTTCCTCTCATATGTTTTGTCTCCAGGGAAGGAGTAATTTGGGTAGTAAGTCCTGGCTCCTTGGCTGTGTCACTGTCCTCATACATCTCTGGATGGGAGTTACCTGCCTGTCTCTTTACAGGTATCTTCCTTATCTCTGCTAGATTATTTGTTGTGGCCTTACACCCTGGATCCCCATGGAGTTCACCAGCTGCATGGCTGCTCATCTGCTACCCATCACTTCATTTTCTGATTACCTTGTTCTGCCTACACAGCTAGCCGTATGGTCTCAGCATTGGTCCCATCTCTGTTCAACTCAAGTTCAGACCTCAGACCCCTCCATTCAGTTTAGTTCTGGGTCATGTGTTACAGAATACAACAAAGTCCATATTTAAAGAACTCTCATTTTCAAAATGTGATTAACCATGTTGTAACCAAGTTAATCATAAGGATACTGCATGGTTCAAATGAAATAACTAGATATCAAATCGAACCAAAATCTGTAAAGTTCTATACAAGTTTAAGGTCAAGTTTATATTGTTAAAATATAAAAATTTAAAAATCAGATGCAATGACAGTAATTTAAGTGATGCTTGGTATGTTGATTGAAACTGCATCTGAAAGAGAATAAAATGAAACAATTATGGAAAGTTACTATTTTTCTCTTTGAAAGAGAAAAATAACATAACTGAATTAGATTGGTGGTTGAAAATTGACTTAGTGATTTTAACTTCTATTAGGGTTCCATCTTTTCACAAAGTGAAATTCTATTATTTTGCTATTATGAGTAAAGTTGGAAAAGTAAGAGAAAAAATTATCCAAATAGCTTTAAATCTTAGAAAATTTCTGTTCTAACATACTTCTTTCTCTATGTATCATGTCATATTTATACTCAAGACCTGAAATGTAATATTTTCAATGACATATACTGATGCTTTATATGGTTACTCTTCAAATTTTGTAGCCATGTAAAAGGTGAAAAATAATAATCTGCTTAAGTGCACCATATCAACACATTTGTCCCCAAAACAGCTCTAAAATTTGGGTTTTCTGAAGCTTAAATTGTACTCTTAAAATGGTTGCATATCCCACTACTTGGCATATACCCTGAGAAAACCATAATTCAAAAAGAGACACATGTTATGTCTTCTTGAAACAACCCCTTTATCATTATGTAATTCTCATCTTTATTTCTGATAATTTCCCTTAAAGTTGGCTTTTCTGAAAGTAATAAAGCTACTCTAGTTTTCAAAGAAAAAAGAAAGAAAAAAGAGTCATGTACCACAATGTTCACTGCAGCACTATTTGCAATAGCCAGGACATGGAAGCAACCTAAGTGTCCACCGACAGATGAATGGATAAAGATGTGGGACATATATACAATGGAATACTACTCAGCCATAAAAAGGAACAAAACTGAGTTATTTGTAGTGAGGTGGATGGACCTAGAATCTGTCATACAGAGTGAAGTAAGTCAGAAAGAGAAAAAACAAATACTATATGCTAACGCATATATATGGAATTTAAAAAAGCAGTACTGGGTTTCCAGGGTGGCACAGCAGTTGAGAGTCTGCCTGCCGATGCAGGGGACACGGGTTCATGCCCTGGTCCAGGAAGATCCCACATGCCGCAGCGCGGCTGGTCCCGTGAGCCATGGCCGCTGAGCCTGCGCGTCCGGAGCCTGTGCTCCGCAACGGGAGAGGCCACAGCAGTGAGAGGCCCGCATACCGCAAAAAATAAAATAAAATAAATTAAAAAATAAAAATAAAAAAGCAGTACCAGTGGACCTAGTGGCAGGGCAGGAATAAAGGACGCAGATGTAGAGAACAGACTTGAGGGCATGGGGGGTCAGGGAAGGGGAAGCTGGGATGAAGTGACAGAGTAGCACTGACATATATACACGACCAAATATGTAAAATGGATGGCTAGTGGGAAGCTGCTGCATAGCACAGGGAGATCAGCTCAGTGCTTTGTGATGACCTAGAGAGGTGGGATAGGGAGGGTGGGAGGGAGACACAAGAGGGAGGGGATATGGGGATATATGTATACACATAGCTGATTCACTTTGTTGTACAGCAGAGACTAACACAGCATTGTGAAGCATTTATACTCCAATGAAGATGTGAAAAAAAAAGTTTATGGAAGAAAAAAAATGCATGTAAAAGAAAAAAAATGGTTGCATAATACTTCAAAATAGGTGATATAAGAAAGAAAAAAATAAGACTCTTTTTTTTTTTTTTTTTCTTTTTGCGGTATGCGGGCCTCTCACTGTTGTGGCCTCTCCCGTTGCGGAGCACAGGCTCCGGATGCGCAGGCCCAGCGGCCATGGCTCACGGGCCCAGCCGCTCCACGGCATATGGGATCCTCCCAGACCGGGGCACGAACCCGTATCCCCTGCATCGGCAGGCGGACTCTCAACCACTGCGCCACCAGGGAGGCCCAAGACTCTTTTTTAATTGTTAAAACAGTAGGGTATCTTCCAGGAAATATTTTGCTAACCTTTGGTTTGTCTCACTAGGTTACTGAAGTCAATGAAACTACATTTCTAAAAAAGTCATGATATCCAGGTAACAAACTACAGTTTTTTGGTTGAATTCAATTTTTAGAAAGCCCCAAATTAACTCTACTGGCAGAAACTTTATTGAGAGGGAGGAGAAGAGGGAAGATTTGTAACTAATATAGACTTCGCTGATTAAAAAAAAAAGAGAGAGAAGAAAAATAAGAATTTTACCTAAGTTAGGATAATAACTGGCAAATTTCCATTTAACGTGAATGGAAAAATCAACATAAATTTACATGTTTCATGTAATCAGCAAAGGCAGAGAACTTAAACTGTAAACAGGAATATTAAAAGCAAAGAAACAGCCACCCATGTCTGGAGCAGATCTGCCATTATTCAAAATGAATATTATACCTGTGAAGATATTTCCATTTTGTTCTTTTTTTGGGGGGGGGGAGAGGAGGTGTGGTTGGAATTGAGAGAGCAAAGATAATAAAGATGTCTATAATTTAATAATTATAACTTCAATGATAACAAAGCTTCATTTGGGGGGAAACTTTTCTTTCTAATGGCACCAGAAAAGTGAGTTAAGACAGAGTTATTATGGTTACATTTTACTGATTGAAAAACTGAGGCATAAAATAAAATATCTCACTTCTAAGAAATGTGTTTTTACATAACACTTGAATTTACCACTTGTGAAACACTTTAGCTTTCTCTTCTCTTGTAATTTCTAAGAGACTTGCAGAGGGCCCATGTATTTTCTCACAAGTTTACCTGCATACTGTTGATTTGAATTTAAAGTGTTCACATTACTAGATGTGTACACTAGTACACAACTGGAAGCCACTCAAAGGACTCTCCTTCTACGACATAGGTGATGAGACTTCTTCCAAAAGTAGATCTTGCTCTTAATGTCCTACCTAAGTGGAAATTTCAATTGCCAACATTTTGCAGGAGAGTTATTCACATTTAGAGTCCAAAAAGGACTTAGCAGAAATGTATTTAAATCCATTACTAAATTTTTCAGTGCTGGGTGTATATGAGTCTGTGTCTATCCCTGCTCTTTTAATATATTAAATTGTACTGTGGACTTTTGAGGATGGCATATTCACAATATTAGATAAATGCAGAGTATCATTCTCTAATGGGAAAAATAAGATCTCACATTTAGTACCTCATATTAATCTCATATTTAATACCTTTTTTCTCAGAAGTTATATAGTCTGTCATACAGTAAGAGTGCTCATGCCTAGAATAATTATATATTTTAAACAAGCCTTGCAGAAGGACATAAGGTAGAATTATGTGGAAGAAATATTGTAGGATTGTGTAGCATACATAAAAGATGTATAAAAATAAATATTATTTTTGTCTGCTTTGTGTCAAAGGTTAATTTTTTTTTTCTAAAATATTTATTTGGTTGCGCCTGCTCCTTAGTTGTGGCATGCGAACTCTTAGTCGCAGCATGCATGTGGGATCTAGTTCCCTGACCAGGGATCGAACCCGGGCCCCCTGCACTGGGAGCGTGGAGTCTTATCCACTGCAACACCAGGGAAGTCCCCAAAGGCATTAAATTTTGAAGAAAAGCCAATTATTCACATTCTTATAAACTGAATATTTAAAGAACTTCTATATTTATCACATCTTTCTTTTCTTTATAAAATATTTTATTCAGTACCTAATTGAAATGGATGGATATACTAGACAATTTAGCAATATTCAAAGAGAGGTAAATAGCCAAAATTCTTTCCTTCTGAGAGTTTACAAACTAAGAAAAGAAAAACAATTAAATAAGTGTTAATTAATCAAGATTTTCATTAATCACAAGACTCCACGAGAGAAACTAATGATTTTTAAAAATGTAAAAAGATCCAGGATTAAGTGAATCCTTTTTTCTTGGTACCCTATGCTGACTTCTGTCACAGCACAACGGTGAATCGCCTGTCGCCGTGTTGTCTTAGTGTGGGCTGCTACAACAAAGTACAATAAACTAAGTGGTTATAAACAACAGAAATTCATCTCACAAGTCCAAGATCAGTGTATCAGTGTCATCAACTTCTGGTGAGGGCACTCTTCCAGGCCACCAACTGCCTACTTCTCACTGTGTCCTCACCCAGTAGAAGGAATGAGGGAGCTCTCTGCAATCTCTTTTGCAAGGACACTAATCCCACTCCGTGAGGTCTCCACCCTCTAGACCTAAGCACCTCCCAAAGGCCTCACCTCCTCACTCTAACACACTGGTAGCTAGGATTCAGCAGATGCATTTTGGGGACACACAAACCTTCAGTTCATAACACCTGTCTCCTCTACTATTCAAAGAGCCCATCAAAGACAGCCTAGTGCCTGGCACAAGGTAAAACTTAGTAATTTCTCATTATAATTGGTACATAACCACGAGGGTTAAACTGACAAGACAGACTCATGATTTAAATACATTATCCAACAGCAAACTTTGCCAACCATAAAAAGAATAAAGCAAGAAAGCAGCCTGAATAACATTCTTCTCTGGAGGGACCTCAAAACCACCAGATATAACTTTTATAAGATGTCTCTTTCCCTGGGTCAAGATTTGGCTTTGCAGTAGCAGACAGTGCTAACAATGTATAGAACATTGTTCTCAGGAGAATCTGAGTTTAGGATTTCTCAATATTCATTCTCCCTAAGTCACCCAAAGAGGAAAAATCTATATGACTACTTTTTATTCTCCAACATGGCCCACAACTCTATAAATTCCAAGTTTATAAGCAATCTGGATGCCCAAGTACAGACTACTAGAAACATTTTAAAGGTAAGGTCCCTGTAACTAAACCCAATTAGAGTGGTAGACTGTTTACTAGTTCTGGTTGAGGTCAACCATAGGCACTGAAAACCATTTCCTTCCCAGAAGGTATTATGATTGATTTTTTTTTTTTAAAAAAAAGGTCCTCTGTAAATAGATATTGATTTATTTGACTTCTTTACTTTTTTCTTGCTATTTTCTGCTGCAAGTGTTTCTTTGCAAAAGCCTCAATGCCCCCATTTTCACCGGTGCGCTTTATAGAAGAGAGACTTTTATTCACAGCTATTTTCCTTGGTTTACTTTAGAATCTGTGCTACTTAAGATCGGAAACGAGAACAGAGACATCCCTCTGCTGCTGGTACTGCTCTGTGACTTCCTTTTACTGTATAACAACGACCCCCAAAATTTTAGTGGCTTCCAAAACCTTCCTTCCTGCTCACATTACCTAAGAGAGTTGATGGTCAGCTGGGGCTCTGAGGGGCTTGGTAGGGCTTGGTCAGCTTGCTAGATTATACACATCTTCCCATTTTGGAACCCAGGTTGAAGGGATAGCTACTCTCTGGGACATGTGATGCTCTTGGTGGAAGGTAAGTACCACAGGTCCCCAGCCAAGCCATATAATGCACTTAAACTTTCTACCTGGATATGGCAGATGCCATGTCTCCTCATATCCACACGGCCAAGAAAAAAGTCAATGTGGCAAGGAAGCAAACCAAGGACAGAGGTGTGAACAAATAATTATAAATAATTATACATATTAGGGCTTCCAACACTTGAGATCTCACATATAACTTAAATTTGCTCACTTTATTTTACACAGCAATTTATCTTTCTATTCCTTCCTAAACTTTGAGCTCTACATTTGTATATATAATGTTCATTAATGTACTTTGTGAGGCAAGGGTCTATCAGTGGCAAAGGCTTTGTATTATCTGTGTTTTTCTTCTTGCAGAGAAGGACTTGGTTGGAAATGTTTTGCCCCTCTTTTAGGAGGCATAAAGAGCTATAGTCAGTTTTGGTGTTTTTTGTTTGTTTGTTTGTTTGTTTTTTGCGGTACACGGGCCTCTCACTGCCATGGCCTCTCCCGCTGCGGAGCACAGGCTCCGGATGCACAGGCTCAGCGGCCATGGCTCACGGGCCCAGCCGCTCCGTGGCACGTGGGATCCTCCCAGACTGGGGCACGAACCCGTGTCCCCTGCATCGGCAGGCGGACTCTCAACCACTGCGCCACCAGGGAAGCCCCAGTTTTGGTTTTTATTAGTATTTTCTTGCCTGCATTGCTCTTATTTCATATTTGTATAATCTTAAATTTTCAGTATTAAAAATAGCATACATACAGAAAAGTGCACACAGAAATCTACAGCTCAATGGAATTTTATAAATTGAGCATAACCATGCAACCACAGTCTAGATCAAGAAATGGAACATTATTATTAGGCCAGAGCTCATCCTCTGGGCTCCTCTGTCACCCCCATCACAAAGAATCACCATCCCGATGACTAACTCCCTAGAATAGCTACTCTTACTTTCAGTTTTATATAAATGAAGTTACACTGTACACAATTATACAGTGGCTTCTTTCATTCAGTATCAGGTTGTGAGACCCATCTGTGTAGTTCATTCATTCTCATTGTTGATTCATTGCACATTGTTTGGACATGTTACAATTTATTTACTCATTCTTTTATTGAAGAATATTTTCTTTTTTACAGTTGCTTGGCTATTAAAAATAGTGCTTTCACAAAAATTATTATATATTGTTTTCCTGAACATATACATGCTTTTCTGTGTATTTTCACCTAGGAGTGGAATTGCTGGGTCAAAAGATATGCTTTTGTTCAGTTTAATAGATATGCAAAATAATTTTAGAGTGTTTATATCAGTTTACGCTCTCACCAGCAGTATGTGAAGAGAGCCTATGTCCAAATGAGGTCACATTCTGAGTTGGGGTTAGGACATACCAATCTGGGGAGGGGGACACACAATGCAACCCATAACACCCAGTCAGCATAGTTCAGGTTTTCAAAGCATGGCTTATAACTGTAGTCCAACAAGAAAGGGCAAACAGATTTTCTCCTTGTCTGGATGTGGTGGGAACGGGGAGAGGAAGAGATCACTAACCAGTTAGAATCCTGGTATTTTTAAGCACAATTCAGATTGAGAAATCAAGAAGGCAGGATGCTATTTATTAATTGATAATAAAAATAATAATAAATCTCACTCCAATGGTGCCAGGAAAATGCTAACATGATTTAGGTACCGAAAGGATAGCTCATCCTCTGTTGACTCTTGTTTTTGCCAATTCTTTAAAAATTTTAAAAAAACGTTTGCTTCTTTTTTACTTCCCTTTTCTCTCATTTTTCATCTTATTATGTTTATGTCTCTCTCCTCATTATCTAAAATCATTATCTAAAATCAATGTGGCCAGTATCAACTTAAGCACGCTGACTTCTTCCTTCAAATAATTTTAAGGAATAATAAGCAAATGGAGATTGGAGATAATGTTATTTCTGGAGAAATTCTGGGGTACATTAAAGAAAACTACACACAAAACAAAGCAAAAAATTCCAACAAACAACCTAATCCCCTTCTACCCACATGACATCTGTGAAAAAATCTCACCATCCTCCTCAGTTGTGGGTGTGAGCGAGAAGCAGGAAGAAAGGGAAGGGGGAGATGACATCTGCGTTTGTGTCTCCCTAGGTGTTAGCTATGAATTTGTGACTCAGTGTTCTTGGCAGGGGCCACTTCTCACTCTTCTGGATGGATTTCAGCTGAGCTGTGGTCAGTTAACATTGTATTCCCGTGTCTGCACCAAGTATTACCTTAACAAGCAACCCAATCAGAATTAGTGTTTTCTAAAAAAATGCTTACTCGGAGAAATCATCTCTGATATTGGTTCTGTCTGTGAAAAAGAGGTGCTAACTAAACCATGGATTTTAGCAGAACAAACAGTTCCTTCCTCCCTACCATCTTATCTAGAGTGAATGTGCAGACCCATCAAACCCAACCTCAGGATGTGCTTTAGATTCTGCCCCTAGTAATAAAGCAGCAACTCTTACTAACAACCATGACAAGTGAGATGAACTGCTTCTGCCACTGCAGTCATTTTTTTTTTTGTGGGGGGGTACGCAGGCCTCTCACTGCTGTGGCCTCTCCCGTTGCGGAGCACAGGCTCAGAGGCCATGGCTCACGGGCCCAGGCGCTCCGCGGCATGTGGGATCTCCCCGGACCAGGGCACGAACCCGTGTCCCCTGCATCGGCAGGCGGACTCTCAACCACTGCGCCACCAGGGAAGCCCCCACTGCAGTCATTTGATTGGCCACTTTGTGTGTGTAGAGTTCACGCTGAACCTGGCCTCTGATGTCTCCTGCAGAGGGGAGAACTGCTCTGGAAGTACAGAGGTCTCATATCTGATGAGACCAATGCAATGGGATGTAGGATATGATCAAGACTTACACACATGGAGGAAAGACTCTTCCCATTAAAGATGCCTGGTATTGTTATAAGTTTGGAGAGGGAGACAGAGACAGAGAGAGAAAGATTGTTATGAAGAGAATGGGGAAATGTCTCATAAAAGCCCTCAGTAATAACTTAATTCCATTGGCATCGTATGAGATAAAGGTAAACTTGGAAAGTACGGCTGAGTTTTGCTATGCTGACATGTATATATATCAGATACATATATTTCATATATAAGTATGTAAACAAGAATGTTCAATGAACTGTAAAATGTAACATTTTGTCCAAACTTGAAAAAAAATTCAGATAACCCTGGTTAGGACAATATAGGGGAACTATCTACCTAGGATTGGGAATTAATTTGTAAATAAGTTATCCTAGGGAACTATTATAGAGGGGCAAGGGATCCTTCGTAAACTGCAAAATCAAGAGATAACCAGGCTATTGCAGGGTGGTTGGCAAAGGATTGGAATTTCTGCCTATAGTGGGAGATTTTTTTTTTAATTTATAAGTAAATTTTAAAAGCAGTAGTTCCTATGATATAGACATTACATAAGACCCACGAACAGTGAAATGTATGAAAATCTAAAAAATCCAACAAGGTTTCCTAATCTTGGTAAGAATGTGTGGGGCCCACAGAGGTGTTTAGGGCCTGTGAAACTGCTGGAATTGCCTGAAATGTTACTTTCACGTATGTATATGATCCCATACCCACCAACATGTCCAGCCATACTTCACAAAGCATGTAGTCAAAACTAGGAAGAAGTATGCACTTGGCTTGAGAAAACCATATGTGATGATGATATAGCCTTTAGGCATATTGTGAATGAATGAGTAGAAACAATTCATAATGAGCCCAGTTACACAGAGATGTTTCAAAGAGGAGAAAAATAAACATTCGTCTACTTTCATTCTTCCTTTTTTCCTTTTAAAAAAAATAATTAGTGTTTATGGGGGTTTTGTTCCTGATCCATCACCTATAGGTTTGTCAGTCTATTATTTAAGATGTATAAGGCGAGGCTTTTATGTTTAAATTGTTTCCTTGTATATATATTATGCTATAGATTTTACTATTACTCTTTAATACTTATCTTTATGAATGGTGTGATCTAGGATATAATTTCACATTTTAGTATCTGAGTAATTCATTATCTCTGCACCATAAATTCAATATCTTTCTTTTACCCATTCTTGTCCATCCTTTACATACTAACTATACACCTTGGCCAGAAGGAAACTGATTCAAAATGTCCAGATATAGATATTAAGAAAGGAAAAATATGGTCCAAAAATATGAAGCACAACTAACATATTATTCTTGCAGCTTTAAAAAGAAGGAGAGGGCTTCCCTGGTGGCGCAGTGGTTAAGAGTCCGCCTGCCGATGCAGGGGACACGGGTTCGTGCCCCGGTCCAGGAGGATCCCACATGCCGCGGAGCGGCTGGGCCTTTGAGCCATGGCAGCTGAGCCTACGCGTCTGGAGCCTGTGCTCCGCAACGGGAGAGGCCATGGCAGTGAGAGGCCTGTGTACTGCAAAAAAAAAAAAAAAAAAAAAGGAGAATAAATGAAAATGAATGGAAAATGAGAATGTTTATTTCCTGCAATTTAATAAACTGGGGCATGATCCAAAGAATGTCACACTTAGCATTTCATTTCCTCTGGGCTTTTAAAATGATGTTTAATTGCAGATGGTGACCTTCTGGATTAGACACTGTTACAAGTGTTAAATTTCAAGTCGGAGGCTTTCATAGTTTTCCATAATGTATCTCTAGGGAGTAGTAGGTGAAATCCAAGCAAAGATTTATAAATCAAGGAAAAAACTAGGTACTTCTGTATTACCTGATTACTCACCTCTCCATTCCCAATTTTGCAACCAGATTTGAAATTCAAATCATTTCAGAATAAAATATTTATTCTCAGTTAATGGTGTCTGATGTTACTTTATCTTATTTTAGAAAAAATGGATAAGAATACAGTTCTTCAGTCTACTAACAAACACCCGGTTTTTAAAAACTAGTCTTGAAGAAAGAATACAAATTTAAATACCATATACCCCTAACAGAAATGAATCATTTGGCCTAACATGACTCTTTGGTATTCTACATTCAGCTCTCTTACCCTATCATATGGAAGGATGGTTCATATTTCTGTTCAAAATTTGTTTCATAGAGTTGGGATGTATTCAGAACTTGTTGGATTTTAAAGGTCATACTTTGTGATGCTAGCAATTGTAGCAGTGGCTGTAGAGGGTGTGATGGAGGAGTCATCTTATCCATTTTGTATTAGTTAATGTCCATGCCTCTAGCACCTTCTCTAGAGTATCAACACTCATGTGCTGCCACCAGCTATCATCCATTTTGGTCCACAGCCATTCTGAGTATACTAATAGATTAAAAAGCAGAGTTATTGGAGACTCCTGGAGAGAAATACTTTTCTTGAATAGCATAGCTGCTTTTGGTTATGGGGCAGATGCTTTCTGGCAAGGCTACTGGAAATGGGGAGGAAGGGAGGTAAGGTTGCAAAAATGGACTGTGAGCCCACAGTGATAGGTTTTCTAGATGTTTCTTCCTGGCCCGCTACCAGCCTGCCTGTTCGTACAAATACTGTGCCTATAAATACTGTGACCTAACTCTCAATCTGCTGCCAAAAGACTAGAGGAGGATCTAAGGAGGCTCTTACCCCCTCATTAGGAATTTCTATTTTCACACTAGAGGAGAACCTGCAGAAATCTGTGATTGTGTGTGTACCTTACACTTCATCCATCTTTTGTGAATGACCTTCCTGAAGCCCTTAATGAAAAAGCCAAGGTTACATTCACAGTGCATACTAAGACCACACATTTTCTGCTTTTCAGACCCCAGGCTTATCTAAGTAAAAATTTTTCTGGGGGCTTCCCTGGTGGTGCATTGGTTGAGAATCTGCCTGACAATGCAGGGGACACAGGTTCGAGACCTGGTCTGGGAAGATCCCACATGCCGCGGAGCAACTAGGCCCATGAGCCACAACTACTGAGCCTGCGCATCTGGAGCTTGTGCTCCGCAACAAGAGAGGCCGCGACAGTGAGAGGCCCACGCACCGCGATGAAGAGTGGCCCCCGCTTGCCACAACTAGAGAAAGCCCACGCACAGAAACAAAGACCCAACACAGCCAAAAATGAATAAATAAATAAATTAATTAATTAAAAAAATTTTTTTCTGGTTTCCTATATAGTTACATGAAATTCTAGTTGAAAAAGAACTTATCCTATCACCTACACCTGCAAAGCCTGAATGTGATAATCTTCAAGATCTTGAGAGAGTAGATGTGTTGGGGAAGGTGAAGATCTATGATAACAAAGGAGCTTGAGAAAATGAAACAGGAACCAGAAGCTGACTATATACCATACCATTCTATGAACTCCAAGTTCCTATGAAGCTCATTATGAGCAAACAAATCATGCAATTCTCTTTCAAGTCTAAATAGATTCATAGTGGAATTATAATAGTTCTTTAAAAATCACATAATTTCATTGTTGCTTAAACTATTCGAAAATATAGCAATAGAAGAAATACTTGCAAACTCATTTCATAAAGTTAGAATAGATGTAATTAAATTACGTGCCAAAATAGTCAACTATAATCCAACCTCATAAATTTCAATGAAAAATCTTAAATGTTAGCAAACTTAACTCAAAAACACATCGAAAGACAGATATATGGCTCACTGAAGCTTCCTCCAGAAATAAACATTTGTTTTTAACATAATGAGCCAAAATGATAGTTCTACGAGGAAAATTGTGTAATCAACTCTATAAAGGCAACAAGTTATTTACAAAATTCAATACACACTCATGTCAGGCACATTCACACAAAATAGGAATAATGAATACCACACTGACATAGTAATATGTACATTCTATGATGATATATTATATAACTATACCTCCTCCTATCTAAAAACTAAATATATTCCTGCTAACCATGGTGAGATACATTAAAGGCATAAAAACTGGAGAGCGAAAGATAAAAGTATTTCTATTTGCAGATACTGTGATTATACACATGGAAAACCTTAAAGAATCCACAAAAAAACCCAAAAGAATAAGTGAGTTTAAAATACCAGATTTTTAAATTAACGTACTACAAATTTTCATAATCTATAAAGCAAGCAGTAATTACAGAGAATAAAATGAAACAAAAGAGGCAGTTTATGATGTAAAAATTTTGATAGTGTAAATTCAATAAGCAATGTTTAAAACCTGATGAAAACCTATAAAATACTCATGTAGCATAAAATTAAACTTGAATATGTGGAAAGAAAAAGCATACTCCTAAGTAGGAAGATTCAATATCATAACATGTTAGTTCACTATTACTTTAATTTAGAAATGGAATGCAATACCAATAAAACAGCCTCAGACTTTTGTTTTATTTTCTGGGGTTAGGTTGATTGTAAAGTTAATTTGAAAGAAAAAGCCAGCAAGAAGAGCCAGAAAAATCCCCTGAAAGAAAAACGATAATGGGAATGAGGTATTGTCCTATCAGATAGTAAAATGTTATACAATCATTTATGTAAAATTGTAAAACACTGACTCATGAATAGAGTATAATAAGCCAAATAGAATATTCAGACATAGATCATATGGCATACAGAAATACTACACGTATTACAGACAGTATTTCCAATTTGTGGATGAAATGATGGATTTCTAATATGTTGTTAGGATAACTGGATAACAATACTGAAAAACAAAGGTGAACTAATTTCTCTTATCATACGCCCTGGCAAACTCTAATGAGGCACTAAACGTTAAAAAAGAAATCATGCAAGTACTAGACATACACGTAAGTAAATTCCTGTATAATTTTTTTTAAATTGGAGTATTACTGTTTACAATGTTGTGTTAGTTTCTGCTGTACAATGAAGTGAATCAGCTATATGTATACCTATATCCCCTCCCTCTTGGACCTCCCTCCCATCCCCCCATTCCACCCATCCAGGTCACCACAGACAGAGCTGAGCTTCCTGTGCTTTATACCATGTTCCCACTAGCTATCTATTTTACACATGGTAGCATACATATGTCAATCCTGATCTCCCAATTCGTCCCCTCCTCCCCTTCCCCCACTGCGTCCACATGTCCGTTCTCTATGTTTACACCTCTATTCCTGCCCTGCAAATAGGTTCATCTGTACCATTTTTATAGATTCCACATATATGTGTTAATATACGATATTTTTTTTTCTTTCTGGCTTATTTCACTCTATATGAGAGACCCTAGGTCCATCCATGACTCTACAAATGACCCAATATCATTCCTTTTTATGGCTGAGTAATATTCCATTGTATATATGTGCCACATCTCTTTTATCCATTCATCTGCTGATGGACACTTCGGTTGCTTCCATGTCCTGGCTACTGTAAATAGAGCTGCAATGAATATTGTGGTACATGACTCTTTTTGAATTATGGTTTTCTCAGGGTATATGCCCAGTAGTGGGATTGCTGGGTTGTATGGTAGTTCTAGTTTTAGTTTTTAAAGGAACCTCCATACTGTTCTCCATAGTGGCTGTATCAATTTACATTCCCACCAACACTGCAAGAGTGTTCCCTTCTCTCTACACCCTCTCCAGTATTTATTGTTTGTAGATTTTTTGATGATGGCCATTCTGACTGGTGTGAGGTGATACCTCATTGTAGTTTTGATTTGCATTTCTCTAATGATTAATGATGTTGAGCATTCTTTCATGTGTTTGTTGGCAATCTGCATATCTTCTTTGGAGAAATGTCCATTTAGGTCTTCTGCCCATTTATGGATTGGGTTGTTTGTTTTTTGGATATTGAGCTGCATGAGCTGCTTGTAAATTTTGGAGATTAATCCTTCATCAGTTGCTTCATTTGAAAATATTTTCTCCCATTCTGAGAGTTGCCTTTATGTCTTGTTTATGGTTTCCTTTGCTGTGAAAACCTTTGAAGTTTCATTAGGTCTCATTTGTTCATTTTTGTTTTTATTTCCATTTCTCTAGGAGGTGGATCAAAACGATCTTGCTGTGATTTATGTCATAGAGTGTACTGCCTATGTTTCCCTCTAAGAGTTTTATAGTGTCTGGCCTTACATTTAGGTCTTTAATCCATATTGAGTTTATTTTTGTGTATGGTGTTAGGGAGTGTTCTAACTTCACTCTTTTACATGTAGCTGACCAGTTTTCCCAGTGCCACTTATTGAAGAGGCTGTCTTTTCTCCATCATATATTCTTCCCTCCTTTATCAAAGGTAAGGTGACCATATGTGCGTGGGTTTATCTCTGGGCTTTCTATCCTGTTCCATTGATCTATATTTCTGTTTTTGTGCCAGTACCATATTGTCTTGATTACTGTAGCTTTGTAGTATAGTCTGGGTGCCTGATTCTTCCGGCTCCCTTTCTTTCTCAAGATTGCTTTGGCTATTCAGGGTCTTTTGTGTTACCATACAAATTGTGAAATATTTTGTTCTAGTTCTGTGAAGAATGCCATTGGTCGTTTGATAGGGATTGCACTGAATCTGTAGATTGCTTTGGGTAGTACAGTCATTTTCAAAATGTTGATTCTTCCATTCCAAGAACATGGTATATCTCTCCATCTGTTTGTATCATCTTTAATTTCTTTCATCAGTGTCATAGTTTTCTGCATACAGGTCTTTCGTCTCCTTAGGTAGATTTATTCCTAGGTATTTTATTCGTTTTGTTGCAATGGTAAATGGGAGTGTTTCCTCAATTTGTCTTACAGATTTTTCATCATTAGTGTATAGGAATGCAAGAGATTTCTGTGCATTAATTTTGTATCCTGCTACTTTACCAAATTCAATGATTAGCTCTATAGGTTTCTGGTAGCATCTTTAGGATTCTCGATGTATAGTATCATGTCATCTGCAAACAGTGACAGCTTTACTTCTTCTTTTCCAATATGGGTTCCTTTTATTTCTTTTTCTTCTCTGATTGCTGTGGCTAAAACTTCCAAAACTATGTTGAATAATAGTGGTGAGAGTGGACAACCTTGTCTTGTTCCTGATCTTAGAGGAAATGCTTTCAGGTTTCCATTGAGAATGATGTTGGCTGTGGGTCTGTCATATATGGCGTTTATTATGATGAGATAAATTCCCTCTATGCCTACTTTCTGAGGGTTTTTATCATAAATAGGTGTTGAATTTTATCAAAAGATTTTTCTGCGGGGCTTCCCTGGTGGCGCAGTGATTGAGAGTCTGCCTGCCGATGCAGGAGATGCAGGTTCATGCCCCGGTCCGGGAAGATCCCACGTGCCGTGGAGTGGCTGGGCCCGTGAGCCATGGCTGCTGAGCCTGTGCGTCCAGAGCCTGTGCTCTGCAATGGGAGAGGCCACAACAGTGAGAGGCCCGCGTATGGAAAAAAAAAAAAAAAAAAGAAAAAGAAAAAGATTTTTCTGCATCTAGTGAGATGATCATATGGTTTTTCTCCTTCAATTTGTTAGTATGTTTTATCACAGTGATTGATTTGCGTATACTGAAGAATACTTGCATTCCTGGGATAAACCCCAGTTGATCATGGTGTATGATCCTTTTAATGTGTTGTTAGGTTCTGTTTGCTAGTGTTCTGTTGAGGACCTTTGTGTCTATGTTCATCAGTGATATTGGTCTTTTTCTTTTTTGTGATATCTTTGTCTGGTTTTGGTATCAGGGTAATGTTGGCCTTGCAGAATGAGCTTGGGAGTGTTCGTCTCTCTGCTGTTTTTTGGAAGAGTTTGAGAAGGACAGCTCTTCTCCAGATGTTTCATAGAATTTGCCTGCGAAGCCATCTGGTCCTGGACTTTTGTTTGTTGTAAGATTTTTAATTACAGTGTCAATTTCATTAGGTTGTGATAGGTCTGTTTATATTTTCTAATTCTTCCTGGTTCCGTTTGGAAAATTGTACCTTTCCAAGAATTTGTCCATTTCTTCGAGGTTGTCCATTTTATTGGCATATAGCTGTTTTTAGTAGTCTCTTATAATCTTTTGTATTTCTGTGGTGTCAGTTGTTACTTTTCCTTTTTCATTTCTAATTTTAATGATTTGAGTCCCCTCCCTTTTTTACTTGATGACTCTGACTAAAGTTTTATCAATTTTGTTTATCTTCTCAAAGGACCAACTTTTAGTTTTACTGATCTTTGCTATTGTTTTCCTCATTTCTATTTCATTCATTTCTGCTCTGGTCTTTCTTTCTTTCCTTATACTAATTTTGGGTTTTCTTTGTTTGCCTTTCTCTAGTTGCTTTAGGTGTACAGTTAGGTTATTTATTTGAGATTTTTCTTGTTTCTTGAGGTAGGATTGTATTGGTATAAACTTCCCTCTTAGAACTGCTTTTGCTGTGTCCCATAGATTCTGGGTTGTCGTGTTTTCGTTGTCATTTGTTTCTATGTTTTTTTTAAAGTTTCCTCTTTGATTTCTTCAGTGATCTCAGTTATTTAGTAGCACACTGTTTAGCCTCCATGTATTTGTGGTGTTTTACAGTTTTTCTCCCCTGTGATTGATTTCTAATCTCACAGCGTTGTGGTTGGAAAAGATGCTTGATACAATTTCAATTTTCTTAACTTTTCTGAGGCTTGTTTTGTGAGCCAAGATGTGATCTATCCTAGAGAATGTTCCATGTTCACTTTAGAAGAAAGTGTATTCTGCCACTTTTGGGTGGAATGTCCTATAAATATCAATTAAATCTATCTGGGCTATTGTGTCCTTTAAAGCTTGTGTTTCCTTCTTATTTTCTGTTTGGATGATCTGTCCATTAGTGCAAGTGGGGTGTTAAAGTCCCCTTCTATTATTGTGTCACTGTCGATTTCCCCTTTTATGGTTGTCAGCATTTGCCTTATGTATTGAGGTGCTCCTATGTTGGGTGCATAAATATTGATAACTGTTCTATCTGCTTCTTGGATTGATCCCTTGATCATTATGTAGTGTCTTTCCTTACCTCTTGTAACAGTCTTTATTTTAAAGTCTATTTTAGCTGATACAAGTATTGCTACTCCAGCTTTCTTTGATTTCCATTTGTGTGGAGTATCTTTTTCCATCCCCTCACTTCCAGTCTGTATGTGTTCCTAGGTCTGAAGTGGGTCGCTTGTAGACAGCATATATATGGGTCTTGTTATTGTATCCATTCAGCCAGTCTGTGTCTTTTGGTTGGGGCATTTAATCTATTTACATTTAAGGTAATTATTGATATGTATATTCCTATTACCATTTTCTTAATTATTTTGGGTTTTGGTGGGTCTTTTTCTTCTCTTGGGTTCCCTGCCTAGAAAGATTCCTTTAGCATTTGTTGTAAAGCTAGCTTGGTGTGCTGAATTCTCTTAGCTTTTGCTTATCTGTAATGCTTTTGATTTCTCCATTTAATCTGAATGAGATTTTGCTGGGTAGAGTAATCTTGGTTGTAGGTTTTTCTCTTTCATCACTTTAACTATATCCTGCCACTCCCTTTTGGCCTGCAGAGTTTCTGCTGAAAAATCAGCTGATAACCTTATGGGGATTCCCCTGTATGTTATTTGTTGCTTTTCCCTTGCTTCTTTTAATATTTGTTCTTTGAATTTAATTTTTGGTAGTTTGATTAATGTGTGTCTTGGAATGTTTCTCCTTGGATTTTCCTGTATGGGACTCTCTGTGCTTCCTGGACTTGGTTGGCTATTTCCTTTCCCATGTTAGGGAAGGTTTCAACTATAATCTCTTTGAATATTTTCTTGACCCTTTCAGTTTCTCTTCTTCTTCTGGGATGCCTATAGCTCATATGTTCGTGTGTTTAGTGTTTTTCCAGAGGTTTCTGAGATTGTCCTCAATTCTTTTCATTCTTTTTTCTTTATTCTTCTCCTTGGCAGTTATTTCCACCATTCTGTTTTCTGGCTCACGTATTTGGTCTTCTGCCTCAGTTATTCTGTTCTTGATCCCTTCTTGTGTATTTTTCATTCCAGTTATTGTGTTATTCATCTCTGTGTGTTCTTTAGTTCTTCTAGGTCTTTGTTAAACATTGTTTTGTATTTTCTCGATCTGTGCCTCCATTCTATTTCTGAGATTCTGGATCATCTTTACTATCATTACTCTGAATTTTTTTTCAGATAGATTGCCCATTTCCTCTTCATTTATTTGGTCTTGTAGGTTTTTACCTTGCTCCTTCATCTGTAACATACTTTTTTGTCACCTGTTTTGTGTGTGTAATGGGTTCAGAATTGTGTTCCTGTCTTACTGGTTCTTTGGTCTAAGGCTTCCAGCACAGGAGTTTGTTGGCTGTTGAGTCGAGCCAGGTCTTGGTGCCAAGATGAGGACCTCTGTGAGACCTCACTCTGATGAATATTCCCTGGGGTCTGAGGTTCTCTGTTACTCCAGTGATTTGGACTTGGAGCTCTCACCACAGGAGCTCAGGCCCAACCCCTGGTTCATGAACCAACATCCCACATGCCATGTGGAACAGCAAGAAAAAAAAAAAGAGCAGAACAGTAACAAAGAGTAAAAAATAAGATTAGAAAATTGACAGATATGTTAGAAAAAATAAAAATACAGATGAAACAACAATCAGAAGGTGAAACAGAACCACAATAGCAAAAAGGAGGAGGAAAAAAAATGGAAAAGGGCTTGGCTGTGGGGGGCAGGGCTTAGGTAGGGGTGGGGTTTAGGTGGCAGGCGGGGTCTAGCCTTAGGACCCACACTGCCAGAAAAGGCCCTGGGGGGATTGGGGGCGGGGCTTAGGCTCAGCCTGGCCAGAGGGTCCCTGGAGTGCCTCTGGCCTCGGAGGGCATAGGAAAAGGCCCAGGACCACAGAAGGCTCCCTGGGCCTGAGTGGGAGGGAGAAATGCTAGGCACGTTCCCCATGATCTTCCGATCCTGGAGGGCCCCTCCCCGTCTGCCTCTCCTCTTCTTCCCCCCCTCCCTCCTATGTCCCTAGGACCAACTCAGCTGGAGGGGGCCTTAGAGGGTGGAGGACCGGCCTGTGAGCCCAGCAGGCTTCCTGGGGCCCAAGTCAGTGGGGTAAATGCCAGCCGTGCCTCCCGATTCTCCAGTCCCAGAGGGTTGCCCTCTCCCTGTCTACCTCTCCTCCTCTTCGCCCCTCCTCCCTCCCTCCTATGCCCCTAGGAGCCACGCAGTCAGAGGGGGCCTTGAAGGGCAGAGGACCAGGCCCAGGAGCCCAGCAGGCTCCCCGGGGCCCGAGTGGGCAGGAAAAATGCTAGGCACTTTCCCCCATCCTCCGATCCCGGAGGGCCCCTCTGTATCTGCCTCTCCTCTTCTTCCCCCCCGCCACGTCCCTAGTACCAGCGCTCTAGAGGGGGCCCCGGAAGGCGGAGGACCCGCCCTGGGACCCCAGCAGGCTTCCCAGGGCCTGACTGGGCAGGGGAAATGCTAGACACATTCCCCCTGATCTTCCGAACCCCTGAGGGTCCCTCCAGGCGTGGGAACTCCTCCCTCCCCCAGCCAGCCTCAAGGGCACTGGTCCCATCTGGCCTCCACTTCTCCTACCCTCACTCCCCTCCAAGTCCTACCTGGTTCCTGGGGGTTCCTCCCATCCTCCTGGGTGTCGAAGTCTCCCACCAGCATCTGGTAGGTGCCCTTGTTGTGGGGAGACATGAACTCCGCATCCTCCCACTCTGCCATCTTGACTCTGCCCCTCTATAACTTTCTTAATTATGACTTGAAGTTCAGAAGTGTGAAAAGATTGTGAAAACTTGATTACAAAAGATAAAATAAAAATTTTGTATGCCACAGAACATCAGAATCAAAAAAGATAACAAACTGAGAGAAATATCTGTGACTAACTGCTAAAGAAAAAGATATTCATGACACTTACTGAAGATGGAAAGGCAGAATTTATTCAAGGGTGGCCATGAGGATAGGTGGGTACCACTGCAATGGGGTCTTGCTGGGGTGGGGGGAGAAACTGAACTCAACTTTGAATACAGCCTTGGTAAGTGGGAACTTACAGGCAAGGAGCAGGGTGGAGTTCAGGGACCGAAAATTACTAAAAGGAAACATCAAGAGTAAGGGTGATTCTGGCTCAGCCAATGTAACAGGATTCTTGCTGAAGGCAGGCCGTGGTGATCAGACATCACCTGGGGAATAGTGCAGGATGAGGAACTATCAGATATTAGATCTCAAGGGTGGTCAGATATGGAGGATGGCGATTCTAGTTAAACTGACTTATCAGGATTCTTGCTAAAATTGGGCAATGCAGAAAGAGAAACACAGAAGGAGGCCTAATTAAAAAGTTCAGGAGAGCTTGAGTAGAGTTTGGTTAGGGAGAAAATCTTTGTCATTATATTAGAGAAAAACTATTTTTAATATAAAAATATTAAGCAAGTAGCCAAGCAATTTAAAAGTAGAGCTTCAAAAAGTAGACATGAAGATATTTTAAATGTTACAGAAAGATGAGCTAGAATACACACATACAAAGACCTATAAATGGCTCTTAACTATATGAAAAGATGTTCAACCTCACTTTCAATAAAAGAAATACAATTAAAACTGCACTGAGTTATCATTTCTCACCTACCAGGTTAGAAAAGTTCAAATGTTTGATAATATACTCTCATGGATTGCTGGTGATAAAGCCAGATGGTATACTCATAGTGGGGGATATCTGGCAATATCCCCCACTATGATTAAATGCAAAATTACATACGCATTTACCCTATGATAAATCAAATATCACCTTTAGGAATCTGTCCCAGATATACATTTGGAAAAAAGTACAAAAAGTTTTATGCACAAGGTTATTCATTATACCACTGTTTGTAATACAACAGCTTAAGCTAGAGACAATCTAAATCTCTATCATTTGAGAGATGGCTGAATAAACTGTGTTACATCTATACACTGTAGTACTATGAACTGATGAAATGGAATGAAGAATAACTCTTGTGGGGACCCACTCAGACCCTCAGAATTGGTATAAAATTTATTTTAAAGAGAAAATGTTTGAGCTAAAGAAGACATAGAAAAAATCTTATACAAACTTTCCTTACCTAAGAAAAGCAGAACCTCCAAAAAATATAGCTGCCATTAAGTCCCCTAATAAGGGAGTCTCCTGTGAATTCAGGTGCCCTGGAGATAGACTGCCCATTTCCATCAGTATCAAAAAGCCCAAAAGAACCTTCTTTACTTTTCCATTGAAACCCTAAACCACTCCCTGCTTCATTAAGTTTGGTATATAAATCTTCTATCTCTCACTATTAAGAGAGTAACTCATCACTTAGTACTCCTTGGTGTACATTTAAATAAAACTTTTCTTTTCTTCTCTTAATCTATGATCAGTTAATTTGCGAGCCCCAAACCACAGGACCCAGGTTGGAAGAAGACAGTTTTTCCTCTAACATTCTCTATATAAATACTACGTTGGGATCTCTGTGATATAGTGTGAGGACATCAAGATGGAGGAAAATATGCAGTTTGCTATTGATTACCTGAGAAAAAGAGAATATAAATATGCAAGAATATTTTTTCTGTATAAAATGTAAAAAGATAAAACATAAAACTGAAAAAAAAGTAAAGGTTTCCTATGGAGGAGGAAATAGGCTGAATGGAACAGGGATAGAAGCAAAACTCCTTTGCATGTAGTTCACTGTATAGTTTAAACTTTGGAAAAATTTTAAATATTTACATAATTATGAATAAAATTAAGTTAAAAGTCAATCTTTATATATCAAGAGTAAACTGAAACAAATAAACTTATGATTTTAGTTGATGGGATGGCCACAGAGAGAAACTTTAAAACATAGTAATTTGCCTGAACATTTCTAATTGGATATAGGATATACCCTGTAAAGGAGAAAAAAACTTTTCCTCTACTTTCTTAGGTAAAGTGCTTAGGGACCTGTGAATTAAATTTACAAAGGACACAGTAGCAAGACAAAAGACAAAATTTAATCACATGCATATGGGAGTTCACAAAAATATGACTCAAGTAGGTAGTTAGAATTTGGAGCTTGTATACCATCTTAATAGGGAAAGGGAATAGGCAGACGGGTATTTATGGGGAATGAATAGCTTAATAGAGGACGGGAGGGGAAGAAAGGTCACTTACGGGAAAACAAATAACTTCTAGCAAAGATAAAGGGGTCCTTAGGAGAACAGATGGGATATATGATAGTTTGTGACAGTCTGTTTAGGTGTGGAGTTGACTTCTAATCTCCAGTGATGAGTCAACCTTCTCTGGTTGCTCTTGGGGAACAGATTTATGACAATTGAGTTCCTTTGAGTTCTTTTGGGAAGCTCTGCTTTTAGGCAGATAAGGAAGTTGAGGAAAAAATTTCTGAAATGTCTTCAGCTCAAAATTTTTATGGCACAGTAGCCTATTCTGGACACCTTTAACCCAGAGAAAGATAAACCTGAAAATAAACTGTTTCTGGTAATCAATCACTAGTGTCAGGGTTGGACTGTTATTCTGAGACAGCTATGCATGTATTGTTTAATAAAGCAAATGAAAAATGAAGGTTGTTTGTTGCAAGTCATGACTGCCATTTTGGAAGAAAAGAGATAGTTGTGCATCTATAATGCTAAATAAAAATGTTGTAGTTCTGATTTTGAATGGAAGATATCAGTATGAATAATTTTAATACATGAAGACACATACAGGCACATACATTTCCTGAATCCACATACTGAAACAACAGACATACAAGTATGGGCTGCATGTATGTGGTTAAGAAAATCTCTTTAGTTCTGATTCATAATTGGCAATATCACTATGAATCCCTTTTATATTTTCTATGTATACATATAAACACATACATATTTCTTAGCCCTAGTCACTCAAACAATGAGCAAGCCTAGCTGACTCTGGTTCTGGGGCATGAAATATATAAGATAGGTTCAGAACATTTTTTCATACCAGGTAGCAAGAAAGCTCTCAAAGACTCTCAAGGTCTCAGAATCACAATGAAGAGGCTCCTACTGGCCAAAGATGGCTAAGAAGGAATATGACTACAAAGGACTGAAACACACCCAATATTTTAAAATTCATTAGTTCATAATGATATTTGAAATATAAAATACCATTGGCCAATTTTAGAAGTTTCTAGGAAACATATGAAAAATTCACAAAGGGAAAGAACCAACATTTATTCTGCCTCTTCTTTGTGAACTATACCTTTAGGTAACTAGGTTAATGAGGGAAAGTTCTCCTTTTAGAAGTGTAAGGGAGGAAAAGTTTTCCTTGACTCCCTTAGGGTCCCTGGATGAGTCTGAAAATTCAACCGACAAAGACAAATTAATAAGAGGAAAGCACCCACATTTGTTTAGTATAAGTTTTATGTGTCACGAAGACTTCATAGGAAATGAAGAAACAGACTGGAGTATTTTTATGCTAGATTCAAGTGTAGAAATATGATGTTAGAGTATGTGAGGTAAGTGTAGCAAGTCCTGTTTGCTAGGATTCTTCTGGGTATCCCTTTGTCTTCAGAGGTAAGGATGTTCCTTTCTTCTGGATATAAGGAGGGCACCTTTCCCATGAGGATTTTATGAACTGTTTCAGGAGAGGAAGGGTAGGTGAAGGTCAGAGTGACCTTCCTGCTTCTGCCATTTATCTTAAACTCAAATGTGACAAGGTGCCATTTTCAATATGCCAAGGATCCATATTTTGGGGTAGCATGTCCTGATCCCTATCAGAAGTGATCCAGCTAATAAACGAAGACAGAATGATAGTGAGACAGGCTGGGACCTGGGACCCTGTGGTGCAGTGCTTGCACTGGACAAATGTCTCCTCGAGCAACAGAGTGCAAGAAACTACAAGGAGCTTAAAATAACTGCATGCATGAGCAGCTGGGGCAAACTATGAACAACAAGATACAAAAAGGCCAAAACCCAACTGCCACTTCTGAGGTGCCAGAAGCAAAAGCAGGGTACTGTGCATGGTCCCTGCACACAGCACCACTGAGAGGATGAGCAGATCACCTAAGCCACCCCTCTGACCTGACCCACCGATCTGCTCCTATCCTCACCCCACTTAAGGGACCAGCTCGCAAGCAAGGGAACCTGTTACTTGTTTTCCGCTCCCTCATGCTGAAGCATGAGTCCCAGTAAAATGTTGCCTGAATTCCTGTCTGGCCTCTTATCAATTTCTGTTGATTAAAGAGTCCAAGAATTCTTTATTGTAAAGTAGGGAATTATAAAGAATTATAATTCATAGAATTATAGAATTATAAAGTATCAACATTTAGTAATCCATAATGCATAAGGGATCCTAGAAAAAGGACTGCTAAAATCTAATTAAAATGCACAAAATCACCAATAAAGCAGTTTTGTAGAAAAATAAAGTCAAATCCAATTCTAATGAAAATTCTAAATCTAAGCACCAATTGACAAGTAAGGTGTTACATGATACCACGGTGGTACAATCAGAAAATCCTGACTGTGGTATATCCTATAGGACATCACGCTGGTTTCTTTAATAAATACATTGAAAGGAAAAGAAGAAAAGATGGAAGAGGAAACTGTAGATTAAAAAAAGACATTGGAATCATATCAACCAATCACAATGATGGTCTTGATTCAGGCAAGCAAACTGTTCTAATTAGAAATTATGGAAATTTAAGTACAGGATGGATATTTGATTACATTGAGAACTTTTTGTGCCACAGGTCTCATGATTTGAAAATGAGAATTGAAAGACAAAACTAATTTGTTATTATTTTAGACAAGGACAGCATAGCGCTCAGGAGTTGGAATGAGGACGTGGGTCTGGGTTCCACTGTTACAGTTTTTAGACTTACTCTCTGTGTGGTCTTAAACAACTGACAGTGTTTTTAGTCTCCATTTCCCTGTCTGCATCTACCTTTTCATATGATTGTTCTTAAATTGTATTATTGTAACAGTGCTTTGCAAGGCAGCATCCTTTTACGCAGGTAAAGGGCACACCTTTCTCTTTTTCTGACTCTATCCCCTTGTTATTTGTAAGTTGTTTTCCTGCTCTTATGACTTTCAACGGAAATCTAGATGGACTTTTTTTTTTTTTTTTTTTTTTTTTTTGCGGTACGTGGGCCTCTCACTGTTGTGGCCGCTCTGGTTGCGGAGCACAGACTCCGGACGCGCAGGCTCAGCGGCCATGGCTCACGGGCCCAGCTGCTCCGCGGCACGTGGGATCTTCCCGAACTGGGGCATGAACCCGTGTCCCCTGCATCGGCAGGCGGACTCCCAACCACTGTGCCACCAGGGAAGCAGGACGTCGTTTTATTTACTTATTTAAACTTATTTATTTATTTATTTATTTATTTATTTATGGCTGTGTTGGGTCTTCGTTGCTGTGCGCAGCTTTCTCTAGTTGTGGTGAGCGGGGCTACTCTTTGTTGTGGTGCGTGGGATTCTCATTGTGGTGGCTTCTCTTGTTGCGGAGCACGGACTCTAGGTGTGTGGGTTTCAGTAGTTGTGGCGCAGGGCTTAGTTGCTCTGCGGCATGTGCGATCTTCCCAGACCAGGGTTCGAACCCGGGTCCCCTGCATTGGCAGGCAGATTCTTAACCACTGCACCACCAGGGAAGTCCCTCAGGGCGTCACTTTAACTAAAATAAATATAGCATGGGTTGTTATAAAATAATATAGAAAGCAGTTAAGGGAGAATTTGCCGCTAACAAGAACTGAGAATTGCAGGGTAGATTTAGCTTAATGTTAATGTATTCTCCTTGTTTGCAGAGCTTTCTAGAAATACACACAGGCACAAAAACAGAAAGATAGATCAATGGAACAGGATAGAAAGCCCAGAGATAAACCCACGCACATATGGTCACCTTATCTTTGATAAAGGAGGCAGGAATGTACAGTGGAGAAACGACAGCCTCTTCAATAAATGGTGCTGGGAAAACTGGACAGGGACATGTAGAAGTATGAGATTAGATCACTCCCTAACACCATACACAAAAATAAGCTCAAAATGGATTAAAGACCCAAATGTAAGGCCAGAAACTATCAAACTCATAGAGGAAAACATAGGCAGAACACTCCATGACATAAATCACAGCACGATCCTTTTTGACCCACCTCCTAGAGAAATGGAAATAAAAACAAAAATAAACAAATGGGACCTAGTGAAACTTAAAAGCTTTTGTACAGCAAAGGAAACCATAAAGAAGACCAAAAGACAACCCTCAGAATGGGAGAAAATATTTGCAAATGAAACAACTGACAAAGGATTAATCTCCAAAATATATAAGCAGCTCACGCAGCTCAATAACAAAAAAACAAACAACCCAATCCAAAAATGGTCAGAAGACCTAAATGGACATTTATCCAAAGAAGATATACACACTACCAACAAACACATGAAAGAATGCTCAACATCATTAATCATTAGAGAAATGCAAATCAAAACTACAATGAGATATCATCTCACACCAGTCAGAATGGCCATCATCAAAAAATCTAGAAACAATAAATGTTGGAGAGGGTGTGGAGAAAAGGGAACACTCTTGCAGTGTTGGTGGGAATGTGAATTGGTACAGCCACTATGGAGAACAGTATGGAGGTTCCTTAAAAAACTAAAAATAGAACTACCATATGACCCAGCAATCCCACTACTGGGCATATACCCTGAGAAAACCATAATTCAAAAAGCGTCATGTACCAAAATGTTCATTGCAGCTCTATTTACAATAGCCCGGAGATGGAAACAACCTAAGTGTCCATCATCGGATGAATGGATAAAGAAGATGTGGCACATATATACAATGGAATATTACTCAGCCATAAAAAGAAACAAAATTGAGCTATTTGTAATGAGGTGGATGGACCTAGAGTCTGTCATACAGAGTGAAGTAAGTCAGAAAGAGAAAGACAAATACTGTATGCTAACACATATATATGGAATTTAAGAAAAAAAATGTCATGAAGAACCTAGGGGTAAAACAGGAATAAAGACACAGACCTACTTGAGAATGGACTTGAGGATATGGGGAGGGGGAAGGGTAAGCTGTGAAAAAGCGAGAGAGAGGCATGGACATATATACACTACCAAACGTAAGGTAGATAGCTGGTGGGAAGCAGCTGCATGGCACAGGGAGATCAGATCGGTGCTTTGTGACTGCCTGGAGGGGTGGGATAGGGAGGGTGGGAGCGAGGGAGACGCAAGAGGGAAGTGATATGGGAACAGATGTATATGTATAACTGATTCACTTTGTTATAAAGCAGAAACTAACACACCATTGTGAAGCACTTATACTCCAATTAAAAAAAAATACACACAGGCTTAAGGCATATCCTTCATGATTAGCCTCTCTCTCTTGACTTAGTTCATCAATTGGTGCCATCAGACTCTTTTGAAAGTCATTGCTTCTGATTAAGAGAAATGAGCTGGTTCTCAGATGGCTTACAGTGCTGGCAACAAGGTTGGAGAGGCAACTTTGCCAGGCTCCTGAATGTCTGCAGAACAGGTGGGGTGCTCCTTATGAGATGAATAGAGGCCCACATCCCCAGGATGTAACAGAGCCACAGCTGTCATCTGAAGCCTGAAATGGAGGCTTCTGGAAAGGAAGGTAGCCCTCTGGAAGCCACTCTGGTCCCGTGTGTGTGTTTGTGTGTGTGTGTGTCCCTGTGCACACACTCTGCGTATGAACAGGTGAGATGCTCACTTTCCTAAGTCAGACCCTAGGCTCCCACTTAGCTCCCTACGTCCCTCTCGTGCACTTGCAAACATGTCGCTGGAAGCAGTGTGAGCCATGCCAAGGGAAGGTGAGGGCTGGTACTAGTTAAAAGCCTTTAAACAGAGTAGGGAGATGGAAGAAGGAGAAAGTCTGGTGCTTGACTTTAAGATTCAAAGACTATGTTACCCAGAAAACAGGTCAAGAATGCTTCAGTTAAATTGGTGCTGGTCTTTGAGGTGGGTCAACAACTGTGTCTACTATCTCCTTTGTTCTGAATTCAGGCAGAGCCAACAATTCAAAGAAATAAAACAAGAGAGGGGATGGATGGCTGTGTATTACAGAAGAAGGGGCACACCCTCTCTGCTTTGCAATGATTCAGTGGAAAATGTAATTATGCTTCATTTGGCAGTTTGCAAGGTAATATTTTTATACTGGAAGCCTTTCAGCATAACTTTTACTAGGAAAAAAAGATCTGTTATTCATGATAATTTCAAGTTAATGATAATCAATGTTTTAATAAAGGAAGAAGAGAAGTAGAGGAAAACATGATAAAGAGAAGAAAATGCAGAGACTGAAGCCTCTGTATTCTACATTTCCTAGGAAAGGGTAAAATGGAGGTTTCTTGTCTTAGTCATTTGCTTTTTCATTATAGATTTTTTTGAAAGCTAGAAGTTGTCTGTGTCCCTATTTCCTATCGCGGGCATGGTTTTTGCATATGGAATTGAATTATTAATAAGAACTTGCACTTCTAATGAGCACCCACTGTCTTCTTTCGGTTAGTATATTTTAATTATTTTTAAAAGAACATTAATCACGTGCCAAATTACTATCTAGTCTGGTATATTGCTTTAAAAAAAAGTTTTTATTTTGGACTAATTTTCGACTTACAGAAAAGTTGCAGGAATAGTACAAAGAGAGTTCCCATATATCCCCACTTAGCTGCCCCTAATGTTAACATCTTGCATAACCAGAGTATTAGGATCAAAATCAGGAAGTTAACTTTTAATACAATAGTATTAAATGACAAAGCTTATTCAAATAGACAAAACTAGAGATAGTAAAAAGGAAAATATCTCATATTTTAAACTAATTGTGAAGAGATATAAAAACAATGTAAAGAGTTCTTTTGTAGGTGCGGGTACTGGTGATGGAATAATTTTAAACTTAGTCAAATTATCTTTCTGATGATAAAGCAACAGAAAGCATTTACAAATGTGTAATATTGCCTAAATAAATAAAATACATCATATTACAAATTTTTAATGCCATTGGGCTGGGAGATCAAAAAGATCTAAAATTATGGGTGTCTGTGACAGAAAAGGATTGGTGGGTAAGTTTCAAAACTACCTTTGAAAGATTCAGGTTCAGGTAACTAGTGAAATTATGGTAATTTCAATAAACAATTATTGAAAACTTTCTATTTGACAGTCATTGGGCTTAAAAATAGAGATTGGGAGCAAAATAAAATGGAAAGCAAAGTAAATATGAAACAGTCATGTATCATAAAATAATAAAATAACTCACGTTAAAAACTCCAGATTACACCCACAATGATTTAGAGCAGTGTGATAAGATACCTTAACAAATGAATGAATACTAAGGAAAGTTTCTATGTAGTATTTATAATCAGAGATCAAAAATATAAAGAATTTTAAGCAAATTTAGCCACTAATAGAATTACAAATAGGGTCAATTTCTTTAAAATCTTTAGAAAACATAAATGTAACTATAACAGAAGCCATATTAAAATATTAAAATAAGAAACACTGCAAAAACATAAAAAGCTAGAGTCAAAAACTGGAGTAATAGAAAATAAAATGTATGAATTATGTCAATAAATGTAAATGGCTTAAAAAACAAACATTTCCTATTGAATTTAAAAAATCAACAAACTGATAGATACTAAAGGAGAAATAATTAAATGCAGCGTTGAGCCTACACAGGATCATGGAAGTGACATTAGTGGAAAAACTGGTGAAATTCAAATAAGGTTTAGTGTTTAGTTAATAAATTATACCAATGATAATTTTTTCTGGTTTTGATAACTGTACTCTTTCATGTGTAAGATATTAACATTAGAGGAAGCTGGGTAAAGGACATACAGGGATTCTGTACTATTTTTGCAAACTTTCTGTATGTCTAAAGTTATTTAAAAATTTTAAAAAGTTAAAAATAAAATAAAACCCAACTATATGTTACTTTAAGAAAGGAGACCAGGGACTTCCCTGGTGGTCCCATGGTTAAGACTCTGCACTTGCACTGCAGGGGGCATGGGTTCGATTCCTGGTCAGGGAACTAGGATCCCCATGCTGTGTGATGCGGCCAAAAAAAATAAATAAAATGAAAATAAAAATAGTTTTTTAAAAAAGCAGACCAAATCTAAAATACTGCATATGAACGAGGCTTTCCATTTAACAATGGTTGCTGGATCACAACCTTCAATGCATCCTGTTTAAATTACTTCTGAAGTAGGAAAATTGTGAAAGTCTATAAGAAGGCTAATAAATAAGACTGATGACCAATTTATATGTTGGTTTCCACAAATATAAATTGCAAGGAATAAAAGTTATGGAAGTGATCTAATCTCATACTTTTACATGTCCCTGTCCAGTTTTCCCAGCACCATTTATTGAAGAGGCTGTCCTTTCTCCACTGTACATTCCTGCCTCCTTTATCAAAGATAAGGTGACCATATGTGCGTGGGTTTATCTCTGGGCTTTCTATCCTGTTCCATTGATCTATCTTTCTCTTTTTGTGCCAGTACCATACTGTCTTGTTTACTGTAGCTTTGTAGTATAGTCTGAAGTCAAGGAGCCTGATTCCTCCAGCTCCATTTTTCGTTCTCAAGATTGCTTTGGCTATTCGGGGTCTTTTGTTTTTCCAAACAAATTTTGAAATTTTTTGTTCTAGTTCTGTGAAAAATGCCAGTGGTAGTTTGATAGGGACTGCATTGAATCTGTAGATTGCTTGGGGTAGTAGAGTCATTTTCATAATATTGATTCTTCCAATCCAGGAACATGGTATATCTTTCCATCTATTTGTATCATCTTTAATTTCTTTCATCAGTGTCTTATAGTTTTCTGCATACAGGTCTTTTGTCTCCTTAGGTAGGTTTATTCCTAGATATTTTATTCTTTTTGTTGCAATGGTAAATGGACTTGAGGATATGTGGAGGGGGAAGGGTAAGCTGTGACAAAGCGAGAGAGAGGCATGGACATATATACACTACCAAACGTAAGGTAGATAGCTAGTGGGAAGCAGCCCCATAGCACAGGGAGATCAGCTCAGTGCGTTGTGACCACCTAGAGGGGAGGGATAGGGAGGGTGGGAGGGAGGGAGACGCAAGAGGGAAGGGATATGGGAACAGATGTGTATGTATAACTGATTCACTTTGTTATAAAGCAGAAACTAATAAAAAAAGTTATGGAAGTAGAAATTTTATACTTAGAGAGATATAAAGGACACAGCACTAATTATAATATGTTATTCATAGTTGGATCCTGATTTTTAAATTAAGTAAACAATAATGGCATAAACAATAATGGCATTTATGAGACAATTACAACTGAATAATGATTGGATATTTGATGATATTAAGGAATTACTATTAGGTCTAGGTGTGATAATAGTGCTGTGGTTATATTAACAAAAACAAGAACAACAACAACATAATAAGGCTTTACTTTTAGAGGTCCACACTAAAATATATATGGATGAAATGGAAAAAAATTCTTAAGGGTAGGAATTTTGGCTATATGAAAAACCGAACTTTAATAGAATTTTCCTTTTTCTCCCTTCTTGTTAAAAATACAAAAATGCTGGGCAATATCATATGATACTCACTAAAGGAACTACTAAAAGGTGTAATTTAAAACAAACAAAACTCGGAAGGAGTATGGTTGACAAAGTAATAAAGGACAAATAAGTTAGTCATCGTGGTGGTAAAGAATACTGGACTGCTGTCACTGTTAATAATGGTGATGACAATGGTGACTAACTTAGAGATCCTTTACAAAAAAAGTGGAACTAAATATTATACAAAAAATTATGGAAGGAGAAATGGTCACAAGTAAAGTGCTCCAAGTTCCTATACTACTTGGAAGGATAATAAAGACACTATTTAACTGGGAATTTTAGGTTTGGACTTAATATCATATGTAAACTTCAAAGGTGTAAAAGTAATGAAAAATAGTAAAAATATAATTTAAACTTCAAAATCCCTAGAGGAAAACAGGGAAATAAAACAAAATAAAGCAATCAAATAGGAGGAGAAAAAAAGGTAAAGAAAAAAATAAACACAGAAGTATGGCAAATAGAAATCTTAAAATATGGTATAAATCCCTCCATATATGTCAGTGTACTAGATATTGTTGTGCAACACTGCCCTCGAACACTGGCTTAAAGCAACCACCATTAATTTGGTCCTGCAGGTGGGCAATTTAGGCTGGGCTCAGCTGGCTGTTCTGGTCTTGGTCCAGCTCCCTCACACATCTGCAGTATGCTGAGAGCAGGCAGGTGATTCTATTCTGGGGTCTGGGCTGGCTGTCATTTGGTGTGCATTGGCTCTTCTCCACATGGTTTCTTATCCTCTAGTAAGTAATTTGTGCTTGGTTAGACGGAAGAGTCAGATTTCCAGCAAAGTGTGTGAAACAATGCTGTGCCTATTGAGGCCGAGGCTGGGAACTGGCTGAGGAATGGTCCTGCTGCATTCTATTGGTCACAGCAAATCAGAGACCAGCCCAGGTTGAGGGGACAGGGAAACAGACTCTTTTCTCTTCATAGGAGAAGAGACACAGTCACAATGCAAAGGGCATGGAAACAGGGTGGGGAAAGTATTTAGGGATAAGTACTAAATAAGCAGTAAATATAAATGGATAGAACTCTCTCACTGAATATTAGAGATCTGTGTATCATAAATGTTAAAACAGCCAGCTTCTTAATATATATGAGACTAAATTGAGATAAGATTAAACCAAAAAAATTAACCATGTAATGCAAAACGACAAGCAATGCAAAAAATTACTAATCAAAGGAAGCTGTTGAGGAAAAAAAAGTATGTATGGTAGCAAGAATTTTTAGAATACAAGAGAGCTATTGTTTAATCATAAAAGGAAAAATTCACCAGAAATACATTATAATTTTGAGTCCATATACACCTAACATTGGAAAAATCAAGATATATAATGTGAAAATTAACAGAATTAACTGGTAATTAAAGTGATAGAAAAACTGATAGAAAAATATGGATGACTAACAGTAGAATTAAAAACAGAAAATATACCTTCTGAAGCCAGATATGGTAAGAGCAAAGTAAATAAATCCCCTACTAAAAGGGCCAGAATTCAGGGGAGCCTCAAAGGAAACAAGATGGCAAAAGCAAAGCAAAATGTATGTGTTTTAACACATGTAAAGAAGTTCATCTTTCTTATTAAATGACAGATACTTTGAATGGGTCAAAAACAAAACTGAACTATATCTTAAGCAATATAAATAGACCCTAAACCGAGTGTAATGATAAGATAAAAATTAAAGATATAAGGAGAGGTATGTCAACAAACATGTAAAAATAGCATTATATCATAATATTATTTTCAGATAAGGTAGAATCCAAGGCAAAATGTTGCAACTTCCTGGATTATTGATGTGTTGAATAATTTTGCATAAAAGTATTTTCAGAAACATAATAAAAGTGGGAAATTTTAAAAGACCATTCTGATGTTGACAGATGATGGAATAACAGCTCAGCAATACAGACCTTAAGAATATAAATTGACATATCTACCTTCATTTATATGTGATATGCACAGGCTCTGTGCAGAAGCCAGTATAATCTGCAGTCTTTTGTTAAAACCAAGTATCCTCAATGTGATAATTGAGCAGAAGAGAGCAGACTTGCCAATTCAGGCTGGGAGTTGTCTGATGGGATTAAGATAATAACTTAACCATAAATTTCAACAATAGAGCAGACTCCAAAACTGGTGATACATCCCTCACTTCTCAACTTTTGCGGAAGGCTGTATCTGTATTGTGGCAAGGATCATTCTAGATGAGTGCTTCTTCACCGAGTCATTTTCTTCCTTTCACGGGATATCTGGCAATGTCTGGAGACATTTTTGGAAGTCACAATAGGGTGAAGGGGCTGGCTGCTACTGGCATCTAGTGGGTAGAGGCCACAGATGTTGCTAAACATCCTACTACGCAAAGGACAGCCCCCTACAACAAAGAACTATATGGCCCCAAATGTCAATAGAGTCAAGGTTGAGAAACCCTGATCTAGAACAAAGTACTTAAAAGATCTGGCATAATTTGGAATGGCATAATTTGGAATCTAATAGCATCAAACGGAAAGGATTTTGTATAAGGTAGTGGTGCTGAGAAGGGTTCACTATGCAGTTTTACTAATTTCAGGCACTTCTGAAAGCAGATTATCAAGCAACCTGTTCATGAAAAATGAATTTCCTCTGTGAAGACTACTCAGTTTATTCTATTTGCCTATTCTATCTGAGTGTGAAAGAACTTAAGAGGGTTTTGATCAAAGGGTATGAACCTTCAAAATTGAATGTCAGTCAAGTGGAGAGGAAAGTCTTAATAACATCTATAGCAGTTCCCACTTACAAATACACTTTTAGAACCCATTTATTCATTCATCTATTCAGTATTTATGTTCCAAATTTCTACTGTATTCACAGCCACATCTTTTGATGATAGAGATAATTAAGCTGAGACCTTTTTCCTCAGCTAAGTGAGAACTGGGAGAAATAGGGACAAAAATGTTGGCTGGGTCACTAAGCTAATTCCAAAAGCTTCTTAAACTCGAGATGAACCTGCAGTACAAGGTTGAAATGAACAAACCATTAAGGACCCAACAAGCCTGGATAGCCAAGAACTGAAAATTCAAACATAGGGAAAGAAAATCATTCATGTAAAGCATTTTCTTAGTGTCACCTATCACAAAGAGTCTCTAATTTTAGCCTTACAGTAACTGAACAATTTAGCTGTTATTATTCCATTTGCAAATGAGGAACTTGAGACTCAGTGACTTCAAGTCACCTGCCTGTATTCACAGAACTTGGAGGGTGGTGTAGGGATTTGAATCCTAGGATCAGTGAGTTGCCTACTCCACCAAGGTTCAGCATGATCTGCTCAGGAAAGGAGTACCTCTCTCCATACTTGCACCCCTGCTCTACATGCAAGTGCAGACCATGAAGAACAGGGGCCTGGGACCTGTAAAAGGAAGGCAGAAGATAGAGGATCTGAATTATCTGAGTTTGAGGAGAACCTGCCTATTCCGTGATGACAGACTTTCTTGTCCTCTCCACACCTTAGTATTTCCTTTGTACTTTCTTGTTTGTCCCATGAATCATTCAGAAGTTTTCAAATTCCAAATATTAAGTTTTACCTTTTAGTTATTGACTTCTAATTTAACTGCAGCGCTGCCAGAGAATGTGATTTGTGTCGTACATTCTTTAAAACCTATTGCGGGTTGATTTATGAACTAGTATATGACCAATGTCTGTAAACATTACATGTACACTTCAGAAGAATCTGTAGCTTTAATTGTTGGGTATATATGTCCCTTACGTGATTTTTGTGTGTGTGGTTCACCTATCAATAATTAAAATGTGGTGAAATCTACATGGTGGAGGTTTGTTTCTCTAATTAAATGATTCTTTTCCTTTATATGTTATGGGAATAATTTATATAAATTTTTAGAATTGTTTTATGTTCTTAGTGAATTGAACATTTTAATCATTGTACAGTGTGTCAGCCATTAAAATGGGTCTCTCAGGTCTCTAGCTGTAAAGAGTATAATTGACCCATCACCCCAGCTACTGGGTCCTGAAATTCATTACTGTGTTCACGTGGAAGCCACTCATTTCATGGGCTGCTCTCAGCCAAAGACTGAGTGTGGCAGCCCTGTTCCTGGAAGACATGGGATTCCCCTAACAGGTAACTTTGACTCAGGGACTCCCCATCAGATTTATCAAACTTTGCTGAGAACTGCACCACATTTTAAGACTTTCCCTTTGGTTTTCTGCCAACATCTGTATGTAGATTTTTCATATTTTTCCTGCTTGGTGTTCTCTGAGCTTCCTGGATCTATGGTTTGGTGTCTGTCATTAGTTTTGGAAAATTCATGGACATTATTATTTCAAATATATCCTCTCTGTTGTTTTTTTCTCCTCCTTTGGTATTCCAATTATACATATGTTACACCTTTTGATACTGTCCCATAATTCTTGCATGTTTTGGTTAGGTGTTTTTTGTTTGTCTGTTTGATTTTGGTGGTGGTGGTTGTTTTAAATACTTCTTTCTATGTGCACTTCAGTTTGGGAATTTTCTATTGACATAGCTTTAAATCCTTGATTCTTGCCTTGATGGTGACCAGTCTACTGATGAGCCCATTAAAAGCATTCTTAATTTCTGTTAGTGTTTTTTTAAAAATAAATTTATTTACTTTATTTATTTTTGGCTACTTTGGTTCTTTGTTGCTGCACACAGGCTTTCTCTAGTGTGGCAAGTGGGGGCTACTCTTCATTGTGGTGTGTGGGCTTCTCATTGTGGTGGCTTCTCTTGTTGTGGAGCATGGGCTCTAGACATACAGGCTCAGTAGTGGTGGTGCACAGGCTTAGTTGCCCCGTGGCATGTGGGATCTTCCCGGACCAGGGCTCGAACCTGTGTCCCCTGCATTGGCAGGCGGATTCTTAACCACTGTGCCACCAGGGAAGCCCTCTGTTAATATTTTTGGTTTATAGCATTTCCTTGTAATTCTTTCTTAGAGATTCCATCTCTCTATTACATTACTCATCTATTCTTGCATGTTGTGTACTTTTTCCATTGCAGTTCTTAACATATTAATCATAGTGATTGTAGTTTTCTCCAGGGTAATTGCAAAATCTAACTAATATTTGAGTCTGGTTCTGATGCTTGCTTTATCTCTGTAGACTATTTTTTTCTTGTCTTTCAAGCATTTTTGTTGTTGTTGTTGTTGAAAGTTGAACATGATTATGATGTGATTCATAAGAAATGCATATTTTGGTCTTCATCCTGGCTCCTGGCCAGAGATCCTAAAACCTCTGTAATGTCCTAAGCAATAAAGGTGCTAATAACATCTTTTGTTCTAATATCTGGTCTTTGACCCCAGTTCCTGACAGAGTTTGTAAATCATTTGGAATTTCCTGAGTGACAGGAGCATATTGTTCTAATGAGGAAGCTCTTGGTGGGCTCTTGGATAGCTTTAGATTGGGAGCTGGTCATCAGAAAGACCAAGCCATGATAAGAAGCTTGGGACTTTCAGCCCCACTCCCCATCCTCAAGGGAGGGGATAGGAGCTGGAGATTGAGTTAATACTCAGTCATACCTATGTGACAAAGCCTCCATAAAAATCTCTGGTCTATGAGGTTCTGAGAGCTTCTGGGTTGGTGAACAAATTGAGGTACTGGAAGGTTGCACGCCCAGAGAAGGCATGGAAGCTCTGTGCCCTTTCCTCTAAACCTGGCCCTAAACATCTCTTCTACTTGGATGTTCCTGAGTTGTATCATTTTACAATAAACCAGTAAGCATATTTCCCTGACTTCTGTGAGCCATTCTAGCAAATTATCAAACCCAAAGGGGTGGTCGGGGTAACCCTGATTTATAGTGTCAGTCAGAAGTACAGATGACAACCTGGGACTTGTGAATGGCATCTGAGGTGAAGGCAATCTTGTGGAACAGAGCCCTTAACCTGTGGAATCTGATGCTAACTCCAGGTAGATAGTGTCAGAACTGAACTGAATTGTACACGTGGCTCATGTTGAGGAATTGGCTGGTGTGGTATAAGACCCCCACATTTGGTGGCCAGTAGTGCTGACATTAGAGGAAATAGTGAGCTCTTTCCTTTCAGTGTATTGGGTAACACGAAGGGAGGTAAGCAGGGTGTACGCTAATCTGGCCAGGAGTTGGCTGTGTTGTGTTTGCTATATTTGTTAGTTTGAGAAGCTTCAGTTTCCTGCAGTGTCCTTGTTTTTGTCTCCCCTACTGTCTTTGGGTTTCCCTGACAACTCCTTAAATAGAATCTGTGTCTTTAGCTCTTTCAGCTATAATCCACTGTTATTTTACTCAATCCCTGTTGAGGTACAGGGAGGGGAAGCATTTTATAATTTTATGATTAAATCTCAGTCTTTTAGTGGCTCTGTGTCCCTGAATTCTGACCCGCACAAGCACATCTCAGCTTTTTCTACTCCCCTTAGGAGAGATAGAAGGCTCCTGGGTATTAGAGTTGGATAATTATTCTTTCCTCAGGTCAGATAAGGATCTGGTAAAGTCCTTTCCCTTGGAGAGTAGACCTTTGCTGTGGAGAATGCTACCTGCATATTTCAAAAAGGTAACTTTTCTCCTCCCTCTGTCAGAAACACCAGGAGACTTTTCTTTACTCTTTATCATGTGAACTTGGTGGGGCTCCTGGAAGCATATCTATGAAAATGTGGGGTCTCCCTTAATATTAGGTACTCCAGAGTTTTCACTCCTCATCTCATCTGTATTCACCCTCCAGCAATTTGTCACAATGACTTTAAGCTTTCCCACCAGTTGATGGCTTCAGAAATTTCTGATCCATGTAAGCTGAAACCTGGCTGTGATTCTCTGTTTCAACAGAGATTCTCAGTATTTGCCTATCTTTCCAGATTTCAGGGTGGTACTTTGTCCTGATTTCAATTATTTGATGAATTGGAGGAAAGTCATTTATTTTCAGCTTGTCAGCTTTTTTCTTCTTTTTTAAAAGAAATATTTATTTATTTATTTATTTATTGGGCTGCATCAGGTCTTAGCTATGGCATGCAGGATCTTTGTTGCAGCATGGGGGATCTTTAGTTACAGCATGTGAACACTCAGTTGTGGCACGTGAACTCTCAGTTGTGGCATGTGGGATCTAGTTCCCTGACCAGGTATCGAACCCAGGCCCCCTGCAGTCTTAGCCACTGGACCACCAGGGAAGTCCCTGTCATCTTTGCTATCATTACTATGAATTCTTTTTCAGATAGATTGCCTATTTCCTCTACATTTATTTGGTTTTGTGAGTTTTCACGTTGCTCTTTAGTCTGCAGATATTTCCCTGTCTTCTCATTTTGTCCAACTCAATGTATTTGAGGTCTCCTTTCTGCAGGCTGCAGGGTCATAATTCCTTTTGCTTTTGGTGTCTGACCAACGTGGTTGAGGTTGGTTCAGTGTCTTGTGTAGGCTTCCTGGTGGGAGGGACTGGTGCCTGCACTCTGTTGGGTAGAGCTGGATCTTGTCCCTCTGATGGGCAGGGCTGTGTCAGGTGGTGTGTTTTGGAGTGTCTGTGAGCTTAGTATGACTTTAGGCAGCCTGTGTGCTGATGGGTTGGTTTGTGTTCCTGTCTTGCTCGTTGTTTGGCATGAGGCATCCCACACTGGAGCCTGCCGGCAGTTAGGTGAAACTGGGTCTTGGTGTCGAGATGGAGACCTCCAGGACAGCTCTCACCGATTATTATTCCCTGGCGCCAGGAATTCTCTGGCAGTCCAGTGTTCTGGAGTCAGTGCTCCCACCCCAGAGGCTCAGGTGCAACCCCAGCCAGTGAACCAAGACCCTGCAAGCTGCACAGCATGGCAAAAAAGAAAAAAAAAAGGGGAGTGAGGGAAGGAAACAAAGAAGTAAAACCCAAGACAAATAGCAAAGACAAAAAGAAAAATATAGCAACATCAACAATTAAAAAAAGGGAATAAACAGAACAAACAAAACCCAAGACAAATGGTAAAAGCAAAACCAAACAAAGAAACACAGACACAAAAGAAACAAAGCAAAAGCAAAGAATACAAAAAAACAAGAGAACAACCAAACAAAAGAACCCAAGAACGAAATCAAACAATTAAAAACAAAACAAAAACAAAAGACAAAAGAAAAGCAGAATGCAAACTAGAAAAAAGGAAACATAAAGAAACAAACAAGAAATGATAAAGAAGATAAAAACCAAACAGAACAAAGAGACAAAAACACGGAAAAAACACAAAACAATGAAATTGTAAATACAGAAAAAATTTTAAAATAAAAATGTATTAAAAAGTTAGAAAATAAAAAATAATAAAAACAGAACAAAACATAAAAAAATAATAGTAATAATAATATTTTCCTGGGGTCTCAGCTGTCAGTGTCTTTGCCCCCACTATGAGCCACAGCCAACCTCAACCTCCCCAGGATGCTTCTTCAATACCTCTAGTTAGGTCTCTTGCCATTCTGTGGGCACTGTGAGGACAGCTCAGACTCTGACCTGGCCCAAATCCCGTGTGTACTTGCACCCAAAGTCCACAGCTGCTAAGGCTAGACCTGTCTCAGTTGTGGGAACACTTGTCCATTCAGATATTCCATAGATGCAGGGTTTACCAAGCTGATTGTAGGAATTTAATCTGTGGCTTGTGCAGCTGCACAGAAAGATTTTCGTTCCTCTTCCTTAGTCGCCCCACCCCTGGGGCTCAGGTGTGGTTTTAGCCCCACCTCTGCATGTGGGCCACCCACAGATGTCTGGTCTCAAGGCTGCCCTGGATACTTGGGTCTGCCCCGGTGAGGACAGGGAGCAGAGGTGGCACAGCTGCCAGGGTTGCAGGAGCCTCAGCAGCGACAGGTGAGCAGGGAAGCTGGCAGCCATGGGTGCAAGAGATCCGGCACTAGTGGGAGCCTTTCCTAGTGCCCAGCAGCCAGCATGACAGCATCAGCCCTGGCGGGGGACTTTCCTAGTGCCTGGCAGCAGGCGAGCCCCTATTTGATTTAAGTCATTCCATCTTTGGCTGATAGTATTAAGAAGTTATCTTTTTAAAAAATTGAACTTCTGGTCTTATTGCTTTCATCAGTGCAATTTGATCTGTTTTAAAACACAGGTGCACTACATTTTTTTTAAGCTTGAAGAAAGGATATTAGAGGAGTCAATTTACTTTGAAAAGAAAAAAAGGAACTGAGCAGTGTTTTAATAACTGGAAAGGAGATTTGAACATCCAGTGAATTAGTTATATTTGAATATGACAGATAATTTTAGAAGCTTCATTTGTTCACTCTTTTGAGTACAATAATGGATGACAAAAGAGTCATTTTCTTTGTGAAAGATTAGTATCCTGAAATACACTGAGAAATACATCCATCTCAATGTTCAGAACTCATCATAAAATGTTAGAGCTAGAGAGAATCTCACAGCTTAATTTCCCAGAACTCATCATCTTGTAGAAGAGAAAACGGGAACCAAGGTAAGCTACCTGATTAATCCTCCTCCCCAAACAGAATAAGGATTGGAACCCAGGTTTCCTCTCTCCCAGCTTGTCAGTACTGCCACTCCAGGCAAAATGCTCTAGGGAGCTCACACAGCAAAGAATCTCTTCTTTGTATCTCAAGTCAATAATCATTGCGTTTCCTGTGAAACTGGCAAAACCAATCAGAGGTAGTGAGATGTCCACATTTTGGGGATAAATTTCATTTAAAACATTTAAATATTTTTGGATTTTTAATGCTTGAAACAGTCAAGAACACTCTACTGGAATAAAATCTCTTTAAACAAAACTTTACAAAGCACAAATAAATATTTTATTCAGGATTTATACATTTAATATCATCCATAAAATAACAAATGCTAATTACTGGGCCTACTCTGGCATATTTTTAATTCACCAAAGGGGGGAAAATTAAATAGATTAAGCAAAAACTGGCTTAAATGGAGCACATCTGTAGTTGAATGACCAAAGTGACTTTAATCATATTTATCCTGCCTCATAATTGGGCTATTTATTGGCTAGCTGGTTGCCTCAAATTTTCATAAAGTTTAAATAATAGAGAATTAATTCACAATGGACTAAGCTTGTTCATCATTCAAATAAAGCTAGACTTTACTTCAAGTGCATTATGTCATGGCAAGTAATTTTAGAGTTGCTGGGTTTCTAGGTTATTTGGAGTTAGGACATAGGCTAGGGCCAAGGGTATTAAGGGTAAAGCACCATTATTAAAGAATGACTCAATTTCAGAAGCTGAATGAGGAGCAAGGTAGGAGTAGTCAAATACAGTTCCTTTAGGATCTCAGGAGAGCTGCATCCCATTATTAACACAAACTGATTCCAGTAAAAATGGGCCATTCACCATGAATCAGGGTAGAAGAGAAAGTAGGGCTGTCAACAGAGAAGTTGCCTGGGGCTTTGAATATAGATGTCTCACATAATTGTGCATTTACCTTCACTTTCAGCAGGCTCATAATTATTTCATGGGTGTAGCACCATTCTATAGCCCACAGAATTTTTACACATTATTCACCCATCCATGAATTGACTTAATTGCTGATTTCTGAAATTCTCTCTTTAGAGATTCATTTGTTTGGCATTATGTAAATCCCATTATCAGTTATTCATACATTAGCATACATAATTATAGCATCTTGATTAAGGCTGATTAAACTTTCCATTCATCAAAGAGAAATGCAGATACTCTGGATCTAGATATATTAGTTTTATTTTACTTTACCTTCTAAATAGTACCTGTAGAAAGCTAACTATTAGATAAGGTTTTCTCAGAGCTCAATAGCTAGGTCGTTGGGAAGGTGAGGGAGAGAATAAACAAACTAGAGGTTCCATTGTATAGGAAGATCTGTTAGTTCATTAGAAAGATGATTTAGTGAATCCTAAACTTTTTTATTTGGGTTTTTTTTTATTCTAAACATTTTTAAACCATATAATCATCCATAATTTTGGCTTTAGGTGACTTTTAAGTTCTCCAATATAAAGAGAAGCTTAACAGTTGGGCTCTGCTCGGAAAGTACACATAGGTCCCAAATATCTGTATCTTTTTATTAATTTGTTATTTCTCACCTATTATGTAGCCTTCTCCTCAGATATCTTTTAAGACTCTAGATTTATTTAGTCATAAAGTTGACTAAATGTTAGACTTAACTAGAGTTTTCATTTTACATTGACAGTAAGATAGAGAGAAAGGGAACCAAAGAACTTGAGGGTGTATACATCAGTCAGGTTCAACCACAGAAACAAAACTGGTATGATGTATATCATCATATGTATGATATGAAACATATTCTATATATATGTATATATGTGTGTATAAATCATATATATTACATAATTATACATAATATATTACATAATTTATATAGTGTGTGTGTATGTGTATGTAGGTATATGTGTGTGTGTGTGTAAATATATATATATATATGACAAGGAACTGGCTTATGTGATTGTGAGGTCTGGCTAAGCAAGTCCAAAATCCATAGGGCGGGCAGCCTGGAAGGGAAGATCATGGGCGGGCTGGAACCCATGGCACAAGCTGAAGCTGTTGTCCACAAGCAATCAGAAGGTAACATTTTAAATAGGATAGAACTCCATGGGCATGGTCAGAAGCTGTTGTCCATAGGTGGAATTTCTTCTATATCTTGGAGACGTATCAGTCTGGCTTTTAAGGCTTTCCACTTGATTCAGTCAGGTCCACTCACAGTATTCAGAATACACCTTACTTTTTTTTTTTTTTTTTTTTTTACGGTACGCGGGCTTCGCACTGTTGTGGCCTCTCCCGTTGCGGCGCACAGGCTCCGGACGCGCAGGCTCCGGACGCGCAAGCTCAGCGGCCATGGCTCACGGGCGCAGCCGCTCCGCGGCATGTGGGATCCTCCCAGACTGGGGCACGAACCCGTGTCCCCTGCATTGGCAGGCGGACTCTCAACCACTTGCGCCACCAGGGAAGCCCAGAATACACCTTACTTAAAGTTAACTGATTAGGGACTTTAATTTCATCTGCATAAATTTCCATAGCAACACCTAGGTTGGTGTGTGATCAAATAACTGGGGACTGTAGTCTAGATAAATTGACGTATCACAAAAGTCATCACAGTGTATGAAAGGGAGAGGTCATGGTGATGGGCCATAGGACCTTACAAGGGTAGCCCCTAAAGACATGACAATTTCTTTCTAACATCTTCAACCCTTCCTCTCTGGGACTATTTCCTAGTAATCCCCACCACCACCCCCACCACTGCTTTTTGTTTTTGGCAGCACCATGCGGCTTGCAGGGTTTTACTTCCCCAGCCAGAGACTGAACCTAGGCCACAGCAGTGAAAGTGCCAAGAGTCATCAACACTGGACCGCCAGGGAATTACCTGATATTTCATCATTATCAAGTCTGTTAATTAAAAATAAGCATCTCTCTTGCTTCACAGCACTCTCTTATTATCTTCTTCCCAATTTTCCCCTTTATTTCACATGCAAAACTCTATATAAATTTACCCACCTAAGATCAATTGCTATCTGAGCTTGTGCAGCCTCTGAAATATTCTCTCTCGTCATCACAGACACAATCTTTTCTTAACAAAACTGATCATCGACTCCTGTCACCACTTTTAATTGACTTGGTGGTAGAAGTACTACACTGAAATAAATAATAAATATAATAAAGAGGATTCCACAGAAATAAACATATGAGTTACTTGAAAAGTAGTAAAGAAACAAAGGAATAAAATAAATGAAGATGGAAAGGTAAAACTTAAACTGTCACTGTCCCAGATGTTACAATTTTCTATATCAAAATGCCTGTGAGACTCACGGGCATAGAGAACAGACTGGTGGTTGCCAAGGGGGAGGGGGTTAGGGAAGGGATGGAGTAGAAGACTGGGGTTAGCAGATGTAAGCTATTATATATGGAATGCATAAACAACAAAGTCCTACTGTACAGCACAGAGAACTATATTCAGTATCCTATGATAAACCGTAATGGAAAAGAATATAAAAAATAATGTATATATATGTATAACTGAATCAGTTTGCTATATAGCAGAAACTAACACAATATTGTAAATCAACTGTACTTCAATTTAAAAACAATTTTATAAAAAGGCCTGTGAACTATCCACACCTCACCTCCAGGGAGCCTGTGCAGTCCGCCACTGCCAGGGTCCCGTGATCCAGGGACAACTTCCCTGGGAGAATGCATGGCAGGCCTCAGGCTGGTGCAACGTCACACTGGCGTCTGCCGCCGCAGGCTCGCACCGTACCCCTCCCTCCCCCCGGCCTGAGTGAGCCACAGCCCCCAAATCAGCTGCTCCTTTAACCCCATCCTGTCTGAGTGAAGAAGAAACGCCCTCAGGCGACCTACACGCAGAGGCAGGGCCAAATCCAAAGCTGAGCCCCAGAAGCTGTGCGAACAAAGAAGAGAAAGGGAAATCTCTCCCAGCAGCCTCAGGAGCAGCGGATTAAATCTCCACAATCAATTTGACGTACCCTGCATCTGTGGAATACCTGAATAGACAATGAATCATCCCAAATTGAGGAGGTGGACTTTGAGAGCAAGATATATTATTTTTTCCCCTTTTCCTTTTTTGTGAGTGTGTATATGTATGCTTCTGTGTGACATTTTGTCTGTATAGCTTTGCTTTCACCATTTTTCCTACGGTTCTGTCAGTCCGTTTTTTAGTTTGCTTTTTGTTTTACTTTAAAAAAATGTTTTTTCTTAATAATTACTTTTTATTTTTTATTTTTATAACTTTATTTTATTTTATTTTATCCTCTTTCTTTCTTTCTACTTTTTCTCCCTTTTATTCTGAGCCATGTGGATGAAAGGCTCTTGGTGCTCCAGCCAGGAGTCAGTGCTGTGCCTCTGAGGTGGGAGAGCCAACTTCAGGACACTGGTCCACAAGAGACCTCCCATCTCCACGTAATATCAAATGGGGAAAATCTCCCAGAGATCTCCATCTCAACACCAAGACCCAGCTTCACTCAACAACCAGCAAGGTACACTGCTGGACTCCCTATGCCAAACAACTAGCAAGACAGAAACACAACACCACCCATTAGCAGAGGCTACCTAAAATCATAATAAGGCCACAAACACCCCAAAACACACCACCAGACGTGGACTTGCCCACCAGAAAGACAAGATCCTGCCTCATCCACCAGAACACAGGCACTATTCCCCTCCATCAGGAAGCCTACAAAACCTACTGAACCAACTTTAGCCACTGGGAACAGACACCAAAACCAACAGGAACTACGAACCTGCAGTCTGCAAAAACGAGATCCCAAACACAGTAAGATAAGCAAAATGAGAAGACAGAAAAACACACAGCAGATGAAGGAGCAAGGTAAAAACCCACCAGACCTAACAAATGAAGAGGAAATGGGCAGTCTTCCTGAAAAAGAATTCAGAATAATGATAGTAAATGTGATCCAAAATCTTGGAAATAAAATAGACAAAATACAAGAAACATTTAACAAGGACCTAGAAGAACTAAAGAGGAAACAAGCAACGATGAACAACACAATAAATGAAATTAAAAATACTCTAGAAGGGATCAATAGCAGAATAACTGAGGCATAAGAATGGATAAGTAAGTGACGTGGAAGATAAAATAGTGGAAATAACTGCTGCAGAACAGAATAAAGAAAAAAGAAGGAAAAGAACTGAGGACAGTCTCAGAGACCTCTGGGACAACATTAAATGCACCAACATTCGAATTATAGGGGTTCCAGAAGAAGAAGAGAAAAAGAAAGGGACTGAGAAAATATTTGAAGAGATTATAGTCGAAAACTTCCCTAATATGGGAAAGGAAATAGTTAATCAAGTCCAGGAAGCACAGAGAGTCCCATACAGGATAAATCCAAGGAGAAACACACCAAGACACATATTAATCAAACTATCAAAAATTAAATACAAAGAAAACAAATTAAAAGCAGCAAGGGAAAAACAATAACACACAAGGGAATCCCCATAAGGGAAACAGTTGATCTTTCAGCAGAAACTCTGCAAGCCAGGAGGGAGTGGCAGGACATATTTAAAGTGATGAAGGAGAAAAACCTACAACCAAGATGACTCTACCCAGCAAGGAACTCATTCAGATTTGATATAGAAATTAAAACTTTTACAGACAAGCAAAACCTGAAAGAGTTCAGCACCACCAAACCAGCTTTACAACAAATGCTAAAGGAACTTCTCTAGGCAAGAAACAACAGAAGGAAAAGACCTACAGTAACAAACACAAAACAATTAAGAAAATGGGAATAGGAACATACATATCAATAATTACCTTAAATGTAAATGCTCCCACCAAAAGACACAGATTGGCTGAATGGATACAAAAACAAGACTCATATATATGCTGCCTACAAGAGACCCACTTCAGACCTAGGGACACATACAGACTGAAAGTGAGGGGACGGAAAAAGATATTCCATGTAAATGGAAATCAAAAGAAAGCTGGAGTAGCAATTCTCATATCAGACAAAATACACTTTAAAATAAAGACTATTACAAGAGGCAAAGAAGGACACTACATAATGATCAAGAGATCAATTCAAGAAGAAGATATAACAATTGTAGATATTTATGCACCCAACATAGGAGCACCTCAATACATAAGGCAAATGCTAACAGCCATAAAAGGGGAAATCGACAGTAACACATTCATAGTAGGGGACTTTAACACCCCACTTTCACCAATGAACAGATCATCCAAAATGAAAATAAATAAGGAAACACAAGCTTCAAATGATACATTAAACAAGATGGACTTAATTGATATTTATAGGACATTCCATCCAAAAACAACAGAATACATATTTTTCTCAAGTGCTCATGGAACATTCTCCAGGATAGATCATATCTTGGGTCACAATTCAAGCCTTGGTAAATTTAAGAAAACTGAAATTGTATCAAGTATCTTTTCTGACCACAATGCTATGAGAATGGATATCAATTACAGGAAAAAATCTGTAAAAAATACAAACACATGGAGGCTAAACAATACACTACTTAATAACGAGGTGATCACTGAAGAAATCAAAGAGGAAATCAAAAAATACCTAGAAACAAATGACAATGGAGACACGACAACCCAAAACCTATGGGATGCAGCAAAAGCAGTTCTAAGAGGAAAGTTTATAGCAATACAATCCTACCTTAAGAAATAGGAGAAATCTCCAATAAACAACCTAACCTTGCACCTAAAGCAATTAGAGAAAGAAGAACAAAAAAACCCAAAAGTTAGCAGAAGGAAAGAAATCATAAAGATCAGATAAGAAATAAATGAAAAAGAAATGAAGGAAACGATAGCAAAGATCAATAAAACTAAAAGCTGGTTCTTTGAGAAGATAAACAAAATTGACAAACCATTAGCCAGATGCATTAAGAAAAAAAGGGAGAAGACTCAAATCAATAGAATTAGAAATGAAAACGGAGAAGTAACAACTGACACTGCAGAAATACAAAAGATCATGAGAGATTACTACAAGCAACTCTATGCCAATAAAATGCACAATCTGGAAGAAATGGACAAATTCTTAGAAATGCACAACCTGCCAAGACTAAAATGGAAGAAATAGAAAATATGAACAGACCAATCACAACCACTGAAATTGAAACTGTGATTAACAATCTTCCAACAAACAACAGCCCAGGACCAGATGGTTTCACAGGGGAATTCTATCACACATTTAGAGAAGAGCTAACACCTACTTCTCAAACTCTTCCAAAATACAGCAGAAGAGGAACACTCCCAAACTCATTCTATGAGGCTACCATCACCCTGATACCAAAACCAGACAACGATGTCAAAAAGAAAGAAAACTACAGGCCATTATCACTGATGAACATAGATGCAAAAATCCTGAACAAAATACTAGCAAACAGAATCCAACAGCACATTAAAAGGATCATACACCATGATCAAGTGGGGTTTATTCCAGGAATGCAAGGATTCTTCAATATATGCAAATCAATCAATGTGATACATCATATTAACAAATTGAAGGAGAAAAACCATATGATCATCTCAATAGATGCAGAAAAAGCTTTCAACAAAATTCAACACCCATTTATGATAAAAACCCTGCAGAAAGTAGGCATAGAGGGAACTTTCCTCAACATAATAAAGGCCATATATGACAAATCCACAGCCAACATAGTCCTCAGTGGTGAAAAACTGAAACCATTTCCACTAAGATCAGGAACAAGACAAGGTTGCCCACTCTCACCACTCTTATTCAACCTAGTTTTGGAAGTCCTAGCCACAGCAATCACAGAAGAAAAAGAAATAAAAGGAATCCAAATTAGAAAAGAAGAAGTAAAGCTGTCACTGTTTGCAGATGACATGATACTATACATAGAGAATCCTAAAGATGCTACTAGAAAACTACTAGAGCTAATCAATGAATTTGGTAAAGTAGCAGGATACAAAATTAATGCACAGAAATCTCTTGCATTCCTACACACTAATGATGAAAAATCTGAAAGTGAACTTAAGAAAACACTCCCATTGGGTTTCCCTGGTGGTGCAGTGGTTGAGAATCTGCCTGCTGATGCAGGGGACATGGGTTCGAGCCCCGGTCTGGGAAGATCCCACATGCCGCAGAGCAACTAGGCCTGTGAGCCACAACTACTGAGCCTGCGCGTCTGGAACCCGTGCTCCACAAGAGAGGCCGCGATAGTGACAGGCCCATGCACCACGAAGAAGAGTGGCCCCCGCTTGCCACCACTAGAGAAAGCCCTCGCACAGAAACAAAGAATTAATAAACTCCTACTCCCAACATCCTCTTTAAAAAAAAAAAAAAAAGAAAACAAACACTCCCATTTACCACGGCAACAAAAAGAATAAAATATCTAGGAATAAACCTACCTAAGGAGGCAAAAGACCTGTATGCAGAAAATTATAAGACACTGATGAAAGAAATTAAAGATGATGCAAATAGATGGAGAGATATACCATGTCCTTGGATGGGAAGAATCAATATTGTGAAAATGACTCTACTACCCAAAGCAATCTACAGATTCAATGCAATCCCTATCAAACTACCACTGGCATTTTACACAGAACTACAACAAAAAATTTGACAATTTATATGGAAACACAAAAGACCCTGAATAGACAAAGCAATCCTGAGAACAAAAAATGGAGCTGGAGGAATCAGGCTCCCTGACTTCAGACTATACTACAAAGCTACAGTAATCAAGACAGTATGGTACTGGCAAAAAAACAGAACTATAGATCAATGGAAGAGGATAGAAAGCCCAGAGATAAACCCGCACACATATGGTCACCTTATCTTTGATAAAGGAGGCATGAATATACGGTGGAGAAAAGACAGCCTCTTCAATAAGTGGTGCTGGGAAAACTGGACAGGTACATGTAAAAGTATGAAATTAGAACACTCCCTAACACCATACACAAAAATAAATTCAAAATGGATTAAAGACCTAAATGTAAGGCCAGAAACTATCAAACTCTTAGAGGAAAACATAGGCAGAACACTCCATGACATAAATCACAGCAAGATCCTTTTTGACCCACCTCCTAGAGAAATGGAAATAAAAACAAAAATAAACACATGGGACCTAATGAAACTTCAAAGCTTTTGCACAGCAAAGGAAACCATAAACAAGACCAAAAGACAACCCTCAGAGTGGGAGAAAATATTTGCAAATGAAGCAACTGACAAAGGATTAATCTCCAAAATGTACAAGCAGCTCATGCAGCTCAATAACAAAAAAACAAACAACCCAATCCAAAAAATGGTCAGAAGACCTAAACAGACATTTCTCCAAAGAAGATATACAGATTGCGAACAAACACATGAAAGAATGCTCAACATCATTAATCATTAGAGAAATGCAAATCCAAACTACAATGAGATATCATCTTACACCAGTCAGAATGGCCACCATCAAAAAATCTAGAAACAACAAATTCTGGAGAGGGTGTGGAGAAAAGGGAACACTCTTGCACTGCTGGTGGGAATGTAAATTGATACAGCCACCATGGAGAACAGTATGGAGGTTCCTTAAAAAACTAAAAATAGAACTACCATACGACCCAGCAATCCCACTACTGGGCATATACCCTGAGAAAACCATAATTCACAAAGAGTCATGGGGCTTCCCTGGTGGCGCAGTGGTTGAGAGTCCGCCTGCCGATGCAGGGGACACGGGTTCATGCCCCGGTCTGGGAAGATCCCACATGCCGCGGAGTGGCTAGGCCCGTGAGCCATGGCCGCTGAGCCTGTGCGTCCAGAGCCTGTGCTCCGCAACGGGAAAGGCCACAGCAGTGAGAGGCCCGTGTACCGCAAAAAAAAAAAAAAAAAAAAAAAAAAAAATGAGTCATGTACCAAAATGTTCATTGCAGCTCTATTTACAATAGCCAGGACATGGAAGCAACGTAAGTGTCCATCATCGGATGAATGGATAAAGAAGATGTGGCACATATATACAATGGAATATTACTCAGCCATAAAAAGAAATGAAATTGAGTTATTTGTAGTGAGGTGGATGGACTTAAGAGTCTGTCATACAGAGTGAAGTAAGTCAGAAAGAGAAAAACAAATACCGTATGCTAACACATATATTATGGAATTTAAGAAAAAAAAAAGGTCATGAAGAACCTAGGGATAAGAGGGGAATAAAGACACAGACCTACTAGAGAATGGACTTGAGGATACGGGGAGGGGGAAGGTTAAGCTGGGACAAAGTGATAGAGTGGCATGTACATATATACACTACCAAACGTAAAACAGATAGATAGTGGGAAGCAGCTGCATGGCACAAGGAGATCAGCTCGGTGCTTTGTGACCACCTAGAGGGGTGGGATAGGGAGGGTGGGAGGGAGGGAGACGCAAGAGGGAAGAGATATGGCAATATATGTATATGTATAGCTGATTCACTTTGTTATAAAGCAGAAAGTTACACACCATTGTAAAGCAATTATACTCCAATAAAGATGTTAAAAATAAAAAAATTTTAAAAAAGTCCTGTGAGTCTAAAGACAAATAATCAGAATTTAGATCTTAGCAAAAGTTATTAAAATAAAATGGCAATCCCAAAATTGATTTCATTTCTATTATCCAGCAGCAAATAGGTTGAAAATATAATGTTTTAAATAATATCCTATACTTAAACATCAAAAAAATAAAGTACTAAAGAATAAATTTAAGAAATGAACTTTAAAGTCTTTGTAGAGGTCTTAAAACTTTTTAAAAAGATAGACCAATAGAATATTATACTTAGTGAAGTAAGTCAGACAGAGAGAGAAAAATACTATATCATTTATTTGTGGAATGAATAATACATATCAACCTATGTACAAAACAGACTCTCAGATATAGATGACAAACTATGGTTACCAAAAGGGAGAGGGAGGGAAGGAGGGAGAAATTAGGAGTATGGGATTAACAAATACAAACCACTATAAGCAGATAAGCAATAAGGATTTACTGTACAGCACAGGGAATCACATTCAGTATCTTTTAATAAACTGTAATGAATATAATCTGAAAAAAATAACTGAATCACTTTGCTAAAAAACTAACACACACACACAAAAACTAACACAATATTGTAAATCTACTATATTTCAATAAAATTTAAAAGAAATGTTTAAATAAACAAAAAGATAACTCATGCAAATAGGAAAAATACTCATTGTATAAATATGTCTATTATCTTTGAATTAAATATATAAGTTTGATGCTATCCAACTCGAATCCCAACAGGAATTTTTGTGTTTTTAGGTTGTTATCACTGAAGGACCACGAAAAATATATTATTCTAAGATCAGGGGAAGTAAGTTAAGCAATTGGGGGTTGGTAATTCTGTCACAATCTGCTTCTAATGTTTGGTAATTAAAATCAATATAATCTTCCCAAATGTCCATTCAAACTCAATGAAATAGTTAAAATTTAGTATCTGGTGAAAATCTCAGGACATATTTTTCACAGGCTTTCTGCAATTTCCTTTCTTCCCAGCACTGCTCACCTCTTCCAAACTGAGGTATCTGCTTACACCTCCTTTTCCATCCCCCACAACCATCCTGTCTATGGAGTTCAGACATATATCCATTTATGGATTCTCACGCTTTCACCTAGAAGTATTGTCCTTTTAAATTGGATTTACTTAGACATATTTATTCATGTTGTTTTTCTTGATTTATAGGAATGAAATCTGTCCATGATATAGATAAGACAAAAAGTCTTTTTAAACTCATTTTAATAAAAAAAAATCAGAACTTCAAGCATTTTCGTGATTTACAAACTTGGTTTAGCCTCAATGAGTCTCCTGCCTTGTGGCTGAGATTTAAGAGCCACTACATCAACCACTAGGTAGAATCTCCTGGATTAGTAAAATATGAAACCATAAATATCTCTTAATGAAAGAACATATTCATTTCTCTGTATTTTGGTTTTATCATCAGGCAATGGAGACAGTAATATCTGTTGTTTCTCTTGGGATTATTGTGCAGCTCAAATTTTTGAAAAAGCCATAAACCACCCTATAAATAAGCAGTATTAAACGGATTTAGAAACTTAGATTACTTCAAATACAGGAGAAAAGGGAACCGTTTTCAAAAGTTAATTGTCTTTTACGTGGAATTGGAATCTCTTAAAAAACAGAATAGAAGGTAGAAGTGCCAAAGTCTAAATGTATTTCCATTCACTTGAAAATAAAATATGGGAATAGAGAACATTTTAGAATTAACTCACAGAACAACTAAAAAGAGTTTCTAAAACAACTGTTCTTCAAATAGATGACTAAAAATGAGGAAAGGAACAAATATGATTTAGGAGCACATGGGCATGGCACAGTAAAGCTTGCTGGAAAGAGATCAGACCTGCATTAGAGAAAGACAGTCTTACACTGAATGAAATAGCAGAATTTGATTATATGTCCCTTGAATGGAACGAGAGTTTGCTCTCCATTTGGAGAACGCGGTTTTATTAATGATTTTCTAAAAGCAGGAACACCTCTAAATAAACTCTGAGAAAACAGAATAGGAGGCAGCAGTGCTCAGACATTACTACACACAGCTTTGTGTTCACATGGTTTGTCTGATTAGAAATCTCTTGCTCCTAGAAACCAACTTTAGTGGGTGCTCTTGGGGACCAACTCAGATTATATTTACCAGGTTATTGTACTCATCTTGTAGATTCTCTGAGTTTGGGCTACTAAAGGCTCATAGACGCTTCTCTCTGGTCTCAAAATTGCCTTCTACCAAAGGGAAGCCAGACCCTGCCTCACTTTGGCCAATGACTTATGTATGTGGGTTTCAAGAAAAAGACTGATGCCCTTGCTTCTGGGTGGGATATCTTCTGTGGCACAATTCATGTTCTAGAGTTCCTCATGAGATCAGGCTGAAACTACTCTCTTGCTGCCATAACTTCCTTTCCCACCTCCCACAATTCCCCTACAATCCCCCCACACCCCGCCACACAGACACACCTTACCCTGGTTCCTTCACCTTCTCCTCAGTACACTTCTCAGTAAAACACTGAAACAAGAATCCCTGGGTTAAGACTTGTTTCTAAGGAATCCAACCTAAGATACCATATCAAGGATGGCCACGCGCTATTTAACATCCTAAACTTCACTGCAACCAAGCTGAGGGATTTTTGGTTTCAACATACTTTGTAAAATTTTCCAACACAGAGACAAATATCCATTGAAAATTGAGCGAGTATTCCGTTCTACTAAATTGCAAGTCTCATATAGCTGAACAAATCCTGTTACAGAGACGCCTTTCAAGAGATAAATGATGTCTTTTTTTAAGGATGGTAACTTTTCTAGGAAAAAGAAACTTACCCTGAGCAATATATTGAGCACCATTTCTTCACCAAGGATGTGTCTAATGGGTGTTCTGTACTGAAATTTTACATGAAGTTTATAATATATCTAGGTATTTGCCAAACTTTTAAATCATGGCTTGCCTTCTTTTTATATTACCTCATAAGGAATAAGATATAATAAATCCTTAACAGTAACATTGTCCACACCATTCTTCTCAAACAGTGAGATGATTTTGTGATTGGTGACTAGCGGTTTAAAATTTGTGTTTCAGGCATGTCACTGCCTCTAACTTTCTAAATTGCTACTATAAAAAATCACTTCAACATTATAGGGTCTCAAGTTCTTACTGAACTACCCTACTTGATTTTCATCTTTTATTCATTATATTTTATATCAATTATATATTATTACATAAATTTTCATCAAATACACATAGATTTTTTTTAAAAGCAAATACTATACAAGGACATATAGTGAAAACAATATTGCCTTTCCCCTTTTCTTGTAACCACTAGTGCTGTTCCTAATGGGTAAACATTTTTTAAAATTATAGCTTATCATTCAGCTAATTATCTCAACATGTATAAGTAATATGCTCTTTTTCCATAATTTTAGTTGTTATCTATTAACTTCCTGGAATGACATGAATGAAAATGTAGAAAAGATTGATCATGTGTTAATAATTGTTGAAACTAGGTCACAGGTACATGGTTACTTGTATTCTATTTTTTTCCACAGCTATTTGAAGTTTCATCCACTAAGTAGATATTCCCCTAATGTCCTAGGAAGACACCTCTTGGCACCCCCTGGCCTCCTACTTCAATATTAGTCTAGTTTTCATTGTCCTGCTTTACAGCTGACATTCTGAGATTTCCTTTCATTGTTTTTCTTATTGCTACATCCTATCTTTTACTGTTTTACATGTATACATTATCAAACAACTTCCAAAGAAAATACCTGCAATCTGTCTTCATATTTAAATGACAATTCACTTGAATTTTAGGATTAAAATTCTACCAGAATTATGATTGGCACTGTCAACTTTGTGTAATGTTGCCAACATACTGAGCCCACGTGCCTGTTTTCCCTTGCTGTTAATTATTTTCTCCTATCCAAATGTTTACAATATTTTTTATTATCCTCAGAGTTCTGAAATATTAAAATAATGTGCCAAAGTGTGGGTATACTTTTCAGTTATTGTGCTGGTCTTCAACCAGGAGATGTCTGTGTCCTTCAGATATGGGCAATTATCTTGTACTTTTCCTTTAATATTTTCTTGGAATTCCCATTTATTGGATAACAAACCTTCTGGACTGGTCTTATGTTGTCATACCAAACCGAATTAGTTCTCATCTTTGAGGCTTTTTGACTTAGACGTCCAATCCTTCAACTGATTTTGTACTTCAACGTTTATGCTTTTAATTTTCAAAAGTTCTTTTTTTAAAACTTTTTTCATAAGTTCTTTTTTTCCCCTTTTTTAGATGTCTCATTTTTGTGGATACAAAAAAACTCTTTTTACACTAGTTTTTAAAAATGTTTTCTATTCAAAACTCATCTTCTCATTCAGGATTATGTTTTCTCTTTGGTTTTGTTTAATATGGTGCTGGTTCAAATAGTTGGCGATTTTAACTGTTAGCTTAAGAATTAGTGTTGGGACGTGGAGACACTGAATAATATCCTCCAAACTGACAACATACTTTGAGATTGAAAAACAAAGCAGGCAACTCCATAAAGTGCAACTTTATGTATGTAAGTGGGTAACTTACATACAGGAAGGATCTGGCAGAGGACAATCCACAGGCATTCACATCTGCACCCTGCACCGCCTACAGGAGTACAGGGGGATTTAAAGGGGCCAAAGCTAAAAATAGAATCTGACTAACAAGGGAGAAGTATGTCCTCACCAATGGGAACCAGGATTTTCCTCCCCTGGGGGGTCTCATGACCACTGACCATCTGTGTCAACAAAAGGCATTCTTCCAGTTTTCTTATCAGTTGAAGGCAAGGTAAAAGTTGATAGGGAACTTATCTGGCTTGGGGGCATCCCTTGTGAGTAGGCTAAAGCTCAGTCACACAGAGAGGGGAGGTGGTAGGATGCGGGCCTAAAATGGAACTGACAAAACGGAGTCTGCGGTTTAGCCACAGAAGCAGTTTTAAGACCAAGAAAATAAAAAGCTGACTTCTGAGCTCTGTGTACATAGAGGGGGTATTTGTGTGACTGGATGACTTAGCCATGGGAATGAACACTTATGTTAAGGTTCCTAACTATCTGAAATTTGAAGTCTTTTCTCTGAGGCCATTCATTTTCTCTAGTAATAAATACTTTGCTATTTCTTCAATGATACGGGCGTATAGATTTCTGATCGCTGAGAATTCTGCACCTGTGGAGACAACAGGGTTGTCTATTATTTCATCTTTAGTTTTCCAAAGGAGCTGTTTGATTTCAGATACATTTTCCCTTCTACCCATTGTCAAAATCAGTGTTTCCAAGTTTCAAGTCTCTTTGGGAGTCTAGAGGTGGTGTCAGCCCCCTCTCTGTCTCTCTCACTCCATGCCTGCTCTGGCCTCTGTTTCCTTCTGCTCTAGTCCAATTCTTACCACTTTCTGTCTTAACGTAAGTTGGATGATTGTCTTCTCTGCTAATGTCTATTCTCCCAGGTTTAGGCATTTAAAGTTTATCATTTTAGTACCAGTTTAGCAAGTTATTGGCTGTGTGAAAGAACAATATGTATTATCTAGCCAGTATCTTTAATGCAATGATAAGACATTTGGTAAAATTCCTTCAAAATCAAAAGAACAAAAACACTTAAAACTATAAACACCGGGTTTCCATGGTGGCGCAGTGGTTGAGAGTCCACCTACCGATGCAGGGGACGTGGGTTCGTGCCCTGGTCCGGGAAGATCCCACATGCCACGGAGCGGCTGGGCCCGTGAGCCATGGCCGCTGAGCCTGTGCGTCGGGGCCTGTGCTCCGCAACGGGAGAGGCCACAACAGTGAGAGGCCCATGTACCGCCAAAAAAAAAAAAAAACAACAAAAAAACTATAAACACCATCAATACTCAAGGTCTTTGTAAGTCCAGATACTACATTTATATCTTGATGTTTCTAAGAGCATTGTATATTAGAAAGGACTCAGAAGTCAAACAGGATAGTGTTTGGATCCTACTCTTCCTGTCTGAACTTAAGGAAATAACATAGCCTCCTGGATTGCATCTGCCTTGTAGCACTTTTTGAGCAGATAAGGAATGAGTCACTAGAAACGATGTCTGAAATATAGTTGGTGCCCAATAAATGCTAGTTCTTTTGTTTAATCTCTTAATGTTTCATTTTTCCTCTCCATTATATACAGTTCTTCTCATGACTCTTTCTATACATACTGGAGGAACTGCATGTAGTCCTTTACCTTTAACCTTGATGCTTCCATGAATATGTCTACACGCAACAGGCTGAAGTCAAGATGCATCTGTTTGCTTTTCCTGGATAACAAACTACCCCAAAATTTAGTGGATTAAACAATAATTGTTTATTTAGCTCAGAAATCTGTAAACTGGCAATTTGGGCTTGGCTCTATGGGTTGGTTCTCTTGATCTGGGCCAGCCTTAACAGATCTCAGTTGGACATGCTGACCTGTCTTTGGTCATTTGCTGATTTGACAGGAACTGGCTAGTGTAAGATGCTTCTGCTGGAATCGTTCATTCATTTGCCATGAGGTTTCTCATCTTCCAGAAAACCATACAGTGATGTTCCCATGTCGGCCCACTTCATAAGGGCAGAAGTGGGCAAAAGACTAATTTAAATTTGTACAGTGTCACTTTTGCTACATTCTACTGACAAAGTCAGTCACGAGGCCAACCTGCATGGGTAAGTGTACTCTCCCTTTCTCATCTCCTGCTAGAAGGAGCATGAAGAATTGTGGCTATTTCTGAATCTATCACATAGAGCAAAGGTATTTAATGTAATGGTCTGTTGAAGATGTGACCAGGTAACAGTACAATGAAAGGTCTGAGGAATATCAGGTTGAGAACCAGGGCAAGGTTTTACTCAGCAGAATCCCTGGTTTTTTGCTGATCACTTTGTTCCCACCTGATTCACAGCAGGGGTAAGGGAAACATGACTTGCTGGCTAATTCTTGCCTGCATCTATTTTTTTGCAGTCTGCTAGGTAAGGATGGTTTTTACACTTTTAAATGGTTTAAAAATATCAAAAGAAGAATATTTCATGAAGTGAAAATCATGTGAAATTCAAATTTCAGTGTTCCTAAATAAAGTTTTGTTAGAAAACAGCCATGCCGCTATAAAGAAATGTTATTCAAATGACAATCTATAAACAACAATATGAGTATTTAAATAAAAATGTATTTTAGAGCTAAAAAAAAAAAGAAAACAGCCATGCCTGTACATTTACCTATCACCTATGACTGCTTTTGTGCTGCAACTGGCAGATTTGAGTAGTGGCAAACGGGACTGTACGTGGCCCACAAATCCTGAAATATTTACTATCTTATCTTTTATAGAGAAAGTTTACCAACACCTGATTTATAACATATGCCAAGTGTTTGGAGATGGGTATACCATCCATGCAAAGCTACAAGGAAAAAAAATAAAAGTCACCAAAAGCTATGAGAAATAAAGTTTAACACATAGAAAGGTCAAGACTTAAGACTCCCTCTCTGAAACATTATTAATCTAACACCACTAATTATCTGAAAGCAATCTTGAGAAAGGAACTTGGTTTCCCGAGGCTTCTTTTTTATTGGGCATAAGTAGGAAGAACTAACAGATTTATCACATAATTCAAAATAAACAGCAGGAAGGGTTTATTTCACTTTTATCATTTTGATCAGAATGAATGGTTTCCCTAAAACCATGTTTAATCTTTTCAAAATGGAATGCCCAAGTACCTTGAGTTTCTAACCAGACTTCAGTTAGAGATTGTTTCCAAATCCTAGGAGAAATGGAGTGGAAGGAAAGCAGGAAGGTGACAGAAGGGGCAAGGTGGCAGAACAGAAAATGAGAAGTTGACAGTGAGTAATAAAAATCTAATTTTTCCCATGAATTAAAAACGAGAGCAGAATTCACAAGTAGCAGCCATACCAAGAGCTTAAATGGCTTCAAGCTAGGTCTCCCAGCTCCCTAAAATCAAAAGCAGTGTTTTTATAATTGTATACATTTTTCCTTTTTCACAGCACTCTGCACTGTAGCCTCTATCGTTTTCGTTCATCTATTTTCAGTAAGCTAATTAAAAAAAATTTTATTGGAGTATAGTTGATTTACAATGTTGTGTTCGTTTCAGGTGTATAGCAAAGTGAATCAGTTATACGTATACGTATGTCCACTCTTTTTTACATTCTTTTCCCATATAGGTCATTACAGAGTATTGAGTAGAGTTCCCTGTGCTATACAGTAAGTCTTTATTAGTTATCTATTTTATATATAGTAGTGTGTATATGTCAATCCATATCTCCCAATTGATCCCTCCCCCCACTTCCCCCTTGGTAACCATCAGTTTGTTTTCTACAACTGTAACTCTATTTCTGTTTTGTAGGTAAGTTCATTTGTACCCTTTTTTTAGATTCCAGTAAGCTAATTCTTGATTACAAAATAAAGTATAAGTATGTTCAATGGAGACAAATTGGAACATACAGAAAAATTTATTGTAAGTAAATTTAATTTTTTAATCCTCATTACTCAGGGATACATTAATATTTTGTCTTATTTTGTTCTCTACTTTTTAACAATAAACATTTACATTTTCTCATATTATACAAATTTTTGTCTGCTTAATGTTTCATCAAATTACCATATTTTATACTTTATCTAGTTAGCTTTTTATTCTTGTTAATTTTTCAGTATCATAAATAATAGCATTGAGATTTTGACATAAAGTCATTTTCTTCTGAATTTGTCATTATTTCTTAGGAAAGACTGGGAGGTTATCAGGTCAGCACATATGGATGTTTTAAAGGCTCTGGGTTTATGCTGCCACATCATTTTCTCAAACTTCTTTTTACTGAGGACTAAGATACCTGTCTTTGAAACAGAACGACTGTAAAGATCACTGAATCCCCTGCATTTTATTTTGATTCTGTAACACGCAGCTACATAGATTGGACGTAGGTTAGTAGCTGCAGCCTTTCTTAGCAAGGCCTGATAAGATGAACAAAGCAATGAATCAATATTATGTAGTTGCAGAACAGCAGACATGACTGATTAAAGACATTTACCTCTACTTTTATTTTTCCAGCTCTGAGGCACATCAGTCTCAGTGTAAATCAGGATGTGATTCTGACTAAAGCTTACCAAAGCTGTATTAACCCTTAAGTTTGTATTATATCAGAATTCCCAAATGCTGGGTCAGTAGATTGTGATATTTGAAAACAAAAACAAAACCAGCAAACAAGCAAAAACACATATCCCAGGGCATTCCAGTTCTGGCTCAGCTATGGATTGTCTGGGTGATACTATACTAGCAAAGTCACTTAATCCTTTGACACTTTGATTTTCTCATATATAAGAACTTCTTGGATGTGATGAGTTTCAAGACACCACAAACTATTTTTAAAAGGCTATTATTCTCATCACATATTTAAAGTACACATACTGGTATTTTCCCTCCCAGAAAGCTCTTCAAATTAACCTCCTTTCTCATTCAAAACAGATTTGGCTGTAAGGGTACCTGTGATTAAAAATCTAAAATGTTTCCCAACATCCTTCTATCCTCCTGTTCAAATCTCTTCCCCAGCAATTGATGCCTAATACCCCTACATTGACATAACTAGGTGAAACCACTGGAGTGATTCTTCATGGGCAAATGCTCATAGGTTTCAAAGTGACTTTCAGATCATACTTATATTAGAAGCCATCAACAATAATACTCCTTTAAAAAGAAAGGAGAAAAACAGTACCTTATACTCAGTTTTAACATAAACTCTTTCATGGTAATATTGTTAAGCTCCAAATAGAATTTCTAAAGGAGTGATAATAGAATATAAATATATGGAACACTGAGCTAATATAGACATTGACATTAATTATAAGTGGGGTTTTTTGCAACTAATGTAAAAGGAAATAATTATAGATTATCTTATTATATAAAAAGGGACACACGTTTTCAGAAAAGATACTTAATTTTCTTCTACTAAGTTCTAAATGAACCACACAATGTAAGCATTGTTTCAACCAAAGTTTAAACAGAAAATACCTCATATCTCAATAGAATTCAAGAGCATAATGTTAATGTACTCCATTGAAGGCCTTCTGAAGCTTCTTTCTAGGTTCACAGCTTGTTGTTGTTTTAATTTTTTCACATGAATTAAATGAAATGCAACTAAAAATAAACTTATTTTCCTCGTTACCGTTTAATACAATCAACAAATGCCATCAACTCAAAAGTAACTGGTCAAATCTCCATTAAGTGGTTTTCCTTATCAAAAGGACTGACAAGGCATCACATATAAATTGTTGCTGATGGACTCATTTACAGGCAGATGATATGTTATGTACATCCATAATGAGTACTCTGCATTACCCATTTCCAAAAAGGATCATGTTATTCAGTGTAAGAAGCTCTGATTTTGGCTTGTCACAAATCAAATATATTTCATCACTCACAGTATCTTATGAACTAGAATTTCTTTCCATAACAAATTCACCATAATTAGAAAATATGTGAAACACATTCCTGAAAATATCTTCCCTAAGCTCTGCTGTAAAACTCCAACCCAAATGTTACCCTCATCACTCCAAGAATCCTGGGGACCCAAAGAGGCACCAGGACATTATATCTTCTGTCTTCTCTAAATAGTAGGAGAAACGTGGGGAAGAAGTATGTAAACCATTTACGAGGTCCCTACCAGTTACAGGACTGGGAGTGATCACCAGAGAGCAAAAGCAGGTTCTCCAAAAACCATCCCCCTCCACGTCCCCAGCCTTACTGTAACTCGATTAAAAAATGGATAGAAGACTGAATAGACATTTTTCCAAAGAAGACATATGGATGGCCAACAGGCACATGAGAAGGTGCTCAACATCAATAATCATCAGAGAAATGCAAATTAAAATCACAATGAGGTATCACCTGCCACCAGTAAAAATGGCCATCACCAAAAAGTCTACAAACAACAAATGCTGGAGAGGGTATGGAGAAAAGGGAACCCGCCTACACTGTTGGTGGGAATGTAAATTGGTGCAGCCACTGTGGAAAACAGTATGGAGATTTCTCAAGAAACTAAAATAGAACTACCATATGACTCAGCAATTCCATTCCTCAGTATATATCTAAGAAAAATGAAAACACTAATTTGAAAAGATACTTGCACCCAATGTTCATAATAGCATTATTTACAATTGCCAAGATTATGGAAGCAACCTAAGTGTCCATAAACAGATGAATGGATAAAGATGTTTTGTGTGTATACACACACACACACACACACAATGGAATACTACTCAGCCATAAAAAGAATGAAATTTTGCCATCTGCAACAACATGGATGTACCTAGATGGTATTATGCTTAGTAAAATAAGTCAGACAGAGAAAGACGAATACTGTATGATATCAATTATATGTGGAATCTAAAATAATACAACCAAGTAGTGAATATAACAAAAAACAAACAGACTCACAGATATAGAGAACAAATTAGTGTTTACCAGTGGGAAGAGGGAAGGGGTGAGGGGCAAAATATATTGTACAGCACAGGGAATATAGCCAATATTTTATAATAACTATAAATGGAGTATAACTTTTAAAAATTGTGAACTATGTTGTAAACCTGAAACTTATACTGTACATCAACTATACCTCAACTTAAATAAAAGTTTTTTTTAAAAAGTAGTCCTTGCCTTATTACTTTTTAGTGATTATAAATAGATACACTATCAAGCCATTTTTTCCCTGGTTTTACTGTTTCTGTAGGACACAAAGAAAGCTATCTTGGGGGTCTCTCCTAAACTGGAAGGAAAGGAAAGAGAACACTGCCCCCCAGAGGCTGCAAAGAGAGGACAACTTCATGGGCTCACAAAACTCATGGAAGGGTGAGTGCTGTCCATGGTTTCATGATTAGACACACATCTCATCACCTGGGTTTCACTAACAATGGGGAAAGCTGAAGTAAGGTATTGAGAACCAGGGTCTGACCTGTGTCTCTTACCCCCATTTATAACCTAACCTGCATTCTGCGGCTGCTCCTTCTTCACTAAGTACATGCACTAGGAGCGAAAAAGAGTGAGCTAATAAGTGCCATTTCCAAGGCTCCCTATGACTGGAGTATTGTGTACAATGGGAACCTCCCAAATATCCACATTGAACTGTAATGGCTTCACTTAAGTTGTCATGGAGGCTTTTCCTAAAGAGGATTATTCTTCAACATATGGATGATTAATTTAACAATTCCTAATAGACTAAATGTAGGAACAAAGTCCAACAAACCCACTTATTCAGAAATATAAAGGAATCTTGTCTCTTTAGTGTTTCGTCAGAAAGAGTAATGATTAAAACTGCTCTTCTGGGACTTCCCTGGTGGTCCAGTGGTTAAGATTCCACACTTCCACTGCAGGGGGCACAGGTTCGATCACTGCTCGGGGAACTAAGATCTCGCATGCCACACAGCATGGCCAAAAGAAACCAAAACAAACAAAAAAACCAAACTACTCTTTTGCTTCCTTTCCATGGATTTTAAGGGGTTTTCATTTCCAAAATTATTTCCTACCAGTTAAACAGAATAAAAAGGGAAAGGAATGAAAGGTCTACCTGGAAGAAAGCTGAAAAATCAAATAGGAATGTTGAAGAGAAAAGAGCATATTTAGGAGGGGTAAGCAGGGGAAGAAGATATATATGGCCATTTTCAAAAGTCAGTAAATTACATCAGCCAACTCTAGGGGCAATTCCATTGTTTCTTTGTAGAAGGGGTTTGGGATGGAGTAGTCTGACTGAAAAAGGAGTCTTACAGCTTCATTTGCATAGACTTCACAGCAGATTTACTGTCAATCGTCCATGTCAAAGAGGGCTAAGGTCTTCCTTTGCCGTAGACACACACACACACACACACAGAGTAGCTCCACATCTCCAGGAAAACACTGCCTGCAGAGTGCCCTGTAGTTTGGGATTTACTTCTTTGTGAGGAATATTGCCCTTTCTTTGAATCTCACAGCCCTGGGACTCAGAGCTTCTTCTTCAAGTTCTCATCATTTTGAAGTAATAGATCATGAGTCTGGAAGGACTCTGATTCCCCATATTGGATACTTCCCAGCATAAGTAACTGAAAATCAGAGGAAATTGAGGCAGCCCTGATTTCTGGGAGTCTCTGAATTTTGTAGGATAAAGTAAATGAGGTTAATCCGAAAAGCCAGGAAGCACCTTGAGTTCGCGTTAGTGAAGAGCTCCATCTCCTGTTCCGTGTGGGTATATTCCCAGAACAGCTTCCACCAGCAAGCGGCTGCTAGGAACACCAGAGTTATCAAAGGAAATAAGCCAGCTTATAAACCCTTCTGCAATGCAGATTCTTCTGTTCACTAATTGAGCCTAAAAAATAATGCTTTTTGCATCATGGTAGGTACTGATAACTGAGAGAAGAAACACAGAATGAAATAAAGTTTTACATGTGTAACCTTCAGTAAAGAAAAAAGGCTGCCAGCAATTTTACAGGTTTTCTTGAAATAATTTTATCCTTTCATTTAGAAAATTCAATTTTGAACATCAGGGCAAGCAACAAGAATACCTTTTTCTAACCTCTGTGGGATGAGTGAGTTAGAGCAGCCTCAGTACAGAGCAGGTTCAAGCTTGTAAAGAAACAGCTTTTCTGGCTCATAAGTTGAACCAGGTTTGGTCTATTTGACTCTGTAAAAACTCTATGTTGATTTTAACTTTAGTCTCCCTCAATGCTCTGCCTTTCATTACTAAAAGCAGCTTAAAGAGAAGGAAAATGAAAGAGGAGGTGTTTATTATAAGGCAGAAATGCTAAGGATCCAACAAATGAGTGGATGCTGTTAGACAAAATTACATTTTCTTTCTTTCTTTTTTTTTTTTTTTGCCTACTGAAAGAACAATTTTTTTGGAGTACTCACTGGTAGTTTTTATTTGTTTGCTTGCTTTCCAGTATTTTCTTGGAAAGACAATGAATCAATGAAATTAAGCAACTTTTCCTCTACAATTATACTGGAAGGCCATCTAACTTGAAGTAAAATGCACTAGACTATGATTCAAAAGAACTGAATTCTATTTCTCTACCCAAAAACAACTGACAATAACAACCTCAAATATTTCCTGTGGAAGGAAGGGTTGCCTTAAATGAAACCTTTTTTTTAATGCCTAAATATGTTATTATTGTGCTATCCACCAACAGCATGCTGACCTTTAGAAATACATTTCCTATTATGTTTATAAGAATGATTTGAATGTTTGTATATTTTGAATCAATATAATTAAGTCATTTCTATATAGAAATTATTTTTATAGTGGAGGTCATCCACGGTCCTTTACCATTCTAACTGGCCTATCTTAGAAAAGGAAGTCCAGCTTAGCTTAGTGGTTTTCAGCATTAGATGACATAGGATTAAGCCCAGTCAGTAGTAATAACATTGCTAATGTGCCTTGGTTATCATAGTTGCTGGATGTTGGAAGCAACACAAAACACTTCCATATTAACATCACCCCTTTAAGTTGCTGCATAAAATAATACCCAATATCCTAAAATAATCAATTATAATTCATATATGAATAAATATTTAATTTCCAGAGGGCAATTAGTGTTAAACACTAAACAGAGAACATTGTTTATTCTACGTTAATCCAAATATACTGTTTCAAATTACTTTTTTTTTTTTTTAAAGAGTCCACATATAAATGAGATCATGCAGTATTTGTCTTTCTCCATCTGGCTTATTTCACTTAGCTTAATATTGTCCAGGTTCATCCATATTGGCATAAATGGCAGGATTTCTTTATGTTTAAAGCTGAGTAATTTGTATTCTCTATCCTTGCACCTGTGAATGGACATTTAGGTTGTTTTCATAGTTTGCTACTGTGAATAATGCTGAAATGAACATGGGAATGCAGATATCTCTTTAAGATCCTGATTTCATTTCCTTTGGAAGTACACCCAGAAGTGGAATTGCTGCATCATAAAGTAGTTCTATTTTTGTTTGAGGAACCTCCATACTGTTTTCCATGATGACTGTGCCAATTTCCATTCCCATCAATAGTGTACAAGGGTTGCCTTTTCTCTGCATCCTTTTCAACGTTTGATATATTTTGACTTTTTTAAAATAGCTATCCTAACAAATGTGAGGTAATATCTCATTGTGGTTTTGATTTGCATTTCCCTAATGATCAGTGATGTTGAGACGTTTTCACATACCGTTGGCCTTCTGTACATTTTCTTTGGAGAAATGTCTATTCAGGTCCCTTGCCCATATTTAAATTTGGTTATTTGTTACTTTGCTATCGAGTTGTATGAATATTGAATATTAACCCTTTTATCAAACATATCTGCAAATATCTTCTCCTGTTCCATAGGTTACCTTTTCATTTTGTTGACTGTTTCATTTGCTGTGAAGAAGTTTTTTAGTTTAACGTAGTCCCACTTGTTTTTTTGTTTGTTTTGGGTTTTGGTTTTTACTTTTATTGCCTGTGCTTTTGGTGTCAAATCTAAAAACTCATTGCCAAGACCAGGTCATGGAGCTTTTGCCCTATGTTTTCTTCTAGGAGTCTTAAGGTTTCAGGTCTTATATTTAAGTCTTTAATCTTTTTTTTTTTTTTTTTTTTTTTCGGTACACGGGCCTCTCACTGCTGTGGCCTCTCCCACTGCGGAGCACAGGCTCCGGATGCCCAGGCTCAGTGGCCATGGCTCACAGGCCCAGCCGCTCTGTGACATGTGGGATCCTCCCGGACCGGGGCACGAACCCGTGTTCCCTGCAGCGGCAGGCGGACTCCCAACCACTGCACCACCAGCGAAGCCCTTTAATCTATTTTGAGTTGACTTATGTATGGTGTAAGATAAGGGTCCAGTTCCATTCTTTTGCATGTAGATATCCAGTTTTCCAAACACCATTTATTGAAGAGACTATGTATTCTTGGTACCTTTGTTAAAGATTAGTTGATCATATATGAAAGGAGTTATTTCTATGCTCTATATTCTCTTCCATTGGTCTATATGTCTGTTTTTATACCAGTACCATGCTGTTTTAATCACTATAGCTTTGTAACACAATTTGAAATCATGAAGTGTGATGCCTTCAGCTTCATTCTTTGTGCTCAAGATTGCTTTAGTTATCTGGAGTCTTTTGTGGTTCCCATAAGAACTTTAGAATTTTTTTTTCTATTTCTGTGAAGAATGACATTGGAATTTTGATGGGGACTATACTGAAGGAGTAGATCTCTTTGGGTAGCATTCACTAGGAACAGCATGCTGTCTTTCTGTCTACTAGGGTCATGACAGTTCTGAAATTTTACAAATCATCTTTTGTGCCTTGTACAGTTTATTGGACTTGGTCAAAATTTCTAAGCATAAATAACTACAATGTTCAATTGAATCTGGCTTTTTTTCTTATTAACTTCACGAGTATCAACAGCCCTAGCCTACTATGTTGAGCCTTAATTAAGTATGAAGTTTGACATTTTAAATAAGAACAAAATCCATTTTTTATGAACCACACCATTAAGAACATCCTTGAGATTAGTTCAAGATGGTGGAGTAGACGGACGTGTTCTCTCACTCCCTCTTGTGAGAGCACCAGAATCACAACTAACTGCTGAACAATCATTGACAGGAAGACACTGGAACTCACCAAAAAAGATACCCCACATCCAAAGACAAAGGAGAAGCCACAATGAGACATTAGGAGGGGCGCAATCACAATAAAATCAAACCCCATAACTGCTGGGTGGATGACTCACAAACTGGAGAACACATACCACAGAAGGCCACCCACTGGAGGGAAGGTTGTGAGCGCCATGTTCAGCTTCCCAACCTGGGGGTATGGAAAGGGGAGGAGGAATTCCTAGAGAACCACACTTTGAAGGCTAGTGGGATTTGATTGCAGGACTTCGACAGGACTGGGGGAAACAGAGACTCCACTCTTGAAGGGGACACACAAAGTAGCGTGCACATCAGGATCCAGGGGGAAGGAGCCGTGACCCCCATAGGATACTGAACCAGACGTACCTGCTAATGTTGGAGGGTCTCCTCAGAGGTGGGGGGTAGCTGTGTCTCACCGTGAGGACAAGGACACTGGCAGTAGAAGCTCTGGGAAGTACTCCTTGGCGTGAGCCCTCCCAGAGTCCACTATTATCCCCACAAAGAGGCCAGGAAGGCTCCAGTGTTGGGTCACCACAGGCCAACAACCAACAAGGAGGGAACCTAGCCCCACCCATCAGCAGACAAGCAGATTAAAGTTTTACTGAGCTCTTCCCACCAGAGCAACAGCCAGCTCTACCCACCAACAGTCCCTCCCACCAGGAAACTTGCACAAGCCTTTTAGATAGCCTCATCCACCAGAGGGCAGACAGAAGAAGCAAGAAGTCCTACAATTCTGTAGCCTGTGGAACAAAAACCACATTCACAGGAAGACAGACAAGATGAAAAGGCAGAGGGCTATGTACCAGATGAAGGAACAAGATAAAACCCCAGAAAAACAACTAAATGAAGTGGAGATAGGCAACCTTCCAGAAAAAGAATTCAGAATAATGATAGTGAAAATGAACTAGGACCTCGGAAAAAGAATGGAGGCAAAGATCAAAAAGATGCAATAAATGTTTAATAAAGACCTAGAAGAATAAAAGAACAAACAAACAGAGATGAACAATACAATAACTGAAATGAAAACTACACTAGAAGGAATCAATAGCAGAATAACTGAGGCAGAAGAACAGATAAGTGACCTGGAAGACAGAATGGTGGAATTCACTGCTGCAGAACAGAATAAAGAAAAAGAATGAAAAGAAATGAAGACAGCCTAAGAGACCTCTTGGACAACATTAAACACAACAACATTCACATTATAGGGGTCCCAAAAGGAGAAGAGAGGGAGAAAGGACCAGAGAAAATATTTGAAGAGATTATAGTCGAAAACTTCCCTAACATGGGAAAGGAAATGGCCACCCAAGTCCAGAAAGCGCAGAGTCCTATATAGGATAAACCCAAGGAGAAACACGCCGAGACACATAGTAATCAAACTGGCAAAAATTAAAGACAAAGAAAAATTATCGAAAGCAGCAAGGGAAAAACAACAAATAAAATACAAGGGAACTTCCATAAGGTTAACAGCTGATTTCTCAGCAGAAACACCACAAGCCAGAAGGGAGTGGCATGACATATTTAAAGTGATGAAAGGGAAGAGCCTACACCAAGATTACTCTACCCAGCAAGGATCTCATTCAGATTCGATGGAGAAATCAAAAGCTTTACAAACAAGCGAGAGCTAAGAGAATTCAGCACCACCAAACCAGCCCTACAACAAATTCTAAAGGAACTTCTCTAAGTGGAAAATACAAGAGAACAAAAGGACCAACAAAAAGAAACCCAAAACAATTAAGAAAATGGTAATAGGAACATACATATCGATAACTACCTTAAATGTGAATGGATTAAATGCTTCAACCAAAAGGGCTTGCTGAATGGATACAAAAACAAGACCCATATGTATGCTGTCTACAAGACACCCATTTCAGAACTAGGGACACATACAGACTGGAGTGAGGGGATGGAAAAAGATATTCCATGCAAATGGAAATCAAAAGAAAGCTGGAGTCACAATACTCATATCAGATAAAATAGACTTTAAAATAAAGAATGTTACAAGAGACAAGGAAGGACACTACATAATGATCAAGGGATCAATCCAAGAAGAAGGTATAAAAATTATAAATATGTATGCGCCCAACATAGGAGCACCTCAATACATAAGGCAACTGCTAACAACTATAAAAGAGGAATTTGCCAGTAACACAATGATAGTGGTGGACTTTAACACCTCAATTACACCAATGGACAGATCATCCAAACAGAAAATTAATAGGGAAACACAAGCTTTAAATGACACAATAGACCAGATAGATTTAATTGATATTTATAGGACATTCCATCAAAAAACAGCAGATTACATTTTCTTCTCAAGTGCACACAGAACATTCTCCAGGATAGAGCACATCTTGGGTCACAAATCAAGCCTCAGTAAATTTAAGAAAACTGAAATCATATCAAGCATCTTTTCTGACCACAACGCTATGAGATCAGAAATCAGTTACAGGGAAAAAAATGTAAGAAACACAAACACATGAAAGCTAAAAATATGTTACTAAATAACTAAGAGATCACTAAAGAAATCAAACAGGAAATCAAAAAATACCTAGAGACAAATGACAATGAAAACATGATGATCCAAAACCTATAGGATGCAGCAAAAGCAGTTCTAAGAAGGAAGTTTATAGCAATACAATCCTACCTCAAGAAACAACAAACATCTCAAATAAACAATCTAATCTTACACCTAAAGGAACTAGAGAAAGAAGAACAAACAAAACCCATAGTTAGTAGAAGGAAAGAAACCATAAAAATCAGAGCAGAAATAAATGAAATAGAAACAAACAAAAGAATAGCAAAGATCAGTAAATCTAAAAGCTGGTTCTTTGAGAGGGTAAACAAAATTGATAAACCATTAGCCAGACTTATCAAGAAAAAGAGGGAGAGGATTCAAATCAATAAAATTAGAAATGAAAAAGGAGAAGTTAAAACAGACACCACAGAAATACAAAGCATCCTAAGAGACTACTACAAGCAACTCCATGCCAATAAAATGGACAACCTGGAAGAAATGGACAAATTCTTAGAAAGGTATAACCTTCCAAGACTGAACCAGGAAGAAATAGAAAATATGAACAGACCACAGGTAATCACAAGTAATGAAACTGAAACTGTGATTAAAAATCTTCCAACAGACAAAAGTCCAGGATGTGATGGCTACACAGGTGAATTCTATCAAACATTTAGAGAAGAGCTAACATCCATCCTTCTCAAACTCTTCCAAAAAATTGTAGAGGAAAGAACACTCCCAAACTCATTCTACGAGGCCACCATCACCCTGATACCAACATCAGACAAAGATACTACAAAAAAAAAAATTACAGGCCAATATCACTGACGAATATATATGCAAAAATTCTCAATAAAATACTAGCAAACAGAATCCAACAACACATTAAAAGGATCATACACCATGATCAAGTGGGATTTATCCCAGGGATGCAAGGATTCTTCAATATATGCAAATCAATCAATGTGATACACCAAATTAACAAACTGAATAATAAAAACCATATGACCATCTCAATAGATGCAGAAAAAGCTTTTGACAAAATTCAACACCCATTCATGATAAAAACTCTTCAGAAAGTGGGCATAGAGGGAACCTACCTCAACATAATAAAGGCTATATACAACAAACCCACAGCAAACATCATTCTCAATGGTGAAAAACTGAAAGCATTTCCTCTAAGTCAGGAACAAGACAAGCATGTCTACTTCAGCACTATTATTCAACATAGTTTTGGAAGTCCTAGCCACAGCAATCAAAGAAGAAAAATAAATGAAAGGAATACAAATTGGAAAAGAAGAAGTAAAACTGTCACTGTTTGCAAATGACAAGATACTATACATAGGGAATCCTAAAGATGCCACCAGAAAATTACTAGAGCTAAACAATGAATCTGGTAAAGTTGCAGGGTACAAAATTAATGCACAGAAATCTCTTGCATTCCTATACAATAATGATGAAAAATTTGAAGGAGAAATTAAGGAAACACTCACATTTACCACTGCAACAAAAATAATAAAATATGTAGGAATAAACCTACCTAGGGAGACAAAACCCCTGTATGCAAAAAACTATGACACTGATGAAAGAAATTAAAGATGATACTAACAGATGGAGAGATATACCATGTTCTTGGACCTGAAGAATCAATATTGTGAAAATGACTGTACTACCCAAAGCAATGTACAGATTCAGTGTAATCCTTATCAAATTACCAATGGCATTTTTTTTTACAGAACTAGAATAAAAAATCTTAAAATTTTTATGGAGACACAAAAGACACTGAATAGCCAAGGCAGTCTGGAGGGAAAAAAATGGAGCTGGAGGAATCAGACTCCCAGGCTTCAGACTATATTACAAAGCTACAATAATCAAGACAATATGGTACTGGCACAAAAACAGAAATATAGATCAATGGAAAAGGACAGAAAGCCCAGAGATAAACTCACACACCTATGATAAACTAATCTATGACAAAGGAGGCAAGGATATATAATGGAGAAAAGACAGTCTCTTCAATAAGTGGTGATGGGAAAACTGGACAGCTACATGTAAAAGAATGAAATTAGAACACTCCCTAACACCACACACAAAAATAAACTCAAAATGGATTGCAGACCTAAATGTACGACTGGACACTATAAAACTCTTAGGGGAAAACATTGCAAGAACACTCTTTGACATGAATCACAGCAAGATCTTTTGATCCACCTCCTAGAGTAATGGAAATAAAAACAAAAATAAACAAATGGGACCTAATGAAACTTAAAAACTTTTGCAAAGCAAAGGAAACTACAAACAAGACGATAAGACAACCCTCACAATGGGAGAAAATATTTGCAAATGAATGAACAAAGGATTAATCTCCAAAATATATAAACAGCTCATGCAGCTCAATATTAAAAAACCAAACAACCCAATCAAAGAATGGGCAGAAGACCTAAATAGACATTTCTCCAAAGAAGATATACAGATGGCCAAGAAGCACATGAAAAGCTTCTCAACATCACTAATTATTAGAGAAATGCAAATCAAAACTACAATGAGGTATCACCTCACACCAGTTAGAATGGGCATCATCAGAAAATCTACAAACAACAAATGCTGGAGACAGTGTGGAGAAAAGTGAACCCTCTTGCACTGTTGGTGGGAATGTAAACTGATACAGCCACTATGGAGAACAGCATGGAGGTTCCTTAAAAAACTAAAGGCAGGGGCTTCCCTGGTGGCGCAGTGGTTGAGAGTCCACCTGCCGATGCAGGGGACACGGGTTTGTGCTCCGGTCCGGGAAGATTCCACATGCCGTGGAGCGGCTGGGCCTGTGAGCCATGGCCGATGCGCCTGCACATCCAGAGCCTGTGTCCACAACGGGAGAGGCCACAACCGTGAGAGGACCATGTACCGCAAAAAACAAAACAAAACAAAAATAACTAAAAATAGAATTATCATATGATCCAGCAATCCCACTACTGGGCATATACCCAGAGAAAACCATAATTCAAAAAGACACATGCACCCCAATGTTCACTGCAACACTATTTACAGTAGTCAAGTCATGGAAGCAACCTAAATGCCCATCGACAGATGAATAGGTAAAGAAGATGTGGTGCATATATACAATGGAATATTACTCAGCCATGAAAAGGAACGAAATTGGGTCATTTGTAGAGACATGGATGGATCTAAAGACTGTCATACAGAGTGAAGTAAGTCAGAAAGAGAAAAACAAGTATCGTATATTAACACACATATGTGGAACCTAGAAAAATGGTACAGATGAACCAGTTTGCAGGGCAGAAATTGAGACACAGATGCAGAGAACAAGTGTATGGATACCAAGGGGGGAAAGTGGCAGGGGTGGTGGTGGTGGGATGAATTGGGAGGTTGGGATTGACATATATAAACTAATATGTATAAAATGGATAACTAATAAGAACCCGCTGTATAAAAAAATAAATTTAATTTAATTTTAAAAAAAGAACATTTGGGGAAGGGCAGCTTTTAAAGTATTCTGATAATTTTTCAATTGTTCAACTACCTAAACAGAAAAATTAGTACTTATATCTGTGTCATCTAGGTACAGACTACAATGATTTCAGACTTTTCAATTTACTTCTCTGAATATTCTCAGGAAGAAGAATAAGGAGAAAACCGAAAGAGGTTAGAAAAATTCAAAATAAAGGAAATATTTATTTTCATATGATATCTGACTTTTCTAAGATATTTCCATTGCTACTGACAGATAACAGGCAAGCAGAGAAGAAAAACATTTGAAGCTACTGTTAGTGACATTAAGAATAAACTGCCGCCTCTGTGTGCAAAGGTACTTTCATATATAAAAACTTACTCAATATTCAAGGCAGCTCCATGAGGTCAGTAGGGCAAGGGAAATCTCCAAAAATGAGTCTTAGTCTTTCCTTTCAGTTTTTTTCAGTGTGTTCAGACATTTAGTATCAGTTTTGGGAATCGCTGCTGTCTTGGTTGCTCTTGATTGAGACTATCTTTATTGGGCATTAATCAATACATGAAGAGTCTAAATAAAACTTATTACCAAATCAAATAAAGATAGAAAATCCTCAAAGAATTTCTAGATATAAGCTTCTGCTCAATGAGCATAATGGGAGCCAGGAGCTGGTTGAAGAATAGCCAGAAGAGCAATTTGGGTGTTCCCACTCCATAGAAGCTCGAGAACACCATAAGAAATAAACTTAGGTTTCCAATCAGAATTCTAAGTAACTAGAAGAATATAATCTGGGCCTGGTTCTACTGAAGTAAACAGAATCCCAGAGTATGAATTACAAAGGAAAAATCTCGCTAGCGATAGTCAATTTCTGGAGAGGAGTTTTACATCAGTGTGGCACCACGAGTGCAAGCAGCCCTTCAACTATCACTTGAATTCCGTACTCATAACCCACAGATATCCTAAAACCACATGGCTTCTTGCATGCTGTGGTGATATTTTCAGGGAAAAAAAAAGTTTACGTTAATATGCAAATTTTAAATATTTTTCACTTGATTCCCAAATTGATGCCTGGTTTGAAAAATCACTAAAAAAAAGTGAGGAAGAACAGATCTTCAGAAGCACCATTTCCAGTGTGAAAGCCAGAAAGAAACATTAAGATACAATTTTAACATGATTTTAATAATTATATTCATTAAGTTAACTTTGTTTTGGCTGATTGTGAAAGAACAACACTATCCAAAGACAAATGGTGGGTGAAAAAAAGTGAAATGAAAGACAAATACAAATGTTAAAAAGTGTTTTTTATCTAACGCATGTAAAACTCCCTTAATTTTGATAGAAAGAAGTATACAATTTTTGTTAACATAAGATCAGATTTTTTTACTGTAGTTGATTTACAATATTGTGTTAATTACTGCTATACAACAAAGTGATTCAGTTATACATATATATACATTCTTTTTTTAATATATTCTTTTCCATTATGTTTTATCATAGGGTATTGAATACAGCTCCCTGTGCGATAAAGTAGGACCTTGCTGTGTATCCATTCTATACATATAAGTTTACATCTGCTAACCCTAACCTCCCACTCCATCCATCCCCCGAACCACCTCCCTCTCAGCAACCACCAGTCTGTCCTCTATGACTGGGATTCTGATTCCGTTTCACAGATAGGTTCATTGTGTCATATTTTAGATTCCACACAGAAGTGATATCATATGGTATTTTTCTCTTTTTGACTTACTTCACTTAGTATGATACTCTCTAGGTCCATCCATATTGCTGCAAATGGCATTATTTCATTCTTTTTTATGGCTGAGTAGTATTCCATTGTATATATGTACCACATCTTCTTTACCCATTCATCTGTCAATGGACATTTAGGTTGTTTCCATGTCTTAGCAATTGTGAATAGTGGTGCTATGAACATAGGGGTGCATGTATCTTTTTGAATTATAGTTTTGCCCAGATATATACCCAGGAGTAGGATTGCTGGATCGTATGGTAATTCTATTATTAGTTTTCTGAGGAACCTCCATACTGTTTTCCACAGTGGCTGTACCAACTTACATTTCCACCAACAGTGTAGGAGGGTTCTCTTTTCTCCACACCCTCTTCAGCATTAGTTATTTATAGACTTTTTAATAATGGCCATTCTGACTGGTATGAGGTGGTACCTCATTATAGTTTTGATTGGCATTTCTCTAATAATTAGCAATGTTGAGCATCTTTTCATGTGTCTATTGGCCATCTGTATAAAATCAGATTCTTAATAACATCTTCATGTAAATGTTAAACAAATATCCAAAGAATATTGGGTTTTAAATGATTAACTTGCCTGGATTACTTTCATTGTCATCAGTTCCATATATTAAGGTTAACTTTGTCCTAGCTCAATATAGCAGGTTCCTTATCACTGGAGGAAGCACTGATGGAACACATCATCCAGAAAACAACACTATAATCACTATAGTGAATCTCACTGAAGTTCAAAATAAGCATCACCCAAGGCTTATAGGAATGTTATATAACTGAGAAGAGATTCAACTGTAAAAGTTTCTGTAAGATCAGTTTTCTGAATTATTTTCTTAAGAACTTATTTAAAACATGAAAGATAACCCTTTCATGGCTAGCTGGGACAACATTGTGACAGGCCCTCTCCTGGGTGAGGAATGATCCCTTGCTTGGTCCTGACTTTTCTCTTGGGAAAATCTTCCTTGTCCATTGTTCTTTGTGATCCCTGGCCCCACTCTGCGGGGTTCTTCCTTTACCTTTCTCCTCCTTGGCCATCTCTGATGTGGGTATTGGGGAACACACTCTGCTTACAGGTGCACAACTTTCCCAGTCCCCATTCTGCTCATGATGGGTAGGTGTCCAAGACTCAGTTACAGGACATTTAAATACAGCCTCATAATATATTTGACAATAGACTCTCAAAACATAACAGATTTCTTGTGCATTCCGTCACAGCAAGTTTCACGTGCCAGAGATTTTTTTTAATAGATCTTTATTGGAGTATAATTGTTTCACAATATTGTGCTAGTTTCTGTTGTACAACAAAGTGAATCAGGCATATACATACACATGTCCCCATATACCCTCCCTTTTGAGCCTCCCTCTTATCCTCCCTATCCCTCCCCTCTAGTCATCTCAAAGCATCAAGCTGATCTCCCTGTGCTATGCTGCTGCTTCCAACTAGCTATCTATTTTACATTTGGTAATGTGTAAGAGAGATCTTTTTAAGAACATGCTTTTCACGTAAATTGTATTTCTTTGCTTCTTTTGTCCTCATATCTTTTTAGTTTTAAACTAGATTACCTTAGAGCTAGTGAGCTATTCTGAAAATGCTATGCCCTTATTCTTATTTTTGCTTTGAGGCTTCTTAATTCACTTTGCTATTTTAACTTTACCTTTAGAGGTGATGGCCATACCTTTAATTTAGTCTATTCCAACAGATTAAGTTTTAATGGATCTTAAGACTTTTTCAATTTAATCTTTTACATTTTCAGTCTAAAAGAAATCAGCTATTCTAACTCTACATTGTCCCAAATTTCTGATGTCAATTTATCTCTTTTCATTTCCACTTTCAAACTGGCCAATTATTTTAACTAGCTCATATCACTCTTTTAATTCCTTGCCAAATGCACCCAACTGCTTTTAGTTCAGTACCTACATGGTCCCATCTACCAAGTTACTGCAGGTTACTATTTATGAGATATCTTCCACTACAACATGGGTTTCCATTTTTCCATTTTCTAATAACAGTTTCCTTACCACTCTTGAGCCAGCAGCTAAGCCAGTGCCACATATTTTATATTGATATGAGATGCCATACTTCTACTACTACCTGAATTAGGCAAGGCTAGGCTACGCCTAGATTTCAGGACCAGGATGAGCTGCAAATTGTGTAGCCTTGAATTAGATATGTTGGTGTTTTCACCTCAGGGAATATTTCACAGAAATTTTTGGTATGGTTTAGGGTTTGTGGGTTGGGTGGTGGCCATTTCCTTATTTCTTTAAAATTGTACTCAGTATTTAAATTTTTTAGTGGATTTAAGGACTGAGGATTAGAGCAAAAATAGTTTCACTTAGTCATATTTAAGCAGGTCTCAAAGTAATAAAAACTTAAAGACACACAGGGCATGTATTATGTCTTTTATCTTCCCCTAATTAGTAGAAAAGCTCCTTCCAGTCAGGCCATGGCTCTTACCTTAATTTAAATAGAATTTCAAGAATTAACTCAGCATTTTTATATTATATCTCTCTAAAATCCCATTAAAACATTAGTAATCTAATAAAAATACATAAATAGTGAGAGCAGAGGTAACAGGCAATGCAGCAGCAGTGGATTGGAGATTTCAACATCTTTTGGGGAGATGGAATGCAGAGCAGAGAGTGGAGACTGTCTACTTGAGAAAACTGGACTAGATAAACTAAATGCTTAAAGAGGAAGATCTTCCTAGTCAGAATTAGACCTGAGATGCCCTACACATTTTCAGGATTTAGAGTCAACTGGTGTTATAGAAGTTGGAAATGGCACATGGGCTGAAAATAGGGAGAGTGCTTCAAAGTTTACAAACAGAGCTTATATGTCCAAGTATCCTCTGCCACTCCACATGGCTAATTGATTACTACCTTCCCCACCTCCCAACCAAAGTTGGAGCAGGTGAATGAAGAGAATCCACTGACTGAAGAACACAAAGAACAGTGGAGAAGGCTGAAATGGCATTAAGTGAAAGCCTGACCTCTTCCTCTCGCTTCCCAGACTGTTAGCAACCAAGTATACACTTCAGACAAAATATTAGAGGATCTTCTTGTAGAGATGACCAACCCAACACAAAAAGACCAACAGAAATTAATATACTCTTTCAAAACCCAACTGCTCTACAGTGAATTCTATCAGTAGATAAATCTTTTCCAGGTATGCAGAGTTTTAAAATCACCTATTTAATATCTCACTCTTAAATACAAATGGACATCCAGGGAGAATCAAGTTGAGAAGAGCTTCCAACTTGATAAAACAGTCTAAACAAATGAAAAAGAACTCAGAGGAAACAGAGACTATAAAGGGGACAGAGGAAAAGAAAGATTATGATGACAACAAGAACAATAATACCTCTAATATCCTCAAAGGGATAAGAAAGGATATTGCATCCATGAAACAAAAATATAATACAATTTTTATAAGAGCTTTAGAGAAAGAAAAATGAATTTTGAACAATAAAAAAATAATAGAAATTGCTAAAATAAAACTGAGGCAATTACAGAAACATGAGCAAAAGGCCAAAAATGGAAAATAGAAAATAAATTATAAAAAATCTAGAAGATGAAAAATATAGTAGAACTATTAGAAAGACAGAATGGGGTAAAAGTGGGGGAGGAATTAAAGAAATAACAAAATCTCTCAAGATTGACAGGGATCGTTTCTGCCTGTCTGCCACAATGAACAGAAAAACAACCTTCCCCAAGCCATATTATATGACATTTCAGAACATTAGGAACTAAGTAAAAATAAATAAATAAAACCTTCATAGGTAAAAATATGTAAAATGCAAAAGGTCAGAAGTAAAAAGTTTTCAGGGACTTCCCTGGTGGTGCAGTGGTTAAGAATCTGCCTGCCAATTCAGGGGACATAGGTTCGATCCCTGGTCTAGGAAGATCCCACATGCCACAGAGCAACTAAGCCTGTGCACCACAACTACTAAGCCTGTGCTCTAGAGCCCACAAGCCACAACTACTGAGCCCACGTGGCAGAAGCCCGCATGCCTAGAGCCCATGCTCTGCAACAAGAGAAGCCACCGCAATGAGAAGCCTGTGCACTGCAATGAAAAGTAGTCCCTGCTCACCACAACTAGAGAAAGCCCGCGCGCAACAACAAAGACCCAATGCAGCCAAAAATAAATAAAATAAAATAAATTAATTTAAAAAGAGGTTATCTCTGGATGATGATATTGGGAATGTTTATTTTTTTAAAAAAGAATAAGTTTTCAGACTTCTTAGCAGCAGTACTGAAAAGTAAAAGAAAATACATCCAAAATTCTGAAGAAAAACCATTTCCATCCTAGAATTCTATACCCAGCCAAACTACTCAAACTTAAGGTTAAAATAAATAGAATGACAGACAGGTGGAATCAATTTACCTAAGTACCTTTCTTCTTAGAAAACTTTTGAAGGATGTACTTTACTAAGAGGTAGAATAAACCAAGAAATGGGTAAACAGGAGCTCAACACTGGATAATGTAGGACAGTTCTGGAACAATGTGTGCCCAGAGGCCTAAAGAACAACCAGTTTAAATTAGAGAGGGAACACAAAGAAAGTCTCTAGGAAAAATAAAATGCACTGATGAATTGTTTGATGTCTTTGATTAGAAATAAAATGAAAGCATTCTGGATGAATTTGTAATAAATACATAGAAAAGAAAAAAAATTGTTTTGTAATGTACAAAACATAACCATATTTCACTAACTGGAATTGACTCTTTGAGAGTGTATTTCAGCAAGGTCAGTTACTTACAGCCATAAACATAAATACTGAATACTGATTTAACCATAATATATGAAATAACTATATTGGCAATATAGAGAAGAAATGGTGGGGGTGGGCATTCTTTCTGGCTAAACCTTTATCAACCATAGGAATAAATCAATAAGTAACATCTGAATGGCTAACTCCACAAACCGCAATGTAAACATAGTATTTAGAAATATTAATATAAATATTATAGTATAAATAGCTAACAGAGTTGAATATTTTTGCTTCTGGCCAGTGGGACTCAGGTATAAAAAAGAGCAATTAGACTAGCATCTTTTTCACTTTCAGCCATTTAGAACAATTTAATTTTTAAGCACATTTTTAAATAAAATATGAGGAACATAGAACAAAGAAACAAATCCATACTTCTGCTATTAGGAGTTTTGGATTTGTTTTATAATAGCCACTTGAGAAACCAGTTTCACTTTTGCACAGGATTTTGTCAGAAGTTTAGCATTTATACTAAAGCTGCCATTTATAATTTTAAGCACAAAGGCAATGATACTCATCACAGGAAGAGTGTATCTGTTTTTGATGAGCTTAAATAAGTTGCGAATTTGTGCCAGGAGCAATGGTATGGGCATTGACAATCATAAATATTAATGTCCCGGGAGACCAGGCAGCAGCCTCAGAATGAAAATCACTGGGAGTAACAAGAAATAACACTGTTAATTTAACATGGAGAAAATTAGGCAAAGGGTTTTATATGCGAGGCTGAAGAGTTGACTTTGATCAGCAAATCAACATCATCTTAAAATACTCGATATCAATTTCAAAAACTCTCTGCCTTTCTTGAATGGATTCCAGTCCTCTTAGAGAGTCATGCTAAATTTCAGAAATAGAACAGAAGTCAAAGTTCCTTCTTTTATTTTTCTAAGCTCTAAACACTAAGGCCAACCTTTATTTTTTCTTCCCTGAAGATCCTTCTCTTACATATGACATAATCTTCAAATAGTCTCTATTCAAGAATAATCTGCCATTAACCTACTAGGCCGTGGCCTTACTTTGTGACTGACAACAGGTCAACCATCTTAGAAGGCAAGGATGCTGACATCCAAGATCACATGCTGATCTTCAGCATGTGCTGAAGATCCCACATGCCAAGGAGGAAGTAAGCCCGTGCGCCACAACTATTGAGCCTGTGCTCTAGAGCCCTCGAGCCACAACTACTGAGCCCGCATGCCACAACTACTGAAGGCTGCGCGCCTAGAGCCTGTGTTCCGCAACAAAAGAAGCCACTGCAATAAGAAGCCCATGCACCGCAACGAAGAGTGGCCCCTGCTCACCGCAACTAGAGAAAGCCCGCGCAGAAACGAAGACCCAACACAGCCAAAGATAAACAAATAAAGAAAGAAAGAAAAGGCACTGAATTTGTACAGTAAGACACTTTCAGAGAGAGACCACATTCACATAACTTTTATTACAGTATATTATAATTGTTCTATTTTATTATTAGTTTTTGTTGTTAATCTCTTACTACGCCTAATTTATAAATTAAACTTTATCCATAGATATGTATGTGCAGGAAAAAACATAGTATCTATAGGGTTTGGTTCTATTCGAAGTTTCAGGCATCCACTGGAGTCTTGGAATGTATCCCATGCATAAGGGGGAACTACTGTACTACAGATGGCCTCTGAGGGGACTAGAGGAGCACAGTGAGCAAGCACAGATGCTGGTCCTAGTGAAGATCTGAAGTCCTTAAACTGTGGGATATTGGTGAAAACACAAATTTGGACCTCAAAAATGTGTTCTAACTCAGCCACTCACTTAACACATGACCTTGGAAAGTGTCTTATGTCTCTGATCCTCAGTTTCCTGAGACACCAATGCTAAGTCACTTGTAGGACTAAGTGGGTGTTAAATGAGATAATGTACCTGAAAGACACCATAAGCAAGGCCAGTGGTGGTCGTCAGGGATGGTCCTCTTCCGTGTGCTGGGCCCACTTCTCCTCCTCTTGAGCTTCCTTTCTCCAGGGTGCCTGCGGGTGTAGAACATAGATTCTCATCCTATGGGAGGCAACTGGAAAGATTTCTGTAGAAGAGCGGGGTTGGACTATCACTCCTGGACAAGAGAATCCAGAACACACAGTGACATGCAATCAGGGGGAAAAAAATCTTTCTTGGGATCGGCAATGTGACAGAATAAAATAAAAATAATTACACTTGCATGTATAATTTTAAACATTTATCAGCATTCCTATTTCTTTAAATAGTAATTAAAGTGCTGCAAATTCTTTTTGGCTAGTGGATACATTCAGAAAATAGAATGAAAAAGCTTTGAAAGAAGACATGTTTAAAAAGATGAAAAGTGAGATTAAGGCAAGTGGTCCCTCCATGGGAAAAAGTGTTGACATTTAAAGCTGCAGTATCTCAGTGCTAGAAAACCAGACACTGGGCAACACAGGCGTGAAATTTAATACCCAGCTCTCAACAGGTGGACAGGCTGAAGCTATGATAAACTGTTTCAACTCTGGTGTTTAGCCCAGGAACTGGAGCAGCAAGCACCAATAGATGGAGAGATTCAAAAACTATCTTTATGGAGATGAGAGAGAAAGATGTGGAGATGGAGACGGGAGAGAAAAAGGCAGGGCAAATGAGGTTCTGAAACATAGCAAGTGCCACCTCCAGATGACCTCAGATCCAAATGGGAAAACTGCGAATGGCTCTTTGAAGAAAAGTTAGCCTAATATAAAAGTCAAGCAAAACAAAACAAATCAAAAAACACTGAATACTGTTCCTTACACCAAACTGAGGCCTTCCCTACTGATTATGAGTTCCATGTGGAAAAATGACTTCAGATAATATTCTGGACCAGGGTCTCCGTAGTTTGGCTTCCTGCTGCAAAATTTGGCTCTGGCCTCCACACAACGTTTTCGTTTTTCTCTCCAAGCCCAAATTCTGCAGAGCAGAGTCTTATCCTATTTGGGACCCAAAGTGGGTCCCCATCTCGCAACATACTTGAAATAATGGGGCTGAAATCCTCCCCTTGTCCTTGGTTTGCTCTCTTTATTTTTGCGGTACGCGGGCCTCTCACTGTTGTGGCCTCTCCCGTTGCAGAGCACAGGCTCCGGACACGCAGGCTCAGCGGCCATGGCTCACTGGCCCAGCCGCTCCGCGGCATGTGGGATCTTCCCGGACCGGGGCACGAGCCCGTGTCCCCTGCATCGGCAGGCGGACTCTCAACCATTGCGCCACCAGGGAAGCCCCGGTATGCTTCTTGATACATATTCTTTGCGTCTATTTTTCCCTATAAATGTTTATTTAGTGCAGGCACTGCCAGTTTTCCATTTCTTCCACTCCTTCCACGCCCTCATCCTACCCCTCAGATTGTCTTCCCGCCTCAGCTTCCGATCTCGCTAAACCTCCTCCGCCCCCGGGGTCTTTCCTACTTCAATACTAGGAGCCATTCTATTTATCAGCTCCCCGCCCCCCACCCCACACACTCACAGACACCACCTGGTCTCTCTCCGTAGACCCGGAATTCAGCACCTCACAGGCCGAGAACCGGAGAATGAGAACCCAGGGCGCTACGCAGGTTAAGTGAACTCGCAACGCGCCTGAGGGACATCACGTGACTCACCTCTGCGGTCAAAGTTCCAGCCAGACGGCTCGTCTGGTGTGGTCACCAGCCGCAGCGCGAACACCCTAGAAGCCCGGGCCTGACCTTCCCCTGAGCTGCTACCTTTGCCCTCCATCCAGCCTTATGATTGGACGAGCCATTCTCGCATGACCTGTAGTAGATTCCGTAAAAAGAAGCAAGTATCGCGAGACGTGGAATCTGCGGCTCCTTCTTCAAGAAGGAAGGGGCGTGGAAGCTAGCGGAGTCCTGTGGGCAGGGACGCCTGCATTTAAATCTGTTAGGGACCTTGTTTTTTAAAAATGTAGATTAAAAAAAAATATGTAGCCTTCAGGCCCCACTCCAAATTTACAAAATCACATTCGCTGGGGTTGGGCGGGGAATATAAGGATGGCTGCAGCAGTGCGGGGTGCTTTGGGGTTAGATGGTGGGCAATTATCCTTTATTCTGAAAAAAAACGTGTTTAGGGCCTCCCTGGTGGCGCAGTGGTTGAGAGTCCGCCTGCCGATGCAGGGGATACGGGTTCGTGCTCCGGTCTGGGAGGATCCCATATGCCGCAGAGCGGCTGGGCCCGTGAGCCACGGCCGCTGGGCCTGCGCATCCGGAGCCTGTGCTCCGCAACGGGAGAGGCCACAACAGTGAGAGGCCCGCATACCGCAAAAAGAAAAAGAAAAAAAAAAAAAAAACGTGTTTAGTGCTTGTATTTCTGTTCTTTTTAAAAAATATTTATTTATTAATTTGGTTGCACCAGGTGTTAGTTGCAGCAGGCGGGCTCCTTAGTTGTGGCATGCAAACTCTTAGTTGCAGCATGCACATGGGATCTAGTTCCCTGATCAGGGATTGAACCCAGGCCCCTTGCATTGGGAGCGTGGAGTCGTATACACTGCGCCACCAGGGAAGTCCCTGTATTTCTGTTCTTAAGCAGATGTAATAATAAACATATAAATGTTTACATGTATCAAATCATCACTGTTGTATACCTTAAACTTAGGCAATGTTATATGGCAATTGTATCTCAAGCAGCTAAAATGTTCTTTATACAGTACAAATATGACTATGTCAGTTTCCCAATTAAAACCTTGAGTGGTTTCCCATGGCTCATAGGATAAGACTCCAAAAATCCATACCATATCAGGATGGGGTGGTGGTTAAGAGTGGGGGCTTTGTACCCAGACAAAGCCTTCAGTCAATGCTGTGCTCCATCACTCACTGCTGTGCTCCTTAGTTAAGGCGCAAGGTCCTCATCTAATCTCTCTACATCTTTTCTTATGAGGACTAATTAAGACAATGTATGAGAAGCACTTGGCAAAGTGTTTGGCGCATAGAAAATGCTCTGTAAATGTCAACTGCAGTTATTTTTAGCCATTAGAATCACCCTTCTGACCCCAGCCTACCTTTCAACTTTCACCTGGCACCGTTATTTACCTTGCGCTTGATGCTCTGGCCATATTACTCTTCAGTCAGTTCTTAAATAAACTATAACCTTTTTTCACTTTAGAACCTTCATATATGATTCTCCCTTTGCCTAGAAATCCACCTCTTTTACCCAATTAACATCTCCTCAGACTTAAGATTTAGCCTCCATTTTTCTTTCTTGGTACAAAGCTTTCCTGAGACCTGATAGAAATCATTGATCTCCTTCACCAGGCTGTGCACCCATCTTGCAGCTGCTGTGAGTGATGACCCCGTTTTTCAGGGAACTGACGTAAAAGAGTGGTTCTCAAATAATATTATGATTCATAATCACCTGGCGGGTTTGTTGACCCTCAGAGTTCCAGGCCCCATTTCCAGAGCTTCCAGATTTAGTAGATCTGAGGAGATCCCTGAGAATTGACAGGTCTAACAAATTCCCAGGTGATGGAGCATCGACATCATGATGACCATGGATCACCCTTCCACCGAGCTAAATCCTTCTTGCCTGAGAGTTAAAGCAAACCCTGCCCATCCCTCCTCCACATCAAGGACTATGACTCACTGACAGAGGGGCAAGAGAATGGCTTCCTTACCACAGGGTGCAACCATCTCTGGGGTATAACTCATCCTCCACGGTCCCTGTGGGATCAAGCTGAGGCCGCTGCTTTGCTCAGCTCCTTTCTCTGCCCCACCCTGCTCCCACCACTTTCATTTTCCTCAGAGTGCTCCTTCAATAAACCATGTGCATAAGAATCCCCGTCTCAGCCTCCACTTCTGAGGAACCCAAAGAAACCCACACATATGTAGAAACACGTGTGGAAATACAGGCAAGTACAAAAAGCAAAACTGATAAGAAAGGAATATGCATTTGCTCAGAAAAGGATTTGCAGGAGCTTTGTGGGGTGAAGCAAGCATATTTTTCCTTGAAAGCCTGAGCATAGGAAAAGATGAATCTCATAAAAATCTTTAAAGTTTATCAGCATCATTTTTAACAAGCCTCAAAAGCCCAGGTGTACCTGAGGCCCGTGAGTACTTGGAATTACCCTATCTCTGAGGTGTTAGGTTGTCATTTCATATAATGAGACGATCTGTACTTTCCAGGACCTTACACTGGGAGGCTGTATAAATTCTGCACCAGGCAGAGTGTGGAAGTATCTTTTAATGGCCCCAACAACTACCATTTCACTGTCTGGGATCTGCCGATATGAGATAATGTTGATAAACTGCACTGTTTTCTGCCAGCAATAAAGCTAGAGAGCAAACAGAGTTTAAAGGCTGCAAGTAACTTTTTGTTACAAGCAAGGCCCGAGGGCAGGGAAGTGGATGGATGAGGAGGCCTCAGTGACTGGTTTCTAAAAATGGGCTACGGGGCTTCCCTGGTGGCACAGTGGTTGCGAGTCCGCCTGCTGATGCAGGGGACACAGGTTCATGCCCTGGTCCGGGAAGATCCCACATGCCTTGGAGTGGCTAGGCCCGTGAGCCCTGGCCGCTGAGCCTGGGCATCCAGAGCCTGTGCTCTGCAACGGGAGAGGCCACAACAGTGAGAGGCCCGCGTACTGCAAAAAAATAAAAGTAAAAAAATAAAAATAAAATAAAAATAAAAATGGGCTACGGGGCCCCACCTGGCCAACACTCTGGAATCCTTGTCATCTTTGTAAATCAGAATTCATGGGCTCAGCCATCTTCCTTTAGCAGGTTTCAGTGCCCTCCTTCCCAGGCTGGCCTGCCTGCAGTAGAGGCTGCAGCCATCTGGACTGTTGTCAGGAAATCACAGTGATGCTGAGTTTGGACCACAGGGCAGGCAATTAGCAGGGTTCTCCACAGCAGCTCTGTGTACACTGGAGCCCTCCTAACCAGTCCGTTCCTCATACTTGACATGACAATATCCACTTGGCTACAATAATAATGAAGGCATGGACTGACTGGGCCATCTGGTAGGTTGGTGAAAGTAATAAGAAGCTCTCTGCATGGGTAATGGCCCCAATCACAAGTCAAAAGAGGAGTACCTGGTGCTGAGTCTAGCTGGATGTATTTCCAGATTTATACATTTTTAACAATAGGGGGCGAGAGGTGTCTATGTTGTCTGTAGTTTTCAGTTTCCTTGCTAAAACCCTGATCCCTTTCCTGGTTTCACCAGGTAGTTCTATCAGCAAGATTTGCAGGTGGGTGCTGTTACCAGTACCTTTACTAGTCCTTGAGTAAGTTCAATAAAGACAACTCTGGGGACTTCCCTGGTGGCGCAGTGGTTAAGAATCCGCCTGCCAATGCAGGGGACACGGGTTCAAGCCTGGTCCGGGAAGATTCCACATGCCGCAGAGCAACTAAGCCCATGCACCACAACTACTGAGCCCGTGCTCTAGAGCCCACGAGCCACAACTACTGAGCCTGTGTGCCACAACTACTGAAGCCCGTGCACCTACAGCCCGTGCTCCACAACAAGAGAAGCCACTGCAATGAGAAGCCCGTGTACCACAATGAAGAGTAACCCTTGCTCGCCACAACTAGAGAAAGCCCACGCACAGCAACAAACACACAATGCAGCCAAAAATAAATAAATAAATAAATTTACTTAAAAAAGACAACTCTGGCTGACAAAATCACAAGAGATTTCATGGCTATGATAGTTCCCACAACACTGTGAGAGCAAATGCAGGCAAGATTCAGGTTTATCTTTTAATAAAGATCCCGAGCAAAGCTATAACAAGGAAAGGAAATGCCCTTTCCTTTCCTCTGAAGCATTTCACATTCCTTCCCAATTTCATCATTTTCTGAAAATAAGAAAAACTTTTGTATTCTGCTTGACAATGGGGGGAAGGAACTTTAACTGAAAGTTGATGGAACCCAACTTTTCACTGTGGCCTTTCCTCTCAGAGTTATTTATCCAGAGGGATTTTCTGCTCCTTATCTTCCAAGTATAACATCTGTTCCACCAAATACTCCAAATTAATCTTACATCTATATTGGGCAAGAGAAACATAATTCCACACAATGGAAACATTATCACTGGATAAGAAATGTAGAGTGGAACATTGTTACACTACTAAGCCCTGGAGATTTTTGACTGATACTTGAATAGTGAATTCAGAAAATCCTCAGGAAACATGCAAGAAGCCATAAGGGGCTCATCTTGAAAAAAGTTTCATATGTATTAAGCATGTGCTATCTTAACCTGTTAGCAGCTGATATGTAATAGAACCTTGGGAAAAGATACATAACATGAAAAACATAGTTGTTCACCTCTTTTCACATTATTATGTAAATGACCAATAATTTTTTATTTTTAATTTAGAAAAGTTTTATGTTTATTTTTTTTAATTTATTTATTTTATTTATTTATTTTTGGCTGCATTGGGTCTTTGTTGCTGTGCGCGGGCTTTCTCTAGTTGTGGCAAGAGGGGGCTACTCTTCATTGCAGTGCTCAGGCTTCTCATTGTGGTGGCTTCCCTTGTTGTGGAGCACAGACTCTAGGCACACGGGCTTCAGTAGTTGCGGCACGTGGGCTCAATAGTTGCGGCACACGAGCTTAGTTGCTCCTCAGCATGTGGGATCTTCCTGGACCAAAGCTTGAACCCATGTCCCCTGCATTGGCAGGTGGATTCTTAACCACTATGCCACCAGGGAAGTCCCCCAATAATATTTTAAAGACTGTAACATTTAATATCATGGGCTCGAGCTCTAATAACGGCTCCATCAAATGAGGAAGCATTAGTTTACTGGGATTCTGTTTCAAAAAAAATCACATGTAGTCTTTTTTGTAAAAGACAGTCTTGCCCCAAGAGTACTTAGCAATGAAGGGAAAAAATAGAAGCTGCTCATCTTAAACTGTAGTTGTTTTCCTTCCCCACCTACCTCTTCAAAATGAAACCCCAATCTTTTTTTTTTTCCAAGGTTTTAGCTGACAGGACAGAGACCCAAGAAATGGCATGGCAAGTTTGGGCAGCTTTCTGATTCTCACAGACAGATGAGCAGAGCAGCTGGAACTCTTACCTATAAGGATGCTGAGGAGGAAGTGGTCCATGAAGCTCATGTCTGGAGTGACTTACTGAGAATGTTATCCCCTCTAGTGGGCAACTCTGACCTATGGTTCTTACCAAAGAGAGGGCTGTCAGCACCAGCTCTTGACCTGTCCCTCCCCTCACATTTTTTTCTACTCTCTGGATCCTCATATTCAAGGGTTTTTACTTAATCATACAGATAACTTTCTCTCAGGGTACTCTCTCTTCAGTGCCCTGGTTATGATTAAAATGTTTACTCTTCAAATAGTAATTTTTCTATCATCATTTTATGCAGTTTATAGAGGCTGACTTCTGTTTTATATATAGTATAAATGTTATATATTTGCTATCAGCCCAACAAATTACATTCTAATTTAAAAAATTTATACACAGCAATGCAGAATAATAAACAATTTCCTGCCTCTAAACAGGAAGTAGAGTCATTATAAAAACTCATCTAAAAAAGAGGAGAGGCTTCTAGAATGTCAAAGATTTTCTCTAAGTATCTTCCCTGAAATAAGTGGTGGTAGTACATGCCATGTACAAGAATATGCAGTTTGCTTTTGGGAGTCCATTTAGGTTATTTTTCTCTAAATGATTTTTTTTTTTTTTTTTTTTTTTTTTTTTTGCGGTACGCGGGCTTCTCACTGTTGTGGCCTCTCCCGTTGCGGCGCACAGGCTCCGGACGCGCAGGCTCAGCGGCCATGGCTCACGGGCGCAGCCGCTCCGCGGCATGTGGGATCCTCCCAGACCAGGGCACGAACTCGTGTCCCCTGCATCGGCAGGCGGACTCTCAACCACTTGCGCCACCAGGGAAGCCCTCTAAATGATTTTTTCATGCCCTTTTTATCATAAGGAAGTGCCTTTTCAGAAATGGCTCTTTGGGCTTCCCTGGTGGCGCAGTGGTTGAGAATCTGCCTGAATGCAGGGGACACGGGTTCGAGCCCTGGCCTGGCAAGATCCCACATGCCGCAGAGCAACTGGGCCTGTGAGCCACAACTACTGAGCCTGCGCGTCAGGAGCCTGTGCTCCACAACGAGAGGCCAAGACAGTGAGAGGCCCATGCACCGTGATGAAGACTGGCCCCCACTCGCTGCAACTAGAGAAAGCCCTTGCACAGAAACGAAGACCCAACACAGCCAAAACTAAAATAAATAAATTAATTAATTTAAAAAAAAAAAAGAAAGAAAGAAATGGCTCTTTGTCGAAGGAGGAACACTTCCCTTCCCATCTTTGTTAATGGAAGATCTTGCTGTCAGCTTGGAAACCACCAAGCATGTGGTGATTTGTGTAGGGTAAGGTAAATGCTCCTCATTTACATCCCTTCCACACCTGTGAGTGGGGCTAGTGAAAGGACCTGCCACTGTTTTCATCATTTGCAAGGTTCTCTTTATTGGAAAACAGAGAGCTGGTAGGATTTGTGTTGGAGGTGATTCTTCTTTCTTGAGAGGATGATAACATGCCTAAAATTATGGAAGCATAAAAGCTGCAGGTTTTCTATAATGGGCACTGCTCAGTATTATTAATAACTGTGCACAAGGCACTTTTATGTTGGCAAGTGGCTTCAATCATTTTTATCATGTAATAGCTGCAGAGGTTCAGCGAGCTCTTCAATCTCTTCACAAGATTGGGTTCCAGTAATATGTAGTGTTTTAAGTCTAGGTGGAAATTCCTTAGGCTCACTGAAGGAATATTTTTGAATTATTAATTGAAGAAATATTTTATATACACACATACAATGCACATCAATATTTATCAGGAGGGACATGCCAGTGAAATAAATGAAGTCCCTGCATTATCTCATTTAATCCTTACAATAACCCTTGGAGGAAAATACTATTATTATGCCCTTTTCACAGATGAGGAAAATGAGGTTTAAAGAAGTAAAGGAATTTTTCACAAAGATAATAAGTAGAAGAGCCTGGACTCAAATCTAGGTCTCTGATCGCATTCTTATGCTAAGACTGTCTAATGAGAGACCACATATGACAGACAAGAGGATGCTCTGTGCCCCTCCCACACAACCACTCTCCTACATGATGCTTGACCCAGAGGCCCAGAGTCTACTCTAGGGTTGGAAACAGAGCCAGCCTCATGTCAACATTAGCTGCAGATGATGACCCATGTCTCCTCTCCAGGCCCCACCCCCCTCCCTGCCACTGTGCATCCTCAGCCGGGAAGAGACCATGCATTCCAGAAAATAAAAATCAAAAGGAGAGAAAGAAATCAATAAAGATAGAAATCAATAAATTAGAAAGCCAAAAGAAGAAAAACCAAGTGCTTAATTCAAGAGCTGGTCTTGGGAAACACTGATAAACAAACAAATTTCTGACAATGTTGAAGAAGAAAAAATTATTAGGAGAGAGAAACGGGATATAGCCTGAATTCAGAGGGGATGAAGCAGCTAATTATATATTTAAAAACCTATGTAGGAGACTTTCAAGATGGCAGAGCAGTAAGATGTGGAGATCACCTTCCTCCCCACAAACACATCACAAATACATCTACATGTGGAACAACTTCTACAGAACATCTATTGAACACTGGCAGAAAACCTCAGACTTCCCCAAAGGCAAGAAACTCCCCATGTCCCTGGCCGTGTGGTTGACAGGGTGTTGGTACTCCGGCTGGGTGTCAGGCTTGTGCCTCTGAGGTGGGAGAGCTGAGTACAGGACATTTGTCCACCAGAGACCTCCCAGCTCCATGCAATATCAAATGGCAAAGGCTCTCGCAGAGATCTCCATCTCAACATTAAGACCCAGCTCCACTCAATGACCAGGAAGCTACAGTGCTGGACACCCTATGTCAGACAACTAGCAAGACAGGAACACAACCCCACCCATTAGCAGAGAGGCTGCCTAAAGTCATAATAAGGTCACAGTCACCCCAAAACCCACCACCAAACACGGTCCTGCCCAACAGAAAGACAAGATCCAGCCTCATCCACCAGAACACAGGCACTAGTCCCTCCATCAGGAAGCCTACACAACCCACTGAACCAACCTTAGCAACTGGGGGCAGACACCAAAAAGAACAGGAACTACGAACCTGCAGCCCGCAAAAAGGAGATCCCAAACAGAGTAAGTTAAGCAAAATGAAAAGACAGAGAAACACACAGCAGAGGGAGGAGCAAGGTAAAAACCCACCAGACCAAACAAATGAAGAGGAAATAGGCAGTCTACCTGAAAAAGAATTCAGAGAAATATTAGTAAAGATGACCCAAAATCTTGGAAATAGAATGGAGAAAATACAAGAAACAATTAACAAGGCTCTAGAAGAACTAAAGAGCTAACAAACAATGATGAACAACACAATAAATGAAATTAAAAATTCTCTAGAAGGAATCAATAGCAGAATAATGGAGACAGAAGAATGGATAAGTGACTTGGAAGATAAAATAGTGGAAATAACTACCACAGAGCAGAATAAAGAAAAGAGAATGAAAAGAATTGAGGACAGTCTTAGAGACCTCTGGGACAACATTAAACACACCAACATTTGAATTACATGGGTCCCAGAAGAAGAAGAGAAAAAGAAAGGGACTGAGAAAGTGTTTGAAGAGATTATAGTTCAAAACCTCCCTAATATGGGAAAGGAAATAGTTAATCAAGTCCAGGAAGCACAGAGAGTCCCATAAAGGATAAGTCCAAGGAGAAACACCCCAAGAAACATATTAATCAAACTATCAAAACTTAAATACAAAGAAAAAAAATTAAAAGCAGCAAGAGAAAAACAACAACATATAAGGGAATCCCCATGTGGGTAATACCTGATCTATCAGCAGAAACTCTGCAAGCCAGGAGGGAGTGGCAGGACTTATTTAAAGTAATGAAAGGGGAAAGCCTACAACCAAGATTACTCTACCAAGCAAAGATCTCATTCAGATTTGATGGAGAAATGAAAACGTTTACAGACAAGCAAAAGCTAAGAGAATTCAGCACCACCAAACCAGCTTTACAACAAATGCTAAAGGAACTTCTCTAGGCAAGAAACACAAGAGAAGGAAAAGACCTACAATAACAAACCCAAAACAATTAAGAAAATGGTCATAGGAACATACATATCGATAATTACCTTAAATGTAAATGGATTAAATGCTCCCACCAAAAGACACAGACTGGCTGAATGGATATAAAAACAAGACCCATATATATGCTGTCTACAAGAGACCCACTTCAGACCTAGGGACACATACAGACTGAAAGTGAGGGGATGGAAAAAGTTATTCCATGCAAATGGAAACCAAAAGAAAGCTGGAGTAGTAATTTTCATATCAGACAAAATAGACTTTCAAACAAAGACTATTACAAGAGACAAAGAAGGACACTACATAATGATCAAGGGATCAATCCAAGAAGAAGATATAACAATTGTAAATATTTATGCACCGAACATAGGAGCACCTCAATACATAACGCAAATGCTAACAGTCATAAAAGGGGAAATCGACAGTAACAATCATAGTAGGGGACTTTAACACACCACTTTCACCAATGGACAGATCATGCAAAAATGAAAATAAATAAGGAAACAAAAGCTTTAAATGGTACATTAAACAAGATGCACTTAACTGTTATTTATAGGACATTCCATCCAAAACCAACAAAATACACTTTCTTCTCAAGTACTCATGGAACATTCTCCAGGATAGATCATATCTTGGGTCACAAATCAAGCCTTGGTAAATTTAAGAAAATTGAAATCGTATCAAGTATCTTTTCTGACCATAACGCTATGAGACTAGACATCAACTTCAGGAAAAGGTCTGTAAAAAATACAAACACATGGAGGCTAAACAATACACTACTAGGGCTTCCCTGGTGGCGCAGTGGTTGAGAGTCTGCCTGCCGAGGCGGGGGACGCGGGTTCGTGCCCCGGTCCGGGAAGATCCCACATGCCGCGGAGCGGCTGGGCCCGTGGCCGCTGAGCCTGCGCGTCCGGAGCCTGTGCTCCGCAACGGGAGAGGCCACAGCAGTGAGAGGCCCGCGTACCGCAAAAAAAAAAAAAAAAAAAAAAATACACTACTAAATAACCAAGAGATCACTGAAGAAATCAAAGAGGAAATCAAAACATACCTAGAAACAAATGACAATGAAAACACGATGACACAAAACCTATGGGATGAAGCAAAAGCAGTTCTAAGAGGGAAGTTTATAGCAATACAATCCTACCTCAAGAAACAAGAAACAACTCAAATAAACAACCTAACCATACACCTAAAGCAAATAGAGAAAAAAGAACAAAAAACCCCCAAAGTTAGCAGAAGGAAAGAAATCATAAAGGTCATGTCAGAAATAAATGAAAAAAAATGAAGGAAACTATAGCAAAGATCAATAAAACTAAAATCTGGTCCTTTGAGAAGATAAACAAAATTGATAAACCATTAGCCAGACTCATCAAGAATAAAACAGGGAGAAGACTCAAATCAATAGAATTAGAAATGAAAAAGGAAAATTAACAACTGCCACTGCAGAAATACAAACGATCATGAAGGAATACTACAAGCAACTATATGCCAATAAAATGGACAAACTAGAAGAAATGTACAAATTCTTAGAAAAGCACAACCTTCCAAGAGCGAACCAGGAAGAAATAGAAAATATAAACAGACCAATCACAACCACTGAAATTGAGACTGTGAGGAAAAATCTTCCAACAAACAAAAGCCCAGGACCAGATGGCTTCACAGGCGAATTCTATCAAACATTTAGAGAAGAGCTAACACCTATCCTTCTCAGACTCTTCCAAAATATAGCAGAGGGAGGAACACTCCCAAACTCAATTCTACGAGGTCACCATCACCCTGATACCAAAACCAGACAAAGATGTCAAAAAGAAAGGAAACTACAGGCCAATATCACTGATGAACATAGATGCAAAAACCCTCAAGAAACTACCTGCAAAGAGAATCCAACAGCACATTAAAAGGATCATACACTATGATTAAGTAGGGTTTATCCCAGGAATGCAAGGATTCTTCAGTATATGCAAATCAATCAATGTGATACACCATATTAACAAACTGAAGGAGAAAAACCATATGATCATCTCAATAGATGCAGAAAAAGCTTTCAACAAAATTCAACACCCATTTATGATAAAAACCCTCCAGAAAATAGGCATAGAGGGAACTTACCTCAACAAAATAAAGGCCATACATGAAAAACCCACCGCCAACATCATTCTCAATGGTGAAAAACTGAAAGCATTTCCTCTAAGGTCAGGAACAAGACAAGGTTGTCCACTCTCACCAGAATTATTCAACATAGTTTTGGAAGTTTTAGCCATGGCAATCAGTGATGAAAAAAGAAATAAAGGGAATCCAAATCGGAAAAGAAGTAAAGCTGTCACTCTTTGCAGACGACATGATACTACACACAGAGAATCCTAAAGATACTACCAGAAAATTACTAGAGCTAATCAATGAATTTGGTAAAGTTGCAGGATACAAAATTAATGCACAGAAATCTCTTGCATTCCTATACACTAATGATGAAAAAATCTGAAAGAGTATTTAAGGAAACACTCCCATTCACCACTGCAACAAAATGAATAAAATACCTAGGAATAAACCTACCTAAGGAGACAAAAGACCTGTATGCAGAAAACTATAAGAAACTGATGAAAGAAATGAAAGATGATACAAACAGATGCAGAGATATACCATGTTCTTGGATTGGAAGAATCAACATTGTGAAAATGACTCTACTACCCAAAGCAATCTACAGATTCAATGCAATCCCTATAATACTACCAGCGGCATTTTTCACAGAACTAGAACAAAAAATTTCACAATTTGTATGGAAACACAAAAGACCCTGAATAGACAAAGCACTCTTGAGAAAGAAAAACGGAGCTGGAGGAATCAGGCTTCCTGTCTTCAGACTGTACTACAAAGCTACACTAATCAAGACTTTATGGTACTGGCACAAAAACAGAAATACAGATCTATGGAACAGGATAGAAAGCCCAGAGATAAACCCACGTACATATGGTCACCTTATCTTTGATAAAGGAGGCAAGAATATACAATAGAGAAAAGACAGCCTCTTCATTAAGTGGTGCTGGGAAAATAGGACAGCTACATGTAAAAGAATGAAATTAGAACACTCCCTAACACTGTACACAAAAATAAACTCAAAATGGACTAAAGACCTAAATGTAAGGCCAGACACTATAAAAATCTTAGAGGGAAACATAGGCAGAACACTCTATGACATGAATCACAGCAAGATCCTTTTTGACCCACCTCCTAGAAAATGGAAATAAAAACAAAAACAAACAAATGGGACCTAGTGAAACTTAAAAGCTTTTGCACAACAAAGGAAAACATAAAGAAGACGAAAAGACAACCCTCAGAATGGGAGAAAATATTTGTAAATGAAGCAACTGACAAAGGATTAATCTCCAAAATGTACAAGCAGCTCATGCAGCTCAGTATAAAAAAACAAAAAACCCAATCCAAAAATGGGCAGAAGACCTAAACAGACATTTCTCCAAAGAAGATATACAGATTGCCAACAAACACATGAAAGGATGCTCAACATCACTAATCATTAGAGAAATGCAAATCAAAACTGCAATGAGATATCACCTCACACCAGTCAGAATAGCCATCATCAAAAAATCTACAAACAATAAATGTTGGAGAGGGTGTGGCGAGAAGGGAATCCTCTTGTACTGTTGGTGGGAATGTAAATTGATACAGCCACTATGGAGAACAGTAAGGAGGTTCCTTTAAAAACTAAAAATAGAACTACCATAAGACCTAGCAATCCCACTAATGGGCATATACCCTGAGAAAACCATAATTCAAAAAGAGTCATGTAGCACAATGTTCATTGCAGCTCTATTTACAATAGCCAGGACATGGAAGCAACCTAAGTGTCCATCAACAGATGAATGGATAAAAAAGATGTTGCACGTATATACAATGGATTACTACTCAGCCATAAAAGGAAATGAAATTGAGTTATTTTTAGTGAGGTGGATGAACCTATAGTTTGTCATACAGAGTGAAGTAAGTCAGAAAGAGAAAAACAAATACCATATGCTAACACATATATACAGAATCTAAAAAAAAAAAAAGTCCTGAGAAACCTAGGGCAGAACAGGAATAAAGATACAGAAGTAGAGAATGGAGTTGAGGCCACGGGGAGGAGAAAGGGTAAGCTGGGATGAAGTGAGAGAGTGGCATGGATATATACACACTACCAAATGTGAAATAGATAACTAGAGGGAAACAGCCACAGAGAACAGGGATATCAGCTCGGTGCTTTGTGACCACCTAGAGGGGTGGGATAGGGAGTGGCGGATGGAGACGCAAGAGGGAGGAGATATGGGGATATATGTATATATATAGCTGATTCACTTTATTATACAGCAGAAACTAACACACCATTGTAACGCAATTATACTCCAATAAAGATGTAAAGAAAAAAAATCTATGTATAACTCACCAATACATTTTCAGAATCTCACTGAAATAGTTGCTATCTGGGCTAATACAAATTAAATATAAAAAAGACGAAAGAGGCAGAGAGCCTTGAAAAGGAAACACATAGGAGAAAGAGGGGAGAGGTTTCAAAGAATTAAGGGTCCAAGAGGCATTAGGTTGTCACTAATTTACTGGCAAATTTTATGAAGCTTTAAAAATATAATACATTCTCAACTTTTATGTTTCTTTGAGTGTGCCTATGTGTACGTGTTTGCATAGCTATTGAGTACTTATTACTTGCCACAAATCCTGGTAAGTACTTGGTGTGAACTATCATTTAATATTCACAATCTTATGAGGTAGATACAATTGTTATCTCTTTTCTTACAAATGGGGAAGACTAGCAAGTAATGAAACTGGATTTCTAACCCAAATAGCTCACAACTGAGAGCTTAGATTCTTTTTTTAAATTTTATTGAGATATACCTGGCATATCACATTGTATTATATGATTTGATATATGCGTATATTGCAAAACAATTATCAAAACAAGTTTAGTTAAGATCCATCACCACACATAGTTACATTTTTTTTCTTCTAATGAGAATTTTTTAAGATTTATTCTCTCAGCAACTTTCAAATATACAATACAGTATTGTTAATTATAGTCACCATGCTGTACATTACATCCTGAGGACTCGTTTATCAAATAACTGGATGTTTATACCTTTTGACCATCTTTACCCATTTTGCCCACCCCCTACTCCCCATATCTGGCAACTACCAATCTCTTCTCTGAATCTATCAGTTTGGGTGCTTTTTAGATTCCACATATAGGTGAGATTGTACAATATTTTTCTTTGTCTGTCTGAGTTATTTCACTTAGAATAATGCCTTCAAAGTCCATCCATGTTGTTGCAAATGGCAGGACTTTTTGTTTTCTTTTTATGGCTGAGTAATATTCCATGCTTTCTTTATCCATTCATTCATCATATACACTTAAGTTGTATCCATGTCCTGGCTATTTTAAATAATGCTGTAATAAACATAGGGGCACAGATGTCGTTTCAAGATAGTGATTTCTTTTCCTTCAGATAAATACCAGAGTGGGATTGCCGGATTGCTATTTTCAGTTTTGGGGGGAAGCTTCAAACTGCTTTCCATTGTGGCAGCACCAATTTATGTTCCCACCAACAGTGCACAAGGGTTCCCCTTCCCCCACATCCTCATCAACACTTGCTATTTCTTATCTTTCTGATAATAACCATTCTAACAGGTGTGAAGTGGTATCTCATTGTGGTTTTGATTAGTATTTCCCTGATGATTAGTTATGCTGAGCACCTTTTCATGTACCTGTTGGCCATTTTGTCTTTCTTCTTTGGAAAAATGTCTGTTCAGCTCCTCTGCCCATTTTTATATTGGATTGTTTGGGTTTTTTGTTTTTGTTTTGCTATTGAGTTGTTAAGCTCTTTATATATGTTGGGTATTAACCCTTTATATCAGATATGACTTGCAAGTATTTTCTTCCACCCTATAGGTTGCCATTTCATTTTGTTGATGGTTTCCCTTGCTGTACAGAAGTTTTTTAGTCTGATGTAATCTTATTTGTTTATTTTTGCTTTTGTTGCCTTTGCTATTGGCGTCAAATCCAAAAAATCATTGCCATGACTGATATCAAGTAACTTACCCCTATGCTTTCTTCTAGGATTCTGATGATTTCAGATCTTACATTCAAGACTTTAATCCATTTTGAGTTGATTTTTCTGTATGGTGTAAGATAGTGCTCCGGTTTCACTGTTTTTGTATGTGGCTGTCTAGTTTCCCAACATTTATTGAAGAAACTATTCTTTCCCCATTGTATATTTTGGGCTCCTTTGTCCTAAATTAATTGACTGCATAAGTGTGGGTTTATTTCTGGGCTCTCTATTCTGTTCTATTAATCTATGTGTCTGTTTATGCCAGTACCATACTGTTTTGATTTGTGGGAGCCTAGATTCTTAACCACTACCTTAAAGTTGCTCCCAGAACATAAATTGCAACATAGTACAGAATTTTATAAAACAAGCATAGTGTCGACACAATAATCTTACCAATAGTTATACATAAGAAAATAATATTTGGGCAATTCTCATTTTTCAAACATTGAAACAAAAATCTTAAAATAAAATATTGGTATATTAATCATTGGAGCATGAATAATACAACATAATCAAGTATGTTTATTTCAGCAATATTAGGAAATATATTACATAATAATCCAAAGGTGAAAAAATCATATGAATCATATCAATTAATGTCAGAAAAATTATTTATAAAATGTAAATTCTATTTTGATTAAAAAAAACCCTTATTGTAATCTCTGACTCTCAATGGTAAAATATTAAAATAATTTCATTCAAGGTAAGAACAGAAAAAAGATGTACACTCCCTCCTTCATTATTTTTATTTTTAAAGAACTTCTAGTCAATGCAATAAGAAAAAAATATTTAGATATTTGGAAGTTGCAATGGAATTTGTTATAATTACCAGCAGATTCTCCATGTGAAAATCTGAGAGGATCAAGGTAGCAATGATGAGAAATTTAGAGGACAATTCAGTAAGTAAGCTAAATATAAAGGACTATTGAAACAATCAATATATGCTTGGGCTAATTACCCAAATTTATTTTGAGGTCACTTTTCTTATTGATTTACTAGCACTTTGAATATTATTTTTAATTTCACAAGCCTTTTTAATACTGGATAGCGTTTTTTGCCATTCTTTAAAATCTTGTTTTAAATCCCCTGTTTTGTGTTTTGATTAAATTCTCTCATATTAGAAACACCACTCAAGGCCCTGGCTATACTAAATGAGCTTGGGCAGAAATAACCATGTGTCCAAATGCCATTTCCTCCTTCTGAACATGGGACAGGTACCATTAATCATTTCTTCCCCAGCCCAAATGTGGTCTCCAAATCTTTCTCCATACAGCTACTACCAACTGATTGGCACTGGTTTATGCAATATAAGTGACTTTTCCTCCCCCATCTAATAAATTTACATCTGTCCACCCAGTGAATTTCCAACTGGGAAAGGACAGTCTTCTAGTATTCTATACAACCTCTAACTTGCTACAAATTCAACTTTATTCAGTCCTCTCAGAAAGGTCAAGGGCTATAGTATGTAATCCGTTAGAAAGTAAGCCCTTTTGGAGATGGGATTAGCAAAGGATGTGACAAATTGATTCAAAGGGAACACCAAACTTTATTTCTGAATTTTCTGTAACCTGTAGCCTTAGAGTGAAAAGCTTGACAGTTCTTTTATACTTAGACTGTCAAAGCCATCATTGCACCCAACGTTCGTAGTTCATGGTCATTTCTAGCTAGCAACAATATCACGAGCTCAAGTCAGCTATTTGGGAAGGTTCAAACTTGATTAAAAACGATTAAAGAAATATCACCTGGGGGGAAAAATGGTGCAGAATTTCACATATATTCTCCAGTGAGAGTTGGTGTAAGTCATTTTGAGTGGCCTCAGCCTGCAGAGGCTTGAAGCAGGATTTTGGTTCCCCAGCCAGAGACTGAAGTCAGGTTGTGGCAGTGAGAACGCTGAATCCTGACCACTAGACCAGTGGCCAGTGACAAGGCCCTGGCCCATCGGCTTTGTAGAAGTGAATTCCCTCAAAAGGACGGAAAGTAGTGAAAGAAGTAAAGTGTTTACTAGGAGGAAAAAAGACATGTGTGAATAGACTCACACATGCAGGCTCAGAGAGAGAGTCACGCCCTCATAGTAGTTTGAATCACTTATATGGGGCATTTGTTCCAGGTTTCCTCTGGCCAATCATCTTTCTTTGCCTGGTTCTAAGTCCGTATTTGGTTTATCTCAGGGTCCTCCCACGTGTGCATGCGCATCTCTTAGCCAAGATGGATTCTAGCGAAGAGGCCTATGGGTAGGTTGACATCACCTACTATGGGGTGGTGCCCCGCCCCTTTGACCTCCAAGGAGGCTTTCTGCACATGTGTAGTAGGGAAGGTCTCCTTGACTTTGAGAATGAGGAATATGTGATCTCTTTATCTCTTATCTGGGCAGGGCCCAGCCTTCTCCTTGCTCCTGCTATTATCTTCATCTTTGAGTATCTGTCCATAGGGGACAGACTCCAGCTGCTCAGCCTGGGGCCCATCTATCTCCTGTCTCATAAGGAAATAAGAAAATAGTCATAATGACAATGCCTATATGAAGATAGAAACGCTAACTCATTTTATCTCAGGAAATAAGCATTAAACAACTGATATCCTCAAATAATTATATTAGGCACTGTGGAGTTAAAGACATATTAAAGATAAAAGGTATGCATAGATGTATCAACCCACAGTGTTTCCCTTCTAGAAGAATAAATAAACATCTGAAATTGGATTATAGCAATCACTGGTTAAATCTTGTAAGAGACCTCCCTTTGCACTTAAAGTAGATGTGAACTCTTTAGCAGACTGTTGAATGATGTGGTCCTGCTTTCCTTTCCACACGGATGCAGTTCTACTTTTCCAGTCCATTGGCTCACTCTCAAGGCATTTTGACCTCAGGGCACCACTGCAAAACCCTGTGGGGCTCCATTCACACAGACAACGGCACAGTTTTATACTGCATCCTTGAATGACCTTCTTTTAATTCTTGGAAAATAGTCTTTTTCTGCTTCAAAACATTTGCCTGTGATTTTCCTTCTGCTTCGAATGTTGTTCCTCTACATTCCCATTCTTTACTTGGCTAATTTCTTTTCATCTTGATGTCTTGGCTGACAGTTTATTTCCTCACCAAGGCCAACTCTGAATAATCTTCACACCCTCCACCCCACCCACATACACAATATGATCCTTCTTTATTGTCTCCTGTACTCCATGCTTTTGCTTCACAGAACCAGTTAAAATGTATAAGTATATATTTATTTTGAGTTTTCTTAACACAAGTAAATTGTATGTTTTTTGAGAGCAAGGATCATGTTTACTTTGTTTTATAGTCCAGATGCCTAGCAAAGTCCTTGCCATTTACTAGGCCCAGACTTAATAAAATATTAATTATAAAATATTGAATGGATAAAAAAGTGAAAAAAGACATATTACCTAAATAAATGAAGAGGAAACATAATCAGTGATGAGCTAGATATACAGAGTAAGATTTACAGGAACTTGGAAGGTGAGAAATCACTTCTAACTGGAATGAGGGAAAGGACTTCATGAATTTGGTGAGAACTGATTAAAAAACTAGTTGGGAATTCCCTGGCAGTCTGGTAGTTAGGAGTCGGCATTCTCACTTCCAGGAGCAGTGAGATCCCTGGTTGGGGAACTAAGGTCCCGTAAGACGTGTGGCGTGGCCCCCCCAAAAAAGAGAAAAACAGCTAAAAAACAAAACAAAAAACAAAAACCAAGTAGTATTGGGATGATGGAATATACTGAAGTTTAAATAACAAGAGCTCTGGAGTCCAAGAGAGCTCTAAATTTAAGCAAGTTGTGTGAATTTGGACAAGTCACTTAAGTAGTCACAGTTGTTTTGTATGTGAAATAGAGGCTGTGATGATTAAAGCACATGAAATAACATTTGGAAACACTCATTCAGTCCCAGGCACAAAGCAGATAGTTGATTCTTGACAACTATTATCACTACGTAGACATCATCAGGCTTTCTAGATCAACTAGTCAACTAGACAGAGTGAATCAAGGAAGTAGGTGGAAAAGTGAAGGGTATGGGGAGCTGGGGATTTGGATTTAACTGGAACTGGAGTTGCCTGAAAGGAAGGAGAAAATATGATTTGAAAAAATTGTCTTCAGATATTCTTACTCTGAGGTTAGTGGGGAGTCATGAAAGGCTTCTGGTTGAGAGGGCGAAATGATCAGAATCAGGTTTCAGAAGTGTTGATTTGGTAGCTGGGTTGGGGAGAACTGAAAGAAGGTAGAAACCACTTTGAGTTGCTATGGCAATGGTGGAAGGAAGATTCTATGAGTGGCATTAATTTGAGGGAATTGAGAGTAGAGAAGGAGAAACATTTGGAAGCAGTTTGCTGGAATGCTATTTGTTGAATGAATTTTTAAGTATTAAATGACCTGAGAATTTGAGGACCTAGAGGCAGGTTGGAATTTCCTTCAGAGCTCGATCATACTGGAGCAATTTGACAATATCAATTAAAATATATCAAAAACTTAAGAATTTCCTTTGATGTCTCTATTTTGGGAAATACATGCAAAAATAATATTCAAATTAGATAACTGGCAGTGATATTCAGATATTTACATATATTTTAGATAAATAGGTTACTACTAAAGCAGGAATTGGGATGAAAAGAGAAGAATGAGAGATGTTCACACATTCATCGTAATGCTACCTTCCTCTCCAAGACAAATTCACATCTACATGTCCATATACAGTATCTGTATGTCTGCATCTATAACTGTATCTGTGTCTATATTTTGTCTATATTTTTAATATATTTCTACAAGTGCCATTGGAGTTTAGTTACAATAATCTATAGCACTAATTTGGACCATGCTTTTAACAGAAAGCAATTTGTCTCTATACATCCATAGTCTTAAAAATCTGATAGCATGTCCTTTAAGACAGGATCCATGGCTGAATCCCATTAGCTCCCAACCCTAGCACCACACCTAGCACTGATACCCAGATAAAAGTGAGTAAATATTGTTGAATAAATAAGTGAATTAGGACTTCCCTGGTGGCACAATGGTTAAGAATCTGCCTGCCACTGCAGGCGACACAGGTTTGCTCCCTGCCAGGGGAAGACCCCACATGCCGCAGAGCAACTAAGCCCGTGTACCACAACTACTGAGCCTGTGCTCTAGAGCCCACAAGCCACAACTGCTGAAGCCCACGTGCCTAGAACCTGTGCTCTGCAACAAGAGAAGGCACGGCAATGAGAAGCGTGCGCACCACAATGAAGAGTAGCCCCCGCTCGCTGCAACTAGAGAAAGCCTGCATGCAGCAACGAAGACCCAACGCAGCCAAAAATAAATAAATAAAATAAATAAATTTATTTAAAAAAGTGAATTAGTAAATACAACTCTGATACTTTAACCCCAGTTCTCAGATTTCACTGCGAATTAGTTCAAAATATGGGGAAGAGAACTTTAGAATTTAAAAATTTTAGAATTTTTGGAGAGTTTAACACTAGTTTGTAAGAATGATAACTTGGTAAAAGCATAAATACATTATCATCAATTAATGGTTAGGTAACTTACGGCATGGCAACTCATTTGAAAACAATAGAATATTTTACCAACAAAATCTATGAAGTTTAGAACAACTTGTTAAAATGTTAAGTGGAAAAGCTACATACCAGGTTTTAGATGCAGAATGAGTCTAAGTAAGACATCGGAGTAAAAACCGAATAAAAATCGAAGAAAAAATAGGGAAAGTCATGCAACTCAGGTTAACAATGCTTTTTTCTTTCTTTCCTGCAGAGGGCGCCGCACTGGGACCAGCTGCCCTCACTCCGCCGGGTCAGCCCCTCGACCCAGCCCAACTCCGTTCGCGCGCATGGCGGCCCCTGAAGGCCCCGCGACGGCCGCTGCTCCTGCTGCTGCTCCTGCTGCTGCTCGGTGAGTGGGCTGGCCGGGGGCTGAAGTCTGAGGGGCTGGGGGATTGAGTGGCAGGGCCGGGCTTGGGTGAGGGGCTGCGCGGGTCCCAAGGGATGCGGGGCAGCTTGACCGGCCGGCGGGCGCCGCGCGCGGCCCGGGAGCTGCGGGCTGGGGTCTGGCCGGGCCAGGGGGATGCCGGGGACGGCGGGCCCGTGGGTCGTCCCGCACCGGCCTAGTCGGTTGCCGGGGGGAGGTAGACGTGGACGAGGGCGGGCCCGGCGAGGCCCTCAGTTCCCGGCACTCGTGTTCTGGGGTCCGTGTCAGTGATTTGGTGGTTTCTGAGCGGCGTGCTTCGCGCCTTGACCTTGGGGCCCCGGTAGCGGCGAAGGGCGGCGTGCGGCCGTGTAGCCAGGGACACGGGACCCGGTGGGGAGGCCAGGGCGGCGCGGCCTTTCGAGGTTGCCTTTTGTGCTTTAACCTTCGCCCCTTGCAGAATGGCATGGCGCTTGGATGCGTGTGTTTCTGTTGCTGTGAATTGTAATGATATTATAATGACTTAAAGTTACCCTTAAGAGTTTTGGGCTGCCCACAGTGGACAAAAGGAGAGGTGGGCTGGGCCTGGCCTCGCAATGGCCCTGTTCATTTCTAGTGAGTCGTCGTAAGGAGCGCTGCCCATGTTCTGTGGCTGCTGGGCCCCGGGAGTCTAAGGAGGGCTCCATCAGCCCATAGAACTCGGGAGCAGGCCGTGGGTGCAGGTGTTTCACCCATTGAGACATTCTGCTCTCAGGTGTTTGTCCTAATGAGAAAGGAACACGTGCTGACCTAAACGGGAATCACTGCATGGTTTGATCCTAGGGCTATTTAGAGCTCTCCCTGGCACTCTTTCTCACCCGGTCCCCAGAGATACAGGAAGATTAAGTGCCAGGATCTGAAAAGTCATACCGGAGAAAACTCATAGGAGCTCACTCGAGTTCAGTAGACACAGAAACATGTGCCCACACGCGCCTGCTGTGAATTCTCTAAGTTTCATCTCTAAGTTTCATCCTACTCTGAAGTTCTATCATGGTGACAGAATGGATTTTGGTTTCAGGTTTTCGTTTTGCCTGTTCTGTAAAATGAGTTCTTGAGCTGCAGGAACAGCCACAAGGGGTGACCTGATTCTAGTGGCAACCTTGCTCTTCCTCAGCAGGTGTAATTAGTTAGGAGAGGAGCTGCTGGAACAAGTCTTGTTGCATCAGAAGGACTCATTGTTCTTTTTTTTAATTAAAAAATTGTTTTTAAATTGAAGTATAGTTGATTTAGAATCTTGTGTTAATTACTGCTGTACAGCAAAGTGATTCAGTTATACATATACATACATTCTTTTTTTAATATATTCTTTTCCATTGTGATTTATCACAGGATACTGAATACAGTTCCCTGTGCTATACAGTAGGACCTTGTCGTTTATCCATTCCATACATAAAAGCTTACATCTGCTAACCCCAACCTCCCTCTTCATCCCTCCCCCAACCCCCTCCCTCTTGGCAACCAGCAGTCCTCTATGTCTTGGATTCTGATTCTGTTTCATAGATAGGTTCATTGCGTCATGTTTTAGATTTCACATATAGGTGATATCATATGGTATTTGTCTTTCTCTTTCTGACTTACTTCACTTAGTATGATCATCTCTAGTTGCATCCATGTTGCTGCAAATGGCATTATTTTGTTCTTTTTTATGGCTGAATAGTATTCCATTGTATATATGTACCACATCTTCTTTATCCATTCATCTGTCAATGGACATTTAGGTTGTTTCCATGTCTTGGTAATTGTGAATAGTGCTGCTATGAACATAGGGGTGCATGTATCTTTTTGAATTATAGTTTTGTCCGGATATATGCCCAGGAGTGGGTTTGCTGGATCATATGGTAATTCTATTTTTAGTTTTCTGAGGAACTTCCATACTGTTTTCCACCCTGGCTGCACCAACTTACATTCCCACCAACAGTGTAGGAAGCTTCCCTTATCTCCACACCCAGCATTTATTATTTGTAGGCTTTTTAATGATGGCCATTCTGACTGGTGTGAGGTGGTACCTCATTGTAGTTTTGATTTGCATTTCTCTAATAATTAGCTATGTTGAGCATCTTTTCATGTGCCTGTTGGCCGTCTGTATTTCTTCTTTGGAGAAATGTCTATTTAGGTCTTCAGCCCATTTTTTTTTTTTTTTTTTTGCTGTACGCGGGCCTCTCACTGCTGTGGCCTCTCCCGTTGCGGAGCACAGGCTCCGCGGCCATGGCTCGCGGGCCCAGCCGCTCCGCGGCATGTGGGATCTTCCGGGATCGGGGCACGAACCCGTGTCCCCTGCATCGGCAGGCGGACTCTCAACCACTGCGCCACCAGGGAAGCCCAGCCCATTTTTTGATTGCTTTTTTTTTGCTGCTGATCATTGTTCTTTATTAGAAGAGCTCACATGCATTAGAACTTTCATATTTTGTTTCATGTTTTAAAAACTCACCTGAATGAAGTGAAAAATCTGTAACTTCCCTACACTGATAGCTTGGAGTATTGTGCATGTAATAAGCTTTTAATGTACATTCCACCATATCTTTTAAGTTTTATATTCAGTTTAAAATCCAACTTAAAAAAAAACAACAATGCTTTTTCTGGGAGGGTGGGAGATGAGCCTAAGTGTAATTAATCATTATATTTTATATTTTTAATTTTCCAAAACTTCAGCAATAACTGTGCATTCCTTTATTATAAAAAAAATACCTTACTTTAAAGGCCAACATCATCAGCAAAACCAACACGTTTCTCAAATATAAATCCCACCAAGGAAGGGCTTGATATTGGGGTACTTATCACTATTCTGATTTCTGTAGGATGTTCACGTCAGAGTTTTAGGGTGTTGTGTGAGAGGACCTGTCCTTGGTAAACAACATTGAAAAATGCTGGGTTAATTAAAGCTTGGGAGCATTCTTCAGTGTAGCACTTTTCTGAGCATTCAATATGCTTGTGTGTATTTTGCACTTATTTGATTATAATCACTCTGGAAAATGTTTCCAGATCTTTCTTACCCTAGCCAACTTTCTCATATGTAATAACTGTAATGCAATTAATAATGACAGTTATTGAGTCCTTACTACCTTACTACATGTCAGGTAAAATGGTAAGGGTATTTACACATATAATGACACTTAATACTTGCAACAATTCTATTAGTCAGACATCACTATCATACCCATTATATGGATGAGGAAACTCATCCATATAATGAGATTATGAATCTCCCAAAATCTACATAGCAAGTAGCAGAAACAGATCTTGAATCCATTTCCTGTGTTTTTGCACTGTACCAGATCTGCTTCCCGTATTATACAAAAATGAGCTTGCTGTATTCAAGACACATGAATACAAGTATCCTAAAAAAATATTAAGTACTCAAGATGAAGAGTCCAAAACTGATTTTTCTTTTTATGGACTCATACTGCTGCAATGTGCCAAAGAACAGAATGTGTCTGACTTTCACTAACAGTAGAGTCAGGTCATATCTTTAATCTTCAAAACAAATGTTTAAGCCGAAGTGTATTTTTGACATTTTAATTTATTATCTGTGTTTCAAATGGAAAAGGGATTTGAGTGCTGTTAGAGATTAGAGATAACTTGATTTGTGCTTTGGATAGCAAATGCAGTATCAGTCATTTAAACATTTTCCTATAGCTCTTTCCTAGATATTTGCTGTCAGGATGAAATGAATAAACAAAAGTGCAATTTGAATATAATAGCATTTATATTATGGTGAAAGACATATGGTCATGTGTGAGAGAAAAAAGTTGTAGTTTTACCTTTCCAAAGCAGCTGAGAAAAACCTGCTGGCTCTAAATGTTTGTAATTTCTGTCATATTTCACTTTGTGTGTGTGTATGTCCTTAATCGTAACCTGTTGGAGTTTAGCATAGTATCATGGCAAATTTTTAAAAAAATCTTCCATTTCAATGAAGCTTTATTTTAACTCCCATAAATAGTTTGTGTCCAATATATGCACAGCTACAAAGAAAAAGGCACAGTTTAAGCCTTCAGACTCTTACTGAAAGGAATTTATTCTGAAACCAGAAGAAAGAAATGGTACAGTAGAATCTGTTCTGTGGAAGACTGGCGTCTTGCCACAGTTCAGATTGTGGGGAGGCCTGAGTAATAGCTAAGGTTTCCGTAAGTATTCTCTTCATGGAATATAAACTTGAGGTATGGAATCCAATTCAATCAGAATTTATTTAGGGATGACCACATGGCCAGAGGCAGTGAGGGGATGAGGGAAACAGCTTTGCACAGGCTGGAGCCAGGTAGACCTGGGTCATCCCTATTCCATGGCCTTTAGTAGCCCTCAAAGCTTCTGTTTCTTCACCCGTCTGATGTAGAAGTTGTGTTATCTGTATCTAATGTCATGATGTGTCTGAGATGGATGACACAGTGTTTGCTATAGAGTAAATAATTTTGATGCCTCCTCCCAAATGCCTTGAACCCTCCACACTGTGGGATGGATTTTGTGGGTGACATAGAGAAAACTGTCAGATGCAATCACTGGGTTGTCAGTTCTTCCAGAGTAAGGCTCAGCATTGTATTTAATCTTGACAACTCTCAAGGCACAGCAAGACTTAAAAGCCCTTAATCAGACTTAATCAGAGACAGTGGATACCACTAGCAGGTTTCTAGATAGAGAAAAGGAAAGGAAAGGAAATAATATGGTAATAACATACATATTTAAATTTTATTTAAATTCAAAATGTAAATAATGAATTGTTGATAATAAATGTAAATAACAGACTCTGAGGCAAGCAGTCTGGGTTCATACCCAGAGCTACCATATACATGCTGTGTGACCTTGGGCAACTCACTTGACCTCCCTGTGCTTCATCTTTCCAGATAGAATATAAATATAAGTTCAAAAAAATTAAGGAATGATGTAAAATATTTCACATCAATACCCAAATAAGAGTTTGGGTATTTGTCTAAATAAATAAATGTGGGTATCAAATAGATCAAGGGTTTAGATTCTATTAGATGCAATTAAAGAATTTTATTTTAAAATGTCTATTTATGATATGCTAGAAATTACCTATTTTACAACTAATTAGATTTATAATAAAAAGTTTTATATGTCAACGCTAAATGTGTAAAGAGGTACATAGTTTTTCAACATATTTTTAGGGGTAACACACAAATTTTAAAGATCATGGATGTAGATTTCTCACTTCCTAAAATAGTTATAAAATGAAAATTAGTTTTTGGTGTATAGCTATTGTGGTTATATGAAACATATAAAAATATATTATCTTTATTAACAATTAAGATAAAGATTCTTAGAATCTGTAAGTAGAAATTTTCAATTAAGATTTGATACAAAATTTTATGAAATCCCAAATAAACTAGTGGCTATTTTCCATCACAGTACCTCTAGAGTAGTAAGCAACATCTGAAATGTAAAATTCAAAAACATCTCAAAAATGTTTGACAAGAAATTGTATATTCAACAGATTTAAGGTATCATTTTGGCATTATATTCCACTGAAAATAGCAGAGCAATCAAATGATGCAGCATTTTTAAGATCCACATTAGTGATTTGGCGCTATTTTCCTGTCAGTTTGATTCTCAAACTTTCATATTACTAACAGCCTAAAATTGATGAATCATGGATAATGGAATAATTGTCTTTTCACTGGAAAAAAAAAAGAAAAAAAACCTCTAACATTTCGAACACCAAGCTTTTGGGGTGGGGGGATGTTAATGATTCAGTTTGTCATCACCTGCATCCAGAAGGTAATTTCTATTTCTTCACGTCTAAAAGATTCACACATTCCAAGCAGGAAAAATGACAAAGAAGGTCACACAGAGGTGAAACCACAGCACCTCTCCACATCTGTCTCAAATGTAACAACAGCAGATTGAATGCATAAAGAAAGAAGAAAATATATTTTCAACTATTAAGAATGGTTACATTGAGGGGGAAAAAACCTAAACAAGTTCATTAGAAAAAAAGGTTCTCATTTTTCTCCATATACTTGTGAATCTTTTACAATAAGTTATTCATGTATTGTGTGAATAAAATAATATGAAAAAATACCCTTAACTCAGAATAAGAGAGGGAACTTGTCCAAATTTCCTTTATGGTGATTTTACTTCCTTTCTTCTTTTGAAATCAATCACAATATTACTTAATTTGCTGTGCTGTTTTATGGTTTAAAAAGGTTTTCACTTATGTTTTCTCAATTGATCTGTATAACACTCTTATAGGCAGGTGTTAATATCCCTACTTAACAGATGAGAAAACAGAAGATTAGAGAGGCAGATTGATTTTCCCGTGGATATATAGCTAGTAGTTATAAACCTAATCTATCATTACCAAATTCAGAACTTTTTTCTCTAACAGAATAGAGTATCCATCTTCAAAATGGAAGAAAGCCTAACTCATAAAACAGAGAGTGAAATGGGGGTTATCAGTGTCTGGGGATGGGGTGATTTGGGGAGATGTGGTTTAAGGGTACAAACTTGCAACTAGTAGATAAATAAATTCTGGAGATCTAATGCACAGAATAATGATTATAGTAAAAAAATGCTGTATTATAAACTTCAAAGTTGCTAAGAGATGAGATCTTAATTGGGCTCACCATAAAAAAGATATAATAATTATGTGAAATGATAGAGGTGTTAGCTAATGCTATGGTGGTGATCATATTGCAATATATAAATGTATCAAACTAACATGTTGTACACTTTAAACTTACATAATGTTCTATGTCATTTATGTCTCAAGAAATACATTTTTTAAATGGAAAGAAAAAAAAGGAAAAATAGAGCTATTGCCCACGATTCCATTTTCTCCACAGGATTTTTCAAACTAATTTTCAGTCTCTCATACTCTGGTTCAATATTCAAGTGTCAGTCATGTTAAGGCATCTGGATAAGAGTGTAAAAGGAAAGTAAGATCTCATCTGTACTTAGATTTTAAGAACTGGAGAAATATTATAAGAATGACTTCAGCATTTGTTCGATATTTCAGAAGGTACTTGGAATTTTGCTGTGAAGCCAATATGTTAAAATACAACAAGCAAAGTCTTTAGGAAATTAGCTTGACTGGTGTCATGTTTAAAAAAATAACAGTATTGAGCAATAGTTAGGATTTTATTTTAATCTCAGGGTCTTCAACTTTCCTGTTATTTTTAGTGACTTCAGTACCTGAAATATTCAATGAATTATTCATAGCTATAAGGAAATGGCTGTACCTCTGGTTGGTGTTTTAAAATAATGACAGTTTCTAGAATGTTTGCTACAGCTGAGAATGTCGGCTATGGATAGGGCAGCAGTAACGCCACCAATTTCCAGCTCTTCTCTCAATAACTGGGAAGCAAGCATGTCATTTTGTCAGGGAGACGTTTCTAACCACCAATACAAGTGGCACTAAAAACACAAGGGAGGGACTTCCCTGGCGGTCCAGTGGTTAAGACTTAGCCTTCCAGTGCAGGGAGTGTGCGTTCGATCCCTGGTTGGGGAGCTAAGATCCTGCATGCCTCAGGGCCAAAAAACCAAAACATAAAACATAAGCAATGTTGTAACAAATTCAGTGAAGACTTTAACAATGGTTCATGTCAAAAAAAAAAGAAAAGAAAACACAAGGGAGCTAATCGTTCAGAGGTGGGATAGTTATCATCATCATTTCAATTTTGGGGCTCCCTCTTTTAGCACTCATTTTTGGATCTGGTCTTTTTAAGTCACCTGATCTTGCAATTTTTAAATTTGAAAGATGAATATACCTGTCAGAGAGTGTTGCTGTGAGAAAGTGATCAGGATTGAAAGATGGTTCTCAAAATTTTATGACACCTATCTTGCTAATTACTAGCAAGCACCTGTAATTATGGTATTGAGGGAAACTCAACACCCCACCAATGTGGCTTCTGTTCCACGTATAGGCAGAGTCCTACACTCTAATGAGCTCTGTTATGAGACAACAAAGTCAGAATAAAGGAGATAGAGTTGGAATACATTCCAATACATTATTAATATAGCCAAGGGATGACCAATATTCAAAAATTTGAAAATGCTTGGATATTATGCTGTATATGCATGGGAATTTATGCAAAAATATTTGGAGAGAGTATCTTTTGTTACTACCCAATGTAGAGAATAGAATATAATTACATACATTATTAATTTTGGTAACCATTTATTTCTGTCCTACTTTTTAATAATTGGGAGCTCAGTGTCAACAAGAAGTAAGGTTAATTGAAACAGGTATTTAACTTCTAGGGAAACTTATTAGTATAAGGAAGAGAGAAAAGAACTATATAGGAAGAAAGAATAGGTGTTTTCAGATTATTTTAATAGTTTTTTAATATTCAGAAATATTTTCAAAAGACCCATTAATTCTAACACTTAACATTTCTTTTAGGGAACCCTGATTAACTCTTGACTTATTTGCCTAGATGTTTGTAACAAAAGGATCATTATGTTCTTTCCTTCTGTGTCACAATTTCTACATAATGGCTGTTTTATTTTGAATGAATTAATAAGGTGGCTTTCACAGGAATATCACTAATATACTTAAAAGCACCTTTCACAGCATCAGAACAATGCCTCCAATTCAGTTCGTAATTGTCGTCCCCACCCCTCTGCATCCCACCCGCTTCAACATTCACTCTTACAATTCCTAATGGTAGTTTTCCTGAACACTGCCTGTGAACTTAAGTGAAAGAAAATTTATGTCAGGATGTTCTGCTGACATAATATATGCCCAGGAGAGATGCAATCTACCAGGTAGGAAAGGAGTGCAAGAAGTTAAGTGAAGAACAGGGCTGCTGACATTCTGAGTTTCATAAGCCAAGTTACAACTTCTTGAACTCACCTTAATAAGTTTACATGTCAATCTTCTTCCTTCTAGATTTTATACCAGTTCAGCCAGCTTCCAACACATACGCTCAAGAAAGATTCCTGTATATTCCAACCTGCCCTGTGAACAATCTACAATCCAGGTTGTCATTAATGTGTGTGAATAAGATTTCAGAATTACAGGTGATGAAATGGTGATCGTAATAATAGATGCTTTGCAGAAGCTTGAAAGTAGGGAGGCTTTGATGGTGAGGGAGCAGGAGAAAGAATTACCATTGCACACTAATTTAATGAAGGCGGAGTTATCTTTAATGTCCCCCAACCAAAATACAAACAAGAAAAGGTCCTAGGTATATACTTAAAATGTTTAAAACTTACATGAGAAAACCTTTAAAATAATTATTCATTATAAAAGTTTGACCTCAACAGATAGAAAAGTAATATGTTCATGGTTAGAGAATCCAAGGAATATTGGTGAGATGTCAGTTCTTGCTAAGTAAATTCATAAATTTGTGGGATTACAATAAAATACATACATTCTTTTTGTAACTAAACAATCTGAAAACAACGCTGTTCTCTAAGAGAAGATTAGTTAGAAAAATCCTTAAGGAGAAGAGCAATTTGGGGAACAGCCCTACCAAATTGTAATGCCTCTATAATTAAAACAGTATGGTGTTGGCTATATGGGAATGTTCCTACAGACTAATTGGACAAAAGGGAAATCTCTGAAGTATATACAGGGTATATGGAATCTTAACATATGACAAAGTTATCTCAAATTAGTGAGGAATGGATGGACTTTTTGATAAATGGTATTGGAAAATTGGATAGCCATTTGAAAAAAGATAAAAATTTGTACAACACTCCAAACACAAAACAAACATCAAATAGTTGACAGACCTAAATATTTTTTCAAAAGGTTATAAAGATACTAGAAAAGAATGGATGGATTTCATTCTAAAATGAAGGAGTGGAAAATTTCTCTATGATTCAAAATTCAAAAGCAATTAAAGAAAATATTGGTGATTTCATTTATATTACAAAACATTTATAACTTAAAAAAGCTTTGACAACCCCCATCCAAATGAAAATATTGGGAAAATCTACATGGAAATGTATAACAGAAAAATGTTTGAAAATCTCTAACATATAAAGAACTCCTAAAAATTAAAAAGTGAAAGACTAACAGCAAAATGGACAAAATACGTGAATAAACAGTTCAGAGAAAAATAATTTAAGATGGCCCTTAACTGTATGAAAAGATACTTGCTCTTACTGATCAGAGAAGTACAAACTTTAATGTTCTTAATATATTTCAGAAAACATGATTTTCAATAAAAAAAGGTTAACAAATATAAAATCAAATTAGGTCAAAACTTGTTCATTTGAAATTTTAACTGAAAGTATCATTGTAACTCCTGACTTTTTCTTTTAAAAAATACATATTTCTTCTATGCACTTATCAACATAACTTCAAAATATATGATGGAAAAACAGATAGATCTTAAAGGAGAAATAGAAAAATCCACAATTATAGTTGGAGATTTCAATACTTCTCTCTCAAGTATTGATAGAACAAATAAGCAGAAAAACACTAAGGTTATAGATAGCCAGAGCTAGCAACCAACTATACCTAATTAAAATTTAAAGAACACTCCACCAAACTTTCTTCTCAAATGTGCATGGAACAGTCAGTGACCTAGACCACATTCTGAGTCATAAAATAAATCTTAAAAAATTAAATATGTATATATATTAAACAATTATATATATATTTCTTCTTGGACCATCACAAAATTACACCAGAAATCAATAACAAAAGATATCTTGAAACATTCCCAAATATTTGGAAATTAAACACATACTTCTAAGTAACCCAAACAGAAATCAGAAGGAAAAAATTTTAAATATTGATTTAAATAACAATGAAAGCACAGCATATCAAAATTTGTGAGAAGCAGCTAAAGCAGGAAAGATACACCATGCTCATGGACTGGAAGCCTTAACGTTAAAAAATATCCATACTACCCAAGGCAATTTACAGATTCAACACAATCCTTATTGAGATACCAATGGTATTTTTTATAGAACTAGAATAAGTAATCTTAAAATTTGTATGGAATCACAGAAGACCCTGAATAGCCAAAACAATCTTAAAGAAGAACAAAGCTGGAAATATCATGCTCCCTGATTTCAAACTGTATTACAAAACTATAGTAATCATAGTAGTATGGTATTGGCATTAAAAACAGACACACATAGATCAATGAATAGAATAGAGAGCTCAGCAATAAACTGAAGCTTATATGTCAGTCTATGACAAAGGAGGCAAGAACATGCTATGGGAAAAAGTCAGCCTCTTTAATAAATGGTGTTTGGGAAAACTGGACAGCTACATACAAAAGAATGAAACTGGGCCACTTTCTTACACCATATACCAAAATAAACTCAAAATAGGTTAAAGACTTAAATAAATGTAAGACTTGAAACCAAAAAACTCTAGGAGAAAACATTGACAATATATTCTTTGATATCAGCCTTAGCAATGTACATATTTTTGGATCTGTCTCTTCTGGCAAGGGAAACAAAAGCAAAAATAAACAAATGGGACTACATCAAACTAAAAGCTTATGTACAGTGAATATATACAATATATAATATATATTCTTTTTCAGATTCTTTTTTTTTTTTTTTCTTTTTGCGGTATGCGGGCCTCTCACTGTTGTGGCCTCTCCCGTTGCGGAGCACAGGCTCTGGACGCGCAGGCCCAGCGGCCATGGCTCACGGGCCCAGCTGCTCCGCGGCATATGGGATCCTCCCAGACCGGGACACGAACCCGTATCCCCTGCATCGGCAGGCGGACTCTCAACCACTGCGCCACCAGGGAGGCCCTTTCAGATTCTTTTTAAAAATTATTTATTTATTTATTTGTGTCAGGTCTTAGTTGCGGCTTGCCGGCTCCTTAGTTGTAGCACGTGGGCTCCTTAGTTGCAGCAGGCAGGCTCCTTAGTTGTGTCTCCAGGGCTCCTTAGTTGTGGCATGTAAACTCTTAGTTGCAGCATGCCTGTGGGATCTAGTTCCCTGACCAGGGATCGAACCCTGGCCCCCTGCCTTGGGAGCGTGGAGTTTTATCCACTGCACCACCAGGGAAGTCCCTCTTTTTCAGATTCTTTTCCGGTATAGATCATTACAAGATATTGAATATAGTTCACTGTGCTATACAGTAGGACCTTGCTGTTTATCTATTTTATATATAGTAGTGTGTATTTCCCAGTTTCTTGTGCAGTGTGAATTTTTAAAATAAATCCAAGCAGACTGATAATGATACACAAACTGGGCTGCACCTTGTGTTTTCTCATACACACACACACACACACACACACACAGTATTTAATGTGATATGCTATTTTGTTGATGTACCACACTTTCTTTTACCAACCCTCATTAATGAGTATTTCTGTGGTTTCTGCTTGGTGCTACAAATGATATTGCAATTGAAATCATTCTATTTTTTCATATATATGTATGTATATATTTTGCTCAACAAAATATATGATATATTTTACATTCCTTGATATTTTGAAAATCACTCATGAACATAGAGAATCCAGGGTTGAAAATATTGCTAAAAATATTTTCTGAACAGTCCAAAATATTTTAACTAAATTGTGTTTTCTTAGCTATTCCATTTCTTCATATTTACTTAACCATTAAGTTCACTTCAGTGAACTAAACACGTGGTGGGTCCCTCCATGTGCCAAGGATGCTCTAAGCAATGCTGCGTAGAAAAAGACACAAACCCTGGAATCAACTGTCCTGGAATCTAAGAAGAGTGAACAAATAATAAATACAATATGTCTAAAATATCTCTGTAGAATTTATAATTCCCTTAATGACTTGAGAAGTTTCTTTGAAGGTGATAACAGGGCTATGCTAAGTTTGAGTAATGGTGGGACATCCAAATGGTGATTCCTACATTCATCTGATTAGAGAGAATGCTTGAAGATCTGCGAATTGTCATTAGACATCCTGTTTGAAGTATTGAAAGTATTTTCAGCTAATTAGAAAGAGGGAGACAAGAGTATTAGAGAAAACCAGAGGGCTAATGACTGTGGTTTAGAGATCCACAATTACAATGACAGACTAAAAACGCAGAGAAGGAACAATACCAGTGGTTAAGAGAATCCAAGGGGATTCTCTTGGAAAGTCATGGAAAATGATGACTATTCATGTTACCACCAATAGGTTCTCCTTGGAACCAAGTCAGCCATACCAGGTAATTCCTCCAATTGATTATCAAGCTTACTCCAGGCAGGTGCCAGGATGCTGTTGGCTAATTGTGAGCTTTGTGCTTCTGGTACTTAAAATAGTGCCTGACAACGTGGAGCCGTGAATAAGTGTTAGCTGTGTTTCCTCTTCCTTCCTCTCCTTTCTACTTCATCCCCCGCCACCGACCCCCATTTCTCCTGGCTGTGCACCTCAGATATCAGTCCCTTTTCTGGCTCCTCCATTTGGTTAACCCATTTAGACTTCAAATTGCCAGATTTAGTTTGTACACTTGGATGAGCTCTGCCCATATGCATGATTTCAGTGTTCCACTCTGCTGGAACACTCCTATCCCTGCCAGAGAGAGAAGATCGACAGCACCTAGAGCAATTGTGACCAAAGGAGAAAAGTGAGAAGAGATGTTGGACATGAAAAAATAGAGCAGGAAAAATATCTTTAGTTCATTTTCTTGACCTACCTCTGATTTTTAATATCTTGACTTTTGTGAGGGGATTTTACTTCCAACTTAATTCGATCATTGAATCATATGGAAGATCATTTATTTTTCCTATATAATATTTAGGCACATATTAATTTCATTTATTTAATACTCTATGTTAAATTTAGACATTGACCCTAAGAAAAGGGCAATATTTAAAGAAAATCTTTACTCTGAAATGTGTTTCATTTCCTCCCCATCCAGCCCTGAGCACATAAAGGTTGGCCCATTCTATAGATTTGCAAACCAATGATCAGATATAAGAAGTGTTTGAAATGACTTACTGATAGTGTCAAGTACAGTTTCCAGCTCTAAATCACAGTTGCTCGAAAAGTTTCACGTAGGTGATAATTTTCTTTGCAGAGCATTAAAAACTGCTTTATAATAGCAACTCCCACAAAGCCTCTTCAGTTTTATGGGCCTGTTAGCATTTTATTTTAAACACCATTTTGACAGGTGTATTATGTAGTTATTATATTTTCCATGCATAGAACATTCTTGACATTTACTTTACTTGCCGTTTTCTCTTAGAAAAAGAAAAAGAAAAAAAATTGTCTTCTTGGCTGAATGAGAATGAAAGAGGAGTCCGTTTTGTGATGACTCTGTATTATTGACCCGAAGTAAAACACACCCCAAGTTCATTCAGACAACTTTTCATTCATGTAGGCACTCACAAGCTCATTCACTTATTCATGTGCATTATTATTATTATTTTACCATGCATGGGGCCTTGTGCTAACCATACGGAATCTAAAAGAGCTAGTTTGTGACTGCACAAAGTTCATATTTTTATGCAGAGAATTACCCCAAAGCAGCTATCAGATATGCTAGAAATAGAAGCGGTATAAAGACAAGGGTGGTTTCCTGTTTGAGCCAGGAAAAGCCTCACATCAGAGGTGTTTTTTCTCAGAAGGGTCATAATTCACCAGATCAATATGGAGAAAAGCTTTCGAGGCTGAGGAAATTGCCTGTGCAGAGGCAGAGAGGCCAGGAAGGACGTGGGGAGCTGGGTGGGTGAGATAGCTCAGGACAACTGAAGAGAAGCCTGAACATGAGCCAGGGGTCAGGGCTGGGAGCTGAGTAGTGAGTGGTGTCCAGATCATCAAAGACGGTGGGTGCCCCGTGAAGGAGTTCAGACTTCAGGGCTGCAGAAGTGGGGAGAAACCAGTGATTTCCATGGTGATGTCTTTTCATGGTGTTTCAGGCTCTGTTTATCTGATTTCTAAAGGACTTTCTTTCCACTTCCCCTTTCCCTCCCTCACTCCAACCAGGAGTACTGTTTCTTAAAGAGGCCAAGCAAATTTCACCACCTCCCGGATCCCTCCCACCTCCCCCTTACCCAGACCTTTGTACTTACTCTTTCCTCGGTTTGGTTTGTTTTTCTTCCAGTCAACCATGGTCTTGCCCCCTTATTTTATTCAAACTCAGCTGAAAGACACCTCCTTGGAGGGTTTTACCTGACTATCCCATGCAAAATAGAAGCATCTCATCATGTCTGTATGATGCTTTTAAAACTTTCTCTCGTTGTGCTATGTAACACTTTGAATTATTCATTTATTTATTTATTTTTAATTTTTGGCTGTGCTGGGTCTTCACTGCTGCATGCAGGCTTTCTCTAGTTGGGGTGGGCGGAGGCTACTCTTCGTTGCAATGCGTGTGCTTCTTATTGCGGTGGCTTCCCTTGTCGCAGAGCATGGGCTCTAGGCATGCTGGCTTCAATAGTTGTGGCACGTGGGCTCAGTAGTTGTGGCGCACGGGTTTAGTTGCTCTGCTGCATGCGGGATCTTCCCGGACCAGGGCTCAAACCCATGTTCCCTGCATTGGCAGGTGGATTCTTAACCACTGCGCCACCAGGGAAGTCCCAATACTTTGAATTATATTAGATACTATTTGTTATTGTCTGTATCTCTTACTAAAATATAAGCCCTCCAGAGCACATGGTGCTTTCATTACCACAGCAGTAACCAAAATAGCCCCTGGGATGTAGGTGATGGTCTGTGAACGTTGGCTGAGTGGTGAATGCATCAAAGAGATGTATTTTTGTGGGCACTGCACACATGTACAGTTATTGTAGCCCCACCAGAAACACAAACATATTATACAAAAACTGGAGAGGGAAATTTGGTGAAAGTTGTCCCAGATCTCATCTCATTCTAGTTTCAGTTTCTGAAAGAGCTTCGGGAAGGGCTCTTTACTAGCATGAAGTAATAAAGTCTTGAGAAAGAACCTTCTGTGCTGGGAAGTGGTACCTTTTCACCCATTATTTTCTCTCAAAGGGTGACAGCCTTTGAGAGAAAAAGAAAAGATTTGATAAGCAAGGGATTTGCCAACTAATTTCTTTCCCTGAGGTACTTTGTGGAGTTTGGCATGAAGCTGACAAAAGGATGGCTATCTGAAGATCTCACTGTGGCTACCCCAGAACAGCACCCATTTCCTATCACTAGTCAATCTTATCTCTCATGGCTGAGAAAAATCCTTTGCCCCAATCACACATCAATTTTACTCGGAGGCTTCCTTAATCAAATTGTCCATCACAGGGGAAGGAATGGTTGTTCAGAGCCTGAGAAGAAGGAAAAAGAGGATTTCCTTCTTATACTCTTTCAGCACATGTGGTACAGTCCCCGTTAATTATAAATAGTATCTTTTAGGACATCTTGGACTTTAGTGGGGTCTGAAGTTAGAAGTAGATGAACGGTATGAAAAAGTTATGTCGGCTGACAATGATGGCCTCTAAAGAGTGGCAATATGGGTGATTGATATTTCTTTTGTTTTTCTTCTAGGTTATACTCCATTTATAGTTATTATAAAATATTGGCTCTATTCCCCCACGTTGTACAATATATCCTTGTAGCTTATTTTATACCCAATAGCTTGTACCTTTTACTCCCCTGCATATTTCTTTATATAGTTCTGCAAATTTAATTTTTTTTTCCAGGATAAAGATGTATTCATTTTATAATCAGTAAATAAAACAAAGCCCATCTGTGCTTTTTCCTAGCCAGCAAATTTAAGAATCCAGCCCTTGTGCCTCCAGGATCCGTTGATTAAAGTAGTTTTTCATTTGGGCAGAATGGGAGCAGGAGTGACTTCTATAACTACTGGGCCCTGACTAGCTAGCTTTCTTTAGCAATAAAATTCCAGTTTTACATGGGCGCACGCCACCTAACCAAGGTTTTCTTTTGATGTTCCCAGGATGTCATTTCTGAGAAGGGTCAATTACCACTCTGCATTGGAAAATCAATCAAATTCTAGCTATTCCCTTTTTCCCTGTTGTCCCCCACTTACTGAATAGAGAGAGGAAAACCTGTACGAAGAAGTACTGGGTTTCTTGTTCTGATTCAAGCTGACTTTCCATTGCATTATTATGTCCCGGGCACAAGGAAAGTTGAAGTGGTGTCCCTGGTCCTTATCTATACCCTCGATTAGTTCCGGTTGCTCCATGCTGGGTTTTCTGTAATCTCTCCAGGCTCTAACCCTCTAACCTCAGGCACATACTGCTTTGCTTCTCCTAATCTCAACCTGCTGCTTACTTTGCTGACTTGTATATTATCTTCTTTACCCAGGATGAATATGTAAAGACTATGATCCTGACTTTTCATGTTTTGAAGGGTAGCTGTCAAATGCAACAGCTTTGCAGTTAAGCAGCCTTGTTTTTACTCCTGGCACGGCTACATACTAGCTGTAGGACCTTTTGCTTGGTCCTTCTATTCTCATGTGTGAAGTGGAAGGGGGTCTGGGTAACAATAATACCTAACATATGGAATTACTTTGGAGATTTGATGACACGGCACAATTGAAGTCTTAGGATTGTGCCTGATACATAGCTGAGATTATGACATTACTAGATTTCTTCTCCAGAGTCATTACCAGGGGAATTATTGCCCCTTGTTAAAGAAATAACTACACGGAACTGCTCACCTTGCAGTACTGTTATATTGATGTTCCAGCAAGGAACAACTCTGTTGCATACCTGCTGCTGTAGAGGATGGTGGTCCAGCCTTGTGAGGTGTCATCCGCCCCCGGTCACCAAGTGAATTCCATGTATGCCACATAGTCTATATTTTAAGGAAGTCTACTTAAAACGTTAACTACTATGTATAAAATAGATAAGCAACAAGGATATATTGTATAGCACAGGGAATCATAGCCATTGCCTTGTAATAACTTTTAATGGAGTATGAGCTGTAAAATACCAAATCACTACGCTGTACACCTGAAACTAATATAATGCTGTAAATCAACTATACTTCTCTTAAAAAAATTTCTTTTTCTCCAGCCGTTTTTCCATGTGATTCGGTAGCTAAAAATTTGCCATGAATTTATGTACACACAGATCATAATTTCCTGCAGTCTGTTCCCATGTGTAAATAGAAGACTCTTTCAGGTTCCTTACCTGGCTCAGACTCTGAAGATCAGTTTCTACATATTTCCTGTTACAAGAACTTGAACAAGTCTTGTGGTGAAATATATCACAAGTTCTTTCAATTATTTGGGGTAAAGGATGCTTCCGGCAGTAACAGTGGTAGAATCAGTGTTGAGCTAACTCTGTAAACACAGGTTTAGAGTGGAAATAAACTAGTGCACCGTATAAATGATAGATGCTACTTTCCGGATCCCCTGAACTAGTTCCCGCCAAATGCTGAGTATGAAATTTCCATTTCAGAGGATTTCCTAAACTCAGTGTGTCTCTTATCGCCTCCTTCTGTGCCCGTTATAGAGGGAGAAGGGAAGGGAAGAGCCTGAGAGAGCTAATACCCAACCCTGGAGCTGTGAGTGATGACACTCCCATTGTGTCTCCTGAAGCACCAAAGCCCATAGGCTGGCCGGCCCCCGTCTCCTGTCTTCTGTGACATCCATAGAGAAGGATGTGATGATCCAGGGGAGAAGTGGCGCCTCCTCTCCTGTTAAAGCAATCAGTGAAATGGATGAGTAATGAGTGAGAGAGCATTAGCGACATTGCTGCTTAATGAGCTCAGTCGTCTTTGCTGCATATCCCTAATTTCCACAGCTTGCTAAATAAAAGTTTATTTATGTTCTTTAATGTAAAATAATTTCCACAAGATGAGCTTTAAAAAAGTGAAAAGAGGTTCAGGGAGAAGCACTACAGGAAACTAATGAAGGCAAAAATGAAGAAGAGAAAAAATAATACATTTTTATTAGGGATCCCTGCCAAGAAACCCCTCTGTGTAAGAACAAATCATGAGAAGAGATATTATTTAACATTGATGTGTTCCTTCTTGAACAAGGGAGGTGGGTACCCTAGCTACAGGACACTTTAAAGCACACTCCAATTCTAGCCATTCATCTTTTGTCACTCTGCCTTACCCTGCAGCTACAAATTGGTCTAAGATCACAAAAGCAGACTCGCAAGTTATTTAAGCGCCTGAAAGAATTTCACTACTCTCCAGTCCATTAATTACAGAGGCTTCAGTGTTGCCTCTGGATTACCCTCTCACAAGCCCAAGATCCTCACATCTTAAGGGGGAATGTTTTCTTTGATGCATCAGAGGACCACTGCGAGCATTCTGGGCCATGTGATCCAGATCTATACAGAGCATCCCTAATAGGACACAGCAAAGTCTTTGGGCAAGAGTGGGTTTATTCCTGGTGGAGGGCATAAGAGTCCTGAAGACGGTACTGAGAAGGAAGCCATGGACAGGTTATTGAAGGAAGATAAATATCTGTGACTTTGATTTCACTTTGAAAATCCCTGGGGATTTAGGGGAATAGGGAAAAAATAAAGAAACCTGAGAAGGAGCAACCAATGGAATAGGAGGAAAACCTAGACTGGAGGCCAGGTCATGATTTTGTTTCTAGGAGGAAGGAGGGATCCACCATAAAAACTGCTACTCTAATGAGATAGGGACTGAGATTTGAACATTGGATTTAATAACATGAAGGCTATTTATAATAGTATTTCAGTGGAATAATGGGGGAAAATCACTGATTAGCCTGAGTATAAGACAAAATGAAAAGAGATGAAATGGAGACAATCACTACAATCATCAATTTGAAGTACTGTTGATGAGAAGGGGAGCAAATAAATGGGTGGCAGTTTGAAAGGAATGTGTGTTCAAGATACTAGATTTTTAATGCAGAAGAAATAGCAGTATGTTCATATGCTAGTATGAATAATCCAGTTGAGGGAGGAAACTGATAATATTTGAGGGAATGGTATATTGATGGAGTGTTGTCCTTGTGTAAACGAGAGAAGAGGGGAGGATGCTTTATAAAGGAAGGCAGATAATTAATCTATTGTACCACTAGGGAAGGCAGAGCATATGAATACAGATGTTAGATGTATAGGTGAGTTATAAGAGTCATGAGAAATTATCTTCTGATTGCTTCAGTTTTTCAGCAAATTAAGAAGCAAGATCAACAACGGAGAGTAAAAAATGCTGTGAACCTTAAATTGCTCTAAAAACATAAGGCCAATTAAAAAAAAAGTGAACCTAAGCCTCCCATCATATACCCAAATTCACTCAAAATGAATTACAGATTTAAATATAAAACTTTTAGAAGCAGGTATAGGAGAAATCCGGTGAGACCAAGAGTTTGGGGAAAATTCTTAATCATGATACCAAACTCATGATTCACTAAAAAAAAGGTCAAGAGAGTAGAGGCAATAGTTAAATAGATAGTAAAGTTAACTCTGAAGAAGAAAGATCAGGGTCTCTAGACTGAACATATTCAGAGTTCCATCTAAATTAATCAGAAAAGGCACAGCCTCCCAGGCATGCCTGGTAAAACCTGTGCTCTCTAAGGATAAAAACGATATAAACTTGCAGGCCAAAAGAAGGTACCTACAAAAGAAACACAGAATTTGACTGCTATCAGATTCCTCAATTGCAAAGTTTGCATTTAGAAGTCAGAGGAAAAATATCTATATATCATTAAAAACAAACAATTGAAACAAAAGTGTCTTAAATATAGGAAAGGTATTATTTGACAAATATATCTCTATTCTGTTTATATCTCCATCTATCTATCTATCTATCTAATTTTTGAGGAATTTTAAGAACTCTTAGAATAATCCACATAGTTTATTCTCTCCTAAGAAATATATTTGAATCATGCTTCTAATAAACAGAACAGAGACCTCATGGAGAAAAGAAATAGTAAATATGGGATGTAGAGATGTAGGTATAGACAAAGCTGATAGTGAACTTGCTTGCATGAGTACAGCTGTATTGGTGTTTAAAATTATTGAAGCACTTCTGTACTGCTTGGTAGCTAGCTACTAACCTGATGCCTGAACTCTCCTCCACACCTCTGACCCTTGCTACCTGGTCTCTTTCCCAAAGATCCACTGGACCATCTTATAGTCCAGCAACTAAAGGCTTAATGTCTGGACTATCAGGAGACCACTCAGGTTTATAAATTTGTTGCCATAGAGCTATATAGAGAGCTGTACCTCATGTAATTCTTCTGCTCTTTTGTGCCTCTCTCTCTCTCCCTCTCTCTTTCCCCTTGGTTAGATTCAATATGGGTTAATCTATTTTTTCAGTCTTCTTAAATAAACAGTGCTTGCATAATGTAACTGGAATTGATTTCTGTGCTTGCTAACAGATTCCCTAATTGATATGCTCATAATTTCATCACCCAGAGATGAGCCCTGCTGCTCCTCTGACTTATTTGCTTCTAGATATAGAGACTGATAAACATAGACACAGAGAGTTCAAAAATGAAATCACATTTTTGAATGTTGTGCAACCTACCTTTTGCCTTTACTAACAAACAATAAACATATTTTAAGTTAATATTAAAATACACTATAATTCTACCAATACAATGGTGTAATTTATTTCACTAGTCTTGTATTCTTGAATATTTAATTTACTACCAGTGTTTTGTTATTGTAAACATAGTAGTGAGCACACTTATACTCATTTTAAATCATTTTCTTAGGGCCGTTTCCTACAAGTGGAATTTCTGAATCAACTAAAAGCATAACTTTAAATTATTTGCTCTGCACAGCCAATTTTCCCCCAGAAACCAGATTCTTTGATAACCAATCAGCAGTGTCTTAAAAATCAAGGTCCCAAGTTCATCCATCTATTAGTGAACCATCTGTTTAATAATGGGTAATATATTTTTGAATTTTATTTTGTTTATTTATTTATACAGCAGGTTCTTATTAGTTATCCATTTTAGACATATTAGTGTATATATGTCAATCCCAATCTCCCAATTCATCACCCCGCCCCCCCCCGCTACCGCTTTTCCCCCTTGGTGTCCATACGTTTGTTCTCTACATCTGTGACTCAATTCCTGCCCTGCAAACTGGCTCACCTGGACCATTTTTCTAGGTTCCACATATATGCTTTAATATACGATATTCGTTTTTCTCTTTCTGACTTATTTCACTCTGTATGACAGTCTCTAGATCCATCCACATCTCTACAAATGACCCAATTTCGTTCCTTTTTATGGCTGAGTAATATTCCAGTGTATATATGTACCACATCTTCTTTATCCATTCATCTGTCGATGGGCATGTAGGTTGCTTCCATGACCTGGCACTATTGTAAATAGTGCTGGAATGAACATTGGGCTACATGTGTCTTTTTGAATTATGGTTTTCTTTGGGTATATGCCCAGTAGTGGGATTGCTGGGTCGTATGATAGTTCTATTTTTAGTTTTTAAGGAACCTCCATACTGTTCTCCATAGTGGCTGTATCAGTTTAAATTCCCACCAACAGTGCAAGAGGGTTCCCTTTTCTCCACACCCTCTCCAGCATTTGTTGTTTGTAGGTTTTCTGATGATGCCCATTCTAACTGGTGTGAGGTGATACCTCATTGTAGTTTTGATTTCATTTCTCTAATAATTAGAGCTGTTGAGCAGCTTTTCATATGCTTCTTGGCCATCTGTATGTCTTCTTTGGAGAAATGTCTATTTAGGTCTTCTGCCCATTTTTGGATTGGGTTTGTTTTTTTAATATTGAGCTGCATGAGCTCTTTACATATCTTGGAGATTAATCCTTTGTCCGTTGATTCGTTTAAAAATATTTTCTCCCATTCTGAGGGCTGTCTTTTCGTCTTGTTTATGGTTTCCTTAGCTGTGCAAAAGCTTTTAAGTTTCATTAGGTCCCATTTGTTTATTTTTGTTTTTATTTCCATTACTCTAAGAGGTGGATCAAAAAAGATCTTGCTGTGATGTATGTCAAAGAGTGTTCTTCCAATGTTTTCCTCTAAGAGTTTTATAGTGTCCAGTCTTACATTTGGGTCTCTAATCCATTTTGAGTTTATTTTTGTGTATGGTGTTAGGGAGTGTTCTAATTTCATTCTTTTACATGTAGCTGTCCAGTTTTCCCAGCACCACTTATTGAAGAGGCTGTCCTTTCTCCATTGTATATCCTTGCCTCCTTTGTCATAGATTAGTTGACCATAGGTGCGTGGGTTTATCTCTGGACTTTCTATCCTGTTCCATTGATAGGTATTTCTGTTTTTGTGCCAGTACCATATTGTCTTGATTACTGTAGCTTTGTAGTATACTCTGAAGTCAGGGAGTCTGATTCCTCCAGCTCCACTTTTTTCCCTCAAGACTGCTTGAGCTATTCGGGTTCTTTTGTGTCTCCATACAAATTTTAAGATTTTTTTATTCTAGTTCTGTAAAAAATGCCATTGGTAATTTGATGGGGATTGCACTGAATCTGTAGGTTGCTTTGGGTAGTATAGTCATTTTCACAGTATTGATTCTTCCAATCCAAGAATATGGTATATCTCTGTATCTGTTTGTATCATCTTTAGTTTCTTTCATCAGTGTCTTATAGTTTTCTGCATACAGGTCTTTTGTCTCCCTAGATAGGTTTATTCCTAGGTATTTTATTCTTTTTGTTGCAGTGGTAAATGGGAGTGTTTCCTTAATTTCTCTTTCAAATTTTTCATCATTTGTGTATAGGAATGCAAGAGATTTCTGTGCATTAATTTTGTATCCTGCTACTTTACCAAATTCATTGATTAGCTCTAGTAGTTTCTGGTGGCATCTTTAGGATTCTCTATGTATAGTATCATGTCATCTGCAAACAGTGACAGTTTTACTTCTTCTTTTCCAATTTGTATTTCTCTTATTTCTTTTTCTTCTTTGATTGCTGTGGCTATGACTTCTAAAACTATGTTGAATAATAGTGGTGACAGTGGACATCCTTGTCTTGTTTCTGATCTTAGAGGAAATGCTTTCAGTTTTTCACCATTGAGAATGATGTTTGCTGTGGGTTTGTCATATATGGCCCCTATTATTTTGAGGTAGGTTCTCTCTATGCCCACTTTCTGGAGAGTTTTTGTCATAAATGCGTGTTGAATTTTGTCAAAAGCTTTTTCTGCATCTATTGAGGTGATCATATGGTTTTTATTATTCAATTTGTTAATATGGTGTATCACATTGATTGATATGCATATATTGAAGAATGCTTGCATCCCTGGGATAGATCCCACTTGATCATGTTGTATGATCCTTTTAATGTGTTGTTGGATTCTGTTTGCTAGTATTTTATTGAGGATTTTTGCATGTGTATTCATCAGTGATATTGGTCTGTAATTTTCTTCTTTTGTAGTATCTTTGTCTGATTTTGGTATCAGGGTGATGGTGGCCTCTTAGAATGAGTTTGGGAATGTTCCTTCCACTGCAGTTTTTTAGAAGAGTTTGAGAAGGATGGGTGTTAGCTCTTCCCTGAATGTTTGATAGAATTCATCTGTGAAGCCAGCTGGTCCTGGACTTTTGTTTGTTGGAAGATTTTTAATCACAGTTTCAACTTCATTACTTGTGATTGTTCTGTTCATATTTTCTATTTCTTCCTGGTTCATTCTGGGAAGGTTATACCTTTCTAAGAATTTGTCCATTTTGTCCAGGTTGTCCATTTTATTGGCATAGAGTTGCTTAGGATGCTTTGTATATCTGCGGTGTCTGTTGTAACTTCTTCTTTTTCATTTCTAATTTTATTGATTTCAGTCCTCTCCCTCTTTTTCTTGATGAGTCTGGCTAATGGTTTATCAATTTTGTTTATCTTCTCAAAGAACCAGCTTTTAGATTTATTGATCTTTGCTATTGTTTTCTTTGTTTCTATTTCATTTATTTCTGCTCTCATCTTTATGATTTCTTTCCTCCTGCTAACTTTGGGTTTAATTTGTTCTTCTTTCTCTAGTTCCTTTAGGTGTAAGGTTAGATTGTTTATTTGAGATGTTTCTTGTTTCTTGAGGTAGGCTTCTATAGCTATAAACTTCCCTCTTAGAACTGCTTTTGCTGCATCCCACAGGTTTTGGATCATCGTGTTTTCATTGTCATTTGTCTCTAGGTGTTTTTTGATTTCATCTTTGATTTCTTAAGTGATGTCTTGGTTATTTAGTAGTGTATTGTTTAGCCTCCATGTGTTTGTGTTTTTTACATTTTTTCCCTGTAATTGATTTTTAATCTCATAGTGTTGTGGTCAGAAAAGATGCTTGATATGATTTCAATTTTCTTAAATTTACTGAGGCTGGATTTGTGACCCAAGATGTGATCTATCCTGGAGAAGGTTCCGTGTGCACTTGAGAAGAAAGTGTAATCTGCTGTTTTTGGTTGGAATGTCCTATAAATATCAATTAATCTGGTCTGTTGTGTCATTTAAAGCTTGTGTTTCCTTATTAATTTTCTGTTTGGATGATCTGTCTGTTGATGTAAGTGAGGTGTTAAAGTCCCCCGCTATTACTGTGTTACTGTCGATTTCCTCTTTTATAGCTGTTAGCAGTTTCCTTATGTATTGAGGTGCTCCTATGTTGGGTGCATATATATTTATAATTGTTATATCTTCTTCTTGGATTGATCCCTTGATCATTATGTAGTGTGTTTCCTTGTCTTTTGTAACATTCTTTATTTTAAAGTCTATTTTATCTGATATGAGGATTCCACTCCAGTTTTCATTTGATTTCCAGTTGCATGGAATATCTTTTTCTGTCCCCTCACTTCCAGTCTGTATGTGTCCCTACATCTGACCTGGGTCTCTCATAGACAGCATATATATGGGTATAGTTTTTGTATCCATTCAGCGAGCCTGTGTCTTTTGGTTGAAGCATTTAATCCATTCATGTTTAAGGTAATTATCAATAAGTATGTTCCTATTACCATTTTCTTAATTGTTTTGGGTTTGTTTTTGTTGGTCCTGTTCTTCTCTTGTGTTTCCCACTTAGAGAAATCCCTTTAGCATTTGTTGTAGAGCTGGTTTGGTCGTGCTGAATTCTCTTGGCTTTTGCTTGTCTGTAAAGCTTTTGATTTCTCCATCGAATCTGAATGAGATCCTTTCAGGTAGAGTAATACTGGTTTTAGGTTCTTCCCTTCTGAATGAGATCCTTTCAGGTAGAGTAATACTGGTTGTAGGTTCTTCCCTTTCATCACTTTAGATATGTTATGCCACTCCCTTCTGGCTTGTAGAGTTTCTGCTGAGAAATCAGCTGTTAACCTTATGGGAGTTCCCTTGTATGTTATTTGTTGTTTTTGCCTTTCTGCTTTCAATAATTTTTCTTTGTCTTTAATTTTTGCCAGTTTGATTACTGTGTGTCTTGGCATGTTTCTCCTTGGGTTTATCCTATATGGGTCTCTCTGCACTTCCTGGAGTTGGGTGGCTATTTCCTTTCCCATGTTAGGGAAGTTTTAAACTATAATATCTTCAAATATTTTCCCTGGTCCTCTCTCTTCTCCTTCTGGGACTGCTGTAATGCAAATGTTGTTGCGTTTAATGTTGTCCCAGAGGTGTCTTAGGCTGTCTTCATTTCTTTTCATTCTTTTTTCTTTATTCTGTCTTGCAGCAGTGAATTCCATCATTCTGTCTTCCAGGTCACTTATCCGTTCTTCTCCCTCAGTTATTCTGGTATTGGTTCCTTCTAGTGTATTTTTCATTTCAGTTATTGTATTGTTCATCTCTGTTTGTTTGTTCTTTAATTCTTCTAGGTCTTTGTTAAACATTTCTTGCATATTGTTGATCTTTGCCTCCATTCCTTTTCCGAGGTCCTGGATTATCTTCACTCTCATTATTCTGAATTCTTTTTCTGGAAGGTTGGCTATCTCCACTTCATTTAGTTGTTTTTCTGGGGTTTTGTCTTGTTCTTTCATCTGGTACATAGTCCTCTGCCTTTTCATTTTGTCTGTCTTTCTTTGAAAGTGGTTTTTGTTGCACATGCTTCAGGATTGTAGTTCTTCTTGCTTCTGCTGTCTGCCCTCTGGTGGATTAGGCTATCTAAGAGGTTTGTGCAAGCTTCCTGATGGGAGGGACTGGTGATGGGTAGAGCTGGCTGTTGCTCTGGTGGGCAGAGCTCAGTAAAACTTTAATCCACTTTTCTGCTGTTGGGTGGGGCTGGGTTCCCTCCCTGTTGGTTGTTGGCCTGAGGCGACCCAACATTGGAGCCTACCCGGGCTCTTTGGTGGGGCTAGTGGCAGACTCTGAGAGGGCTCACGTGAAGGAGTACTTCCCAGAACTTCTGCTGCCAGTGTCCTTGTCCTCATGGTGAGAAACAGCCAACCCCCACCTCTGCAGGAGGCCCTCCAACACTAACAGGTAGGTCTGGTTCAGTCTCCTATAGTGTCATTGCTCCTTCCCCTGGGTCCCGATGCACACACTACTTTGTGTGTGCCCTCCAAGAGTGGAGTCTCTGTTTCCCCCAGTCCTGTCCAAGTCCTGTAATCAAATCCCGCTAGCCTTCGAAGTCTGATTCTCTAGGAATTCCTCCTTCCGTTGCCAGTCCCCCAGGTTGGGAAGCCTGATGTGGGGTTGAGAACCTTCACTCCAGTTGGTGGACTTCTGTGTTATACGTGTTCTCTAGTTTGTGAGTCACCCACCCAGCAGTTATGGGATTTTATTTTATTGTGATTGCGCCCCTCCTAATGTCTCATTGTGGCTTCTCCTTTGTCTTTGGATGTAGAGTATCTTTTTTGTGAGTTCCAGTGTCTTTCTCTCAATGACTGTTCAGCAATTAGTTGTGATTCCAGTGCTCTCACAAGAGGGAGTGAGAGCACCTCCTTCTGCTCTGCCATCTTGAACCAGTGTCAATAATGGGTAATATATTTTTCTTTTGCCAAGTTAATTGGGTAAATTAGTGTCACGTTAGCTTAATTTGGATTTCTTGAATTGGAAACCTTAAAAATGTATTCCACATTATCCATTCCTTTCCCATTGTTTTGAATAAACAAAGTTATATATATATTTGGGTTCTTTCTAGACTTGTACTATCACTACATATCACTATATAGTGTATTATAAAGTAGCCACTTTTTAACTTTACCTTTAAATTAATTACAATGAAATACAATAAAAAAACTCTATATATCACTATATAGTATATTATAAAGTAGCCACTATATAGTGTATTATATCACTATATAGTGTATTATAAGGTAGCCACTAGTCAAAAATGGCTTTTTAACTTTACCTTTAAATTAATTATAATGAAATACAATTAAAAAATCCATTTCGCAGTCACACTAGCCACATTTCAAGAACTCAAAAGCTACATGCAAATAGGAGCCAACATCCTGGACTGCAGAGCTATAGATTTCCATCATTGCAAAAGGTTATATTGGACAATGCTGCTCTTAAATTTCTGTTATACAATACTTTAAAAAGTTACTAGATTTTTATAATACTTTCAAAAATTCATATCTTTTAATTTAAAATCTTTTAAGTAAGGCCTTTCTTAATATCTTCAGATTCACTTGGTATCCAGATATGTAGATTGGGTCTTTGCTTTTGAATTGTTATATATATTTTTTATGGGTTGCATGAATTTGTTACAGCGTTATTTGGGTATAAGTTATGTACCATAATATTCACCCCTTGTAAATATTCAGTTCAGTTAGTTTCAATATATTTATGGAGTTGTGCACGCATAATCACAGTCCAGTCTTAGATTATTTGCTTCACCTCAGAATACCTCCTTGAGTCTCTTTGCAATCAACTCTCCAGTTGTGCGGGTCTGTGCCCTGCACCTGCAAAACCTCCAGTTCACCCAGGATAAATGGAGAGATTTCAGGCCCCTGTGGCTTTCTCGTCTCCCAGAATTCACTGTTAAATAATCCCCGGCTAGTCTGCTGATCCATTCCCATTCCCAAACAGGACTATTACAAGGTTAGTGGAGCTAGTTGCTGGTTTTGTTTTCTTGCCACTGAGGTCACAATTTTTTTTTTTTTTTTTTTTTGCGGTAGGTGGGCCTCTCACTGTTGTGGCCTCTCCCGTTGCGGAGCACAGGCTCCGGACATGCAGGCCCAGTGGCCATGGCTCACGGGCCCAGCTGCTCCGCGGCATGTGGGATCTTTCCAGACCGGTGCATGAACCCGTGTGCCCTGCATCGGCAGGCAGACTCTCAACCACTGCGCCACCAGGGAAGCCCCATGAGGTCACCATTTAATTGACAGTGTTCTATTTAAGGGTGCTCTGTCAGCAGTGGAAGGAAAGCTGCTGGTGTCCACTGCTTGCTCTGCTCTGGTTGAAAGTCCACACTGAGTGGGGAGTGGGGAGTGCTGGGCAAGGATGCTCTGTTCTTATCAGAAGTTCAACAGTTTCACGAATGAATGCATCTCGGTTTGTCTTTCATCTTTTGACAATTTCCAGAGCACTGAAATGGCTGTTTTTGATAGTTTTGCCCAAGTTCTTTTGTTGCTTTTGGGAAAGGATGTGTTGCCCCCCTCACTCCATCATGCTGGAGCTATGTGATGTTTGTCACACTGTTTACACTTCCAGAGGGAGAGAGGTCTTGCTTAGTTTGGGGAGTTGCTCTTTGTGGGTCCTTCTGAATATTACAGATTCAGATAAGATGAGAAAAGAAATGTTTGGTTTACCAGAGTTTTGTTTTGAAATTTCAGAGATGCAGCACCTTGGCTGGGCAGGTACGGAAGGAAGTAGATATGGAAACAGGCATGACATGGGCCTTCTCTTCTGGGCTGAAGAGTTTATTTGGGGGCACTTATTGTGGTAGCCAAATGCTAGCTCAGGAAGGTGCCTCATTTAGTTTCCTTGAATAAGATGTCTTCTTGCAGTTTCTTTTCCTCAGCATAAAGATTAGAGAAAAGCTGAGCAATGTGGGCATTTCCCAAATAGAATTTGTGAAACAGTCTCTTGTTCCTTTGCTGGTGGCTTATTTACATTATCATGTTTGGGAATTTGTATTGAAATGTTATATAATAGATTCATGGAACACTGTGTGGCAAATTGGAAATTTGAGAAGGTTGCTATCATCCCAGAAGCAAATACATTTCTATGAAGTGTTTCTTCATGTCTTTATGAAGGCAAGGTGGATAACCTAAGACTTAACCCACTGGGGAGTTAGTAAGAGAGTCCAGAGTATGATCCCAAAAATTCCCCTGACTGGAACCAGAAATGGTGGCAGACAAGGACAGACTATAGGAAACAGTGGGCCTGGGAAGACTGGATCCTAAGATTACCTCTGGGGATCCTCAGGTTACCACAGGCCACAGGCTACAGATATAGGAAATTCTGTGGTAATTCTTACTCCTTGCTTACATTAGTGTGGAGGACTTTCTTTGTAATGAGTAGAAGAATTCCCCCCAGGTAATGCCCCCCTAATTCTGAACTTTCCCATTGCTTACTCGGAAATGTGTATGCCCAGCAGCTCATATTGTTCAGGTGTAAATACAAAAAACGTGCTCACGACTGTGATGTTACATTCTATCTCATGGGTGTGCACTGTCTTCCTATAAGATGGTAAACTCGTTGTAGCCAGCATTGCCAGATAAAATTCAGAGATCCTGGTTGGATTTGAATCTTGGATACACAAGAAGGACATTGTTAGTATGAGTAGACCCCAGGTATTGCAATGGGCATACTTACACTGAAGTATAATTCGTTGTTTATCTGAGATTCCGATTTTACTGGACTTCTATTTTTATTTGCTAAATCTGGCAACCTTAATTCTAGTAGATTGGTCACTCATTCCCATGGCTTCCAGACTTTTCCTAACCTAGTCATCTTTCTCTAGAAATCCCCACGTCTGTCAATAATCTTCCTAAAAAATATGATGCTTCTAAGTAAATGCAAGTATCTTGGTGTCCAGATGCCTTGACATCATGGTAGTGTCCTCTGGGCATGGTTCCCTTTATATGAGACACTCCAGGTGAAGGACTGAGATCTGAGCCAGTGGTGCAGAGATGAGGTGAATCCCTCCCTCATTCGGGGACTGTATGTATGCTTCCCTAGGCAGTACAGGTTGTGTTTACTCCTTTGTTTAAGTTCTATCCCAGAAAGAAATAGCTGTGTATTCCCCTGAGAAAACAAAAGGGAACAAAATAATTTCCCAGGTCTTTCCATGTATGAGGCACCATTCTAAACACTGTTTCTGCAGTATCTCATTTAAGCATCACAGCAGCCCTTTAAGAGTGAGGTATTATTATTTCCCTTTTTACAGTCTCAGCATTATTAAGTAGCTTGCTTGTACAAGGTTACAGAGTGTTAGGGACTGAATATGTCCCCCAGAATACTTATGTTGAAAGCCTAAACCCCAGTGTGATGGTATTAGAAGGTGAGGTCATGAGAATGGAGTCCACATGGTAGGATAAGCACCCTTATAAGAAGGAAGAGACCCTAGAAAAAAATTGGAAATAAATAAAATTTTTAAAATGAGTAGAGAAATTCCACATGGGATCCTGGGTTTCCTTCCCATTGCTTCTTGCCAGAGTTCACCTGTCCTGTCCAGCTTCCACCTCAGAATTTATGACTCAGGTAGACTCTCTCTGCTTGGATGTCCTTTGCTCTCTGTTTCAGTGATGCTTCTGACATAACTCCATGAACTCTGGGCAAGTTCAGGCCCATCCCAGCTGTCCGAAATCTCAAGGTACCCTACTGGGTTCCTGACTCAGTTCTCTGTGCTCTTGTTTGGAAAGAGATAATTAGATGAGGGTAGAAAGAGACAGCAAGGCTTTGAATCCAGGATGAAACTGGTAATGTGGAGAATGAGTTAAGAGGTGGCTTATTGCTTGGCTATGAAAAACGAAACTCGATGATTCTTAGCAGGGACAGAAGAGTCAATGTTGTTTTGGTCTGTTTCATTGCTCTTGGTGTTGCCTTAAAGGTAAAAGGGGCTATATGGGTGTAATGGCTGAAGGGACCCATAGAGAGATGATGTCTGACATTACAGTTTCTGAAAAGACTGATTAACTCACCACATTGAAGGGATTGAATACATTTACAGTATCTCATATAACAAATTGGAGCCAAGGCAGCTTGGGTATCACAAAGTTCTTGTGTTTTCTTACCTCCAAATGATAAAGACAATGACAGCGTTTATTTCCACTTTAGGCTCTAGGGACAATTTCACTAAGTAAAATCCATGATGCAGAATAAAGCATAAACCCTTGAAGGATGCACACTCCTCCTCATTGGCAAAAAGAGGAGCCATGGTTGTCTGAGACACTATCACAGAGGGTCAGTCTATTCCGTGATTTCGTTTTTTGTTTTGACTTCTGCCTTCTGCTGAATCTCTTATTCTCCTCTTTCAGAGAATCTTTCTAGCCTCCTGTGTGCCCACAAAGTCTCTACCCCCTGGTAAGATTCACTGAGTGATGTCTGTGCCTTGGTCACCTACACTGTTGAGAGCAAACAGCAGCAAAATCATTTTAAGTTCACTTGTTGATAAATGCACTGTTAATGGATCAGGAAGACAAATGGACTCAAGCTGCAAATCCATGTGATTTCATGAGTTTATTGTAAGGGTAAGATTAGGTCAATTTCAACGTGATATATTGAAAGCGTAATTTTTATGACACCAACATTTGTACACCATACAATTGAGTTGCAGTAACAGGCATCCAGGGGTAATGAGGTGATTCTCCCATTTTGTGAGTTGAAACTTCAGAGAAAATGTTGTCCTCTATTTGCTGTGGCAGCCACTCAACACACTGTGAGCTGCCTTCACCTCTCCTTCAGGGCATGGCCTTCTGTCCAAGACAGAGTTTCTGGGGAACCAGAAAGCTCACAGCTGGACCTGCTCATTTGTTTCCTATAGTACATAGTACATTCCTGACTAAAACAATGGCTCTCAAAGTCCATGTTCTGTGAAGTACCTGTATTCCAAAATATGTGCAAGAGCACCTTGTATTTGAAGAAGAGAAAGTGGGGCTTCTGATTTAGGCCTTCATTTAAAAATGGATTCCACTAATTTAAGAAAAATTTGAAAACCACTGATTCGTGGTTTAATTAGAATTTGAGCAGAAAATCCACTGAAGACAAGTGGATGATCAGTTGGGATAGGAAAGAAAAAAGTAAACAACATATTATCTGGGGCCTGCAGGTAACACTGAATTATTGACCCAAAAGCTCTGTGTAGTTGTCATAACAACAAACTGTTTGTGAGTGTGTGTGATCACTACAGGAAACCACGGAAAATCAGCCCAACAAATGGGATTTGGATTCAGACAAGACTGCCTTTTACCAGCGATGGCACCTTGGGCCACTTATTTAATGATTCTCCTTTTTCTAGTTTTAAAAGAGGGCCAGTAATCCAGTAATACTGGATAGGGGTATTGTAGGAAGAGATGATGTCACAGTTGTGAGCAAATGTTCACAAAAATAGTCGCTTTGCCTTTTTCATCCCAGTTCTCAACTAAATAATAATCAAAGACCAATTTCTCCTGATTGGTTGTTAACAAACCAAGCTTCCAGGCTTCTGTGTATTCAATACCTTAAAGAAAGAAGAACACCAATATTTTATAAAGAAAAAAGAACACCAGTATTTTAAGTCGCAACTCAGTCATTGTGAAACCAAGAGTTCATGAGTAAAGAAGATGTGCATGGAGAAGGCAGGCAGACTTTCTAATGGGTTGCTTCAAGTCTCATCCCAGGTTGTCAGGTGATGTGAGTGTGCTGGGCTTCATCTCCCAGAGGGAAGAGCTATGCACAGACTCAATTCCTACAGGACCATAGCCCCCAAGCTCTCCACGTGATGTGCTGGGAGTCTGGCATTTCTCAGCACTGCACCAAATCATTGGTGTCCAATCTCAGACCACTTAATATCCAAGTCCAAATGTTTATGGCAACCACTCAGTGTTGCTACCATGCCTGATGCATGAAAAAGAAGAGTCTAGGTCCCTTGGCTGGAGCTCAGCCCCACACCATATCCAGCTATCCCTCAGCCCAAGGACGACTCTCCAAAAGATGTTGGGGGCCAAGATACTTGTCAGCCTTTTGCCCAGAGTCCATACTGGACTCGGTAACCTTCACTGATGTTTTTCCTGGGAACTTTGCTCAAAAACCACAGCTGTGACAATAATGCTAAAAACTTCCCTGTCTTCAAAGAGCTTCCAGTTTAAAAAAGAGATGTAACAAGTATCTTCTCATAGGGAAATGTGTAGGGTGTGTGGAAATTGTTCAATCAACACTAGGACTGTATTAATTGAATAAAATGTAGCTGGTGATGTGTTAGAGGCTTACATATATTTAAATGCCCCAACTGACATCCTTTTGATTGGAATTGGTGAAATTTGAGTAAATATTTTTATTTGTGCTTAATTTGTTTGTGTTATTTAGTTTAAAACTACTTGATAGTCAAATGAAAACACCAATCATATTTTAGGGAGATATGTTTAATTGATAACACTGATTTAAATGCTTTAGCAAAAATTTATATGTAACTAAGAAGATTAATATAAATTATTTTTATTGTATCCATTAAACACAGCAGTCCCAAAGGACACTAACATGTCAGAGTCTATGAATTTAAAATAAATAGAACTTCATAATAGCATATAATTCAGAGATTTTAAAAAAATGAAAACATGCCTTTCTCCAGTGAGTTTAAAATTTTCCCAAATTATGATTCTTCATGAAGATACATTCCTTTGGATAAGTCATTTAGTGGAGAAAATGATGGCACCTTAGCAATTTTAATGATGTTATCAGTGCAGTTTTATTTTATTTATTATAATTAATGATATTTAAGGTAATTTTATTCTTTTAAATGTTACATATATTTATTTATATCATTATTGTCTTTAGGCAGCTTGAAGTCTTCCAACAAGTAAATAGCTACCTAGTTCCAGACAAATTCAGATAATTTCCAGGCAAAGTGAAGACGAAGTTACTATCCCTGACTTCATAGAGCTTTCAGTCCATCAGGGGAGACAAAGGTCAAACAACTGCTCATTCACTTCGAATGTGATAAACGGAATGTGATCATCTTCAGTGTATGGGCTGAAGCTAATAGTTCATCCATTCATTCAACAAAAATTAAATGAGCACACACTGGGTGCAGGGCATTGCTCGAGATGCTAGTGACAGAGTGGATAAGAAGGTGAGGTTCCTGCTGGAGCTTACAGCCTACGGGTGGGCGGGGCAGAAACAATAAACAAGAAAATAAGATAATCACAGACTGTAATTGGTGCTCTGAAGGAAATAAACTATGCCAGAATAAAAAACCAACCAACCAACCAACCAACCAACAGAATGAACAGGGAGTTTTAATCTATCTGGGGGTGACTATGGGAGAAATGCTCACCTATAATGATGGTTGATAGGCTGAGACCTAAGAGATGGGTGGAAGAAATACACTAGGAGAAAGGGAGGATCATTGCATACAGAATAGAAATCTCAGAAGGAGAGGAGAGGAGGCAGGAACAGAGGTGAAGTAGGCAGGGACCATGTCATGAGAGGGAAAGGGAAATAAAAATTAAAACACATAATCACTTATCGGCAGAGGGCAACTACAGAGGCCAGTTTTAAACAGAGTATGATGTAGGATACAGATGTTCAGTAAAGAAAGTAAAAGGAATTCCTGGCAGGGGAATGGCTTGAGTAACAGCAGGGCAGGGGGGAATCTTCAGAAGTTAGAACGTGGGGAGCACAGGAAAACTGCAGATTGCCTGGGACCAGATGGTGGCAGGGTTTGTATTCACATGGAGGAATTTGAATGCTATCCCCACAGCAATGGGGACCCACAGTTGATCAGATGGAGTTTAAAGAGGCTGCTCTATCAGTTTAGGCTGGAGACTGAAAGAAGAGTTAGTAGATGGTAGCAGTCACCATCCAGAGTGGAAATGATGAAGGCTTATACTGGAGCACTGGAGATAAATGGCCAAAAATAGATTTGAGAGCAATTTAAAAAAATTTTCTTTTATTGAAGTATAGTCGATTTACAATGTTGTGTTAATTTCTACCATACAGCAAAGTGATTCAGTTATACATATATATATATTATTTTTCATATTCTTTTCCATTGTGGTTTATCACAGGATACTGAATATAGTTCCCTGTGCTATACAGTAGGACCTTGTTGTTTATCCATGCTATATTTACTAGCTTGCCTCTGCTAATCCCAAACTCCCAATCCATCCCTCCCCGATGCCCCCTCCCCCTTGGCAACCAGAAGTCTGTTCTATTTGAGAGCAGTTTTAATGCATAGAGCTGCCAAAAATTTTGACAGCTTGTATTTAAAGGAAGGGTGAAAGTGTTTTAGGTTGTTTTGTATTGTTTTGTTTTCTGGGAAACATTACCCTACCAAAAATAAGGCTTTTTTAAAAGTTAGCCTCTCTGGCTTCCTAAAGGGCCAATTTGGAGAGTTAGAGCCAGTTGGTTCTCATTTGCTGTGACACAATTCATCCTTTGGGTGTTTACATTTTGGATCAGAATGTTGGGGAAACATCCTGGAAATGGCTGAAGCCAAGTTGCTGAGGCCGTTGTGGGTAATTGACTTGGCTTTTGTGTCGTGGACAACTGAGCATGGAAATCACAACCTAGACGGTGGTCAACTAAAAGCAGCAATAGTTGTTAGGAGCTTCTGGTATCATGGACCCTTGTGATCACAGACAGGGAAAAAAAAAAACACAACAACTCGACAACCTACATATTCCTCTCTGACTAGCAATGGGCCTCACAAGCAGCCATATCTTGAGATTCTAATCTGTGCTATTTCCTGGTAACATATACTGAATTTTGCAATCCAAACTTAAAAGTATATCTACATTAACATCTCTGTTTGCTGCCAAATATCCTCGATATTTTTCATCATCTAATGTAATACTGTACTTGTCTAGCTTTTATTTTTTTCTGAGATGAAAACTGCCATTTCCATGCTCACTGAAAAGCTACTATTACATACGTATCATGAGAATATACTGCATTTGGCATTTTTCTTTAACTAAAATTGGAAAATTATCTCTCAGAATGTTCAGATAAACTGAAAGAGACAATTCAGCTGGGAAAGGTGCTATTTAAAACAGCAGAGGAAATACATTCTTGTTATCAGTACATGAGACCAATTCTAGTGTTACATTCAAAATCAGTGGCAGTATCATACAGTATATGTGTCAGTCCCGATCTCCCAATTCCTCCCACCCCACCTCCCTTTCCCCCTTGGTATCCACACGTTTGTTCTCTACTTCTGTCTCTATTTCTGCTTTGCAAATAAGATCATCTATACCATTTTTCTAGATTCCACATATATGCATTAATATACAATATTTGTTTTTCTCTTTCTGACTTCACTCTGTATGACACTCTCTAGGTCCATCCATGTCTCTACAAATGACCCAATTCCGTTCCTTCTTATGGCTGAGTAATATTCCACTGTATATAACTAATGAGAACATACTGTATAGCACAGGGAACTCTACTTAGTACACTGTGGTGACCTAAATGGGAAGGAAATCCAAGAAAGAGGGGATATATGTATATGTATAGCTGATTCATTTTGCTGTACAGTAGAAACTAACACAACATTGTAAAGCAACTATATTCCAATAACAATTAACTTAAAAAATAAACAAACAACAACAACAAAAACAAAATCAGTGGCAGTGCCAGTGAGAAGAGAAATAAAGAATGAAAGAGTAAGGCAAGATGTGAAAGAAAAGGAATGCAAGAGGGATCCTGTAGGAATAACAGGGAGAACATTTGGGGGAAAAAGTGTGATGAGGGGGGACTTATATGGTTATGGTAATTATTTGTTTGGATGTAAGTTACTAGAGTGTAAATCTTTGGTGGAGAAAGGCTAGGTCTCTTTCATCTTTCAGTTCCATTAGCACCATTCACAATTCAACAGCTCTGAATAAATAATAAAGGAATGAATGAATAGTGATTTCAGAAACAAATAAATGAAACAGACACAGAATACCAGTATTATAAGACGCTTGACTTGAAATAAAAAATTACAGAAGCTGGTTTAGCTCTGGGGCAAATCCAAAGAAAGGTGAATTGAACTCAGAATTTCCCTTCTGTGTCTGCTCCTTTGAGATGCCTAAATGTGGAGATGGTCCAGTTGAGAATCTACATGTTGCTGAATTGCAAATAACTTGTACAAAAACCAACACACTTTCTACTTTGGCCTACTTTTGAAATCTGCACTCCTCAAAAAAAAAAAAAGATTAAAAAGCTTGATAGAGGGCCTCCCTGGTGGCGCAGTGGTTGAGAGTCCGCCTGCCGGTTCAGGGGACGCGGGTTCGTGCCCCGGTCTGGGAGGATCCCACATACCGCGGAGCGGCTGGGCCCGTGAGCCATGGCCGCTGAGCCTGCGCGTCCGGAGCCTGTGCTCCGCAACGGGAGAGGCCACAACAGTGGGAGGCCCGCGTACCGCAAAAAAAAAAAAAAAAAAAAAAAAGCTTGATAGAAAAATGAGCTAATCCTAGAGTTGCACTAGGAGGTAAGAGGCGTGTTAAGGTTCAGACAAAGTCACTGAGGGAGTCCATGTGTTTCCTGCAGAGAACTGAACCAGGAGGAGGCAAGCAGAGGGTCAGCAATTGTATAATCAAGGCCAGAAGCAGAGGTCATTGGATTCTGTTATGCTTTCCCAAGTCACACCTTAAGCATCTGTACTCTCAAATACTCTCAAGAATGAAGTTACATTGAGGGCTTATTGCAGACCACATGCTCTCAGTTTGGCATGCATATCACAATCATATGAAAAAAGTAATGTTGTCATCCCACTTTATAGTCAACAGGAGCTACAGAGGTTGACAACTTACCTAAGGGCACGCAGTTGGTAAAGGTTGATGTAGAGTTTGTATCCTTTTGGTCTGATTCCAGAGCCTGTGTAAAGTAATTCACTGCATGTGGTCTCAGATCCCAACAGTGAGCTTAGATCTCAGATAGCCTTGGGGGGAATTTGTGATCATTTCAATATCATTCCTTTAAACCAGTTCTTCTCACATGTTGTTGTGCATATGAATTATTTGGGGATGTTTAAATGTAGATTTTGTTCAGTGGGTCAAGAGCTGGGCCCAAGAATCTGCATCCTAACAGGCTCCCTGGTGAAGCGGATGCTTCTGACACAGGCCCACACTTTGAGAAAGTAGCAAGGCTCTAAAGGACAGTCAGTTCTATTAAATTGAGCTGCAGTCCAGCAGGTCACATCCGCATCTACTTGCTTTGATTGACTGGACACTTCCAGCTGCTGTGTATTACCTTTCGGGGGTCAGATCACTTAATTAATAAACTGCGTAAGCTGTTTCATCAAGTTGCCCGCAGTGGGTGGAATTACAGAAAAGAATCTTTATCTCTCCCTGATTTCTTTCATGCTCTGGAGCAGGCTGTGAAATAGGTAATTTATGCCAGCGGTTACGGATTACACATTTGTTTAGCAAACTGAGTGCAATAATAAGACCCCACAGGAGGTGAAACTGGTTCCCAAGTCTGTGAAATGCTGAAAATCTCTGCCCAAATGTAGCAATTATGCAGGTTTCAGTGGCCTCCTTATGCAACCCCAGGTAGAAAGGCAATCAATCCTCATATTAAATGTGAATCTGGCTAGTGACCTATTGGTGTCCTCATCAAAGGCTTTCTAGTTCTTATAGATTTTATTTCTGGGCACACAGGGGAAAAGCTGACCTGTGTAATTAATTCAGTCAACTACACATGTCGGGGAGGCTGTAGCAGCCTTGATTACCTCCTTCCCCCGTGTGGGACTCAGGATGAAAGAGACTGTCTTCTCCTTGGCTGTTTTGGCTGCTGCTGCTCTAAATTCCTTCTCTGGTAATCCCTAACAGCATTTCTTTCGTACTGATGGTGGGGCAGGGAGGTGGGTGAAACTATGAGAGTGTTAGCTGCTCCCTTGGACATTTTGTCTGTATCTCTCCAGGCAAAGCTCTCTCGGGGTGACACCACTGGACAGATAGTGCCTGTAATTCCTTTACTCTCAAAATAAGCGGGACAGAACAATAACAGAGCCTGTCTCTAGAGTGGAGACAAGAAATGGGGCACTTTTGGCTTCTCTGTTAGCCTTCTAAAATTTGGGACAGTTACCTCTATGAAGAATACAAAGTTAGATGCAGACTTTTTTTTTTTTTTTTTTTTTTTTTGTGGTACGCAGGCCTTTCACTGTTGTGGCCTCTCCTGTCGCGGAGCACAGGCTCTGGACGCACAGGCTCAGCGGCCATGGCTCACGGGCCTAGCCGCTCCATGGTATGTGGGATCCTCCTGGACTGGGGCACGAACCCGTGTCCCCTATATTGGTAGGTGGACTCTCAACCACTGCGCCACCAGGGAAGCCCAGATGCAGACCTTTTGATGGACCTGTGCAAGGGAGGGACTCTGAAGCTTAAATGTCATCAGCTTTCTGGTCAGCTCACCTCTGCCTGTACTCTTCCTCTTTGATTTATCTTTGGTTTCAAGGCCTTGTTTTTTCATTACCCTTCTGCCGCCTACTGTGTCACCTGAATATACTTTCTTTGCTTGTCTTGTCACTTCATGATTCCTCATCTCTCCTGGTGGCTCTTCAGGCCATCAGCATCTGTATTGCCCAGAATGACTTTCTGAGGCTTTCAGTGGCTCCAGGGACATTGAAAAAGCTGAATTGTTTCAGGCTTCGTTACCTCTTTCATTCACTCAGTCTTCTGTAAGTTTTTGGTTTTGCTTTCATTTTTCCCCCCACTTCCCTCCACAAGCCTAGAAATCAAGGGAAATTTTTATTTACTTCTAAAACTGGATTTAGTGGAGCAATATTTAATTTGGTAGCTTCATTTTTTTCCACATTTCAACTTGGATCCAGCCAGGCGTGTCCTGCCATCTTCTGCTTTTTTTTTTTTTCCTATTAACTAACCCATTATGTGATCAACAGTATGGAAAGGTACTATGCCAAGCACTTATGTGTAATATCTCATTTTTTTAAAATATCAGATTCAAAGAACTGTTACTGATCCTGATTTCCTTATACATGTTCCCTTGTGGACCTGAATGAGAGTTTCTTGGTGTATTTCCAGGAATGGAATTGTGTCCTAGAGTTTGAGAATCTTCAGTTCCATACTAACAGTGCCAGATTCTTCTCCCCCTGGGATTGCTTTCTGTACATCCCTGCTTAACCAGTACCTGCTTCACCTACACCCTACTCACATGACTGACCTTCCTACTTTCTTGCCCCTGCCCCATCTAGTGATTGTTCTAATCTTAAATCAGAACATCTTCACCAGGACAGCTTATGAAAGGGGCAGTGAGGGGCGTGCCCTTCTGCTGGTTTCCTTGGTAACCAGTGAGCCAACCAGCTGTCAATTTTCTCTATAATTGGTAACCTTCCTCTCCCCCTGTAACGAAGACTACTGCCATGCCCTGCCATACACGGTGGGGATTCGCTCTAGGACCTTGCTTTAGACACTTAAGATCATGCATCCATTAAACCATTGATGTCTCTGTTGCTGACTCTTCCGTCTTGAAGCTGGCCAAGCACAGGACTTGCAGGCCTGTGGGGTGCAGCCCAACACGGTGCCCATTTACATCCCCACTAGGAGTGTAAGAGGTATTGCATTTCCTTACATCCCTGATAGTATTTAATATCATTTCAGTTGTCTAATTTTTGTCAGTCTGTAAGGGTATACATTGGTGTCTCTCTTTTTATATGTTATTCTACTGCTTTTACTTTTCAATCCTTTTTAACTTCTTATTGAAATATAATAAACATAAGAAAAAGATAAATATCCTAAGTGTACAGGTAAATAAATTTTTAGAACAGAACACACTCGTGTAACTAACCTGGAACAACAAAGTCTCATTTTTGCTTTAATCCACGTTTCTCTGATTACTACTAACATTGAATTTCCTTATACTCGTTAGCCATTTGGAGTCTTCTTATTTCAAATCCCTAGTCCATTTTCTGTTGAATTCCTTCTTTTTCTTTTTCTGCTCAGCAAGGTGTTCTTTTACATTCCAGAAATTAGTTACTTGTTTTACATGTTACAAATGTCTCCTGCTGGTCTGCCTGTATCTTTAGGTATTTTTAATGTGTACGGGCTGTAGCAGATGGGGAATGGGAGACATTTGTGTTTCCAAAACTAGTGTGCACCCATAAAAAGCCAGGGGCCTGATCTTTAAAGCAGAAAACTTTTCCACCCCATCGTATTACAAATAGTGCAGGCTCCAAGCAGCAGAAAAATTATATAGGGACTTATTTGGTCATAAAGTTAAAAAAAAAAAAAGACCATCTTTATGGACTTTTCCAGAAAAGCTATAGAGAAAAAAATTGACATAATCTTCAGCTGATCCAATGTAACACCTGTTGCTGTTCCTTTTCATGAAATAAAGTCTTCTACTTGGCAAATGTAATTGCTTTACTTTAATCCTATTGCTCTCCTATCTCTTCACTCAAGGGTCTCTGACTGACAGCTTCATGGCCACTAAATGGGTTTTCTTAGCATTAGATCCAAGTGAGTCCACTAAATTAATTGAAAGGGCTGTAGATTTTAGGCCACTTGTTCCTCAGCTGTCTTAAGCTATGAGCATGTCAGATAGTATACTGGGTTTAATTTACCTTCTTTCTTGAAACCAAACTATCAATCAAATTTGTAGAGTATAGGAGGAAAATGCAGCATTTAATTGGAAACTGAGCAAGGACAGACCTGTTGGATTCCAGAGCAACTTTGACTCTGATTCTTACAGTAAGTCACCATCCAATGGAAAGCAGTATGTATGTCCAATGAACAGTGTCAACAGCTGAAAATTACTAGATGAGCTCTGAAGGGAGAGCTACCTCCCCCGGGCTCAAGCAGTGTCTGAAGAGTACGTGAGCATCTCTCATTCACAATGGAAGGCTGCTAGGTGTAAATGCAGACAGCACCAGGGAGCTAGCAGATGCTGGAATTGCTAGGGAGTGAACACCGTTTCTGTTCTAAGGTCTCTGGAGTTCCTTGGGTTGGGCTTCCATTCCTCCCAGGCACACGCATAGAGACTGGCACACCTGCCTTCAAAAGTGCCAGCAACACAGAGCTCCAAGACATGAAGGGAACTGAGACAATTCGATTTATTTCCAGAAGTAGTGTATTTAAATATTTTTATGAATGACCTGTCTGTGCTCATTATTCACATTTTCAAGTCTTTAATTTTTTTTTATTTTATATTGGAGTATAGTTGATTTAACAATGTGTTAGTTTCAGGTGTACAGCAAATGATTCAGTTATACATATATATGTATCTATTTTTCAAATTCTTTTTCCATTTAGGTTATTACAGAATATTGAGCAGAGTACCCTGTGCTATACAGTAGGTCCTTGTTGGTTATCTATTTTAAATATAGTAGTGTGTATATTATATTTTCAAGTCTTGAAAAAAACTAAACATTTTATTTTGAGTTGGATAATTACAGTATCTATAATTTTTAGGCTCTCATTGTGATGTCTGTTGTTTCTGATGACTATCTTATGTGCCTTGTTTGTATTTTGTATTCCTCCCACCCCATGAGCTGCTACTATATGCATGAGGAGTTTTTGAGGCCTGGAGTCATGTGGGTTTTTCAATAGAGAACTTTCATCTTCTCCTACAAGGTGCCTTGAGGGTCTACTTATCAAAAATGACTATAAATTAAATACCTGTTTTAATTACTTTTGGTTTACTCAGGGAGTTCATTTGAGTTTCCTCTTCTCTAAAGTACCTGCTTAAGTTATTTGTCCATTTTTGTATTGGATTTCTTGTGTCTTTCACATGGAGATTCAACTATTTTAGATAAGAATACTATTTTTGTTGAATATGGCACAACTACTTTTTCTCAGTATGTGACCTGTCTTCATTTCCTTTACAGTAGTTTTTCAGACATGGAGGTTATTCATTTTAATAGTCAAATTTGAGTATTTCTCTATTTTGTTTAAGGACTGCTTCTTTACTGTTATGTGATAAGTATAATTCATATTTTAAAAAATGTTTTATAGTTTTGCCCTGCACATTTAAGCAGTTTATTCACAAAGTTTTTTGTAAAATGTAGGAATTGCAATTCTATTTTCCACACATATATAACTAATGTATATAGCACTATTCATTGAGTAATCCATCCTTTCTCCAATTATCTGCAATACCAGAGTTGACAAGTGCTGTTTCTATTATTGTCATCAGTTTGTTCCTGGAATTTTACTCTGTTCCATTGGTCTATTTGTTTGTCACTAAGTCAAAATCATGCTGTTTTTATCAATAGCCTTTAAAACTACTCTAACTTGTTAATAAATCTTTGTCCTGTTCCCTACCTAGTCATTTTCCTTCAGTATTGTGCTTTTTTTGGACTTCAGCTTTCCCAGAAATTTTAGACTCAAATTGTCAAGTTCTGTTAGTCATCTCTTGACTTTTCTATTGAACTAGATTAAATTTTAGTTGATTGTGAGAACACTGACATCTCTACTTGTCTTCCAATCCGTGAGCAGAGTGTGTTTCTCCTTTTATTTAGATCTACTTTAGTGTTTTTCAGAAACATATAATTTTATCTCACAAAGCACTATGCATCTTGTGTTTTATGCATAGATATCTTCATATCTTGCCTGATATTTGAAACATGTTTCGTTTCTGATAATTAAAATACAACCTCATTTCCTTTGCTTCTCACTTGTCAACTTGTTGATAGCTTTGATTTCATTATACCTGATTAAAGATTCATGGGATTTTAGTCTCTAATGCTTTGATGTATTTTTTTTCCCCCAAAGAGTCAGGCATTTTTCTACAAAATAGTTTAGCAATTAGGCATACCGCTATAATAATGTACATAACCAAGGAATAAAAACGTGGTTGTTTGAACATTAGGACAGCAGGGTCCTATAGTATAACTAACTTGAACACCTCTCCTTCAATGATGTTAAAACATCAGTCATTATAGGACAACCTCTAGTTAAAAAATTAGGAGGGGAGAGGGATAAATTGGGAGATTGGGATTGACATAAACACACCACTATTTATAAAATAGATAAATAATAAGGACCTACTATATAGCACAGGGAACTATACTCAATACTTTGTAATGACCTATATGGGAAGAAAATCTGAAAAAGAGTGGATATATGTATATGTATAACTGATTCACTTTGCTGTACAGCAGAAACTAACAACATTGTAAATCAACTATAAATAGATCAACTATAAGTAAATCAACTCCAATAAAATTAAAAAAAATAATTAGGAGAAGCCTGGGTATGAGATTTTTAACTAAAAAAATTCTAAACTCAGAATGAAGGCAAATACCTAAAAGGCTAAGCATCATTCTATGTTAGGCTGCTGACTCCATCACATCACCTATAGGTTACCTATGCAGTAACAGAGTCACGTTGTAGTGTTGCTGACTTTTCATTCAGTTGTGTGAAGTTGTTGCCTCCGGCCCCCAGGATGCAGAACCAGGCCATTGTGCAGTTTCTTCTAGCAGTTTCCAAAATTCAGCATTCAGAAATTTAAAGGAGAGAATGCAGAGCTCTTGGTGTTGTGGCACACATTTCTTCATTCTTATTTTAAAATACAAAATAAAATTGAACAGTGCACCAGGTATTCTACAGTGTGCCTTTGCCTACTTTTCCATCATATTTTCCTTTCCTGTCTCTCGCTCTTGTTCCTTCCACGTACCCAGGCATTCATGAATACTATTCTTCTGGCTCAGCAGTTTCTGTTTGTCTCCAAATTTGTCTCTTTGTTCTCAGCTGACTCTCTCTTCTCCCTCCTTCCTGAAATAGCTACATTTGATCTTATATTATTGAAATTTATGGCTATAACATCTAAGTCCATTTGATGTTGTGGGTCCTTCTCAGCAAGAGCTGAAAAATAAAACTTTAAATGGGGAGTGAAAATATGATTATGTATGATTTGCTTAAACTAAAGGTGTCTCCTCTAGGAATCCTGAGGAGATGTACCACTTCTCTGAGACTGACTCTTGCTCAAAAATGAAGCTCAATTTATTTCTTCTAGCCCTGGTTTTTCTAATGCTAAGTTGAGTACTAGAGGGCTAATAATAACAACAGATCAAAAACCTCAAACCAATCTAAAAGTTTCTGCTGCAGCAATTCAAAGCCGAAGAAAAGTAGTACAAGGATGTTCAGCAAATATTCAGTCTCTTAGGGAATTAAAGGAAATATTATTTCCAAGGACAGCTTAAGTTTAGGTTGAAAAATTTAAACTTATTTTAGTAGCTTCAGTTCATCTTAGAACATCAATTTTTCCCTTTCTATTTGTAGCATCAACATAGCTCAGCAACTTTGGGGGAAAAAATCTAAACCAGAAGTAATTATTTTTTTTCTCTTTCTACTTTACAAATACAGTGTGAACTTAGACTGTGATTTTTGGAAGTCAGTTGTTCTGACTCAATTTTATACGAATGGTCCCTCTTTTAATGTTGTATTTCTGTCCTTATTTTCAACAAGTATTTACTGAGTGCCTCTTCTGTATCAGACACTTTTGTAGGGGCCAACATAGAGAAAAAAATTCAGACATATTGTCCTACTCTTAAGAGGATGCAGTCTAATAGAGGAAGAACCAATCAACTTTTGGTCCTTACGTATTCAGAATTTGGTTTGTGAGGGAAAATCGTTTCTTGGCATTATAAAAAAAATAACCAACTTATGAGACAGTAAGCTCAGCATGCGCCTAAAATTATTTTAAATGTTCTTCAGTAAATAAACCTAGCTAGCCACAAGTCTTGGTTCTGAAGATACAGTTGAGATTCACTCATGGTCCCAGAGTCAACTGGAAAGGTGAATATCTGAACAGACTATTGTAATACCGTTTGATGAAGGGAATCCTCACCAGCTTAGGATGGACCAAACAGGATTTCACAGAGTAGGTATCATTTGAACTGAGAGAATGAAATTGTATAGTGAGTTCAGTAAAGGCAAGATTTGCCATGTAAACATTTCATGGGGAAGGGAAGGAGGGAGGCTGATAAGACCACAGGGGCCAGCCCCAGATCTTCTGAGGAATTACATTAGATTCTACTGAATGATAGAAAGTTAATGTCTAGTGTAAGGATTTTTATAAGAGTATGTTTCTCTCCATAGATAAATATTTCAAACAGCACTTGACTCACAGAAATAGACCAGAACATTGTCTCCAGTGAAGGAGAAACTGACTTCTAAATCGCTTTTAATGTCAAATAATGTTTTGTAGCTGTCTGCTGGTGTGCATGAACTGTCAACTCTCATTCATGTTTCCCTGCTCCTTGGGGTCTCTCTGTTTAGATACTGTGATCCTACAACCAGTAGGTTACTCCCGAGGAGGATGAAGGTCATGTGCCAACTGGAGACTGTATGAGTCCCTTTGCTGTCACCTTCCTGTTCATTTTATTTAAATAAATAAAGCTTCCTAGTCTAAGGAAGAAAGCTTTGAACACTCCAAGTCCCCTGAGAGACTAAAAATTGCACTGAAATTGCTTTTGTGTGGAGATAATAAATATAACTGCCACAGTCACAGGAGGTTGCCTGGTGAGCTATGCAGGGACTCAGCTGTCCCCGACACCCCCCTTTATAAATTACCTGGAAAAGGAAATGAGAGAGAGAGAGAGACAAGAAAGGCTAAGGAATCAGGAAGTAAGGAGCAAAAACAGAGAGGCTTAGAAGATACGTTGCAAAATTACACCTGGGGGAAGAGTCACACAGGTTTAGTACGGATGAATTGACAAGACGAAACAGAACTAATTCTTAGCAAGCCTTTTACAGCCTAAGTTCACTTTTTTTCCCACTGAATATCAGCATGGTTTTGCACAATATTTAATAATGACAAGCATCAGTGTATTTATCAAGCAAAAACTCAGCATTTCAAAATAATTAATCATTCAATACAAATTATCTGCTTATATAACAGGCACTGTAGATGAACAAGGCAAGTCCTGTACTTCAGTAGGCTTATAGCTGAATAGAAAGTAAGAGAGACACTCACTCATCCATTCACGTAACATTTATTACAACTAGAGACTCTTTTTAAGAAGGGAGGATGTATTAAGGAATATAAAAACAATAGGTTTTCTGCCTATAAGGGATTACATTCTAAGAACAAAGAAAGAGAAAAGATAAACATATAACCAAGCAAGAACCTGTATAATGTGGTTGTAGATAGTGGCAAATGCTAGCAGAAATTAAAAAACAGAATGATTGAGAAGATACACAGGCTACTTGAGACTAAGTGGTCAGGGAAGTTCCTCTGAGAAGCCATTTGGGTTTTGACTTGAAAGATTGGAAAGAATCACGTCTACAAAGTTCTAGGGAAAGAGTGTCTAAGGAAGTCAGAGTTGCTAGTGTCTGAAGAGTAAACTAGCTTCACATGTTTACAGAACAGAGCGAGGCTATGGAAGTTAGAGTTTAGAGAATAAAGACAGTTTCATGAGAATTTCAGGGAAGTAGCCAGAGATTTGTTCATGTAGAGTATGGGTATCTGTTGAGAATTTATTTTTTTCAAGCTCTATTGAGACATAATTGACATATAACATTGTGTAAATTTAAGTTGTATGATGTGATGATTTGATACCACAATATGGTTAATTAACACATCTTCACCTCACATAATTATCTTCTTGTTGTTGTCATTATGGTAAGAACATTAGAACTCTACTCGCATAGCAACTTTCAAGTGTACGCTACAGTATTAACTGTAGTCACCAGGCTGTACCTTGTATCCCTGCAACTTACCCATCTTATAATTGAAAATTTATACCCTTTGACTGACATTCCCCCTACCTCTGTTTCCCCTACCTCTCAGCCCCTGGCAGCCACTATTCTACTCTGGGTTTGATGTTTTTATATTCCACACAGAATTCAGTGCAATGGAAAACAGGAAAACAGTAGAGAAAATTAATAAAACAAAAAGCCGTCTCTTCAAAAACAATAAAATCGAGAAACCTCTAGCAAGACTGAGAAAAAGAGCAAAAAACACAAGTCACCGATATCAGGAATAAAACAGGTGGCATCACAACAGATCCTGAAGTTATCAAAAGATAATAAGTGAATACTACAAACTATTTTATGTTCCTAAATTTTATGACTTAGAAGAAATGGACCAATTCTTTAAAAACTACAAACTACCGAAAGTCAACCAAGTGAAATAGATATCCCACATTATTCTGTAACTATTAAAGAAATTGACTTTTCACTTAAAAATCTCCCCAAAACAAAATATCCAGGCCCAAGAGGGTGTGGAGAAAAGGGAACCCTCTTGCACTGTTGGATGTAAATTGATACAGCCACTATGGAGAACAGTATGGAGGTTCCTTAAAAAACTAAAAATAGAGCTACCATATGACCCAGCAATCCCACTACTGGGCATATACCCTGAGAAAACCATAATTCAAAAGGACACATGTGCCACAATGTTCATTGCTACACTATTTACAATAGCCAGGACATGAAAACAACCTAAATATCCAATGATAGATGAATGGCTGAAGAATGGATGGCACATATATACAATGCAATATTACTCAGCCATGAAAAGGAACGAAACTGGGTCATTTGTAGAGATGTGGATGGACCATAGTCTGTCATACAGAGTGAAGTAAGTCAGAAAGAGAAAAACAAATATAGTATATTAACGCTTATATGTGGAATCTAGAAAAATGGTACAGATGAACCTATTTGCAGGGCAGAAATAGAGATGCAGACGTAGAGAACAGACATGGGGATATAGGGAGGGACGAGGAGGGTGGAATGAATTGGGAGATTACGTTTGACATAAATACACTACCATGTGTAAAACTATAGCTAGTGGGAACTTGCTGTATAGCACAAGGAGCTCAGCTCGGTGCTCTGTGATGACCTAGATGGGTGGGATGGGGAGAGGGAGGTCCAAGAGGGAGGGCATATATGTATATATACAGCTGATTCACTTCATTGTATAGAAGAAACTAACACAACGTTGTAAAGCAATTTTACTCCCAATTAAAAAAAAAAAAATCCAGGCCCAGACTGTTTCATTGGAGAATTTTACCAGACATTTAAAAATGAATTAACACTAATTCTACACAATTACTTCCAGAAAATGGAAGAGGATGGAACACTTCCTAACTGATTTTATGATACCAAAATTTTCCTGATATGAAAATCATAGCATAAAAAAGTAAACTACAGATGAATATCTCTAATGACCTTAGATGTACAAATCCTCAAAAAAATTAGCAAATTAAATCCAACAATATGTAAAAAACATATATCAGGACCAAGTATGACTTAATGCCAGATATGCAAGGCTGGCATACCATTCAAAACTCATTTAGGGATTATGGATGCAGAAGCAGGAGACCTGTGTAGGTATAAAGCAGTAGCAAAGAAGCCTCATGGTAATGGTACAGGTAGGGATCTTGTTTGCAACAGTGGTTATAGGAAACAATGCATGATAAAATTGTATAGAGCTACACACACACGAGTGCATATATAACTGATGAACTTTGAGTAAGCTCTGTGTATTTTATCAGGAAATTATCAGGAAATTATGACTAGAATAGGACAGGCAATGTATAAGGTAAGAGTAGCAAAGATTATTCAGAAATTAAAGTCACAAAGCTTCATATAAAGAAAGCACAAGAAATCTCAACCATGGTAAAGAAAAAGAAATCCATACCTGGACGCATAGTAATGAGACTGTATGCAACTAAAGAAAAAGAGAAAATCTCAGCAGCCGTTAAAAAGAAATGATCCTCTAAAGAGAAATAAGACAGCTGCTTTCTCAGTAGCAAAACGGAATGTAAAAGAAAAGTCAGTGGTATCACAGAAGTGCTGAAAGAAACCTAAAGTTGCTCAAAGAGGACAAAATAAAGAAATGTCAGAGAAACAGAAATGAATTTCATGGAAGGGATTCCAGAATAAAGGAAAATAGTCATAAAGGTACTCTGTGATGCAAAAGGAATGGTGAGGCAAGGAATCCATGGGTAAGTGTTAATAAGCACTGACAGTATAGAAGAATATTTTTTAAAAACACTTATTTATTTCTTTGGCTGTGCTGGGTCTTAGTTGAGGCATGCAGGATCTTTAGTTGTGGCACGTGAACTTTTAGTTGTGGCATGTGGGATCTAGTTCTTTGACCAGGGATCAAACCTGGGCCCCCTGCATTGGGAGTGCAGAGTCTTAGCCACTGGACCGCCAGGGAAGTCCCTAGAAGAATATTTTTAATGTCTAATTTACAGGGTTACAAAAAGACAGAAAATACACATTTTTAATGTCTGATTCGTTGGTAACCAAAAATAACACAAAGTAAAAAATGGAAGGCAATGTTTGGAGTTAAAACTGTCTAAGGCTCTTGTTTGTTTAAGAGGAGTATAAATACACTGATTTGATTCATTTTTTAAGTTATGTATGTTAATCAAAAGTAACTATTTAAGAGATGTAAAGTGAATTGAAAATTTTCAAGCCAGTGAAGTGGAAAAATAATTAAAGCCTCTATATATTAAAGGAAAGAGAAAGGTATGAAAAATTGAAGGCAAAAGGAAAAAAGAAAAAATGCAAATGTTTCTGTTGTCATGGTAATAAAAATGCATTAAAATATCCCATTAAAAGATACAGATTGTCACATAAGGTAACAAAAAATATAGCTATATGCATGTTTAGAGATGTATATAAAACATAAGGACAAAGAAAGAGCCATAGTAAGAGAAAGAAAAAAGATGTATAGAGGTGTTAATGGGCTAAGGAATTTGGACAAACCATCACAGAAAGAATGATTTAAAAAGCTGTGGAGACTTCTTTCTTCTGTTTGTTTTTTGAATTTTATTTTATTTTTTTATACAGCAGGTTCTTGTTAGTCATCAATTTTATACACATCTGTGTATACATGTCAATCCCGATCTCCCAATTCATCACACCACCACCACCACCCCCGCCCCTTTCCCCCGTTGGTGTCCATATGTTTATTCTCTACATCTGTGTCTCAGTTTCTGCCCTGCAAATCGGGACTTCTTTCTTCTGGCACGATGGAGTGAGAAGGTTGAAAAGTCACTTCCCCAGAAGGCATCTAAAAACTTGGAAAAATGGTCCCAAACAACCATGGTAATGCTCAGAAATTCACATAAAGGCATGCAACAAACTAATATGTGTTTATGAAAACTGCTGAACTTGAGTACGAAGAGTATGAGTATGTGGCATTCTTGCCTGGAGCTGCCTCCTTCCTCACCAAGCTCAGTCAGTATGGTTTTTCAATCACGGCAGGTGGGCTATGGAACAATAAACAGAATCCAATTTTTCTTCCTTCTAAACCCAAAAGGCTGTCAGATATACTGCGTAGCTTCTCAGTCTCTCTCTTTCTTCTGAATTCAGCAAAGCCTTTGGGAGAAAAGGAGCTTCAAATGACAGTCTTACCCATCTGAGTTTTCATTTTTTCCTAGATCTTCTGTTCTGGTAATTCTTCACAAGCCTGTTAACAATCCAGTCACTTTTAGGCTTTGTTTCCAGTGATTCTAAGTGTTCTCAGCAAGAGAGTTGGTCTATGGGCTTCCCTGGTGGCGCAGTGGTTGAGAGTCTGCCTGCCGATGCAGGGGACACAGGTTCATGCCCCGGTCCCGGAAGATCCCACATGCCATGGAGCGGCTGGGCCCGTGAGCCATGGCCGCTGAGCCTGCACGTCTGGAGCCTGTGCTCCTCAACGGGAGAGGCCACAGCAGTGAGAGGCCTGCGTACCACAAAAAAAAAAAAAAAAAAAAAAAAAGAGAGAGTTGGTCTAATTTGCCTAGGCTGCCATTACCAGAAGCAAAAGTCACTAATACCCCAGTTACAGTGTTCAGAGCCCCTGATCAGAGTGAAACTTGTCTATTAAATACACAAGCATGACTTTTCAAGGTCAGAGCCTTTAGGTCATCTCCATCTGAAACATCCAAATTGTGATGTTCACCATTTACTTGGGGTTCTCATCATCTTCATGATGAGTCCCTAGGGAATTCATGAGCTAGACTGTGTGAATAATTTGGGAATCATTAAGCTCAAAATAGTCATCGGAATGTCCATTATGAGTAGGCGCCACTAGAGTAACCAGAAAGGGCAAAGTGAGGGACTTTCAGCTTTGGAGGCCATTTAAAGGGAAAATTTTAACGGATGGTGAGAGAAGTGGCTTTGATAAGCTTCAAAGAGGCACTTGAAAGAAATGGGAAACATGCTGACTAGGTGGGTGAGTAGAGGCCTCATGGTCATGAGGGCAGCAGTAAGAAATTCAGGAATATGTAACCCCAGCAGAGACCCGAGGAAAGGAGCACAGGGATCCAGGTGAATGCATAGAATTTGTTTGCCTCATTTATTTTTTGCTTTCTATTTGCTGGTGGTCAAACACTGACCTGACCCTTTTGTAATGGCACCTCTAGATGTTTTACACTATTTTAATGTAGTCTTTAGTCTGAGAATGTGTTGCCATGAGAACCTGAATTCAGACAGACTTTTTTTTTTTTAACAATGAGATGAAAGCGTTTTCCATTCAGGACATGTGATAAAGACCTCAAAATCCCCCCACGGTGAAGTTTGAACCCATGATTCATTTAGAGTTTGAAAACAGTAGCAAAGATATTACAGATCTAGCGAGACCAGACATAACCGTGTGCCGTCACGTCTCCATTACCAAGCTTTACTCTGCCTCCCTGATGCTTGTTCAGTCCTATCCAGTCAACTGCACCTGAAAAACCTTAGGAGCAGCCAAAGAGGCAAATTGTTTAGAAAAAATGCAGAGAATTCTAATCATATTCTCAAACTCACACCACTTGAAAATGCATTTTTCTATAGACTTAGAATGCTACCTTTAAAAAGCCAACCTCAGGTAAACCGTAGTACGGCCGTGGCTTTCAGGACCTTCAGAGCCTGGGTCCGCAGGTGGGCATCCAAACCGGCTGTCGTCACCACTAGCCCTCAAGGCACCTTTGTGAGAATTTGAAATCACACTCTCTCCCTTTGTGGAAACACAGCTGCATTGACATGTGGCTTGGTGAGTGGACAGTGGATGTGTGTGAATTAGAAAAAGGATCTATGGACTGATGCTTGGCAAGGGAATTTGGACTAGATTTCAGCTGCTACTCACCCCCTCAACCAGATGTCCATGTGAAGTGAATTACGTCTGGGATGTCCCTGGAAACAATCTTATATAAGTTTTAGGAGTTGTGCATGTCACTTCCCTGGCACATGGCTCTGGCAAAGTCATTTATCTTTGTTGTTATAAAGCCTCATTTTGAGGTCCAATTATGGGCTAGAAGATTACATTTCAGAAGGATTCATAATTTTTGCTATAAATAGTGGAATTTTAAACATGAATTTCAACACAGTAGTGTTGGGATGTTTACTATTAATACAACTACTACTATGACTTCTAAAAATAATAGCTAACATTTATTTATTTGTTATTTATTGTAATAATCCCTCAAGCCAGAGGGGAAAGCACATAATGCATGGATGCTATAGGCAAAATATGATAACTTAACAATATCTGTTTTTCCTACTTGAAATAGTCTGGACCAAAGACCTTGCCCATATATAATATGTTTTCAGTAATTGTTGCTGTGTGAAGGAAGGAAGGAAGGAAGGAAGGAAGGAGTGATAGAACAGGACAAGTATCTCTGCCACATAGCCATCAAAATAACTCACTGTCTCTGATGGAATAGCAAAAATCAGAGTTGCTTTGAAATTGGGCAAATCTGGATTTGAATTCTGTATCCAGGATTTATGAACCAGATGGCTTCAGGGAAGTCATCAGTCTTGCTAAACTTTAGTTTCTTTACTTGTAAAATTGGGAAATAATCCACCCCCCACAAGGTTCATTTGATATATGGTAGCTTTTATTTTTAGCTTTAAAAAAAAATAAACAGGATCTCCCCTCTCTTTACCTGTAGTGCAAACATCCACCTAACATTGAAGGCCAGAAATCTAGGATTTGTTCTTACGCTTCTTTCCTTGCCAGCCCCCTCATACTCAAATCAGCCCCTCAAAATGCTACATGGCCAACGCAGTCATCTTCCTGAATTCTGACCTGACCAAGCTACACTTTTGTCTGCATCTTCAAGCTGCCCATCCCCCATCCATTTCCTACAAAGCAAATCGCAAACTTTTAAAATAGCATTCAAGGCCATTTATTGTAAATCTGGTCTTGCCTGTTCCTTTAGACTAATTTTCTGCCTTTCTCCCATCCCTGCACCACCCTTAAGCCAGGAGACTTTTGTCCAGCTTAGAATTCTGTAGGCTTCATTATTGAAACAATGGCTGTATGAAATGAGCTTTTTAAAACTACTTGTGCCTGTCTCTCTCATCCCCAAGAGGCTTTGTGATAATCCCTGGATGTGTCTTGCATCACTCCAGTTGATTGAGATTCACTGGGTTTTGATTTTCCAGCATGCTTTCCCCATGTGTGGAAATTCTCCCATCTGCTTCATTAAAAGCAAAAAACTGATCCAACATGATCCAACCTGAAGTCACAGGTTTCAAATTTATTTTAGCTCTTCAGTAAGGAGGGTTTCTCCATATCTCTCTCTCAGAGAGATTAGGGGAAAATGGAGATATCGTTGCTTCTCTTTATCAGGAAGATGGTGAAAGTCATCATTAGTTGGCCTTATAAAAAGTAATAAAGCTGGAACACCATACTTTTTTTCCACCTTTTTTTTTTCTGCCTCTAATTCATTGTCTGTCTTTTGTTTGCCCTCAGAAGCAGTAATCCCAATGGAAAAAAATTTTCCCTTTGATCTGTCTTGACAAATCAGTTTGAGGTTTCTAAAACAGAGAAGTGAATATGGATGAGAGAAGAGTCAAGTCTTAAAGCGATATTTGATTTTTATCACTAAGGCTACAACAGTTAAGACTATCCTGCCTGTCTTTTACAAGCTCTTAGATAGACAAATATCTTCTTTGGACAACTTTATTTTAGTTATAACCCAGCCACCAGTAGTAGGAAGAGGACAGGAAGGGAGAGGAGGAGGTGGGGGAGGGGGAAGAGGAAGTAGGAGGAGAAAGAGGGAGGGGAGGAAAGGGGGAGGGGAGGAAAGCGGAGGAAGAAGAAGAAAGAGAATATAAAGTAAGCCATTTACACTTGGAGAACTTGTTTTTGTAAGATGCCCAGGTTGATCTTTCTGCCAGAAAATGCCATCTGGGAATTGTTATCCATTTTAGCGAAAGGACATGGAGGATACAGTAGCACCGCAAGAATGCGAACAGCATACAAATCCCACTGCTTTCTTCTATGGGAATTTTCCGTGAAAACTGCGTGAAAAGTGGATGAGGAACCCTCAATTTTTTTTTTTTTTTTTTTTTTTTTTTTTTTTTGCGTTACACGGGCCTCTCACTGTCGTGGCCTCTCCTGTTGCGGAGCACAGGCTCCGGACGCGCAGGCTCAGCGGCATGTGGGCTCTTCCCAGACCGGGGCACGAACCCGTGTCCCCTGCATCGGCAGGCGGACTCTCAACCACTGCACCACCAGGGAAGCCCCCTCACTATTTTTAACTTAGGAAATTACTACTGTTTTGATTCTAAGAACATCTTCTTCAAGATGAACAAATTCACGGTAGTTTAGAAGAAATAACATGCAAAGAAAGAGATAAAGGGCTTGTTTACCTGATTCTTAATGATCGAGATTGCCTAATCAGTTTATTCAGGTTTACTCAGCATATTGAATGGTAGCTAACTTACCAAAAGAGAAAAGCAAAAAGTCTGATTTAATTTCATCATCTGTTCAAAAGGGAGCAAACAGTCCACTAATCTGAAAGAAAAAAATATGTATTTTTTCACAATTTAAGAGGAATTTTCTCACTAAACTCTAATTGATTTTAAGAGTCTCAAGTTCTGTTGTTCTCTTAGATCATCTCTACTTCCAACAACTTGTTCTAGACTGCAGAGTGAGAAGACGGTGCTTGAGGGCAGGTCCCGGAAACCCCCATGTATTAGGAGACCCGGACAGGGAGAAGGGATTCCTTGATCGCCCCTCAAAAGGAAAAACTTCTCATGTTGGGATGAGATCTTTACTTAGCCATTGGAGTTGAGGGCATGAAAAGAAATTGTGAAGTAGCCAGTCGCTATGTAAAACTAAAATTTTGAGTTTTGAAACGAAAAGGCAGGTTAACTTTTTAGGAATGCAAAGCTAGGCAGTGCCGAGGAATGAGGAAGCAAGGAAGGTTGGGTGGCAACAGCCTTGAGAAGGTCCTGTGGGCAGTGACAGTCGGAGGCTTCAGCCTGGTCCTCAGAGATCTATATGAAGATTCTGTTTGCGCTTTGGCTTCGCAGAAACCCATGGAGGTTTTTCCCTTCCTCTTGGGAAACAAGGTTTTTCTGGCTTGAGTATTTTGGCAAGGATGAAAGATGGGTCCCCCGGCTCCAAGTCCTGTAAGAAGTAATAACTTTTACTCCAGCAAAGCCTTTGTTACCTTGTTTCTCTGACTCAGCCTGATTCCAGTGTGAAAATTCATGAGGATTCACTCCCTCCCTGATTCCACAGGGGGTTTCCCAGAAATCTCTACCATAATCATGAGAGGTTCACTAACCAATGAACTTAAAATATCCCCTCAAATAAGCCAGTCCCAGGGTCCAAAGTGAAGGGAACTGTTTTCCCCAGAACCCAACTTCCCTTGGGTACACTCTTAGCTTCTGATTCTAATCCAGGAGAATGTTTGAGAATAATTGATGGAAGATATAGAAAAATTCTAAACATGCTAATGTAAACAAATGCATTTACCTCACTTCCTCTTAAGCTCCAGTAAGATGGAAGTAAAGCAATAAAAATGTGGATAGGTAAAGGAAAAAGAAAAGTATGTGATATGAGAATTAGTGAAGATGTAACAGTTCATTTAAGATGTTCATTCAATTAATTTTGGAAGCAGGAAAGAATATGGACAAGTGAAAACTGACATAGCAGAGCTGAAAGTGTGCAGTAGGGGAGCCTTTAAGGAACAAACTGATTCATGCCACAGAGCTCTGGAAAGGCTCAGAAATTGGAAGTTCCAACTACCTTTGAAGGTGGATTCCAAGGCTGGTGTGTTGGGTGGAGGGACAGGCAAAAGGATGGAAAATTTGTTTAAGGATCAGTTAGACTTATCACATCATTCTCCAGATCCATACAACCAGGTAACAGCCACTCCATAACCCCAGGACATATTAGGTTTACTTTCTGGAGAAGCTGCAGTTATGGATCATGTGGTCATGACATGGCCAGTGTGATAGAAATTCCCAACTGAAAACACATGGATGATGAGAACCTCTGCCCTTTTCCTCTGCTGAGGCCACCAGATTTATCCACTTCAGGCAGGAGTAGAGATGTTTCCTCAGCCCCAGAGACCATAGATACAGAGAGTGACATTGGGGGAATCTTAATTAAAAAATCAGTTTAACTCCTTATCATTCTACATTCAAAACCACCCGTCAATTTGCCTTTTGCATGGACTGCAGTTCAAGGAAGATTTTTAGATTTTTAGTGACTCAACTGCAAATTTGAACAGACAGCCAAGAATCAGAGGAAAGCTTAAAGTGAAGCCTTTCTTTATGAATTAATGCCAGGTTATAGAAAATTAAGCAAGACAGTAAAGCTGTAAGAATTAGCTTCAAAAAATGAAAAAAATACATAGTTTAATAATAGAATACAGATTGGATATAAAAGTATTTAAATGGTTATAATGTAAATACTTAATATTAATTAAACCAAAATTTGTGGTATTACCGTAGCAGGGAGATAGAGAAGGAAATGCCTTTATAATCACTATAAAAGAAATAAGTGGTCATTTTCTATAATATAGTTTCCAGATAATGTTCACTATTTAAAAATGCAAGAAATAACTATAAAAACATATATGAACTGACTCCTCCATGCCTGATACATAATTCTCTGTTTTCAAGGTCATGCTAATTTTAAATCTAAATGGACCCTGATCATGTGTATCCCTGATATGGGTCTCCACTCTCTTGATTATTCTACATTGACATGAAAAAATGTATTTTCTCCTAATTAAAAAGTTGTAATTATAATTTATATCGTACTTACTATGTGCCATTTCCTGTCCTATGTGTCTGAGTTCATACTCTCAGTTAATCCTTAGAACAACTAGTGACAAAGCTATTATTGCTACCTCATTTTACAGATAAGACCGAGCCTCAGAAAGTGTGCATAATTTCCTTTAATTGGTTTTGAGATGATGCTAGCTGGAAAGATGGAAGCAATTTCCAGGAGAAATAGCAAAACAAGTTTAAAACATCTGCCTCTAAGAGTAGGAATTAAGAATGGAGAAGGAGGTGTATCAGTATTCACATGCTGTATAACAAACCACCTTATAACTTAGGGGCTTAAAAAAAACGAACATTTATCTCTTGAATCTTCAGTTTGGGCTTGATGGGAAGAGCTCTGCTCTCTGCAGGATCAGCTGGGGTGTCTTAAATGGGAGGATCTACTGTTGCAGCAAATTTGAGAAAATATTAGAAAATGGAAATATTGGAAAGCGTGGAAAATTTAGGAAAGTGCATTTATGTATGTTTATTTGCATTTAAACAGCAATATTTGCTTTTCATCCAACATCTGATTATCCAAAGTAGGACTGCATGGTAAGAATTGACCATGACGTTCTGGGCTAATGTCAGCCTGTCCTAGACCACCCCAGCCTTGAATTCCTGTGATGTTAGAATTCACAACTATAAAAGGTTTGCAACTGTTGCAGATAAATAAAGAACACATGTGAAATTGAATATCAGAGCCAAATGCAGTGGTGTTACATGTTCACCTTTCAATGATACATCCAAACAGGTGCAAGCAGAGCTGAGACTATGAACATCAATCAGCAGGAATCATAGCTGAGCCCCCAGGATCCCTGACACCAGCATGGCATACAGACAAGATTCTGCAGCTGTCAGAATATCTGGTGCTTGAAGCTGCATTCCATGACTTTTCACTGATTGACAGGTCTCTTCCAGATGCCTTGGGATTTTATTGCCATCTGGCATTGTTCGTGTCCCTTATCTTGGGAGTGTTTTATGATGATTAACTGATTACACTCCAGAAAGGCAGCATGGAGGAGACAGGAACAAGTGGCAATCACTCTCTTTCAGTTAAAGGTAGAGAAGTAATCAAGCATTGGGAAGTTAGATAACTCATACAAGGTCACAACATCCCAGATTCTGAGACCAGATCATATGTTCATTTATTATTTCATATTATTGAACAATTGTATGTGCTGGGATCCGAGCTTAGAGGAATGAATAAAATGAAAGATTGCCCTTGTGGAGCTCCCAGACTTACAGAGAAAAATATATAAATTCAAAATGTTGGAGGAGAGAGGCATGTAAAAAGCACAGTGAAAACACATGGGAGCTTGCAAGACAGGATTCAAGAAGGCAACATCTGTCTTCAGTTGTCAGACATGAGTGTGAATTTGCGCTTATGGTGGCCATGTATGTATGGGATAAGGGGACGGGGAGAAGCAGTCTCAGATGTCTAGGAAGCATTGTGTAAAAAAGCCCAGGGACGTGACATTGTACTTGCTCTTGTCCGAACATTCTTTGCACCAAAAAGTCGGCTGTGTGACTGGGCAATATATCAATTATAACTTGTATTTTCTGAACCACATGGATTAGACCAGAGTCATCGTAACATATCTAGAGAAGAAAGCATTAAAAAAGTATGACAATTTACTAAAACTGGTTATATCATCTATACAATACATGATAAACTTTTTGCTGTAAAACGTTATCTTGAACAAAAGGAGAAAAATAAATAGAGCAAAATCAATGCTAAGAGGTACGGAACCAGAGGATCTAGGGATGGCCCATGTTAGGCTTCTGCTCTTTAGACAAAACTGGATGGGGAAGTCATTTGAACAGCTTAAAGTTAAAAGTAAAATTGGAGATGACCAAGTACTCCTCAATCATGGGCTCTTTTTATAAACACACCCAACTTGCTCTGGCCTAGAAACGACCAAGTCCAATCTATTCTTTGTTCTTTGCAGATTAACATCTGCACGTTCACTGCTAAATTCCTGATCTCAATAGTGTTCACTTTCCTCCACTCACCTTTGTCTTAAAATTCGTTGTAATCTAGCCAGGGGCCCACCTCTCTATTTCTGCCCCAGCTCCCAACCCACATACACATTGTATCAGTTATCCATTGATGTAACAAACTGCCCCAAACTTGGTAAAATGAAACAAAAACAAAAAAAATTTGTTATCTATCACAATGCTGTAGGTCAGGAATTGAGGCAGGGCTCAGGTAGGCGGTTCTTTTGTCTTCGGTGATGCTCACTGGGGTCACTCCAGTGGCTCCAAGCAACTAAGAGTTCAGATGGAACTAGAACCTCCCAGTTGGACTCTCATCATTTAGGGTCTCTTTTCAGGTGTTTTCTAATCATTCAACTCTTTAGCTTGGACTTCCTTAGACCATGGAGGCTGGGCTCTGAAAGGGAAGAAGCAGTACGCGGTACGCGGGCCTCTCACTGCTGCGGTACGCGGGCCTCTCACTGCTGCGGCCTCTCCCGCTGTGAAGCGCAGGCTCAGTGGCCATGGCTCACGGGTCCAGCTGCTCCGCGGCATGTGGGATCTTCCCGGACCGGGGCACGAACCCGTGTCCCCTGCATCGTCAGGCGGACTCTCAACCACTGTGCCACCAGGGAAGCCCTGCCTGTCCTCTTAAAGCCCAGGTTTGGAAGTCCCAGAAGGTCACTTCCACTGCGTTCAATTGATCAAAGAAAGGCAAAACTGTAGTCTCTACCCCTTGATAATGAGCAGTGGCATTTGTCTACAAGGAAAGGAGGAACTGTTGGCAGCTATCTGGAGACTGTCTCCTAAACACATACACTCAAATGAAGCTGCTCTCAGAGATCGCAAATGGCATGCTCCCAAATATATTATAAACCTCTTTTCTCAGACAGTATCCAAGGTTATTTTTTTAGTTTAACAGGTTTCCTAGGGATGCCATAACAAAACACCACAAACTGGGTGGCTTAAAACAACATAAATTTATTCTTTCATAGGTGTGAAAGCCAGAAGTCCAAAATCAGGGTGTTGGTAGAATTGGTTCTTTCTGAGGGCTCCAAGGGAGAATGGGTTCCATGCCTCTTTCTTAGCTTCTGGTGGTTGCCAGCAATCCTTGGTGTTGCTTCGCTGGTAGATACATCACTCCAGTCTCTGCTTTTGTCCTCACATGGCATTTTCCCTGTGTCTCTGTGTCCAAATTTCCCTCTTCCTATAAAGATACTTGTCCTGTTGGATTAGGGCCCACCCCGATGACCTCATCTTAATTTGATTACATTTGCAAAGACCCTATTTCCAAATAAGGTCACATTCTGAGGCACTGGGAGTTAGGACTTCAACAGATCTTTGGGAGACATAATCAACCCATCACACGCATTCCAAGAGAGGTGGCACCAGAACTGACATCAGCAGCAACTGAAACTATTTAATACCACCTACTACTATCATGTCCAACTTTCCAAATTTTTTTTAACTTACTCTTGAGAATCTTGATAGCGGTGTCTTGTTTTACATTTCATAACTCCTAGCTTGGTGCTAAACAAATTACAAGTACCTATTGAATCTAGTTGGTGTTGATTACGTGACCTCCTGAGTTCATGGGTAACAAAGAAGAATGGGATCATCCCCATCAGAGCTGCATAAATACATAAATATGCGCATACAAAATCCTACACAGTTGAAATTGTCTGACAAAGAGCAGTTACAGAGCTCTAAGTTCAAAAGTGAATAGTTGTCTGATCTGAATATAGCTGCTTCTCCCAGGTAGGAGGTTGGCTTCAGGCTTATATCAATATGTTGTGTTGGAGGGAAATGATTTTATGGAGACTACTGGGAAACAGACACATTGTTTCAAGCTGCACATATTTTATAATGCAAACTCTTATCTATCTGACTGGCAGATGAATACTTTAGATTTCTAAATACCAGGCTATTCAAATGTCAAAATTGCTTAGGCAAAAACAGAGTTCCTCAAGCACTAATGGTCATTGGTCATCACCATCAACTGGAAGATGTGTTAAACTGCTGATTCTGTTCTAATCAGCCTGGTTCTACTGTCTTTGTTCTCTCTCAAGGCCATGGTTTCTAGGCATTGGAGTGGCACCCAGTCAATATCTATTGAATCAATATTAATGTCATCAACAGAAATAATTGTAGTAGTAACATCATTTATTGAGAAGTTTTTCTCAGGTAATGTGCTCCGTACATGATTCATATTAATTCACTAATCATCTGTTAGGCTTTGAATAAAATTCTATTATTATCCGTGTTTTAGAGAATGAGAAAACTGTGGTTTGGCTGCGGTAAGCAACGGAGTCAGATGGGTCTGGCTTCAGCCACACACTACTGGCATTTCAACCTGCTTAGCACAATTCAGTCCAGATCTTCCTTGACTTAGGATCAACCCATTACCAGTTGAAAATATTGTTAAGTCGAAAATGCATTTACTACACCTACCCTACTGAACTGCATAGCTTAGCCTAGCCTACCTTAAACGTGCTCAGAATGCTTATGTTAGCCTAGAGTTGGGCAAAATCATCTAACACAAAACCTATTTCATAATACAGTGTTGAATATCGCATGTAATTTATTGAATACTGTACTTAAAGTGAACAACAAAATGGTTGTATGTGTTCAGCCCGTACAAATGGTCAGTGTATGGGCTGTTTACCCTTGTGATCACGTGGCTGACCGTTCTTCACCATGAGTCATGAGAAGGGTCATTTCTTCCTTGCTTATTTCTCAGGCTGAGACACATGCATGATATTTTCTTCCCTCCAAACCTGGCTATACTCCTTGACATGGCTTCATATAATTGTCAATCTACAGCTTTCTAGAACACTGTTGTTCAAAATGCAGTGTTCCAAGTACTGCAAATGGTCTGTGGTTCCCCGATCACCTCATTCCTTTTAATGTATCTTTGTTACAGCACTCTTTAACAATGTCACCTTAATTGTTATTTGTATGAACCTCTTCTCCAACTCTGCTTGAAGTCAAAGATTGGGTCCAATTCATCACCCTTTGTTTAGTGTATACCTTGCATTTAGTAGAAACCGATATACTTTCACTGCATTCCATTTAGCACCTTCAACGTGTTCTTTCCTCACCATGTTACAAGTCTTCATGCTCCTTTGTTCAGTGCAGAAAATGCCATTGATATGGTTAACTTCTAAAGCAAGCCCCATTCTCACTATCATATTGCCTACAAAAAATGATTAATATATGAATATATATTAGAGGTAAGAGCTTCTCCTTCTAAAGGTTCTGAGTGGCAATATGGCAGGGAGATGAAGATGACAATTTCAGTAGGCTTGGGACTGAATCCAGGCTCTAATACTTATAAGTTGTTTGTCCTATATGCTTTCTCAGCCTCAAATGGGGCACATTGCCAAAATGGGGATAATAATGCCTATTGTAGAAGATGACAAGGATGACTAAATTAGATACTGTGTATCAGATGCTTAGCTCCATGGCTAGTGTATAATTACAGCACAATAACTCATACATGTTACTACTACTACTGAATACAATTCTAAAGAGCGAATCTCAACCTGCAGTCGCTGCCTTAGTAAATGAAAGTGCAATAGAGGATGGCCTGGCTCAGAAACAAAGGCTGCATGCCCTTAGAAACAATCATGACAGTGCACATTTCAGTTTAGCTGTGATTGAGGGACAGGGGAAGAAGAGATCATATGTTTACAAACATAGAGTTACAAAGTTAGTTAACTCATGGCTCCCAAGAGCCCTAGTGTTATCTCATTTGGTTCAGGAAATGGAATTAGCTTGCCAAGGCAGATTTCATTATCATTGTTCATTCTGATTTAGATTGAGAAAGGGGGGGAGGAAGGAGGAAGAAAGTGTGTGTGTGTGTGTGTGTGTGTGTGAGAGAGAGAGAGAGAGAGAGAGAGAGAGAAACTGTCTTGAAGCCTGCATTTTACCAATGCAGCAACAGCCATATTGCCATGCATCTTGCTCTGCAGCAAATACACCAGGATCATTGTAGGCATTTGGTGTAAACACAGACACAGACACACAGACACACACACACACACACACAGTACATCTTATTTGACACAAGGGGAAAAAACAAGAGAAGAACTCTCCAGAGCTTCAGAGACATGGACAGCTTCATCTAAGAACCCAGGGAAAAACTGAGAATTTCAGTTTTTGGTGAGCAACTTATTTGTTCAGCCTCACAAAGTCCATTTTTCTTCCTGACTGATCTCATTTCCAGATAGAATCATCCCATGTCCAAATGCAATTACCTAAATTGAATATGTGCGACTCACAGCCCTGTTTATGTAGTATTCTTTCAACTCCAGAGACCAAGATAGTGATTTTGTCATCTTCACGGGGACTCAACCAGTCACCGTCAAACATCCAGGACTCATTTGTTCTCATTAAGAAATAAAATTACTGACCACCAGTGCCACTGATACACATGACTAAGGAAAAGGTGCAAAACTGCAGAGAGTTGGGGGAAATGGCTCATGGGCTTTCAAAAATAATGGTTTCTGAGTCTTACCAACCTGACTATTCCTTTTTTTTTTTTTTTTTGCGGTATGCGGGCCTCTCAGTGTTGTGGCCTCTCCCGTTTTGGAGCACAGGCTCCGACGCGCAGGCTCAGCAGCCATGGCTCACGGGCCCAGCCGCTCCGCAGCATGTGGTATCTTCCCGGACCGGGGCCCAAACCCGTGTCCCCTGCATCAGCAGGCAGACCCTCAACCACTGAGCCACCAGGGAAGCCCTGACTATTCCTTTTTACTTCTTTATCTTGCAGCGATCTCATACCCATGTCAGAATAATTTCCCCAAAGCACAGTTCAGATCCAGCACTACCCTGGTCAAAAGTCATCTCTAGTACTTTGACTCTCAAGAAGTGATTTGTAGAGAACTGGCTCCTGTGGTATTGGTAGGTTTCTTATAGGGTGGGGCCCTAATGGAGATAATCCAGGGGAAGCAAAACAGCATGAACAAACAGAGGAGGCAGAAGGAGTTTGGGGAAGAGCAAATAACTCTTCATCGTTGAAGCATAAAGTTTCTCTAGTCAAAATAATACTGCAGTGCTAACAGATTTACCTTTGGAGCTCCTTGATTTAGATCATATTAGATACAGATAGATGATTGATAGGTAGATAGATAGATAGATAGATAGATAGAATGAGCTAGATTTAAAGAGAAAAGAGAGGAGTAGAGAGGGAAGACAGAGGGAAGGAGGAAGAGAGAGAGACAGAGAGTGGGGGAAGATATAATAAAAGAAGAGTAAGACATTTAAGAAGAGGACTATAGGGGCTTCCCTGGTGGCGCAGTGGTTAAGAATCCACCTGTCGGGGCTTCCCTGGTGGCGCAGTGGTTGAGAGTCCGCCTGCTGATGCAGGGGACACGGGTTCGTGCTCCGGTCCAGGAGGATCCCACATGCCGCTGAGTGGCTGGGCCCGTGAGCCATGGCCGCTGGGCCTGCGCGTCCGGAGCCTGTGCTCCGCGGTGGGGGAGGCCGCAGCAGTGAGGGGCCCGTGTACTGCAAAAAAAAAAAAAAAAAAAAAGAATCCGCCTGTCAATTCAGGGGACAAGGGTTCGTGCCCCGGTCCGGGAAGACCCCACATGCCGCGGAGCGGCTAGGCCCGTGAGCCATGGCTGCTGAGCCTGAGCGTCCGGAGCCTGTGCTCCGCAATGGGAGAGGCCACAACAGTGAGAGGCCCGCATACCGCAGAAAAAACAAAGCAAAACAAAAAATATGGAAGAGGAGCAACGATGGAAGAGTGAACACTGATATGGAGGCTTACTGTAAGACTACAGTAATCAGGACAGCATGGTATTATTGACAGAACAGACTCATAGATCAGTGGAACAGAATCCCATGCCTGGAAATACACTCACACAAATATAGTCGACTGCAGAAGGTCTGATCCCAAAGAGGTGGGGCATAGAAACTTCCTCAAAGAGTATGGAAACAGGAAAAAAACATGGAATAATTTTACTGTGGATAAACCTGACATACACTGTTCAGCCACGTCATCAAGGTCAACATCACGGTAATAAGCTATGTTGGTTATATGCACACTTCATACGATGTGATGAAATTGACACTTTACCTTGGGACCTCCTCCCCAAACCCACACCCCAGTCTCATTATGAGGAAGACGTCAGAAAAACCTCATTGGAGGGGTATTCTACAAAATACCTGAGCGTCAATTTTCAAACCTGCGAAGGTCATCAAAAGCAAGGCAAGACTGACAGACTGTTATAACCAGAAGGAACCTCAGGAGACACAACTACTAAATTAATGTGGTATCCTTGACAGGATCCTGGAACAGAAAATAGGTGAAAACTAAGGACATTGGAATGAAGTATGGGCTTTAGTGAATAAGAATATATTAATGCTACTTCATTAATTGTGATAAAAGTGCCATACTCATTGAGGATATTAACCATGGGGGAAACTGGGTGTGATATATACAAGAACTCTGTGTATTATTTTTCAGTAATTCTGACAATCTAAAACTGTTCCAAAATAAAATTTTATTAAAAAAACAGCAAACTCTTGGACTCCCCTGGTGGCGCAGTGGTTGGGAGTCCACCTGCCGATGGAGGGGACACGGGTTCGTGCCCCGGTCCAGGAGGATCCCACGTGCCGTAGAGTAGCTGGGCCCATGAGCCATGACTGCTGAGCCTCCGTGTCCGGGGCCTGTGCTCCTTAACGGGAGAGGCCACAACAGTGAGAGGCCCGCGTACTACAAAAACAAGAAAAACAGAAAAAACAAACAAACAAAAAAAAACACCCCAGCAAACTCTACAGTGTCTTCCTTTGTGGAATTAATGTGAACATAGAATATTAAGATCTTTAAGAAGCCCTCCAAAAATCAACAAACTGACAATGGAAAGCATTAGTACCACCCAAGGGATTAGGACTTTCTCACTATTGCAATCCCTCATTCCATGATGTGTTTCGGAACCACACATTCTAGAATTTTAGGTTGCGAATTTTCCCTAAAAGTTTTCATATATGCTCACTCTTCACTGCCTCCCCGTCTTTATGTAAGTTGCTTCTTGTACTAAGAATAGCCTTCCCCAGTAACAGTGAGAAGTTAAACTCTACCAATATCTTAAGACCCAGCAAGAAGGCTGCATCATCTTCCATCCACTTGCCCCTAATCCTCCCATCCAATCTTCCCAAGTAGGAATAAAGCTCCTGAATTCACTGTAACTGTAAGCATTTTTCACAGTATCTTTCACATGGCATGACTTTTTTCTCATTTTTGTCCAGGTCTTATCTTGTCTCTGAAAAGTATAATCTTGGTTGCAGGACCCAAGGCTGATTCATCTTTATATTCTCTCACAGCCCCTTGCACAAAGCAGAGAGTTATTCAAATGGTGGGTATTCAATAGATTACCTGCTCAATTTATGAAGGAAAAAGCATAGTTCGATTCTATTAGATTATACAGACATTCTCAATTGTGTCTTAATTCCTAACCATACAGGATAGCTGGACCCTGAGAGATTAATTTTCCATGAACAAGGCGATTGATGTCAAAGGAACAGCAACAACAAAAAAATCAACATGGGCTTCAGTTCTGATTTTGACACGTGTATTTTCTTGGGCCTCTGGGCATCAAAGGCTCCCCCTGTAAGCTTTGATGCATCACTTCACCACTAATGAAGATCTTCTTCAAACTCTTCTTGTTCACACATCCAGCTTCCCCTGAAAGATCTGAACAAATGTCAGTTGCTTCCTGTTCCAGTTAATCACGCAAGATGTGTGACGGCATCCGATTTTAATGAACGCCACCAGAACGCCCGGTCCCTGTAATGCAGCTAGCTTCCCTTCTTGGCTCACGGCCCACGTTAACACTGCTTTGAGGATGTGGATACAACAGAGTCTGTTGAACAGATGTCATCACAAGCTACCCTCCATTTAACAGTCAGTCATTTCAGCTGACATGATGTCCTTTTGGCTAGGTGTTTATGTACTTAGAACTGTTCTCGACTGTCTGTAGAATTCTTAATCAGATTGATCGGTTGGTTGAAACGTGCAGGGGTTAGGTTCCTTGTTCTGCCGTCCAAGGTTTAAAAAATGCCTCATTATTTATCTACATTAAATTAGGTTGAATTCTCAACCTATACACCCCTGGGTGACAAGAAATTCAAACCCAGTCATGTTTGAGGATTCCCCTTTTCTGGGGCTGCCCAAAATTGTTGAGTGACATGAGGGTATGGCGTAGATGAGTTTAGAGATAAATTCATTATCATTGTCTCTTAAATGCTTCTTATCTGAACTCAGGAGTTGCCTCAAAGATGGCTTCCCCTGCTTTTTTAAAAAAATTTTATTTGTTTATTGAAATATAGTTGATTTACAATGTTTCAGGTGTACAGCAGAGTGATTCAGTTATACATGTATATATAAATGTATGTATTCTTTTTCAGATTCTTTTCCATTATGGTTTATTACAAGATATTGAATACAGTTCCCTACGGTATACAGTAGGACCTCGTTTGTTTTATATATGCTAGTGTGTATCTGTTACTCTCAAATTCCAAATTCAGTGATAGAATTCTCGCCTGCCCCCTGCTTCTTAAATGGGTATCTTTTGAGGTAAATCTCACTGCTACTAAGAAACAGCTACATAATTTGTGGGGCTCAGTGCAAATAGAAAATTCAGGGTTTCTGGTTTAAATTGTTTAAGAGTTTCAAGATGGTAAGAGCAGAGTTTTAAAGCAAGTGCAAGGCCTTCTAGGCACGGGGTTCTGCAGGGCTGCACAGATGGTGTTTCCATGAGACTGCCTTGCCACTCCCGTGCTTTACGTTAGAACTCTGGGTCATCCCTAGTCACCCGATCAGAGTTCCTGTGAGTCTGGCTCTCTAAGGAAATAGGTAGGTTCTTGTTAATTCCAGGATCCACAAAACCCAACTGCTCTTTTCTAGGCTTAGGAATTTTCCCTTCATTCTGGAAACTTTCCTCCCCTTCCCCCACCCTGTTCTTGCAGCAGCAATCTGCTCTCCCCCTGGACAATCTTGCTCTTGTCTTCTTGAACTTTAGGTTGTGGGAGCAGAGCCTCTTCAGCTTGCCCCGAAGCTTAGGGAGGTGGCGGTTCTCTGTGACAGTGGGGCTCAGTGGGGTCCGGCAGCAAAGCCATCCCCTGGAAGCTTGTTAGAAATGCAGAATCTAATTATCATACTAAGTGAAGTAAGTCAGAAAGAGAAAGACAAATATCATATGATATCAATTATAGGTTGAATCTACACGTTGATACAAATGAACGAATTTATAAAACAGAAACAGACCCACAGACGTAGAAAACAAACTTTTGGGTACCAAAGGGGAAAGAGGGTCGGGGAGGGAAGTATGAGAAGTTTGGGATTAGCAGATGCAAACTAGTATATATAGGATGGGTAACCAACAAGATCCTACTGTAGAGCACAGGGAACTCTTCTCAGTATCCTGTAATAAGCCGTAATGGAAAAGAATATGAAAAAGAATGTGTGTATCTATGTATAACTGAATCACTTTGCTGAATGCTAGAAGCTGACACAGCATTGTAAATCAACTATACTTCAATTTAAAAAAATTGCATGCAGAATCTCAGACCCCAGCCAGACCTGCTGAATCAGAATCAGCATTTTTGCAAGACCTCCAACTCTGGGGCTCAAGGCATTGCTAATTTTTCTTGGAATAGGGAGGTGCAAAAGATAATTAATTCTTCTGTTTTGTTCTTCTGCACTAAGATAAATATACAAACTAATTATCCACCTAATATTGGTAGCTATTAAATTAATTGGCAAGAGAATCGAGCCTTTGGTATAGAGCAGGAAGTTACAAAGTCTCATGCTTCCAAAGGCCAGGAAGGTCACCTGGATGTGGGCAGCTGATTGTGGGTGAGGGGATGGGGAGTGCTGGGGGAGGTAAAGGCTGGGGAAACATTCTTTCCCACAGCTGCTGCAATGAAGCTGCAGGCGTCCGGTGGTGGGGATCTTCTGATGCTCCAGAGAAGGTGGGAATTTGGACTTTACTTGAAAGTTTCAGCAACTAGTGCAAAACTTTGAAAACACTGTAAGGACTAGATAAAGCACATTTTAAAATATATTTAGGTGGCGGTGTGATCAGTCATGTAGAACTTTATAATAGATGGTTTTGCACAGGCATTTGGAAGGCAGCGTATTATAAAAGAGTCAGTCTCCATCACTCATTGTAATCTTAAATAGATTACATGACATCCTTTTTCTTTGATTTTTCTCATTCATAAAACCTAACCCAAACTATGGTCGCCAATTAGAATAAATGGTATGTGTGTGCAAAGAGCTCTGGGTTTCTGGGATAAGCATCAGTAGATGGTTACAAAATTGTCTGCAATTACTCCCCTTCCTGTATCTATACTCCATATGATGTAACTTTGCAGCTCATCCCATCAAGAGGTGAAGACTATTTCTCCCCTCCTTGAACCTGGTCTGGCCTTGTGTGTTGCTTTTGCTAATAGAATGTGGTGGAAGTGTGTCAGTTCTGAGCCTTACTTCTTCCTCTTTTGGTACCTCCTTGCTGCCTTGAGAATAAGCAGGATAGCCTGATGGAGGATGAGGGACCACATGGAGCGAATACAGTCCATCCTAGCTGAGGCCATCATGCACCTTCCAGCCCTGTCGACCCAGCAGCTGATCAAACTGATCCATCAGCTCAGCCAAATAACCTAAAACATGGTGTAATCTTCTTTGTATTAATCTTGTTTAGCTTTTGCTGAGCTTCTTGAATCTGTGGGTTTATCATTTTTAGCATGTTAGGAAATAGCTTGACAGTTGAATCTTTAATTATTGCATCTCGCTGTCCTCTAAGATCTTCTAGGACTACATTTACCTGTATGTCAGACTGTCTGCATCCTACACATTTCCTATGCTGTCCTGCCCGTTCCATCATTTTTGTGTGTTTATGCTTTAATTTTAATATATTTATGTATCTGCTTGTGGGTTCACTAATTCTGTCTTCTGCTCAGTGTATCTTTCTACCCATCTAGTAGTTCTCAGTTAATAAGCAGTATATTAGCTGAGTTCAAATAACATTTCATCCCTATTTCTAGGACTGCTGTAAATAACAGTGACTAGACACTCATTGAATGCCCACTGAATGCCAATACCATAGGCTAACAGAAAAACTGAATTAGCCATATTTAGGATTTTCTTGAAAGAAATGTGCTTCTTTGGGGTCCTGATTGATTTTCTTGATATACCCAAATGTCCACTACTGAAGCTGCTTTGAAGGCTCTGAGTAATTTCTACAACTGCAGGCGAGTTAATAAATGTTTGGGGCTCGAGTTTTCTCATCTCAGAAAGGTATTATTAAACTTAAACGTTGTTTATTCTTCTCCTTTCCAAGAGATATGGCACATCACTGTAGCAGGAGGAAATCACTGAATTGTAATCTCTTGCAACTAACAAGACTGCAGAGAGCATTTAATGTTAGCAGAGGCCTCTGAGGGTGAATTCTGAAAGCTCACAGTGACAGTGTCAGGAGTAGAATCCAGATGTTCTAGTTTTCATCTTAGTAGTTATTCATTCTAAAATGAAGTTACTTCAAGCCTCTCCTGGTGGTATAGTGGTTAAGAATCCGCCTGCCAGTGCAGGGGACAGGGGTTCAATCCCTGGTCCGGGAAGATCCCGCATGCCGTAGAGCAACCAAGCCCATGCACCACAACTACTGAGCCTGCACACCACAACTACTGAAGCCCATGAGCCTAGATCCCGTGCTCTGCAACAAGAGAAGCCACCACAACGAGAAGCCTGCGCACTGCAACAAAGAGGAGCCCCCGCTCGCCGCAACTAGAGAAAGCCTGCGCACAGCAACGAAGACCCAATGAAGCCAAAAATTTAAAAATAAATAAATAAAGTAAAATGAATTTACTTCATCATTTTTCCCTCCCTGGGAAAAATATAACATCATCATCAGTCTCTATATTTTTTTATTGACAATGCCCAAATTAAATTTAAAAAAGACATGCAAGAAGAATTTTTTAAAAAATAATCAGATGATAAAAGCAAATCCAAAGATAAGATATAGAAGTACATAGGGAAGTTTAAAATGGCCACATAAATAAGTTAGAAAAAATAGATTTTTAAATGGCTGAAAAAATGAAGAATTTCAATTGAGATATGGAACCTACAGAAAAGAATCAAATGGGCATTCTAAAATAAAAGTGGATATTCTGAAATATATATATATATATATATATATATATATTTCTGAACTTGGCTCTCCCACCTCAGAGGCACGGGCCTGACCCCTGGCCGGAGCACCGAGACCCTGTCAGCCACATGGCTCAGAAGAAAAAGGAGAAAAAAAGAAAGAAAAAAATTAAGTTATTAAAAAAAATTATTAAAAATAAAATAAAATAATTTAAAAGTAATAAAGAAAAAAAGAAGAGAACAACCAAACCAAAAAACAAATGCACCAATGATAACAAGAGCTAAAAACTATACTAAATCAAAACAAAACAGAAAAAGCGGACAGACAGAACCATAGGACAAATGGTAAAAGCTAAGTTATACAGACAAAATCACACAAAGAAGCATACACATACACACTCACAAAAAGAGAAAAAGGAAAAAAAATGTATCTATATATATAAAAAAACAATAGGAAGAGAGCAACGAAATCAATATAGAAATCTACCAATGATAATAAACTCTAAATACTAAACTAAGAAAAGCATAAAACCAGAAACCAGTCAGTCACATACAGCAAACCCCTAGTCTACAGTTGCTCCCAAAGTCCACTGCCTGAATTTTGGGATGATTCATTGTCTATTCAGGTATTCCACTGATGCAGGGTACATCAAGTTGATTGTGGAGATTCAATCCACTGCTCCTGAGGCTCCTGGGAGAAATTTCCCTTTCTCTTCTTTGTTTGCACAGCTTTGGAATTGGCCCCACCTCTGCGTTTAGGTCCCCTGAGGGCATCTTTTCTTCACTCAGACAGGACGGGGTTAAAGTAGCAGCTGATTAGGGGGCTCTGGCTCACTCAGGCTTGGGGAAGGAGGGGTGCGGAATGTGGGACGAGCCTGCGGCAGCAGAGGCCAACATGACGTTGCACCAGCCTGAGTTGCGCCATGTGTTCTCCCGGGGAAATCGTCCCTGGATCACGGGTCCCTGGCAGTGGCGGGCTGCACAGGCTCCCGGGAGGGTAGGTGTGGATAGTGACCTGTGCTTGCACACAGGCTTCTTGGTGGCTGCAGCAACATCCTTAGCGTTTCATGCCCGTCTCTGGTGTCCGCGCTGATAGCCGCAGCTTGTGCCTGTCTCTGGAGCTCGTTTAGGTGGTGCTCTGAATCCCCTCTTCTCACGCACCCCGAAACAATGGTCTCTTGACTCTTAGGCAGGTCCAGACTTTTTCCTGGACTCCCTCCCGGCTGGCTGTGGCACGCTAGCCCCCTTCAGGCTGTGTTCATGCAACCAACCCCAGTCCTCTCCCTGGGACCTGACCTCCGAAGCCCGAGCCTCAGCTCGAGCCCACGCCTGCCCCGGCGGGTGAGCTTATAAGCCTCTCGGGCTGGTGAGTGCTGGTAGGCACTGATCCTTTGTGGGGAAATCTCTCCGTTTTGCCCTATGCACCCCTATTGCTGTGCTCTCCTCCATGGCTCCGAAGCTCTCCCCCCGCCACCCACAGTCTCCACCAGTGAAGGGGCTTCCTAGTGTGTGGAAACCTTTCCTCCTTCACAGCTCCCTTCCACTGGTGCAGGTTCTGTCCCTATTCTTTTGTCTCTGTTTTTTCTTTTTTCTTTTGCCCTACCCAGGTATGTGGGGAGTTTCTTGCCTTTTGGGAAGTCTGAGGTCTTCTGCCAGCGTTCAGTGGGTGTTCTGTAGGAGTTGTTCCACATATAGATGTATTTCTGATGTATTTTGGGGAGGAAGGTGACCTCTGCGTCTTACTCCTCCGCCATCTTGAAGGTCTCTCAACGCTCTCATCTTGTTCCTTCATATTTATTTGATGTTCTTAGCTGTTGGCTATTCAACATGAATTTTAGGGTACACTTTAGAAGTTCCTTAAAAATAGGTTGAAACATTGTTTATAATCAGTTTGTATTCTTAGTTTAATATGTGGAGAACTGAGGTATTAGTCTGCTAGGCTGCCATAACAAAATACCTCATATGAGGTGGTTTAAACCAGTGGTCCCCAACCTTTTTGGCACCAGGGACTGGTTTCGTGGAAGACAATTTTTCCACGGACTGGGAGTGGGGAGGTTCAGGTGGTAATGCCAGCGATGGGGAACGGCAGATGAAGCCTCACTCACTTGCCCACTGCTCACCTCCTCCTATGTGGCCTGGTTCCTAACAGGCTGCATCCTGGTACCAGTCCATGACCCGGGGGTTGGGGAACCCTGGTTTAAACAACAGAGATTTATTTTCTCACAGTTCTGGAGGCTTCAAGCCCGAGATCAAGATGTCAGCAGGTTTGGTTTCTTCTGATGCGATCACACATATACATATTGTTGGGTAGCATTTGTTAATATTTCATTGCAAATATTTTGCATCTGTTTTCACGAATGAGTTTGACTGTGATTTGACTGTCTTATTCTTTCCTTGTTTTGTTCTGATTTCATGGTTTTAGCAGACTCGTATGCTATTTTCGGAATGGCCTTTAAAAAAATCTGTAAGAATGTATATAAGATGGCTTTGTGGGAGTCCCTTGTAAATATTTCTGAGTCTGGTGTTTGGGGATTGGAATATCTTTAACTGTACATTATTTTAATCTGTTATCATGTTACTCAGGCTTTGCATTTACTTTTGTCATTCTTGGTCATCAATATTTTGCAAATACAGTATCTATTTTTAAAACTTATCTGCATAAAGTTGTTCAGAGCATTGATACTTTATTTTTGATTTATAGTGTGTTTGTCGTTAGGCCCTGTTTTTCCTTTCTAATACTGTTTAATTTTTCTTTATTTTTTCATCATTCATGCCATCAAGATAACGACATTTTTGTTAGCTTTCCACTCACTTTTATTTATTCTAAGTGGCAGGAATGACCCGCTGTCCATCAAAGGCTTGCGTTTCTTGTTCTTTTTTGTAGACTTCTTGCTGCTAAGCGGCCCCCCAATCAGGTACACATTTCTCAGACTCTCCGTTCAATGAAGTGCATCCTTGTGAATAGAGGGATATGTGTCACTTCTTTTCTTTTTAATTCAAGTATAGTTGATTTACAATGTTGTGCCAGTCTCTGCTGTACAGCAGAGTGACTCAGTTATACACATATATACATTCTTTTTTTATATTCTTTTCCATTATGGTTTATCACAGGATATTGAATATAGTTCCTTGTGCTATACATTAGGACCTTGTTGTTTATCCATTCTAAATATAATAGTTTGCATCTACCAATCCCAAACTCTCAGTCCATCCATCTCCCTCCCTCCCTCCGTGAGGTGTGTCACTTCTCACTCTTCTTATCCACTGGCTGAATGCAGAGGACGTTAGCCATACAGAAGGTTGAATTGTCAAGATGGAAGGACTCTGGGTCTCTGTGTGTGGCAGCATAGGAATGCACCTCTCATATCTCTGACTGTGGGGACTCTGAAAACCATCTCTGCCTTTACACCAAGGCAAACACACTGCCCAAGACACTAAAGAGCTCAGCAGAGATGCTACGGTAGGCTCACTCCTGAGACATGTGGGTCTCTGACAGAGACTTTGACCTGAGGACCCCCCTGTAGATCTCGATGAAACTTTCTTTAATTGCACTGAATTCTAAGACTTTTCCTCTCTCCTCCACAGAGGTCAGACTTGCATCAAGTCAGATGACTCTGATGGCTTCCTGCAACTCCCCACACGTTTTTCCTTACTGAATTTTCCTTCTAAATCTCTAAAAAGTCTAATTCCATCTTGGCATCTGCTTTTTAGAGGCCTGAACTAATACAAGTGGTGCCAAGAGTGGTGTAATATGCTGTCCTGAGTCCCTTGACACACGGGTCCCTTGCTAAATATTGCCCTGGTGTGATGGGGCAAAGCATCCCTGTGGGGGAAAATGCCCTTGAAGGGATGATGATTCAAGCATATGAAAGACATGAGGAGAAAATGCCTGCAAGGCAGTGGAGAGGTGGCTACAATTATTGCTAAGTTGCATGGACACTCTGCATAGGGCTAACAAAGAACCAAAGACCATTCACAGTTCAAGTCTTAAGGGTGAGAGCCAGAGGGCCTCTTTGGGAGCACACAAAAAGGCTTCAAGCTTGTGTTGTAGAAGAGGGGACACAGCTGAGCAGGAAACAGCAAACATAAGATCTCACAATTTCAGAGCTCCAGAGACATTGAATGCTCAGCTGAAAAGGTCTGCCATGCTAAAGTCAGGGCCCTGGTTAAGAAAACCAGAAATCCCGAAATGTGGCCTGGGAGCATCTTGATATATGTACCGGGGGCTGTTGGTTCTGCAGGTCCCTCTGGACCTTCAGAGTTCATGGAGGTGGCCTCTCCCCAGCGTTGGGCTGGGAAGCACCGTGAAATCCCTTCTCCCCCTCAGCAGACAGCCTCCCTTCCTCTCCTGGCTGGTAGGCTGGTAACTAGTGTTAAATCCTTATATAAACTGGCTGGAAAATTGCTGGTCCTGATAAGGGAGGAAAGAGATTAAGAAAGGAATAGCAGGGGCTTCCCTGGTGGCGCAGTGGTTGAGAGTCCGCCTGCCGATGCAGGGGACACGGGTTCGTGCCCCGGTCCAAGAAGATCCCAAATGCCATGGAGCGGCTGGGCCCGTGAGCCATGGCCACTGGGCCTGTGCGTCCGGAGCCTGTGCTCCGCAACGGGAGAGGCCACAACAGTAAGAGGCCCATGTACCGCAAAAAAAAAAAAAAAAAAAAAAAAAGGAATAGCAATGATTAGAGAACTGTACAGGCGGGACCCAGAGGTTAGTTTTTGAGGATGCTTGATCATGGGAGCTAGGATTCAAACGCAAGACATTGGACATCAGGTAAAGGATGCTTTATCTACCCCCCACGCTGCATGCATAGCAATATGTCTGTGTGAAGGAATAATTGTGTCATGTATCCTCATGGCCAGTAATACTAACTGATTAATGGTCACCAGTTTGAACAGGTCAACCAATTAATTGTGGGAAGGTTTAAATAAGATTGGAGAGAGAGAGAGGTGTGCATGTATGTAAAATATCCTCGGACACTGACACAGAGTAGTTTTTGAACAGCTAGAGCCCTCTAGGTTCTCCTTGCCTTTTTCACTGATACTCCATTTAGAGCTCTGTCTACATTTTTGCATAAAGAAAAATAAAATACAGACATCATAGTCCTCTGGCACCATGCAGATCCTTCCTTGATGGAAGGTAAGCTAGCTGAGCCTGGGAAATCTCGTGAGTATGACACGCAGGCAGAGTAAAGCAATAAATCATAAAATGATCCTCCAGCAGCCTCAGCTGCAAGTGTTTTTTAATCTACTCTCTTTTAAACAACTCTTTTTAATGGTGCCTCTCTGTTTCTCCCTTAGGAAATTATTTCATTGTATAATTGCCCTTGATTCCAGTGAAATTTTTCTTAATGTCCAATTTAAATTGCTGCTTTTTCTGTCTCAGGCCATTGCTCCCTATTACATTACCATTAAGCACCTTAAGTAACTCCTCTCTCTTTTGAAAATGATGAAATTGGCTTGTGCATTTCATCTGGAAATGAGGTCTCCTTCTTGTAGACAAAAAAATTAAAACACTTGAAAATGACAGGTGATTGTTTTGTTTCTTAAAAAGAAAAAAAAAACCAGGTGATTTTCCTGCTTCTGTGTTTTCATCAGTTTAGAAACAATTCATGGGACGGATATAAGTGACCCAGATGGCATTATATGCTTGGTGTTTCTTCCAATCACCCCATAATAGGATGGTATGCACATTCGTTTCTTCAAGGAAATGTGAATTCTATATGAGCTGAGGTATTTTATACAAAAGGGGGATGTTGTAAGTGCCCAGACAGAGGTCCTACTGACTTACTTGCTGGAGAACCCAGAAGAGTCAGCTGCAAACTCTATGCAAAGGAATCGAATTACAAGAAGGGGGGTGTTTTATGATAGCATTACGGCAATGCAAAGAGCAATGGTTTCCAAGCTATTAATACAATGAAAACTTTGGGGGTACAGAGAGCAATAAGGCCCTAAGTTGCCCCCATATTTAACCAGATCTGTTTTCTTGGGCCATTCTTATGGGGACGCTGGATCTTTTAGCAAGAAACACGATTCAGAACTTCAAATAAGCTGCCCTACTTTTTTTTTTTGGGCTGCTTTGGGTCTTTGTTGCTGCGCACAGGCTTTCTCTAGTTGCGGCGAGCAGGGGCTACTCTTCATTGCGGTGCGCAGGCTTTTCATTGCAGTTGCTTTTCTTGTTGCAGAGCACGGGCTCTAGGCACATGGGCTTCAGTAGTTGCAGCATGCGGGCTCAGTAGTTGCAGCACACGGGCCCTAGAGCACACAGGCTTCAGCAGTTGTGGCGTGTGGGCTCAGTACTTGTGGCTTGTGGGCTCTAGAGTGCAGGCTCAGTAGTTGTGGCACACGGGCTTAGTTGCTCCGCAGCATGTGGGGTCTTCCTGGACCAGGGCTTGAACCTGTGTCCCCTGCATTGGCAGGCGGATTCTTAACCACTGTGCCACCAGGGAAGTCCCAGCTGCCCTACTTTTAATTCCAGAATCTCTATACTCTATGCCTCATCTTCTTCCCTGCACCCCTGCATGTCTCCCCCATCCTCTGTATATACCAGACACCAAAAGAGTGAAGTCTTGAACATTCAAAAAGTGACTCTCTTCCAACAGGATGCTGAATTGGTCTGACCAGTGCATCAGTGGCACACACATTATCATGAGTGCCTGCTGGGTTTGCTCCTTGACTGTCCATCGAATCCGGTTTCAGGGCTCACCCCCTTCAGATTTACGTCTCCTCCTATTTGCTCAGTATCTGACCTCTTCCTTCTCCTTCTATGACAATACTGAGAGTAATATGGAATAAGGCAGTAAAACAAATCAAATAACGAACCCAAATTTCAAAGCATTCCCTGAGCTGCTGCAGTCAGGGAGCTGGTTATTATTTTCTGAGAGGAAGCAACCTCATGCCCAGTAAAAGACTCGGTTCTGTTAGGACATCAATCAGAAAATGATTTTCCTCTTCAGAAGAATAGTATCAGATGCCTCTCACCCCCACTGTGTACACAATGCCGAGAGGAGCAGAGAACCTAGCTCCAAGAGTGAAAAGCTCTTGCCACTGATGACACAGAATAGTGGCAGATCTTTTGTGGGGAGAAGACCGGAGGTTACAAAACTTCACAGAAGTCAAGTGATAAAGATTTGAACTTGAAACAAACACTACTGAGAACTATTGGAAAACAGTGTCAAAGCCCTAAAGAGAACAACTTTGTCAGTAAAGAGGGTTTTGGACAGAATAATATGGGAAGAAGCAAAGATTTCTGGTCTTGTGTAGAAGTGGCATCGGGCAAAGTACAGAAGACAAAAAACGTTTTGTGAGTCAGAATGGATAAATGTCTCACCATTTTTTTTTTAAACAAGAGGGACTATCCGATTTCATTGCATATTGGATATTGGTACAGAATATGTCGTGATGGAGACTTGGTAGCCCTCCTGTGCTGTCTCCATGTTCTGTTCAGTCTCATTTGTTTTATCCTGATGGGTTATAGGAACTGTGCCTTGTGATGCAGCTTAAGACAGGGCACTTATATACAGAAGTTTCTGTCCAAGAGGGAAAAAGAAAATACATGCCGCTAAAGCTTTGCTGCATGTAAAATAGAATTGCTAAGAGTTAAGAGCTAGAACTGCTTTGTCCTTCCATCCTTTCTTGTGAAGCTGCTCTGGCTCAGAGGTACCCCACTTATTTTGTTATGGTGATTTACGACTTTATCTAAATCCTCCAACTATACTTATAATTAATGACATAAATCCATTTCCATAATGTTATATAAACACACTGTCTTATCCTACCCCACATCCTGGGGAACGATATTAAAACAATAAAATAATTATGGCTGAAATTCATCAGTATCCTAGTTAGCACATTTAGTTACAACTATCACAGAATAACCAAATGTATGATAAAACTTACAAGAATAAATCTATGGGCATGAAATTTATTTGTACTTTTATTTTAAATTGTGCCACATAATTAGGATATAATGAAGTATGCAATAAAATTTTGCTGAATAAATGATTGCATAAGTCACTTGTGTTCTCTTTTCTCATCATTAGGGATGACTATGTATATTTGCATATGTATGTATATATATAAGTTTATAGACATATGTAATATGTATTTTCAAAATGTGATTGTAATAAAATTTTAACTAACGTGAAAAAAACGGAATGTTCTCCTGAAGGCAAATTAAATTCTGGAAGTGCTTCACTAATAAAACTGTCTTTCTACACCAGCAGTCCCTGACCTTTTTGGTCCCAAGGACCAGTTTCATGGAAGACAGTTTTTCCACGGATGTGGGTGTGGGGCTGAGGGGGATGGCCAGGCGGTAATGAGGGCAATGGGGAGCCTCCTGCTGTGCGGCCCGGGTTCCTAACAGGCTGCGGACCGGTAGGGTTGGGGACCCGCACTCTACACAACCACCTTGAATATTCAAATATAAAAAGACAGTAAGCATAACATGAGATTAGGAATAAGGTAATGCTGGATACAAATATTTAGTGAAAGTAAGGAAGATGCCTCAGCTGGAAACAGTAACCGAAGTGATTTATGCAATAAAGTCAAATGTCTAAATATGAAAGAGTGTTAACACATTTGGAGAAGAATGGCCAACAAGAAAGAAGGTCTGTCTTTATTCTTATTAGCATGACATATGTTTCAAATCCATGGGAAAGAAGGCTCAATAATTCTAAGAATCATTAAAGAAATGCTCAAAATTTCTCAGAATTGTATGAAAAGAAAATAAACATTCAGACTTATATTTGGATACTTGAGTTTGGGATCACTGCCAAGATCAGAGGGCTACATGGTGAATATATTTAAAAATGAATCTATATTTGTCAGCCCCCTCCTTCTATTAGGGGAAGATATTAATTAGGCAGACACATAGCTTCTTCTCAGAGCAGTTCTTGGTTTAAAAGCTACTCAGCCTATTGGTTTAATGGCTCAATTTAAAAAAATGCAACATCCTCTTTTTAGAATGTTTTTCATAGGGTTTACTTATTATGAAGAAATCAGTAGGCTGAGGGCTTCCCTGGTGGCGCAGTGGTTGAGAGTCCGCTTGCCGATGCAGGGGACACGGGTTCGTGCCCCGGTTCGGGAAGATCCCACATGCCGCGGAGCGGCTGGGCCCGCGAGCCATGGCCCCTGGGCCTGCGCGTCCGGAGCCTGTGCTCCGCAACGGGAGAGGCCACAGCAGTGAGAGGCCCGCGTACAGCAAAAAAAAAAAAAAAAAAAAGAAATCAGTAGTCTGAGATTTGGGGAAATGGGACAGACTTTTCACAAGGAATAAAACTAATGATAGTATGTGTAAAAAATCCCCTTTAAAGGAAAAATAAAACAATAGTGTAAAATTAAGGAATGGTAATCTGGTCGGTTGAGTTTTTAACTAGCTGCCTAACTCTATCTCCAGCTAAACAACATGAACATGGAAAAATCTAATATAGAGAATGTGATAATATGAAAAACAATGGTAATTATCCAGATATACTTTCCAAATCCTTCTCATTGGTAATAATGGTTTTTAGTTAGAGAGTATAAAATACAAAACTGTTAGTCATTGTACTGCCGTAGCAAAGTGAAAGCTGTGGGGTTTTAGTCCCTCATTAAATATCCCCTGGAAGGGCCAAAGATGGTATACAGGGTTCTGATATTATTTTTCAAAGGTTGTCATAAAATAAATCAGTCTTACCTGCAGAATCTATAGGGAGTTAAACATTTTGGGATTAGACAGGAACAGCCTTCTTCTAATTTTCTTTCTTTTTTTTGGTGAATGTTCTGAGTATTTGTAAACAAATTGAAATATTTTGCCTTGTTTTAAATTATTGGGACAAACAGCACCTTAGAGATACTGACCTACTGTCAATATTAGTGGTACGTGACATTGTGTGACCTGGTATAATGGGTTAAATTAGACTGTGCCTCTTTTAATCTCCCTCTAAGCAAAGATATCTTGTTTTCCAGGTAGGTGATGGAATTTGAATGGAGGTGGATCAGGGTTTGGTATAGAGTTTGGTGTAGAGCTGTTGTTACCAAGGATACTCAGGTTTTCCTAGTTGGTGAAGTATAGCTACATGCATTCAATGGGCCTAAAACTAAAAGCAAGGTACACATTTCAAAAATGTGAAGTCAGTAAACAGATGAGATGGATGTCGCCTGATTTTCAGGACCCCTGTAGTATTCATGACAAGAAACTACAGTTGGTTTAGTGTTTGCCTACCAAGGTGATGCCAGTTCATCTACAAACACCTGGAACATCTTTTCTGTGCATTATTCATGAACTAGTGCTCAAAAGGGATAACAGTGACACATAAGCCAACATATATTGGAACAGAGAGTGAAGCAAACTGGTGGTAAAAACATGACCTTCCTCCATAAGGTCAAATAGTTTTATTTTGATTAAACACTACAATACAGTATATATCCATTAGAAAAAGAAAACTCTATAGTGTATATAAATTATTCCTTCCATTCATCAATTCTTTTCCATTACAGCTTTGGTACAATGTGATTTTAGTATATAATTTTTAAATACTTTTAGCATCACAAAGTCAACACAAAGTACAAAACTAATAATCCAAATTAGGGATATTATCATCTACACAGTGGTATTCAGTGGTAGGAGAAAATCTTACCTTGATGAATTCATGTCACTAGCTAAGCTAGAAAGGCATACCTAGCAGACATGACGGAAATATGCACCATTAACGAGCTAATGTGTGGATTAGTCTTTGTTTTTTTTTGTTTGTTTGTTTTGTTTTTTACAGAATACCAGCAGCAGTCATTTGGGTGTTGAGTGAATACTTAAGTCCTCAGTGAGTTTTCGCACCTTGCTCCTCCTCCCTTAAAAGGCCATGAGTAGTATCTGAAGACATGTACCGTGGCCAGAGTGCTCAGAACTTGACCTGCCACCCAGCATTGCTCATACTGGCACAGTTGGTCCTGCAGCTGGCTGACATCACGGGGACAGTGCTGGAGGGACAGTGAGGGCCCATCAGCCTAAGGTTGTTCTGAGGGGTTGGCGGTGTGACGTTACAGTACACAGGCATTCCAGTGGCTGGGAGGGACCCTTGGCCTGCCTGGTTAGGTAGCATGATTGGCTGTTGGTATGACTGCTGGGGCAGTCCTTGAGAACCCTGGGTCATTGGCACCTGTAGGAAGACACAAGACAGAAGCCTGTATGAAGAGGGTATTTTGGGGTGTCCCATGAGCTACAGTGGTGTCATCAAAAACAGTCAGGCTTTTAGGTTGGAATCCCAGCTCTCCCTTTTATCAGCTGTTTCACATTGGGCAAGTCACTTAACCTCTCTGATTCTCTGAGTCCATCTGCATAATGTAACCTCCTTCAAAGTGCCCCTGAAAGGACTGCAGGAGTGTACAGCTCTCGGGACACATCTGGCTAGAAGTACATGCTCAGAAGATGTTAGTTCTGAGCCTCCTTCCTTCCTCTCTCCTGGCCTTCCGGGGACTGCCATCTGGACCTCCCACTCCGGATTTCTCTCCGTTTTGAAAAGCCACACTCCCATTCCGGTTTTACACCAAGTGGTCTGGAGCCATCGACAGTAAAAGGGGATTCTGTCCCAGGAACACCAGCTCACTCTCAACCTGCAGCCTTAGGAAACATCTCCTATCCAGTTGGAGGTAGAAACTGATGCAGTGTGAACAAGGATTGTCAGGGCAGGAGGACTGAGGATAAGTTCTCCAGGGCTAGAAGTACCTGGTGCAGCTAAATTTAATGATTAAAGTATTTCGCCAACTCTTCACTACCCCCTGCCAGGGTATTTCAGGATATACATTACAGAAGGGGGCATGACACTTTTTAAATACCCAGTGTGGGTTTAGTCTGGAAAATGCAGCTGTCAGGTCCAATAAATGCCCTTTAAATGAATCTTGAGATGCCATTTAAAAATCCCTTATAAGATAAATTTGTGGTGAAATGAAGTTTCTTTGGGTGTGACCAAAAACAAATGAAAATTTGCTGTGAAGACTTTCTCCCAGTAAGTACAATTTCAACAGAATGCCCGAAGGTCTTCATGAATAGAACTTTAAAGGATTTTCTTCCATGAATAGAAAGTCTATATGGAAGCACACTTAGCAGGGCATTCAAAAGCCACAGTAGTTACAGAAGTATACAGTTCCCATTTTCTGCTTGTCTATTATAATCTTGACTCAAAATCAGCCCTCAGCACTGGCTGGGCCTAGCACCTACCACCCAGCCAACCAGCCGATGTGGGGACATACCCACAGCCTGTACTTAGGCAAGTTCTGCTTTATAAAACACAATTTTCCAAGTTACTGATATGCACCTGATAATTAGACACGGTTGGGTAGGAGAGCATCACGCTTTGCACTGGAGTTCCCTGGTGGCTGCTCATCATGCCCTGACTCTGAGGCGGCTGCTGCACCCCCATGAGGCCTTGGAACCCCTGTTGACCAGACAAGAGCGGCTGGTAACCTGTGAAGAAAGAACACCTTTTGAACTGGTTGTACCAAGAACAATGATGATATTGTACGGGATGAGAGCGCCTCTTCACCAGGCAACCTGCAGACCTTTCAATCTCTGTATCAGGAGTGTGTATTTCCTAATAACGCATGTTTTGCTTCTTGGGGTGGACAAGGGTATGACTCCAAAAAATTCACTGATACTTCCATCCATAAGAGTGGTCCAATCAGCAGGTTGTGACAGTGGTAAATTCTTCATGGTGCAAAGACGGGAACCTGTATTGACATCGGTTGACTGCTGTAAATGAAACCTTTCAGATTTATCTTTTGCTTTGGTTTCAATGATATTTGGAGAAGTCACACATTATCAAGTTTTTTTCCGAATTAATTTGATTCATTCTCTTACCCTCTCGCTTTTCTGCATCACCTCACTTCACACAGAGGTCACCAAACATCTTGTTAACTTAGGATGCATTCTGTTTTCCATACCCTAGTGAACAGAATGACTCCCTACTCTACATAATTCAGCGTTCATTGACTTAGACAAAAGGCAACAACAGCAGGTGTGTCACGCTTTCATTCTGTGCCACCGCTAGCTCCCAAGGAAACGTTCTGGCAAAACACTCCCATGAGGGATCATGTACATATCATAGATAATGCAGAGTACAACATGTAAAGAAGGTATGTGTTTATGACCTTCTGGATGGATCAGTTGGTAGGTTTTCTTTTCCTTCTTTTTTAAGTGGACCAGGATTTATTCTAATTATCTTAATCCCTACTACAAGATGTGGTTTAAAATGCATTCTTAAAAGAAGGCTGTGAATTGTTCTTACAAATATTGGGAAGAAAGTTGTGATGTAGGTGAAGATGACATGGTGATAGAGAAATAAAACATTTACTTCATGCTGTAAAATAAGGTCCTTCCAGAGCTCATACTATTAACTGTACCGAGTGCCTGGAAATCAGTGGAACTGCTGTCTTAATACAATTCCCTGTGAGAAAGTCTTTACAATCCTAGATTTTCTTAACGCAGACACTAAGTTTTACAACCAGGTTTAAAAAATTGAAACTAAGGGTAAAAGATTCCTAATCAATCCACATTGTTTATAAATAGACCTTGTTTTGAGTACATGTGAGAGTTTTAACTGAGAAAGGGTAAAATTACATAAAGACTATAATGTAATTTTAAAAAATTTTAAGGGAATTTTTAAGGGAATTGTTTGTTTGTTTATTTATGGCTGTGTTGGGTCTTCATTTCTGTGCGAGGGCTTTCTCTAGTTGCGGCAAGTGGGGACCACTCTTCATCGCGGTGCGCGGGCCTCTCACTATCGCGGTCTCTCTTGTGGAGCACAGGCTCCAGACGCGCAGGCTTAGTAGTTGTGGCTCACGGGCCTAGCTGCTCCGTGGCATGTGGGATCTTCCCAGACCAGGGATCGAACCCATGTCCCCTGCATTGGCAGGCAGATTCTCAACCACTGCACCACCAGGGAAGTCCTATAATGTAAGTTTAAACAGACAGTACTTCGCTGTCCTTTGCTCTGCAAAAATGTGTTTTCACTCATCTTAGAAATACTGTGGAAACGTGTCTTACAAATAGTCACTGAGTTAGAGATAAACTCTATTCATCTAAGGAGATGGAAATAAGGTGTGGTCAGTTTGGAACACCCGAGAGAGCAAACTTGGGGATGAGCCGAGTTGGGAGGCCTGGACTGTGCCTGCATCGATTGGTAAGTGGAGCAGGTGTGTAATCTGGAAAGTCATCCTTTGACCTCCTTTATGTGTCCCATTTTTTTCATGTTCACATTACTCTCCCTACTCCACTGTCATAGTGGTTTTCCTTACTAGGTTATTCTACATTCTTGCAAAGACACCGCATATTAAGAATGTAATTAAGCGTCCTGACCACCTTTCCTCCAGTTACATTGTGTCGGTGGTAACACAGTCAAAGCCTCCCTTACATATGCTTTGCGGGTCTTAACTGATACCAGTAACCTCAGCTCAGAGGGTTTATACAATATGGCAAAGTGTTTGCAGTTTATACAGTATGGAAAAATCATCAGACTGGGGAACAAGAAATGTGACTTTGTCATATCATGGCCCTTACTACCTCCCAGAATGCCTCATATGCAGAGAGAAATTAAACATTAATTGTAAAAAACTGTTTTCTATGATTTCCCATTGTCTAGATCTTCCACTCTTATTCATATACCCGTTGGCCCTAAAATAATTCTGTTGCTGTTTTACTATTATTATGACATTACTCCTAGCCACGTCAAATTCACTGTCACGTGAATTGTTGTATATGTTAAAAAAATAACTTGGCACGACTATAGAAAATTCATGACCGCAGCCTTCCTTACCATTTCCTAGTTCTATAACAAAGAGCAGGCAATGTGAACACACTTCCAAGTCCATGTAATGGTGCCTTATTTCTGGCTGAAGATTCAAAGTACAGGTTGAAAATGAGAGAAATGTCTTCTAAAAGTCTGACTTATATTTGGTCTTCTGGTGAAAGCCCAGTTGGCCTCAGTGGTCCTGTTGCAGAATACACACGGCTTTTTTGTAAACAAAAAGAGGAGAGGGAAGGAGGGGAGAGGGGAGGGCAGGAGAGGTCCAGTGGCCTTGCATCTAAAGATGATGTATTTGTTTATTGAATCATTCCATCCTTTCACCGAGTCATCTTCAAAATGACTCTGTTTCACAGAGTCTGTTCAAAAATAAATTGAGGTGGCCTATGAAAGATTCATTTATTACATCAGTTCTATAAACCAAAATTGGGTGAAAGGAAAAATAAGTCTGATGATAACAGAGCTGTTAAGACATACAGAAAACAGAATGTCTTGGTAGAAAGGGGAAGCAACTGTCAAATAATATTCAAGGAGAGAAAAAGAGTGAGGTTGGGTGGCCTCGTCCCAGTAAGGGTGCACAGCCTGGGAGGGTGTGATTCATCTTTGTTGAGCACACAGATGCAGGGACACTGCGATGTCACCCTCCCCAAGCCCCCCTCTGCCTGATGATTTGTGAACTTTAATATTCAGTCATGCATAGCAATGGGCTACCAGCTGTGCACTGGGATTCCCACGGTAAACACACAAATAAAGATTTATGTGGGGAGCGAATCATGCCATACAATTTCCAAATGAAAACTTAAGTGTAAGGAGAGCCCAATTTATATTCATGAACCCCATTCATTTCTCAATTCGCTCTCCAGGCAAGAAATTTACACCTGGAATGGTTTAATTGGAGGGCTCCATTTCTTTACATGATGCTACAGAAGGTAGGCCACAGAATGGTCCTTGAGACAGGAGGCTATTTGGAATGTGAATCTGAGCTCTGGTCCAGGAATAGACAAATAGAAATGTGATAGCAGTGACCTAAGCACGAACTAACAGGGTCTACCGGGGACACAGCTCGCCTGAAGGCAGAGGTGGTGGCGCTGGCTGGTGGCAACCTGCTTATCTCGTCTATTCAAATGAGAAATGTGTTCCAGTTTGTCAATTCTTAGCTGTGAGATGATCAGTTTTTCATATTTATTGAGGATTAGTAGATAGGATGCATCTGACAAAACAGAAATAGCAAAAGTAACTGCCCTGTAGGCTTGCTATGGTGATCATAAAGACATGGGTTATTTTTATTATTCCTTTTTCAGTTGATAATAATTCAGTTTTCAAGTCACATGCATCATTTATTTTCTGAAGGTAAAAAGGTTAGGAAAGGACACATGCCTCCTGGCAAATAAATGAGTGCCCTCCACGAAGACGGAGGAGTTAAAACATTTAAGATGTCTGGAGCTTACAACTCTGAAAATTTAATATTGTGTTGACTAAAATACAGCAGTTATTGAATACTATTTGTAGTCAGAGGATAATTCATTAATATTCTGTCAAGGAAACATTTCGCTGGATGTAGCATATTTATGAAAAATCAGAATGTTAATTGGGATTACAATTTGGGAATTATAAATTGCATGATTGTGACGGACATTCTTTTAACTCTTATTGGAATACACTGTTACAGAACCGACATTTTGGAAATGAATGAATGACAAAGTCATAACCTGTATTTTCAGGGTTTTGATTCCCTGGCTGTTGTTGGTTATAAAGGTTGACGACGAGGAAGGGTGTAGTTAAGAGGGCAAATATCTACAGAGCAAAGTAATTGAGAAGCTAGACAGTTCTCATCACCTCCCCAAACCCACCCAAGCAGTGTAATTTTCCTGTTGGGTTTATTAAGTATTCTTAATATGGTAGAATGCCTTTTCAAATGATTAAAGTTAATAATCTGCTTAACAGAAAATATGACTTATCTTGGATGAACCAACATACACACACTTCTCCAGGTTTCTAAGGAACCCGCTAGCTGATTCTGAATTCAAATTCTGTTCTTTGTACATGGTATTGAGATGGAATTACAGTAGTTCAGTTGTGGCACGGCTGGTGAAGACTATGAAAAAGAAAAAAAATGCTTATCCAGGGCTGGCTTGTCCCTTTGCCGAATTTTTATAGGTCATGCATTGCACACACCACTGCCTAATATCTGCCTGGTTCGGTTTCTTGGTTTCCTATCAATTCCTCTACACTTTCACCTTCTTTAAAGATTTTCCATTTTAAAGGAGCTAACAAGCTATATTTGTTGATCACTTACTCTGATCCAAGCAGTAAATTAAGCACTTTCACTTTATTGTCACAAGAATCCCGGGAGGCAGTGTTATTAAACTCCTTTTGCAAAAGAGACAACTGTGACTTAGATGTAGACATTGTCAGGGTCAGACAGCTAGTAGGAGGGAAAGCTAGAATTTAAGTTGTGGTTTTCTCACTTGGGCATCCCTGCTTTTACTCCCTAAATTGTAGTACTATTTATTTTACATTCTTCCAACTTTCAGAGCTTAACATAAATCCCCTTAGCATGGCAGGTACTCAATGGCTATTCATTGCATTAATTGTTTTCTCAATAGTTAATTAAGTAAAGAGGACAAGAGTTATAATCCATAGTCTGTTGAACAAGATCTTGCTGATATCAAAGGAAAAAAAATCAAAGGTAAAGCATAATTGCCCGGCAAAATCAACTCAGACCACATAATAACGTTTTAAAGGTTTGTTACTCAGATACTGGGATACTAGACAGGCAGTCAGGTTGGAGTAGGGTCAAATGGATTCTAGTCCCTTCATTTACTTAATTAGTTTCTAATCAGTGGAAACTACAGTTTTCAATTACTAAGACCGTTTCAAATAACGCCTCTCCTCACAATCTTTGAAGACTCTGTATATTTACTCTGGATTGCTTTCTCAAAATATAAGGTAAAAATAACTTATTTGCATGTTAAGTGTAACATCAGTTCTGTTATTTGACTGCACCAGGCAACTTGCTGGCCCTAGGAAAGTCACTTGACCTTTGGAAACAAAAATAGTATCTGTAGTATTTAAAAGATAAAAGTGGGTAAGAGAAAGAAGAGACACAGAAACTCTGCGAAACAGCCTAGGATGTCAGAGAAATCAAAATCCCCCAGGCCACTTAGAGGCGGCTGTACTTTCGGAGTCTATAGACTGCTCTCGTCAAGTGTTCTAACTCTATGAATACTATGGATTTGTTCCCCAGTTTTACTTCGTTATGAAGGCACTGTCTTTTAAGACAAGGGTCCTTTCTGGGTTCATCTACCTACAGCACCTTGGTGCTCAAGGTAGGCTTGAGTAGGGGGAACAGATGTATCCTATGGTATCATGATATCGCTATGGTTTCCTGAAAGAGGAACTACCACCTTATGCTTCAGAAAGTGGATTTGGGGTACTGATAGCCCCTCGCCCACCTCAGGCAGAGTGGAAGATGCCCTCGACAGTTCCACTGACGTTGAGGCCTCCCAGAACCAGGGGGTCCTCTGGGACTAAGGAGGCATCTGATTTCACTGGCCTTTACAGACACTGTCCCACTCTTACTCCTAGGTGCTGACTCCCTGGTGTGACAGTGTAGGTGAAGGGGGGGGGTCAACTTTGAAAAGCAAGGTGTGTATCTTTTTTTTTTTTTTTGGCGGTACGCGGGCCTCTCACTGCCGTGGCCTCTCCCGTTGCAGAGCACAGGCTCCGGACGCGCAGGCTCAGCGGCCATGGCTCACGGGCCCAGCCGCTCTGCTGCATGTGGGATCCTCCCGGACCGGGGCACTAACCCGTTTCCCCTGCATCGGCAGGCAGACTCTCAACCACTGCGCCACCAGGGAAGCCCAAGGTGTGTATCTTTTGAAGCATTTTGCCTCTATGTCAACCTCCCAAATTATGTGGAAACCCCATGTAGGACTTTTAAAACAAGAAAGCCGTACAGACTGCATCCAAAGACACTTTTCTTCAAACGTGTCCCAAAATTAAGATATAGGATAAAAATATCTAGCCTGGACATCATAATAAGATACTGTTTTCTTCTTAATATATGAAGTAAAATAGCATAAAAAAGTCAAAAAGAGGAGTATAAAAAATTGCTTTTTTTTTGGGCTCTTGAAGCCTACTATGACTTCTTTCATCTTTGTGTGTCTGCCTTCATCTTATGTACTGGCAGTCTCTGCATCCATCCCCTTTCTCTTCCTCACCATTTATTATTCAGTGGTTTCATTCCTTAAAAACAAGATGCAGAATGAGCCATGGGGAGGCTGCATGGGAACAGAGGGAAGCCCAGTCCATCCTAATGAACTTGAGGAAAGCTGTCACAGGCCGTAAGTGGAACTACGCTTCCTGAAGCAGTAGTTTTTCTTCTGACTTGCTCTTTTGCTCATTAGCTTTCCTGCTGCACAGAGTGTAATTCTTAAAAGCCTCTTTACTGTCCCCCTTGAACGTCCACGCGTGGGTCATTTTCTAATGGCCGTACACATCAGATGAACCATCCTATTACTGCAAGCTCAGGGCCTCTTCACTGTAATTAGACCATCCAGATCCATGTTATCGCAACTACAAAGTTGGTTTTCTTTCTCTCTTTCTTTTTTTTGTTAAATCAGGGCAAACATGAGAGACATTGTTAAGTGACTACAGGAATGGCTCATGCATGGAATTTCAATGAATGCCTCTGAGGGAAGCCGGCACTGAATTCCATTTTAAAAGGACGAGGCTGTCATATTATTGAAGTAATTCTCTGAACTTTCCTGGCCCTGAGTGCTGTGCTGACAGCCAGAGAGCTTCCACAGCCCAGAGGGAGAAAACCTGCATGAGCCTCACAAACATTTTACTTTCTTAATGAGGCCATGTGGCTTAGAAGATAATGCGGCATTCTTGCGTTTCTGCACATCTACCAGTGTTAATTACGGATGTGCTCACACCAGGCTGGGTGACAGCGAATTGTTGCTGAGGCAACTTGGAGGAGTTTTTTCCCCAGACTAAGCTCGGGGCAAAGTCAAGACAAAGATGGGTCTAATCTAACACTAATCCCCACAGTAGCATTCCCTCTGGTGGATATTTTCACTGACGAATTGCTTTTGATCAGCTGGCCAGAACAGGACAATCGTGAGGTCAAAAGTCATGGGGTTGGGCTTCCCTGGTGGCGCAGTGGTTGAGAGTCCGCCTGCTGATGCGGGGGACATGGGTTCGCGCCCCGGTCCGGGAAGATCCCACATGCCGTGTAGCGGCTAGGCCCGTGGGCCATGGCCACTGAGCCTGCATGTCCGGAGCCTGTGCTCTGCAACGGGAGAGGTCACAACAGTGAGAGGCCCGCGTACCACACACACACACACACAAAAGTCATGGGGTCAATACCATTGTGATCATATTACTGTCACTGTCACATAGCTACAGACTGTAACCTAGCCCTGGCCAACTATTTTTTTTAAAGATTTTTTTGATGTGAACCATTTTTAAAGTCTTTATTGAATTTGTCACAATATTGCTTCTGTTTTTTGTTTTGGTTTTTTGGCCAGGAGGCATGTGGGATCTTAGCTCCCCAACCAGGGATCGAACCTGCACCCACTGCATTGGAAGGTGAAGTCCCAACCACTGGACCATCAGGGAAGTCCCTGGCCAAACTATTTTGAAAGTAAGTTCTATGTTCATAGATTCAATCTGTAGAAACCCACATCAAAACAGAAAAAAACATAAAAAACCAAAACCACTTACTTTAGAGTCAATCAAAAGTGCTCTGTTTATATAGGAAAGTGTTATATGTTATTTTTCCCAATAGTCAAAGATAACTATCTTCTTTTCTTCAATTCCAGACTGGCAGGGTTCTTAACTAAACTTTATTCTAGTGGTAGATTTAACAATAACATTGTTCCACTGGTAGAGTCTGCTGGGAGGCAAAAGCAATAATCTAGGGCAGAGACAGTAGAGACAGGAGCTCAGGCAGAGATGGTAGGATGACAGAGAAGGGACACACTGGGGAAATACTTAGCATGTGAACTGCCAGACACTGGCATCTAGGAGTTTTAGTGGCATCACATGTTGGATGAGTTTGTACCATAGTCAATGAATGTCAGTTGTCCACGTGTCCACTAGAACACGAACTCTCTGCTAAACAAAAGCCCTGATTTGTAGTGCTTGCTGATTTCCCTGGTGTAACTATTCCCACTGTGGCCAATTTCAAGCTATAAAGGGCTTAACAGTCAGCTGGCAAAATTCCTGATGTTTTGAATGTTGCTCGTGTGGGCCAGAACAAGAGAGCTCTGGTACACCACTGACTTGAATTCAATGTCAAGCAATCCAATTTTCAGTTCATTTAAATTTTGTTCCTTTTATCCTTCCTTCTTCAAACCTATTGACTATTTGTTCTTTGACATTTCTTGTAAGAATGACTGTAAAAGCCATTCATACGATTTTATGAACATGGAGAAGACAGGCACAGACACTGGACTATACATTAGGATGTACACTGGATGTACACTGGGCTGTACACTGGACTGTACATTGGACATACACTGGAATGTACCCTGGATGGTACACAACGTACCCTGGGTGTACACTGGGCTGTACAGTGGATGGTACACTGGACATACACTGGACTGTACACCAGATGTGCACAGATGTGCCTTTGGACTGCACACCAGATGTGCACAGATGTACACTGGACTGTACACCAGATTGCACTTGGGCTGTACACCAGATGTGCCCTTGGACTGCACACGAGATGTACACTGTACACGTGATATGCACTGGACTGTACACTATACACTGGAATATACCCTGGACTGTACACTATATACTGGAATGTACCCTGGACTGTACACTACTGTACACTGGACTGTACACTATATGTACACTGAGATGTACACTGGACTGTGAAGAAACTGAAGCACCAGCATGATGTTTTCTGGTACATTGTGGACACACATCCTTTGAACACATATATGCAAAATGCCAAGCTCTAATTGATTTCAGGATTTAGTTTCTTCCGATTTTTCCTTGAAGTCCAGTAGACACATCATTCCATTTTCAATCTCAAGATGCCAAAAAAGTTTAAATGTCAACTTGCTTACATTTTATTACAACCAAAGAGTGAGTGATTCTAAATTATATAATGTATAGCTCAAAAACAAAAACAAAAAACCCACAACTGAACTTGGTATAAATGTACGTATTCTACCCATAACTAATGTTTTCCAAGGAGAAAATATGGGGATAAACATTTGTAAAGTTCTCATCATAGGGTTCAGGGGACATAACTCCTGATTCCCTTGTTCGCTGTCTCTTTATCAGTTTCCCGACAGATGGCCCCAAAGTAAAGCTGCTGGGCACCAGATGATGTCACAACTCTAAGCAACAATAAAGAGATACATTCTGTTCATCTACATAATCACCCCATGATTATCCTTGTTAACAGCAATAAGAACAATCTTTAATCTCACCATGTGGGGAACTGTTATTTAAAAGTGTTGCTTTTATCTGGGTTGAGACAACAATTAGAAATCTACAGGCTTGTCCACACAAATACAAATGTGCTTATCTTTTTAGCTGGAATCAGAGTATATGGTCCACACTTAAATCCTATTTCACAATAATTAAGAGTGAAAATAAACTTGAGGGACAAATGGTCTTCCACCCAAGGCCTGCAAGCGTAAAACTCATATTTCATCATGGTTAAATGCTTTATAAGCACCCAAATAGAGCATGAGCATTTTAAGATAGTCACAACCTTTGTTGCCTGCTGATTTCAATGTAATGAGATGATGCAAATACGCTGGGTCTAAGAGAACCAGCGAAGGCCTCAGGTTCTGTCTGTGGCAGGACACCAGGCTGTGCTGAGAGTGTGCGAAACGAGGGCCGTCCTTCCCAGCAAGGTGTGTATGCTGCCTTCTTGGAGCTTTGGATTCTCAAGGTTTGCCACTTAGTCCGGCCTCATCATCTTGTCTCCATGTTTGAGTGCCTGCTTCCCCACCCAGCTGGAACTCTTTTCCCTGCTCAATGGTTTTCAACATTTTCCTGTCTCTGAATAACTTGGTTAAAGTGACCAAGTTAAAACACACATATTGCTGGGCTCCAACCCCCAGAGGTTCTGATTCAGTAGGTTTGGGTGGGGCCTGAGAATGTGCCTTCCTGACAAGTGCCCATGGGATGCTGATGCCAGTGGTCTGGGGACCACCCTTTGGGAATCACTGCTGGACCTTGGGTCTCAATAAATACTTGAATTCCTTGAATTCCTATCGTTTAACCCACTTAGTTTTCCCTTGGTAGAGTGGGTGATGGAATCTGGCACATCACATCCTGTGGGGGGCCATCTCTCCTCTCTGATTTCATTTTCCTTATCTGTAAAATGGGGACCATCCTTTCTCAAGGGGTGTTAGGATGGTCCAAGATGCACCTCTTGTAAGACAAATCCCAGGGACCGAGCGCCTGGCAATGACCAAGGTATGTGACTGCCCTGCCCCTGCTCTTTGCACTTTCCACCTTGTATGAACTTGAATTAAATTTTATTACTGATTTAGGTCCTGCTTCCCAGGTAGATTATAATCCTCTAAAAGAGGACGCGTATCTTATACATCTGGGCCTAGCCCCGTATTCTACATGCAGTGTCTCAAGAACATTTTATCAATGATGTTGATAAAAAACCGTCCTCATTGCATTCACCCTAAACGACTCTTACCATGCCACATTACAGAAAATAAGCCAACAAACAAAAACCTCAAGGAAAAGAATGAAGAAGCAAATGCACTCAGAATAGAGAGCCCCCAGCCCTGCCCATGCGTGAGGCATGGCCAAAGGGAAACAATTTATCACCATCACAGTAGCATAAAGACAAAGACGACCTGTTGCCAAATGTTTTCTCTTAGCCCCTTTGCCTCTGGAAAAGAAGTTCCTTCCAGCAGCAAATCAAGAGGGTGCAGCACCGTTTTCCACTTCCACCTGATGCTACTGGGATAGGCATAGGGAGAGGTCCAAAAAAGGACAGGAGAAGATGCGGGAAGGAGCTGAAAAAGGGAGCGGGAGAGGGAAGGAAGACCCATTGGAGACACTGTTTGGCCTTCCTTCTCAAACCTATCTGCTAGCACTTGGTGAGGCATCTAGGAAAACAAACCAGATTTCTGTAGCCTCGTGTCTTTGGGACATAACTGTGAGTTTGCTAACCCGTGGTTATGTTCCCTTGTGACTGTGTCTCGACCTTCATTTGGCCTAAAAAAAAGGCAAGCAAGAAACCTGGACCTCACCTACTTTCCCTCCTACAGCATACGGCTGGAATTCCTTGCTTTTCTAAATCTCTTCTTGGTGCCCCCCAAGCCTGAAGTCCTTCAACCTGAGTGGGAACAATGGATCGGAGATCTCCTGGCCCAACAAGCTCTGGGTGATGAAGCTGGGGTTTAGAGGGCTAAGAAGGCACAGGATCGCACACAGAATTTCTCATAAACTGGGGACTAAATCCCATTTTCCTGTTAGTCCCTTTGCTGGCATACATGCTATATACTGCTTCCTCCAAATAAGACAGACTGGACTACTAGGCATAGTTTTGTTTCCTAGGCACACATGCGTCGGCTCTGTTGCTGTTATCATGTTATTACTAAGAGTTTGGAGAATATAACTTGTGTATGTGAACTGGAGTTCACCAAGCTTGTTTCTAGCAGCTACCAACAGACTTTTCTAAGATAACCCACAGTAGGGCATTAGGGAAAAAGAAAAAAGTTTGGAGATTCAAGGAACATATCATGAGTTGCAAAAACCAGAATCAAACCATCTCTTTTGAAACTATCAGCCTGACTCTATCTCGATGTTTAGGTACAGATATTAGCAGTTATTTTACCAACAGGCAACATTCCCAGGAGGTCATATATTGGGTTAATACGGACCATGCTTGCATTAACTCAAACCAGGAGAACAAGCATTTGTTCCCCTTTCTTCATCCAAGCTAATAGTAACGTTTATGGCCTATGCCTTACTGAGTTAAGCAGTTGTGGAGCTGGTGCCGTTATGACTGTCATTTTACAGACAATGAAAATGAAGCACAAGGAATCCAGGTAGATTGTTTAGGGCCATGCAGCCTAGAAGAACCAGAATTAAGTCAGGGGTATCTACTAATTTCTTCCCACCTCCAGCTCAGGGTCCTGGCAGGCAACAGAATTGCGCTCCAATGATTCATCTGAAGAGGTGTTAATAAAGAGATTATTGTCAAATGAGCAGGCAAGTTATGTGACCAACAGGCGAGGGAGGCACCCAGAGCCTAACAACAGGAAGGACCGTTCTCTCCCTTCAGCCTGTAGGTCTCAGGGGAGGAGCCAGTGTTACCAGAAGCCAGTAAGAGCCTAGGGGCCACCTGGAGAACCAACTGCACTGCAAGGGAGGAAGGAGCTGAAGAGGCTGATCTCCCTCTTCCTCTGCCCTCTTGATGCCTTCCATTAGCAAAACCCACCTGGAAGCCATAGGACAAAGGAAGCTAACAGAAGGATGCAGAATGGCTATGTGATGAGAGGAGAAGCAAACAGAATAACCAGCACACCCCTTCCCTTCAAAGAGTACAAGGAGGGCTTCCCTGGTGGCACAGTGGTTGAGAGTCCGCCTGCCGATGCAGGGGACACGGGTTCGTGCCCCGGTCCGGGAAGATCCCACATGCCACGGAGCGGCTGGGCTTGTGAGCCATGGCCCCTGAGCCTGCACGTCCAGAGCCTGTGCTCTGCAATGGGAGAGGCCACAACAGTGAGAGGCCCGTGTACTGCAAAAAAAAAAAAAAAAAAAAAAGCACAAGGAATACACTCCTATGTCAAGCGGTATTCCCCAAGCCACTGTGCCAACCTGATCAAATGAAGACTTTAGGGAGAGGTGGATGATAATTTTAGCAGAGTACTGTCTCTTGGTTTTATAGATATTTTTTTTCCCCCTCGGAAATTATCTTTTTTTAACACCTGATGATGTGTCAGACTATGCACTTAGCATGACTGCTTCAGCAATTAAGTAAATGTTAACTCTCAAATTTAGATGTCATTGGCTATTAGGGCAGAATATTTGACTCTCAGCCCTAATGCTTGCCTTTCCATTTTGAGGAAATGGCATTGTTTGTAGGGAATTGATAATAACTTAGGAAGTACTATTAAGTTATGTTACTGTTTAAATATCCTGTAGGGTAGAGAAAAAAAGTTAAATTATGATTCAACTCAAGCAGTACTACTCATTTTGTTGAATTTGACATTTTCCTTTGCTGGCTGCAGAACCAGATGGCTGAGATCAAGTGGATAACAATAGGCAAAGGATATTTCGGGAGAAAATGAAAAAGAAAAAAGGAGGGTCTAGTTTATTTCCACAATGACCTTAACTGATCCCCGCATTCCCCAAGCATATTTATTTGGCTTAGAAAATGTTCTGCTATATATTAATCTCAAGTTTAATACATTTAGCCATAATTGTTTCAGATATTTAAAGGAATTATCAGCAAGATGAAATACTGTAAAAGAATACTTAAATGAGACTTCAAATTAGCCTTCTGGTGTTAAATCTGAGTTTCTGCTTCCTAATAGAAAAATCACAGGCTCCGTAATCAGACAGACAAGAGGCTGATTGCTAAGTCTTCCACCCACTGGCTCCGTGACTGGGAAGTTATCTATTATCCTTGAGCTTTGTCTTGCTTGCCTATTAATTTCCGACTTCCCAGGGCTTTTATGAAGATCAAGTAGATATGAGTCACACGTCCTCAGACACGGCATTGACTGCATGGTAATTGGCATTTGTCTTCACCAAATGATGCTATGTAAAGTGAAAGTATTTTCACTCCCTGCAGAATTGTACCTTACATGAAGAACAAACTGGGTGTTGCTAGTACCAGGAAGGACTCCAAATGCCAAAAAAAGTTCCTGGAACTGCCCCATCTAGCTCACAATGTTCATTCAGGCTTCACTACCCCAAATTTCCTATGAGCCAAGACACAGTCACCTGGACATGACCATGGGCGCTGCAATGAATGTGCTTTTCTGACCTGGGTTTATGAGGAAAGTGTAATCTCTAGTAGCAAAAAGCAGCAGAAGCTGCTCTGAACGTGAAGGTAGGCAAAGCACTCAGTATAGCAGGGAGTGGAAGAGGCAAGCTAATCATACCTGGGGAGGCTGTGTGCAGGTGGGAATCATTTGCCAAGGCCTGTGCGTCCAGACTCCAAGCACTGGCGCAGCACCGGTTTCTAGGCTGTAACTTTAAGACAGCCAGGGTGCTGCCTATCCTTTGTTTAGAGGCTCTGCTCCATGTTTATCCCCAAAGACTCAGAGAAATGTGGGGCTTCCTTTTGTTCCTATATAAGAAACAGACCAGGTTTCCCTCTTCTCTTGTGTCCTAATCTAAAGCTGTCTCAGAGCAAAAGGAAGACTGGGGGAAATCTGGGTTCAAGCACGTGCCTTTCCATCTTTTTTTTGGTGACTTAATTAATGAATGGAGCCCCCTCTCATCACATCAAAGATAAGATACAAAGCGGTGACCCCTCCTCCACTTCCCCCCGCCAGCTGCTCTCACTGGGGGCCCATCTCCTAACTCCTTAGACTATTACGATGCTTCCTAGCACCAAGAACCCCTGAGATCCTTGCAGAGGGACAGAGAATCTTCCACTTTAGGAATATTTCTAACCTAACCATTCTATACTATTTTTTTATGCAAGATGATTAAGCAAGCAGTTTTTAGGAAAAAAGTATATTTTCAATGAATATATTATTGATTATACCACAGTATTCTTTCAAATGCAATATTTAATAATATTCATGATATATCTGGACCAATTTTACTTCTTCCCATTTAACAAATGACACGTGATGTTTCATTTGTTTTCTATTTAACTATGTGAGGGAAAAAAATCATGATTTGTGAATAAATATCTTTCAAAATATTCAGCTTGGGAACCAAATGAATACTAAAATGGGCATTTAAGTTAAAGGTATGTTAAAGTGCCAAAACAGATTTTTAAAATGCTTTTTGATGTTTCGAAATGTTACATTTATGCAAAGTACAGGCCAATATCACTGATGAAAACAGATGCAAAAATCCTCAACAAAATAGTAGCAAACAGAACCCAACAGCACATTAAAAGGATCATACACCATGATCAAGTGGGGTTTATTCCAGGAATGCAAGGATTCTTCAATATACGCAAATCAATCAATGTGATACACCATATTAACAAATTGAAGGAGAAAAACCATATGATCATCTCAATAGATGCAGAGAAAGCTTTCGACAAAATTCAACACCCATTTATGATAAAAACCCTGCAGAAAGTAGGCATAGAGGGAACTTTCCTCAACATAATAAAGGCCATATTTGACAAACCCACAGCCAACATCGTCCTCAATGGTGAAAAACTGAAACCATTTCCACTGAGATCAGGAACAAGACAAGGTTGCCCACTCTCACCACTCTTATTCAACATAGTTTTGGAAGTTTTAGCCACAGCAATCAGAGAAGAAAAAGAAATAAAAGGAATCCAAATTGGAAAAGAAGAAGTAAAGCTGTCACTGTTTGCAGATGACATGATACTATACATAGAGAATCCTAAAGATGCTACCAGAAAACTACTAGAGCTAATCAATGAATTTGGTAAAGTAGCAGGATACAAAATTCATGCACAGAAATCTCTGGCATTCCTGTACACTAATGATGAAAAATCTGAAAGTGAAATTAGGAAAACACTCCCATTTACCATTGCAACAAAAAGAATAAAATATCTAGGAATAAACCTACCGAAGGAGACAAAAGACCTGTATGCAGAAAATTATAAGACACTGATGAAAGGAATTTAAGATGATACAAATAGATGGAGAGATATACCATGTTCTTGGATTGGAAGAATCAACATTGTGAAAATGACTCTACTACCCAAAGCAATCTACAGATTCAAAGCAATCCCTATCAAACTACCACTGGCATTTTTCACAGAACTAGAACAAAAAATTTCACAATTTGTATGGAAACACAAAAGACCCCGAATAGCCAAAGCAATCTTGAGAACGAAAAATGGAGCTGGAGGAATCAGGCGCCCTGACTTCAGACTATACTACAAGCTACAGTAATCAAGACAGTATGGTACTGGCACAAAACCAGAAATATAGATCAATGGAACAGGATAGAAAGCCCAGAGATAAACCCACGCACATATGGTCACCTTGTCTTTGATAAAGGACGCAAGAATATACAGTGGAGAAAAGACAGCCTCTTGAATAAGTGGTGCTGGGAAAACTGGACAGCTACATGTAAAAGTATGAGATTAGAACACTCCCTAACACCATACACAAAAATAAGCTCAAAATGGATTAAAGCCCTAAGTATAAGGCCAGACACTATCAAACTCTTAGAGGAGAACATAGGCAGAACACTCTATGACATAAATCACACCAAGATCCTTTTTGACCCACCTCCTAGAGAAATGAAAATAAAAACAAAAATAAACACATGGGACCTAATGAAACTTAAAAGCTTTTGCACAGCAAAGGAAAGCATAAACAAGACCAAAAGACAACCCTCAGAATGGGAGAAAATATTTGCAAATGACAAAGGGTTAATCTCCAAAATTTACAAGCAGCTCATGCAGCTCAATAACAAAAAAACAACCCAATCCAAAAATGGGCAGAAGGCCTAAATAGACATTTCTCCAAAGAAGATATACAGATTGCCAACAAACACATGAAAGAATGCTCAACATCATTAATCATTAGAGAAATGCAAATCAAAACTACAATGAGATATCATCTCACACAGGTCAGAGTGGCCATCACCAAAAAATCTAGAAACAATAAATGCTGGAGCAGGTGTGGAGAAAAGGGAACACTCTTGCAGTGTTGGTGGGAATGTGAATTGGTACAGCCACTATGGAGAACAGTATGGAGGTTCCTTAAAAACTACAAATAGAACTACCATATGACCCAGCAATCCCACTATTGGGCATATACCCTGAGAAAACCATAATTCAAAGCGAGTCATGTACCAAAATGTTCATTGCAGCTCTATTTACAATAGCCAGGAGATGGAAGCAACCTAAGTGTCCATGATCGGATGAATGGATAAAGAAGATGTGGCACATATATACAATGGAATATTACTCAGCCATAAACACAAACGAAATTGAGTTATTTGTAGTGAGGTGGATGGACCTAGAGTCTTGTCATACAGAGTGAAGTAAGTCAGAAAGAGAAAAACAAATACTGTATGCTAACACATATATATGGAATCTAAGAAAAAAAAAAGGATCATAAAGAAACTAGGGGTAAGATGGGAATAAAGACACAGACCTACTTGAGAATGGACTTGAGGATATGGGGAGGGGGAAGGGTAAGCTGTGACAAAGTGAGAGAGTGGCATGGACATATATACACTACCAAATGTAAAATAGATAGCTAGTGGGAAGCAGCTGCATAGCACAGGGAGATCAGCTCGGTGCTTTGTGACCACCTAGAGGGGTAGCATAGGGAGAGTGGGAGGGAGACGCAAGAGGAAAGAGATATGGAGATATATGTATATGTATAGCTGATTCACTTTGCTATAAAGCAGAAACTAACACACCATTGTAAAGCAATTATACTCCAATAACGATGTTAAAAAAAATCAACTGACTCATTTTGATAATTTTTGTGTTTTGTTTCTAATTGATGAGATGAGATAAAAGGATTCCTGCTGCTCACTGCAAGCCCTTATCAACAAAAAACACATTGTAGATTATAGACATCCTTTATCCTTCCCAAACAAAAAACCAAATTAGATATAAATGTCATTATTTCCCTCTCTTAAACTTTGGCATGTATTTATTTATTTCTAATCATCAGTTTTTATTTAATACATATTGTCCAAAGGGGCACAAAATTAAGATTAAAATCTAACTCCCTCACTTCTAAAACTGTTTTGTTTTTTTAATAACTGAGCAAATACTGCATTTATATATAAGGTGACCACATGTGTCTACTAATGCCAGTTACTCTAGTGTAATTATTAATAGCCTTCCTTTTCACTCTCAAATCAGTATGGGTTCAGATGAGAAATTTTGCATTTACTATATATAGGTATATACATATACGGTACACATTTACACACATATATACATATATATGTGTCTGCATGTGTATGCATATGCATATATGTATATGTATACATAAATATAGTTTTTTAGGAATTGAGTGAAGATTTTTATGATATGAATTTAGAGAAATGTCACTCTTTTTGTACTCTGCATATCTTGCATTGCAACATTGGCTGTTCTCTCTCTTCCTGTTCTGTTATGCATATAAGCTAAACAATGTATAGCTTCAAATTGAAACTATTTAAATCAGTTTGGCAGATTACTGGGTTCAAAACAGTGCCAAAAAGAATGAGTGACTGAGTCATGGCAGCTCTCTCATCTGAGCTCTCCTCCCACTCAGAGCGCATCTGCTGAATTCCTTTTGTTGGGGGGAGGGTGGGAGATGGGGGATGCTTATGATAATTTGATGTATTAATCTTCTTCAGATTGACATATCTGCTGTTTCTAACAGCAGAAACTTACAGAAGCCCTAATGTCCACAGTTTGGGAACTGCTGCTTCATTTCCTCACTAACCTTTGAAAGGGAGGCAACAAAACAATAGCACCTCTGGGAAGTTTATCGATCAAGGGCACTGACATTTAACAGTTACCGAGGATTATGGATCACACTGATAATTTACTGAGAGTCTTGAACCCGTTTTCTAGTCAGTTTTACCTGGGCACATACAAAAAACATTTTACATAAAATTCCACTGGTTTCAGGAACTCCAGAAACCCAGTCACAAAACCCAGAATTTAAAACTCCTGATCTAGTGGGAGAAATGAGCACTTCTCATTCTTTATCAATCATTCAAATGTAACAAACATGATTCAGAGCAGTCAACTTCTCAATACACTCTTCCAGCAAGATCCTAACTATTAAAAAGGAGTGGAAGATAGGAGTGGAAGAGGGGGCTTGAGGAATTCACAAGAAATAAATCTGCATTGATGAAGAGCAATTCAGTGTCTTAGACAAGTCCAGGCATCTATGACTAATCCAAGAGAGACTACCAACAGATGTAGGATGCTCCACCCTCCTATACTGGTGGTGGGAATGTAAATTGGTGCAGCTACTATGGAAAACAGTACGGAGGTTCCTTAAAAAACTGAAAATACACCTACTCGATGATCAGGCAATCCCTTTCCTGAGCATATATCTGGACAAAACTATAATTCGAAAAGATACACACACCCCAATGTTCACAGCAGCACTATTTACAATACTCAAGACGTGGAAGCAACCTAAATGTCCATCAACAGATGAATCGGTGAAGACGATGTGGTATATACATACAATGGAATATTACTCAGCCATAAAAAGAATGAAATAATGCCATTTGCAGCAACATGGATGCAGCTATAGATCATCATACTAAGTGAAGTAAGTCAGAAAGAGAAAGACAATTACCATATGATTATCACTTATTTGTGGAATCTAAAATACTACACAAATGCACATATCTAGGAAACAGAAACAGACTCACAGACATAGAGAAAAGACTTGTGGTTGCCAAGGGGGAAAAGGGGAGTGGGGGGAGGAATTGGGAGTTTGGGATTAGCAGATGCAAACTAGTATATATAGAATGGATAAACAAGGTCCTACTGTGTAGTACAGGGAACTCTATATTCAATATCCTGTGATAAACCACAATGGAAAAGAATATGGAAAAAAAAAATATATATATATATATAACTGAATCACTTTGCTGTACAGCAGAAATTAACACAACATTGTAAATCAACTATACTTCAATAAAATAAAAAAAATAAAATGTTTCTCCTTTAGTAAAATTTCCAGCCATGTTTTTTAAAAAAATTGCTTGTCCTTAGGGAAATCCTTTCTAATCTGTTATTAAATTGGTAAGCACATTTTGGGGGGACATTCTCCATCCTACCTCAGCCACATTAAAATAAAAACACCCTGCTGGGCTGTTAGGCTTTTGTACCTCCCCATCAATAAAACTGTCTACGAGCAAAGGCAGGACACAGACACTATCTTCCAAAAGGGTTCGATTGAAATGGAGTGGGCAGAACCTCTCCCCAAAGCATCTGCTTAGCTGACAGTGTGTCTTCATAATGCTGCCGGGGAACCCAAGACTACAGATGTCATATTTCAATAGATGTAGCCAAAGACGCAGCCAACCATGATCATTAGTTTCATTATTAACTCACCAAAAAAAAAAAACACATAGAGCTGTTTCTCTTGAGAATAAAATTTTAATTAAGGAGAGTTGGTGTTTCAGCAAGTGAGAGCCCCTGGAAAGCTTATATGATGAAATTTCATGACTGATAACTCCTGAGCAGCCTAGCATTACTAACAAGATCATGATGAAGGACATAGCTGAGCAGTTTAAAAATAGATGATTACAACTGCTTTCCCTAGGTGTGAAAGAACCGCTATTTGATATCTAATACCCAGGACCACACACCTAATGATGTCTCAGTGGATGCAAATATCTCATCCGAAGACCAGTAAAAACATTTCTTTGGGAGAAAGCAAAGATGATTACTGTTCTATTTTGTAGGCACAGCTGTCAAATCACAGGAGGCAGTATATATTACAGTAAAGACCCCACCTTGGGTGACAGACTCCTTGTGTCTCCTAGGGCAGTTACTTCCCCTTGCCAAACCTCTATTTCCATCATCTGGAAAGCGGGGGAGGTGACACAATTGATGACATCAATCTCACAGGATTGGAGTGAGGATTAAGTAGTAATACACCCCTAAGCACACTGTCTGGAATATAGAGAGAAAACACTCAAGTTGCTTTAATTTATAGCTTTAAAAATGATGTGAAGTTAGAAATTCACTTGCTGCCAAGAGTACGCCACCCCCCAGGGTTTGCCCAAAAGGCATCACACTCTAATAAGATGCTTTACCCTCAAGATGATACACTTTCTACTTATTTTTCAAGACACAGTTTCGAGTCCCTGAATAAAAAGAAACTCAAGGCTTATGCTGAAGATATGGCTAAGAAAGCCGTCTTTTAAAAGTATAAAATCCTTCCTTTCTCATTTCCATAAAAAGTAAAATATCTGTGAGGAACAGTGGCTGTAGGCAAAAATAATTGTAATCTACTGCAAGGCTTTGCTACAGAGATGCCCTTCCAGAAAGAAAAGCAGCTGAGCCAGGTTCCAGCTCACACCCTGCACTGCAGGGCTGAACTCTATCAATGCATTAACCCAGCCGAAGCCTGTGCAGCTGTTCTCGGGCATCCAAAGCCCTTTAATTTATCTGCAGCTAGGAAATCTGTGATCACCACGCAGATGATTGCCCAAAATAAATAGAATAAAAAAAGAGAAGGATTATATCTAGTAGAGGTAAATCCACTGGACTGGAAAGAAAACAGGCTGGCTTTGAGAAAGGCAAGACTGAAATGTGCTGGTGAGACTGAGACTGTAGGAACCACCCAGGAGGCCACGGCCTCACGTCTGGATGCAGAAAACATCCTGATCTCTGAAACAAGGTTGGCTGTGCTGATCACTGACCAGTTGTATGGAAACCTGAACTTCAGCTCTCGACTTTTACTCCATTGTATGGCTCTGAGCAAGTGACTTAACCACCCTTGGCCTTGGTTTCCTCACCATGAATATGACTGTCAAGCTAGGACCCTGAGCTAAATTGGATCTGTTTAAGAGCTCTTCTAACATTCTAATATTTAAACAGGATTGCTTTATGGAAGACAATTTAGTAAATAAGTATTCTGTCACAAACTTTTGAAGCTCTGGAAGATGTTTCCTATTTAAATACCCTTTCTTTTTATCCCACTTCCAGGAATAGCTGATATGGACATTGGATACTTCAACAGATGCCTCCAAATGCTTCAAATTCAACTTGCCAAATTCATCAAAGGTTACATTTCTCACTGGGTGCAATAACCAGCTGCAACCAAAATTAGAACTTTGATGGATTCAAAGAAGAGCTACATTTGCTACTTGAAAAGATAATATTGAACCTGAACCAAATCTGATATTAGGTTTGTTTACAAAAATTTTTTTTGCCTAATGTGAGTTGGGTTTTCATGGAGTCTGTTAAGGTCAGTCTGTTCAGATCAGTTTACATCAATATTTTTTGGGAGAAAATAAACAGACCAAAAAAACCTTCTTGATTTGAATATAGTCCAAAAGGCCTTTAAAAATATTTTGCTAATGTATATGACTATGCAATGATTTTAAGAGTCACTTTTCTTCCTCTTGACTGAAGTCCCCTTAAGAGACTGCTTCTATGTTATTATTTATCTTTGTTACATGGTTCCCACTTTGCTTACTTACCCCATACTCTCCATGCAGTTAAAACTCCTGCACGCAGCAGATGCTTAATAAATGTATTGTTATCGTTAAATGAAAGTTGATAGATAAAACAGCATTAAGCCTTGATGTTATGTAACTTTCCACCCAGACATCTTGTTTCGAAAGAGTAGAACCCAGAGGCCAACAAGTAAAACCGGTGACGACGGACACCAACGTGCATGTGGGCAAGGAGACTGGGAAACACTGTGGTCCTTAGCTCTTCTGACTTCCCACCTGGCTAAGTGTGACTCTAGCTCCAAGGCACAGGCAGTTTCCAACAAAAGTAAGAGAAAAGTAATTCTCTCCCAATGGAGGGTCAGGTCACACACAGATGAACACTGGCTTTGAGCACAGCACGTAACTCACCACACCCCATAGGTGAAGAATGAAGAGTGCTGGACAATTCTTCCAGTTCCAACAATTCAGGACCTTCACGTTTTGCCAATATTGACAGACACTCTCCTGCTCTCTTTGAAAACCCTTGGTCTTTATTGATGATTAGTTCTATTTGCCACACCACACAACCATCTGCTGACGGAAATAATATATTACAGCAGTGATTCCTCCACAGAACCTTCCCATTGTCAAGTAAATTACCTGAATGACACAAACTGCCTATTAGGGTATAAAGAATCATGGCATGGGAAGACTCAGCAGTCTACTGTTTGTGATGTTAACATTTTATGTTTAATTCTTCTGTAGGCTATCTACCAGGCTCAAAAATGATGTGGCATCAAGGGAAGTTGGTAGAGTCACTGCCCACCTGTGAAAACTCATAATCAAATAGTTCGTGTTCTGAGGGCTGGGGCCATTCTTTAAGAAACTTCTAAAACCGTGGCAAGAACTGTTTCACCACAAACAGTCAATGCTGTTTGTGGTAAAAAGAACCACATGCTACTTCCTAATGCTCTGTCCCCAAGTCATGGAGATGAAAGGCCACCATTCCAACAGTAGAGGCAGCTTGAGCTATAAAAACATGACTCCCAAGACTCAGAACCAGTTATTAATCTTACTAACATACACCCTTAAAGAAACTACTGTTGGTAAGACCCAGCCACTCTTTCCTACACCAAGCTGGTGAAAAGAAAAGCAACGAGTAAAAGGAGTCATCTGAGACATCCAGAAGACTAAGGGCATTCCTTCTTTAAGAGAATTTAGAAGGCCAATTTGGGGTTAGGCTGAGAAGAACATCATATAAAACAGGTTTGGTTTTAATCCCAGAGACAACAAAAAAGAAGTACATTTCAGATGAGCATTTGGCAGTCAATGAATGCTGTGGTTGAGAAGCTTTCCAGCTGCCTTTATGTTTACACGGGTGCAATGGGTTCCATGAACTGTGACAACACCACAAATTTAAGTAGTGAGTCCCCTGGATTGTGAAACCTCTCCTTAGTGGTTTCCATACCACCACACTCCTGCAGAGTTGTACAATTTTTATTTTTGCAGTTAGGGGGAAACTTTTGTGAGTTTTTAAACCAAATGACCACATGTTTTTCCAAGCAATACCTCTACTCCCATGATGTTTCCATATCAATTGCCTTTCCTGTTTCTTGGCAAGTCAGCATTGCTTTGGCTACAGGAATGTATACTTTTCTAGGCAGGCGCAAAGAAAATTTGCCCCAAATTATCATCAAAGGGGTCTGGGTCGATGGATAGAGATTGTCTTAGCACAGTCAGCCTAAAACTACCAAGAATCTGTAATTTGATAAATTATTACCCGTTGCGATGAGGGAGGCCACACAACAGAGGAACTTCAGGGCGTCTTACCAACAAAGGACAGAGGAAAACATAGGTCTCATAGGGAGTTTAGACAGCATTTAAGTGAAGCAGTTTTAATCGGTTTAAAGCAAAGCAGAGCTGTGTAAGAAGTTAACATCCCCCTCTCTGGACTGCACAGTGGACCTAGGGTCCTGTCTCCTTTCTCTTAACCACAAGGTTAGGATAGATGTGAAATGCTGTGTCCAGAAGCGTCTGTCTGAACCCCTGCACATGGGTTGTAAATCAAGGCTGCTTCTCTATGTTACAGTGACTTAGGTCTTCCAGGTGGGAGTGGGAAGTTTTATTCTTCACTGATGTAACTTTACATAGTCCATAATGTAAGAGGACAAGATTTCTACGTGAATAAGCGGGCAGCAGTCACTCACATAAGGGGGTTATTGGGACTCTAGACTTCCCTGTCCTTAGGAGACACATATTCTGTTAATGTTGCCCCTGCTGTTCTCTGTGTCTGTTATTCCAGCCGAATGAATGGCTGTGCAGTTTTACTTTCTCAGCCTGGGCTAATTTTTACTCTCTCAAAATATAGATATATAAGCATATATTGGGTTGGCCAAAAAGTTCATTCGGGTTTTTCTGTACCATCTTATGGGAAAACCCGAATGAACTTTTTGACCAACTCAATAGAACGAGAGAGAGAGAGACAGAGAGAGAGAGAGACAGAGAGAGACAGAGAATGCATCATTTCTTCATGGATTCTCAATAATCATTCCCTTAACCTTCCACCTTGGCTTAACACAGGTTGAAACCCCCAAGGAGAAATTCCTTTATTCTAGCCCTTTCTCATTTCCATAACATTCATAAACATAACATCCATAAACATTATTTAATAAACTATGCCTAGACAGTGAACTCAGGATATTGAAAAATATCGTGCCAGGATTTAAAGAACACAATGGCAATATGATAATAAATCACAAGCATTTAATGATAAAATAATTATAGTAATAATACTGTAACACTGCAATAATTTAGAAAAGGACACAGGCAGCCTTTTGGTGAAGAGATAGATAAACGAGAGTGAGTCATGCTCAATTCAGCACTTGAAAAAATGTAAAACTCAACATGCTCAAATGGAGATTTTTAAAATAAAAAGCAAATATTTGAATGGGATTTTATATAGAAGTGTTACCAATTAACTTTCTAAACAATCATCTATGATGGCATACTATATTTTATTGTATAGCTCTTTTCTTCCAAAGATATACTATTAAAATTAATGATATAAATAGCAACTATCAGTTGTTTTTCTTTTTTAAATGGGTATTTATAAAATAGTGATAGTCCCATAAATAACTGGTTTTCTAGAAGAGGAATCATTAAAATCTCAGTGTTAGCCATTGCCCCGTGTTTGGTGAAAATGAGCAGCTTTTCCAAAAATTATAGTTCTCTTTCCACTTAAACTGTTGGGAGCAGGATTTGCCAACTGAATTTATTCTGGGGAACAGGAAATTAGCTCCCTTCCATGGATTCAAAGAGAGAAGGCAGGAGAGATTTGTTCAAGATGGCAGACTAGAAGGCTATGCTCTCACACCCTCTTGGAAGAGCACTGGAATCACAACTAACTGCTGCACGATCATCGGTAGGAAGACACTGGAACTCACCAAAAAAGATACCCCACATCCAAAGACAAAGGAGAAGCCACAATGAGACGGTAGGAGGGGCACAATCACAATAAAATCAAATCCCATAACTGCTGGATGGGTGACTCACAAACTGGAGAACAAACTGGAGAACTTATACCACAGAAGTCCACGCACTGGAGTGAAGGTTCTGAGCCCCACGTCAGGCTTCTCAACCTGGGGGTCCAGCAACGGGAGAAGGAATTCCTAGAGAATCAGACTTTGAAAGCTAGCGGGATTTGATTACAGGACTTCGACAGGACTGGGGGAAACAGAGACTCCACTCTTGAAGGGTACACACAAAGTAGTGTGCGCATCGGGACCCAGGGGAAGGAGCGGTGACTTCATAGGAGACTGAAACAGACCTACATGCTAGTGTTGGAGGGTCTCCTGCAGAGGCAGGGGAGGGGTGGCTGTGGCTCACCGTGAAGACAAGGACACTGGCAGCAGAAGTTCTGGGAAGTACTCCTTGGCATGAGCCCTCCCAGAGTCCGCCATTAGCCCCACCAAAGAGTCTGGGTAGGCTCCAGTGTTGGGTCACCTTAGGCCAAACAACCAACAGGGAGGGAACACAGCCCCACCCATCAGCAGACAAGTGGATTAAAGTTTTACTGAGCTCTGCCCACCAGAGCAACACCCAGCTCTACCCACCAGCAGTCCCTCCCATCAGGAGACTTGCACAAGCCTCTTAGATAGCCTCATCCACCAGAGGGCAGACAGCAGAAGCAAGAGGAACTACTATCCTGCAGCCTGTGGAACAAAAACCACATTCCCAGAAAGATAGACAAGATGAAAAAGCAGAGGGCTATGTACCAGATGAAGGTACAAGACAAAACCCCAGAAAAACAACTAAATGAAGTGGAGATAGGCAACCTTCCAGAAAAAGAATTCAGAATAATGATAGTGAAGATGATCCAGGACCTCGGAAAAAGAATGGAGGCAAAGATCGAGAAGATGAAAGAAATGTTTAACAATGACCTAGAAGAATTAAAGAACAAACACACAGAGATGAACAATACAATAACTGAAATGAAAAATACACTAGAAGGAATCAATAGCAGAATAACTAAGGCAGAAGAACAGATAAGTGACCTGGAAGACAGAATGGTGGAATTCACTGAAATGAAGACAGCATAAGAGACCTCTTGGACAACATTAAACAGAACAACATTTGCATTATAGGGGTCCCAGAAGGAGAAGAGAGAGAAAGGACCTGAGAAAATATTTGAAGAGAATATAGTCGAAAAATTCCCTAACACGGGAAAGGAAACAGCCACCCAAGTCCAGGAAGTACAGAGAGTCCCAGGCAGGATAAACCCAAGGAGAACCATGCCGAGACACATAGTAATCAAATTGACAAAAATTAAAGACAAGAAAAATTATTGAAAGCAAGAAGGGAAAAACGACAAAAAACATACAAGGGAACTCCCATAAGGTTAACAGCTGATTTCTCAGCAGAAACTCTACAAGCTAGAAGGGAGTGGCGTGATATATTTAAAGTGATGAAAGGGAAGAACCTACAGCCAAGATTACTCTACCCGGCAAGGATCTCATTCAGATTCGACGGAGAAATCAAAAGCTTTACAGATGAGCAAAAGCTAAGAGAATTCAGCACCACCAAACCAGCTCTACAACAAATGCTAAAGGAACTTCTCTAAGTGGGAAACACAAGAGAAGAAAAGGACCTACAAAAACACACCCATGGGCCTCCCTGGTGGCGCAGTGGTTGAGAGTCCGCCTGCCAATGCAGGGGATACGGGTTCGTGCCCCGGTCTGGGAGGATCCCATATGCCGTGGAGCAGCTGGGCCCGTGAGCCATGGCCGCTGAGCCTGTGCGTCCGGAGCCTGTGCTCCGCAACGGGAGAGGCCACAACAGTGAGAGGCCCGCGTACAGCAAAAAAAAAATAAATAAATAAATAAAAAATAAAAAAAAAATAAAAACACACCCATTACAATGAAGAAAATGGTAATAGGAACATACATACCGATAATTACCTTAAATGTGAATGGATTAAATGCTCCAACCAAAAGACATAGGCTCGCTGAATGGATACAAAAACAAGACCCATATATATGCTGTCTCCAAGAGACCCACTTCTGATCTAGGGACACATACAAACTGAAAGTGAGGGGATGGAAAAAGATATTCCATGCAAATGGAAATCAAAAGCAAGCTGGAGTAGCAATACTCATATCAGATAAAACAGACTTTAAAATAGGGCTTCCCTGGTGGCGCAGTGGTTGAGAGTCTGCCTGCTGATGCAGGGGACATGGGTTCGTGCCCCGGTCCGGGAAGATCCCATGTGCCCTGGAGCGGCTGGGCCCGTAAGCATGGCCGCTGAGCCTGCGTGTCCGGAGCCTGTGCTCCACAATGGGAGAGGCCACAACAGTGAGAGGCCCGCGTACTGCAAAAAAAATAAAAGAAAATAAAAGAAGGAAAGAATGTTACAAGAGACAAGGAAGGACACTACATAATGATCAAGGGATCAATCCAAGAAGAAGATATAACAATTATAATATATATGCACCCAACACAGGAGCACCTCAATATGTAAGGCAACTGCTGACCGCTATAAAAGAGGAAATCGACAGTAATACAATAAGAGTGGGGGATTTTAACACCTCACTTACATCAATGGACAGATCATCCAAACAGAAAACTAATAAGGAAACACAAGCTTTAAATGACACAACAGATCAGATAGATTTAATTGATATTTATAGGACATTCCATCCAAAAACAGTAGGTTACACTTTCTTGTCAAGTGTGCACAGAACATTCTCCAGGATAGATCACATCTTGGGTCACAAATCCAGACTCAGTAAATTTAAGAAAATTGAAATCATATCAAGCATCTTTTCTGACCACAACGCTATGAGATTAAAAATCAATTACAGGAAAGAAATATAAAAAACACAAACACATGGAGGCTAAACAATACACTACTAAATAACCAAGAGATCACTGAAGAAATCAAAGAGGAGATCAAAAAATACCTAGAGACAAATGACAATGAAAACACGACAATCCTAAACATGTGGGATGGAGCAAAAGCAGTTCTAAGAGAGAAGTTTATAGCAATACAAACCTACCTCAAGAAGCAAGAAATATCTCCAATAAACAATCTAACCTTACACTTAAAGGAACTAGAGAGAGAAGAACAAACAAAACCCAAAGTTAGCAGAAGGAAAGAAAGAAAGATCAGAGCAGAAATAAATGAAATAGAAACAAAGAAAACAACAGCAAAGATCAATAAAACTAAAAGCTGGTTCTTTAAGAAGATAAACAAAATTGATAAACCATTAGCCAGACTCATCAAGAAAAAGAGGGAGAGAACTCAAATCATAAAATTAGAAATGAAAAACGAGAAGTTACAACAGACACCGCAGAAATACAAAGCATCGTAAGAGACTACTACAAGCAACTCTATGCCAATAAAATGGACAATCTGGAAGAAATGGACAAATTCTTAGAAAGGTATCACCTTCCAAGACTGAACCAGGAAGAAATAGAAAATTTGAACAGACCAATCACAAATAATGAAATTGAAACTGTGATTGAAAATCTTCCAACAAACAAAAGTCCAGGACCAGATGGCTTCACGGGTAAATTCTAACAAACATTTAGAGAAGAGCTAACACCCACCCTTCTCAAACTCTTCCAAAAAATTGCAGAGGAAGGAACACTCCCAAACTCATTCTATGAGGCCACCATCACCCTGATACCAAAATCTGAGAGATACTACAAAAAAAGAAAATTACAGACCAATATCACTGATGAATATATATGCAAAAATCCTCAACAATATACTAGCAAACAGAATCCAACAACACATTAAAAGGATCATACACCATGATCAGGTGGGATTTATCCCAGGGATGCAAGGATTCTTCAATATTCGCAAAACAATCAATGTGATACACCATATTAACAAACTGAATAATAAAAACCATATGATCATCTCAATAGATGCAGAAAAAGCTTTCGACAAAATTCAACACCCATTTATGATAAAAACTGTCCAGAGGGCTTCCCTGGTGGTGCAGTGGTTGAGAGTCCGCCTGCTGATGCAGGGGACGTGGGTTCGTGCCCTGGTCCGGGAGGATCCCACATGCTGCAGAATGGCTGGGCCTGTGAGCCATGGCCGCTGAGCCTGTGTGTCTGGAGCCTGTGCTCCTTTTTTTTTTTTTTTTTTTTTTTTTTTTTTTTTTTTCTTTTTGCGGTATGCGGGCCTCTCACTGTTGTGGCCTCTCCCGTTGCGGAGCACAGGCTCCGGATGCGCAGGCCCAGCGGCCATGGCTCACGGGCCTAGCCGCTCCGCGGCACATGGGATCCTCCCAGACCGGGGCACGAACCCGTATCCCCTGCATCGGCAGGCGGACTCTCAACCACTGCGCCACCAGGGAGGCCCTGGAGCCTGTGCTCCTTAACGGGAGAGGCCACAACAGTGAGAGGCCCGTGTACCACAAAAAAACAAACAAACAAAAAACTGTCCAGAAAGTGGGCATAGAGGGAACCTACCTCAATATAATAAAGGCCATATACGACAAGCCCACAGCAAACATCATTCTCAATGGTGAAAAACTGAAAGCATTTCCTCTAAGATCAGGAGCAAGACAAGGATGTCCACTCTTGCCACCATTATTCAACATAATTTTGGTAGTCCTAGCCATGGCAATCAGAGAAGAAAAAGAAATAAAAGGAATAAAACTTGAAAAAGAAGAAGTAAAACTGTTACTGTTTGCAGATGACATGATACTATACATAGGGAATCCTGAAGATGCCACCAGAAAACTACTAGAGCTAATCAATGAATTTGGTAAAGTTGCAGGATACAAAATTAATGCACAGAAATCTCTTGCATTCCTATACACTAATGATGAAAAATCTGAAAGAGAAGTTAAGGAAACACTCCCATTTACCATTGCAACAAAAAGAATAAAATACCTAGGAATAAACCTACCTAGGGAGACAAAGACCTGTATGCTGAAAACTATAAGACACTGATGAAAGAAATTAAAGATGATACCAACAGATGGAGAGATATACCATGTTCTTGGATTGGAAGAATCAATATTGTGAAAATGACTCTACTACCCAAAACAATCTACAGATTCAATGCAATCCCTATCAAATTACCAATGGCATTTTTTACAGAAGTAGAACGAAAAATCTTGAAATTTGTATGGAGACACAAAAGACCCCTAATAGCCCAAGCATTCTTGAGGGAAAAAAACGGAGCTTGAGGAATCAGACTCCCTGACTTCAGGCTATACTACAAAGCTACAGTAATGAAGACAGTATGGTACTGGCACAAAAACAGAAATATAGATCAATGGAACAGGGTAGAAAGCCCAGAGATAAACCCATGCACCTATGGTCAACTAATCTATGACAAAGGAGGCAAGGATATACAATGGAGAAAAGACAGTCTCTTCAATAAGTGGTGCTGGGAAAACTGGACAGCTCCATGTAAAGGAATGAAATTAGAACATTCCTTAACACCATACACAAAAATAAACTCAAAATGGATTAGAGACCTAAACGTAAGACCAGACACTATTAAACTCTTAGAAGGAAACATAGGAAGAACACTCTTTGACATAAATCACAGCAAGATCTTTTATGATCCACCTCCTAGAGTAATGGAAATAAAAACAAAAATAAACAAATGGGTCCTATTGAAACTTAAAAGCTTGTGCAAAGCAAAGGAAACTACAAAGAAGACGAAAAGACAACCCTCAGAACTGGAGAAAATATTTGCAAATGAATCAACTGCCAAAGGATTCATCTCCAAAATATATAAACAGCTTATGCAGCTCTATATTAAAGATACAAACAACCCAATCCAAAAATGGGCAGGAGACCTAAATAGACATTTCTCCAAAGAAAACATACAGATGGCCAAGAAGCATATGAAAAGGTGCTCAACATCACTAATTATTAGAGAAATGAAAATCAAAACTACAATGAGGTATCACCTCCCACCAATCAGAATGGCCATCATCAGAAAATCTACAAACAACAAATGCTGGAGACGGTGTGGAGAAAAGGGAACCCTCTTGTACTGTTGGTGGGAATGTAAATTGATACAGCCACTATGGAGAACAGTATGGAGGTTCCTTAAAAAACTAAAAATAGAATTACCATATGACCCAGCTATCCCACTACTGGGCATATACCCAGAGAAAACCATAATTCAAAAAGACACATGCACTCCAATGTTCACTGCAGCACTCTTTACAATAGCCAGGTCATGGAAGCAACGTAAATGCCCATTGACAGATGAATGGATAAAGAAGATGTGATACATATATACAATGGAATATTACTCAGCTATAAATAGGAATGATATTGGGTCATTTGTAGAGACGTGGATGGATCTATAGACTGTCATACAGAGTGAAGTAAGTCAGAAAGAGAAAAACATATATTAACGCATATATATATATGTGGAATCTAGAAAAATTGTACAGATGAACCAGTTTGCAGGGCAGAAATTGAGACACATGTAGAGAACAAATGTATGGACATCAATGGGGGAAACTGACAGGGGGTGGTGGTGGTGGTCAGATGAATTGGGAGATTGGTTTTGACTTGTATACACTGATGTTTATAAAATTGATGACTAGTAAGAACCTGCTGTATAAAAAAATAAATAAAATTCAAAATTTCAAAAAAAAAAAAAAGAAAGAAGGCAATGTGGTGAGGGCCTGGGAAAAAGGAAGAAATAGGAAGGAGAGAGGCAAAGTTCTACCTGCTTAAATCTGAGTCCCATCTCTACCTCCATCCTCCCCATCCTTTACCCCCCCCACCCCCGCCCCCCCCCACAGGAATGCATGGTCATCTAGCAGGGTATGAGCCCGGAGTTGGGGTGGGTTTGCCAGGGTTTGGCATCAGAAAGACAAGGAGGTGGCTGGTGGAGCCAGAAACCATGTAAGGGAATGGAAGTAATGAGAAGATGAGAGTCATGGGGATGCATCTTGAATAAACTGCAGATGTTGGGAGAACTGGTGCTGACTTGGACACTGATGATTGAGAACTGGTGGGCAGGGAGTTCTGCTTACGGGGCAGGATGGGACCACTACTGATAGGTTGGAAAACACTGGTTTAAAGATCCTGTAATCACGCAAAAAGGAGGGGTTTATGACGCTCTTAATAATAGCTATTGGGCAGTTTGATATAAAAATAAACAGCGTTGTAAACTCGAGAGATGGATGGCAAAATCTAAAATTCCATGTCAGGATGTATAAGTCCCCTCTTGGTAATAAAGACAGAAAAAATTAAAGCTAATCCAAATATTGTAATATGCATGGGAAAACACTTGGCTTTGAAACAAATAAATCAGTTTCTAATTATGAAACCTGGCTTCTTGACAAACATTGTTTTCTCTGCTTGGAGTGAGCTACTGAGGCAATTATGAACAAAAGTATTTTCTTATCATGGAAGAAGTGATGGCAAATAAGCTTATAAGTATTTAGCAGTTATTCAGTCAAGCCAATAAAAAAGAGCACATTTTATTGTTCATCATGTTGATTAGAATCCTGAAGTAGTATTAAAATTAGGTTATGTTTTCCTCATTGGGATCTTCAGGCATAATATTGTTATGTAATACACTTCCCTCTCAGGCGTCTAACAGGTTCAAATCAGGTTTGAATTCGGGTTTGGTCATTGTGAAATAAAGAGGAAACTGGAAGTCAGTCCCAAAGATCACTATGGGCAAAAATTTGATTCTACAGCCTGATTTATTGGAATGACTGCTAATAGAGCTGTCAATAGAAACAAATATTTATGAAATATCAGGTTTCTCCAACTTGTGCCTGGCTGATCCAACGGGAACCATTTGTGCTCAGTCCTATTTCTCTGTGGACTGGTTCTACTGAGACACTGGAGCAGTAAAGAGCTAAATGAAGTTTAACCCCAATTGCAAGCATTTAATGCCCACATCATTACAGTAATAATGAAGAAATAAATTGCTACTATAAAATAAGCAGGATAAAAATTTCCCCATTTCTTGATGAGCCTAAACGAGTTCCTTGGAATACTTCCTTGCATCTTAAAAAAAACATATATATATATATATATATATGTGGCTTCCTAATTTCATTTTAGGAAATGGGTTATGATGCATTACAATTTACACAAATAAAAGTCTTGGAGAGCACTGCGTCTATAAAGCATGAAGATAACTTATTGTTCTGGCAAATGATAAAGCTGCTTACAGTGGCAGCTGTGATTTATTGAAGCAATTCAAATACACTTGGAAAGTATATTAGCTTTGCCTCTGCCCACAAAGGGTGCATTTGAGCAAGGTAGGACACTCCAATGATAAATTACAGACCAGATCCAAGTGAAGGCAGTTGGCACATCAAATGCCTAAAGGCTCCAAATTATAGCAAGATGTGTTTTCCATGATAATCTCTCACATACAGTGGCATCTAAGGTGGGCAAAGAAACAAATTAGTGCCTCATTGTTGTATTTTGTGAGAGTGTTTCTGTTTTGTAATAACGAAGCTTCTCTTGTCTTTTTATCAGTAAAGAGACTGGCACCCCCATACTGCATTCAACATTGCTTAGGACTGGGTGCCATTAAAACTATAACTGGTGGGGGTTTATCAGTTGATTCCAGAATTAAACTTGGCAGAGCCATGTACCTATATTTTACCAAAGAATCCAAAATGCCCAGTTTCCTCTTTAAAGAATGAAAACATGACTCCAGCTGTGTGACAAGCATTTAAAATCTAGAAAGCTAAATTCCTAATGGAAGATCACTGCACTGGATATTAGATATTCCCCCTACATAGAAAAGAGGTACCTTAGGACAGAAAGTCTTCAGAATCAGTGCCCATTTCTTCCATAGGCTCAATGAGGTACCCAGAGCTACATGACTCATCAGTCACTGTGATCTGTGTATCAAGCACTTAGTTCCCACAATTTAAGCAGTCTCCTCTAATTACTGCATTAATGATTGATGAGCTAGTGCTAGGATTCCCTTCACTTTACAGATGAGAACACCAAGGCAGAATGGTTAATTTGTCCAAGGTCACACAGCTATAAATGGCAGAGATTTGAAGCCAGGTAATCTAACTTCTTATTACTAACCATTCCATTATGTAGGACAAATTACTTATGTGTAACAATTATTTAGACTGATCTATTTTAAAGGACTAATTTTTATCTTTTCCATCTTTCCCATTTTTTTTCCATCCTTCCCATTTTTGATCTCAGTAGGAAGAAACTACTTAACACTCAATTAATTGAATAAGCATTGAAAGCACTTTACTTTCATTTCCATTTTCATGTCACCTCTGTTTCTTGGAATGGCTGAGCTTTGTTCCTTGTCTAGAAAGCATGCAAAATTGCATCCCAGCTATGCCTAACTAACGAGAAGGACTGGTGATTGATTTTCAGTGCACTGATGCTTCACTTAGGCAATAAATGGAAGGACCCAGGGCAAAAGAGTGGACCCAGTTAACTACTTGTTACAGCATTTCTGTACTAAACCCCAGGCTTTTTGTTCTTAGCTAAGCTCTTAGCTATCACTCAGAATCAATCTCAGACATGTCTCTAACAAGCCTTGTTACCACTCTCTCAACCCAAGTCAGAGGAGAAGAAAAAAAAATGGGGCCGAGGCAATCCTGCTCAGAATTTGACATTTTGACAGACAAAAATCAGCAAAAAGAAGTGTAGTCTTGGGATATTTAGGGTGAGAACAATGCTATGTTCAGTGTATACTGTTTTGTCAGGTGAGAAAGTGAAATTACTTCTGCAAAATTTCTATCCAAAATTTTAGTTCAATGGCTTAAAAGGATAATTTTCTTTTCTTTTCTTTTTTTTTAACTCACCTAAGCAGAATTTTCCTTGCCCTTCACCAATAGTACATACATGAGACAATAATGCATTTCTCATGATTTTAATTCTGATGCTGTGGCTTTGTATTCAGCCAATAGAACAAAGAGAATTACTTCAGATCCTGAGAAGTGAAGAGGTTTTGGAAATAATGAGTGTTAAACTCCTTGCCACAACTCAATAAGTAGTTAAAAAAATCCACTCTAGACTCTGTAACTATGTATATATGTATATGGATTTTGATCTTTCACATACAAACAAGAGAACTGTAATATTTTAGTAAAAGTGGTAGACTTACATTTGTCTCTCTGCAACCATTTAGAAAACCAAAATGCATGTATATGCAAACAGAAAACTAAAGCCCCCCCCACCCCAAATGTTATCTAAGGTCCCTTTTTTGCCCAGTAGTTCTGTGCTCCTACTGACCTCTTTCGTGACCAAAGAAAACTGTGCTTGAGACAGTCACCTGGAGTTAGGGATGAAGGTGTGACACTTTCTGAGATCAGTTCTTGACTTCTACCCACTGTGGCCTGCTTTGCTACCTCCCCAAAGGATGCATGGAGGAAAGCACCGAAAGAACCACATTTAACCTAGAAAACTGGGAGTGTATATCAGCCCTGGAATAGAAAACAAAACAGAATACATGGAGGAAAAAAACTGCTAGAATCTGTTGCCACACCACTGTACGCTGGTTACAACTGTTACATTTCTAGTGCAAGCGTCGGCTTTTAAAATCAAAGCCACAATATTAAAAATAAATATTCCTAAAAATGCTCTTATTTATCATGCAAAAATATGCATGTAAAACAGCTCTAATTTTTCTTGACAAGTATGCCTAAGAGGTTTCACGGGGATTGAAACTATTCTTTTTCATCAACCTTATTTGTTTTAGCTTACCAATAAAGGTTAAAAGGTTCACCATAGTCTTTCATGGGACAAGAATGGACACTAACATTTAATTGCCTAAAACAAGTTAATTTTTTTAAAAATGTACCTTTTTATTTTAGTCATCAGTAGCAATTTAACCCCTTCTGAAAATCCTATTTGGACTACACAATAGTCATTGACAAAATTTTACTGTTGATGAACTATTTCTGAATGTTTCCACAAATATTAGAAGGTGATGAAAGATTTGGAAAGGATACTACTTAGCACATGATTTCTATACTTGGACTGGGGGTAGCCCCTACCTAGGCCTCTACATTTCCACTGATGTCAGTTATGACTTCAAACTCAAGATCAATATGCTATATTCACTTCTGTAAAATGTATTAGATTTTAGGGTGATCCCTAAAGGACTTGTGATTGCCAGGTTAGAACTGCTGGGTTACCATGCTGGTGATTGGACAAGCTCCACATGGTTCCATGGGATTAGGAAATAGCTCTCTTCCTTCACAGATGGAAAAGCATGGTGGGGGGAGGCAGCCATTACCCACCTCCTCACCCTTCACGTGGCACGTCAATGAGAGGCAGGTGGATGCTACACGTACGTCAAGACTTTTAAAGAACTTTATCAGATGTACAACCAGTGGTGCTGGGCAGGATTTCCTCCACGGGATTTCAAGTCACACTATGGTGCTGACTCTCTGATGAGTTGTCCTGAGGCTATGCCAGCATCCCACCTTCCACTAAGATCCTGGTTACATGGGGCAGGAATGACGCAAGTGGGAGAACTCAATCAGAATCACTGGGATGTTCATACAACCAAAGTATGTCAGTTAATTATATTAGAGAACTTTTGATAGGTTTCCCCACCCCTAGCTGTGTAATCACAGCCTTAAAAAGACATACAGCACCAGTAACCTTAGAACTATGTCCCTGGGGTTTTTCTCTACCACATCTAATTGTTTGGCTCTGTATTTGTGTCTGCTACTGAGGCCTCTGATTCACTTCTCCAGTGGCTATTTCAAAGATATTTCAGAGAACCTGGTCTGTCTAAGCATTAGAATCTATAACATTTAGTAAAAGAAGTCACTGAGGGACAGAGGGGAAATGACCCCTCCTCACTAGAACCAAGTGATCCTGGGAAATGATGCTGCTTTATAGTTTTCTTGGCTCCAGAGGCCAATTCTGGTTCTGAACTTCTGGCCATCAATACAATGCTGAATTAAGACTTCACAAAACCTCAACATATGCAGGTCTTTAAATTGGGGTTAAATTAGACACTCAGAACCATCTTCAACATTTGGTCTTATTGTTTTAGAAAATGTTGCCATCTGTTCATTCATTCAAAAAAGATTGATTGTGTGCCTGCTATGTGAGGTTTATATTGACACGATTGGTCTCAACTGGCAGTAAGAGGTCAAGGATGCTTTCTTTCCCCAGCCCTTCAGCCTTCATGAATCTATTCTTTATCAGAAGTAAGTAGATATTATGATGAGAGAACATATATGAGGAGCTAAAAGTCTCAGACTGAGGGTTCAAATATACTAATAACCGAATAGTATCTCACCTGTGTATCACATGTGAATAGTATCACATATGTGCACATAGGCAGTGCCTGTTGCCAACACTGAATGTGAAAGAGTAAATAAGTAAACACTGAGAAATAGTATCAGCATCTCCTTATTAGCATCACAAATATCATTTTTTACAGTGTTCAAAGGATAGTCTACCTTGGCTATCAACACAAATAAGAATATTTTCCATGACAGAGTATCTCTGTAATTTTATTTATTCATTTATTTTAATTTTTATTTTATACTGGCATATAGTTGATTCTCTGTAATTTTAGTTTAAAATATATGTGAAGGAATAACAACTGATTTTTGGAAAAAAAATTATGTGTAAGTTTAATTTGTAAGAATAATGATCTATTCCATATGTGTGTATGTGTGGTATGTGAGTGTGTCTCTGTGTGTGTGCAGGTATCATAGTTTTTGATTTTGATGTTGAGGGCTCTGTGTCTGGAGGAAGCTCTTTGTTATTTAAACATGTTGTAAAATCACAACAGGTTTGAGAAGATTCGTGGGTGGGTGGTGCAAATGGCCTGAGTGTGAGATGACACCAGGTCTGTGTCTCCAAATATCACTGGATTCCTGCCTGGTCCTATCAGGGGCTCAATAAACATTTGCTGAATAAATAAATGCCTGATTACAAAACCACCTGGAAATTAAACCTGTACAAGCAGAACTCACGATACACCTGAACAAACTTTTTGGTCATTCACATCACTGGTGATGTCAGTAGTGTCAGCACTACTGATCAGCATTAGTGCTAATCTTTCCGGTCTCCACATACTGGAAATCCACGGTATTTTAGCTCCCACTTTCCACCATTTAATAATAAAAAAATCACATTGGTTCTTAATGCCACTCAGACAAGTTTTCCCTCAGAGAAGATTAAAATATGCTCTTTAGAAACAGACTAGAACGCCAACTTTGCTGACAGACTCGATGGGACAGCTCCATGGGCATCAAGGCACAGAGAGGAGGAGGTGGTACAGGAGGAAGTATTCTCCAATAGCAAGTCCCTGGGCTCCTGTGACCGGTGACTGTATAACTGTATCCTGTTACTATATAGAGAGGAAACACCCATGAAGGCACAGAGGTCACGTGAGTCGTTTATAAGTAGCTTTGCCTTATAAGCAGTCAAAAACTGCTGGTCACATTTTTAATGTACCTTTGCCTACCCTAACCACTCTGCCACCTCTTCGTCTTAATCACCTCCGAACACATCCCGAAATACAGAAAAAACAAACATTTGCTGCATCAGACAGTAGTCTTGACAACAAAGACATCCTTGGAGATGTGGATGGAAATTTGCCGCCAATTTGAACCCGATGGTATTCCTGCCCATAAGGATTCTTTAGAACATAGAGAAGGAAATAAACATCAGAGGAATTCTCAAAGTAGATTAGCTTTAGGGCAGTGGTTCTTAAAGATTAATGGCACAAGGACATGGAAACAACCTAAGTGTCCATTGACAGATGAATGGATAAAGAAGATGTGGCACATATATACAATGGAATATTACTCAGCCATAAAAAGAAACGAAACTGAGTTATTTGTAGTGAGGTGGATGGACCTAGAGTCTGTCATACAGGGTGAAGTAAGTCAGAAAGAGAAAGACAAATACCGTATGCTAATACATATATATGGAATCTAAAAAAAAAAAAAAGGTTCTGAAGAACCTAGGGGCAGGACAGGAATAAAGACACAGACGTAGAGAACAGACTTGAGGACACGGGGAGGGGGAAGGGTAAGCTGGGATGAAGTGAGAGAGTAGCATTGACATATACACACTACCAAATGTAAAACAGCTAGTGGAAAGCAGCCGCATAGCACAGGGAGATCAGCTCGGTGCTTTGTGACCACCTAGAGGGGTGGGATAGGGAGGGTGGGAGGGAGACACAAGAGGGAGGGGATATGGGGATATATGTGTACATATAGCTGATTCACTTTGTTATACAGCAGAAACTAACGCAGCATTGTAAAGCAATTATACTCCAGTAAAGGTGTTAAGAAAAAAAAAAGATTAATGGCACATTAGTTGCTTGAGAATGCAGTTTGGAAAAGCTGATCTGTGTGAGCATTAGAATAAATTGCACTTAGTTAAAATCAAAAAAAGCTTTTAAAGAGACTGAAGAAATGCACCTTCCCTACAAAAAGAGAGTACTCCTTGGGGAGAGGTGGTGCCTAGCCGTCAACAATTCAGGAAAATCCAGTTATCTGCATTTTTTATAAGCTCCCCTCCCCAGCCTAATGCCGATGGAACACCTCTTGAGAAACAGTGATTTAGGAGTGATGAAAGTGCATTTTTCCAATGGCAAATTTCTATCACATCACCACCTTTCCTGAAGATGAGTATAGTAGCCACAGTTCCGTGATGGGGTCTTTAAAGTTTCAAATTGCTTCCAAATTTTTCCAGGTACATAATATTGTCCTAATAAATCAATGAAATTTATCTCAAGCCCCTTGAAGACCAGCAGACATCAAACTCCCAGCTGATTTATTTTTCTACTTCCTGCTTCGACTTCCACACCTGTTAGTTCCCAAAATAAAGCCATCTGCAGTGATTTCACAGAGGTTCTGGTTTGCCTGGAGACTCTCACATCCCCTCCACCCTACAGAGGCTTCTGCTGCAAATCTAGCAGAAAGAGCCAGATGGCAGGTGTCATTGTACAAGTGCTGGCTGTCACCACCAGGCAAATGTACAGGATTCAAGTAGCCGCTCTTCCCGACAATCCTGCGGACCCTCGGGGCCACCAGTGTGAGCTGGAACAGGAAGAGAGCTGGCGGGATGCTGAGAGCTGGAATTACTGACTCACATAATTTATAGTCAGTTGCTGTCACCACAAACCAACAACAAACAACAACAAAGGGGGGAAAAAGAAAAAGAGAGAAAGCTTTTGGTGTCTTTTTACTCTGTTTCGCAGCCTCTTGAATAAACCTGGCATGCCCTTTTAGGTTTTAAATCTCCATTTATAAACACACACAGGTACAATGTGATGTTTAATATATGCCATCTAGGTCCTGAAGGGATAAGGTAGTTCCTGCAACATTAGAGTAACTCAAAATGGGAAGCAACACAGGATCCCTGTTTTTGTTCTGGTTAATTTTAGCCAGTGGTGGGTGAAACAATCCAACGTGCTAGTGCTTGTTGACAGCATTATAAGAACGCTTTGGCAAAACACACTGATTTTCTGCACTTAGTATCTTTTTTCAATTCTTCACTTTAGAAAGAATGGACAGATTTCTGCAAGGAGAGAGGCTTCAGAAGAAACCAACCTGCCAACAACCTGACCTTGGACTTCCAGCCTCCAGAGGGGTGAGAAATAAATGCCAGTTCTTTATCACACACACACATACTAACCCTCTTATTTTTGCTACTTGCGCTGAAGACTTGTTTCTGAATAAGAGACACTAAATCTCTTGGCAAACTCTTAAATTCCTTAAGTTCCAAGTTGAACAGGTGGTTCAATTACCCGGTAAAAGAAGCAAAAGCCTACAGCACACTAAATATCCTTCAATAGCTGACAAACTCAGCAGCAGAATGATTTAGAAATCAACAACTATATATGCATATTCTCTATCATTGTTCTGAGGAAGGAAAAAATACAGATAAGAGGGATGAAGTGGGTTAGGAAGAGGTTGAGTTTTGCATCCAGACTGATACAGGTTTATTGATTTCCTGCAGCATAGTGAGAGCTTAGGACTGAAAATCACATCAGCTGATTCCCATACTTGCTGAATCATGTCCCTGGAATCGGACTTCCTAGATTCACCTGTCTATAAATTCACATGCCTATATTTGTCTTGCCATTTTTAAGAGGGGGAGAAAAACATTTTGAGCTCTTGGGGGCTTATTTAGAAGCATACCTAGAAAGTATGTCGTTAAGTTCTGCCAAATTAATACATTAATTTTCACATTAGTCACAAAATATGCCATTACATCCTGCCAGAGTTTGGAAAATGTCTATTATGCAAATTTCAGAACTGAAAATAAATGTAAAAATAAGTGCTACCACTCAGTCATTTAAATTCAGTTTATTTGGACAATCACATTCATACACGTACACACACACACACTTCTTAAAAACCCAATTTCCCTTTCTCTATTTGGATGTCTAGAAAAGACCAGCTAAAGGCAATAATGAAACAGTGTCCATTTCACAGATGAGCTATTTTCATGAATGGGAAAACAGAGCAAGTGGTTGGTAGTGGGGTCAATGGCTAAATGAACTGACAGCGAGGACAAGTGTAGTTTTTATGCCTGACAAACAGCAGTGCTGAGGAGCCCCAGGGAAGGACGGAGGGAGCAAATGTTTCCATGTTTTTTCCCCCACATTCCTGTTGCCAAGGAAACCTTCTCCTCTGTGTGGCACATTCCCAGAGACTCTTGAGGTAGACTCCAACCCAAAGAGTATGAGCTCCTTGAATTTTGTCGCTTTAACAATGGGAAATTAAAAAGGCATGAGTGCTTGACAGAAGGCAGAGAAATACCCTGAACTTTCTGTGCATTCCTCCCTGTTTGGGGAGAGAACAAGCGAAGCCAATAACAACAGTCTGTTATGAAATAGTCCTGGGATATGGACGTTGAAGAAGATAGATAAATGAAAGATTTGAAAGCTTTTGTTCTGCCACCACATGTACGTTCTTATTAAACAGGAATCCAGGAGGGCAAGGGCTGCTCTGGGAAACATTCCATGTTGTAAACTGCTGTTACTGTGCGAGATATTTCCGAGTGTTTGGGGTTCTCCTAAGTAGTTCTGAATGACTGAGGCAAGGTTGGACCTACAAGGTTGGGAGCAGGGTGATTCATTATTGCTATTAAAATTATGCCACATATTATTACAATTACATTTTAAAATTTTCCATTTGTTTGCTGCCAGTATATACAAATAGAATTAATTCCTGTATTGTGTCCTTGTATTCTGCAACATTGTTTAACTCACTTATTAGTTCTAGTAGCTGTTTTGTAGACTGTCTTGAATTTTTTTATTTAAACATGCATGTCACCTGCAAATACAGTTTTGCATAGAAATATAGTGTTCAGAACTGTTATGAGAATCAGTTTACATGCATGTATAAAATAATAAGGTGTTTTCAATAAATAAAAATGTTGTATTAATAAGAAAGTGGCATGATCTATGATTATGTGCCTATAACATGCATATATATAAGCTCAAACGCAGAAAAAAAAAGGCAAAAAAAATCATTGTTCTGTTAGCATGGAGTTTTTGTGTTTTTCAAAACATTCTGGGCTTCCCTGGTGGCGCAGTGGTTAAGAATCCACCTGCCAATGCAGGAGACATGGGTTCGAGCCCTGGTCTGGGAAGATCCCACATGCCGCGGAGCAATTAAGCCCATGCGACACAACTACTGAAGCCCACACGCCTAGAGCCCACGCTCCTCAACAAGAGAAGCCACAGCAATGAGAAGCCTGCCCACATCAATGAAGAGTAGCCCCCACTCACCGCAACTAGAGAAAGCCCACGTGCAACAACGAAGACCCAACGCAGCCAAAAATAAATGAATTTTTAAAAAATTCCTTCCCTGTAAGTACTGTGTTGTTTTCACAACTTATAAAAAGTTTCATATTCTAAATAAAATGACAAAAATTACTACATTAGGACTGAAAATTGCCACAATTTTCAGCTAGGCAGGAGATTTACTCTCTTTTTTTTTGGCCTTGGATTGTTCTCTTTGACTCATCTCCCCAGTAAAAACTGAGCCTTTCCTCCAAGATAGATCTAGTTGGTCTCAACTGGGGAAATCAAGGTGTTCATCAAAATTCACTAAAGAGTATCTCAAGCCCTCTGACCTCTATCATGTAATACCCCACAGTCTGGTTAACACCATCCATGCAAAGATGAGTACTTAGAGTGACATTTATCTATAAACTGTTTTCCTTGGGAAAGAAATACACACAAACCCACTTGGAGCTAGTTTGACATAGCCTACTGCGTATTCTTACAATCCCTCGAAATGTGTACTCCACTGCAGTATCTTGCATTTTGGGGGCTCTATTCTAACTCCTCTTTCTGCCATTTATTTTTTGTTCTCAAACAGTTATGACCCACAATGGCTCATAAAAAGTGCAATGGTGTTGGATCTACTTCAAAAACAAAAACAAAAAATGACAGAGTAAGAGCATCTGAGAAAACGTTAAAAATAAAATTTTAATGAGTCTCTAGGTGCCTTCAAGGAAATGGTGTGGGAATCAGGGAGAAGATGTCAGTGGGCAATTAGGGATTGGTGACGGTCCTGGAAGGGCATCAAAATCCTGGCTACAGCCAGGGAAGATGGGCTGACAACTGTGAAGTGCACCTGGATGAAACCACACAGTGGGGCTGTGGCCTCTTCAAGGATCTGAACAAGAAGAACATGAGTGTGAAGCCTATTGCATGTTGCTCTTCCAATGAACAGCTGTGCAAAAATGCCTCTGCCGTGGAATCAGGCTGTAACAACTGAACTAGTGACCCTACATGTAAGCATGCGACCTCCACCTACTTTAAAGATGGTATGGGAGCCACTGTGCTTCTTTGAGAATTATATTAACTTTCGAGGCTCCTACAATCCCGCAGCCTTCCTGGGTTGCTGTCTGGACCCAGAACTATCATGTTCATGTGCCATCGTTTGGACAGAAGGGCCAGTGGCATTTCAGAGCTGGAGGGGGTGATTAAAATTTTGTTCTTGTGCTGCTGGTCCAGGGAAGAGGCAAACTAGGATGTCGTGAATAAAGTACATCCATGCTGATTGGCTTAGCTGAATTGATATTGGTGTCCCTACAGAAAATGGTCACATCTGAAGACAGTGGAAAAAAGAAAGGAACATATTTCACGGCTACTTACTTGGAGGTAGTGTCCTTTGAATTTAGTGATCTGCACACTGTTTTCAATTCAAAGTTAGAAAAAAGAATCAATAATTTTAAGCAATAGTAAACCCATTGGAAATGACAAATTTAAATACCAGCCTAATCATTTTTTCTGTAGATACCATGGCAGCTTGGAATCTGGGAAGCAAGAAAAAAATAACATAATTCAAGATGCTCTTCACTGTTTTATCACCACAGATTTCTAAGTGGAGTCAAACCCTGAGGGCTAACTTGATGCTGGCTTTAGGGACAGCAACGGGGACAAAAAATAGCGTAGTACTTTCCATGCTCTGCTTCCAGAAGGTTGGGAAAATCTAGAACATTCTTCTTAATCATTTGAATGCTAGATTGTGAATGTCTCTGAAAGAATGCAGTGTCTTATCTCTTAATGGAGAGGGATGTGTAGGGTGGAAAGAAATGAGATTGATAAATTAAAATAAAGGGGAAGGGACTTCCCTGGCGGTCCAGTGGTTAACACTTTGCCTCCCAATGCAGGGGGTGCAGGTTGAATCCCTGGTGGAGGAGGTAAGAGCCCACATGCCTGGTGGCCAAAAAACCAAAACATAAAAGCAGAAGCAACACTGTAACAAATTCAATGAAAACTTTAAAAAAAAATAAAGGGGAAAATGCAGACAATGAACACATGAGATGAAAGGCACCAAGCACCCAGAGTTTGGAGTGAAAATCTTATTTAATATAAGGAGAAAGAAAAAGGAAAACAAACGAGAGAGGGAGAGAGAGAGGGAGGGAAATTGTGTAGAGTTAAGAATTAAAGATAGAAAATAAAATAAGAAAACAGATTTGGGGATGGGGAGGAAATAGAGACCTTGAGGAATTAAAAAAAATGTTTCTAAAGAAAAGTAGGGCTGAAAAATGAGGTCATCCATAGATCTAGGTGACAGCTGACGGCAGAAATTGTTGGCAACGAATTCACAAGACATAAAAAGAGCAGAACACAAAAAGGGAGGGTCAAGACTACATATGGCACAAAACATCTTAACTTCTCTTAATTTACTTTGGTTAAACAATCAGGTAACTGACACTTTGGAACAAGCAGTTTGGGTTCTTTGGATTTTTCTAATGCATTCAGATTCTCTCTTAGGACAATTATATCTCTCTTAGGAAAGATGTTAAGAGTTTTCAAAAACACATGTATTTGTATGCTTTTCTTGCCACCTTACAAGCTATGCTTTCCATTTTCTGTTGCGTAAGACAAAGGAAACAGATTTTTAAAAAAAGAAAAAAGAAAACAGATAATGCTATGATGTCTTACTTCCTATCTTTACAGAAAAGCAGAAATCCTAACCATCCCGTAGCACTTAACTGCATAACAAATGAGTATATTAACACCAAAGGTATATAAAATGCAAAGTGTTAAACTAACGATTTCAAACACGTTGAATAAATTCTTTTACCATAACCTCCTAGGAGACAGAGGGACCTGGCCATCTATATTGTTTTGGGAACCTGTAAGATTTTCAGACCTAAAAATAGCATAATTCCTATCAATGCTCCTAACAGTGTTAACCTTTCTCATAATCCCAGCTTAATACTTCTCATTCCCATTTCTGTAAATGGAATAATTAGACCAATTAATGAAAGAAACACATGAACATTTCCATAGAAACCTTTTCCAGACCAATATTTTCAGGACAGCGTGTTCCGCAGGATTTATCCATGTGACTTCCACTGATGTTAACAGAAATCAGACAATTAAATCCTCCTGTAACTCTTTGATAATTTACCCCCTCTGCTTTTAGGAACATAATAATGCAGACATCCAAAGTGCAATCACTTCCTTAGAGTTGTCAAGTGTAAAAAACTTTGCATCGCTTCTCTGAGTGATTATCAATTATATATTCTTTCTCAAACTAAAAAAAATAGAGATTAATGGGATTTAAAATATTAAAATGTATGGAAATTATATGCAGGGTAATTAGGCAAATAGTTCTTTTAAAAAAAATCATCAAATTTGGGAAGGTACTTTAAGATAAAAAGAGAAGATCCCACTGTCTATAAATGAACATCTCTTATTGGTCACACTGGTGTACCACATTCTTTCTTTATCTCTGATCTCTGATGCTCCCTCTCCTCATCTGAGCCAATCCTAAGAGGGAAAGAAGTCAAGGTGAAGAATATCATCCTAAGAACAAAGACAGAGAAAAGGTTTTTGAAGATAAAATCCCTCTCAATTACATTGACAATGACTGCTTAATAAGTCAGGCTAAAAATACAGAATTCACTGTCAAGTTTACTCAACTGCACTGATTAGATAAATTTATAGACTCCATTAAGGTACATTCTGCCCCATCCCAAATGTGTTTCAGAGCAACAGTGAAGAAGCAGCAATCCTCTTTCTCACTAGGAGCTGTTAATATGAACAACATTCTATTGCAACAAAAAATATTACTCCTAAAAGAAATAAAAAGCTAAGACGTTGCTTTTCCTATCAGGAACAGAGGCTTTTGTCCTTTTTCAAATATACACGGGTCACAGATAATTCTGTCTTCCTGCCAGGAATGCCACCCAATCCATTCCATCATTGTGCATTCAGAAGGCAACTAAAATGATTAAAGGAAAGCTAGGGCCTGAGCTCCACAACAAGGTAAGCCACAGCAATGAGAAGCCCGTGCACCGCAACAAAGAGTAGTCCCCGCTTGCCGCAACTAGAGAAAGCCTGCGCGCAGCAATGAAGACCCAATGCAGCCACACACAAAAAAAAACAACCAAACAAACAAAAAAACTAGTCACATAAAATGAGTTTTGATGGAAGTATCATTACTTTATTATTTTTTTGGCTGAGTTGGGTCTTCCTCTAGTTGCGGTGAGCGGGCGCTACTCTTCGTTGCAGTGCGCGGGCTTCTCATTGTGGTGGCTTCTCTCGTTGCGGAGTGTGGGCTCTAGGCGTGCGGGCTTCAGTAGTTGTGGCACGCAGGCTCAGTAGTTGTGGATCAAGGGCTCTAGAGCGCAGGCTCAGTAGTTGTGCCACATGGGCTTAGTTGCTCCGCGGCATGTGGGATCTTCCCGGACCAGGGCTCGAACCTGCGTCCCCTGCATTGGCAGGCGGATTCTTAACCACTGCACCACCAGAGAAGCTCCTCATTACTTTAAATGTATAGAAATTCCCAAATTGCTAAGCATATGAAAATCCAAACATACTATATCCCTGAATGTGGATCTGTGACATAGTCCTTGGGTGTTTGAACTTTGAAAAAAATGTGTATATTCGTTTGTTAACATGGATTGGTTGGTTAGGCTGTCTTTTACTTGATTTCATAACATTTAATTAATTTGCTCTTTTTGATATTTAAATTCGAGGGCTGACAGGTTTTCATTTAACGTTTTAAACTTTCCCACATTCTCCGCTCTCTCACTCATAAGCACATGCTCCATAAAATAGGCACACATATCATTCATTCTTTCAGCACCTATGAGTACCTGCTATGTAGTAGAATCATGCTCTATTTATCTTCTGTCTCAAGATTTGCATTTGTAAGCTTTAACCTGTTTATTCTAAATACTCACTAGCTATAATTCATAAGATCATATATGCTGACCATGAAGTATTAGATTTATGCCTGAGATATAAATAATGTTGAATCAAAAAGTGAATCTCGGTAGGTCCTTTCTCTTGTCAGTAGCTGGTCTACAAGATAGCCGTGGTTAAAAATGTACCATCTACTACATTGCTCGCAAGATGGTAGAGCAGTAATATCAGCATCACCTGGGAGTGTGCTCGAAATGCAGAATCTCAGGAGTCACCCAGAACTACTGCATCAAAATACACATGTGAACAGGATCCTAGGTGCTATGTATATACCTGAAAGTTTGAGGCACACTGTCTACAGTCACCCTCCCCCAAATATCGAAAATGGATGAGGGGGCAGATATTGCATTTACAAAATCTAGTTAAGGAATCTTCAGAGACCTAGAGTTGATTTGTGTGTGGAAGGAGCTACAGGGAGTTGAATTGCTCTAACTAAAGAGTAGAAGATATTTTGGATTTTTGTTCTGGAGAAGAACAGAAAAATCGAATGGCCTATTACATCATTTGTATTTCTGACAGGCTGACCCCCTTGAATCCTACCTTCTTCACTGAAGAACTTTCTACATATAAATAGTTTTCTTCCTAGATAGAACGGAGGTTTGGATCAATGAAATCTATATCCTAAAGGTCAGAGTGTCCCCAACAGATTCCTGGATTCTACTGTTATCCTGTCATTAGTTAGCAAAATAAAACAAACAGGATCTCTACTCCCTCACCTGGTTTCCTCTGCCCTCACCATTCTTCTTGTATAAATTTTATTTACATATATTTTAAATAAATTGCAACCTTCTTTATCTGCATCCATCATTCTTCACTCTGATTAACTGGACACTAAGAGGCCTGCTGCAAGGTTTATTTCCAGCTTCTCTTTCAGGGCAGGGAGAGATGATGCCCTAAGAGGTGGGGAAGCTCCAGTTTTTCTCCTATGAATGGGGAGGGATGATAACACTGCTCCGAGTTATCTGGATGTTATTTTTACTCCTGTTCATGTGCCCTCCTTACCACCTGCACGTGCTAGTTGGTTCTGAGTTCATATAGTCAAGGGCAAAATCTCACAAGTCAGACTCAGTCAGCCTGAATAACCCTGCTGAGTGTCTGAGAGCTGCATCTGTTACTAAATCTGTAAAGACTGAAGTAGCAGAAGTCCCATTTCTGGCTCTGATGAGAAAGACTTCACATCGGGTAGGAGGCTGACCTTCCTCAGTTTCCTCATTTAGCAAAACTGAGTGTTTACCTTCCATTTCTATTTCCACTATTTAAATATCATGATGCCTGATGAGCAGAGCGTAAGAGAAAGTCCAAGTGAGGTTTATCTTAAATACAAGTGAAAAGAGTGAGTAAAGTTCAAAAACTTCTGAAGACCTCCACCACTGCCTCCTGTAAGAGATTCCAACTCTACCATCACCAGGCAGGTTGGAGCCTCATGGACCCAATCCAGAGAACTGAGCTGAGCAGAAGTAAATAGGCGTGCAGAACCCCACAAAAGCTGCATGGAGTTTTGCAATACGATGCATTTTTAAGATTTCCTTTTCATGGCTTCCTTTTAAACTATGATTTGAAAAGTAAAACATTGTCCTGGAAAACGCTCTATGAAATTGGTTTTTACCAAAAATGAATCATTCGGCAGATGGTTGGGAGTGGGGGAAGGTGGGAGAGGAATGGGATGTTAGAAAAGCAGAGGTGAGAGGCATCCCCACAGTTTTCAGAATCTACATCAAATGATCTACTGCAGTTATAATCTAATCTAAGGCTCATGCAAGTTTCATGTTTTCCCCCCTTCCTGCTCTGCTCTGAAGCCATCCATGTTCTCTTCCTGTTGTTCTATTTTCATTATATTCAAGAATACAGAAACATCTGCTCTATTAGGAAAGCAAAACTGATGGACTGTCTGTTGTAAACAGTCACCTACATGATTTTTCTACCCAAACCTAAAGTAGTATTACTGCCGTTAAGCAACAGGGCTGAAAGCCTGGCATGTGAGAGACATGGACAGCAGCTTATAGGAAGACCTTACCCAAACTTCACTGGTCAGAGGGCTTTTACCTTCCAGACCACTTCTATGGAATGTTTCTAGCTTCTTTTAGGGAATGAAGCATTTCTTGTTTATTTGGGAAAGGAACCAATATGCTCCAAATAGCTACAGTCTCCCCTTGATCCTTGGACTTCAGGGATACGGGGGCAACCTTTATCTTGAGATTCATTTCAGGACTTTAGGAAGTCTTATAGTTTGAGTCACGAATATCCACCTCTCAGCAACTGCCAGAATGAGTAAACAGGAAATCAGCAAAATTACAGATGATCTTAACAGCAAAATAAACTAACAGGATTTGATTGACATGTATAGAACATTCCACCTAACAACAGCGGAATACCCATTTTTTTCAAGTGCTCAAAGGAACATTCACCAAGATAGACCATATCCTGGGCCATAAAACCAACTGCAACAATTTTATAAGAATTGAAATCATACAGAGTATGTTTTCTGAGAATAATGGAATCAGCCTAGGATCAATAATAGAAATACAACAGGAAAATCTCCAAACACTTGCACATTAAACAACATACCTCTAAAAAATCCACCGGTCAAAGAGAAAAATCTCAAATAAAAGAAAAAATATATAAACATGTATCAAAATATGGCATATACAAATATGTGGGACACAGCTAAAGCAGGGCTGAGAAGGAAACAAAGCACAAAATTCTTATATTAGAAAAGAGAAAAGGTCTTAACTCAATAACCCAACTTCCTACCTCAAAAAACTACAAAAAGTAGAGCAAAATAAAACTAAAATGAGCAGAAGGGAGAAAATAATAAAGACAAGAGGAGAAATCAATAAAATTGAAACAATAAAACAATAGAGAAAATCAGTGAAACAAAGAGGTAGCTCTTTGCAAAGATCAATAAAAATTGATAAATATAGCAAGATTTATGAAAATAAAAGAAAAGTTAAAATTACCAATATCAAGATAGAACAGGATATCACAACATATCCTGTATCTATTAAAAGGATAATAGAGGAATACTACTGACAACTTTATACTCATAAACTCAACAACTTAGAAGAAGTGGGCCAATTCCTCAATGACCACAAACTACCAAAACTCAGCAAAGATGAAATGGATAATCTGAATAGTCTTATAACCATAATGAATTCATATTTAAAAAGCTGCACACATTATCTTCAAATAAAAAGTAAAAAAAATTTCTGCTTCTGCAAATCCCCAGGCCCAGACAGTTTCACTGGAGAATTCTACCAAACATTTAAAGAAGATTTAGCACCAATTTTACACAATTTCACACAAAAAATAGAAGAGGAGGAAACACTTCCTAATTTATTTTATGAAACCAGTATTATTCTAACACCAAAATTAGGATTTATTCATTCCCAAATGCCCATTTAGGAAAGTATATGGGACTTTACAAGTTCATTTTTGTTGTTTTTAGGACATGTCCAAGATCTTGGAGAACAAAGAATGAAGCTATATACATATATATGTAGAGAGAGAGAGAAAGAGAGAGAGAGAGAGAGCACACTTTTAAGTCAAACTGAAAAGGGAATTTGGGGTTGGAGACATGATGTAAAAGGAACGCTATTTTTTTCCTTCCCAATGTGTGATTTGTGCACAAATGTCTCAGCTGCTCTCTGCCGTTTGTTACTGACCAGCTCTGCAAAATAACATGGAAGCCCATGTAAGCCGGGAGACAAAAGTCCAGGCTCTCAATGTGTTCTGCTATTAAGCCACCCTGTGTACTTGAATAATTAATTAAATGTTATCTACCTCTGTAACATGCTGGTTTAGTTACAGCATGTTAAGTTCTATAGGATCATCCATGCCAGGAAATAAAGGCAAAACTAGTAAGTATGTTTATGTCATTATGATACATTGGTTAACACACAGGCTTAAGAGGCTCTTTCCTCTATGAGATAGTCCATGGACATGGAGTTGTTCCCCCAGATAACTCCTCTATGTATGTCCCTTTGGGAAGTTGCTGATGGTGTCACTAAGCTCAGTGAAAAGCTTCCCAGCTGTAGGGCCCAGAGCCCCCTTCTACCGTCACAGAGCCATCGCCAAGCTGTGTTCCTTGGATTTTATTGGCAGAGGTGATTCTCAGTGAGATGTGGGGACACGATCTGCCTTCCCAAACACTCAGTAAATTCAGCAGAGGTGGAAACCACAGGGGGATTTTAGGCCTGATGTCAGCTGTGATGGCCACCACACTAGGAGCACAAGGGTCTACATGTGTATGCTGATGTCATCACTCTCAGGGAAGATACTGTGCATGTATCATTTTGCATTTCTCAGCTCCCCACCCTCACAGGCACATTAGCTGCCACTCACTTCCTTGACACCTGAAGCACCGGCTGCTATTTTGAGCAAGATACTGACTTAGAATGCTTTCTTCTAATTACGTGTCATTAACTTGCCTCAGGGTGGCAGTTCCCTGGTGATGTGGGGCATGGGACAAGTCAGAGCCACTGGGTTGTCTCAAAAGCCACCAGTTAGGTCTCCCCAAGATGGAGAGGGTGGTTTCTGCATCCCCAAATTCCCCTACAGTGTTTTAAAAAGAGTAAGAAAGGTCACGTGGATTCTCCCTTGGGTTGACATGCATCAGTGAAGGTAGCGGGGAAGAATCAGTGGGGAGCCCGAGGCTTGTTCTAAACCTTATTCTGTTGCCCAGTTAACATATTCATCCAACTTCCTCAGCACCTCACACAGACCCAGAGTTCACAGGATAGTGGGATCCCGCACGTCTGGACCTGCATTCCTGTATGTGAACTATACCCTAACACAAGACTGAAATATCCTTCAGAAAACTCTCAAACAGTGGCACTAAACTAAATTTTAAAAAAATCATTATAATTAGATATTGGCATCTTTCTTCTTCTAAAGGCAGTGGCAACCAAAAGGAAAACTTTGCTATAGCCTCTGGACCAACAGCTAGAAGATTATAAATTAACTCTTTGATAACATGAGCAGGAAAAAAAAAAAAGACGGTTCAAGAATGCAAACAACACGTCATTAGAGTCTATATCTAAATTGATAGCACAGTTACCACCAGAATGATAGAGATAATACCATTTTCCAACAGAGAAAATATGGCCAAATGCTTGTCTTAAAGTAACTAATAATTAGAAATCCTTTAATGCTCTCATTACTGTAAAAGTGTAAAGCCAATTCAGAGTTCAAAATAGATTCTTCCCCAAACTGATACAGTGTTGAAAATAAGACATAGTCTGGTTGGCTGCTATATGTGTCTCCTTCTTCTCCCACAGACTTTAAGCCATGAGATGAACTAAAGAATATACAGCTACCCCCAACACGGAGGAATTAAATGACCCCTCCAAGGTGACAAAATGCCAACAGCATCAGCATGAGTATTCTAGTGGGGATTGGTATTCATCCTTGGCAAGGATGGTGCTTTTTGTCATAACGTATAAAAACTGTCCATTTCCTGTAGATATCACACAGGCATACTGTACACATTACAGATGCACATACATACATCCAGTGCAGAAACTGGGTGGCAGATGGGAGTGTGGGCTCTAACATGCTGCCCTACTCACGGAAGGCAGGGTGCCCCAGCCAGGCGGTCTTCAGCAGGACCATCAGCAGTTTTCTCTGCCGTGTGGGCAGCAGAAAGGACACAAACGTCTCCCTAGCACAGGTCACTGAGGCCTGCCGGCTTCCTGCTGCCGTCGGGGTCGCGGCATCCCATCGGGAGTGTGACACAGTAGGGAAAGAGACCGGTTCACTGTGAGACCTGCTACTCACTCTCGGACAGTGCCTCGGCCCCCCTTCCCACTGCACAGTGGCTGCCGCAGGAGGCTGTGGCCCTCCAGACCATAAGCCAGGGTCTGAGTTCCGTCGGGACACAGGCTGCAGTGTCAGTGGCCTTCTTCTCAAAACGCTGCTTTCTAGGATGCTACAGAAACAACCTAATGTGGTGCCCTAGTCTTAGGAACAGGGGGAAAGTCTCTTTAGGTTGAAAAGGGGGGAAAAGTATGAACTAGGAAGATAGGGATGTAGCTGGCTCTCTGCTTTCAGAAAAACTAAGAGGATCCTCAAGTCATTTACGGAGACCGTGTTTCACATGCATGCTAGGAATGTTGGGGATGCTAGGGATGCTGGCGTGACATGGGCTTCTCCTCCTTGGACCTGTCACTTTTCCACACGGAGTTAATCAAATGTTCCTTTATCTTCTCTGCGGAAGGGAAATGAGCTGATTTAAATTGCCAAGCTTGGATACTCATCCAAAGAGGACAGCTGAGAGATTTATGTGCAAAATAACTGGGTTGGAGGAGAAAATGGGAAACGGATTCCAAGTACCTGCTTGCTGTGCTGTCTGTGGCATCTGCTGGCCCCTCGGAGCACTGAACTGAACAGAGGCTATGGGCCGGTACTGCTGCGTGGTTGAGGTAGGGTACTGACCAGGTGGATAATAATATACAGGCATCTGTGGAAGAAAGGGAACAATGGCAAGAAATGAGAGCCGTAAATGGAGTAACATTTTGAAACGTAAAATATTGTCATCTTATGACATAATGTGAGTACAGTAGATTGCAGAGACGGCCACCATGCCTCCATGTGTGTGTGTGCATTACTCCTCCCATGAAAAGGTGAAATCTACTCCCGAAAGCCATGAATCTGAGCTGGCTCTGTCTTGCTTTGACCAATGCCATGAGACAGAAATGATGACTTCTGAGACTTGTAAGCCTGATCCTTAAGAAGACTTGCAGCTTCCACTCCTTCAGGAGAGAACCCAGCCACCAGGATAAGTCCAGGCTACCCAGCTGGAGAAAGAGGCCGTGTGGAGAACAGAGGCAGCCCAGCCAAGACCCCAACACTGCAGCATGTAAGTCAGGCCACCTGGGATCTTCCAGGCCCAGTCAAGCCACATGTGGTGCAGAGGCAAGCCATCGCTGCCAAGTCCTGCTCAAATTGCCGACCTGGCTGTGAACAATACAATGGTGATTGTCTTAAGGTGCTGAATTTTGTGCTTTTTAAATGAAACGAGTGAATGAAACAGTCATCTACAACAACAACACATTTTTACGGTAGTTTTAAATATGATCATTAACTTGAATTGTTTTGCTAATGGAAACACAGGGAGGTCATGAAATCTGCTGATCTCCAGCCTAAAAGAATCAGAGGATGAAATTATGAAACATGGGGAGGCCCAGCAAAGCACTTTTCAGAGTGATTGGCACATAGCTGGTATCCCAAAAAATGGATGTTCAGTTTTAAAAGGGACATATGTTAAAAATATTGTTCATGTCACCTTCTGTCACTTTCTAATGACTAAGAATGATTGAAAATACTCTAATTACTTCCAATAAGATTCAAATCAAATGTCTCCTGACCTGGAAAGACTTCCTTGCCTGCCTCGGGTCATTTATATTAAGGCTGTTTTCTTACTTTTTAGAAATTTATTTATTTATTTTGGGCTGCGATAGGTCTTCATTGCTGCACGTGGGCTTTCTCTAGTTGTGGCGAGCGGGGGCTACTCTTCCTTGTGGTGCGCGGGCTTCTCATTGTGGTGGCTTCTCTTGTTGAGCATGGGCTCTAGGCGTGCGGGCTTCAGTAGTTGTGGCTCACAGGCTCTAGAGTGCAGGCTCAGTAGTTGCGGTGCCCAGGCTTAGTTGCTCCCCGTCATGTGGGATCTTCTTGGACCAGGGCTCGAACCCGTGTCCCCTGCACTGGCAGGTGGATTCTTAGCCACTGCACCACCAGGGAAGCCCTGTTTTCTTATTAATAAATTACTTTTTTTATTTACAGGTCTCTGACTTTTCTTCTATCAGCTTCTTTAAAGTGTAAGCAGAGGTGTGCCAGTACACAGCCTGCAAGGATTATCTGCTTAGAATAACATTAGGAGCCACCTGTTTGAGAACTGTGAATTTTATGGCTATTTTATTTTCCCTCTTTGCCTTGTCCATACATTTTTGCTTCACCCTTCCAGTGGGCATTCAGAAAGCATTCACCCAAATCAGACAAGACTGATCTTTAAGGTTATTAAATAGGTCATTTTCTGCATAAACATAACGTATTTCCATATATGCCCATGGACTGTATCTCAAATGTTCTTTTCAACACTATACATAATTGAGTAACTGAGTTTTAAAATGTTTACTAAATTGACAATCACTGTGGCTTATATCCTATACCTTTATCTGTGGTTCTTTTACAAAGAAGTTCACAGATGTCCAGACTGCTCATGAGAATCTGTTTCCCTTTCTTTTTTTCTTCCGTCCCTCTTTCTATTTTTAAATCTGTTGGAGAGGGAATGAAAGCATTTCTGTTGCAGACACACCAAAGCTCTGAGTTGTCTTTGCTCTTGTAGTGCACTAATTATTGAAATTCCTTCAATCAAGGAAGGGCATTTTTTAAAAAAAAGTCTTCAATTAAATATTCTGCCAACTCTTCTCTTTGACATCAGAAAAGGGTGACACTTAGATGCTATTTAGGCTAAAAGAGTTAAAATATTTTTCCCTGATAATTAAAGTAAACATTTATTAGTAAAATAATTAATATATCAATAAGGCCCTTTCTCCTGTAACTTGAACTTATTTTTAACATCACCTTAAACCCTACCAGCAACACTACTACATTACAGAGAAAGCAACTAAAGATGGACTATTAATTATCACTCAAAATAAAATGAACAACTGGGTGAAAATCATTTCATGGTGGAGGATTTTGCATGGCTGGAAAAGAAAATAATTTATTCAAGATGTTAAGGCAGTGCCACACCACAAGTGATACGAAGGTGACGCTGTACTTTAAACAGCTCATCCAATGCAATATTTCATAATTAGGATGGAATTTGCTTGGGATATGCGTGCCTTGAAAATGGACCAGAAAACGCTTCTGTGCATTTTACATCTTGACAGTAATCACTTGCAATATTCTGCAAGGGATACCCAGCAGAGCCCCAGAGATGTTTGGTGGTGAAGAGTAACACATCATCAGTCTTTGAGAAGACAGTAAAAATCAGTGATCTGTGGTGTCTTACATGCTCAAGTCAATTAAATATGATTAATGGCTACCTGTGAGCATGTGCAGGAGCCCCGCTCCCCAGGGGAGTGGAGAGGACAGTGGATGGGGCTTAGCTTCCTCCTTTATATTCAGAGAGGAGCCCCAGAAAAGCTCCAGGAAATGCTTATGAATGGATAAGAAAGGAAACAACACATTTCCAGAGCAGCAGCAAGAGAGATGAAAGTCCCCCAGGAGCTGGCCTTCCCCTTCCTTCCCCGAGGCTTTCCCTCCCTGGGCAATCACCCCAGTGAGCTGACATCCTGCTGGAGGGCAATGCTCTCCCATTGCCTCTGCACCAGCAGTCTGGAAAATGGGCCACTTCCCCTGGTACCAGGGACACGGGTCTGTGTCATTAAACTTACTTTATGAGCCCCCAAGACTTCACACAACTGATGATTGTGACAGACCGGGTCCTGTAGGCTGGGAATATCAGTATGGACCAGAAGAGCGAGATGAGTTGAGCTGGTGATGTTCTACATGGAAACAGAGGTCAAGATGCACCAGCAACCAGCTCTGGGTCACAGGTGTGAGAAAAAGCACACTTACCTGTGTGGGTGGAGGCTGTTGCACAAATCCCTGGGGCGAGGGAGGGGGCTGGAGGACTTGCTGGGAGATGGGAGGGCCAGAGCCCGAGAAGCTCCCCGTTGGGAGCTGCTGGCCTGTGGAGGCGATGACGTAGCTTGGCTGCTGGGTGGGCTGCGGCAGGAGGGACGGTGTGTAGACAGGGCCGGCTGGGGGCTCGGGAGTCTCTCCCGAGGACTGCCGGCTCAAGTTCATCTGGCCAAACTGCGTGGTCACATCCTCTCTCTGCAAGTCATGGAGAGAAACCTGGGCGTCAGCAAGAGTGGCTGCGGAATGGGAGCGGCAGACATAGGACACAGGCTTGTCCTTATGGGAGACGGAGGGAGAACAATTTGGAAAAAATAAACAAAAGGAATTCTCTGTTCAGAACACCAAAAGAACATAACAAGAGAAGACAGATTTTAATTATCTTGAGGATTAGAGATGGCAAACAGTTTGACCCGTATCTCCCTCTTTCAGTGGAAACAAATTATTATTGTGTTCACTGAGGGCTTGGGATCCTCAGGATGGCACTGAGACAAGAAGGATTTGGGGCTCTGTCCTGGAGGGTCATCTGGTCTACCAGCAGTAACCATAGGCTCTGCCTTCTGGAGGACGCAGAAGGACTTGTGTTGCCCATGGCTGCCACAAAAATCGAGCCAGAAGTGGTGTCATCAGTGTCATGGTTTCATTTGCATGTTAAGGAGTATGTAGTCACTGGCCTGGCCTGATGATCAGGGACAATGCTCACTCTTGTTGTCCAAAAGGACCTAGTACATTGAGGAGAAATGAGAGGCTGTTGGAGGACTGGGATTCTAGGGGAACACCTGTATCAGGAGCACAGGGTGATGTCGGTTACCATCTGGATATTGACTTTGAAGATATTTCCCAACCCTCACACCAAGTTCATGTGTCTCTCTGTTCCTGACATGTAACTCTGAGGACATTCAATTCCCGCTTAGCTCGCAAACTCTTAAAAGGGTACCACTGCAGAGGCACTAAACATGGGACAGATGACAGAAAGGAAAGCATTATTTTGGAGAATGAGGCATTCACACACCACCTCCCCCCTTACAGTCAGCCCAGGGCACCCACCCAGCGTCAGCCTGCCCTGCACAAGAAAGTAGTAAAACCAGTGAATGTGCTCTCCCAGGTGAAAAGTCATCCCCACATGATACAGTACCATGGGGAACTGCGGCGTCGGAGACACGGGCAGGAGATGCTGGGAAGGAAAAGACACAGCTGGGTATTGCACTGACTGGGAGGAAGGCTGCAGCCCCTGGACAGACTGGAGGAAAGAAAAAGCTGGTCAGGTAACAGGGAAGTACTGGGGGTTGAAATCCCACCGGAAGGCAATCGCATCTGAAGCACACCACCGTCCCCCTCATACGTCCTCCTGGTTCAGTGCACTTGAGACAGGGGCACCAGCCACCAACAGGAAGCCAAAGCAGGCAGACCAGCACCAGCCAGCCTTGAGGGAGGCTTGCTGCTCAGATATGAAGTCCTGTGTGTGAAACTTTTGAAAATTGTAAAGCACTATAGAACTTAAAGAATCTTTCATTCAATTAAAAAAAAAGAAGTTATTGTGATACTTTTCATGTTGTTGTTGGTGGTCAGATCCCTGGGTCTAAAAATATAGTCCAAGTACTAAAAAGTAAGAAAAAACAAACAAAAAAAATGAGGTTCAGGGGACTTCCCTGGCCGTCCAGTGGTTAAGACTCTGTGCTTCCACTGCAGGCCCAGGAGCCAAAAATCCCTGCATGCCGCCCACTGTGGCCAAAAAAAAAGAGGTTCACCCTGGCAACCTGCCTGGAACACTTCAGGTTTCTGAACATTTCCATGTGTTGCCCTAGAAAAGGAGGACAGCCCTATGTCTCTCCAAGGGACAAATGAGCAGCCAGGCCACCTGATCTGCATTAGGAATGGGTGAGCAAGGTGACACAATGTCCTGGATGGGCTTGAGTTCAGTCCCCAAGACAGTACAGACTCCTTGACACATAAAAGCAGCATCTAGATCTAAGACAAGACTTGTCATTCATTTCCCCAAGTACCATGCCTCACCATGCAAGTCACTGGACGGGGCCCTCATCTCTACCTAAGCTTAAGGATCCAGCTGAAGTCCTGTCAACCTGCAACCAAGGGCTGTAGGCTGCCAGGTTTTATTATGGAGTTGAGTGGATGGGGCTGGCACCCATGGAAAATATCGCCTCCTCCTGATGCACCACATTGCTGAGGCTGGTGCAGTCTGCATCTCCGAGCACTTCCCCCTCCCTGCCTTCCCACCAGCTCTTACCTGAGTGACCAGTGGGCTTGCCATTTGCGTCTGGGGTGGCTGGGCCTGCTGCTGGGGCCGCGGGGAGGGCTGCTGCTGGGGCTGCTGCTGGGGCTGCGCCACCATCGCGCTTCGCAGGGGCTGCTGGCTGGTGGGGGGGTTGTATATGGCGGGGGTTCCATCGGGATTCACGAAGGGCTGGCCTGCAGTGGAATCGCACCTTGGTCAAGGTAAACTTCTCAAGCTCTCCTTTGGCACAAAGAACCACTCTGACAGATACTCAAAAATGGAACCTAAAGCAATGGGGCAGGGGAAGTCCAGGACACTGGAGCCTTTGCCAGTGTGAAGACTTGACTGTTTATGACCCATCAGGCTGAGCGAGGTAACAGCGTAAGCCCACAGCAATTTAAAGAAGCCGCAAATGAATCCATCACCTTCAAGGCAATTTGCCAAAGCTAAGTGCATCTGTATAGTGGCACCCAGTGCAGAAGGCCTGTGGAGAAGCAATCTTCACCAAGTCCTGTGTCTTGCTGCCCTGAACCTCACAGCTACCAGCGAGATAACTTACACTGAGATATAAGGGCTGCTTTCCGTTTATACGGCTCTGGCGACATTCAGTTACACATTATTTACCAATATATTTGTTTTGCTTCCACTGGGCTGGTCACCCACTTAGAATCATTATCAGTTCCACAAATATATATACAACCAGGATATACCACATGCATTCACTCGCTTCTCTAAATAGACGCAAGCAGGAGTACACAGGGGAGGGGACAGAGATTCTGAAGGTGAATGCATAATAAACCCATCACAGAATCATCTTGTCATGGCAGAGCAAATATACATTATTTTGCCTTCTGAGATAATGGCTTGGTTCACTGTTATTGTTCCTACTATTTGAGGAGTATTTTATGGTTTACAAAACAATATCACTGGAACCTCACTGGGCCTCTGAGGAAGGTAGGTATCATCTCCCTATGTTTCAGAAGAGGAAATGAAGGCCCACCAGGAAGATTACAGGAACAAGGGCAGCAAATGAAAGAGAGAGAAAGGAGGTAAGGGAGAGAAGAAATGGATTTCCAATATGGAAGGCGCAGCGACAGGCACCTTACATCCATGGTCTTCTCTTCCAAGAGCCCCACAGGTGTGCAATCTCATTCCACTTTAGAGACAAGACAATCAAAGTTTGGAGGGCCCAGAAATACACAAAGCAGTCAGTGAGACACCCAGGAAATGGCCCTGGTCCATTCACCTCCCATCATACCACACAACTTAAGTGAATTATCCAAGTTTGCTTAATGAGTACATGGTACAATGAGGTACCATGAAAAAAATCCAATTGTAACTGAAAACTATTCATCAACACATGAGAAGTTAGGAGAGGTGGGAGCCATGTTTCAAGGTGGAATCACCCCCAGTAAATAAAGAAGAATCAGAATATGGGGGAAAAGATGGGCAAAGTGCTTACAGCGAAAGAGCAGTGGACTTGATTGCAGCTCAGTTAGGAACTGACATGAAAGCTTTAGCATTCCCCAAATTTTCAGTACCCTCCCAAATATTTATATACATATGTATGTGTGTATGTATACAACAAGTAACCTTACATGCTGCATATTCATGAACATACCTGCCAGAACCACAGGAGTTCTAACAACAGTTTCATAACCAATCACAACACGATGTGATGGAAAAGCAAATGTGACAGAATTTTAGTCAGAGAACAATGACTAAATTTAGAGGTTTTTGTTTTTTTTTTAAATGTTCTTCATAAGCACTTGTTTTCCTATCACTGTTACCTAATTTTAGCTATATTTTATTGTTTTAAATTATTGTTCTTTTTTCCAAAATAACTCTTCTGAATTTAAAATCTGCAACCCATTTTTTTTTTCCCTGCAAAACCCAGCAATTTGGGAAAGGATGAAAAAACAGGTCAATTTACAAAAATCTAGTAGCCCATTTGGGGTTCTAATCCTTACTTGTCTCCTCCTTTTTTGTATCTTAATAGGGAAGAGGAAAATTTTAGGTACCTAACATTTAAAAAAAATTGTCACAGCAACTTCACACAAAATCATTTCAAAGCCAACCTCACTCTAAGCTCTCTCACACACACACACACACACACGGATGGAAAACTAAGAAGAAAACGCTCTTTACTATGTCCGTGACTTTTGATTTACCCCAGTGAGAATTAAGGAAGTGTGAAAAACTGACCATATTTAGGGTGAAAATATAACAGCAAAATATTCAGATGCCATTTTCAATAAATTTTAGATCCTCTGTTTAAAATATTATTATTGTGCTATGGACCAGAAGAAAGAAATATTTCTAAATAACCGCATGTGAAAAGTACTAAGAAATCACTTGGGTAGAGAGAGATGGCAGGTTCTTCTAGAAAGAGAAGGTAGTATAAAAGGTTGATTCTTATGCTCACCAAGGAATGGTGGAGAGAACTGAGGAAAATGAAAGAAGTCAGATGGATGCCAGGGAAGAGACCAAAAACAATTTTCTAAGAAGGCCGGGATGACTGACTATTGGTTTTCAAGTCGGGCTACGGTGGCTTCTCGGTATTCTACCTTGTTTACCAATCCAGATGCAATTACGACTGAATCCAGGCAATTAGTTTGAATGACAGTGGCTGAAAATCAAAAGAGAAAGACTCACTGGCTCTAGGACTATTCCGCTTAGCAGAGGTTTTCATGTCAGAACTGCCGAAGCGTGTCCAGCAGGCCTTGGAATGGGTGTTAGCAGGTAAAGAGAGTGTAGTGACAGAGGTAAGCCAGTGTGGCGAGCTGAGCCAGGGCAGAGAAAAGGATTGAATGCAGAGCGTCCGTCGCCCTCAAATACCTAACTTTAGGTGAAAAACGTCTCCACTACTCACATCAATGTGTGTAATGTGCAGCAGACATTATGTTACTAATATATAATGATCGAGCCCCTGCATGGTGACTAAAGCTTTGTTATCCATTCCAGGGATGCAAAACAAAAACGAGAAACTAAGTAGGACTCCTCCTCACAAAGAGCTTACCAATGTGCTGGTAATAAGGAAATGAATCCAAGGGCAGTTCACACGAGAAGCAAAGTAATCATATGCTCTTGGTTTCCAATACCAAAGCACTGCTACCATGTACCCGGCAGAAGGGTATTATTTAAAAAGAAAGGGAGGGGATGATGGGAAAAATATTTTCCTTTCCTAGTCCTTAGAAGGTGAGCAATCAAATGATTAAGGAGCTGATGATTATGGATAAGCAAAGACTGATTCAGGACTTGCAAAGATACGTTTCTAGACAGCACACAAAAACTTCATGGTGCATTTAATCGAAAGGTGGAAGCAGTTTGGATAAATCGATTCTAGAAGTCTTGTGAAAAACAAAAACAGCATAGTGTTATGGAAGCCCATCAGGAGCATCTGAAAGAGACCAGACCTCAAAGGTGGCTCAAAGTCAAGTCCCTGCAGATGGCGTGTTCTTCCATCTCATGCTCCTGGACTCCTGCCAGATGAAAGCAAAGCAAAATGGCAAAACAACACACACGGCACTAATGAGGACTTGAGGGATGCCAACACCTGTTGACATCTCTGGATAGCACTGAGTTGGAAGAAAATAGCCAAAGATGAGCTTTCAGCTAGAAATTTCCAAAAGGAGGCTGAGTCCAAGACGGTTGGAAGAAGATCATTCTCAAGAGTCAAACCCAGGCTTGCCTGGCAAGGATGAAGATGTGGTCCAGGGATAACTTTGAGAAAGAGCCTTTGACTCCCTCATCCAGATGCCTGCAAAGCAAAGAAACAACAGCCAACGCAGGTTCGGAGTTAGAAATGGGCCAAATGGGAGCTGAGTCTAAAGCCAGAAGAAATAAAAAGTCCTGGTTGTATCTGGGGAACCACAAGAATGTATGTGGGTGGGTGGGTTTCAGCTGCCAAATATTCAGTTCCTAGTAAGAGCCCGGTCAATTGTGCTGACAAAGGAAGTTTCATTTTTGTTTCATTTAATAGACAAATGACTGGCAGGCACCTTAGTATTTAAAATCATTGCTTGTCTTATTATTGCTTAAGACATATTTTATCAATCATCGTTTTACACATGAGGGACATTCTCAAATATATGACATTGGATGAAAAACTGCTCTATTATCCACATTAGCATATATGATGAATAGTAGATATTGTTTCAAAAATATGTAGGGCTTTCCTGGTGGCCCAGTGGTTGAGAGTCCACCTGCTGATGCAGGAGATACGGGTTCGTGCCCTGGTCCGGGAAGATCCCACATGCCGTGGAGCAGCTGGGCCCGTGAGCCATGGCTGCTGAGCCTGTGCGTCCGGAGCCTGTGCTCCGCAGCGGGAGAGGCCACAACAGTGAGAGGCCCGCGTACCGAAAGAAAAGAACAAAACAAAAAACAAAACAAAACAAAACAAAATATATGTATATATATATGTAATTGTTGAGGACCTTTGTTATCCACTCTAGGGAGGCCAAAAATATAACCAAGTATGGTTCCTCCCCACAAGCTCATGAATGTGCTGGTAACAGGGAAATGGATCCAAGGGCAATTCACATAAGAAGCAAAGTAGTCATATGCTCTGGGTTGCTTATACGAAAGTGTTCCTACCACATATTTGGCAGAGGGTATTTAGGAAAAGGTAAGAGGTGTGGATTCTAGGGGGACACAGCAATGCCAGAGAAAGATGAGTTCCAGCCCAAAGGAGACAAATTTCCAGTTTCAGTAGTAGAGTCAAATAAGTGATCAGATAGCCTGATAGACAGACATGCACACGACTCACCACAGATACACATATACACACATATATATGATACGTGATAGATGTATACGTACATTCATATATATATATATATATATATATATATATATGTGGTTTTTTTGGTCATGCCACATGACTTGCAGGATCTTAGATCCCTGACAAGGGATTGAACCTGGAGCCACGGCAGTGAAAGCCTTAAGTCCTAACCACTGGACCACCAGGGAACTCCTGTTCATTTTTAAAAAATATTAATTAATTAATTAATTTATGGCTGCATTGGGTCTTTGTTGCTGCCTGCAGGCTTTCTCTGGTTGCAGTGAGCGGGGGCTACTCTTCGTTGCAGTGCGTGGGCTTCTTATTGTGGTGGCTTCTCCTACTGCGGTGCACGGGCTCTATGCACGCGGGTTTCTGTACTTGTGGCGCACGGGCTTAGTTGCTCCTCGGCATGTGGGATCTTCCTGGACCAGGGATTGAACCCGTGTCCCCTGCATTGGCAGGCGGATTCTTAACCACTGCGTCACCAGGGAAGTCCCCCCACGCATATTTTTAATTGACAAAAATAAACACATTCTGGGAAAAAAGAAACATCACAATTCACCTTACATCCCACCACTCAATCACAGAATAGAACAGTACATCTTCCTCCTGGTCGAGGGATAGTTTCATGTCTAGCATTTGTCAGATCAGAGATGTGTGTAGGGAAACTCTGTTGTTCAACAGTATTACTGGATCCTTTTCTTTAGTTAGGATCCTTTTGCCAAGGATAAATTTTAATAACAGCTCCAAATTACTCATTCCAATTTGTAATTGGGACTTGGCACCAAGAGCACATTCTTTCCTTTTCTATAAACAAGATTATAGATGATAATATACACATACACACGCACATCCACGCTATCATTACAAATCATATTCCTGTGCTGTACCCTAAAAAATACTCTTTTGAGCTTTCCCAAAATACTCTGCAATTTGGTTAAAACATACCACTCAAAACTATGCTTAGTGGCTACTCTTGTCTACAAACCTTCCATCTCAATTAAAAGTGAAAGAATTAAAGCTGACAGAGTCAGATCATACTTTGATCTGTGCCCAGAGTAATGAATATGATGCTGGTTTTCCTTTCATTTCCTTTATAGTGCTTACACTGATCCAGATATCTAATATTCTCCTTAGAAGTATCTAATCTGAAAGCTTTCAAATGGTTTTCAATAAAATGATTATGCCTCCTTTTCCCTCAAACTTATGGCATTTTCAAAATGTCTCAATCAAACACCATTCCTTAAGAATGTGCCATATGTTTTCATGAAAATGTGGCAATTATTCAAGTAACTGTTTTACTGTCATGCTCATGCTTCTCTGAATTTCCTAATTATTAGCAGCACTAGACATGTGAGAAGATTGAGCCAGATCACTTTTATGAGATTCTCATCCAGCGTTGCATTTTTAAGTAATCTAAACCAAACCTCAGATATATTTTGAGAAAATTCTTTTTTTTTTTTCAATCTCTTTCAATGGTTTCTAGAGAAGTGACTTGTCAAATCAAGCCTTCTAACCCAGGGTTTACCAGCCCTGGCACGACTAACATATTGGGCTGGATAATCTTCCTGTGTCAGGGGCTGTTTTGTGCATTATAAGATGTTTAGTAGCATCTCTGGTCTCTACCTTCTTAGATGCCAGTAGCAGCCCCTCCTCCCTAGGTCATGATAATCAAAATATCTGCAGATATTGCCAAATGGCCTTGGAGGCGTGGAAAAATTGCCTCTGGTTGAGAAGTTTCCCCCATGAAGCAGGTGTTCATCAGTCTATTTGCCCAAAGCTCTGGGTCCTCTGAAATTAGTGTGGAAGTTAACTGACCACAAGAGAAATTTAAAAAGTAAAAAACATAAGATGTACAAACTGTTAGGTATAAAACAAACCACAAGGATATACTGTACAACACGGGGAATATAGCCAATATTTTACAATAAGTATAAATGGAGCATAACCTTTAAAAATTGTGAATCACCATATTGTACACCTGTAACTTATATAATATTGTAAAACTATACCTCAGTTTAAAAAAAGTAAAAAAATGGCCATTCATCATGAAAGAAACAATAGTCATGAAGCTACCAATTTTCCAAACCCCACCAAAACCAGTCTAATCCTAAAATCCCTAAAATACATAAGAACTTGCCCTCTGTATTCTCTTGCCACTGCTGTTCCTTATTCCCCAGTGGGAGTTGCAGGGAGTTCTAAGGTGGGAAGTCAATTTCTGTAGTGAAGAATCTGCTATGTGCTCCAATCGAGATCTCAAGTTCCTGAAATATCTTGGATGCAAAAATACTTTTGACACAACAACAAGCTAACCATGGATTTGGTCTGAGAAACATCAATTTTCAATTAGTACATCCCAATTCATCACTCTGTGGTTTCTGATCTTAGCTCCTGGGAATACGTGAGAGACACCGTGCTCAAGGAAGAGAGGACAGAGAGAAAAGTGGATATTTCTGGGAAGTATCTGTATTTTGACTTACATACCAATATTGATAGCGATACAGAGATATAGATTCCAGCTCTCTATAGATCTGCTCTTCCTAAATCAAGACCCTACACAACAATCCATGCACCAGGAATTTTCAGAACACTTGCTAGCAAATTTATAAGCTCACACACAAGAATAAACCTCTGATATTAATGTCTCAGCCAAAGCAGAGGTAATGAACGAACCTGTATGTGGGTTAAGAAGGATGCTTCCGGGTGGGATGCCTGTGGCAGCTTCGAGTGGAAGGAGGATGTAGCTGGTGCTGCTGTGAGCGACCTGGCCTCCCATCCCATTCTCTGGGTAGGTCACGCAGCCGGGAGAAGTGGCTGCCACGCCCGAGACCAGTGGTGTGCTCTGGAGAGGTGGATGGGTACGCGACAGCGATCCTGACGAGCCTGCACTGCTGGAGGACTCAGAACCTACCGGAGAGACACAAATCAACAAATCATTCCACATGGAGGAGAGGAGAGAAACCACTACTTAGTGTAAAGAATCCATCACTAAAGAATTTGAGGTGAGCACTGCAGCATGAGATTAACTAATGCCCCTCCCACATTTGATTGAAATATTTGCTGCATATTTTTCAGATGTGTCAGATTCCTAGGAAAAGAGAGATTAAGAATGAGCTCTCTCTTTCCGGCTTCTCACATGCCACTAGGGTGATGAATTGGTAAATGGTTCCATAAAGCTGGGAACTCAGGGCCTGAAAACTCCCATCTCCCTGAGAAACTAATGAAGTGGAAATGTCTCACTGAGCTGGAGTTACGACACTAAAATGACTGGGATGGAGGTTAAAGAGACTGCAGTTTAAGGAGGAGTCTGTGGTCACGCAGATGGTTCTAAAGTACTGGTTCTCCAACATCCGTAAAGCTGCGTTTTGAAGGGTCATGGTCAGAAACGATCTTTTCCCTCAAATGTGAGTAGAAGAACTCGCTTATTCCTATTAGAAATGCTTAAGAGCTGCACTGTACCTCCCATACGCACAGAAGTCTTGTTAATATGACCAAGAGGTGAACCAAGGAGGGCTTGGCTGTCATGATATTGACTGAGCATCCTTCACATGACACAGAAGAGTAGAATCATGGGGAGATTTGTGGACTGTAGATTTCTCAAATATGTAAGTAACTGGGTCAGTGTGCAGAAGCTCCCAAGATGGAATCCAGCCCTAATCATCTCCCTTTCCCTCCAGTGTGGACAAGAAAAGCTATAGCCCACGTCCATTAGGCACCAGCCACTCTTCACTACAACCAGAGCCAAGCAGCTCCAGCACCCTCACCCTTTACTGTGGCTGTTCTGGGGTCTGAATATTAACCAGAGCCTCAGAGAGAAAATGCACTGAGCAAAATTTCTGTATCTGTGAATTCAAACTAACAGATGGATTGAGTGATATCATAGGTTGCAAGAATGGAGTATAAGAAACTTTAAAAACTATTAGCCCACATTATTGATTTATGTCATTAAAAATGCATTATTCGGGCTTCCCTGGTGGCGCAGTGGTTGGGAGTCCGCCTGCCGGTGCAGGGGACGCGGGTTCGTGCCCCGGTCTGGGGGGGATCCCACGTGCCGCGGAGCGGCTGGGCCCGTGAGCCACGGCTGCTGGGCCTGCGCGTCTGGAGCCTGTGCTCCGCGACGGGAGAGGCCGCAACGGTGAGAGGCCCGTGTACCACAAAAAAAAAAAAGCATTATTCTGTGTCATTAAAGGTTAACACATATAAGGAATAGTTAAGATTGTTTAGAAGATTTTAAAATGTGCCCTTAAACTGAAGACCTTTTTTTTTCCTGAACACAGGTTCTTTTATTAAACCATTTTTTCAAAGTGATGTTTAGTATAATGCCTTATAAATTATCTTTCTGCAAAACATAAAGAGGAAAAATATTCTGTACAGTGGATACTGGAAAGAATGTAAGTAACAAAATAACATGTGATGAAGTTTATCTTTGAAATGATATGGCTTTTAGTTCTACTATCTGTTTTTGTTATGTTCCTTCTAAAATTCTCAGCATTTTTAATAATAAAAAGTGTGGCTGACATATGAATTTCAACTCTACAGCCCTAACTTATTCCAGTACTAATAAGTGATTAAAGGAATAGTAAGTGATTTGTCATCTTTAATGAGAATATGGAGTTCTAAATTATGGTAAACTGAAGACCTTTTTGTTTTATTTTTATTGAAAAATTTTTTATTCTATATTGGAGTATAGTTGATTAACAATGTTGTGTTAGTTTCAGGTGTACAGCAAGTGATTCAGTTACACATATACATGTACCTACTCTTTTTCAAGTTCTTAAATACATGAGAGGAATACAACATGTGATTGCAGAGAAGAGGGGCCATTGGAGAGTGTGGTAATTTTTGAGAAGAAGGACAGTGATATTTACTGAGCATTTAGTACATGTGGGTACCTGATAAACACTGTAATTATAAGGACTATACTGCCTAGATAGATAGGGAAATGGAAGCACAGAAAAGGCAGCTAACTCAAGCCAGCTCATACAGGTAGACAGTGACAGAGCTGGGATGTGATCCAGGCAGACGGATCTAGATTTAACCATGACCCAACACCGACTGCCACCAGTGTTCTCGGGTGGGAATCTTCTCTGCTTTTTCCATGACTTTATTATTCAGAATGATAAAGTTTCAGATTAATTCAGGATGCTCCATCTAACTAATGCTGATGGGGTTCTGAATAATGTATGGGCAGAAAAATGAAGGATAAAAGGAAATGTGGAAATACTAAGAGTAGTTTTGAGACCACATGGCTGACACGTCTGATCCTGCAGCCACTGCCCCAGTGCAAACTGTAGCGTGCGTTTGTGGACTTGTGCCCATGATTTGATGCTACAGTCCAAGTTTGACACTTAGCAGCATCAACAACAACAGCAAGAACAGTAATAATACAATAACACTTCCTGACCCCTGACGATGAAGCTCATATACAACTGACTCAGCCCACATCCAGGCTGAGGGGTTAGACAGTAAGAAAAAGTCGGGGCTAACAAGGCATCTAGCACCATCCTGGGCACGTGTGCTGGTGGTGGAGATCGATACACAGAGACTAACGTGCGTCAACAAAATCCAAAAGATGACTTCATTTTGGCTTTTGGAAGATGGCCATTCATCACTGATTGACAATATTTCCTTCTACTGGCTGAGAAAAAGCAGCAGCTTCAACAGGAATAATGAGGAGACAAGGTAAAGATAATGGAAATGATTTGATCCCACAGGTTAAAAGAAGGGAAGAAGGAAAAGTAAATTTGGCTTAAACTCTCAACACTTGCAAAGATGGAGGCAGTCAGACCTCCCTGGAGGGATGGCTCAGCAATCACCCTGCAGCCAGGCTGGCATATAACCAGCTCTGACCAGCTTCTAAACATCCATCACATAGAATCAGGTAAAGCAGTATTCGACACGTAGCCAGCATTACTGAAATTCTTGATCAAAAATGGCGGCTACCAATGGTGATAAAAGGCACAGGATTAGAAGTGTTCACAGATTTAAAAAAATAATTAATATTTGAGAACTTTACTACTTTGGGTGCTAAGAGTGGTTTGTGCTTCCTTTTTTTAGGGACTTAGTGACAGCAATGGCAAATATTTAAATAGTATGTCTATGTGACAAACACAGTGTTAATCACGCTATACGAATTATCTAATCTACTTTTCATAGCAACCTCATTTTGCAGATGAGAGCTGATCCTCAGAGACATTAAGTAAATTTCCCAAGTGCAGTTAGCGCTTGGAGGAGTCTGAGTTCAAACCCAGGCAATGCAACTTCAGGGACCAACCTTGAAGCCTGCAGGTCATGTGTTTACCCTAAAGTCATTCCAGCAAGAACCAGGTAAGACCAGGGCCCTGACCAGGCCTATGCCAAGTTCTAGGAGATACTGCACAGAAATTCAATGCTACTCACAATGGGATGCTCAGAAATTGAAGCTGGACCCTGAGGGGCAGCTGGTGGGAGGTGTAGACCGAAGACACCAGGGTGGCTGGGTGAAAGCCACAGGTGAACCCTCAAGAGGGACATAGGAAAAGGGAAAAATGGGAAGAGACTGGAAAAGAGATCATAAGTCAAAGCAAAATGGAAATCCAGGAAAGGGATGGGGCAGAAAGGAAAGGGCAGGGAAAGATTCCCTTGGAGGACGGAATAAGCATTCACTTGCCAGGGAGGGAGCACCCTGAGTTTTGGTTCCAGTTCTTCCAGAACTAGTTGTATTTCCTTCAGGAAGTGACATCTTCTTTAGACCTCAATGTCTTCTTTTGTAAAATATAAGCCACCAGACTAAATGATGAGTAGAGGTGAGGATGATGCCCTTGAAGTTCCCCTCAGCTTAACTATACTTTAAATAGGTTTCTTTCTGATTACAGGGCCTTTACCTCCCTTTTCTTAGTGCATCTCTGCTCCTCATTAGATGCAGAGAAAGCTTTCGACAAAATTCAACACCCATTTATGATAAAAACCCTGCAGAAAGGAGGCATAGAGGGAACTTTCCTCAACATAATAAAGGACATATATGACAAACCCACAGCCAACATCGTCCTCAATGGTGAAAAACTGAAACCATTTCCACTAAGATCAGGAACAAGACAAGGTTGCTCACTCTCACCACTCTTATTCAACATAGTTTTGGAAGTTTTAGCCACAGCAATCAGAGAAGAAAAGGAAATAAAAGGAATCCAAATCGGAAAAGAAGAAGTAAAGCTGTCTCTGTTTGCAGATGACATGATACTATACATAGAGAATCCTAAAGATGCTACCAGAAAACTATTAGAGCTAATCAATGAATTTGGTAAAGTAGCGGGATACAAAATTAACGAACAGAAATCTCTGGCATTCTTATACACTAATGATGAAAAATCTGAAAGTGAAATTAGGAAAACACTCCCATTTACCATTGCAACAAAAAGAATAAAATATCTAGGAATAAACCCACCTAAGGAGACAGAAGACCTGTATGCAGAAAATTATAAGACACTGATGAAAGAAATTAAAGATGATACAAATAGATGGAGAGATATACCATGTTCTTGGATTGGAAGAATTAACATTGTGAAAATGACTCTACTACCCCAAGCAATCTACAGATTCAATGCAATCCCTATCAAACTACCACTGGCATTTTTCACAGGACTAGAACAACAAATTTCACAATTTGTACGGAAACACAAAAGACCCAAATAGCCAAAACAATCTTGAGAATGAAAAATGGAGCTGGAGGAATCAGGCTCCCTGACTTCAGACTATCCTACAAAGCTACAGTAATCAAGACAGTATGGTACTGGCACAAAAACAGAAATATAGATCAATGGAACAGGATAGAAAGACCAGAGGTAAACCCATGCACATATGGTCACCTTATCTTTTTTTTTTTTTTTTTTTTTGTGGTACGTGGGCCTCTCACTGCTGTGGCCTCTCCTGTTGTGGAGCACAGACTCCAGACGCGCAGGCTCAGCGGCCATGGCTCACGGGCCCAGCCGCTCCGCAGCATGTGGGATCTTCCTGGACTGGGGCACGAACCCGTGTCCCCTGCATTGGCAGGCGGACTCTCAACCACTGCGCCACCAGGGAAGCCCGGTCACCTTATCTTTGATAAAGGAGGCAAGGATATACAGTGGAGAAAAGACAGCCTCTTCAATAAGTGGTGCTGGGAAAACTGGACAGGTAAATGTAAATTATGAAATTAGAACACTCCCTAACTCCATACACAAAAATAAACTCAAAATGGATTAAAGACCTAAATGTAAGGCCAGATACTATCAAACTCTTAGAGGAAAACATAGGCAGAACGCTCTATGACATAAATCACAGCAAGATACTTTTTGACCCACCTCCTAGAGAAATGGAAATAAAAACAAAAATAAACAAATGGGACCTAATGAAACTTGAAAGCTTTTGCACAGCAAAGGAAACCATAAACAAGACCAAAAGACAACCCTCAGAGTGGGAGAAAATATTTGCAAATGAAGCAACTGACAAAGGATTAATCTCCAAAATTTACAAGCAGCTCATGCAGCTCAATAACAAAAAAACAAACAACCCAATCCAAAAGTGGGCAGAAGACCTAAACAGACATTTATCCAAAGAAGATATACAGATTGCCAACAAACACATGAAAGAATGCTCAACATCATTAATCATTAGAGAAATGCAAATCCAAATTACAATGAGATATCATCTCACACCGGTCAGAATGGCCATCAACAAAAAATCTATAAACAATAAATGCTGGAGAGGTTGTGGAGAAAAGGGAACACTCTTGCACTGTTGATGGGAATGTAAATTGATACAGCCACTATGGAGAACAGTATGGAGGTTCCTTAAAAAACTACAAATAGAACTACCATATGACCCAGCAATCCCACTACTGGGCATATACCCTGAGAAAACCATAATTCAAAAACAGTCATGTACTAAAATGTTTATAGCAGCCCTATTTACAATAGCCCAGAGATGGAAACAAGCTAAGTGTCCATCATCGGATGAATGGATAAAGAAGATGTGGCACATATATACAATGGAATATTACTCAGCCATAAAAAGAAACGAAATTGAGTTATTTGTAGTGAGGTGGATGGACCTAGAGTCTGTCATATAGAGTGAAGGAAGTCAGAAAGAGGACAAATACCGTATGCTAACACATATGTATGGAATCTAAGAAAAAAAATGTCATGAAGAAGCTAGGGGTAAGATGGGAATAAAGACACACACCCACTAGAAAATGGACTTGAAGATATGGGGAGGGGGAAGGGTAAGCTATGACAAAGTGAGAGAGTGGCATGGACATATATACACTACCAAATGTAAAATAGACAGCTAGTGGGAAGCAGCAGCATAGCACAGGAAGATCAGCTGGGTGCTTTGTAGATGCAAATCTTCTCCCAGCCTTTTATCAGTTTTACAACCGGGGAAGGTCTTTATTAAGGACTTGGGAGCTGTCCCTTTGAAGTGAAGTCCTTATGAAAAACGGTGCCTTTCTCTGCAAGTGTCAGCACCAATTAGCAAACACAGGTGGTCTAATCAAATTGACCAATCACCTATTTAAGGCCCTCTAGCTCACTTACAGACTCTCCTGCCTTTGTTTCAGTGGGGTTGAGTTTAGTTTCTCTCCCCTACTGCAACAGTCTTGACCTCTATTGAATTAGTTCTGGGTAAAGTCTTCCTGCCTCTTTAACTCATCAGATACAATTTTTCTTTTACAGGGACCCTGAACCATGAGTATTTTTTTCTCCTGAGTTTGAGAAAATGTTTCCAGATCCAAGTGTCAGAGTTCAGTAGAATAACCAAAAGCTTCTGAAATTACGAGGGAAAAAGAATATCCAGGATGCATTAGTGTAGTGACGAAAATAAACACAGAGAAGAGGAAGTGATGGAAAGATGAGGCATCTTGCACGGGCTCCAGAAATACCCCAGGGCACAGACCTGGAAGGTAACAACAACAAGGATACTCTTGCCTCCAGAAAACAAGATGCCAGGCCATGTAAAATGGTGAAAACAAAACGGAAGGCTATCTTACTTCTCCAGAGCAGTTGTTTCTCAAGCTTGGTTTGTAGAGAAGCCATCGTGCTTGAACAAATTCTTCTTGTGAGTCTGATGCAGCTAAAGTCGAGAAGCCCTGCTCTGGACATCAAGATGGAAGGATGCCAGTAAAACAACATGGTGTGGCCAGTGTGGAAAGAAACAGATATCACACACTTATTTCTCAACCCCACGTTCATGGCAGCACTATTTACAATAGCCAAGACATGGAAGCAACCTAAATGTCCATCGACAGATGAACGGATAAAGACGATGTGGTACACATATACGATGGTATAAGACTCAGCCATAAAAAGATTGAAATAATGCCATCTGCAGCAACATGGATGGACCTAGAGATTATCATACTAAGTGAAGTAAGTCAGAAAGAGAAAGACAAATACCATATGATATCACTTATATGTGGAATCTATAAAAACAATACAAGTGAACTTATTTACAAAACAGAAACAGACTCACAGACTTTGAAAACAAACTTATGGTTCCCAAAGAGGGAAGGGTGGGGAGGGATAAATCAGGAGGTTGGGATTAACAGATACACACTAATATATATAAAATCGATAATCAACAAGGACCTACTGTATAGCACAGGGGACTCTACTCAACACTCTGTAATAACCTATATGGGAAAAGAATCTGAAAAAGAATTCAGTTATATGTATAACTGAACCACTTTGCTGTACACCTGAAACTAACACAACATTGTAAATCAACTATACCCCAATATAAAATAAAAATTAGATTTAAAAACCCAACCAACCAAACAAACAAAAAACCCAACATGGTGTGGCCAGTGTGGAAAGAAATAGATATCACACACACTTATCTCACAACCCCATCGCCACTACCAAGAAACAGCTGGGGTCGCGGTGCAATCGCCATTCAAGTCCTCTTCCCAATGAGGATGTGATGAAATCAGCTGTCTCCACACGCCTGCACTGGACCCCTGATAGGTGACCACTGCAGTGCTCAGTGCAGGGGATACAATAAGGGAAATACAGCCCAGATCTCAAGAGGATGTGCTTGTGCATTCTGACTTCAGTTAATATGTTTTTCCCCAAATGTAGCAAAACATGTTTCCCACCTGGAAAGAGTCTCATTATTAACTATTTGAAGCTAGAATTAGAGGAGGAGAAGAATAACTTAAACGTCACAACTCCAGACTTAGTTTCTAAAAGGTCAAAAAAAGTTTGCCATTCCACTGTGAACAATAAAGTAAAAAATCAGAAACTTGTGTGGTTCTGAAGCTCCATGACAGCAAAATTGACAGCTTGGCTTCATAAAACCATCTTGGGAGATTGTAAGTTTGTTTTGACATCCTATCTTGATCCCCTTTCATTTTTTTCCTTGCCATTCCTGTACCTTGACAGGCTTTCAAATGGAGACACTTAGATAAAAGAAAAAAAAAATGTCTGAAGCACTTACAATTTCTAATCATTCTTCAAAGAACATGGCATTTTAGCATTCTTGAAGTGTTTTAAATGTTTCCAAAGAGCTTTGCTTTGGAGATGATTGGTGGTTGGTGTGTGGAGAAGGTCGATTAATTTAAAAATCTTAAGAGCTCTTTGGGTGTGCTGGAATTTTTAAGTGCACCATTTAAGGTACTTGGTTTCTGCGTTTGAAGGAGATTTAAAACCCTTTAACCTTTCTTAGTTTACAGGAACTCAAGTGTACCACAGTGGATTTTCTTGACTTCAGTTGCTGCAATAGTGGGATATAAGAGCAATTAATTAGAGGAAGAAATCAAGAATTCTCCAATTGGTGAATAAAAATGACAGAAGGCAGTGCGAGCCCACCTGAGTCTTTCCAAGAAGCAGGATGTATACATAAAGTAGTGGCTGAGACTAGATGCTATTAATTTTCTGCCTATGTAGGAAAACACAAGATAATTTCTTAGGAAGCACTTGTCAACAACATAATTATGTTAAACCATTAGCATAATGAGCTGAGATTTCACAAAGAGGCTCCCCAGCGTTAGTGAGAAGCTTGGTTGGGAAAGTATTCACAGTGGAGGACTGCCCGTGTTTAACCTCTGCTTGGCGTTGTCCATTCAGCATTCATTCCCCCTCGGGGCCCTGGACTCCCACTCACTGCACATGCAGGCTATGAATGCACCAGTATGAATGCAAACTCCAACTACCTATGTCAAAAGATCACTATTCACTTACAAGATGAAAACGGGAAAAAAGAAGATGCATGCACCTAGCTACTTGGAAACTTGAAAATTTCCGAGGCTCTCTTTCCTTATCCTATTCCATATCTTTAAGGAATAAATCATAATATTGAATTTTTAAAAATAGCTAACCTTGGTTAAATAGCTGCCTTGTGCAGGTGCCTTGGTAACTGATTTTATATAAATGGTCAAATTTAAACTTACAATAGTCTACTGAGGGGAGTTACAGTAACATTCTATTATCACCCACACTTTATAGATAAGGAAATTGAAGATTAGAGAGGTTAATAATTGGACCCAGGCACACAGCTCGCAAGAGGCAGTATTGTTATTTAAATTGCACCTTCTGACTTTTTTGCTGTCTCAGTGATTAATATCATTCACATCATTATCTTTAGTTCAGGGAAGTCAGTGAGAGCACTGACCGCACAGCTTGGGTGGAATCAGAGGAAACTACCATGGGACATAAACCCATTCAGTACTAACTACCTGCTTTGGACAGCTTCCCGGTACTCCTGCTACTGGATGTGCTGTCACCCCTGGTCAGCACCGTGATGCCCCCAAAGCTCGCCGTCTTGGTCATGGCAGGTTTGAGATTGCGGTTGGAGCTGTCAGAATCTGTGCTGCTCCAGGCTCTTTGGTGGTCGGACCACTTGAGTTCATTCTCCGAGCTGCTCTGCCGACTTCCAGATGTTCTCCCCGAGCTGTCTCTGTTGCCCCTGGAGCGTGGCCACCAGAAAGATGCACGGCACAGCATTAGATTCCAAAAGCAGAACGGACACAGAGCGGGACCCTTCTTGTAAGAACCGTCTACACAAGACCCTTCTGGTCAACCCTTTCCATGACACCTGTCGCCTCACAAACAGTGCACAGACACCTTGTTGATGTACACAGAGACAGGTAACACGTCACACAAACACTCATGCTACAAACGGAAAACCAAACCTAGAAACGTCACATGGTCCCTCTGCCAGTGAAGGGGAAACAACAAGAAAAATAGGATATAAGATATAATTGGTAACTTCTCTTGTGGAGAGGAGAGAGGAAGGTAAATTCTCCTGACCCAAATCAACAATGAATCCGTGTTTGAAAGCAATTATGATGTTAAATGATCCTAAAAGCAACTCCCACCGAAAAAGAGTTTCATCTTTCCCTTTAGCATTAAGTAATTGGACCATGGTAAAATACACAGTTTCAAAGAAGCCATTTACTAATTTAGCTGCTAACTTTATGATTCATTAAGGCTTTGGCAGACAGCACAGAAATCACAGGAATTCCTCTGTCAACCTTTGGTGAGAATTTTGCCCAGTGAGTTTAACCTTCACGGGCAGAGGAAAGAGCCCTTTAATACTTTTCACATAGAAAAATTCGTGATAATAACAACAGCGCAAACACTACACTGACACGAAACTTTCCAAGGAGATCAATGGGAATAACAAAATAGCTCCATAGATGAAATGACACATTTGTTCAAAATTCAAATAGAAAAAGATTGAACTTATGGGAAGAGATCCAATAGCCAAAAGTCATGTTTGAAGACTACAGAGTATTTCTAAGCAGTGTGCACAACTGCATGTATTTTATAGAGAAAGTTGATGAAATTTGCATTTTCATTGGTTTCCACCTGCTTCAAGAGTGACTTGGTTACTATTTTTCAAAGGCTTTTCTGCAGTTTGGAAATAATGGATCATCAAAATATTCTAAGATTCTCAAGGATTATGAATAAGCAAAGGGGACAACAACCATGGGCAATAGATATAACCCCTAATTTCATATCACTGTGCAATGTGATAGAAATCTTGATCACAGTGGTGAACAGCAGTTTTATTAATATTCTTCTAAAGACAATCATGGGCTGTTGAGATGCTAGAAGTATACATATCTGATTAAAACACTCACCCACCAAACTGTACAGAAGGTATACAGAAAATTTTAGGTTTTGCTTCAACTTTACTTACTAAACGTTTTCTTTCATTTTATGAAAACTTAAGAAGGTCAATGGATCCAGGAGATAATAAAGATGAAACAGCTAGTCTGTGATAAAGACTTTGTACAGTGAGGGGAGGAAATGCAACAGAAAATTCACAAAACAAAATGTACTCAGCGCCCTGCTGTCCTCTCTTAATGTTTTCTTACAAACATTCTCTGTGTATTCTGTGCCTCAGAGATGGCTGGTTTTAGAAACAAGGGCTATTTTAAAAAAAGACTAGTTTGTGAATAGGAAGTATCAGACACTCACCAAGGGCCAGGTGACTTTAGTTCTTAAACACCTATGAAATTCAAACAGCCCCCAGAGGAGACTGGGTGGAGAAAAACCAGCCCTTTCAAGGTGCTCTATTCCTGATTGTTTCCCTTTAAATCTCCAAATTCAGCTTCATTCTTTCCTCATATAATTCTGATTAATTTGACCCACCCTTGACGAAGCCTGACTAAATCATTATTTAGCAACCATGAATGTACCAAGGGTGTGACAATAATCTTCCCTGTAGATAATGCAGAATATTTATTATAGGAAAAGATTTGGAGTGGTCCTCAGCATACAGGATGCATCAGAAGGCCATTCTCCATATGGAGGCGATCATCACTAAAGTCTGCTTCAATTATCAACTCTGCACCTCCTTGGGAGGAATTTAGACTTCCTCTAAATGCCAGAGTGGCTAAGCCTTTCTCTGCAAAGGAGGTGTCCACCACTATTCCTAAGTGCATTTTAATGTGTTTCTAAAGCAGCAATCATTCACCTTAACACTGGCAAGGTAAGGTCCAGAACTGAATTTCATATCTATCTGGGTGTGGAATCATAGGTATCATATCCACAAGTGCCTTCCTATACTTCCTAACAAGCCCAGTCCTAGTCTTCTTCTATTGGAAACCAGGAAGACAATGATAATGAATATCTGGCCATCAAGAGGCGTTGGCCCTCTTGTACATAACTAGAATTTGACCCCAGAGTAGTCATAAAGCACATACTCTAAGTTCTGCTTCTGTGCTAATTAACATAACTGATAACTTTTATTGTCCTTCATGTCTGACTGTGACACTTTTTTTTTTTTTTTTTTTTTTTTACCAAGTTAGGTATGATGTACATTTTGAACTGCTTTTATCAGTGTCTGGATGGCTTTGTGCTAAGTCATATTCCTGAGTTTCTGTGCTTGGTAATTTTGGTGGGTTATAGCATCTGTATCTGGAATGGTTGACTTCACTAGACAGTAGCTCTGGCTAGGGACCAGATCTGGGGCTATGTAAAACTAAATGCCTCTAGGGGTCAAGAACCCACATTTTATCTATACTGGTCTAAACAAGCCAGGTCATGGTGTATGACTGCATGAGCACAGATACATTCTAGTCCTTCTCTGGGCTTTCAAGGGAAAAAATGCAAGGTTATTTTCTTAATCTTCAAGTGTGAAAATAAACTGTCTAATGATACAAGAGGAAGGTATTAGATGCATAGTTCAGCCTAGAAAAGTAAAGGAAGTTAAAAAAATAGATCCTGGTTTTTTTTTTTTGTTTCTGCCAAAGTGTAAAAAGAAAAGAAATTGCTCTAACTTTTCTAAGGATGAGGTCATAAGTTCAGATTTACAGCAAAAAGGTATGTTCTAAGCACAGAATTCATTTACTTTTGGGTATTTCCTTTTTTCTCAGTGGTCAAGAAGTTTTGTTGGTTTGTTTGTTTTGCCTTTCCTACAACAGAGATGAATCCTAATATTCATAAAAGCACTAGCATGTTAAATATATATATTAGATAAATATATGTATTAGGTATTGAATATATATATATATATATATATATATATATATATATATATACACATATACATATAAAATATATATAGCACTGTGTATCCATTGCCCTATAATGGATGGTAGAGACACATTTAATAAAATAATGAGATAAAAAATTTTTTTAATTAAAAAAATAATGAGAGAGCGGGTATAGTACCTCTGCTTTCATGGCACTCTCTAGCCTAGTATAAAACTTTATACATATTATATATATATATTTTATATATATATATAAAATCTATTCTCCTTATCCCACACAGATCTTGATTTAAGTAGTTCATTATAATTGGAAACAATCCCATATCTTTCTTTAGAAATAAAATCTGTGCTTGAAAAAATATTGTTTGAAATATTATGATGGATAGTAGTGGCTAAAAATCAACTACTCAAATAGAGTTATCATTGATTTGTTTTCCAGTGCTGGGAACGTATACACAATTGCAAGCTATAAGAGAAATTTTAACTCAGTGTAATTCACCAAAGTTGATTTGGGAATGTGAAATCAGTGTGCTGTCAAAGTTAGTCCTGGAGGAAAAAACCCCAGAAAATCAGAGGAAGAACCCTAAAGGACTGTAGACAAAGCATTTGGTTTCCCAGTCCTGTATCTCACAGGACCCCATATGGCTTCAACACTAGCTCAGTAACAAGCTTTACAAAGAGATAACCAAACATATTTTATTTCATGAACAGAGATATTTTACACTAATACACTTATATTTAACATTGATTCCACCACATCATCTGAAAACAGTTTTAAAAAAGTAAACCATACCAACCGAAAGAGCTGTCTTTTCTTATAGGTCTCACTGCATATGTTACTGTCTTCCAAGAGCCTACTGGAAATGAAAAACATGATTTTTATGATATAAAATCTAAGGGTACTAAATGCCCTATGTTAAATGGATGTGTACTCAACTATGGCACACCTGTCTTGCAAATCAACCCTATATGCTACGGTTTATTTTCAAGATGTAGAGTTTTGCCCTAATAAATTAATGGCAGCCTGATTTTTCCCTACCCTAGGATAAAGTACTGATGCTAGATAGGGAGAAGGAAGGGAAGAAGAAACAGATGGAATGGAAGAGGAGGGGAGAATCAAAGAAATGGATATAGATATAATAGACATTTAACTAATTAAATATATCAGTTGCGATTTTTTTCTTTGGGTAATATTAGTTATTCTTTATTTTTGGGGCATAGTGAAACATGCCTTCCAAAGGCAGGTATCAAAGAAATATATTTGTTTTTGTAGGGATCTATTCAGAATTTTGCTTTTGCAGACCATCAATACTTCTTCACATATGCAATGCATATTTGTGACAAATTATTGTATTGATGAATATAATCCAATTTGAATATTAGGGACACAAGTGCACTAGCAGTCTTTTCATACAAAACACAAGTATATGACTAAGGTTAGGGAGTAAGTAGGGAAAATGATTGGCTAGAAGACTAGGGAATGACATGTTCTACTAAACTGAATTCTAAATGCTCACTTTATTCTTTGGGTAAGGATATAGAATTTTGGATTGCTTCAACATCCAAATGTTGCATCCAACATCCAAATTCAATTCTGGATATAGAATTTTGGATTGCTTTAACATCCCTACGATGTTAAAGCTCACGGATTCTTAATTTACTGTAAAAAAGGAATACTTGTTGAAAACTGTATGGGTTTTTGAGGATGCTTTTGGATGCCTTGTAAAGACCTGTTCACTACTTTCATCCCTTCTTCTACAAGAGGTTATTCAGTTGAGGGTAGTTACTTGACGTTTTCTAACTGCTACTATGAATGAGGGCATTTTTTAAACCAATCCTCTTGAATGCCCAGTTTAACTTTTCTCTAAGTACTGGAATTTAATCAAATAGCCTCCATTTTAATCGATTTTATAGGGATACCCATTAAGCCAACACCTGAAATGAAATTAACCACCACTCTTTTAATGGCTACCATATTTCCAATCCAAGTTGCTCACTGTGATGCATTTTAATGTGATCAGTACAGCTAATGAGGAATTCCTTAATTCCCCTTGAAAAGGTGCAATTAAATCAATGGAGCATTTTAATATCTATATCAGTTTACAACTATTTTTAAAAGGCACATGCTAAATTTGAGAACTTCTGCTCTTATACTCAAGACTTTGTATAAATGTTTTAACACATTCATGTCATAACCACCACCTTCTCTACTAATACCCAGCCAGGTACACTGATAAATCTAGATTGGTTTAGATAAGTTTTCCAAGTTCAGCCTTTTATGAAGACTGAGAGATTATTTAGAATGAGAAATATAAAACAACACTATTCAAATTATCATCTGTGTAGCTACATATAACGATAGGGCACAGGAAGTGGCCATTAACACCAAATACACAAGTACTTTCAGCAGCCTATTCAATAAGCCAATGAAACTGCAAGTTCCTGTCTCAACATTTATACTTTTTAATGCCTGGGGAAGGCAACAGAATTATACCTTTGGAAGGACCAGAAGTTGAGACTTTAAATGAGGAAACTGTTGAAACTTATGTTTGGAAGTAACGGAGGGAATTTTTCCCCCAAGTTAAATAGCTTTTAGACATGCTAAATAACATATATGTGTGCATATATACGTGTGTACACATAGATATATGTATTTATTTATACATATATTCAAGCACACACTTATATATGGCATATGTATATCTATGAAAAACAAGACACATGACAGACTTTGTTCCTCTAAAGACATGAAAAAGCAAATTTCATTTTACCTGTTTTCCACAAAAAGGCTTTCCTGGGAGCAAACTGACTGAAAAATAAAAAAAAAGCATTGTATCAGATGTTCTGGATATGCTGAGGGGGCCCAAATCCTTGCCTGCTTTTCAAACTACTTTTCCCCTCCAAGAGGAAAAGAATTAAGAAAAATATGTACCATTTTCAGAAAACATGGAAATTAAAAAGAAAAAAAACGGTTAGAGTTAGAAGTGTAAACCATTCTCATGCAGCTCTTTTCCGTCATGGTGTCTCCAGGTTTCAAACAGATTTAGCCTGTGTAGCGCCAAGGTCAGAAGAGAGATGTTGTGAATGAAACTGCTGGAGAAACCTGTAAGCATCAGGTTCTGAGCTAGTGGTTTCCTCTAGGGCTGCCGAGATGCAGCCGCCGTCAGGAGCCAAAAGGACAAGTTCAGATCAAGGCAGAGCGTGCAAATTTGGCACGATCCACCTGAGGATGGGAGATCTGTAAAGCCACAATCCTGAAATTATGACCTGGCAACGATAAACTCTCACAACATAAACAGATGACCTGCAAGACTCTCAAACTGAAGAGATGCTATCAAACAATCTTGGCGGGGAGTTGGCGGGGGCAGCGGGGTGCTCAGAAAACAAGTGAGAATAAAATGAAGTTAATCGGGAAAGAATATCAAGCTCCATCTAATATATCTTAGTTTTTCACACAAAAAACCCAGTGACTTTCTTCTTAGCTTGCATTCCCTAGCACACATTTCTCTGCTATCTTGGGTTTAATATACAGCTTAGGGAAGATAAAATTCCATTATCATTATGTGCTCGGGAAAGGTAAATTAAATTAAATTTTAACAAACAGAGAAACAGAAGTCTAAACAAAATATGGTGCAACAGTCCTAAAATACGACTGTGTTTAGGAACTAATATAAAACCATGTTCAAAGTACTAAGTTTGTAAATGTAAATATAGACACTATATTATACGTGTGGATTTTCTAAATGATGAATAAGTCACCTGGCTAAAGGGATAAATAGAGACTTAATAGGTCGATTTTAAGATAAAATAAAACTAAAGAAATAATAATGACCTTTTACTACCGAATTTTTGAATTAAAAATGCTGCTAATGTAACCACTGCTCAGAGATGCCAGCAGGATATTGGTTTCTTTCTACATTTTACTGGAGAAATCATTTCCTTCCACTAAGCCAAAGGGCTAGATTGGGCATAAATGTTTTTCTCAGTGGCCTGAGCATTTTAATGGGGGCATCTCTAGAACCATTTCTGTTTTAACCTCTGTGCATTTAACATGCATCCCGAAGATCAAGTGTGCAAAAATTTTATTAAACAAAAGGCAAAAACAGCCAACTAAGAAAAAAGCTTTTCAGAAAAATATTTTTTAAAAAATTTGACATTTAGTTTTATAAAAGGAAACAAATACAGATGATGTGCCCTTGACATTATTCCTATGAGGATCTCTTTAAAGTAAGCTAAATATCCCATTGTCTTTATTTCCTTTAGTTTGGTTTCCCTACCGGTTTGAGTCAAGTTTGAGCCAAGTCCTGGTATGTGAAAAAAGTGAGATTGTGTCAGATATCCATGATGAATTTAATACTTTGTTATTTCTCATCTGTTGAGGTTGAAAAGAGGTCAATTACATTTAGGATGTTCCGGTTGGTACTGAATAACTGAGACTCAATTACTTCTTTGAAGGAGTTGATCAAAGACATGCTGACCTCTTCAGACTCATTAATCTATAGCATTTGGGGGAAAGAGAAGCAGCCCAAAACTCTTTGAATTAAAAAATAAGTTACTTGCAAGTCAAAGATGATGTTCCCCAAAACCTACCTCCACAGCATCTGCCTGATTTTTGTGGAAAGGTCCTAAAAAATCATCTCATCATCCATCTACCACATTTTCATAAATAAGACAAGAGACAGTTATGGGCTACGATTCAGTAACTGATGAAAATATGTGTGTGTGTGTGTGTGTGTGTGTGTGTGTGTAAAGTAGCATTAATAACTTACAAATTTTAATAGCAGAGAAAGATAAAATTGTCACAGTAATTAAGCCCAGCATTCAGAGCTGTCAGGTATATGCATCCTCAGATGTAAATAAAGGTCTTTTTTTTTAAAGGAGGAAAACATTTTTGCCGATGGTTTACAGAATTCTCTTCCACGTGCCACCCCCAAGCCAGGTGGTGCCTCATAACCTCATCATCAGCTCTCCCTGAAGAATCCCAGCACATGCAAAGGAGACCAAAGATTAGGTCCTCCCCAAATCCCTATTTATACATACCCTTCAGAAATCACCCTACAGGCAAAACAGGTCTCTCTCAAATATATTGCTTTATCAACTTAACCTTCCTAAAAGGAACAACACTGCATAGGATTAATCATAAAACAAGTTGAAATTCTTGCCAAAGGAAAGAAGAGCTATATTTCAAGTATTTCTGACTACAAAAGTACATTTATTATTTGATAACTAAATTGTTGTGTGCTCTAAGTAACAACATTTTAGTTCCCAAATAATAGATAAATTGGTCTTATTTCAAGATACCAAAATTCTCAAACTAAATTTGAAAAACTTTTTCTAGAAAACCCTGAAGTAATCTGCATATATTGATTGTGCACCTACGTACAAAAGCACGCGCACAGACACACACACACACCCTTAGAAACCAAGATACATTTGTAAAATATTCAAGAACCCTTCTAATTTTAAAAAAAATCTGGATTTTGCTAAAGCGTAAATACCAGGAAGTATTTTTCTATAAATCTCTATTGTAACTTCAAGTAGAAAAAAAAAATCCTACTTAAGTATATCGATATTTGAACCTGTTTGAACTACTCCACTGCTTAATAATTGGCAAAGGAAGCTGATTATATTATCTCTGTTTTTAAATTATGAAGATGCTAAATTAAAGACCAGCTAAAAAAAAAGATTAGATGCCTGTAACTTAATTTCCTTATGCTGGATTCTTTGTATTTGTTTTACAACTGAGTTAATATACTTTAATTATTATGTTGTGAACCTCGACAATTTGGGCAGCAGTAATGATCATCTGGGAATCTGGAATTGAATAGGTGAAGGTCCCCTAAAGGGTCCTGTCTTTATGTTACTATATATATTCGAGAAAGTTCATATTGCTGTTATGTCCTTGAGTTTGTGTTATCCTGTTAATACAGGGTGGCGCCCAGTGACCCCTGCCTTGTGTGGCACCTCCCACATGCACCAGGGCTGGTCTGTGTGTCAAGAGAATACAGAAGAAGGGAAGGTAGGTCACTTCCAGGATCAGGTTATAAATGACTGTGGCTTCCAATTGGGATTCTTTCTTTCCCTCTCAGATCACTTGCTCTGGGGGAAGCTAGTTGCCACTCTGAAGACACCTGTCAGTCTATGGAGAAGCCCACATCACTATGTGGGAACTGAGATCTCCAGCTTACAGCCAGCAAAGAACTAAGGCCTGGTGATACTCGAGTGAATTTGGAAGCACATAACCACTTCACCAAGCCTTCAGGTGAGTACAGCCCTAGCTGACAGCTTGACTGTAACCTCATGAAAAGCCTTGAGTCAGAATCACTCAGCTAAGCCGCTCCCAGACTCCTGACCCATGGAAACTGTGAGAGAAGTAGATTTTTGTTTGTTTGTTTTTTAAGCTGCCAAATTTGGGGATATTAGTAGCTAAAACAGAGAACACTAGTGGTATGACTGCATTTTCTCTATAAGAGCTATCAGACTAGGGAGAAAGACATTTTGTTTTCCCTCTAGGAAAGTGGCTCTTAGTGGCTCATTTAAGCATCATGAAAACTTATAAGAATATGATAAACACTAGAGAGCTTATCCTTAGAAAAATGCACATATGCTCACAAACATAATATTTTGCAGGTAATATCAGGGATTTTATTTGATCTCTGAAGCCCTTTACGAGTACGCTCTGGGTACAGCATGCCGATTAAAAAACTACTGCCCTAGGAGATCAAGTGAAAAGCAGTGTCAGAAACAGGCAGTTTCCCACCTGAATCAGTACAGCCAGAAGTGCTGGTCACCAGGTGTGAGAGCCTATCAAAGGAGCTCATGCCTCCACTCCCATAGGGAGAAGCAGCCACAGCATTGTAGAGAAGGCTGCTGACTGATTTCATGGAATAAAAAGGCTATGACAATAGCTTTGCATTTAAGCTTTCTCACATTTAAGTCTGCTTTTACTTGTTAAAAAAAGTTAATACAGCATGTGGCCATAGAGGCTTTAAACAGGAACCCTTGCCTCCAATCTTTAGCCTGGAACCCAGGTCGCTTACGAATACTCTCCTTAAGATGGATGTGAGGAAATGCAATGTGTAAAGGGAGTCACACTGATCCCTTCTCCCTTCGACGACCTCCCTATGGACACGAGAATACACAAAGTACAGCAGGGCAAGTGTCACCCCCATCATAGGCATGCATCAGTGACGTTACTTACTGTCACCTGGCTCTTGAGTGTCTGGCAATGTGGCACAGCTTTGGCAAGAAAAAAAAAGAATAATGTTGCTTGTATATTATGTGGGTGATAAGTATTTGTTTATCAATGTAACAACTCATTCATAAACTATATGACTTGCCAGAACCAGACTAAGAGGGAAAATGTGTGTGTGTGTGTGTGTGTGTGTGTATGTAAGAGAGAGAGAGAAAGAGAGAGAGAAAATAGAAAATAAACTAGCCTTCAGAAATATTTCTCTTCTTGAAGGTCATCAGACAGGAACATTCTACCTCCAGTCCACAGTTGGCATCATTATAGTATCATGACTAGAAAAGATCCTCTCATTACTGCATTCTTGTATCCAGCAAACATAAGGAAAGGTCTACCATGTGTCTTGCTGTCCTATGCACCCTCAATAATTCTGACCATGATAAAAGAATTTTCTAGAATCTTCTAGAATTGTACCTGGACATCAGCCAACTATGGCTACCTCCATCTCCTTCTCTCACACTCCTCTAATTCCCAAGCTCTGGGCCAGATTATTCAACTGAAAATTGTGTTTTAAGAAAGGCACAGAGGATCTAGAGATCAGGGAGACTGGCTTGGGCTTAACACCTCGAGGGAGAGCAGTCCCCCTCCATGCTAGGCTGGCTTTGTAAGAACCTCCAGGAGCAAATCACACAGGAGATCAGACGCTCCACCTGACTTAGTAACGTCAGAGGTGTTGGCAGCAGAGAGTCTACACAAAGGTGCTCATGGCTGTACCTCTGCAGAGGGAAGAGGCCACAGCATTTTAGGAGGGTGCCAGATGAGTTCATGGAAGGGAAAACCTATGGCAATAGCTTGTCCTTTTCATTTCATTGCATTTAAATCCAGTTTTTTAAAACCTTTTAATTTGTATTTAATTTAATTGCATTTAATTTTGGCCACACTGAGGAAAAGGATAAAAAAAAAAAAACCCAACCACATCTTCTTTGGGATTTGAACAATAGAAATTGTTTTCTGACTATACCCTTGAAAATTTTTCACAGAACTAATTTGATCTGAAAATGGGGTGGGGGGGATGAATATCACTATTTAACTTTGATATACTAAAATGTCCATACTTGCTAAGATTGCAGAAAATTCTGTGTGTGTGTGTGTGTGTGTGTGTGTGTGTGTAGGATCAACGACTCTTCTTTCTTTTCTGTAATTCTTTCCTGTGTACAATGTTGGTCTTAAAAAGACAACCGTGTGGTATCTGCTGGCTAATGTGAACGTGAAGGGATTTCTGCAAATCTGGCAACCTCTCTCTGTACTTACAGACTGTTTCATTGACCAAAATGGTATCTCTATTTCCCCACAGGTCATACCCTAGAGAACACATGCAAACCCTCGGCCCCTCCTCCATCACTTCCCTGAAGCAGGTCCTCTTCCAGAAACACCTCTAGTTTGCTGCCCTTCGGTTTGTTCCCTGCCTCCAGCTTCCCTCGACCCTGCCAGCTCCCTGTCTGGGGAACGAGGCTGCCTTGCTGCTGACGGAAGGACCGCACTCAAGAGGCAATGAAAACAACTACTCACATCGTGTGCAAATATTCTCTCCCTCACTCTCTGATATTCCTCTTCTCTCTCTTCAATTGATTTACTTCGTCTGTCATCTCTAAATGGATGCATTCTGTTTTGCTGAACAGAAAAAAGAAATCAGGAGGGTTATCCAAGTTGAGCTGTTGGAAATCTGCAGTTAAGAAAAACTTTCAGCTGAGAATAATAAATGTTCACTTAAGCAAATGGGGCGTGAAAAGTCTTACTCCCTCTGGTCCCTAAGGAAGCCATGGTGGGGTACGTGTGTGGTGTGTGTGCCATGCAATGGCGGCAGGGGATGCTTGTTACTCCTGCTTGCTCCCTTGCTGGATGCAAGTAGCATGGGAGTTTCTGGAGTGTCAGTTCCTGAATGTGCCTCAGGTATTCAGTCAGTTGGCTACGTGATGGGTCATGAGTCATGCGCTTCGTCTCCTTAGCAAACCTGTGTGATTTTGACTCCCCAAAAGGAGGCAGAATGGTGGTGAGAAAAGAGGAAGTTGCTAGTTCAAGACGGCTAAGAGAAGAAATGCCTTTGAAAACTTGGGGACCGGAGAAACAGAGCAAGGCGGTAAAGAAGGGAACAGGCAGAATGGAAGATGTGGATGCTATTGCTCTGCATCCTAACTTGTATTTTTATTCACTCAGTGACTTATTCTGTGAATTGCGTCTGGGATAAAAAGAGGAACTAAATTCAAAAAGCTTGTCTGCTGATTAAGGTCAATGTCAAGAAATCTAACAATTCAAAGAACCCAGCATGAGGACTGCTGTTCTTCCCTCTGAGCCACTTCCTGTGTCTCTACTGCCCTCCCATCTCATTCCTGCCGTTCCTCCCCAAACGCCCTGCACTAACCACGTCCATCCATCCATTCAACAAACACCCACTAAGTACAGGACACGGGCACATGTTCCAGAGTCAACTCGAGCCATGGTGTGGTTTGATGGTGGTGGCAGGAAACGAGATACAAATGACGAACGGGTTTTTTTTTTTTTTTTAAAAGTGCGTCAGAGATGCACACACTGGCTCACGGTGACTCACTGTGGGTAATTAAAATAATAACTTGAGTGAGACGCAGATTGTCTTACCTTTCAGCATTCTAAAGCAAAGTCATTGCCAAAAAAAAAATCTATTTGATTGTCAGAGACATAAAGGGTAACTGTAATGACATTTATATGACTTTCTACTGTTCCTCTTATCATTAAAATTTTGTTTTCTTTTGCCATTTACTTAGTTTTCTTCTTCATCACCCTGGATCCCACCCCCTCCATCCACCCATCCATAGAAAAGTCTCTCTAGCCTTGTTGAGGTCCCATGAGTAAGGCTACTCTAGAACAATGTAATGTTTTGTCACAGGCAAAAAACACGTAAGGAGGAAGTTCTGCTCCAGTTCGTGCAAAACAAGCAGACAACTGACATGGACGATAAAACATGGGAAGGGGAAGGGGTGGGGGACTAAAACCTGAACTCAATTCTTTGTTGTGAAGACTTATTTTAGGAGAGTTTGCAAAATCCACCTGGCCTCACCATAACAAGGTTTGTTGTTTACAGCTACATCAGTTGATCAGCGGTCCGTATTGACAATCCAGCTCAATGTGTGCACAACGGAAGGATAAAGCTGTAGGGAGGGGAACGACTGCCAGAGTTACACAGACACCTGGAAATGCAACTGACAAAGCTCTTCCCATCAGCTCGGAGCCTGCGGCATCCCAACCCCCCAAGACATGCAGCAGAGCCTGCGTCAAGCACCACCCATGCAGCCCAACACAGAGCCATCGCTGAAGCAACCAGGATATGGTGTTTTGCTACCCATTGAATGCCAAAGAGGGAGGCAGGGGGGAGGGGGGCAGGAGGTTGGGGGGGGGACAGTCGTTTCAGAGGCAGGGGAGATTTGGGAGGGGGAGCGGGGACAACAGAATGACAAGAACATCAGGCAGCCCACCTTCAAAAACAACAACGTCAGCCACTCTCAAACTTGAGAACCAACCTGAGTGTCTTCTTTATCAATACTAGAGTTATCTCGCTTCAAGATAAACCGCTTCTGGGATTCTTCACCTTTTTCATCTTTTAAATGTTCACAAAACCTTTGCTCTGGTCTGCCAGCAAAGTAAAACATATCAATAAAAAAAGTTTTTCCCCCTGTTTAAAGTTATTTCTTAGTGTTTCCCCCCGCCCCCCGCACAGTGGCATTGAACTTTAAAAAAAAGTGTACACGTGGTTTTGATACTAGAACTGCTGGCAATATACAGGTAGGTAATAATATGTCACTTCACAGGTGTTGTTTGAATACCTTTGGTTGTTTGGAATTCGGAGTCTTGTTTGCTGCATGCTGTTCACCATGGCTGAAGTTAAAAAAAATTTTAAAGGCCTGAAAATATATAGTGTATAGATGCTTTCTGTAGTTATCTTGACCTCCATCACTCCTGAATTCAATCAAGTCCCTGCCCATATTCTCAAGCAACTATACATGCTTAGAATATGGGATTACCACATTAATTCACCAATGTCTGGAAACTAGGAGAACACTTTCTATTATATCTTCCTATTATATCTTCCCTTTCAAGAGCCTTCTGAATCTATAGTGAGAGAGAACCATCTACGAATTACTTCCATCTTTCTTTAATGACAAATGCTCTGCAATCTGGCTCCAGTAGACTCTGACATCCTTGACCATGTCTTATAAATCAGTTCAGTAATAGGGGAAACTGGAGATATTTAGTTTAAACAACTTAATGTCTGATTAGCATGGGGAAAATGCTCCAAGCAGTTATACACTATTAATTAGTCAATTGATTTTTTTAAGGTTCTCTTAATCATTTTGTATTATTACAGGAAAGGGCTCCACTTCCCTGTTAATTTCCCACAGGCATCACTGCACACCAAAGAACTCAATGAATGACTTGGGCTTGGGTTCATCCCAGAGGAAGTGCTAAAATGTTCATTCCCCAGTTTAGAAGCAGTTGTAATTTACGGCTGTCATTAAAGTGTCTCTCATGTCTGATGTATTACTCTGAAGTCCCCTGGGTTCAGTATGTATCCAGTCATTGGGAAGCCATGTCACAGCATCTATTGTTTAATATGGCCAGCAATTAAGGTGACCAGTAATTAAGGGAATCTCATCATTAGCTCCAAAATAAGCAAACAGCACTTTGAAAACAAAGGAGCAGTTTAACTGTATAATTCAAATCTTGATGAGAAGCATTGTTTCCTTAAACGCACATACATAAAGTATAATAATAATTGGGAGCAGACAAAACCAGAAAACTGAAATAATACCAGTTATAGCTTCTAGAATTGTATATAATTTCTGCAAAGTGATATCATTATCTTACTCAATCCTTGCAAAAAAACTTTGATGTAGGAAAAGCAAATATTTTTTGCCTCTTTTACAGATAAAGAAACCATCCCTTGCTAAATCTTTTGACTCCAGTTTATAGATTCACCCACTAAGCCACAGGCATCAAACAGCCTATTCACATCCTTGCAGAGAAGTGATTCAGTCTCTCTCTGCTTCTGTTGTACTCAGTGGGCTGGAGGGCCTTAACACCTCAGGATAAAGAAAAAAAAAATCTGCATCATATCATCTTCAATATCAATGTAAACGTTTTCCACCAAAATTAAGATGTAATAAAATATAGCAATTTGGAAGTGAGAATGTGACATTTTAACATCAGAACAGAGTAAATTTTCACTTTATAATGAACAGGTCATCTATAGTAGAGAAATTAAATATATTTTGGTGGAGCACAGTCACAGGTCACTTCAATTACTTATTACAATATAAGGTCTGACAATACTAGCGTGAATAGCTATAGGTCACTGTAAATGAGAAAAATTCTCCAGGAGCTTTTCTTTTTTCTTTTTTCTTTTTTTAGGAGCTTCTTAAAAGCTTCCCAACATTTTCAACCACTTAGATGTTATATTGTTTTTTTTCCTTTCTTCTTAATTGACGTATAGTTAATGTACAATATTATATAAGTTACAGGTGTACAATCCAGTGATATCCAAATTTTTTTTTAAAAAAGCTTTTTTAAAGCTTCCCAACATTTTTAAACACTTAGATGTTGTTGTATTGTTTTTTATGTAGCATGTAAAATTAGGATATTAACTTAAGTACAAATGCTGATAGTATCGATGCTAATTAAGCCTCTTCTAATAGCCCCAAGCTCTGTAAACCTGATAAACTCTAGTCAATGAAATGATTTGCTGACTGCTAAATATACAGATATATTTCTTTTATTTGTTGTTAATCATCTATAAATGTTCATTTAGAAATGAAATGGTCTAAGAATGTGAACTTTTGGATTCATGAGTACAAGGTGAATTTGCTTCAGACTAAATTCTTCTTTAGGCAGAAAATCATTTAGAGTGAGATTTCAGCCTAGTAACCAGAGATGGAATGCAAGTTCCATGTGGGCAGGGACCTTGCTTTTTAAAAACTGAATCCTTAGTGCCTAGAACCGTGCCTGGCATATGGGAGGCATTTGGTTGGATGAATAAATGACTCAATGTATGAATGAATGAAAATTTAGCACAGCTGTATATAAATCACAGTAACTCAGGGACAGATCAAAGAATCACTGAGTAAGATATACAGTCACAAATGTTTAAATTATAAAACAGAATAGGAGAGAGTTTGGTTAGTAGGAGCATAAATTCAAATTTAGAGGGACTTCCCTGGTGGTCCAGAATCCGCCTTACGATGCAGGGGACGCGGGTTTGATCCCTGGTCTGGGAACTAAGATCCAACATGCTGTGGGGCAACTAAACCCGCGCGCCACAACTACTGAGCTCCCGCGGCTCAACTAGAGCCTGTGTGCTGCAAACTACAGAGCCCACACGCTCTGGAATCCGCGTGCCACAACTGCAGAGCCCACGTACCCTGGAGCCTGCCCGCCAAAACGAGAGAAAACCCGCCTGCCACAGCTAGGGAGAGGTCCTCGTGCCGCAACGAAAGATCCCGCGTGCCACAACTAAGACCCGATGCAGCCGGAAATAAAGTAAAATAAATAAATAAATAATAAATAAATCTTAAAAAAAAATTTAGACCATTAGGAGCATCTTTAAAAATCAGATTTATGTTTGGCTTCAAGTCAATTGTGTTATTAAAGAAAAGCTTTTCACATTTGAGGATATCTTGGGAAAAGAGGTGGACATGGGAATTTTAGCTTTTCTAGTTTGGGAACTTCTGAGTTAAAATGTCATTATAGTCATGAGAGAGCTATTCAACCATTATTTTTGAAATGTCATCTGCGTTTCTTCATAGTGCTTTTTTTTTTATAGCAGGAAAAATACATCCATCACATAAGCAAGAGTAGTCAAAGGAGCTTGTTTGAATCAATAATGTAAATATTATTTAGAACAACAATATTTGTTACTCTGATATAAATTATGCAAACTGCATCTTGCATGACTGCTTTTCAAGTATTTTGTTTAAATTTGTTTCCAAACATTAGAAACTAAAAGTCCAAATTACTAATCCCTTCTTGATTTTCCAAAAATATTTTGAAAGGTTAGAAAGTAACCATTTGAAGTTTGCATAAAAGGAATAAAATAAACCTAATAAGATTTTTCCAGGTTGATTTTATAGAGAATTACCTAGAGGTAAGGAGTTAATTTTAGGTTTAAACTCATGCAGACTGTAGTTTATTACTGAAGTATTATATGTGATTACACTAAAAATTACTGGTAATGCACCATTATATTAGCACTTTTAAAAATCCTTTTTACCACTAATTTAACATTATAGCAATATTTTTTCCTAGCCATAAAATGAATGGAACTGAAGTAATATATCATGGACCTTTATTTAAAATGGTAATGAATTATTTTTAATGTATCAAGATGAGGATGTAACTCTAAGAAAAACTCCTCAAGGCTTCAAAAGTTCAAGGTATTTATTAAATTAATGATAACTAGAGTTTACTATGTATCTCATGGCCACGCATTATACATGCCTACATTTTTTTTTCCTGGAACATTTCAGTCCATGAGTTATTATTTTTAGCTGTCTCTTTATCATTATCAAAAAGCAGAGAAAACAAATTTAATGTTTCTTTTTTTTCAAAATTTATTTATTTTTGGCTGTGTTGGGTCTTCATTGCTGTGTGCAGGCTTTCTCTAGTTGTGGCAAGCGGAGGCTACTCTTCCTTGTGGTGCATGGGTTCCTCATTGTGGTGGCTTCTCTTGTTGCAGAGCACAGGTTCTAGGCGTGCGGGCTTCAGTAGTTGTGGCACGTGGGCTCAGTGGTTGTGGCTCACGGGCTCTAGAGCACAGGCTCAGTAGTTGTGGTGCATGGGCTCAGTAGTCGTGGCTCGCAGGCTCTAGAGTGCAGGCTCAGTAGTTGTGGTGCACGGGCTTAGTTGCTCCGTGGTGTGTGGGATCTTCCCAGACCAGGGATTGAACTTGTGTTCCCTGCATTGGCAGGCGGGTTCTTAACCACTGCGCCACCAGGGAAGTTCCTAATGTTTCTTCTTGATTAAAAAAAAAAAGTTTCCTCTTCTTAAGTTTTTAAAAAAAGTGTTTTCCCACAATTCATAGCAGGTGTCTACTGTGACACTCATTGAGCATGTGTGGTAAGCAGTACTGGCATTTCCAGTCTGTCTTGGCATCCCCAGTCAAGCCTTTCAAAAGTTAGAACTAACTCTTCATTGTTCCTTATTAGACAGAGCTCATGAATTGACAGGCAGTGTGGCTGAGTGAAATACTGTGTAAGACCATCAAACTCTATCTTCTAGTCAATTGATTCCAATTTTAGTTAGATTTCTTTCACCTGAACCTTAAAAAAAAGATGAGGGTGCTTTATTATTTTTTAAAAACTTTTTGATCTAGAAGTATTTTCAGTGGTTTACTCTCACTGCCATTTGGTTTCCATTTCTTGAAACCAAATGTATTACTTCTCGTCCAAATAGTTCAGTTTAATCCCTCCCCCTCACATACGCACAAATGAAGAATTCAATTCTGCTAAATGCAGAGGAGCACAAAGGGACATCTTTGAATTTCATACTGAATAATGGAAAGATGGTCATCAATATGCATGAAAGGTTGCTGTGCACAACAGGGTGAAATATTTTGATGTCAAAGACATTCGTCAAAAATATTTTAATAGTCAAACATATTACAGAAGTCTAAGTGGCCCTGTTCCCTTAACACGTGGAAATATTCAATTACGATACTGACAACTGATATCTCTTATTTAAAAAAGAAAGTCCTATGTTCTTTACATATTTCATGATTTCCACTTCCACCTTGTCATTTTATACCGTTTTATTCTCTTTTAAATGAGACTGCGCCTTACAAATTCAGCATTCTAGCATTTAAGTGTGGAAACCAAACATCTTCAACCAACAGACTACAACTTCTCTTTCTACTCTATGCCCCAATTCCATCTTTCCTGAAGTCATGGTGACACACTCATGGCCTCTCCACTAGCAGAAATCTATTTTTTTTTTTTTTTGGTCATTTGTATATGTTCTTTGTTGAAATTGCAGTTCATTCTATTGACCATTTTTATTTTTATTCTTTGAATTTTTGAATTTTATTTATTTTTTATACAGCAGGTTCTTATTAGTTATCTATTTTATACATATTAGTGTGTATATGTCAATCCCAATCTCCCAATTCATCCCACCACCACCACCCTCCCCCACCACTTTCCCCCCTTGGTGTCCATACATTTGTTCTCTAGAAATCTTAAGATTAATAAGACACAGAAAATACACCAAGAAGATTCATTGTACACAACCAGGCTCTGGCCTTCAAGTATGCCCTACAACTTCCCCCAGGGAGAGTGCTAACATGACTGCTCCTACTAAAGGTGGATCTAGAAGCAACAAAGGGAGTCTGCAGAAACTGGGCCTAATTCTTCTCCCTACAGGAGGCCAAGGTGTTGATGGAAGGAACCAAATCACCGTAATCTGGTTCCCTCCAAACTACTCTACATATAGGAAAAGACTATATGTAGTATTTATATGTATAGTGAACCTCCCTCTAAACTGTCCCAAACTGTATGATACAGATAACATCTTTATACATTTATACACACAGGCTTGCACTTACACACCACGTAAACCTCAGTCATGGCTGAGTGGCAGTAGCCGTGGATTTCAGTCTTGATCTTCTGTGAAATGACCAGGTAAGATCAAGGCATGAACCTCAGTTTTCTCTTCTGCAAAACAGTCTAGCTTTATCTACCTAGAATGTTGCGAGCTAGACAGATAGATAGATAGATATACAGATATTTGGAAAGTATTATTACTGCATGGGAAAGCTCTTTTTAAGAAAAGTTATATTAAGGATATTAACATTATAGAAGGTACGTGCATGTTTCGATTCCAAAATTAAACAGTAAATTATATGTTCAACACTCAAAGGCCCATAAATAATTTCAAGTTGTGAAAGGAACACAGCACACTTATTTTCTGTCCTCACAATATATGTCTGTCTATCTATAGACACATGTTCTCTGAGGTATTTGAGAATAATAATATGAGAAAATATATTTTGAGAGACATGATGCAGAGTTTGACCAATGTTAATAAAAAAATGTCTTAACTTTGAGCTGGACTATTGTTTAAAGAACTAGGTTGTCTGTTCAGTAAATAAAATCCCACAGTTTTCCTGAGAGTAATGTGATTCTTAGATAGGTTTCTGACCTTTGGCTTTAAGTCAGATGATTTTTCAATGCTATTCCTATAAAAAGTGCAGAGTAAATGTGTCCTGTTTAGAAATGACAGGATGCCAACCAACCGCTCACAGATTTCCAAGAGGCACTTGAAGAAAGTGATGCTTAGTCCTCTTCAGAGGATTAGTAAGCAAGCATCATACCAGGATGCTGTTCAGTTTATTCCTGGTGCCACTCACATTCCGAGACAAAGGAAAAGAAATACAACAGATGTGGGAGGAAAAGTATGGGGTTTTTTTGTTTGTTCTGGTATAAATACACTTCATCACCTGCAGGGAGTGAGTGCTTAAGGGTCAAGAACTGATGACTCCCATCTTCAACCTGAGTCCCTTCAGGAAACTAAGCAGCACAGATGTCCACTGACCCTGCTGTGCTGCTGGCCACTCCTCTCTGGTCTGCCCCCTGAGAAGGGGGCAGTCCCCCAGTCCTTTTCAGAGGGCAGTCATCATCCATCACCTCAGGGATTCTTAGCAAAAGTCAACTGGGCTCAACTGCTTCACTTAGAGAGAGGCTTTGTTTAGCACCAGAACAAGTTTTACAGTTCTTGTGATTTACCTAATAGCCAGCTCAGTGAATCATCCTTTCTGCAACAAACAAGCAAACTACCACAGTCACTATACTCCGCTCATCACTCCAGGCCAATACTCATGTCCACACTTCTCAGGAATTGGGACCTTGTGCTCTTGAGCACTGGACTCTTAAGGTGTCACCCCCAACCTCTGCCTTTGAGCCACTATTCTTGTTTCATGGTTGCAGGGGCCTGTATCCTCTTTCCGCAGTAGATCTGCCATTTCCTTTCCTTGCTTTGCACTCTTAGAGTAGGGGATTGGAGGCAATGACAGTGGGCGGATATGAAAGACAAAAAAAAATTCAAGAGATGACAACATTTTTTTTTTTTTTTTTTTTTTTGGTGGTACGCGGGCCTCTCACTGCTGTGGCCTCTCCCATTGCGGAGCACAGGCTCCGGACGCGCAGGCTCAGCGGCCATGGCTCACGGGCCCAGCTGCTCCGTGGCATGTGTGATCTTCCCAGACCAGGGCACGAACCTGTGCCCCCTGCATCGGCAGGCGGACTCTCAACCACTGAGCCACCAGGGAAGCCCGAGATGACAACATTTTAACATGAAAATTATCTGGAGCTAGTTAAATGGTTATTCTGACATATGCAAAGACATTCAGATACACGTGGGATTTTCTCTGCCTATGACTGATCTTGGCCCTTTGGAAAATACTAGTGAAAGTAGATGGTTTCTCGTCTCCAAATGATACACCCTTAGCATACATCTTTTCTCCAAGAAGGAGAAAATGGGGGGGGGGGTAAAAGTTATCTAATAAGAGAAAAATGAGCTGCTTTGGGCTAAACATGTAGAAAAATAAGCAAAGAGAAAAGGTGAAGATCAGAAAAAGAAACAAAGAGGAGAATAAAGCTTCTCATAAAGAAAATAGACCCATATATTTGTAGCATTTAAATATTTTTTTAAAAAGCACTGTTCATCTTTTAGCCTCAATCCTCAATACTTATCAAAAAGGTAACATGAGAGTAAATACATTCTAAATATCACTTGCACTACCAAATTGCACAGACCCTAGTACCTCTGCCCCAGATTTCCAAGGGGCTCATTTGGTGTCACCACCTAATCTGACAGTTAACAAAGAATGTCAACAGAAAAAATTTTAAAGTGCTAGAGAGTGAAACATATTTCTAGCAATAAACGGGGGAAAGAGAGCCCAACAAAAGCTGAAAAAAAAAAAAAAACCCCACATAGTGAGCCTCTGCTCAAAAACTCCGTTATTTCAACAAAAAGCAGTCAATTCTAATGAGAGGCATCCCCAGCCATTCAGATCCAATTCGTGGAACAACAGATGTGCTGGATGGTTGTAGGTGACATACACTCACCTGTTCTCACTCTGGCTAGCCCTGAGACTCAACAAGGATGCAGTGGTGCCAGGCTAAGGTGACTTTCCTTTGCTGAAGTCTCTAAAGTGCATCAGTTCACTCAGAAGAAGGTACCTTTTTGGAACGTATCCCAAATGAACATGATTCTTATTTTCTACTCTCTCAGGACTACTACATCCTTAACCCCATGCTCCTGTGGCTATGACATGAAAACATGCATTTGGACAACTGAATTGCCTGGAGCAGTAATTTTGTATTAACACAATGGATACGTTTATCTCCTGTACTGACATTATCTGTAAGTGTAGCTTTTTCATTCTTGAAAACACAGATCGAAATGGAGTATAGGAAGTTTCCACTGGATGGCTATCACCCCCTACCAAATACTACATCTTTTTTCCCCCAAATATCACATCTTATAGCAGTGATAAATACAGAAAATCTGGCAAGAACTAGCATTTTGTAGGAAGTCTCTGTTATTTATTGATACCACTGAGTTAATCTTCAAAAAGATCTTCTCCCTCAATCACTGTTTCTTATCAGACAACAAAAGACTTAAGAGTTGAAAATCCCAACCAATCCCGGAGATCTTGAGGATTTTGCCCAAGATGTTTTGGATGTTTTTGCTTTAAGGAGAGTTAGATTATTTAAGAAAATTGTTCTTTTTTTTTTTGCTGTACGCAGGCCTCTCACTGCTGTGGCCTCTCCCGTTGCGGAGCACAGGCTCCGGACACACAGGCTCCGCGGCCATGGCTCGCGGGCCCAGCCGCTCTGCGGCATGTGGGATCTTCCGGGATCGGGGCACGAACCCGTGTCCCCTTCATCGGCAGGCGGACTCTCAACCACTGCGCCACCAGGGAAGCCCTATGTTTTTAATATTAAATGAAATAATATACATTAAATAAGAGGTAAAGTACCCAGTGCAATTGAACAAACATTAGGTAATGTTCTTATAAGAGATTATACCACTTAACTAACTGAGAAGTCTGAGATAAGTTTTTTCCATCATGAAAGGATGGATGTATTATATCTGAAGAAATTAGAGAAAATACTAGAAGTGAGTGTGGTACACACACGTGTATGTATAATCCTCATAGTCTGCTGTCGTGACTTAAATATTTTGAACTTCAGGTGAAACTATTTTCTCTCCATGCAAAACTTAGTATTTTCAAGCCACATTCTATCATTACTTGAACTGCTGACAATCTAGAAAAACAGGGATTCTGGAAATAAATCCCAGCCAATATCTAGCTGATATGCATCCACGCCACAGGAACACCTTATATGCCAGCTCAGTGTCATTGAAAAAGAAAAATTAAAAGTTAAGTAAGAAAGTGTTTTCTCTCCCTCAGCCCTCTAGTTCATTTTTATATCTTCCATCCACGTTTTTCTGCATTTCTCCCAAGCTGCAGTGCCATTTAAAATATGCATTTGTAATGTATTTGCTTCAGAATAGCATAAAACTGTACACATTGAAAAGGTATTCCTAAAACACAAAACCCACAAGGAACCATCTGAGGAATTTCCGTCTCAGCCTCCCTCCTTTATAGAAATGGAAACATTTTCATCTAATAATATATCTAAATCAATATGGTTCCCACGACCATCACATGCCAATTGTGCTGATGGCACAACTCTTGAAATTTTCAGAGTCAAAGAAATGCAAGACACCTAGAACTTGAAGAGATGTTCCCACTCAAACTTCAACTCCATGAGAACATGGCAACAGACTTCAAACATCAAATGTATCATTTCCCACAGAACAATATTTCTTTCTCCTTTGCTGAAACTGCCCAAAGTGATTCAGGTCCTGGAAATGTGACTTGTTAAGGACATTTGTAAAAGGACATTTAATTCATCCTTTTCTCTTGTCCTAAAAGATATTAACCTCCCCCATCCCCATCTCAACCCTGGCAAGAGCCACTCAAATCGAGGACGGTCAGAAAGGCGTCTGGAATAGGACAGTAGGCCTTGACAACTGTGGATGAAAGATTATTAAGCTCGGCTCTTCAGAAAATATCTTGATTGTCCATGACATACGGTCATTTCTTTTTATTTAGGACTCACAGAGTGAGGATCAAGAGGTAAGGATCAAGAGCAGGAACCAGGCAAAATGTCTAGCAGCCTGGGCATTTTGTTGTAGCAGCAATACCTAAGGGTGTACCCTGCATAAACTCTCCTTCTGTTCTTCCTGGAGGCATGAACACATGGGGTCTATTGGAAACTGGCCATTTAAAAAAAAAAAAAAGAAAAAGAAAATCTAGTGCTCTTTTGGAAGGGAAGAAGTCTGATATTATGAAAATATGATGCTCATTGGCAGAAAATAAAAGGTTTAAGGGACAAATTATGTCCTTTAGCGGTATAAGGAAACTTGCAAGAATCGTAAGGATTTCGAAAAGAGCTGACCGATAGAACTTTCTGAAGAAATGGGAATGTTCTATATATGCTCTAACAGGTGCACTTGAAATGCAGCTAGCCTGACTGAGGAACTGAATCTTAACACTCAAATTTTATTTAAATTTAATTAACTTAATTTAAAATGTAAATAGTCATACATAAGTAGCGACTACTACATCAAACTGAGCAAGTTCAGAGTCATCACTCAGAGTTTACCGAGAGCCTTTATACGCTGGTTTATTTTCTCAAAAACTATCATAGAAGGAAACAGGTCTCAAACGTGTGTATTAATATTTATGACGATGCGATTGCAAAATCACAGTGAATTAAACATAAATGCACTATCTCTACTAGTTGAAACTGTACCAATCTACTTGACCTATGGGCTTTTTCTGTGTCTGTTATGGCCTTACTGAGAAAGAGGTGAAATTAGAAGGAAAGAGGCACTTGCTTGCCTATTTTGCAATCAGTGTGTCCCTGCATTAGTATCAGAACGTCATAAGAAAAACCAGAATGGAGAGTGAAAAACAGCAGCAACAACCAGGAGTATTTGATGGAGAGGGAAGATGTAAAGGATTAAAGGACAGTAATCTTTCACTCCTACTACTGTTCAGAATAGGAGGTCCATGTGCCAACAATCAGATAAAGTGGAAAGCTAATACATTTTAAGATGTATTTTGCCAGCACAGTAGAATGCAACCATAGGACCCAAGAATTCTGAAGCTCCAAGGGCCTTTAAACATTATCCATTTCAAACTCTCCTGCAGATAAATAAGTAATTTGAAGCCCAGAGAAGTGAAGTGTTCAGTGTTCCTGAGATAATAGCCAACCTCAGTCCCAGATCTCCTAGTTTGAGTTCTCTCCACTATGACTTTCACGCTCAGTCTGCTGAACACAGACTGAGTCTTGAGCAGAGAAAGAGCCTCATCTCCATCCCAACAAGTCCCAACCTCCGGTGTGTAGAAAATAATGTTTTAACCATGCTGCTGTGCTTGATACAAAAGTTCCCTTCACCAACATGGCATTCCTAAAAACCAGGCAGTTTACACAATTTACCAAACACTGTGAAAAAAGAAATTATAATACACAGATGTCTTAAGAGAATGCTTTATATAGGGACAGTTTTTGAGTTTAATGTGTATTTTTGCTATGAAAGTGGTTTGTGCTATACTTAAAGGAGACATGAGTTCAAGAGAGACAGTGACAAATTACCAAAGCAAATAACTACTCATCTTATGCTTTTTGGTGACTCAGTGGCACCATGAAAAGTCATTAAGATAGAAGCAAACAATTACTGAAAGGAGCAAAACCAAACAAGCAACCTCCTTTTAGATCTAGAACTTAGATATTAGCCAGCTCAAAAACTCTCATTTTACAGGTGAAAAAACTGAGGTGGCAGATTTTAAATGACTTGTTTCAAGTCACACAGCTAGTAAGTAAAAGAATTGGGTCTTAGAGGCAGAACTTTTGTCTCCAGGTTTGGAATTTTTTGTTATTCTAAAAATCACAGTAAGATCGATGTCTATAAACCAGAAAAACAAAGAAAAGGACAATTATCCTATGTGTGTCATTATTGTTTTAAAATGTCTGTTATTTTTCATTGGAGGTATATTTGACATAACACGTTCCATGTTTTGCATGTAATCACAGGGATTACTGATGGAAGGAAGAAAATTGTGCTTCACGAGTTATGTAAAAGATCAGGCAATAAATACACAGTATGGCCTAAATTTTATCAACTTTCCTGGTCCTCAGATAATCTTCTATAGATAAATGCCACTACTGTTGATAAGAGCAAGAGATAAATAACACTGCACATTTTAAATGCCATGTACTTTGAATTTTATACTCTGCTCTTATAAATGAATCCACAAGAGAAAAAGCAAATGCTAAATAAATATAGTGGTGGGGCTTACATTCTTGTGTTGCTGGTTTTGTTGATGATGACAGATTTCCCTGTTTGATCCACGTTGTGATCCAACCCAAAGTAAGCTGCCACTCGATGGACAAGCATCCTCTGATAGGACGACATCTGAGGAAACTTTTTATAATGATTACTGGAAAGGAATACAAGAAACAGCAGAATCAGCATATTCGTTTCTGGCCTGTAGTACATTTTAGAGGTACGCACACAAAACCATTTCTTTTTCATCCAAACCATTAAGCTTATTTCATTTCTGGCATCACTTGATGTCCTCATTTCCAGACACATTTTCCACTTACAGATGTATTGATTAAGTTACAATAAGTGTTTTTGTTTTATAGTTGCACATTTCTCAGACCACAGAGAACTTAATGTCCACTGGGAAGTGTTCTGTTTTGGTCCAGGATACCTTATCAACAGAGCCAGGCACAGGACAAATGACATGACATAATACGGGACTGCAGATGCCTATCTGGAGATATGTCATTACATGGTTGACACTGAAAGCAGTACAATTATTTCCAGGCATAACTGACTACAGCCAGCTGGCGCCCATTAAAAAACTGTAATAAAAATGAAAAGAGTCGCTTCTTGTTACTGCTACTCTATGCTAATCAGTGGCCCCCTGTTTATAGCCATTTTGTCAGGAATTTAACAAGCAGGAGCACACATGGTCCAAGCAACAATTCCCATCAGCACATAGCTCCTAACTCCAATAGCATCTCTATTTAATGAGTCAGCAAACACATGAAATAATGTTTTATCTATCCCTAAATCTTTCCAGAATGAATAATTAAACCCAAATACCAAACTAAGACACATCAGATTAATTAACCGGCATTGCAATTTAACATACTTGTTGTCACCAATGAAATCAATAATTTCCTGCTCCATTTTCAAGAGTATCATCCTGTCTCTGCAAAATAAATGTTAAAATGAAAAGGCTTTATGTACTTTCCATTCCCAAAGACTTAACAATTTCATGTATATGTATGGAAAAGATTGTTTAAATCTATGTGGCTACAAATCAGTATCTAACTCTTCTCTGGAATATTCTGTCCAAATACCTGTAATTCCATTCTGTTTAAGATTATTTATCATCTCACTTGTTAAGTATTTTGTAATATTGAAACTCCTGTAGTTTTTAATATTAATTAAGGCATGCAAGGTATTAGGCCCATAAAACACATCAAGTAAATTTTATATTTTAAATTGATAGGAAAACTGGAACAAAGCTAAGCCTAAGTAGTTGGTTCTATTGCTGTACTGAAGCATATTTGGTTTATTTGACATTGATTCTCATTCTCTATTTTTCCCCCTTAATCAGTATCTCTTTGTGACCAGAAAAGCAGAACTTGTAAACTGTAATTTATTCATTGGATAAGTACCCAGGAATTAAGACTATTTATAAACAGTAAACATGCAAACTATTTGCAGAAAAAAGAAAATACAAGAGACAGTTTAAGACATCAGAGAAGAAGCCTGCCTTTTACAACTCTCTTCTTAGAAGTGTTTGGATTAATGAGTTTGATTGTAATATTCTACTTGACTCTTCTAGAAATGAGAGGTTTACTTAATAATTTACCTGGAATTATTCTTTAATGTGTTAATCAGAAACTCGTGTAAGTCTATGCCTGTAGAATCCGTATATTCTTGGCTGCAATCTGAAACAAATAGCAGGATGGAGTTGTCAGAAAGGCTGATGGGGAGGTGGGGTGGAAAAGGTTTTCCCAACCTTTCCCGATCCCTTTTGCTCAGGTAAACTTTAGGTGAAGCTATTGGTGTGAAAGATACATGTTACAAAACTAGCAACCTGGTAATATTACATCAGGATGAAAATTAGATTTGGGGATTGAGAACACCCAGTAAATTCCCAGTGTGGAAAGACCCAACTGTCATAGGAGAGGAAGTGGGCACAGTCTGGGTGGGTGGGTGGAGTCAAATGTCATGTGTTCATTCTGTGCTGTCAATCAGCAAGGGCACGACCTCCCCGTGACAGTGAGGGGTAATCCCAACCCACAGAGAAAGCTCTCAAGAGTTTGAGATACCATGGAACTCTCTCTTAAAACAGAGAAGGCAAAAACTGAAAGTTCTGTTATAAGACTGTCTAAATAATAATCAATACAAAGTATAGGAGGGCACTAAATATTTCCAAGTCTTTCAAGTCTTTTGATGCTGGCTAAAGCTTAATTTCTAAAGCCATCTTAGGAAGCTGTACTTCTTTACTCTTGGATACACCTCGATTTTAGATATTCAGCAGCAGAGATAATCATTATAGGCAGATATGTGGTTATAGAGCATAATATGAGAAGTAGTTGTCATTTCTCAACTGATCAGATGCCCTATGCTCTCTCAGTTATTTTTTAAAAAAATAGTCTACTGCCAAGCTATTTATTCATGGTATTCTTCATTTCAACTTAGTTTTGTTTGTCTCTCTCTCTCTCTCTTTTTTTGGTTTTAGTTTTGTACAATTATATGTAAGGCAACAATTTGAAAAGCCCGGATTGTAGATTTGGGGTTTTAGAAGGAATAACTTTTGGGGAAGAATTTTTATTGAAGTAGAAGTGTGTATATTTTAAATGAGACATTATGGAGCAGTATATGGGTTGCAGAGACCAAATTTACCTGTGCCAGATAAAATATTAATATGTGTTCCATTGACATTGGTATATACATCTGTGTTTTGGGGATAACAACACTTACCACTTATTGACTGAGAATTGCTAATCCACTATCTGTCTTTTAATATAAACATGAAAGTTAAGATATAAAACTGGGTACTATTACTGTTCATCAGTTTGAGTTAACTGGACTAATAAACCTGAATTAAGAACATATTTATATTCACTCCCCTGTACAAACTTCTCATTGAAAATAGGATATCCAAACGAATATCCAAAGAAATATGTGATCCTAAAAATAACCTTTCTAGATACACAAAAATGACACCATGAACAGAAAAAAAAAATCAAGGTCACATCACCTTTTACACACACACATACGTACACATATAAAATTATATGCAGAATTTGGTGGGAGGTGACATGTGTGTAAAATCTATAATGTATTCTGTGACTATTTATGCGTCCAAATTAAGTTAAGGAAACATTTTCACATTCACCTTTTGATAACATTCTGATCTTGGGTTTTTCACAGGTTTTATCTTTGTTTTTATCCTTTTCTTTTTCTCTTTCAGAGTCATCTTTCCTAGATTTATCATCCTCTTGCAGGCTGGGAAAACTGGAAAGCTGTAAATGAATTGATTCCTGTTGGGGAAAAAATATAATAATTTAGGGCCAGATTTAAGAATCTCTGTCTGGTTTCCATTTTGCATAGAGATTATTAAGAACAGGAAAATGAAAGCCAGGTGCAGATTTTTTTTTCTTAAATGGTAAAAAATTAAACCTGTCAGAAAAATAATTGCCCTTTAAGGTGAATTAAACTTCAGAAGTCAATGGAAGGTCATGAGAAGTATATAGTACTAAAACTTTGCCTCATGAATATTAACCATAAGCAAGTTAAATTCCCGTAGATAACAACATTTATTTTCTCTACAGGTTTATTTTTAAACACCTAGGAAAAAATTTCTTTATCAATAAGCTTGCATCACAGCTCCTGTTATGTCTCAAAAAAAAGAGGCTTCTGCAGTTCTTTTCTATAATTCCTTGTAAGGAAAAATTGGCACAAACACAGAAAGACAGATACTATGAATCATAATTACAGAGAAAACAGACATAAATAAAGGCCATGACAGCCAACTTACAATTAAAAATCTGTTTTAGAACCATATCAATAATGATTTCTATCACTATGAAAACTCAAGATATAGAATTGCAGGAATCCTAGGTATGGGTTATTATCATACATTGTTTACAAAGGCTATTAACAAATCATCGTAATATATGGTTACAATAAGCACTGCCTTTTAGAAAAGGTAGAAAATAGGACTATATTTTCCATCAGTTATATATACATATTTAATATTATTTTAATTCTAGCATCAGTTAATCCTTTCCAAGATGTAAGATTCTCTTGAACTGATGCTTGGTTGACCATTTACAGTATTGGGACTGGATCCACTTTTATATTTATTTTTTCACTGAAAACAGATCATTTTGTATTAACTCATATATCAGCCATTTGGTTGATAGTATGTTCACTGTTTTGAAGAAGAATGAGCCAAATTATGTTCTTCAGTTTTATGAAAAAACTACACTATGATTAAAACTATGACAAATGAGCCAACATTAAGCCCACTGGCTCTTATGTAAGAGATGATTTGATAGGAAAGCTTTCTTCTACTAGCGACATTAACATTTATGATGTAGGAAAAAAAATCCCAATGACTAATAGTGTTTCTCACTGATAACTAAACTAATGCTCCTCTACATGTGACTAAACTATGCCCCTACATCCTCAAATTATGGTCAATCTGGGATTCTTAATGGTTCTTGGTAAATCTAGCTAATCTAACAAGCAGAAAACAAAAGTCCTCCAAAGCCAAATTTCTTTTTTGGGAGGGGCTCCATTGTGTATTCCAGGCTGGAATAAAAAGTCACCATGTTTGGAAAGATGCATGATACAGAGGATGAAATAAAACAACTTCTCATGGTAAATATTTATCTTAGCTGGGTTTCCTGATATCCACATGTTTATCCTCGGGATGGACATATACAAATTATGTAAAACTGAGTGTAATTTGATTGTAAGGTCTTTTATCACCGGACTTGGGACAGAAATGTCTCAGTCTGCAAAGATTCAGGCAGACTTTGGGGTTACGGTTTGCTTCCACTTGTTAAGGAAACAGCTGGAACATTTCTGGCTCTGAGTGGGGAAGAAGCGATTCGACAGTGGATCAGGGGAGGAAAGTGATGGTACCAGGCCATGGCAGTGGTCTCATTGCTTCTTCAAAACCGATTGAACCATCCAGCCTCGGTAAGTTTGAATCTAAAATCAAAGAGGCTTGGAAATATAAATGTAAGAGCACAGGCTAAAGGACATCATTTACCAAAAAAAATGTACAAACTCATGCCGTGTGTTGACAAATCCCATACTCAGAAAAATATCTGTCTTTTCTACACATTCTGGTGTTGAAAGAACACACAAAAGTGCTATAGAGTTGGTAAAAAACAATCTGTTCTTTTTTAATATTTTTATTGATATGCTCAATAATAAAATACAAGTATTAATAAATACATCGGTACAGGATAAGTTTATATCCAACAACAGGAAAAGAATGATTCAAGTTGCAGTAATACACTGATAGGTAAATAGTATAACATTAGAAAAGCAAAACTCCTTTAACTTAAGGACAGGCTGAACCATCAGCTATGGGTCTGAGATCAAGTAATACAGGTAGCAAGAGTTTTTCCCACGCAGGAAAATGAAGGCAGTTTTCCAAATACTGTGAATATACAAACATTGGGGAAGCAATACAATCCGTATACTGTATACTTCGGCCAGTGTTCTCAGGGATTCAGTTCCCACATTTTGTTTAAGTGCCGGTAGTACCTAATGAAGGCATTGCATTCAAGCTCAAAGGTCTGCTTCTTTATTTTCTAAAAAAAAGTAGCACGGCCACTCGCTTATTTGTGTGTCTATCAGCCCCCCTGCTTCCACCACACCTCAGCCAGTCCAAAGAGAGGCTTGCAAGCTCTAATTTCTACAAAGCTAGTCTTAGTTACTCAGCTTGGAACCAGCAGGAACAAAGCACCGTTTGCCTCATTATTTCTCTGCACCAATTGTATGGAGAACCTAGACTTAGGTCCAGGATGGGCACAATGATACAGATGATCTCTTAAAAAATTTCCTCCTGGTACTTGTCAAATAGGATAAAAAGCAGATGAAATCTATAAAGGCTGTCCTCCTCTGCCTGGCCTTAGAAGTGGGGGACCACTGGGGCATTACTTCTCCCAGAGTCTGTCATTCTGCAGAGTTAACATATATTGTGTGCATTACATCACAAGCCATCAATCAATGTTGAATAATATAAGCTGTGATATTCACATTATTCCCCCTTTTCAATCTCCCTTAAAAGAAGAAGCACAAATAAAATGCTGAACAAAAGCCACATATTTCTCAGAGCCCAAGTAAAATAAAGCCTGTGTATGAAACATAGGGATGGCTACTGAAAGCTAGCCTGACCATGCCTTACGACATGGGCAGCATATTAAGGAAATGAGGCTAGGGAAAAAAAATACTCTTAGGACAAAATCCATAAGGAATTTATTTTTGGTCCTTTTAAAGAAAGTGCGCTCAATGCTCTCTGTACCCATGAGGAGAATTTAGACTATTTTAATTAAAGTAAAAAGAGCAAAGCAAAACAAGGCCCAACAAAAATAATGCTATCTTAATCAATTTTTCCTCCTCTGGGCTCAGATAAATCATTTTACTTGTCTTGACTGCTCTCAGGCTCTGATAAAATAAGGAAAATTTTTTAGCAGCAAGACCATTTTTTATAAAAATGAATATGATGCCTGAAAGGCAAACAAAAATAAATATGATGTGAAGTTTCCCATTTTGTCACAGAAGGGTTTTGTTGGAATTTGAAATTTTAGAGCTTAATAGTCTTGCTATAAGGAGCAAAAATAGGTATAAGGATATGCAGCAATGTATTAATAATATTAACTCAAATTCACCATCATCTCAGATTTATTTCTGGACAATTTTTCCAGTAGTGAGAAATCTCCACCAAAGGCCATAAAAGTATGTCTCCAAAGCTCAATGCACCTTATTCACTATTTCTGAAGTTTCATAAAAGCCAAGATTTGTGTTTTTATAGGCAAGTGCATTTTGGGGAGGTAAGAATCTCCAATAAGGAAGGAGATGGGATACTTGGAACTATATTTGGTTCAGTTTTATCAAGAGAGAGCCTTTGAGGAATATCAGCACGACTGTGCTTACATTTTAAGTTTTAATCTAAATTCTTTTGAATTCCTTTCCATTTGCAGTTTTCAGAGGGTCTGGAAAAAAACAAATGTAATACTTTGTGACAAACTGTTCAACTAATATAGAATGTCTCAGAAACAGAGGATGAAGCCAGAAGACTTTCTCCTTCTTGAACTGTTTTTTGCTCCCCCAAACACTATTTAATGCCAAATTAATACTCATGCACACAAAGGTAGATCCCGTTCATGCAATGATCCATAATGACAGGGGGTATACCTGGTCCTGAAGACTTTCCCCTCCTGGTCTGGCTGAGGATTCTTCACAGACAGCAAGGCTGCGAGTCAGTTTACCTTTCCCTGCTCCTGACTGGGAAGGGAAAAGAAACGAGAAGGAAAGGAAAATAAAGAAAAAAAACCCAGGTAATATCCTCAGGCTGTCGAATCATCTCCACTTTCTCTGGACATTCTCAAATCAGAGTTTTAAAAGCAAGCTTCAAATCCACTGCTCAGTGCTGTCTACAATGGCTCCAAGCATCACACCCCTGTGTTGATGGGGATGCAGTGTCTACACTGGCTTAAAGCATCAGACCCCTGTGTTGATGGAGATGCAGGTGGAGGAGAATGTGGAAGGATGAATTTAAGGAACATGCCTAGCAAACTGTGCCCATCACACTGGAAACGTACAAAGAACGAATTGCTGCCTTTTCACGAAAGTACAAGGAGAAAAAGACAACACAAATTAATTTCTACTAAAACTGGGTTTGGAAGTGATTTGACTGAGAAGATGTTTTAAAAGTTGAAGATTGTGTGCTAAACACCAGAACCTGTTTACTTCAAGGCAGAAACTAATTAGACAGACTAAAACATTTCCCCCAAACTTGATTTAAAATGAAAAGAAAACAAGCAGCTATTTGTTTGTAAAGCACTGTCAAGTCTGCCAGGATCAAATATATACACTGCAGCTATGTGAACCCTAAATGCTCTAATTAAAAAGCCTATAGAGGGACTTCCCTGGCAGTCCAGTGGTTAAGTCTTCACCTTCCAATGTAGGGGGTGCAGGTTCGTTCCCTGGTCAGGGAGCTAAGATCCCACATACCTTGTGGCCAAAAAACCAAAACATAAAACAGAATTCAATAAAGACTTTAAAAATGGTCCACATCAAAAAAAAAAAAAAAAAAAAGCACATAGAGCGGGAAAGAAAGAGAGACATCAACACGACCCCATTAAATGCAGGCAGCACTGGTGCAGCCAAGATCCACATACAGCCATGTGAATCGTTGGCAAATCCTCTAACCCTGATGTGAATCCACATGCAACCATGATATCAGGTCAATGTAGAATTCCAGAACCCTACCTTGGATTTTCTTCTCTCTTGGTTCTGAGCCGCCAGTTGCCTCTGTATGTTAGAAACAAAATAAAGCAAACAAACAAAGAAACAAACAGTCCACCAACAACCAGGAGAGGGGACAGGGGAGAAGGAGAGAAAAAGATGTCACCAGAGTTGAAAAATCAATAACAACATCAACAAGGTATTATAACCATCAGGGAGGGCTCCCCCAGCTCTTGCTTCCCCAAACTTTTGACCATTTAGCTTTTCTCATTCCCTCCTTACAGCAGTTCCTGGGGAGGGGAAAAGCCGGCCTTGAAGGCTTTTGGCCATTACGCTGTTATCAGCCTCTATTCCCTTTTTACATAAAAAGAGTTAACACTTTTGTAGTTTGGTTTAGAGAAAATCGATACAGGTTATTTGCAAGTACAGTTTGTTTTCCTTCTACCAAACCTCCTTCTCTCATAAATCATGAGTATTTAATCATAACACTTTTTCAGTACCGTCAATCACTCCCAAACTTCCCCCTACCCCTTCTAGAGCATTCTTTCTCTCTCTCTCTCTGGCTGGGAATTCTAGGCTTTTCTGCTAATAAGAATTGAAGCTTAGCCTTCCCAGGAAGGTCAACAGAGCTCATGTCTTTGATTTTTCTTAGTCTGTCATGAGCTGTATTCCATGGACTACAAACCCATCTTTATAACTCAGCTAGTGTAAAGCTGCCTCAGGAGAAGTCCTCCACAAACTCCTTGAGGTGATCTGGAAATTAATATGGAGAAGCTGTGGGCAAATTCAGTCATTAAATATGTTCTTCGGATTTTTTTTTTTTTTTTTCATTTCAAAGGGCATTTTGACCAGAACGCACTGTTTGGTCAGAAAAAAAAAAAAAAGAAGACTAATAATTGGGAAAGGAGAAGATTCGTTTTATGGATTTCCTATTTATTTTACTAGTCAAACTCTTTACAAGCAAAAAAAACCTCAAACCTTCAGAGTATCTTCAAAATGAAAGAAAGGGATGCACACAGTGGTATGAGAAATGGGATTTCTCCAGGCTCACCTGTAATTCCAGTTTCTCCTCCTCGTCCAGACTTTCGGATTTAACCACGCCATTCTCTGGAGTGGCCGTCTCCTGCTCAGGCCCGCCTTCCTCCACTATGGTCTGACTCAGGTCTCCTGGCTCAGACATTCTCCCAGATGCAAATTAAAATAACAAGATTTGACACCCTACAAGGTTAAGACATCAGAAAGTAATGTCAGCACAGGGTGAAGTCTTGACCATTATTCTTGAGATATTCAATTTCTCCCTTTGTACTCAAATTCAAATAAGCAACTCCAGCCTCCCTGACAATTTTACACAAAAGGAGAATAAAACAAGATCAAATCAAGTACCCAAGACAAACACAAAAGGCAGATTCAGTTGCCCTGTCCACGCCCCTCCAAACACATACACATGCTCTTGTGAATGCACCTTGCTGTCAAGGTGGGTCAATACATCTTAAAATGAGACATGAAAGTCCCACACGTCTCCCGGTCCCTATGCTCCTCTACAAAGTAGAAGCAAAAGGAGAGTATCTCTCCAACTCTTCCTCCACTTCTGAGTCGGGAGGTGGTACTGGGTTCTGCAGCATCTCTAAGATGACTCATAAATCATTTGCAAATTTCAACCACAGACATACCTTCCTGGGTATAAAGGATTCAGTACACTCTCCAAGGGGCAGAAGTCAATGTAAGAGGTAATAATTCAGTATACATATAGGATCTAAATTTGGAAATAAACCTTTCAGGGACAACAGTTTCAGGCTTCAAAGTGACAGTGACATTATTAAAAGCAGAAGCCCTCCCCAAGCCCTGTCGGTGGCTGATGTTGCAGAGATTCTGCAGAAGAAGCTATCACAACTGAACTCCGATGCTCCAGGCTCACAAGAGACGACTACACAGACACTGGAAATGGCTTTTCAAAGTGTAAGCCTGTTATTAGTACTTTTTTCTCCCTTCTTCCATGAAGCCCTGACACTTCCCCTTCTGATGTGCTGTCAAAGGGGGCTCCTGAATAATTTAGCATTTACTTCCTCCTCCATTTTTTTTAAAGAAAAACAAGAAGGAAGGAGGAAAAGAAAGAAGAAAAGATGAAGGAAGGAGAAAGAAAAATAGAGAAAGACCTTGTAGACTAGAAAGTCAGTTTTTTCACAAAAATTCCCAAGTAATGACTGCCCTGCTCCTAGTCGTTACAATGGTAACTATTACTGGACAAATCAGTGTCTTGATATGTTTCTCTGGAGTGTTTATCATTTACTAGTTCAGTAACTTTATTTCCAACTGGACATAGGAAGCACGAGAAAAATCTAAAACGCAGTAATATCTGTTGCAAATTTGCTAAGACCTACCATGACAGGACAAGCTCACTTGACAAAGGATTGTGGGAATGGAAAAGGAAGTTTTCCTCAAGGATGGTACTTGGGAGTCTGTGAGGGCCTGGTGAGCAAGGCTCTTATGTTTGGGGAGGTTTGAGGATATCCATTCAGTGTAGCTGACAGATCTCTTGTATTTCAGTGACACCGGGGATGTGTGTAGTTAACCAAACAAAAAGTTCTGTTTCCCAGTAGCAAACAGTTTGTTTCTCAATGTACTGAGTGGGGGGGAGGAGATGGGACTTCTGTTGCCCTAACTTTTTTTCCAGAGGGTTTCAATAAAAAACAGATTGTGGCCAGCTTTAAAAAAAAAAAAAAAAAGAACAAATTGAGTTCTAATTTTACAAACACTAAGGCAGATGAATCCCTGATACAGATCCTGTCTGTTTTGGTTGCCTTTCATGAACCGTTTTATGCAAACAGGCATATTTATAGAATGAGAAAAATATACAGATGAGATGACAGCCATCTGATGATAGCCCTTTACCTTTTGCGCAGAATTTCTGCTGTCGGTCTTGGTGACTTACGAGCGGCTTCTGTCCTTCTACGCCGGGAAAATCCACACGAGGGATCAGAGACAGCGGGAGTCCCATGTCCCCATTAACAGTTCAAAACGCCCATCTCCGTGCGATTCCCTTACACAGCCTGACACATCATCCACCTGAAAAAAGACGAAAAGTCAACAGTCACAATAATTGCAATAACCATGGTAAGGGTGAGGGACGAAATAAACAAGACTGAGTTTCTAACACTAATGACCGGCCTCCAGCAAATCACGTTCACGGCTTGATCCACTCCACCTGTCCCGAGCTGCCTGCTTCTTCTCTAATGAAGGCTACAGCCGGCTGTTCAAGTCAGAGCGGCACCCACGCAACGAGCTAAAATTAACAATTGCATTATGCACCGAAGATTACTCACTTCAATTTTAACCTTTTTTAGTGAAATCTCGCACTTTATATTAAAAAAAAAAAAAACAAGCTTGTGTGTTTGCCTCAATGGCAATCCAGATCACCTCTGAGCAAAAGTCTTGCCTCCGTTTTTAACAAAAGCTTTTGTCTTAATTATAGATCAATATAATCTACTTGAGTGCTGTTCCTGTGACTCTTTTCTTCTGAAAGTTATCCTAAGAAGGCTGAAAGATTTTTGACTTAATGAGGCATTAGCTATAAAAGTGAAAAAAAACAAAGAAAGAAAAAAGAAAACTTTCACGGTGGTATTGTTGAGAGAGCTCTTTCCTCTCCACTGACAGTCTGAGAAGAAGAATTCCGAATATTCTCTTTGCTGTGTGAGCATCATTTACCCGCCACCTACTGGCCCCTCCCAATCAGGACTGCCACCGTCAGCTGGGCATTCTGTTTGAAACCAAAGCAACACTGTCAGAGGGATTCAACAGATTTGCAAACTTTGAGCCTGTTGAAAACAATCCCTGCTATAACCTGTACTTTCTTTTTCTTACAACTCCTACAGGAGCAGCGGCAAATACAGCTTGAATGCAAAGAGAGAGACGGATTCCTAATAACGTTTGCCAAAACCAAGCTGTATCTCTCTCCCTTTGCTGCAACTCTACCCTGGCGCACATCTGCTAAATCCAACAGCTTGTGCACGTGTTCCACCATATACCCGACTTTGAAAACACTAAATGCATCTCAGTTATTTACTCTGAAGTTTAGAAACCCTCTCTGCCTCCCCGTCGCTGCCCCCTCCCAAGTTGACATGAGCACAGCTGGCTCCTCATCGGATTTTACCGCAGCTTTATTAACAGCCTATTGGGTTACGACACCATTTGTTGTGTAAGAGGAAAACAACTGTTGAAAATTCAATCACTTATACAGTCAATCATTTCTAGCTTTATTTATGTCTTATTAAAATGGATACTTTGGCTGTAAAAAGTGTTTCTTTTGTCGTTAAAAATTATATAACTATTGCGAAGGAAACATGAATTTAGGGATCAAATGCATTGCTCATCAACAGTAATTTTAATTTCTCAATTTTTATCAGTTTCACATAATGAAAACTTGTTACTAAATAGAAGTCAACATGCCTTAAAATTAGGATCTATTTAAGTGACCAGCTCAATATCTAACAAGTCTTAGAATAGGCACCCGTGATGGATGGATTTACCAAATGGTTTTTGGATTCTGTTTTCCTTTTCCCAAAGAAAATGAAGTTATCAACGATCACCGCAGCCTTCCTGTCTCCTTTTCCTGATGCTCCTATTTGTACAGTGGTGGTTAATCCAGCAAGTGAAATGGCCATGCAGTTTTCAAATCTAAGCCTTAGATGCCTTATTCCAGCCCCAGTAGGTGGATGCAAGATATAATTCTTTCCACGAAGAAAGAACAAACTGATATTCACGTAACCATCTCAAAGCATGAACAGCCTGGATATATGTGCGTGCGTAATTACCAGGACACGTTTGGAAATAGCACTGTGCTCTAAAGCCAGCGAGGTATTATTCTTGCATCCCTGAATCATAAAGTCATCATCCACCAAGATAAAAGAGAATATGGGCATATGGGAGCGAGCAGGGAGGAACATATGGATCACAAATATTTTTGTAACTGATTAAAACTGTTCTCTTTGCTAAGAAAGCAGTGCCAGGAAATCAACCCTTGTCCAGCTTTCTGTTCCCCAAACGAACCTGACTCTTCCACTGCTATTTAATCTTCATTTGTCCCAATTTCTCCCATTTTTCACAAAGAAGCAAAATCATGTCTAACAAATATGTTTTATCCAACATTTGGTTAATAGATATCCTGGCCAAGTGTCAATTGTTATGGTTGGAGGTGGGGAGGGAGAAAAAGGAGACTCTATACAAATGCACAAAATAAAAGTCACTGCAGTTCTTTCAGTGGAAATAATATTTTAACCACAGTTTAGGGGGTGATATTGAGGAAAGGCAGGCAATAAGTAAGCTATAGGAAATTGATCAATGGTGTCGTCAGCTATTTACAGTGAGGAAAATGAGTAAAATAATGACCATTTTAGATTATGTTGTGTCTTATTTTTTTGGTTGACTTTAGAGTTGCATGTAGTAGCAACTGGGTTTGTGGGGATGAGAAAGAGAGGGTGAGAGGAGAGAACCACCGTGCAAAAGACCAAATATTCTGTCTTTCATCATCACCAACAAAATAGGCATGTCCTAATTGTGTGTGCACATGTGTGTGTGTGTGTTACATATATTAATCACTGGGCTGTCATGTGGAGAAAGAAAGCTTGGGGTTTAATTCAAATTCCAGCAGTGATTTAGTTCTCAGAGGATATCTAAAATGAGACATGAAATTCTATTAGCAAGTTGGGAGGGCCACTTTATTAGTCACTTTTGTCACAATCCTTCTACTCAAAATTAGCAGAGGATGACTAATTTTACCCTCAATCAGTATAGGTACTTTATGATGAGACAACACAATCAAGATTTACTTATTTGAACAATTGAAATGTTTTTCCCTTATGCACTGTTCCTTCTTCTTTTAGCTAGTCACAGTTCTGCAAATGTAAGCCACTAGCAAACTGTGATATTAGTGATCTGTCAATTTGCTGCATAAGGTATTTAAATGCTGCAACCCCTTATCAACCAAAGACACATCCTAGTCTCAAAGCAGTTATTCTGTTAAAGTAAAAAGAGTTAGTTTGAACGTGTAAGATTAAGTTTAAAGACTTAAAAAACAAAAAAAAGAGAGAAGAAAAGTAATTGGAGGGCTTCCCTAGTGGCTCTGCAACAAGAGAGGCCACCGGAATGAGAAGCCTGCGCACTGCAGTGAAGAGTAGCCCCCGCTCGCCACAACTAGAGAAAGCCTGCACGCAGCAACAAAGACCCAAAATGCAGCCAGAAAGAAAGGAAGGAAGGAAGGAAGGAAAGAAAGAAAGAAAGAAAGAAAGAAAGAAAAACATCAATAAGAGAATTTCACATAAGTTTACTTTCCAAAGAAAAATGTCTTCTTCAATACATGTATAAGAAATACTCAACCAGGAGTTCTACCCTTTCATTAAACTCTTTTTGGTCAACTCAATGCACAGGCATTCTGTAAAATTCTTGAACCACCATGCAAATGCCAAAGTGATCAGACAACTGTTTTGGAGGAAGAACCTAGGAGGATATTTAAGAAAAGGAATTTTCATACTAGGGGTTTAAAGGTAGAAGTATTTTACATGAATATTCTTATTTCAACTTTGATAGCTAGGCAGTTTATAAACATACAGTAGCTCATACGTAGAATATCACTTTTTCTTCTTTATTATTATAGCAAATTGGACACAAACATAACCTACATCAACATTTGGCAGACTTCAGTAATGGAAAAAACTGATGTCAAAGCTTTAGATATAAGAACAGCCCCACAATAATCACAAGTGTCTTTAAAAATAAGAAAGGTCTGATCTCGGGAAAAACATCTGAAGGAAAAAGGCCAATGTTTCAATTCTTCACTTTTATAACAACTGTTTACGGAATCTCTACCACCTGCAAGGATGCTCTAACACAATCTCAAAAAATCCTTTTTTTTTCAAAAAAGTAAAATAAGCTAAAAGTTAAATACTTCTAATGGATCCACATGAAAAATTTTAAAGATGGGTTAAACAATTTTATCTTCATCATCCTTTTCTTGATGATTCATGAACTGGAAAATAAAGATGACTTCTGCTTTTATACTTCTTAAATGTTTTCTCAGTGTATTTCAAAGAAAGACATAAACTTGGGAGAAGTAAATAATGTACTGGGTCCCATAATAAATATTTGGATATCCCCATAGAGTGAACTAATTGATGAAAGTAATAAAGTGAAATGTAGCAGGGATGGACAAAAGATCTTACATTTGAGTTCTAAAAAATAGTTGCATAATTTGCAATTTTTAGTTTAAACAAGAGAAGACTTAGGGAGGACAACATAGCTATTTTCTAATGCTATTTTAAAACATATTCAGAGAACAAGGAATTGGCCTTACTTGGTGTTGCTTCAAAAGTTAGCACTAGGAAAAAAAATAAGAACCTACCTTTCTAAACATAGAACTACCATATGACCCAGTAATTCAACTCCAAAATATACATCCAAAAGAATGGAAAGCAGGGACTAGAACATATATTTGTACACCAATGTTCATGGCAGCATTATTCACAATGGCCAAAAGGTATCCATCAGCAGATGAATGAATAAACAAAATGTGGTATATACATACAATGGAATAGTATTCAGCCTTATAAATGAATGGAATTCTGATACATGTTACAACATGTATGGACTTTAAAAATATTATTCTTAGTAAAATAAGTCAGACACAGAAGAGCAAAGATGGTATGATTCTGCTTACATGAAGTACCTAGAACAGGCAAATTTATAGAGACAGAAAGTAGAAGGGAGGCTACCAGGAGCTGGAGGTAAGGAAGAAAGGAGTTGTTGTTTAATTGGTTTTTGTTGGGGATGATGAAAAAGTTGTGGGCACAGATGTGATGGTTACACAGTTTAATGCCACTTAATTGTACACTTCAGAATGGCTAACATGATAAATATTGTATTATGTATATTTTGTCACAATAAAAGAATCTAAAAAACTTTTTTCTTCTTGAATATGATATAAATGAAAAATAGACAAATCAATATACATACAAACAGATCAAAGGCAGAAAATGATAGTACAAGAGAGGAACTGGCCTAGTTTACAAAATGCTTCTGGTGTATTGATAACACATACATAGAAAGACAAGTGTGGTGGATGTAACCTGCCTTGGTTTGTACTGATTCAAACAGGTACCCAATAAATGGGACCATCCTCCTCCTCCTCCTCATCATCTTAGCAGTCTCATCTTTGGCAAGATAAGCTCTGCTATTTAACCATCCAATGTGGACACTGCAAGAATAAAAGGTTAGGATGCAGTGATGTGCAGAGAATTTTCTGCTGCACCTCTACTAGAATCAGTGCATGTTTGGCCAATGTGTCCTCATCCACAAAAGGTAACAGAAACCACTTCTAACTGCACAAGACAACTCTGGGCGCATCTTAGTGCAATACAAACATCAGCCGTCAATCATCTGAATGAGAGAGCTGCAGGTAATGGGGCAGCTGATCAGCAGCTTTGTCACATCACTGACTCAGTAATTTTGCATGTTTTTTTTTTTTTGCGGTACGCGGGCCTCTCACTGTCGTGGCCTCTCCCGTTGCGGAGCACAGGCTCTGGACGCGCAGGCTCAGCGGCCATGGCTCACGGGCCCAGCCGCTCCGCGGCATGTGGGATCTTCCCGGACCGGGGCACGAACCCATGTCCCCTGCATCGGCAGGCAGACTCTCAACCACTGCGCCACCAGGGAAGTCCTGCATATTTTTTTATTGCAGATAAGGAGAGTTTTCTGACCACAATTAATGCCAGAGAGAACAGGGCCAGTGGCCCCGCTACCATGTTAGAAAACAATCCGAGACTGAGAAAGCACTGAGGCTTGTTTGGGTTTGACTGGGTGACCCCTGGGACCAGTCCCAGGATTTTAAAATAGCCTCAACTTTCATAAGCCATGCAGGCTAATCACCACCGTATGTTTCCTACCTCAATCTGTTAAGAGTCTAGGTATGATTTAGCCATACACAGGGTAGCATCACCAACCTCCAGCCATGTGCAAACTCAAAAAAAAAAAAAGTACCCAGAGAACCACAGCCCTGCAAAGAACCTTGAAATCAGCTAGTCTAGCTGATATTAAATCCAGTGACTTGGAGAAGATCCACAAACAGATAGTGGCAGAACTGGGTAAAAAACATTGTCATTTTAACTGGGGATCAGAGCTTTTTTTAAAACTCCGTGTTCCTCTAGTGACTTGGAGCTCTATTAGAAATATAGACGAGGCTTATCTAATCTGTGCAATTAGTTCCCGGGATATTGCAAGAAACACCTACACATTGTTTTTCCTTAGACCACTATTGCCCTTCCTGTCGCATGAGCCAGCAAATACTGCCCAGAAACTTCATGAACAGTTTGTCTGATAATGGTATGTGTGTTTCTTTCCCGATTTTATCCCTAATATTTTATGGACACATGTGGGTTTCTAGACATTGTGCTTCGTCTTTTTCTTTGAAACTCCTGAAAGCCCATAAGCCATAGTCATCAGAATGACCTCAAGATATCTGCTAGTTATCTGCCCAGTTTCCTCCTTCACTTCTAGAACTCATGGTACCTGTCTTTCCAGAAGCCATAGAGAAAATCACATGCCTGCAAGATTCCCAGATAAAGTGTGCCCAGGGTTTTCAGAAAGCATTATACTTTTTTTTTTTAATGTGGAACAATGAATTTGAATTTACTGGTGCCAGAACACATGTAACATTTAGAAATGAGTGTCTCCCTAATGTTTAAGCAAAGAGCCAGAATCTCCGACTTGGGAAGTTGCTTTTTTATTCCAAGTGTAACTAAAACAAATTTTCCGGGAAAGTAAATAACACTGCTGGGATCTTGTTGCTGATGATACCATATAACTCTGTTCAAACAAAAATGTTTCTAAATAGTTAGATCTTCCAGGAATCTCACCAACTTACACACTTATCCTAAATCTTTCCCTCGGTATCACTGTACCATGATTTCCTGGGACAAACAACACTATTTCAGAGAAGGGAGGGGGGATGATCAATTGAAATGATACTTTTGCTTGAGCATTATTAATCTCACAGACGTCAGAACTTCTGTATTCTCAACTCAGTTCAATTCAGTTCAAGGCAGTATTTTAAGATGTCCTCTTTCAGAGAATCTGGATGCCAAGAATATAATCTATTATTTATGTTCAGTTATGTATACTGGAGACACCTTGTTATGGAACAAGGATTTATCACAAATGCATATTTTCAACTCTGGCTTAAAGAATTCAAAACTATAAAAATTCATCATGAAGAGAAAAGGCACTTAAAAAAAAGGGTGGGGAGAAATACTAATTTTATTCAGTGCATCTGATGTGAACTCTTTGTCCTTTATTCCTACAAGAAGTGAAAGAAGAATCTGTCATTTCAAAAGCAATGAAACTTAACAAATGTGAGGCAGTTATAGGTGCCACAGGGTGAGCTAAATGTGTGTGTCATTAAAACCTTTCTTGCAGAAAAGAAGGAAGAGACGTTTAGATAAAATGAGTAAAAGCAGAGATAAATCGATAAATTGTTCTTCTGTCCGTTTTTGAAATGACGATAAGATTCGTGTTCTATCCATATATAAACTGGGAAAAATAAGAGGTTTTCACGGCCACGATGTCTTTGTTCTCCCTTACGTCAAGGGGTGTTACTTGGTGCCACAGCCTGTGAATATTTCACGCCTTAAGGTTGCCTCTTCAGAATTATTACTAGCTAACACCATCACTAAATGTAATCAAAGTGAATCAACATAGAAGTTTAAATTACCCACCCAGGACCTCAGCTCTACCCCCTTCCACCCCCCTACAACAGCAGAAGTATGGAAGGATTTTCAAGAGGAGCAAAGGAATTGAAGGATGTTCCCCCAAAATAAAAAGCTCAAGTGTGGGTCTTAAGGGTCTATGACCGCAGGAGGCGAGTTCTACACCCAAAAGGGAGGGAGAGAGGCAGGAGAGAGAGATTTACCAGAAGCGGATGTCTGCTGCCATCCCAAGTACAGCAGGGGGAATTTCAGGAGATTCAGGAACAAAGGGAGTTTTAGTTCTGTCGGGTGACTCTGGGCTATAATTGTGTTACTATATTGATAGCAAGCTCTTTCTACAAGATCCAACAACCACACCAATAAATGTTTTTAGTATTTACTTCCACATGGGTGATTTTGGAATGAGTGTTTTCCATAGATTATTACATTTTATCCTCATATCAACTGCACTATTTGTTGCTAATCTATAGTGGGCAAGACAACACGCCTACTTATCTTGTCTCTTTAGTGTTAGGGCAGCTGGCTATTGGCTACTTTGATCACTGAAATCCCCAGATCTTAGACACTCAGATAAGTCACTTTTTAACAAGGCTCAATATTTGAACCAAGTAGTAAAAATCATTCTCCCCCCACTATTACATAAGCTACACAACGACGGAGATTTGTGCCTGGTTAGTTTACCTCTGTATTAACTCAGTGTTGAGAACAGTGCCTGACACACAGCAGGACTTGTTGTCACTGTACTATTTTTTCTGCTTCCTCCAACCCCCAAAAGCCAAGGCATCTAACCATCCAGAGACCTATTAACCATTGTGGCAAGGTTAAGGGAAAACACCCAACAGCCACTAATAGGGCAAAACCATGACATGCTTCTGGATGGCAGGGTCTCAAGAGGGCTTTGGTCTGACTGAGCTCTGTGTATCTGTGATAATGGGCAGTCCATTCAGAGAAAGAGTCCAAGCTTACCTAGAGAGCACCTACACTTGTGTGGCCTTTTGGATAGGACACTAGAGAAAGGAAAGAGATGGTGCTTGTCCCCGGGGACAGCTAACAACCCAACTAGAGAATTCAGCGGACAAAGGGATTTGAGAGCAAAGCAATCCCATCCAGAGGACTAAAGCATACAATACAAAAATGCACACCACTGTCAACCTCAAAGTCTTCTATTCACAAAGGCTAATTTGAATGCAATCTTAAGGGAACTAATAGGTATAAGTGACAGAAAACAATGGGGAGACGTTTTCATTAGATAAAAGGAAAGCATGGAAACCCTGAACTGAAGACTCACATGCAGGTGAGTTTCTTTAGGGCCTTGATAGTGTCTGAGTTTCATGAAAATGATGGCATCCAACAAATGTATGATTACAATTAAACTGGCCAGACATTTAGGCCTTGCTCACATTTCCAGACTAAAAACAAATACAGAAGTAGTGCCTCTCATTCCTTCTAAACTACATTTTTTCAGTTATTACATCGAGTTTCTTCCATTGAGTCTTGTCCAGTGCTCACTTCATCAGGCCCCTCACCTGTGTCATCTGGCCCCTCAGGATGACATGCCCCCACTGCAGTGCAATGGTGCTCAGCCCACATAGAGGAGGATAATACATCTACATCCTACCGGCCATCTCTGCCCCTTCTTGAATGTGGGGAACTTTTTTCCTCTTTTGTTTTTCCGCTTTCTCTACGCTGCCTAGTACAGCACGACACAAAATTCCATACTGACACCCCTGCAAACACAGTCATGAAAACCAGAAAGCCACTGGGCTGAGATCAACAGATTTGCTAGAGAAGAACCTAAGTGTTCAATAAATAATTCCTACTATCCTCAGACTTCCTGGGAGAAAAGGCACTTGAAATGTAGGATACATGAATTCATTTGACATCCGCATGTTTTTGGTTTTAATGGCTAGCAACACGGTGTTGGAATTTTCCCTCACCACAGTGAAATCTCTAGAAAGACTATTTAAATTGTAGATGTGGGAGAGTAAGTTAACAACAAAACCACCAAAGGATGTTCAGGAATGCTCTTCAGGAAAAGAGTCTGCATTTGGGACCTCAAGTGCTGCAGAAAGTGATGGGAAAACATTTCCTGCGATGCTTCCTTTCCTCGAAGAGAAGGGAAGCAGGCAGGGAGTGAAACCTCTGTGGCTTCAGAGACAGGACTTACAGAGACTCAGGGAGAACAAATGTCTAGGAAAAGAAGGCAAATATGCAATATGGTGTCTCAAAGCCTTTACTTCTAAGCCATCAAGGGTCTGGCTTGTTTTAGGATCCTGCTTTAAATATAAACCATCTAAAGCATTCCAGGTGGTAAACATGGGTGGGAGAATGACTCTAAATTCCCTGGACAGAGGGCTCTTGGACCAGTGTCTCTGGGACCATGGATAACGCCTCACACACAGCAATAACACAATCTGTACCAATTTGCCGGGAGGAGAAATGGATATATCCCTGGGAGGGAAACATTTTCAGGAAACTTACAACACATTGGTGGAACAGAATCTGTTTCTTTGCCAGGTATCCCAGGACTCACCCGGCAGGTAATTTCCTACTTAAGACATATGAATGTGCATGTGCGTGCTCCCCCAGGTCTGGGGCCATCTACGGCAATGCTGATTAAACCCGAGATGCCCTGCTTGCAAAGTCGCCTACAGGGAGCTGTGGTCGGTCACTTGAAAGATAGGGGCTGCCGTTTAAAGTTGGCCTGTGTGCCCCCATTCAATGTCACAACTGCAATCACATGACCACTGTGTACCTCAAAAGCTTGGCCAGATACCCATGACCTCTCCCCCGCTCCCTGCCTCAAGCCTGACCTCAAAACTTTTTTTTTTAAAGAAAACATTCTTGCTTTAAGGGACTGTTAGAGAGTTAGTTGCATTTGAGACTGTAGTATTTTGCAGGTGAATGCCTTCTACTTTGATGGACTCTCCTATTGGGATGCTCCCTGTTCAAACCTTCCAACAAGTCCCTTCGATCCAGAGAAGCCCAGGGAAAACAGGTGTGTGCTTTTTAAAATTCTCTATATTTTAAAATATCTAATACATTTGGATAATCTTACAAAACTATGTGCTGCTGTAAGCTCTGTGAGTTATTAGAACCTGCTAGAGTTACCTGTCGTGGGAAAAAACAGGTTATCAAACCATCTATATAAGGGAACTGGCAGAAATTACTGATGAAATTCAGGAGACACATGGTCAGTTTCAACCCAGGTGATGAGAGATGTGGGCCTGAGATCCCAGGGCTGAAGGGTCCCATGACTACTGGAAGAACAGGGTTAAGCTGTATGTAAAAATTCTTTGAGGATTCCTGATGGTGAAGTTGAAGATTGGGGGTCATTCTATTCATGGGGTGTGGTGTATAATGCTTAAGCTAAGGGTCGGGAAGGGGCTATTAGCTTGGAACATGTGTCGTATGATTAGAACAAAATAGCCTTGAAACACACTTGATTTTCAGAGACTTCAAAAAAAGGGGACTGTGGGTGGACCTAGTTTAAACGGACACTTTAGGAAGAAAGACATGAGGCTAATGCGTGCACTTTGATATCTCTAAGGTGCAACCTTGAAATTAAAAGTCAGATGGGATGTAGTATCCCTGCAACACAGTAGGACAACAGGATTCCTGAAATGGGGGCTGGAAATCTGGTGCTAGATCAAAGAACGAAAACAAGTGAAACGGACGAAAACAACTTTTAAACAACAGCTGTTTAAAAGTTTGCAAGACTGTACCTCCAAGCCTCCGATGTGGAAATGGCCAGGCTGAGATTATCTGCGAAAGAATCAAATTTAGGATTTGATCTACTGTAGAAATGAAACATCTGTCAGTCTTATGTAATGTGTAATATTCAGCTTTTGAGCCACTGGCTTATCTGTGATACCTTCAAGATTTTAAACATAGATAAGAGAAGTCAATAGTTGCATCATAATATATAGCAAGGCATGCTCAGAAGTGGAAACATTTTTGTTAGATACAATCTCCTTAATAAAAAGTCCAAGTCGTAAACATGGGGAAAACTATACAGAGGGGAAAAAAAACATAACTTTTTTTACTCATAACGAAGGAAGGAAGGAAGGGAGGAAGGGCAGGAGGAAGGGGGGAAAGAAAAAAAGGAGGAAGGCTGGCAGGCCAGCCCAACGGTCAGAAAAACTCATCCAAAATGAATATGTGAAAGTAGAACATGGAATATTTGGAGGAATTCATGATGAAGCCTGAAACAAATTTTAATTTTCACAAATAGACTGAAAACTAGGAAGACAAAAAGAGTCATTCACTCATTATTACTAGCATCTAAGCAAAGACAGGATGGTTCAGTATTATAGAGAAATAGTATGTTAGGAGAGCATTTTTCTGTATTTGTTGAAGTATGGTATATACAAAAAAGGGTTCTACACTTCAAACAATTACGTAATTTCACTGAAAAGAAAAAGATGTGTAAAGAACATGACTGGATCCTGTTGCCTCACAAATCACGTACATAATGATAAGAAAGGTAATCTGAATCTGTTAGTACCAATGGATTCTAAGCATGTTAACATATATGATTACTTTTACCCTCAAAAGGTATTATTAGTATCCTAATTTAAATATTAAGATTTAATATATATATGTGTGTGTGTATATGTATGTGTATCTATGTGTATATATGTATACATATATACACAGAGAGAGAACACACATGTGTGATTTGTACAATGCCAGGTCTTTGAAATCCCTTCTGGTCTGAAACTCTCCTTATAACTTGTCTGGGAGTGTTTCTGCTGGAAACTCTGTGGCCTGATCATTCCTATGGGGGGCCTGGTCACACCTGCAGATGCCAATTCCAGGTGAGGCCATAATTTTTCTCAACTTCAGAGACTCCAGAAGGAGAAAGGGGAGAGTGACACAGGGACAGAAACCACTAGCTATTCCCTCCACAGGCCATCCACTGGCTCACCAAGAAGCCAAACTTCAGGAGACTGTGAAAAACTGAAAAGAAGAGCTGCCTGTCTAAATCCTCCTGGCCTGCTGTATCGTGTATACATGAATTCAGTTGGTCAATTCTGGAAAACTTTTGTTTAAAAAAAAATGCTCTGGTTATAAGCCAAACCTACCCTTATTTCCTGGCTTTCTCTAGACAGAACCTAATTGAGTGGCCTGGGCTTTACTGCAGATTTTGTGTCCTGGCAACATTCTTAAAAACTGGTAGAAAATTTAGGAATCGTTCTCTTAACACGTATTACGATGCAGCATTTTCACATATTTTATTTTGTCAAAAGTTATGTATGCAAATTAGGAGTAAATTTTTTCTGTTCACTGTTTTTCTTTTCTCTTTAAAACATCATAACTGAATTTGGGGGGCAGTTTTCTTAGTGGATTTTGAAAGACAATTGCAGCCTTTAAATAAACACTGGAGCAAAAGTCTGTTTTCTGACCAGCAATAATAAGCTATTGATACTGTATTCACCATGGTCTATATGAAGTGTAGTCTCTACACATCTTAACCTCTCTAAAGATACACATTCATATACACAGAAACACACACACACACACACACACTCACTCACTCACATCTGGGCTATATATGAAGAATGCAATAAACACAATATTTATTAGAAGTAATATTTACAGTTTCACCCCTAAAAAAGGCTTTTAGGTTCTCTTTCCCCCCCCCTTTTTTTAGTATAGATATGCTCAGGCAAAAATGAACACTTCTATATTTAAGACTACTCCTCACCCCAAATGGATAAAAACAAATTCAGAGATGGTACAGGGATGCTCCAGTCACCACTACTGGTACCCAGCCACTATACTATCAGTATGTAAAGGTCCTCCTTTTTAAAATCAGTGTCTACTCAAGAACGTATATGCTGTCAAGATGCCTGTTCCATTGTTAGTTTTCAGAGTGCATTATTTAGGAGAAATTTCATTATAAATTACGTTTTTGTGCATTATAAGTTCCCATTTCAGATTAGATATTTTCCTTTAATTAACTTTAAAAAAAACCTACGGGCTTCCCTAGTGGCACAGTGGTTGAGAGTCTGCCTGCCGATGCAGGAGACACGGGCTCGTGCCCCGGTCCGGGAAGATCCCACATGCCGCGGAGCGGCTGGGCCCGTGAGCCATGGCCGCTGAGCCTGCGCGTCCGGAGCCTGTGCTCCGCAACGGGAGAGGCCACAACAGTGAGAGGCCTGCGTACCACAAAAAAAAAAAAAAAAAAAAAAAGTAAGCCAAATGGAGCCCAGCTTCCAATGGACATTGAAAAAAAGACTGTCAAGATTCAGAAAGAATCTGTAGAGTCTTCTGTGAGAGAGAGAGAGAGAGAGAAGTAACAGATTCTTATCTCTCTCACTCTCACATAAGTTCTTTAAAAACTGGGACTATCTTTACTTTTATTGTATGGAAACATCTGGTGTTCAGTAATGGTTTGATGACGTACTTATTTAATGAATTAGTGAATGAATACATAAATTTAACAAGTCATGAGATTATGGTACCTAGTCATAATGCAAAACCGCTGAGGTCCCACTTCAAAACTAGCAATTATTTCCTCATTATCATTATCACTGCCATAAATCACATTGTAAAGAAAATGACTTTTACTATCATACAATTAGAGATTTTACATAAAAAGAAAGTTTAATGCTAATGTAAACAGAGCCGATTGACAACAATTTCAATATATCTATTGGATGCTCACTGTGTGCCTGACATTATTTCGATTAAAAAATATAGGATAAAAGGATTCACCCTCAAATGTCCTATTTTTGAATGGAGGAAACAGCTACAGAGACATTAAGTATCATAGCTAAGATTTTGTTCTAAGACAAGGTGGTGTTAGAGTTCAGATCCTGACAGACTGGCCACAGGACTTCAACTTCAACCCCAACACTTTCAAATGAGTGAGAACAACAATCACCACATGCCTGATAATAAGTAACCAAGGCAGCCAAAGTGATGCTTTGGAATCCATGGGATGAAACCACAGGATATCTGAGGGTACATGCTTACCCCAGTCTTTCTGAATTTTCTCAAATGAACCTATTTTAGCTTTACAATCAGAAAAAGTAAAGATTGAGAAGACACCAAAAAATACTGAATGAGTTCAAATAGGCTACTTGCAGTGTTAATTGCACAGTGAACCCCTTTTTGGTTGCCATGTAATTACCCATTCAATTAGAAAACATGAAAGTAAAGACAATGCAATTGTTAACAAAACCAAAAGTAGAGAATAAGTCCATCTAATCAAATGCACAGTGAAAGGAATTAGTCTATGAAAGGCATGTTTTAAATAAACGTCAGGGACTTCCCTGGTGGTCCAGTGATAAAGAATCACACCTTCCAATGCAGGGGACGTGGGTTCAATCCCTGGTGGGGCAACTAAGCCCACGTGCCACAACTACTCAGCTCGTGCGCCTCGACTAGAGAGCCTGCATGTCGCAAAAACTGCAGAGCCCCGGTGCTCTGGAGCCTGAATGCCAAAACTAGAGAGAGAAAACCCACACGCCACAACTAGAGAGAAGCCCGCGCACCACAATGAAATATCCCACATGCCTCAACGAAGATCCCACGTGCCGCAACCAAGACCCGGTGCAGCCTAAATAAATAAAATAAAATAAAATAAAATAAAATAAATAAATAAACATCAAAGATAAAACTAAAGAAAAATACCCTACACATGAACCAAATTGTTTAATAAAATTTTTTAGAACTATTTTAGTAGTGCCAAAAGAATCTCAATACGAGTTAGATAAACATTTAAATTATCATAAAATGTTTTATTCTTGGAATAAATATTAAAATCAAAACAACTCAAATGCATTAAAAACAAAGTCAAAAACAATTACAAGTCAGACTGAACTTAAATGTCTTAAGAATTCAAGGATATTTTTATATGGAGCCATTGACATGAATATTGGGTTCTGAGCTTACTTGCTTCTACAAGGAATCAAGCAAAAGTTTTCAATGAAAATGGACTGTTTGTGGGGAAACCCTGTAACTTCATTAAAAGAAATGTGTTTCCCTTCTGCTTTGTAGGTTTGGATTCAGGGAATGGTGCCTGGGTGACATCTGTCATCATTTATAGCATTCTCCATCTATACCATCTGTAGTCCCCTTTTACTCAGCAGCCACCTGTAAGTTTGTCACTTTTAAACATCTCCTGTCTGCAGCCACTCTTCTTTGAGGAGCAGGTTGGAGCCAAGGGTCTGGGAAGAAGGGTAAAGACCAGAGGAGCTGTTACACGGTGAGCGATGATCTGGGTATTTTTAAAACCACAACAACACACACCATCATCATCATCATCATATTTCCTTTCAAAAGCATAATGAACAGGATAAACTGAATGCCTTTTCATTTCTTCTACATACTTTTAACAAGCACCTTGATAGGAACAGGGGGTCCAAAGATGACTAGAATACACCGCACCCTCTGGAGGACCCAGACTTGTGGAGGATTTTGTATTAATTGCTTAAAAAAGCAGGTAGAGTTCATTAAAGGTGGCTCTTTGTCAACAGCAATGCTTTCAAATAGGAGGACAGATTCAGGAACTCATGCGATGTTTACGCAGATAATTTTTTTTCTGGTTTCTCAAATATAGGCAGTAACAAAATCCTAAATGTTTGGTAGGATCTCTTACCTCCAAATGGATATGCTTACATTACATAAAACAGCTCTATGCTAAGCCATTTTAAAGACCAATCAACTATTGCTGTGTAGAAACAGATACAAAAATACACACTATTATATATAAAATAGATAACCAACAAGGATCTACTGTACAGCACAAGGAACTAGACTCAATATTTTGTAATAACCTGCAAGGGAAAAGAATCTGAAAAAAAATGTATGTGTGTATAACTGAATCACCTTGCTGTACACCTGAAACTAACACAACGTTGTAAATCAACTATACTTCAATATAAATAAATAAATAAAGGGGAAAAAAAGAAATAGATACATAGGAGAGAGAGAGAGTGTGTGTGTGTTAACTATGTACACATTTTGGTTATGTAGACTTTTAAAATTTGATTTTTTGGCATTTTGCCCAAAACTTTCCACTTTCTTTAATTGTTTTGCTTCTCCAAAAAACACTCATAATTTGATCTGAGAGATTTATTGTCTTCAGTTAGCATATTAAACAAACAAACAAACAGCCTAGGCTGAGAACAAAGTTGGTGTCCAGAACCACATACCTATCTTTGTAAAGGCCACACAATCACTAGGACTCAGTACTTCTTGCTCCTGGTGCAATATCCTTGTCAAGCTGCTTCTGTGCATATATAGAGACGAAAATGTAGACCAAAACATGCTTGTATTAAACACATACGTTCTGAGTTAGGATGGTACCCTCAGCTTTATGTTTTAAAGTCATTCCTTTAAGATCTACAAATCCACTGACCCCCAAAAAGTGAACGCCTTCTCCTTTTTTCACTGAGCTACATTTTTTTTTCATGTAACTGGGATATTAGAGAAGTGTCACTTAAATTAAGCCACACACACACACACACACACACACACAAACAGCAGGTGGGTTAAGTCACTCAGAATGTGCAAGTGACACCCCTCCCGGGCCCCTCCCCAAATGCCAGATCAGGCCACACTGCAGCCTGGAGTTGATTCCAGCTCAGAGAACAGAGTAGCAGCTGCTGGGAGTTGGCTGCAGCTCAAGTCTCAGCTGTATTCTTGGCCTCCTGCCTCTTCCAAGCGCTTAGGAGGGGCGCGTGACCAAGGAAACAGCTGAGTCCCCACCTCAAAGAGGAAATGCAACCGCCGCCACCCCCGCTGCCACCTGCGCTGGGGCCAAACAGCCACCAAGTCCCCACTGCATCCGCGGGGGCAGAGGGGACTGCTGACTCACTCCCTGGCAGGCCAGGGCTGCTCCGCTCAGGACAGAGCCGGGCCCAGCACAGCCTAAGGCTTGGGGCCTCATCCTGGACACCGTGGCAGACCCACCTGGGGACTTGAACTTGCTAGGGAATCAGAAATGGTCTTGGATCTTCAGGTCACGGGTTCTAATCAGATCCCCGATTTGGCTCTAGATAGTCTCTGTACGACTTCCCTACGATGCTCCTTTCCTAAACTGAAATTTTGATTTTGATGTTACATTGGGCTGAAATATTGCCAAGAGCACAGCAGGCTGGCAGGTCACTTCCGTGTCCATCAATTTTCAGGAGGCCCCTCCACACAACAGCATTACAAAACTGAAGCACAAGAGTTCCATGCACCTTTCTCGGCCTGTGACTCCCGGTGTGGGCTTCCTGGGTGCCATGAACGTTGTTGAGACAGCCTCAGGCATCAGCCCTCATTCCAGGCCCAAATCTAATTCCCACAGCTGAGCTGCAGAGGCAGGACAGTGGAAATGTGAGTGGCTGGCGGGGCACTGCTTTGAAGATCTGGGGGGGTGAGCAGGTCGCTTCCCGGAACCACGGATCTGACAACTCCAACTGCGTTCACGTCAGTGCTATTAAGAAACATTAGTGACTTCAAACATTGTGAAATCTCACCCTGCTCTGAGGACACACCCGTCAGGATCTGTTTCAGATGAACACGGGAGACTGTGCTTTATGCATTAGAAATCCCTCCGGAAGGAGAAGGGGAAATGTGGACACTCACTCCCTGATGCATACATGGGGGGTTGGTACTCAATTATTGTTATTTTTTGTGCATGTTTTAAAGATTTTCATAATAAATTCCTCTGGGATTAAATAATATAATAATATCACGTAGAAGTACTGTGCACCCAAACGGGGCTTCAGTCCAGATGGGAGAGACTCTGATTCATAGATGACTGATGATTATTTCCAGGGAGAATGGGAGAGGTCTGAAAATCTCTTAGATCCACAGCTTCTTTGAAAAAAACTCACCCATATCTAGTTAAGGCTTTTTTTCCCAAGGAGTGATACAAGTTTTATACAACACTGGGGTACACATTAAAATACACTTGTTCTAGGGCACTGTGGTGGTCATTTTTTTATCTTTCTGGTCAACCTTGGTGGTAGAGACAGAATCCTCTTCAAGGAAGGACTCGTTGCCTCTTGAGGGGTTATTTCAACTTCAGAGTCTGAGGCTCCAATGCCACATGCTTCCTAGGACAGTCCATATCCAATAAGTGATTGACGTGGAAAGGTAAGCATAGCCATCTCCAGCCGAGGCTGACACTCAGGGCCATCCTAGCTGCAGAGCAAGCATCCCCGGAGCTGGCCAAGGCTGATCTCATCCTCAGGCCTCAACTGTGGCTCACCGCTCCCTCTGTCCACTCCTGCTCCCTTCCCTGTCCCTGTCTTGGTGTTGGTCCCAAGAACCATCCTGAGTAAACCTCCTGCACACTGAACTCCATCTCAGAGGCTGCTTCTGGGGACCCTACCTGCCACACCTCAGGACTTCCCTCTGGAAGGCTGAAGTCGCATCGTGGTGGTAACAAAATGCACCTTCTCTAACCCTGGACACCTCACTACTGATCCAAATCTTGCAATACGTGTAAAGGGACTGAAACTTGTACATACTATGTGTATTTGTATATCAATCTGTACTTCCAAGTAACTGCTTCTTATGTGACCCCATATTTAATTCTGGTCAATTAAAAAAAATCTATAACTCTCCCCAAAGTTATGAATTTTCATCTAAACATAAAATCTGATCCTATTTTTAACTTCCAATTCTCAGAGGCCACTATTAGGTTACACAGTCCTCTAACCTCAAATCTAGCACACATCTACTTGCAGGCACCTCTGAAAGTGACATTCCTAGATGTCATTTCAAGACCACCAGCGGCTAACACCATGCCTGATACACAGTAGGCACTAAAAATATCATGATAAGCGGCTTATACACATGATCTCATTTACTCTGTCAGAATCGCTAATAGTTAGCTGTCAGAGTTTCCATTATACAGATGGGATAACTGAGACTCAGTAGGCCAAGAAAATTGCCCAAGATTATACAAGTTAGAAAGTGTTGACCATGCCTTTCACCACAGGAAACATTTATTATTGTTGTCTATCTAAAGTACTCTTTGGAGGAATAGGCAGGACATAATAAGGTAAATTAGAACTGAATATTGTTGATTTAAAAATTTTTATAGCTGGCCATAGGAAATTTATAAGTGTTCTGATTTCCCCGTGCTACCCTATGCAGAGCAAGTACGTTAGCACTTCAAAGACACTACTAAAGGAGCAGTCTAAACAATTATAATAGCAGCTAATGCTTTCACTGTGGTCCTATAGGCTGAGCAGCATTCTATAAACTTTACCAGTGACAACCCACAGAGTCACTTTATCTCTTTCCCTCTTTATGTGGCATCCTTCCCCACTTCTCTTTGTGGATAGGCCTGGGGGGAGGTGAAGCTGTAACAGCATGAATCGTTATTCCCACAAACACAGCTCAATAACTGATTTTCATACTATGACAATGAGTCAATATGAGAATACTAAGTTGTATTCAGCATTTGATGTTTTACAAGGCTGAGAAGATGTGTACTTAAATCAGTCTAGGTAAAATATTTAGTCTCTTGGAGGACCCCACTTTAATTGTCCAGACAATCCGTGTGGGTGATCATGTGTGTAATCAGGGCTGTTAATGCTAGTGACATGGATAAACAATTATTTACTCAGCTCCTACTAGGTACAATCCAGTCTGCTAGGAATAGTGAGCCGTGCAAAGATTGATATGGTCCAGCCCCTGCCTTCAGGAAATTTACAGTCTGCTAAAAACGAGGAGTTATTCAACTTAGCGTTTCAAGGACTTACCTTCTCTGTTTTTCAGCGAGTATGCTAAACAATGAATTCCAAATGAATCCTTACCGGGTAGTTCACTAAGCTTCAAGGATAACAGATTAGACTAATCTATGATTTTGAAGAAAACATCCTCTCATCCAATGAAATGAAGAAAGTAGTATCCTCCCAGTAAGAAAGGAAATATTTACTCAAAGTCCTCAGTCAAGAGTTAAAAATACTTCTCCTTTTGAGTCTGACAATTATTCGCCAAGTCGTGAACTTTAAGAATGAAGCCGGTCATTATCTGAACCCGTGGCTCCACACACTGAAGAGTTGGGAGCAGCTTCCCTCTTGCCCTCCTTGAGAGCCCAGGCCTTTCTCCAAGGATGGGGCAGCAGAGATGAGACAGGAGGGCAAAGGTAACAGCCGGTGGCCAGGATGATTCGAAGAGGCTGAGGAGCAAGGTCAAAGTGGGGATGCGCACCTCGGGTGTGGATGCAGGAGGCGGGGCAGAGGCAGAGTTCCACTGCTCACAATGGACGGATTAGAGCAGAATAAGCAGCCGAAGTCACAAGCAAACACACAGTAAGTGGTCCTTTGATGGCTGGGCCCCCCCCTTTCAGGTCTAAAGATCATCTTGCTCGTTGCTCAGTGTGTGGATATACTAGCCCCACCCCGTGTCCCACTGGAGAAACTGAAAAGAACCATTTAAATGTACACATTTAAAAGAATCTTCACTAATTTAGAAGAGATACCTTATATTATTTATTAAACCACCTCTGGCCTTGAACCCAGTCAAAACGGGAAAGAAGTCAAAGTCCATATAACCTGAGAACCCTGTGAAGGATGCCAGTAAGGCCTGTCAGGGCCAGAACTTCAATCCGGCCCTTGGCAATGCTTCTCATATTCTTCCAGTGCCAGCAGATGGTGCAATGCACACCTGTGACACCTGTCACAAAACAGCTCTCCGATGTTTTTGTTACAAGAACTAACACGAACTTCACACATCCAGGCCTCATGGTCATTGTGTACCCATGTGTTTCTTGGTTGGGCTGCTCTGGAAGGGTATAGGGCTTTGGGGATAAAGCAGAAAGCCCCTCCATCAGTTGTGTGTATGGGGGGAAGGTGACCCCAGCCACCTCCACTCTCCAAAGGAGAAACTCATTTTACAACATGTGAAGGATCACTGCTTTAAACCTATATATTAACCAGCAAGATGAGATTCAAAAGTCACCTTGTCCCCTAGCTCTGTCCCCATTCCCCATGGTCTATTCCTCCTCTGTGCTCACACTGACCTCCATCAGAGGACACATCTCCATTCCAGCACTTAACAGAGGGTCCTGAAGTTATCTGAGAGTCAGGCTGTTAGTGCCTCTAGAACAGGGGCTATGTCTTACTCATCTCTGGGCCTCCAGGAACCACGAAGGTATCTGGAACATAACAGGAAATTAACCATGGTTTCTAAAAAAGATAAATGTCTCTGCAAATGTCTTCTAATCATCTTAACCAGGAAAGCTGTATTAATTTTTCAATTGTTTAAAATATTAACTGTTTATATTATATTCATGGTATAAAATTTTAAAATGTGTCTTTAAGACTTATGTCTTTAAAAAACCTGACTTTGTGTGCTGTGGCTGCATAAAGAACACAACTCAGACCAGCAAACATTTCCTAGGAATACACAGACACTTTGTTCAGGAAGTCCCTCTTCTGGAAAAACCGGATATAGTAGATAGTGACTCATGCTCATGATCTCCAAAATAACTTATCTGACTCATCAATAACTACATACTGAGTGACTAGAGGTCATTATTGTCTTAAAGGGGTACTAACTGGCATTTATTCGGTAGAGTAAATCTGGACCTATTTGGATCATTGTATTGTGATCACACATAGCCGAAGAGCAAAAAGACATAGTAATGCCAGATGCACTCCTTTCTGCAAATACTTGGAGAGCAGATAGAATCCAAAGTAAATTTATATGTAGATTAATGCTTTTCAAACTTCAGGTTGTGACATGTTAGTAAATCAGAAAGTCAAATCATTGGTTATAACTTGAATTTTGTAAAGGAAGTAAACAGAACATAGAATGGAGCAGAATGAATGGAGTGAAATGAGATGCACTAGAATAGAATAGCTAAGAATTAGAGTACGATACCCTAGGGAAGGCTATGCCTTATTTTGTAAACTCGAATTTCGCATCTGTGTGTGCAGGTGTTTGTGTGCTGGGGTTGGGGGGAGGGGACGTGTCTGTGCACGTGTACATATAGATGTTTTCTGCGAGTTCACATAAAAGGCATTTTTAAAAATAGGTCTGGGCTTCCCTGGTGGCACAGTGGTTGAGAGTCCGCCTGCCAATGCAGGGGACATGGGTTCATGCCCTGGTCTGGGAGGATCCCACATGCCGTGGAGCGGCTGGGCCCGTGAGCCATGGCCGCTGAGCCTGCGCGTCCGGAGTCTGTGCTCTGCAACGGGAGAGGCCACAACAGTGAGAGGCCCGTGTACTGCAAAAAAAAAAAAAAAAAAAAAAGGTCTGTGTCCAAAAAGTTGCTGGACTAGACCACATAATGTTTTTATAACTGTTTGAAGAATAATTTGAAATATACCTGTAACTCATGCCTTGATTCCCCAATCAGGGAGAGAAAATACAGGCTGTGACAGGGTTCCTCCTGTGAAACCCAAACATGATTTGTGAGATTTAAAGAACTTATCATTTAAATATGAGGATTGATGCCTCTGAGGAAGATAGAGCATCTTAGTTAAAACAAGCAAATGATTATCTTGGACAACAGTGTAAACAAGACCCTAATTCACCAAGCGGCTAATTGCTGCTCCCAGCTGCAGAAGATTGGCCAGTGCTCTGTCGCTCACACGCAGACTGTGCGTGACAGTTGTACACTCACTCTTGAGATTCAGCCCCGCACAAGTCCAGCGACACACACCAGAGCCTGGGGCCAAAGAGGGGTTAGTTCAGAAAGAACCTGTCTAAAAGGCAGCTTCTTAAGACATCAAGTGCTTTATTTAATAGACATATTTGCCTCTACGGTTGTGCTGGAGTGAAACTTATATTTGAATTACTTTATTTCCTCACAAGACTTCCTGATAAGTCACCAGGAGAAGAGCCTTGGGAGCATCCTTCGTAACCAATGGAAATTGATCCTCCATATCACTTTTTTTTTAAAGTAAATCACAAAATTGTTACCTGGATCATGATAGTCACACATTTCCAGAGTTGTTCATATTTAATTCAACTTAAACACAGATGCATGAACTCATACTTTAAAAAATAATAGCTACCATGTTTTCTTATATTATGTGCCAAATGCTGCAAGATATACTTTACACTTAGTGTTTTTAATCTTTACTACTGCTAATCTCATTCACATATTAATAGAAGGAAGGAAGGAAGGAAGGAAGAGAGGGAGGGAGGGAGGGAGGGAAGGAGGAGAGAAACCTGAAGTTCAAAAGGGATAGGTCCCCTGCCCAAGGTCAAATGTCACTGATATTCTTCAAATGTTGGTCTCAAAAACTCTTGCTCTGTCCACTGCCACCCATAACATTGTTCAATCTGTGCATTCGGCGGTATGCATGCTCCAAGGAGTGACTGCAACACCACACATACAATCATGGGTGCTTATTCCAGAAAGATGGCAAACCGCACAATAACTACACCTTTTATTGCAAGAGAGGATCATTTCTGCTCTCCCTAGCCAGAAACCTGCAATTATGTTTCATCAGTACAGTTGCCTTGGATGTCCCACTACAATACAAAAAAGCGTACTGAACACTTGATTCTATAGAATCTTAAAAGTGAGAAGCAGATGAGCTACAGAAGAGCTGTCAGTGTCCAATGGATGCGTGGCCTCTGGTCCACGCCAATGTCACCCCACCTGGGGGAAGGACTGTTTGTTTCTAAGGTTCATGAGGTCTCAGCAGGACCACCATGCTAAAATTCAGGCACAGGGATTTCTTGGATGCCTGGAGCCAACCTCAAGGCGGTACAACCTCAATCCACAGCTGTCTTTGGGGACTGAGTCGACTATCTCTGATAAGGAGGATTTCTGGGAGAACGTCACCAGAGTCCAGCCTGAGAAGGAGCTGGTTAGCAGTGAACCTAAGGAAAACCTCTGTATTTCTAAGGTCTAGATTGGATTCTTGTTCTCCTCTGTCTGCTCCACAAGCTGAATCAGAGGAAGAATGAGGAGAAGGAGTCTTCTCTCCATTCCAAAGTCCAGTTCTCCTCTGCTCACCCAAGGTGGTTGGAAAAGCAGATTCCCTAGGCCAGGAGCAGGCTTCTTAGACAAACTTCTGATTTAACCAAGCAGCACTCGGGCCTGACCGACATGAGAGCAGCTTCCAAGTACTGTAAAGTCTAGGCATCCAAAGACCAAAGACACTGTATTATGGAGCTTGCCAATGTGTATGCGTCCACAAGCGCAGCGTACTGCTTCGGGTATCAGCAGGCGTTTTGGCTGCCCTCTCCCTCTGCCCACAGCTGTAACTTGACTCACACATGAGGTTCAGGTAACCAGTGGCATCCTGTGTGATTGGGTTTAAACACTAGAATCCGTACGTCCTGCCCAGTTGGTACAACAAGGTCATTTGTGTACAAGAGTTAGTGAGGGACCTGGGGGTTGGTGGTCACATGGAAACTGAAAGGCACCATTAACACAAATATCAGCCTGTCCCGAAAAGGAGAAAATATAGGCAAAAACAAGACATCACAGAGCTGTATAGTTGTGAAACTGCTTGGACTCTGAAGCTAGATGTCCAGGGAGGAAGCCTGACTCTACCACGGACTGAGCAATTTCCTTACGTGTCTCTGTGCCGTCAGTTTCCTTATCTGGGAACCCAAATAATGAGACCCCCTCCCCCGCAGACGGTTGTGAGGATTAAACCAGTTAACGTACGTGAAGCACTCAGAAGAATACTGTCACTCGTAATTAGCATTCTATGTCCCACTGAGACAAATACATGCATCCATTCAACGGATACTGATATTACCTGATTAGAGCCTGGCTAGTATTAAACCGCCAACATTTCTGCAGAGCCAGACCTTCTAGACACTTCTAGAGACATCAGTGTCTCTAAAAAATACAGCTACTTCCAAATGGTTTTGGCATCCTTCCAAGGCTCCCAGGAGCCATCACTGGGTTATTCAAGCTGTGGGCGGATGGTGATTTCTGGGGGTTCATGCATATATGTAGGAGGTATGTGGATGACAGTTCTGGGGTTGTCGGTCTTTTTCAGCTAATATAAATGAAATTCAAATGCCCTTGAAATTCATTTTGAAAGCAACAAAGCTTACAGAGAAGGTTTCTAAGAAAAAGGAAAAATGAGGAAATGAGAGAGAACTCCTGGAGGGGACACAGGTCAGGACTGTGTCAGGCAGGTTTTTCCAACTTCCAAATTTTCCTAGGATCTCTGCTAGCAGCAAACGACCTTCACCATTTATGAAGATCCCTTTTCATGAAAATCACGTTTTTGTTTTTTTTTTCCTTTTGCTTGAGGTAAAGCATTTTTATTCCTTTGAATACATTGGTACTTTTACCTGATATTACTGTGCAAATCCAGTTACTTGGTATGAATAAAAGATAGCACTATTTTGATTTTAATTTTTTTTAACTTTAAAGTGATCATATAGTAAATGTGACTTCTTGGGGACAGGGGGCTGTATGGTTTATGAATCTTAACGCCTGTATGTTTGTGTAACCACCACCACAGTCAGGCTACAGAGCAGTTTCATCATCCCAAACACTGCCTCACGCCGTCTCTTTCCAATCACACCTCCCCTTTGACATAGCTCCTGGCATTCACTAGTGTGTCCTCCTCTGCCACTATAATTTTATCATTTTGAGATGTTACATAAATGGGGTTATGAAGTCTGTGATGTTTTGAGATTGGATTCTTCCACTCAGCATAATGCCCCTGAGATCCAGCCAAATTTTTGCAAGAATTAGCAGTTTGCTCCTTTTTATTGTTGAGTAATATTCCATTGTATGGATGCACCATGTTTTATCCAGTCACCTTCTGAAACACAAATCGCCCAGTTTGGGGCAATTATGAATAAAGCTATTATAGACCTTTATCTACAGGTTACTGTGTTCATAGTTTTAACATCTGGTGCTCACCAATTTTTATTTTAAAGTTTTTCTTGATCCTTAGAATACCCAGTCTTGTGAATTTGGGATTATTCTATGTCCATGGATTTTAGATCCTACACTGGAGATTCTTAGAACGTACCCTCATGGGAAAATCTGCACCTTCCTATAGTCATCCAAAACAGAGGCTCCTCTTTCCTGTTTAGTGGAATTTGGAATCCTCATCTCTTCTTTTAAGATGCTATGTTGAAACAATAATTTTTAAATCAGAGTAAATTAAAATTTATCCTGAGGTTTGTTTTGAAATTTTACAGTATTCTTTGATACTTCAGGTTATGAAACATCAATCATGCAAATTCTACATTCTGACAAAAAGTTTTATGTTTTAGATCAGTGGTTCTCAAATTGTGGTCCATGGACCAGCAGCGTCAGCATCACCTGGAAACTTGTTAGAAATGCAAATACTTGGGCCTCACGCCAGATCTACTGCATCAGAAACTCTGGCAGTGTGGTCCAGTGATCTCTGTCTGAAGAAACTCTCCGAGTGATTTCAGATGCTCGTGTAGGTTTGAGAACCACTGCTTCAGGGATGAACGACTCTGTGCAGTACAGAAAAGAATGCCATAGTCCAAGACTTCCCCTCGAGATGACAGACTGACTTACACGTACTTCTTTCTGTAGTAGGAGTCACTTAAAAATAAGATGGCTCATTTGTGTTAACATATGAGCCCTAGATTACCCACTGACATTTATAACACAGACAGTGTAGTTCACTTTGGTCACCGGGGGCAGAGCTATGGAATCAAAACCTGAAATGTACAGAAATCCCTAACTCCTCAGTTGAAACAATGAATTCATCACCCTACCTTCTATTTCCATCTTGCCATTTTATCAGTACTGATGGGTAGAGAACAGGGGCAAATGCAAGTTTCCTCTCTTCACTGGCTCTGTTCTGTAACCCTGTCCTTAGTGGGATATTGTTCATCAGCAGTGAGATAAATTAATTCAGAAGGAAAATGAAGTAGAAAAGCAGCTAGCTTAGGTCACCTCACCACAGATCTCACAAAAAGAGGGATTGCTCTTTTTGTAATATAACAAGATCCCAAATTTATATATATATATACATACACACACATATATATATACATATATATAATTTATTATATATGTTATAAAATGTAATATATGTGTATATATAAACGTATATCTCATTTACAGCAATTACTAAAATTAAATTAAAGCATTTAATTAATAAAAAGGAAGCATAATCCTTAAATTTCTCTGTCCAAATATTTTAACCAAGCCAATAACTTTGACAAATAATTAATAAATATGTTTATTATACCTATTACACTTATCTTTCATTTCAGGGGAGAGCTGAAACTACTGTTAACCTCACTACTTCCTTTATCTGAGAAACTGACTCCCTGAGGGTAGCAGGATAAAAAGGCCCCTTTGATCCTGTACATCTGCCAAAGGCAACCATCACCCTCTACGCAAACACACGGAAAGCACAGGCAAAGAACGAGTGGGTCTGTGTTCCAGGTGTCTGGGGTTTGCTAGGTAGAAAATGAATTGAGGACAAACCATCTACGAAGAAAGCTCACACTGGCTCATTCTAACTTAGGTTTTCCAGAAGATAATTTCAGGGAAAACATATTAGTAAAAACTGATAACTTCATCTTCAATATTAGGAAACTGCAGAAATATGGGTTGGCCAGCGGACCTAAAACAGGTTTATCTACCTGGTATCACTTCAGGAAGAACTAGTGGGGAACATGAGACAGAAGGCAGAGTGTAAATAAACTTTTCCCCAACCTGACTGATAGCTCAGAACACATATCTGAAGAGCAAGGCAATATACCTGAACTATAAAGAATCACAAGTGTACCATCAAGCATGCCTTTAAAAGCCCAAACCTTGTGAATCCATGAGAAAAAAAAAAATGGAAAGGTAAGTTTTCTTGAAACTCCACTCATCATTTAATAAATATCTTCAAAACCATTATCTATTTACTAAAAGTTTTTAATTAACATTTTGTTCCTTCATCAGTTATCCTTGGGCATCTATTTGTACTTAAGTATGAACCACTGGGTCCCTTAAATCAATAACATTGTTTCAGACTAAGCTGGGTTGTGAGTAAAGATACAGGTTAGATGTGGTGTAGTTTTTTTCATTATTCTTTTCCTTAACTATGCTATATGTATTGTCAACATTGTATAAAAGCCAAAGCAAAAGAATCCCACCACGGGACTTCCCTGGCAGTCCAGTGGTAAGACTCTGCACTCCCAATGCAAGGGGCACAGGCTTGATCCCTGGTTGGGGAACTGAGATCCCACATGCTGCGTGGCATAGCCAAAAAAAAAAAAAAAAAAAAAAAAGAAAAAAAATCCCACCACCCACCAAAATAATTTTATCGTTTTTTGTTTTTCAGTAATCCGTGGACAGATAAAATACTTGTGACTCAAGCTTCATACCATTTTTAAAACAAGTATTGATATATCATTTCATTACATGTGCTCTTATAGGTTTCAATGTTTTAATGGATTAATAGTCAGGCCCTGTAGGAGGAAGCAGGCTACAGACAACATTTCTATTTGTGGCAAGTATTTTACGTATGATAATTCATGAAGAGAGTTTTGTTGCTGACATCTGGAAGCTCACAGTAGTTAATTAACTTGACTAGGTCAGTGAGAGGCGGGGATGGAATTCAAACTTAGGTCACCTGGACTTCAAGCCTATTGCCTTTCCATCAAACCAGGAGAAACTGTCCCAATAATAGGTAAAATCAGGAGCTGAGAATCCATTCTTGTCCCAAGTGGTTGTACCAATTTCAGAAATTAATTTCCATGCCCTTCTTTGTCATGGCTCCATACATATCCTTCCACTATCCCACTGTATCCTGTTTCTCAATTCCTTATGCCTAGATTAGATCGAATTCTCTGTGTTTCATATGGCTATTACATATTACAGTGTAAGTCATATTACAGAGGAAAAAAATAGAAGAAGAATGAAATATACACCTTTCTTTTCCCTGCAACAAGAATCTGCAAGTATGCTACAACAGAAATTTTGCCACAGCTGTGACCACAACCAAGAGCAGATCGGCGTGGACATCCCATGGGCATGCAAGTCCCTCTCTTTCATAAGAGAGGGCGTTCATAAATATCTGAGAACTTTTACACTGCAAAACAATGAAACAAATTATTTCTCCAAAATAATAAGGCCACAGACAACTTCTGACCAAAAATGATCCAAAGGTAAATTCAGAATCAGTAGAAGCATACTGATTGTTCCTTAGCACTGTCCCTGTGGCTCCAGCAAATGATACATGCAGGGCTACAGAAATCTCGGTTCTCTTATTAATAAGAACTTTTGCCTGAAGAAACAGGGTAATGCAGAGTGCAGAAGGAGCTAGCCAAGTAAAGTAACACCCACAGGGCAGAACAAATGGCACTAATAACCTAATCAATACAGAAATAAGTACAGATTTCCTCCACAAATGGATACTCAGTAACGTCTCTTAGAAAATTCAGAAAAAAAAAAGTCTCTTTCATTTAAAATTTCCTTACGTTTTGGGGTGTACTTCATTAGGAGTACCCCCAAAGTTGACTTTCTTTCAATTCAGTATATTAGGTCAGGTCACTAAGACCTGGAGTAACATCTATCAGTCCTTTCAAGTTCACAGGTTTGGGTCTGTCTCACTGCTGTACATTCCTTCACTAACAGTGCAAACCCTGATTCCTGCTCAAGCCCGAGGATCTAATCTATAAACAATGAAACAAGTGACATCCCTTCATCCTTTCTTAAAACACCCAAGCCAATCTATTTTTACAGCCAGGTCAGAACAATGAGGTAATGTTTTCTAGTGATTTTAGAAAAACTGATTTTAGAGCTCTCTTCTCTTGCTAGATTCATTGGGTAAATCTCTGACTATACAAATGGCCTTCTGTTGGGTATAGCTATTGGTTTTACCTGCAAAGTGTACAAATCATAAGTCTACCACAATTTTATTTGCAATCATTCCTAGTTCTTAAAGTCCCAAATTGCCCCCAGAATGATGCTAAGACTAAACTCTCTATACCATTTCTAGACAAATCTAGAAAAAAGCCTAGTTAACTTTCTTTGTAAAGAAGCATTGAGCCACCATCTTATCCCATGTGAGTTACCCCTAATAGATAATGAAATTCTAAATCATCCATGCCCACATCTCTTTTCCAGGGTCCCTACTGTCCATCTAAGCTTCTAAAATGTCAAACCCTGCGTCTGTGCAAAGGAGCATCTTTTGGAAAACATCTGGATTTTAGGGGTTCACAGATGGCCTTTCCTCACTGAACCATTGGCTTGGAGGTACATATCTGAAAATGTGAGCATCAGGAAATAAATAAATGAATACTGAGCGTTGGGATAAGTACTACAACTTTAATTCTTACAACAAGCCCATTTTAGAGATGAGGAAGCTGAGGTTTAGAAAGCTTGAGAAACTTACTAGCAAGTTGCAGAGGGGGATCTGAACCCAGGTTTGGGAATCCATTATCCTTTTTTCTTAACTAACTATTCTATTCCTGATAAGTTAGTTACATGATAGAAGAATGATAATCTTCTAATCATTTCATTCATACTGTAGCATTAGTGCTTAGTTTAAAGGCTAAGAAAAAAAAAAGCATGACCAAAATTTATGGACAATGCAATATAAAATTGATTCACAAATATTATACCCCCCAAAATCATTAATAGACATTGAAAACTGGAAGAGATTTTAGAAATCATCTGGTGTAATCCTGTTGCTTTATGCGTAACTTCTAAAAGTAAGTTCTTTCTCAGTGTTTCAGAGCAAGAAATTTTAACATGATGCCAGGTCTTGGGACAATGTATCAAGATATCTCTCTGCTTCCAAATACCTAAATCTTTAACTTTATCTCTGCCAATGGAAAGAACTGCATCCTTAAAAAAAAATATCCTTCGGGTAACTTACAGATCAAATCTTTTACTCCTAAAGTTTCCCTACAGAACCGTATGTAATTCCACCTACCTCTAATCACAGGCATTATTTTTAATCTATTAAGGACATTTATAAAATTCTGAAGCTATTTCAGTTTCCTTTTTCAAACGCACAATGTGGAATCTAACAACAAATTCAAAGAATAATCTGCTTTTAGAAAAACTTACTTTTTAATTCTAAACAGATACATTGGTTTGACCTGATATGAACTTGAACTTTGCAGTTCATAATTACAATTAAATCTGTACCAGTTGCTTGCAGCTCTAGTAAGTAATACTGTAAATACATGATTTTATAAATCAACAAAGAAAACAAAATGGCTTATTCCAATTCCATACACATTTGTCATAATCAGCTGATCTTCTTTCTCTTGTTAGAGAACTTCCCAACTGATGGTTGTAGTTTGTGCTCTATTACCAACAACAGAGCTTTTCCCCAGTAGTGGGGCTACTTCTTCCCTGTTTGTTTTCTGGAAACAGTAATGGTCTCCACTCTTGAGGTACACTCCTTGTCAACTTTCTTAACGAGATTTACTGGTAAAAAAAGATTTTTCTCATTTGTCCAAATTAATTCATACTGCTTTATCATCCAAGATATCGCCCATCTATCATTTTGGAGTTTCCTTACACTCTCATTCAATTCATTGTTCAAAATGTTCTAGTGCATTTCTCTCTGCCAAATGCCTACAAAATCCTATACAGCAAATTTCCCAAATACTTAGCATGAGACCTGACACATAGGAAACCCTCAATAAATATCTGAAAAACAAGAATGAACAAATAAATGAATGAGTGTGACATCTGATGCAACAGACAAGTCTTGCTGACTCCCACACAAGAACTCAATCTCAATTCAGCTCCCATGGAAGTTCCCCTACTTTGATACAGTGTGGTCCAGAAGATATTTTTCTGGCTTCCTGATGAAACTACCAGCTATGTCAGAATCTCTTGCTATCCACATCTTCCTAAAGCCTGCTGTAGCCTCAAAGAAGAGAATATTCTCCTCATCTCTCTAAATGAAGGTACCAGGTTTTGTTTTGCTTTGGGAAGTCAGAAGGGTGAGTAGATGTTCATACAATCAGAACCACACTCAGCATATCTTAAAATGTAGAAGTTAAATTAAGAAAGCAAACTCACTCTACTCTTAATCAACTGGATCCCATCCTTTAGGACTAGACTGCTTTGAAAGATAGGAGTAAGACATTAATACAGTTCCGGTGGTCCCAAGTGGATTAAACGGTTTGCCATTTAACTCTGGTTAATCCTATCATTGTTCCCACATAGCAGGGCGACTCTCCTTAAGGTAGGAAGAGGAGTTAGGAAACCCCAACTTATCAGTATTCTCTTCTCCTCACTCCCTCACCCCTGCCTTTTAATCCATCACTGCCTACTTGCCCAGTTCTTCAGAGGAGTGAATTTCTTCCCCACATTCTGGATCACCTTCACCAATGTTAATCTCTCCGAAGGCACAACTCCAGTAAACAGGAGTTGTCTCAAGCTCTGTGTGCCAGTGATTTGGAAATTGTTTGTGAACTTGCCTCATCTTCTCTCCTGAGACCATAACTGACTGTTAACTGTAATTTCCTTCCATGTAGATGTAAAAGTGATCTAGGTACTCGGTTTAAACGACTGAAGTTTTAGGGACCTTGCTACCCCCACAGAAGCCCGAGTCACTGCCTGAGATCTGAAAGAAAAGCTTCTTTGTAACAGCCAAAATCATCTCTAGTGAACTTATAACTCTACATATAAGGGCATCTCTTTGTTCTCTTTGTCAGAAAGATAAATGTCAGATCCACTTTGGCTGAAACTTTTGGGAAAAAAATCACAATTAAAACTTTAGAGCTGATTTTAAATCTTGAATATTAGGTGCCATCAACAATGTAAAGGTCAAGTTTTAATTCAACAAGCTGATTAAATATCTGGCATGTGCAAGCAAGAACAGCTAAAGACAGTGAAAAAAATGCACTGGGAAATACACACAGGCCTTGTTTTATGGCACTTCACTGTATTGTGCTCTGCAGATATTGCTTTTTTTTTTTTTTTTACAAATTGAAGGTTTGTGACACCACTGCATCAAGCAAGTCTATTGGTGCCATTTTTCCCAAGAGCATTTGTTCACTTCATGTCTCTGTGTCACAGTGTGGTCATTCTCCTAGTATTTGAAGTCTTTTCTTTGTCGTTATATTTGTTATAGTGATCTGTGATCAGTGATCTTTGATGTTACTATCGCAAAAAGATGACAACTCGCTGAAGCCTCAGATGATGGCTAGCATTTTTTGGCAATAAAATATTTTTAAATTAAGGTATGTCCATTGGTTTCTTAAAGACACAATGCTATTGCACACTTAATAGACTGTAGTATAGTGTAAACATAACTTTTATATGCATTGGGAAAACAAAAAATTCATGTGACGTGCTTTATTGCAATAGTAACTTTATTGAGGTGGTCTGGAACTGAACCCGCAATATCTCTGAGGTCTGCCTGTATCTTTTTGAGATAAATTAGTTTTTTGCTTAATGTTAGTTAAATGGCTAGTATTTAAGCATATATTGTATGCTGACTCTAGATACACACACACACACACACTATATAGATATACATATGTATATATCTATATAGTGTATATAGTATATGTAATCTGTCTACTCTTTCCTTGTTTTTTTGTTTTCCAGCTCATATTAGAATACCAAAGGATTATAAATTTATTCTCAGGTACCTTCTGAGAAATTTCACTGGATGACTTTCTGATGGTACTATCCCTCAGAAGAATGGCTGATATTTAATTATAATAAAAAATAAAATGTGGTTATTTGATGAATTTACTGCTTTGCATGGCTCACCCTCTGCACTGAACACAACTCATGGTTCTACATTTTCTGACGGAGGACTAACTGATTAAACCCCAATTATGAGAGAAGTCTTCCCCTCCCTCCTTTGACTATTTTCACACTCGTGCCGAAATGATTCATTTCCGCAACATTAAGTGAAGATACTTTAGAATCAGAGGCCTTATCAGCTGCCCAAACAGCTCAGTCAGTGCTTGGAGACAGGAAACCAAAGCTGTCTGTAGGGGGCGCCAGAGAGCCCAGAAGCAAGCCCACAGCTCTGCTTCCCTTCTATGTCAAGGAGGTCGTTGAAAAATGTTTCCACCTCTCATGCCACCCAGAGCTGCCGCTCCTGCTCTCACCCATTAGCATAGGATGTAAGGCTATTCTTTCATGGATTCATTTCAACCCCTTCCTATTCAATGATTAGGTTCTTCAGCCACCCCTTTTGGATGGTAGAAATTACACAATTAAAATGTTTTAGAGAAGTAATTCCTATCTGTTCACTTTCCAGACAACTCTGAATGGAGCCATCCCTTCTCCTACAGACTACAGAAGATAATGACCCTACTAAGCATCTTTATCCATGTACAAGGCACATCTCCTAGATTAGTTACTACCTTTGCTTGGCCTTCAACATGTCATAGGCCCAGAGAGAGTAAAGCTAGTCTCCAACTCTAACCAGTAAAAATGTTTATGGGGTGGTAACAGAAGAGAGCTGTACTCTATATTATTTTTAAAAATTCTTAAAAGGACGTTTTTCTCATTCATGTAATCAGGTTAAATCTCCCTCTAAACTTTTTTATATGAAAAGATGATGATTTCCTTTTGGTGAAAAATACCTATGTGGCAGGTACTTTGTTTCTGTTTCAGTCCTGCAAAGTAGGCCTTATCTGTCCTACATTCTACATGAGAAAACATAAGCAATGAGGAATTAACAAAATCACTGAAGTCACATAACTAGTCATTTGTTGCTACTGGACTGGTGTTACTATACTCTTTTACCTGCAGAAACTATGAAGCAGAGGGGGGTTGAGAGTCTTGGCCATAGACACACTTCTAGTTATTTACTCAGATCCAGAGGCCAAACTCCAGGATGGGTTGTTCAGGTGGTAAATTGCATATTTACGGATGTAAGTTTTGGAGAAGTGAGATCTGGGTACACCACCACATTTTGACTCTGTTTTCCAGACCTTTTATTTTAATCCAGATTTTGTATGTTTCTCTGACCTGCAGAATCCCACGGAGGCCCGCATACCTCAGAAGTAAAGCCCTTCCTCACGGCACACAGCAGTCACCTGCTCCCTCTCTGGTGAGCTCCAGTATGCTCTGGCATATATCCCTCTCTCACTTTTAACCTGACATTGGATCGGAAGCACCACTGAGTTCAAAATATCTCTCTACTAGAGCTTCCCACATCACACTTGACAAACAACGCAGACATTGCAATCATCTGTGTAGTAAAATGATATCCCTTTTGGAGGGATGTTTACATTCTTGTCTTAAAATACGTATACTTTTTTTTCATGTGTAAACTCTCACATTTAACTATATATACTCTCCCATCTCTTGATGCTGAAAGAAAACCCCACTAAACACAAAGTCATGTGTAGTTCCGGATGAAGACAATAATTATAATAATAATTAAAGATTAAAGGAGTCTAGTTGTTAAGGGTGCTTTATGGTGCTTAAGCAGATAGCAACAGCATGGACACCCATTATGATGGCGTGTTATATCATTTCATCTTTCCAAAACTCTGGTAGTGATTATGTGGAAATTTCAGGATTAGAGACCTACTTTAATCTTCACAAAGGAAGTATGTGCTGTGACCAAAGTTAAATAAGCACCAGAGTGGAAAAAAAAATGACGAATCATTAATACCAGCTAGTTGGGATTTTGGAATTCATCTTTAGTGCTATGCCATTTGTTTGATAATTTCCTAAAGTTCTTACAATGCCAGCGTATCTCAGTAAATTTAAAATAAACAAATATAAAACTATGTAATTTAAAAGTGTTAGCTTGATCATCCCCATAAGCCAGATAAAAGAAACAGGATCACAGATATGACTGCAAAGTCCTGACAATTAATGAATTTGGCAGAGTTCAATAGCAATTTCAACACAACCGTGTGCTTCCTTGGCTTAAAGAGTGATCATCTGACTATAAACCTCAATCTTCTTTCTCTAAAAACAGAAAATAAATTGCCATGTTTCCAACCAAAAGGTTTTTTGACGCTATCATTTTTTTTTAAAAAGTCGTGTTTTAAAGAAACGGGTATTTGAAGCTTGTAAACAATGCTGAAATACTCATGTGACAGAATCTACTTATTTTCTAACAGCTCTTTGATGATTAAATTAAGTCAGATGACAGCAACACTGGGATTTCCATTGAAGTGGTATACATATTAACAAGCAAAATGCTAAGAAAAATCTGTCAATCCAGAGTATAGATATTTTCTTATTAATAAATATTTGAACTTCATGGGGGGCTTTTAGCTGGTGGCTTTAGAAATGTGTAAAAAACTGCAAAAACAATTTGATAGCTTTTTATCTTCCTACTGAGTTTATGAGCAAAAAGAAGTTAAACAATTATGTGTAGTCCCTGAAATTCAGTGAGCTGCCATGCCCCTCCTTCATTCTCTCCTGACCCATGGCTGGATTCTTCTAGATCTATGAGAGAGTGATGAAATCACCTGAAAGCAACTCAAATGACGGAACAATCAGATGACAGCTAGGCCTTCTGATTTACATGTCAAGGCATATTATATTTGGACTTGAAGGATCGTGAAACTTTTAGAAATTGACGTTCCATTTTAATTCTCTGAAGATGTGGAAATAGTTTACCTCAATTATTGGTGTTGATTTTCAATTTCAACCATATCAAAATATGTCAACATGCATTTTTTTTCCTTTAAGGTATGATTCTATGGATTAGATTGTTCTAACAGTGAGTACTGGATCTTGGCAACTGGAAGAAAATCTGCAAAATATAGGAGGATCATTCCTCTTGTTTCCATTTCCCTAGAGATGGTCCGCATTCTTATCTCAAGCATTTAGTGTATAATAAAGAAGCAAGCAATGATAATGCAAATGTAAAAGAATGCATATCCACTATTAAAAATTCCAGCACTACACCTTAGGTTGAGAAGTCACGGAGTTCTTTTGGAAGTCCCTATCACAAACACTGATTTCCTGTCTTGTGTGGGTATCAAGAAGTTTATCTGGGTTTATCTAGGTAGATTAGCTTTGTGAATATGTCGCAGTGAAAAAACCTGCAGAAAAAAGACTGTATATTACATTATGTGATTCTGCGTAGAATCACCTACTGCGTAACCACAGGATACCAAAGAAATCTCTACAAAATTTGCTGAAATATTTGAAATAAAACGTGACGTAACTGTTTTCCTATTAAAAATCTTAAGTCCTCCTTTCAATTGAAACCATATTTTATTTTTACTTATATTAAAACCAGTTTTTATTTACAGAAGTGATTTTGTCAATAAAATCTTAATATTTTGTGTGTTATCCACAACACATTTTTAACGTAAGAACTGTTGTACAATTTTAAGGTAGTGATAAATGTGACAAAGTGGTAAGAGGCCTGTTTTTTAAAGGGTAGTGATTAGTGGAACCCTCTCCCCTTTACCTGGAGAAAATGAAATACTTTCGGTTGCTAGATAAAAGAAGCAATTGTAAATTATATTACTTTAAAAACGTTGTATGAATTTATGATTGAGGGATAATTATGAACTTGTGCCTTGAGTGAGATAATTTTGGATTAATTCCTTGGCATTTAAATAAGTCACAGATGCAATCTTATCCTAATAGATATCACTTGGTTACAGAACTTTAAAAATCTTATATAACCTTTGGCATTGACATGTATATTAAGCGGGGGTTATAAAGAACTACCAGAAGAAATTTTCTTCAGAAAAGTATGTAGAGAAATTTAAAATATTGATCTACTGTGGCCATAGACCGTGATTACCAGTCTTTCCACCTGGCGATACCGAAGTCTATGCTGGCAGCAAGAAAAGAACATAACAGGATGCTAAGGACTCAGTTTGAAAGTAGAGTCAGTTTGGTAAATAGAAGTCAGTCCTTTTATTTTTTTGATATCCCCTCAACTGTCTCAATGTAATTATTTCAATTCGCTTTTTGGTTTACCTGCATAGCTATTTCCCAGGGCACAGATATGTCCCAGTAATTTTAGAGAAAGGTACCTTCAAAACGTTAGATGGGCATTTTATAACTTAGGAGAATATCACCAGACTACAGAGAATTCTGAAACCACAGATAACACTGCTGCCAAACATTAAAAACTGCTGAATAAACTTGATACTCTGTCCCAAGCACTTTATTTTTTTTATCAAGCATATGGTATTAATGTACGCAATTTAAATACTTTGTATCAGCTCCCATCTCATCCTCATAGAAATGAAACCGTTGTGATGTAAATAGAAGTAATAAATACTTTGAACATCCAGGGCCAAATTTAATCCAAGACGAGTAAAATTAATTTATATTATAAGACTCTGAGGCACTGAAAAAAATCACTTTATTAGCACTTGGCATAAATACACCTTAAAGGAAACTGACCCTCAGAAGCAAAGACCACCTGAGAAAAACAAATCCAGTCACAGACACATCTTGCTAATGTTCCGCTTATACCTTCAACGGCCCTTTAGCATTGACTTCTATCACTGCTTGAAATCATCTATCATATTTAACTTTAAATGTTAGAATGAAAAATAAAAGAAAGCAAAGTCAGCAGAAATGTAAAGCCTCTGGAACCATCAATTTCCTAAAAAATAAAGATCCTCTGTCCAAAGAGAGGAAGCATGTATTTTATAAGTTAATCATCACTGACTTAAAATATGTTCAGAACTTTGCAGGTGACATAAGGCATTTTAAGGAAACCAATTCCTATTCTGGTTAGAGATTCACAAATTTCTCAACAGGCTACCACTGTGTGGTACCAGTTAGGACGATGCCAGTACTTACCATTTGAAGAGATGGCTCGCGGTGTCGACCTCACCTTTAAGCCCCAGATTCTTTCCTAACCTTGTCACAAAGCAGATCTGAATTAAACTAACGTGTATACAAGTGGTTCATTTGCAATTTCCAACCTTATGGACTTGAAACTGTCTCCCCATACTAATGAGAATTTTCAATCCTTTCCACTTCTGGCTACATGGTATACTGTGTCTTCAGTGGCTGACTCATTCTACACTCTACTCATGTAGCTTATCATTATCTTGTCCACAGACAAAATACACATTGAATTCAGATGAGAATGCCCACTGCCTTGAGAATCTTGAGAAAGGTAGCAGCACGGTGGTCCAAATAGCCTGACCACTAAGGGAAATATTACAGTCAATGTAGATTACTTTCTCCCTCTAAAAGTACAAAGTGGAAAACAGAAGCAACAACAGCAAATTACAGTAACTCTTTGCAATGTATTTCCCTTCGTTTTTTTTTTTTTTTTGGATTATTTCTTGTAAAAATTGACAAGATCCAGGACAACTCTGTACATTGTTCTAACAGCTTCATTTAACAATAATTATATGACCCATTTCCCCACTTAATACAAACTTCTCACTTTCTCTTATGTTTATTACTTTTGAAACTGCTTAGGCATTTTTCTAGTTAGCTTTACTCTGTAGAAAGAAGTAACCAGACTGCAGTAGGTTGTTAATACGAAAATGAATAGCAGAGACCTTTCTGATTGAACTTTCTCACTTTCTACCTCAAGACAGGTGTTCTGCATATGTGCAAACGTTGCAGACAGATGGCTTTGCATGTTTTACACACTATAATATAAAGATATGTTCCGCCCTCATTGTAAGATTCCAGTAATTACCAGTGCTGCCTCTGCTATCTACATTTTAAAAATATTTAACCTTCGGTAACATAATCTATTGTGCTTATCTCAGAGTAAGGAGAGAAAACAACTCAAATATTCTAACCAGTTCAACCAAAACTTCCTATTTCACTTCATTGTCACAATACTTGACCTAGACTCCAAGTTTATAAAAGAAAATGAAAAACAAAATCACAAGGCAGAGCTTCAAGTCATCAGCATATCTTAGAAGGATGTTAGTTATTTTACGGCTGGAACATTTTACAAGCTCCAAACCCTTCCCTAGTACAATATTTTAGGAATCTGAAATTATTTCTGCACTTCTTACCACCCAAGCACCTGACAGCTTGAATTAAAAATAGTATAGATGCAGCAACTCCCTGGTTACTATCTCCCTGAAGTTTTAAGGCACTCAAATTATTGAGTCTTCTTTCTAAGAATTACTGAAGAGGTTGATGAAAACACGTATCAAACTATTCATGTGTAATTCTCCCACTAAAATCAATTGATTTCTGTTAGTGTGATATATTAGGACTAATGAAAATTACCATAGCCAGTAGCCAGTCTGTACCTTTCCAAAGATCCCTCTCCAGTATCCATAACCATGCCCAGCTCTGTCTTCCATCCTGCTCCTTGTATCGCTGAGTGAGGTGCTCGCTCCTTCATTAAATAGCATTAAAAATAGGCTGCACAGAACTCCCCAGTGGAGCATGCTCTAATGGGCTAATGCCACAGTTCTCAAGGTAACCACACTCAGCTGGTATCTAAGAGGGAAAGTCACTGGGAGATCAGCAATTTGCAAATCTAATAGAGCACACAAACCTGTCTCAGTCTGAGCTGAATATTGTAAAAGAGAAATCAGGGTAGAGTGAAATTAAGTCACTGAGAAGCTAAAGGACCATTTCTGGAGCTGCATAAGTTTCTTTAAATATGCCTCACCAAAACAAGTACTCTGTTGAACATTCATTCATCCATGGCAACTTAGTTATATGATTTATTGGACAACATCAATCACGTCCCGTGAGGGGAAATTAAGACATCTCTGCATAGCAGTCTAAATGTCTTAAAATTGCATTTAAACCAAGTTACTTTAAACCAAGTAACAGTATTAATAAGCAAGGGTAGAAATAGGTTAGCCTTTTGTACCTTTTGTGAGGAGGAAGTGTATTCCTTAAAGAGTATTCTAAACTCCCTCTCTGGAAAATTGAAAAACGTTTCATTAGTTGAAGTGATAAAAAGAAGTATAAGAATGTGATAAGAAAGGACATATAGGATCGAACACAAATACATACCTTAAAAATCCATATAAACCTGGGAAGAGTACATACTTAATTTCTCCTGTGCGATCCACATTAGGAGGCAGCAGAAGCAATTACTGCCAAGACAGTAGACTACTCGGCTACATAGCTAGAGCCCTAGGCTTCCAAATGACTGCCCTCTGCGAAAATGACATTAAAATCTTATGAAGACATGCAAACCCTGTGGTGACTTGAATCAAAGCAGTAGGTGCATTTATTTTAAAGTGTCAAAGGTTTCCTAACTTTTACCAAATGAAAAATGATTTCCTGTCATTTCAATTTCTCTGTTTTCTAAAAACAATCATAGCCATTTTGATCACCAAAGTGGATGAGAAAGAGGTGGGGATCATCTGGATTTACTCAGCATTTGAGTGAAATCTTGTCCAGATTCACTCCAACTCTGGGGATCATCATTTGTGTCTGGGGAGGCTGAAGTGCCATACCAACAAACTTAAGAAAAATCAGAAATTAAAATGGATATCTGCACTCTAAACACATTACCATGAAAGTGATTCTTACCAGCCTTCCAACGTACTTCCTAGCTTCCCATCCCTCTAACTCTCAATTCCTTCTTTGTCTTTCCTTTCAGGCTTGGACTCTGTCCTTATCCTGTATCTTCGGAATACTGAACTCAAGCAGCTGACAGCAACCACATCTACTCCAGCTTGATTTCTATGCATAAAAATTCAGTGAGTCAATTTCTCTTCCTGGGAAACTTTCTAAACACCTGTCTCAGTCAACTCAGTTCTACCACCATATCTACAACCTCAGACAGAAGACGTTAAATTAGGAGTCTGCAGTGAAACACAGAATTCAACCATGTAAAAATAAAACTGAACATCTCTTCCCCCTAAACCCCTTGGGACCTCAAGTCCCCTGAGGACAACAAACAGATGACAACTTTCTGCCCCTTGCACAGCTCTCTTCCAAATGAAATAAAAACACTCCAAACTTTCTACTGAGAAACCTGCATAAATAACTGTAGACTTCTCTGATGAAGAGACCTGCCCTTTTCAATTCTCTCCCAGCTTTCCATTTTTGCCTCATTCTGGGGAGGGGGAACCTACCCCTCCTCTGACAAAACATAAATACACAATACATATAAAACAACAGCTTTCTACAAACAGGAAGGAGAAATACAGACTAGAAACAATTCGAAAGAAAAGCACAGATATAAGGCAGAAAGAAAGAGAAAAAAGAAATCACAAAAGGCGTGCAACGTTCACGTCTGAAGACCTTAATTATATTACCTTGACCGAACAGTGGATATCCCCCCAGCGTCTCGGTGCCTTGATTGATCTGATTTAGTTTTTGGCTTTTATTAATATTATTGTTTCTCACGGATCGATTTGGCTGTATTTGTTTGGTTTGGCTTGGGTTATTAGTATTATTGTTATTATTGGTGGGTTTATTTAACTGCTAGTAAAAGGAGCCTTCTGCGGCGTCGGCGGGGCTCCTGGCAGGGCTGCGGCGGCCAGGACTGCGGCGACGGCGGTGGCTTCAGCCGGCGACCCCGCGGCCCCTGCTGCTTGTCGCTGCTCCGGATGCGCTCAGGGGGCGCCGCCGCCGCCTTCTCCGCCCTGCTGCCTGCGGAGAGCGAGCGTGCCCCCGCCTCCTGTCTGCCGGTCCGTCCCCGGGCACGTCTGTCTGTCTGGCCGTCTGTCGCTCAGCCTGGCAGCCCACCGCGGGCTTCTCGCCGTTCCGCGCTCAGCTCTCCGAGCTGCCCCTCGCGTCGGTCTGTCCTTCCGCGAATCTCGGTCCCACTAGCGAGGCAGGGTCCCCCTCCCCGTCTTCTGTGCCCGCATCTCTGTCGCTCTGTCACTCGATGCCCCAGCCGCTTCCCTCGGACAGAGGAGAGGGCGTCTGGAGTAAGGGAGCACGAGGCTGCTTCTCCCTCTCCCTCCTCTCTCTCTCCTTCCCCTGACTCTCCCTCCCTCTCTCTGCGTGCCGGTCTCCGAGTCTCCAGCTGTCTAACTGCTCCCACCTGTCCGTCGCTCTGTCACTCTCAGTCTCCCCCCCGCCCCCCATCCCCCGAGCCAGCCGGCTCGGGTAGTCCCTGGGTCCCGCGCGCCCCTGCCCTCCCACACGCCCGGCTCCTCCCCGCAGCCCCGGCAGCGTCCGGTCCCCGCCTGGGCTGGCGGCAGCGCGCGGGTGGCATGTGGCGTGGCAGCTGCTAGGCTGGCAGACTCCAGTCCCCGACCCGCCACACCCGGGAGATGGCCGCGGCCGGGCGCCTGCGGGGGCCGGGCCTCGGCCACGGGGCGCGGCCGGAGTTGGCCGAGCTGGAGCTCGGGCACCTGCCCGGTGCGCTCGGAGCGCGCGGTGCCATCCGTCCCCCCAGCTGTTCTCCTCCGCCTGGCCCCGGGCTAGAGACAAAGCGCGTGAGCCACGCACAGGGCGTGAGCATCATTCATCAGAGAGAAAACTGGCACGCTGCCCCCTTCCCCTCCACCCTGCCTTCCCGCTCCCCGCCGGCCGGCCGGCGCGCATCCCTCCCCGCCCCGGGCCGAGACCCCCCGCGTACCTCTCCCGGGCGCCTCCCGACTCCGACTTGGAGGACACTTGGCCAAGCCTTGCCCACTCCCTTCCTCCGGGGCTCACTCTCCAGGCCAACTCTGCAGAGAATATCCCACAACAATAACACTTCACTCCACCCCAATCGAGCCGTAGCCTCAGAGCTCTCAGAGATTCGCGGCTTTGAGCAGGACCCCCAGTCCCGGCGTGCGACGCCAAGTGGACTCCCCGTGGGCGCCTGCCCAGCCCGTTGCCCACTCGGGCGCTGACTGAGAATCGCAGAGGTGCCCCAGAAACCCCGGCAGGCTAGGGCGTGGGGCAGGGCGCCGAGTTGACAACCCAAGAAATAAAAGCGCTGCATTTCCCGTTTGTTCTGGAGATATGCTATTTTTATTATCTGTAATTCATTTTTTTCCCATTGTTTCAAGGCACACACTACCAAAAGGAAAAAAAAAAAAAGGAATAGTGGAGGAATGGGAATACATTTCCGGAATACCGCCCACCCCTCCTGAGTGAATGTGGAGCCTACTTTTCCAACATTATAGGTCACCAGCCAAGATAGATCATTCTGGCGTTCTGCCCCTAGCTGAGAGCAAGGCATTTGATTCTGAGCTTCCTTGCTAGGCTGTTATTAACGGGAAGCAAAATTATACTTGTACACGCCTGCATGGAATTGCCAAAGCTCATTCTGACAGTATCCAGCAATTCAGCTTCTGAAATGTAGGCACTGAGTAACTATGGATCTGGCGCAATGAATGCCCCATCCCACAATAAACTGGAGAGGAGAAAATCAACTTTTAACAGCTGCAATTAGTAACCCCATGAAGAGACAACAAATAACTAGTAATACACGTCAATAAATGTCCTTTAGTTCCATTTATTGACACCCATTCCCGACGACAGACATCATAAACAGATTTATTAAGGGAGGCGCCTTCCACTTTTTATAGAAATGTAATTTCAACGGCAGTAGCCATGTTCATATATGCTAAGAGATTGATTAAAATATCAAACAGATGGTATGTATGGTTCTAGCACATGCTATGAAAAGAATTAGGATAAGGTTGTACTGCTCTTTGATGAATACATATTTCCCAAATATTGGAAATTGCCTCCCTTGGGGATCAGCGGTGCTGGAATAAGGGTAAATCTGTTGTATGAGGTTTCAGCAAATGAAGCCTAAAGAATTCAAGACCCTTCTGTTGATCTATTTTTTGAGACTTTGACTTAGTCCTCTCCAAAAACATTTTGACAGGCATCTCTCCCCTCCTTCCAGCCATATGGAATTCAAGGAAAAATTCATCAAAAGTATTTCTAATTCTCTTCCCTTCATCTCAAGTCATGTTCTAAAAAATCCACTTTCCTTGGGGGAAATGTTGTGACAAGTTGTGCTGTCTTAAACTCACACGATTGGGACTGCATGGAAGGAGGGTCAGTGTACTTGATTTTCTTTTTGGACAGAACTACACCTAAGCAGCTCCTGGATGGGTGAATGGGTAATCTACTAAGAGGAAACCTGAAGAGCTTGTTCTTAACACAAAGTCTTCTAGATCGAACGTCACTCTGGAAATACATACACACACACACACACACACACACACACACACACACGAACTCGATTCTATAAACTGGATTAGAAATTATAACCATTGAGCGGGAGAAGGGGAATTCAAACAGCACTCTTAGTACATACTTCGGTGACTATGTAAAAGAAAAAGAATGTTTCAATATCTTATCAGTGTATAGACAAGCTTGATGATGAAACGTAATGCAATTTCTCATAGAGTTTAATCTTTATTTAGAAAGGAAAGTGTGACAAAGAAGAATAATATTCACTTAATTCAGCTAAATTTTTCTACCTTTTCTCATAGGTAGTCAACAAATCAGGGACTAGAGAAGGTTCAAGTTTATTTGAGGCCATGCAGGTAATGAGAATTCAGCTATCCAATTTTAACTTTTGCATCCCAACGTGGGCCTGAAATATACTTCTGGGAATATTAGGCAGGCAGTGAGCAGTACATGACTCTTCTAGGCATTTGGAAGGTGTTTGTATTTCCTTAAACAATCTGAAACAGTTACCATTCCTTAAGGCCCTTGGCCTGCTGTATATTAACTACCACTAAACTCACTAAATCTGTTGTCTACCTTATTGGACTTCTGCATGACATCTATGATGCTGATGCCGATGCAGAGGTGTTTCTGCACTGAAAGCATCCTACCTTTAGGGGTGGGAAGTGGTGGTAATGGGGGAAAAAGGAAGTGCAACAGGGAAGAACAAATCTGACTCCATATTAGATCTGTTTCTTTTACTTTAACCTTTGTATTCTATTGCTTTTGCTTTGAGTTAAGAATGTTGCCTATAGCCTGGAATACACATGATAGCCTATTTTCAAGGCTCTGACCTTTAAGAGTATTAACACTCTTCCATTCATATAGAGGTAAAAAGTTGCAGAACAGAGAACAACAATTTGTCTTGTTGGAGGTTTACAGGAGCATCCTGGCCTGACCTAGGTGGACAGCTGCAAGAACAGAGGATTCCTGCCCCAAGAAGTTTGTAACAACCAACCACACCTCCTCCCCTTTTTACTATAAAAGAAGCCTGAATTCTGACTGGGGTAAGATGGTTCTCTAGGACATTAGTCCACCCTCTTCTCGGTCTGCTGGCTTTCCGAATAGTCACTCACTGTTCCTTGCCCCAAGAACTCATCTCCTGATTTATTGGCCTGTCATGCGGCAAGCAGAAGCTGTGCTGTTAGTCTCTTGGTCTGGATGCTTTTGAATTTATTTGGTATTGTGTTTGAAATGAAAGGGCATACAGGTAACCAGGTAATGCCAGCTTGGGGAGTTGAGCTCACCTACACACTGGCAAACATCTAAGATTGTTGATAAGCTCCTTTACACATATTCCCTTAAGACACTAAATTAGTGCCCTTTAATGAAGCTTTCAAATTGGATTTTCAAAATAAGGCAAATTGCTAAAATAGCCCAGCTACCTTTATAAGCACCTTTTCAGCTGAAGCGAGAAGTGAATTTCCATGCTGTTGAACTTCCATCATTTCTCAACAATTAGGCTGCTAGGAACTCCCCTTTAGGGCATTCTCCCCCATCACAACAAAGGCTCACAAACCCCCCAGAGAGACTTCTCATTTGCCCTATTTCCAACATAACAGTCTAGGGTCTATTAAATACGAGTCTTGGGTTTAAAGCCATACAGATATGCCTGGTACAGAAAGGCAGGGGAATAAGGAGGAGGACGGGGGGAAGAGTAACATTTTAATCAGAAAAGTTTAGTTCCCCATTCTTAATTCGTGCTAAGCCAAAATAACTCTTAAACACATTTCAGAACATCAACAAAGAATGTTACATCACGTATGCATCTGAGCATGAAGAAATGTCACAATCAAAAACAAAGAGGACTTGGGAGACTAGAAACCAAATGTTCTGATGGCACAGATCCCTCTGGAGTCTGCTGTGTGCAGTACAAGAAAATGATCTCCGTGAACCCTTGATGTTCTCACAGGCAGACCAGAAATGAACACTGGCCAGCACATGCACACGGTGATGCTTGGCTGAGAGGGCAAACCCAGAAATTTCCTCAAAAAAGGAATGCGTGTAGTATTTTCATGGAGATGCATCTAAATCAGAGGAGGGACAACAAGAAGAAAAAGCTGAAGAGAGGTTTAGGAAACCTGTCATCTGAGCATCAAAAGACAAGAAAGCCTGTTGACTAAACTGCGTATTTCTTTTTAGCATCTCTTGGGAAAGAAATACCAGCATTTAGACACAATCTTAGTATTTGGGGGTTTGAGCCCCTGGTCCCCCTGAGCACTGTGCATCTTCCTTCTCTGCATCCACTGCCCTGAGGGACCCGTGACTTCTGCATAGCCGAAGCCTGTGTTCCAGGCAGCAGGGCACTCAGATGCAGGGAATCTGACTGCAGAGCAGGCGTGTGTTCAGGCAAGATGTCTAGGGGCCTCTCTACCTGCCTAGGGTTAGCTCTGCCCTCTAGGACCTCCTTCAGCATGAAGTGTTCTCAACTTCCCACGGAACCCACGAAAGAGGTTTTTGATTTTTAAAAACGGAGCCCAGAATTGAAAGCAGAAATGAAGCAGAAGCATCAGGGGCATATTTGGGAAGGACAGAGGAAAATGTTTCTCCCTGCAATGCAAGGAATGATACAGAGCATAATCTAGCATTTGCCAAAGCGCTGTGTAATCCTGTCTCTAGTTTTACATTCCTGGCCCTGAGATACAGCATTTTCTTCCATAATGGACACTGCTCCCTTTTTCACGCAAAGGGATACAAAAAAGGTTACCAAGTTATTGAGAACTGGAATAAGATATTTAGCTTCTCCACAATGAGATAACATTAAAAGGTCTATGAATTAGCCACTAGAATAAAACAGCTACAATCCATCTCTAATGAAATATAGCACATTTGCATTTTTAACAGTTCCTCATAACTTAAAATGGTGTGTGTGTGTGTGTGTGTTTAAAAGGTAAAATATATTCACAGTGTTACTATTTCAAAAGAGTACTGTGATCTTACTGGAAACCCAGTTGTAGGCTAATATCCAGCATCTAAAGAACAATGTGCAGATTTATAATTCTACATCAATGTACAATTTGTTCTCCAAAGCTACTCTCCAAAGAATTTTTTAAATTTTGAAAATAAATGCACGTTTGCAAAATCTATAGATATATTGTAAAAAACAAAATGAGGGTGGAAATCAAAATGAAAAAGGAACAAAATAAAATCTCCCAAAATACCACCACCTCAACAGCCATCACTTCCATGCTTAGCCAATTTCTGTGCATATATATCCATAAATATATAGGTATATTTTGCATAAATGGATTGCAAAATGCATGTAACTTTATAATGTGCTCCTTGTTCTCTTTAGAATAAGTCATGGGCATTACCTCCATGACACTGACTATATCAATATATTAATGACAGCAGAGTGGTGTATTAAATACAAAACATGGGTATTATACAAAAGTGAAGGCTACTGGAGGGTGTGGTTTCCAAACTGGAGGATTATCCCATTAGTGTAAATCTTTAAATCTGAATTGCCTGTCAAACGTGCCTTTATTTTACATTTTGGCATGATACTAGATTTAAAGATGCTACATCAGCTTCAGCATATCTTTTGTTTTGATCACTAATCTTTATTAAAGAGCTGGTTGACCTTTGCCTCCTGGTATAAATTACATAGAATAAAAAAATAAATATACCATTAAAAACCTGGGATAGGGAGGGTGGGAGGGAGGGAGACGCAAGAGGGAAGGGATATGGGAACAGATGTATATGTATAACTGATTCACTTTGTTATAAAGCAGAAACTAAAAAAAAAAAAATAATAATAATGTAAACCTGAACTATATAGAGGTTAGTGGTTATATATGAATAAAGATGGGCATATAAAGCCTTTTCAAATACTCTAAAAAAAAATCTGCACATGAATATATATAGCAGCTCTATTCATAATTGCTAATACTTAGAAACAATCAAGATATCCCTCAATAGGTAAATGGATAAACAAACTGTGATACATCCATATAATGAAATATCATTCAGCAATTAAAAGATATAAGCCTATTAAGCCACAAAATGACATGAAGGAACCTTAAATACATATTGTAAAGTGAAAAAAGCTGGTCTGAAGAGCCTACATACTATATGATTCCAACTATAAGACATTCTAGAAAAGGCAAAAATATAAAGACTATAAAAAGATCAGTTGTTGCCAGCAGTTCAGGGGGAGGGAGGGATGAATTGGAGGAGCACAGGGGATTTTTGAGTCAGTGAAACTATTCTGTATGATATTGTAATGGTGGATACATGACATTTGTCAAAACTTATAAAAGTCATAGAACTGTACAACACAAAGAGTGAACCCTAATATAAACTATGGACTTTAGTTAATACTAATGTATCATTATTGGTTTATCAATTGTAACAAATGTACCACAGCAATGCAAGATGTTAATAACAGGGGAAATTTCTGAGGGCGGGGGTTGTCTATGGGAATTCTCTGTGTTACCTGCTCAAGTTCTCTGTAAACCTAAAACTGCTCTAACAACAACAAGAACAACAAAAACCTACGAAATGCTGTGATGTGTGTGTTTTTAAATAAATTGTCATAAGGCAAAAGTTTCATTTTGGAAAGAGAAGTAAATAAAAATTCTGTGAATTTACTAATTATCTTTTTGCTTCAAGCTTTTCCCTTAACACAAACACTAAACACTTTTTCTTTCTATTAAAAAATGGTAAATATTTGAGGAAGCTGAGTGAACTCTTTCAGGCCAAGAATGTGCGGATGATTTGGTGACTCTGCCCCTCCTTCACTCCAGAAATAAAGCAGATCCCTGGGAGCCATGAGCAAGCCTCCAAACCATTGTTTTCACCCTCTTTTTTTTTGCTTATCATTTTAACCATTTTAAGCACACAGAGCCAAAATCACTGATTTGACATATATTGATCCTTCAACTCTCAGGATGAGGGTACAGACACAGAGAGTCAGGAATACGTTAAAAAACCGGAAGCTTCTGTGGGAGAGAAATAATTTCTTACCTTTCAATCAGATAAGAAATCACCGGTCTGATACAGATGACCAAAAACCACATGAAAAGACGCTCAACATCACTAAGTATCAGAAAAATGCAAATCAAAACTACAATGAGGTGTTACATCACACTGGTCAGAATGGCCATCTTCAAAATGTCTACAAACAATAAATGCTGGGGAGGGTGTGGAGAAAAGGGAACCCTCCTACACTGCTGGTGGGAATGTAAATTGGTACAACCACTATGGAGAACAGTATGGAAGTTCCTTAAAAAACTAAAAATTGAACTACCATATGATCCAGCAATCCTACTCCTGGGCATATATCTGGAGAAACCCGTAATTAGAAAATATACATGCACCCCAATGCTCATTGCAGCACTATTGATAATAGCCAAGATATGGAAGCATATCTAAATGTCCATCGACAAATGAATGGATAAAGAAGATGTGGTACATATATGCAATGGAATATCACTCATTCATAAAAAAGTATGAAATAATGCCATTTGCAGCAACATGGATGGACCTAGAGATGACCATACTGAGTGAAGTAAGTCAGACAGAGAAAGACAAATATAACATGATATTACTCATATGCAGAGTCTAATTTTAAAAAGGACACAAATGAACTTATTTACAAAACAGAAACAGACTTACAAATATCAAAAACAAACTACCAAAGGGGAAATGATGGCGGGGGGGGTGATAAATCAGGAGCTTGGGATGAACATACACACGCTACTATATATAAGATAGATAACAAACAAGGACCTACCATATAGCACAGGGAACTCTTCTCAACATTCTGTGACAAGCTGTATGAGAAAAGAATCTGAAAAAGAATGAATGTATGTGTACGTATAACTGAATCACTTTGCTGTACGCCTGAAACTAACACAACGTTGTAAATCAACTATACTCCAATAATATTAAAGAAAGAAAGAAAGAAATCACCAGTCTAACAATTCAGTTACTTCCACTTCATCACATGCAATTGTAACCCAGGGCTCACCACACCCACTTCTTCTTTCCTTTAGAGGACAGCACACGCCCCAGCCTTTTGGCAGTCAGGCTTGGCCATGTGACAAATTCTCCCCAACAATAAGTGAACAGAGTTGTACATATCATTTCTGGGCTGAGGCAGTAAGAAGCCTCTGCAGAATCCTCTGGGTTCTCCTTGGCCCCCACACAACCACAGAGGAGGTCAGATGCCCAGATAGTCCAGCTCCATGGTGATAGCCTGCATCAAACTGGGTCCCCGAGTGACTGTGCAGAGCAGACTGCAACAGGGACCCATGTCAGACAAACTAAGCAAGAAAAAAAAAATTATGTTTTAGGCCACTGACTTCTGCAGATTTTTTGTTACCACAGTACAACCTAGATTCCCTGCTTTATAAAGCTAGTCGGTCTGTGAGAAAGTAACATGTACTGAAGTAAACAGACAGCAAGAGTGGGTTGCAGGAGGCCAGGAGTTTGGTCCTGAATCAGCCATGAAATCAACTATGCGATTTCAGTAAGTGATTTCCACCTTAAAGCATCATTTTTATTTTTAACTTTCCGAAAGGAGGTGACAGCACTAAGTTTCATCTGACCAGTGTCACACTGTTCTAATTACTGATGGGTTACACTAAGGCTTGATGTGTTCTAGGCAAGATCCCATTCTTCTTTTTCTTTTCCCTCCCAGCTTTTATTTAGGTATAATTGACAAACAAAATTGTAAGACATTCAAAGTGTACATGGTGGTGATTTGATATATGTACACATGGTGAAAGGATTCTCATCATCTAGGTAACATATCCAATACCTCATATATTTATCTCCATTTTTTGTTGAGAATTCTTCTTTTTAATGATTATCCTGGCTATATTTTTGAACTTTACTTTTTGTCTTTCAGTTGAATACAGTCTTGGTCACAGCTACTCAATTCGGCCATAGTATGAAAGCAGCCACAGCAACATGTAAACAAATGGGCGTAACTGGGTTCTAATAAAACTTTATTTATTTTTTAAAAAACAGGCAGATTTGGCTTGCAGAACATAGTTTGTGACCCCTGATTTGGTGGATGATAAACATTTTATTGGAAATTACTGGGGAAATCATTGATTAGGTAATAAATTTTGTCTGGACAGGTTTTTTGGAATAAAACCTTAAATATGTATGGTATATGTTACACTAAAATAAAATTCCAGTTTGATTAAATATTTAAATATAAATTTAAAAAACACAAGCTACAATTTAAAAAAAAAACAGGTGGATACATAATCTTAGAATGTGGAAAGCTCTTTTAAAGTATGGAACTGATATTATTCATATTATGCCAGGCTATGCTTTGATGGAAGGAATAAACCTCCAAAATCCTTCTGTTTTTGTCCTAACAGACGTTTATTTTTTTGCTTTTGCTACATATCTAATGTGGGTTTGTGCCAGGCTCTTTTCCACTTGGTCAAAAATGGAGGCCCTGGGGCTTCCCTGGTGGCACAGTGGTTGAGAATCTGCCTGCTAATGCAGGGGACACGGGTTCGAGCCCTGGGCTGGGAGGATCCCACATGCCGCGGAGCAACTAGGCCCGTGAGCCACAACTACTGAGCCTACGCGCCTGGAGCCTGTGCTCCGCAACAAGAGAGGCCACAACAGTGAGAGGCCCGCGCACTGCGATGAAGAGTGGCCCCCACTTGCCACAACTAGAGAAAGCCCTCGCACAGAAACGAAGACCCAACGCAGCAAAAATAAATAAATTAATTAATAAACTCCTCCCCCCAACGTCTTCTTTAAAAAAAAAAAAAATGGAGGCCCTACAGTCTTGTGCTGCCATCTCCACAGTAGATATGATTGGAGACAGTTGAAGGATGTCATACCAGCTCTGAAATGGCACAGACATGACACACAGTACCCAGGTCTCCTCAGAGTCCCTTGCCCAGGACTAGTCACATGGACTAAAGGGGGCCTACAAAGGGGACTGGGGAATTGTCAGAGCAGAGACAGTCGGAAAGAAATATATCTAAGGTCTAATTTATTCATTTTACACCTGGGTATGAGGGATGTCTACTCTGGGTCCTGGGTGTTCAAGAGCCCAGGATTTTATAAGAACACACACACACACACACACACACACACACACACACACACACTTATTAAGGAATACATGTGCCCCAATGACACTGGGATGAAGGACTTTGCGTGGTAGAGCATTAGTCATAACTCTTAACTCCACTCCCATGACTAATCCCATTGCAGGTCTCAGGTGTTGGGGGAAAATCCTTCTCCAGGACTTCTGCCCTATGGCCTAGAGACAGAAGACGCCTGTGTTGGACTACCTTGAAAATGCCTGGCATTGCTAAGTATGAAGACGGATGTTGCTTTGGAATGCAGGAGGAATTAGAGCAGTGGAAGCACTTAGGTAAGAGAAAAGACAAATTAATTAACATGTCAAATCTATCCTCTGGGTGTGAATTTAATGTTTTTTTTTAAATATATTGAAATATGTTCCCTGTATTGCCAAGTGTCTGTTTTGTTGCTACTTGTGGTTTTCAATTAATTCCTCCTCAGATATTTACTTACGTATCACCATACTATTTGCAACAGTTGTATCTAGTGACTCTGGAACATGTTGCAATATTAAGCAAATTCAATTACTCTTAAATTTATACGTATATTAGGGTTTCCAGATAAAATACAGGTCAGTTTAATTTGAATTTTAGATTAAAAAATGGGTAACTTTTAGAATAAGTATGTCTTAATGCAATATCTGGAACATACTTCTACGAAAAACTATTGTTGTTTATCTGAGGTTCAAATTTAATGGGGTGTCTTGCATTTTTATTTGATAAAATTGGGCAATATGTCTGAAGGACAATACTGATTGTTTACACTGGCATCTAGATGGACATTAAAGGCTAGAATTGTGAATAGTTTTATATCTAAAGTGTAATGAATTTGATTTAAATAATTAAAAAATATAAATCCAAATTAATTTACTATATTTTGTTCAAATTAGTGATTTGATTTTTTTATTTTATTTTAATAAAAAATAATAAACAATCTAGAAGAAAAATAACATTCCTGAAAATCTATACTCTATATTTTGTATTGTTTATGCTTGTTTCATATTCAAACTGTCTGCACTTTGAATATATCTCTACTGCATATATATATTTTTTATATTTGTTATTTATTTACTTTGGCTGCATCGGGTCTTAGTTGCAGCACACGGGATCTTTGTTGCTGCATGTGGGATCTTTCGTTGGGGCATGCAGCCTTCTCCCTAGTTGTGGCGTGTGGATTTTCTCTCTCTAGTTGTGGCGCGTGGGCTCCAGAATATGTGGGCTGTGTAGTTTGCAGCACGCGGGCTCTCTCACTGAGATGCACAAGCTCAGTAGTTGTGGCGTGGGCTTAGTTGCCCTGTGGCATGTGGGATCTTAGTTCCCCATCTGGGATCAAACCTATGTACCCTGCATTGGAAGGCGGGTTCTTTATCACTGGACCATCAGGGAAGTCCCTCTACTCTATATTTTAACCTTTTCTATTACTATTGTCACTTGAACACAAATTAGGGGACAAACTTTATATAAAAACATAATTATTGATTTTACCTGAAGTGAAGGCAGGAAAAGCAAATAAGTGTACATTGATTTATATAGTATGTATGTCTTTATACTATTACTCATCCAAACATTGCTGAGCCATCAAACACCTAGACATGAACACTAATTAAATTCAGCTATCCTTGATATTTTTTGAATTTCAGACATATAAATATATAAATACCATAATTTGCTATCCTGGTGATCACCATATATCTCTTTGTTCCCTTCTTCCCACACATTTAGGAAACAAAACCAAAAACAGCAATAACAAAACCCATTTACTCGCTTGTCATGGGAGACAATCCCAAATATCAACTAATCAACACATTTACTTCAAAGTCTAGGATCTCTTAGTGATGTGTAGTAATTACTATATATCAGGTTCAGAAGAACTTTCATAGAATGTTACAGAAATTTGTGAATTAAAAGGCATTTCCTGACACCCTATCAACCTACCCTCAAATGCAGAGACTGGACAAGGAGAGGATAACCACAGTAAACAGTCCCAGTTGGAAAGTGAAAAAATGGGAAATACATACCAGCCACAGGTTTGTAGCAAATTTGAAATCCTCTGGGCAGACATTCTTAAGGTCTTCCATTCTCTGTATACAGAGAAGTCTTTAAGTCTTGATTCTGTTCTTGGAAAGAAGCAACCTTGTCTTTGCTCTTCGAGCCTCTAGGCAATGCCTTCTGGGGGGGCGTGTTCTTTTTCCATTATCCTCCTTGGCCCACCTCGAGGGTTGTGTGACTTTCTTATTCTGCCTCTTGCCTGCAGCAATTTGAAAGCCAAAGGGTCATTTTAAGTTTCAAGCTCTTGGTTTCTTTGGTAGTAACTATCTTTCAAAACTTACTTGGCTTCTTATAGTTTGATACCAATAAATTCTAGGTGCTAACTACACTCATGGCGGTTTATTAAACTTTTCCTGTTCCTCCTCCTTGCTCCCCACACCTCTGGTTCTCTTTCCCTGTCTCTCTCTCTTTCTCTTTCTCTCTCTCTGCTGCTTCTAAGAGGTTATCTACAATAACAGGTGTAAAGGCCAAACCCTTTGTTCAATCTTTTCCCTGAGGCACAACAATCCACTGAAAAATTTTAACAATAAGTATTTAGGCTATACTCTTACTTTGATTTTTGCTTACATCATTTTAATCAATTGATCAGATTTACTGGGCATATTTCTGTTCAAAACCTCTATATTTGCCATCTTAACTAGGGTTTAGATGCAGTATGCTTTTCTAACATTAGCACCTTTGCTTTCCTTCATTTTTATTTGGAAACCAGCCAATTCCATCTGGAGTTAATCTCTTTCTTTTAACACTTTGCCAAAGCATCCAACAATATTCTACACACATTGCTAACATGTTCTGTCTTCATACTTTCCCCCTATGCCCTCATGTATGTAAGGAATGTGATTTGCTTCTTAGGTTACTGTAGCTAACAATTTCGTCAGACATTTTGCTCTTTCCAACTTCTTATATCAGGATTCTCACACCTGCTGCCTGATTGCTAAGCTAATGCCTCCTAGGGTAGGTTTTGGTTATAGTCTGTCTTCTGGTATAAATTTATTATTAGTCTTGGTAACACTGATTCCTGTGTTCAAAGAGTATTGGGGGGCTTCCCTGGTGGCGCAATGGTTGAGAATCTGCCTGCTAATGCAGGGGACACGGGTTCGAGCCCTGGTCTGGGAAGATCCCACATGCAGTGGAGCAACTAGGCCCATGAGCCACAACTACTGAGCCTGCGTGTCTGGAGCCTGTGCTCCGCAACAAGAGAGGCCGCGATAGTGAGAGGCCCGCGCACCGCGATGAAGAGTGGCCCCCACTTGCCACAACTAGAGAAAGCCCTTGCACAGAAATGAAGACCCAACACAGCAAAATAAATAAATTAATAAACTCCTACCCCCAACATCTTCTTAAAAAAAAAAAAAGTATTGGGTAATGCAATTCAACCCCACTTTTTATCTGATAAAGAAAATGAAACCCAAAGAGTTTATGTCAATCCATAAGGATGTTAATTGTCAAGGTTTACAGTGTTGACATGACTATTCATGACTATTTCAATGACTATTTCAATCAGGTGTGATGTTGTATTTCGCACCCCATTCAAGGTGTTATTTTGAATAATGGAATATCAAAGTCTTAAAACTTTCCTATATACCATGAATTATATGTCCCTAGTTTGTACACTGATCTCCTCTTCATGGAAGCCTTCCTTAGCTGCCCCAGGCAGTTACTGTTTCCTCTTCCAAGTCTCCTTGGCACTTTATACAGAGCTTGTTACCTTTAACAATACACCACACTTCTACTTTTATTTTGAACTCTAAACTCCTTGAGGGAAGATTTTCTATCCTTTTTCTTTTTATCATCACTTAAAATACTGCTTAGGACATTATAAGTAGCTGTGCATGTAGAAAAAATAAGGGAGAATGAACACTCTAAAAATCTGTATAAATTACCAGATTGGAGACAAAATGTTAGGATTGAGAATGCTGGGCTCCATATTTTAATCATTTTCTTCCCCATCCTTTAGCATTTCCATAGGCTCTGACACTTGTTAAATCAATCCTTACTAAGGATCTGGCATACAGTTTTAAAATAAATAATAAATAATTTATCATTTGAAAATTATTCACACATATTATAAAGAATTTAATGTTAAATAATCTTTATAACATGTGTGCTCTCCTTGAAAAACAGTATGGGTAGGTAGATAGAAACAAAACATTTTTCAGGGATTTTATAGTACATGCTACTTTTAATAATAATAGTAAATTACTTGGATATAGAATGAGGAGAAATAGAAGCAAAACAAACTGATTTGTTAAATAATAGGTAAACATTTTACACTTTAAGTGATGGGATTGCCTAAAAATCCCCTAAGTATGTAAAAAATACTTTGAAAAACATTAACATGTTGAGAGTAAAACATTTTGTTAGTCTCATGTTCCAATTTTACTGGATTCCATGCTACGAAAGATGAAATACTCAGTTTTGTACTTCTCTCTATGCATCTTCCCAATTTTCTTACTCAGCCAACATGAAGAATTGATTGTCAAATATGAGTCAAGAAAATGAATGGCCTTACTCAACACCAAGCTTTACTAATAATTTCAATATGCAAGAATTGAGAGGCCCACGCAAAGTGAAGAGAGGTCCCAGAGACCATTAATAGTTCCTCAGATTCTTCCTTCTGAGAAGAGGTCTTTGGACTAGAGTAATATAGGAGGCCTCTAATTGAAATTTGCTAGAGTCTTACACAGTGGAAAACATTTTAGTCATGAGACATTTTCATTTGATATTCCAGATTGTCATATAGCTTATATAATATTTCTTGGGAATTATGTTTCATAAATCCATTTGTACTAGTCTTGTTCATCATAGGCAATCCTAACCCTTGGGTATTCTGTGAAGACAATTCCATAGATAAGAACCCTCCCTCCTACCAAATATCATTATTTACCAAGGGGTTTAGTTACCAATATGTTTAAAAGAAGATTAGGTGAGGTCAACAGCTTTTCTCCTTCCCCAAAATTATCCTCCCAATAATCACAGATCAGCTATTTTAACTTATTTCCAGCCAGTAACATTCTTTATTTCCATGGTCAGAGTATAAACTGTGTATATTCTGTCCTGTAACTATAATTGTTTAATCTTATTTTGATGGATTCCATGACCACAGTTTCTTTAATGCAGACCTGTTTATTTTGATTCATCACTTGGTTGTCTGGCGTTTGTCAAATAATTATTTTGAGAAGGTCTCAAGGATACTTTTTATCTTGAGATTTCCCATGTTAAACAGTGTTGGCCAACAGCTTTAGCTTGACAGATAAAGTATTAATCTGAGGCATCTCTCCAAACCTAGTAGGCATTGGTCAACTTTACTTTCTTACATTGACTAATAATGTTTAAAACAGGGAGGGCAAATAGGTTTTAACTGAAGGGAAAACTGTGATCAGTTGGTAGCAACTAACTTGAGCAGTATATTCCAAGGTAGCATCTGGACTCTGCAGGAAGGAAGACCTTGATCAATTAGCCAAGACTGGCAAAGGCCCAGGAGGGAAGAGAGAGGCATCAATACCTTGTGACTGCCAGGCCAGCTGGAAGTATCACCTTTTCTAAGGCTGATGGTATTTCTTTAGAAAACTTTTGAAAATAAAAATCCATTTGGATGGGAAGTAATCCATTTCTAATGATGGAATTTTGAAAATGCAAAGAGATTTTGCAATACCTTCACAAATATATAAAGCTGAAGTGGGAGAATTCATAGGAGAGATTTTGAAACCTTTTCCCTAAAAGAAGGGAAAAATAGTAAAGATATAAGAGTTAAGTGATACAAACAATAAGTACGATCAAATAGAGCAGCTCTCTAGAGCAGCTCATAATTTCCAAAGAAAAAATATGCATTCTTTACAAACCTAGGAAACATTATAAATACAGATTATATGCTAGGCAACAGGGAATTATCTCTAATTAAAAAATAAATGCAGACAATCTATTTTCTAACCCTGATGAAATGGAATTATAAATCAATAATATATTAATGGCTAATGCCCTCCAAAACATGTTGAGAAATTAAATTTTATACTTTTAAATAATAAACTAGTTAAAATGCAGTAACAATATAGAAACTATTTAAAATAAATGACCTGTTTTTCAAGCCACTAGGAAGTAGCTAAAGCTGTGCTCAGAGGGGATTTCACAGCCCTACAAATAATGGATAGAGACTGATAGGTAGATAGATAGATAATTACAAAAACAGTTGATGTGATTATCTAAATATCCAACTGTAAAAGATAGAAAGACAATTGTAGTTAAACCAAAAATTAAAATAATATAAAAGTATAATGATTAAATTACTGTAATTTTAATTATAACAAAGATTATTTTTCCTGCAAACAGTTCATTCTTTGAAAATCAGATAATTCTCTAAGAAAATAAGGAACAATATACAAATAAACACTCTTAGGAAGTATAGGGTAATATTGCTACAAATGTGAGGTTCCTTTTGTTTAATTCCAAAGTAAGTTACGAAAAACCTTCTACAAATAATTTTTAAGAGTTTGAAGAAATAAGATATCTTAAAGAAAAATGTAAGTTAAAAAAGACTCAAAAAGTAATTGAAAATTCTAAACAAACAAAAATATAAAAGCAAATATTGTATTCACTAATAGAAAAGAATCTCTAGCCCAACAATGTTTTCTATTGCCAAAGACCTCTAGGGTGACCAGGATCTAGTCCTTTAGGGTTAGGTCCTTAAAGGACTAACTTGTTTTTTTTAAATTATGAGATCATATTTATATATTATTCATCTAATTTAAAATAAATAAAAATGTAATTTAAAAACAAGTAAGCAGGGACTTCCCTGGTGGTGCAGTGGTTAAGAATCTGCCTGGCAATGCAGGGGACACGGGTTTGATCCTTGGGCCAGGAAGATCCCACATGCCGTGGACCAACTAAGCCCATGTGCCACAATTACTGTGCTCTAGAGCCCGTGAGCCACAACTACTGAGCCCATGCACCACAACTACTGAAGCCCACGCACCTAGAGCCCATGCTCCGCAACAAGAGTAGCCACCGCAATGAGAAGCCCGCGCATCGCAACAAAGGGTAGTCCCGCTCGCCGCAACTAGAGAAAGCCCGTGCAAGCAACGAAGACCCAAAAGCAGCCATCAATCAATCAATCAATCAATCAATCAAACAAACAAAAAAACACAAGTAAGCAAACAGACAAAATTAACTCAGTCTGTCTCCTGCTTCTGATTGTTCCTCCTTAGTTCCACTCTTATTATTATTATTATTACTTATTATTTAGACTCTTAAGTCAGGCTTCCTAAATCAAGACACAAGCCTGTTCTCTACATTTCCTCTTAGGTTTAAATGTTGTCATTTTATGACTCTTTTTTGTTCTTCTCTGATGTCTTTGATATTCATTTTAAATAGGTTTTTCCTACATCAGAGCACATACATGGGGGAAGTTCAGCAAGGCATTGTTACTCAATCTCTTTTGTCTCCTGGCAAGCTCCCTAGGGATGAACCTGAATGCAGGATGGCGTCTCCTCAGGGTGGGATGGAGATGCTGACTGAAACTCTTCAGCCCCCCTGAATGATCCTGCTCAGTGCTGATGTTACGATGTGTGCTCATCATCTTTTCTTTAATCAACTCAGCTTTAGATTCAGTAATATTTTCTGAAACTCCTTTATGTGCTCAGAGCTGTGTTCCTGCCTGAATAGGCTGACTAGTTCCCCTAAGAGCCTCACAGAAATCTCTTAGGCAACTACCATACCACCTCCCTTTGCAGATTCAAAACTGTCTCCACTTGAATTCCCCAGGAAGCAGGTTCTGAACTGGTGTTTAATCTGCAGAATGTTTATTAAAAAGAGTGTTTGGGATCCACTCTTGTGGAAGGGATGAAAAGACAGGGGATGGGAAGGAGGAGTCCAGTTGTCATGCAGGACCTCTGACAGCTTCAGGCAACATTCAGACACACACATACACACACACACACCCCTGCATGCGAGGAGCCCTAGAGGTATAATGGCCCCTCTGAGTCGTTCCTACTAAGCTGGGATGCCTATGCCTTCACACTTCCATGGCCATTAGTCATCAAGATCAAGTATGGACTATCTCAGGAAGGGTCATGACCTTATATGAGCACCAACAGTTTTCCCAGTAACTGAGGTAGCCAGTCCTTCCTTGAAGGGAACTCTGGGCACCATGACTGCATGTGCACTACACAAACCATGCATCTAAGTATCAGGGATTTCGACTTAAGTATCTGGCTCCAAGCTTCAAAGGCTTTCCATCACATCCCAGCTGTCTCCACAGCCTTTTCACCCTAGAATGTTCATCTGTGGGGTGCAGATTGTTCCAGGTGAGTCAGGTGAGAGGCAGCTTGGTGCAACTGGAATTAAAGAGAGAAGGGTTTAAAACCTGACTCTTCCAATGGTTGGCTGTGTGACTTCGAGTGTGGCAATCATAAGAGCTAATATTTATTGAGACTTTATTATGTACCAATCACTGTTTTAACTGCTTTACATGCGTTAAACTGAGCCTTTGTATCCTAGATTATAGGCAATAATACCTGCTGAGCAGGTTTGCCATGTGGATTAAATGAGCTAACATATTATCTAAATCTCTTTGCATACAGTGGGTTTGACACAGATGTCAATGTACTCCGCCCTCTTCCCCATCATGCATGAATAATCTAGACCCACCCATATATGGATTGCTCTACCAGTCTTGACATACAATAACACTTATAATGATAGTTATTATAGCTCCCATTTATTGAGGGTTTACCATCATCAGTCAGTGTGCTAAGGCTTTTACATATATAGACTCACTGAATCCTCGTGATAACCTTGCTGGCAGAGACTCAATCCCCTAGAGTCTGTCCTACCCTGAAAAGAAACCCCAGAGGGCTTCCCTGGTGGCACAGTGGTTAAAAATCCACCTGCTGATGCAGGGGACACAGGTTCGATCCCTGGTCCGGGAAGATCCCACATGCCGCGGAGCAACTAAGCCCGTGCACCACAACTACTGAGCCTGCGCTCTAGAGCCCGTGAGCCACAACTACTGAGCCCACGTGCCACAACTACTGAAGCCCGCGCACCTAGAACCCATGCTCCACAAGAGAAGCCACCACGATGAGAAGCCCATGCACCGCAATGAAGAGCAACCCCTGCTTGCTGCAACTAGAGAAAGCCTGTGCACAGTAACAAAGACCCAATGCAGCCAAAAATAAATAAATAAAATAAATAAATTTATTTAAAAAAAAAAGAAACCCCAGAGAAGAAGATACCTCTTTCCAAACCACTGCCATCATTTATCATTTTCTCCTTTTGAACACACACACACGCTCTCTCTCTCTCACACTTCATCTTAATTCTCTTATTTTTTACAACTGCCTTCTTTTTTGTTTTTCTTTGCCTCCATCTCTAGATATATTTAAATTTTTTCTTTTGTTTTATATTCTAAATTATTTCACACTCAAAAATGACAGTCCCAGAGAGAGAAAAAAATCCTGTACTTTGCAAAGCTCAGCACGAGTGGGAATCCTGCCATTGCACAGTCTGTCCGTGTTCAATTTTAGCATCATATAATTTCCTGCATAATTGTTTAAATGTCCTCATTCTCATCCCTGTCGCTCCCCCCACACTTTGCTATTTTTTAAAGAAAGCATCCAAACTGCATGTCTGGTTCAATGGGGAATTTCACAGAGGAAAAAATGCCAGGCTGCATCACATGCCTTGAGTTTTCACAACACCTAAGAAAAAACACCGTGCACTGAGATGGAAGTCCTCCAGTCGGCTGCTGCCTCCGGTGACCTCCCCTCTCTGCCAGCCGCTTCAAGGCCAGGCATGTGAAAATTCCTCATGTGTTTGTGTCATTCGATTCCCAAATATCACATAACCAAAAATATTAAAATAAAACTGCTCATAACATTTTCCTGAATGCCATCTGGGCCCCACTGGAAGCTGACACTATCTGTCAAACTCAAGATAACCACATTTCCCCCTCCTCTGTATGTGTTAATGTTTGTCATAATGGATTTCACTTTAATGCCCCAATTACATTGATGACATTCTTTCAACCGAGTGGCACTAATGACTTTCATTATTATTTATGCTCCTCCTTAATTATAAGACTCTTACCTCTCTCATTACACACACTCCTTCATAACCCCCTCACTTGCATACATGCTCTCTGGTATGAGGCTAATGTGCCTTGGCTTCGAATTTCAGAAAATACAATGATTAATTACTCCTGTTAAATTGCCCTACCCTAGGGTGATCGGATTGACAAAATGAGATGAAGGGCCAGATTGCTACTCCAGAAGGATTTCCCAGGACACCTGTTAGAAAGAAAAAAAAAGCGGAGGTGTCCCCAACCCCCCAATAAATAAATGCATGGCATCAATGCTTGTCTTAGCTCTGGGATGAATCACAAGGAGACGCAATTTTAAATTAAAATAACAAAGCTTTGCTACAAATGCCCTCCTTTGTAGATGATGATAGACTCAGTGAAGTGACTAAGAACCAAGCATCCTGTCATGCAGTACAGTGTTCCTTCTGTCAATTAAAACTGTATCTAGAAGGAGCTTACCTGGTAGACGGCAAATATTGCACCAATTCTTTCAGCTCCTCCATCAAGAAACGGAATGTATTTTATGCCCCTTAAATCTGGGCTGGGCTTATGAGTTGATGAACCGAAAGAATGTGGCAGAAGAAACGTTGTGTTTATTCCACACCTGGGTCTCAAGAGGTCTTACAGCTTCCACTCTGCTCTCTTGGTACCTCCGCTATTTCTGTGGGAACAAATCCAGCCTCTCCAGAAAGGCTCCCCTGTCACAGGCAGCCTTGGGTGCCTTACCAGCTAAACGCAGTTACAAGAGCAAGCCCAGCCAACATCAGCCAAATCCACAACACAACGTCCAGCTAAATCCAGCTCAAACTGCCAATCGGAAGAACGCTGAGCTCAGGAAATGGTTTTGTTTAAAATGTTTTAGGGTAGTTCATTACCCAGCATAAGCTAACTGGTATACTTGTCAAAACAAAGATGCCAAGAATGGAATCTATGATAAAGGTTGTGGAGTAAACAATCATTAAGGAGAACTTATTTTGCTCTGGGTACAAAAAAAATGAACTTAGAAAATCCGAGAGGGAGCTAGTATTCTTATCTTTCTCACTTTCTAAATGAGAAAACTGAGGCCCAGAGATAGAACAAGATCAGACTGATGAAATAATTTACACAAGATCTCAGAGGAGAAAGCAAGGTTCAAACGTAGCACTATCTGGTTCCAAAGCTGATACATGGCCAAGCGCCACACTTGCTGGCACACATATTGAGACCACCTCAGCACCAGAAGCAGCATTTCCCACATCCACTCTGCCTTTCCCTCTGCTCCAGTGGGGACTGGCAAAAAGAGGTAGCTGGGACAGGGAGGGCAGGGAGGATAGCAAAACTTCTTGATTCTGTACCCATTGGGAGGCAGAGTTGGCCCCTTCACATCTCTTTCATAAGCTGACAGACTTAAGAAGAGTCAGAGGCAGCTGCTTAAGCCACAGCCAAAGGCACATTCAGGCAGAGCCATGAGTTTCATCAAAAGCTGCATTTCAGTGTATAAAATGAATTTGCTGAGAAGTATGAGTTATGGTTGAAAAGTCTGAATGTCTGCTTAAAGGACCAAGCATTTTTTAGACCAGCCCCTAGATATTCATTGCCATTAGTATGCTGGCCCTTTGCTCTTTCTTTGTAGAAAAATTTCCATCTAAAATCACAGTGTCAATAGAGCTGCAATGAACACTGTGGCACATGACTCTTTTTGAATTATGGTTTTCTCAGGGTATATGCCCAGTAGTGGGATTGCTGGGTCGTATGGTAGTTCTATTTTTAGTTTTTTAAGGCACCTCCATACTGCTCTCCATAGTGGCTGTATCAATTTATATTCCCACTGACAGTGCAAGACGCTTCCCTTTTCTCCACACTCTCTCCAGCATTTATTGTTTAGATTTTTTGATGATAGACATTCTGACCGGTGTGAGGTGATACCTCATTGTAGTTTTGATTTGCATTTCTCTAATGATTAGTGATGTTGAGCATCCTTTCAAGTGTTTGTTGGCAATCTTATATCTTCTTTGGAGAAATGTCTATTTAGGTCTTCGGCCCATTTTTGGATTGGGTTGTTTGTTATTTTGTTATTGAGCTGCATGAGCTGCTTGTAAATTTTGGAGATTAATTCTTAGTCAGTTGCTTCATTTGCAAATATTTTCTCCCATTCTGAGGGTTGTCTTTTCACCTTGTTTTTGGTTTCCTTTGCTGTGCAAAAGCTTTTAAGTTTCATTAGGTCTGATTTGTTTATTTTTGTTTTTATTTCCATTTCTCTAGGAGGTGGGTCAAAAAGGATCTTGCTGTGATTTATGTCATAGAGTGTTCTGCCTATGTTTTCCTCTAAGAGTTCGATAGTGTCTGGCCTTACATTTAGGTCTTTAATCCATTTTGAGTTTATTTTTGTGTATGGTGTTAGGGAGTGTTCTAATTTCATTCTTTTACCTGTAGCTGTCCAGTTTTCCCAGCACCACTTACTGAAGAGGCTGTCTTTTCTCCACTGTATATTCTTGCCTCCTTTGTCAAAGATAAGGTGACCATATGTGTGTGGGTTTATCTCTGGGCTTTCTATCCTGTTCCATTGATCCATATTTCTCTTTTTGTGCCAGTACCATACTGTCTTGATTACTGTAGCTCTGTAGTATAGTCTGTAGTCAGGGAGCCTGATTCCTCCAGCTCTGTTTTTCTTTCTCAAGATTGCTTTGTCTATTTACAATAGCCAGGACATGGAAGCAACCTAAGTGTCCATCAACAGATGAATGGATAAAGAAGATGTGGCATATATATATACAATGGAATATTACTCAGCCATAAAAAGAAACGAAATTATTTGTAGTGAGGTGGATGGACCTAGAGTCTGTCATACAGAGTGAAGTAAGTCAGAAAGAGAAAAACAAATACCGTATGCTAACACATATATATGGAATCTAAAAAACAAAAGAAAAATGGTCATGAAGAACCTAGGGGAAATATGGGAATAAAGACGCAGACCTACTAGAGAATGGACTTGAGGATACAGGGAGGGGGAAGGGTAAGCTGGGACAAAGTGAGATAGTGGCATGGACATATATACAGTACCAAATGTAACATAGATAGCTAGTGGGAAGCAGCTGCATAGCACAGGGAGATCAGTTAGCTCGGTGGTTTGTGACCACCTAGAGGGGTGGGATAGGGAAGGTGGGAGGGAGGGAGATGCAAGAGGGAAGAGATATGGGGATATATTTATATGTATAACTGATTCACTTTGTTATAAAGCAGAAACTAACACATCATTGTAAAGCAATTATACTGCAATAAAGATGTTAAACATAAATAAATAAATAAATAAAATCACAGTGTCTTCAAAATCAAGTTCAATCTCATTGCTTTTTTCCCCCCTTTGCTGAGAAACTAATGAGGGTGAATCCCTTTTCTTAAACCACTTGTGCCTACCTTGATTTACAATAATCACAAGTTGAAAAATAATAGTGATGACTTAGAAAGTTCTCAAGTAATCTGTAATCTAATTTGATTAGATTAGCTCCTTATCCTGTTTTGCTTTTATTTATTCTTACCTATTTCAAATTTCATGTATATAAAGTTCTGGAGGAAACTTTATTTTGTATACCATTTAATAAATTATTCAAAAAATTTACTCACTTAAAAAATTTACTCACTTTCCTGGCCTTTCATTCAAGGCCTACCCCCACCATTACCTACATATGGGCCCCATCAGTCCTAATCTATAAAAAATGGAGATAAACTGCCTGATTTCTGAGATCCCTCTGAATTCTGTAAAACTCATTATTTTATAAAGAAAGGTATCTCTACCTACTTGGCATGAATCTGGATTTTCTAATTTAAACATAAAAGTACAATACATCCCTTTTGTCATCCCTTTTCCAAGGGATCTTTAGTAGTCTTAAATTTGGAGGCCAAAATCTTACCATCATATGATTATATTTAGAGGGACAAATGAAGGAGACAACTGATGTGCCTTCCACAGTCTTTCCCATTGGACTCTGTGGTCATGCAATAGTGTCAGACCACTCAGTTTTATGCACAAATCTCACAAGACAGATGGGAAGACCTACTGATCACCCAAACTACAGTTGTTAATGAACTCTCTATGTAATTCTTCCCTAGCTGAAGTCATCTTGCTCTTGTAGAAAGTGAAATACCATTCACATATCCTTCTGCACATGAAGTTCTAAGTTCCAAAGTTTAATGAGTCACAACTCCCCGAGAACAATAAGCCCAGTGATGAATCTTAACCCCATTGACTGACAGGCTACCTCAGAATCACCTGAATGGTCTTATAAAATATCTGATCTCTCATTCTGACCTAGGACGTTTTATTATTTATTTATTTTAAAAATCTACTTATTTAATTAATTTATTTTTTAATATTTGGCTGTGCTGGGTCTTCATTGCTATGGGCTTTCTCTAGTTGCGGTGAGCGGGAGCTACTCTTCGTTGAGGTGCGCGGGCTTCAGTAGTTGTGGCTCGCGGGCTCTAGAGCATAGGCTCAGTAGTTGTGGCGCACAGGCTTAGTTGCTACACGGAATGTGGGATCTTCCTGGACTAGGGCTCGAACCCGTGTCCCCTGCACTGGCAGGCAGTTTCTTAACCACTGCGCCACCATGGAAGCCCTGGACATTTTGATTTACTAATTCTGGAATGTGGTCAAGGATTCTGTGCTGCTCATAAGCCCTTGAGGTTTTGAGATTCACTGTACTGCAAACTGTTTCATGCGACGAGATGAAGGGATTAAATGAATTTTATTCTAAGTGGCCAAAATGTTACCCTACACTTTGAACCCAACTCCTGATATTTGTTACTAAAGAGACTTGGGAGATTAACCATGTTAAAGTGAAAGGTAACATGAATTTGGGGTAGCTATGACAACTCCTTGCTGTGTGACCTCGAGTCATCACTTAAATTTTCTGTGTATCAATTTCCTCACCTGTAAGAACAAGGTGTTAGAGAAGACAATGATCACTCTCTTTGATCAGGTGACAAAGCATCCTTGGAGCTTCCTCCAGGGTCACTGCAGCTGTGAGTCTGGGCAGTGGTTGAACAGACCAGGCCACATACAAGGACTCCTTAAGTCGAGCACTCCTCTTTGATTTGTTTACAATGTTAAATAGAATTGTGTCTGGAGAAAGGGCTCCAGTGATAAAATTCTGGACAAGATGTCTCCAAGGGCCATTGTGACTCTGCTGTTCTGTACAAATAGCCAATAAAAGGAGAATTACACCAGAACAGGATCGCTTGAGAAGTAAGGTTGATAACACAGTCAGACCCACAGTTACGGAGCAATTAGTAGTAGCTCTGTCTGAAAGACTTACAGCAAAGCAAGGTCTCTCATTGAGTTCTGCAGCTATTAGAACTAACTCCCTAAGCTAAGGAAACAAGACTGGCAATCATGATTAGAACTGAATAATTGTGACCCTTTACTTTTCATGTTTATGAGACATGGCAGAGCACTAGCAATGGTTGCTACATCATAACACCTCACAGCACATCTTCAGTATTCAGAGAAGGTAGCCTAGACTCTTTGCTACACCCCAACTCATTCTTCAAGATCTTGCTCAAATGGCACCTCATCAAGAAACCCACATCGCCACTCAGGAAAGGATTAATGATTCACAAACCTGAGTTTTCTCAGCATCTAATGTGAATAGTAAATAAAAACTACGATAATGAAAATAATTTCTTCTCTGGGTTAGGCTTTCTTTCTGATCTCAGGAATTAGCTATGTTTTACCCAAATAATAATCTGGTGCATAATCATTTTCACTTTAACCTGTCTTTCTCCACCATTAGAGTAAATGCTGTTTGGAGTTTAGCAATCTTTTTGGTTGATGAATAAATAAATAAATGTATAAATGCTTTCTTAATACCTTCTATGTTTTCATTCTTCCAATCCTCATAAACTCTCTTGGCTCCAAATCAAGGCTGCTAGTTCCTACTCAGTTACTCAGCTACGTTGTGCCCTAATTAAAACAAAAGGCATTGGAGGATAACCAAGATGGTGGAGTAGAAAGACCCTGCGCTCACCTCCTCTCACAAGCACACCAAAACCACAACTACCTGGAGAACAATCATCTATGAGGAAGACTGAAACCTACCAGAAAAGATCTTCTACAACTAAAGACAAAAGGAAGGAACCACAGCAAGATGAGTTGGAGGGGCAAACTCGAGATATAATCCAAACAAAAGGCACTGAAGTATGCCGGTCCAGTGCACTAACTCATCAGATATTTACCTCCCCTAAGACAGACATGTTAGCTTCCCTAACCTCCAACTGGTACTAGTATAGATGAAATGTTTCAGAGCTTAACTTTCTTGCTCCTTGGATCCGCTGTAAGATCTCATCTCCTCTATAATTCAAAGCACAACTTTCACACTTGTCCTCTTCTAAATTTTTCAGCTGTTTTGGTTCCCAAGGAGTTTAAGCCTTCGAAGGCTTTCAACTCTCTGAGGATGTGGACTTTGCACTACTGTTCCATAGAGCACCTTGCAGAGTGGGCCTCAATCATCTTCATTGGAAAACAAAAGTTGCTTCTTGAAGATTATAAACTGTGAGTGGTGAGAAGGAGACTGGAAAAATACAGAAAAACCCTTTAACTGGAGTGGTGCCCATCACTGAGGGGCTTGTGCTTTCAAGTTAAAAGTCATTTTAACTTGGAAGTAGTGCTTTAGTCCCTGTTCTGCTAGTATTGTTGATCAGAAAACAAAAAATAATAAACACTCTTATCTATGCATATGGATTATCCATAAATAGATATACATGTTTAAAACTGAAAGACTGTTAGCTGTCAGGAGAGTGGTTATCAGTGTGGGAGGTAGCTTCCAGGGTGCTAGTGATGTGCCAGTAGCATCTGTTATTAAACCTTAGTGGTGGCTTATGTGGAAATGTTTTTCATCTTCTCATAACCCTGTACAATTATAATTCATGCAACTTATTGTTTGTAAGATATACTTCCATCAAAGGCTTGAAAGAGTGTTGAGTTTATTCAATAAATGTTTTTGAGTGATTTCTATCAGCAAGATACTATACTGAACATCAGCAGGTATAAATGGTGAATAAGATATGGCTTTTACCTTTACAACATCATAACTTAAGATAGAAAAAAGAAGTTGTATAACTATTTATTATACAGAAATTATATAAGTATTTTACCTATTGAAATACATGTCATACAAAGGAAAAATATGGGACTTATAGACACAGGAGAAGCAAAGAAATCTTCTATTCAGATAAGTTAAGGTTTGATGCGGAAGGATAAACAACAAGGTCCTACTGTTGTTTATCCAACAGTACTATATTGGATATAGTTCCCTGTTTACCCACAGGGAACTATATTCAATATCCTGTAATAAACCATAATGGAAAAGGATATGAAAAGGAATGTATATATACACCTGCATCACTTTGCTGTACAGCAGAAATTAACACAACATTGTAAATCAACTATACTTCAATAAAATAAATGAAAAGAATTTTGATCGGGGAAACAACAGTAGAGTTGGGTGTCCAAGGTTGGGTAGGTTGAAAGTTGGAGAGAGTCATAACAAGAACCATTTATGGAACAATGACCATGTACCAGGCATTGACTCATTTAACCTTAACAGCAATCTTTAACAGGTACTATTCATTTTGCAGTTAAGGCAGCCAAAGTTGTCATAAATTCCCAGGGCCTTTCCACTTTGCTTCCTTCCTCCTATATTGACTGGGCTCAAATATTTCAGCAAAGCTAACTTTCTCTAACATATGAGGTCTGGTCCATGAGAATTTTCAGTGTGATAAATTTGTTACTTTAATAAACTCATCCTTGCTAACTAAAGAAAGATAGAGGTCATGTCATGGACCAACCACTCCCATTTCCCCAGGTAGTCTTCTGACACCACTTAAAAAAAAATTACCTTACCCAAAGCAATGACTGATGTTTTTAAGTCCCACCTGTAATAACATTAATCCTTTGGTTAAAGTATAATTACATGATTCCTAATTTCCTAGCTTTCATTCCGGCTATTCAGATAGCACACTAGCGTAAACCAATTCTGATTTTTCTATTAGTGTTTCAGAGAGATACACAATCCAATGACAGCACCCATACTAAAATGAAGTAGAGAATTCTGAAGTCTTAACAATTATGAGGTTTTAAGCTAAAGATTGCTCTTGGTGTAAAAGAGAGATGGAGCTCTTCAAGTCTTTCGGCTCTTTGTCACAAACACCTTAAAAGTTTAATACCCTATTGAAAACATATAGTAATAAGCCTTATAATCTCTTTACTTGTTATAAGTCTATTCAGATTTCTATTTCTTACTGATTCACTTTGTAGCTTATGTCTTTCTAGAACTGTACATTTTACTCATGCTATCTAATTTGTTGGTGTACAATTATTCAGTCTTTCCTTATGATGCTTTAAATTTCTGTATGGTCAGTATTAATGCCCCCTCTTTAATTCTTAATTTCAGTAATTTGAGTCCCCTCTTTTCTTCTTGGACAGTCTAGCTAAAGGTTTGTCAATTTTGTTGACTTCTTTAAAAAATCAAATTTTGGTTGTTCTCTTCTTTATTCTCTGTTTTATTAATTTCCACTCAAATGTTTATCATTTCCTTTTTTCTTCTTCCATTAGATGTACCTTAATCTCTTTATCCAGCATATTAAGGTGGAATGCTAGGTTACTGAATTGTGATATTTCTTTTTTTATTTTTCATATAGGTGTTTAGAGCTATAAGCCTTCCTCTAAGCATTGCTGTATCCCATAAATTTTGTTATAGTGTCTTTTTTTATTGTCATTCATCTCGAAGTATTTTCTAATTCCCTTGTGATTCTTCTTTGAGTCATTGGTTATTTAGAAAATATTATTTCACTTTTAATTTCTAACTTGGTTTCTGTTATGAAATTTCTCATTTCCCATTTCTCAATCCCATCGTGGTTGAAGAAGCTACTGCTGATGACTGGAGGATTCTAAAGATGTCTTTTAGGTCAGGATGATTTCTAGTGTTGTTCAAGTTTTCTATTTTCTTGTTGATCTTCTGTAAAGTTGTTCTAGCTTTTATTAAAAGTGGAGTTACTGAAGTATAAAACTATAACTGTTAAATTGCCTATTTTCACTACAATTCTGTCAGTTTTGGCTTCATGTATTTTGGGGGTTCTGTTATTAGATGCATACATATTTATATTTGTTAAATCTTCCTGATGAATTTGACCTTTTTATCATTATAAAATGCTCCTTTTTATCCCTAGCAACATTTTAATTTTATTGTAAAGTCTATTTTGTCTGATATTACTGTAATCACCCCAGCTTTCTTATGGCTTCTATTTGCATTATGCATCTTTTTCTGTCCATTTACTTTCTCAACCTGTTTGTATCTTTGAATCTAAAGTGTGTCCTCAGACTTAGAGAACAAATCTATGGATACCAAGGGGGAAAGGGGGGTGGTGGTGGGAGGAATTGGGAGATTTGGATTGATACATATACACTATTGATACTATGTATAAAATAGATAACTAATGAGAACATACTGTATAGCACAGGGAACTCTATTTAGTGCACTGTGGTGACCTAAATGGGAAGGAAATCCAAAAAAGAGGGGATATATGTACATGTATAGGTGATTCATTCTGCTGTACAGTAGAAACTAACACAACACTGTAAAGCACCTATACTCCAATAAAAATTAATTAAAAAAAAACTCTAAAAAAAAGTATGTGTCCTATAAACATCAAATAGTTGGATTTTCCTTTTTAATCAAGTCTGATAATCTTTGCCTTTTGCTTGGATTGCTTAATCTGGTCACATTTAATATGATTATTGATACAATTGGATTTATGTCTACCATTTTACTATTTGTTTTCTTTGCATCTCCTACCTTTTTAGTTTTTCTATTCTTCCTTTACTGCTTTCTTTTGCATGAAGTGATTTAATTCTAGTATAGCATGTTAATTCCTTTAATTTTTTTCACTATTATTTTGAGTTATTTTCTTAGTTATTTTCTAGGATTTATTCTAGTAAAATTTTTTTCTTTGTTCAAAATACAAAGATATTTCATTTTTAATGGGATTTGGGTTTTTTGTTTTTTGTTTGTGTTTCAAAGGAACACTTTAGGGACAAAAACTAAGCTTCTTGTGTTACCTGAGGCAGGACCTGGCTTCTCTCTTCCTTGAAGACCTTTTGCAAAATACAGATGCCAACATTTGCCAGCCTCAATGTTCACCACTCCCCTCTCCCAACCTGCCCTCTGGAAGTGCAGGGGCTACAAGGCATCCAGAATGTGGTCCATCTTGGTGACCAGCTCCTGTCGCTTTCCTGACATGAGCTTCTCATTCTCGACGTATGTGTCTTTTTTGAGCTTGCCAACCACCAGCCGTTCGGTTTCCACAGCTGACTTCAGTATTCTAGTAAATTCTTGAGAAACATTTCAGTTTTTGTTCTGTGATTCCTTAACTGCATCTCTGCGCTAACTCACCTTATCCTTGCAATGTTGCTGATGTTAAAAGGCAACGGAATATGGATGCTTGTAAGGCAGCAATATTTATGTGTCTATATCCATATATCCAAACGTTCATAAACAAATGTATTAACGTGATAGAACCATGTTGGTGCTGTAATAAGGAGGTAAGTGTTCCAGTCTTTTAACTTAACCCCCTTTCCATGGACATTTGACAGAGACGTCGCCTAAGCCGCCATCATCTCTATTCATGTACAATTAATTCTCCTCTAGCCAGTGGAAATTACCAGTTGCAGGAAGCAGTCTGTGAACGGCAAACTACCAGAGATCATTGTTTTCCCTTGCTCTCCCTGCAAAGCATGGGCAAATTAATGAAAAGCTTTATCTTTATCATAAAACAATAGTCTCCATAGCTCCGAGAATGCAAGCAGAAACATAACAGAAGCATGTTGCAAAGATTAGTAGTGCAGAAGAGCAATGAATAATGTAGCAAGATCTTAAACAAGATTATCACACCAAGGTAGCTTGTCAGAGCACCGGGTAGATTATTTGACAATCCATCTTCCTCAGCAGTTACTGAGTATGTGTTGGTTAGCTCCATCAGAGCACCTCATGCAGCTCCTGTCCAGCATTCTTTTATATTATGTTTATGCCAAAACACAAAGTGGTGATGGGCCAGTGCCTGAAGCCACAAATCACATGGCACACTGTACACACATCTACATAAGCCAAGAGACATTGGCTTGGGGGTCATCAAAAAACACCAACTCTTGGGCCTCCCTGGTGGCGCAGTGGTTGAGAGTCCGCCTGCCGATGCAGGGGATACGGGTTCGTGCCCCGGTCTGGGAGGATCCCATATGCCGCGGAGCGGCTGGGCCCGTGAGCCATGGCCGCTGGGCCTGCGCACCCGGAGCCTGTGCTCCGCAACGGGGGAGGCCACAACAGTGAGAGGCCCGCATACCGCAAAAAGAAAAAAAAAAAAAAAAAAAAAACACCAACTCTTCCATTATAAATGTTAATTTCACCAGAGAAAGCATCTTAAGTACTCAGAAATTTCCAATAAATATCCAAACAGCAGAAAACTGTTTTGCAGTAATTAAGACAGCATCTGTCTAGGCCCATGCTAAATTAGTTGAAACAAATAAACAAAACTATGCAGTTAGAGTAGCCCATTATATTAGCTGGGTCTAAAATTTAGGGTATCACTAACATGGTATGCAAATGCATTCTGAAATATTTATATACTCAGTAATATTTTGTCAGAATAAACACCACTGAGTTATGCCAAAGCCCTCTGCTAGGCATGCTAAGTGCCACATAGGAAGAGGAATGGAGAATAATAAAATTTACATAGAAAAGCATGATTTGAATAGAATTCATTCCAAGGTCAAGAGGCCCAAACTGGATTTGCGTGACTCTATCCAAACCAGAACATCTAAATCTGATCCACAAAGCAAAAATTGATTCTAGTTGAGCACGGCTAGGTCATCCAATTCTATCCGGTTGAGCTCTGTGTGGTTCCTGGAGTAGACAGACACAGGTGGCCCGATGACAGAGCCATGGGACAGTGGGTCACCCAGGATGTGGCACAAGACTCCAGTGAACCATGTCTGGGGGCCAATAGTGCAGGGTTCTTTTGTGTGTTTATTTGTTTTGTTTTATTTAAGACAAACTCTCTAGAGTCTAGAGAAATAAAAGGCACTGTGTGTCTTCCAGGTAGGTTTTGCACTTATTGCCTGGGGTGAATCACAAGGGCAGATTTGGCATGATCAGCTAAGAGTGTAGAAGTACAAACATCTCTCAGCAATCAGGTGGATGATTTCTCTTCTGTGGGTCTGTGACTGACGTGGGTTTCATAGAATCTAAAACACTCACCATCCTGAATTGCTAACACCATTCATTATAATATTTCTGATGAATTAGTTAAAATTGCAACATTCTCCAGAAGTTATATGTATAATTGTCAGCCTTCGTTAACAAACTTCTTGTAATGACCATCTCTGAAATGGACTCAAGTGAATTTTATCTCATAAATTTTATCAAATTTAGAGATATCTCAATTTGCTGAATTTCCTTTAGAAACTTCACCTCAACTGTTAAGGACCAGGGTCCTTAATTTAATATCTTTCTTAAGTAGTATAACAACTAGGGCTTGACCAGAAAAGAAGAACTAGTAGGATATATATCTATGTCTATATCATCTATCTAATTGCTAAAATAGGAGATCTGTGTTAGGTCCTGGGTTTAAAGTGCTAGACAGGCAATGCTGATTGTTAAACACTCAGGAATTTTGTTAAACCATTGGTAAAAGTGGGTACCAGCACTCCACTCGGAGTGGGTGAGAGCAAGAACAAACCAGAAGCAGCAAGAATGTGCTGGAAGCCATGTCAGTCTTTCCCTGCCTCCAAGTGTCCAGCTGCAATGACGATGACACAGGTGCCTGCACTATGTAACTAAATACACACGTGGCAGGCAGCAGGGAATGCAGGGAACAGGGTTCCCCAGAGACTGTAGAACAGGTGCTTTTTTATGGGAGTTGGAGGAAGTAAGATACAGCTTTTGAAATGCTGCCCAGGGAATAAAGGTGAAAGGTGGTGGCTTTATCAGGGGAGTACTGAGCTTCTGGAGACACAATGGCATTAGTGACTGAAAAAGCAGAGGACCACTAATAATCAGGCTTGAATAGTTTACAACTTTGCCTTGGGCAGGCCAATAATATGAACACATGAAGATGGTGGAAGCAAGCAGATGGCAGCCCAACTACTTTCTCTGATCCTACCTGGACTTGTTTTTACAGCTGTGCTTTCAAGACATAAAGTTTTCTAATGTATGTAGTATTCAGAGATGTCACTTATGACGGAGTTAACAGAGTTAATAAAACAATAACAACATTGAAAATGAACTAGGAAAGTTTTCAAAAAGCCATGTCTGGGAATATGGATTATTTTTGACTTAATCAAAGCGATAGAATCAATCATACTATGAAGAGGTATTTTCAGATTCATGGCAATCTATTTTTACATCCTGAGTCAACCAAGGAATCTACCTAAGGCTTTGGAAAGAAGATTCTAGAGAGCCAGTCCCATCAAAATATTAACTGTACAAGTCAGGAATGTACAGCTGAATGTTAAAAATAAAAATCTCTTTGTTACTGCATGAACATAAAGACACTTAGTCATCTGGAATGATTTATGGAAGAATCCCAAAGAAGATCTCTGTAAGAAGAGATAGCTTTCAAGAAATCTAGCCAAAGAAGATTTCAATGGCTTTTTCCCTTATTATATCAGAAGTTAATACATGTTGTTAATAACTTTGAAAATATAGGAATTTTTGAGAAAAAAAAATACTGTGTACTACTATCAACAATATGTGTCTTTTTTTCCCTGCAAAATAGTAAATTGGACTATAATAGACACTAGGGGCTAAGACATTTATGTTTTGAATTATTCATATTTTCACATTTTTTTCATAAATATACATTCCTTTTTCCATGAAAATGTCTACAACTGGTTGATTATGAGAAGTGGTTCTTCTATAATGTCATTCTATCAACATTAATAGCAAATTATTGGTTTTTAAAAAAATTTTGTTTATTTTAATCTATTTTAAATATGAATTATATGTATTTAAGGTTTACAACATGATTATCTGGTATACATATACTCAGGGAAATGATTACTATAGTCACCTAATTAACATTTCATCTCCTCATATAGTTACCATTGTGTGTGTGTGTCTGTGTGTAGTGAGAGCAAGTGAAATCTACTCTTTCAGCAAATTTCCAGTATTCACTGCAGTATTATTAAAGTATAGCCATCATGCTGTACATTAGATCTCTAGACTTATTTAACCTACATAACTGCAAACTCTTGTTTAAAGTAATCCAGACCCTATCACTAGGGCCTCCAACATGCAGCATGATTAATATTACCTTAAATGTTTCTGATATTTATGATGTATTTCTTAGTAAGAGTTACATGGCTAACATGTTTCGATGTATATACAGTCCCTGTACACTGGGAAGTTTGATATGAATGTGATAACCTGATTTTAAGGCTACCTGTTGAGCTCTCCCCAAGGTCAGTTTCATGGGTCTTTGTCTGCTCAAAAAGTAAGCAACCTTAGGATCCAGCAAAACAGGAACCTGAGTGCAAATTGCAAGTATGAACAGAGAATTTCAAATATCCAGTTTCCTTCCTTCCAACCAGGGCTCATTCTTGGCATCTAATCTGCCATCTTCTAATTCCAGAGCCTTTGGCCTCAGATATTCCCTTGCGTCTTAAAGTCTTAATGTCTTCCTGTCCTTCATACCAACTATTGGAACATGTGTTCATAAAGGAATCATCACTTTCATCAACTGAGTGAAATAAATATTTCAATTGAACCAAACATACTTTGTTTTCAGTTACCCTTCAGGGCAAAGCTCTCCCTCTGCAAGGCTCAGGCAACTCAAAGATAGGGCCTTGCCCTCATCATGCAGACATTAAGTGGGGAGACTGACCCCCATTCAGAAGGGTACTGCAATGTGGTAACAGAAGAAAGAACACAGGGAAGGTCTTTAATTCACAATAATACTGAGTGGAAGAAAAAAATTGTCCCTAAACTTCTCTGATCATCTTTGTTTTAAAGGCGACTGCTGCAACTTCCCTGGTGGCACAGTGGATAAGACTCCATGCTCCCAGTGCAGGGGGTCCGGGTTCAATTCCTGGTCTGGGAACTAGATCCCACATGCATGCCGCAATTAAGAGTTCGCATGCCACAACTAAGGAGCCCACGTGCCGCAACTAAGGCCTGGCACAACCAAATAAATAAATAAATATTTAAAAAAAGTTAGAACAGGAAGAGCAGAAAACACCAAATGAAAGTAGAAGAAAATAAAATAAATAAGAATACACATTAAAAAAAAGAAAGATGACTGCTAAGAAGAGTTTTATTTTGTTTTGTTTTCTCTAGAGAACCATGAAAAATAAAAATTTTAAAAAACTGCTGGTTAGTATCCTGTAAGACAATTGCTTTTACAAATGTGGTGCATTAAAAAAAAAAGTTTATATAGTTTTCAGTTTATTGCCCATCTGTGACTTGATTTTGCTGAACTAATGAAAACAAACAAAAACCTACTTGGCAATGTATCAGATCTTTTACCTAGAAACTTCTCTCGCATGCCCAACAGGAATGTCAAACAGTAAATGTACTCCTCTTGACCCACTGAATGAAAAGAAGTTTTCGTCTTATTTGTTCTGGTTTTTTGTACCTCACTATTCTGTCACCTTAGCAGTTGTGGTACAAGACTTCAGAGCTCAGGACTTATTTCTGCCATGTTCAGGGACACTTTATAGGCTCATATGCCCCCTAATAAATAATAAGACGGAAGAAGTTCCTGGTTACACAATGATACATTGACTTCAGTCCTCACTGAGCTATGTCATTATGCTTTTGTGTGAACAAATGAAAATCTTACAGAACAACATCTAACTGATATTCCCCAGCAGGCAGCATCTCCACCCAACACATCAAATAACTAATGTGAAGCCATATATACAGGTTTCAGGGAGATACTGATGAATGACCTCTGTATTATTACCCCATTTATGTTACAGCTTTCACAAGGCATTGCTAAAAAATGTCACACTCAAGGAAGCCATTCAAAATTGCTGCCAACTCCATCAGCTGCCTTGGACTCCCCACACACATTTTAATCTTATGTCCTTCATCCTCTCAAAACAGCAACATGCTAAGGCAAAGGGGATAGTGAAGGGGAGGGGATTCTAATATTCATGGGCTACACAGATCAGAGGAAGCAGAGGAAATTTATTAGTATTCTGCTTTCCTGTTTAAAAATCCACCATTAACAGTGTGCAAACATAAATCTCAAGTTGCTTCCCCAGGTTAATACAAAATCAGGGGTTGCTGTTGTGTTTATCTGTGCTCACTATGGCACTAAATATATGGAATCCTGCAGTGACTGTAGTGGATAAAGAACAGGATCACTCTGACCCCAAATCATCTTGTACTTTATAGCAGATTCTGTACTTTTTTGAACCCTGGATTTTCAATAAGTCATTCATCTGAAACTCAAATATAAAAGGTGCTTCTACAGGTTCAATAGCACAAGCATGATTGGGTCTGGATTTCAATCCCAGGCATCATTATTAGGGTTGAGGAGATGTCATCATAGGGGACATAGCCACGAGCCTGTCCTCATGGCCCCTCAGGTCAATCCCATGGATCACTTTCACTGAAAGGAAGGATGTAACTGAAAGAGGCATTGGGAAAGTTTGATGGTGATGAAGATTGACCCAACCATAAATCATCAATTCTTTCTGTCTGCAGAGTACCAGCATTGTTTAGTATTAGTCCAGTGTTTTATAATGTTTTATTTAAAAAAAGAAAAACTTTTGTATCCGTGACTTCAGCCAACCCCACTGCATCTACATAAAGGAGGTAGGAAAGATATTATCTTTTAAATTATAAGAACAATGTATTCAAGAATTTAATGACTTGCTCAGGTTCTAGAGCAAGACTGGAATCCAGATCTCTCATCTCCTAGGCAAGGCCCCTTCCCCAGATAGCAGTGATAACATGAGCAAGTAGTTCTCATAACAAATTAATAAATGGACAGTATAACTGTTAACACACCCTGAGTATAACATGCAGTCCCTTAACTTACATAATCCTGCAAGATTCTACCACTCCTCAAAAATACATACAGAGGAGATTAACTCAAGATGGCAGAGTAGAAGGATGTGTGCTCACTCCCTTTTGTGAGAACACCTGAATCACAGCTAACTGCTGAACAATCATCGACAGGAAGACACTGGAACTCATCAAAAAAGATAACCCACATACAAACACAAAGGAGAAGCCAAAATGGACGGTAGGAGGGGCGCAATCACAAGAAAATCAAATCCCATAACTGCTGGGTGGGTGACTCACAAACTGGAGAACACTTATACCACAGAAGTCCACCCACTGGAGTGAAGGTTCTGAGCCCCAAGTCAGGCTTCCCAACTTGGGCCCCGGCAACAGGAGGAGGAATTCTTAGAGAAACAGACTTTGAAGGCTAGTGGGATTTGATTGCAGGACTTCAACAGGACTGCAGGAAACAGAGACTCCACTCTTGGAGGGCACACACAAAGTAGTGTGCGCATCGGGACCCAGGGGAGGGAGCAATGACCCCACAGGAGACTGAATCAGACCTACCTGCTAGTGTTGAAGGGCCTCCTGCAGAGGCAGGGGGTGGCTGTGTCTCACCGTGAGGACAAGGACACTGGCAGCAGAAGTTCTGGGAAGTACTCCTTGGCGTGAACCCTCCCAGAGTCCGCCATTAGCCCCACCAAAGAGTCCGGGTAGGCTCCAGTGTTGGGTCGCCTCAGGCCAAACAACCAACAGTGAGGGAACTCAGCCCCACCCATCAGCACACAAGCAGATTAAAGTTTTACTGAGCTCTGCCCACCACAGCAACACTCAGCCCTACCCACCACCAGTCCCTCCCATCAGGAAACTTGGACAAGACTCTTAGATAGCCTCATCCACCAGAGGGCAGAGAGCAGAAGCAAGAAGAACTACAATCCTGCAGCCTGTGGAACAAAAACCACATTCACAGAAAGACAGACAATATGAAACGGCAGAGGGCTATGTACCAGATGAAGGAACAAGATAAAACCCCAGAAAAACAACTAAATGAAGTGGAGATAGGCAACCTTCCAGAAAAAGAATTCAGAATAATGATAATGAAGATGATTCAGGACCTCGGAAAAAGAATGGAGGCAAAGATTGAGAAGATGTAAGAAATGTTTAACAAAAACCTAGAAGAATTAAAGAACAAACACCTAGAAGAATTAAAGAACAAACACCTAGAAGAATTAAAGAACAAACAAACAGAGATGAACAATACAATAACTGAGATGAAAACTACACTAGAAGGAATCAATAGCAGAATAACTGAGGCAGAAGAACGGATAAGTGACCTGGAAGACAGAATGGTGGAATTCATTGCTGTGGAACAGAATAAAGAAAAAAGAATGAAAAGAAATGAGGACAGTCTAAGAGACCTCTGGGACAACATTAAACACAACAACATTCACATTATAGGGGTCCCAGAAGGAGGAGAGAGAAAGGACCAGAGGAAATATTTGATGATATTATAGTTCAAAACTTCCCTAACATGGGAAAGGAAATAGCCACCCAAGTCCAGGAAGCGCAGAGCAACCCATATAGGATAAACCCAAGGAGAAACATGCCAAGACACATAGTAATCAAACTGACAAAATTAAAGACAAAGAAAAATTACTGAAAGCAACAAGGGAAAAATGACAAACAACATAAAAGGGAACTCCCATAAGGTTAACAGCTGATTTCTCAGCAGAAACTCTACAAGCCAGAAGGGAGTGGCATGACATATTCAAAGTGATGAAAGGGAAGAGCCTACAACCAAGATTACTCTACCCGGCAAGGATCTCATTCAGATTCAATGGAGAAATCAAAAGCTTTACAAAAGCAAAAGCTAAGAGAATTCAGCACCACCAAACCACTTCTACAACAAATGCTAAAGGAACTTCCCTAAGTGGGAAACACAAGAGACAAAAAGGACCTACAAAAACAAACCCATAACAATTAAGAAAATGGTAACAGGAACATACAAATCAATAATTACCTTAAACATGAATGGATTAAATGCTCCAACCAAAAGACACAGGCTCGCTGAATGGATACAAAGCCAAGACCCATATATATGCTGTCTACAAGAGACCCACTTTAAACCTAGGGACACATACAGACTGGAAGTGAGGGGATGGAAAAAGATATTCCATGCAAATGAAAATCAAAAGAAAGCTGGAGTAGCAACACTCATATCAGATAAAACAGACTTTAAAATAAAGAATGTTACAAGAGTCAAGGAAGGACACTACATAATGATCAAGGGATCAATCCAAGAAGAAGATATAACAATTATAAATATATATGCACCCAACACAGGAGCACCTCAATACATAAGGCTACTGCTGACAGCTATAAAAGAGGAAATCGATAGTAATACGATAATAGTGGGGGATTTTAACATCTCACTTACATCAATGGACAGATCATCCAAACAGAAAATTAATAAGGAAACACAAGCTTTAAATGACACAACAGACCAGATAGATTTAATTGATATTTATAGGACATTCCATCCAAAAACAGCAGATTACACTTTCTTGTCAAGTGTGCATGGAACATTCTCCAGGATAGATCACATCTTGGGTCACAAAACCAGCCTCAGTAAATTTAAGAAAATTTAAATCATATCAAGCATCTTTTCTGACCACAACATTATGAGATTAAAAATCAATTACAGGAAAGAAATATAAAAAAACACAAACACATGGAAGCTATACAATACATTACTAAATAACCGAGATCACTGAAGAAATCAAAGAGGAAATCAAAAAATACCTAAAGACAAATGACAATGAAAACACAACGATCCTAAACCTGTGGGATGCAGCAAAAGCAGTACTAAGAGAGAAGTTTATAGCAATACAAGCCTACTTCAAGAAACAAGAAAAAAATCTCAAATTAACAATCTAAACTTACACCTAAAGGAACTAGAGAAAGAAGAACAAACAAAACCCAAAGTTAGCAGAAGGAAAGAAAACATGAAGATCAGAGCAGAAATAAATGAAATAGAAACAAAGAAAACAATAGCAAAGATCAATAAAACTAAAAGCAGGTTCTTTGAGAAGATAAACAAAATTGATAAACCATTAGCCAGACTCATGAAGAAAAACAGGGAGAGGACTCAAATCATTAAAATTAGAAATGAAAAAGGAGAAGTTACAACAGACACCACAGAAATACAAACCATTGTAAGAGACTACCACAAGCAACTCTATGCCAATAAAATAGACAACCTGGAAGAAATGGATAAACTCTTAGAAAGGTACAACCTTCCAAGACTGAACCAGGAAGAAATAGAAAATATGAACAGACCAATTACAAGTAATGAAATTGAAACTGTGATTAAAAATCTTCCAACAAACGAAAGTCCAGGACCAGATGGCTTCATAGGTGAATTCTATCAAACACTTAGAGAAGAGATAACACCCATCTTTCTTAAACTCTTCCAAAAAATTGCAGAGGAAGGAACACTCCCAAACTCGTTCTATGAGGCCACTGTTACCCTGATACCAAAATCAGACAAAGATACTACAAAAAAAGAAAATTACAGACCAATATCACTGATGAATATAGATGCAAAAATCCTCAACAAAATACTAGCAAACAGAATCCAACAACACATTAAAAGGATCATACACCATGATCAAGTGGGATATCCCAGGGATGCAAGTATTCTTCAATATATGCAAATCAATCAATGTGATACACCATATTAACAAACTGAAGAAAACCATATGATCATCTCAATAGATGCCAAAAAAGTTTTTGATGAAAGTCAACACCCATTTATGATAAAAACTCTCCAGAAAGTGGGCATAGAGGGAAACTACCTCAACATAATAAAGGTCATATATGACAAACCCACAGGAAACATCATTCTTAATGGTGAAAAACTGAAAGCATTTTCTCTAAGATCAGGAACAACACAAGGATGTTCACTCTCACCACTATTATTCAACATAGTTTTGGAAGTCCTAGCCACAGCAATCAGAAAAGAAAAAGAAATAAAAGCAATATAAATTGGAAAAGAAGTAAAACTGTCACTGTTTGAAGATAACACGATACTATACATAGAGAATTCTAAAGATTCCACCAGGAAACTACTAGAGCTAATCAATGAATTTGGTAAAGTTGCAGGATACAAAATTAATGCACAGAAATCTCTTGCATTCCTATACACAAATGATGAAAATTCTGAAGGAGAAATTAAGGAAACACTCCCATTTATCAGTGCAACAAAAATAATAAAATACCTAGGAATAAACCTACTTAGGGAGACAAAAGACCTGTATGCAGAAAACTATAAGACACTGCTGAAAGAAATTAAAGATGATGCAAACAGATGGAGAGTTATACCATGTTCTTGGATTGGAAGAATCAATATTGTGAAAGTGACTATACTACCCAAAGCAATGTACAGATTCAATGCAATCACTATCAAATTACCAATGGCATTTTTTACAGAACTAGAACAAAAAATCTTAAAATTTGTATGGAGACACAAAAGACCCCGAATAGCCAAAGCAGTTTTGAGGGAAAAAAATGGAGCTGGAGGAATCAGACTTCCTGACTTCAGGGTATACTACAAAGCTACAGTAATCAAAACAATATGGTACTGGCACAAAAACAGAAATATCGATCAATTGAACAGGATAGAAAGCCCAGAGATAAACCCACGCACCTATGGTCAACTAATCTGTGATGAAGGAGGCAAGGATATACAATGGAGAAAAGACAGTCTCTTCAATAAGTGGTGCTGGGAAAACTGGACAGCTCCATGTAAAAAAATAAATTAGAACACTTCCTAACACCATACACAAAAATGAAGTAAAAATGGATTAGAGACCTAAATGTAAGACTAGAGATTATAAAACTCTTAGAGGAAAACATAGGAAGAACACTCTTTGACATAAATCACAGCAAGATATTTTTTGATCCACCTCTTAGAGTAATGGAAATTACTCTAACAAAAATAAACAACTGGGACCTAATGATACTTAAAAAGCTCTTGAACAGCAAAGGAAACCATAAACAAGACAAAAAGACAACCCTCAGAATGGGAGAAAATATTTGCAAATGAATCAATGGACAAAGGATTAATCTCCAAAATATATAAATAGCTCATGCAGCTCAACAGTAAAAAAACAAACAACCCAATCCAAAAATGTGCAGAAGACCTAAATAGACATTTCTCCAAAGAAGACATACACATGGCCAAGAAGCACATGAAAAGCTGCTCAACAGCACTAATTATTAGAGAAATGCAAATCAAAACTACAATGAGGTATCACCTCACACCAGTTAGAATGGGCATCTACAAACAACAAATGCTGGAGAGGGTGTGGAGAAAAGGGAACCCTTTTGCATTGTTGGTGGTAATGTAAATTGATACAGCCACTATGGAGAACAGTATGGAGGTTCCTTAAAAAATGAAAAATAGGGCTTCCCTGGTGGTGCAGTGGTTGAGAGTTTGCCTGCCAATGCAGAGGACATGGGTTCATGTCCCGGTCCAGGAGGATCCCACATGCCACGGAGCGGCTGGGCCCATGAGCCATGGCTGCTGAGGCTGAGCGTCCGGAGCCTGTGCTCTGCAACAGGAGAGGCCACAACAGTGAGAGGCCCGCGTACCGCAAAAAAAAAAATAAAATTAAATAAAAATTAAAAACAAAACAAAACAAACAACAACAAAAAAGAAAAACAGAACTACCATATGATCCAGCAATCCTACTACTGGGCATATACTGAGAGAAAACCATAATTCAAAAAGATACATGTACCCCAATGTTCACTGCAGCACTATATACAATATCCAGGTCATGGAAGCAACCAAAATGCCCATCGACAGACGAGTGGATAAAGAAGATGTGGCAGATACATACAATGGAATATTACTCAGCCATAAAAAGGAACAAAAGTGGGTCATTTGTAGAGACGTTTGTGGATGTAGAGACTGTTATACAGAGTGAAGTAAGTCAGAAAGAGAAAAACAAATATCGTATATTAACACATATATGTGGAACCTAGAAAAATGGCACAGATGAACCTGTTTGCAGGGCAGAAACAGAGACACAGATGTAGAGAACAAACGTATGGACGCCAATGGGGGAAAGTGATGGTGGGGGGAGGTGTTGGTGGGATCAACTGGGAGATTGAGATTGACATATATACACTAATATGTATAAAATGTATAACTAATAAGAACCTGCTGTTTAAAAAATAAACAAAATTAAAAAAAATAAGTTCCACCATCAAATAAAGAGAAAGAAAATATTAGATTCTGGTAAGAAACAAACAAACAAACAGAAAAAATATATAGAAATATGTTTTTTTATTAACGTTGTGATGTGTGCTAAGCAGTTTTCAAGGTTCTTTGTAAATAATTTCCTTGGGCAAGTCTGGGTCTAATTGTTGATGTCTTTATAATGAAGAGTTTAAATTAGAAGTCTCTTGAAGACTGTTCCAGCTTTAAGAAAATATGATTCAGTGACTTGAGAGTCCAACTCGAAACATTAAGATGAAGCTAAAAACTTACCTCCTTTCTGAAAGCATGCATCTAAATCAACTGTATCTTTCCCACTTTGCACACACATACCTTTGAGTGTGCTCATGACACTGTCACGCATCCCAGTCAAAGGACAGTTTGTCCCTAACTAGACAAAGCTGGCTCTCATATACTTGAATTAAATACCACTACAGAAAAGCAATTTCATGCCTGGACCAGTGATACTGTGTGCTCCTCTCTTCTTGAAACCATCTGCATCAAACCAATGCCTAACATCTTCAATTACTTAATGGTACCCCCTACCACACAAGCTTTAAGAGGGTAGAAATTCTCCCTATTTTGTTTATTCTTGAATTGCCAGCACCTACAATTGTGCCTAGAAATAGAACGAGCCCAATAATTATTTGTTCAATGAATGACTAACTGGTTTATTATTCAAGACCAGAGATGGTAACACCAACCAAGGTTCTGGTTTATTTATCAGTTTCTATTTTTGACTTACTACGGGAGTTAATATGGGTTAAAGCCTTCAACAAAGAACCCTATGTTGTAACATGATGCTGACCATTTACAAATCGTTTAGAAGAGATACACCCGAAATCTCAAAATGTTCAAATTTAGGTGTAGCACAGATTTCCATGGTGGTGGTAGGTATAGTGATTATGCTAATCTTCCAGCTTGCAGCCTTCACATGCATTAGGTAGGTCTTAAACCCCACAATGCCAGTCCACAATATGGCAATGACAGAGCTGAAAATAATACCTGTTTTTTCTCTCTATGATGTACAGTTTCCTTACTGTGCAAAATCCCATTTAATGAGTAGTCTTGTCTAATTTATAAGGTGCTTTATTAGTGAGGATCCATTTAGAAAATTGATAGAACGTCTTTTGAAAAGTAATCTGTGAGGCATTTAATCTTTTACATGTCCATAAGTATGTAGTGCCTTTTACTCAAATCAAAGTATGATTTTAAACGTTTCCTACTCAGGGGCCAGGACATGGAAATGTTTTCTAGAGTTAGACAATAACCCTTCTCACTACTACTTCCCAAATGTCCATTCTGATCACCATGTGCTTTCTCCATTGCCCATGGTGCACAGTCTGAAATTTGCACCAGGGATCACTCTTAGGGTGTAGAAGCTACCACTGGAGAAACACAGTTCTCTTCTATAGTCAGCATCATCACTGCTATTACAACAGTGATACTTATGGCCAGCTAGTGCCTAATGAGGAACTGGGGAAAAACATAATTTAAGAAAGGAAAGATTTCTTGAAGGAGGGAAAAGAAGATGTGCCCAGAAAGTCCAGAATTGAAAGGATTTCCTGTGATGGGTTGCAGATAGGGGTGGAGAGTCAGTTCTGAGCAGCTCTAACAGGATGACAAGACCTCAGGGATCTGAGTGGATAAAAGCAGAAAAGGCTCCAGGCTTACTTTTATTAAACTCTAACTTGGGCAAGTCACATGCTCCTCTGGATTAAATTTCTAGCATGGTCTATGTACTCTTAGGCACGTGGAAAGTCTGAAGATGTTTTTCACTCTTTCTCATTGAGATAGCAGCTTATAAATTGTTTTATCCAAAGAGAGAAATGAGGCACAAAATATACAGTAGATTTGTTGAAGGCCCCTCATTAATTGAACTGATCTTAGACCCTCAGACACTAAATACCATCTTATGCTCATGCAACTACTTGCTTGATTTCATTCAGAACACTGAAGCCTGGCTTGGCCAAGACCGAGCGCAAAGCCTACTGTTTAATAATCTGTGTGAGGGCTCTGCCACCTTCCAGACCCCACCTGTTTAATTTCTGTTTCCCGTTCCCTCCTCCTCATTTCAGCCAGTACATCCAACACTGAAGAGAGAAAAATGAACTCGTAATGAAGCCCATGAACCCCAGCGAGCACCAGCTGTCTCTAGAGAGTACTTGAGAGAAAACTATGCAAGCTTTAAATTGTTCCTCAGAATTTAATTATTGAAAAGCACTTGAAAATCTTGGTTTTGGGGACGCTATCTACTCATAAATGAATTTTTATGACTTCCCACGAAAGCTATTCTCAGGAACTGAGTAAAGATGTTAAGATGAGTCTACACAGTGGATTTCTGTGGTGTTCTATTTAACAAGCATTTACTGAGAATTCAGTAGGTCCAGGAACTGGGAATGGACATACATAGATCAATTTTTTTCATCAGACTGTTTCAAACAGCAACAAACAAAATAATTATGACACAATGAGGTATGTGCTCCATTGGTTATTTAACAGAGCATGCTATTAAGAAAAAAGAAAAGAAAAGAGAAGAAAACCCTGGTGTTAGCATTTCCTATCCCTACCTCTACCTACAAGAAAGAAATCAATGTTGAGGGTTCTAAAGGCCAATTTCAGGAGATTATGCTGAATTTGGACTGACCAGGGTAGAGGGGTGAAATGGAGCAGTATTTTTGAGTAGGAAAAGTAGAAATGGCCAGACATGAAATTTGAGCTTCTTACAAGCATTGGACACTGAGGAAGGAAGTGCAGACAGGTGTGCTTCTGGCATCTAATGCCTTAGATGACAGGATGACAGAAGGATAGCTGTGATGTGGCATCTGTGGTCAGCGTTGTGGACCAATGAGAGGTGCCCAAGGGACAGATGGTGGAGACCACACGAGACCAGGAGCACAGCTCTTCCTGCCAACACATAAGTTCCAGTTTCTTGTATGTCTCACGGATGGAGGGGGAAGGTTCCATGATAACTAAGATTAAATACTCTGTCCTTCAGATGGAAAGGGGGCTCTGAACAGGTTAAGTATGATTTGAAGAGATAAAAGAGAGACACTTCTTACACTTGGGGTTTGGATAAATAAAACCTCTTCCTGTCACTCCTCCTTGTTCATCTTTAAAATCCTTGCAGTGTCAGGTGTGTTTACATTCCCTTTCTAACTAGTCTCATCTAGCTTTTGGTGGAATTTGTCCACTGAACCAGTCAGGGCTCCCTGACTGCCAGCAACAGATTCAATGCTAATGCATTTAAGCAAAATAAACCCACCTAGAAGGATATCAGAGGTTCACTGAATTGATGAAAGGCTAGAGAAGCAAGGCAGTTGCAGAAATATGGTCCCAGTTGTTCAGCACACATACACGCGGACAAAGTGGATACTGGACATTTCAGTCTTTTTGTTCCTCTAAGTTTCAAATCCCAGAGAAGAAACCCCCAATTGGCCTAACTTGGGTCAAATGATCACCCTTTTGCTAGGACAAGGCCCCTAACACTCCTGACTTCCAGACTGATTCTAATGCATAAGATGTGTTTCTTCAAATTGAAGTCAGGGTGTTGTTTGGAAAGAGAAATTGATGGTGGCTGAGTTAAAGAGAAGAACTATGCAGCGCATCCTCATGGCTTTGCTTCACTGCCAGCTACCAGTCTTCCTTCATTGTCCACCCATGCCCAGGCCCACTGTCCATCATCACCTGCCCAGTTCACTGCTCTTCCTATTCTTCAGATGTGGCATAATCTCAGAGGTACAAACTCTTCTCATCATGCTCGACCATCTATATCATACAATGCAGGCAAAAGACATAACATAGTGTAGCTTGAACGCTAAAATAATGTACTAAATATTAATGCTATCTCAAGTCAGTTAACTTGAATGTCATCTTTTCTTGGAACCCTCTAGGTTCTGAACTGTGCGAGAAAGCTCTGTGTAGGTTCTGGTTGAGGCAGTCCACTGGACCAGGGAAATCTTCACTCTCTAAGGGCCCCATGATTTTCTCCAACTTTCAGATCCCATCTCACTAGATACCTGCCATGTGGGTCTCTCCTTGGTGCAAGAGCACTTGTGTCTGCATCAAGTGAAAAGGTATACTGTCCCTGCGGTCTGTGAGGCTTGCCAAAGCCAGAATATTCAGGATCCAGAGTTTAGAAAAAAGCTGAATGCCTAAGTCAGGCACTGGAAAGACTGGTAAATAGTTTGAGCCGATGACCACGTATTTAGCTACTTTCACAGTCAGCTCCCTTCAGGGTTAGCACAAGGCACTGCTTTTGGTTCTTCCCCTTCAGCTACACTGCCCTGTGTAGAACAAGAGATGTCCCTTCTCCAATAACCCAGCCCTACCACATTCCTAACCTGAATCAGGTACTTCTACTAGGATGCCCTCATAGCCTCCTTAGTCTCTGCTTCAAACGGAGGGGACTCAGATCTCCAGAGGTCTGTAAACCCATGATGGACTAGAGGTCTCCACCGCTTCCAACTAAATTGACATTACGTGAAAATTAGGAATGGTGGGTCCAGAGCCCACCACTACTAACTAATTTTAGTCAGATTGTGTTAGTATTAGGATGAGATAAGCAAGCAATGAGCAGGAAACACCTGAAAACATTGGAGACATTTTTAATAAATTCAAGTTGATCAAACTCCCCTCTGTATTTCTGCTTTTCTTAAAAACATTTTTTTTTGCAAAACAATTTACTACATGTAGCTTCCTTTCAGTCAGACCTCTAATTCATTTTTGAAAAATTTCGATTGCATTTTTTGCTCCCAAGGCACCAACAAAGCTGCTTTTGTAAGATCATCAATAACTTCCATGTTCAAAATCCAATAGATTCTTCTCCATTCTCTTCTTAGCTGCAATTCACAGAGATGAATCCTCCACTTTTTCAAAGTGGTCAACCTATCACTTCAGCCCCTCTTTTTCTCTCACCTTAATAGGTTCCCTCTTCTTTCGCACTCTGTATTCTGGCCCCCTGGGTTTAATGCTAGGTCCTTGTAGCTTTAGTGATTTCATCCATTTCTGGTGCTTTAAAAGGTCACTCATGTGTGGACCACAACAAAAAGGCTATTTCTGCCTCAAACCTGTCCTCTGCATGCCAGAGTTATTTGTCAAACAGACAGGTGACTTCTCCATTTGGAAGTCAGAGCTGGATCTCAAATAACCTGGTATAAAATGGCAATCTGAATTTTCCTCCTTTCTTCTCCATGCTTATTTTCTAGTCTTTCCCACCCAATTAAATGGCATCAATCAACTCAGTTGCTTAAGTCAGGAGCAACATCATTCTTGATTCTAACTTTTTCCAAACCCCCAACCCACTGCATCAGTAAATCCTATCAATTTTACTTGCGAAACTATCTTAAACATATCAATTTCTCTTCACTTCTACTTCCATTATCTTAGTCCAAGGCATACTCATCTCTTGCTTGGTCATTAAGTGTGAAGAGGACTATTTTTTTTTTCTTACCTGCATGTCACTTTCCTACTAGCTACTTTTAGGCAAAAATCGGAAGCTGTCTCCAACCCTACTCAAATTCTGGTCCCTCCCTTGCCTTTACTACTTTCTTCCCATCAGAACCTTGAACCCACTCAGATTCCTGGAAGCCTCTGGCTTCCTCATTGCTCCCCAATGACCATAATTTCTCACTGTGGTGACCCCCAAAGCTGGGCTGTGCTCCCTACCCTGACTTCCTCTCACCTCCTTCCTCCATCCATACTTGGACTCTCGCAATGTTGAGTCAAATCCTAAGTTGAGAAGGACTACCCCATTCTTCAAAAAAAAAAAAAAAAAAAAACCCAAAAAACCAAACAACCCTTCATTTTTATATATAGGCAGCCCAAGACTCACAAAGACAAAAGCATTACCATAAAAATATACGGCTTGGAGAGAAAGCTACTTTTTACTTTTATCAGTCTTTGGAGAATTCTGCCAAGGGAATAAAGGGGATGGAAAATAAGCTTAACCATCTTTGTACGTAAGATAATGCATGGGAATTGTGTCACGGATGCATTTATAGAGGATTAGATATTCAAAATTTGCTAGGTAGAATGGAAATCCCTCTTTGGGATCATCTGGTTCAAAGGTCATGATTTATAAATGAAACAATTTAACCTTAGGGACTACAGGACTCAGTCCCACAGTGAATAAATGGTACGGCAGGAATGGACTCCTGGGGTTACTGTTCCTTCCAAAAGGTCTTGCTGTCTCCATTGCAATTAATGCTATGAGATGACTTTGCAGGACAATAGGTAAAGGAAATAAATTTTTTTCAATCTCTTTTAACATATTTATTGGAGTATAATTGCTTTACAATGGTGTGTTACTTTCTGCTGTATAACAAAGTGGCTCAGCTATACATATACATATATCCCCATATCTCCTCCCTCTTGTGTCTCCCTCCCACCCTCCCTATCCCACCCCTCTAGGTGGTCACAAAGCACTGAGCTGATCTCCCTGTGCTGTGCAGCTGCTTCCCACTAGCTATCTATTTTACATTTGGTAGTGTATATATGTCCATGCCACTCTCTCACTTCATCCCAGCTTACTCTTCCCCTTCCCCGCATCCTCAAGTCCATTCTCTCCATCTGCGTCTTTATTCCTGTCCTGCCCCTAGGTTCTTCAGAGCCATTTTTTTTTTTAGATTCCATATATATGTGTTAGCATATGGTATTTGTTTTTCTCTTCCTGACTTCACTCTGTATGACAGTCTCTAGGTCCATCCACCTCACTACAAATAACTCAATTTCGTTTCTTTTTATGGCTGAGTAATATTCCATTGTATATATGTGCCACATCTTCTTTATCCATTCATCTCTTGATGGACACTTCAGTTGCTTCCATGCCCTGGCTATTGTAAATAGAGCTGCAATGAACATTGTGGTACATGACTCTTTTTGAATTATGGTTTTCTCAGGGTATATGCCCAGTAGTGGGATTGCTGGGTCATATGGTAGTTCTATTTTTAGTTTTTTAAGGCACCACCATACTGCTCTCCATAGTGGCTGTATCAATTTACATTCCCACCAACAGTGCAAGAGGGTTCCCTTTTCTCCACACTCTCTCCAACATTTACTGTTTAGATTTTTTGATGATAGCCATTCGGACCAGTATGAGGTGATACCTCATTGTAGTTTTGATTTGCATTTCTCTAATGATTAGTGATGTCGAGCATCCTTTCATGTGTTTGTTGGCAATCTGTATATCTTCTTTGGAGGAATGTCTATTTAGGTCTTCTGCCCACTTTTGGATTGGGTTGTTTGTTTGTTTTTTTTTGACATTGAGCTGCATGAGCTGCTTGTATATTTTGCAGATTAATCTTTTGTCAGTTGCTTCATTTGCAAGTACTTTCTCCCATTCTGAGGGTTGTCTTTTCATCTTGTTTATGGTTGCTGTGCAAAAGCTTTTAAGTTTCATTAGATCACATTTGTTTATTTTTGTTTTTATTTCCATTCCTCTGGGACGTGGGTCAAAAAGGATCTTGCTATGATTTATGTCATAGAGTGTTCTGCCTATATTTTCCTCTAAGAGTTTTATAGTGTCTGGCCTTACGTTTAGGTCTTTAATCCATTTTGAGTTTATTTTTGTGTATGGTGTTAGGGAGTGTTCTAATTTCATTCTTTTACATGTCGCTGTCCAGTTTTCCCAGCACCACTTATTGAAGAGGCTGTCTTTTCTCCATTGTATATTCTTGCCTCCTTTATCAAAGATAAGGTGACCATATGTGCGTGGGTTAGGAAATAAATATTTAATAAAAATAATACTGATTGCTTTCTTCAACATTCAAGGCATGGTTCTAGGCACTTTATGTACGTTAGCTTTTTAATTCTTGCACAAACCGAGATATCTAAGTTAAAATTACTCTCCAGATTTTAGAGATAAGGAAACCGAGGCCTTAGAGAGTTCTGTATCTTGCCCAGTGGCAACATCTGGTGTTGACACTGTTGGCTAAACTACGATTATGAGTGGGTTGCTTGTTTTTTTTGTTTTGTTTTGTTATTGAGCTGCATGAGCTGTTTGTATATTTTGGAAATTAACACTACCTCACAACATACATAAAAATAAACTTAAAATGGCTTAAAGACTTAAATAAAGGGTCTTTATTTAACAGTGTGTGAACCAGTTTTTCCCTGCATTATTTCAACCCGTCCATGCAACCTGGATGTCATCTGGAGACACACTGTCATTGGTGACAAATTCATTGCACCCGTGATAGGAAACTCATAAGTTTTCTGAAGTTTCTTCTGGAATCTTACATGTTGGTTACTATTTAATCCCCCAGAAGAGACATCTTTCCAGCATTCATTCACCAGAGTCCCAAGAGTAGAAGCTTTTTTTTGGAGGAGTCCTTTACTGAGATTTGTGGATAATGGGAATTAGGGTGCCACACGGCAATAGAAGCAGCAAATAGATTATAAACTGGTTATTATTAGGCCACTTTTTAAAGAAGGCCCTGAGTTACTCTCCCTGGCAGGGGCCCCACCCTACTCATCCTAGTGGGCTTCTCTCCAGTCCTGGAAACTTGGAAATTCTTATTTTGCAGGGCAATTTAATTCTCTTTATTTTACAAACTTTCTTGCTTACCATGCCTTGAGGAGGATACTGCCACAGCCAAATGTCCCATCATTTTATTTTGCTAAACAAAAGGTTACCTGCTCCAGAGAGAAATGATACCCCCTTACGTGGTAGAAGCTGCTGATATCAGTTGCAATTTTAAATAATATTCTCTCTCTCTCTCTCTCTCCCTCTCCTCCTCTCTCTTCCTTCTGCTATTCTTATAATAAACTTACAAGGTAGAAATTATTAGCCACATTTTAGCAGAGAGGAGATGGAAGTTTAGAGAGATTAAGTGACTTGTCCTGCATCAATCCCTCAGAAAACAGAGAAGCTTGGGTTCCATGTCAGGACTGAATGATTTATTTTTATTTATGCAACAACATTTTCCAAATCCTGTGCTTTGAAAACTAGCTTTCCTCTCTGCTTATTCTCCATCAGCAGTTCTAGATCAAAATTTCTGCATGAACTGTCATAAATCTGTACCTGTTCTCACACCTTCTTAACATCCTACTCATCTTTCATGTAAATGTATATCTAATTTTTCCAAAATTAATACTGTGGTAAAATAATTTGACAGTAAATTTGTAAACACAAAATTATGAGATTTAGTTCATGCTTCTAGAATCACCGATTCTCTAAAATATCTACCTTTTTGAAGGTAGCAGTTAAAAATCTTCATAATTTTTATTTTAGCAATATCCCAACTGCTTGATTCAGCTATATCATTCTTATAATTTGTATATGACAGGCAATCAACAAATGAATACATTATTGTTGCAAAAATAAAAATAAAAATAAATCATTCAAAAGTGGTTCATCCCCACCCACAGCCAAACCCACTCTGTTTCCAGAATTATTTCTCTTCTCTGTTTGCTGTGCTGCCTTCTATGATTCTCCTGAGAGCTTTCTAAATAAGCATTTACACACAGTCACACATACACAGCTTATATTGTGTGGTTTAAAAGTACTGATTTTGCTATTTTTACATAACTAAGATCCCACATTAGGAATGTTTTGCTTTTTTTTTAACCAACAATATGTCTTGGAGACCTTTCGATGTAATTTTAAACAGGACTTTCTTTCTGCCATCATCTTTCTCCAAACTTGAGGCAAGAGGCCCCCTAAATATTACTCCTCCTCACTGCCAACATGATCTTTAGGCACATAAATTTGATGATCACTTCCTTGATCAAAATCCTCCAATGGTTTCCCAATGCAATTAAAATAAAATCCAAACTTCTTTCCATGGCTTCTGAGCCCCTCCAGGATCTGTAATTTTCTTCCCCTGAATTTATCTCCTGATATCCTTTTACTCTAGCCTTGCTTTTGTTCAAAAATTCCATTTACCATGCTCTTTGTTCTGACTGGGATCTTCTTCCCCATACTTACTTTGCTCTCTGCTCAAAGGTTCATGCCTCCAAAAGCCCTTCTGTGGGTGACATCTTTCTCTCCATCTCTTGTTCTCAAAGTAGTCCCATTAACTACATATGTGCTGCTTACTATTTTGTTTGTCTGTTATTGTCTGTCTCCCTCATTCAAATGCCACCTCTAAAAGGACATGAGTATTATTTATTTTGTTCACTCTCATATCCCCAGAAGCTAGGACTGTGTCTGTGCATTCACAAATAAACAATTTAATGAATGATTCAGCCTCAATCTTTATCACTGCTGCATAGTATTCCACTTAATGTCTTTACCTTACTTTATGAATTATTTCCCTTTTTAGCATGTTTGTTTGTTTATTATGCTGTTACAAGCAAGGCTGCAGTGAACATCAAGAGAAAGGTTACATTTGAAGGGAGGGAAGGACCTTCTGTATTAGCCTGCAAAGGTACTGTTGTTTGATCTGAGTGCTGTTTGGTAGAAGATTGTTGGCTTTATAATAACTCAGCCAGCTAGTTGTTTGTTTTGTCTGATTTTCTGTATCTGAATTTTATTTTACAATCAAAAGGCAGGAGAGACAGAGACAGAGAGAGACAGATGGACAGCGAGCTAGTTTCTGAGTCACATGGTTTGCTCCAGCCAAAACCTCTGATCCATGGGGCAGGGAGGAGGAGGAAGCCTAGGGTACACTGGTGCTCACTTTCTCTCTCCACTGGAGTGAGGTTGCTGCCATCATCTGTTTATATCTCTTTAAAGGGGTCATTTACCCAGCGAGCATCCATTTAGGATTCTCTCTGCTTGATGAATGAACCTAAAAATCCTAGGTCTGGTTGCTCATTATGGCTGAAAAAGAGCAGTAAATGAGATAAAGAAGGTTTGAGTCAGAGAGAATCAGTGCACCTGAATATCGTATCTCTATAAAAAGCCCTGCAGCCACTGCAGCATATTTCCCATTGTATCTGCCCTGATCTCATCTCTAATAATTTAGACAAAGTTTTCATCGGTCACTGATGTAATTCTACCTATGTTTATTTATTATTCCAACCCATTCCACTTAATCTGCTGATGAATCCTCCCTTTCTCCTTAGCTCCTATGAGCTGTGGGTCTTGGGATTTATACTACTTTCAAGTCCTCCATCCAAACTCTCAGTTTAATAATCCAGGTATTAAGCGAAAGAACAATTTCTTTAAAAAAGAAGGAAACATATATTGTTGAACTCTGAGCACACCTCCATTGAACACTTTCCATTTGAATTTTTTTTTTTTTATTTTTTTTTTTTGCGGTACGTGGGCCTCTCACCATTGTGGCCTCTCCCGTTGCGGAGCACAGGCTCCGGACGCGCAGGCTCAGCGGCCATGGCTCATGGGCCCAGCCGCTCCGCGGCACATGGGATCCTCCCAGACCGGGGCACGAACCCGTATCCCCTGCATCGGCAGGCGGACTCTCAACCACTGCGCCACCAGGGAGGCCCTCCATTTGAATATTTAGGCATATTATTTTACACCTAAAATTGAACAGTATGATGGGACCTGTTCCATGAGGGTAAATCTCATTACCTTTTTAATCAAACCAATCAGGAGAAAGGACCCAATTATTCTAAACTGAGGAAATAAAATACCTCTGGCTTGGAGGAAATTGCTTAACTACAGAAAGAAAAAAAAGTTATTGATATTGTTACCATATTCAGTTAAATTCTTAGCAGAGTTTTTGGTACTTAGGTGAGAATCATAATACAATAATACCAAAAAATTAGCCACATTGCTTTAGGTAAGTGAATTTTTCCTCACTAGAAATGAGTCAGTTGACCTGACTCATAGGAGTCCAACTATGTCTAAAATTTTTGCACAAATATCCATTTTTTGGAGCTATTTAAGACATAGCTTTAAAGGTGTACATGTTTCTAATTTGAGAAAGTCTGAGGAAAGAATCCCTTGACATAGACTTATTTTTCAATTTATTTTTGTTAGACTATTTCTAACTCAGTGAAAAGACACTAACCCAGACCCAGACTCATGCCCTAGTTCCGAAGTAAAGATTTAGTCTGTTATTACTTTAAAGGAAGAAAGCTGTTGGAACCAAGGACTTCTTCCCAGTGTTTCTAAGTGGATAGAAAATGTAATTGCACCTCTTGATGTTACTGTTATTGATTGATTTATATCCCATGCTTCACAAGGTTAGAAAAACTGCAGAATTTCAAGCAACTCTTTTCTCCTCCTAAGACTTGCTAATTATTTTTCCAGAAGTAGCTGGCTCCAAAGGTTAAGTATGTATAGCTCTGTGTTCTTTTTGATGTGAGAATCAATCCGCTATCATCCACTGAACTGGGCTTAGGGCATACACTCCAGAGTGAAGTACTTCCTCAAGTTGTCATTTATGTGATGGCTATTCTGCTGAGGATTTAAATTAAGACAGGACTTCACTGCTAGTGCAAGTGACTCTTGTAATAGAAAATAATTTTCCTCTTGAAGCAAATCCACTATGGATGTCATTATAGACCTGTTGTCTTTTCTTAGACTGTGGGCTCCTCAAGGGCAAGGCCTATGATTTATTCATATGTGTCCTCAAAGAGTTTCGTGCCTGACATACAGGATGGGCATCATAAGTGATTATGAACTGATGGCTCATAAATTCTTTCCTGACATGGCACCATGTTGATGTGCAAAAAGCAAATGGCCTGGTGAAGCTATACATTTAATTCTTTCATTCACTCATTCAACACATATTTACATTTTTGATATGTATTGGATACGACACAACATAATACACACACACACACACACACACAGAGAGAGAGAGAAATAAGATATAATCTAGTATTAAGGACAAAGATGTAAATAGATCATTACAATAAGGTAACTTAAGATGGAAAATACATGAAAGAGGAGCCAACATGTGAAAAAAATTTTGACGGGATAATACCAGAAGGAATATTTTTAACAGCTGTAGTGATTTTCTGTCAAAAATGTGTGTCAAATGTTATCAAATGTCCTTTTTAAAAAACTAATGAGAAGATTCCTTTAAAAAAATTAATACAATGAGTTATATTAGGTTTTCTTATGTCAAACAACTTTTGACTTCTTTCAAAATACTACTTATTAACAGTATGCAGTTAAACCTTATTTATATGAATATTCTAGTTGAGACTGATCTTCACATTTCCTGTTAGGCTATTTTTCTAATCTAATTTAATTTTAGGGTTATGCTAGCTGTATAATATTAATGGGAAAGCGGGCATTTTTCTATGTTCTAGAACTTACTGTTGCCTTTGGAATTATCATTCTCTGAAGGTGTTACAGACTTCATCCATAAAACTATCTGGGCTGAGGACTTTATTTGCAACTAATCATCACTGCAAATTTACCTTTGCAAATAAAGTATGTGTATTTTAATGAAATAACATTTTAGAGACACTCACAGCATGAATCTAACATCTCCTGTTGTTTCTAGTAGATTCTATTTGTGTCTCCCAGCCGTGTGTACTTCTTGAGTAAATAAATAGAATCAACTGGAACTCTTATCACTAAGGACCAGCAAAGAAAGATGGCTTTTAAATTTCTTAAGATTCATAATTTCAGCAATAATCTTTATTTTCTAAAAATTCAAATGTGTTTCCTGTAATGCGTTACCTATTTCAGAAGGGACATTTTAAACCAATGTGTTTTTTTTCCCACTTATTTATTAAAAATTACCCAGGAAACATGTCCATATGAAATTTATCTTTGCAAATAAAGTATGTGTATTTTAATGAAATGACATTATAGAGACATGCACAGCACGAATCTGACATCTCAGATATATAATCTCCTAAAAACAAGGCATTTCATCTTGATTTTCAAATGTATTAGCATGGCATGGTGTATAGTGTGTTCTTAAATTTCATCTTTCATATGTCTATGACTATATCCTCAATAGTATTTCAAAATTTTTGTAATTGTAGACTATTTTTATACTTGGTGGATTCTTTTCTTTCAACACTTTCAATATTTCACTCCACTCTCTTGTTGCTTGTGTGTGTTTTGAGGAGAAGGGTAGGTATTTTTTACTAAGATGAAAAATAAAATAAATCATGGTACATTCATATAACCTGTTGCAGTTTTAAAAAAAAAGAAAAATGTAGATTTGTATATACTGGCATATAAATATTAAACTTTAAATTAAAGATATTTGGAGTTAAACAAAGGAAGACATTTCCATAAGACTATACTTATATATGTTGCTACATGATTAGACTTTAAATAAATTAATATATATTATATATATGTTCATATATATGTATATGCATATGTATATGCATACACATACATGTATTTTTAATATCTTAAGGTATATCAGTCAACTTGTTAACAGTGGTTAATTTTAAATAATTGTTTACAGAAGATGATGAGTTGGAAAGATACATTTTCACTTCATACCTCATGTCCTACTTATTGTATTTTATTTGTTTGTTTAAAGGCCACACATTATTTTGATGATGATCATGTAAAGCAGTGTCCATTTTGAAAACATAAATAGAGTCCTACAGTTGGAATTCCTAAACTGATAACTCATTTCCAAACCTATGTCTGCCATAGAAGAACAGAACTCAAAAATCACCTCAGGAGGATAACTCTTGGGGTAATAGCAAGTAGATCATAGAGAGCTGGATTCTAGAGTAAAACATAGAACTTTCAGAAAAATAAAAACCTACAGTTGATCTTGCTAGGCACAGAGAACAAGGTGACCATGGGCAGAGGGCTATATCCCAGAAAGCCACCTCAGTAGAATGGTCTCCTCCGAAGAGAGCGCTATGAGCTGACCACAGAGTAGAAGACAGTGATGCAGATTCCATGATAGGACCTATGGAAGCATATGCAAAAATATGCTTCCTAAAGGCTGAAAGTGACATCGTGCATGATCTTTAGGGGATACAGATAAACTATAGGATTCTCTGGGATTACATGTATCCAGAACTTAACCATTATTAACTAAGAGTATTCTCTAATTTTAAAAAAATTAATCAAAATTTTTAAAGATACCAAATAACATTAAATGAAAAATAAATCATAGTATATCTTGTTTAGATTTTCTCCTCCCCTTCTCCAGCCTCACCCCAACCAGGATTATGGTGAAGAGATGCCCAAAATAACAGGAATTTTTGGTGCCACAGCTGTCCCCCCATACAAGGAATAAATAGAATAAATAGATACACTGTTAGATTTCTTTTTTACCCTAACACCTTTCTTGACTTGTGTGTAGTTTCTTACCCCAATATATTTTCCAGTTGAGTGAATTCTTCAAATAATTTTTGTATTGTAGAAATGGACAGGTGTGTTGTTTATTTGTGCTGCAAATAAGTATTTTCTTTTAACTAGGAAAAGAAGTGAGAACCCATTTACTTGTTGAAAAGCAATTCAATTTCATTGTTGACTGTCAAACAAGCCAGGGATGAAATTGATCAATTTCAGAAAAGTAATGAAAAGAACTATCTAGGGATTCTACAGGGTCTATTTTGGGAGAAAAATCAGTATGTACATATACTTCAAGCTAATAAAATTATGGCCAAACTGAGTAACTACAATTTTTTATATTGACATCATTATCAGAAAAATATTTATTGGGTTTCATACTATGTATAGTATAGATCTGGGACAACATTCTTTATGGCCCCTCATATGCCAAGGTCCTCACGTAATGCTTTGGGCTTTGAGTTATTTCAGCTGACCCCTGTAGCACTGGTGAGATTTCTGTTGGATAAAAGTAAACTGTGAATCTATGTGTGTGGATGTTTGTATTGTGAGGTAGTAAAGAGCTACTGGAAAGATGTATAGGAGCAGTTGACAACAACTGGATAGAGAAAACAGGTGAAGGATTTACTTGGGTAGAAATTATGATGCCATCTTCAGACATATGACAAAACCAAACTAGCCAGTGAATATGTTACCTATTGGACCACAGGAGGAGATACATTTTCCCAAGTGATAGTCTGACATCATAAAAAAGTTTAAAATGTAGTTGGAGGGATTAATTTTATCTTTGAAATATTTATGTTGTTGATTGTTTTTAAAGCTAGAGATAAAGATTTTGATAATAGTATATTAGAGAGATTTATCTAGTGCTAAGAACAGGATTGATTGGAGCAGCAGTCAGTGAAAGACAAAAAAAAAAAAACAATTACCAGGAGCTTGAGTTAATATTTGTGTGAGAAGAAAAGACTGTACTCAAGGGCTGGAAAGGATAAAACTAAAGAAGGGAAAGTTTGAAGGAACTGTGAATGTGATTTGCTACAATATGGAGGAAGTAAAGATAATGTGACTCTTAGAATTAGATTACCTTTGATACCTGGACACTGTGTTCCTAGGACTCAGAAAATCTGGTTTCTCTCTCCAGCAGTGAGGTCCACTAGCTGTGCATTAGAAAGCCAGTTATTTAAACTCTTAGAACCTTAGAACCTTGAACTGAAAAAAGAAGGCCAATGGACTATAACGAGAGTGTGTCAGTTCTAGTACAATCAACCTCACACTGTAGTCCCGTGACTGAACCAGACATCATTAATCAATCATGGAGCTTTCCGACTGGGTACAAATGAGGCCTCACTGTCCTTATCAACTAGGTTCTCAACAACCAGTACCAACTGAAGGAATTTTGCAGTCAAAACAAAATCAGTTTCCAATGTAGAATGCAGGTGTTTTCCAATGTCTCTTCCTGTTATAGAGTGTTTAATCCTCCAATTCTACTGTTTTCAATGTATGCAAACAAAGGAACTGAAGATCCTTTGATGGAAATAGGAAAGCTGGAAAAGGGAGTGGGGCAGGGGAGGCCGTAGAAGGGGTGTGTGGAGCAGGCTTGTATCAGTGGGTGTTTGTGTTAGAAGTTCAAACTTGACTGCCCTTGGTTACCACAGCTACAGTTTTTCAATCAGGAATAAGAATGCTCAACAGAATGAGCAGTACTGGATAAAGAGCGAGAAACTCAGGTCAATGCACTGAGAAACCAACAGGAAATTGATGCTGAGATAAGCAGGTACCAAAATGAAGGTCCTTTCCTCTTGTCGGGGAGAGGAGGTGAATATTATCTTTCCTGCTTAAAAGAGCAGTTGAGGAATCAGGCAGCTGGTTGTGAAGGGCAAGGGTTACATGAGACCAAGTGGCAAAAGTAAGAGCAGCTAGATCCAGAATCCTGGACTGTCAACAACAATTCACAGAGGTAAAGGATGTCCCTTCACCACTGAACGTCTGTGGTTGTGATACTTCCGGTCTAAGTTAGTTTCTTACGCATACTTGAATACCTGGGCACAGAAACCACAGTTGGCACCCCTCCCAGGTGTAGTCACTCCATACCTGTTGCAAGGTCTTTGGCTGAAGAACACACACACATGTACAATTCTATTTTATTTGCTTGTTTTTCTCCAAGGAAGAAAATCCAAGTCAATAAGATTCTAATTTTGTAGCCTGCAGACTAATGTCTATGATTTAGTATATAATTATTGCAATAAGCTTTTTTATATAGAGGCCTTTACAACCTGTCCTGAGTGTAAATGAAGGTGATGTACAAGTGGAATGAACTGAAGGTTTCTGAACTTAGGGAGACATTGGATCTGTATAAGCAAATCACATCTCATTTGTCTTCATTAATAAATTCCTTCCCAGGAAGGGGGAAGGTGGTGGAAAAGTAAGACGCGGAGATCACCTTCCTCCCCACAGATACATCAGAGATACATCTACAAGTGGAACAACTCCTACAGAACACCTACTGAACGCTGGGAGAAGACCTCAGACCTCCCAAAAGGCAAGAAACTCCCCATATACCTGGGTAGGGCAAAAGAAAAAAGAAGAAACAGAGACAAAAGAATAGCGACGGGGCCTGCACCAGTGGGAGGGAGCTTGTGAAGGAGGAAAGGTTTCCACACACGAGGAAGCCCCTTCGCGGGCGGAGACTGCAGGTGGAGGGGGGAAGCTTCGGAGCCACGGAGGAGAGCGCAGCAACAGGGGTGTGGAGGGCAAAGTGGAGAGATTCCCTCACAGAGGATTGGTGCCGACCGGCACTCACCAGCCCGAGAGGCTTGTCTGCTCTGCCACCGGGGCGGGCGGGGCTGGGAGCTGAGGCTCGGGCTTCTGTCAGAGCAAGCGCAGGGAGAGGACTGGGCTTGGAGGCGTGAACACAGCCTGAAGGGGTTAGTGCACCACAGCTAGCCGGGAGGGAGTCCGGGGAAAGTCTGGACCTGCCGAAGGGACAAGAGACTTTTTCTTCCCTCTTTGTTCCTGGTGCGCGAGGAGAGGGGATTAAGAGCGCTGCTTAAAGGAGCTCCAGAGAGGGGCGCGAGCCGCAGCTATCAGCGCGGACCCCAGAGACGGGCATGAGACACTAAGGCCGCTGCTGCCGCCACCAAGAAGCCTGTGTGCGAACACAGGTCACTATCTACACCTCCCCTCCCGGAAGCCTGTGCAGCCTGCCACGGCCAGGGTCCCGTGGTCCAGGGACAAATTCCCCGGGAGAACGCACAGCGCGCCTCAGGCTGGTGCAATGTCATGCTGGCTGCTGCCGCCATAGGCTCGCCCCGCACTCCGTGCCCCTCCCTCCCGCCAGCCTGATTGAGCCAGAGCCCCCGAATCAGCGGCTCCTTTAATCCTGTCCTGTCTGAGTGAAGAACAGATGCCCTCAGGCGACCTAAACACAGAGGCAGGGCCAAATCCAAAGCTGAACCCCGGTAGATGTGAGAACAAAGAAGAGAAAGGGAAATCTCTCCCAGCAGCCTCAGGAGAAGTGGATTAAATCTCCACAATCAACTTGATGTACCCTGAATCTGTGGAATACCTGAATAGACAACGAATCATCCCAAATTGAGGAGGTGGACTTTGAGAGCAAGATATATTATTTTTTCCCCTTTTCCTCTTTTTGTGAGTGTCTACGTGTATGCTTCTGTGTGAGATTTTGTCTGTATAGCTTTGCTTTCACCATTTGTCCTAGGGTTCTGTCCATCCATTTTCTGTTTGTTTAAAAAAAATTTTTTTTTAATAATTATTTTTTATTTTAATAATTTTATTTTAATTTATCCTCTTTCTTTCCTTCCTTCCTCCCTCCCTCCCTCCCTCCCTCTTCCTTCCTTCCTTCCTTCTTTTTCTCCCTTTTATTCTGAGCCATGTGGATGAAAGGCTCTTTTTGGTGCTGCAGCCAGGAGTCAGTGCTGTGCCTCTGACGTGGGAGAGCCAACTTCAGGACACTGGTCCACAAGAGACCTCCCAGCTCCACGTAATATCAAACGGGGAAACTTTCCCAGAGATCTCCATCTCAACACCAACACCCAGCTTCACTCCATGACCAGCAAGCTACAGGGCTGGACACCCTATGGCAAACAACTAGCAAGACAGGAACACAACCCCACCCATTAGCAGAGAGGGTGCCTAAAATCATAATAAGTCCACAGACACCCCAAAACACACAACCAGCCATGGACCTGCCCACCAGAAAGACAAGATCCAGCCTCATCCACCAGAAAACAGGCACAAGTCCCCTCCACCAGGACGCCTACACAACCCACTGAACCAACCTTACCCACTGGGGCAGACACCAACAAAAACGAGAACTAAGAACTTGCAGCCTGCAAAAAGGAGACCCCAAACACAGTAAGATAAGCAAAATGAGAAGACAGAAAAACACACAACAGATGAAGGAGCAAGATAAAAACCCACCAGACCTAACAAATGAAGAGGTAATAGGCAGTCTACCTGAAAAAGAATTCAGAATAATCATAGTAAAGATGATCCAAAATCTTGGAAATAGAATAGAGAAAATGCAAGAAACATTTAACAAGGACCTAGAAGAATTAAAGAGGAAACAAGCAATGATGAACAACAAAATAAATAAAATTAAAAATACTCTACAAGCGGGCTTCCCTGGTGGCGAAGTGGTTGAGAGTCCGCCTGTCGATGCAAGGGACACAGGTTCGTGCCCCGGTCCGGGAGGATCCCACATGCCACGGAGTAGCTGGGCCTGTGAGCCATGGCTGCTGAACCTGTGCGTCCGGAACCTGTGCTCCACAACAGGAGAGGCCACAACAGTGAGAGGCCCGCGTACCGCAAAAAAAAAAAAAAAAAAAGATAAAAAAAGAAAAACAATACTCTAGAAGGGATCCATAGCAGAACAACTGAGGCAGAAGAATGGATAAGTGACCTGGAAGATAAAAGAGTGGAAATAACTACTGCAGAACAGAATAAAGAAAAAAAGAATGAAAAGAACTGAGGACAGTCTCAGAGACCTCTGGGACAACAATAAAGGCACCAACATTCGAATTATAGGGGACCCAGAAGAAGAAGAGAAAAAGAAAGGGACTGAGAAAATATTTGAAGAGATTATAGTTGAAAACTTCCCTAATATGGGAAAGGAAATAGTTAATCAAGTCCAGGAAGCACAGAGAGTCCCATACAGGATAAATCCAAGGAGAAACACGCCAAGACACATATTAATCAAACTATCAAAAATTAAATGTAAAGAAAACATATTAAAAGCAGCAAGGGAAAAACAACAAATAACACACAAGGGAATCCCCATAAGGTTAATAGCTGATCTTTCAGCAGAAACTCTGCAAGCCAGAAGGGAGTGGCAGGACATATTTAAAGTGATGAAGGAGAAAAACCTACAACCAAGATTACTCTACCCAGCAAGGATCTCATTCAGATTTGATGGAGAAATTAAAACGTTTACAGACAAGCAAAAGCTGAGAGAGTTCAGCACCACCAAACCAGCTTTACAACAAATGCTAAAGGAACTTCTCTAGGCAAGAAACACAAGAGAAGGAAAAGACCTACAATAAAAAACCCAGAACAATTAAGAAAATGGGAATAGGAACATACATATCGATAATTACCTTAAATGTAAATGGATTAAATTCTCCCACTGAAAGACACAGACTGGCTGAATGGATACAAAAACAAGACCCATATATATGCTGTCTACAAGAGGCCCACATCAGACCTAGGGACACATATAGACTGAAATTGAGGGGATGGAAAAAGATATTCCATGCAAATGGAAATAAAAAGAAAGCTGGAGTAGCAATTCTTATATCAGACAAAATAGACTTTATAATAAAGACTATTACAAGAGACAAAGAAGGACACTACATAATGATCAAGGGATCGATCCAAGAAGAAGATATAACAATTGTAAATACTTATGCACCCAACATAGGAGCACCTCAATACATAAGGCAAATACTAACAGCCATAAAAGGGGAAATCTACAGTTACACATTCATAGTAGGGGACTTTAACACCCACTTTAACCAATGGACAGATCATCCAGAATGAAAATAAATAAGGAAACACAAGCTTTAAATGATACATTAAACAAGATGGACTTAATTGATATTTATAGGACATTCCATCCAAAAACAACTGAATACACATTTTTCTCAAGTGCTCATGGAACATTCTCTAGGATAGATCATATCTTGGGTCACAAATCAAACCTTGGTAAATTTAAGAAAACTGAAATTGTATCAAGTATCTTTTCCGACCACAATGCTATGAGACTAGATATCAATTACAGGAAAAGAGCTGTAATAAATGCAAACACATGGAGGCTAAACAATACACTACATAATAACGAAGTGATCACTGAAGAAATCGAAGAGGAAATCAAAAAACACCTAGAAACAAATGACAATAGAGACACGACGACCCAAAACCTATGGGATGCAGCAAAAGCAGTTCTAAAGGGAAGTTTATAGCAATACAATCCTACCTTAAGAGACAGGAAACACCTCAAATAAACAACTTAACTTTGCACCTAAAGCAATTAGAGAAAGAAGAACAAAAAAACCCCAAAGTGAGCAGAAGGAAAGAAATCATAAAGATCAGGTAAGAAATAAATGAAAAAGAAATGAAGGAAACGATAGCAAAGATCAATAAAACTAAAAGCTGATTCATCGAGAAGATAAATAAAATTGATAAACCATTAGCCAGACTCATCAAGAAAAAAAGGGAGAAGTCTCAAATCAATTGAATTAGAAATGAAAAAGGAGAAGTAACAACTGACACTGCAGAAATACAAATGATCATGAGCGATTACTACAAGCAACTCTATGCCAAAAAAATGGACAACCTGGAAGAAATGGACAAATTCTTAGAAATGCACAACTTGCCAAGAGTGAATCAGGAAGAAATAGAAAATATGAACAGACCAATCAAAAGCACTGAAACAGAAACTCTGATTAAAAATCTTCCAACAAATTAAAGCCCAGGACCAGATGGCTTCACAGGCAAATTCTATCAAACATTTAGAGAAGAGCTAACACCTATCCTTGTCAACCTCTTCCAAAATACAGCAGAGGGAGGAACACTCCCAAACTGATTCTACGAGGCCACCATCACTCTGATACCAAAAACAGACAAAGATGTCACAAAGAAAGAAAACTACAGGCCAATATCACTGATGAACATAGATGCAAAAATCCTCAACAAAAGACTAGCAAACAGAATCCAACAGCACATTAGAAGGATCATACACCATGATCAAGTGGGGTTTATTCCAGCAATGCAAGGATTCTTCAATATACGCAAATCAATCAACGTGATACACCATATTAACAAATTGAAGGAGAAAAACCATAAGAACATCTCAAGAGATGCAGAGAAAGCTTTCGACAAAATTCAACACCCATTTATGATAAAAACTTTGCAGAAAGCAGGCATAGAGGGAACTTTCCTCAACATAATAAAGGACATATATGACAAACCCACAGCCAACATCGTCCTCAATGGTGAAAAACTGAAACCATTTCCACTAAGATCAGGAACAAGACAAGGTTGCCCACTCTCACCACTCTTATTCAACATAGTTTTGGAAGTTTTAGCCACAGCAATCAGAGAAGAAAAGGAAATAAAAGGAATCCAAAGCGGAAAAGAAGAAGTAAAGCTGTCACTGTTTGCAGATGACACGATACTATACATAGAGAATCCTAAAGATGCTACTAGAGCTAATCAATGAATTTGGTAAAGTAGCAGGATACAAAATTAATGCACAGAAATCTCTGGCATTCCTATACACTAATGATGAAAAATCTGAAAGTGAAATCAAGAAAACACTCCCATTTACCATTGCAACAAAAAGAATAAAATATCTAGGAATAAACCTACCTAAGGAGACAAAAGACCTATATGCAAAAATTATAAGACACTGATGAAAGAAATTTAAGATGATACAAATAGATGGAGAGATATACCATATTCTTGGACTGGAAGAATCAACATTGTGAAAATGACTCTACTACCCAAAGCAATCTACAGATTCAATGCAATCCCTATCAAACTACCAGTGTCATTTTTCACAGAACTAGAACAAAAAATTTCACAATTTGTATGGAAACACAAAAGACCCCAAATAGCAAAAGCAATCTTGAGAATGAAAAACGGAGCTGGAGGAATCAGGCGCCCTGACTTCAGACTATACTACAAAGCTACATTAATCAAGACAGTGTGGTACTGGCACAAAAACAGAAAGATAGATCAATGGAACAGGATAGAAAACCCAGAGGTAAACCCATGCACATATGGTCACCTTATCTTTGATAAAGGAGGCAGGAATGTACAGTGGAGAAAGAACAGCCTCTTCAATAAGTGGTGCTGGGAAAATTGGACAGGTGCACGTAAAAGTATGATATTAGAACACTCCGTAACGACATACACAAAAATAAGCACAAAATGGATTAAAGACCTAAATGTAAGGCCAGAAACTATCAAACTCTTAAGAGGAAAACATAGGCAGAACACTCTATGACATAAATCACAGCAAGATCCTTTTTGACCCTCCTCCTAAAGAAATGGAAATAAAAACAAAAATAAACAAATGGGACCTAATGATATGTAAAAGCTTTTGCACAGCAAAGGAAACCATAAACAAGACCAAAAGACAACCCTGAGAATGCGAGAAAATATTTGCCAATGAAGCAACTGACAAAGTATTTATCTCCAAAATTTACAAGCAGCTCATGCAGCTCAATAACAAAAAAACAAACAACCCAATCCAAAAATGGGCAGAAGACCTAAATAGACATTTCTCCAACGAAGATATACAGATCGCCAACAAACACATGAAAGAATGCTCAACGTCATTAATCATTAGAGAAATGCATATCAAAACTGCAATGAGATATCATCTCACACCGTTCAGAATGGCCATCATCAAAGAATCTAGAAACAATAAATGCTGGAGAGGGTGTGGAGAAAAGGGAACACTCTTGCACTTCTGGTGGGAATGTGAATTGGTACAGCCACTATGGAAAACAGTATGGAGGTTCCTTAAAAAACTACAAATAGAACTACCATATGACCCAGCAATCCCATTACTGGGCATATACCCTGAGAAAACTATAATTCAAAAAGAGTCATGTACCAAAATGTTCACTGCAGCTCTATGCACAATAGCCAGGAGATAGAAGCAACCTAAGTGTCCATCATCGGAGGAATGGATAAAGAAGATGTGGCACATATATACAATGGAATATTACTCAGCGATAAAAAGAAATGAAATTGAGTTATTTGTAGTGAGGTGGATGGACTAGGGTCTGTCATACAGAGCGAAGTAAGTCAGAAAGAGAAAGACAAATACCGTATGCTAACACATATATATGGAATCTAAGAAAAAACAAAAAGAAAGTCATGAAGAACCTAGGGGTAAGATGGGAATAAAGACACAAACCTACTAGAGAATGGACTTGAGGATATGGGGAGGGGGAAGGGTAAGCTGTGACACAGTGAGAGAGTGGCATGGACATATATACACTACCAAACGTAAAACAGATAGCTAGTGGGAAGCAGCCGCATAGCACAGGGAGATCAGCTCAGTGCTTTGTGACCACCTAGAGGGGTGGGATAGGGAGGGTGGGAGGGAGGGAGGGAGACGGAAGAGGGAAGAGATATGGGAACATATGTGTGTGTATAACGGATTCACTTTGTTATAAAGCAGGAATTAACACACCACTGTAAAGCAATAATACTCCAATAAAGATGTTAAAAATAAATAAATAAATAAATAAAAAATTAAATTCCTTCCCTATTTTTATTTTTCATGAAGGCAATACTTTAATAAAGAAGTTTAATTAAGTTCTATATTACATGTTAATTGAATTTTTCAGATGTTACAAATTTATTTAAAATATAGGACAGCTCTTAATTTTAAGTAAAGTAACCATCTAACAATATGTCTATTAAGAGTATTTTCTGGTTATTATGTCCAATGATCTTAACTTTTAAATTGCAGTATTTCTGTTTATTTCTCTACAAGAATGGAAGACATTTGCCTCTTTTCATATGACTGTGTTCTTTAATTAGATCTTCATTATTTTGTCAATGCTTAACTCTTCATTGTCTTCTTTGCTTCTTGCTCTTCTTTCATTTGGTCCTAAGAATATCTATTTAATCACCCTCCTCTGAGACATTCTCTTCAATTTTATTCTCAGAGATCCCACGTTGAAAAAAATGTGAGAAAATTAGAAAGACAACAGAAGCAATGTAGCGAAAGGCACTTGAAGTCCTAGGACATACATAGAAACAGATTAAAAATATGGTAAGTATGGTGACAGAGGTGTTCATAGGGCATTCTAAGGTAATTGAAAGGAACTTCTCAGTGGCCTATGAGATTGCAAAAGAAAACGGGTGATGATAATGGGGAAACTGACAATTTCATACCTAATCGTGAGGAGTATAAATCAACTGAAGCATCCTGAAGGGTAATTTGGCAATCTATATCTACATCCTTAAAGTGACTCTTACCCTTTAAAATTCTTCTAGGGAAAAAAATATCCCAAGATTGGAATCTGATGGTTGCTGAAAGATACTTGGATAAAGATGATCATAGCAGTGTAAACCACTTACTTTTTTAAAAATAGATCTTTATTGGAGTATAATTGCTTCACAATGATGTGTTAGTTTCTGTTGTACAACAAAGCGAATCAGCCAAATGCATACACATGTCCCCATATCCCCTCCCTCTTGAGCCTCCCTCTCATTCTCCCTATCTCACCCCTCTAGGTCATCACAAAGCACCAAGCCAATCTCCCTGTGCTATGCTGCTGCTTCCCACCAGCCAACTATTTTACATTTGGTAGTTAAACCACTTACTTCTACTTCTAAAGCCACCATACTAGGCTGGATGCTTACATTTCTTTTTCATGCCTGGACTGATATTTCCTGGTTTCCCATTTACCCTGCTCACAATGGCCAAACTGATATTCCTGAGACATTAGCTTTTACATTTTATTTTCCTGTTCAAGTACCTGTAGTTGTAGCCTATGCACCAAAGCATCTACTTCTAAATGTATCTGGCTGTTTGCCACAATCTACCTGATTCCCTGTATCCAGGTAAGATTATCTGTATCCAGGCAAAAGTCTCATTACTTTTTGGAATGAACTCTCTAACTTCTGTTCACCTATTCTGTTCCTTGGACCAGCTATCTCCTGTTTGCCTTTCCATCATGACTTCCCACGTTTCCATCCTGTTTTTTGCCATGGGAGGCTGACCTACCTGGGCTAAGCAACAGGGTTCCTATGCCCCTTGGCTTTCAGTATTTTGACCACTGGGGATTTTGGTTTTCTCTGCAATTCAGAAGTTGTTCAAGAAAGAGTTTTAAAATATTTCCAAGTAGATGAGTTTTTGAAATTTTCTAATTACAATATTATTTACCAATGTCATTATATTGTGGTCTATAATATCTTTACTTAGAAAATAACAAAACACATGTGTATCTTTATCCAGACCAGCTATTTGTTCAAATATATTTTGGGTGGTCTTCCTTGACTGATTTCACACCTTGTCTAGGTCCCATGTGTTCCATCATCTTCGAGCCGTATTTCAATGCACTTTTCTATCTCCTTTTTTGTTGTCAAGAGCAGCAGAGCAGACTTAAAAGAAAGGGCAAGATAGGCAATGTTTTAGGGTTTTAAATATGGATTGCTTACTCATCACTGGAAAAGAGATTTTCAAAAGGCATTTTTCATGTGTTTTTATTAATGATTAGGGAGAATTTACTTTGTGCTCATTCCTGTATTTCTCCTGGCCATGGCAAAATGTGGCAAATTAAAGATTTTTTTCCTTCTTCTTTGCATCATTAATTATCCACAGTGACAGGTATGCTTTTTGTTTGTTTTTTTCTAAAGGGGTTTTCAGCTTCTTTACATCTGACCCACAAGTGGATTTCCTCCATTCACATCCTTCCTTATGGGGCTATCGTTGAGGTGTTTTTGCTTCACTTTGTTTTTAAAGATGTCATCTTCTGCCCTAACGGATTCATTAGTTAAATTTGAATCATATGGGGTTTTTTAATATTGGTACATTTTAAACTTATATTGATATATTTTGTTAGGTTTTGGAGGAAGGTGGTATAAATCTACTTTTGTGTCATTATTTCCTCCCAAATTGAATTCTCCTTCTTTCGTCATCTTGTTCTTGGTCGTTAAGTGATGACAAAGACTAATCAGGCAAGCTATGATTTTCATCATGGAAATTAAAGACCCTGTGGTCCCTGAGCCCATCTAAAAAACACCTGTATATCACAGGAAGACCTTTGTCACAGTGCAGATAGTACAGCGCTCTCCTTTCAAATTATTTCTCTCCTCTATCATAAGAGAGTAAGAGCAGTTGGAGACAACATTATGGTAAACATGATACATTAATTCAATAATAAAGATTCACTGAATCCCTACTATTGGATATAACTTAGGAAATGATGAGCAAAATAGACATGGGCCTGATGCAGCTTACAACCCAGTGAAATATGATCGTTAAACATACAGTCAACAAACTAGAGAAAATTACAATTATATTAATTGCTAGTGAAAAGAGGTGTATTTTGCTTTGAAATGCTATAAAGTTGATATTAAATCTCATCCGGAAAGTCGGGTAAAGCTATTTTAAGCAAGCAGACATTGAGTTGAGGTCTAAAGGAATAGAGTTAACTAAAGAGAAAGATGGAGAGAGATGGAGAGAGACAGAGAGATAGATAGAGAGAGAGATTGGTTGGGAATTAAGGGAGAGTGTTTTTAGTCATTCAGGTAAAGGGAAGAATATGTGCAAAGGCACTGTGGTGGAAGAGAACACACTGCAATCAAAAATTAGGAAAAATGCCAGAGTAAAGGAGTTAGGGGATATGGTGTAACTGCACACAAACACAAACACGTCCATGGGGCAGGAATTCAGTACCTTCAGGGTCACATTTCCCTTTCCTGTGGTCTGTCCATAAAGCCCAAATTGCATATTGTTTCATTCATCATTAAAGTATTAAGCTCAACTTTGCAATGGAAACCTATGAGCCAAATAGTACAAAGACCTACAGAACATTTTAAGAAATTTGAACTTTGCCCCAAAGCAATGGAAAATGACAAAACAGTTATAAGAAAGAAAGAGAAGGGAGAGGGCTTTTTTGAAAATACAACTCCAGCTTTTGGGGACATAAATAATTGGAAGAATGGTGGACACATCATTGTTCATAGTAAACTACGCTTTTCCTCGTTAAACGTCATCTATTCTCAAGATCTGGCTTTTGTGATCTCAAAGCATCCACGTGTCTATACTGATAAATTCAGGCTTTCCTAATAAATTGATTCTTCTGTCCTTTCTCTGACTGATTTAGCAATCCTTCCTATCAATTAGGGACAAATGGAAAGTGCTCTAAGATGAGATGTTACGAGACTATCCCAGGGTGCCTCTGTTTAATAGAGAGCAAATTCAAGAGCTGTAAGATTGCTTAACATAGGTTGTTAAGGAGCAGAAACAATGCCTACGATTTCAGACTAGTGATTCTTATGAAGGGCACCTAGACTTTCCCTCTACTTTTGACTGAAGCCATCCTAACAATTCTGAGATGGAACTTAAGACAACTTGGAGTCTATAAATCAATTTCTCAGAAGCAACTTGGTTTGAGTAAAAGAATAAATATCCTTTAGTTAAATTAACATTAACAAAATGTCAAATCATTTTGACAATTAAAATAGACAATAGACAATTAACATTAACAATTAAAATAGAAAAAAGAAACTAAGTTAATGAGGAAAGGATATAACTTCTTAAAACAGGTATTGTTGATTCCAAAACCAAACACCTCTTTGTTGGTATAGCTTGAGTTACTATATTTAACTACAGAAAGTAATGTCACTCTTTCTTAATATAGGGACTTAATAAATTATAACACTATATGCTCCAAAATCTAAAGTATATTGGTTTTTATCTAATAAGAGCTTATGTGATCTTCTTTTGAATGAATATAGTTATTTCTGAATATTTTGGCTGGACTTGCTAAGAAGTAATCTGAATTAATGAGTCCTGCTTGTTTGAAAGAAATCAGCCTTTCCAAGAGACAAGGGAATAGGCATAAATGAACATTTCCACTAAAAAATTCACTCTGCAGATGTATAACAAGGAAATCTCAGACCAATACATGAGAGGAGAAATTTATTGTCAGTCTTGTAGGCCCCAGCTTGAGTTAGTTGCATTCAATAAAATGTATATAAATGAATTCTTTCAATACTCTATGGTATTTGTTAAAGCTCCAACAATTTGGAATATATCTCTAGAGCCTTGTTTTTCTACTCAGTTGGCTTGTTTTCTGTAAGGATATCATTGTCTCTTTAAAGTACTTAATTATTAGAAAACATCATTCATTTAAGAGGAATGCATAGCATCAGCTTTACAGCAAGACAAATGTAAGTGAAGCAAGAAAAGAAGAGAAAGAGCAAAGGAAGGAAGAAAGAGAAGAAAAGAAAAATAACATTTATCACCATCTTCTTTGTAACTATAAAATAGATTAAAAATCTAAATCCTTCTGTGGTGGACACAGTCAAAAGGTGGCCCCCAAGATCCCTGACTCCTGGTATTCATGCTCTGTGAAATTCCTGCCCTTGACTGTGGATGGGACCTGTGACTTTGGCAAATGTCATGATCATGACAGTGTTACATAAGATTTTAACCCATTTTGCTAGGAGATATTCTCTCTTGAAGGCTTGAGAAGCAAGCCGCTATGCTGAGAAGACCCACATGGCAAGAAACAGATGCTAGCTGCCAGCAGAGAGACAGCAAGAAGACACAAGCTCTCAGTCCCATAAGGTATTAGATGCTGCCAACAACCATATGACCTTGAAGATGGTTCCTTCTTCATTTGAACTTCAGATGAGACTGCAGCCCTAACTTACACCTTGATTCCAGCCTTATGAGATCCTGAAGCAGAGAACCCCATTAAGCTGTTTCAAGACTCTTGACCCAACAAATTGTGAGATAATAATTGTGCATTATTTTCAGCCACTATATTTGTGGTAACATTGGTGTACAGCAATATATAATTAAAAAAACACCCAACAGAATTTTATAGATTTATATTTTAAAATATATTATTATTTTGTGTTAGACGTCATAGTGGGTTATTTAATTTCTACAGTATTTTATCTGGAAGATGAGCAAAAGAAAGGGATCTATGTCATTCAACACATATTTTTGAGTGCTTTCTAATATTACACTCCTCTTTATATTTCTGGGATAAACCAAACTTGGTCATGCAATATTATTTACAAGATTACATATTTTTGGTGCAATGTTGGATTTGATTTTTTAATATAGTGTTTAAGAATTTTACAGTAATGTGGGGCTTCCCTTCGGGTGGCGCAGTGGTTGAGAGTCTGCCTGCTGATGCAGGGGACACGGGTTCAGGCCCTGGTCTGGGAGGACCCCACATGCCGCGGAGCAAGTAGGCCCGTGAGCCACAATTACTGAGCCTGCGTGTCTGGAGCCTGTGCTCTGTAGCAAGAGAGGCCGCGATAGTGAGAGGCCCCGCGCACCGCGATGAAGAGTGGCCCTCACTTGCCGCAACTGGAGAAAGCCCTTGCACAGAAACGAAGACCCAACACAGCTATAAATAAATAAATAAATAAATATTAAAAAAAAAAAAAAAGAATTTTACAGTAATGTATATGAGTGAATTTGACTAGAATTACAAAAGCCAGAGAATGACTTAAGAAAAGGGAAAAACATAGGTGCACTCCCTCACTTTTGATTTCAGAATATCTTTATTTGATGCTTACTTTCAAATAATCATGTTTCTGGACATAAAATTTCAGATTGATGATGTTTTTCCTTATAATTTTAGAGATATTATTCAACTCTTTTAACCTTTATTTTTGCTTTTGAGAAATCTTTTGTATCATTCCTATCATCTGATATTTACTTTCTGTCTTTAAACTTTTCTTTTCCTTTAGTGTTTTACATTTTTCTTATTAGGAGTATATTCCTTTTAACTTACTATTATTCTTTGTAAATCTAAGAGCTCATGCTTTTCATTCATTGTAGAAAAGTATTTTTTTTTTGCCTTTGAATGTTCTCTTGCTATGATTCTCTGCATTCTCTTAACATGTTCACTCCTAAGGTGTATGTCAAATTTCATTATTATATTCTCATTTTCATTTCTTTTAAATTCTTTCATGTTTGCCATTTTTTCCTTTTTTCCAATATTTTATTGAAGTATAGTTAATTTACATTGTTGTGTTAGATTCAAGTGTGTAGCAAAGTGATTCAGTTATACACATGTATATGTATACATACACATATATATGTATACATACACATGTATGTATACACATGTATATATACACGTGTGTGTATACATACACATGTATATGTATACATACACATATATGTATATATATTCTTTTTCAGATTCTTTTCCATTATAGGTTATTACAAGATATTGAGTATAGTTCCCTGTGTAATGTTTTTCATTCTTAAAATCTTTCTGTTTCATTATGGATACTTGCCTTACATCTATATTCCATTTCACCAATGATTTTATACTTGTAAGTTATATAAGTCAAATGTAATTATTTTATATGTATGTGTACAGACATATATACTTAATTACAGAATTTTATGTTGTTCTTTTCTTCCACTTCCTGATAGTATTTATTTCTTACAGTCTTTATTTTTAGTTTTAACTAAATCATATCATATTTTAACAAATTGCTTAATAAACAAACTACATAAGTAATATTATAGTATAGGTTTATCTGGCTTCTCATTCATTTATCTCCTAATTGTAATTTGGAACTTGAACCCGTGTTTAGAAGGCTGTGTTCAGACAATCCTGGAGATGTGGATTAAAGGCGTGTGCTGTCTCTGCCAAGTGTTCCATGGGGAAGGCCATGTTTATGTTAGTGCCTCTTTAAGAGTTTCCAGATCACACGGGCTATTTACATTGGAATCCCAAATCCAGGCAAGGTGGCCACTACATTTGTTAATTCAAAGCTTCTGTTTTTGTTTTTGTCTGCAAAGAGCCCACTCAGATTCTAACAATCTTCTTTGTCATCTTTTTGGGCCAGCTGAAAGATTTTTCTAGGCTTCAGTTTGCTGCACATGGACCATTTTGCTGTATCCTGCTTCAAGAGAAGGTCTCAATACCAGGACCACACCTAGAAAGGTCATAGTAAACCATCTCCTCTCCCTGATTGTGGACTGTGGTTTCCTCTTATCCCCTGACTGCAGGGAAGCTGCAGAAGTAGATTATGAAATTACTTTTTTGGTTTTCAGTTTTCTTTATTCCTTCCCTGTCCTTGGCAATTTTCTTTGGAGATTAATTGAGGTCATTTGTGAATGTAAGGGGCTGTTTGTTGTATTTTATCTAACATTTACAGTTATTTATATAGAGTGCTTTTGAAAGTATACAGTTTTCCAGAAAACCTTTTCAAGGTGCAGGTGCTAGTTTAGTCTCAAAGAGGTAAGAATTATTAGAGATTTGTATAGGATCTAACACAACCCTTTTTTCATAACAATCTCTTTTATAAAGTACAATATTTTTCGATTCATAAGATGCTAGACTCTCAATCAACTTACTGTGAATAATCAGTTACCAGCAGAGACAGATAATAAACCTACACTGATAAAAAGATGTCCAAGTACATACTATGATTCCATTTCTATGCAGTTTAAGAACATACAAAACCAATCAATGGTTACAGAAGTCAGAATGGTGGTTACCTTTGGGGTTACTGACTGGGAAGGGGTTCAAAGGAAACTTCTGGGATGCTTCAGTCAAAGTGATCAAGGTGGTGTTTACACAGATCTTTACCTATGCAAAAATTCATCGAGCTGTATACTTCAGATTATTATTCTTTATGCTATACACATTATAGCTCAATTTAAAGAAGATGTCCAAGGTCTTTGAGAAGCCATACTCAGAAATTTTAGAGTCATTAGATTCATCTTAATCTAGCTATTTTCACTTTATTTTAGCTTTAAAAAGTTGATTGTTCACAGAACTAGAAGAAACAATCCTAAAATTCATATGGAACCATAAAAGACCCAGAATTGCCAAAGCAATTCTGAAGAAAAAGAACAAAGCAGGAGGCATAAGCCTCTCAGACTTCAGACAACACTACAAAGCTACAGTAATCAAAACAGTATGGGGGGGGTTCCCTGGTGGTGCAGTGGTTAAGAATCCACCTGCTAATGCAGGGGACATGGGTTTGAGCCCTGATCCGGGAAGATCCCAATGCCGTGGAGCAACTAAGCCTGTGTGCCATAACTACTGAGCCTGCACTCTGGAGCCCGTGAGTCACAACTACTGAAGCTCGTGTGCCTAGAGCCCGTGCTCCGTAACAAGAGAAGCCACCGCAATGAGAAGCCCGTGCATTGCAACGAAGAGTAGCCCCTGCTCACCGCAACTAGAGAAAGCCTGCGCGCAGCAATGAAGACCCAACGCAGCCAAAAATAAGTTAATTAATTTAAAAAAACACAGTATGGTATTATTCTAGATTCAGAAAGCAGAGGTAAACACTTTTGTTTATAAATCAGTGGTATTACTAGCTAATATGTTTTAGTTAGAACACTATACCTGCACTTCAGAAGTACTGATTGGATTCCATTAAAAAAAAAAGACATTCAAATTAACAAAAACAGTTTTCTAATAGCAGAAACAAAAACAAACAAACAAAACAAAACAAAAAACCCAGTGTGGTATTGGCACAAAACAGGCATACGGATCAACAAGACAGAATACAGAGCTCAGAAATAAATCCACACACTTACAGTCAATTGATCTTTGACAAAGGAGGCAAGAATATACAATGGGAAAAAGACAGTCTCTTCAGCAAGTGGTGTTGGGCAAGTTGGACAGCCACATATAAATCAATGAAGTTAGAACACACCCTCTCACCATACACAAAAATAAACTCAAAATGGCTTAGAGACTTAAACATAAGACATGACACCATAAAACTCCTAGGAGAGATCATAGGCAAAACACTCTCTGACATAAATCAAGCCAATGTTTTTGTAGGTTAGTCTCCCAAGGCAACAAACATAAAATCAAAAATAAACAAATGGGACCTAATCAAACTTATAAGCTTTTGTACAGCAAAGGAAACCACAAACAAAACAAAAAGACAACCTACAGAATGGGAAAAAATATTGCAAATGATGTGACTGACAAGGTCTTAATTTCTAAAATATATGAACAGCTCATACAACTCAACAACAACAAAAACAAAACAACCCAATCAAAAAATGGGCAGAAGACATAAATAAACATTTCTCCAAAGAAGAAATACAGGTGACCAATAGGCACATGAAAAGATGTTCAACATCGCTCATTATTAGAGAAATGCAAATCAAAACTACAATGAGGTATCACCTCACACTGGTCAAAATGGCCATCATCAAAATGTCTACAAATAACAAATGGTGAAGAGGGTGTGGAGAAAAGGGAACCCGCCTACACTGTTGGTGGGAATGTAAGTTGGTGCAGCCACTATGGAGAACAGTATGGAGGTTCCTCAGAAAACTAAAAATAGAACTACCATATGATCCAGCAATCTCACTCCTGGGCATATATCCAGACAAAACTCTAATTCAAAAAGATACATGTTGGGCTTCCCTGGTGGCGCAGTGGTTGAGAGTCCGCCTGCCGAGGCAGGGGACACGGGCTCGTGCCCCAGTCTGGGAGGATCCCATGTGCCGTGGAGCCACTAGGCCCATGAGCCATGGCTGCTGAGCCTGCGTGTCCAGAGCCTGTGCTCCACAGCGGGAGAGGCTGTGACAGTGAGAGGCCCGCGTACTGCCAAAAAAAAAAAAAAAAAAAAAAAGATACATGCTCCCTATGTTCATAGCAGCACTTTTTACAATAGCCAAGACAGGGAAAAAAACTAAATGTCCATCAAAAGATGAATGGTTAAAGAAGATGGAGTACAGGTACTTCCCTGGTGGTGCAGTGGTTAAGAATTCACTTGCCAATGCAGGGGACATGGGTTCGAGCCCTGATCCTGCAAGATCCCACATGCCGCGGAGCAACTAAGCCTGTGTGCCACAACTACTGAGCCTGCGCTCTAGAGCCTGCAAGCCAAAACTACTGGGCCCATGTGCCACAATTACTGAAGCCTGCACACCTAGAGCCCGCGCTCTGCAACAAGAGAAGCCACCGCAATGAGAAGCCCACGCACCGCACTGAAGAGTAGCCTCCACTCACCACAACTAGAGAAAGCCGCGCACAGCAACAAAGAACCAAAGCAGCTAAAAATAAATAAATAAAATAAATAAATTTATATATCAAGAAAAACAGGGGCCTCCCTGGTGGCGCAGTGGTTGAGAGTCTGCCTGCCGATGCAGGGGATACGGGTTCGTGCCCCGGTCTGGGAGGATCCCATATGCCGCGGAGCGGCTGGGCCCGTGAGCCATGGCCGCTGGGCCTGCGCATCCGGAGCCTGTGCTCCGCAGCGGGGGAGGCCACAACAGTGAGAGGCCCGCATACCGCAAAAAAAAAAAAAAAAAAAAAAAAAAAAAAAAAGAAAAACAATGAAATAATGCCATTTGCAGCAACATGGATGAACCTAGAGATTATCATACAAAGTGAGGTAAGTCATAAAGAGAAAGACAAATACCAAGTGATATCACTTAGATGTGGAATCTAAAGTATGACACAAATGAACCTATCTATGAAACAGAAACAGAATCATGGACATAGAGAACAGGCTGGTGGGAGGGGGAAGGGGTGGGGGGAGGGTTGAGTGGGAGTTTGGGGTTAACAGAAGTAAACTTCTATATGTAGAATGGATAAACAACAAGGTCCTACTCTATAGCACAGAGAACTATATTCAACATCCTATGATAAACCATAATGGAAAAGAACAAAAAAGGATGTGTGTGTGTGTGTGTGTGTGTGCATATATAAAACTGAGTCACTTTGCTATACAGCAGAAATTAACACAACATTGTAAATCAGCTATACGTCAATTAAAAATACTGAAACTGAAAAAAAAGTTAATTGTTTTGTTATAATATAAATCCCAACATTATAAGAATTAATGACTTCTAGAAGTGGAGGCTAGAATCAGGATTCTTCGTAAACTGACACTCTTCCTGTTCAGGCCACCACAAACATTATTAATCCATCTCACTCACTTTTCTCCTGTTTCTGCGCAAAGCCCTATAATCCTTCTGAACATGGCTAATCAGGCAGCCATTACCAATCAATTATGGTTGGAAAGTGAAAATAGCTCCACTTGGGATGCCTGAACTGGATGATGTCTAAGGGCATACCAGTCTCACATTTTATGTCTATGACTGACTTATATTTTTCATATATCAGTAGACTAAACAGACAGCCTTCAAGAGAAAGTGAATATTCACTGGTGACGTTTTGTTTTTGAGAGCAAGACCTACTGTTCATATATCTATGGCAGTTTGTTAATTGTTTATCCACATATGAACTTTTTCTTAAAATCCAGCATCCTACTCGTTTCCCTTCAAATTCAGTCATTTCCAGGATGTTGATTATACTGACTTAAGTTCCAGTAAACTACAGAAGGTTAAAGAAAAAAAAAACCTAACAAACAGAACCACTGCCTCACAATTTATAATCATCCGAGAACACTGCGATCCAATCCAAGGTTTGCACCAATTACAGCAATATGAGCTGCTTCCCTTTTTCTTGCTGTTTTCACAAGAATCTCTGTGCATCTAGACGAAGCATCACAGGTCTTTATTATATACTTAGCAGAGGCAATAGAGGTATGAAAGGGAAGCGGCAGAAAGCTCTCTTTTACTGTGCTTGGTTTTTGCTATCAAATAACTTAGAAGACTTGAACCTTTATTTGACCAATTATTTGCTCAAATTCCTTTTCAAGGAAGATCTCAGAAAAGAGTGAGATTTCAGAATCAACTGATTTTGTCTTTTGTTCCCTTTGGTGAAGTCTTTGCTTTTCCATGACAAATCATGCATCCTTAAAGAAATGGTTCTAACATTTATACACCCTTACATTGCTTTTACCTTCATGTATATCATCTTTGAAAGAAAAATGTTCACTTGAAAACTGCATTTATGTAATAATACATATTTTTCCAATTTTTATAAACCACAGAATGTTGTTTTAGTATGAGTTCCATATAAAGAGAGCCCAAGAAAAGGACCTGAGTACGTACAGGGTGTGCCGTTCATGTCGGTGTTGGTTGTATCAGGTGTAGGTTATTATACTTGATTCCCACATCAAACCATGTATAGACCAGGAGACTGAGTTTCAGAGAGACAACAAGTGATAAATCAGAATTCAAACTCAGCTGTGTGTGTGCCCAGGGAACTCAGAGTTGCTCTGACAGCTGGATGTTCATCCTGGACCAGCTATGTGGTATGTGACCTTGAGCAAATCACTCAACCTGTGTGAACCTCAGGATCCTCAACTGTCACAACACAATCTCTGCTTTGCCTGTCAGACATGGCTATTCTGAAGACCCAAGCCATCAATGAACCTGTTTGATACTTATTTGGGACAGCCAGTGTTTAAAAAAATTGGACTGCAATGTCCTGGATCATCTCAGGGTTGAAAGTTCCTGTTGCCCCATCAGTCACTGATATTTGTCAAGGATGTGTTGTGTGCTTCTGGGTCTCCTACAACAGGGTACACAGCTTCAAAAACAAGGAGAAAACAAACTTTGTGCCATCATACTTTTTTTGGGGAATTCCACCTAGAAATTGATGTCTGCCTGTGTGTGAATAAGGAGGTCAGTTTAACAAAGGGCCAAAGTAGGTGACGTTCGGCCACTGATACCTGAAACTCTGGCCCGGCTGCCCTAAAAATACAACTAGTTTCTCAGGGCTTCCAGCATCACTTAGGACCCAGCATCCCTTGCCTGTTTGTACTAGATTTCTTTCTTTAACAACAGGTGCCTGTATTACAGAGAGAGGGTTTTATTGCATCTTGATGTCATGACTGCAGCTGCTGGTATATAAATAAACTGGAAGCCACCCCAGGGGCTTTTCAAAAATCTAAGACCTACAAAGAAGAAATGTCTTCATATGTCTTAGAATCTTAACAGAGGAGACTGAAAACTTCCATTGAAACTGATTTTTAGCATTTCAACTAAGATTCAACACCAGTAATTTCTTTGTAGATATCACGTGACCATTGTAGGCAGAATAAACTAAGTGTAGATCATGCTAGTGTGAGTTAAACTATAGTAGCCACTTAATTTTTCGCAGATGTGTGGATTTCACTCCAATGGTATCCTTTCTTGATTTCCTTCCTTTTCTACTCTCTGACTTTTGCACCTTGTAACACAAGAGAAATTATGATTATTAAGAGGTTGGTCCATTTGTTGGCAGAGGAAATCCTAAAACACTCCAGTTAAACAAAACACTTCTCATTTGAATTAAACAAGGTGAGGGAAGAAAAGATGAAACCCTTGGAAAACTGGTAGGTGTATGCATTACTGAGGTTTTCTTTTTTCCTTGACATATGTATGTATGTGTATGTGTGTGTGTGTCTGTAGGTGTGCATGGGTGTATATTTTTTCTCTCTCTCTTCTCCACTGCCGAAATTGTGAGATTGCACTTGGTGGTGCAGTCTCTCGTCTGTAACTAATAGGAAAATTAGCTATGGCTCTGGGGAGCTTTAAAGACTGGCTACAGCAATGGAGTATTACATTCTGCCACCATCCAGTCTGAGAATGGAAGGAACTGAATTTTAAGTAAGCCTTTCAATACCTCCTTTTCAATACTTGTTTAATAGTACATGTCCTTTAACCAAAGAACACAGATGGTACAATGAGGTTTTAATTAGATTTCACGTTCAATACAATTAGCTACATTTGCAAATGTAAAATCTACAATAGAGCATTAAGAAATAACTTTATCAAGTCACTTCAATTTGTTAGGTCACTGGCCCTCCTGGATTGCAGTGGGCATACAGCTCAAGATAAGTGTTGTGAACTCCTATTTAAAACATACGTCAGTGGTTAAAATTGTGTCTGATTTGCAGGTTCAGAAATGGTCTTTCTTGATTTCTCTACTTATGAAAATATGAATAAAGATGAAAATCTCTCCAACACAGATATAAAACCTAAGTCCAGAATTTGGGGAGAACTTATTCTAACAATCAAGTCAATTGGGCTGGATTAGAAATTAAAACACAGCCACAGACGTATCTGAAATGCACTTCGTGACGTAAGTAGGCTTTTCTTCATATGACAGGATTTGGGAGGTGGATGGGTAGCAGTGCAAGAGTTAGAAAGACAATTGGTATATCTCCCATGGTTTTGCCTTGACGAAATAATCAAAAAAGTAAATAATGAAAAATAACATGCTGGGCTTCCCTGGTGGCGCAGTGGTTGAGAGTCCACCTGCTGATGCAGGGGACACGGGTTCGTGCCCCGGTCTGGGAGGATCCCACATGCCGCGGAGCAGCTGGGCCCATGAGCCATGGCCGCTGAGCCTGCACGTCCGGAGCCTGTGCTCCGCAACGGGAGAGGCCACAGCAGTGAGAGGCCCCCGTACCACACACACAAAAATAATAATAATAACATGCCTGCTACACCTCTCCCACTCTTTTCCCTGAAGTGTGCTGCTTTTTGAGATGTCTGAGCATGGTTATGCCTCGAGTGCCTCCTACATCTATCCACTCATCTTCACTTTAAAAAATATTAATTCAAAGCAAGAATCAGGGGGGAAAATAGGCTTAAGAAGTAGGGTAGGGGGCTTCCCTGGTGGCGCAGTGGTTGGGAGTCCGCCTGCCGATGCAGGGGATGCGGGTTCGTGCCCCTGTCCGGGAGGATCCCGTGTGCCGCGGAGCGGCTGGGCCCGTGAGCCATGGCCGCTGGGCCTGCGCGTCCAGAGCCTGTGCTCCGCAACGGGAGAGGCCACAACAGTGAGAGGCCCGCGTAATGCAAAAAAAAAAAAAAAAAGAAGTAGGGTAGGAATGGTCAGACTGCAAGGCACTGCATCTTGATAGGCTGTAGCTCCTACACTTAAAGCAGGAGGTGCTGACAAAAGGAGCATGGTTGTAGGGCATGATGAAGACAGTGATGGTCCATATACTGTATCATTTCAGAGTAACAGAGGAGTAGGAAGTGGGGAAAGACAATAATTTCACAGCAGTTGATCAGAAACACACAGGATGCGAAAGAGGAAACACTTCTGGTGACACATCAACTCTGGCTGACAGTGGGGGTCCTTGGTGGCTGTGTTTAAAAAAGCTCTGTTTCTCCATTCTTAGAAGGAAGACCCTGATAAAATATCAGGGTCTATCATGGGTGAAGGAGGATTGATAGTTAAGTTCCATGTATTTAAAAATCACCTAAATATTCACTCATAAAATTTGGTTAAGTAAATCAAGGCATACACATTGTGATGGGTAAACTGTATGTGTCAACTTGACTAGACCATGAGGTACCCAGAGAGTTGGTCATATATTATTCCGGGGTTTCTGGGAGCGTCTTTTTACCTGAGATTGACATTGAAATCAGTGGACTTTGAGTGAAGCAGATTGTTCTTCATAATACAGGGGGGCCTCATCTAATCAACTGAAGGTCGGATTAGAACAAAAAGACCCACTCTCCCTTGAGTCGGAGAGAACTCTCCAGCTGATTGCCTTTGGATTTCATCTGCAGTACTGACTCTTCCTGATTGACGGCCTATGAACTTGAACGTCAGCTCTCCCTGGGTCTCCTGCACCAGTGGCAGCAGATTTTACCAATCTTCATACTCATATGAGCCAATTTCTTTTTTTTTTTAAGAAGATGCTGAGGGTAGGAGTTTAGTAATTTATTTATTTATTTTTGCTGTGTTGTGTCTTCATTTCTGTGCGAGGGCTTTCTCTAGTTGTGGCAAGCGGGGGCCACTCTTCATCGCGGTGCGCAGGCCTCTGACTATCGTGGCCTCTCTTGTTGCAGAGCACAGGCTCCAGATGTGCAGGCTCAGTAGTTGTGGCTCACAGGCCTAGCTGCTCCGCGGCATGTGGGATCCTCCCAGACCAGGGCTCAAACCCATGTTCCCTGCATTAGCAGGCAGATTCTCAACCACTGTGCCACCAGGGAAGCCCGAGCCAATTTCTTATAATAAATCTCTCTCTCTCTCTCTCTCCACACACACACACACACACACACACACACACACACACACACACACACACACACACACACACACACACACACACACACACACACACACACACACACACACACACACACACACACACACACGGTTCTTTTTTTTTTTTTTTTTTTTGCGGTATGCAGGCCTCTCACTGTTGTGGCCTCTCCCGTTGCGGAGCACAGGCTCCAGACGCGCAGGCTCAGCGGCCATGGCTCACGGGCCCAGCAGCTCCGCGGCATGTGGGATCTTCCCGGACCAGGGTACGAACCCATGTCCCCTGCATCAGCAGGTGGACTCTCAACCACTGCGCCACCAGGGAAGCCCGTGGTTCTTAATATATAATATGTAATATATATATATATAAAATTGGTTCTATTTCTCTGGAGAACCCTTCATATACATTAATGGAGAACAATCTTATTCTTAAAATCACATTGTGAAGAATATTTAAGCTGAGAAAACATTATTTGATGTCAAGTATAAAGGATATAAATCAGGACTTTCCTGGTGGTGCAGTGGTTAAGAATCCACCTGCCAGTGCAGGGGACACAGGTTCAATCCCTTGTCTGGGAAGATCTCACATGCTATGGAGCAACTAAGCCCATGTGCCACAACTACTGAGCCTGTGCTCTAGAGCCCGCAAGCCACAACTACTGACCCCATGTGCCACAACTACTGAAGCCTGCATGCTTGGAGCCTGTGCTCTGCAACAAGAGAAGCCACCACAATGAGAAGCCCATGCACCACAACAAAGAGTAGCCCCTGCTCGCCGTAACTAGAGAAAGCCCACGCATAGCAACGAATACCCAATGCAGCCAAAAAGAAATAAATTAAATAAATAAATTTATTAAACAAAAGGATAAAACCCAACACTCTCCATATAACATTACTGCATTTTATAATATTTATATGTATATGCAAAGAAGGCTTGAAAGGAATTTAGCAAATATGAATAGTGGTCATCTCTGGGTATTAGGATTATTGGATGATTTCATCTTTTCTTTTTAATTGTCCATATTTCTAAATTCTCTATAGTGAATACACATTGCTTCTTAATCAGTAGGAAAAATGCTATTACTTTTTAAAAAATGAAAGCAGCTTAAAAGTCAAGTATCATGGCTAAAATTCTGCTGCTTGCAAGGAAGAATAAAGAGTAATCAGTTCCCACAATAACAAAAACAAAGCATATGTCAAAGAACAGAAGTCACAGTTTCTTTCAGCAGGTATCCTATCTGAGCAGATGGTATTTAAGAAGGAAATCACTGCATCTTAATGGAAGGCAGAGATACAATTTTCCCAAAAGCTGACATTAAAAATAGATGACATTTGGGGGCATCCCCATGCCTTCTTTTCAGCAGCCCACTATACATATTTGTAGCTGTTCCTTTTACAGAGATTTGTTTTCAGGGGACCAGACATCCCTAATCTCCAGTTCCTGGTACTGTGTAAAACCCAGGACACTACACACCAGTCAGAATGGCCATCATTAAAAAGTCTACAAATAATAAATGCTGGAGAGAGTATGGAGAAAAGGGAACCCTCCTGCACTGCTGGTGGGAAGTAGACTGGTGCAGCCACTATGGAAACCAGTAAACTAAAACAAAAAATCTAAAAACAGAGTTGCCATATGATCCAGCAATCCCACTCCTGGGCATATACCCAGACAAAACTATAATTCAAAAAGATACATGCACCCCTATGTTCACAGCAGCACTATTTACAATAGCCAAGACATGGAAACAACCTAAATGTCCACTGACAGATGAATGGATAAAGAAGATGTGGTGTACACACACACACACACACACACACACATACACACACACACACAGAGGAATATTACTCAGCCATTAAAAGAATGAAATATTGCCATTTGCAGCAACATGGATGGAACTACAGATTATCATACTAAATTGAGGTAAGTCAGAAAGAGAAAGACAAGTACAATATAATATCACTTACACGTGGACTCTAAAATACAAATTAATTTATCTACGAAACAGAAACAGACTCACAGATATACATAGAGAACAGACTTGTGGTTGTCAAGGGGGAGGGGAGGGTGAGGGAGGGAAGGGTTGGGAGTTTGGAATTAGCAGATGCAAACTATTGTATATAGGATGAATAAACAACAAGGTCCTACTGCATAGCAGAGAGAACTATATTCAATATCCTGTAATAAACCACAGTGGAAAAGAATATAAACAAGAATATATATGTATATGTATAACTGAGTCACTTTGCTGAACAACAACATTGTAAATCAACTATACTTCAGTAATTTTTTTAAAAAAGTAATAATAAGTATGGTCAGTAAAAAAAAAACCATAACATAGGACACTAAAAAATCAGAGAAAAAAGATTATGTTTCCTACTGTGGGGTTGTGATTTACTGTTTTTATTATAAGATTATTGGAACATAGTTTACTGTACAGCTGAGCACAAATCTCTCCCCTGCCTACTCTTCTTTTAACTTTTTTTACTATTAAAATAACATAATTTATCCAAAGCTTGTGTGTATTTATATGTGAAATACACATGCGTATCTATACACATGCATTTTCTATCTTCTTTCACCTTCTCCCCTTTTCATTTATTTTATCTTCTTTCTGTAAATGAAGGGACTGTGTATGCTGGTGTTTGCTTGAAAAAATCCAGCACAGGTTTATGGTGTTACCAAACACAAGTTCATATGCCCAATGCACAGTGAGGCCAAACAAACCAAAATGTTGGAGTATGGAGCAGAGGAAGGTGTACTGCAGGGCCAAGCAAGGAGAATGGGTGGCTTGTGCTCAACAATCCGGAACTCCCTGATGGTTCTGGGGGAGAAGTTTTCATAGGCAAAATTTGGGGTGAGGGCTGCAGGGTGTGTGGCTTTCTTCTGATTGGTTGGTGGTGAGGTAACAGGGTGGTATCCAGGAATCTTGTGCTCAGCCTGAAGTTACCACCCTGTCACCTGGGTGGGGGCCTGAGTTCCAGCAGAAGAACTCAAAGGTGTTATTATGTATACCCCTTGAGGAGGAACCAGGACCCTGCCCCAGGGTGGCTGCATTATTGTTTCTTGACTGTTCCTCCCTTGTTTCTGCATCCCCTCCCTTCCCTGATTAGCAAGTGTTTGAATCTGCCCTTTGGAACTCAGGGAAGGTCTAGGAGGCTGAATGAAGCCTATTTCCTATAAACATGAAGGGGGGGGGGCAGGGGGCGGAAAGGATTTGTACCCTGGAGCCCCACAGAGTCCTGCTTGGTTTCACTAACAGAAGTTGAGAGATGCAAGGAAGAAATCCCCCCTGCTAGAGATTCTGGAGGGAACCTGGCCCTGCTAACAGCTTGATTTAGGCCAAGTGAGACTGATTTTGAACTTCTGGCCTCCAAAACTGTGATAGGATAAATTTTTGTTGTTTTAAGCCACTGTTTGTGGATATTTATTCCAGAAGCTCTAGGAAAGAAATATAGGGTACAATTAAATTCTGTGGCTGGTGTCAGGTAATTTAGAGAGGACAAGTTCTCCCTCTGAAGTTCGAATCCCTCCAAACCCATCAGATCTCATTTTCAATTTCATGGATCCAATTGGCTGCTGCAGTGGACCTTCAGGAAAGCCTGTGAAGTTGCACATTGGCATTCTCCTAAATGCCTGAAAGTATAATGATGTATGGATATCTCTCCCTGCCTGTGAGAACACAGCACCTGCATGCTCTGTGTGTTGAACAACTCAGACAGAAAACACACACACACACACACACAATCCGAAGACTATCCTACACATATCCCCTGGTCTTCTTTGTATCTACTAAGTGTTTTCCAGGCAAGCAATCCTATCCAATTGTTCCTCCCTTCCATACCAATTATTGTAGAATGAATTCATATGAAAACTTGAGTTTTGATATGTACCAGATTTCACTCTGATCCAACTTGATTCTTTTGATTGTTGTTCAAATTTATGACACTGATTTTGACCTCCTGAAGACCTAAAATATATGTCGGGTATTTAAATCTATATGTCAGAACTTTCTTTTTGTTTTTTCAGTTTAGAAGAAAGCATGAGTTAACACTGACCCTGAGGTTTAAGAAATACATGAAAAGAATTTCTTCTTTACATTGTCTTTCTGTTTCAAAGTTCCTGAAGACTAGTGCTAAAGCAAATGGCTATTTTGATAATTAAAGGTGCTGGTGGGGAAGCAATCACAGGTCATTCCCCTTCCCTATATTGTGTTGATGGGCTCTGCCTATATGCCCAGGTGGCTGTGAAATTCCCTTTATCACATTGACCTCTACTGGATGGAATGTCTCACCAACTCAGCTCAGTGAAGAAGGAAGGCAGGCAAGGAAAATAAGTGGAAATAGTGAAGACCAGAATGCAGCAAGACAAAGGAAAAAAGAGGGGAAACGCAAGAGGCAAAAAGTTTGAAGTGCTGAGGAAGAAAGCTCACAACCTGATCAATCTTTAGCAATCTCTGCCTCCTCAAAAGGTGACAGAAGCAATTTTGCTACCAAACCAAACATGGGTCCGCTTGCCTGTGTGCAATAAAGCCAATCTACTGGATTGTGGTGAAGCAAAGTGCAGCATTTATTGCAGGGCGCTAAACAAGGAGTCCAAGACAGCTAGTGCTCAAAAAGCCCAAACTCACCAATGGGTTTCAGGGAGACCTTTTTTTCTTTTTTGGCTTTTGTCCTGTTTGAATGTATTATATTAAAAATTTTTTTTTACTGAAGTATAGTTGATTTCATGTATCAGGTATACAGCACAGCAATTCAGTTTTATATATGTATATATATATATATATTTTTTTTATTTTTCAGATCTTTTCCCATATAGGTTGTTACAAAATATTGACTTTAGTTTTTAGTTCCCTGTGCTATATAGCAGGTCCTTGTTGGTTATCTATTTTATACATAGTAGTGTGTATATGTTAATCCCAGCCTCAGAGAGACATTTTTAAAGGTAAGATGAGGGATTGGGGTCATAGAGTATGTGATCATCCTGTGCACAATTCGTTGATTGGTTGATGGTGACATAACAGGGCAGCGTCACAGGGGTTAACAGTATCAATCCTTAGCCTCCTGCAGGTCTGGGGGCTAAGTGCTCCTGGTCATCAAGTACAACAGGTAACTTCTTCCATTTGGTGGGGGTTTTAGCATGTGTAAAACAACTCAGGAAATGTGCATCACACACTGTTATCTAGGTGCTTCAGAGAAGAGCTACAGCAGAGAATCTGGGGGAGGGGCTAGTCTTGGGAAGGCCCCCATAGGGTTCTGCTCGGTTACAATTTGGCAGCTGTCTAGTTAGTTTGATCATTTAATTAATTGGAGACACCCTTGACTATTTAGATTGTTCATTTGGTTTTTGTTAAGGTTACTTGAATTACTCAGGTTGAATGTCTCCATGGACCAGGCATATGGGCACTTATTAAGTCTCCACTTATTAAGTGTCCATTTCACTCTGGGCTCTACAAACCCTGACTAGAAGGAGCCAGCAACGCAAAGTCAAAGAGTTCGACAAAGTGAGGTGTGTGACATGTCCACTGCCATAAGGACCTAAATCAGGTATTTCATGATGAATCTGAGAACTGGGCTTTGGAAAACCCAACTGTATCTTCCAAAAGTGTGTGCTCCTTGCCCACAGCCTTTCAGGACAGAAAAACAACAGGAACTGTGAGGTGGCCCCTTCCTCATCAGTAGGTTGCTATGTCACTGGCCAAAGTTTCCTCTCTCAACTTTTTAGCTTCATGCCACTCCCACGTCTAAGTTCCTGGTATCCTGCAGGGACGCTTTTCCCTGTGCAGCCCTGGGAAAGAGGACAACATCAGTGCTGCTGGCAACCTCAGTCTCCCTGTCCCATCTGGGCATAAGGTGCAAGGCCCTCCTGCCCCACCTTCTTTACCATCAAAAGAATCTGTCCAATGGGGCACCTTCTCAGGCTTGTATAAAAAATCAGAAAAACAAAAACCTCCCCATCTATCACTTCGTGTTGTCTTTCTCTCTTTCTACTCTTCTCAACTTTTTTTTTTTCACCTCAGCTCAGCATTCTACCTTTGAGAAAGGTATGCTTCATAATGCAGCTTGACTTAAATTATGACCCTGCCGCACTACTTCTTTGAGCTGCTATTTTCCCTGCCTGTTCCAGCTGCTGAGCACAATTGCTACAGCTCAATTATTAAAGAGATGCTAAAAATAGCCAAGTGCAATGCTGTCGACAAAGAACAATCATTCAAACACAGCAAGAGACACAACCTGGGCAGTGAGCTTTCACTGTTATTAGATCCTTAATTCTCCCTACCCCCCTCTCCCTTTATGCTTCTCTTTTCTTTCTTTCAGCAATAATAAACTAATAAGCAACTTAAAATGTCCCTTTTCTGTACCCAGAGGAATCTGCATAAGCTGATGACTGCTTTGCTGCCACAAAGACTCCTTAATAAAAAAGAAAAGCCTTACTTCAGGAGCCCCTTGCACAGCTGCACACAGAGGTATTTACAAATGATTCTTTCCTGGTAGGTGGTGTCTGAGTCCCACCCACTGAGGTGTGCCAGTCTCCAATATGCCCCTCCTCAGATGTATCCCTTTGAACTGTTAAAACCAAGAGTTTTCCACCTGCAGCTCATTTTAGAAAAAAGTATTTTAAAATGGTAGGCATTAGAAAAATGAGAAATATTAGAAAAGATAGCCACAAGTTTAGAGAGTTACAGTATTTGTATTTTCTCCCCCTTCCCCCAATATAGTATGTGACACTGTTCAACAAAAATTACCTGTCTGAGCTTTACTTTTCATATATATATGTATACATATATATATATATATGGAAAGTACATATATATACATGTATGTGTATATATATACACACATATATGTATGTGTGATATATATATGTGTGTATATATATATATATATATATATATATATATATGCATGTTAACTGAATATATTCCTTTTCTCATAAAGAAGATAGGAGAGTTGTAGTCTGATCAGTTTGAGAGAGTTGTAAAATTCTCTGTACCTAAGTTTCTAAGTACCACTTTTCCCTTCAGGGAATTTGCCCAGTTAATCTATGGAGAGAGGCTGAGAATTTGAGGAGAGGGTTGCTGCTAAGAGTCACAGAATCAGAAGACTTTACAGAAACCCCATATGACTGGGAAGCAAAAATTGCATTTCTGGTCAAGGCATCCAAGATGCAAGAGCCCAACATCCCAGAAAGAAGGGAAGTGAGAAGTGAGTGCAATATTTTTGGACTCTTTTTCTCTGAACAGTTCCCAGGGCAAGAGGCCCTAGAAGCTATTCAGACAATGGTTGAAAAACAGAGCAGAATTTCAGCAGTTTCATAGTGCTGGGGATTGAAAAAAAATAGAGTACAGATCCTGGCAAGGAGAAGGGACCCAATATATCCGCCCAGTTCTCATTTGGAATCCCTGATGGATTAACAATATAGTTAAATCAAGGTAGAAAGAGCCTTATCAGTACTGCAACTCTTACACAACATTAAATGAGAACACAGTTGGAAGAGCGGCATTACCTGATGTTAATTAAGACTTACTATAGGGGAGACCTTCAAGATGGCGGAGGAGTAAGATGTGGAGATCACCTTCCTTCCCACAAATACATCAGAAATACATCTACATGTGGAACAATTCCTACAGAACACCTACTGAATGCTGGCAGGAGACCTCCGACTTCCCAAAAGGCAAGAAACTCCCCTAGTACCTGGGCAGGGCAAAAGAAAAAAGAAAAAACAGAGACAAAAGAATAGGGAAGGGACCTGCCCCTCTGGGAGGGAGCTGTGAAGGAGGAAAAGTTTCTACACACTAGGAAACCCCTTCGCTGGTGGAGATGGTGGGTGGCGGAGGGGGGAAGCTTCGGAGCCATGGAGGAGAGCACAGCAACAGGGGTGTAGAGGGCAAAGCAGAGAGATCCCCGCACACAGGATCACTGCCGACCAGCACTCACCAGCCTGAGAGGCTTGTCTGCTCACCCACCGGGATGGGTGGGGGCTGGGAGCTGATGCTCAGGCTTTGGTCGGATCCCAGGGAGAGGACTGGGGTTGGCTGTGTGAACACAGCCTAAAGGGACTAGTGTACCACAGCTAGCCAGGAGGGAGGCCAGGAAAATGTCTGGACCTGACTAGGAGGCAAGAGACCATTGTTTTGGGGTGTGCAAGGAGAGGGGATTCCGAATACCGCCTAAACAAGCTCCAGAAATGGGTGCGAGCCACGGCTACCAGCGAAGACCCCACAGATGGGGCATGAAATGCTAAGGCTGCTGCTGCAGCCACCAAGAAGCCTGTGTGCAAACACAGGTCACTATCCACACCTCCCCTCCCAGCAGCCTGTGCAGCCTGCCACTACCAGGGTCCAGTGATCCAGGGGCAACTTCCCTGGGAGAACACACGGCGTGCCTGAGGCTGTTGCAACATCACACTCGTCTCTGCCATCACAGGTTCACCCCACATTCTGTACCCCTCCCTCCCACTGGCCTGAGTGAGCAAGAGCCCCCTAATCAGCTGCTACTTTAACCCCATCCTGTCTGAGCAAAGAACAGATGCCCTCAGGCGACCTACATGCAGAGGCGGGGCCAAATCCAAAGCTGAACCCCAGGAGCTGTGCTAACAAAGAAGAGAAAGGGAAATCTATCCCAGCAGCCTCAGGAGCAGTGGATTAAATCTCCACAATTAACTTGATGTACCCTGCATCTCTAGAACACCTGAATAGACAATGAATCATCCCAAAATTGAGGCAGTGGACTTTGGGAGCAACTGTAGACTTGGGGTTTGCTTTCTGCATCTAATTTATTTCTGGTTTTATGTTTATCTTAGTTTAGTATTTAGAGTTTATTATCATTGGTAGATTTGTTTATTCATTTGGTGGCTCTCTTCCTTTTTTATTTTATATATATATATATTTTTTTATTTCCATTTTCTCCTTTTGTGAGTGTGTATGTGTATGCTTCTTTGTGTGATTTGTCTGTATAACTTTACTTTTACCATTTGTCCTAGGGTTCTGTCTGTCCAGATTTTTTTTTTGTATAGCTTTTAGCACTGTTATCATAGGTGGATTTGTTTTTTGGTTTGGTTGCTCTCTTCTTTCTTTCTTTTTTTTTGTTATTACTTTAAAATTATTTTTAATAATTTTTTTATTTTTTATTTTAATAACTTTATTTTATTTTTTTCTTCTTTCTTTCTCTCTTTTTTTCTCCCTTTTCTTCTGAGCCACGTAGATGACAGGGTCTTGGTGCTCTGGCTGGGTGTCAGGCCTGTGCCTCTGAGGTACGAGAGCCGAGTTCAGGACATTGGTCCACCAGGGACTTTCCAGCTCCACACAGTATAAAACGGCGAAAGCTCTCCCAGAGATCTCCATCTCAATGCTAAGACTCAGCTCCACTCAACAAACAGCAAGCTACAGAGCTGGACACCCTATGCTAAAAAACTAGCAAGGCAGGAAGTTCTACTTGGAGTTGTACTCCACCCATTAGCAGACAGGCTGCCTAAAATCATAATAAGTTCACAGACACCTCAAAATACACCACTGGACACAGTCCTGCCCACCAGAAAGAAAAGACCCAGCCTCATCCACCAGAACAAAGGCACCAGTCCCCTCTATCAGGAAGCCTACACAACTCACTGAACCAACCTTAGCCACTGGGGGCAGACATTAAAAACAATGGGAACTACGAACCTTCAGCCTGTGAAAAGGAGACCCCAAACACAGTAAGTTAAGCAAAATGAGAAGACAGAGAAACACACAGCAGATGAAGGAGCAAGGAAAAAACTCACCAGACCAAACAAATGAAGAGGAAATAGGCAGTCTACCTGAAAAAGAATTCAGAGTAATGATCATAAAGATAATCCAAAATCTTGGAAATAGAATGGAGAAAATACAAGAAATGTTTAACAAGGACCTAGAAGAACTAAAGAACAAAAAACAACGATGAAAAACACAATAAATGCAATTAAAAATTCTCTAGAAGGAATCAACAGTGGAATAACTGATGCAGAAGAACCTATAAGTGACCTGGAAGATAAAAGAGTAGAAATAACTACCGCAGAGCAGAATAAAGAAAGAAGAATGTAAAGAACTGATGACAGTCTCAGAGACCTCTGGGACAACATTAGCACCAACATTTGAATTATAGGGGTCCCAGAAGAAGAAAAGAAAGGGACTGAGAAAACATATGAAGAGATTATAGTTGAAAACTTCCCTAATATGGGAAAGAAAATAGTCAATCAAGTCCAGGAAGTGCAGAGAGCCCCATACAGGGTAAATCCAAGGACTAACACACCAAACACATATTAATCAAATTATCAAAAAGTAAATAAAAAGAAAAAATATTAAAAACAGCAAGGGAAAAACAACAAATAACATACAAGGGAATCCCCATAAGGTTAACAGCTTATCTTTCAGCAGAAACTCTGCAAGCCAGAAGGGAGTGGCAGAACATATTTAAAGTGATGAACGGGAAAAACCTACAACCAAGACTACTCTACCCAGCAAGGATCTCATTCAGATTTGATGGAGAAATTAAAACCTTTTCAGACAAGGAAAAGCTGAGAGAATTCAGCACCACCAAACCAGCTTTACAGCAAATGTTAAAGGAACTTTTCCAGATGGGAAACACAAGAGAAGGAAAAGACCTACAATAACAAACTCAAAACAATTAAGAAAATGGTAATAGGAACATACATATCGATAACTACCTTAAATGAAAATGCATTAAATGCTCCCACTAAAAGACACAGATGGCTGAATGGATACAAAAACAAGACCCATATATATGCTGTCTACAAGAGATCCACTTCAGACCTAGGGACACATATAGACTGAAAGTGAGGGGATGGAAAAAGATATTCCATGCAAGTGGAAATCGAAAGGTGGAGTAGCAATTCTCATATCAGACAAAATAGACTTTAAAATAAAGACAATTAGAAGAGACAAAGAAGGATACTATATAATAATCAAGGGATTGATCCAAGAAGAAGATATAACAATTGTAAATATTTATGGACCCAACATAGGAGCACCTCAATACATAAGGCAAAGGCTAATAGCCATAAGGGGAATTCGACAGTAACACAATCACAGGAGGGACGTTAACACCCCGCTTTCACCAATGGACAGATCATCCAAAATGAAAATAATTAAGGAAACACAAGCTTTAAATGATACATTAAACAAGATGGACTTAATTGATATTTTTAGGACATTCCATCCCAAAACAACAGAATATACTTTCTTCCCGAGTGCTAATGGAAAATTCTCCAGGATAGATCATATCTTAAGAAAATTGAAATTGTATCAAGTATCTTTTCCAACCACAGCATTATGAGACAAGATATCAATCACAGGAAAAAATCTGTGAAAAATACAAACACATGGAGGCTAAACAATACACTACTAAATAACCAAGAGGTCACTGAAGAAATCAGAGAGGAAATTTTAAAATACCTAAAAACAAATGACAATGAAAACACGATGACACAAATGCTATGGGATACAGCAAAGCAGTTCTAAGTGAGAAGTTTATAGCAATACAATCCTACCTCAAGGAACAAGAAACATCTCAAATAAAGAAACTAGCCTTACAACTAAAGCAAGTAGAAAAAGAAGAACAAAAAACCCCAAAGTTAGAAGGAAAGAAATCATAAAGATCAGATCAGAAATAAATGGAAAAGAAATGAAGGAAACAATAGCAAAGGTCAATAAAACTAAAAGCTGGTTCTTTGATAAGATAAACAAAAATGATAAACCATTAGCCAGACTCATCAAGGAAAAAAGGGAGAAGACTCAAATCAATAGAAGGAGAAACGAAAAAGCAGTAACCACTTACTGCAGAAATACAAAGGATCATGAGAGATTACTACAAGTAACTATTAGCCAATAAAATGGACAACCTGGAAGAAATGGACAAATTCTTAGAAAAGCACAACCTTCTGAGACCAAACCAGGAAGAAATAGGAAATATAAACACACCAATCACAAGCACTGAAATTGAGACTGTGATTAAAAATCTTCCAACAAACAAAAGCCCAGGACCAGATGGCTTCACAGGCGAATTCTATCAAACATTTAGAGAAGAGCTAACACCTATACTTCTCAGACTCTTCCAAAATATAGCAGAGGGAGGAACACTCCCAAACTCATTCTACGAGGCCACCGTCACCCTGATACCAAAACTAGACAACGATGTCACAAAGAAAGAAAACTACAGGCCAATATCACTGATGAACATAGATGCAAAAATCCTCAACAAAATACTAGCAAACAGAATCCAACAGCACATTAAAAGGATCATACACCATGATCAAGTGGGCTTTATGCCAGGAATGCAAGGACTCTTCAATATACACAAACCCATCAATGTGACAAGCCATATTAACAAATTGAAGGATAAAAACAATATGATCATCTCAACAGATGCAGAAGAGGATTTTGACAAAATTCAACACCCATTTATGATAAAAACCCTCCAGAAAGTAGGCATAGAGAGAACTTACCTAAACATAATAAAGGCCATATATGACAAACCCACAGCCAACATCGTCCTCAATGGTGAAAAACTGAAACCATTTCCTAAAGGATCAGGAACAAGACAAGGCTGTCCACTCTCACCACTATTATTCAACATAGTTTTGGAAGTTTTAGCTGCAGCAATCAGAGAAGAAAAAGAAATAAAAGGAATCCAAATCGGAAAAGAAGAAGTAAAGGTGTTACTGATTGCAGATGACATGATACTATACATAGAGAATCCTAAAGATGCTACCAGAAAACTACTGGAGCTAATCAATGGATTTGGTAAAGTAGCAGGATACAAAATTAATGCACAGAAATCTCTGGCATTCCTATACACTAATGATGAAAAATTTGAAAGAGAAATTAAGGAAATACTCACACTTACCACTACAACAAAAAGAATAAAATACCTAGGAATAAACCTACCTAAGGAGACAAAAGATCTGTATGCAGAAAACTATAAGACACTGATGAAAGCAATTAAAGATGATACAAACAGATGGAGAGATATACTACGTTCTTGGATTGGAAGAATCAGCATTGTGAAAATGACTATAATACCCAAAGCAATCTACAGATTCAATGCAATCCCTATCAAACTACCAAAGGCATTTTCACAGAACCAGAACAAAAAATCTCACAATTTGTATGGAAACACAAAAGATCCTGAATAGCCAAAGCAATCTTGAGAAAGAACAATGGAACTGGAGGAATCAGGGTCCCGGACTTCAGACTATACTACAAAGCTACAGTTATCAAGAGAGTATGGTACTGGCACAAGAACAGAAACATACATGAATGGAACACGATAGGTAGCCCAGAGGTAAACCCATGCACATATGGTCACCTTATCTTTGATAAAGGAGGCAAGAATATACAGTGGAGAAAAGACAGCCTCTTCAATAAGTGGTGCTGGGAAAACTGGACAGCTACATGTGAAAGAATGAAATTAGAACACTCCCTAACACCACATGCAAAAATAAACTCCAAATGGATTAAAGAGCTAAATGTAAGGCCAGACACTATAAAACTCTTAGAGGAAAACATAGGCAGAACACTCTATGACATAAATCACAGCAAAATCCTTTTTGACCCACCTCCTAGAGAAATGGAAATAAAACAAAAATAAACAAATCGGATCTAATGAAACTTAAAAGCTTTGCAAAGCAAAGGAATCCATAAATAAGACAAAAAGAAAATCCTCAGAATGGGGGAAAATAGTTGCAAATGAAGAAACTGACAAAGGATTAACCTCCAAAATTACAAGAAGTTCATGCAACTGAATATCAAAAAAAACTCCAACCCAATCCAAAACTGGGCAGAAGACCTAAACAGACATTCCTCCAAAGAAAATATACAGATTGCCAACAAACACATGAAAGAATGCTCAACATCACTAATCATTAGAGAAATGCAAATGAATACTACAATGAGGTATCACCTCACACTGGTCAGAATGGCCATCATCAAAAAATCTACAAACAATAAATGTTGGAGGGTGTGGAGAAAAGGGAACCCTCTTGCACTGTTCCTGGCAATGTAAATTGATACAACCACTATGGAAAAGAGTATAGAGGTTCCTTAAAACACTAAAAATAGAACTACCATATGACCCAGCAATCCCACTACTGGGCATATACCCTGAGAAAACCACAATTCAAAAAGAGTCATGTACCAAAATGTTCATTGCAGTTCTATTTACAATAGCCAGGACATGGAAGCAACCTAAGTGTCCTTTGACAGATGAATGGATAAAGAAGATGTGGCACATATATACAATGGAACATTACTCAGCCATAAGAAGAAACGAAATTGAGTTATTTGTAGTAAGGTGGATGGACCTAGAGTCTTGTCATACAGAGTGAAGTAAGTCAGAAAGAGAAAAACAAATACCATATGCTAACACAAATATATGGAATAAAAAAAAAAGTTTCTGCAGAACCAAGGGACAGGACAGGAATAAAGAAACAGATGTAGAGAATGGCCTTGAGGAAACGAGTAAGGGGAAGCATAAGCTGGGATGAAATGAGAGTGGCATGGACTTATATATACTACCAAATGTAAAATAGATAGCTAGTGGGAAGCAGCCGCATAGCACAGGGAGATCAGCTGGGTGCTTTGTGACCACCTAGAGGGGAGGGGTAGGGAGGGTGGGAGGGAGACATAAGAGGGAGGCGATATGAGGATGTGTATTAGTTGTGATTCACTTTGATATAAAGCAGAAACTAACACACCATTGTAAAGCAATTATATTCCAATAAAGACGTTAACAACAACAAAAAAGACTTACTATAATGCTACAGTAATGATGACAGTATGGTATTAATAAAGGAACAGAAAAACTGATGAATGGAACAGAATAGAGAGCCCTGAAATAGATTCACGTAAATAAAGTCAACTTTTGGGAGATTGGGATTGACATATACACACTACTATATGTAAAACAGATAACTCATAAGAACCTACTGTGTAGCATAGGGAACTCTACTCAATACTCTGTAATGGCCTATATGAGAATAGAATCTAAAAAAGAGTGGATATATGTATATGTATAACTGATTCACTTTGCTGTACAGCAGAAACTAACACAACATTGTACATCAACTATACTGCAATAAAAATTAATTAAAAAATACAACTGATAAGCACTTGCTGTATAAAAAATAAAAATAAGTACATAAAACTAAAAAATATATATATATAGTAAACTGATCATTGAACAAGGAGCAAAGGCAACACAATGGAGCATTACAATGTAATGGAGTTGTGTTTTTTCAAATAATAGTACTGGAAGAACTAGAAATGCACATGCAAAAGAAAAAAAAAGAATCTTGACAATCCTTACACTCTTAACATAAGTTTACTTAAAAATTCATTGAGATTGAGGGCCTCCCTGGTGGCGCAGTGGTTGAGAGTCCGCCTGCCGATGCAGGGGATACGGGTTCGTGCCCCGGTCTGGGAGGATCCCATATGCCGCGGAGCGTCTGGGCCCGTGAGCCATGGCCGCTGGGCCTGCGCATCCGGAGCCTGTGCTCCGCAACGGGAGAGGCCACAGCAGTGAGAGGCCCGCATACCGCAAAAAAAAAAAAAAAAAAAAAAAAAAAAAATTCATTGAGATTACATGAGGAACTTGACAAAATTATTTTATAGCTGATTTTCAAGAAAAAAATAAAAGACCAAACTTGAAACTTTGGGAATAAGAAGAATGAGGGCAGAATTTGGTGCAGAAAAAGACAAACAGAGCAGTGAAAATGACTATGCAGTTGAGAAATAGATCCAAGAACTTATTATAACAACTTATTATATAATACAATTGGAATTTCAAGCAATGGGGAAAATATTTCAATAAATTGTGCTTGGACAAGCTGAGGAGGTATGTTAGAATTCTATCTAACATCAAATTAAGTATAGATGTATTAATATCCAATTGCAATAAAATATATTTATAAAAAAAGAAAGCAGAGATGTAATTTTGGATTGCTGAAGGTATTTCATATTATGAGTAGACTCTGAAACCATAATATAAAATACTGATAGATTTTATCACCTAAAAACTAACATTTCTCTTAATACAGAATGCTGTGAGCAAAATTTAAAAGCAAGTGACAAAATGAAAGATATATTTAACAAAGAAGGGTCAATGTCAGAGAGAGATTACATGATATATTTGCATATATATGTATGTATGTGTATATACAGATGTACACACACACATATACAATCTCACACATTTATTTTTTAAAAAACAGGACTCTAGTAGAAAAAATGGTGAAAGGATTTGCAGGAGTAATTAACTAAAAATAACTAAATCACTGTTAAATTTATAATGATATTTTCTTACTTATAATAATTCAAAAAGTAAAGCTTCAAAGAACAAAGCCTCCCCATGTTCAGTTTCTGACTTTTGGCTAAGATATAACTATTGATTAACCACTAGTGCCAGAAATGAAGCAAGGTTGTACACAGCCTCACGTAAACTGAATTACAAACCAGTGCAAATTTTGTAGAAGGCAATTTGCTGAAATATAATAGAAGTATTAATGTATTCCCTTTAACCTAAAGTTCTACTTCTAAGTTTACTTCATTAAATGATGAAGCAAAATATTCTTTGAAAGACTGTATAAAATAACAAACAAGGGGGAAACCCCTAAAGTAAAAGTAAACACTGGATAAGAAAAATACATTAAAAATATGATGAACTGCTGTTCTATGAGCCTTATAAGATGTCAAAAATAAATAAATAAAATAAAATAAAATAAAGCTTACAAAAAAAAGATATACTGTTGTAAAAGGAAGTAGGTTGGTATAGAAAGAAATTCGTTATTTGCTATATATTTTTATGAAAAAAGGAAAATTAGAAATAATCTGTAATGTATATTCATATAAAGTATAGAAGAATGTACATAACAAATTAATGTGCTTATGCATGGTAGTGGGATTGGCTGGACATATCTTTTTTCCTGTTTTTTTTTTTTTTTTTTTTTGCGGTATGCGGGCCTCTCACTGTTGTGGCCTCTCCCGTTGTGGAGCACAGGCTCCGGACGCACAGGCTCAGTGGCCATGGCTCACGGGCCCAGCCGCTCCACGGCATGTGGGATCTTCCCAGGCCGGGGCATGAACCCGTGTCCCCTGCATCAGCAGGCGGACTCTCAACCACTGCACCACCAGGGAAGCCCCTTTCTTGTTGTTTTTGCTTATATATTTTAAAATATTTTTTCCTCCAAACTTAATTATAAAATACAATGAATAGAAACAAAGTTTAGCAAACACTGAGATCTATCATCTGAAGAAACCCTATATGTTATGAACTGAGTTATCCGATCTCACGTTTATACTCTTCAGTGAAAGCCCTGTACACTGGTCACCATGTCACAGTGACTTCCTAAGACCTGATTGAACTTGCTGAGATGGAAGACAGAAGAGAGGCACAATTGATTCATCCATGTTTAAAACATCCAGGGTCACCAGTAATTAGTAACTCAAGAATTCTGTGGTATACCTGACTGCCACAGAAGCAAGCCTGAGAACTAAAATAACTCCAAGGATAAACTCATTATGATAGCCAGTATCCACATTCACACAGGAAGATACACTTTCAGTGATTCTGAGAACAGCATCCATACATTTCATGCTGGTATCTGGTGTGAGGATTTTTAAGAATTTCCCTTCACCAGCTTATAGCTATGCTCTTCAGTGGGAATGCTGAGTCCCATCCTACCTTTATAATATATTGTGAAATCAATATAAATCAAGCAGAACATCATTCTCAGGAAGCAGAAACATCAATCACAGCTCCAAATTTGAAGTTTTCTGATGTTTCTGTCTCTACAATTTCCCACTGAAAAGTCCCTCTGGTACAGCTTTTCTTTATTCTTTGAGTCTGTGATTTAATCCTACTGGCCACCCAGGACAGAATGAATGCAAGAGTGGAGAATGGCAGGTAATTGGAAGAGAAAGAAAAAAAAGAAACTGAAGGCACATCACCTTGTTATTTCTAATTCAGCCTCCTGGTTATGGGATGTAGCGGAAATGCTTCCCAGTGAAGGACAAAGGGGACCAGATCCCCAGAAAGTCGCCAGATCACAACACAAGCTTCTGTAACTGGCTGGGATTCTTCATGAGACTCACAAACCATCCAGGCAGCAGAATATTCAGAACAGAGGGCATATAAGATTTGATAAGAAAGCTTTGGGCAACTAACCACCCTATATGTTTCAGACCATTCCAGCTCACACTCCTCCTGCATTCCCCACAGTCTTTCCCGGCATGTAGCTAAATACCCCAATTGCATATTTATAATGAACAAAATGCTACCAGCATAAGACCTATGCACAGACGTTGACATTTATAAAAATCAGAAGGAGAACAAAGACATACAGATGGCCAAAAAGCACATGAAAAGATGTTCAACATCACTAATTATTAGAGAAATGCAAATCAAAACTACAATGAGGTATCACCTCACACTGGTCAGAATGACCATCATCAAAAAATCTACAAACAATAAATGCTGGAGAGACTGTGGAGAAAAGGGAACCCTCCTACATTGTTGGTGGGAATGTAAACTGGTATAGCCACTATGGAGAACAGTGTGGAGGCTCCCTAATAAGACAAAAATAGAGCTACCATATGATCCAGCAATACCACTCCTGGGCATATATGTGGAGAAACCCATAACTCGAAAAGATACACGTACCCCAATGTTCACTGCAGCACTATTTACAGTAGCCAGGACATGGAAACAGTCTAAATGTCCAACAACAGAAGAATGGATAAAGGTGTGGCACCTAGATACAATAGAATATGAGTCATCCATAAAAAAGAATGAAATAATGCCATTTGCAGCAACATGGATGGACTTAGAGATTGTCATAGTGGGTGAAGTAAGTCAGAGAAAGACAACTATCATATGATTATCACTTATATGTGGAATCTGAAACAAGGATACACATGAACTTACCTACAAAACAGAAATAGAGTTACAGATGTAGAAAACAAATATATGGTTACCAGGGGGTATGGGGGGGGAGGGATAAATTGGAAGATTGGGACTGACATATACATACTTCTACATATAAAATAGATAACAAATAAGGACCTGAACTCTACTCAATACTTTGTAATGATCTATGTGGGGAAAGAACCTAAGAAAAAGAGTTGATATATGTATATGTATAACTGATTTACTTTGCTGTACAGCAGAAGCTAATACAATATTGTAAATCAACTATACTCCAATAAATTTTTTTAAAAAAAGAATAGCAAAAGAGTAACTACTAAGATAATAGAGAGAAAAAAAATCAGAAGGAGAAAAAGATAATGAACAAAATAAAAGGGTAAGCATACATCAGGTGAATAATAATTACTCCAGGAGACAAATGAGTTCATATAGTTTTCCATAGTGCCAGGAAAAAGTAATGAAAACACATTTTTCCTGAAAAGGAAGATAAAATAAGAGATGTTGATAAATTAAAATAAGATGATGAGACAACCAAAGGTGATCAAAATGAGCTCAACAAGATCTGGAAAGAAATGGAAAAGAAAGGGCTTCCCTGGTGGCGCAGTGGTTGAGAGTCCGCCTGTCAATGCAGGGGACACGGGTTCATGCCCCGGTCCGGGAAGATCCCACATGCCGCGGAGCGGCTAGGCCCATGAGCCATAGCCGCTGAGCCTGCGCGTCTGGAGCCTGTGCTCCGCAACGGGAGAGGCCACAGCAGTGAGAGGCCCGCGTACCACAAAAAAAAAAAAAAAAGAAATGGAAAAGAAAAATAAATCCACTACAAAGATGAAAGTGACATCAGAAAAAAAGTAAATTGGGACAGAAGTCTTTCACCATAGTCAGGTACATGCTGGAAAGCTTTGAGAAGTTAACACAAAATAAGAGAAAAAAGGGAGAGAGAGAAAGAATGAATAGATAAGAAAGATAAGGAAGAAAGACAAGGGAGAAGAAAAATAAGGATACATGATATTATTCCTGGGAATGAAAATTAAATAAATAGAAACAAGAACCGAAACTTCAAAATTATGTGAGAGAGATTTACACTTATGTGAGAGAGATTTACATCCACACATCAAAGAGGAACATGGTTTCCTAATAGTAACTAGCAACAAAACCGAAGTGTGACATAAGAATTTTGTATCTAACAGAGTCATGCTTCAATTGTAGAAACTATGATCTGACAAGGTCAAACATGAAGGGTTTAGGGAGTATGCTATCGATGAGCCTTTCTTGAATCACAATAATTTTAAAACACACTATAAAATGAAGTCAACAGAATCAAAAGATGAGTAAAAATAAGGAACTCAAAAATGTCCAAGTCATGGTAAAGAACTAGTGTGTAGTAACCCATTTAAATATTAAACTGAAACTAACATACGCTGTGAATATGGGTAGAAAACCAAATGTAAATTCTGTAAATCACAATGCTGTTAAAATAATAATATCACTGAACAAAAACTAGTGGAGGAAAGAAGGTTAGCAGGGGGCAGTTCAAGAGTTATTATTATTGTATTATTATAATTATTAGGGGATCAATAAATCTTCTGGCATTGAAGCAGAAAAAAAGACACAATGACCCTAAATTCCAGACTTTACTTTGAGCTATGTATTTTAAATTAAAAAGTAAAATTTGGAAAAATAAACATTACATCCGTATCTATCTGTGTCTATCTACCTACCTACCTACCTATCTATCGTCTATCTACCTGAAGCAAGAGGAAAAAGCAATATGGATTCCATACTTTTTCTCTCATGAAGTCTGGAGGGCAGTAGAATGGGGAGGAATTCTATTCAAACAGCTGGGTAAAGGTTTTAAACTTGCACTCTGGTGAAGCCCTTTCTTGGAGAGTAGGAGAAGGGTCTGGGTCTGTTTCACAATGGTTATTCTTCTCCACCTCTGTCATGGCCATAAGGGGATTTTTCTTTCTTCGTCTGGAGGACCTGGTGGAATTCCTGATGGAGGAACCCACATGTGTATAGATGCTCTCCTAACACTGCTTCCCCCAGAATTTACCCACTTTCACTCTCTTGCACACTCAGCCTCCAGCAATTCATCAGAATGACCATTTAAGTTTTTATCAGTTAGTGGCTTCAACAGCTTTCTCCAACAGCTTCTTCTCCAGCTAAGCAGATCTCAGTGCTGTATCTCTCTGGATGCACCTGTCTTCCCAGCTTTGGTGGTGACAATTAGCTTTGGATCTTAGTTCCCCGATGGACCCAAGATATCTAAGGACAAGACTGCCAACTTCCAAGCATTGCAGTAGCCTATTACATACCAAAAGGAATACAAAAAACTGTTGTTTCTTTCCTTTATCTACTTTTTGAAGGTCATTGTTGAAAATGTTCTATATTTTTAGAGTTTGCAATTCACTCTAATCTCTAATGGAGCCATAATCCGAAAATCAATGGGAAATAAACCAAGAAGACTATGCTTTGTCATGTCAGGTAGATATAATTTGGTCTGTTCTTTTGGTCTTTTGATCCAAGTAGATTGGTGGGAAAAAAACAAACAAAAAAACCTTCAGAAAGAAATGTCTTAAGAACAGGGAGGATTTTAAATGAAGATAGGTACTTATCCTCGCATATGCGAAACGAACCAGACTGGCTCCCACTATACCCACATAGCCAGTTCATGGTACGATAAATAACTGTTGGATCCATGAGTTTGTGACACATGGAAATGCTGATTGAACACTACACATGGGATCAACTCCAGGTTCATGCAGAAAGACAGCAAAACATCTGGTACTTCAATTATAGTTGTAATGACCGTATAAATGATATTGGGGAGACTATTCATCTTAAAACTGAGATAGACTCTATGAACCCAATATATCTTTCCATCTATTGTTTTCTGTTAATAGTGTTATTTCTAAACGGAATTGTGGTATTCACCTTATGTATCTCTAGATTAAATTTAGATTGGCATGCAGTTTTCCTTTCTTGTAATGTATTTATTACATTTTTGTATCAAGGTTATATTGGCCCCATGAAACAAACTGGTCAGTATTTCCTTTTCTTTTCTTTCCTAGAAGAGTCTGTGGAGACTGTTGACTTAACTGTTTGATAAAATCCACCAGTGAAGTTCTGGGGCCCAAAACTGGTGTTTTACTTTTTATGTCTGGACGGCTCAGGAAACATTTCTTTAACCTTGAAATTCAGTAGACCTCTGTGTCATGTTTCATTTTTTGCAGATTCATTTTTGCCTCACGTAGGTGGATAATCACTGTGATACAGCGTCAGCAGAGAGTCAAGGAAACATTCCAAAAGTCATGTTTATCACCCAATAGATAAAGTGTAAACAAAGTCTGATGCCAGTGTCTCCCAGTTAGGTACTCTTGCCACGTACTTTGAAACTTCAGGAATGAAGCGCCTTAAAGAATACTTACACTCATACACATACACACACACACACATGCACACACACACGCAGAGTGTATCATAAGGTTCAGTACAAGCAGTGGCTTAAAAAGAGAGAGAAAAAGGTATGTACAGAAAGCAGGAAAAGCATCTGTTTTATTTCCTCTCTGATTCAAGGTTATTTTGGGCTAAAGGAAATGTCAGCAGGAGAAATTCTTTCTTTTATTCCAATTTTATATGAGTCCTCTTTACTCTGGTGGAGATAGTAAGAAAAAAAGTCCCCCACACATACCAAAAGGCAGGGAATGCCAAGAAAGCATCTATTTCGGATGTTCCCATATTACTCCCTTCCTCATTCTTCTCACCAGCCTAACCTTCTATACAAACCCACTCTCTTTTCTTTCAAACTCATCTTTTTAAAAAAAAAAAAAAAAAAAAGCAAAGAAGCACACATAGAAAGAGGGTAAGAGGTCTTGATACAGTGGCAGTTTGCAATGTTGGCATGAGTCCCAGTCGGAGTCAGTGATGGATTGTGTTAGCTGATCACAATTCCAGAGTGGAGAGAGAAGAAGTTTTTTTTTTTTTTAATTGCAGGTGGCAATTTCAAAGTTTGCACTATTTGAAGTGTCTGGTTGCTCTACCCATTTTTTTTAATTCAAAAGATTTTGCAAAAAGAAAATCTAAATTAGTTCTTAAAGTATTATGAGGTACTAAAATGTCAGCATTTTAATTCCTATGTATGTTTGCTGTGGGTACTGAAAAGAAAAATAACAAGTAAATTCTCTCTCTCTTTTCTCTCTTGAAATAATTGGAGACAGTCTTAAATCAATTACCATGCCTAAAATCCAGACCCAGATTGTACTGGGACATTTAATACTATGACATAAACTGTCAGAGTTAGATAATGATTGATGACAGAAAGACTTAAAAGAGTCCTCCAGGTGTTGATTTCTATAAACGTGTATGCCTCATGTCCTGAAGCATTTCCTTGCACGCAGGATGTAACCAGAGATGTACGAAGCTGTCTGTCTTCATGACATGGAACCTCTATATGTGGGCCAGGCCATGAATCAGTTGATTAACAGGTAGTTGCTTAGTGCCTACTATGGACTAAAAAGACTATTCATTCCTATATAGGTTACTGTTTCACAAGTCTCACACTTATTCTTTGAAATAGTGTATACTGTGTTTTCACAGAAGAAATTTTGGTTTGTTTTGGAAAGTTACCTTACAGCTTAACCCCAGTATGGCTAATAAAAATATAATCCGAGATCTGTACAATAAAGTCATCTAAAATGAGTAAAATAATAAAAATAAACAAATTCTATTAACCCTTTTAGATATTACTAAAATATAACCAGATACTCATCTCAAATCAGACTATAGAGTAGATAGAGCAAAGCTCTCTTCCCCTTCCACTGACTTCAAAGAGAAAAATTTAAAAATAAATTTATGAAAGATTTTTTGAGGGGTAGGGATTACATTTGTTTGCAGATTTTATCTCAACAGCCAGTGTGTGCATCTTCATATGCTTTCTAATATAAATCAATGAGAGCATACTCTTCTGAGGAAGGATTATAACATTATTTTAAACTACACATTTCCCACTATTTAAAGGTTGTTGTAGTTACATATTGCTGTGTAACAACCTCTCCTGCTCCCCAAATGTATTATAATCTCTCATAGTTCTGTGCATTGCAGGGGTCATCTGGGGGTTGACTGCTTGGGAGCTCTTATACAGTTGTCTTCCGATGGTCCCTGGGGCTGGCATCATGCAAAAGTTCTGTGGGGCTGGATGGTCCAAAGACTGGGTGGGAGCTGGATCTCAACTAGCCTGTCTCTTGGAGCATCCATATAGGTATCCTAGGTTTCTCACAGTAAAATGGCTGAGATCCCAAAGGCAGCAAACAAAAAGAAGATAGGAGTGGAAGATTTTAATCCTGGACCAGGGAATTATCACAAGGTTGCACCTGTATTCTACTAGTGAAAGCAGCCACAGAGCCTTGTATCTTCATGGGGAGGGGAAGTAAATCCCAAGTCTTGATGGAAAGGCTGCCGCATAATTTGTGGTCATCTTTAATTCAACATGCAGCTCATCTGAGCACCAGTTTGAATCTGGCACTTCCTAAATGACTACATTTGCAGATTGCAGCATGAAGATACCCCTAATAAGAAGGTTAACTCTACATCAGGACCTGAGACAGAGAGGGGCCAGCAGTTGTAATGATCATTGATCTTTCTCATGAGTTAACTACTTTCTAACCCATGCTCCTGTGTCCTCTTACAAGTCAATTTAAACCAATTTTCTGGGTCATATTTCATGACACACGTTAACAGACATTTTACTGATGTCAAAGTGCAGAGCTTCTACTATGTTCCCTGTTCTTTACATGATAAGAAATGCTTTTAAGGGAATGACAGTAATTTGTTTTTGATTTAGACAATTAAATACAGTCAATCTAAGTCTTCCCATTATTGCTTCTGCACACAAGATATTATTTCTTATCCTTTACTAACTGTCCACAACTTTTCATGTCTAATTTCTTTTTCACAATGGAACTTTCATTACATTAACCCTTATGAAAAAATAGGGCGGAGGTTTTAAGTCAGTTTGGCAGATTTAGAAACAAAGAAACAAACAAAAAACTCCATTTATCAACTGTACTGATTAGAACCATTTTTTATCAGCATTTAACAGTGAGTTATCAGTAGACTAAAGAATTTCATCCCCAATGACAACCCAAAGCATGCATCATGAGTTAAGTGAAAATTTATTATGTTTGTAGAAAACACTGCTTTTAATTTTTGTGATTTTCTTTCAAATACTGTAGGCCTGTCCTCCATGAAAAGACATGGGATCACGGAGCTGTGCAAAATACTTGGCCGTGCATTTTACTTCTGGCTCAGAATAAATAATGAGAAGAGCCATGGTTGTTTCATTATGAGCTATGTGCTTTGTAAGGGGGTATTGCTAGCTATTATTAGCATATCTATAAGGGAAATAATAAAGTAGTAGAGGGCCCCAAAGGCCAATTACAAAGTGTACAGTGGGTCATTTAAAAGTGAGAATGTCTAACACAGAACAAAGAAGTTTTACATTAGAAGTAATTACTATCTTTGTATGTTCTGAATTGTCATGTGAACTTTCTGTGTGATTTCATAAGACTGAATGAATAAATATTTCAGGGAATAAAATTTTGACTCAAATTTAAATATATGTACATCTATATCTATATCTTTATGTATAAAACTACTAATCCAGTTCTAGAAAAGAACAGAATGAAATCTTTCGAGAGTTAGCAAGTTCTCTATTTTATGGAGTTTTCCATAAGAAAACTTGGGAGGGAAATTATGATACAATGGATGCAAAATGCATCAACTGGATCAGGGGTCTTGTAATGTCTCCTTCCAGCATGAGAGGGTAAAGTGCTGATGGGTTCCAATTAATATTATCAGTGCTGATTTCTCCCCAGAGCTGCAGAAACACATAGTGGATTATCTACTTAAACTTCCACTTGGATACAGGAAAAATAAAACACTCATATATTAAATTTTAAACTACAACTTTTGTCTTTTAAACCCCTAGTCTACAATCTGCTCTTTCTTCAGTGTTCTCCATTTTAGTAAATTGAACAGTTATGCAGACTAAAAACTTGTCTTCTCGGGTTCTCTCAGATCATACATCATATTTATCAGTAAATACATCTGGAGTAGTACCACATATGGCAATTCTACTATTATCATTCTCCTCCAGGACACCATTAACTCTAGCTTGGATTCAAACAAGAATCTCCTGAATAATACTCTTTATCTGTACAGTTTATTCTTTGCCCAGCAGCCTGGATGATCCCCTGCTAGACACCATCCAAAGATTTCAATCCCAGAGCCTTCTCTTGCCCTGAAGCCTCCATTAGTGCTTGACTTTCTCTTCTGACCCCCACCTTCTTCCACTCTCCCAGTTGTTCACAGGCTTCAATACTGGACTCTTTGCTGTCCCTTTGACACTACAAAGCGTGCTTCTACCTCGAGACTTTTGCACTTGCTGTCCACTCTTGCACTTGCTTATCTACCCCAACTGCTTGTCCCACTGTATTGGGTCTCTTTATTTCTTTATTTTTCCCTACCCCATCACTATAGCCTGGTCTATGATTTATCTCCATTATAGTTTTTAACACTATCTGACCAAATATCTGTGTGCGGATTTATTTTCTTTCTCCCCCACTAGGCTCCAAGCTCCATAAATGTGAGAACTTTTTTAGTCACTGCAATGCCTGCTATGTCTAGAGCAGTGCCAAGCCCAGAGAGTTCACTGATTATACATATACGTTGAATTATTTTTAATAAAACAATGATGGTCAAGAGATATTAAGTGACTGCCTAAGATGCATGGCTTCTCAGTGGCCTCTGGGACCTGGCACTTTCTGCAATAATGCCTATTAATACACCTATTCTGCAAGATATTAAGTTCTACAGAATTGTTTTAAAGCAAGTTTGGGATGTATTGTTAACCAGAACCGAAGGCCCTCATGAATTCACCCCTTCCAAAACCTTGGTGAACCCCTTGCTTTTCTTCTCTTTTTTGGAGACTGGGACACTTTTAAGCATGAATAATGACACTATTAATACCCACAGAAGGACAATAGGTATAAACAGTGATTGTTCCAGGCAAACCAGGACATGCGGACACTTACTGTGTTGTATTATGAAGACTGAGAATTGATCATGGGATTTACCAACGTGGAGGTCGGTGATGAACCTGAGAAAAGATGATTCACAGGAGCGGTGGGGGTGAAGTCTGATTTGAGAGAACATAAGAGAAAAGATAGGGGAGATATAGTGGGTATAAAGGACTTGAGGCATTTTGTCTTAAAAGATGGCAGGGAAATGAGGCAGTAGTTATAAGTAGGATCAAGAGTTTTATACATACATATATATTTTTTTTTCTTTTTTCTTTTTAAATACAGAAAATTCCCAGCATGTCTGTATGCTTATTGGAATGAAGCAATCGGAAGGGGAAGACTGATGATGCAAAGGGAGAGTGAAAGACTGCTAGAGTGATGTTCCGGAGGAAATGCTGGAAGGAAATGCATCCTGCGCACAAGTAAAAGGGTGGCCTAAACAAGGAACACAACCAAGGCATCCACAGTAATAGGAGGGGAGGCAGGTTTTCGGTGTGTGGGTTGGTATGAAGGTATGGGTATATGCCTTGCAAAAAGTCTCTTCTAATTGGTTGCATTCTGTCAGTGAAGGAACAAGGTCATCATCTGAAAGTGAGGCTGGGAAGAAGATGGGAGAAAGCAAAGATTAGAGGGAGAAATTGTGCCTGTAGGGCAGCATTACAGGTCCACTTCAGATTATTGCCTAAGACCAGTCAGCATACACCTGTGTTTTTTCCTACCATACATAGCTATGGGAGTGGACGCATAGAATAAGTGGAAACTTGCATTTTACTGGGGTTATTGGCTTTTCAAATAACCGTAATAAAGTAAGAAAAATAAAGAAAAAAGTTAATTGAAGATGTAACAATGACTGTAAAATCTATGTTATATAAGGAAGCATTTGAAAGCGTGAGAAGGTACGGATCAGAAAAAAAGGTGCTATGATCAGTAATGAATATTTCATGCGTCCTGGTGGGGTTGAAGGATGATGCTGGTGCGTACGGAATTAAGTGAACTGGAGAGACAGTAGGTTGAGCTTGAGATTGTAGAGCGGTTTTTATCACTGGCAATGAAAAGTTCTGGGTATAACCATGGCTCAGTTAGTGTGGAGGACAAGTTCATCTGAGGAGAGGAGGTCGAGGAAGTGAAAGATGATTGTACTGGAAAATGACGTGAATGTTGGCATCACCAAGGATCGTGGCAGGCAGAGTATAAAGGAGAGTGACTGAAGTGCTGGAGCTAAAATCTTCAAGAAAGGGAGTGAACATCCCGAGTCTTGGTAGTTTACTCAACAGCTTAAGGTAATGGATGGTATATGAAGATCTTAAACTTAAAGCTGGCTTTTAGTGGCAGGGGAAAGAGAATGCTCAAACAAAGTTATGAGGGCCAAGAAGCTCTGATCTTAGCAATTTTATATCATTGCATGATTTTCCTAAGAAGTGATAGATGCTGCTGACATTTCTTTTTTTTTTTTTTTTTTTTTTTTTTTTTCTTTTTGCGGTATGCGGGCCTCTCACTGCTGTGGCCTCTCCTGCTGCGGAGCACAGGCTCCGGATGCGCAGGCCCAGCGGCCACGGCTCACGGGCCCAGCCGCTCCGCGGCACACGGGATCCTCCCAGACCGGGGCACGAACCCGTATCCCCCGCATCGGCAGGCGGACTCCCAACCACTGCGCCACCAGGGAGGCCCGTGCTGACATTTCTTAGAGGAAGAATGTGGAACATTCTAGCACTATTAAAAAACCATAGGCTTCTCTGTTGAATCTCATATTAATGTGGAGAAAAAAAAGCAATGCCCCCTTCCTGAGTTACCTTCCCACCTCCCATTTCTACCCCAACAAATAGAGAAGATTCCCCCCCAAAGAGCCAACTATTCCTACAGGCAGGCTCATTAGCTCTCATGCTTTCTCCATATCCTGGTTCTTGTCCTGTCATCAGCATGTGCAGCTCCAATGTTATGAAAACGTTCTGAGTCACAATTTAATGGTTAGCTTTCTGCATTCAGAACTCCTTTGGTGGTGAAGCTCATTATAAATAATATCCTTTTATCAGCAGAACTGAAATTCCCATTACTTGTTACAGGTGCTTAAATAGCTACAGTTTAATTAACTAATGATGTCTTTCTGAGGACAGTCACATGGCATCTTCTAAATTGCGTTTTCACAGGTAGTCACTGGGGCAGCTCTGGGAACAAGAGTGTGAGGCTTGTGGCACACTCAGCTTCTCTCTGGCTCAGCAGGGAGGGATGCTCTGTGTACCAGAGTGAGCTTTCTGAAGTTATGTGCTACCTGAAAACTTTGGATTTTATTCCCATTTCATTAAATTGTCATTTTGCATTATTTGTGCATTTCATTTTGACTTAAGGTTTTATGTTTTCTTCTCTGATTGGGGTATTATTAGCTCGTGCTGGAATTCTTCAGAGGATGCTCTTAGGACAGATTTTTCCTAAATTGAGATGTTAGGAGTCATCAACTCATCCAAAAACATGTTCAGTATTATTTGAAAGGTGCTGAATTTCACCAGAAGATGCCAAAGTATGCCAGAAAGACCTCCAAAGATAAACATTAAATGCTGTTTTTTTTCACACCTCTGGATATGAGCACTCATTGTGATAATAAAGAAAGGGGGGGGCGTGAATTTTAAGGGAGTGAGAAAAGCCTAATGCAACGTTTACATCTATATGAAATAGTTCTCTTTGAGCTAGTCTTGAGAAACTTAAGCCAAACCTACATCTCCAGCTAAATAATCCTCCCTACTTAACCTGCTAGGCAGAATGGTCTTACCTTGATTCTAATACCCTGGAAACGCCATGATAACCAGGGGGAGAGAGGTTAATGTGTATAAATGGACATACATATTGACATCCTTGCACTTAAGTGCCTCAGTTAATCGTTACTTACACGTGCATAATTTTTGCACACGTCATTTCCAAGTATTTACTTAAGTGGCTCTACTTCCTTGGCAGAAACAACAATCACTGCTGAGTATTAGTTTCTGTGTTTATTTACACTGCTTTTATATGGTTACTACTGGACAAAATTAGGAACTCTTAGACCAGAGACCCATTGTTCTAGGACAGGGACCCATTTTCTATTCAACAATATTTTTGCCTCAAAATTTAGGCTGCTGGATATTTTTGAACTGTACCTCTTTTGTATATTTTCCTTTTGCTCTTGAGATGTGGGTTCCCAATCTCAGGTCTCTCTGGGCTTTAAAGTATCCAGACTTGCGACTGACATTTACACACTGCTATATTTAAAACAGATAACCAACAAGGCCCTACTGGATAGCACAGGGAACTTTGCTCAATATTCTGTAATAACCTAAATGGGAAAAGAATTTGAAAAAGGATACATGTATATGTATAACTGAATCACTTTGCAGTACACCTGAAACTAACATGACATTGTTAGTTAACTATACTCCAATATAAAATTAAAAAATTTTTAACAAACCAAAATCAAGGGAAAAAATAAATAACTTAAAAAAGAAAGAAAAAAGTATCCAGACTGTCAAAAATCCAGAAACAGTAAAAATTAAAACCAGATCAGTAAAATAGCATTTAGTAAGAGTGTATTGTATGCAAAAGAAGAGTTTGCAAACTAGAAGTCTTCAAATCCAAAACTAATATGAAGCCCAGAAGCATAACATCACAGAATGGCTCATAAGTGAGGATGAGGAAGTTGTTAAACCTTTACAATGACTGTTTATTACAGTGGGGGCTTCCAGACAGCAGGGGATTGGTTAAAAGAGATTATCTTAACACCAGTTTAGAAAAATGACAAGTTTCTTCTGTGATTATGAGAGGTATTTACAAGAAATAACCTAAGCTGAGTTTTGCTTATGTTCATGAAATAAGCAAGATTTAGTTTTGCTCCTGTGGCTTATACGATTTTGTCTGTTTGGGGGATTTGCAGGCCTATTCTCCATTTTATCTTAACAACATCTAGCTACATTGGCAAAAGCATAAGTGCTGCCACTGATTATATTTCTGGTCTTTTAAGTTCCACCTCTATCAGCTGTCCCTGATCTCAGAAACCCCTGAGCTACATAGATTGTTCTTGACATTGACCGTTCATCTGTGTGGACTCATGGCCAGGGTTGGCGTGCATAAACCACTTTATCTTTCAGGGATTCTACTGTTTCCTGTTTCCTTCTATACATGGTAAAGTTTTCCACGCATGTCTGCTTCCTCAATTTGGCCCCTGGAAGAGATGTTCCCTCTTGGAACATCCTGGGATTTAGCAGGAGTGTCATTTCTAAGACTTTTCCCCCAGGAGAAACCAGGATCCATCTGTCACTGGAAGTGACCCTTTTTCCTCTCACACTTTTACCTGTTTGTTAAAATCCACACATGTTAGTTTTGGAACCAGATTCACTTCAAATTGACAGAAAGTGAATACACATGCAGACAAACAAAACTAACTAAACAAGAGAGAGTCTCGCGTCATCATGAGAGTTGGTTTACAACATTATCAATATTAGAATCCTGCCCAGAAGTATTTTTACTGAGGATCCCTTTACTACAGAAAGAGATAGAGAAGATTGTTTAGAACTACTATTTAATGTTGGTTAAATACTACAGGAGAGTAATTCAAGCCAAATAAAAAACCCCACAAATATCTAGATTTGTTGATTTTTAACCATCCCCTACTTGTTATATTTTAAAAGTATAGCTGTTTTTATATGAAATTAAATTTCTCACTTTTTTTTAACCTCACATGATCTTTTTTTTTAATGAATCATAGAACTTTACTCTATGCTGTAAATGAATTCCAGTACCAGAAGCCCTTCAGAAAAATGGATTCAAATTCAAGAAATACATAATTTGTACATTTGGAGTGAAAAGTAGGCCCAGCTGAGAACTGCCCTGTGAATATTAAAAATTATGCTGAAAATAATTTTGAGACAACACAGGTAACAGAGGAGCAACAGCTGACGGGTACCTCTGTTTCCTTTTTCTACTACCAATACTATTAAACCTGGTTGTACCTACTGAGGTTTGCTTACAGCAGAAAACTGAAATGAAGGGAATTTCAGAATTCTATATTAGCAGCACTATTTCCTCCACTGTTGCAAATACTTTAGATATATCAACATTTTAAACTCTAAAAGGCAAGAAGAATTATAATCTAGGAAGATTAGATCTAATCTAATGATCTATACTTGGATCATTAATCCAGTCTCTAGTCTAGAGACTGGATTAATGATCCAAGTATGTATATTCTACACAATACATTTCAAACAAAAGAACTGGGCATCTAGTTTTAAAATAGTGGCATAAAATCAGCATTCGCCTTTTTGAGAAATCCTCTCAAAATATCAAGGGGGATCAGAAATAAAAATGTAAATGTGGACTCAGTGAAACATGGAGAAAGCTGAAAATATGAGCCACAAGATAAGAGGAATGACTACCCCAGGTAGTTGAAACTGGAGGAGGAACTTTGGAATGTACATCTATGGTTGCAGAGTTCAAAAAGAGCCAGCAAATTACATTTCTACAGGTGAGGGGAATACCTGAGTGCCCAAGAGAGATCTCTCTTCTTTAACAGTGGAAATGAGATGCCTAGTGTCCAGGGAAGACCCTTCCTAGACCTATTTTAATTCTTTAAATCAGAGGAGGGAGGGTGAATAAGTTTTCCACACATTAGCTAAATTTGAAGGAAGCAGTCTCTCTAAGTGTCAGGAGAAAGAAAGAGGCTTTGCCTAGAAAAATACCTTGCCACCACCATCTCCCTTGACTGGGATAAATGAAAGACTGAAATAACTCACATGCATAAATATGTGTAAAAAATAAAATGTCTCCCAGGTTTGAATATTGTCTCACTGCAATTTCCTATATTCCTCTCTGAAAAAAAAAAAAAAAAGTTTTAAGAAAGTATTACTTCCGGGCTTCCCTGGTGGCGCAGTGGTTGAGAGTCCGCCTGTCGATGCAAGGGACACAGGTTCGTGCCCCAGTCCGGGAGGATCCCACATGCCGCGGAGTGGCTAGGCCCGTGAGCCATGGCTGCTGGGCCTGCGCGTCCGGAGCCTGTGCTCCGCGACGGGAGAAGCCACAACAGTGAGAGGCCCGTGTACCACAAAAAAAAAAAAAAAAAGAAAAAAAAAGTATTACTTCCTAAAAATAAGAGAGGTAAAAAGATCCATCCCCTCAAAATTACTACCATTAAAAAAAAAAATGACAAAACAACAATAAAAAAGACAGAACAAGAGAGAAAAGCTGGGACTTACTTTAGTAACTAAAGACTTATTTTAGTAACTATAGACTTATTTTAGTAACTGTATCTGGGCTGCCTTAGCTTTTCCTCTGCCATAAGACCATAGAATAACCAATGACTCAAGAATTTTCTTATTCAGGATTTTGTCTTTAAAATGCTTTTGGCATAGTCCTTCAATTCAGGAAATAATCTCATTTGGCAATTTTTGGAGCATTTAAAAATTCTGTACATCTTTACCATATTTTCCAAAATTTTGCACATTTTGGTGTGCATCCCTGGAAGCAAGAGGTCACCTAGTGAAGTTGTGGAACATTTATTTTTTAGTAACACAAATATCATGAGGTTCAGTGAAGTTCCTGGCCTATTATTGTAGAATAAAGTTTATGTCAGCATTTATAATTTATATATATCTATGTGTAGATATATATATGTATATATCTAAAGATGTAAATATAGATATAGATAATGGATATATATCTGAAGCCTGGGTACCTCTATAGATATGCAGGATACAACTGAGGGGAAATCCAAGTCCCCGTAAGTATCTTTTCTAGTGATGCTTGGGTGTAGGATCTTTTGGTTGCTTAGGTTAAGAGGATATAACTTCTGCCACTCCCATAAGTAGCAAAGATTCCCCATAGTATATCAGAGAGCATTTGCCATATTAAGATTCAAACATGTGAAAGTTCTAGTTTAGTTCCAGGGTTTCCACTAAACTTCCTTCCATTGGCAAAAACACCCAAAGCCTCTTGGCTAGTTGCCTTAACTTCTGCACAAAAGCATCACTGTATGTTGCTGTAACACTCTCCCTGGCCACCCTTCTTCCCTTACTCGATAAGGACAACCATGTAATTTTTACTTCCGTTAAGAAGAAACTATTCACACCTTGCATAGACCTTGAGAGACTTTCCTGGATAACCCTGGTTTAATTCTGCAGGTTGATAGTTCATATTTAAAGAGGAAAAAATAAAGATTGTCAAGTAGACTATGTTATTTCATATCTAAATTCACATTTGAAATAATAAGCCTTTCCCCCAAATTAAACAGTTTCAGAAAGCAGTTAATTGTTTTTTTGCCTGAGCCTACTAACTAGAAAATTTTAAAGGGCAAACATTTCTGCTAATCGTGGGTATAATTTTCAGTTTGTCCACAATTTTGTAACATTTAGGGAAAAAGAGGTTTCTTGACCTCTACAGGAAACCCTCTAAAATCAGACATCAAGTTGAAGGATATTTAGATGCTTTGCTACTGGAGTAGTTATTGATTACCGGGAGCAGCTTGACTGTTTGGTTCTGGTTCAAGGTTTTTCCTGAGCTACAGTGAAGCTGTCAGCTGGGAATGTAGTCATATGAAGACTTCCAGGTTCATGTGGTTTTGGCAGGTTCCAGTTGCTCTCCGGCTATAGGCTGGAGACCTCATTTCCTTGCCACATGGTCCTCTCCTTAGGCTGCCTGCGTGTCCTGAAGACATGGCAGCTGGCTTCCCTAGAGTGAGATATCCAAGAGACGGAGAGAAAGAAACCCAAGATGGAACCTGCAGTCTTTGATAATCTAGTATCAGAAGGTGTTACCGAGTCCAAGTTCATACTGCTTGCTGCAAAACAGGTCAATAAATCGAGAGATGAGTTGTTGAGGCAAGGAATAGAGGCTTTATTTGGAAAGCCAACAGACCAAGAAGATGGTGGACTACTGTTCCAAAGAACCACCTTACCCAAGTTAGAGCTCAGGCTTGTTTTATACCAAAAGGGGAGGGGGGTTGGTTGTTGCAAACTTCTTCGTGTCAAAAGCCTCTGTTCCTGCATCTGTCCATGTAGGACAGGTCATGATGCTCCTGTAACCCTCCAGGAAGACAAATGTTATTCTCTGTTCTGCAACTTTCTATCTCTATATGATTGGGAAAGTGTTATACCTTTAAAGGTCAGAGCCTTGAGAATGGGCTATCCTGTATATTTCAGGCTATAGGCAACATTCTTAACTTGTAGTCAAAGCAATAGAACACCAAGGTTAAAGTAAAAGAAACAGATCTGAGGACTTTCCTGGTGGAGCAGTGGATAAAGACTCCGTGCTCCCAATGCAGGGGGCCCGGGTTCAATCTCTGGCCAGGGAACTAGATCCCACATTCATGCCGCAACTGAGTTTTTATGCCACAACTAAGGAGCCCACGTGCCGTAACTAACAAGCCGGCAAGCCACAACTAAGAAGCCTGCCTGCCAAAACTAAGGAGCCCAAGTGCAGCAACTAAGGAGCCGGTGAGCCACAACCAAGAAGCCCACCTGCCACAACTAAGGAGCCCATGTACTGCAACTAAGGAGCCAGTGAGCCACAACTAAGGAAACCACCTGCCACAACTAAGGAGCCCATGTACTGCAACTAAGGAGCCGGTGAGCCACAACTAAGGAACCCACCTGCCACAACTAAGGAGCCCAAGTGCTACAACTAAAGAGCCAGTGAGCCACAACTAAGAAGCCCACCTGCCACAACTAAGGAGCCCACGTGCTGCAACTAAGGAGCTGGTGAGCCGCAAATAAGGAGCCTGCCTGCTGCAACCAAGACCCGGTGCAACCAAATAAATAAATAATAAATAAATATTAAAGAAAAAAGAAACAGATCCAACATGGGGTCATATTTGTTCTTCCGTATTACAAAACAAAGGGACATGCCATCACTTCTGCCATATATGTAGTAAGTGACCATTTTATATATATAGTATGTCCACCATACAGTTACAGTATGCTTTAAAGTATAGGAAATAGTAAAATGTAGTAAAAATATTTAGGAAGTGATAAATTTTGAGTATTCATCACCTTTGTACTATAATTTAATTAGCTATATTTATATAATTTAATATTTAACAATGGCTATATTTATATAGTTTAATATTTAACAATGTGTTTAACACCAGCTGTTGAAATTTCTAACAATTTAACAGTCAGCTCTCACAAGGCAATGTGAATCATCCCCACACACCCCGGATTCTTCTCCAAAGTGAGCACTTTCAGTTCCAGGTCAGTTTTGAAAGATTCCTATTATCTTCTGTTTGCGTTTTTTAAATGTGATTTCTTGCAATATATTGGGAGTCAATGTGAGATTTCTGAACGAGGTCAGGCTTTAGTGTCAGGAAATGTATGCAGGGTCTGATGTGTTACGAGTGTCTATGAGTGTCAAAACAGCCAGAAGGGAAATCTCTGTTTTGCAACCTTCCAGCTCTGCAGTGTTAGACAGTTTACTTAATGTTTATTGAACCTGAACTCTCATCTGGAGTTGAGAGTTAAACACACACACTTACACACACAAACACACACACACATACACCCCCAAAAAACTGGTCTACCCTCCCACTGGTATTGTAAGAATGAACTGAGATAACGCAGGTGGTTCCCTTTCTAAGTAATGAGGCTCTTTCACATTCACTATATATGTAATCCTGACAACAGCTATGTTTAGCAGGCATTAATAACTGCTTAATAGCAAAAGTCACAGGGGTTAAGTGACTTGCCCAAGGTCACAGGACTAATAAAGCTGTTGCATAAATACACAGTCACGATGACAGTGTTGGCTCACAAACAATAACATTCCTTGAGAACTGAAATTCAATGGACGGACTTTAATTATATTAGGAAAAAGTTATTGTGGGACTTAAACACCGACAAAGCTTTTTCAGCATCCTCCCTTTATCAGTGAGGTACCTTGGACAGATAGAAACTCAGATTTAATTAAATGAAAAATCCTACACCAGCAAATACTATACATGCTGCTCCTCGTTTAGCCACTGCAATGAACAATGAGATTTCTTCTGTGTTCACTGCACAGGTGACGGAAGGTTACAGGCCAAAGACTTAGGTCTCCCAATGCCTCCTCAATTACATGACAGATATATTTCCATTGATGCCCCATCAGGGACAGGATCTGTTGTTATTTCAAGCTCGCTGAATTTCAAATGGAAAAGAGTAGGCTAAGTGCAGAAAAGGGTGTTATCTAGCAAAAAAAAAAAAAAGGACCTTTCGTGGTATGTTCCACGTGACAGCCAATTGAGCAAACAGGAGAGGCCTCTCAGGTATCCACTAAATGGGTTTCTAGTTGTGAGAGATTAGCCTCACATTAGTGACAAATCTGGGAGTGTGGGAGCACGAGGAGGGTACCTCTTAAATGCAATTGTTATGTATCTATAAATAAGCCCCAAAAAAGATGTTTTTTTCAGCTGCAGCCTAGAAATGATTCTAGAATCCATGGAAATGGAAAACAAGGCATACAGCCAAATGAAACAGGGCTGGAGTATCAGAATAGCTAGAGAGATAAACAGCCTACATAAAGACATCTGAGACAGCTTTTCTTGAACTTTCCATAGACAATAGGGCAAATTAATCATGACATTTGACATCGAAATATTCCTCATAACAATGTGTATTCAGATGAACTGTAGGTCTTGAGTCTTTTCTTCTGAATCATATAGTCGCTTCGCAATCTAGACAGTATAATATGTGAAAAAACAGACAAACAGATCAGTGGAACAGAACAGAAAGCTCAGAAATAGACTCACATAAATAGAGTCAATGAACTTTTGACAGAAAAGCAAAGTTAATAGCATAAAGCCAAGACAGACTTTTCAACAAATGGTGCTGAAACAACTGGACATCCACAGGCAAAAAAAAAAAAAAGAAGTATCTAGATACATTCTTTACATCTTTCACAAATAGGTCAAACCTAAATGTAAAACACAAAACTATAAAACTCTCAGAGGATAACATAGGAGAAAACCTAGATGCTCTTGGGTATGGTGATAACTTTTTAGATACAACATCAAAGCATGATTTATGAGAGAAATAATTGATAAGCTAGACTTCATTAAAATAAAAATGTCTGCTCTGTGGAAAGCAATGTCAATATAATGAAAAGGGAAGCCACAGACTTGGAGAAAATATTTGCAAAAGACACATCTGATAAAGGACTGCTATCTAAAATATACAAAGAACACTTAAAATTCAATAGTAAGAAAGCAAGCAATCTGATTTTAAAATGAGTCAAAGATCTTAAGGGACACCTCACCAAAGAAGATATAGAGATGCAAACAAGCATATGAAAAGATGTGCCACATCATATATCACTTGGGAAATGCAAATTAAATGAATAATGAGATATCACCACACACTTATTAGAATGCTCAAAATCCAAAAAATGGATAACATCAAATTCTGGCAAGGATGTGGAGCAACAGGACCCCTCATTCCTTGCTGGTGGGAATGCAAACTGGCACAGCCACTTTGGAAGACAGCTTGGCAGTTTCTTAGAAACCAAACTTACTTTCACCGTACAACCTAGCAATTGTGCTCCTTGGTATTTACCTAAAGCAGTTGACAACTTACATCCACCCAAAAACCTGTACATGGATACAGCTTTATTTATAATTGCCCAAACTTGGAAGCAACCAAGATGTCTTTCAGCAGACGAATAGATAAACTGTGGTACATCCAGACAACAGAATACTACTCAGAGCTAAAAAGAAATAAGCTATCAAACCATGAAAAGATATGAAGGAAACCTAAATGCATTTTACTAAGTGAAAGATGCTAATGTGAAAAGACTACCTACTGTATGATTTCAACTATATGATATTCTAAAAAAGGCAAAAGTATGGAAATAGTAAAAATGTCAGTGATTGCCACTGGTTGGAGGAGAAAGGGAAGGATGAATAGGTGGAGCACAGAGGATCTTTGGGGCAGTTAAACTACCCTGTATGATCCTGTGGACTTTGGATGATTATGATGTGTCAATGTAAATTCCCCATTGTAACAAATATACCATCTGGTGGGTGTTTTTGATAGTAGTGAAGACTCTGCATTTGTGGGGCAGTAGGTATATGGGAAGTACCTGCCCCTCAATTTTCTGTGAACCTAAAACTGCTCTAAAAAATAGTCTTAATTAAAAAAAATTAGAAAACAGATAAATAATGAAAATCAACAAAACACAGCCAACCAGATAAGCGCACTACCCTGTAAAATGAAGGCTGTCCAGAAGAGGAATTTGCTGTTTGTTACATGAGGATTTAGTGAGCTCCTGACACTGGAGACTTCCACGTACATATCGATCAGAGTGTGTCTGCTTCTTGAAAAGGGCACTTATCCATCTGGGAGAAATCTGGACCAAGTGACATTCAAATAGGTTCCAATGCTCAGACTCCAGGAACCAAAAATGTCCATTTTGTAGGGAACTGTGGCAGAAGCATTATAACGTAGAAAGGACATTGCAACATATTTAAAGTGTGATCACATATTATGTAAGTCCCCACAATCTACCGCTAATGTATTTAAATGAATAAAGCAGTCATAAATAAATAAAGTGGGCAAAATATGAAATTGGATATGGCAACTAAATACAGGCTGTAAGTAAGGTAGAAATAACATTGACTTTGAGGTTGGAGTTGGGTTGCTTTGAAAAATAGCAGTGTCCTAAAAAATAGTAATGCACTAAATTATTATTATATATATGTATATGTCCAATTGTTCCACTTGCTGGCAATGATGCCTCTTTATTTTTGTTCGATTCCCTCCCACAGAACCCAGTGAAGTTATCAATAAGGGTCTGTTGAACAAATGAGAATACATATTACCAAAATATCTAAAGTTAACATTAAATAAGCCATGGCTATTTTGCCAAGAATTAAGAAGTCTTTTTCTCAAGTGGGCCTTTGTGTTTGATCTTTGGTTGATTTGTTCCTGGAATCCCTACTGCAGTGAAGCCACTGCTTCTCTGGGTCTTGTCTGACAGGGGCAGAGTTATAGGGAAGGCACACAGCCAGTTGGGCTGATTTGTCTGCCAGATTAGGCTGCAGCAAACACATATTCTTCCACTGAAGCCCTCTCAGCACTTGAAGAACCCAGGCAGATTTTCCAGGAAATTAGAAAGTTGTCAGCATTTGAATTTGATACTAGTATTAATGTACTGCTCTCTATTATCTGTACCACATACATCAGGGTTTGGACGTGCATTACGATATTCAGGAGTGTTTGACATTCATTTAACATTCATTTTGGGGGGCCAACAAGGTATCAAATATGGGTGTGATAAGTCTGTTCTACTGGGAGATGAGTGAACTATGTTCACTCTTAAGTTAAAACCAAGACAAAAAAGCCCTTAGAGAGAATCAGATCAGATGAAATGAATTCAGAGGACGAAAAGATTGCTTCTGGTTGAAGAAGGCCAGGTTAACAGTATAGAGTAAGTGATGTTTCATTAAGCTTTAAAAACAGGTAGACCCTAGACGGGCAGATATTGCAGTGAGGGCACAGTGGAAGGAAGAGCATTTGGGGAGGAAGGCAATGCCTGCACAGGGGTGAGGGTGTGCATGTTCTGTATCTCTCTCTCTCGCTCTCTCTCTCTCTCTCACACACACACACACACACACATACACACACAGAGGCAGCACTGAATCTTTGAGGATTCACATAGTGCTCTTTGTCCGGTCTACCTGAAGAGTTACAATAGATGTTTGTAACTCAGACTACTCTCAACCTGATCCACTTTGGCAACAATGCCAGAGAACAATTGCAAGCTATTTTAGTGGCATGTTTCTAGTTTCACTGAATCCAGCGTAGAGCCTGTGTAAAATTCTGGTTTTAAAATTTTGAAAGGTTCTCTTTCCCTGAGTATTACTAGCATACATTCAGCCCCCTGCACACACAGCATAAACAACACTGAGAATTCAACGGTCATTGCAGAGAAGGAAGACATGGGTCAGGTAGCCTCCATTCAAGCATCTTGGCCAAACTGGCATCAGAGGAACTTGAAACATACTGTTCCACTCTTGAGGCTCTTTCCTGTAATCTGTTACTGACAAACAATCAGTACTTAAGACTTCACCACCCTTCTCAATTGTTGGTGCTGACAAAAGAAAAAATATTGTCCTTCAAAAGGTCTATGGACAGATTTTACATCAGCCAGGTGGATAAGAACCACAGTTTATAAAGCTGAACATGGGAAAGACATCTCCAGGTTTCCCCTGAGATTACCAACTGAGCACCAAATGGGATCTAATAGCAAAAGCTGCTTGGAGCACCCAAATGTATGAAATGTATAAATCAAAGCACTCCACTAAGAGAGCTCTGCCTAGTGGCCCATCAGTGTGTGACAATTAAGAGCACCAAGAAATGCCAGGGATGGCTGGAGACACCTGACCTTCCATTTAATTGAATATGATCCCAGATGGTAGTTATCTCAAGAGGAAAGGGGGGAGATGTAAAGTAATAATAATGATGATGATAATCAGACCGTTGTCTGCTACATTCCAGACAGGCAGTATTTCAGTGGAGATAGTGTATCAACAGCTAGAAGTAATTTAAATTTAAATGAGTCTGTAGTATTGTTTTTCTCTCCACGGGCAAATACAGTTAGTATTAAAGGGATAGGATGGGCTACTAAAAAGATGTTCTCTGTTTGTTTATAGTCTCTCTTGCTCATGTTATCTTTGGTGAGTTTGAAACCTGGAAGAAGATGGCTATTTATTATTATTATTTTGACTTTATTGATCTCTCTGCATGCACTTTGGGGATTAACACCCCTGCTTTGGCTTAACAGCATGAACTCATATTTCTCTTTATGCTCATGTTGTTGACTGCCCTGCCCTCTTGCCCCCACCAGCCCTGTGGATCAGAGAAGGGCTCTGGGATTGATATGGCATGTTTGTTTACTCTCATCAGTTGCAAAGCCAGCAAGAAAATGCACCAGGGATGATGGGTATTAAAGATGCCTTTACAGGAACCAAGGAAAGGTAACAACGTATGTAGAAAGATTTGAATTGATTTCAGTTTCATGCAGTCCTACCACATTGTAATTATTTTTAGATATATCCAACAATAATCTTAAAAATCTAGGAAACAGCATTATTCATATCATAATACATTTTGATTGGACAAGAATGCTATACTATTTAATTGTTCACCGTGAAATATAATCCTTATCTGGTCCTTTGCTAAATAGATCATCATGTCTTAGCACCTTTATCATTTATTACATCTTGATATGTCACGAACATCTACATTGTATGTTAAATACCATAACACTCAGAATTTTCCCCCCATTTCCCTTAACCAAACTCCAGATAGCTCTAGGAGATGGATAAACCATAATCAAGAGACTTGTAAGACTTTGATAGTAGTTACAAATTTGTGAGCGATGGAATCAGTCCATCCTATTTCATGTAGATTGTGTTTTCTCTTCTACAACAACCTAACAGCCTCATAAGGGAGATGTTAATATCTATATTTACAGACAGGGAATCCAAAGGTCAGAGAAGTTTAAGTAAGCAAGGTCAGACAGGCTGGGATGAGAACTTGAATCCAGATCAACCAGACACCACAGACCCCTTCTTTATGCTACACCATCCCACTTCTTATGTATTTGCCCATGCACAGATTATATATCTCCATTCACCAATTCAGTTCAACACCAAATGTTGAACCAGCACACCTTTGAGAATGCAGACATGGAAATGTCATGATCTCTGCCCTTATGGATAGTGTAACTTGGCAGAACTAACTACACCCAAGGCAGTTCTAAGCATCTGAAGAGGAGGCTAGACTAAGTGTTGCATGGGCTTCAGGAGGACATCTGTCCGTTCTGGTTTCAGAAGCCAGAAGTGCTTTCAAAAGAAGGCTGTCACTGCAATAATATTCTGGCCTATTATCCTGGATATTGTTCAAGGTAAAGTGAATTTTGACTAGTATCCAGTAGTTTTATTTTTTAAATAAAGACAAAGATGAGGACTTTATTTTTTAATGTCGAGATTCCTCTGTGTTATTTGTCAGATCATCGTCCCAAGCTAGTCTGAGTATAATGTTGAGAGTGAGCTGTGGAGTCAGAGCCCATTAACTCCTTCTTGTCTCAATTTAAATGCATGTGCATATTCTTCACAGAGTCTACCTTATGGCAATCAGGTGCCTGTGTTTTCCCCTCTCAGAGTGTGCTGACCTTTTCCTTTGGAACACCACAACTTGTAATAGTAAAATGAGTCGTGATTTTATGTTCATGTTTTGTGCATCTCGTTTAGTGGACATTTTATGAAGAAAGAAACTCTGCTTGCCTTGTTCATCACTGTGTCTCCCTTGCCTGGCTCAGTGCCTGGCACATAGTAGGCTTTCATGACCTAACTGTTGAATGAATGAAGAATTGGATTAGAGTCCTACCTCTTAAGAGCTGAAGTGGACTTAGGTCATTTCATTAACTTGATGAGTCTCAGTTTTCTTATCTGTAAAAAGAAAGAAAAATCATTCATGACACATAGGGCTGTAAGGATCTACTGGAAAACGTAATTATGAAAGCACTTTGTCCATGTTCAAGTGCTAAGCCAATATTTATTACTGAGTATTTTCATTGTGGTTATAATTTGGGATGAACATAGAGCCAGGAGCATATGCTAAAACCAAAGTTAATGCAGAGTGTAAAACATGCCACCCAATTTCTGAAATGACACTGCAGATCCTTCTGAGAAGATCTGTGCTAGAAAGCATTAAGCTGCAGAGAGCTCAGTGGAAACCTTTAATAACCCTGTATTTACGTGCCATCATGGCTTCCCCCAAAATTATCTTCTGGGACCATGACAGGCCCTAGTCTAAGGGTCTGGTAATTGCTTTTGCCCAATCTGAGCAAAATCTGTTCCGCTACTTTTGACTTATGCAAGGGTAAAGTAAATATAGAACAAGCTTGCAAGCGACATTAAAGAAATTCAAGATGTGCTTTGCACACCGATAAAACTTAAAAACACCTGAACTTTCAAAGTCAATCCAGACAAAACTATAATTCGAAAAGATACACGCACCCCTATGTTCATAGCAGCATTATTTATAATAGCCAAGACATGGAAATAACCTAAATGTCCATCAACAGATGAATGGATAAAGAAGATGTGATACACACACACACACACACACACACACACACTGGAATATTACTCAGCCATAAAAAAGAATGGAATAATGCCATTTGCAGCAACATGGTTGGACCTAGAGATTATCATACTAAGCAAAGTAAGTCAGAAAGGGAAAGACAAATACCATATGATACTACTTATATGTGGAATCTAAAATATGATGCAAGTGAACATATCTCAGAAACAGACTCACAGATACAGAGAACAAACTTGTCGTCACCAAAGGAGAGGGGGGATGTGTAAGGGAAGGATTGGGGGTGTGGGATTAGCGGGCACAAACTATTATATATAGCATGGATAAACAGCAAGGTCCTATTGTATAGCATAGGGCACTATATTCAATGTCCTGTGATAAACCATAATGGAAAAGAATATGAAAAGAAATATATATCTCTGAATCACTTTGAGGTACAGCAGAAATTAACACAACATTGTAAATCAAATATATTTCAATTAAAAAAAAATCTTTTACAAGGAAGAGTTTCAGGAGTTAAATTTGGAAAGCCTAGTGGAAACATCCTGGAGTGCTCTGAATGCAACGTGTGACATTATTATGTCCTCCAAGTTGATTTCACAAGATAAAGCTTGCCTCCCACTCCCACATCACAAAATACAGAAATAAGATGAGTCTTAAGTAGTTCTCCCCCCAAAGAAGAGCTGCTCCTCCAAAGGAGTATCTACTGTACTTTTATTTTTTGCCTATCAAGGACAATGTAATAACTAAACTAATCACATTTCTCTTCTTGCTCAAAGCAAAATGAAGAGTCCAGTTTTAATAATTTGCAGAAAGTTTTACTCATCTACCTAAAAGTGTCCTAAGTTTTTATATCATTCATATTATCCATATCATCCAGCATATGTTATATATTTAGTTATATCATTTATGTTTCAATTTGATTCCATTGTGACCTTTTTTATGCATTTCATGGTATACAGAGTGTTTTAAGAAAATGTAAAAAATCATTTCAATCACAGAATGTTAAGAAAATCAAACCCAAGTAAAACCTGAATTAAAGTAGTAAGTTGGTGACAATGATCTACTCTCAGGAAGAATCATAAAACAATGACTGAGAAGATGTGACAAAGTCTGTGTCAGTTAAAGTGCCCAGGACAAAATCTCAGGAAGGTGAAATGTATCAACATATCTGAAGGTGTAACTAAGAAGGCTATTATTTAGGCAGTTAAAATAAAGAATAAAAATGGACACCATCATCATCAATTCTAATAATTGGTCCTGAGGAATCCCTTATTAGTGACAGTAATAATATTAATATATCAAAAAGCATTAACAATAGGAACAACAATAGCTCTATCCAGCTTAAAATACATAGGTCTACCATCACCAAACAGAGATACTGAAATTACAGAGTGCGTAATTAAATTTCTGAGACACTTAGCACATAGTTATCTGTGATTAGATTCTGGAACTAAATTAATCTCAGTCACTTTTACTAAATTGCACTGTGTATAGATTTGTTTCACAAGTAAACTCTGTGTCTCAGAATAGACCAAATATCGGACAGTGAGTGATTTGAGTGAAAATCTTCCTTCTCAGCAACATGTAGCATGTTGTATATATTTGCTGTTATTAACCTGAATCCCCAATATCTAGCCTTACATGGAGCACAGTTGTGATACATTTTTCTCACATTTTGTTTTTCCTTGTTGATTGTAGTTTGTTGACTATTCACATCTAGCACCTCTCCTTGATGAGCCTGGTGTTATTTCATTATTCTCTGTATTTCTGATTGTTCTTTTTTCTCTTCTAGGATTGTCTGACCTTCACTGTGGTTAGTTTCCCTTGAGAGTCATGGTCTACATTAGTTCTCTTAACTTTGTTGGAAATTCTTCTGGAGTTTCTCAGAGTTCTTACACACTTTTGTAACTCGTAAAATTTAAAAACAGTTAAAGAAATGTTCACCCAACAATTCATACATTTCAAATTTTAATCTCTATGAATTTCAAAACAGTTGATATATTGAACAAATTAATAACATTCAAATGCATGCAATTCTTAGAGTCGCTTCTGACGTGTCACCTGTCAGTATCAGCATGTGATCACAGGAAGCTAGCCTGTTAATTGGGTTGAATGACCATATGAAAACAATGCACAGCTGAGTCTAGGGAAAAAATAGCAAAACAGGAGAGAGGGAGGGTGGGAAGGAGGGAGAGAGAGAGAGAGAGAGAAAGAAAGAATGGCCTAAACAGAGAAAACAGCTTTTATGTCTAATTGGGTGTGCACTATGTGAGAAGCATAGAACTAAGTGCATTACTTCTTTTATCCTCACAATATACCTGAACACTAGGTATTGCTTTTCACATATAATGGAGCAGGCTAAGAAAGTAATCAGTTTGTTTAACTTGTTCAAAGTCACCCAACTCATAAGTAAATGCTGACCTATCTGACTCCCAAACTTATCATACAGTGCATGTTATGTTATAAGTTCATGTGCTTTTGACTACAAATAAAGAAGGCAATTTGAATTGTGCTCAAAGAAAGATGAGCAAAGAAAAAGTAGTCAGTGACTGGAAGACTGTCCAAGGGAGACCCACTGGACAAGGCAATGAACATCTGCATCCTGGAAAAATACTCTGATGTGGGGTAAAAACATTTCAGCTGGCTTTGAATGGGTGAGTTATGCCCCAAACCTTCCTCCCTACTGCCTGTACCCTGATACCATGCTTACCAGATGCCTTCTGGTCTAATATGGCTTCTGCTGACACTAGAGAGGTGTATAATTTGACGGACATGAAAAACTGGGTCAACTCAAAGCCATGAAAATTAAATTAGCTTCCTGGTTTGTTTATAATCCTTTTGGGAGTTCAGTTAAGATAGTCACTTCCTCTGAGTCAGCTCTAGCACTAGGACAACATCAGATTTCCTAACCAGTAAAGCTGAGTTCCAGATCCAGGACTGCAGTGACCCAAATAAAGAACTGCTTTGGAAATTACCTTAGCACTTAAAGTGTGACCCTAGACAACATCTCTTTCACTCCTGTTCTCTTTTGTTCTTTCTAAATACAAACTAAAGTCTAAACATGAGGACAAGGCATGAGGAAAGGACTTTGAATCATAATTTCTTTGGTTTGAGGCTTTGTGCCTCTCTTTTTATAAACATCCTTATCACCCTGGAAGCTCCTAATAATGGTCTGTGGAGAAGACTGACATTTTAGAGGACCATCTCTCTGAACGTTTTAACCTGCCAGTTTCAGTTATACTCTTTCATACAATGAAATATATCTCCTGAGCTAATCCCAAGCACTCAACAATGTTCTAACTATAAACCCACAACTCTTATTTTTATTTTCCCTTTAGTGTATTTTTCTTTGAATTTTAAAGTTGATAATTCCTTGTAAACAATCCTTTAATCTTCATGACAAAACTATGAAACCAAAGGATAGAATAATCTGTCCAGGTTTGCACAGCTGATTTAGCCAGGATGCAAACCCAAGATTTTGAACTCCAAATTTCATCTATATAAAAATATTTGTTACCTTCTTGTGCACAAAATTATTAAAAAGAATAGATGCTCTATGTTGGGGTAGGGTGTTCGGGAGGCAATGTTCATTGGTATAATAGTATACACATTTCATACCAACAGATGCAGTGCACCAGCAAGTCCTGTTGGCTCTACATTTAAAATGTTTCAAGAGGTTGATGTGTTCTTGTCATCTTGCCTGTTACAATCTTGAAACAAGCCAATTATCACCTTTCATCTGTCTCACTGTTTCCTAATTGGTCCATCAGAGCTGTTGGTTGCTCAACCAATGCCTCCTCCTGTTATATTCTCAAAATAACAGCCAGAGAAGTTTGGATAATATGTAACTCAAAACGTGATCTCATCTGGAGTAAAAGCCGCAGTCCCTCAGGGATCTTAAAGGCTCTACAAGATATGCTACTTCCTCTTGCCTACCTCTCTCTACACTTCTTGCAGTTTGTTGAAAATACCAAGCGCACTTCCACCACAGAGACTTTGTATTCACTCTTCCTTCTGCCTGGAGTGTTCTTCTCCCAGATCTCCTCCCATCTCCCTCTTCCCTAAGTGTTCCATTACCTTGTTCTCTGAAACAACCACTCCTGGTACCAGTAGGGACACAGTATTTATTACACACGTCCAGAGGGCATCAACACATGGAATGAAATGCATGTCAACCTTGAGGTCTAACAAAGACACTCTCTATTCTCTGCACACTGTTTTATTTTTTCACAAAACTCATAAAACCTGATGTTTTGTATAGTATTTGTCCATTCACCTAAAAAGTAAATTCCACAAAAGAAGAATTTGTCTCTTTTGTTCACTCTTCTATCCCCATGCCTAGACCGGTGCTCAGCATGCAGTAAGTAGGTAAGAAAAACGGAATGAATTTATAAATGAATGTAAAAATCAAGGAACTAAATAAACCTTAAGGGTCTTTGGATCATATCAACTTCCCTTAGAGTCCATGATTTACCTGTGGCAATGCCATAAACTCCCTTGTCTTTTCCTCTTATTCAGCAAAATCCCAACCCTGCATAAACCCAAATAACCATTTTGACATGTCTACAGACAAGAATCTTATCACTTCTAGAGAAACCCACCTAACAGCATAGACTAATTCCACTATCAGTTTCTGATCACCAATCCCAAGAGGGTATGCAAGACTGCCTACTGCTCTACATATTTCTTAGCTTAATTTAGTATCTAATTCTTCACCCATGTAGTATTGCACTATCTTTTAGTAAAAAATAGTGTAATTTTCCAGGATTAATGAACAAATCTTTATGTATTTATTCTATTCATTCTCTTCTTTTAGTTGTATTGTTTCCATGCATTTAAACCTGATCAAGACTCTAATAATAATTTTTTTAAAAAGCAAACAAAGGGCTTCCCTGGTGGCGCAGTGGTTGAGAGTCCGCCTGCCGATGCAGGGGACACGGGTTCGTGCCCCGATCCCGGAAGATCCCACATGCCGCGGAGCGGCTGGGCCTGCGAGCCATGGCCGCGGAGCCTGTGTGTCCGGAGCCTGTGCTCCGCAACGGGAGAGGCCACAGCAGTGAGAGGCCCGCGTACAGCAAAAAAAAAAAAAAAAAAAAAAAAAAAAAAGCAAACAAAAAGAAAAACTGTCTAGCTGTTACTCTTTACCCCTACTTTTTTTTCTTTTAAAAAAATAGATTTTATTTGTTAGAACAGTTTTAGGTTCACTGCAAAGTTGAAAAGCATATAGTATAGAGAGTTTGCATACACCCCCGTCCCCACACCCGTATAGCTTCACCCTACATCAACATCTTATACAGAGGGGTACATTGTTACAGTCCATGAAACTACATCCTTGATACATCATTACCAAACAACATCTAGGTTCGCTCTTAATGTTGTGCATTCTATGGATTTTGACAAATATATAATGATATGCATCCACTATTATAGTATCAAAGGTAAAAAAAATACTGCCTTGGAATGATAAAGAAAAAAAGCAGAAATGAAAAAGAGTAAATGTGCTGATGTTAGGTGTGTTTGCTTATGAAAGACCAAGAGCCAGATTTGAAAATACAGGCAGAGGCTACCTGCAGTTCCATGTCCTATATATAAATCCCAGAGTGGAATTTTACTTGGGGGTGGCAGCACTTGCAGAAATGGCATCTCGGCCTAGAAAGAACAATCCTGGGTGTGTACAGCGAAGGCTCTCCTTCAGCTAGGGAATAGATAATCCTAAAGAGTCCTCCAGTCTCATCTGGGCCAACAACCTCAATCTGGAATTCATAGACACTTAATGATATACTGAACATGGACTTGCTTATTTCTCACTGTCTGTCTCTGGGATGCCTATATTAGTCCAACTAAAAGACTCAGGGGGCTACATTTGTCTTTAATATACATGTGAAAGGGGAATCTAATCCTCTCCCCTGTTTTGTCTTTCATTTGGGCTACGTTGTCATGGTTGCTCTGTATTGAACTATGTATGACAATGGGGAGAACACAAACATGCACTGATATAAATTGGGGAAAAGCCTCATGATGATAGGAGCAGGATATCTTGAGAATCTTCTGACTCTCCGCTCAGTGACCGAATATAGGCTGGAGTGTTAAGCTAAATGGATTAAAAGAAGAAAACAGAAGGATTTTTCTGAAGTTAATTTGCTTTCTCTTCATATATCAGGCCTGCCTTTACTCTCCAACCAAAATAGAAAGAGTTGCCAAGGTTACTGTCATAACCTTGGTTAGTCCTGTGCTCCTATGGGCGGAGTTACTGTGCCTTAAAGAAAGGAGGCATGCTTCAGATTTGGGCAGAATATACATCTTCATTGGGAAAGATAACCATCCTCCTGTGTCTCTTTTTCACTCCATGAGGTTTTTGTGGACATACACACTCAGGTCCTACTTTGATCCAAGACAACTATCTTGGAAGACATGGCTGAGGTTACTGACTTCACATTTAGATTCACTGCTTTTTTGTTGTTGTGTATGTCGTCCATTTGTTTCTTTACTGGCTTATTTTTCCTTCCTTTCTGGTGGGGGTAATGTGGAAAGTGAAGAGGAGAATAAAGAAGTATGGAAGACCCGCCTAGGCTTCTAAGTCTGAGCCACTTGCTCTTATTCTTTTATTTCTGTAACATCTTTATTGGAGAATAATTGCTTTACAATGGTGTGGTAGTTTCTGCTTTATAACAAAGTGAATCAGCTATACATACACATATATCCCCATATCGCCTCCCTCTTGCATCTCCCTCCCACGCTCCCTACCCCACCCCTCTAGGCAGTCACAAAGCACCGAGCTGATCTCCCTGTGCTATGCGGCTGCTTCCCACTGGCTTTCAATTTTACATTTGGTAGTGTATATAAGTTCATGCCACTCTCTCACTAAGTCCCAGCTTACCCTTCCCCCTCCCTGTGTCTTTAAGTCCAGTCTCTACGTCTGCATCTTTATTCCTGCCATGCCACAAGGCTCATCAGAACCATTTTTTTAGATTCCATACATATGTGTTAGCATACAGTATTTGTTTTTCTCTTTCTGACTTACTTCACTCTGCATGACAGTCTCTAGGTCCATCCACCTCACTACAAGTAACTCAATTTCGTTTCTTTCTATGGCTGAGTAATATTCCATTGTATATATCTGTCACATCTTCTTTATCCATTCATCTCTCGATCGACACTTAGGTTGCTTCCATGTCCTGACTATTGTAAATAGAGCTGCAATGAACATTGTGGTACATGACTCTTTTTAAATTATGGTTTTCTCAGGGTATATGCCCAGTAGTGGGATTGCTGGGTCATATGGTAGTTCTATTTGTAGTTTTTTAAGGAACCTCCATACTGTTCTCCATAGTGGCTGTATCAATTTACATTACCACCAACAGTGCAAGAGGGTTCTCTTTTCTTCACACCCTCTCCAGTATTTATTGTATCTAGATTTTTTGATGATGGCCATTCTGACTGGTGTGAGATGGTACTTCACTGTAGTTTTGATTTGCATTTCTCTAATGATTAATGATGCTGAGCATTCTTTCATGTGTTTGTTGGCAATCTGTATATCTTCTTTGGAGAAATGTCTATTTAGGTCTTCTTCCCATTTTTGGATTGGGTTCTTTGTGTTTTTGTTATTGAGCTGCATGAGCTGCTTGTAAATTTTGGAGATTAATCCTTTGTCAGTTGCTTCATTTGCAAATATTTTCTTCCATTCTGAGGGTTGTCTTTTGGTCTTGTTTATGGTTTCCTTTGCTGTGCAAAAGCTTTTAAGTTTCATTAGGTCCCATTTGTTTATTTTTGCTTTTATTTCCATTTCTCTAGGAGGGGGGTCAAAAAGGATCTTGCTGTGTTTTATGTCATAGAGTGTTCTGCCTATGTTTTCCTCTAAGAGTTTGATAGTTTCTGGCCTTACATTTAGATCTTTAATCCATTTTGAGCTTATTTTTGTGTATGGTGTTAGGGAGTGTTCTCATTTCATACTTTTACATGTACCAGTCCAGTTATCCCAGCAACACTTATTGAAGAGGCTGTCTTTTCTCCATTGTATATTCTTGCCTCCTTTAACAAAGATAAATTGACCATATGTGCGTGGGTTTATCTCTGGGCTTTCTATCCTGTTCCATTGATCTATATTTCTGTTTTTGTGCCAGTACCATACTGTCTTGGTTACTCTAGCTTTGTAGTATAGTCTGAAGTCAGGGAGCCTGATTCCTCCAGCTCCATTTTTCATTCTCAAGATTGCTTTGGTTATTCAGGGTCTTTTGTGTTTCCATACAAATTGTGAAATTTTTTATTCTAGTTCTGTGAAAAATGCCAGTGGTAGTTTGATAGGGATTGCATTAGAATCTGTAGATTGCTTTGGGTAGTAGAGTCATTTTCACAATGTTGATTCTTCCAATCCAAGAACATGGTGTATCTCTCCATGTATTTGTATCATCTTAAATTCCTTTCATCAGTGTCTTATAATTTTCTGCATACAGGTCTTTTGTCTCCTTAGGTAGGTTTATTCCTAGATATTTTATTCTTTTTCTTGCAATGGCAAATGGGAGTGTTTTCTTAATTTCAATTTCAGATTTTTCATCATTAGTGTATAGGAATGCCAGAGATTTCTGTGCATGAATTTTGTATCCTGCTACTTTACCAAATTCATTGATTAGCTCTAGTAGTTTTCTGGTAGCATCTTGGGCTCTATGTATAGTATCACGTCATCTGCAAACAGTGACAGTTTCACTTCTTCTTTTCCGATTTGGATTCCTTTTATTTCTTTTTCTTCTCTGATTGCTGTGGTTATAACTTCCAAAACTATGTTGAATAAGAGTGGTGAGAGTGGGCAACCTTGTCTTGTTCCTGATCTTAGTGGAAATGGTTTCAGTTTTCCACCATTGAGGACAATGTTGGCTGTGTATTTGTCATATATGGCCTTTATTATGTTGAGGAAAGTTCCCTCTACGCCTACTTTCTACAGGGTTTTTATCATAAATGGGTGCTGAATTTTGTCGAAAGCTTTCTATGCATCTACTGAGATGATCATATGGTTTTTCTCCTTAAATTTGTTAATATGGTGTATCATGTTGATTGATTTGCGTATATAGAAGAATCCTTGGATTCCTGGAATAAACCCCACTTGATCATGGTGTATGATCCTTCTAATGTGCTGTTGGATTCTGTTTGCTAGTATTTTGTTGAGGATTTTTGCATCTATGTTCATCAGTGATATTGGCCTGTAGCTTTCTTTCTTTGTGACATCGTTGTCTGGTTTTGGTATCGGGTGCTGGTGGCCTCGTAGAATGAGTTTGGGAGTGTTGCTCCCTCTGCTGTATTTTGGAAGAGTTTGAGAAGGATAGGTGTTAGCTCTTCTCTAAATGTTTGATAGAATTCGCCTGTGAAGCCGTCTGGTCCTGGGCTTTTGTTTATTGGAAGATTTTTAATCACAGTCTCAATTTCAGTGCTTGTGATTGGTCTGCTCATATTTTCTATTTCTTCCTGGTTCAGTGTTGGCAGGTTGTGCATTTCTAAGAATTTGTCCATTTTTTCCAGATTGTGCATTTTATTGGCATAGAGTTGCTTGTAGTAATCTCTCATGATCTTTTGTATTTCTGCAGTGTCAGTTGTTACTTCTCCTTTTTTATTGATAATTCTATTGATTTGAGTCTTCTCCCTTTTTTTCTTGACGAGTCTGGCTAATGGTTTATCAATTTTGTTTATCTTCTCAAAGAACCAGCTTTTAGTTTTATTGATCTTTGCTATCATTTCCTTCATGTCTTTTTCATTTACTTCTGATCTGATCTTTATGATTTCCTTCCTTCTGCTAACACTGGGGTTTTTTGTTGTAAGGTTAGGTTCTTTATTTGAGGTGTTTCTTGTTTTGAGGTAGGACTGTATTGCTATAAACTTCCCTCTTATAACTGCTTTTGCTGCATCCCATAGGTTTTGGGTCATCGTGTTTTCATTGTCATTTGTTTCTAGGTATTTTTTGATTTCCTCTTTGATTTCTTCAGTGATCTCTTGGTTATTCAGTAGTGTATTGTTTAGTCTCCATGTATTTGTATTTTTTACAGATATTTTCCTGTAATTGATATCTAGTATCATAGCATTGTGGTCGGAAAAGATACTTGATATGATTTCAATTTTCTTAAATTTACCAAGGCTTGATTTGTGACCCAAGATATGATGTATCCTGGAGAATGTTCCACGAGCACTTAATAAAGTGTACTCTGATATTTTTGGATGGAATGTCCTATAAATATCAATTAAGTCCACCTTGTTTAAGGTATCATTTAAAGCTTGTGTTTCCTTATTTATTTTCATTTTGGATGATCTGTCCATTGGTGAAAGTGGGGTGTTAAAGTCCCCTACTATGAATGAGTTACTGTCGATTTCCCCTTTTATGGCTGTTAGTATCTACCTTGTGCATTGAGATGCTCCTATATTGGGTGTATAAATATTTACAATTGTTATATCTTCTTCTTGGATTGATCCCTTGATCATTATGTAGTGTCCTTGTCTCTTGTAATAGTCTTTATTTTAAAGTCTATTTTGTCTGATATGAGAATTACTACTCCAGCTCTCTTGTGATTTCCATTTGCATGGAATATCTTTTTCCATCCTCTCAATTTCAGTCTGTATGTGCCCCTAGGTCTGAAGTGGGTCTCTTGTAGACAGCATATATACGGGTCTTGTTTTTGCATCCATTCAGCCAGTCTATGTCATTTGGTGGGAGTATTTAATCCATTTACATTTAAGGTAATTATCGATATGTATGTTCCTATTACCTGTTTCTTAATTGTTTGGGGTTTGTTATTGTAGGTCTTTTCCTTCTCTTGTGTTTCCTGCCTAGAGAAGTTTCTTTAGCAGTTGTTGTAAAGCCAGTTTTGTGGTGCTGAATTCTCTTAGCTTCTGCTTCTCTGTAAAGGTTTTAATTTCTCCACTGAATATGAATGAGATCCTTGCAAGGTAATCTTGGTTGTAGGTTTTTCCCTTTCATCACTTTAAATATGACCTGCCACTCCCTTCTGGTTTGCAGAGTTTCTGCTGAAAGATCAGCTGTTAACCTTATGGGGATTCCCTTGTATGTTATGTGTTGTTTTTCCCTTGCTGCTTTTAATACTTTTTCTTTGTCTTTAATTTTTGATAGCTTGATTAATATGTCTTGGTGTGTTTCTCCTTGGATTTATCCTGTATGGGATTCTCTGTGCTTCCTGGACTTGATTTACTATTTCCTTTCCCATATTAGGGAAGTTTTCAACTATAATCTGTTCAAATATTTTCTCAGTCCCTTTCTTTTACTCTTCGTCTTCTGGGACCCCTATGATTTCAATGTTGGTGTGTTTAATGTTGTCCCAGAGTTCTCCAAGACTGTCCTCAATTCTTTTCATTCTTTTTTCTTTATTGTGCTCTGCAGTAGTTATTTCCACTATTTTATCTTCCAGGTCACTTATCTGTCTTCTGCCTCAGTTATTCTGCTATGGATTCCTTCTAGAGAATCTTAAATTTTATTTATTGTATTGCTCAGCATTGTTTGCTTGCTCTCTAGTTCTTCTAGGTCCTTGTTAACCGTTTCTTGTATTTTCTCCATTCTATTTCCAAGATTTTGGACCATCTTTATTATCATTACTCTGAATTCTATTTCAGGTAGACTGCCTATTTCCTCTTCATTTGGTTGTTCTGGTGGGTTTTTACCTTGCTCCTTCATGTGCTGTGTTTTTCTGTCTTCTCATTTTGCTTAACTTACTGTGTTTGTGGTCTCCTTTTCACAGGTTACAGGTTCGTAGTGCCCATTGTTATTGGTGTTTGCCCCCAATGGCTAAGGTTGGTTCAGTGGGTTGTGTAGGCTTCCTGGTGGAGGGAACTGGTGCCTGTGTTCCAGTGGATGAGGCTGGATCTTGTCTTTCTGGTGGGCTGGACCATGTCTGGTAGTGTGTTTTTGGGTGTCTGTGACCTTATTATGATTTTAGGCAGCCTCTGTGCTAATGGGTGGGGTTGTGCTCCTGTCTTGCTAGTTGTTTGGCATAGGGTGTCCAGCACTGTAGCTTGCTGGTTGTTGAGTGGAAATGGGTCTTAGCATCGAGATGGAGATCTCTGGGAGAGCTTTCGCTGTTTGATATTAGGTGGAGCTGGGAGATCTGTGGTGGATCAATGTCCTGAACTCGGCTCTCTCACCTCAGAGGCACAGGCCTGACACCCGGCCAGAGCACCAAGACCCTGTCAGCCACAGAGCTCCGAAGAAAAGGGAGAAAAAATGAAAGAAAGAAAGAAAATAATAATAAAATACAAAGAAAAAAGTTATTAAAGTAAAAGATTAAAAAAATTATTAAAAATTTAAACAATTGGGGCTTCCCTGGTGGCGCAGTGGTTGAGAGTCCGCCTGCCGATGCAGGGAACACAGGTTTGTGCCACAGTCCGGGAAGATCCCACATGCCGCGGAGCGGCTAGGCCCGTGAGTCATGGCTGCTGAGCTTACATGTCCCGAGCTGTGCTCCACAACGGGAAAGGCCACAACAGTAAGAGGCCCGCGTACCGCAAACAAAAAACACCCCCCAAAATTTAAACAATTAAAAAGTAATTAAAGAAAGGAAAAAAGAAAGAAAAAAGAACCAAACTGAAAAACAAATCCACCAATGATAACAAGCTCTAAAAACTATACTAAAAACAGAAACAAAAACATAAGCAGACAGACAAAAGTCTAGGACAAATGGTAAAAGCAAAGCTATACAGACAAAAATCACACAAAGAAGCATACATATACACACTCACAAAAAGAGAAAAAGGAAAAATATATCTATATTTTTTAAAAAAAGGAAGAGAGCAACCAAATCAATAAACAAATCTACCAATGATAATAAACTCTAAACACTAAACTAAGAAAAAAATAAAACCAGAAACCAGTCAGTCATATACAGCAAACCCCAAGTCTACAGTTGCTCCCAAAGTCCACTGCCTCAATTTCGGGATGATTCGTTGTCTATTCAGGTATTCCAGAGATGCAGGGTGCATCAAGTTGTTTGTCGATATTTAATCCGCTGCTCCTGAGGCTGCTGGAAGATATTTCCCTTTCTCTTCTTTGTTCTCACAGCTCCTGGGGTTCAGCTTTGGATTTGGCCCCGCCTCTGCATGTAGGTCACCTGAGGGCGTCTGTTCTTTGCTCCAAGAGGAAGGGGTTAAAGTAGTAGCTGATTAGGGGACTCTTGCTCACTCAGGCCGGGGGGAGGGAGGGGTACAGAATGCGGGGCTAGCCTGCGGTGGCAGAGGCTAGTGTAACTTTGCAACATCCTGAGGTGTGCTGTGAGTTCTCCCGGGGAAGCTGTCCCTGGGTCATGGGACCCTGGCAGTGACAAGCTGCACAGGCTCCCGTGAGGGGAGGTGTGAATAGTGACCTGTGCTGCACACAGGCTTCCTGGTGGCTGCAGCAGCAGCCTTAGCATCTCATGCCCGTCTCTGGGGTCTGCGCTGATAGCTGCAGCTCGTGCCAGTCTCTGGAGCTCCTTTAAGCGGTGCTCTTAATCCCCTCTCTTCGCGCACCAGGAAACAAAGAGGGAGGAAAAAGTCTCGTCTCCTCGGCAGCTCGAGACTTTTTCCCAGACTCCCTCCCGGCTAGCTGTGGCGCACTAGCCTCCTTTCAGGCTGTGTTCACGCAGCCAACCCCAGTCCTCTCCCTGGAATCTGACCTCTGAAGCCCGAGCCTCAGCTCCCAGCTCCCACCCATCCCGGAGGGTGAGCAGACAAGCCTCTCAGGCTGGGGAGTGCTGGTTGGCACTGATCCTTTGTGCAGGAATCTCTCCGCTTTGCCCTCTGCACTCCTGTTGCTGTTCTGTCCTCCACGGCTCTGAAGCTTCCCCCCACCACCACCTCTCACCTCCACCGTGAAGGGGCTTCCTGGTGTGTGGAAACTTTTCCTCCTTCACAGCTCCCTCACAGAGGTGCAGGTCCCGTCCCTATTCTTTTGTCTCTGTTTTGTCTTTTTTCTTTTGCCGTACCCAGGTACGTGTGGAATTTCTTGCCTTTTGGGAAATCTGAAGTCTTCTGCCAGCGTTCAGTAGCTGTTCTGTAGGAGTTGTTCCACATCTAGATGTATTTCTGATGTATTTGTGGGGAGGAAGGTGATCTCCATGTCTTACTCCTCTGCCATCTTGAAGGTCTCTCCCTAACTTATTCTTTACTCAGTGATCTGCATTGGAGAGGCACCTGTATAGCATGTGAAAATGTGGAATTCTGAATCCCACTGTTATGTATTGCTTTGAAAGATACGGAAATTTTAGAGTCACTCTCTAAAAATGCCATTTATAAACTCTATCAAAATATAATCCTTAATATGAAATACAGGTAATCTCTCATTGTACATATCCTGGAGGCCAACACAGAATAAAGGTGAATGAGATATGGCCCAGTTTTGCATGGTCTTCAGCTAGATTGAAGCAAGGATGTTCACTGGGTTTAGGGAGATCTGAGGTCTTGGGAATTTTACTTGGTCTGTAAGATCAAGTATGGAAGGGTCCTCCAAGACAGTGGGGTTACAGGATGGCCTAGGGAAACAGTTTACTGTTTGTCTCAGTCTTGTCAATTCCCTTCTTAGGTGCGTCTGCAATTCCTTAGACTCTGGGGCCTCCATGTCAAGCAGATTTGCAGGATAAGAGGTGCTCAGGATCCATATGACATAAACTGAGTCACTGGTAAGATTGTCTGATATCTGCATGACTTAAGGATTAGAAACAAAATTGCCAATCTACCTGGTTCTCCCTAACAGTGGCCTAAATAATGGTAAGCATCTGAGAGATTCTACAGACATGAAACAACGTATTTTCCAGACCACAACCCTGTCTTCAAAATGGATGTTACAAGAATATTAAATAGTAAATAGAAATATTTCCCATTATATTATTGGTCAGAATGATTGAGTATGGAGTCTTGAGTCAATCTGAAATTAAAAGCAAACTTTCCTTAATCCATTTCAGAAAATCTTAAGTGAAAAAAGTAGTTCATTGACTGAAAAGCATCATCTCTCACTTTAGAGACAAATGTTAGCAAACTTAGAGATTCTACCTCTGCCAATGCTCAAACTGAGGATTTGTGTAGAGTAAGGAAATAGGAAAATTAGGGCAACATCAGACCTGAGAGCAGCAGCAGCAGCTAAATCTCCCAAGAGCTGTGGATCCTTAAGCAGAAATGAATACCAGATTTAAATATTTCTGAGTCAATGACACAGAGAAATATTTACGGAAAAATTGATTTGTAATGTGAAATTTCCATTGCAATTAACTTCAGTCTGAGAGCTAACTTTACAGATTCATTGGAATAAATGGATGGAGTAGAATTTTATCCTTAAAGTTCTCTACCTCCATGCCATGAATTGGGCTCCATTACCCGTTAAGTATCCTCATGGTTGATTTCCTTCATTCTCCCTCTCTCAAAGTTCAGAGCTAAACTGATAGTTGCCATAACTATGTTTAGCTTAGGTTTTCTGGTACCATTTATGTCAATTCCTTCCCTTGACAAGGCACCTGCTTCTTTAACTTTGGCAAAGGTACTATTTAATCAATTATCCACAGATTACTAATGTTGACTGACTCCCACATTTTAACGTGAAGCATTGGTTAATGAATTGGTTGGTTACATCACAAAAGAACAAGGTGGTACCATTTCTATAAAACTGTCCTGGGACTTCCCTCGTGGTCCAGTAGTTAAGAACCCACCTTCCAATGCAGGGGATGCAGGTTTGATCCCTGGTTTGGGAACTAAGATCCCACATTCCGTGGGGCAACTAAGCCCATGCACCACAACTACTGAGCCTGCACACCACAACTAGAGAGTCCGCATGCCACAACTATAGAGCCCATGTGCTCTGGAATACATGTGCCACAACTATAGAGCCTGCACATTGCAATGAAAGATCCTTCGTGCCACAACTAAGACCCAACACAGCCAAAAATAATAAATATTTTTAAAAAATAAAACTTTCCTGTTAGGTGGTGGGGCACACACAGATTCCTAGAGAATGTTTAACCTGTTCTTTATCTAACATTCAAATGTTAAATTATAAGCTGCACATAGTCCAATGGATGCTGGAAATTTTGAAATGGCTTCTGCCTACTCAACATACAGGTGCCTTTTCTCTCTCCATAGCATAGGACCTTCATTCTAGATTATTAAGGTACATTCCATGGCTGCAAGCCAGCAAGTGGCTACACACTTCTTCTCAGGACACCCTGCATCATCCTCCTTCCTTTTCAACTCCAAAGTCCAACTCTTTTGGCCCAAGGTCTTCAAGATAAGATAGGGATCATACCTGCCATGTGTGATTTTAATCCTGGATGGAGGTAGGGGGTTTCAATTTGAGATTGGAGGAATGTAAGGACTGAGGCCTTCATGGAGGGGTGAAATCATATAGGAGCATCAAACATACGATCAGATACGTTGCACTGTGAAGATTTTTTCTATCTGTCACTCTTGAATCTTATGAAACTAGAAGAGAGTCTAGATTCTTCCCAGACTAGAAAAATGTATCAAAAGCCACCCCATCATTTCTTTAGCCTCATAGAGGTCCAGGAAAAGTGAGGGGCAGGTGAGAGTTGGAGAAGCCACTTTGCGTGACAAGAAAGTAGGGAGACTGGAGTAGACGGCCAGGCTGGGAGGCAAGAAAGTGGAGGAATCAATGCAGAGCCAGCAAAGAGCTCCCTGTTAGGATTTAGGTCCTAAGGAAAAGGATCTGAACTTTCATACCATTTTTAGCACCAGGCACTATGCTTAGCACATTTTAGACACTCAGTAAAGGGCTTTGAAAGTACTATTTTTAAAAAATAACAAGATACATGTAGGCCAAATTTCCATTCAATATAAGTACAAACATTGACCTCACAGCTATTTTTTTCTAGCTCTGTATCTTTAATTCACTGTGTCACAAGCCATTTGATGAATATGGGGGGGGAAGGTATGAATCCCCTCCCCACAAAATGCAACTATAATATTTTGAATATCAATTCAGGGGCTAATAGAATTTTCCAAAGTCCAGCTGAAAATGTCATAATCCATGGGGATAGGGGGTTAGTATTTTCTTCATGCTTTTAAAATGCTACAGAATGTCTACTTTCTAATTTTATTCAAATAAAACAAGAATCTTTAAGTTCCTCATAGATATATCATTCTAACTTATTTCTCTCACTTTTCACTGTACTAAATTGCTTTGAAATGGTTCATAAGCATTCACAGAGGTTAGATTCACACAGCTATAAAGATGGAACTTCTAAGTATATTTCTCACCTTTGATGATGAAAGGAAAGTCATCCAACCCTCTAAACCCACAATAATCTGTGGGGACACTGAATGGTTCTAGATTGATCTGACATTTTTCATTTTCTTAGGGTATCTGCTAGTGTTGCAATTAATGCCTAAGATTTCTATGAAGAAGCCCAGGCTAGTAGGAAGGAGGAAAACACAGAGATCGAGTGTATGAGTCTAGCAGGTAATGGATCAGAATGCAGCAGCTCATCACACTCAGACCTAATTTTTTGGAAATAGTGGTTGTCAACTCAAGAAGCAGAATGTACTTGCTGTCAGGAGCTATCTGCTGATCTAGCCATGCAATGGATGCACAAGTAAACACTGGAAGAAAATAGAGCCTTCTGAGATCCAAACAGTTTTCAACCAAACTTGATATGTTTGACATAATCATAAACTCCTAGGAGTGTTATAAACAGCATTCTTAATAGAATAAGAGCAAAACACCTTGTAGTCCCTCATGCTTGAATGAAGGCAGAAGTCAGGAAGGCACCTCCTGAGAATGAGTGTTCTAAAACTGTGAAATGGGTTCACAGAACAAAAAGGTTCTTAATTTTGGAGTTCTGACAGAATCACCTGGGGAGTTAAAATGCACAAAGATCTGTAGTTTTCTTTTCCCTGCCCATAATCTGGCCTGAGGTTGGGAGGTAAGTCCTGGAAAAGACAAGGGGAAAACAACATTTACTGGGTCTTACTGTGTGCTTATTTTGCATTTCACCTTTATTGAGTTCATATCACATAAGAGTTATTTTACCTGGGAGGAAGCATAATTTGCTGGGTAAATAAACAGAAACCAGATGGCCTGGGTTCAAATGCTGGTGTCCTCCCTTACTTGCAATGTGACCCAGATGGGATGATTTCTTTAGATTTCCACATTTCCATTTCCCATCCTTAAAATGGAGATAGTTGTAGTCTGAGTTACCAGGTGATTGTGGGGATTAAAGTGGGTGAATTCATACAAAGTACCTAGAACAGTACTTGTCACAGAGTGACCATCAGGTAAGTGCCAGCAATTACTCTCAGCAAAATTTTACAAGTGAGAAAATGGAAGGTCTAAAAGGTTAAGTAGTAGTTAACCTAGGGTCGTGCAATGCTGGAGATTTTTAAATGACTCTAACACATTTATAATTGTTCTGGGGCCCATGGAATACAGCCTTGAGGTGGGAGAATGGATTCACTACCTTTTTAAGAGCATGCCAGATATGGAGTTCTGTGATTGACTTAGTGCAAGAGTGCAGGGCTGCACCATTTTTGACATTCAAATGAATTCCCCCTTCTGAATGTGCAACTAAGTAGCAAAAATAATGTAGCAATTATTTTCGTGAAAATCAACCGAGTTAATATGAATAGATGGGTTTGGTTTTTTTTTTGGCTCATGTGCTTCAGCCTCATATATGCACAGGAAGAGCAAGCTAATCATTTTAAAATGTTCTGGCTTATGTACAGTGAAAGAGGTGAGGATTTTTGAGAGCCCTCAAACCACCCCGTGTTCTGATTTCGTCTGCCCAATAGTTCTCTTGGCCGTCTCCACTCACGCTTGGAAAATATTGGTCACTACGATGGGCTACAACTAGTGCTGTGTACTCTGAATATCAGGGCCCCTGGGTAGCATTCCTAACCAAGTGACTAGACTATTATAAATATTCTACTCTTATAACCCACCCGCATCACCAACAAGGTCTGCCCAGAGCTCAGGGATTCTAGAATTTTCTCCACACTCAAAATTCCAAGTTATTTTCTCCACACTCAAAATTCCAAGTTATTTTCTCATTCAGATCTGTGTCCTATGTGAAACTTTGCTTCTGATCTAACCCTTTCTCTTGCTTGCTAGCAACTCTTACCTGGGACATAAATCTCATTTCCCCCTTGCTTCGGGTACATCCCTTTTATATCCAAGATCAATCCTAAATAAACTTTCCCTGGACAGAGGTGAACACTCAGAATCTATCTGACTCTATTTGATTCCATTAGATTCAACTCAATTTAATTCAACACAATTCAAGTACTCTGAGCCCCTGCTTTGAGACCAGCCCTACTCAGGGCACCATTCCGCCTGACAAATGGAAGATAAAAATGCATAAGGATAAAATGTCACATATTCATATGAATCTTCTACCTTTCCTTTTCTCTCAACTTTAACTTCAAATAAACTCCATCTTCCCATTTTCTACTTTTTTTTTTCCCCTAGAACAAGCTATCAGGCTTTTAAGAGTCCTTGTCACATAAAAGGCAAGGCTCTGGTTTGAGATATTACCAGAGATGTGACAATTGCTCTGGAAGCAGAGTTACAGCACTGCTTTCCCATGGGTGCCACAGACAGTTTGATTTCTTCCACATATGTGTGAGAGAGTGTGTATGTGTGTGTGGGGGACTTTGCTTAACAAGTGTGGTTGTAAAAATTAAACTGTATCAGTGTGCACCGAATATCATGTCAAATCTCACCTTTTAAGCTCTGCTCCTGCTTTGTGGGAAGTGGATCTAAAAAACAGCATATGCATGCATCCGTAGCGATCTGCACACACACTCCCACACTCACACATTTGGATTTTCACTCAGAGCCTGTATGCTGGTAAATACAACGATACCACCTCTGCCAAATGTCTGCAACCCTGACATATGATATTACCGTGCCAGTTACTTCACCGGACATGGGACTTAACACAGCCACCGACACAGTGAGCTCCGTTAAATCTCTCCTTTTCCTTTCCTGGGGGAAGTGAGTGCCCATTAAGAAACCCCGGTAAGTCTGTGAACTTCTCTGAGCCATCACTTGCTCCTTCAGCTGGCCGCCTCCCCAGCTCGGTCTTGTGCCTCTCTCTCAGGGCTGAGGCTGGTATGTGTGCCGCACTCGGTCAAACATCCCTCACTCAAACCAACGCTGGTGTGACAGCTTGCGATCAGGCTGAATTGTACACTTGTGCACCACTGTCGTTGGCAGTGAACTTCTGGCTGCCATCCAGTCAGTGACAATTAAACCTAAGATGGCAGAACAAAATGAAATGCAACCTAGAAGGCGTGTTCCATCACAGAAGGATATTGTAAGTCAAATACCTTTGGAAAACCCTGCACTCAAAATTCCTGTTAGAGAATACTGGTTCACCTAAGCCTATTAAAGGCTCTGATACGGTTTGCAATTAAAATATCTGTTTAACCTTGCTTGATATTGTCCTCCAAAATCTTTGACCTTGGAACTCTCCACTGTACTCAGACAGCTCCCCAAACACATACTGAAACACACATCCCACACATAGTACCTGTCTTGGTCAGCTCAGGCTGCTATAAGGAAATATCACAGACTAGGGGGCTTGAACAACAGATACTGATTTCTCATAGTTCTAGAGGCTGGGAAATCCAGGGTAAAGGTGGTGGCAGATTCAGTTCCTGGGGAGGGTCCTGTTCCTGGCTTGCAGAGAACTGCCTTCTAGGTGTGTCCTCATATGGTGGAGAGAAAGTGACTCCAGTGCCTCTTCTTATAAGGGCACTAATCCCATCATAGGGGCCCCACCTCCATGACCTTATCTAAACTTAATTTCTTCCCAAAGTCCCCACCTCCAAAACCACCACATTGGCATTCAGGGCTGCAACATATGAGTTGTGTGGGAGGACACAAACGTTCAGCCCATAACAGCACCCATTAACCAAGATTCTGTGTTAACAATACTTGTTGGAATTTTTCTAAAGCACATTTTCCTTAATATCTTGAGGAGTATATATTGTAGTGACTAGAGCGCAGATTCTGGAGTCTACCAAAGCTTATGACCTTATAACAGAGTGAACTTCAGCAAATCTAAAAATAGTGACTATCTTCTAAGGTTATTGCAAGAGTTAAATATAACAAAAGAACTAAGAGCAATGCCAGGCTCCTCACTAGTAGGTAATAAATGTTAATTATCATTAATTTCCTGGGTAGACTATAGTTTAGGGAATGTTACACCAAATTATTCTTACTGGTCACAATATTCAGTTTTCCTCCTGTACTGAGTCAATTTTGGTTTCTCATTTTCAAGCTTCTACCAAAATGAGGTCTATTATCAGTATTAAGCCCAGCATTTATATTTTTTTTTGTTAGCAAGGTAGCCAATGTAGTGACCCTCTGTGAACCTAGCTACAAATGTATCATGCTCTGACTCCAGCTGGGATGTTACTGGGCAAGAAGCACAAGAGCTCAGCTCATGCAGTGTCACCTGGGTTCCTCTCTACTTGGCTTGCATTTTGAGTTAATACTCTTGGGAAAATGGAGGAGGGGATGTCTAGGGCTCTGGACAACCCTGAGAAGCTCAAACCTTGCTGCCCTGAGATAAGGATAAGGAGAGATGTGGCTTGTTGGGTCTGTTGTCTTATAAGCCCCATTTTTGGGGAAGTGATTGGCACAACAATATATGTCAGCTTTGAGGGAAGGGAATCCTCAACCGCTAATTGAGATCACTCAGAACTTGTTGCAAAAATAAATAAAAACAAAAAACAAACTAACAGCCCCCACCCCACCAAAAAAAAACCCCAAAAAAACCCCTGCAAACAATCAAACCAAACAAAAGCTTCCCAATTTAGACTCTGGGCTTAGCAGCCCTTGTGTGCTGCCTTGAGATTTTCCATGTCATAGAAAAGTAGGAGGTTCTTTTATTACCCGGCTTGTAAGAGCCAATAGGAGAGGCCTCGCCTATTCTTTGAATAATTCTGCTATCTGCTAGCTTAAGCCAGATTTAGACTGGCCTTATACTAGGTGAAAAGTGAGACTGGACATATAACAGGAGAAGGTGGGATGGCAGGGCCTGGAATGGGTGAGGCAAGTGAGGCAGTCACCTGGGTATAAAATTTAAGACTGTATCAAAAATAATAATCAAAATCAATAATTTTAATGTAATATTAAAAAAAATAACAATTCATGTAAAAAATTTATGATGAACCAAATATCAAAATTTTAAGACAAGATCAGCATTACTGAATTTTCCTTTTGCCTTGGACTCTGTGAGCAGGAATATGTGAGTGATAGGGAAAGATAAGGTCAGCAAGGAAAATTAATGGACAATTTCCATCAGACTATCTTATATTTCTCAAGATTAGCAAAACTTAATCTGTATCTAACAGTAAAAATAGTAACTGAACATCTTTCTAATTGTCTTAAAGCAAGATCAACATTAAAGATTTCTAAAAGCAAAGAGAGGGTTTGGGGCAGAGAGGAAGAAAGATTTATTGGATACCTGTTATTGTTTTTTGATCCCATAATTTGATATTTTATTACTATTTGATTGCTGGGGGAACTGAGTTTGGAGAGTGAAGTCCAAACTAAAAGCTAACATAAGGATAAAGGTAAAATTTACGACAGATCTGCTTTGTTCCAAAACCCGTTTTTTCCTCCACACTACTTTGTGTGTGCCCTGGTTATCTGTAAGGCGATAATAGCACTAATTCCTGCCACTTTTATTAGGGCATAATGTAAGTGAACTACATTTACTTTAACTACAAAAACACTACCAAAATATAAAGTTCATTTAGTCTTTAATTCATTCATTACCTATTTATTGGGTACCAGGAAGTCAACTATTTTGATCTGGAATATTGCAGAGAGCAATAAAAAGAGCCTGCCCTTTGGACTTCAAGTTTTCATAGATTTGCAGATTTTGAACACTTGAGTTGAGTGTTCTCAATTCTTGTACTTCATGTCAGAAATGAAAATGTGGCTGGTTTATTTCTGGTATACACTATCTGGAATTGCTTAGGAAGGCAGGTAAATTATTCTTTAGATAATTGTCCACATTTTTGCTTCTCCTCTGCTATTAGAGATTTGACCCACAGGTACAAATAAAGCATCTTATCTTAGAAGCCCTATTTTTTTTCTTTTGGTTCCTCAGTTTACCAAATATAAGACGTCTACAGGTAGGGAGACTTAACATTCTGTACGGCTATTTCTAGAATGAGTAGACAGACTTCATTCTCGACCTCATGGCAACTGGACATCGAATCCTGGTATCAGAAGAAGAGCACTGTGTTCCTTGAGCTTGTTTTAAGTTCAAGGGCATGGCAGGATTCCAAGAAATGCTGCTTCAGTTCTTCAGTTGGATAACTTAATTATATTTAATAACATATGCCAGCACATTTGAAGTGCGGTCTTTTATAGTGAATATTGCTGGTAGGTAGTTTATTATTTATTAATCTAATAACTTAAAATTCCACGATAAAAGCCTTAGTACAAGAGATTGTCTAGCCTTGCCCAAATAATTACTAATGGGATGTTAATAGCTGTTACACACAGGTCTATTAAATTATGTAGACTGAAACTGCTTTGGTGACCTCAGGTGAGCAGCTCTCTGGGAATGGAGATATACGTGAGCAAGCAGAAGTAAAACCACAGTGCTCAGATAGGTTCTTTTAAATACAATATCTCCCTTGATAGAAGTGTTCAAATGAAGAGCAGAGTTTATATGAGAGTCTGGACCTTGATGTGCTTTTTGGGAATGTACCATGCGAGGAGGTATAGCAATACTGTAGAGTAGTCAAAGCATAGGCATCGACATCAGATAATGTGTCTCTAAATCCCCATTTCTTCACTTCCAAGACAGTCTGCTACAAACTTGGGCAAGCAATTTGACCTCTCTGAGATTTGCTGTTCTTAAATGAAAAATATAGTTATGATATCAAACCCACAGTGTTGAGAGAGCTAAATGAGATCACACATACATGATGAAAACATATTAATGAGAAATTACTCAGAGATGTTCTCCTCCTTAAATTTACCAAAGAGAATGTTTCAGTTGCTAATCCAACTTTCTGGTTTTAGACCCCCTTCTATAGAGTTCATCTCTGCCAAAGAAACCTTTTGCAATGCAGCAGAAGCCAAAAAGAACTGGACCTAAGACTCAGGAGTAAGATGTGAAGAACTTAGGAAAGAAGTTAAGTCAATAAGTAAAAAAAGTAGAGGTGGAAAGAGATCGTAGAAGGAGAGTCTGGAGAATGTGGGACGGTCAAGAGCTGAAGAAGTGAGAAATGGAGGTACTAGAAGTTTCCATTTGTGCCCTTTGAGAGACTGGAATAAAGAATTGGGTTCTGAGACTTCCCTGACAGTCCAATGGTTAAGATTCCGTGCTTCCACTGCAGGGGGCATGGGTTCAATCCCTGGTTGGGGAACTAAGATCCTGCATGCCATGCGGTGTGGCCAAAAAAAAAAAAAAAAGAAAAAGAAAAACTGGGTTTCTCGTTTCATTTTGTTTTATTTTAGACTGTTGAATTCTAAAGTTTTGCACATGACCTTATTGAAGAAACTATCCAGAGGTCCTAGATTTCAAATGATTATATATGTACAGTGATTATTACAGAATATGGGACATAGGAAATAATGAATAAATTAGAATGTTTATAATAATAACTACAAAAACAATGATGAGGATGATGATAATTATAATCCTTATCATATCTGAAGTGAAATTTCCATCATTAGAGATGCTCATGATTGTAGCATTTAGGAAAAATGATATTTAGTTATCCCTTTCTTCTGTAGAAATATATTTAATTAGAAAAAATACTGGAGGAGTTTTCCAGTTTTGATGAGATGGAAAATTAACATGTGCTGCTGGCCTCCTCCCCTCACATCAACCATAGAGAAATTAGGGAAATAAAAGGATGAGAGGCTTTGGGGGAAATGTGGAGCCATCCTCATTCTCTGGGGTCTGTGTGTGTGTGTGTGTGTGTGTGTGTGTATGCACACGTGTGTGGTGGAGTGGGCTGTGGACTTAAGGCGGTGGAGAAGCCAGGCATTTAACGAGTTATTTCCTGGCCTTTTCCCACATAAACTGCATTGGCCAGGCTGCTGGTGTTGAGTGGTTGGTATGAAAGCAGCACAAAATAACTGTTGGGGTGGAGGGCTGACAGAAACAACTCTTGAGGATTCATTACTTTAGCCCTTTCCCTCCAATTCCCATGGCTGAAGGATTACAGCTGTGGATAAATATCTCTTCATAATACATTTTTTCCCTAAAAACTTCAACGTGATTTCCTGACTGGCATAGTTGCCTGTGAGTGTTGACAGTATGGAGGAATATCCAAGTCATTCCGTTGTGTCTCGGGTTCAACCCTTGTCCTCAGCTGGGATGCACACCAAGGCCAGAACTTAGACCTATTGCATTATACATTATCATGGAGCTAGGCCATGATAGCCCAGGCCAAAATGACTAGACACCTGAAAGTTACAGACACTGTGCAAAAAAAGAATATCAAATAGATGACTATTTAAAATAAGTACAATAAATATACCCCCAAAGGGGAAAATATTGGCAACATGAAGTTGGGAAGAAAAGTCTTAAATTAGAAACAAGTAGAAATATTTTGGTATCAAATACTCAGCAGATAAAATAGAATAGTCAATAGATGGTATAAATACCAGAAGGACACAGATGAAACTTAGGTTATTAAGGTGTAAGACAAGATGAAAGAATTTTTTTAGAAGACAGCAGCTCATGATAAAAGGAAAGCCAGGGAGAATCAAAGTAGAAGTGCTAAAAATTAAATAATGTTCCAGGAGCCCCAAAACTGGAAGGTAGGAAATATCTGATCAAAATAAATTTACCATAACTTAAGAAAGATTAAAAAAAAAACTAAGATTGAAGTGACTCTGGAATGCTAACCAGGACTAACAAGGAGAAATGCACATAATGAAGTGAAACCCAGAACAAAGAAGACACAAGGAATATTCTAAAAGCTTTCAGAGAGAATGGAGACCAAGTACCAAGAAACAAAAATGAGACTGGCATCACATTTTTTAACAGAGCCCTCATACTCTGCCACTTTCTCTGCCACCTCTGGTCACTACTGTGCACTGTCACTTACTCTTGAATCCGAGCTGGTCTTAGTGACTCACAACCAATAAAATGTGGCAAAAGTGACACTGTTTCTTCCAAGACTAAGTGAAAAGAAGTCCAGAAGCTTCTGTTTTCATGATGCTCCAGATCTTCCCTCTCCAAAGCCAGTCCCCACGCTGAGAGAAACTCAGGCCCCATGTAGGAGCTCTGGCCAGGAGTCACAGGTAAGCCAAGCCTTCCAGTAATCCCCTCATTGCACCAAACTGATGAGTGAAGAACCCATCAGGAAGTGGATCCCTCAGCCCCATATCTTTCAGCCCCTAGCCTTTAGAGTCATCTCCAGCTGTTAGGGTCATCCCCAGCTGTAGAGTCATCCCCCACAGTCAGGGTCATCCCCAGTTGTCAGAGTCATCCCAGTTGAGGCTCCAGACATTGTGGGGAAGAAAAGAGCCACCTTCACTGTATCTTTGTGAATTTCTGACCTACAGAATCCATGAGCATAAAAATTTAAATGGTTTTTTTTGTCACTGTGTTTTAGGATTGTTAGACAGCAACAGAAAACTGAAACACTTGGAGTATTCTTTCTCATGAGCCACTTTTTAGCAGATGTAAAGAAACTCAAGTAGGCCTACTCTATTTCATTCATATATTCATTCGTTCATCCCCCCAAATATTTATTAATTATCTACCATTTGTCAAACACTGTCGAAAGTGCAAAGGATAAAATGGTGTGCATTACTGAGCTCATAGATATTATAGCCATTTCTGAATTTGAGGCAAATAGAGTTTGAGTGAGAGCTGCAGCCTTGCATGGCATATACACACGTCTTACACACACACACACACACACACAAAGACACACTCACATACAGTTAATACAGTATTGGATGCTATAGTCATAAATCAAATAAATTAAATTAATGAAAAAATAAAAATATATGAATATTGGAATGTCTCTCTACTCTCTGCCTTTTTTAAATCTTAAATTCTTTTTATAAGAGAGCTAGTGACACTCATACCCTTGCACACAAGCTTCTGTGAGCACACACACATACACACACACACACAATACGTATATATCTTGCCTTCTTAAATAGGTACATTATACACAATGAGCTAACTGCATTCCCTAAACAACAATGAAGTTCTTGATCAAGAGCAGATAATTACATCAATAATACTAATGAAGGGGATGTTTTTTTCTTACAATAGCATATTCAAGCTCAACCATGGAGAACTCCAAAAGCAAATTCTATAAATTACTGAGATTCAAAACATTCTGGAGCTGACATTAACCTTTGCGCTTGCTGAATCCAATCCCTTTACTTTACAGCTGGAGCAATGGAGCCCCAGCAGGCAGTGGAACCAGATGGGTCATGCTATCAGCAGTGGTGCCAAGCAAGCTAAACTCTGTGAGGTCGGCTGAGGTCCCGTGTAACCCAGAGGAATCCTGGCATGAATTTCAAATCCTCTTCTCAATTCTGGCACTGATTCTGGTATCCATATGTCTCTGCATACATAGAAGCTGAGGCGGAGAAATGCATGAGAATTGCCAAGGTCCTAGAATCCTGAAAATAGTTGCTATATCCTGTTGCCATGACAACCCACTCAGGAAAGTACCTAGGTGCCAGACTTAGATTATTTTTTTCTTTCTGGGTCCCAGAGGAATACCAGAGTGAAATGATAACTCTTTTATTGCTACCTGGAGAGAGGCCTTCTGCCCTGTATAGCTTCCCATGATACCCCAGGGATGGTGACTGATGCAACTCTGGCTGGTTTTATTTTCTTTGGAGACAAAGGTCTCCTATGATGGTTGTGTCCTGAAAAAATAAGGTGCTTGTGTAAGCTAACATGTCTATGAAAACTTGTGATTTCTTTAGTCCCGACTTCCACTGTATTTCTGAGGCTCCCTGCTTTATTTTCCCCCTACTTGTTTTCCACCAGAGCATCTGCTCCTTCCTGCAGAGGAAACATTTGTACTGTTCGAATGGTTGGACTATGAGTCACTGATTAAGCATGAGGGACTTTTCTGAATGATGCTGAGCAAGGCCTTAATTAAAAGGGAGGAAGAAGTTCTGATGAGTGGGAGCAAGGCTGGGGTGTTTAAAGCCATGCAAAGTGCCAGCTTCTCCCTAGCGGCCACCCGATCCTTCTGGCAGGAAAGCATCATCCACATGTAGGATCTACAAGATGAACATCATCTGAAAGTTCCTAGAACTGCATCAGGATGCTACCAGAACCATGTACCTGAGTGCTGGAATAAGATACTGATCACCAACACTCGCACTGTGCTTCTTCTGTGTCAGACACTATTTTAAGCATTTTCCTATTTTAACCCACTAACTCCTCACAATAACTCAGTGAGGTAGGTTCTAGAGAGGTAACATTCCAGGCATGGTAACTGATGCAAGTTGGCTGTTTTTATTTGCTCTAGAGATAAAGGTCTCTGATGACTAGTGTGTCATGAAAAATGATGGGCTTGTATGTATAAGCTAACCAGGTCATGGACACCCAGCTAAATAAGTGGCAACTCCAGGATTCACATTCAGGCAGAGTTTGCTCTTACCCAGCATGCCTTATCATCTCTGCTGACATGTAATTGTCTTTCCAATTGTCACTGGATGGCAATCACATTGCTAGATCACCACTTGTTCAAATAGGCCACCACTTCCATATTCTCTGCCCTTCTCCAAAATGCCTTTGGCCACCATCTCTTTTCCCCCATATTCCATATCACTGCCTTAGTTAAGGTACTGAGTCTTTCTCACCTGGGCAATCAAACAGCAACATGTCGTATCTCTCTGCCTCTCATGTTGGCTTTGTTCAATCCATTCTCCACAATACAGCCAAAAAGATTCTCTTAGAAATGTATCTCAGATCTTTTTTCACTTCCATTTAAAATACAGGGCTTCTCCATCCTTTCCCGGATCTCACACCTTTAGCAGACTATGCTCACGTCTTAGGCATACTTCTGCCACAATTAGGTTTTTCACTATTTTTTTTTTTTTTTTTTTTTTTTTTGCGGTACGCGGGCCTCTCACTGTTGTGGCCTCTCCCGTTGCAGAGCACAGGCTCCAGACGCGCAGGCTCAGCGGCCATGGCTCACGGGCCCAGCCGCTCCGTGGCATGTGGGATCTCCCCAGACCGGGGCACGAACCCGTATCCCCTGCATCGGCAGGCGGACTCCCAACCACTGTGCCACCAGGGAAGCCCCGGTTTTTCACTATTTTAATCTATTTGTTCTGGTTTAACTGTGACCTAATACAAGACAGAATTTTTGCTTTTTACACGTTTCTCTGCTTCCTAAAACATTTCCTTGCACATAGTAAACATACAAGAAGGTAAAGAAAGTTGAATTAATGGCTATTGAATTAAAATGCTTAATTAGGCCTTGGTCTTCATGTTAGGAAGCTGCCATGAAACATTCCCTATTGTATTTAAGACTAATTATGAAATTGCCATTATAAAGCATGTATTCATCTCACAGAACAATTAAAGAACTTGAATCTGACAGCCACAATTAGTATAGTACTCTGGAGACAAAATTTTTTCAATCAGAAAACAAATGGCTTTCAGTCTCAATCCAGGAATCACTGTCAGAAGCATGTTTTTGTTTTTGAAAATTAATGCTTGCTTCTCTTTAAGTACCAAAAACCATGCTCATTCTACTGGCGAACACCACTGTAACTGCTTTTAATGCACATGATCCATTAATGTCATATGTCATAATATGCCTTGTCAGAGAACACTGTTTCAGAGTCTCAGTCATAATCAGCCATGTTTTTTGAGAATACAAAGTATTGGGAACCATGTATTACATAGTTTAGTGAGGAATGCACAGGAAATGCTTTCACTTTCTTAAAGAAAATCTCTTCATTTTAGTTGATGACACCTTCTTCTCTCCAGCCATATAATCTATCATCATGGGTTTTCCTTTTTCTTCCTGAATTACCATATTCAATAGTTAAAAGACTGTTGAATCCATCTCCTCCTCATCTGCATTGCTACTACTTCTGCTCTTGCCTTGCCGTCTCTTAATAGAAACTGCAACATCCTCTTCATTAATTTTCCTGCCTCCTGTCTTATCCCTTCACAATGCTTTCAGAGTATTCCATCTAAAAAGCAAAACTTACCATGCCATTTCCTTTCTTTCTTTTTTTTTTTTTTTTGCAGTACGCGGGCCTCTCACTGTTGTGGCCTCTCCCGTTGCGGAGCACAGGCTCCGGACAGACGTGCAGGCTCAGCGGCCATGGCTCACGGGCCCAGCCACTCCGCGGCATGTGGGACCTTCCCAGACCGGGGCACGAACCCGTGTCCCCTGCATCGGCAGGCGGACTCTCAACCACTGCGCCACCAGGGAAGCCCCCATTTTCTTTTTTAAAAAAACTTTTTAAATTGGAGTATAGCCGATTAACAATGTTGTGATAGTTTCAGGTACACAGCAAAGGGACTCAGCCATAAATATACATGTATCCATTTTCCCCCAAACTCCCCTCCCATCCAGGCTGCCACGTAACATTGAGCCATGCCATTTTCTTATTTAAAACCCTTTGAACACCCTCCACGATCCAAGTTCTGTCATGTGGCATTCAAAGCCTTCTAATATTTGACTAACAATTATAGAGTACTTATTGGGTGTCAGGCACTGTTCTAAGCACTAGATATATTAACTCATTGATTCTCGTAACACTCCTAGGAGGGAAGTATTATTTGATCACTAACTTACTTTCAAATTTCAAAACTTGCCATTCCCACTACATATTGTATATATGTCATGTGGTTTCTAGTTCATGAGATTTTATTCATATTTCTTCCTCTGCTTAGTATGACTTCCATTTGCTTCCCATTTCATCTCCTTAACTGGCTATTCATCATTTACAACTCATTTCAGGTGTTATTAGCTCCCCCAAAACCTGTTTTTCCCTTTCTCCCAAAGGTGGGAGAGGAGCCTTTGTCTAAACTTCCGTAATAGTTTACATAAAATCTGAACGATATTCACACGCTGAATTGTCATCGCCTCTTTATGGACATATAATTAGTCTGAGTCTCCAAGGACAGCGACTATGTTTTATTCTGTATCTACATTTGTATTCCACCCATTCCCAGCAAATGCCCACTGGATGCCTATTGAATAGAATGGGTACTTTCCTGCATATTCATGAAAAAGAATATTTACATGGTAAATATGATTGACCACTAGTGTAAAAAGCATGTCGGCAGGGGTGGGAAAGAAAAAGAGTTAGGGATTAAAGTAGAGGAACTGGTTTAAATCAGGTAAAAGTCATGAAAAGCCATATTTTTGAGGCACGTTTTAAAATAAAAGAAACAGATAAAAGGGAGAAAGAGAAAAAAATTATTCCAGTGGCTAGTTTTCTGTGAGGTATTTGGAAGATGTTATTTGGAAAAATGGAAATAAAATAGATTTTACCAAGGTATAGAGAAAATATTTCGAAGAATGGTGGTATTGAAATAACCATGTGATGAAGTATCTTAAATATTAGCCATAGGAGAATTAGTGTTATTACAGGCAATATGGTGCCACTTACATTCTTGCACCAGGCAGGAGACTGACTAAGAAGGTAATTAAGAAAGATCATTGGGCTTCCCTGGTGGTGCAGTGGTTGAGAGTCTGCCTGCTGATGCAGGGGACACGGGTTCGTGCCCAAGTCCGGGAAGATCCCACATGCTGCGGAGTGGCTGGGCCTGTGAGCCATGGCCGCTGAGCCTGCGCGGCTGGAGCCTGTGCTCCACAACAGGAGAGGCCCGTGTACCACACAAAAAAAACAAAAAAAAAACAAACAAAAACAAACAAACAAAAAGAAAGATCATTAAGCAGCTGTCAGGTAGATTAGACATTAAAGATTATAGGAACAAGAAGAACAGACAAGAATCTACTGCAAACTGTAAAAATAAATTGTGGTATACTTATATGACAGAATATTATAGAGCAGTGAAAAAAAAAGAACTGGAACTATATACATCCCAATGGAAATGGAAGAATTGCCAAAGAATAATTCTGAGACCAAAAAGAGCACGAAAACATTTACATAAAATGTAAAAAAATCAGTTATTTTTAAGGAAACAAATATGAACAAATGTTTATACTTTAATGTTGAAAAGTCATGTATGAGAAAGAAAAAGAATAAATTCAGGAGATCAGTTGTTATTTATAGAAAAAGAAAGAATACACTTGCAGAACTGTACACAAGGGTCTTCAACTTTTTTCTAATGTTTTATTTCTCACCCTCAACGGTGGGCCTATTAGGTATTTAGTCTCAATATGCTTTATATAGCAGACATATTTTATAATAGTAATAATTAATAGTCAGAAAACAATGGAAATGTATTTTAATATATTCTATTGCAAATACAGCTGTGGGTAGAAAGGGAAAGAAAAGATCCATGAATTATTATAATGGAAAAAAGGAGTTAAGATCTCTAATGAAGCATTTCAGGTCAACAAAAGTAAAGAAGAATGAAGACAGTAGAATCACTTAGGCAACTGACATCTTGGTGAGAGAGTTTCATATTCCTAGTAGAGTTATGACATTTAGATATAAAGATATTTTAGAGACAGCAAGGAACATACAACTGTTGAAAGAAAATTGGATATAATCTGAGCACAGGCAATAGCTGAAAACATGTGAGTAATGAGTTCACTGAGGGACAGAAGAAAAAAACCAATGGGCCTTGAAACACTGCAGAGTTAGTGAGCCTGGTTGAAAGGAGAGCCAGCAAAGAAAAAGTGTGTTTATTTGTTGGCAAGGGCTCCAGAGAGAAGTCAGCTCTTTATTGAGTTCGAACATAAGGAGAAATACCCAAGAATGTAAGCCTTTCATCACATTTGTTTCATCTGTCACTGTATTTACTTTCCCTTGAGAATTTAAATGGAGAGAGATCTGAGTGAATTTGAAATTTGCTATTTTATAATGTTAAGTCTAAAGCTTCTAAATAGTTTTGAAAAATCATCAGGTCGGTTAGAGATTTATTTAGAACACTTTAAAGTGTGCCTGTCTCTTAAGTTTCAAGGCACTCTTTCCTCTTCCACACATTATCACCTACATTTGACTTTCAATAAGAATAAGAAAACTATGATTGTCACTAATATGTGTTGGGAGGTTTCTATATGACAAGAAAAGCACAAAACTTGTATATGGATGATCTCATCTAACCCTCACAACTTTATAATCAAGGATTTAGTTAACCCACAACTGCTTTTTAGCAATCGGTTTCTATTATGTGCAGACACTGTCCTAGGTGCTGAAAATAATTCCTGCCCATACGGAGCTTATATTCTTGTGGGAGGAGAGACCATAAATAAAATAAATTAGTATAATATAACATACAGTTTTATTATATATATATATGTATTTTTTGTGTGTGTGTGTGTGTGTGTGTGGTATGTGGGCCTCTCACTGCTGTGGCCTCTCCCGTTGCGGAGCACAGGCTCTGGACGCGCAGGCTCAGCGGCCATGGCTCATGGGCCCAGCCGCTCTGTGGCATGTGGGATCCTCCCGGACTGGGGCACGAACCCGTGTCCCCTGCATCGGCAGGCGGACTCTCAACCACTGTGCCACCAGGGAAGCCCCCAGTTGTATTATGTTTGTATTGACACAAATAATGAGGGAAAGGGGGTTGAAAGTTCATGGGGGTGGTGTTTAATTTTAAGTAGGACGATCAGAGAAGGTCTCATTGTGCCACTGATTTTATTAAAGCCTGGAGGATATAAGGAAGTCAATGGTAATAATGATATCAGAAGTGAGCTCACAGCAGAGGGAATGACAAGAACAAAAGCTTATACCCCAACAGCATGAAGCCTGATTGTCTGGGGTGTGACCTGTACTCTCAGGGCAGGGAGAGTAGTAAGAAATGGGCTTGGAGAAGAAGGAGAGGAGAGGGGGGGAGGGGAGGGGAGACGAATCCTGGAAAGGCTTGGAAGCCCTTTCAGGGAATGGTGCCTTTACTTTTAGTGAGATAGGAAGGCTCCATCAGGCTCTGAGCAGAGGAGTGGCCTGATTTGAGTTCTATTTTAGCAAGATCAGTACAGGAAACAAGGGCAGACATAGCAGTGCCCCGGGCGGGGGCAAGTGGGAGTTGCTGATGACTTAGACCAGGGTGGGAGCTGTGCAAGCTGGAAGAAGTGACATTTTTCTGGCACAAAATGTTTTGGTTGTGATGGGAATAGGAAATTGCTCATTAATGCATATGTGATTTTGAGGCTAGCATGCTTGTAAGGTCCTATCTGATGGGTTAAGTACTCTTCTTTCTTTAAACCATTGGGAAACCATCATTTGCTCCACATGCTATGGCTACACTGCATGCAATGACCTCCATCTGTTGCATATAGATCACTGCACAGTAAATTCCTTTCTATTCTTTTTTTCATTAGACAACTGCAGTAAAACTTCTAATGGCTGGTTACACTGCCATTTTTATGATGTCAAAACAATGTCTCACTTTACTAAAGAAGTTAAACAGGAAAGTCTGATCTTGTGGAACTATCCTTCTATGGTGAACTCTCACTGCATAAATAAGAATATGTTGCTGATAAATTTAACACAGTTGCAGATCTGGGGTGAATCTGATCAAGCTGACATTAAAACATGCCCTACTAGTGGCAGTCAGGTTTGTCTGCCTGCACATTAATAGATAAATATTGTTACTATGGATACTCACTTGGCATCAAAATAATCACAAATACCAATCAAATGTAGTCACTAGAGTTAGGAGGTCATCCCTGGTAATAAACTGGCCAGCTGGATGATCCAGGATATACCCTTCTATCTTTTTAGACTAAATTCCACAGAAAATATAAAAATAAATTATAGTGCTAAGTTCAGATACTAATAAATATCTTACTGGCTCTTATAAAAGCAACATGATATTTTGTTATGATATGATTCTTTCTTCTCAGAAAGCAGTTGCTATATTAGTCATATATCACTCCAATCATACTATGTAACAAATTACCTCCCAACTCAGTAGCTTGAAGTAGCAATCCTCATTTCAGTGGATCTGCAGCACCTGTTCCCCTTGGCAGGGCTTAGCAAGGCGGCTCTGCTTCAAGTTGCAGGTCAGGGAGTGAGCTAAGAGATACTGTTCCCTGTGTGTTTACCCTCCTTGAACAGGGGGCTAGTCAAGGCACCTTCTTCTCAGGGATGGCAAGAGTGCAGGAGAGCTGGCCAACCTGAAAAGTTCAAGCAGGGGTGAGCTACAGCTGGTTGTACTTATTTACAGAGCTTGACTGTTGTATTTTTAGCCTTTTGTGAGTTGGTTGTTAAAAACAGCCATTATTAAAATTTAAATTATAATAAGTCACAATTAAATACATTATATTGAAAACAAAGATAAATATTTAAAATGTATCACTTTCTCATTATGTTTCTACATTCTCTTGGTATCTAGAATCTTAAGGTTATTTAGGTCTATTCTATCTGTGTGGTAGAAATACTACAGATGGTTATGTCTGTATGTCTCTTCCCAGCATTGCACTCACCAGTGTCTCCCAGGTAGCTTGAAAGAGGCAGTAGTGGGAGTATTGATACCATGGAAATTAGCAAATGCAACAAATCAGAACGTTTTTCCTCATGTTTTTAACAACTGATTCTCCACCCACGGCGTTTAATAAATTGAGAATTGGTTGTTGAACATTTTCAAGGAGAGCATTCATTTTAAGCCTTTTCTTGAATCACGTCTGCAAATATCCCATCAGCCGAAATCAAGCAGTAATGAAACACATTGTACCTTTAGTCAAAAGACTGCAAACGGACGCAAAGGTACATCCAGGAAGAGGGATAAATTGTGGAAGTTCAATCCACCACAGTTAGGAAAAGGCACAAAAGCCATGTGGACAGGGAAGTCAGTGCTTCCCTGTATGTGTGAGTATAGATAACTTTGATTTTCCTCAAAAGCGACTATTCCTCATTATTTCTAACATTTCTTAGAGAAAATAAATATTTAAAATTGACAATTGAATTACAAAATAGATTCTTTTCTATTTGTACTTATAAAACACTCTTTAATTATGATGGCAGACAAACCTGAATAAGCTGGCAAGAGTTGTTTGTTTTGTGATTCCTAAACTCTGATAAGCATAATGCCTAGTACATTTTTTTTTTTTTTTTTGCGGTATGCAGGCCTCTCACTGTTGTGGCCTCTCCCATTGCGGAGCATAGGCTCCGGACGCGCAGGCTCAGCGGCCATGGCTCACGGGCCCAGCCGCTCCGAGGCATGTGGGATCTTCCCGGACCGGGGCACGAACCCGTGTCCCCTGCATCGGCAGGCGGACTCTCAACCACTGCGCCACCAGAGAAGCCCCCCTTGTACATTTTATTTCATTCTGAATCTATCATGTTCCACCCAAACCCTGATTCTTTCAAGATACTGCAAAGGTGACATGGTCTACAAGAAAAAACCTCTAAGTTTAACTCCATGAATTTAATAGTCTTACTTTCCTTACATGCAGATTTGTCTGTTAATTGGAACTAGTATTCCAAGCTGCACTGAGAATGTTTTCTGAACAAAAGGAGGAGATCTTAAAAACTGCAGTGGAAGTCAAGGCAAACCATAATTTACATTTCAGAATATAAATGCCCCAGGGAAGCCTTCTTCCCCTGCTGCCTGGAACTTTGATTGGCATTTCAATAGGACTCCACCAAATTGGAGGTTGGCCCCAGGAAACCCATCCTCATGGTTTCCAATGACTGTAGTTCCAGGCATCTGATCTGAGAAAATAATGTCTATGAGATCAGGACTCTAAGAAGTTCAGACATCCATGAAAGCCAATGAGAGCCAGAAAAGGAACCCAAGGAGGAGAGCAAGGACATGGGTCCTAAGGATTTGCATTAATAGATGCTTCACTCTGGAGATCAGATGTATTTCTAATTCAGGTTAATTCTGCTGGTACGGTTGTCAATAAAATGGCAAAGAGCAAATATATATCCCAGTCCTACCTCAAAATTCATCCTCTCCAGAGATAACTATCTTCCATAATCTCTCTTTAGATTTAAAGCATTATAAAAATGGCATCTTGTTGGATATATAAAATTTCTAGAAATCCTGGATAAAAATTTTATTTTGGTTGTTAAAGTCTGGCCTCTTTAGCTCTAAAAATCATTTAAAAAAAAGAGAGAGGGCCTCCCTGGTGGCGCAGTGGTTGAGAGTCCGCCTGCCGATGCAGGGGATACGGGTTCGTGCCCCGGTCTGGGAGGATCCCATATGCCGCGGAGCGGCTGGGCCCGTGAGCCATGGCCGCTGGGCCTGCGCGTCCGGAGCCTGTGCTCCGCAACGGGAGAGGCCACAACAGTGAGAGGCCCGCATACCGCAAAAAGAAAAAAAAAAAAAGAGAGAAAGAAATTGAGGTACTTCAGAGTTGTTCTCAACTTCTCCCTATACTTAAAAATGGTCACAAAGTTCTGTATCACTCCTTTTCTTCTCCAATTCTCCAAAGCATGGAGCTGGAAAACAGTAACCATGCTTTAACCTCATGTCTACTTTTTTCTTTTGTTGCTTGTGCTTTTGGTGCCATATCCAAAAAAATCGTTAGCAAGACCAATGTCAAGGAGATTTTTCTCCTTTTTATTCTAGGAGTTTTACAGTTTCAAGCCTTACATTTAAGTCTTTTTTTTTTAATTGAAGTACAGTTGACTAATAATATTATAATTAGTTTCAGGTGTACAACATAGTGATTTGATATTTCTATAGATTATACTCCATATTAAGTTATTATAACATGTTAACTGTATTCCTTGCATTGTACTTTACATTTTGTAACTTATTTAATTTATAACTAGTAGTTTGTATCTCTTAATCCCCTTCACCTACCTTGCCCCGCCCCCAACCCCTCCCCTCTGGTAACCACCAGTTTGTAGTGTATCTATGCCTTTACTTCTGTTTTGTTATATTTGCTCATTCACTTTATTTTTTATTTCACATATAAGTGAAAACACAGTATTTATCTTTCTCTAAGTTTTTAATCCATTTTGAGTTAATTTTGTAACTGGTGCAAAAAAGGGTCCAGTTTCATTCTTTTTTTTTTTAAGATTTAATTTTATTTAATTTTGGCTGCGTTGGATCTTTGTTGCTGTGTATGGGGTTTCTCTAGTTGGGGTGAGCGGGGGCTACTCTTCATTGCAGTGTGTGGGCTTCTCACTGCAGTGGCTTCTCTTGTTGCGGAGTATGGGCTCTAGGTGTGCAGGCTTCAGTAGTTGCAGCACACGGGCTCAGTAGTTGTGGCTCACAGGCTCCAGGGCGCAGGCTCAGCAGTTGTGGTGCACGGGCTTAGTTGTTCCATGGCATGTGGGGTCTTCCTGGACCAAGGCTCGAACCCATGTCCCCTACATTGGCAGGCGGATTCTTATCCACTGTGCCACCAGGAAGTCCCAGTTTCATTCTTTTACCTGTGAATATTCAGTTTTCCTATCGTCATTTGTTGAAAAGACTATATTTTCCCTACTAAGTATTCTTTACTCCCTTGTCAAATATTAGTTGCCTGTTTATGTGTGGATTTATTTCTGGGCTCTGGATTCTGTTCCATTTGTTTCTCTGTCTTTTTATGACAGTACTATACTATTTTGATTACTATAGCTTTGCAGTATACTTTGAAATCAGGCCTTGTGATACCTCCAGCTTTGTTCTTTCTCAAGATTGCTTTGGCTATTGGCGGGGGGGTGGTGCTCTTCTGTGGTTCCACACAAATTTTAAGATTGTTTTTTTCTCCTTCTGTAAAAAATGCCATTGGAATTTTGATAGAATTTTGAATCTACAGATAGCTTTGGGTAGTACAGACATTTTAACAATATTAATTCTTCCAATCCATGAGCACAGAATATATTTCCATTTATTTGAATCTTCTTGAATATTTTTCATCAGTGTCATAGTTTTCAGTGTACAGATCTTTCAATTACTTGGTTAAATTTGTTCCTAAGTATTTTATTGTTTTTGATGCTATCACAAATGGGGTTATTTCTTTTTCAGATAGTTAATTTTTAGTGTATAGAATTGCTACTGATTGTCGTATGTTGATTTTATATCCTGCTACTTTACTGAATTCATTTATTTGTTCTCACATATTAAAAAATTTCTTTTGTGGAGTCTTTAAGGTTTTCTACATATAAAATCATGTCACCAGACAATTCTACATTCTCCCTCCCAATTTTGATGCCTTTTATTTCATTTTCTTGCCTGATTGCTGTGGCTAAGGCTGCCAGTACTGGTGAGAATGGGCAAACTTGTCTTTTTCCCCATCTTAGAGGAAAAGCTTTCAACTCTGATTCCTCTGGCATATATTCTTCATGTTGAGATTGTTTTATTTTTTCCATTGCATTAGTTATGCACTCATCTTTCTATTTGAGATTCTCCTGTGCATGCAGTTTGATCTACCTTCAGCAATCTTGGAAGAAGGAAAGGACATGCTTCTCATGGGTACACACAAGTAGCTTATGTGTGGGTGTATGTGTTCTCTTTTCCTCTTTTTTTTTTTTTTCTACAGGGATCATTTGCTTGCCTCAGTGGTCTCAGTGCTTACACTCACCGCTCTGGCTGATTAGAACCAGCCTGAGACATGGAGTTGGGGGCCACTTGCTGAGTTATTTAAAAGTTAAACACATCCTACCCCTGGTTCTCTGTAATATCTAGACTGAAAATACCAATGGAGTCACTATCTCCTTTTACTGTCATTTTTCACAGAAGTACTCTCCTGTGTTTGTTTTAGGATGCTGTCTCCTTAATTAGTTGGGTCCTATCAAAGTTTCATCTCTTAGAATCTTAAGCATCTATACTTGTAAAACATTAATAAACTGAAACCTCAATTGGAGTTGAGAGACCAGAAGAGAGAACTTTCATGCCCTGTACTGAGGGTGGAGCCCAACAGGAAGAAGAAAGAGTCCCCTTCTCTCCTGGCAAGGGCTCAGCCAATGAAAATCCATGAGCTCTTTGTTTACTACAGCCCTCCCAACTTCCTCTTCCTCTCTATAAAAGGGTTCTCCTTTCCTTCCTGTGTGGGAACTTGCACATGACTTGCCATGAATATAGACCCTGAGTTGCAATTCTCTGCTGATCCTGAATAAATCCATTTTTTGCTGCAGAACTATCTGAAAATCTATTTGTTTTAGGTCAATGAACTCCAACTTTGACATGTTTTAAGGGTTAGAAGATGAGGAGGAAGGAGATGTGCTTAGCCCTATATATTGATCCTAAGCCAGTATTGCAAAATGTATAAGCATAAGATACATTAGTGATTGTGATAAAGATAATGATGAAGAGGACGCTTTATTTTGGTTTACCATTACTCTAATCAGAATGGATATTCAGCTAATATGCACCAGGATATCCACACTAGCTGTATATAACCAGCATCTATTTTGTTTGGTTCCTGCCCATGCCATGTTTGCTGTAATGTAAATATCCTATTTAGCTGTGATGCTTGCAAGGTACACAAAGAATAATCTGGAAAAGCTGGTAAGGAAATAACACTTCAGAAGTTCTTGCCCTTTTAAATTGGTAGAGTTGCCGACATCTTGTTTCTCTGCCTATTTGCTACAGAAATCTATTAAGGAATCAGAGGAGAATGTGCCTGTCCATTTGATAGAAAGCAAGATGTAGTGCAGGCACACTTGACCAAAATAAATCTTTCACTGATGTATTACTAAGCCTTGGTTTTCATCCACTAGAACCACAAAAATGGCCTCATGTTTTTTTTCCCTTCTACTTATGTATTATGACAAAGCCTAAGGTCTATATTGCCCCAAACTTTAAGCAAGCTATTCCCACAAAAACCTGCCATCTTTACCCACTGAGATGAGATGCAAATATCTGATAAGATTAAATATCTTCCTCAGGATATCACTTTCTTGTTTTAGGCTTCACCCTTTGACTTTATTCTTCAAAAAAAATTTTTTTTTATTTTTGAATTTTATTTATTTATTTATACAGCAGGTTCTTATTAGTTATCCATTTAATACATATTAGTGTATATATGTCAATCCCAATCTCCCAATTTATTCTTAATGTCACATGAATGCAATTTTATTTTTTTGGAAGATGGTCAGGGTCTGCTGACCATCCTTACACACAGACTGCCTGGAGCTAACTCTAAGTACAGCTCCAGGGGTTAGAGATAAAAAAGAATAAAAAAGTAAGCAAGGGTTTATGTGTTGGTATGTCAGATTTCTAGGCAACCAAAGGAAAAACCTGGAAACATTATTTTATCTGTAATAATGAAAGCTTGAGGTCTTTGGGACACAGGAGGTGGTTAAAAGGGCCTTCAAATTGCAGGCTTGGAGATTTCCTCAAAATGCCTCCTCCACAGCTGTCCTCTTAATGCACCTTTCAGAGGCTCCACTCTGTTCTGTAATGGTTTTTAAAATGTTATACTCCCATGTAAAGATTTTACCCCTTTTTCTCTAAGCAAATTTTGCTGAAAGCAAAACAAAATAGGCCTTTCCAGTGGGGGAAAAAATCAAACGTCTAAGACATAAAAAGGAAAATTTCAAATTTGGAAGATGAATACCAACTTTAGGACTGCATTTTTGGGGACCAGCAGTGTCCAGTAAATTCTGATGACAGTTTGATGGCACTTGAAACTGGACACTGGAAATAGCACACTTGCAGATAGGACACTTACAATATTGATAATATTGCAGATTATCAATATTCACCAATATGTTAATCTTGAAGCTCTAACAACTGCTTCCAATTTCAGTTAAACTAACCTCTTCAAGCAGTGGTTCTCAAAAGTATGGTCTCTGAACTAGTAGCAACTTCACATGGGAGCCATTAGAAAAGTTCATTCTCAGGCCCTACCCCAGACCTACTGAATCAAAAACTCTGAGGGTAGGCCTTGCAGTCAATTTTAATGAACTTCTCCACAAGATTCTGATATCTCAGAGAATTGTCCCGGGAAGAATGTCATCCAAGGTCACAGCCATGGTACTCTCCCTTTGGATATCTCAATTTCCCCTATGTATAGTATTTCTCTGGGTAAGTAAACAATGTTCATATAAAACTGCAAAGGACTGGCAGAGATTTCTAAAGTACCAGGAACTGGGAGTGTGGGCAAAGCTTGTTATTTGGCCAATAATCCTAGGCCTGCCCCATCCGGGGACTTTGATCTCTATACAGACGAGACATTTGGCTATTAGAATTTCTCTGTCTCTGCTTCTCCAGCTCCCAAACCTGCTTCTGGCCTCATCCTCACTGGGTGACCAGCCTGAACTCCCTTCCCCCACTGGTTGGTGTTCTGGTTTGTTTTCAACTCTGCTTGCTTCCTTCATTTTTCCCATCACTCTATCAGCTCTCACCATGGAAACAAGCCCTGAATCAGTGGGAGGTCTAAGAGGCCAGCATTTCCCAGGGAGGGTGGTTAACACTCTTCTGTCCATTCCCAATCCATTTGTATTTAAAATCTGTCTTCTGGTGTATCTAATACAATTGCCATTTCTGGAATGAAGAAACGGACTGGGAGAAGCTCAAAAAAAAAAAAAGTCCCAAGGTGACACAATTCTCAAATGCTTGATGTGGAAACCAAACCTATTTTTACCTGTCTGTAAATTTCTTGTTGCCAATCCCTCACCACACTCTCTCAGATGTGTTAGGCTCCTGTTTTGTCTGTAAGGTCTATACTGTTCTTCTGGTTTGTAGGGACAGAAATTTAGGGCTTGAAAATTATAGGTGCTGCTGAGTTTGCCTAGTTCTATTTATAAACGAAACACAGCCGATGCTTTCGTTTCAGATACAGATCACAGGAAAAAGGTAAAACAGTTCTTAATCACTTGCCGTTTCTTTCCTCTTCTTTCACAGAGGACTGTGTTGCTTTTTCATCCGCACTTTAAAAATACCCTTTGGAAATGCCATTGAAGATGAAGGAAGGAGAGAAAGATGGGGTTTATCCTGGTATGCTTTGCAGGTCAAATATAAAACTAAGGACAGTGGCACATATAAAAAGGAATATATTTTTTCTGCTTTAATCAACGTGTGAGTAGGGCAAAAATTAATTAATATTTTTTAAGTTTAAAATAAGGGTGCACCAACTGAAGTCAAGTTCAGGAGTCCGAGTGGTGAGAACGATTCTAGTATGAGAATCTGTATAAATGACATAGAGTGAGCCCAAATATCTTCTTGGATTAGACTCTCAAAACTGTTTTTATCTCTCCTTTCTAATAAGAATCTGCACTTAAGAGGAAAAAATGAATAAAATTGTTTGGTTCTCACTCAAAAGTAATAAGAAAATAAGGATGCAAAAAAAAAAAAAAAAACCCAACAAAACAAAACAAAAGGGAATATGGTTGGATATCTTTACCTCTCCAGAGGCAACAGCCCAGGGAAACGGGCTTAAAGCTACAGCAAAAAAGATTTGAGCATGACTTGGTCAGAAAGGAAGGCCTGGGGTTGTTAGTTGTTTTTCCAGTGTTTTTTTTGGTTAATAAATCTGGCTAAAAATACTCCAAAGATGACAAATGCAAGAGACAAAGAGACATATACAAAATTTGTGAATGGGGGTATGAAAAATAAAGCTACAGCAGGCAGCTAAGAAATAAGTCACAGGGGCTTCCCTGGTGGCGCAGTGATTGGGAGTCCGCCTGCCGATGCAGGGGACACGGGTTCGTGCCCCGGTCTGGGAGAATCCCACATGCTGCGGAGCGGCTGGGCCCGTGAGCCATGGCCGCTGGGCCTGCGCGTCCAGAGCCTGTGCTCCGCAACGGGAGAGGCCACGGCAGTGAGAGGCCCACGTACCACAAAACAAAAACAAAACAAAACAAAACAAAAAAAGAAATAAGTCACAAAGGGAAGTTTGTGTATATTACATCAATGTCTCTTTTTACTGGATGAGCCATACAAAGAGTGGTGAATGAGCTGTTTTCAGCCTTTCCTTTTCATATATGTGGAGCACAAGGGAAAAAAAAAAGACTGTATATTTTGGTGTTCTTTTCCAAATAAACATTAGAATCAGTTTTTCGATATCCACAAAATAACTTTCTGGAATTTCAATTAGGATTGTGTTGAATCTATAGATCAAGTTGGTAAGAACAGATATCTTCACAATATTGAGCATTCCTAAACAAGCACATGGAGTATCTCCCCATGGGTTTTGTTCTTTGATTTCTCTCATTAGGGTTTTATAGTTTTTCTCATATATTTATGTGTATGATATGTAGTATCATTCCTATAATATATGTATACATATATAACACATATTTCTATATTTTTTGTTTCATTTTTCTCTGCTGTAATTCTCCATCATTTGATCCAGTTTTGCCCATTTATTCTATAATTTCTTTAGCAAATTTATAATACTTATTTTCAACACATTGTTTGTACTTATTTATTTATTTATTTGGCTGTGCTGGGTCTTAGTTGTGGCATGCGAACTCTTAGTTGCAGCATGTGGGATCTAGTTCCCTGACCAGGGATTGAACCCACTGGGAGCTTGGAATCTTAACCACTGGACCATCTGGGATGTCCCCAATACTCTGTTTTTAAATTTTAATACCAGAGTCTCTGTGGATCTACCTCTATTATATATTTTTACCTTTGCCTTTGTATCATACTTTTTAGACCTTTTTACATGGTTCATACTTTTTATTGTGTTCTGGACATTGGATTTAAACAAAAATAACAGAGACTAGAGTTAATACTATTTTTTACCAAAGCAGGCATGCGAGTTCTACTGTGAGAAAACTAAGGACAGAGAATGTTCCTTTTCATTTGTTCAGGTATTTCGCTGGGTCTAAGCTGTGTGTAGCTTTAATTAGTTTCAATTTGCATTTGGTTTTTAAAATCTTCATTGAGTCTGACTTGTTTTCAAATTTAGGGCTCTTCCTCTTGAAGGTTTCTGGGATACAAATACCACATGACTATGAAAGATTTCCTTCTGCTTATAGCATGTGCCACCCCCCGCCGCCTAGCAATGGCAGGTAGTAGGACAGAATATGCAAGCATGGAGAACTAAAGCTCTTTTGGGGGAGATTCCAGATCCCAATCCCTCTTGACATCCCACATAGCCATTACTTTTGAGAAATCTGATCCACAATCACAGTGCCATTGAAACGGAGCAGGCCCTTCCTCCCCATGTCCTCCGCCTGGCTTTTGTCTGTGGAAAAACTTTAGCCAAAGAATAAGTTTAATCAGAGAAGTGAGAAAACGCAGAAACAAAGGAAAACAGTCCAACAAGACTAAATAATAATATTTTAGTCATTAAGCAAAGTCAAGGACCTTTAGTTCCTCCTCAAGAGCTATAGATAATATTCTGAGCTGTGTCCTGAGAGCTGTCTTATAGATACGAAAACCCCCGCCAGGTGGAAGAAGTTAACTACATGATGACCAGACTGTAGCCATGACATAAGCTGCCACAATTCCAAGAACAGCCTCAAAGAAATGGGAACAAGTTGACCCTGGAACTGTACTTAACACAATCAAGATGATGCTGATCAGACCACCACGTGACCAATTTCAAGATGACTGTCAGAGCTGACTGTGCTGTTTCTGCATGTAGCCCCCTCCCTCCTGTCTATAAAAGCTCTTGCCCATTGGTTGTCAGTGGGGGGACTGGCCTTTGGACATGAGTCTGCCCTACCCCCTGTTTGCCGGCCTCTAAAATAAAGCAAGCTTTCCTCTCCACCAACCTTGGCTCTTTATTGGCTTTACAGCAGCGAGCAGCCAGACTCCACTTTCGGTAACGCTATCACCACTTACATATATTGACTCATTTAATATTAATGACAACATTGTGAGAGATTCACTATTATTGTTCCCATTTTGGAAATGAGAAAACTGAGGCAGAGATGTTAAAACAAACAAACAAACAAAAACCCTTGTCCAAGGTCATACAACTAGTAAATAGGTCACATGAAGTTCAAGCTCTGTAATCAGTAAATAGCAAGCTCAATTTCAGAAGGACTTCCCTAGGGAAGCTGCTTTCTATGGCTGGTGAGCTAGAATTTAGTAAAGGATGTCTTGTACATATCTCAATCCCTTTCCTCCTCCATACCCCCAGGTAGGGCTGTTTCTTTTCCAAACAATTGTTTGAATAAAGAAGTTGTGTCTGCTCTATCTCTGTGCGTTTTCAGAGGGTACTGTTTAGCATACCCTATATGATTCTATCAACATCAATAAGATTGGCAGGCTTATACTTTATCCTGATCATGCTCTGCTTTTTATATATATCTGCTTTCCTGGTTCCATTTGGCTCTGAGCCCTCCTGACTGGACCCTGTGCTTGTTCTTTGGACAAAAAGAGGGATCTGACTTTTCTTTATCCCATGATCTATCTCACTAAGCCTCCATCTCTGGTTGTCTTGGTCAGTAGAATGCCCTTTCCCAGGCCCTGATAGCACATCTTGGCCTTTGTCCCTTCTGGGTTTTTTGATTAGGAGGAATTTGGACGACAACAAGAAGATAGCAGCAATAGCTTAGATATATTCCCTATTAAACATTTGCATGTCTCTCAAATGCTGATAAATATTATTCTGAGTGGAAACTATATGGTTATTAAATTTTGTATTTTGTGCTCCAATATGAAATTATTCAATTATGAATGGAACTGAAGCCAAATTTTAAAACACCCAGAACAGGTAGATTCAATAACGTAGATACTCAATAGTATTTTATGTGTCAGGTTTCAGGCAAGACTGAGGATGAATTCTAATTCAGGTTGAAAGAATATTCAGAGTGTCACCTCATACCAAGCAAAGAGCTACACTGTACACACAACAAGTGTATATTCCATCAACGTTCATTTTGACAAATGTAAAAGACCATCATTGCCATTTAGATAACCAATATTCACATTTGGGGCTCTCACTGTCATGACAAAGATTGGAAACAGAATGGAAAATGTCACAGTATCAGGTATTTTTCTAAAAGTACAAGAATGTGTCACTAATATCTTGTGTTCTTACGAGCACATTTTCTTTAAGATGAAAAATGACAACTCAACATGACCATTCTCTCCACAAAGCAGAGAACAAAGTCCACAGAGAAGCATACTAATTTTCCAGGCAATGACTATTCTGGTGTTTAAATAACCTAAATACTGTGGGCAACTGCTTTAGTTGCAGAGAAAATACAGTCAGAAATGAAGTAACCATCCCCAGCTAATGACAACGGGAGCCCACCCTTATTCCTGCATTTAGCGAAGGCCTGTCCGCCTGTCTTTTCCTTTGAAGTTCCACAGAGAGACACATTAAGGGGGTGAATGCTTCCATTTCGGGTTCCATTTAGGCCACCCTATTAACTTTCTGTTAAAAGCTTTTTCTTTTTCGTTTTTTTTTCCCCCCATTTGAACATTTTCTTGTAAAATCTCTGGCCGGAAGAAAAATTCTTTTTAGAAAACTTTGACTGAAATATAGAAGCAGGTGTTAAGTTACAAGCCTTTGAAAAGCAGTGTAGGTTTTCCAGCTCTGTAGAAAAATATTCAGTTCTATTTTTTACTTGCTATAGTCTTAAGTCAAATACAGTTTGATATAAAACTCCAAATCTGCACTTAATTGATCCTATTTGAGAAGCAGCAGGTCAAACTTTTGGTGAAATTTAATGCATTAACTTTCTTTTAACTGAAACTCCTGACGATCACAACCCTAGGATGATGCTATTCACTGCTTTATCCCATACTTGCAGGTATAAAAAATGGCAGAATCGTTATTCTGAAACAATCCCCTAGTTGTCCTCTGAGCAACATTTGTAAAGATATCACTTGGCATCTCATAGGGGACTGCCAGTGGCTTAAATTATGATTAGCCAGAACAGCTAGGAAAGGGGTAATTTGAGGATTCATATTAGGACCTTCTGCTCCCAAATACCAAGTGTGCTATCTCTTGCTACTATAGCTTAAGTCCTTTGCATGTTGAAAACTTCAGGGAGGTTTTTGCAGTCATTTGTGGATGTGCAGGACCCTGGGAAGTACACAATATTAAGAACTAAGATCACAGCAAAGGAAACCATAAACAAAACAAAAAGACAACCCACAGAATTGGAGAAAATATTTGCAAACAAAGCGACCAACAAGGGACAAATCTGTAAAATATAAAAATAGCACATGCAGCTCAACATAAAAAAAACCAAACAACCCAATAAAAAAATGGGCAAAAGATCTAAATAGACATTTCTCCAAAGAAGACATACAGATGGCCAAAAGCACAGGAAAAGATGCTCAACGTCACTAATTATTAGAGAAACGCAAATCAAAAGTACAATGAGGTATCACCTCGCACCATTCAGAATAGCGATCATCAGTAAGTCTACAAACAATAAATGCTGAAGAGGGTGTGGAGAAAAGGGAACCCTTCTACACTGTTGGTGGGAATGTAGAATGGTAACAGCCACCATGGACAGCAGTACGAAGGTTCCTTAAAAAACTGAAAATAAAGCTACCACATGATCCAGCAATCCCACTCCTGGGCATGTATCCAGGGAAAACCATAATTCAAAAAGATACATGCACCACAATTTTCATAGCAGCACTATTGACAATAGCCAGGACATGGAAGCAACCTAAATATCCATCGACAGAGGAATGGATAAAGATGTGGTATATATATATACATATACTATGAAATATTAGCCATGAAAAGAACAAAATAATGTCATTTGAAGCAACATGGATGGACCTAAAGATTATAATACTGAGTGAAGTAAGCCAGACAGAGAAAAACAAGTATCATATGATATCGCCTATATGTGGAATCTAAAAAAATGATACAAATGAACTTATTTATAAAACAGAAATAGAGTCACAGATGTAGAAAACAAACTTAGAGTTACCAGGGGAGAAAGCGGGGGGTGGTGAGGGATAAATTGGGAGATTGTGATTGACATATACACACTACTATATATAAAATAGATAACTAATAAGGACCTATTGTACAGCACAGGGAACTCACCTCAATACTCTGTGATGACCTATATGGAAAAAAATTTAAAAAACAGTGGATTTATGTATATGGGTAACTGATTCACTTTGCTGTTCAGCAGAAACTAACACAACATTTTAAATCAACTACACTCCAATAAAAATTAAAAAAAAACAAAACTAAGATCACATTAAAGAGAATCTTGTGAAAGTAACAGATTAGTCCTGTTTTGAGAAGGCTTAATAAAACACGAGGTTAGGTTCATATAACCCTTGATGATGAAAGCTTCTCAGTCAAAAGAGGTCATAATGGATGCTTATATAGAGGAAGTAGAATATCCAAACAAAACCTTTTCATAGGGAAACTGCAACTTTTGGACAATGTGGATGGGCTGAATATCACAATGTGAGAGTTGGAGGAATGGACTTAAAAGTGAGATGTGGGATCATGTAAGCCAGTTAAGAAAGGGATTTACCCATAGTCCTTAAGGAACAATGGAAGTCTTTAAGGAGAAAAATGATGACATATTTGAATTTTAGAAAGTACATTCCATCCAGGAAAAATCAGGGAAGGTGTATCAGAAGGAGAAATCAAGGGAGAAAGAAAATCCATCAAGAAAATGGTAATTTGGATGTCTGAGGGGAAGGAAAGAAGTTAATATATTTTGAAAATAAAGAATATAATATGGTTAAGGATGATTTGAAGATTTTATATGAATAGAAAGAGAAAAATTTTCAGCATGTTTATGAGCAGTAATATAAGGGACTGTAGAACACTGTACTAATTTTTTTTATACTTTATTTTTTAATTTTTTTTTTTTTTTTTTTTTTTTTGCGGTACGCAGGCCTCTCACCGCCGTGGCCTCTCCCGTTGCGGAGCACAGGCTCCAGACGACACACAGGCTCAGCGGCCATGGCTCACGGGCCTGGCTGCCCCGTGGCATGTGGGATCCTCCCACACCGGGGTATGAACCCGTGTCCCCTGCATTGGCAGGCGGACTCCCAACCACTGCGCCACCAGGGAAGCCCCTATTTTTTAATTTTTTAAAACATATTTATTGGAGCATAATTGCTTTACAATGTTGTGTTAGTTTCTGCTGTATAACAAAGTGAATCAGCTATACTGTACACATATATCCCATATCCCCTCCCTCTTGCGTCTCCCTCCCACCCTCGCTATCCCACCCCTCTAGGTGGTCACAAAGCACTGAGCTGATCTCCCTGTGCTATGCAGCTGCTTCCCACTAGCTATCTATTTTACGTTTGGTAGTGTATATATGTCCATGCCACTCTCTCACTTTGTCACAGCTTACCCTTCCCCCTCCCCGTGTCCTCAAGTCCATTCTCTGTGTGCGTCTTTATTCCTGTCCTGCCCCTAGGTTCTTAGGAACCATTTAAAAAAAATTTTTTTTAGATTCCATATATATGTGCTAGCATATGGTATTTATTTTTCTCTTCTGACTTACTTCACTCTGTATGACAGTCTCTAGGTCCATCCATCTCACTACAAATAACTCAATTTCGTTTCTTTTTATGGCTGAATAATATTCCATTGTATATATGTGCCACATCTTCTTTATCCATTCATCTGTTGATGGATGCTTAAATTGCTTCCATCTCCTGGCTATTGTAAATAGAGCTGCAATGGTACATGACTCTTTTTGAATTATAGTTTTCTCAGTGTATATGCCCAGTAGTGGGATTGCTGGGTCATATGGTAGTTCTATGTTTAGTTTTTTAAGGAAACTCCATACTGTTATCCACAGTGGCTATATCAATTTACACTCCCACCAACAGTGCAAGAGAGTTCCCTTTTCTCTACACCCTCTCCAGTATTTATTGTTTGTAGATTTTTTGATGATGACCATTCTGACTGGTGTGAGGTGATACCTCATTGTAGTTTTGATTTGCATTTCTCTAATGATTAGTGATGTTGAGTATCCTTTCATGTGATTGTTGGCAATCTGTATATCTTCTTTGGAGAAATGTCTATTTAGGTCTTTGGCCCATTTTTGGATTGGGTTGTTTGTTTTTTTGATATTGAGCTGCATGAAACGCTTGTATACTTTGAATATTAATCATTTGTCAGTTGCTTCATTTGCAAATATTTTCTCCCATTTCTGTCTGTCTTTTCATCTTGTTTATGGTTCCCTTTGCTGTGCAAAAGCTTTTAAGTTTCATTAGGTCTGACCTGTTTATTTTGGGTTTTATTTCCATTTCTCTAGAAGGTGGGTTAAGAAGGATCTCGCTCTGATTTATGTCATAGAATGTTCTATGTTTTCCTCTAAGAGTTTTACAGTCTCTGGCCTTACATTTAGCTCTTTAATCCATTTGGAGTTTATTTTTGTGTATGGTGTTAGGGAGTGTCTAATCTCATTCTTTTACACATAGCTGTCCAGTTTTCCCAGCACCACTTATTGAAGAGGGTGTCTTTTCTCCATTGTATATTCTTGCCTCCTTTATCAAAAATAAGATGAGCATATGTGCGTGGGTTTATCTCTGGGCTTTCTATCCTGTTCCATTGATCTATATTTCTGCTTTTGGCCAGTACCATACTGTATTTATTACTGTAGCTTTGCAGTAGAGTCTAAAGTCCAGGAGCCTGATTCCTCTAGCTCTGTTTTTCTTTCTCAAGATTGCTTCATCTATTCAGGGTCTTCCTGGACTTGATTAACTATTTCCTTTCCCATATTAGGGAAGTTTTCAACTATAATCTCTCCAAATATTTTCTGAGTCCCTTTCTTTTCTCTTCTTCTTCTGGGACCCCTTTAATTCGAATGTTGGTGCACTTAATGATGTCCCAGATGTCTCTGAGACTGTCCTCAATTCTTTTCATTCTTTTGTCTTTATTCTGCTGTGCGGTAGTTACTTCCACTATTTTATCTTCCAGGTCACTTATCTGTTCTTCTGCCTCAGTTATTCTGCTATGGATTCCTTCTGGAGAATTTTTAATTTCATTTATTGTGTTGTTCACCATTGTTTGTTTGCTCTTTAGTTCTTCTAGGTCCTTGTTAACCGTTTCTCGTATTTTCTCCATTCTATTTCCAAGATTTTGGATCATCTTTACCCTGAATTCTTTTTCAGGTAGACTGCCTATTTCCTCTTCAGTTGTTTGGTCTGGTGGTTTTTTACTTTGCTCCTTTATCTGCTGTGTATTTCTCTATCTTCTCATTTTGATTAACTTACTGTGTTTGGGGTCTCCTTTTCGCAGGCTGCAGTTTTGTACTTCCTGTTGTTTTTGGTGTCTGCCCCCAGTGGGTAAGGTTGGTTCAGTGGGTTGTGTAGGCTTCCTGGTGGAGGGAACTGGTGCCCGTGTTCTGGTGGATGAGGCTGGATCTTGTCTTTCTGGTGGGCAGGACTGCATCCGGTGGTGTTTTTTTGGGTGTCTGTGAGCTTATTATGATTTTAGGTAGCCTCTCTGCTAATGGGTGGGGTTGTGTTCCTGTCTTGCTAATTGTTTGGCATGGGGTGTCCAGCACTGGAGCTTGCTGGTCATTGAGTGGAAATGGGTCTTAGCATTGAGATGGAGATCTCTGGGAGAGCTCTCGCTGATTGATATTACATGGGGCCCGAGGTCTCTGGTGGTACAATGTCCTGAACTTGGCTTTCCCACCTTAGAGGCTCAGGCCTGACACCCTGCCAGAACACTAAGACCCTGTCAGCCACACAGTTCAGAATAAAAGGGAGAAAAAAATGAAAGAAAAAAAATAATAAATTTATTAAAATACAAAATAAAAAAATGAAAAATAATAAAAAAAAGGAAGAGAGCAACCAAACCAATAAAAAAATCCACCAATGATAACAAGCACTAAAAACTATACTAAGATAAACATAAAAATCAGAAACTAGTCAGTCACATACAGCAAACCCTAAGTCTACAGTTGTTCCCAAAGACCACTGCTTCAATTTTTGGATGATTTGTTGTCTATTCAGGTGTTCCAGATGCAAGGTATTGTCAAATTGACTGTGGAGATTTAATCCACTGCTCTTGAGGTTGCTGGGGGAAACTTCCCCTTCCCTTCTTTCTTCGCAAAACTCCTGGGGTTCAGCTTTGGATTTGGCCCCGCCTCTGTGTATAGGTCACCCTCTGGTGTGTGTCCTTCGTCCAGACAGGAGGGGGTTAAAGGAGCAGCTGATTAGGGGGCTCTGGGTCACTCAGACGGGGGGAGGGAGGGGTATGGAATGTGGGGCAAACCTGTGGCGGCAGTGGCCAGCGTGACATTGTAACAGCCTGAGGCACTGTGTGTTCTCCCGGAGAAGCTGTTCCTGGGATCATGGGACCCTGACAGTGGTGGGCTGCACAGGCTCCCGGGAGGGGAGGTATGGATAGTGACCTGTGCTTGCACACATGCTCCTTGGTGGCTGCCACAGCAGCCTTAGCGTTTCATGCCTGTCTCTGGTGTCCACTCTGCTAGCTGCAGCTCACGCCGTCTCTGGAGCTCGTTTAGGCGGTGCTGAATCCCCTCTCCTTTTGCACCCCGTAACAATGGTCTCTTGCCTCTTAGGCAGTTCCAGAGTTTTTTCTGGACTCCATCTCAGCTAGCTGTGGCACACTAGCCCCCTTCAGGCTGTTTTCATGCAGCCAATCCCAGTCCTCTCCCTGGGGTCTCACTCTGAAGCTGGTGCCTGAGCTCCCAGCCCCCACCCATGCCAGCTGGTGGGTGAGCAGACAAGCCTCTTGGGCTGGTGAGTGCTGGTCGGCACTGATCCTCTGTGCGGGACTCTCTCCACTTCGCCCTCTCCACCCATATTGCTGCGCTCTCCTCTGTGGCTCTGAAGCGTACCTCCTGCTACCCCCTCGTCTCCGCCAGCGAAGGGGCTTCCTAGTGTGTGGAAACCTTTCCCCCTTCACGGCTCCCTCCCACTGGTGCAGGTCCAGTCCCTATCCTTTTGCCTGTTTTTTTCTTTTTTCTTTTGCCCTACCCAGGTACATGGGGAGTTTCTTGCCTTTTGGGAAGTCTGAGGTCTTCTGCCAGCATTCAGTAGGTGTTCTTAGGTGTTCTGTAGGAGTTGTTCCACATGTAGATGTATTTCTGACGTATTTGTGGGGAGGAGGGTGATCTGCACTTCTTACTCCTCTGCCATCTTGAAGTGTCCTCTTCTGTACCAACCTTCTATGTCACATTAATTTGTCCTTCAAGTTGCTAGACACCAAACACTTATTTTTTTAACATGAGTATCTGAACACATTCCTAAAATGTAAACTTCTGTTCCCGTGTCTACTAAGTTGTACAAGATGGAAGAGATCATAGTCTTTGTACATAACATAGGACAGATAAAGGACAGGTTTTCAGAAAGCATTTACTTGACTAGATCGACCAGGATATAATAATAACAATCACAATCATCATCACAATGGCAAATATCTCTATTATATTGTTTACAAAATACATTTCACATGCATTATCTCATGTGACTGTGTGTCAGCCAGGTAATTTTACCATTGGGAAAACTTTACAATAGTTAAGTTACTTTCCCAAGGTCATGGGTCCTGTAAATCTAAGGGGTGAGGTGAGAATAACACAATTTTCTGGTTTCCAGTAAACCAACTACCTCATCAACCAATGTCAAAACTCATGCTGGGGGTCCTATGATCTTTCCAGCATGTTTCCGTATCAACTGAACAGAGACAGCATTGTTTGGGGTATTTCTCATTGAATATTTTTATACAGTATTTCTTATTAATGGCATATGTGTTTCCTATTTCTCTAGAAATGTTATCACCTTTTAGTTACAATACCAACAGTCAATTTGCCTTTGTTTTTTGTTAACTTAGCTTGGATAAATTTGTTACTATCAATTAATTCAGCACAGCTATTTCCACTGTCTTCACAGATTCCCAGATAGCATGACCCTAAACCCTACAATCGAAAACTGACATTTCTTTATTTGCCAACACACTGATATGAGTAACAATGGACAGTGACATAATTGTTTCACCTAAAATTATTTTAAACAGTATAATAGTAATGTGCCCTACCACAGAACTTTAAAGAAGGGAGTGATTGAAGACAAATAGGTTAGTTGGTAGGTAACAATTAGATTTTTTAAATGGAGTAAGTTTATCAAGTAGATAAAAAAGGAAGGGCACTGCAGGCAAGGGGAACACGATGACAAAGGTAAGATAAGAAGAAATGTAGTAGGGATTCTCCCCCACTCTAAACACATATATCTTTTACTACACATAACACATAACCCAAAGGAAGAGAAGACATTCCTGTTAGAAAAATAAGCTTGTGCAAAGGCAAATATATAAGTGATATCATACAGTATTTGTCTTTCTAGTTCTTGTTTCTTCTGTTAAGTTTGTCATCTTAACTCCCTGGGCATGGATTTGTTCTTCTCACAGATGACACACTGCTGATTTGGTGTTGCTCAGAGAAGAGGAGCTCAAGGAGGGCTAGGGTGTGAAAGGACATCTTCCATGACAGAATGAAGCCAAAGCTCAGTTTTGAAATTTCAATAGGATTTGGATGGATGGAGAGGTCCAAGAAGGCTTTTCAAGGGGAGGGAGATTGGGATGCTGACTCAGTTTTATGACCCACGCAGTCAAAGGCTGATGCATATGCTGGACAGTGCCTTTCTTACGCATAACTCCTGCCTCTTTTGTATCTCAGTATTCCATGCCCTCCAGTATTTATGCACATGGTACCTTTTCCAATCCTTACAGCAACACTATGGCACAGGTATCTCCCTCCTCATAGTAGGAATAAGGAAAAAAGCCTCTGAAAGCTTAAATGCTTTTTCTTCCCAGTCACACAACCAGAAGTTGATGACAGGGAATTAAATCCTAAATGTTTCTGACTCCAAACTCTGTACATTCCAACTATACAACAGGAGAAGGATTTTCCCTCCTCCTCTCCCCGACTCTCTCCTTCCTCACTTCCTTTGAGTTTATTTAGTATTTTTACAGAACAGGAGCAGCACTGATTAGGACACAGGTTGTATAAGACAAATCTCTATGACAGTGCGTCACACTCATGTCTTTATGAAGATAAGAAGGTTTTAACCCCCAAATATCTGTATGCATTTGGTAAGAGGAGCAAGGTGTGTTAATTATGATCAGGAGAGCATGGTGGCTTTTGTCAGGGGGCATGCTCTTCAGCTTTGAGCCACAGAAAAGTCAATGGTAACTGCTCATGTATCTACCTGTCCTGTTACGCTGGGGGGGGAGGTGCTGGAGGGCACAGGCTGTGTCATCACTATTGCTACACTCCTGGCTTCTGGCTCTATGCCTGGTCCATAGCATCTGGTCAGTAAATGTTCTCTTGAATGAATGAATACTTATATGAAAGAATGGTTCTATAGGATGATGAACAATCTGCGTTCCTTTAGTTCTCATTGATTATTACTCCTCAAGGGGTCTGTCATACACATGAAGCATCTACGCTAAGACTCATTTAAAATGAAGGGCTCCATGCTAAATAAATTTTACTAAAATAATGAAATTATAATCAATACTGATATGTTTAGTAAGAATCTGATTTTCTTTAAAACAAATAAAATGTTCAACCTCTTTCTGCCTTGAAGTAATTCTCCTAAATATCAGGTTTCTCTTGCTTTACTTTCCCTTCTCTGACAGTGCATTAGTAGTCTAGACCTAACACACAGTTAATAGAGAATATTCTGCTGTTACACGTGTAAAAAGAAAAAAAGAAAACCTAGTTAAGAAGCCATACAACTTTTCTGCTAAATCCTTAACTCTTATTTTAATGATTAATTTATACAAACCAGAATGTAAACACATTTAGAAAGTTTTCTGATCATTTAAACTAGACCTCATCAGGGTAATTGTATTCCCATCATGTGTTTAGGAATCAGCCTTCCCAAACAGTATTGTATTAAAATCATGAGACAATATGCATACGCAAATTGCTCAAATAAAAAACTATCTTCCTGGACACATTAAACAGTAGATATTAGACATAACAATAATTTGACATATAAAATATCTTCATTTATTCAGACAAATCATGCAAAAAATATAACCATCACAACCTGATGTGCTCACAGTCCACTAAAAATGTGCAAGACAAGATGGACTATGATGTCAGTGGCTTTATTTTACATGATGAGAAATAAAAAGCAATATTCTTTTTGCATTTCTGCTGTGGAAAAGTCCCAAATCTTTTCTCCTGCCAATGGATCAAAATGTCAGCCTTGCTGCAAGTCACTTGTGCCCTGATCCCACAAGAAAAAGCTGCCAAGATTTCTGCTGAAGAGTCAGACAGATCCATGCATCAGTTTTTTCCCCTTCTCTTTCCTACTCCTCCCCTGCAGTGTATTATTTCTCTGGATGTCTTTTGCTATAGGTTGACTCTTAAGAAACATTTCTTTGTATCTCTCTGCTTATTTACCTAAATAGCCATTGGGTCCCCTTGGGGTCCCTTGACCTTCTGGGGAGCTCCTTTATAAAGCGCGGCTTCCACTGCGGCATCAGAAGTTGTTTCCCAGGCATGCACTAAGGCCCAGTTTCCCCTCTTCTATCCCTACTGCTTTGCACAGGCTAAGGAAAAAGCCAGTTTCCTGTGGAGAACTATTTTTCTTGTAAACTGGGGAGATGTGTCAGAAAAATGGCCTCTCAGTAACCGAAAAGAAAAAAAAAAAGATTTTTCTCAAGCCTATTTTGTTCTAGACATTTTTCAAGGGCATCAGCAAAACTCTGGGAAGCAGGTATTATTATCTCTGTTTTTCAGATGAGCCAGTAATTTGCTCAAGGTCATATAGTTAAGTGGTAGGTGTGGGATTTAAACTTTGACTTATTTGTCCTCAAAACTCTTTCCACCGTACCTACTGACCCAAGAATATGCCTCCAATTAGGACAAAGCAAGCAGTACAATATCAAGCATTTTTATACAAGCTGACTTGGCACCATGGTACCATAGTACCAATGAAGAGGGGACCTTAATGAGCATTTAGTCCAATCACCCCATTTAAGGATGAAAACTGTGGCTCCAAGAGACCCAGTGACTCAAGGCAACACGTTATGACAATAACTCCAATCTTCTTACTCCAAGTTTGAGACTTACTGCTATACACTGAATGTTTGGTCCCCACCTCCAACTTCATATGTTAAAACCTAATCCCCCATGTGATGATATTAGGATGCAGGGCCTTTGGGAAGTGCGAAGTGATTAGATCATAAGAGTAGAACCTCATGAATGGGATTAGTGCCCTTATACAAGAAACTCCAGAGATCTCTCTTGTCCATTCCACTATGTGAGGACACAAGAAGAAGATTACTGGTCTTCTATGAACCAGGAAGTGGACCCTCACTAGACACTGGTGCCTTGATCTTGGACTTCCAGCCTCTAGAACTGTGAGAAATACACTTCTGTTGTTTATAAGCCTGGGTGGCATTCTGTTATAGCAGCCTGAACAAATTAAGATACTCATTCATACTGATATTCTATCTCCCACTTAACAATTTTGTTTGCTTTAATTTAGTTTACTTTTTTCATTTTTTCCCATTTTGTATTATCTTCTTTACCCTCTATTTTCATCAATTACTTTCGATTAAAAGATATTACTTTGTTATAATGCAAATTGCTCAAATAAAAAACTATCTTCCTGGACACATTAAACAGCAGACATTAGACATAATGATAAACTGATGTATAAAATACCTTTATTTATTCAGGCAAATCATGCAAAAAATATAACCATCACAACCTGATGTGCTCATGATCCACTAAAAAAGTGCAAGAGAAGACAGACTACGAAAATGTGCATTCATCAACCTTCCTTTCTCCCACTGTGAACAAGTCTGAACAATTCCTTAGAAAAAGTGCACTTGAGATTACTATGAATTAGAATGGATTAGAGCAAACTGCAGGACTATTTGGAGTTTAATTCATAGACTATTGAGAGAGTTTCCTTTCTTTCTACTTTCAGCTTCTTTTGAACTGAACTGATTTTAAAATGCTGTAAATGTCCTCACCAACTTCCCAGTTAGCAAGTTTGCAACTTGCCAGTTTATCTCTGTTCAGGCCTAGAAAACAAACAAACAAAAAGCAAGCAAAAAAAAAAAAAGTATAACAAAATAAAATTGCACAGCTACTTAACAGACAGACAGTTTCAATGTTATCCCAGAGTCAGCTGCTGTCTAAGGGTGCATAACATTTCTCCTTGTTAGCCAATTTTCTGCCATCTTGGGAAGAGTTAGCCATCCATCCATCACTATGCTTGGACTGCATAAAAAGGAGAATGGTTGTAAAGATCTTTTATCTTGCTCCCAAATGATGAGAGGAACCAAATGCTTGTTTTTCCTCTTAATGGAGTTTGAGTGAACAATAATAAAAAGGAATCAACTAAAGGATATATTCAAATATATCTCACAAGGCATTGTCAAAATCTCTTTCTCTTTTTTGACACTTGTATTTTGAAAAGGGTTTTTGTTTTGACATTTTCCCTAAGTGCATTTATCACTCATATTGAACAATATGACTGACCCTGGGATCTGATTTTAGGAAACTGAGAACAGGCAAAGCCCACTCCAGAGACAGAACTGTGGCAAACACCTTGCACACGGGTTCGTTCCAAATTCGAAGTCAAAGTCCAAGTCAGGAGTTTTGATTGTTTGTTACTTTACCAAGTGATTAAGAATCTCCTTTTTAATGAATACTAAGAGGTAACTGCCGCTGACTGTGGAAATTCCTACTGAATATATATTCTCCAGTCCAAGTGGAGTATGGAAAGAAGTGAGAAGAAATTGAAGAAAAAGGAGACAGGAGATATGGCAAGGATGAGGTGGTAACAAGAAGAAGTCTACTTGATTCTTTGTTATGTAAGAAGTACTAACTTTTATTAAGCATTGGTTTACGTCAATTTCCCTAGCAGCAGAGCCTGAGATTTTTGTACAGGTGACGTATTTGGGGGAGAAATGGGTAAGAAAAGCAGGATAAGACAGGTAGAAGCTAAGCAGTGATGTGGTCTCAGCTAGAGACTACCTTTAGCCGGATCTTATAAGGAGGTGTGGAGTTCTGCAGTTCTGGCTGCAGTATCCAACATAGCAGATGCTGGCCACATGTGGCAATAAAACACCTGAAATGTGATTAACCTGAGTTGAGATGTGCTGCAAATGTAAAATACATACCAAATCATAGGCACAGTACCAAAAAATGTAAAATGCCTCACAAATAGCTTTTTACTGATTAATGGTGAAATAATATTTTGAATTAACTAAAATATATTATTAAAAATCCTACCCATTTTGTTTTACTTTTTTAATGCAACTACCAGAAAAGTTTTAATTGCATAAATGCTTTGCATTTATTTTTATCCAGTAATGCTGCTTTAAAATGCTAATCTGGATTTATTTTAGCCAAGGAAGTCTGATATAAAGTCATGCAATGTCTTCCTTCCTTCCTCCCTTCCTTCTTCTTTTCCCTTTATATTTTATTTTTTCAAAAATTCCCTAACCACTTCTGTTATTTAACACTTAGCAAGGTCAGACTGTTTTCCAGTCATCTTACTCAAGTTACACAGAGGCCTGTGATCTCATCATCCAAACACCCAGGCAGACATATCCATAAATGTACTAGTTTAACACAATTACAAAATGCTCCTGACAGCTTGGTGGTGGGAAGAGAGATTGGCAGTAGCTCCTCAAAATAAGAAACTCATCCAACGTCCAAAAACACACTATCAACTGACTTCTAGATGCTACCATCTTTTCATCTGTAGGCCCATTTTGTTGATGGCAGGTGAAAGTTATCCCGAAAGGATATCTAAACAGAAAGGACCCACCACATTCCATTTCTGAAGGCTTGCAATTAATTTGCAGGTACCCAGAGGACACTTAAATCTTCAATAACAGCAGCCGAAAGCCAAATTATGTACTATAAAATTCATATTTACACATTTATCACATGACATAAATTGCACTGCGATTTATACCACCGTCTCTACCCCAGACTCATTCTTCTTTAATGTGTGAAATCTTTTGGCGCATGTGCATTTTCTAGAAGCACTTGGTAAATGTAGTAATTTTTTTGCTAGGGACTCTTCCTGTGACATAAGCTCTTCTTCATCATCGTCATCATCATCATCACCATCATCACCACTGTGTCACCACTGATGATATTTTTCAGCTTTTGCCCACGGTGCGTTTATCTGTATTATGCACCGTAGATGATATATTATATTGGACATTTGGGATAAGAAGGCAAAAATTCACATGGTGAACAAAATCAATAATATAGCCAGTGACTTGTCTCCTCTGGCAAGTTTCAGCTCAAGGGAATATGAGGTCAGGTAGCAATTCTAGAATACAACCCAACTACATAGCGTGTTATTGGCTAGGGTGGATTCTACTCCTTTCTCTTTTCTTGCAGTTTCAATTTCCTTGCATTTTAAAAGGGAAACTCAACAGCCACTCCTGCAGAGCAGCATAAGGAGTAGGCAGTTGACCAAAACTCCATTGTCAGCAAGAGCAAATATAACAACGGATATAGGGGTGGAACAGGGAGGAAAGGGAAACAGTGCAATGAATTTCTAGATAGATTAGATGCCTGAAAAGTAATGAATGTTTAGTAGGCCTACCAATATTTGATCTAGAAAGTAATAATAGTGCCTTGATTTTAAAGTTTGGAACTAACGCTCATTTATCTAATTTCTGTTTCAGTTAGATTATAATGGATATTTTCTTCAACAAAGGATAGAAGTCGCATCACAGCCAAGTAATAAAATGCTATTTGTGTATGCAAAATCATTCAATTATTTGATGCAATTAAACTAGTATCTCAGGAGTGATTTGAAAGGAGAATATTTTTGTAGAGAAGACTTCAACAGAATTAGAAAAAGAAAGCATTTTTTCTCTGATTTTGAGAAAAAAAATGCAAAATAGACCAAAGAAATTAGTCTTCAGTGTTTAATGTTTATCATTACCAAAACCCAACTCTCTGATGGCTTTCTTAATGATCTAGGTGAAACTCTCATTTTGCAAATGTGACAGTTTTTAAGGGACGTTTTTTTCTTGGTAGAGCTGGTGTTTTACTGCTGCCTACAGGAGTGTAAGTGCGAAAAGTGGGGGAAAAGTTTGCCTCATACACATCATTCTTAGACATTTGCTCTTTGAATCTTTCTGAGTATTACTCTGCTGATAATTTCTTGAACTAGAACCTTCCACTTGACTCTTTGATTTCAGAAAACAATAGGGCTTCACATGTCAGATCTTTTCTGTAAAGGATCTTACCAGCAACCACATTATCCTTCACAGAAATCCCTATGTAAAAAATAGCTCAAAGGGGAGAATGACATTTCTAAATGGCAAACCTAAGGGTCCAAAAAGCCAGTGACTTAACCCAAGACTTGAACAGACTCAAGTATGAAATTCTGATTTTCATGTCCCTGTATGATATGGTACTTCATCGTAATAAAACCACTCCCTATGAAGTTTAGTAAATCAATGACCAGGCCTTAATAACTTAAGTTCAAGGAGAGCATGACGACATAAACGTGAGAATAGTACTAGCTCTTGGCCAATTTGTAGAAGGTATAGAGTCCTTCTAGTTAGTACACCAAAAAATTTCTGATATGGTAAAAGATACAGGTTCTGATAGTCAGTTCAGTTCAATAAGTATGGCCCTCTGCTATAAGACCAGCCTCACACTAGATTCTTAGGAGACTAAGCTCACGGTCTAAGACAGAAGTCCAACTTGTATGTATGTATTTATTTTACAGATATAGACTTTTTAAAATATTATTTTCCATTATGGTTTATCACAAGATATTGAATATAGTTCCCTGTGCTGTAGAGTAGGAACTTGTTGTTTATCCATCCTATATGTAATAGTTTACATCTGCTAATCCCAAACTTCTTAGAATGCAGCAAGTTTCTATGATTTGCATTAAATGGTGTTATAACACTGCATTAGAATTGTAGTAAGGCGGGCCAAAGCACTGACTTAACGTATTATTTTGTTTTTTTTTTTTTTTTTGTGGTACGCGGGCCTATCACTGCTGCGGCCTCTCCTGTTGTCGAGCACAGGCTCCGGACGCGCAGGCTCAGCGGCCATGGCCCACGGGCCCAGCCGCTCCGCGGCATGTGGGATCTTCCTGGACCGGGGCACGAACCCGCGTCCCCTGCACTGGCAGGCGGACTCTCAACCACTGCGCCACCAGGGAAGCCCAACGTATTATTTTGAAAGATTACTTTATCTGTCCAGTGGGGAAGAGTGATAAGGCACAAGAGTAATGTTTCACTCCTTTCGAGGCATGTGCATGGTTTCCATGATTATGCGATAAAAAAGCAAGGGGTCAATATCTTCGGATACTTAGCAATGCACACCCATATTGTCTACAACTGTGCACAGGAGTCTCATGTGAATGTTTACACAGCACATCAGAAACACTGATGACTGGAAATGTTCTTTAATAAAGAATATTACAGCTATACTGGAAGGATTTCCAGATATTTTTACTCCCAAATCTGAAACCAAAACTCCATAATTTGTCAACCAGTAATGCAAATGAAAACAACAAACAAACACACAAAAAACAGTATGACTGAGAACCTGGAATCCAGATTTCACTCAGTGTGTTACCCTACTGTGCATTGTATTTTGGCTCTTCTCTATTTATCCACTGCCACAGCTCCTGATCACCTCCTCACCAACTCAGATCTATCGCTTGAATCATCGTGCTGAAGGGTAGATCTAATCGTGGCTCTGTCCTTGCTTGAGGAACTGTTGCTTACAGTTGACACATTAAAGTCAAGGTGTTCTGCCAATGTACTACTAACTGCCAGCTTTATTGGTCAATACCATCCTTTTCACATTTCCATGAAAACACAGTACTTTGTAAAATGCTATTTCTTTTAGGTTGGCTAATTTAATTTTTCCTTTCTGAGGAATGTATATGAATGCATTTCCTGATTGGCTGCTATACTTATGAGCTTAAATTCTTGCTTCTCTGTCTACATATTCTGTACTTATACAATTGGTTTCAATTATTATTCTGTGCTTTAATTGATTTATTTACAATTAGTAGCCAATGTTAATATGTTAATAAAATACTACCACATTTCTAGTGCTTGGACTCAGCACACTATATATGCTCTTAAATATGCATTGATTTGAATGGACTATATTTAGCTTCATTATCTTTCTCCCTTATAAGTCACAGATCAAAGAATACTTGCCTTTAAGCAGATATTTCACAGGGGAAATATCCACCATTGTTTCAGAAACTGATTATGCAGATTGACTCTCTTCCTAAGAAATTAGAAAATTAACTCAGCACCACAGCTGTGGGACTTAAATTACAGAACTAGCTATATTTTGAAAACTTTGAAAATCTACCAAAAGAGAAAATTATAAGATTGATTCTGTAAATGATGCTGTTCAAAGTTAAACTACTTCTCTAATAGACTTGTTAGAGGAGATTATTTTTTCCCCAGCCATATCTTTTATTTTCTTACTTTTGATCAATGGATATCTTCTATCTCATCCTGTAGTGAGTAATGCTACCTGCTGAAAATGTAAACCTATAATCATTTGTGAAATGCAAGGACAGTCCTTGATCAAATAAATGAATCATAAACAGAGTCCCAATACTTCAAATACCACAATCTCATCCTACACCTCATTCTTCTTGAGTATTGTCGCCAGAATAACAAACATGGTGGGTGGAGGGGTGGGGTGGTAGAAGGGACTAAATATTTCTTGTTTTTAGACATACAGTGCTGAAGTGAGGCTCTTTCCCAATTAGAACCCATTTATTCCGTCATCTAGTACTGAACTAACTATACAGACATTAAAGCGAACATAGCATTAAGTGTAAAAGCTTCATACATTTTTATAGATGTAACACACAATGCACCAACACACAGAAGTCCCTTCATGCCTGCACCTAATTGTGATCTTTCTTCCACCCCGGGGGAGCCATTATCCAGACTTTTAACATCATGGATTACTTTGCCTATTTTTGTACTCTATGCAAATTGCAGCTTAAATAGGTACTTTTCTTTTTCTGGCTTGTTTCCCTCAATACTATATTTGTGAGTGACTATATTTTGTTCATTCTCATTGCTGTAGTATTGCATTATGTGAATATCCCAGTATTTATTTATTCATTCAACTGCTGATAGACCTTTGGGTAGTTTGCAGGTTGGCTTGATGAATGCTGCTGCTATGAATATTCATGGACAAGTCTTTTAGTGAACATATGTATGTATTTTTCCAAATGTTAAACCAATCTTACATGCCTGGAATAAACCCACATTTCGTGATATATTATCCTATTTATATGTTGCTGGATCTGATTTTCTAGGATCGGATTTAGGATCACTGCATTTGTGTGACTAAAAGAAATTAGTCTGTAATTTTCCATTCCTTTAACGTCCTTGTGAAGTTTTGGTGTTGGGTTTCCCTGGATCTTATGAAAGATTTGGGAAGTGTTCCCTCTTTTCTTCTACTCTCTGGATAAGTTAGTTTAATATTCGTATTATTTCTTTCTTGAATATTCCAAAGAACTCATGTTGAGGCTATATGGGGCTGGGGTTTTGTGTCTCGGAATGTTTCTAATAACAGATTCAAGTTCTTTAATAGATATGAAATTATTAAGATTCTCAACGTCTTCTGTTAACTTATTTTTTCCAAAGAAATCTCCATTTCATACAATTTTATAAATTAATTGGCATTAAGTTGTTCATAATGTCAACACTTTTTGATGTCTGAATGCTCATAGTGATGACTTCTCTTTGTGTTTCTAATATATGCAACTTGATTTTTCATTCTTTTATTGATCAGTGTTGTAAGTATTTATAGATTTAATTAATATTTTCATACATTGTCTACATATGTTTGAGATTTGAATTACTGTCTTTCTTTAATTTCTTGAGAAGGGTACATCAACACTGTTCAGTCTCCTTTCTAATAGATTCATTATATAATATAAATTAACAGTTTTTCTTCCCTGAAAAACATTTTTATTTCACTTTCATTTACAAAAGATCTTTTCAACTGCATATAGAATTCTAGTCATATTCTTTTAGCATTTTAAAAATGCCATTCCATCATTTTCTGGCTTCCATTATTTTAAAAGTAAGCTTCAGTCTTGCTGCTTCTTCGAAAATAATATATCTTTCTTATTTTGCTATTAATATTTCCTGCAGATTAAGGTGTCCTGCAGTGTGACTTGGATAGGTCCTACTTGGGGTTCAATGAACTTTTTCAGGCTGGACTGATGTCATTCATCAACTGTGGAAAATTTTCGGCCAATATCTCTTCAACTGTTTTTACGGCCTTATTCGCTGTTTTCTCTCCCTCTGAGACTCCATTTATGCCAACAGTAAACTTTTCTCTCTGTGCATCAATTTTGTGTATTTCATTTATCTGTTTTTATACTCACTAATTGTGCTGTATCCAATCTACTGTTAAACCTGTCCACTGAAGTTCTTAATTTCAGATATGTATTTTTTTTAGTTCAAAAATGTCCATTTAATGTGTTTTATATAGGTTCCAATTTTTGGTTGAAATTTTTGATCCTTTCATCTCCTCCTCCTTTTGTCTATTTCATGAACATATTTATTACAATTAGTTTAAAATCTCTTCTGCTAATTCTGATATCCATGATTCTTGTTCTAGATTCTGTTTCTTAAATTTTTGATTATCAGTCATATAGTCTTGATAGTTTTCAAGTTCATTGTATAAAAAGAACCACAGAAACTCCAGATTATGTAATACTCTACCAGACAAGTTTAACCCTGCTCTCTGTTAGGCAGAGAGAATATGGGGCTGATGACCTCAATCCAAGTTAGGCTACCATTTTGGTAAAGGTATCTCTGGTTGCCTTTTTCTCAGGCATGAGGTTCTCTGCCAGAGCCAAGCCTGGATTTCACCTGCTAGCTGGCCCACTCCCCATGGAAGAACTTTTCTTTTCGTATTAACATGAGAATACACCTTTGCCTTTCAGAATTTTCAGAATTTTTATGCCTACTTCTTTAGTCTTCTATCCAGCTTCAGGAATCAGAAATTTTATGAGTGTACAACAGTACAGGAGGCCTTCCCATTCTTAGCCTTTCTTGCTCTAGCTCTATATAACTGGTGAAAGATGTGTTATTTTCTCTTTCCCTAGGAAGATTCTGCTGCCTAGAATGAGCCACAGTTCTCAATCTCTAACCTGCACTCAAAATTAGTAAATGCTACCGGGGCAAAAACTGCTGGGATTTTCAGTTAATCTCTGAATGGTTCTCTCTTCTGTGGAATTTTATTCCACTAGTCCTTATTTTTCTTAGAGTTCTTGATGCCTTTCAATTTGAGTATTGTATCCAGGTTTTGCAGTTCCTTTCATCAGATGAATGAACCTTCCAAAATCTACTATAATTTACCTGAAGTGACATGCTCACATACTGACTAAACTTTTTTTTTTTTAGTTCAACATGATTTGAATTTTGAAAGGTTAAAAATTAATATATTTTTATTTCCTCTCAATAAATTAATAAGAATTTAAAATAAAACTAATTAAATTTTATTGAGTGATAATTGAAGGTTACTATTTCAGTGGGAGATAATCCCATCATATTTTTTTGAGTACCTACCCAGTATATGTAATTATGCCTTTTTTAAAATATATAAACTACAAAGTTGTCTGATAGGTATCACAGCTAAACATTCTTAAGGAGAAGCCGGCTTCTCAACATGTTACTTTAACCCACTTAAATGTTTTAATTCAAATTTTATTTTTTGTTTTCTTTTCAAGAGTGGAAATTGGACAACCATGCTGGTAAATGCTACTGTCTACATTCAAATAAAAACAATGTGAACTCTGGGACTTGCATATAAAGAGAAATGATAGAAAGTGTGATTGTATGTCCTAGCACCTAATAGTTAGGGACCCTAAAGCTTTTGGCAAAGAGAAGGGAAGAATGTGATTTTTCTTTTTAAACAGCATAACATTATGGTATGCTGGCTCTATATGGAGTTTTTGTTTTGAGATGTAAAAAGTCAGGCATAAACTTGGAAGATAAATTTGCAAGCATTATTATCCCACTAAGTTCAGTTTAAGATCTTTCCCTTCCAAACATGTTTTGAACAGTGGCATTAGTCAGAAAGAATGAAGACCTCAAGGAGTGGTGTAATCAAATAAAAGAGAAATATAAAACAAAATGAACACCTGCTATCTGTTTGTATGAATGACTGGAGGAAAAAAATTAAAGGAAAAGGCCTTGAGATTTTGAGTTATCTCATTTATCCTCATTTTTTGATCTTTCTTTATCCTTTTCATTTCCATTTTTCTTCCATTTATCAGTTTTTTCCAAACATTGTCTCCTCCATTGTCTTTTAAGCCACCTTCCCTTACTCCTACTTCCTTCTTCCACCAATGTCATGAATCTCATTAATCAAGAGTTATTAGTTCACCAGCATTTACTTCCATATTTCCCCCTTTTCCCCCTTTTTAAAAGGGGGCTCTATTCAATTATTTTACTTTTGCCTGGCTTAAATATTTTGTCAGTGTTTCTTCTGAGTCCCCCTTCTATTCAGCTGACATAGAAATATATCAACCTCATTTTCAGAGTGTTTTCATCAAAATAAGATGCATTGGGAAACTTACATTAATGGCCAGATCTCTGAGATTTTTATTGTGTGGCCAAATATTGCAACACATCTATATTTTCCATCCCATGCAGTTTGTATGGCTGTGAGTAAATGGCAAATGATAAGAATCAAATTTGTGGGACTCTGGCAATGAATTCTGACCTCATAAATAGCCTTTATATGACAAGTTATGTTCTACTCACTCAGGAGAAAAAAATTTTATACTGAAGAATGAAAGGCAATTATGATAGCTTTAACGTCCTGGCATTATCTCTCAGACTCATGAACATTTGTCACCACATTGACTGGAAAAGTTGGGTTGGAGCTATGGATATGCTTATCCAGTTGTGGATTGTTTCTTAAATAGACAGTGGAATCAGGAACCTCTGGGACCACCTGAGTCACCTTCAAAAATCAATCCCTGCCTCCTTCTTTCTTGAACAGAACAAAAATAGAGACAAAATATGTTGCATTGATCAGCTGATTCTATGAGATTAACAGAATTCATAAAACTCAGTATAGAACACAATATAAGTCAGGATCACTGATGAACACCAATCCAAAAGCGATAAATAAACTATGTGAACCAAAGGGTTATTAAGGAATACTAAGTATAGTTCTTCACAGAAATTATAATGGTTAATATTTATTGACTGCCTAATTTGGGCCAGGTATAGTGCCACCCTGATTTATGTGCATTAACATAGTGTATCTGCTCAACGTTCAAAAGGCCCAAGTATTTTGATTATTACCATTTTTAATTGAGAAAATTAAGACACAGAGAGGTTAAGTAGCTTGGGTAAGTAAATGTTAGATAGATAGACATTAATTCGCTCATTCTTAACCTACAAAGAAGGAAACTGACTTAAAATCAAATGTATAGGCAGAAAGAACCATTTTAAATATATTTAAGATTATGGATTAATATGTACAATATACACAAAGCTAATAAAAATCAATAAAAGAGCATGTAGATTATTAAGCAAATATGAACAGGCAACTCACAGAGACAAGAAAAGATCAACCATATATGAATCTATATCTAAAATCACTGGCATTCAGAGAAACATAAATTGGTAATAAATTATCATTTCTCAGTCATTAAATTGGAAAAAATCATAAGCACTGATAATGTCTGCATTGACAAGAATGTGAGGAAACAGATATGCTCATCTACTTACAGTGAAGTACTAATTTTATTAAGCTTTTAAAAGGGATGTTCATTAGCACTGGCAATTGAAATTTAATATTTAGTGTATTCAATATTTTACAGGATTTATTCCTTTAAACCAATAATACATGTCTAGAAATGTATCACATAAACCTGTTGACGTGTGCTTAAATATCATGTGTTTGTTATTGCAGGTTTGTAAGAGTAATACTCATAATAAGAGTATTACTCTTATTTATAAGAGTAATAATCGGAATAGCTTATCAATATGGAAATGATTTTTTAAATATATGGCAATATGAGATACTACACAATCTCAAAAAAGAATGAACACATAGAGAAAAGGAAAGCAATTTAACACCTATAAGTTCAACAATTTTCCACTTAAAAGTGGGATTAGCAGATGCAAACTAAAATGGATAAACAATAAGCTCCTACTGTATAGGAAAGAGAACTATATTCAGTATCCTGTGATGAATCATAATGGAAAAGAATATGAAAAAGAATGTATATATGTGTATAAATGAATCACTTTTCTATATAGTAGAAATTAATACAACATTGTAAATCAACTGTATGTCAATAAAATAAATTTTTTAAAAAGTGGAAACTTTAAAAATTTTTAAAAGCTGACTTTCACATGGAACCTTTTCCAGGATATATCAAATGCTGGGTCACAAAACAAGACTCGGTAAATTTAAGAAACCTGAAATTGTATCAAGCATCTTTTCCAACCACAGTGCTATGAGATTAAAAATCAACTACAAGAAAAAAATGCAAAAAACACAAACACGTGGAGGCTAAACAACCAATGGGTCATTGAAGAAATCAAAGAGAAAATCAAAAAATACCCAGAGACAAATGAAAATGAAACGACAATGATCCAAAACCTATGGGATGCAGCAAAAGCGGTTCTAAGAGGGAAGTTTATAGCAATACAAGCTTACCTCGGGAAACAAAAATCTCAAATAATCTAACATTACACCTAAAGCAACCCGAGAAAGAAGAACAAAAAAAACCCCAAAGTTAGTAGAAGGAAAGAAATCATAAAGATTAGAGCAGGAATAAATGAAATAGAGACTAAAAAAACAATAGAAAAGATCAAAGAAACTAAAAGCTAGTTCTTTGAAAAGATAAAAGCTGATCTCAGAACAAAATAACCCCCAAAGTTAGTAGAAGGAAAGAAATCATAAAGATTAGAGCAGGAATAAATGAAATAGAGACTAAAAAACAATAGAAAAGATCAAAGAAACTAAAAGTTAGTTCTTTGAAAAGATAAAAGCTGATTTCAGAACAATATTAGACTGATTCATTTGGTTAATTTATAAATGTGATACAGACATGCATGCATGCAAGTACAGAGAAAAAGAAGTGGAAAGGGACACATAAATATATGCTATTGTTGTCCTTGAAAGAGGGGCTTGGAGCAGGGAGGTAGAAGAGAGACTTTGATGTATCAGCATGTATGTCTCTTTGTCTGAATCTTTTTGCAGTGAGTATGTGTTTATACATTATTTTTCAGAAATTAAAAATTAGAAAAGCAAATTTTCTTCAATCCAGCTGGACCAATTGGCTATATGTTATGTTTCCATCAGGGACTATGAAGAAATAAAGATTTACTCATATAATTTGCTATCCGTGGCTATTTCCGGTCAATTCCTTGGCCTTTAGGAATTATATTAAGTTGTATAAGTCATCTAACTTTGAGACACATTCTAATATTTTTTTCATTCTTTTTTAGGAACATGTTGGTGCCAGACTTTATGTTGGTTGGCAGTGATACAAGATTGAACAATGTACACTCAGTCCCACCCTTAAGACATTTCATGATTAAGACACTGATTCATACATCATGGCTTCCAAACACAGTGGAGTGATTCTTTCTAAAATAGGAGAAAGTAAAGGAAATAGAGCCTTGTTCAAAGTACTACACTCTGAGACAACAGAATAGGAAAGAACAATTTCCCCTGCTAGAGTATTTTATAGAAAATGAATTTGTCATCAATATTTAAAAATTAGTAAAATTTTTACTTAAAATCTGTATGTCCAGTTTCTTTAAAATTTTTAATACACCAGGAAACACTAGGGTCATTTTCCCACAAGGCAGCTGAATGATTAATGTACTCTTTAGAATGACAATGTTCACTCCATTTTGGCAGAACTCTCACTACTCCTAGGTGATTATCCCCCCTCTCTCTCACAAAAACACATACATGTATCATAGTCAGATTTATTTCTTCCTGCTTCTCACTAGCCACTTTACTTACTACCATCACCTCTTGGGTCCCTGTAGATGTTTTATATTTTGTCACTCTTGTTCCAGTTGGCAGAGTGAAAAAAAACCCAGCCTGGATGACTTTGGAAGTGTGCCAGGTTGAAAAGAGATTTCTCTATTTTAATCACCCCCAAAAGAGGAGAAAATGCATTAGAGACTTACCTGGTGACGCAGTGGTTAAGAATCTGCCTGCCAATGCAGGGGACATGGGTTCGAGCCCTGGTCTGGGAAGATCCCACATGCCTCAGAGCAACTAAGCCCATGTGCCACAACTACTGAAGCCTGTGTGCCTAGAGTCTGTGCTCCACAACAAGAGAAGCCACCACAATGAGAAGCCCACGCACCGCAATGAAGGGTAGCCCCCACTTGCTGCAACTAGAGAAAGCCCACGTGCAGCAATGAAGACCCAACACAGCCAAAAACAAATAAATAAATTTATTTTTTTAAAAAAGAAAATGCATTAGCTGCAACTAGAGTCACACTACAGAAATATCTCTGTGTTTCACATCTTAATCTAATTGTGAGCTGTGGAAAAAATTAATAGAAAGTTACCATGAAACAAGTTCTCAACAGAATCCATTTCTTCTGGTTTTTAATACTGTGTGTTCTCTCAGATGGCACTGGCACTGACATTCCCGTGAGCTTTTCCTTCGCAACCTTATCTTGTGTGTCTTTCCTCAAATCATTTTTTCTATTTACTATAAAGAAATATGGATAACTTCTCTGCCTAGGAAGACAGGATTACTTGAGATACTTTGTGCACAAGAGTATAAAGAATAAAGCAAAAGTCCCTGACTGAAAGAAAAGGATCACATGAAAAAGAGCTACCAGATAATCTGCATAGCAGTTTAGAGTGCTATTTAAGATTCCACTCCAGAGTTTTACCTAGAGCCTTGCATCACTAAGTCTATGGAGATATCTGTAGCATTTGGTCACTTGCCTATGCTCTCTGGTATAGTAGCTTCTTTACATGATTTTACTCAGGTAGAGGGTATGGCAGATTTCCATTACTGAAGATGACCATAACAATAGTTCCCATCCCTCATGCTCTTCAGTGCAACTCTGACCCTCCATCCACTGACAGATGTGTCTATATGTTCCCTCCTCTTGAATTTAGGCAGGCTTGTGACCCAAGCAGAAGTGAAACTGATTGGCTTCCTAGGTTTGGTCATAAAAAGGTGATTCAGCTTCTTCCTGGTTATCTTGCAATGCTCACTCATGGAACTCAGCCATGATGCTTCAAGGAACCCCAGGTCACATGGAAAGGCAGTATGTAGGTATCACAGTTGAGATTTCCAGCTGAGTTCCCAGCATCAATCATCAAGCATGTAATGGATTCCAAAAGGATTCTTATCCCTAGCCATTTAGCCATTTCAGGCTTTTGAGTCTTCCAGCTTGGAGATCCCAGAAATCATGGAGCAGGTATCACCTGTCCCAACTGTGTCCTGTCCAAATTGTTGTCCCACATAATATGTAAGCTTAATGATACGAATGTTTTATGCCTCTATGTTTCAGAATAATTTGTTACATAGCAATAGACAATTGTAATATTGGGTGAACCCTCTTGAGTACAAATAATGGTTTCTGTACCTTTTGCATCTTCCATTCTACCTATCCCTGTCTTGGCAATAAGGGAACTACAGGAAAATAGAGAAATGAGAATTGTTTAATATCACACAGACCTGGTTTGAATCCCATTTCTGTTCCTTACTCATTCTAAGGTGTTAGGCTTGTTGTCTGACATCTCTAAATTCCCTTATCTGTAAAATAGGATCAAAGATACTTCATAGAATTGTTGTAAAGATTAAATTAGATACATGTAGCTATTTTACATACTCCATGCTTTTGAATGATTCACTAGATTAGTAAATTAGTGAATCCACTATTAAGAGCATAGTTCAAGTTCTTATCTTATTGCTAGCACTGCGAACTAAGGGAAGTCACTAGTCCTTTAGTTCTCACCGGAAGGAAAACCTCCCAGCATAAGACAGGTGACTCTTCCCTTGGTGATTCATGTGGAATCAGCCTGCCCTTTATTCTTGGATACACATTCAGGAACCACTCAAGTTGACTTCGAAGATCACTCATCAGTGTGATAAGTCACCTCCCAGTTTGTCATTTTTGTTGTTGTTGTTAATTTCAAGAGCCAGTGGGAGGAGGAAGGCTGAGATTATTTGCTGCTATTCCACAGGACTGTGATCATGTCTACTGCTTCCAGGGTCTTCCTGAAGTAGTCTTCATTTGAATATCAAATATGATGTTCTTTCTAACAGCATGCTTTTGTATTGTGCTCAAGCTAGATTCCAGTTAGAACCTTCTTTTTAATGTTCTGGTGTCATTGAGATGTGACAAAGCATCTGATACATTAACTGCTTCTGAAAGAAAGGAACATGTGTCCAATAAAGCTGCTACGCTAAGAAAAGAAAAAAAAATGAGACTGAATCTGAGACACAGCAATGTCCCAAACTGAAACATTTCATGCCAGCATAATGCCTCCCTTCTGTACATGTGTGAATGTCAATTGCATACAAAGTACCTGTTTATCTGCTCACAGCCGGTCCATCTTTAAAGCCAAGTGAGAGCACATTTGCTGACCCAAGGAACATAAATGACATTATTATCTAATGAACTGTTGCAGAATTCATTTGAATGTGGCTGTCCTTTGGAAGAGTATGAATCTTTCCAGTGATTAAAGTGATTTAGACAGGAGTAGTTCAGGATAGACAATATTAATTTAAGAATGAGTCATTATGTTCAGTACAAGTCTGGAACCTAACGAGCTGATTAAAATTCATTTAAATCACTTGGAAAATACATACAGAGGCTGCACAATGTACGTAATTTGGAACCAAAAGACATTTCCTCTAAAAACCAATATATTTCAATCAGTAGAAATAAAATAAATCCATATTTTTCCCCCCAAATGACTAGGCTGCTTCAGTTCTGAGGTTTTGAAATTAACTGAGACTGTGGAAGCACCTGAGTTTAAAACTTCGTTTGAAAAAGGAATGAACAAAAAGGCTGATGAATATTATTTCATGATTTACTTAAGTGAGAGATTTACAAGATGTGGTGTCATCTCAATGATGAGAGTAACTTTTGTATGAAATTAGTTTGCATGGTTGAGTTTGGGATTGTGCTAGCAATCTTAGCCCCACTGGTACAGAAATAAGAATTAGAAGAGCAATTAAATAATTACAAAAAATATTTTTAAGATATGTATTTAGAAGTTGCCAAAATAAGAAGGAAATGAATCACTTTTGGTAGTTTTGGAAAATAACTTGTATTAGCAATGAACTGATAACATAAAACTTAAATTTTAAAATTTTCGAGGAGTCATTTTTTGCTCTTGTGCATTAATAAAGAAATGTGATTGAATAATAACTTTGTCGACACTGGTTGTTCAGGCTTGGTCTTATTTGTTTTGTGGGTTTCTCTTCAAACTTAGACACTGAATGTTGATTAAACTGAGCTACTCATGAAGATTCCTGAAACTTGGCCAGTGATTATTTTGATATAAGTGTGAAATACTACCCTGGTCAATGAGACATAAAACAAAATGTTATGAGGGCTGCTAGGAAGTTATTTTCACTCTTTTTTAAAACATTTTTTTTGTTTTCTTTTTTAAATTTATTTATTTTTGGCTGCGTTGGGTCTTCGTTGCTGCACGCGGGCTTTCTCTAGTTGCGACGAGTGCGGGCTACTCTTCATGTAGTGTGCAGGCTTCTCACTGCTGTGGCTTCTCTTGTTGCAGAACATGGGCTCTAGGCGCGTGGGCTTCAGTAGTTGTGGCGCATGGGCTTAGTTGCTCCGCGGCATGTGGGATATTCCTGCACCAGGGCTCAAACCCGTGTCCCCTGCATTGGCAGGTGGATTCTTAACCACTGCGCCACCAGGGAAGCCTTATTTTCACTCTTAAGGAGAAACACAAATGTAAGACTCCCCTTCCTTTTTTTAGGATATGATGCTTAGTAGTTGGCAGTCATCTTACAACCCTGAGGAGAAGGTCACTGAATGTTGATCAGAAGCCTTGACATCATTGAACCAATCTATTAACTGGTTCTGGACTTATTCTGCTTCTCCATTTTTTGTTACATGAGGCTATAAAATTTCTATTCCTTTAAGCCAGGTCTGCTGGATTTTAGATATTTGTAGCTGCCAGAATCCTAATTGGTATCCATAGGAATTAACCAATCTCATTCACATAAGTATTCCAGGGCACTGAGCAAACTTTGTCAGGTAAATTTTCTTCTGTCTAGCTTCAATGTAAAGAACCTCTAAGCTTATCCTTCTTATGCTGCAAGACGATTAAGAGAATACTTCTATAAATTTAAATGTAACTTCTGCTGACTTCTAGCTTCTGGTGTTAAGTTATATAAATTTAAAGACAGCAATTTTTCTCAGGGTGAAACTAATTGCACTGACCTAAAGATTAGCATAAGGTGACGGTGAGTTCTCTCCAGGCTAAGAAATAGACATCCTTATTGCAGAAATACAAATTCTCTCCACCCCCTTCTTACACAAAATATGCCACCTTGTTATCTTGTCATCTCTCGTCCCCTTTGGGGTCCAAACTTTCTCTCCCATTCCTGAAAATAAAATTCCCTTATCTTCATTATGCAAATAAGATTCTCTACCTTGATGAATGAATGGAAGAATTAGAAGCAATGTACATATAATGTCTAAGACAATCCTTGTCTCCTAGATGTTTAATAGAGAACGTATTATTATGCTAAGAGTGAATTTTCTGAAGTCACTGGCAGTATGAAATGCCAAATACCTCCTCACCTCACCCCGGCCCCAACTTAACACTGTTCAAGAAATATGTGCTTTATAGAGCAGCCTTGGTTTGCTTAAGGAACAAGACCTGAGTAAATATTATTGTGATAAAAGATAAAATTTGGGATTAACAGTTACACACTACTATATGTAAAACAGAAAAACCATGAGGACCTACTGTATAGCAAGGGAACTATACTCAATATCTTGTAATAACCTATAATGAAAAAGAATCTGAAAAAGTCTATATATATATATAACTGTATTTGAGTACAACTGAATCATTATAAATCAACTAAGCTTCAAAAAACCTTTTTTTAATTTAAATAATTTTTAAAAATAGAAAAAAAAGATTAAATTACATTAGAGTGGTTTAAATTAAGGGTCCACTTCTCCTAAATAACATCCAGCCTTTTACATATTACATGTACTCTAAGAGAGATTCCTAGAATCAAAATTTGGGTCAAACGGAATGCACATTTAAAATTTTGACAGACTACACTAAATTTCCAAGCAAAAGTTATAGTCTCACCAAAACTAGATGAAAGGACTAGTTTGTCCACACCCCCCAGCAGCACTTTCATAATCAACATTTTATTTTTTGCCAATCTGTTTAGTAAAATGTGATATCTCATTGTTAATTAATTAATTAATTTTTTATAAATGTATTTATTTAGTTTTGGCTGCGTTAGGTCTTTGTTGCTGCTTGCGGACTTTCTCTAGTTGCAGCGAGCAGGGGCTACTCTTTGTTGTGGTGCGCAGGCTTCTCACTGTGGTGGCTTCTCTCGTTGTAGAGCATGGGCTCTAGGCACACGGGCTTCTAGCAGTTGTGACATGTGGGCTCAGAAGTTGTGGTTTGCAGGCTCTAGAGCACAGGCTCAGTAGTTGTGGCACACAGGCTTAGTTGCTCTACAGCATGTGGGATCTTCCCAGACGAGGGCTTGAACCCATGTCCCCTGCATTGGCAGGCGGATTCTTAACCACTGCACCACCAAGTAAGTCCTGTTATTTTAAAATACATTACTTTAATTATGACTGCATTAAAATTATTTTTTTTAATTTATCCTTTATTTACCTTACTTTCTGTGAAGTATCTTTTCATATCTTTTCCCCATTTTGTTTTCCTGGATGAAGTTTTGTTCCTTATTAATGTCAAGGAATATGTATGATTATAAATACAAAGCTATAATTAACCTTCTGTAAGGCATATGTGTTGAAAACTCCTTTCCCATTTTCCCATTTGTCTATTGACTTTATGTTTATTGCCTTATATTTAAAAAACAATGTGGTCCTCTTTCACTTTCTCACTCTGTTATGCCTTCACACATTTTCTTTTATTATTTTCATGCTTTCATAAAACATTGTTTATAAAATTTTATGTTGGAACAAGAAGTAAGGTAAACTGGCTTTAATTGTTATTTGGTTTTTATACCTCAGTTTGTTAATTAATCCATTTCCTTTGATTTGATTTGAATTGCAAATCTCATTTTATGTTCATATTTACTTGAGTCTATTTCCATGCTTTCTTTTTTGCTTTAATGAGTGTATTCCTGAAATATTAACACATTCTTTTAACTGCAATTTGATAATACATTTTACTACCTGGTAGGATATACCTTGTTTCTTGACATTCTTACTATGTTTTCGTATTTAACTTACAATTAGTTTTAATCGTTAAAACCAAACTTATTGATTATTTTAGACACTAAATTGTCTAGCTATTGTCTAGCTCCAAAAATCAGGACTTTTATACCATTTATTCAAATATTCTTTATCTGTCTTAAGAGAATCTTAAACTAGACTTTACATAAATCCTAAATGCTTTTTGTTAATTATTTATATCTTTGTAACCGGCCAACATATATATTGAATACCCCTCTTAGATCTAACTGACTTTTAATTGCTTCTCTGGGGTGTTTGCATTAATGATCACAATAATTTGCAAATACAGATAATTTGCATTTTTCTTTTCAACTTATGTACTGTGGTAATTAATTCAGTAAATATATACTGAATTGGAGACAAACTGTGACCTTCATGGAGCTTAAATTCTAGCAAGGGCTTGCATTTTTCTCTTATACAATTGCATTGGAGACTACTCCTAGACCCTTTTCAGTATCAATGGTGATAAAATGCTTACTTGTCATGTTCTGTATTTAACAAGAATGGTTCCATGCTTCCTTTCTGTGATCATAAGTATGATGCTGACTCTCCTCACCTTGGCATACGTGGTTTTCATGTTAAAATAGTAACTATTATTTTTAAATTAAGAGTTTTCATCAGTAATGGATGTTGAATGTAACCAAACACCTTTTCTACATCTATGGAGATAACTGCATTTTTTTCCTCCTTAACCCTTAAAATAATGTGGTATCTTAATAGATTTCTCAAAATTGAATGGTTAGTGGTCTGCTGAAAAGACAATCTCTGTTTACAAAATTTCTAATGGTATGTATAATTTAACAAGCCATATGTTGTTTAAATCCTTTGTATCTTAAATTGACTGAAATAGCTGTTTTGTTAATCATGCTAGCAATTTTTAAGAAGGAATTCAAATGCTGTACAATAAATAGAAAGCTCTGCATGTTCTAGGTCCAATTTTTACAATACAATCTTATCCAGAATTGCACTAATTCTCACCCCAAATAACAATGTAAATATCACTTTTTACTCACATATATTGTGTATGATCTATTTTCCATTTTTTTCTCCTTAAAGCAAAGCCTTAGTTGATTTTTCTTTGAAAGTACCTACTAAATATCCTGCTATAGAAGAAAAGGAAAGAAAGACCTTATTATTTCCTCCACCTCTTCTCCCCCTTCTAATTATTAGAAATATGGTATTTTACATTGACAAGGTTTATAGCCTATACATTCTTGTCTGTTAAATAAAATGAATTATTTGTGCTTTGTCTATATTTTGATTTGCAAAATAAAAACAATTATATAATTCATAATATAATGATTATGTCTATGTATATTCCATTTGTAGAACGATGAAATCGTGTAGGTGAAATCATGTAGAAAAAAATGAAGCCTTATACCCTATACATTTTTGTTTTTAATTTTTTTGGCTATGTTGGGTCTTCATTGTGGTGCACGGGCTTCTCACTGTCGTGGCTCCTTTTGTTGCAGAGCATGGGCTCTAGGTGCACAGGCTTCAGTAGTTGTGGCACGTGGGCTCAGGAGTTGTGGCTCACGGGCTCTAGAGCTCAGGCTCAGTAGTTGTGGCACACGGGCTTAGTTGCTCCGTGGCATGTGGGATCTTCCTGGGCCAGGGTTCGAACTCATGTCCCTTGAATTGGCAGGCAGATTCTTAACCACTGTGCCAGCAGGGAAGCCCCCCTATACATTTTTGAAGTTAATCCACATGAATCATACTTGCAATTTAGTGTGTTAGACTACATTTTATTTTTTTCTAGCTTTCCTATTCTGTATCCTGCTCAACTGTCATTGTTTATTCTAGTTCATGTCATTCCCTATGTTAAATTTCTTTTAATTTTGCTGATGTGACATCTTGATCAATATGTTGATAAAATACACTTTGATAATGAAAGCTCTAATGTCATTTTTTTGGTAAAGCGTCTTTATTTTGTCCTCACATTTGACTGGGGACAGAATTCTAGGTTTATATGTGATTTCCCCACAGAATTTGGAGACATTTTTTTCTGTATCCACTGTTGCTGAGGAAAATGGATGGTACTCTGTAATATTCTTTTCTTTGTAAATAACGTTCTGTTGAGCTTCGGGAGCTCTTGGAATTTTCCCTTTGTTTCTGAGGTTATGGAATTTCAATGTGTTTACATGTGGACAATACTTCGTCAATCCTGCTTTCCATTCAAGATGTCACCTCAGTGAAATAATTGCTTCTTCATTTCGGAACACTTTTCTTCTAATTCATTTTACTATTTCTTCTTTTCATTTGTTTCTGGTATTCCCCTGTTTACAATTTGTACTAGATGGTTGATGGATTATTTAGATATTTTTGCCAAATCTCTAAATTCCTCTCTCAAGTTATCTACCTCCTAGTGGCAGATACAAGGCCATATAGTCACTAAACCATTTCATTTCCCATCACCACACAGTAAAACATCATTTCCCAGCTTCCCTTTGATGCATTTAGGGTTTACACAACTAGTTCTGGCCAACAGGAAGTTGATGAAGCTATGCATGTTCCTTTGGGTACACGTAGATGTGAGTGTCCAGTGGTCTACCTCATGTTCTCTCTTTCCTTAATCTGAAGGCTAACTGATGTCAATGAAACTTAGAAGCCAAAACCGACGGTGAGCCAAAGATGGGACAAATTTGGCTTCCTGAGGCCCTAGTTAGAGAAGCGTTTCCTTGAAGTGTTGACTTACTTTTATTAAGGAGCTGAGTTTTAGACAAAGTTCTTTTATATAGCAGCTCATGTGAATTACTGTGACAAGGACTCCTTGCTTTTTTTCATTTGGGTTCTGGGAATATGACTGAATTTACCTTCCAGATAAATAATTTAAATGTTACCTCTAAAAATGCATTTATTCCATCCATGTGTTAAATATCTTAAATGAGTTGGGCAATTATAATGTTAATTTTAAAGATAGTTTTCTTGTTTTCTGTTTGCTACTTTCCATTGTACTCTGTTCTTATTTTATTTATGCAGTAACTCCTAGAATCTATCAAATTAAGATTTTTCTCCTTGGATTATTCTCTTGTTTTTGTAGAATTGCTTGTTCTATTTATTTACCCTGGTACTTCTCTCTCATCACTTGTCTTTTCTTTTGAAGTTTTCATCATATGCCTTTTCTATTATTTGAATTTTTAACTATGAAAATGCCCTACTTCTATAAAACAGAGTGAAATAAAAATTAATTTACGTTAGTTTAAAATAATTTAGGAAAAACAATCCCCAAATGTTAGGCATAAACTCCTCTATGTCAGATTTCTCTTGCTCTTTACATTTGTTGACTTCTGACTGTTTTTTCACACTAGTTGACATATCTTTGACTTTACATTTGTTGACTCAGCTTTGAGCATTTCTGGGACTCTACTCATAAATCTTCTAGTCTCATAGGCTGTAATCTAATGTCATTTTTCTTTAAAATTGATCTCATCCACTCTCTACCTTCCAGTTATCTGCGCTCCCTCCTGTCTTATATTTGTTTTAGTTTTACACTTGAAATAAACTTTTGCCATTACAATGCAGTTTGGGGAAAACAAGAAGACAGATGTTTGTGCTGCTGGACAAGGATTAGGGTAAAGCAAGTGAGGCAGCATTGTGGAGGGCAGGGTTGGAGCATATCTTGACAATCTTAAAATTGTGATACTGCATTACGGATTTTTGCATTGTTTTTGGTAATTTAAAATGCACTAATGTATTGAATGAAGATATTAATTATCTTGATTACTGAGATTTTGCTACCCTTTAAAATTTTACACCTGATATGAATGCCTTATTTGCCTCAGCCTAGTCCTGGCCCTGATAAGCTATCGTAAATCAAAGACTAGGAGACACTGCAGAATGGATATTTAGGTGCGTTGTAAAAAAATGTTTTGCAGCTTTAATGTAACCCTATTTTTGCCTGCGGAATATGTAGCCTGGAGAAAAGAGGTCACCTTTATATTCCTATGAATGTAATTTCTATAAACAGTAATAAGCAAATCAGACAAAATTTACATTTATGACTATAATGTGAAAGATGCATACCAGCCACAGCTGAGATTATGAATCAGCATAGTCCTTGAGCCTGGGTATTATTCCCTGCTTGCCACACAAAATCTACTTATTTTTCCTTTTTTCTTTCTTTCCAGTTTTATTGAGATGTAAATGACACATAACACGATACATTTAAGGTGTATGGCATAATGTCTTGACATAAGTATGTCTTTCAAAATGATCGCAATAAGTTTATTTAGCACCCATCACCTCATATAGTTACACTTTTTTTTCTTGTGATGAAAACTTTTAGAATTTACTCTCTTAGTAATTTTCAATTACCTGCTCTACCGTTCCTATGTCCCCAGTCTTTTCTGTGACCTGGGAGTCTGACCCAACACTTACTTCCTTGTTGTCTGATTTCAGGTTGTGTCCAGTCAGTGGGAGGCACAAGCAGATGATCAGAACAAGGAAGAGAAAATGTTTTGGGCATCCACTCCCCTGGATCTCTTCCTTCCAGGTCATGGATTGGCCGTGGGTGTATTTCCTTCCTATTGGTCACATGTTGTACCAGGAGCCTTGCCTTGCAGCTTTCTGTGTTGTAGCAAATCCCTCTCCCTACTGGTCCCATCAGACTTAGGTTTGACAACTGCTCTCCTCTGTTGTTCATCCCAAGATGCTCCACTATTAACTGACCTTAATGACTCATCTTGAATGTGCCAGGAAAATAATTGATGGTATCATGGGTCCAAAATGCTCATTAGGTATTTGAATCAAGTTTTTGGAAAATGGAATTCAAAGTCTGTGGAACTAGATTTAGAAGAAAGTTCATCATGTAGTTCAGCGTGATATGTGATGCTCAGTTCTTCCACATTCCATGATGAAACTTAATAACCATAATATTTCTTTCAAAGTTCAATTTCACTTTTGTCCATCTCCTACTGAATGAGGACACATGGTATGTTAAGCTTCAAATAGAAACTTTAATTTATGTCACTGTCACTTGAATTTATATCACTTAATTATTTGGTAGTAGGATAATGATAGTAATGTGATTATATGCTGTGGCTGCACTACCCTTAGTTTATTTGAAATTTTAAAACTTACTTCAACTTAACTGTTAACAAAACCTCTTAAATTCCATATATGCAAAAACTAACCACATGTATTTATAGCTGTATCTGACTTGGGGCATACAAATATCCAATGGTTTAACACAATGACACGGCATGAGAAGATGAATTCAATATCCCCAAATCAGTCTAATATTCCCCAACTTTTCCTAAGGGGAAACATATGTGCTAGTTAATGCCTCAAAGATTTAGAGCCTAGAGTGTTCAAGAGTCTGAGAAAATCCCCAAGTGTTAAGTCATATTCATGGGGAAGCTGAGTCGAGTTATTCAGGACACCTGGATACCAGCTTATGCACAATTTTATCCAAGCATCTTTAAAATTTTTCACTTAATGAGGCATATTATAAGGAGAAAAATGACCAGAGAATGTATATTTGGTAAAGGTAGCAATCCAATTGATAAATTCCAATCTCCCAACCATCTGGAGGGACCAGATTGGCAGGATTTCTCGTCAGCATTCTGTATATTATCCATGCTTCACAAGGCAAGAAAGGGTATCACTCAGCACTCTCCAATGCTTAAAATGATGGATTCCTTTAACATGTTGCTAACCAGTCTGCAATATTTCTTTAAAAATATCTCTTTGGTATTATGCATCATTTAAAAAAGAAGAATTAGGGATTAACAGTGTTAAGTTGCATTTGTTATAGATAATAGCAAAGATTCAAGATTGAAGGCTCCCCACCCATTCAACTGGAGGGTACATCTTCTCTCTCTCTTCAACCCTCTTGCCACCTGGGGCTCAGGTTAAATATAGTGGTGCTATGTCAGACTGAAGAAATCCACAGATTTGGGAACTGCACATAGTAGGATGGGTTCATTATTTCTATGTTAAAGCATGAGCAACAGTGTGAAACATATGGGTAAGACAGAGTGGGAGAAGTAGAATAACGGTAAATTTTAAGCATCTATTCTACCCTTTAGTAGTTTTCTTGAAATAGACAGTTTTTTTCTCTGTTATTGATGTGTAGTTTGAAAGACTTAGATTCCTAGATTCTATTCAAGCCAAATGTGAGCTATAGCCTTCTGTTAAATATTCTGTTTATATCAGAGGTCACAGTATGTCTGAAGCCAATAGCTATGATACAACCAACAGAAACACTGAAAAGTAGTTTCAACTTATTCCAAATTGAAAAAGTTAACTACAACACAACATATGAATTAAAAAGTAGTTTCTCAAAGTGAAATACTATCTGAGGATTGTCTAAGCCTAAAAGTTTCAAGATATAGCTAAATGTTCACTAATAGAAACATTTAATTCTGAGATTTTCTATATCCTTTCAGTTTTGGGTTTAAAAACAAACAAAAAAAAACAACTTATTAAGTTATTACTCTAATGGAAGTAAAACTGAATTTGCTTGTGGGAAAGGAATAAAAATCTCAGAAAATGGGCAGAAGATTTAAATAGAAACTTCTCCAAAGAAGACATATAGATGGACAAAAGGCTCATGAAAAATGCTCAACATCACTAATTATCAGAGAAATGCAAATCAAAACTACAATAAGGTATCACCTCACTCTGGTCAGAATGACCATCATCAAAAAATCAACAAATAATAGGGCTTCCCTGGTGGCATAGTGGTTAAGAATCTGCCTGCCAATGCAGGGGACACGGGTTCGAGCCCTGGTCTGGGAAGATCCCACATGCCTCGGAGCGGCTAAGCCCGTGTGCCACAACTACTGAGCTTGTGCTCTAGAGCCCGTGAGCCACAACTACTGAAGCCCATGCGCCTAGAGCCTGTGCTCCACGAGACAAGCCACTGCAATGAAAAGCCCACGCACCACAATGAAGAGTAGCCCCCACTCGCCCCACCTAGAGAAAGCCCATGCAGAGCAACGAAGACCCAACACAGCTAAAAATAAATAAGTTTATTTTTTAACAAAGTCTACAAGTAATAAATGCAGGAGAGGGCGTGGAGCAAAGGGAAGCCTCCTACACTGGTGGTGGGAATGTAAATTGGTAATAGACACTATGGAGAACAGTGTGGAGGTTCCTTAAAAACTAAAACAAGGGCTACCATATGATCCAGCAATCCCACTCCTGGGCATATTTTCAGAGGAAACTGTAGTTTGAAAAGATACATGCACCCCAGTTTTCCTAGCAGCACTATTTACAATAGTCAAGACATGGAAGCAACCTAAATGTCTATCGACAGATAAATGGATAAAGAAGATGTGGTATATACATATGTATACACACACACACACACACACAACACACACCCTCCCCATGAATATGGTATGTGTGTGTGTGTGTATATACACACATATATATGTATGGTATGTATACACACACACACACACACAGAGTGAAATATTACTCAGCCATATAAAAGAATTAAATAGTGCCATTTGCAGCAACATGGTTGGACCTAGAGATTATCATACTAAGTGAAGTAAGCCAGACAGAGAAAGGCAAATATCATATGATATCACTTATATATGGAATCTTAAAAAAAAAAGATATAAATAAATTTATTTACAAAACAGACATAGAAAATGAACTTATGGTTACCAAAGGGGAAAGTGGAGGAGGGATAAATTAGGAAGTTAGGATTAACATATGTACACTACTATACATAAAATAGATAACCAACAAAGACCTACTGTACAGCATAGGAAACTATACTCAATATTTTGTAATAACCTATAAGGGAAAAGAATCTGAAAAAGAATATATCTATCTATCTATACATATGTATGTATACATATGTATAGATAGATAGATAGATATAACTGAACCACTGTGCTGTACACCTGAAATTAACATGACATTGTAAATCAACTATACTCCAATAAAATTTTTTTAAAAAGAAAAAAAATAAGAATCTCAAGACTGAAGATGTAATACTTAAGTGACAGGAATTGAGAATTCCTGTTTCTTGGAAAAGATACTCTCTTGACACCTTTAGGATTCAGCTAGACAATGAAGCTGAACTAAAGGACTATGATTTAAAGACAAGAAAAAAAATCAAACTTGAGATCTGTTTTGTGTGTCAAAAAACATAACAAGAAGAAAATAGGGCCTTGATTTCTGAGTAGCAGACTGTATGTAATTTTAAAAATACTAAACTGATAAGAGGGAAAACGAACAGCAATGAAAAGATGGTTTCTGCCTTTAACATTCAAATGTCCTTTGTTTTGTCTTGTTTTTCACGTTGACTCAGTTTATGTTTACTAGAAATTTCAGTTGAGAACAGTCCTCAGATGTTACTGCATATATTGAAGAAATGGCTTAGACCAATATCAGATTTTAATATTTCCAAAGCACGGAGCTGACAACGGACTCTGAAACATGAAAGTAAAGCTGTGAAACTCTTCTTTACAGGTGTTCTGGTGGATGATCCCCAAATAGATGGAGGAGTGAGCTATTCGGGAAATGAGTTGAACTGAAGCCTGGCTTCAGTTTTGAATTACCCAAGTTCAAATAACATTTAGGTTGAGCTCAAAGAAAATCCAGGTGAACTGAAGCAACAAAGAGCATAGAAGTTCAGCATGAAATAAAGAATTCTAAAGCAGGACGTGAAGTATAGATTTACATAATTTTTGCCACGAGCATTCAGATATTACTATTCTTTTGGGAATGTTCTTTACAGTATCTGGTCAAGGAAATGCAGTTGCCTGTACAAAGGAAGACATATGAAAGATTATGGCAAAAAAAAGAAAGTGCCTTTCTTTCTCCACTCTCTAAAACATACTACCTATTCTGTCACTCTTCTTTTTAGTAAGCATCTCATGCCAAGTGACTTTCACTTTCCTTCCTTGAGGTCATGGTATCTTCAGAACATATCTGCCTGGGGCTAAGAATTATATATACTTTCCTATCAGGTACTGTGCATGGGATCAGGAGTCAGAGATTTTAATGTTGGAACACAGTCACCTTGTTTTACCAAGGAACATCTTTTAGAATACTTGTAACAGCTTGCCATGTGTGTGTCTGTGTGTTTGTGTGTGTGTGTGATTTATGTTTTGTCTGGTTCCCTTGTGATAGTAAGATCCCGAAGAACATATGCATGTCCTATTTGCCTTTTAATCACCAGTATCATCAACCAAAGGACTTTTCACATTATTGTCATTAATAAATGTATATTGGACTGAAAAAAAGATGAGTGTTTATTAATAAGATAAAAGCAGAGGAGAGAAGGTTTTTATTTGGAATCAAATTCCAAACATTTTAAAGGGATATATGGTAAGCATAAGAGAGGAAAGACTCCATATTCATCATTAAAAATCTAAATTCATATTCTAGATGATCCAGTCCCCTGAGCTGGACAGTCCAAGAAAATTTGTAAAATTCCCATTCTTCATTATGTTTAAGCAAAAAGGGACACTTAACAATGGAAAGCCAAATAATATCAATTACCAAGATATAAAAGCATGAAAAAGTAGTAAGAAAATTAGAAAGAAAAATAGGGAGAAAGCAGAACAGGTTACAGTGTTTCTACAGAGACATAAAAAACATTAAGAGATCTGCAACTGTCTTCAGCAGTTAATCATGTGACAAGATATTTTTAGTTCATGGTTTTATTGAACAAATTTGTACTGAATGCCTACAACGTGACAGACTAATTTCCAGGGATTGTTCTAGCAGAGCTCACATCCAGCAGAGGTACAGAAACAATAAATGGCAAATCTAATGCCATGTCATCAGTACCATGAACTCGGTGAGGTAAAAGCACAGAGCAGAACAGCTGACTTATTGGGGTGGGAGTTCAATGTGAGATGTGAAGAGGGTACATGTTATCCAGGTGAGAAAGGCAGGGACCAAGGATAACAGGGAGAGGAGAGATGCTGACTTGTGGTACAAATTTTTGAATTAATTCATTACTAAACTGTGGGTTTAGATGGTCACAAATTTTCCAAAAGGATTAGTTTTCACAAACTGGTGATAATATCTACAGTCTCTCTGGAAGGAGTCCCATGTCTTGTTGTTGATAAGATATATATTAAGCTTTTGTGTTACAACTAAGAACATTAAAATATGTATAACAAATCATTAAAGGTATTAAATTGTTACAGTATAAGACAGTCACAAATACAAAAGAAAGCAGTAAAGGAGAGACAGAGGAATAAATAAAATATAGAGAAAGAAAACAAGAAGCAAAATGGCAGAGCCAAATACAACCAAATCAATCATAATATTAAATGTGAATGGATTATTATTCAGCAGTAAAAAGAAATAAAAGTGCTGATACATGCTGCAGCATGATGAACCTTGAAAACACTATGCTTAGTGAAAGAAACCAGTCACAAAAGATCACATAATTGCATGATTTCGTTTATATAAAACAACCAGAATAGGGAAATTCATAGAGACAAAAGGTAAATTTGTAGTTTTACCTTGGGGTTGAAGGGAGGGATGGGAGGAATGAGTAGTTATTGTTAATAGATATGGTGTTTCTTTGGGGGGAAAATTCAACTTAGGTTGAATAGTTGTACAACTTAGGTGACCGTTGTACAACCTTTTAAATATACTAAAAAAGCATTAAATTGTACACAGTATATGAGTGAATTTAACTGGTATTTGAATTATTTCTTAACAAATATGTTGGAAAAAAAATACCATCAAGATGCCAAATTGAAGGGCCCAAGAGCAGAGGTGTGTTGCTTCATCAGCATCAGTCATCTCCATCCCATCTCTCTAAGGTAAGCAGACACTTTGATCAAGCTTGTCTCTTTAGCATAAATATTCTTTCCCTGTTGTCTGTCTTGTAAATCTAAAGTCCTGTTTAAAAAGTCACTTCTCTTCTTCCTCCAACAATTGGAATTAATTACTGTGTTACTTTATTATCTCTGTTCTGTTAGTACTTTTATAAAATATCAATGGTAGCATTTTCCCTTCATTTTTGAGAGGTTCTTTGTGCATCCATTCCTCCTGCTAGTCTGTGGGTTCCTTCAGAGTAAGGGTGATACTTTGTATATTTTTATCTCTTGTTTTCTCTCAGTGCCTAATGCAGTATTCAGCCATTGGTATACTTAAATAATGTTTGCTGAACAAAAGAAAAGTACAAGAATGTTGGATTATCTGGTTGGAAAGTAGCCTGACATTATCATGGGTGACTATAACACAAGCCTTAAGTTTTTGGTAAGCAGTTTGAACAGCAAACTGAAAATAATGTTGCTGAAAACAATGAAGAAACTAGAAGTACTAGTGACATCTTCTATTTAGCTCCTGCTTTCTTAAAAGTTATTCAATAGACTAACACTGTCCAGGTGGCGAAACAGTTCTTCACTGATGTGGCTCCCCTTAACAGTCACCAGTTCTCATGGAGGGTAAACCATAAAAAGGAAACTGTGAACCTCTTTGAGGTGTGGGGCGGGGGTGGGTGAGGTCGGTTTACAGATCAAATTTAGGCAGGAGAGGAGCACAACCCAGATGTCACAAAGACTGACACTGAAACATCTGCTCGCAACCACAGAAAGAGACTGTCACAGACTGTGGCAGCACCAGCTGTGGAACACTGGCTGGCTAGGGGTGCTCACTGTCAGGGGAGCCTTGATCAGACCACCTCTGGTGATGCAGAAGCAGCATTTAAACAGGGCTGAAAGGGAAGAGACAGCATCTGCCATATTGTGGGAATGGTGAGGGGGACAGTGGAATTGTACTAAGTATGCCAGTGATATTTTAGGTCATCTTAGGCTTAAGGAGTTTTCTCAAGATGATTGTACGAAGCGTACGTTAGCATTTTGTATGATGAAATGCTTTCCTTGATACTGAGTTACAATGGTGGCTCTCAACTGTGGGTGATTTTGTTCCCCAGAAAATATCTGGCAATATCTGGAGACATTTTTTGATGTCTGTGGAGGGGTGCTGTGTGCTACTAGCCTGTACTGTGTAGAGGTCAAGGTTGTTGCTAAATGTCCTATTATGCATAGGTCATCCCCGAACAAGAAAGAGTGATCCAGCCCAAAATGTCAACAGTGCAGCGGTTGAGAAACCCTGGTTTAAAGTCATGTGACAGAGGCTTGAGATCACCTTGTCTTAGTAGACACACGAGTAAACAGAGTCAAAGAGGGTACTTGATGGATGCAAGAAATCACGACTAGTTATCGGCAACATTGTGATTAAAGACTAAACCCCTACATCCTCTAGGATTAGCAGGTGATAGTTCCCAGATGAAATGAGTCACAGAATGGCTCATTTTGATGGCAATGAAGATCCTAGGATCAAAAGAACCAAAACATGAGGACTTTAGTATAATGGGAGCTGGGGGAGGAACCCACTGGATTAGGAATCAAAATTCCTAGTATTACTTGAAAAATAAAATAGCCATGGGACTGCTCTAAGCTGTAAAGTAAGATCTCATCACCATTTATGGCAGACCCTGCCCAGTGAGATCTAGCCTGAGTAGAAATTTAAGTGACTCCCAGAAATGTGAAAAGAGAAGCACAGGTCTCAAGAGCAACTGAGGACCTGTTCAAAGTGATGCTGAAGACAAACTAGCTCATTTCACAATTCTGCTTTTGGTTTATCCTTTAAAAAAGATCAAATAAACCACTGCCTTTTTCTAGGGAAATGCCAATTATTTATTGATTCTGCAGAAAACATAGTCTTGCTTTTTTTCAGAAAGAGAACTTATTCTTTTTCTTCCCACTTTTGGATCAAATTTCGTTGCCAGAAAAAAAAAATACTGACGTGTGCTTCTCTGGGTTAAAAAACAATCACAAATTATATTGAATTACTTCTCTTATTTCAGGTTAAATAAAAATAGACATCTGGCTTGACAGCATTTACAGAGCAGTTCTAGTAGTTTAGTTTCCAGGATCTTACTTTGTCTTGTCGTGTCTCCCCTGATGCAACTTTTGTATCTCCTCCTTCAGTAAGTTTAAATTCTACTAAATATGATTTTTTCAATTAGTTCCACTTGTACACTCACAGAAGCATTCCCCCAGGAAACTATGAAGTGAAAAGTTCACGGTAGGTGAGGGAAAAAAGAAAAGGCAAGTGGAAAAGAATTTGGCACCTTAAAAAAAAACAACCAACCAATATATTTTGTGACGATTTTCTCCCATGAATGTTTAAACTCAGGTAAGATATGACTGTCTATCTAATATGGGGAGTCGGTGGAAGAGTGACATCAGAAAATATATGTTAGTCTTTGGAGACCACATAATAATAAAATGGAGTGAAGATGGAAAGATCTAGGCTTTTTCATGTTAGTCTGAAAGATTCCAAATAAGAGAACTTTGATCATTTTCTGGTATCCAGATACTTTTCATTTTCAATGGTCTTATTTCTTTTTGTTTCAACTGAAATAATAATTCTCCATCTTTGCTGTTTACCCCTTTGAAATATATCTCTGCAGCCCTGACCCTCCATTAAGCATTGCCTAACAGAATGATGAACTACGTGCCCTGCTTTAATCTTGCCCTGTAGATCAGTCCCTCCAGGCTTTGAATTATTTTTTTTTAATCTTCTGAGGACTCAATTGAAAAAGCTACCTTTCTACAGAAATGTGCTCCAGGTGGCCTGGAAAATACAAACGTTAAGCATTGTGCTGGATCTGGAAGGGCTCATATAGGCAATACTACTTCAAATATATATGATATTGGATGATTAAAATTTCATTACATATTTTTTTCATTTGATACAATAATCAACCCTGCAAGACAGGCAGACCAAGAATTAATACCCTATTTTTTAATACCAGAGCAAGGCCTTCAGGAGTCTGCGACTTGTCCAAGACACACAGCTAGTAAGCTACTCAAGCCAAGGATTTTGACTCAAAGTCCAGAGAATTCTGTCCCTTTAAGTTGAGTCTGGGATCTTGAATATACCCATTTTTTTTTTTGCGCCGACGTGCAGTTGATAGACGTTCAACCCAAGAGTAAGTAGTTATTGCCTAGTGGATATTTCCAAGTGCCAAGATCAGAGATCTTTTCATAATACTACCCCAAGTCTCAACAGGATTGGCTCATACATGGGCCCATGTAGACCCAAGACTAGAAACTGTCTTTCTCTGGCAGACATGAATAGACATATATACGTTGATATCCCAAGAACTCTACCTTACCTCATATAGTTTCCTAATATTTCTATTTTCACTCCTTTTTCCTTTGCAGTTTGTATATTCAAAGAGAACACCCCTATGGATTTTATTACCACAGCCTCTTGAGTCTGTGGATATTTTTTGGAAATATGCCTCAAAAATGTGAACATCGAAGATTTTAAAGACCAGTATTCTTATGTTCAACAATATAGGTTAACTGATTTTGTACTAGTGTTAGGTTACTGGAGTCCTAAAGAGTTATCATGGGGACTAGATAAAGCCTATGCCTCTTCATTTTCCCACTTTGCCTGTAACAAGTTTGGAAGACATTCCTGGGCTCTTTCCTTCCACCTTAGCGATTACTTTACCTTAAAGCACATTAATCTTGGCCACATTAGCTCCACTTGTTTATTCACACATCCTTCCGTTGATTAGATACTATGAATCCCTTTTATGGGATTAAAGTCAAGTGCTAAGTATGTAGAAATTAATCAGCCACGGTAAATGAGGACAGAAAGCCTTGAGGCTGCCCCGAAAGCTGGGTCAGGATTGGAAAGGGTCTCTTCATATGCTGGCCCATATGTGCCCTCTTTTAGTCTGGGCTTCTCAGAAAACACAGACAAAAAGGTGTGTGCTGGTAGTTTATTTTAGAAAGCAAGCCAAGGGAATAGGGACGGTGAAAAGGCAAGTATGAAAGAGGCAAACAGAGAAAGCAAACGCAAGGGTGCATTGTTGAGCTTGTCACTGCTCTGGCAACTGGCACTCAATCCTCCTGGATTCCTCTCAACAGTCATGAATTTTCTGCTCAAGGAACAGAGCTTGTATCTGCTAGCTCCCATGCCCCATTGGTCAGGTGCCACAAGAGGTGCTAAATCCCTCACATTTCCATGTTTGTATATGAATGAGTGTCAGGGGTGTCCTGTAGATCTACGGCTATGGCCTTTGAGAATGCCTATGGAAGGAATACATACAATGGGCAGCTGAGACAAAATGTTGTCCATTTACCCCTGCATCAACTTGTCTGTTGTAGCAATGGATGGAATAAAGACAGGGGGTCGGGGTTGAGAGGAGGTGAGATGTGGTATAAGAGGTAACGGTTATGGTGTCAAATAATACAGAAGCCTGAAGTAGAGGCATTTATTCAGCTAGATGACAGCGTAGTGGACCTTATGGAGGGAATTCAAGTTTTAAATGTGTAATTGAACTATATTGCTTGTATGATCTTTCAAATCCCTGAGTGTGTGACTACAAACACAAATTGCCATCTAATGCCAACTCCCAAACTCACTCATTGCTTCATCCTCCTGAGTAGTTCCTCCCTCACTGTTTCAGTAATTCCTGCCTCTTTAGGGTCAACTTTCATCCTACTCACTTTTCCATGAGCATCGTTCTCACGTCCTTCAGAAGCACTTGGCAGATTAGCATCCCAGGAACTGTCCAGATCTAAGGGAGCACTTCCTCTACCATTAATTACAGTTTGGTCATGAATAGGTATGTAACTGCTCTGAGATTCAGATTCCATATCTGAAAATGTACATTTATATTGCAATATTTTAAATAGGTAAAAGGGCTGAACATGCAATAGGAACATAATAAATATCCATTCCTTTATCTCTTTACATTCAGATTATCAATTTTGAGGACAACTTTTGGTAGCACTCCCTCACATTAATCTTCAGATTTAAGTTACCCAGAGTTACATGAGGAATGACCAATATAACATGTATCTGAGCTTTTCTCCCAGATAACCAGGGAGCTACAGACCTGGAAAGGGATGCAGAGATCCCCTCCTTGTCTCTTTCACCCTCCCCGACCTTCTCTCTTCCCTGCCACCATTATAATGCAAATAAGACTGGACAAAGCCTAATCGTTATCATTTACTAACCATCTGTATGAAATATGCCATTCTTGTTGCCTTTGTCTGATAGTTTTTATTCTAGGAAAATGTGTTAGTGGCAGCGAGACAATCTGGGCAGATCATGTCAGTGACATTTTAAGCCACTGGGTGAAACAGTTTCCAATGTATTAGGCCATAAGGCTATGTTGAGGCCATGCCAAAATGCCTGGATGAATCAGTAAACAAGGTGAACAATGCAGATAAATGACATCATGGGGACATTTCCAGATAATTTACTGAATCATCAAGTGATGTGATTAATTTTTTTTGGTTTTCTATAGACATTTTGTCTTGTTTTGTATCTTTACCACTGCAATAATAAGGGACAGATTCATTATTACTTAAATGCTAAAGTCATTCACCTGACTTCTTGTCCTGCAAAATCCTAACCATGGTCCAGTAAATAAACCTCTCTAGGGCTCCGTTTCCTCATTTGTATCACAAGATAGGGCTGATAAATCTAATATTACTAAACTGCTATCTCATACCATTAGTATAAGGGTCAAGTGGAACAAAGTAGGAAAAAGTGTTTTGTAAACAGACAAATGCCTTTAACAAAGCCTTTAGTTTTCCCATACTTAATTATCAATGTGTGTGTTTTTATTCTTAATTGGAATTTTGAGGAGTTATACTGTGTCTTACTTATCTTTGAATATCTTTGAATTGCCTAAGTATAATGCCTGGCACATAGGAGATGTCTATTTTCAATTTTTAAAAAATGCTAAGTAATTAAACTGCTTTCTTTATTTTATATATATATTTTAAGGCTCTTGATGTCACACAGGATTATGGTAAGTGCACTGATTTCCACTTCTTTTTTCACACCTGTAGAAAAAGATGCCATTGAGGAGAGATGGACCATCCACAATCACAACCTGCAAGGGCTGCAGCCTGGATTCACCACCTGTGCCTATTTTTTCTAAGTAATATTTCGCTTTCCTTATTCACCACAAATGTCATAGTTGACTTCCTTTAGGGCATGATTTTCAAATTAATCAATCAATTATTTTATTTTCTGATTACCGCAATAGGTTTAGTGAACATCCATCACGTCATATAGATACAAACTTAAAGACATAGTTAAAAAATATTTTTTCCCTGTGATGAGAACTTTTAGGATTTAACAACTTTCATACATAATATACATCAGTGTCCATTATATTTATCATGAAGTTTTAAAGGTAATAAGCAATTTCTCACGGGTCGCAATTCATAACATTAGAACCGCATATGTTTATTATGTCATAAATATTTCCTCCTCACTGCTAGGTACCAGTAGGAACGCATGCTTTTTCCTGGTTCTTCAAATGCAATATTCTGTGTTAAAATTAGCTAAAAATAAACTTATGTCTCTTTCTCTTATCATATCCTTAGCACCCATGACTGTTCTGGCACCTTCAACTTGCCCATAAAAGCCAATCCCTTATCTCCTGCTACAGGAAATCTGCTGCTTTGCCTGATCAGTTCTCATTATGTGGCTGAGAAATCTCACTATCATGTTTTGTTTCTTCTTACCCATCACCTGTTTCACCAAGTGGAAGTTATTAGTGTATTTTATTATTTGTTGACATATCTTTCTCCACTCTAGTCTGTGGCTTCTTGAAATACAGACATCAGTTTTTTGTTTTTGTTTTTTTCCCATCTCTTTGACATACCATCTCACTGCAAACAGTCTTGCTATAGGAGATATTTCACTTTGGCTGGATGAATAAATCAATTCATCAAACTACTAATGTCTCTTACCCTAGTCCTTTTGTCTCCCTACTCTCAACGTAGCATGCATTTTGAAAGGCTGTTAGTCTTCTCACTGGTTTCCTTGTCTGTGATATTCCTGTCTCTGACCTAAGCGGCAAAACACTATCAGCTTAATATTTTCCTGAAACTTGCTCTAAGAAAGAGCAAGTTCAAATTTTTTGGAGTGACGAACTTCATCACTCTTGGGGCAATAGTATTTTAATGTACTCCCGCCCTTTTTTCCAGTTAGTTTCATAGTTAAATATGTTCCTGGGCCCTCCGCTGATGCCTAAGCAAAAACCCCTCCTGGAGCCTTCAATAGAAATGGGCTTCCTGTCAGCACACTCTGCAGCTAGGTCAACATCACCACTGAGAATGGGAACAGATGCCTTCAATGAGCTTGGCAATCAGTGGGTCATACTCCACTAGCATCAGATGTGCCATTTCATGTGCTTTGGGCACGGGCACTGCTTGTTGAGATGAATAGCAGCAAATTGTAATGGCGCTACTTGACTTTATGGTTTAGTTTGTGGTCATTTTGAGGTCAGCCCAAATACTCCACTGATACTGACCCCTGCATAAGAAAACCAAAAATGAGGCCATGGGATTGATAAATATGACGTTTATAGCCTTGACTTCTTCTTAGGCCCTACCTTTGATATCTGCTTTCCAGGAAAGGAAAATTTACGTATAGAATGTGGGAAATACCACTCAGCTCTCACACAGTCACAAACATTTTTTGAGTATCTACTATGTGTAAATGACTGTGCTAGAAACTGTCATATAGTATAGTATTTTACTTTTCCAAACAATCTATAAGTCTCTATATAGAACTGCATCAAAATTATGTTCTCTAATCTACTTTATATTATTATTTTAACCAAATCGTTTATCCTCCCACTTCTGTCTCTTTTTGTTTGTATACTGTCCATTTTATGTTTTAATGTTCATCAAGCCCACCAAATAACAAGTGCCAGTATTAATTACTGAAAATCTGCATGCTGGATTCTTGATGCCACCTAGAGCTCGCAAGCTTTTGTCGATTACAAAGTATCTTTCAGTTACGTGGACACAGTGCTATCTGAATAGGTCTAAGCGCCCAGAGGATGCCAAAATACCTGCTTTGAGTTGGGACTGGGTGATATATCATGAAGACTGCAATGGACCTGTATTCAGAAGGGCTGGATTTAAGACCTAGCATTGGCATTTATCAGCAGAGTGAATTTGAGCAAGTTCCTAGTCTCTGTGAGTCTCGGTTTCCACTGTCAGACTGGTGCAATATCTTAACAGTCTCAGAAAGATATTGTGCCAAAGAAGTCTAATGCATTTGAAAATGTGTGGTGACATGGATTGTTTATCTTCTCTTGAGATTCTACAGGAAACATAAATCACGGTGTCTCCCTAAATCCCTGTTCCCTGGTCTCAGAGGTAGGTAGATGGACCAAGTTTTTAGCCAATTAGGCTGTCCAGTTTGTTTGCTTCTCTGTGATTGGTTCAGGCTGGGGAAACTAACTGGGGCATTTCTTCCAAAACTGCTTGTGAAGTCTGAAACGTTCTATTTCTGCCTTGTCCAGCATGATAACCATCAGCCAAATGGGACTATTAAGCAATTGAAATGTGACCTGTGACTACTACAACTGAGAAACTGAATTTAAATTAAATTTAAATAGTCCCATGGGGCTAGTGGCAACCATATGGGACAGTACAGGTCTACAGTTTCCCATTCATTATTCTGCATGTTTCCTTATTTGTTCTTTGTTGCCTTTCTAGGAATATCTTTTAAAGCTTTCTTTCTCTATGCCCTATTTAGATAACCCTTAAAATACTTGTTCCTTGAAGATTTTAAATAATTCAACTGAGAAAACACCTTTGCCGGGCACTGTTTCTTAACTTATTTAATATATTATGCAATTATTGATCTGGTTTTATTTTCTTTTTCTTCTTGAGTAATTTTTTTGGTCATTGGTGTTTTCTGAGAAACCATTTATTTCATACAGATTTTCAAATTTATTTGTATGACTGGGAAGAATGCTTCCCACTACTTCTTTCTTTATTTGGTCATTGCTAGTTTCCTATCTTTGATTATTTCTGCATTCTCAGTTCTCATTCTATAAGCTGTCTTATCCTTCTTTTTATTTAAAAATAAATTATTTATAAAAATAAAAATTCTAATTTATCTTGTTTTGCTTTGTCTTCCTAAGAATTAACTGTGTTTTTAAAATCATTTTGCTGTAATTATCTTGTTTATAAATAAATCAATATTTGTCTTTTATGTTTACTAATTCCTTCCTCCTAGATTCTTCCCCTGCCACCCCCCTCCCTTCCTCCATTCTTCTCCTCTCCTCTTTCCTTCCTTCCTTTCTTATTCTTTCTTTCTCCTTCACTCTTTCTTTGCATTTTAAACAAGTTGAATTTACTATTTTACAAATTTTTATCAGTTATGTAAATGTTTGAGGTAAAAGTTTTCCCCTTTAGACTGACTTTAGGTTTACTCTATGAGTTTAGATACTTATCACTTTAACATTAAAAATTGTGGGGGGAGGGGAGAGATAAATATGCTGAGCACAGAGGAATTTTAAGGTAGTGAAAATACTCTATATGACATTGTAATGATGGATAGATGTTACTATACAGCTGTTGAACATGCAACACCAAGAGTGAACCCTAAAGTAAACTATGGACTTTGGTGATTCTGATGAGTTAACATAGGTTCATCCTCGGTAAAAAAAAAAAAAAAAAAAAAAGTACCATTCTGGTGAGTGAAGTTGAAAAAGGGGGAGCTTATACATATGTAGGGGTAGCTGCACATTTCTCTCAATTTTACTGTAAACCTGAAATTGCTCTAAAAATTGTCTTTTAAAAATTAATAAATATATTATGAAATCCCAGTTCTTTTTGAACTCAAGAATTCTTCAAAAAAGATATTTTTAAGTTGCATTAAATTGTTTTACTTAATTTGTTATGACTTTTTCTCACTATTTTTCAAAAAGATTGTACTATATTGCTTACAGTTTTTGAAATTTGTTGTGACTTTTGGTGGCTTAATATCTAGCCATTTTTAATTATTTTAAGTATGTTTTAAAAGAGAAGGTGTTTTATTCGAAGAATTACTAATGAAAGCCTCACAGCCTTACCTGCTGTAATTTTTTATATCTAGTATTGGCTGAAAGCATTAGTATGCTGTTAGCTCTCCTTTAATTTCATCCAGTTTTGTATCTATATTTTTGATGCCAAGTTTCTTGGTGTATGAAAAGCTTCATAACTGTTATATATTTCTGTAAACTGCCTATGTCATAAGGCACACCACATTTGTCTCATACAATGCATTTGGCCTTTAATTAAACTCTCATGTGATGGTAACGTTAGGACCCCTGCTTAATATTTGTTTGCATCTGCCCATGTGTCTTTGCCAATGCTTATTATTTTCAATAATAATGCTACTTTCTTTTACGTGTATCTCTTTTACAAAGCAAAAATAACTTTTCATAACAATATTTTTCCCATTTACTTTGCCAGTTCCCCCAGTTTACATTTATTATTGTTAGAGTTAACTTTATTTCCTTTGTATATACATTTTGTCATACTTGTTACATTTGCTATATTGCTTATACTTTCTTTCCTTTTTGCTTCCTCTTTTAGTCATTTGAAATGTATAGAATCTAATTTTAGTTTATTACTAGTTGTCTTTACATTTTAAATAACAGACTTAAATCTCTATTTATTCGTTTATTAATTTTTAAATGTAATAATTTCCTGCTATGAAAGATAATAAGCATATTTAAATTTATTTAACATCACATTTTCTTATATCCATATTATTGGTACTCTGCACATTCTCTTATACACACACATTTTCTTATTTTTAGTATGTTGTGTAGCATTTCTGTAAATATTTATAATGTTTACTTTATGTTCCTTCATTATAATTCAATAAATGTCACCCTCAATTAAAAAAAAGAAGATCATAAGTTTATCCCCCTTCATTCAGGCATCTATCCATTCAAGACACATTTATTGTGTGGTCCTTCTTTGTCAGACTGCTCCAGCCACTGGGGCACAACACAGAGCAGCAAGGCAGAAAAGACTGCAGTCATGGAACTTATATTTGGGGAGGGGAGAAACCAGCAATGACAAAATAAACAAAGAACATGTCTGGTGCGAATAAATCTTTTAGAGTGGGGAAATACTAGTCAGTCATGACTCCTTTACATGGGTTGTTGAGGGAGGCTGTGTAGGATTAGACAGCGTGCTAAGATTCAATTGATGAAAGAAAAAAGCGTTTTTAGTCCATCTTGCAAAATATGAGGAATGAGCATTTTAGACAGGGAATGTTGGTGTCGTGGTATTTTATTGGTTCTATCAACAACTGAGTTAGGGATTGTGCATTTGCCTATTTTTCCTTTTAGTTCTGTCACTATATTTGCCCCATGTATTCTGAATGTTGTCAAGAGTGTACACATTTGGGTAGATATGTCTTCTTGACAAACTGACTCTTTTAATGTCATAAATTTTCCTTTTTTTTTACCTCTGGTAATACTAGTTATCTAGGATTTTGCCTTGACTACTTGTATGAATGCCAAAATAGTTTTAAAATAAATGGTATAGAGGCTTCCCTGGTGGCACAGTGGTTAAGAATCCGCCTGCCAATGCAGGGGACACAGGTTCCAGCCCTGGTCCAGGAAGATCCCACATGCCACCAAGCAACAAAGCCCATGTGCCACAACTACTGAGCCTGCACACCACAGCGCATGAACCACAACTACTGAAGCCTGTGCATCTAGAGCCTGTGCTCCACAACAAGAGAAGCCACCACAATAAGAAGCCCGCACCGCAACGAAGAGTAGCCACTGCTCACCGCAACTAGAGAAAGCCCACATGCAGCAACGAAGACCCAACGCAGCCATAAATAAATAAATAAATTGATAACTAATTAAATAAATAATTAAATTAAATACATGGTATATACTTTTCCATCTTTTTACTTTTCAACTGTGTAAGTCATTAAAGTGTATGTTCTATACAAACCATATTGGGTTTTGCATTTTATACAGTCTAACAATCTCTACATCTCATTGGAGTATCTAGTCAATTTATATTTAATGTAAATGTTGGTGTTTTTCTGATTTAATATATCATATTGGATTTCTTTTTCACCTGCCCAATATATTTCTTGTTCCTTGCTTCATTATTTCATACCTTCTTCTGGCTTAAAAAGTACTTTCAATATTTTGTTTTAATGACTCTATTGGCTTTTATTTTATTATTATTTTTTTTTGGTTATTGCATTGTGTGTGTGTGTATGTGTATTTTGTGTCATAACTGGGCCTACAATATGCATCCTAACTTATCTCAGTCTGCCTAGAATTACTATTGTATCATTCTGTGTAAGCTGTAAGAAATGGTTCAATGTTGTAATTCTATCCCCCACCCCTGTTCTTTGTGGTACTGTTGCTATGAACTTTTCATTTATATATGTTATACATAAAAACTTACAAAGTTATTAATTTTTGATTGAAATTTTCAGTTGTCATATAAAGAAATCAAAAAAAAGAACAAATATCTTATACTTATTTACATATTTGTTATGTTCTTTGTTTCTCATGGCTTTCCATAGATTCAAATTTCTATACGGTGGATTTCCCCTGACGGAAAAATTTCTTTCGCATTTATTCTGGTGTAGGTCAACTGCCAATAAATTCTCTCACCATTTATTTATCTGAAAAAAATGCCTTTACTTAATCTTACTTTTTAAAGGATATTTTCACCGCATATAGAATTCTGGGTTGATTATCTTTTTTAAATTTTGGAGTTGGAGTTTTTAACAGTTAGTCTACTGTGTTCTTGCTCTATTGTTTCTGATGAAAAGTCAACCATTAATCATATTTTTGTTCCTTTCTATGTAGTGTGTCTTTTTCTTGGTTTGTTTTCAAGACTTCTTATTTGAGTTTGGCATTTTTGTGCCTAGATATGGTTTTAATTGCCTAAGTCTATATTCTTCAGAAAATTTGGAAATTCTCCATTAGTTCTTTTTTTTTTTCTCCCTGCCTCATTAACTCTCTTCTCTTTCTGGGACTATGGTTACATTTACATTAGATCACTTCATATTGTACACTGATCACCAGTGTTCCATTTATTTTGTTTTCAATATTTTCTCTCTATGTTCTTTAGGTGGTCTTCTAACTTACTGTCTCTTTTTTTCTGACCTTTACAAATTCCTGTTAAGCAAATTAAGTGAATTTTACATTTTAATTCTTGTACTTTCATTTCCAGAGTTTTTATTTCACCTTCTTAAAATTTCTCTTGTAAGTTTCCCCTCTGATCACCAATTACAACCTTCTTTTCCTTTAAAATGCTAAACATATGTTTATTAGCTGCTTTAAAGCTACTGAAGTTATTTCCAACATTTGTGTTATACTGGAGTCTATTCTAATGACTTTTAAAAAATTAAGTATTGGCCATTTTTCCTATTCTTTTCATAAATAATAGTTTTAGTTGTATGTTGAAAATTATGAATACTACATTGCAAAGAGTTTGGAGTATCTATTTTTCTTTACAGGGTGATAGTTTTTCTTCTGGTGAACAGATAAATTATTGGCAGATTCTTTTATTTTTGTAAAATTTGTTTTATTATTTTTATGGTGAATGTATTTTGGTTTTTTTACTTATTCCTAGAAGCAACATTATGCAATATTTGATATCTCTGTTCAGTTCTCAGTCCACAGAAGACCCACTCCAATAGGCCTGTTAGAGTTAGCGGATTAACTTGTGTATTTCTTTTATCTCAATTATGACAGATCTGAGTTACCTACTGTCTAAAGTCTGAAAACAATTGTCTCAAATCATTCTTCCAGTTTTACAATTATTTGCAGTTTTGAGTGCAAATGCAAGTCTAGTATCATTTACTCCTTCATGACTTCCTAAATATCTGGCTAATTCTAATTCTTCACATCTTTACCTTTGCATTAATGATACCTCCTTGAAAACATCTTCCATGGTAGCCTTACAAAATGTCTCTCTTTAACTTTTACCATTTTAATTATATTGTCTTAGTGTGGCTCCCTTTGGGTTCATCTTAGTTGGAACTACTGAACCTGAATGTCTGTTTCCTTCTTCAGATTAGTGATGTTTTCAGCCATTATTTCTTCTCTTTCTGGGGCCCCTATAATGCAAAAGTTGTTTCACTTGATTTTGTCCCAAGGTCCTTTAAGGTATCTTCACTTTTTAAAACTTCTTTTTTCTATTTGTTGCACTGCCTTGATGAGTTCCATTGTTTTGTCTTCCAACTTGTTGTTCTGCCTCATCCAGTCTGCTGTTGAAACTTTCTAGTGTATTTTTCAGTTCATTTATTGTATTCTTTAGCTCTGTGACTTCTGGCTGGTACTTCCTTATGCTTTCTATTTCTTTGTTGATGTTCTCACTGTGTTTATCCATTCTTCTCCAGTGTTTGGTGAGCCCCATTGACCATTACTTTAAACCCTTTATCAGGTAGATTCCTTATCTCTGTTTCATTAAGATTTTTTTCTGAGGTGTTGTTCTTTTGTTTGGAACAAATTCCTCTGTCTCCTCATTTTGCCTGACTCTCTGTGTTTGTTTCTATATGTTAGGCAAATTAGCTACCCCTCCCAGTCTTAAAGGAGTGGGCTTGTGTAGGAGGTGTCCCATGGGGCCCAGAAATGCAATCCCCTCTCGTCACCAGATGGGGCACTGAAGGGATGTCCCCTGTGTGGAGTACATGGGCCCAGGTGCCCTGGTGTGCAGGTGGGTGGGGCTCTTGTCCAGCTCACTTCTGTGGCTCATGGGTGTGGGCAGGGCTCTCAGTGGGGCATGCCTCCCCACTCTAGCAGGGGAGAGGGAGAGTCCAAAAACAGCAACTGCCAGCACCAGCACTGGCAATGCAGAATAAGATCCTGCCTACCTTTTATATAAAATAATTTAACTTTTTAAAAAAATCATTAAGTCACTTTTAGTTGGGTGTTTCTGTTACTTGTCATGAAAATAAAATAACTAAAGTGCTTTATGGAAATGGATCAACTAGAATATACTAGAAATCTCTGGTATAGTTAGGTTTTAAATAGATTTTTAGTAACCCCACTTAAAAGAAATAGGTGGAAACTCCAAAAGAATTATTATTCACTCTCTATATGTTTTTATGGCCTGCACCCTAGGATAAACCTATCTCTTTTTGCCTTTCTATTTCTTGTCTCCTTAATGCAGTTCTTAACTATCATGAGCATAAGTATACTGACATCTGAGCTATATGCTATCAATCTTAGAAAGGGATAGAGTGGGAAGAGAAATTTAATTGGCCAAACTGAGGCCCATAAGTAATTAGTAGAGAGTGAAGCAAAGAATACCTGGCTAAAGAAACAAATGTGTTATAATTAGGCCAATTATCCTAGATGTAGTTCATCAGCTTGTAGTGATAAAGGCTGTTAATGGGCTCTGTCACTGACAGCATTACTTTCTAATCTTAATCCTTTCTAGGGTTATTAGCTTTAAAGCTACTTGCGCAGAGATAAGTTAATTTATACTGAAATTAAATTGAAAAATAACAAGTAATGATTGTTGCATTTGAGCAGAATCTTATAAAGTTTCTTTCATGCTGACAAAACTTACTAAAGGCAGTGCAAAATGTCCAAGACATTTTTGAGCAGGTGAAGGAGAACTAGAGAAACACTTGTTAAAGGAAATAGTTATAGATATTCTTAAGGACAGTTATTAAATTTGTAGTTAATATAATTTAATGAAGTGGTCAATAGCTATTTTATTCATTTTAGGTGTCAGCACACTATGTTCTGTCTGCCATTAAGAAAATTCCTCAAAAGGTCAACCTATGAAGATCACTAAACATAACAACTGCTCTATACCCAGACATATAGTACTAAGACATCTACACAAATTTAACAGAATCTTGAACTATGGCCTCTACTGGTCTCGCTCAGCCAGAATTCTTTATCTGAGCCTTAGAACAAAAAATGATTTGCGTGACAGATTTTTAAGTTCTCCTAAGAATGGTGCAAAACTAGTGCCTGTCTACATGCATAGAAGTTCATTCACTAACATAATGGATGACTTAGGACATTAAAGCATAGTCCTCTCAAGAGTCATAGTTCAGAAAGTTTGCTAGAGATTGGAAGTATTCTTAGAAATACATTTGTCTGACCCTTTACTTAGGTACTTTTATATTTATCTGTCAATACATACTGAACCACTAGTTTGTGTATAGATTTAACTGAATCTAGGTTAAAAAGTACTGTGTTTAATATATGTAGAAATAGCAGGTGACCTTAACTCACTCTCATTCCACTGAGGAAGTTTTTGAATATTTCACCATGAAATGTCATAATTTCCATAGTTTGTGTGTGTGTATGTACACTATTTTCTACAATATATTAAGAAATGTTCTATCAAGTTCTAATACACTAATGCCTTTTTTAAACATCTTTATTGGAGTATAATTGCATTACAGTGTTGTGTTAGTTTCTGCTGTATAACAAAGTGAATCAGCTATACGTATACATATATCCCCATATCTCCTCCCTCTTGCGTCTCCCTCCCTCCCACCCTCCCTATCCCACCCCTCTAGGTGGTCACAAAGCACCAGCTGATTTCCCTGTGCTATGTGGCTGCTTCCCACTAGCTATCTGCTTTACATTTGGTAGTGTATATATGTCCATGCCACTCTCTCACTTTGTCCCAGCTTACCCTTCCCCCTCCCCGTGTCCTCAAGTCCATTCTCTATGTCTTTATTTCTGTCCTGCCCCTAGATTCTTCAGAACCATATTTTTTTTTGATTTCATATATGTGTGTTAGCATATGGTATTTGTTTTTCTTCTCTTTCTGACTTACTTCACTCTGCTAATACACTAATACCTTCTTTCAAAAATGAATTTCATCAAATGATTTTCTGTATCTATTGAGATGATACTATGCTTTTTCTCACTTACTTTGTTAAGTGGTGAAATATAATGGCTCATTCTAAGAACTTAATTGAGTCATAGTGTACATATAAGAAATTTGGCATATTAAAAATATACCATTTGATAAGTTTTAACCTATGTATACACAATTGAGACCATCACTACAATCACAATGATGAACATATCTATCATTCCTGAAAGTTTCATTGTACTTCTTTGCATTTCTCCATCTGACCATAGTAAATAATTTTAATATACATGTGTCAGTAACTCAGCAAATGCAAAAAAAGTCATGTACTAGGTTGAGCAACATGAATAAATGTAATTCATGTATAAATCAGCACACCTCAAAACTGTAGAATACATTTATTTCAAGCACACATAAAACATTTATAAAAATTAAGAATATTCTGGCCTCAAAGCAAGTTTCAACAAATTTCAAATGACTGAAATTCTGTTGAGATGTTCCCTTATGAAAACAGAATGAAGGCTTTATGTCCACTCTACCACAAAAGCATAGACTTAAATATTCACCTCTAAGCCATCAGAGATAATCAAATGCTCCAGGAAATATGCCATAATCAATTCTCAGTACTCTTCTAAATTTGCTTTTTCTTTCAGTCTCTAGCCTCTGAAGGTTGTCTTATTTTACTCTAGATCATACATTTCATCCAGGACTTTTTAGGTGTCCTGTATCAATACCGTTTCTCCGGTCATCTCAGCCACCATGTTAATAGAACTGAAAATCCAGTTTTGTTACTTTAAAAGTCACAGCTGTCAAAACTAGAATCTAACATATAATTTAAAAATACAGAAAAAAAACCCCACAACAACTTCTATATCTTAGTTCCACACTCTCCCTTCACACAAACATAAACTATAGTTTAAGTGAATACTTAATTATACACTGGTAAAGTTGCTAGAGAACTTGGCAGACATTTTACTTTTAGAAGCACTCCACATAGATTTGTATATCATGTTTTACATAATGAAGACTACTTCCCCACCTCCTACCAAAGCAAAGTAATAATAATGATAATAATATGCCTCTTAAAAGAACGATGGGGATACATCAGGAGGGTTTAGTGAGCTGATACAAGGAACAAGTTAAGGGTGTTGTAAGTCAAAGGGAGGGTGGTGGATACACTCTAGATAGAAGGTAAAAGACTTAAGATTTTGCAGCTCCAATTAGGTTATGAGTATACTGTTGCTTAAAAAAATCACAGATTCTCTGCACTGTTGAGGGAAAGGCGCAAAATCTAAACATATGACTGAATAGTCTTTCCCCTGATTGCATCCATGTGGAGTTTCACGTATGGCTGTGCTCAACTTTGCAATCTCCAAATTAAGATATAATTTTAGACCACTGTTTGAGAAACTGTCTGGGCACATGGGCAATGTTACTTATTTTTCCTATTGTTTGAAATGAAATTATCAGAAAAGCAGAACTTCATGCTTCCAAGCTTTAGTTTCTATTTGGTTTCTGTTTCTGAAAATGCTGACTTGCTCAAGAATGCCTCATTAATCTTTTTATCAACATATGCTAATCTGATTAATTCTACTTGCATGCTTAGGTATGTGGCAAGGTGCCTCATTTACAAAAGCACCTCCTATGCAAGACACAGGAAATAATCTTTCCTTTGTAATGATTTTGGCAGAAGTGACTCTATGCTGCTTCTGAGTCTAAACTTTAAGACCACTGGTAGCTTCTCTCTTGGTCTCTTGGGACCTGAGCACCATGTAAAATGTCCCACTGTCCTGCTGGAGAAATAACATGAAGAATCCCTATGACTCCATCATAGGGAGAAACTTCATCTGAGATCAGCTTTGAAGACAACAGCCACATGACTGAAGTCATCTTGGACTTTCCGGACAACCCCAACTGTCAGTTAAACAGCACTGAGTTTAACTGATACCTCAATACCACAAGGAGCAGAAGAATTGCTCCTCTGAGCCATGCCCAAATTCCCAGCCCACAAAATCGTGTGACTTAATAAAATTGTTATTATTTGGAAGTAGTTTGTTTAACAGCAATAAATAAACGGAACACCTGTTAAGCAGAACCTATCTACTTTGTCAATACTTGGAAAATATAATTATCTTGGATATGGAACTTTCCCCAGCAACTAAATTGTTCAGGAGTGAAGTAGAAATTGGACATTTGTACAAAACTAGCTCCTGAGATGAGCAGAATTCAAGTCAAACAGCAGAAGATGCTACCTTGAATGAGATGATGAGTAATCGTACATTTTAGTTTTTCCAAGCCAACTGTCATCTCTGGGGGAAAAAACTGGCAGAATCAGGGCCCTCAATATGAAATCCACCCCTAATGGCTGTGGATAGGATTGGGAAATGTATATGCTGGCAAAAGCAATGCAAGAGGCTCCTTCTAGTGTAACCACAGTCCTAATCATGTTACCAATTAGAGATCTGGACTCATGGAATTTCATTTGAGAAGTCATTGATTTTCTTAATTGCAATGTCCTGTGTAATAATGTTAGTCACTATTATTAGTTCTCAGTTACTAGAAATGGGGCAAAATACAAGGATCTCCATAAAAGTAATAGGCCAGAAAGCATTGTGCCACTTAGTAAACTACTGTTGTTCAGTTCAAAACCTACCCATCCTCTAGAGTCCTCTCTGATGCTGGGGCTGGGAATCAACAATTATATTTTTCCTTTTAAGGTAGCTTCCTGCTGTTGTGTGCCAGTAAGGGCACGAGGCAGAAGAAGTAGAGATTAGCTCCTTGGTTGCCTTATGGTTCCTGTAAGCAACACATCAGCAACAGCTCTTCAACCTGGCAGCAGCAGTTGGTTTAAGCAGCAGGTGGATCCAGGTTTTAGCTTCTTTCAGCCCTCTGAAATCCATCCTCTCAGAGATACCAGCACAAGCCAGAGATATCTGGTTTGTGGATTTTTCTTTTTCTCCCTGTGAGGCTGATAAGTTTTTGCCATATGTATATTGAGGCTCCCTTACTAGGTATGTTCACATTTAATATTAGTATATCTTTCTGGTAAACTGCTCTTTTTATCACCATAGAATCACCTTATTTCTGGATAACAACTCTTGTCCTAAAGTCTTCTTTGTCTAATATGTTTCTTACTGTTACAGCATGCATGTAGTATCTTTTTCTATCCTTTTGTTTTCAACTTACCACATTGACAGCGTAGGGTTCAGTCTCTATTTCTTTAATCCTGTCTGAAGTTCTCTGCCTTTTAATTGGAAGGTTTGGTCCATTTACACTTAATAAGATTACATAAATCTGAATTTATGCTCCCCATCTTAGTCTTGATATATGTTACCACCAGCTGTTCTTTGTTTTACTCTTCCTCCTTTCTTATCTTCTTTTTTGTTATCTTCTTTTTTTTAATGAAGACCTAGACTTATTTGCTTTTTGAAAATTCTCCTGGTAAGATAAGGTTTAACCTTTCGCTTCACCTCATCATGAATATTATCTCATTCAGCATATTTCCTCCAGTTTGTTTTAAAAAGTATCAATTTATCCATCCTGGCATATCTATATCAATGGGATGCAGATGAGGGAAGAGACTGCTCATACACCATTAGTCATCCTCCACTTGCTCTGCTCTTGTGTCAGCATCTTTTATCTACCTTCTTGCAACCAGGTATTAATGCCATACATTGTCAAAGTGAGTGGTTCATTTTATCCAATATAATATCAGGAAATATACTGTCAAATGCCATGCCTAATCACATGCAGCTGTAAGACTACCAGTCTAGTACTTCTGTTAAAGGAAATGCAGTTAGCTTGGCATAGTTTAGAATTCCTGAGAATTTCTCTCTTCTTGTTCTACACATTCCCTAAGGACTATTTCATCTTCTTCTGTGGGTTCAGTGACCATTCATTTGCTGATTGCTACCAAAAGTATATTTTGTGGTCCCAGATTTCATTCCTGAGCTTCACCCATATTTCCAAAAGCCTCCTAGACATCTCCACATGGATGACATAGGTACCACAAACACAGCATATTAAAATAGGAACTTATGATCTTTCCTTCAAACCTATTATTCAAATTCCTTATTTCAAGTAATAATCACTTACCTTATTAATCCTAAATTAATTAATTAAACCTAAATTAATCATTTACCTAGTTTCCCCAGTTAACAATGTTATAGTCATATGGTTCCTATTTTTCCCTTATCTGTATACACAATTGATCTTTAATCCCTACTTATTCTACTCTTCTCCATAATTCCCTTTCATTTGTGCCCTTATGATTCCCACAGCCCCTACCATCATGCAGGCCTTAATGTCTCACCTAAATCATCTCAACCACTTATTAACACACATCTTCTCTCCACTTTCCAGCCCCTATCCCACCAGCATCAGCATTACCTAGCACTAAACAGAAACACAAATTCTCAGCCACCACCCCAGATTGACTGTATCAGTAATTCTGTGAGTGCAGTGCAGCAATCACTGCTGATTCTAATGATGTACACTCAAGTGTGAGGACCACTGCTAGACACTAAAGATGATTTCAAACATTTCCTTCCACCAACATGTTATCTTTAACGCTAGTATTCCTCTTAATGTTTATTTAAATTATTGTCTATATTTTTAAAGTAAATCCAATTTTATCTTTGGCTCTTTATGATTACTAATAATTCTTTTGGCAAACACTAGCATCTGAGTCAACATCTAAGTGTGCTCTGACACCAGAGTTGTCAACAAATGGCCTACTCCAGCAGTCAGCACACTTTTACAGAGGCCAAATCCAGCTCATCCTCTGTTTCCACAAATAAAATAGCATTGCAACATAATCATGCTTATTTATTTGTGCATTGCCTATGACTGCTTTTGTACTATTGTGGCAGAGTTGAGCAGTAACAACAGAGCCCATATGGCCTGCAAAGCCTGAAATATTTACTATCTGGCCTTTTACAGAAAACAAAAAAGGTTTGTTGACTGACACTGTCACCATGTACTCATTCAACATATATTTATTCAACATATGCTATTAATCAGGCACTGTTTCAGGCACTGAGAAACAGGCCATGGCAATTATAGGACATATTATTTGAATGGGTGGTGGTGGTGGGTAACAATAAATAAGCAAACATGTAAGTAATTAATAAGTCCATAAAGTGATTTGTGCTGTGAAGAAAATAAAGTGGATGCAGTGGTAGAAAGGGAGTGTCAGAAGGCAGCACCATCGAGTTAGGTATCAAGAAGGTCCCTCTTGAGGAGATGGCATTAAGCTAAGACCTCAGTGAAAAGGATGAAATGATGACAAGGAACAAGGTGGGCTAAGTTCTTGGGATGGAAAGGACTTGATTTGCCCTAAAACCATAAAGGCCAGTGTGGAGGAAAGTAAACGCTGGGAAGAGGTCCTGGCTAAATGTCTGTGACACGTCTGATTGATGATAAATTGTATTCTTTCATTCCCACTGAGCTTCATAGAAGGAAGTGATATTGACTAAGGTTGCTTAGTATTCTTTCCTGTTAATGATTTATGTTGGTTGTAGTGTAAGCATAAATGATTTTTACATCAATGTTGAAAAAATTAAGAACTTCTGATTAAAATGAAAAAAAAAAAAACCAAAGAACAAGATTTATGTCCCCTTTAGATGCCAGGTTGAAATATTGCTCCCTACTCATCTCCACCTTGATCAGGCTGTTAAAGGTGATGGAGTTAAGCTAGGCCTTAAAAATTTCCTCTCCCCAAACCTAGTGACATGAGCAAGTACAAAACAAAACAAAAAAACAACTTAAAGACTACCAGTGGAATAAAGAAATGAAGAGTTGTGATGACTTGAACATGAGCAAGAAATAAGTTTTAAGAATATACACAAATTTTCTTCTACATTTTCATGGAGAAAATGTTGGGAGTAGGTGAATAATGGAGGGGATGGTGGTTTGTTGAGAAGAGGAAAATATGTTAATGAAACAATGAAAATTCTCATTAAGAATCAACAACTTAGGTGCTTGCTCTGGCAGCAGATGTATTAAAATTGGAAAAATAAAAAGAAGAGTAGCATAGATGATGTGTGAGAATGACATAAAATTCATGAAGTAGTCCATATTTTTTAACATGGGCAAAGGGCTTGAATAGACATTTCTCCACAGATGATGTACAAATGACCAAAAATCATGAAAAGATGCTCAACATCACTAATCATTAGGGAAATACAAGTTAAAACTAAAATGAGATATTACTTCACACCTATTAGAATAGCTACATAAAAAAAAAACAAAACAGGAAATAACCAGTGTTGGTGAGGATGCAGAAAAACTGGAACTCTTATATACTGTTTATGGGAATAAAAAATTGTGCAACCACTATGGAAAACAGTATGGAGGCTCGTCAAAAATTTAAAAAGAGAACTATCATATGATTCAGCAATTTCACTTCTATATCCAAAAGAACTGAAAGCAAAATCTCAAAGAGATATTTGCACACTCATGTCCAGAGCATCACTATTTGCAGTAGCAAAGAAGCTGAAGCTACCCAAGTGTCTATCAATGGATAAATGCAGAAACAAAATGCTGTACATACATACAATGGAATATTTGTCAGCCTTAAAAACTGAAGGGAATTCTGATGCATGCTATAATATGGATGAATCTTGAGGACATGATGCTAAGTGAAACAAGCCAGACACAAAAAGACAAGTACTGTATAATTCCACTTATACAAGGTTCTTAGAGTAGTCCAATTCAAAGAGACAGAAAGCAGAATAATGGTTGCCACAGGCGGTGGGAGGGGAGAATGGGGTGTTATTGTTTAATAGGTATAGTGTCCATTTTACAGGATAAAAAGTTATGGGGATGGATGGTGGTGACAGTTGCACAACAATGTAAATGTACTTAACACACTATTGAACTGTAAACTTAGAAGTGGTTAAGATGATAAATTTTAGGTTATGCATTTTTTTACCACAGTCAAGAAAAAGTATCAACAATGTGTTGAGAGGAAGGAGACATGGTGTCAACAGATCAGAACAGAGCCTGTGATACTGTAGGTAAGGTATAAGAGCTAGGAATTGCTGACTTGTTAAGACCACATGAAAATATTATACAGATTTAAAGGATTTATTACTTCTCAGGTGGGGTGAGGAGATGAAGAGCATAGAAAATCTTGCCCTCTGCAACTGCTCAGATCGAAAAGACTAATGAAAAACTGCTTTCCCTGACTTTTTAGAAAGGGCAAATGCTAACTACTCATACATAGATTCTTGTCTTCTCCTCTTCAAGTATGTTGTGAGCCAGCATCTTGAATAGCAAAAGGTAACCACACAGCAATTAATGATTTGACTCTGTTTTGTGGTTAAAGGTAATTTCAGTCATGTGTTTATTTGATACAGCATTATCAGCACCACTTTAAAAATAAACAGAGGGTCAAGGAATTGGAGAAATATACATGGTAGGAATTACCAGTGGAAGAGATGAATAACTGCTTATTTCTCTCACGTTCTAAATCTTGAGTAAGTGGTACTACAACATTATGTTTCTTTTCTATAACTTCTAGAACCAATCTTCTTCATGCATCTATGTGTGCTTTGGAAATGCAGAAAATAAAACATACCAACTCATGGGAAGCAGCTATTTATAAACTCACTTAAACTATCTCCTTTCCATATGACTCACCCAGGCAGTTCATTGTTTTTATTTCTTTTTCCTTTGAACATTTAATTTTATTTATTTATTTATTTATTTATTTATTACAGTAGGTCCTTGTTGGTTATCTTTTTTGCAGTACGCGGGCCTCTCACTGTTGTGGCCTCTCCTGTTGCAGAGCACAGGCTCCGGATGCGCAGGCTCAGCGGCCATGGCACACGGGCCCAGCCGCTCCGCGGCATGTGGGATCTTCCCGGACCGGGGCACGAACCCATGTCCCCTGCATTGGCAGGCAGACTCTCAACCACTGTGCCACCAGGGAAGCCCTGGTTATCTATTTCTAATATAGCAGTGTGTACATGTCAATCCCAAACTCCCAATCTATCCCTTCCCCCCCAGTAACTATAAATTCATTTTCTAAGTCTGTGAGCCTATTTCTATTTTGTAAATAAGTTCATTTGTATCTTTTTTTTTTTTTAGATTCCACATATAAGTGATATCATATTATATTAGACAGTTAACTCTTTACTGCTTTCCTCAACACTGGCTGTAGTCAAAAACTTCATAAATAGCTATGCTGCAGTAGACAAAACCTTGCCTCGGATTACAAGAAGATGTGGATTCATTCATTATCTGGTTCTGCCAAATGTGAAGTACATTAGTGTGGGCAAGATGTAATCACTGCAATTAAGTTTCCTCATCTGTAAATGAGTCCATGTACCTCATAAAGTTGCCCCAACAGTTAAATGAGATAACATATGTGCACGCACTCAAACAGTAAAATGCCATACAAATGTAGGCTATAATTGTCATCGAAGTCCCCAGAAATCTGGTAGGAAGTACCTTAATGAAGAGTCAGAGTACACAAAGAATACTTTTTTTTTTTTTCCGTACGCGGGCCTCTCACCGTTGTGGCCTCTCCCGTTGCGGAGCACAGGCTCCGGACGCGCAGGCTCAGGGGCCATGGCTCACGGGCCCAGCCGCTCCGCGGCATATGGGATCCTCCCAGACCGGGGCACGAACCCGTATCCCCTGCATCGGCAGGCGGACTCTCAACCACTGCGCCACCAGGGAGGCCCAAGAATACTTTTTAAAAATCCTAAAAATAGCATCTTTCAATGCATTATATATTGAAATAAACATTCAGAGATTAAAATATGAGGATATTTCCTTAGTAATTTATTTTGTTTTGTTTTTTGTTTTTTTTGCGGTACGCGGGCCTCTCACTGTTGTGGCCTCTCCCGTTGCGGAGCACAGGCTCCGGACGCACAGGCCCAGCGGCCATGGTTCACGGGCCCAGCCGCTCCGTGGCATGTGGGATCTTCCCAACGGGGGCACGAACCCATGTCCCCTGCATCGACAGGCGGACTCTCAACCACTGCGCCACCAGGGAAGCCCCTTAGTAATTTGTTTTGAGAATAGTAGAGAAATAAGAGAGCTTTTCTGCTCTCAGAATACTTTTTTTAATATTCTGAATATTTTTCAGAATATTCAGTGCTCTAGGCCTTAAATTCTTATCAAGGAAATATTTCTTTCCTTCTTTTATGTGTAAGAATTATAACTTAGAATCATAGAATTTCAAGTTGAGTCTATAAATATTTTATTTATCTATAACAATGAAATAATGAAAACCTTGATTTTGATAGATTCGGTTCCAGCTTAATGCTGGAAGATCAGAGGCCAATCTGGATTCTAATCATTTCTGTAGATGATTTTGTTCAAATTCTTAAACTTTTATAACCTCATTTGTCTATCTGTTAAAGCATGGGGCAATTTGTTCCTGTCTTAGTTTAGATTCTCCACAAACAATGCCTGAGGCATAGATTTGGGTGCAGATATTCTATTGGGGAGGTAACTGCAGAAAGAAGAGTGAGGAAGATAGGATAATGAAACAGTAAGGATGAAGACAAGGGAAGGGGCATCTGTGACCCTAAACTAAAGCTCCATGACCCTCGGAATTGTCCGAGGAACCATGTGGAATGTTTCTTCAAAATGATCCCTCTAGAGGGAGGAAAGCTGCGGGGTTGCTCCCAAGTGGCATCTGCATCCTGGTTGAGTGGCTAATAAGGTTTTAGAGATAAGCTGAAAGATAGAAAAGCAGAAAGCCACCAGAGCATGCATTCGTGGGGAGGTGCTGGCAGAATGCAGTGAAAACAAGTGGGCTGGATGGATGTGGTGCAGGCACAAAAATGTCTCCTACCGTATTGGTTGCTATGAGGATTAAGTCACTTGATACGTATGTACTTAGAAAGGTGCCCTGCACATTGTAAGAGCCATAAGTGGTAGCTGAAGTTTTTCCTAGACTAAGAGATTTGTTTATAGATATTACTAATTGGTAAGGATCTTGTTCTTTTCTACGCCTCCTTTCCTGTACTCTATTGCTAAGTATATCTTTCCATGCTTTACATGATCACTCTTCCCTTACCACTAGCATTTTATAAAATGTATTATCTCATCTATGTTGTCTTATTTAAATGGCAATCCATTTGAAAAACATGATCAAGTGCTTCATTCAATTTTGCATAATTGTGAGGACCTAGAACAATTTTATGTATAAAAAGATGTTTAATAAATGTTATGTGTTTCATCATGGTTATAAAATGAATGTCTTTCAATTGCCCTCACCACTGAGTTTTACTTGTGTTTAAAACACATGGCCTTATTACTTCAATGAATATTCAAATTCATAGCTCCCATTAGCATTGCAGACAACTGCTGGCCTAGTTTTCCTGGATATTAATGGAAGTTCAGATCTTTTAAGGAGCTTAATACAGGAAGAATTTTGGTATTCACATAAACTATCGCCCCTCTCTTAGCCTAGGGCTAGAGAGAAAATAGTCACCATTACAAACTAGACAGATAACTTCAAAGATACTTAACTGTTGGAAGAGTCATTATCTGTGACACAATCAACAAATGCACAGTCATTTTTGGTGTATTTCATGCACCAGTTCTTGGACACCACTTTCTCTTGGTCTCCTCCTACCTCACTGATAGATCCACCTAATTCATCTAATTCTATTTTTCCTTGTTGCCTTGATTTTTAATATTTGGACAACATCAGGGCTCAATCTTTGGAATGATTCTCTATTCCATCAATCTACATTCATTCTCCAGCCCAGGCTTCTCTCCTAAACTTTAGGTGCATATAAGTTAACATGTTCTCAATATCTCCACTACAATGGTGTGGTAGATTTTTTTTTTTAAGCCACCATTTCTTCCCTGTGTAGAGACTTTTAGTTTGAATTGATGAAAACGTCTGGAATTAGATGTGGTGGTTGCACAAAATTGTAATACACTAAATGCCACTGAATTGTTCACTTTAAAATGGATAATTTTAAGTATGAGAGTTTCACCTCAATTAAAAAAAAAATGCTTCAATGGGTTCTCACGTCACTCAGAGCAATTATCAAAATCCTCACAAAGACCTCATGTTCCTAGAGGCTGTAGCCTCCGTTTCCTCTCATCCTCTGCTCTCTCCTCTCTCCACTGTAAGTTTCTTCACTATTTGTCAAATATTCCTGGTACTCGCTCATCTAAGAGTCATGCGCTCTTCATTTCTTTGGTCTGGATTGCGTTTTCCCTAGATATTAACATAGCTCACTTTCCACTGCCTTTCAGCTATACAGATGAATATACAATATTTTTTCTTTAATTTGGGGGTTTTGTTCTGGTCTATTCAGTCTGTATAGAAGGGAAGGAGGTAACATGCATGATGTCAAAATGTTGGGAATACCTAGCTCCATCTGGATAATTTTCCCTGATCCTAAGTAGGTACATGATGATCTAATCTGCCAAAACCTCTCAAGAAAAAGAATATGAGACCTCCAAAGACAAACATGTACACATTGAAAGTAAAGATCACAAAGGAAGGCTCATTTTCTCGTACATGCTGATGATGTCCTAGGTGCCTGGGATATGTGTTGTTATGGTGATGAGGGGGAGATGAACTAGGATAGGATTGTAATAGTGTATGGGCACATTTTAGTTTTGTCTTACTCAATTCTACTCTTGAGAAAGGCTATAAACATTCTAGACCCTGATTACATTGTACTACCAGACATCATGGCATCTTTAAAATTTTCTTGATCCACACGGGATTTAGTTTGCTACATGTCACTCTAGAAACTCAGAAGAGCTATTGAACTTAAGCATGGTCCCCAGAGGAGGCAACAAAACGTTTTTCATGAAATTAGCCAAAGACAATTAAAGGTTTAATACGTGCAACCCAGCCCATAGTAAGAGGGGTCTTACTGGAATATATACATGGAAACAAAGCTGGAAATTCATTCTAGTTGGAGTGGAGAACACCATCTAATTTATAAGTAGTGATAATCCAAATCTACCTCAGGCTATAGATCTCAACACCTATATTCATAATTTTACAAGTATTCTTTCTCTCTATTTTTGTTCCTCTTTTTGTCCCTGTACGGATAAAGGCATTCTATAAATTCCCCTAGATATTTACATGTTTCCATGGATGAAAACTGCTTGTTTCCACACCTTGGTAAGTATAGCAAGTGTTATCAGTGAGTCATCTGTGGACTGGTAGTGAATCAACTCCAAATTCAGGGACAGTGATGGCCCTGGTACCAATAAGGCATGGGATTTATGAGAAATGGAGTCCAGTATATTCAGGGATCCTCTTTCCATCTAGAAACTCTTTTCCACCTTCAAGACTATTTATTTTGTTTGATTAGATATCCAGAAACTCAGCTCTGAGTTTAAAATGTAAAATGTGTTGCTCTTTCCATGTGTCCAGTTTCCCCTTGACTTTTAAAAAATTTCTTGACTAAAACAGAATATTTCAACTCTTATAGCTCTCAGTGTATGATGGAGCTTATATAACATCCTGTGTAGGCAGAGTTTTACCTTAAGCCCAGGTCTGTAGCTGATCTGAATGCTGATCACCACACTACCAGTGAGATCTACACACAGAACAGCAGCAAATTTCCCTATTCAAGTGTAATCACTTATTTTGTATATGCATATGCAGGGTAATTTTGCAGAAAAAGTGCATGTTGGGCCTAGTTGAACAATTACTCCCTTGTTTTAAAATTCCTTTGAAAGAAAAGAAAAAAAATAGTTTTCAAGCTTTTGAACATATGTCCTATATCTACAATCAGCAGTTTTGTTTAAGGGTTTAGCTCATTATTAGCTTCTAAAATATATCACAAACCACAATTAAATTACTGGAACAAAGATATATATATATATATATATATCCAGAACCTGCTCCTGTGTACTTTAGAAACCTGGGCCATGACAAAATGCCCAGGCTTTCTCTAAGATAGGTGAGATGTGCAGCTTGGGAAAGTAACTGAGTAAAAGCCCTATTTCAGTTAATGCAAATACACTCAGAGAAGGAGTTAAGAACCTATGAGAACTTTCTAATGAAGGAGCCGAAGCCTCAGGGCCACAGAAGAGTATATGAGAGTTGGAGAGGACATCAAAGGCTTTGGGTAGGGCAGAGCATCTAAAGTGGTTTCAGCTGATGGTGCTGAGGACGACAGAAGGTGAGGGAGTTTATACTTCAAGCAGTGAATGATGGACATGGTGGCACATTAGAGTCAACAGTGCCGGATGTAGAGCCAATCTAAGGTCTGGGACTTACAATGCCCAGACTTGAGAGCTGACTCCCAGAGAACCCAGAAGCTGCTCTGCCCAGATGACCTAGCTTATAATTGCAGATTAAAAACAAGTCTTGTGAAAATGATGATATCTTGAGCTTTCCTATGGTTGTATGTGGCCTTGACAATGACTATACCACGCAGTCCAAATATGCTTAACATGATTTTAAGTGTCCTCAGACACCCGTCCCAGCTTGGTGTATTCCAGGGCTTTCCTCACAAATGTTGTGTTCCATTCAGACAAAACCGCTGCTTATACCTGTAACACCAATCCATTTCCCTGCCCCAGGCTACTGAACTGGTAGGGTTTGCTGTTCTGATTCCCTTTTCATGAACTGTTTCCAATTCTACCTTCCGTGGTAAACTTTGTGCAATGTACTCTGTGCTCCAATAGTGCTTTGTATAACAGATCGCTGTGGTTGCATTGTCATCCATATACATGTTTGTTTCCAATAACCAGTCTTTTTCAACTTTACTATTTTTCTGTTTTAACCACAAAGTTCACTTACGCAATATACTCCCCAGGGAGTATTCAACATTGCAAGCTATTTCTCATTCTATCTCAATAATGCAATTACTTCCACATTTAAGACAGTGTATTAGAATCATGGGAGTGAAAATTACATTATTAAAAGGAAAACTTGAATTTACTTTATATAATAGGTAAGTCACCAGTGAACTTTAATGTTTTGACAAATAATGGGAAGGTGTTGTGAAATGCCTTATAATTCACCAGTTAGAGGATAAGGATGCCCAGTGACAATGTGCTGTGTCCCAGTCTGGATATAGCTCCTGATATACTGTCAGAGCTCAGCACATGTATGCAGAATGATTTTAGGAAAAAATGAGTGAATTAACTACTTGGTTTGTTAACATTATATTCTCATTTGAAGCTATGCTCAAGAGGACACAACTTCTAGGGAACCTGATGACATCATCGAAGTCCTGAATGTTCCGAATAATTAGATACCTGGTTCAAACCCCCAAAACCTCGAATTAAGAATCTGAAATCACAGGCTGTGAAGATGAGGTGCCTGTGTATTATAATGTGTATATAGACCTGCGGTGCAAAGGATACAAACAAAAACTCCCCTATCTCTCTTGCTGAGTTTCACTCAGGGAAAACATAGCTGTTTAGCACAGAAACTTTAACCATAATGCCGTGGGAGATGCAGACAGTGGCTGTGTGTACAGAACTACTGAAAATGCCTCAAACCAAGGGCAGGTCATCAAAGGTCAGGGTGAGAATTGTGACCACTGGACCAGTATGACATAGACCTTTCAGGAGAATGAAATGTCTTCATTATGAGCAATCCCTCTGGGCTCTTCCAATTGAGATCACTGACTCTGACAAGAACCCATTTCAGTTCCTTTCAATTGAGAACAATGTCAGAATGATGAAACCACAGATTTTATAGAGAATGAGAGGAAGAGAATATTCTGCACTTTGTCAGTCTTGGTGTGGAGCAGTGGGTGGAGCAGGAGAAAGGCTTGGGGAGCCTATTACCTGGGTTTGTTGTCCAGCTGCACCATTTCCATGCAGAGCAACACCGGGAATGCTACTTAAAGGGGCTGTCACTCTCCTTATTTGTGATGCCTAGATAACAATGCCTGCCCTGGAGGGGTGATGTAAGTGGCAGTGATAATGGTCAGTGTGACAGACACTGCAAGTGTTTGACAGCACAGAGCTCTCATTAATGCTGAAGAAGTGCTTCGATTATATATAAAAGAAGGAAAATATATAGTGCATCCTCTTTGAGAAGTAGTGAGTTTTCATCAAAAGCAGAGACTTGAACTGGGCAGTCAGAATACCCTTTTATCTCATGAGTGAACTAGAAGAGGCTCACCAAGTCACTCTGTTGGGTTAAGTCGTTGCAGCCCCATCCTAGCATTCCCATGCAGCAGCAAGTGTTCACGATATGCCTGATGAGATACTCCTCTGCAATATTAAATCATCACTGCTTGTTCTATGCTTTTTCAAATGTTTTCAAATTTTCTGATTTTACATTTTTCTGTTAATTGGTATTTATTTGTACCAACTCAATCAAAAGATTTTTGATCGCCTTTTCCTAATCTTACCACTTCCTAATGTGGGCATTTCCCTTAAATTTCCTCAAAAATGCCTAGAGCCCAGAGCTAAGTTAGGTTCTCATGGTCGTTTGATTTTTGAGGGTCTTCTCACTCACCTTCAGGCGCTTTTGTGTTCATTTCTGCTTTTTCTTTCCCACAGCATGGCTATAAATCTACGGTTTTCAGAATGCAGTGTTTTTCATGCTGCTTATTGATTAGATGAGAAAAGACACCAACTAGCCTTTCCAGCATTGAGGAAATTTTAGGATAGCTAAGAGCAGTGACCTCTTTCATCAGGACTGCTATCACACTGTCGGACTTCTGTCTCATTTGAACTGCAAGATGTGTATAAGTTCTCGAGCTGAGGCCCTTGAGTTCTTTTTTTTTTTTTGAATACTTATTTTTTTTGAATTTTATTTTTTATACAGCAGGTTCTTATTAGTTAACTATTTTATACATATTAGCATATATATGTCAATCCCCATCTCCCGATTAATCCCACCACTGCCACCCCACCCCTCCCCCAACACTCTCCCTCCTTGGTGTCCATACATTTGCTCTCTACATCTGTGTCTCTATTTCTGACCTGCAAACCAGTTCATCTGTACCATTTTCCTAGGTTCCACATGTATGCGTTAATATATTTGTTTTTCTCTTTCTGACTTACTTCACTCTGTATGACAGTCTCTAGATCCATCCATGTTTCTACAAATGACCCAATTTCGTTCCTTTTTATGGCTGAGTAATACTCCACTGTATATGCGTACCACATCTTCTTTATCCATTCGTCTGTCGACGGGCATTTAGGTTGCTTCCATGACCTGGCTATTGTAAACAGTGCTGCAATGAACATTGGGGTGCATGTATCTTTTTAAATTATGGTTTTCTCTGGGTATATGCCCAGTAGTGGGATTGCTGGGTCATATGATAATTCTATTTTTAGTTTTTTAAGGAACCTTCATACTGTTCTCCATAGTGGCTGTATCAATTTACATTCTCACCAACAGTGCAAGAGGGTTCCCTTTTCTCTACACCCTCTCCAGCATTTGTTGTTTGTAGATTTTCTGATGATGCCCATTCTAACTGGTGTGAGGTGACACTTCAGTGTAGTTTTTTTTGTTTTGTTTTGTTTGTTTGTTTGTTTTTTGCGGTATGCGGGCCTCTCACTGTTGTGGCCTCTCCCGTTGCAGAGCACAGGCTCCGGACGCACAGGCTCAGCGGCCATGGCTCACGGGCCCAGCCGCTCCACGGCATGTGAGATCTTCCCGGACTGGGGCACGAACCCGTGTCCCCTGCATCGGCAGGCGGACTCTCAACCACTGCGCCACCAGGGAAGCCCTTCATTGTAGTTTTGATTTGCATTTCTCTAATAATTAGTGACATTGAACAGCTTTCCATGTGCTTCGTGGTCATCTGTATGTCTTCTTTGGGGAAATGTCTACTTAGGTTAAGAACTCTTATCTCACCCCATCCTCTGCCCTTTTAAGCCTAGGTCTCCCCTTCGATATTCATAGTCCTGTTTTGATATTTTTGCCTCTTTGTGGTTTTTATACATTTTCTCTGACTTTAAGAGAATAACATCATTTTAAAATCTTTTAAACAACTCATTAATAATTTTGCTAATCATAAATAATAAATCCTTTAAACAAAACAGAACCAGTATTAACCCATACTGAGCCCCATTAGTCATTTATATAATCTCCCACATATTTTCATCACTCATGATGAACTTTAACCTATTTCCAAAACCATGATTTAATAACTTTGAGTGATTAATTTTTCATGCACAAATGGGTGACTCATCAAATTAGAAATGAACCTAATGTCTAAATGTTTGACTTTTGCTATTTGCCTTCCAATTTCTTTTGTGGGTGTGTGATGGCAAAACTATGAATTCATATGGCCTGCTTTATTCATATTGAAGGCACTCTGCCAGCTTCCCATTCTTAATATTTTTCGAGGGTATTCAATGCTACATTTTACTGATGGTTACCTTCCTGGGCAAAAGTTTCTAATACCCTCAAGAGTCTGTTTTCTCCATATTCTCCAATATGCTAACATTCTTTCATTTTCTAAGAATAAATATGCATGGCTCAGTAAATATGCTGGTCAATCCCCTAAATAACTCAGGGTGATATGGATCTTCCAACGACTGCCAAGTAAGGAATTCCCTTATCTTCATGTTGGTTAGAGCAATTTTTGCAATGTCTTCATTACTCCCTAACTGTCTATATTTCTTTGCTTCATTTCTCTTGTTAAAGGCAGATTTTTAAAAAAAATGAGTTCAATAACTCAGCTGTTTTAGAGTGATCATTAATTTCATGCCCTTCCTCATTAATCAGTGGACCTATTTTCTTGTGGCTTTCTTCTCCTTCTGGGTTTAAAAAAAAATTCTTCTCATTTATTTTAACCCTTTAATCACACTCCACCATGACCTTTATATCTTCCTTAGCAACACAAATAACATCTCAGTGAAAAATGTTTTTTGTTCTCTAGTTCCTCATCATTCCTGAAATAAGTGTTCTTTTTCTTGCTCTGAAAAGTTGCACCATTACTGATCAAATTTTAAAAGGCTTCTTATTCAGAGGAAATTTATAGGTAATTTCTTTAAAGAAATGCTAAAAAATGCTGTGTCTTCTACAGTAAGGCAGCATTTATATCTTTGAATTAAAATGTTGAGAAAAGACTATCTAAAGGCCTAAAAACAAGCTTTTTCTTTGTTTTGTTTTCAAATTGTTTTCACTTCATCATACATTAAATTTCTGTAGCTCAACAACCCTCTCACCTTCAAAGTGGTCTTAGTGTCGTATTAACAGTCCATACTTCTCCAGAATTCAATAAAAGCCATGGCACCATTTTTTTTCTTCTCCTATGACATGTGTAGTTTTCCAAATATTAAGATAGTTTTTATAATACATGAAAATATGAATATTTAAAATGAAAATTAAAAATATGCTCTTATAATTTGAATGTTGGAATACAAATTAGATGCTCAGCTCAATATTTTAACCATAATTTCGACTTTCTGAAAATATATCCTGAGTTAAATGGTTTTCTATTTAGCATGGTCTTACCTGAGGGGTCAGTAGTGTGAGTGCCTACATGCAAGTTCTCTTTAGCATTTTTCATTCTTTCAAAATGTCACTGTCTTCCATTTCCTTCCTCTCATTCAACTTAAAATTTGTTGTTTCTATGCTAGTATCAGCATAATAACATGAAAAAGAAATGAAACTGAAATTCCCCTGACCTGGATTTATATCCCAATTGTTCCATTTCTAGGTGTAAGCTATAGAGCAGCTTACATAAAGTTCTTGAGATTCAGTCTCATCTGTAATATGGGAATTATCAGTAACTAGCCACAATAAGGGGTACTGTAAAGCTTAAGTAAAATAATCAACAAATGTTCTCCTGTTGTGGTTGTTTTGTCCCGTGGTTTTATGTGTTCCATCTTCTTTAATCTATGGTATTTTTTTTGAGCTAGTTGGATACTGAAATAATAATAAGGAAGTAAAGCACATAGAAAGTGTGACTCTTCTTTGTCATTAATCTGTCAGTCACAGAGTTAGGTCACTAAGACATCAAGTTTCAAGCTCCAAAAGATCTTAGAAATAGTTCAGTTCAACTCCCCCATATTTTTAGAGGAGGAAAGATTTCTAGAACCCCAAACTCATCCAGCCTCACCATTACCTCTAACTTCCTATTGACTCTCAGAAAGAACCATTAGGGGACTAGAATAGGAGAGGGGTTTCAATACCAGAAAATGCCTTAAATTGGTGAGAAAGTTACTGCAGACTTTTCAAATCATTATTATAAAAATCTATTGCAATGACACATTAACAATTTCCATGGACAGTTGGATGAATCACAAATATTCTGTAAGCATAATCTAAAACAGCTTTCCCCATAGTTTGTTTCAGGGAACAATATTTCTACAAGAAGTTACACACACAGAGATTGCCTTGAAACTTCAGAGATGCTGAACTGAGCTAAACCAAACAAGTCTGCTACTTTCTGAAAACTCTAAACATCTTAAAAGAATTGTGCTGCTTGTGTGTGTGTGTGTGAGAGAGAGAGACAGAGAGAGACAGAGAGAGAGAGAGGGGATGGGTGTGCTTGGGGTATTACAGTACTGTGTTGTACACAAAGTTAATTCACCATAAACTGTTTGAGAAACACAAAAATTGTCTTTTTGTCTGAACAACTCAGAACATTTGCTTAGCCTGTCAGTAGATGATCACAGTAAAAAAAAAAAAAAAAAATCAATGAAACAGAGTATTTGACACGAATATAAACAAGAGCAAATAGAATTTTTTGAATAGATTTCTAGACTTTTCTACTAGACATTTTGGTATCAGGAAGAAACTGTCACTGTCATCTTAAAATAATCTGACCACACTGAACTTTTAAAAATCCATCTACAAAAAATGTGAAACTAAAGCTTTCACCTTTAATCTCTTGACATTTATGGAACAAGATGATACAGCTGTAATGAACCTCACCACTGACTGTTTCAGTAATGTCGGGAGGCATCATTAGTTTATGATAACAAGGGGCGGGGTTGTCAGGCTTTTCCCGAACTGAGAAGGTGAAGTCTAATTAGTCATATAACTGTTTTATTTTCCTTGGTAATGAGCATATGCCAAGGAGCTGATTGCAAAAAGGTACATTTTTTTAGAAATCTAAAAAATACATCAAATGTGAAACACAGTTGTTTCAAAATCTCTTCTCCAAGACCCACGTTGATTTTCACACCATATTAATTAGAAGAGCTTTAAACTCTGCAGCTTTTTTTTTTTGGAGTTTTAAAAAACTCTCATAATCTAACCTATATTACCTTGTACCTGCCTTTTCCTTTTCAGTCAGGGATATTCATAAATATAATATGAACTGCTATGCCTTTCTACTAATACTCAGAAAATGCTGTGTATGCAATAGGATCTTTAAAATACCCAATAATTGGATTTCTCATGAGTTGGTAGGTGGGAATACAAGCGGTAGGTATTACCGGTTTCAAGTTGTCTACATTCTTGTAAGTGGCTAATATCCTGCCTCCATAAATAAAGGGATATATTATAACATTCCTCTCTGGCAGTTCTTAGGATGAGTCTGAATCTTTCACCCCCCTTTTTGACAGGATCTAATTTCTGTTCTCTTCAGCAGCTCCACTGACCTCCTGTACTCTCTCCTGTGCTGCAGAGTTTCACTTGGCTGCTGCTCTCCCAATCTCCATACATTAAAGATGCATTTATACTTTTTTTTTTTACAGTGCTCTGAACATAATTACAAAAGCTTTGAACCTAGAATCAAAAACGAGTGGTTTGATCACATAAAAGCTAATTTCTGAAAACCACTACACACAGAGATTCAAAGTCAAAGGGAGGACAAACTTAGAACTCTTCAGGAGCAGCCAGGGGAAAAAAAATATTTTCTAAACCGACCCACAGAAAACTTTTTTATGTGCAGCAATTCAAGACTCTGGCCACATCTACCTATTGTTGTCTAAGCCTGTTGAAGTCCCATTATTCAGTCTGCTGAGTTTTTTCATTATAGGTAACTAATGTGCCATTTCTATTTAATAACATTCTCCTTCAATTTCCTTTTGTAATTGGAGTACATGATCAACCATTTAATTGAAAAAAAATTAAAATGTAATATAGCAGCCACTTTTAAGAAATGAAAGATAAGTCTAGAGTCAAAAAACAAGTACAGAGCTCTCTTACTGTTATCCACAAATGCTTCCAATGTACTCAGGGTGATAATCTTATCGTTTGGGTGGAAATTCAACTCCAGTAACTGCAAGGAGGCTAACAGCTGGCTGTATTTGCTCCTTCCCTTTAAACTCCAAACAACAAACTTTTGTATCCTATAGCAGGTAAGAGAAACTCTGCTCGAAACGCTCTTCCCTTCCACCCCTTTACCTGATGACTTACACTGTTCTTTCAAGACTTCTCATGCTATCACCTTTCATGGAAATGTTTCCCTCACCTTTTGGTAAGGTCAGAGATACTACTTCTGTTTTTCAAGATAGTCCCTGGGCTGCCCATTACCAAATCAACCCTAATAACATTAGTTTCAATTATTTCCTTGTCTGTTTCCTTACTAAGCTCTGAATATCTCATAAACATATATAAATCCTTTAAGGCAAAAAGGTTTTTCTGGCTGAAGGCAGAAGATGTCAGAGATTCAAGGTGTAAGAAGGACTCAACTCACTGTTTCTAGTTTAAAGATGGAGAAGCTGTGTGAGATGGAATACAGATGGCCTAAATTACTGAGAGAATCCCCCAGCTGAGAAAGAAGAACCTCAGTCCAACAACCACAAAGAACTGAATTCAGCCAACAATCTGAGTGAGAACATGGAAGTAAATTATTCACCAAATCATTCTGATAAGAGACCAGTCCAGATGAAACCTTAATTTCAGCCCTGTGAAAACCTATGCAGAGGGTCCAGTCAAGCCCACCTGGATTCTGGTCTACAGGACTGTGACCTAATAAATGGGTATTGTTTTTATTCCACTAGGTTTTGGTAATTTGTTATCAAGCGTTAAACAGTTATATAGATTTATTGCTTATTATCTTAAAATTTTTATCAAATGAGAATTTGAGAATATATTAAATGTTCAAAAACTGTTGATTAGGCTAACCAAGAAAAAACAGAGAGAACAACATATTACTAATATCAGAAATGAAAGGGGGAACATCACTACAGACCCCATGGACATTAGAAGGATAATAAAGGAATATGAACAACTCTATGTCCACATATTTGATAACCTGGATGAAAGGGAACAATTCCTTGAAAGACACAAGCTGCCAAAACTCACACAAGAAAAACTATAAAATCTGAGTAAGCCTTTATTACAGAAATTGAATCAATAACTAATAACCACCCAAAAGAGGAAGCACCAGGTCCATTTGAGTTTACTGGTGAATTCTGCTAAACATTTAAGGAAAGAATTATACTCTTTCAGAGGATAGAGGCAGAGGGAATACATTCTAACTTACTCTGTGACGCCAGCATTACCCTAATACCAAAATCAGGCAAAGATATAACAAGAAAACTATAGACCAATGTCTCTCATAAAGATACATAAAAAAATCCTTAACAAATTATTAAATTGAATCAAAGAATGTACAAAAATAATTATACACCACACCAAGTATGATTTATCCCAGGTATGAAAGGCCGATTCAACAGTCAAAAATCAATTATTGTAATCCATCACATCGACAAGCCAAAAAGATAAATCACATAATTACATCAATAGATGTAGAAACAGTATCTGACAAAAACCAACACCCATTAATGATAAAAACTCTCAGTAAACTAGGAATCAAAGTGAATTTCCTCAACTTAATAAAGACAATATACAAAAACCTACATATAGCATAATACTTAATAGTAAGAAACTCTGTACTTTTCCACTAAAATCAGATACAGGGCAAGAATGTCCCCTCTCATTATTCCTTTTCATCACTGTACTAGAAGTTCTAGCTAATGCAGTAAGACAAGAAAAGGGAATAAAAGGTATACAGATTAGAAAGGAGTAAATAAAACTGTCTTTATTCACAGATGACATGACATGATCACCTTTTATAGAATCCTAAAGAATTGGCCAAAAAAAACCCCTAGAACTAATAAGTGATTAAAACAAGGTTGAAGGATACAAGGTTAATATACAAAAATCAATCACTTCACTTTATACCAGAAATGAACAAGTGGAAGTTGAAATTAAAAGCACAATACTGTTTACATTAGCATTCCCAAAATGAAATACTTACATATAAATCTAACAAAATGTGTACAACATCTATATGAGGAAAACTACAAAACTGTGATGAATGAAATCAAAGAATAACTAAATGAAGAGGTATTTCAGGCTCATGAATAAGAAGATTTAATTTTGTCAAGATGTCAGTTCTTCCCAAAATGATCTATAGATTCAATGCTATCCCAATAAAAATCCCAGCAAGTTATTTTGTGGTAATTGGCAAAATGATTCTCAAGTTTATAGGTAAGGCAAAAGACCCAGAATAGCTAACATAATATTAAAGGAGAAGAACAAAGCTGGATGACTGACACTACCAGATTTCAAGATTTACTATAAAGTACAGTGATCAAGACAGTGTGGTACTGGTAAACAGACAAACAGCTCAATGGAATAGAATTTAAAGCCCCCAAACAGACCTCCATAAATATAGTCAGCAGATCTTTGACAAAGGAACAAGGCATTACAGCAGAGCAAAGATAAAGATAAACTTTTCAACAAATAGTGCTGGAACAACTGGACAGCCACATGCAGAAAAAAAGAATCTAGACATATATCTTACACCCTTCATAAAAACTAACTCAAAATGGATCTTAGACCTAAATGTAAAATGAAAACTATAAAACTAAATGATAACATAGAGGAAAAACTAGATGACCTTGTGTAGGGTGATGCCTCTTTAGATACAACAAACATTAAAGGCATGATTCATTACAGAAATAACTGATAAGCTGGAATTCATTAAAATAAAAAAAAAATTCTCTTCTGTGAAAGACAAGATCAATAGAATGAGAATACCACCATAGACAGGAAGAAAATATTTTCCAAGACACATCTTAATATATCCACATATATATTCAAAGAATTTTTACAACTCAACATTAAGAAAACAAACAACCCTTAAAAACTAAGATATACAGATGTCAAATAAACATATCAAAAGATGCTCCACATCATAGGTCATCATGGAAAGGCAAATTAAAACAATTAGCTACCACTACATACCAATTAGAATGGCCAAAATCCAAAACAATGACAACACTAAATGCTGATGGGATGTGAAGCAATAGGAATACATTGCTGGGAGGAATGCAGAATGGACAGTCACTTTGAAAGACAGTTTGGTGTTTTCTTACAAAACTAAACCTACTCTTATCATATAATCCAGCAATTGTACTCCTTTATATTTTACCCAAAGTAGTTGAAAACTTATGTACCCACAAAAACCTGCATATGGATGTTTATAACAATTTTATACATAATTACCAAAACTTGGAAGTAACCTTTCAGTAGGTGAATTAATAAATAAACTGTGGTACATTTATACAATGAAATATTATTTAGCACTGAAAAGAAATGACTATTAAGCCACCAAAAGACACAGAGAAACCTGAAATGCATATTATTAGGTGAAAGAAGCTAAGGTGAAAAGGCTACTTACTATATGATTTCAATTATGTGACATTATGGAAAAGGAAAAACTATGGAGACAGTAAAAAGATCTCCAAAGTTTTCCAAAAGTGGTTGCCAGGGATTGGTGTCAGGGTAGGGGAAGAACAGGTAGATCACAGAGGATTTCAGAGCAGTGTAAATTGTCCATATGATACCACACTGACACATACAGGTCATTATACATTTGTCCAAACCACAGGGACTTCTCTGGTGGCGCAGTGGTTAAGAATCCGCCTGCCAATGCCGGGGACACAGGTTCAAGCCCTGGTCCAGGAAGGTCCCACATGCCACGGAGCAACTAAGCCCATGTGCCACAACTACTGAGCCTGCGCTCTAGAGCCCGCATGCCACAACTACTGAAGCCCGCGTGCCTGGAGCCCGTGCTCCATAACATAAGAAGCCACCGCAATGAAAAGCCCGTGCCCCACAACGAAGAGTAGCCCCAGCTCTCTGCAACTAGAGAAAGCCCGCATGCAGCAACGAAGACCCAATGCAGCCAAAAATAAATAAATAAATAAATTTAAAAAAAAAAACTTTAAAAATGCAACACACAAAAAGATAAATGACCCTTTAAAAAAAAAGTGAACCATAATATAAACTATGGACTTTGGGTGATTATGATGCATCCTTGTAGGTTCATCTATTGTAACAAAGGTACCACCCTGGTAGGGGATGTTCATAATGGCAGAGGCTATGCACATGTGGGGGCACGGCTATATGGAAAGTCTCAATTTTCTGTGAACTAAATCTGCTCTAAAAAATGAAATCTTTAAAAAAAATTTTAATAGGAAAAAATATTATGTTCAACAGAGAGTTGAGGGAACGTAGTAGATACTCTAGTTGCCTAATCTGACATCCATCCCTCTTCTCCCTTGGTAAAATAACCAAATCTGTTTAGCCTGGCAATATGCTCATCCATAAGATTATTTTACCAAGTTCTTCTTGCAGCCAAATGTGGCCATGTGACCAAGTTTTGGCCAGCTATTTTTTAAAAGGAATGTTATTCCGGAAAGTCTTCCTAAAGGTAGGGGCCGTATACTTTTTTGTCCTTTTCTCCTTTCTCCTGCATGGTTTCCTGTAACACGATATGATGGCTTCAGCTCATCTTGCATCATAAGATAAAACTGTAGTCTACTGGTATGTTATAAAATAAAATACCCTAAAACTTAGCAGCTTAAAAGACAAACATTTAGATTATATATTCTAATTCCGTGGATGATTCTTCCGTTCCACAGAGGATCAACTGAGGTCTCTCACTGAAATTCAGCTGAGCAGCAGGCCTGGTCTGCAAGAACAAGAACCATGGCAACTTATTCTCACTTCTGGCATTTTGATAAGAGTGGCTGAAAGGCTGAACCCAGCTGGACCCCTCTCCTTCTCCATGTAGTCTCAGAGCCTGTCTGGATGATCTCTGCAATAGGGTAGTTGGATTTGTTACATGACAGCTCAGGGCTCTAAGAGCAAATGTTTCAAGAAGGAGGAAGTAGAAACTGACAGTACCTTGAGGCATGGCCTAGAAATTGTCACAGTGTCACTTCTGCCATATTCTATTATTCAAAGTAGTCACATATTCTGCTCAGATTCAAGGAGTGGGGACACAGACCTCACCTCCCAATGGGAGAAGGGCGAAGAATTTGTGCCATCTTCAATCTGCTATAAATGACCTAAGGATGGCAAAGAGGAACTGGAGAAGCCTGGGTCCCTAACATAAAGTTTCTAAACCACCCCAGTACTGCTTACATCTGAACTTATTTTATGTTACAGTGAAATAAATGTCCATCTACTTTAATTTCTGTTTTATGCAGCAGAAACTGATTCTGAGAACTTCAATAAGAATTTTTCAGAAATAGAGAGACCAAAATCACGGTGATTTACTTAGTATTTGCACCTTTTGTCTTCCAGGGCTTCCCACAGCCTTCTAGCATAACATATCCAGTGATAACAGATATTCCATTTTATCTTGGAATATCTTACCTGTAACTTTTTTCTGGTTGATATGTAAGAGTTACATAATTTTGGAATTCATTTGCTCTTCATGTTAAATATCCTTAGCGACAAAGTATCAAGAGTCACTATATTAAGATCTAAAAAAAATCAAATTTTCACGGATAATAAGTAAAATGAAAAGCAAAGATCTTGGAAAAAAGAAGGTGTAAAATATGATGAAATATATATTAAAATGGGAGGAAATGTCTGCATTGGTGGCTTGTACTTCCCATCTTTCCTGATAATATCCTGGCTGGTTTTTTAATGTATTGTAGGTTGTCACGGTGATAGGCAGAAGATCTGAAATCAATTCAGTAATGGGAGACTTGGGTTTATTTGTTGCTTTATTTTACTTATCAATGTTTTACTTGATCACAACGCATTCCAAAGCAACATTCTGCCACACTCAGCATCGTTTGCACATTCATACCCTTACTCATTCAAATTCTTAAGCATTCCCACTCTCAGACACACCCAGACTTATTCTCAAATTTTCCCAATCATGTCCTAAGACCTTCACAAAGTATTCTGAGTGCATGCACACAAACTCTTATTCTCTTTTACATTCTCATATTTTTAACACTTTTGTTTATTCAATCCTTTGCCAACTTACTCTTAGAAATTCATGCTCTTACCTAATGACACATTCACTTATATACCTGTCAGTTGCACATACACTTTTTGATGCATTTCTGACAAGATAAATGAGTTTTCTTAAATTTCTCCAAGCCCAACTAACCTCTAACTTTTCTATTTCAGACTAAAAGGTCATATCACATGAAAGGGGAGGAACCAGAGGCAGATGATTTGTGATGACAGTAAAGAACTCATGTCTCCCCTGTGGCAAACAGTATGGATTTTCTAAAAAAATTGAAAATAGAACTACCATATGATCCAGCTATTCCACTTCTGGGTACATATTTGAAGAACATAGAAGCACTCATCTGAAAAGACACATGCACCCCCTACGTTCGTCACAGCATTATCTGCAATAGCCAAACTATGGAAACAACCTAAGTGCCCACTGACAGATAAATGGATAAAGAAGATGAAAAAAGCCATTAAAAAATGATAAAATCTTGCCATCTGAAACAACATGGATGGACCTTGAGGGTATTATGCTAAGTGAAATAAGTCAGATGGAGAAAGAAAGATACTGTGTGATTTCACTCATATATGGAATCTAAAAAACAAAAACACAGATACAGAAAACAGAATAGTGGTTACCAAAGGGAATGGGGTAAGGGGAGGGCAAAATGGTAAAGGGGGTCAACTCAGTGGTGATTGTTGGAAACTAAACTTTGGTGGTGAGCACACTGCAGTGTATACAGAAGCTGAAATATAATATTGTACACAGAAAACTTATATAATGTTATTAAACAATAAAAAAACAACATTTTCTTAAAAAGGAAAAAAAAAAGAACTCATGCTTGCAGAACCCCTGCTTGCATAAATCCCTTTTACAGCTCTGGTAGGAGCCCTAGAAATATGGTCACATGTGTGTTCACAGGCTTTTGTAAAAATTTCTGTATTAAGGTATTTTACTTGAATTGGTTTAGATCACTATTTTCACACTTTGCCACGTGTAGGATATTGTTGGAGTAGCACTGGACATCGTAGGGATCCACTGCAGAAGAAGCTTATTTGGAATTACACTATTTTAACTGCAATATGGAAAGATAATGAACATTCCAATAAAAAAACCTGAGAAATTACAGACTCTGATCTGGATTTATGAATGGTAGCTTCTTTTCTCATGTTTAATTAATAAACAAAAGAGAAGATTCAGATAAAATGCATTATAAAGTGAAGGCACCAAAGCAATGAAATTATAAATATTTGTATACAGAGAAACAAACGTGATGATTAGATCACATAAAAGTAGCAGTTCATTAAGAGGAAAATCTCCCTTTAAAATGGAAGTAATGAATAGACTCTTAAATTGTTTGAGAATTCTCCTTAATGAAGAGGCATGAAACATGAGAAGACATTGAAAAAAATTAAATTTCTTGCTGATCTGATGCAAATATTGACATCAATGTAAATAACATAAAATTTTCATGTGCCACTGAATAGAGGACACTGGCAACAAATTGGTTATGTATGTAGTTATTTCAAAACATATTTAAGTCATTGCATGAGAAAACTTGAAATGCTCAGTAATCTTGCAACATATGTATAAAAGAAGTTTGATAAAGTTTTGTTTTTTTGTTTTTTTTTTTTTTTTTGCGGTATGCGGGCCTCTCACTGCCGTGGCCTCTCCCGTTGCGGAGCACAGGCTCCGGACGCGCAGACCCAGCGGCCATGGCTCACGGGCCCAGCCGCTCCGCGGCATATGGGATCCTCCCAGACCGGGGCACGAACCCGTATCCCCTGCATCGGCAGGCGGACTCTTAACCACTGCGCCACCAGGGAGGCCCTGATAAAGTTTTTTGAGATCACTTATAAAACATAGTATTATCTGCAATGAGCTGTAAAGCAGAAGGAAAATTCCCTAAACTTCTACATCTACTATATTGTTACTACTAATAACAATAGATTTTAAGCAACCATACTAGAGAAAGTACTGAATTATCTTTCTAGTCTCTTTATAGAAGACAGCACAAAAAATTCCTATATGAAGAGGCATTTTAAGGAATCAATATACAGCCAAAAATGCATAGAAAAGCATTACAGAGGTATAACAGACAGCTAATTAATAACAATACTATTTTGCATTTATAATGTTTGTGTTGCCAACTTTTAAAGCATATATTTGCCATGATACATTTTCTCATTTAAATAAAGGATTAATTTCATATTTAATATTTTATTCACAATTTTGTATTCTTTCTCCTAAGGAGCCCACTCCCAAATCACATCAACTGGCACCATTAAAGCTGAATCTGATATGCACCCCAATGTTCACTGCAGCACTATTTACAATAGCCAAGACATGGAAGCAACCTACATGTCCAGCAACAGATGAATGGATAAAGGAGATGTGGTACATATATATTCAACGGAATATTACTCAGCCATGAAAAAGAATAAAATAATGCCATTTGCAGCAACATGGATGGACCCAGAGACTATCATACTAAGTGAAGTAAGCCAGACAAAGGCAAATATCATATGATATCACTTATATATGGAATCTAAAAAAAAGATACAAATGAACTTATTTACAAAACAGAAATAGTCCCACTGATATAGAAAACAAACTTATGGTTACCAAAGGAGAAAGGGAAGGGAGGGATAAATTAGGAATTTGGGATTAACATATACACACTAATATAAATAAGACAGATAACCAAAAAGGACGTACTGTATAGCACAGGGAACTATACTCAATACTCTGTAATAAGCTATAAGGGAAAAGAATATGAAAAAGAATAGATATACATATATATGTATAACTGAATCACTTTGCTGTACACCTGAAACTAACACATTTTAAATCAACTATACTTCAATGAAAAACTTAAAAATTAAAAAAAAACAAAACTGAATCTATCTCAGGGAGAGACTCACATCAACCACAGTGAGAACAAATGGATTGAAGTATCACCAGATTTCTAAGGACTATAAGAATGGGGAGCTCAGATGAGGAACACAAGAAAGGAATTCACAAAAATGGGAATGGTGGTTTTTCAGTGCTATGTGAAAGAGAACAAAGGAGATAATATTAAGGATATAATGATAAAGTTGAATCTTTGAATAGTAAGACTTTTAAAAAATTTCATTCAAATATTTAAGTTTGCTCATTCATACAGATCACTAAACTAAATGATCACCAGAGAAACCAAACATTGGCCATCTTTATCTTTAGACACCTGGAAAGAGCCCACAGCATTTTTTTTCCAGCATCAGCAGATATCCAATGCCATTACATTAATTGATTCCTGCTGTACACAGATGAAAACAACACAGGGACCATTTGCTGCAGATCCAAACTAAGTTCCACGTCACCAGCTCACTGAGCCCAGTTGGCTCATTATAAACTCTTTATTTAGATTAAGAATATACAAAACATTTAGGGGCATCCAAGGACTTTAAAAACAATCCATTAGCAAACCTGCCACTAGAATCCCAATATATTGCATTAAAATGAGAAAATGAAAAAAAATTCAGTATAGAAGCCCCAAATTTCAAAACATATCTTGAAATTTCCCAAGGAAAGATGACAAAAAATAATTTAGTTTTTCCACTGAAATCCTATTCAAGACAGTACTTAGCCACTCAAATTCTGTTCTCCATTCTACATTTCTCAGACCCCCCTTAGGTATCTTGGTGAAGATACCTATGGGAAAATCCAAACTAGTAATATTGGAAAGATTGCACGTACTCCTAATAGTGAATATATTTTATAATAGCTTTTACATCATGCCCCATTAGGTTTTGGGTTTTTTTTTTACACTAGTCTGACATGACAGTGTAATTCCCTGTTAAATGTTATAATAGCAAGGATGAGTAATAATTCAACATGATGCTAATGTAGCACAAGTTTAAACTGCTAATTCAACGAAGCTCTCATTTTGTTTTACATTGCTCTAATCATTGTAATTCTTGCAGAAAAATATTAGAATCATGTAAAGATGAAAAGAATCATGGCAAGAGTTCCTACCTGTTTCTTGTTCTTGCCTAAATGTATGTCTTCAGAAGGAAGTGGTTCTCTGGCTTCAGTATCACCACTTATCAAAGGAGAAACTCAGGAACAGTCCAGAAAGGTTTTCAGAAAACTTTGCTCCAGGTATGAATAGTGTTGATTTCTCCCTCACTCTTCTGATTCCTTTAATATGAGAATAATAAATTACCAAGTCTGTTCTCATGCTGTAAACCCCCTTTCAGACTTTCTCTCTCTTCCTTTCCCAAATTTTATTATAGTACTACAGGGTATATGCCTAGCTCCGAGCATTTCTCCTCACCTACAGTTCGTAATACATCAAATCCTTACTGTGTTCTCCCACCATTGTAACCATCACACACACACACACACACACACACTTTAACCCTGTCACTCATCTACTCAAAAAACTTAGAAGCTTCCCATTGCTTCTGGCTTTTAAGGGACTATAGAGTTTCAGGTGGTTATAAACAGCTTATATATACAGATACATATATATATATATATATATAAAACATTTATATATATAATATATATATAATTTATATATATATAAAACATTATATATATATAAAACAGAACATAACATTTAAGTGTGTATATATGTGTGTATATAAATTTAAAACAGCTGCTACTTAATCCAAGTAGCTGTGCAACATTTGAGAAATAGTTTTCTCTTCTGAGTCTAAGTGTTTGCACATGGAAATCAGCATACCAAGAGTTTCCTACTTCGTAGTACTAGTGCACGTGTTGGAAAAGGTGATGTTTGTAACGTGTTCCTCACAGTGAGTGGAGGTCGTGTGGAACATAATGTTCAATTTTTGGAGTTTTAATAAAGTTGACTCATTTTTCTTATAAGTGCTATTGATACTGGCCCTGTGAAATGTCTAAAATACAATTTCCTCAAATGTTATATTGGTAAATTCAGACTAATTTTATGATTTGTAAGGATTATTGGATATTAAGACATTGTTCAATGTCTATTATATGTGTTTGAATTTTTTTTTCAATTTGTATTTGATTTTGCTTATGATGTTACTTTTGCTGGGAAGATGATTTTATCATGTATATTTTGATGGAGCTATATATTCTTATATCTTCTAGGTTTCCTACCATGCTCAAAGGGGGTGAAGCTTGTATAATATTGAAGATTAAGTAATTATTCAATGATTACTGCTTATTTCATATTTATTTAATTAAAATTTTGGAGCCATCTGTACCTGATTTTAGTCAAAGTATCCCACCTCATAATCTTCCTCTAAAGTGCTAGCTTCTTGTCCCAAAATTATTAATTGGACAGATTTCTTCACCATAGTGATTTTGAAGTGCATATTTTAAGTTCCCAAGTATTTATTATTAGACTCTCTAGTTCAATTCATTAATCTGCTTTAATTGTGTTTAATACCAACTTTTAAATGTCATACAACTAGATTTCTTCCATTACTCATATTTTATAGGATTTTATATCCTTTTGGATAATCTTTAGTAGTGTTTTTCAGTCTCTTCCCTCAATATCTCCTCTTATCTTGTGGTTATCATAATTCTATTGTAGATGCAATCATATTATAGATGATTTTATTTTAGAAAAAAACCAGACATGTTTATAACAGTATTCTTTGTCTAAAATAAAATATGTTTTAATTTTCCCATTGTTTCTTTTCTTTCTCTCAAATATATTAAAGTTATTTTTTATATGGGTCCTGCATATTTCGTTTTAATATTTTTACTGCATGACTTATATTTTTGATGTTAGGTCAAAGGGACTCTTTCATTTGATGATATGTTTAAAATGACTCATATACAGGAAATTAATTTTTTAAACTTAATATCATTAGACTTGTCACTGAATTATCATAATTATTTCAACTATTTTATCAAGCTGACACCACAATATAATATCACCATATTCAACTGCGTTTTCTGAAATTAATAATTATTCTCAAATATGATGATATTTGCATCTTTCATTGTACTCATTTGTTTATTAAGCATTTCCAACATGGAAACATAAGTTCTAACTGTTCTGCAGTTATTTATGGTATTTTTGATGTATCAAATATTCAATTTTTACACTGTCAGATGTATCATTTTTTTCCTATTTGTTTTATGATGAAAGGAATCTCTTAAACATGATGATCTGACAATTTTTTCCAATTTTTCAAACAGTTAAATGATTGTACCAACATGATTTACTGAATAATTTACCCTTAACTCACTGATTTGCAAAGCCATGCTTTATATACATTAATTAATCCTATACTAATTTCAATGTGCTACATATTGATATAAAGATACTGGGCCAGACTCATGCTATATTTTATTCTTATTTTCCAAAAGCTATTAAAATAAATTAATTCATTACCATTTTTGCTGGAAAGCAAAACGTAGACTTCTCTGTGTTTCAGAAATTGTGCAAAATTCCTAAAAGATGGAAAGAAGATAGGAGTTCATTGAGTAATACATAAAAGTGTTTGCCTCCTACTTAAAGATGTAGGTAGTAGGAGTAGGAGGGGACACAGAGGTCATTTGTTTGGGTTCCCCTAGAGGTGAACTATCCCCTGCATATTCTCCCTCTTGCCTCGTGGGTACTGACAGTTGAGTCAAGATGTCTTCAATGAAAGACGTCAATTTATTGATCAGAAAGATCAATAAATGGGAGCATTTGTGTCAGTGTCCCAATGTTTGATAAACTGGATGTGCACGTATACAAATAAGATCTGTCTAGGATTCCCACATATCAGCATAACTTTCCCTTTTCCAGAACCATGGGAAACAGATCAGCAGCAAAACCTACTGCTCCCCAAAGGCTGATTGTGTGAGCAGCAATTGTTGGCACTGACTGACAGTCCAAAGCACATAGTGAATCAACAACCATTCAAGGAGAGTTATTCCAGGAAAGGAAGAGATAACAAACTTAATGAAATAAAGTATTTACAGCTAAGACCACAGCATTGAGGTGACAAGGAGAAAAGGACTTTTGAATATGTATGGGGATTGTTGATAATATTGCACTATCCAAATTTTTTTACAGTAGGATATGAAAGTTAAATATTAGATATTTTAATATATATAGCATTAAATATAAAGAAGCTATTTAAAATATATGATATGCTTAGCTAAAGAACAAATTAGTAAATTAAAAAACTGAACTTAGATATTTTCCTAAAAAGAAAATCAGAAATAAATGAAAATATGAGTTATGTAATTACAAAAGGGTTAGAAGACATGGGATACCAGTTCAGTAGTCACGATATTTATTTTAATATAAATTTTTAAGGAATCTGCTTTTAAAAGACTAGAGAGGAGGAAAGATTAAAGGATATAACTATTTTTTCTGATAATATAGCAGGTTAAGTTACTCGCACCAACATTCCATTACAAAAAGAGTAAAATAAAATTAAAACAAAAGAATAGAATACTTTACAAGCATCAATAAGCCAACAAGAGGGAAAGCTGAAGGAAAATGAGGAGTGATTATTAATGGCTACAGAGTTTCTTTTATGGGGAGGGGGTTGATGAAAAGTTTCTAAAATTGATTGTGGTAAAGTTTGCAAAACTCTGTAAATATACTAAAAGCCACTGAATTACAGACTTTAAATTAGCAAACTGTAAGGCATATAAATTATATTTCAACAAAGTTGTTACATGATAAAGAAAAGAAAGTGAATAGGATAATATGCAGGGAGAGCAAGAAAAAGTGAGTAAAGGACAATCATGATAGACAGCTGAAAATAACTCCAAGTGGATTCCTAGTAAGAAAAAAGAAATAAATTGTGATTAAAGCAGTATTTTAAGAGAAAAGGCAAAGAATTTTCCAAAACAGATAAAAACACCGAAAGAAAGATTTCACAAGGCCAACAAATCCCAAATAAGATGCAATAAAAGGAAAATCATAACTAAACCCATCATAATGAAACTGCAGCTACCAATGACAAAGATAAATTTTTGAAGGACATTAGAGGAAGGAAGAATACAACTTACTTCTTTCTTCCAGTTTTACTGAGATATAACTGACATACAGCACTAAGTTTAAGGTGTGTACGGCATAATGAATGACTTACATGCATCATGAAATGACTGTCACCTCTCAATTTCACTCATCCCTCCACTGCCCTCCCCTGTGGCAACAAACTATTTGTCGTCTGTATCTATGACTGTTTCTGTTTTATGTTTGTTCATTTGTTTCATTTATTTTAGACTCCATATATAAGTGAAATCATATGGTATTTTTCCTTCTCTGACTTATTTCACTTAGCATAATAGCCTTTAGGTCCATCCATGTTGTCGAAAATGGCAAGATTTAATTCTTTTTTATGGCTGAGTAATATTCCGTAAGAGGTTGTCTTTTCCCCATTGTATATTCTTGCCTCCTTTGTCATAGATTAGTTGACCATATAAGTGTGTGTTCACTTCTGGGCTGTCTGTTCTGTTCCATTGCTTTATGTGTCTGTTTTTGTGCCAGTACCATTCTGTTTTGATGACTGCAGCTTTGTAGTATAGCTTAAAATCTGGGCACCTGATAGCTCCAGCCTTGTTTTTTCTCAAGACTCTTTTGGCTATTGATAATCTTTTGAAAATTTTAGAATTACTTGTTCTAGTTCCTGTGAAAAATACCATTGCTATTTTGATAGGGGTTGTGTTGAATCTGTAGATTGCCTTGGGCCGTATAGCCTTGAGTAATATTTAACAGTATTCTTCTAATCCATGAACACAGTGTATCTTTCCATCTGTTTGTGTTGTCTTCAATTTCTTTCATCAGTGTCTTATAGTTTTCCAAGTACAGGTCTTTTACTACCTTAGATTTATTCCTAGGTATTTCATTCTTTTTAATGCAATTATAAATAGGAGTATTTTCTTAATTTCTCTTTCTGACAGTTCTTTTTTAGTGTATTTATAGAAATGCAACACATTTCTGTATACTAATTTCATATCCTGCAACTTTACTGAAGTATATTATTTTGAAGTCACAATATTCAACTTTTAGTTGTCTTAACTGTTTAATATTCAAGGTTTTAATTGTTGAGAAAACCTAGACCTAAAAAGCATGAATAATTTACCCAGTGTCTCAGAGTCATGAAATTTTTCAGGCATGGTTCAGAATTATATTACTTACATCCAATTATCTTTTTTTTTTTTTTTTTTTTTTTTCTTTTTTTGCGGTATGCGGGCCTCTCACTGTTGTGGCCTCTCCCGCTGCGGAGCACAGGCTCCGGACGCGCAGGCCCAGCGGCCATGGCTCACGGGCCCAGCCGCCCCGCGGCACATGGGATCCTCCCAGACCGGGGCACGAACCCGTATCCCCTGCATCGGCAGGCGGACTCTCAACCACTGCGCCACCAGGGAGGCCCCAATTATCTTTTTAATATAACTCATAGCCTAAAATTTTGAAGAAGAAAAAGTGAAACAAAAATTCAAAATATATGACTGATTTGTTCACACCCTGACTGTTGAATAGTACTGACTATAATGGTAGCTATCTTCCTATTCTTCCATGAGAAATGGTATATTTTCAAGTATGGGCCCAGTTGTCCTTTCCATGTCCTTTATTCAAATATTGAATGCTCATGGTGGCACCAGGAATTTTCTGGGTGAAATTGTTTATCTGACTTACCTCTACTTCCTTTTCTTTTAGCTGTAAAAGGAGAGAGGAATTCCCCAGTGTATTAGAGGTACAGATGTATAAGTAAGGTTAAAGTAGAAATTAGTTAAATATTGAGGTCCAAACAGTTATACTTATTATTTCCAAAGCACTCTCATCTATTTACCATATTCTTTCTGTGTGAGTCAGGGATCTTTAAATTATTCCAAACCTAAATATACTGAAATCCATTATTTATTAAAATTCAGTGTCAAATGCAGATTAGTTTTTCATCTTATATAACTTCCCAAAGGGTTTTGGAATGTGAACAGAATGATTTCGAATGGACATGTTTTCTCAGGCTAATATACACAAACACTTCTGCTAGTGTACCCCACTCCAATTTTTATCTCTATTCTTTCATACTCATCCCAGTAAACCATAATTAGAGGAACAACAGACAGTTAATAGAGGCTGCTATTTCTATGAGGATACTAAGTAATGGGCCTTGTTTGACAATTACTAGAAAAACAAACACAAAAGACTGGTCTAGATAATTTCCCAAGTTGAAAAAGAAATCAAAAAGGAAAATGGACAAATTAACACTAGTCACAATTCTCTAGAACATGCTAATTTTTTAGCCTTGGGTTTATTCTACTTGGCTCTATTGTGACAAAACTGTCTTCTCTATGCTTTCAAATTATTTGGAACATCAGTGGCTAATAATAATAGCAGGTATGGGGGCTTCCCTGGTGGCTCAGTGGTTGAGAGTCCGCCTGCCGATGCAGGGGATACGGGTTTGTGCCCCGGTCCGGGAAAATCCCACATGCCGCGGAGCGGCTGGGCCCGTGAGCCATGGCCGCTGAGCCTGAGCGTCCGGAGCCTGTGCTCCGCAACGGGAGAGGCCACAACAGTGAGAGGCCCGCCCACCACACACACACACACACAAAAATAATAATAATAATAATAGCAGGTATGGTCATTATAGTATATATCAAGGCTGATTAGGGTTTCAACAGACTTTTATTTTTCTTAATGATAAAGCCTTTAAAATGTCATTTGAAAGTGAAACGGTTTCAATAATATCATGAATGTGGAACCATTGCAATATATTATATATTCATCAATAACTAATTTTAAATCACATAAAATTCAGTCATAGTAAATCTTTTTACATACTCATTTTACTCTCCTGAAATTTGATGTGGCGTATTCGTTTACTCTATCTCTGCTTTGAACACATCTAAAAAGTGTTTTAATACACTTGATTTAAAACTGTCAAATGAGAAAAATGAAACTCTCAAAATGACATGAAATGGTATTTAGGCTGTAGCTTAGGGCAGTAAAAGTTAGCAATCACCCACTGAAGACAAAAATACCATTAGAATAAAGAGGACACTTCAATAGTTTTTACATCAAAGTCACCTGGCTATTTAAGTCTCCCAATCTTTTTGGACTAATAAGCCTTTTTCTTCAACAGAAAGAAATATTTCTTCAGAAAATCAGGGGGGTACATGTCTGTAATTCTCACTGTAGATAGAAGTTCCCAGCTGCTGTAGATCTCAGATGTAACCAAGAAGGAATGGCTTCCTATTGACCTAGTTTATTTCTCTGGGGGGATGGGCATCTGCTAACTTTTTTTTTTTAATTTTTGGCTGCATTGGGTCTTTGTTGCTGCGTGTGGGCTTTCTCTAATTGTGACGAATGGGGGTTGCTCTTCATTGCAGTGCATGGGCTTCTCATTACAGTGGCTTCTCTTGTTGCAGAGCATGGGCTCTAGGCACATGGGTTTCAGTAGTTGTGGCACACGGGCTTCAGTAGTTGTGGCTCACGGACTCTAGAACACAGGCTCAGTAGTCGTGGCACACAGGCTTAATTGCTCCACGGCATGTGGTATCTTCCCAGACCAGGGATTGAACATGTGTCCCCTGCATTGGCAGGCGGATTCTTAACCACTGCACCACCAGGGAAGCCCCCCATCTGCTAACTTTTTACAAGGAGGAAAAGGAATGGATTATTGGGGTGGGGGTGGGGGTCGGGGTGGAGGGAGAAAGAAAGAGAGGGAGAGAGAGAAACTCTAAATTTTAACCTATTCCAGTTCTTCAAGCCCCTGCCTACCTTCTATAAAATTTTTCCTTCTTGCTAAAATGTGTTTTGATTCGCTTTCTACCTGGAGAATTCCTCAGCCCAGATTTCAACTTAAATATCACTTATTCAGAGATGCCTTTCTCTAACTCCCACCTCAGTCATATTATATTAATCAATCATCCCCTTTAATATTAGTTATAATAGTTTACAAGTTTATATTTGCATATATGATTATTCATTTTGATATGTGACTTCTACATTTAAATGACTGTTTTGTTCACTGGTGTGTTCCCGGGATGTAACACAGTGCTTTGCACATAGACAATAGTTATTCTCTCTTTCCTCGAATACTTCTGGGGACTTACTATGAGCAAAGCCTCGTGGCTGTGCTGAGCCCACGAAGGACATAAAGATGTGTAACGCCACACTCTTGCATTTAAGGATCATATAATTTAAAGGGTGCAATTATATAAATTGTCCTAGAACAAAGCAAAAATTGAAGTCGCAGCAGAGGGAGAGATCAAGAACTTGAAGTAAAACAAAGGTCACAGTTATCAGGATACTTTGAGGGATTTCAAAGACACTAATTAGCTAACTGCTCTTTGTTCTTAGGATGAGCAGGTAGTTCTTCCGGAAAAAGGCAAGTAATGAGTCAGTAGACACATCTCTGTATTGGAGCAACTTACTTCCCTCCCACAGGCTTCCTACACATCCAAACTATTTTTTTCTTATCTTCTTACATAGGTCTCTCCTTTTTTTTTTTTTTTTTTTGTGCATAGCTAAAGTTCAAGCATGTTTAGTAGCAAATGTGGAAGTATCATGGAGAAAGCTATGAGGCAATTAGAAGATTCTAGTCACGATGACGTGTAACCTTCACAATGACACAGCACTCATGAGACAGTGTTAGCTTCTACAGTCTGAACTAGCTTCTTTAATAATTAAAACGTGTTCAACTACCAAACTAAGTTCATTCCAAACCTCCAAGTGCGTGCTTGTCACTATTTCATCTACTTATTGATCTCTTTGTAAAACATTTGCAACATTTAAAAAATAAGAATGCTGAATACTGACATACAAACATGTTTAAACACGAGTTCTGCTAAAGTACTGTAGTGTAGGAAAGACAGATGCATAAACAACTAAATAAAATTGTATGTCTAGTAATATAGGGCTAATTTTCAAAATCCAAGTCCTGTACATTTTTTGTTAGATTTACACCTAAGGATTTCATTATTTGAGCTATAATAAATGATACTGTATTTTTAATTTCTGTTTCTACACGTTCATTGCTAATACACAGAAATACAGTTGTATTTTATATGTTGGTCTTGTATTCTGTTTCTTTGCTGAACTAAATTATTAGTTCTAAAAGTTTTTTGGAGATTTTTGGGAATGCTATGATGATTATCATGTTATCTGCAAACACAGAAACTTTTATTTCTTCCTTTCTGATCATTATACATTTTATTTCCTTTTCTTGTCTTCTTAAAAATTGAAGTATAGCTGACTTACAATGTTATACTAGTTTTAGGTATACAGCAGAGTGACTCAGCATTTTACAGTTTATACTCTATTAAAAGTTATTACAAGATAATGACTATAATTCCCTGTGCTATACAATATATCCTTGTTGCTTATCTATTTTATACATATTACTTTGTATCTCTTAATCTCATACTACATATTACTTTGTATCTCTTAATCTCATACTCTTAATGTGCCCCTCTCTGCTGCACTCTCCCCAGTAGTAACCACCAGCTTCATTTCTTATACCTGTGAGTCTGTTTCTGTTTTGTTATATATATTAATTTGTATTATTTTTTAGATTCCACATGTAAGTGATGTCATAGAGTATTTGTCTTTGTCTGACTTATTTCGCTAAGCATACTATTCTCTAGTTCCAGAAACCACTATACATGTATACAAAAATGAACAATTAACTAAATGGAGGGTGGAGAGTGGTATCCAGGTTTCTTATCATTGGAATGGTAATTCTCATGTGAGAAAGGAGAAGAAGCTAGAATGATTCATATGTTAATGGTTTAAAGACATCAGTAACAGCTTATGTTTAGTTTAATATAGTTATAAATTGTTAAGTATAGAAATATTTATTAATATTTGTATATACACAGGTTAGTCTAAACACATGTATTTCTTTGCTTTGCCACCTGGGAGAGCTAAAAGGAATGGGCACACAAGCCACTTCAAGAGATTCCAATGGCCAAAGCTCAAATGATTCAAGCAATATAGTAGTACTGGATTATAATCCAAAGTAAAAATAAAATCAATATTCATTTGGATATAAATAAATGATTGAATAGATAAACTGATGAGACAAATCTTACTTGCAGATGAATTCAAAATAACTTATGTGGATACCCTGTCCTCAAGCAGGCAACCATAAGTCTCCACTCTTTATGTCTGAGTTTTGCACACAGAATTTTTCCCAAAGACGAGAGTATGGGAATGGCGTAATAAAGGGTAACCTTACAATAGAGATACTAAACACATCTCAGCCAAATGATCAAGGTCAGAGCCAACAGCCATAAGTCATGTAAGTAGTAGGTATTCTTGTGATGACATGATGAAAATGACACGACCTCTGAGTTCTTCCTCTCAAAAACATAGCATCAGTGTATGTCTGAGAAAAACATGAGACAGATTCCAATAGAGGGGCATCCTACAAAATACTTGTCCAGAATTCCTTAGAACTGTCAAAGTCATCAAAGTAAATCTGAAAAACTCTCAGTGAAGAGGTGCCCAAAGAGATACAAAACCCAAATGTAATGTGGTATTCTAGAAAGGCTACTAGAAAAGACAAAGACATTAGGTAAAGAATAAGAACATCAGATTAAAATACGGACTTTAGCTAATAATAATGTAACAGTAATGGTTCATTTATTGTGGAAAATGCACCATACTAATGTAAGATGGTAATAATAGGGGAAACCGGGTGTGGTGTATATTAGTATTCCCTATAGATTCAATTTTTCTGTAAATCAAAAGGTGCTCTAAAACATAAAGTCCTCTAAAAAAAATCCTTGTCAGAGAATCCTAATATGGATATCACCTTTCTTTCTGTTGGTGTCTGCTAATCTTCTTTTCTCAGTCAAATTGTTTTCATAGTTCTTGGTATAACAGGTAACTGTTTTGAATTTAAACCCGGAAATTTGAGGTATTGCCTGAATCTTACGTAAATCTTTCATTTAAGCAGGACTCCTCTGACACTGCTCCATTGGGAAAAAAGCACTGTCACCTCATTACTGCCAGCTGCTGGTGGAAGTCCAGTTTCCCCATGCAGTCTCTGCTGATATCCAGGGAAACAGGCTTCTTACTTCTGCCCAATAAGGTTACGAGTTCTGGGTTCCCAAGTGGTAGCAGGAGGTGACCTCATGGGGTGAGTGTTCCAATTACTGCACAGAGGTTGTTAGACCCTAACTCTCCACTAGAACTCCTCTGACGTCAAGCCATGGGGGAAGGGAGGAAGCAACGCAATACCCATTACCACCCATTGGTGACAGAAGTCTCCACTGACGTGGAAGTGGGGAATGGAGAAGTGGAAGGGGTGAGATGCTTAGCGGGGATCATTGCTGCCCAGCAAGGATGTAAGTTCAGGCTCCCCACTTACCCTGAATCCAACATCACCCTGGCGGGAATGGAGGTGGGGATGCGGTGCCTTATTATAGCCTAATGATGGTGGCATTCTAGGCTCCCCATGAGGAACTTTCAGGGCGCTTTTGGACTACAATATGGAAGAAAAATATTATTGTATCTGAAATCCGTAGTGAATATAAAACCATGTCATATTTGATTTAGATTTGAAGTCTTTCAAGGTTTCTGGGTAGAGAAAAATAAGGCAGCTCTTCCTTCTGAAAAAATGAAGGGTGACTCCAAGTGATTAGGGGTAGCTGCAAGATGGGGAGGGGATTGGCTTTCCAGTGTTTGGTTGGATACTTGCTTGGGTCTATCTGGAGATACAGGAAGAGAATTAGAGTGAGCTGGCACATGGGCAGTGGGCAGTGTGGGAGGAGTATGTGAGCTTCCCATAAGTCAAATGGTAGCTCAGCTGGAGTCCCCTGGTCCATTTAGATATCCTAACTCAGGATCAGGGTGTAATAACTTAAACATGCATCCCATGAGACAAGCAGGATTTACAGGTCTGCCATTTGGAGGACAACAAAGGTCAGCCAGCATTGGCAAAAGCAACAGGAGTGGTCCGTACAAGAACATTAAAATCTTGTTTTGTTAATTAAGGAGAAATTTCACTTATGCCTGCCCCTTTCCAGTTGCAGCTCTCCGGATGAGCTGGACTAGAAGAGGTGTATGGGTCTCAGAGTCAGAAATCGTCTTCCTCTCTCGCTCCGTGGTCAGCATCTCCGCTCAGCAGCGACTAGGGCAGGGGGATGGGGGATTATGTAGAGCAAGGTGAGGAAATGAATTTTAAATTGAGTTTGACTTTGAAGCTTTAAAATGGACCAAATTTTAATAACTGCCAGTGAATGGGTTTGGCTTTTAAAGCTTTAACACGGTCCGCATTTTAATAACTGCCAGTGAATGGAAAGCTGTGGAATTCACATGATATCATTAATGGATCGCAGTGTGAAATTCAACAAAGCAGTGATGGAAAAAATAAAGTTCTTTCACCTTTAAACCCCACCAGGTTGAGCCTTCTTGACAAACTGGTTACTGAATAAAAGATATTTAAGACACGAACTATTTTTCTTTTTTATCATTGGGTTTGTGACCACATGACTGTGTTGGTGTAATAAAAGGGAGGTATGAATATACCTAATGCCATTTACTAATACAGAAAAAAGTAATTTTCATGTTCAGTGACGGCCATTGAACATAATGCTTCTTCTTTCTATCCATCTTCCTGTTTACAAAGCAGACTAGGATACAATTTGCAGCCTTTACTGCCACTCTCCTTGACATTTCACTTACCTGCTTTTCTCCCCCATCAGCCTGCCTTTGAGAGAGCGTGGGCATCACGTAGTAGATCAGCATAATAGCTGGGATATCTGGTGCAGCCTGACAGAGATTGCCTGCCTACCTAGACCCTAGAACTTGGCCTTTCCAAAGTGGAGCTGACCTGATCAATGTCACCTCCTTCCCAGGAAAAAACAAAAACAAAAAAACCGACAACTGTGCAACGTTAGAGAGGAAACAAGATGAAATTAGAGTTGATGAGACTTGGCTGCCATTTGATTTTGTGAAAAAACAAAATATTTTTAATGTTCAATTTGACATTTTGAAATAATTTTAAAATTTAAAATGTTGCAAAAATAAGCAGTAAAAATAGTAAAAAGAACATCTGCCTGTGTTTTACTTCTATTTACCTATCGTTAATATTTTACCACATACCCTATATGTGTATGTTTACCTATCTTTTTTTTCTTTCTGAGCCATCTGAAAATAAGCTATATATAGCATGGCACCTTTATCTCTAATACTTCAATGAGTATTTCCCAAGAATGTAAATATTTTCTTGCACACCACCAATGGAGTTGATAAATTCATCAATGTATACTGACATAGTACTTTTTTCTAAACTATCACCCATAGAACAATTTTATCAGTTGGTTTAATAATATCCTTTATAGCATTTTCAAAAGAACAAAGTCCTTGGAAATTTAAACTTAGTGAGGAATCCATCATCTGAACAAGCATATTTAAGAAACTGTAGGGAATATTTTCGTAATGTCCCAATGTGCCAAAAGAAATTGGCAGTAACAAAGATGCTCTGTTACCTGTTACTTATGCCTTTCCATGAAACTGATGCAGTTATGTAAGAAGATAAAAAAATCAAACAAAGAAACAGAAATATGACCTTAGGAAACTCCCTGGTCTAATCTATAGATGTTCAGAGGGTAACTGTGAGAATTCGGTTATAATTGTTCAGTCAAAATGTCCACTTGGAACCTAAATTACAGTTCATTACCAAAAGACTATATTTCTGGTCTGTGAATACAATTGCCTAGATGGTCAACGTCACTAATCATCAGGGAAACGCAAATCAAAACCACAATGAGCTACCACCTCACACTTGTCAGAATGGCCATCACCAAAAACACAACAAATTGATAAATGTTGTTGAGGGTGTGGAGAAAGGGAACCCTTGTGCACTGTTGCTGAGCATGTAAGCTGGTGCAGCCACTATGGAGAACAGTACGGAGGTTCCCCAGAAATGTAAAAATAGAACTACCATATGATTTAGCAATTCCACTCCTGGGTATATAGCCAAAGAAAATGGAAACACTAATTCGAAAAGATACATGCACACCAATGTTCACAGCAGCCCTATTTACAATAACCAAGATATGGAAGCAGCCTAAGTGTCCATCAACAGAGGAACGGATAAATATATATAGTTTTTATATATGAAATGGAATATTACTCAGTCAACAAATAGAGTGAAATTTCACCATGTGTGACAACATGGATAGACCTGGACGGTATTATGCTTAGTGAAGACAGACAGAGAAAGACAAATACTGTATGTTTTCACTTATATGTGGAATCTAAAAAATAAAGCAAAGGAATGAATATAACAAAACAGAAACAGGCTCAAAGATACACAGAACAAACTGGTGGTTACAAATGGGGAGAGGGTTGTGGGAATTGGACAAGATTGGGGAAGGGGATTAAGAGGTACAAACTATGAGGTATAACATAAATAAGATACAAGGATATAATGTACAGCACAGAGAATATAGCCAATACTTTTTAAAAACTTTGAGTATAGTCTATAAGAATATCAAAGCATTATGCTGTATACCTGAAAGTAATACAACATTGTAAATCAACCATACTTCAATAAAAAAAGAAAAAAATAATCCATCCAAGTGATCTTTTTAACAGTTAATCTAATAATATCCTTCATAGCATTTTTAAAAGAACATGCACCTTGGGGGCATACTTGAACCATATGCTAGATTGTCCTACCCACAGATCATAGGGTAGGGGCCACATCTCAAGGGTACAGAGGTGGAATGATAAAACCAGCCAGATGTTTTCCTCATATGTGTCCATGCCTCTTTGCAATGCAACTTATAGCTCCTCCCATCAATAGCTAGAGATTATTTTTTATTCTTTGACTCTGGTTAACCACATGACTTTCTTTTGCCTGTGGGACATTAGCAAATGTGATTCAGATAAAGTCTTGAAAATCGCTTGAACATGGGGCTTACTGTCTTTTTGTCTTCTTTGGAACCCTGAAACTACTGTGTTTTAGTTTCCTGGGGCTGCCATAACAAAGTGCCACAATTTGGTAGCTTGAAACAAGACACATTTATTCTTTCACAGTCCTGGAGACTAGAAGTCTGAAATCACAGTGTCAGCAGGATTGGTTCCTTCTGAGAGTTATAAAGAAAAATCTATTCTATGCTTTCCCCCTAACTTCTGGTGGCTCCCAGAAATCTTCGACTTAATGTTGGCATGTAGCTGCATCACTACAATCTCTCCATCCATCTTGACATGGCCTTCTTCTCTATGTGTATATCTGTTTGTCCTCTCCCCTTAAAAGGACACCCCACATAACTGAGCTAAAGGAAATAGTTGTTTTAAGCCACTATGTTTTGAGGTGTGTGTTCATAGCAAAAGCTGAGGTAGTTCTTTTCATCATCTCGGGAGCAGGTTTGCTAACAAATCAACTTAAACCAACAGACAGACACAACTCCAGTCTGTTTCCCTTTGCCATTTCTCAGATGGAGAAACAAACATAATAAAAGCCAGTGCTGAAGATACTGTAGTATTGCTAATTAACCCTTCAGAAGAGTCACAAGCAAAGGCAAAAGGTAGGTAGAGGGCAACACCTGAGATTATTACACGTCTCTGAACATGAATCTAGATTGATTCATGAAATATGAAATATGTAAACCTTTGAATTTAGTTCCACAGAAGCTCCTGACTACACGGTGTCCCTGGACAGAGAATCATTACTTGGTCTCTGCCTCAAAACTCCTCAAAAATCAGAATTATTATGGCCATAGAGGTTGACCCAAGGTTGCAACTTACATCTATTCAGTTTTTAATTCAAACTCTGGACTCCTGAATATTGAATAGGAGAAAGTATGAGAAAATGGGTATCAGGGAAGTTGCAATGGTCATTCATTTTACAGGACAAGGTTTAGAGGAGTTTTTCCCAAAATATCTCCAAAAGAAGACTCTCTTGCTTATTCCACAATTTTCTTCAAAGACTATTACTGCAATAGGTTAAAAAAGAAACCCATCACTTTTACTTTGGACAAGAGTTTATTTTTATTCTCCTTAAAATATTTAAAGGGAATGTTTAAAATGTGATAAACATGCAGGGAACTAAAGAAAATCTCAACAATAAATGTCACGGTTCAAAATGTAATTTACGGCCAGCAGTAGGAATGATACGGTATTCCCAACATGTCTCTTTATGCTTTTTCTACTCCCTGGAGTGTTTCCTGAGTGCTATCATTATACAGCCTGCAGTACTTCAGCTCACATCTTCAAGATGGAAACAGGTTTTTGAAGATACACTACTATCCCAAAAATATGTTCTAGATTTAATGAAGTATGCTTTTGACATAATGTATTATCTTTAAGAAATTGGAAGAAACTAGAGAAGAATGAAAATTGAAAAACTATATGCATTTTTATTCTTCTGGGTAGTAGTAGCCCACAATGCACAGAACAAGGAATAATGAAAGAGAGAGAAAGAAAAAAAATGAAACTTAAATGGTGGAGCAAAACCATTAGGAGGCTACTACCCATCTGTCTGTATGGTTTAGAAGCATCCTTGACAGGTGGGATACATGGAATGATGACCTCAGAAGGCCCCTTCCAGAACTGTGAATAAATGAAACTGAGTAAAAGCCAAGTTAATAGAGTAATTAATTCCTCCTCTGATTGTGTCTTAGTTTTTCTCCCTAGATACTTAAAATAATTATATTAAAAGGGAGAACAAGGAGCTTTTAGAACAATTATCTCTGTAATTTGATTGGCTGTTCTTCAATATAAGAAGGAAAAAGACCCTTGTTCTTGAAAGAATGTGATTATGAGAGATGTTATTAGAGTAATTAATTCATTGCTGTGATTGTTTCATTTGAACGAATGTGGGAAGAAAAAAGTTCAAAAAATGATTTCAGTGAATTTTTTTCTGAAATGCATTTTACGAAGAAACTTCTGCAAGCCAACTGCAAAAGGGAAAAGTCCATGAATTTCTTCAGTTTGATTTATATCATAGAATGGAAAGAGAAAGATTATTCTTACAGTAGATTCTGCATCTCCTGGTGGATGTTCATATTTGATGTTTTTTGAAGTGCTTAAATTAAGGCTAACAAAATGTTCATCTTGAATTTTAGCCTCACCTTTCGGTACACAATGGGGAAACACAAGATCACGCTTCAGAAATACAGGCACTGCTAAAAGCAAAAGTGACTTAAGCTCTTAACCAAAACCAGCAAGGAAAATGAGATCCTCATCTTTAGGTCTAGGGAGTCTATCAAGTCATTAATCAAGGGAAGGTCTTTCAAATGTATGACAAGCTGTATATGCAGTGCTAGCAATAATTTGTAGAAAAAGATGGGATTTTAAGCCCCCATTATGAGGCTAGTATAGTAGTAAAAAGATGATCTTAGGAGAAGCTGAATTCACTTGGAGAAGAAGAGTCCTTCCTCTCTTTCAGCAGAGGTTAGGACAGAGCACTCCTATGGCTGCCCTTATACCTAAAGGTATGAGTTGCAGAATTGTTGCTAAGTTCATCCAAAACCATTCAATGGAGAGTTTAACTCCAGTGTAATATGAAGTCTCTGAATAATGCTGAGACTAAAGATAAATCATTCCAGTCCAGCAGCTGTTATTGTAACTCTAAACAACCTAGTTGCCATTGTTCCGATCCTTGCTGCCTTTTTTTTTTTTAACTTTTTATTGGAGTAGAGTTGCTTTACAATGTTGTGTTAGTTTCAGGTGTACAGCAAAGTGAATCAGTTATACATATACACATATCCCCTCTTTTTTAGATTTCCTTCCCATTTAGGTCGCCACAGAGTACTGAGTAGAGTTTCCTGTGCTATACAGTAGGTCCTCATTAGTTATCTATTTTATATATAGTAGTGTATATATGTCAATCCCAATCTCCCAGTTCATCCCACCCCCTCTTCCCCCCTTGGTATCCATTAAGTTTGCTCTCTACATCTGTGTCTCTATTTCTACTTTGCAAATAAGTTCACCTGTACCATTTTTCTAGATTCCACGTGTAAGTGATATTATATGATAATTGTTTTTCTCTTTCTGACTTACTTCACTCTGTATGACAGTCTCTAGGTCTATCCACGTCTCAGCAAATGGCACTATTTTGTTCCTTTTTATGGGTGAGTAATATTCCATTGTATGTATGTACCACATCTTCTTTATCCATTCCTCTGTTGATGGACATTTAGGTTGCTTCCATGTACTGGCTATTGTAAATAGTGCTGCAATGAACACTAGGTGAATGTCTCTTTTTGAATTATGGTTTTCTCAGGGTATATGCCCAGAAGTGGGATTGCTGGGTCATATGGCAGTTCTATTTTTAGTTTTTTGAGGAACCTCCATACTGTTTTCCATAGTGGCTGCAACAATTTACATTCCCACCAACAGTGTAGGAGGGTTCCTTTTTCTCTACACCCTCTCCAGCATTTACTGTTTGTAGATTTTTTTGATGATGGCCATTCTGACTGGTATGAGGTGATACCTCACTGTAATTTTGATTTGGATTTCTCTAATAATTAGTGATGTTGAGCTTGTTTTCATGTGCTTGCTGGCCATCTCTATGTCTTCTTTGGAGAAATGTCTATTTAGGCCTTCTGCCCATTTTGTTTTTCTGATATTGAGCTACATGAGCTGTTTGTATATTTTGGAGATAAATCCCTCGTCAGTTGCTTCGTTTGCAAATATTTTCTCCCATTCTGAGGGCTGTCTTTTTGTTTTGTTTATGGCTTCCTTTGCTGTGCTTGCCGCCTCTTTTAAACGACTCACTTTTCAAGATTAGAGCTGACAGTAAGGGGAAAACTTGGTATATCTCAGCAAGATCTATACCATTTTAAAAAGAAGCTATGATGTCTTCTAAACAGTAGCATACATTACAGACAGCATCTCACAGCAGCTTCCCCAGACCAAGGAGTGCTCAGAGACCCAGGATCAAGAATGTGGAACCCGGCGCAGAAATGCTAGAGAAGGTGACCGTAAGGAGAAAATAAGGAATAGAAACATTAACAGATAATTCACTACACATCTTTCATTTGCCTCTTCATATTGACCCTCTCTATACTCCATCCAGCTTTTGTTTTAGAGGTAGATTTGTAACCATTATAGCTGCAGCATTGGGATTCTCCACTCTCTGGTTCCTGGTTGTGTTAGCCAATGGCGAGGCCCCCATAAGTGAGGAAGAGAGGTGAGTAGGGAGTTATATATTCCTCTGGTTCCTTCCATGAGACACAGCTAAGGCTAGCTGTGTCCTATGACAAAAGTCACTCTGTCTCTCAAGGCAGACTCCTCTGCATAGCTCTCTAGTCTAGATTTCAATAACCACTCCATTCACTCAGGACTTGGGGTGGTAAGAGCAGCAAATTTTCCCAAGATCAGTGCACTTTTGGCAATTCATTTATAAGTAAATCTTTCTCAAATTATTCTAATTTGAGTACAGTTTTTGTTTCCTGTCTGTGTTCTGACTGATACAGGAAAGGTATATATAGGAAAAGCCTATTCTTTACCTTTGGGTAAATCACTCAGGGCTTCACACAGATAATCACTGAACACACATTATGTACATTTCTGACTTGCTGCTCTTTTTGTCTTCTCTGAGAAAGGAGACCTACAGTTTTAATGGCTTATGCTAGCATGAAAAAATAAACTGGTTTCTCTTATTAGTGCCTGAATGTATTCTATGAAAATAAAAATGGCTGGCAGGTATTTATTCTTCCTCCAGCTCATCGCTGCACGTTTGTAAAAACTGCCCTATCCTTTTCTGTGAGGCTTCCAAAAACCTCTGCAGCACAGTCATCCGTTATTGTAGGAGAGCTTGATGCATAGGGAAAGGAACCACAACAGCACAGGAAATCTGTATCCTGACTATGTCTGAACAATAGAACAGACGGTGTTTTTCTGAACTCTGAACAATGGGCATGTAAGGATAATTTCAGCTGCAGAGCTAAGCAGTTTGGATGGACAACAACATAAATCAGCTTTGACAATGCATCCCCTCAGCCAAGTTCACTCATCCAAATTAGAAAACAGAAGCTTAGAAGTACTGGGCTCGTTACTGAAGGATAGAAAACATGTTCGGGAAAGTTACTTGTGGTAACATGCTAGACGGGAGATAAAATGATGTAGGACTTAGCTGAGCAATTAGCACAGTCACTAGTACTCTTTAGATATTTGATTCAATTGTTCCTCTTTTTGTCTTATTACATCTATCAGTTTCTAAGATGAAGCTTAGGAGAAACTAAAAAAGGTTTGGGTTGATAGGGATGATAACAGAATCAGGAAGGTTGATATATTTGACAGTATGGAGAGAAGGTAGGGAATATTAAACAATCTAGCACACAGGCTGGGGATGGATATTTGATCATGTGTTTCAGCAGAAACAACAGTCCCAGGTTCATCTTACATAGCCAGTGTTCTACCAACAGAATAAGAAGAAATGGTATTTGACCAGACCACCCTCTCAGTGTGCTAACATTCTCTCCCATAAACAGAAACTGTAGAGGAAACATGTACAACTTTCTACACTCTTAGCATCTTATAAATAGTCACCACTACACCACTGTAGAGTTACATAGATAACTAGACCTATAGAGAATGGATTACTGTAGTAAAGTTTTTCAGATTCCACACATGGGACATGTTAGCACTTAGGCAACTGTCTTCATTGTATTGGTGTACCACGTCTCCCATTCCCTTCTCAGTGATATTCCTTAGATCCTTCCTAGAAAATTACCATCATTTTCTTACTAATCTTTTCAACTCTAATCATATTCTTCACACTAGTTCCAGAATTATCTTCTTAAACCCCAAGCCAGGCTGTGTTATTCCTTTGGCTTCTGATTGCTTACAGTAGCAAGTCTAATTGTTTGCTGTAGAATTCAAGGTGCCTCATGCTCTGACTCGATCTCATTTTTAGTGGCAGCTGGAAGTCAGAAGAATCAGCACAATTTCTAGCCGCTGGTAATGAGCAATGTGAACTTTGATAAATCCCTTCTCCTTCCTTGAGTCAGCTTACCTATCACAAAGAAAAACAAAGGAAGGGAAGAAGAGAAGAAGGGAGGAAGGGAGGAAGGGAGGGAGGGAAGGAGGGAGGAAGGGAGGAAGGGGGGAAGGGGGAAGGGAGGAAGGGAGGAAGGGAGGAAGGGAGGAAGGGAGGAAGGGAAGAAGGGAGGAAGGGAGGAAGGGGGGAAGGGAGGAAGGGAGGAAGGGGGGAAGGGAGGAAGGGGGGAAGGGAGGAAGGGGGGAAGAGCAAAACCAAAACCAGTTACCGCTGTCTTTTCCAAGTTAATACTATGGATCTGGCGCTGCACTGTTCTGTTTTAATCTTTTAATTCATAACTCCATGTTTTTCTATCATTCTTCTCTCAGCCTGGAATGCAGCATACACCTTCTGCACACATGAAACCTCTACACATATGCTGAAACTCAGTTCAAAGGCCACCTTCCTAATGAAGTCTTAATTCCCCAGATAAACATAATTGCCCTTCATCCGCACTTTAATAAAACTTTGGCAGCAATTTTTCTATAACGTATACTATAGCTAATGATTCCTCAGCCAGCTTTCTCCGGTAGACTGTGTCCACACAGTTCTGACTAGAATATCTCCTGACAAGTAGTTGTAAACTGAATGAAGTGGTGTCTCCGTCAGGAAGTCGAAGGGCAAGTACTTGATAAGGACATTTTTGGTACCAGCACTCGTAGCGCACGTGCACAAAACTGCAGTGCTATCTCCTTCTGCCAGGTAAACCAATATGAAACCATGCTGGGAGCAGACTGGAACAAGTGGTCTGCAGCTCACTGCACACCTGGCAAGTATTCTGGATCCTCTCCAAGGTGATCAGATAGACACTAAACTTTAGGATCCCAGAGAAAAAAATTCAGGTAAGGAATCTGGGGTTGATCTGGGTTAATGCCTTGATTTAGCAGAAGTGGAAACTGTGACCAGGAGAAATGAGGTCACATCCCTGTGGACGGCAGTACAGGATCTGACATCCAGCTCTGGACTTTTTCTAAGACCTTGCTCCTTATACTCTTGTATCCCAACATCCGCTTCCATCTTATCAAGAAACATCTTTTTCTTCTAGCGTATCTTGGGCAAGATGGAGCTTGTCTCAACTCTCGAACTGCCAACCTAGCTGCAGCCCACCTCCTGCAAGTTCCTCATAATCACTTCTTCCTCTGAGAATGTGAATTACCTCATGCTTCACTACCAGGCACTTCTTAAGAGTTACTATGAGCAGTTCCTTTGAGAGACAACTGCTAATTCATCCCAAGAGTCAGGCAGGGGAGAAATCTTGTAATGGACCAGAGTTCTTTTTACTGTCTCATGACTTTATTCCCCCCATCATCATACCAGACTTCAAAGGTACTTAATATTTTAATGATACTTTAAATAGTAAAACTACTCTGATCCTCCTCACAATTCAAGAGGGGAAACATGCTCCAAAATGTAAGACCATCTCAAATGGTTTTCTTTGTAGGTATGTTTTAGTTCTTAGTCTTGTAGCCCTGCCATACTTCCTAGTTTTATACTTACAGTGTGGGAATCTTCCTATTGTTTTTATCTCTATCCCTTAGAGAATATGACCACCATCTTTCCCTCATGACTCAAACCATGGGCAGAATTTGACTCATCACTATATTTACCGAAGTCTGAATTATTCTACTTGGAGAATATCACAATTACAACTTCATCAGAAGATCAGGGGGATAGTCATTTCTGGAGAACCTGACTCTGAAGTGTCTGTAGGCATATATGTCAAAAACTGCTAGTTATCTACTAATAACTACTTTACATTTCCCTCTTGCCAGCAGAATTCCAATGCTATTTAAGGGTATATGCTCACCTTAAAAAAAAGACAACAAATAAAAATTTTATAGGCATTGCCATGTGACTTGAGCAGAAGGTGATTGGTCTGGACAGGCAAGAAGGCTATTTTGTACAGACATACAGTGACAGGTTCAGTTGACATCCCTTCTTCCAGGCTAGAACACAGACACAATGTCCAGAAGCTCCACAGCCATTCTGTGACCAAGGGCCAAGGATGGCAGAACAGAAGGGCAAAAGGAGTATTGTGGAAGCCAAGGCACTAATCCTGGATCTCCTACCTTTGGATGCTTTGTAATCTGGGAAAAAAATAAATGGTTGAGTCATATGTGTTGGGTTTCTTTTATATGTGGCTGATTCATAAAGATGCAGCATTTAAGGAGAGGTTAATCCCCTGGAAAGAATCAAAATGCTCATACATTAAATCTGTTAGCAGCAGAGTCTCTGGTTAACCTCTGTGAAAATGTTAAGGGGTGAAAGCATAGGAGTTTCCCTCACTTATAGACTTAAAAATATGAAATGAGGGCTTCCCTGGTGGCGCAGTGGTTAAGCGTCCGCCTGCCGATGCAGGGGAGACGGGTTCGTGCCCCAGTCTGGGAAGATCCCACATGCTGCGGAGTGACTGGGCCCGTGAGCCATGGCCGCTGAGCCTGCGCGTCTGGAGCCTGTGCTCCGCAATGGGAGAGGCCACAACAGTGAGAGGTCCGCATACCAAAAAAAAAAAAAAAAAAAAGAAATGAAATACTTTCCAGTAATTTAAAATTGTTCCAGACACAAGGTCATTAATATAAATTCTTTTCTAATCTTCCCAACAGCCTTATGAGATGTGCTAATGGAGATTTAGAGCACATGAGTGTCTTCACCCAGCTATACAAGTCATGGAACTGGGATCCAAAGTTTGCCAAAAACCTCACCCTTCAGTGTACCCTTTAAGTAATTCGAAAAACTTATAAAGGACACAGAAAAATGAAAATGGGCCCAGCCTTTGCAACACAGGACATCGAATGTTATGAGAGTAAAATCTCTGAGTTTTTGGTACCAAAGATATAGGGGTACAAAGCTATAGAAATTGGTGTGGAGTAGTTATTGATCTTTTTGGCTAAAGAGGTGATCAAATGCAGATTCTCCCTTTCCCCTCACCCAACAAGTCAGAAAATGCTGAGCAAATAGAATGAGAAGTCATTCATGGTGCCTTGCAGAAACAAGATTCCCTAAATAAATACTTGTAGTTTGAAGTTACATATTGTGGTTTAATAATGCATTTAGAAGCTGAAGATAGTAGTATGTGACCACAGGAACAGGACAGCATAAGAGCACATACTAATTTCTCAGCACCAGTAGGAAGAGGATAAATAGAGCATGGATCATTCAGAAGAGTACTAGCAGAATTTGGACAAATAAAGAAACTTTACAGTATTAGTTAACTAGTCTGTTTTCTTACTCAGGACTAATTAAATGTTTTCATTAGATGAAAATTCATAGCAGGTCTTATAGAACATTTTAATTATGTGCCATTATGCTTGAGTAAACTGTCTAGTAAATTTTACACAGTTTTCATCGCAAAGTCATGTATCTAGTACCATTTACATCTTTGTCTAATTTTATTAAATTTCCCAGGTGTTGGGCCTCCCTGGTGGCGCAGTGGTTGAGAGTCCGCCTGCCGATGCAGGGGATACGGGTTCGTGCCCCGGTCTGGGAGGATCCCATATGCCGCAGAGCGGCTGGGCCCGTGAGCCATGGCCGCTGGGCCTGCGCATCCGGAGCCTGTGCTCCGCAACGGGAGAGGCCACAACAGTGAGAGGCCCGCATACCACAAAAAGAAAAAAAAAAAAAATTTCCCAGGTGTTAAATTCCTCCAGATATTGATATAATGATATATGGCTTGAGAGGACTCTATTTTAAAATTTACATCAATATTCTGGTGCACTGATGAGAAAGTTATGGAAGCAATACCTTTTTCTTTAATCAGGCTTATTCTAGACTAAGTATGGCATATGTTATTTTGATATAATAACATACAGAGTATACAGCAGAGACAAGAATGTGTTATTGTGTCATTCACAATCTCTCAGTAAATATAAAACTCAGCCTTCTTCCAATTTCCAGCACAAAATATTCTCAGGAGTCCAAGCCATTCTTTTTTAATCTTTTCCTCTCTTTTAAAAATCTGGGGCTTCCCTGGTGGCGCAGTGGTTGAGAGTCCACCTGCCGATGCAGGGGACACGGGTTCGTGCCCTGGTCCGGGAAGATCCCACATGCCGTGGAGCGGCTGGGCCTGTGAGCCATTGCCACTGAGCCTGCATGTCCGGAGCCTGTGCTCCGCAATGGGAGAGGCCACAACAGTGAGAGGCCCGCGTACCGCAGAAAAAAAAAAAAAAAAAAAAATCTGACTGGTCCTGTTTCTCAGAGCTTGTGCTGATACCCTCTTCCAGGCATGGCACACAGGATGCTACTTGCCACCCCATGGGCTCCAAATAATTGGACTAGGAATAGCTACTTGAAACAAGACACAACCAGATTATCTCCCGAGTCAGTCCCAGGTGATTCTCAAAGTGAGCAGACACAAGAGATATGGAAACAGGCTGGGACTTGGGCTCCTGAAAATGTTTGCAGATTTTACCCTGTACATCGACCTTATCTGAAATCCAGCCTGTATTTCACTGGCCAAGCGTGTTTAACAGAAAAAGAGGACACCCCTTCCTAATCCCTCCAGAGGCACTATATGAGCTCACAGTGTCCAGGCTAGGATAGGCATGTTTACTAACTATGTAAAGAGAAGCAGAGAAAGTGGACTGCAGAAGGCAATGAAGCAGGGATGAAGATCACAGCAGACATAAAGGACCAAGAGGTGCAGAGATAGAGACAGCATAAAGAGTGAATCTGAAAGCAAGAGAGCCTTGGGGTGGAGGCCGCAGTGTAGGTAGCTGAGAGCTCTCTTCTTTCTCACTACAGTTCAGGTAAAGGTCCGCTGCTCTTGAAGCCCTTGCTTTCTGTGTGTAGTTGTCTTCAAAAACAGCTACACATTCCCCTTCTCTCTGGTCTGGTGACTTACTTTTGTAACCAAGCAGCACCCTATGGGGCCTTCCCAGAACAGAACCCCCATATCCTCTGCCTGCCTCTTGTCTGTAGAAAAACTTTAGCCTCCTAGGCCTTCCCCCAGTTCCAAAGAGTAAATTTAATCAGAAAAGTGAGAAAATGCAGAAAGTGAGGGAAACAGTCAAGCAAGACAAAATAATAATAGTTTCGCCATTAAACAAAGTCAAGCACCTCTAGTTCCTCCTCAAGGGCTATAGATAATATTCTGAGCCATGTCCTTTAAGCTGTTTTGCAGATACTGAAACCCCTACCAGGTGGAAGAAGTGAACTGTATTCTGCCCACAAGCACAGAGACCCCAGATGGGTTGGAACCAGAAGGTCGATGATGCGGACTCCTGATGACCTCCCCACCAACTAATCAGAAGAATGTGCACTAGCTGATCACACACTCTAAACCCCCATCCCTTATCCTATCTTTAAAAAACTTTCCCTGAAAGCCTTCAGTGAGTTCAGGCCTCTTAAAGCACTAGCTGCCTGGACTCCTTGCTTGGCGCCCTGCAGTAAATGCTGCACTTTCCTTCACCACCACCCAGTGTCAGCAGATTGGCTTTACTGCCCCGCCCACCCCAGGGCAAGGGGACCCAAGTTTGGTTCAGTAACACTTTGACCTGTACAATGTGAAGAAAGTGACACTACATCAGCTCCAAGTGCAGGCCTCAAGAGGCCTAGTGTACTTCTATACTCCTTGGAACTCTGCCAGCCACCACATGAACAAGTCCAGGTTACTTTTTGGATGATAAGAGACATGTGGCTAAGTTACTCCCAAAATCCCAGTCCACAGCCACTAACCCCCAGAAGCAGAGCAACATAACTACCAGACAGCTGACCACAGATGTGTGACAGAGCCTAGCAAAGACCAAAATTACCACACTGCCGACACCAGTGCAAGTTTCTGACCAAAAAAAGCATGCTCCAAGTCAGAGGTGGGCAGTTTTTCTGGAAAGGGCCAGATAATGAATAATTTAGGCTTTGTGAGCCATATGTCTTCTCTGTCTCATATTCTTCTTTGTTTATAATCCTTTAAAAAGGGGAAAGCCATTCCCATCTCTTGACTTGTACTAAAACTGGCTACTGGTCAGATTTGGCCCATGAGCCAAAATTGGCTGGCCTCTGATCTCTGTAAATGTTTCTTGTTTTAAGATCACTATAGACTGAGTGTCTGTGTTCCCCTGAAATTCATATGTTGAAACCTAATCTCTAATGTGAGAATACCTGGAGATGGGGGCCCTGGGAAGTGATTAGGTCATGAGGGTGGAGCCCTCATGAATGGGATCAGTGCCCTTATAAAAGAGACCCTAGAGAGTTCCTTGCTCCTTCTACTATGTGAGAATGAAGCAAGAAGATGGCATCTACGAACCAGGAAGTAGGCTCTCACCAAACACCAAATCTGCTGGCACCTTGATCTTGGACTTCCCAGCTTCCAGAGCTATGAAAAGGAAATGCTTCTTGTTTAAGCCATGCAATCTAAGGTACGTTTTGAGAGAGCAGCTTGAACAGACTAAGACAAAGGCACTATGTTTTTGGATGGTTTGCTTTGCAGGAGAAGCCAGGGGACGCAATGTGAGATACTTCTATCAATTTAAACAAATAAACTTTTACATAATTTTTTTTTTGCAACCCAAATTGCCTAGACTTAGATTGTAACTTTGAAACATCACAGTCCATGAGGGAAGATGTCAGTATCACACTGAAATAACTGAAAAGAGCAAGGTTGGAATCCCTCAAGAATTCATGGCCTTTGTTTAGAAAGAGTTCACATATCTCTTATAAAAAGACCTTCTCTTTGAACCTTGAAAATCTGACATACTCAGAAAGCAAACCATTCTCTGCATTATTTCTTGGCACTTAATGTAGCTTACTTCTGTTCTAAATGTGATTCTTTACAACATATGCTTGCTCTGATGGAAGAAATTAGCAAAGGATTATTGCTTTCCCTAAGTCGATTAGGCTGAAAAGAAATGAGTTGTTTTTTCTTTCGTGGTCACACCAGCTTTATTTCTAAGACAACACGTGTGGGGACTGGATTCTATTAATGAAAAGATTACTGTAAAATTTGCCATCTTCTGTTCTATGCACACCTTGTTTCAACCTTATTGGAATTGAACTCAATGTATATTCTCATGTAAATAAAATCAGGAAAACTTAAGAAAAACAAAAAAGCCTTGTGTAATGAGGTAAGGGGTGTGTGTGTGTGTGTGTGTGTGTAAGAAAGAGAGAGCTAGAGGGAGAGAGACTTTTCTTTTTTTTTCTTTCTTTCAAGGATAAAGGATAGCTTTTAAAAGAAAGGCAACTAGAAAACCTAAGTTTCTTTACGTGGCACATGTCTTTCAGGGAGAATCCTAGTTCTGTACAGATGTGGCTTTAAAAGGATGCTGATGTGACAGCACAATTCCTTATGTCCTAACATTGTATTTGGTTCATTAACAAGGAGCATATGGTCAAAAACAAAGGAGACAGTCTTTTGTTTTCCAAAGTAGCCAAGTGAATATTATGGATTGTTTTGCTGAGCAAGTGTGGTTGTTTGTGGACCAGCAAGACTTCAGGAATCAACAGAAGAATTTCTCTGTAAGGTATGTGAAAAATCTGAAACAGACAATGATTGCCACCACAGAGGTAGAAATAAAGAGCTTAAACTCTTCAGTTACCTGGTTACTTGGGCAATACACTGTCGACAAGATTGAGTTCAATCATGAGTCATAATAAATATCAGATATTAATAAATTCTATTTATATTAAGTGAAATTAAAGTTTTATTTTAAAAATCTTAATTTTTGCCCCAGAGCAGTACCTGTCAGTATATTAGTTAGAATCCTGTAAATAGAAGTAAATTCTCTCACTCCCTCTCTTCAGGAATAATGATTCATATACTTTATGCAAATATAGCACAATGTATGCAGGCAGGATCACTAGAAAACTTCACAATTCTTTACACGTGTTTAGCCAGGCTAAGATTCCAAACTATCTGTTGGAACCTGGCTTTCCATACAGCTTACCACTGAATTATTCCACAGTTCTAAGCCTATAGGGATTTCTGTGATTCCTTCTTCTTTTTCAAGGTACCTTGAGTGGTCATTTAGAGACTTCATCTATCTTTTTCACATATGGACAGAAAAATACCTTTTTTTTTTTTTGCCTGCATAGGGTATATGTCAACACACTGTGGAAAATAATTTTTAAAATGTTTCATATTAAAACTATTTCCATATACCCTGAAAAATCTAATCACTTGCCCTTATTATATATATGTGATTTTTCCACATCACCCAGTACCCATCACCTTTTTTTTTTACTTTCTTATGAAAACCTCTTATTCTTTCATTTTTTATTATTTGTTGAGAACCTGCTATGTGTCAGGCTTTATCTAGTATCTAGGAATACAAAGATGATAAGAGTTTTTCTTTAACAGTCAGGGTTCCTTCAGAAAAACAGAACAAAAAGAAGATCTCTTGCTCTCTAGTTATTTATCTATCTAGAGAGATTTATTTTAAGAAACTGGCTCATGCAATGTGGTGACTATCAAGTCCAAAATGTGCAGGATAGACCAGCATGCTGGAGACCTAGGGAAGATTTGAAGCTGCAGCTCCAGTCCAAAGGCTGACTACTGGTAGAATTTCTTCTGCATCAGGTTAAGATCAGTCTTTTTCTATTAAGGCCTTCAACTGATTATATGAGGCCCACCCACATTATGGACGATAATGTGCTTTACTCAAAGTCTGGTGATTTAGTGTTAATCTCATCTAAAAATTATTTGACAGAAACATCTAGAATAATGTTTGACTAAATATCTGAGTGCCACGGCCTAGCCAAGTTGACACATAAAACTAACCATCATAGCTCCTGAGTAACTCCGAGTCCAAGATGAGGATGATAATACAAAGGCCAATTTTATCTGGGATGGAAGTGCTTGGAATGTGCAATGTGAATACTGAAGAGAAGCCCTCCAGTCCTCATGGAGTAGTTGAGGAGGATACTTAGGAGGAGGGAGGTTTTAAGTGATGGCTTATAGTTTGAATAGGCACCCACGAGGCAGATGGGTGTTAGAACCAGATAATGAATTCCATCACAGAGGTTGAAAACATGTTAAAAAACAAATAAATAGGAGAGAGAATGAATGTAGAAACAAATAAATATGGAACAACATGTATGTTCTAGAGATTAGAAGCAATGCATTATACATTGCAGTAATGATGAAGAGCAGCAGTAGTATGATGTAAAATGAGGGGTGAGCAGGAGCTTCTCAAACTCCCATGTCCTTTCTGAGACACCTCCATCTACTGGTGAGTACATCCTTACATTTTGGAACAAGACGTTCCAGCCTCACTTTTGTTTGCTCCTTGATTGGTTCGGCTTGATTTTTTTGACTCTACTACGTTGAAAGATTTCAACATAGGTGAAGCATGATGTAATGGAAAGAGATTTCAGAGTCAGAGAGAAGAGGCTGCTCCCTACTAAACACAGATCTTGGGTAAACCACTTACTGTCTCTGGGCTTCAGTTTACTTGTATGTAAAATAAAAACAATAATTATCAATACCTTACAGGACTGGCATTCAGAAAAATGGCTGCTAACAGATAAAAGTACTAAGCAAATGACAGCTATAATTTTAATTACTATTGGGCTTTGGATTAAGCAATCTGAGAGTTTTCTTGGTGAGGAAAGAGGACAAATTTGAAGAAAAGACAGAGAAAAATTTCCACTGAATAGTTCATCATTGACATGAATGAGGTCAGGGAATTAGATTAAATTTAACAAAGTCCCGCCTAATCCTCTTTAGCTTTGATTTAAAGATTATAGAGAACATAAAATAGAAAAGCCATTTCCTGAGATTCACAGTAGCCTCTCTCAGGTCTTTCCCTTGCCTGGAACACTGCCCATTCTTCTCAGTCTGCTGGATCCCTAAGGAGTATGATTCTGAGAGAACTGGCTTTCAAGTATCAATCTCTCATCAACACTTGAGTTCATCTCTACACTTGAGTTCATCTCTCACCTAGTATCCTCCTTTGTTAAATGTAGAAAATAATTCCAAATTCAGAGTCTGTTGTGATGACTAGTTGATAGGATATCTGTAAATCGAATAGTGCTGTAATTGGAATAGAATTCACTCTCAATGTATATCAGCATCCCCCTCTAATTGTCATTGGTCACATGTAGGGAATGAAGTCCTTCCTCTCTGCATTCCTGCTCTAACAATCCTAATCCTTTCTGAGGCCATAGGTATTTTTGGCTAAATCCAGGGATACTCACATACAATAAGTGACAAAAAGAAAATCACAGAAATCCAGTATAAAAAAAAACAACTCTTGGGCTTCCCTGGTGGCGCAGTGGTTGAGAATCTGCCTGCCAATGCAGGGGACATGGGTTCGAGCCCTGGTCTGGGAAGATCCCACATGCCGCGGAGCAACTAGGCCCGTGAGCCACAACTACTGAGCCTGCGCATCTGGAGCTTGTGCTCCGCAACGAGAGGCCGCGATAGTGAGAGGCCCGTGCACTGCGATGAAGAGTGGCCTCCGCTTGCCACAACTAGAGAAAGCCCTCGCACAGAAACGAAGACCCAACACAGCAAAAATTAATTAATTAATTAATAAACTCCTACGCCCAACATCTTAAAAAAAAAACCTCTTAATTCTCTGATGTACTTAATATATTTTAGTATAGAGCTAAGTATTTTGTGTGAGGTATTTGTTTCACAAAAGCAATATGGGTTAGATACTATTATCTCCATTTTATAGAAAGGACACAAGCTTAGGATAGCTTGCTCAAGATTTTATTCATTCATAAATTATTTACTGAGCTCCTTTGGTATGCCAGATAATACACCAGGCATTAGAAATACAAAAGTGAATATGGGAACGCCCTGATTTCTGATTATAGACGTCTTAGTAGGTCAAACAGAAAATAAACGGTTAGTATGTGATGCTCGCACGGGGGCACAAAGTTCATTACAGGTGTAAAGCTGGTGTATACAAAGTGTGTGTGTGGCAGGGGAGAGATAGGGAGGGTATTGCACGGAGCTACAAATACAGTGCATAGGCCAATAACTGCTGTGGCTAAAACACAGGAACAACTGTATCTTACTTTTACCAAAATTCTGTAGGTGATCTGAAGTCTACTCCTCAAGCTCTGCTGCAGAGTGGTTAATAGTTTTTTAAAAGGCTTCATAGTCAATTGCACATTTTGCAACTAGTTCTCTGTACCAAGTAGTTTATGCACTTTTGATGTCAGGATACATGACATTGCTTGACTTATTTTCAAACTCTGCATCATTACAGACAAGAATATATATGATCGCTGCTATTCAATTCTGCCACTGTGCACTATGTGAGGTGAATCTAGAACTTACTAAAAATACCTCTAAATTATTGTTATGTTAAATGCTCCAAGAAAATGTGCTCATTAAAGGAATCTCCAAGACAAGTCAAAACCATCAGTACCTCTGGATTATCCAGGACAATAAAAAAATCAATTAGAACTGATAGGCATCTCCACCTAGCAGATGTCTCTTGCATTTTTCATATAGTGTCTGTGCTAATTAGGAAACAAACAGTGTAGGACTATTGGCTTTGGAGAGAGATCTATGTACTGCATAGGCAAGATTTTTAACATGTGTCAGCAATAAACACATATTGGGTTTCAATTAAAAGAAGAGTCTTTGAAGCTAAAAATGTTAAAGTATGCAGTCATGCTGATGAAGCACATGCTTACAGTGAGGGCTTAACTTTCTTAATATAGCTTTAAGTGATGGATAATTTTCCCCTTCTTCTACACTTCCATTCCAAATAAACTCTACTTAACAAGCTATTTTACCTGAACATGATGATATAATTATCTATTTTTGAAAAGAGACAGATGAATGGCTACAGATTGATCACTAATTTTACTGAGCATAACTTGAAGTATCCAAGAGATATTTAATTTCCTGAATTAGAATGCATTTAGCTAATGAATGCTTCTTCTGGATGTTCATGGCAGTCATCTGTTTTTTGCATCTTTGGACTACTGCTCTCCCCAGCCAGCTTCATGACATGTCAAGGCAATCCTTCCCCTTTATCAGTTGTCCATACTCACTTTACACTTCATCAAAATACAGAAAATCTCAATTTTTTAATCAATGATTCACATATTCACTTAGTCAATACTCACTAAACACATGGTAGGTTACAAAGATGAAATTGTCACTGATGGGGAGACAGAAAAGAAGAACACTTCAATATCATATGATAATCATTAAAGTGATGTCCATGTATATATGAAGATCGTAGGTAGGGTGATGCATGGGGTAGGGAGGATGACCATACATTTTATCACGCAAAGCAGGACACTTTCAAGAACAAATGATGTCACTAGTAACGACACTGGGTAGCAGTTGTAAAGCTGGACTCGTCCATGCTATTTCACATATATAGCCACCCAGAGATAAGGAATGGGAATTAGTTCTTTTCATCATGGTCAGTATTTAACAAACGGACTCAATACTAAGATATAATACTTGAACTTGATAGCTAAGTAAACCTTGTGTTGTTTGAGACACACTTCACAGTTATATTTCCAGCAACAGCTCAGGTTGCTTGCACATGCCTCCTTAGTACCTTACCGTCCATCTTCTATCCTGAGTGACAGTCTGGGGTAACTTGGGTTGTGAACCTGAGAAAGTTTTGAGGGAGGTGCTAAACTCTTGCTGATATGGTGATGATTACGGAACCTGACACATGAAAAATGCTCATAATGTATCTGTCCAGTGATACACCCTGAAGGAGTATGTGAGAGTGCTTTCCTTCAACCTTCAGAAAGTCCACAGAGTAGAAGTAAAACAGGGGATATTATAGCCCCTTTCTACTCAAGAAGGAGATCTTGTGTTTAACTTGACCTAGCATTCTTGACACTTTCCCTCCTGCCTTCAGGTACTATGTACATATCAACCTCTTCCTGTGTCCAGGGTAAACCTCCCGAACTTTCTCCCTTTTGTCTGTTCTCTATTGCTGCCCCTTAGCTTGGAATCTGGTTCCTATTCTCCCGCTACCCAGCTGGCTTTTCTCCCTACTCTGGTTCTTGTTTTCTGGTTCCTGAGCCACCCTAACCTGGTTCCATTAGACTCCATTATACCTTCAGGTCACAAGCCTGACCATGCTCAGCCTATAACCACATCAACCTGTTTTTGCAGTCCAGAGCTCTCTTTCTTCTATTCCTAGCAAATTGAAGGGAGCTGTGGGTTCCAAAACAGGTTGATGCACGAGATAAAACTTACACAGAGCAAAACACACATCTTAAGTCTATACAGGCTGCTGTATTTTTCATAGAATGCCAATGCCAGTCCATGTGGCTGCCATCAAAATCAAGATTTATCGTTTCCAGTATCCACAAAGGCTTCCTCACACCCCCTCACTGTAAGTATACCTCAAGGGTAATTACTATTCTGAATGTTATCACCCTAGATTATTTTTGCTTGTTTTTAAACATCGTATAAATGGGCTCATATAAATTGAAAATGAAATCAGACATACCTTATAGGTATGTGAAGACACCTACCTGCACCCAGCTTTTAGATCTGTGGTGTGGAAGAGGCTGCACTGACCATGAATAAGTCTTAGGATCTTGGTCAGTATTTGCTGAATGGACTCAATGTTGAGTGTGCAAAGATGCAAACAAGGGCACCCCCAAACTGCCCAGCTGGATTCCTTTGCTATTATTTTGCCAGAGGTGAATAGGTGAGCAACACAAATGTGTAATGAACATTTCCATCGATTCCGTAATGTTTTGAATGTTTTGAAAATAGATCCTTTAAGCATTGAAAGTAATATCAGGCAGTCTTTTGGGTGATGGGCACAAGATCCATGTAAGGCTTTGGGGGACTTCATCATTTAGAGATGACTTTAGGAATATTTAGCCACATGATATTCTTAAATAAACCCTGCTGTTTTCAGACCTGGTGTTAGGAAACTATTCACTGCCCTCATGACTCTCTCTAGAAATGAACTGAAAGAACCTGGAACATTTCTTGTGAGTTCCTGCGAATACTACGGTTAGCTCAGCTAGAACAGATCAGAAAGGAATCCAGTGTTGTAAGTTCAAAACTGGATTTGGTCACTCAGTACTTTCACAGAAGGGAAAAAAACAAAAACAGCAAGTAAGCAGAAAAGAAAGCAAGCGAGAGAAATTACATATATATATATTTAAATGGGAACTTATATATAAAAATATATTGCATATGTAGAGAGGATAATATTAAGCCATTCCTATCACTGTCAGGAAAAAATATATATGTGGTTTTTTTGGGGTTTTTTTTGTGGTACGCGGGCCTCTCACTGCTGTGGTCTCTCCCGTTGTGGAGCACAAGCTCCGGACGCACAGGCTCAGTGGCCGTGGCTCACGGGCCCAGCCGCTCTGCGGCATGTGGGATCTTCCCAGACTGGAGCACGAACCCGTGTCCCCTGCATCGGCAGGCAGACTCTCAACCACTGTGCCACCAGGGAAGCCCTGTATGTGTATTTTTTAATTCATACATTACATTGAGCTATTTATTCATACCAGTCATATATTTTGCCCAGACAATATATTTTTGTTAATGCTATGTAACATTTTTATGTAACATATTTTAGTGAGCAATCACCATGTTCCAACATAAGCTATTTATGGACATACAAACATGATTAATTCTAGGGGTCATATTCTGGATTTCACCTTTATCCAAAATAACAAGACATGGAAGAGAAAGCATGAAATATATTTAAGTCACAGAAGCCCTCTGGCTGTAATTGTTAGAATACCATTTTGTAGCTTTAACCAACAAGACTATATAACTATACCTGAAAATGCTGAAATAAGGAGAAGCAATATCCATTATAAGAGGGTATGCTTTATATGAACCATTTTAATTTATGAACAAAAATATTAGAGCATCAGAGCTACTTTTTTTTCTCCTTATGACATTTTTTTTGAGGATTCTTACCTACATAATTTAAAAACTCAAGTACTTCAAAACAAAGAATAGTGTTGGCAATTTGGAAGTGTAAACATTCAGTAAAATATAGGACATTTTTGAATACATAAGAAATATTGCCATCATATTAGAGGCTAATCAACTGCCTAATCTCCCTCTCAAGTGGAATTCTTTACTCCGAGATACATGTATCAAAGAGTGAAACTATTCATACCAACAGCAATTTACTTTGCTTTCTTCAGTTTTTCAGATTTTTCTCAGTGGTCAGGTTCCGTCTTGTTGCCTATTTTCTTTTTCTAATGCTAGTGAAGCAAACATTTTTTTAATATGATAGTGCTCCCAAGTTCAGAGTGGACAACTTCAATACAAAGCAAGTTTACTGTGACTTTTTTAGGTTCAACTAATCATAGTCATCATCATTTTGAAGTCTAAATGACTTTCTGTTTATTCACAATTATTTGTGCCAAGAATTAGGTTGAATATTGGGGAAATAGATATAAATAAGACAAAGCCCTTGCACTCAAGAAATCTAAGGCATAGATAGAGATTAGAAATACATTAACCCAGAAGTTTGGGCAGAGAAGAGAAACAAAAGAAAAGAGATCACTGACAATATAGGTGACACAGAGTCACTCTATAAGGGACTGAACTTCCAGTTTTATATACTGATACATCTATTTTATTCATTAAGACAAAGTTCATTGCATTTCAACACATCCCAATTTCTATTATGTGAAGAACACTGACAAATAAATACTAAAACTAGACAGAGTTTTCATCTAGTCCAACAGTCTTTTCTACAGAGAATAATGATGGTCAGACCATGTAAGGAACTTTCCTAAAGTCTCATAGTTGGGACTGCAAATTTCAGGTGGAAACCATCACACCAATCAGAGTTCGAGGGTCCTAGCAATTCCAGGTAATTATGATGAGAATGGAAGCTTTAATTCTATTGTTAATAAACATAAAATTGAAACATAACCCTTGGTACAAAAGATTAATTTAGCAGTTTTCTTAGACACAAATGCCACCCTGTCTTACTAAGTGAAACAATTCCAAAATGGAGTGTACCAACTCCATATATGGTAAACTCCAGTGACAAATGTTTTGAATCATTATGTAAAACAAATTGAGTTAAACAGTTATTAAGCAAAAAGCATAATTGAGAGGCTCTGAGATATTAAACAGTAATTAGAATGCAAGCAGAATTATATTTGTTGAACTCCGGATAGCTAAAACAGGATATATAAATGCAAGAATCACATAAAATCCTGCTGCTGTGTTGAGGCCAATTTTTGGAGAAAAGAAGAAAGAAAAAATGCATTTGCTCTAAGAGCTGGCCTTGGTCACCTTTTCCTCCTCAGGATCATCTTGAAGATTACCAACCTTCTCATACTAAAATGAACACCTATACATTTCTACATTGTGGATTCAGATATGCTTATCAATTCTTTATATTCATAAATCACTGTTTAAATACAATTCTTTTCTGAAGCTGCACCACCAGAAGGTGGTGGGGGGTGGATGTTGAAGAATGCTTAGAAAAATGTAATATTATACAGCAGGAACATAAAAAGTAATTGATTCATAATGGAATTATTGGATGGAAAAGGGTATAAAACAATTTTACATGTACATGAAAATGTGTAAACCATAACACTTCAATCAATTCAGCAATCAATTTCTGTCAGCAAAATCACAATACTATTGAAAACCAAGAGCAGTGAAACAAACCAAAAAGACATTTTCTTTACAGCTGCTCACAGAAAAACATATGCCTAGTCAACTGTCTCATATAATCAGAATGTTAATACGGTAATAATGTGCTGAAAACTGGGGGTGTTTGTGATTAATTTACTACAAAATGTAGTCCACATGTGATTTTGGATATATCCACACACACCCCCCCCACATACTCAAAAAAGGAGAGCACTTTCACATATAATTAACCTGTAATATAAACCCTTCATCCACTTTGGGGGCTATTAATTTCATAATCATCCTTTGAATCTCCTTGACAGTGTCTGACATTTAGAAAGTGCATTGAAAATGTGAATGCTTCTCCAAGGTCACCCATGGTTTAGAAGGAAGGAAAGACAGTGTTTACGCAGAGGATTATCTTTACAAGACCAAAGAAGGGCACCGCGTCGGAAAGCTAACAATTATTTCTAGTGGATACTACCAGGCCCCTTGCAGATGCCCTTCACAAGACCAGTGTACCCATCCCCCCGCTATGGGTGACTGCTGACTCCTAAGGGCTCAGAGCTGCCCTCCATTCTCAGAGAGTTTCCCGAGGAATGGAAGACAGGGAGAGTGTTCCCCTTCACTCCAGCAGGAGTAGACAGCAATCAATGAATGACTGACATGAGGTGGCCAAAAACAGACACCTCAAGGAGGGACAGCTCCTCAAGGAGGGACAACTCTGGTACAATTCACAGTCCAGTGCTCCTGTGAGAGCTGATCATAGCCAAGAACCTGCCTGTAGCTGAGTCCCCTGCCCCTTCCTGCATTTCTCACTCCCTTCTAAAAACAACCCATCCCCCAAATGAATCACTTTCATAAGAATCCCTGTTTCAGGCTATGTTTCTGAGAAAACTGATGTAATACAACCTTAAATGGAAAAGCTGATATGTGCTTGAGGCAAGCCCTTAGCCCTAACAAGCCTCTGTCTCCTATATACTGTGAGACTAAATGAGATTCTATTCTGTCTCCTAGAAGCGTCCAGCCAAGTTCCCCAGCCTCCCTCAATGGCCCGTAACTTAACAGATGTTCACTGGGGGAAAACCAATCATGCTTTCGGACCCGTCAAGTTTCCAGATTTTTACACCAGCTCTGCATGATGGTTAAATGCTTTTCTTCTTCTACCCAGAAGAGGTCCTGTGTGAAGGATAAAACTAATCCTTAGCCAAAATCCAAGATGTGAAAATTTTTTTTTTATAATTTATCCAGCTTTTGCTAGTTGTTGCAAGAGAAGCACACGTCTTTCCAAGCCTTGTCAACTTACCAAGAAACACAAGCTTTTAGAATAGTTGTAATATGTACTACATCGGCATATAATATAAATCACACAAGATAAAGTTCTGCTTTAAACAGTCCAACGAATCTGAAAGTGTCCAGGAGAAACAAGTAGTTTTTTTTTATATTTACTCAGTTTTTTAAATCACATATGATATTTTTCACTGCTTCCAGAAGAGCCAAGTTTCATCTGGTAGCATGTTTCTTCAGGATGGAGAAAATCCTTTAGCATTTTTGTATTTTAGGTCTGCAAGTAATTAATTATCTTATTTTATTTGAAAATGTTTTTATTTCATTTTAATTCTTGAAGAATATTTTCACTGGATATTGAATTCTGAATTGGCAATGTTATTTTCTTTCTTTCAGCACTGTAAACCTGTTGTTTTCCTATCTTTTGATTTCCATGATTTTTTTCTTCTAAGAGGTCAGCATTCATTCAAATAATTATTTTACATATATAACATTTTTTTTCACTTTGGCTGCTTTAAGACTTCTCTCTACATTTCATATTCAGCAGTTTGCATATTACGTGCTAATACATTTTTCAGTTATCCTGTGTTCTGTTCATTGAGTTCCCTTGAGTTCATAAATTTCTGTTTTTCACCAAATTGAGGAAATCTTTTCTCTTCCCTACTTTCATTCTCTTCCTTTTAGAAGTATAAATGCATATATGTTAGATCTCTTGATATTGACCCATGGGTCCATGTGATTCTGTTCATACATATTCAATCTCATCTTTCTTTGTTCTGATTTGATAAATGATATTGATTAATCTAATTCTCGATGTTTTCCTCTGCAATCTCCATTTTTTTCTGTTAAATCGTTGGGAGAATTTTTCATTCAGATATTATAATTTTCATTTCTAAATTTTAAAATTTCTATTTATATACTGATATGTACTGTTTAATTATTTTGAGCATGTTTTTCTCTATATCATTGAGAAAAGATGTAATAGCTTTTAAAATGTTTTGTTTGCTAATTCCAACATATGCCTCATTTCATGGTTAGTCGCCTTTGTTGCCTTTTCTCTTGAGAATGGGTCACATTGTCCTTGTTTGTATATGATTAATAATTTTGGATTAGATCCTGGTTATTTTGTATGGTATGTTGTTTATGATATGGATTCTATTAAATTCCTCTGAAGGACTTTTTTTTCCCCAAACCAATTAACATGCTTAAACCTACACTGTGAGCTTGGTATTAACTTCCGTGGTTCAAATCTCAGTTTAACTATATAAGCCTTTTCTATACTGCTTTTAGTCTGATTCTCAATGTGTGTGATTCACTGAGAAGCGTGAGACTTACACAGTGTTTACATGGCACTTCCTTCTGGATTAGTTTTCTCAATCCCCAGTGGACAGCTGGCATAGACTAGACTACTTTTTTTGATCTCTCTGACCACCATGCCACTCTACAACTGCAAACCACCCTTGAAGCAACATTACAAGTGAATGGAAATTCATTCTCATTCTGGTTTCTTCTCCAATTATTCAGTCTCCTCCAAGATCTATCTACTTTTGTTGACTCTTCAGAATTACCAAGTGTTTATCTTTTTTATTCTGTCCATAGCTGTTGTCACCAGCAGGGTTGGTCTCTAGGGGGTGATTATACCACCATACTTTAAAGGCAACCTCTACCCCATGAACTCTTTGTAATTTTACAATTGTTTTCTTTTCATAGCAGACTATATTTTGTTTAATGACTAAATATCTTCTCTAACTTTTTGAGAATGCAAATGAGAAATTTAAAAATATTCTTATTATCTCTAACATTCCTTTTATTTATGTTAAAAATTAGTGAATCTGTTTCATTTAATTAGTTCCTCCTCTCTGAATGCCAAAATGATAAACGTCCTTACTCTGCACCTTTAATTCCTAACATGGAAATTCTAATTTCAACCTGTGTGCTAACAATGATGCTGAGCAACAGCATGAACAACAGGGTGTTGGGGGCAAAGGAGCAGATAGGGCGATGTCAACCCACACCATCGAAATGCAAAGTTCTTTATATTTTTAAAACAGCTTTCTTGAGATAAACTTGATAAGCAAAGAACTGCACATATTTAATGTGCACAGTTTGATGAGTTTGGACACATGTGAACACCTATGATGCCACCACTACAATCAAAGGAATAGACATATCGAGTAATTCCCGAAGTTTCCTTGTGTCCCTTGTTTTGGTTTTTGTGGTAAGAGCCCATAACATGAGATTTACCTTCTTAATAAATTTTGAAGTATACAATACTGTATTAACTCTAGGCACCATGTTGTACAGCAGATCTCGATTTATTCACCTAGCACAACTAAAACTTTATACTCACAGAACAAGTCTCGGTTTCCCCCAACCCCTGAGCCCCAGGCAACCACTACTCTCCTCTGTGCTTCTATGAGTTTGACTATTCTGGATACCTCATATAAGTGGGGTCTTTATGTTCTTTTAACTTGTCTTTCTTTTAACTAGTCTATTGTTCCTATCAAGGGACAGTGGTCTTGGTGTTCCATTACATGCACCAATTTGTAAATCTGTTTCCATCTTCTACTGCATGGACTTTGAGTACCATTATTTCTGCTCTGGTTCATCTTTCTCCCATCCACCCCCCCCCAAAAAAAAAAAAAAAAAGGAAAGAGTCCTTGCTTCTCCAATAGCCTCCTCTCTGTCTTCCTTCATTCTATGTTATTGGCATTTCAAAGAATATTTTACAAAGAATAAAAAGTCAACATATGTCTTCAATTAGAACTGGAGTCCCAATATAGTTTTAAAAATAAATTACTTTAACAGGGAAAAGAAACCAATTAACATGGTAAGCAAACTGAACATCCTATTCAGTCTGGTAAATATTATCTTCAAATGAAACATAAAGCAAATACTGTTGTAAAAGAGAAAGGTCTTTGGGAAAGAGGCCATATTTATTACCCCAATGTACCAATTCTGTGAGTGAAAGGGGTTCTAAAATAATTAACAGCTGATAACTGATCTATACCAAGTATAAAATGAGACTTTGACCACCCAAGACTCAGGACTTTATTTATTTCCTTTTAGTTTCAAGATCTTTATATTCTGGACAGGGGAGAATCATAAACTGAAGAGAAGCTCCAAGAATATATGTCATTGGACTGGACAGATCCCCAGTCTGCAAGATGCTGTCAGCCATTTCAATATTCCATTCCACCAATCAATCTGAGTAGTTGCTACAGGGTGATTGGGTCTATGGAAAGCCAGTGAATTCCAAAGGTATGAGCCAATGCCCCATTTTGTAAGTTGGAAGAGAGAGAGTTCTCAGGCGAAGGTGACGGTGTAATCCCAGATGCAGCAAGCCCACACATCTGCCAGATGAAAGTAGAAAGAGGAATAAAGGGTTGCAGGAGTGACTCCTTTCCAGGTGACTGACTGCCCCTTTGGGCAGAGGCAACAGTTGTAGGTGCTGACGTGACTCAGGCACTTGTTGCTGTGTCTGGTGGCAAACTCTGCTATTTGCCAACTCTGCTAAAGCTCCATTTGCCAGATGGAGCTGTGACTTTGGTTGCCTTCTCTGTCTTTTTGTTTTTCCTCATCCCCTATCACAACACTCTTAAGCCAAGCCTCCTTTCTCCTTACTGCAACACTGGACCTTTATGATGGCTTTTTATTTCACTTCTTAAATCCTGTAGCGAGTAGGGAGCAAATGTAGTTATTTCATTCTTCTCGTTCTCTACGAAATGGCTGGCAAGACAGCAGATGTTAGTAGTCCCGTTTCCTCCTTCAGCTGCCTGCAGGTTACATTCCTCAAAAGAGAGCTCAATATTCCCAAATCTGGGATGCCCAACGTGTGCTCCGCCATAATTGCTCTGTGAAGAAACTGTCTCTGCTGCCAAAAGGTGTGGCAACTCTTAAATAACATATGACTAAAATAACTGTGCCATGGTTATGAGACAGAATTTCAGATTCCTTATTCTCAAATTATTGATTTATATTTTAATACTCACTGAGGGCGAAAATAGATTTGAAGTGTCTTACAATGTAATTGTATGTAATGCGTATGTTACACACACACACACACCAAATCTAATTCAAATTGTACAAGTCAAATGCACTCACTTCCTAAGCAAATCTAGTTAATGTGATTGAATATGAGATCAGTTCTCACTTTTCTGAAAGACACTTTTCTGAAAGAGGACATGAAGTAACAAATCAGGGAGCTATCCTCTCCTTGGTACAAAATTTCAAAGTAAGGTGATAATATGGAATTTTATAACTATTGATTAATAAAATTTTGTGAAATGCTTAAAAATAAAGATTCTTTTGCAGCTTTATTTTACTTATTTACTTTTATCTGATTGTCTTATATCAAGCCTTTAAAAAAAGGTTTGATAGAGTAGTATTATTTAAACTTATTCCCAAGTCCAATTTATCTCTTTTTATCTATCTATTTATCTATCTGTGATTCCTAAATTCTGCTTCTAAGTAGTACTCTGTGGGAAGAATTCTACATTTACAGAGTTTGGCAAATGCTGCACAACTCCTTCTTTAATTATACCAAAGGTATCGCAATATAGATACTGTGTACTCCTGCATTCAAGGACCCTTTATGCCCTGTCTAACTTTATTAATCCAAGAGCTTGTCAAAGTAATTTGACTTTTGAAGCTCCTTTTCATAATTAACTTTTCATAAAACCTAATAAATTACTTTGGGGAATGATAGCATAAATAATTCAAATCAGTTGCTTTATATAGAGTTTTTTTTTTAATAATCACAGTTTAACATTTGATCAATGTCTACTTTTATTGCTTGTTAATTGTCCTGCCCTAAAAGACAGTGACCATGTTTAACATTTCTTCTATCTCACAGGGCACAATAAATTAATCTTGGAAATATACTGACTCCCTAAAAAAAATATATATATATACGCACATGCATACACACATATATACATACATAAATTGTTGAGGGGATGGTTGCAATATATATATTCCTCAACCATAAGAAAATTATTAGTCAAAACAGTCTGGCTGAAGCAGAAGTCAGTGAAGACATCTATGAAAACGTTTCACCCAGTCAACAATTTGGAAATTTTAAACTTTCAAAACGTTGAGTCTGATGACTAAACTTAACATTACTGGCCAACTTTCACGACATAGCTACACATGTTCCTCTGGTAAGAGCTACACTTTATCAGAGGGGTGGGATAGGGAGGGTGGGAGGGAGATGCAAGAGGAAAGAGATATGGGGATGTATGTATATGTATAGCTGATTCACTCTGTTACACAGCAGAAACTAACACACCATTGGAAAGCAATTATACTCCAATAAAGATGTTAAAAAAATAGAAAATAGATAACAACAAAAAAAGAGCTACACTTTATGTAATAAATCAAATTACAAAATGCCAATGAAGTTTTTAAATAGTTTTTGTTGGTTAATTTTATTCCCATATATTTAAGATTCTTTCATGAAAATGCACTACAGTGATGGGGGCCCAGCGGCCCTATCACTCTACCCCACCAACCAAAAGGAGGGCTTAGTAGGAGACTAATCACATAATAACTCTTAAGAAATATATTCTGCAAAATGAATAGGTGATCTCTCCATTTTCACAAAGGAGATGGGAACAATTAAGATTTCACCAACACATGTGTAGATAAATTGAAGTACTTTTAGAAGGAAGACTTCAAGTGCTTTTTAAAGGACAGGGTCCACCTTTCTTATTGCCTCAGACAGAGAGGAAAAGTAATTCATATCTTTAAATTAGCTTTGAGTAACGGTGAAAAGAGACCTGAATGAAAGTAATTATCGGGTGTAAAATCTCATTAACTTGAAATAAAAATGAACTGGGGAATGGCAGTTCTGAGTTTCATTTCCCAAATCTGTTCATGAAGGTATACATATCGCCCAACTTTTCTCCTATATCACCAACTATATACTCAGAGGAAATAATTTTGTAATGAGTAATACAGACTTGGAAAACACAAAAAGGAGAGAGAAAAATAAAATTTGGACCAAGGGTGGTTGATGCACCTGAAGAGTATACATAAGGATGCTTCAGAGACTCAAAAAAATAATATTACTTCAAATTAAAATTCCTTAACACAGATTTTCCTCCTTATTTATTGTTTTCAAGTTTATAAGATACTATATATGCATAAGTTTTAAAGATCCAAACAATCAAAAAATATATAGGGTAGAAACAGTATTCTTCTTTTAACTTTGTTATCTTCTTTTAGCATATCATTTACGAGCTTCTAGTAACATCCACTGGGTATGTATTTTATATATATATAATATATATATCTTATAACACACACACACATATATGACATAAACACAATTTTATTTTTTAATTTAAAATATGCCATAAGTCCTGTTTTATGACAGTTCATAGATCTACTTCCTATGAAAGCTTGCAGAATATTTTGCAATATGCATATAAATGCAATTTATTTATCCAGTTTTCTATTGAAGGATATTTAGGTGATTTTCATTGATTTTCTATTATACATGGTGCCCTAAATTATACCTTGGTACATTCTACTCCGTGTACACAGAACCTTCTTAAGAATATGTACAGAGAGCATCTCTGGAGTGATAGGTTTGAAATATGTAAAGGATAAGGTACTTTGAATATTACACTGGGTGCAATCATAGCTTCTGTTCATCTGTGGATATACATGGAAGCTGTGAAATAAACTTGCAGAAAACTTTTACAAATTTTTTTTGACCTTGTGCTTGAGAGTTCATTATTATTAGGGATAATTTTTAAATACGCTGGCATTAAGATGTCAGGTGTCTTTGAACATTTCAACCCAAAAAATGTTTGAAATATGCTTTTACGACAGCAGAGAGGGATAAAAATTGAAGTACTATCATTAAGTGCTCTTACAAAGGCAAGCACAGGCATCATCTATTTATTATAAAGGAGCTTCTCTTGAAATTGCTGCCGAATTTTATATTTTGAGTAGTCACAGGAGGGAATTACAATATTATGCTGCTGCAAAAGAAATCTTTGCATTACATATCCCAATGAATATTTGATACCACTTATTTTCCATTCCTTGCCTCTCTAAATACATCAGAAACTATATTATTTTTTTGTCCAAAATATTTGGAAATAACCCTGATATTTTGAAGAGTCTCAGCTAGCCATGTTTTTAAAATGATTTGTTCTTTACGACATTTTCAGGATGTTTACAGTTTAAGAACACTCAGGATTTAATACTGCACCCTCTACAGTTGAATACATTTTACTTAACACATTTTATTCTGATCATGAATATTTTTGTCTTGCTGGATATTGAATTAGATACAGCTCCTGCTTTGAGGCTCACAGTCTCACTGAGAATATGGCGGCAGGTTAGGGAGAGAATGTCGAATGAGGACCACTCATCCTGACCCAAATGGGATAACTTCAAAATTAGAATATCATGAGGCTCTGGGTCATAAATAACAACTGTTTCTACCTATAGAAATTGTAAAAGGAAACTACATATCCATTTTTCACTATAAAGATGCTTTAGATTGAAGTCAGAAAATCTGTGGTCATGCCTCACCTTCACCACATACCAACTGCGGCACTTTGAACTGTCACTTGCCTCCCTAAGCCTCAGTTTTCTTGTCTCTGAAATTGAAATGTACAACGTGGAATATCTATCACACATTCTCACCCCATTGCTCCAGGGGAAATATGCTTCTTTTGCTTTGCCTTCCATCTCCCTCCCCATCCCCCACCAATCTCTGCTGGCAAAATTCTTAGCATTTTCCAAGCCATCTCTGAGTTCACTCCCCTTGGAAACATTACTAGTCCCTTTTTGACAGAAGTTGTTACTACTCCTTTGCATAGGATACCATGGCGCTTTTAATGCGACTCTAACAGAACAGGGAGGTGGAATTGGAAATTAACACATTTCTGGAGAACTTGCTGTGTGCCAGGCACTGTGCAAATGATATTCACACTTTCTCAGTTAATTCTAAAAACAACTTTTAAAGGAGGTGATGATCTCTCCATTATCCAAGTGAGAAAAGAGCCTCTGGTGTTTAAAGTCATAGAACTGGCGATGAGGGAGTTCACAAAAAAGCCCATTTCAGATGCCAAGGTTTGTATTCTTCATACTAAGTAGCATTCATTTTATTATTTTACTTTATATTATACATTGTCCTTGTTTTTTTTCCTGAAGATTCCATTTATATGGCATTCCTTTTCTTTCTTTCTTTTTTTTTTTTTTTTTTTTTGCGGTAGGCGGGCCTCTCACTGTGTGGTCTCTCCCGTGTGGAGCACAGGCTCCAGACACGCAGGCTCAGCGGCCATGGCTTACAGGCCCAGCCGCTCTGCGGCATGTGGGATCCTCCTGGATCGGGGCACGAACCCGTGTCCCCTGCATCGGCAGGCGGACTCTCAACCACTGCGCCACCCGGGAAGCCCGGCGTTCCTTTTCTAACAGTTTAACTGAAGTATAATTTATGGAATATACAATTCACTATTTAAGGTGGTTCAATGGTTTTTAATCATTCACAAATATGTGCAATTAAAACCATAGTCAATTTTAGAACATTTCATCACCTCCAGAAGAACCCTTTGGTGATCACCCTTTAGTTATTAGCTCCCTACCAACCGACTCCCAGCCCTAAGTAACCGCCAATCCACTTTCTGTCTCTATAGATTTTCATGTTTTGGGTATTCATATGAATGGAATCGTATAACATGTGGGATTTTGTAGCTGCTTTCTTTCACTAGCATGTTTTTAGGGTCCATCCAAGTTGTAGCATGTATCAGTACTTTATTTCTTTTTAAGGCTTAATACTATTCCGTTTTATGGATAGACCACATTTTGCTTATCCAGTTATCAGGTGATAGACATGTGAATTGTTTCCACCTTTTGGCTATTATTTTGACTGTGAGTCATTATGCTAAACATTCATATACAAGTTTTTGTGTAGATATATGCTTTCATTTATCTTGGTATATACTTAGGAATGGAATTGTTGGGTCATAAGGCAGCTCTAAGTTCAATCATTTGAAAAACTTCCAGACTGTTTTCCAAAATATCTGCATAATTTTTCTTTTCCACCAGCAGCATACAAGGGTTCCAATTTGTCCACATCATTGTCAACACTTGTTATTACTGACGTTTTGTTCCTAGCCATCCTAGTGGGTATGAAGTGATAACTCATTGTAATTTTGATTTACATTTCCCTGATGACTAATGATAATGAACATCTTTTCATGTACCCATTTGTATATCTTACTTAGATAAACGTACATTCAAATTCTTCACCATTTTTAATTGGTTATCTGTCTTTCTATTACTGAGTTGTGTTTATATGTATATTTCAGATACAAGTCCTTAATCAGATATATAATTTGCACATATTTTCTCCCATACTGTGTGTTGTCTTTTCTTCTCCTTTTTTTTGTCAGTGTCACGTGGCATGCAGGATCTTAGTTCCCCTACCAGGGATCGAACCCATACCCCCTGCAGTGGAAGTGCAGAGTCTTAACCACTGGACGGCCAGGGAAGTCCCTGTGTGTTACCTTTTCATTTTCTTTATAGTGTCCCTTAAAGTATAACATTTTAAATTTTGATTTAAAAGTATTAATCTCTTTGGCTTTCTTCTTGCCTCCTTCCCTATACTGATGACAATTACTTTAATAGTTCAGTGCTGGCAACTTGGTCATAAGTAAATGCCCCTAAAATTGAATTGAACTGAATTGGACAAACTTGCTTGTTTGCTGTGAGGATCCTGTGAAATAATTGAAGCCAGTGAGGTCTGAGGCCATCAAAGTACTGAGCAAAGATCAAAGGTCACAATGTCTGAGTTTCAACTTCACCAGAATAAAGAGATATTTCAAGGGTCTGAGTGTTACATGAATAAGGTTTTCATTTTTCAATTTAAATTTTACTACTTTCCTGGGAGTTCTGTCATTAATTGGTTTTGAATTATATCGAATTATTTTTCTGCATCTATTGAGATGGTTATATTTATTTTCCTTTATTCTGTCAATGTGGTGAATCCCATTGGTCGCTTTTCAAATGTTAATCTTGAATTCCTGAAATAAATGTTATTTGAGTCATAATATATTTTTATTTATAACTTTCAAAACATTTTGGTTTAACTTCATTATAATTTGATAGTATTTTGGATTTTGTATATTTTCCTGAGATACATCAGCCTGCAATTTTCTTTTGTTGTAATATCCTTGTCAAATTCTCATATCTGCATTAGTCTGGCTTTATAAAGTAAACTGGGAAGTATGTTCTCTCCATTTCCTGAAAGATTCTGTAAAAGATTTGGTACTATTTCTTTTTTAAATGTTTAGAAAAATTCACCAGGGTAGCTATTTTCTCTTGAAGTTTTCTTTATAAAAAAGATCTTAAGTTACTTGTTTTTGTAAAGAGGTTTAGGAATAGTCACATTTTCTATTACTTCTTGTTCATAATGTTAAGTTCAGTTTTTTCAAAGATTTTAAAAAATTCATTAAATTTTTGCATAATAAGCATAAGGTCATTTATGATACATTTCACTAACTTTTTAATGTTTAGAAGTTCTGCAGTATGATGTTTCCTTTTTCATTCTGATATTGGAAATTTGTGTTACCTTTCTTTTTTCCTGATCAGTTTTGCCAGGTGCTTTTCAATTTTATTACTTTAATCTTTGTTCACTAAATTATATGTCTGTGTTCTCTTTTATTTATTTCTGCTCTTCCTTATTTCTTTCTTTCAATTTTTGGAATTGAGTTTGCTCTTATCTTTCCAGCTTCCTAAAATGAATTTTAATAATTGGTTTTCCACTTTTCTAATATATGCATTTATTGTTACAAATGTAGTGACATCCCTCAAGTTTTGATAACATAATTTAAAATTTTTTCTCTTATTCAAATTTTTAAAAAATTCTCTATGATTTTTTTCTTTGATTGAGAGGTTTTTTAGAAATGTATTTCTTATCTTCCAAACTTACTTTCAGTTACTGATTTCTAGTTTAATTTCACTGCAGTCAGAGAAAATCCTCAGTATGACACCCCCCCCATCCCAACACACACAGAATTTATTCTTTCCTCCATTAGGAAGAGGGGATTAGTGACTGATCACCTCTATCCATTCTATAACCGAGGCAGACGGAGGTCAGCTTGCAGGTTTATTTGAACTCACTTCACCTCTGGTATTATCTCTTCAGAGAAACACCTATGATATGTTTGCTTAGACTCTCCTTCTATTGAGGCTTTGTGTCCTTCATATTGGGAGCCTGAGAAAGACTTTGATCTGTATGTCTGTTCTAGGCCTCCAATATCCCATGCTGCCTCTGATCCCAGCAAAAGTTTTTTGGAGATAACTAACCACCTTCTAGATTTCAATCTGCCATGCCAGCCCACAAAGCTATCAAAACTCTGCTGATTTATTGTTTTCCTAGTAAAGACACACTAACTATGACAAGCCAGAGTCTCCACTCATCTCCAGATCTGGCAAATGGTTAATTACCTCCGCTCACCCAGGATGGATCTTCCTGGCTTTGCTTCCACATCTTTATGATGTCTTTAATAACATGATGTATGTGGTTTTTCAGCTTGTGGGCTTTTTCTAGATGTTGTTGTAGGACGGATGAGCTGCCAATACTTACAACAAGCTTCTTGGAGGCAGGAGTCCCCTTTGTGGTTTCTTATATTTGTTTTCCCTTATTCACTACTTTTTGATTGTTCGCTAGTATACAATCTGAGTTAAACAGGAAGCTCTGCCTCCCTCACACTTCTTACACATATAAATGTCAGGTAAAATATAACAGGAAATATTTAGAAGGTATACAGACAGTCTTAGAAGCAAGTAGGAAATTCAAAGTACCAGAAGTGACAATGAACTTCTAAGACACAGATCTAAGTGGGAGATGAAGCCAAAAGGAACACAGTTCATTGGAAACAGATACATACTTTGGGTCTGGGATGGAACATCCACAGGAAACCCATATACAGTGGAGAATAAATAATAATCTTTTCCCCCAAAAACACCAGGAAAGAAAACAACAGCAGCAGCAGCAACTACAATGAAACCTTTAGATGGAAAGCTGTCTAGAGGCACTGTCATTAGGCCAAAGCTAGGAATACAGGCCTGCGCTAGCCCTAGGTGTGGAGTGCTAACCTCAATTACTAAACTTGTGAATACCCCAAGCCAAAAAATTAACTGAAGCTCAGTCCTGTAAAATAGTTAGGGCTTCTGGAGATGAAAGCTCATATTGAAGCCCTAGGAATATTCCCACAACTCAGCATAAAACAATACCGGCTAAAGGGGAGATTGCAGAAACATACGAAGCACCTGAAGAAATACATTAATGTTAAAGCTGGTAGACAAACAAATGGGAGGGTTGCCTCCCAGGGACACAGGTAATAAAGCAATCTGAAAAATAATTTTAAGTTAGGATGTTTTAAATAGAAAAATAACAAAGAATGTTTCCACTATGATGATCTGAAAGTACTCTTGCTACAAATTCCTAGGAAGCCTGGGTAAAATATAATAAAAACATATTTTAAAGGTACAAAAGAACACTTACAAATGAAAAGTAAACCACCAGGTGCCGAAATGAAGAGGGAATAAAACCAGAGCTCTAAGCATCTATTTATTATTACTGCCTCGGGGGCTGAACAGAAGGGAAAGAAAAAGGCAGGTAGGTGCTTGCCTCTGTCGAATTTGGGTTTGGGTTTCAGTGCCCTTGTATGGACAGGAAACAGGGGCTTACTTGGGGTGCACTGTTGGAATAGAAACCCCTGCACAAAGCTGGAACCTACAAAGGACCACAGGAATTATAAAAACATGTCCACTTACTGGCACAGGTGGACCATGGAGGCTTCTCTTCTCTGTCTCTGTTCTGGAACTGATTAAAAATTTTCTCCTGAGGCATCCAACCCTGAGTGAGGGATCTGTACGAGAACATAATAAATTTCTGTTTTAAATGATTGCAGAAATAAAAGGAATTACTGAAACTAAAGACATGAAAAGACATCATAACAAAAGGGAAGGGGCCAATGATTTTTCATAGAAAATTACATACAATTTCTTTAGAAAAAAATTGAAACTGAAATATAGAGTGCAGAGAGGAGAGGGCAAAAGTACGGACGACAGATTAAGATACATGGAGTATAGGAAGAGAAGTTACAATGCTGTGACAATGATCAAAGAGACAATGGGAAGGGTTTTTGAAAGTTAATGGCAGGAATTCTCATGTTTGAGAGATACAGTGAGTTTTGGGACTTCCCTGGTGGCACAGTGGTTAAGAATCCACCTGCCAATGCAGGGGACACAGGTTCGATCCTTAGTCCAGGAAGATCCCACATGCCGCGGAGCAAATAAGCCCGTGTGCCACAACTACTGAGCCTGTGCTCTAGAGCCTGGGAGCCACAGCTACTGAAGCCTGCACACCTGGATCCCGTCTCCACAACAAGAGAAGCCACCACAATGAGAAGCCCACACACCACAATGAAGAGTAGCCCCCACTCGCCGCAACTAGAGAAAGCCCACACGCAGCAACAAAGACCCAATGCAACCAAAAATAAATAAATAAATAAATTTAAAAAAAGAGAGATACAATGAGTCTCAAGCAGGATAACTGATAAATCTACAACTATATGACTTGTATACAAATATAGAGAAAAACTATCTCAATAGCGAACAGAAAGAGAGACTACTTTAAAAGGAATAATAATTAACATGGTTGTAAACTTTTCAATAGAAAAAAACAGAGACCAGAAAGAAAATGAGCAAACCAACTAAATAGGAAGCCTGGTAAATGGATAGGAAAAATAAATAGGAAGCCTGGTAAATGGATAGGAAAAAATAATGTGGTATAATTGAATCTAAATATATCAAGAATTTTCATCAGTATTAAGAATTAAACATGCCATTTAGAAAACGTATTTATAGATTGAATAAAAAATAAACATCAGCTCTATATAAAATTATACACAATGGAGAATTGAGGAAGGAAAGCGAAAAGAACTGATATTTCTTTAAATTATTTATTAACATTATTAACCAGACACACAGGAATTAATATAAAAGGTATTTATGTTTCTTCAATTTCCACAGCCATGCGTTAAAAATAGTCATTTGAAAAGTGACAAATTATGTTTAAAATTTTCTTGCAATTTATCTATTACATGACCCTACATCCTGCAACATACCTTCTTGGCCCCCAAAACTCCACCCATCCTGGTGGTCCTCACAATATGGGGAGATTGAAACAAGTCAAACCAGTTAACCCTGAGACAGATCCTACCCCATCCCATCCAACCCAGTTTTTTTCACCCACTCTCACTTATTACATTAGGACTCAGAGTCTATTTGGAGTATGGAATGGGATAAATACAACTGTTTCATTGCAACCCATTTTTTAATCCAAATTACTTCACATCCAATTGGTAAATGAAGGGGTGATGTGATCATAATATGAAATATATGTTTGGTCATATAAGATTTTCCCCAACACATTAGTGACTTGAAACATTCAAGCATAAGTTTCCTCACATGTAAAAAGAAAGACTCAGCAATATATAAAAAGAAATGTGAGAAGGTGGAAGTCCTAAAAAAAAAAACTTCTTTAAGTGACAGCAGTGGCTGACTGATACGGCCAGTACACCCTAAGGCGCTCCCCATTGACTTAGACATTTTTATAATCCTTTCCTCTTGAATGTGGTTGGGACCTGCTACTTTCTTCAAGCAAACAGAGTATCTCAAAGGTGAAGGGATAGTAGTTCCAGTGATTAAGTTATGTCATATAAGACTTCCTCTTAGGAGACTGCAGTAGAGATTCTCCTTCTAGCCTAGAAGTAGCTGCAATGTTGTGAGAGGGGGGGTGAATGAGAGCCCATGAGGACATGAGGCAAGGAGCTATAGGCAGCCCCTAGAAGCTGAGAGCAGCCCTCACCCACAGCCAGCAAGAAGAGGGGGACCTCATTCCTGCAATAGTAAGGAACTGAATTCTGCCAACAGCCATGTGAGCTTGGAAGGGGACCCCAAGCTCCCCAGAGAAACAGAACCTGGCTGACACCTGGATTGCAGCCTTGCAGCTCCCTGAGCAGAGGACCCAGCTTAACCAGTCAGACTCTGATCCACAGAAATTGTGAGATAATAAATGTGCCTTGTCTTAAGTCCCTAAGCTGGTGATAATTTATTACACAGCAACAGAAAACGAATACAATTGTTTTAGTGGCTTCAAAAACTGCCATACTGGGCCTCCCTGGTGGCGCAGTGGTTGAGAGTCCGCCTGCCGATGCAGGGGATACGGGTTCGTGCCCCGGTCTGGGAGGATCCCATATGCCGCGGAGCGGCTGGGCCCGTGAGCCATGGCCGCTGGGCCTGCGCATCCGGAGCCTGTGCTCCGCAACGGGGGAGGCCACAACAGTGAGAGGCCCGCATACCGCAAAAAAAAAAAAAAAAAAAACTGCCATACTTTCCCTCGTGTTAGATTATATGGGGAACCTGGGAATACAGATGAAGAAGCTGCAGAGACATTTACCCCAGGATTAGAATAATTGAATGTGAAGACATCAACACTCTAGATGAGATTTTTAATTTTAAAGAAACTTTCTCCCAAGCAAGTGACCTCAAGTTCCTCATTTTGAAGGAAGAAGCCCAGTTTAAGGCTGCAAAGTTTCAGGTGGTTGAGATGTCTGTGACAATGATGTTGATGACAGTGGAGATTTAACTGTGGTAGGCTTTTTTTGTTTTGATTTTTAATATTTTTCCAGTGTTATGATTACAAAGTTTCATAACTTTTTAATGATTTTCATCTACTCTATTTTTTCCATAAGCCCTGTAAATTTTAGTGTTGGGAGTGTGTGCACACACACACACACAGTTTACCCTTGAACAACATGGTTTGAACTGCACAGGTACACTCTTTTTCAGTAGTAAACACTGCAGTACTACAGGAACCATGGTTGGTTGAACCTGCAGGTGCAGAACAGTGGATACTGAGGAACCTTGTACACTGAGTGGTGGCTGTAAGTTACACTCAGATTTTACACTGTGTGGGGAGGTCAGCTCTCCTAACCCTTGTGCTGTTCAAGGGTCAACTGTAGAAACAGATATACACAAACATGCACACAAACACACACAGATATACGCAACACAAATACAGACACAGATATACACAAACACACAGATATAGGTACACACACACACACACACACAATTCACATATGCATATATAGTATTATAGAAGAAACACGTATATCTGAACCTCTCCATTCCCAGAACAAAGACACAAATGACAGCACAAGCCTGAAGACACTGTACCTACTCCTTTGGACCCTGTTCTCTTCAAGACACACTGAGTCCACTGGACAATTAACGTCCTGTATATATCCTGTCCTAAGGCCCATCACAAGTATCTGGTTAAGTGTAAATCTGGTAGGGGATGAGGGTTATGCTCAATGTTTGATTCTCCAAAAACCCCTCCACCACCTTGACACACACTGTACATGGTGCTGGTAAAGGAACCATATTTTCATACAAACACTCATTTTATTAATTGAGGTCAATGCATTGGGTATATTTTTTACTAAGACAATCTCTATACCTATATCAGTAAAGCTTCTCTGTATTTCCAACCAGATTTATTTCATTCTTTGTTTCCTGTCTCCTGGCGTGAACAACGTAAACTATTTTTTAACAGAGAAGAGGGGATATGCCATAGGATAGAACAGGGGTTAGCAAACTATGACCCATAGGCCAAATCCTGCCCAGCCCAATTCTGTAAATAAAGTCTTATTGGAACACAGTCAATTCATTCATTTACATATCATCTATGACTTCTTTGGAGTTACAGTGGCAGAGTTGAGTAGTTGTGACAGATAGCATGGTCCACAGAACTGAATTAGAAATAAAATAGAATATTTACTATTTGTCCTTTTAGAAAAAAAGTTTGCCAGCCCCTGAGATTGAAATCTAAGGCCTCTAAAAACTTGTAATTAGAGTTTCTATTTCTCTTGCCTGTTTTCCATCCCAGAGTAAGCCATCAATTGTGCCATCCAGTAACTCTTATCTCCCTAAAGGTATTTTAAGAGACAGAAAACACTTCCATCAACCACTGTCACTTCTTCCCTAACCAAAGAAGGAGGAGATTGAAAAGATTTTAAAAGTTCTTAGTTTGGCAAAAGAAGCCAATTTTATCTTCAATTGGGAAAAAATAATTGATAGCTCAATTTCGGCCCTTGCATCCACACTTGTGTTGATTTTGCCTCCTTTATATTATGCATTGGAATTTATGTCATAGATATATGACACACATATGTCATAGATATATACATAGACAAGTGTCACATACAATATGTGATGTTGTTGTCTCCTTTATCCCCTCCTAAAACAAATCAATCAGATACAAGCTATCCTCGGGTATTTGTTTTTTTGGTTATCTTTTAGCTTCAGTGATAATTTGTACAATTTGTGTCACTTTAGATGTACCTCTAATCCCCCCACCCCCACCAAATGTGTAAATTGAAAGAAGTTAGCCATCTCCTCTCTGAGCTATTTAAAGTAAATTCTGTTGAAAGATATTAGGTGAGAAAGGTTAATGTTAAACTAATGCAGACAAATGGTGTCTAATACAATTGAAATGATAAATGACCATTTGAATTTCGTCATAGATATATGACACATATATGTCATAGATATATACATAGACAAGTGTCACATACAATATGTGATGTTGTTGTCTCCTTTATCCCCTCCTAAAACAAATCAATCAGATACAAGCTATCCTCGGGTATTTGTTTTTTTGGTTATCTTTTAGCTTCAGTGATAATTTGTACAATTTGTGTCACTTTAGATGTACCTCTAATCCCCCCACCCCCACCAAATGTGTAAATTGAAAGAAGTTAGCCATCTCCTCTCTGAGCTATTTAAAGTAAATTCTGTTGAAAGATATTAGGTGAGAAAGGTTAATGTTAAACTAATGCAGACAAATGGTGTCTAATACAATTGAAATGATAAATGACCATTTGAATTTCGTCTCCAGTGGAGATGCAGGCGCTGATGAGCTCAGTGTGCAGCGCTGCTGTCTCCTATTTGTCATAATTATAGAATAGGTTTTAGGTCATTTACCTAGAAAGAGTGTCTAGAGTTTATTGTTTAAATGGAAACCTTTCTCTGCCTGGAAATCTTCCTGTGATCTTTTATTATCTGAGACAGATGAGCAGTCATCCCTGACAAATTGAATGAAGCCATTATTAGTTGGGAAATTGTATGTTCTGGAAAGTCTCATACTTGTTCACTGCTCTTAAATACTGTGACTGGCTATTCTCTCTCTTTTGTCTCTGTGAATGTGAGGGGATGTGTGTTATGTTGGTAAATACATTATTGGCTTAAATGTTCCTTAATGTCCAGTATGCCCAGTCTTCTTTATTACTACTAGGAGAAAAATTTCTCAAGCTGGCATGCCCTCATTCTCCCAGTCTAAGAACAGTGGAACCTGAAGAAGACTTTTAGAAAAGTACAGATGCTCTCTTGACGGGGTTTCCCTGGTGGCGCAGTGGTTAAGAATCTGCCTGCCAATGCAAGGGACATGGGTTCGATCCCTGGTCTGGGAGGACCCCACATGCCACGGAGCAACTGAGCCCATGTGCCACAACTGCTGAGCCTGCGCTCTGGAGCCCGCGAGCCACAACTGCTGAAGCCCACATGCCTAGAGCCCATGCTCTGCAACAAGAGAAGCCACAACAATGAGAGGCCTGCACACCGCAAGGAAGAGCGGCCCCCACTCACTGCAACTAGAGAGGGCCTGTGTGCAGCAACGAAGACCCAATGCAGCCAAAAATAAATAAATAAAATAAATAAATTTTTTTAAAAAATTAAAAAAGAGAAGTATCAGTCATATCTCACACATCTGACTTTTATTAATGTTTCTTTTCCAAGACACATATATTAAAAAAAAATCTAAAACAAACAAAATACCAAGAAAATTAAAACACCACTACTTCCTCTCCATCTTCACTATCAGCAGATGCCCCTGTTTATATTCCACTGAAGGAACAGAAGTAGTCAAAGGAACATATGTATAAGTTCCACCATATAAACCCAGCCACCTACAGCTGGGCCCGCATGCTCTACCTTTTCTCCCATTACCAGGATGAGCTACCTATGCCCCTACTGAAGGTCAGTTCATCTGTTTGTGCACTATGTCTGGCAATATGATTTTCCTCACTATTGGATGATTCCTATCAGCATTAAAATAGGTTCTTATTTCTCCATTTGAACAAACCCTCAAACATACCAACACAGACCTCTTGATTTACTTCACCTTCCAATTTGGTATTATTTGTCTCCTTACCTTTATATCTAATTCCTGGAAAGAAATCATAACTGACTCTCATTTCTCTTTCCCATTCTCTTTAGAACCCACTTCAGTCAGGTTTTGCATCTCCAATTCCATTGCAATTTCTCCTACCAAGGCCACCAGTGAATGTTGTTAGGTTAAATGGTAAATATTCACTCCCAATGTTCCTCCACTTATCAATAGCATTTGATCAGCGTATGCCCCTCCTCCCACTCAGTATGAGGTCAGCATTACCCTGAGAGCAAAGACACTAAAAGAAAACTACAGACTAATATATCCTTTATAAACATTTGTGTAAAAATCCTTAACAAAATAGCAGCAAACTGAATTCAGAAGCATACTGGTAGGATTATACAACATGACCAAGTGGGATTTATTTTTGGAATGCCAAGATGGTTCAACATATAAAAATAAATCAGTGAAATACACTACATTAATAAAGAAAAAAAATGATCACTTCAATTGATGTAGAAAATAAATTTGACAAAATTCAACACCCCTTCTTGACAGAAACACTCAATAAAGTAGGAACAGAAAACTACCTCAGCATAATAAACAGCATATATGAAAAACCCACAGAGAACATCATATTCAAATACTAAATGTCTTTCTTTAATATCAAGACCAAGGCAAGGATGCTGGCTTTCACCACTTATATTCAACACAGTACTGGAAATAATAACCAGAACAATCAGGCAATAAAAACAAATAAAAAGTACCAAAATTATATAGAAAGAAGTAAAATTGTTACTGTTCACAAATTACATGATCTTATATACAGAAAAATGTAAAAGATTCCACAAAAAAATTGTTAGAATAAATGAATTCATTAAAATGGGAAACAAAGGCAACACACAAAAATAAGTTGCCTTTCTATACACTAACAATCTGAAGAGAAAGGTCAAAAAAACAATTTCATTTATAATAGCATTAAAAAGAACACTTAGGGGCCTCCCTGGTGGCGCAGTGGTTGAGAGTCCGCCTGCCGATGCAGGGGATACGGGTTCGTGCCCCGGTCTGGGGGGATCCCATATGCCGCGGAGCGGCTGGGCCCGTGAGCCATGGCCGCTGGGCCTGCGCGTCCGGAGCCTGTGCTCCGCAACGGGAGAGGCCACAACAGTGAGAGGCCCGCAAAAAAAAAAAAAAAAAAAAAAAAAGAACACTTAGGAATTAACTTAATCAAGGAGATGAAAAACTTGTATAATGAAAAACTACCAAACATTACTGAAAGAAATTAAAGAACACATAAATAACTGGAAAGACATTCCCTGTTCATGGACTGGAAGACAATATTGTTAAGATGGCAGTATTACCTCCAACAATCTACAGAGTCAGTGCAATCCCTCTCAAAATCCCCATGATGTCTTGCAGCAATAGGAAAATCCATCCTAAAATTCATATGGAATCTCAAGGGACCCTAAATAACCCAAAAAGTCTTGACAAAGAGAAACCAATACTAGAGGATTCACACTGTGTCCTGATTTCAGAACTTACTACAAAGTTTCAGTAACCAAAACAGTTGGGTACTGGCATAAAGACAGACATGTGGAATAAAGAGCCCATAATTAAAACCTCCCATATACGGTCAAATAATTTTCAATAAGAAGGCCAAGACCATTCAATGGGGGAAATGACAGTCTTTCAACAAACAGTGCTAGTAAAACTGGATATCCACATGCAAAAGAATGAAGATGAACCCTCACCTAATACCATACATAAAAATTAATTCAAAATCAATCAAAGACCTAAATGTAGGACACAAAAGTAATAACCTCTTAGAATAAAGCATAAGGAAAAGCTTCAGACATTGGATTTGGCAGCAATTTCTTGGCTATGACACCAAAGGCATAGTCAGTAAAAGGAAAAAAAAAAACTGACAAATTGAACTTCATGCTTTTTTAAAATTGTGCCTCAAAAGATACTATCAACAGAGTAAAAAGGCAACCTACAAAGTGGGAAAAAATATTTTCAAATCATGTATCTAATAAGGGATTGATAATCTTAATACATAGGAAACTTGTAAAACTCAACAATGACAACAACAACAAAAAAAGATTCAAAAATGAGCAAAGAACTTAAATAGACACTTCTCCATGGAAGACATGTAAACGGCTTCTCCTTCCCCAGAATCTTACCTAGATGATGATCCTCCCTCCAATCACCTACAATTCCTTTTCTCCAATCATGCCTTCCCTATGAAGAGAGATTTCTTCTTTCTGTCTGTATGTGTGTGTGTTATTTTTAAGAAAAGTGGAAAAATGTGGACACTTCCTTTTTTAAGAAAACTCTTACAAGCAACATGAAAAGATTTATAGATACTGGTAACTAAGCAACTGAAAAAAAATCTAAATAATATCATCTTGTTAGTAAGATTTGAGAACACACTGAGCATCTCCTACTTTCTCACTAAAGGTCAATAATGCTACGTGGTGACATATTCTAATTCTGTCTTCATTACAGTCATTTGGGCATTTGTCAGCCATCCTGAATTCTTTGAAAAAACAATTCCAAGTATGCAAATTGTGTAATACAAATATGAACTGTTAAAAATACACAGTAGAGAGAAAACAGAGTATCAATCTCAAAGTAGATTCCCCAAGTTCTTATACTGGGCAATTTAGAGAAATTGGTAATGAAAATCAATAGATGCCTGTACCCTTCATGGGAGAAAAGGTTCTTACCAGTTACACATATTCATCCAATATTTAGGCAACATGTGAGCACATTAACATGTACTGACCACCTACACCCACAAGGTACTATGATCTGTATGTTCACATACACTATTTTATTTAATTCTCATATCATTTCTGTATTATTATTCCAATTTTATATATGAGAAGGGAAACTACTTAGTGAGGGATGCAACTGATATTAAATTCATGTCTGTTTGATTAAAAGGATAATATAGTCTCTACTGGTATACATTAGTTCGTTCATCAAATATTTATTGACATTCTTCTTGGTGCAATAGTTCTTGGTATAGCTATTTGAAACACAGTGTCTTTCATCAAAAGCTTACCCTCTCATTGGATAGTGACAATGAAAATGCATACAACTATAATACATGAAAGGATGTGATCAATTTCATGGGAATTTTATAAACTAAATGCTGTAGTATAATTGATGTAGGTAACTCTGGAGGCCAGAACTTCATTTTGGAGGAAAATGGAACAACCTAAGTGAAAACTAATAAAAACTGCCTGACCAATAATAAAAGCTAATATTTATTGAGTCCTGCCAAGTGGTTTACACATATTAATTCATTTGATTTTTCAGCCATCCTATGAACTCCCAATTGTCTATATTAAGTGCTTTATGCAAACTCATCCATCTAATAAGTGGCATAACTAAAATCCAAGACCAGGCTGTCAATCCCAATTTCTGCTTCCCAATAGTTATGCCTCACTGCATCTCAAGTAAAGAATATGACATCTCAGGAATAATTTCATCAAAGAATGCAGACATAATATATGCAGATACAATGTATATGAAAAACTGTAACATAAATTACACTAGGGATAGCAAAAGGAACATAGCTGGTTCTACAAAAAGTTTCTACATTTTGAAGTGGTACAGTGTTAGTTCTAAGTAGATTGTGAAAGGATATGTATAGTGCAATTCCCTAGAGGAGGCATGATAACAATACATAACGATAATACAGCGAAGAAGCCAAGATGCCAGTAGATAAATTAAAACAGAACACTGAAAAATATTTTAAATATCTAGTCAATTAGATTAAAAACATATTAAGTATATGGGCCTGGAACTCACTATGTTAGACACTGGGGTACACCAAAAGACATGGATAGGTACAATCTGGGTAGGTACAATCCCAGCCCTCAAGTGACTCATGATCCAGCAAAGAATGTAAGTATTTTAAACTGATAATGCACATATTAACTTCAGGAACATGGCTATTTCTGTCCAGTGAGGAAAGGAGGAGAAAGATTGGAGGGTATATGTATGTGTATACACACACACACATTTGTGTGTGTGTGTGTGTGTGTGTGTGTGTGTGTGTGTGATTTCTCAAGGGCACTACTGATATTTTGGGTCACATAATTATTTGTGTGGTGGACAGTCGTGTGCATTGTAGATGTTTAACATCATCTTTAGACTCCACTCACTAGATGTGATTAGATATGTACAGATACACATATATACATGTAAATGATTGCATGTAAATCATTATTAGAATGTAGTGTTAATAATATTAAAACTAATTTATATTAATATGTGTTAAGTTGTATTAGTGAGCTCTGGCATGCACATTACAATTGAAATATCTACAACTTTTTAAGTATTGCAAATAATTAATGAACATATAAAAAGGATGATTAATGGCCCAATGGAAAACAGCAAATAATGGTACCAAATTGTTTGGGGGTTTTGAGGAAGCTAGAATTTAAGGCCAGATTTAGAAGTTGAGTGAAAATTAATTGAACCAAAAAGGGTGTAAAAATCGTTGCTTTAAATCGATACGTAATATACTGTAGCGTAATCACCCTAAATTTGTTCTGCTTTTTCAAGTTTGCCTTGACATTCTTGAGCTTTTGCATTCCATTTTGCATTTTAGAATTAATTTGTCAATTTCTAATAATGCAGCTAGAATACTGATTGAGATTTCATTAAATCCATAGATCAATCTGAGGAGAGCTACATCATAACAATATTGAGTTGTCCAACATCTGAACATGGTATAACTGTCTATTTATTTAGATGTTCTTTTATTTTCCTTAATATGATTGTAGTTTGAAGGGCAGAGGCTTGTACAACTTCTGTTAGATTTATCCTTTTATTTGAGCTGTTTGATGTTATTGTAACGGTATTTTTAAGGCAATTTATTTCCTATTTTTTGTTGCTGACAGAATTATAATTAATTTTATAGTAAGCTGCATATAGTAAACTTGCTACATTTACTTATTAATTCTAATAGTTTGTCGATGCTTTTGTATTTTTCTATATTCACAAAAATACCATCAGACAATAAGAACAAATATATATTATTTATTAATTATTATAGGTTTCTTTTTTTTTTCTTGTCATATTACAGTAGCTGAGGCCGGTAGTATAATAATAGTTGAAGTGGTGATACAGATGTTCTGCTCTTGTTCCCTGTCTCTCCAGGAAAGCTTTCAACTATGCACCTAAAAGGAACCCGACTGAGATAAGGAATAAGAAGAAGACCCTGAGAGGTAGAATCACCAGGAGAGAGCAGTTATTTCCAAAGCCAAGGAAGGAGGGGATTTTAAGAAGATGGTGATGTATTTCTTGAGATCTGTAGAGTTTTCAAGCAAAACGAGACTTGAAGAATTTGTTGTGGTCATTTATTCTTTACTTGTCAAAGGCAAATAATAACTCCCTTAGAGACATGTTTTGGAAAGGTCAAATAAGAAAATACAGGAGAAGACCTATACGATTTGCGCATCTAGTGCACTAGAAGTTTTGGTTTCATCTTTTTTTTCTCCATCTAAAATAAATGGAAATTTGTCATACCGACAGGGTTTAGTAAACATCGAGATGATACACTAACTGTTATTCACCAAATTGCTTGATTTCCTGTTAAGCTAAACCTTGATTTATTCACTAGAAACAGTCTAGAAAAGTGATGTGTATCCACATTTATTAGACACTTTCTGAATGATTTGTTGTTTGTTTACGAACAGCAAATTCCTTTCATAGTGCAAGCACTAATTTAGAAGTATCTGTCTGGAAACGTGGCCTTTCTTATATAGACTAGTGATTTCAGAATTTTTACAAATATTGAATGTCATTTTGTCAGTATAACAGTAATAGGCTGCTATATTGATTATATGTCTTGATTATATGATATGTCTGCTCTGTTAGTAAATTAACACTTAAAATACTATGCAGAAGCCCATATTCATGGAAATAGTAGGTGAGGATAATTATTTTAGTAGCACTTGATACTTCACCATCTGCAAAGTAAAAACAACTTTTACCATAAATAAATTTTAAGAGATGCTAAAAAAAGTGCTAGACAGTCACTTGGACCCCAAATTTAGGTGGTGAATAAATAAACCTTTGGGTTGTACAACAGATAAATACTTTTCTAGAGATGGCTAAAAGATAGATAGCTTAAAATGGAATGTTTCTTTAGTGGCCCTGGTGAATTTCCAAAAAAAAAAAAAAATTTGTGTAGGATACCATCATCAAATGACTCTAGCTCACCATCCCTCTCAGACCCCACTGTTCTTTCTGAACTTTCCTCTAAGATTAGTGTTTTTCTTTGTCCCTGAGTGACTGCTTAGCCAAGAAATATCACTTCTCAATTTACTCTTAGGTAATTAAAGAAGATGACCATTGGTCCCTTCTATCTATTAGAATAGATAATTTAGATGTAATAATTTAGATGTCCAGTCCTCTGAAATAATTTAAAGCTTCTCTTTAAATTATTTAGAGCTTCTCTTTTCAACCAGCTCAGGCCTACTGATGGTGGAAAACGTGTTGAGAACACAGGAAAAGGTTGACCTTTTCACTACTATTCCTGCTTCCTCCAACTTCCCAACTTGGCTTCAATTCCTGATCCCTCCACTGTTGAGCTGGGAAGGGAGGAGGATGAAGGACACAAAATGTGTTAATTAGTCCCCTTTGAAATGTGTCTCTCTTACCCTCATGGATAGAGTTGAGTCTGTTTCCTGTGGGGTGATTTTATAGATTCTTGGGAGAGTCCCCCTTTCCCTGGGATTCTCTAATGTGGGGATTCTTTGGTTGTCCCCCCAGGACTCACCCTTCAATCTATAGTGTCACCTCCTAATAGGCTCTCTTATACTTGGGGTTCCACTGCCCACAAAGTCTTATTTCTTTCTCTATCTTTTAACCAGGCTTTTTTCTCCATCCTTCCTCCATAGGAAGCTTGCACTTTTCTTATGCCATTGGTGCAAGTGAACTGTTTCCCAAATGGCAAACCTCACCTCCACTGGCACAGACTATTGCTGCCAGCCGTGTACCCTCCTATTACTGGGGTGTGAGTCTAACTCTCTGGGTCCCTCAAACTCTAACACACACATATCAAGGTCCCCAGGTAGATCTCTGAAGCCTCTCTTTCTAGGCTAAGGTAAGAAGGAAACAAACCCCACGCTGGAAAAGGTAATCCCAATGACCATCTGTATTTGTAGTCATTGTAAAATGCAATAGACAACCAAATAATTAAGACAAGACCATATTAAATTTAGAAAAAGTAATTTTCTAGCAATTTTCTATATTTGTATGAATTTTTAAAGTGATTTTCATTAAGAAGTAAAAGGAGGAAGCAGAAAGTGAAGCTAAAAGGATAATAGGTAAGGAAATGGGAAGCAGTAGACAGAAAAAACAAAGAGAGAAGGGAGGATATGGGGGAGAAAATAGGCATATGACAAAAAGAAACAAATGGTAAAAAAAAAAGATTTCAACAAGCGTATAAAACTATTTGCTAGACAGATATGGTTTCCATTTATTTCATGAACTATCTACTCCCTCAACTCATTTAAAATTAACTAACAAGGGAGACAAGATGGTAGAAGGATATGAGCTCACCTCTTCTTATGGAAACACCAAAATCACAACTAACTGCTTAACAGCCATTGACAAAAAAAGCTGGAACCTACCACAAAAGATATCCTACATCCAAAGACAAAGAAGAAGCCACAATAAGGTGGTAGGAGGGACAAAACTGCGATAAAATCAAATCCCATATACACCAGCTGAGTACCCACAAACTGGAAAATAATTATACCACAGAAGTTCTCCCACAGGAGTGAAAGTTCTGAGCCCCACGTCAGGCTCCCCAGTCTGGGGGTCTGGAACTGGAAGGTGGAGCCCCTAGAGAATCTGGCTTTGAAGGCCAGCAGGGTTTGATTGCAGGAATTCCATGGGACTGGCGGAGAGAGAAACTCCACACTTGGAGGGTATACACAGTGTTTTGTGCACACCAGGACCCAGGGAAAAAAGCAGTGACTTCATAAGAGACTTGCTTAGACTTACCTGCTAGTGTTGGAGGGCCTCCTTTGGAGGTGGGAAGCAGCTGTGGCTCTCTGCGGGAATGGGGACACTGGTGGCAGTGGTTCTGGTGAGTGCTCTTTGGCATGAGCGCTCTTGGAGGTTACCATTTTCTCACCAAGACCCGGCCCTACCCAAGAGCCTGTAGGCTCCAATGCTGGGACACCTCAGGTCAAATAACCAGTGGAGTGGGAACACAGCCCCACCCATCAGCAGACAGGCTGCTTAAAGTCTTCCTGAATAAACAGCTGCCCGATAAACACAACCCCTGACACTGCCCTGCACACCAGGGACAATACCCAGACTCAACCACCAGTGGGCAGGTACAATTCCCTCCCACCAGGAAGCCTGCACAAGCCTCTTAAACAGCCTCATCCACCAGGGGGCAGACAACAGAAGCAAGAAGAACTACAAACCTGTGGTCTGTAGAATGGAAACCACAATCACAGAAAGGCAGACAAAATGAGATGGCAGAGGAATACGTCCCAGATGAGGGAACAAGACAAAACCCCAGAAGAACAACTAAGTGAAGTGGAGATAGGCAACCTACCTCAAAAAGAATTCAGGGTAATGATAGTAAAGATGATCCAAGATCTTAGAAAAAGAAAGGAGGCACAGATTGAGACGATAAAAGAAATGTTTTAACAAAGACCTAGAAGAACTAAAGAACAAACAGAGATGAACAATACAATAACTAAAACGAAAAATACACTAGAAGGAATCAATATCAGAATAACCGAGGCAAAGAATGGAAAGGTGAGCTGGAATACAGAATGGTGGAAATCACTGATGTGAAACAGGGTACAGGAAAAAATGAAAGAAATGAGGACAGTCTAAGAGACCTCTGAGACAACATTAAATGAACCAACATTTGCACTATAGGGGTCCCAGAAGGAGAAGAGAAACAGAAAGGACCTGAGAAAATATCTGAAGAGGTAATAGCTAAAACCTTCCCTAACAATGGGAAAGGAAACAGTAACCCAAGTCCAGGAAGCACAGAGGCTCATACATCATGATCAAGTGGTGTGGTGCATGATCCTCTGTGCAAGGATCCTTGCATCAAGGATGCAAGGATTTTTCAATACCTGCAAATCAATCATTGTGATACACCACATCAAAAAATTGAAGAATAAAAACTATATGATCATCTAAATAGATGCAGAAAAAGTTTTGGACAAAATTCAACACTGAATATGATAAAAACGCTCTAGAAAGTGGGCACAGAAGGAACCTACTTCAACATAATAAAGGTTACATATGACAAACCTACAGCTAAAATCATACTGAGTGGTGAAAACCTGAAAGCGTTTCCTCTACAATCAGGAAGCAAACAAGGGTGTCCACACTTGCCACTTTTATTCAATGTAGTTTTGGAATGTGTAGCCACAGCGATCAGAGAAGAAGTAAAACGGTCACTGTTTGCAGGCGACATGATACTATACATAGAAAGTAGGCACAGTGGGAACTACTAGAAAAAATTACTAGAGCTCAACAATAAATTTGGTACAGTTGCAGGATACAAAATAAATACACAGAAATCTGTTGCATTTCTATACACAGACAGTGAAAGATCAGAGATCAGAAAAAGAAATTAAAGAAACAATCTCATTTACCATCACATCAAAAACAATAAAATACCTAGGAATAAACCTACAAAAGGAGGCAAAAAAAACCCTTTACTCTGAAAACTATAAAACACTGATGAAAGAAATTAAAGAGGACACAAACAGATGGAGAGATATACCATGTTCTTGGATTGGAAGAATCAATACTGTCAAAAATGACTATACTACACAAGGAAATCTACAGATCCATTGCAATCTCTATCAGATTACCAATGAATGGCATTTTTCACAGAACTAGACCAAAAAAACCTTAAAATCTGTATGGAGATACAAAAGACCCTGAATAGCCAAAGCAACCTTGAGAAAGAAAAACAGAGCTGGAGGAATCAGGCTCCCTGACTTCAAACTATACTGAAGGATACAGTAATCAAGACAATATGGTACTGGCACAAAAACAGAAATATAGATCAAAGGAAAAGGATAGAAAGCCCAGAGATAAACCCATGCACCTATGGTTAACTAATCAATGACAAAGGAGGCAAGGATATACAATGGAGAAAAGACAGTCTCTTCAATAAGTGGTACTGGGAAAACTGGACACCTACGTGTAAAAACAATGAAATTAAAACACTCCCTAACACCATATACAAAAATTAACTCAAAATGGATTAAAGACCTAAATTTAAGACCAGACACTGTAAAACTCATAGAGGAAAACATAGGAAGAACACTCTTTGACATAAATCACAGCAAAATCTTTTTTGACACACCTCCTACAGTAATGGAAATAAAAACAAAAATAAACAAATGGGACCTAATGAAACTTAAAAGCTTTTGAACAGCAAATGAAACTGTAAACAAGATAGACAACCCTCAGAATTGGACAAAATATTTGCAAATGAATCAACAGACAAAGGATTAATCTCCAAAATATATAAACAGCTCATGCAGATCAACATTAAAAAAACAAATGACACAATCAAAAAAATGGGCAGAAGACCTAAATAGACATTTCTCCAAAGAACATATACAGATGGCCAAGAGGCTCATGAAAAGCTGCTCAACATCACTAATTATTAGAGAAATGCAAATTAAAACTACAATGAGGTATCACCTCACACCAGTTAGAACTGACCTCACCAGAAAACCTACAAATATCAAATGCTGGAGAGAGTGTGGACAAAAGGGAACCCTCTTGCACTGCTGGTGGGAATGTAAATTGATACAGCCACTATGGAGAACAGTATGGAGGTTCCTTAAAAAACTAAAAATAAATTACCATATGACCCAGCAATCACACTATTGGCCATATACCTGGAGAAAACCATAATTCAAAAAGACACACACGCCCCAATGTTCACTGCAGCACAATTTACAATAGCCAGGTCATGGAAGCAACCTAAATGTCCATTGACAGATGAATGGATAAAGAAGATATTGTACATATATACAATAGAATATTACTCAGCCATAAAAATGAATGAAATTGGGTCATTTGTAGAGATGTGGATGGACCTAAAGACTGTCATGCAGAGTCAAGTAAGTCAGAAAGAGAAAAACAAATATTGTATATTAATGTATATATGTGGAATCTAGAAAAATGGTACAAATAAACCAGTTTGCAGGGCAGAAATAGAGACACAGATGTAGGGGACAAATGTATGGACACAAAGGGGGTAAAGTGGGGGGAGCAGGGGGTGGTGGTGGGATGAATTGCGAAATTGGGGTTGACATATATACACTAAAATGTATAAAACAGATAACGAATAAGCACCTGCTGTATAATAAAATAAATAAATAAAAAATTTAAAAAATGGATTAAAGACCTAAATGTAAGACTGGATGCTAAAAAACTCTTAGAGGAAAATATTAGCAGAACACTCTGTGACATAAACTGCAGCAAGATCTTTTTCAATCCGCCTGCTAGAGTAATGGAAATAAAAACAAAAATAAACAAAAGAGACCTAATTAAACTCAAAAGCTTTTACACAGCAAAGGAAACAATAAAATGAAAAAAAACCTCACAGAATGGGAGAAAATATTAGCAAATAATGAGAGAGACCAGGGATTAATCTCCAAAATTTACAAATAGCTCATGCGGCTCAACATCAAAAACAAACAAACAAAAAACCCAATCAAAAAATGGGCAAAGACCTACACACATTCCTCCAAAGAAGACATACAGATGGCCAAGAGGCACATGAAAAGATGCTCAACATTTCTAATTATTAGAGAAATGTAAATCAAAACTACAGTGAGGAGACAGACCTTCAAGATGGCAGAGGAGTAAGATGTGGAAATCACCTTCCTCCCCACAAGTACCTCACGGATACATCTACATGTGGAACAACTCCCACAGAACACCTACTGAACGCTGGTGGAAGACGTGCAACTTCTCAAAAGGCAATAAACTCCCCACGTGCCTGGGGAGGGCAAAAGAAAAAAGAAAAAATAGAGACAAAAGAATAGGGACAGGACCTGCACCTCTGGGAGGGAGCTGTGAAGGAGGAAAAGTTTCCACACACTAGGAAGCCCCTTCACTGGCAGAGACAGGGGAGTGGCAGGTGCGGGGGAAGCTTCAGAGCCACGGAGGAGAGCACAGCAACAGGGGTGCAGAGGGCAAAGCAGAGAGCTTCCCGCACGGAGGATCAGTCCTGACCAGCACTCACCAGCCTGAGAGGCTTCTCTGCTCACCCACCGGGGTGGGTGGGGGCTGGGAGCTGAGGCTCAGGCTTTGGACATCAGACCCCAGGGAGAGGACTGGGGTTGGCTGCATGAACACAGCCTGATGGGGGCTGCTGCACCACAGCTAGCTGGGAAGAAGTCCGGCAAAAAGTCTGGACATGCCTAAGAGGCAAGAAATCATTGTTTCAGAGTGCGTGAGGAGAGGGGATTCAGAGCACCGCCTAAATGAGCTCCAGAGACAGGCGCAAGCTGCGCCTATCAGCGTGGACCCCAGAGATGGGCATGAAACGCTAAGGCCGCTGCTGCTGCAGCCACCAAGAAACCTGTGTGCAAGCACAGGTCACTATCCACACCTCTCCTCCCAGGAGACTGTGCAGCCCTCCACTGCCAGGGTCCAGCAATCCAGGGACAACTTCTCCAGGAGAACACACAGCACTCCTCAGGGCTGTTGCAACGTTACGCTGGCCTCTGCTACCACAGGCTCCCTCTGCATTCTGTACCCCTCCCTCTCCCCAGCCTGAGTGAGCCAGAGCCCCCTAATCAGCTGCTACTTTAACTGTGTCCTGTCTCAGCAAAGAACAGACGCCCTCAGGCAACCTACATGCAGAGGTGGGGCCAGATGCAAACCTGAACCCCAGGGACTGTGCGAACAAAGAAGAGAAAGGGAAATCTCTCCAAGCAGCCTCAGGAGCAGCAGATTAAATCTCTACAGTCAACTTAATGTACGCTGCATCTCTGGAATACCTGAATAGACAACAAATCATCCCAAAATTGACGTGGTGGACTTTGGGAGCAACTGTAGACTTGGGGTTTGTTTTCTGCAACTAATTTGTTTCTGGTTTTATGTTTCTCTTAGTTTAATATTTAGAGTTTATTATTATTGGTAGATTTGTTTATTGATTGTGTTGCTCTCTTCCTCTTTTTTTATATATAAATATATATATATATATTTTTTCCTTACTCTCTTTTTGTGAGTGTGTATATTTCTTTTGTGTAATTTTGTCTGTACAGCTTTGCTTTTACCATTCGTCCTAGGGTTCTGTCTGTCCTTATTTTTCTTTTTAGAATAGTTTTTAGCACTTGTTAACATTGGTGGATTTGTTTTTTGGTTTGCCTGCTCTCTTCTTTCTTTCTTTTTTTTCCTTTATTTTTCTTTATGTTCTTACTTGTTAATTCTTTTTATTTTTAACAATTTTATTATTTTGTTTTTAACAATTTTATTATTTTGTATTTTAATAACTTTATTATCCTCCCTCCCACTCTCTCTCTCTCTCTTTCTTTCTTTCTCTCTTTTTTTGTCCCATTTCTTCTGAGCCACGTGGCTAACAGGGTCTTGGTGCTCCGGCCGGGTGTCAGGCCTGTGCCTCTGAGGTGGGAGAGGTGAGTTCAGGACAAGGGTCCACCAGAGACATCCCAGCTCCACATAATATCAAACGGCAAAATCTCTCACAGAGACCTCCATCTCAACGCTAAGACCCAGCTCTACTCAACGACCAGCAAGCTACAGTGCTGGACACCCTATGACAAACAACTAGCAAGACAGGAATACAACACCACCCATTAGCAGAAAGGCTGCCTAAAATAATAATAAGGTCAGGTATATGTTTATAACATATAACACCCCAAAACAAACAACCGAACATGGTCCTGCCCACTAGAAAGACAAGATCCAGCCTCATGCACCAGAACACAGGCACCAGTCACTTCCAGAAGGAAGCCTACACACACTGAACCAACCTTAGGCACTGGGGGCAGACACCAAAAATTCAATGGGAACTATGATCCTGCAGCCTGTGAGGAGACCACAAACACAGTAAGCTAAACACAATAAGAAGACAGAGAAACACACAGCAGGTGAAGGAGCAAGGTAAAAATCCCCCAGAACAAACAAATGAAGAGGAAATAGGCAGTCTACCTGAAATACAATTCAGAGTAATAATAGTAAATATGATCCAAACTCTACAAAATACAATGAGAAAATACAAGAAATGTTTCACAAGGACCTACATGAACTAAAGAGCAAACAAACAATGATGAACAACACAATAAATGAAATTAAAGATTCTCTAGAGGGAATCCATAGCAGAATAACTGAGGCAGAAGAACAGAGAAGTGACCTGGAAGATAAAATAGTGGAAATAACTACCACAGAGCAGAATAAAGAAAAAAGAATGAAAAGAATTGAGGACAGTCTCAGAGACCTCTGGGACAACATTAAATGCACCAACATTCGAATTACAGGGGTCCCAGAAGAAGAAGAGAAAAAGAAAGGGACTGAGAAAATATCTGAATAGATTTTAGTTGAAAACTTCTCTAATATGGGAAAGGAAATAGTCGATCAAGTCCAGGAAGCACAGAGAGTCCCATACAGGACAAATCCAACGAGAAACACGCCAAGACACATATTCATCAAACTATCAAAGATTAAATACAAACAAAAAATATTAAAAGCAGCAAAGGAAAAGCAACAAATAACATACAAGGGAAGCCCCGTAAGGTTAACAGCTGATCTTTCAGCACACACTCTGCAAGCCAGAAGGCAGTAGCAGGACATATTTAAAGTGATGAAAGGGAAAAACCTACAAACAAGACTACTCTAACCAGCAAGGATCTCATTCACATTAGACGGAGAAATTAAAACCTTTACAGACAAGCAAAAGCTAAAAGAATTCAGCACCACAAAACCAGCTTTACAACAAATGCTAAAGGAACTTCTATGGGCAGGAAACATAAGATAAGGAAAAGACCTACAATAACAAACCCAAAACAATTAAGAAAATGGTAACAGGAACACACATATCGATAACTAAGTTAAATGAAAATGAATTAAATGATCCAACTAAAAGACACAGACTGGCTGAATGAATAAAAAAACAAGACCCATATATATGCTGTCTACAAGAGACCCAGTAAAACCTAGGGACACATACAGACTGAAAGTGAGGGGATGGAAAAAGATATTCCATGCAAATGAAAATCAAAACAAAGCTGGAATAGCAATTCTCATAACAGACAAAATGACTCTAAAATAAAGGCTATCACAAAAAACAAAGAAGGACACTACATACTGATCAAGGGATCAATTCAAGAAGATATAACAACTGTAAATATTTCTGCACCCAAAATAGGAGCACCTCAATACATAAGGCAAATGCTAACAGCCATAAAAGGCGAAATCGACAGTAACACAATCATAGTAGGCGACTTTAACACCCCACTTTCACCAATGGACAAATCATCCAAAATAAAAATATACAAGTAAACACAAGCTTTAAATGATACGTTAAACAAGATGGACTTAACTGATATTTATAGGACATTCAATCGAAAAACAACAAAATACATTTTCTTCTCAAGTGCTCATAGAACATTTTCCAGGATAGACCATATTTTGGGTCACAAATGAAGCCTTGATAAATTTAAGAAAATTGAAATCGTATCAAGTATCTTTTCCAAAGACAATGATATGAGAACAGATATCAATTACAGGAAAAAATCCATAAAAAATACAAACACATGGAGGTTACACAATACACTCCTAAGTAACCAAGAGATCACTGAAGAAATCAAAAAGGAAATCAAAAAATACCTAGAAACAAATAACAAAGAAACACGATGACCCAAAACCTATGGGATGCAGCAAAAGCAGTTCAAAGAGGGAACTTTATAGCAATACAATCCTACCTCAAGAAACAAGAAACATCTGAAATAAACAACTTAAACATATACCTAAAGCAATTAGAGAATGAAGAACAAAAAAACCCAAAGTTACCAGAAGGAAAGAAATCATAAAGATCAGATCAGAAATAAATGAAAAAGAAATAAAGGAAACAATAGCAAAGATCAATAAAAGTAGAAGCTGGTTCTTTGAGAAGATAAACAAAATTGATAAACCATTAGCCAGACTCATTAAGAAAACAAGGGAGAAGACTCAAATCAAAAGAATCAGAAGAGAAAAAGGAGAAGTAACAATGGACACTGCAGATATACAAGGGACCATGAGAGATTACTACAAACCACTACATGCCAATAAAATGGACAATCTGGAAGAAATGGACAAATTCCTAGAACACCACAACCTTCTGAGACTGAACCAGGAAGAAATAGAAAATATAAACAGACCAATCACAAGCACTGAAATTGAGACTATAATTTAAAATCTGCCAACAAACAAAAGCCCAGGACCAGATAGATAGCTTCACAGGTGAATTCTATCAAACACTTAGAGAAGAGCTAACACCTATCCTTCTCAAACTCTTCCAAAACGTAGCAGAGGGAGGAACACTCCCAAACTCATTCTATGAGGCCACCATCAACCTGATATCAAAACCAGACAAAGATGTCACAAAGAAAGAAAACTACAGGGCAATATCACTGGTGAAAAAAGATGCAAAAATCCTCAAGAATATACTAGCAAACAGAATCCAACAGCACTTTAAAAGGGTCATACACCATGATCAAGAGGAGTTGATCCCAGGAATACAGCATTCTTCAATATACACAAATCAAGCAATGTGATACACCATATTAACAAATTGAAGGAGAAAAACCATACGATCCTCTCAATAGATGCAGAAAAAGCTTTCGACAAAATTCAACACCCATTTATGATAAAAAACCCGCCATAAAGTAGGCATAGAGGGAACTTACCTCAACATAATAAAGGCCATATATGACAAACCTACAGCCAACATTGTTCTCAATGGTGAAAAACTGAAACCATTTCATTTCCTCTAAGATCAGGAAGAAGACAAGGTTGTCCACTTTCACAACTTTTATTCAACATAGTTTTGGAAGTTTTAGCCACAGCAATCAGAGAAGAGAAAGAAATAAAAGGAATCCAAATCCGAACAGAAAAAGTAAAGCTGTCACTGTTTGCAGATGACATGATACTACATATAGAGAATCCTAAAGATGCTACCAGGAAACTACTAGAGCTAATCAATGAATTTGGTAAAGTAGCAGGATACAAAATTAATGCACAGAAATCTCTTACATTCCTATTCACTAATGATGAAAAATATGAAACAGAAATGAAGGAAACACTCACATTTACCAAGGCAACAAAAAGAATAAAATATCTAGGAATAAACTTACCTAAGGAGATAAAAGACCTGTATGCAGAAAATTATGACACTAATGAAAGAAATTAAAGATGATACAAATAGATTGAGAGATGTACCATGTTCTTGGACTGGAAGAATCAATATGGTGACAATCACTCCACTACCCAAAGCAATCTACAGATTCAATGCAATCCCTATCAAACTACCATGGGCATTTTTCACAGTACTAAAACAAAACATTTCACAATTTGTATGGAGCCATAAAAGACCCCGAATAGAGAAAGCAATCTTGAGAAAGAAAAATGGAGCTGCAGGAATCAGGCTCCCGCACTTCAGACTATACTACAAAGCTACAGTAATCAAGACAGTATGGTACTGGCACAAAAACAGAAATATAGATCAGTGGAACAGGATAGAAAGCCCAGAGATAAACCCACGCACATATGGTCACCTTATTTTTGATGAAGGAGGCAAGAATATACAATGGAGAAAAGACAGCCCCTTCAATTAGTGGTGCTGGGAAAACTGGACAGCTACATGTAAAAGAATGAAACTAGAACACTCCCTAACACCATACATAAAAACAAACTCAAAATGGATTCAAGACCTAAATGTAAGGCCAGACACTATAAAACTCTTAGAGGAAAACATAGGGAGAACACTCTATGACATAAATCACAGCAAGATCCTTTTTGACCTACTTCCTAGAGAAATGGAAATAAAAACAAAAATAAACAAATGGGACCTAATGAAACTTAAAACCTTTTGCACAGCAAAGGAAAACATAAACAAGACAAAAAGACAACTCTCAGAATGGGAGAAAATATTTGCAAGTAAAGCAAGTGACAAAGGATTAATATCCACAATTTACAAACAGCTCATGCAGCTCAATATCAAAAAAACAAACAACCCAATCCAAAAATGGGCCAAAGACCTAAATAGACATTTCTCCAAGGAATACATACAGATGGCCAAGAGGCTCATGAAAAGATGCTCAACATCAGTAATTATTAGAGAAATGCATATCAAAACTACAATGAGGTATCACGTCACAGCGGTCACAGTGGCCATAATCAAAAATCTACAAACAATAAATGCTGGAGAGGGTGTGGAGAAAAGGGAACCCCCTTGCGTTGTTGGTGGGAATGTAAATTGATATAGCCACTATGGAGAACATTATGGAGGTTGCTTAAAAAAACAAAAATAGAACTACCATATGACCCAGACATCCCACTACTGGGCATATACCCTGAGAAAACCATAATTCAAAAAGAGTCATGTACCACAATGTTCACTGCAGCTCTATTTACAATAGCCAGGACATGGAAGCAACCTAAGTGTCCACTGACAGATGAACGGATAAAGAAGATGTGGCACATATATACAATGGAATATTACTCAGCCATAAAAAGAAATGAAATTGAGTCATTTGTAGTGAGGTGGATGGACCTAGCGTCTCTCATACAGAGTGAAGTCAGAAAAAGAAAAACAAATATATGTTAACACAAATATATGGAATCTAAAAAAAAAAAAAGGTTCTGAGGAGCCTAGGTGCAGGACACGAATAAAGACACTGACATAAAGAGTGGACTTGAGGACATGGGGAGGGGGAAGGGTAAGCTAGGACGAAGTGAGAGAGTGGCATGGACATACATACACTATCAAATGTAAAATAGATAGCACAGGGAGATCAGTTCGGTGCTTTGTGACCACCTAGAGGGGTGGGATAGGGAGGGTAGGAGGGAGATGCAAGAGGGAGGAGATATGGGGATATATGTATATGTATAGCTGGTTCACTTTGTTATAAAGCAGAAACTAACACACTATTGTAAAGCAATTATACTCCAAAAAAGATGTTAAACAATAAATAAATAAATAAATAAAATAGAAAAAACAACTACAGTGAGGCATCACCTCAAACTGGTCAGAATCACCATCATCAAAAAATCTACTAATAACAAATGCTGGACAGGGTGTGGAGAAAAGGGAACCCTCCTACACTGCTGATGGAAATGTAAATTGGTGCAGCCACTATGGAGAACAGTATGGAGGTTCCTTAAGAAACTAAAAATAGAGGTACCATATGATCTAGCAGTACCGCTCCTGGGCATACATCTGGAGAAAAACATGGTTCAAAAGGATACATGCACCCCAATGTTCATTGCAGTGCCACTTACAATAGCCAAGACATGGAAACAACCTAAATGTCCATCAACAGATGAACGGATATAGAACATGTGGTGTGTGTATACAATGGACTGTTACTCACCCATTAAAAAGAATGAAATAATGCCATTTTCAGCAACATGGATGTTCCTGGAGATTATCATGCTAAGTGAAGTTAAGTCAGACGGAGAAAGATAAATATCATATGATATTGCTTATATGCGGAATCTAAAAAATATGATACAACTGAATTTATTTACAAAATAGAAACAGAGTCTGACTTAGAGAAAGAGCTTATGGTTGTTAGGGGGGGTAAGGTGGGGTGGGTAGACTGGGTGTTTGGAACTGACATGCACACACTGCTATATTTATAATAGATAATCAACAAGGACCTACTGTATAGTAGGTATGCATGGAACTATGCTCAATACTTTTTAATAACCTAAATGGGAAAAGAATTTGAGAAAGAACATCAGATACATGTATATGTATGTGAACCACTCTGCTGCACACCTGAAACTAACAGAACATTGTTATTCAAATATACTCTAATATAAAATAAAATTTTTTTCTAAAAAAAAAAATTAATAAAATTAACTACTATTCTCACCTAAGGTTAAGCAGAAAATGTCTCCATGAAAATCATCTAAATGTGGCACATCATGGAAGCATTAAACCAACTATATCTTAAAGAATACACAGACACTCACACTGCTTGTGGGAAATGAAAATCTTCTTTCAAATTTCCAACTTCATAGCCATGAGTTATTTTTGTAATTGTGAACGATTTATCATAAATATTTTAAATGAAAGATCATACATTATTTAAGAAATTCATCTGATGCTTTTCAAATGTGCTTATTAATGCACTGATTATGACTCTCCAATCTGTTTTTTAAAAGATGCTTTATAAATATATACCATAAAAAAGTATACCATCAAGTATGATATTGACTAAAAATGAACTTGTTAATCAAAACTCCAAAGTGATTAATTTTCTCAGTGAGCTCAAATGCATAAAATAAAATATGTTGTCTTGCAAATATGTTCTCCCATTCTGAGGTTTACCTTTTGCTCTCTGAGTGGTATCTATTACGACCAGGAGTTATTTATAGTCTAAAATACCGTTTTTGGCTCTACTATATTTGTTTCATCCAATATTATCCAATTTCATACAATAGATTTAAAATTATCTTTGATATCTGGTACAGCCAGTCAATATTTGCAATTATTCTAAAACAAAAACCTGTGGGTTATTATCCCTCTTTATTCTTCCATATTAATTTTTGGATTTGGGATAATACAAAACAGCAGACTGCCACATAAGTCTAACATGAATCAGAGCCTTACCCAGTATCAAACTTTACTACTAATTCCAAGGATATAAATAGTCTCAAAACAGAGGAAAAGCAAGGAGACACCTAGGACCTCCAGTGCTATGTAATTCCCTACTTTCAGTATCAAGATATTCTCTGGGTTGAGATAAACATATGGTCTTTAAGCAAGGCGTGCAGTCGTGGGATATCTCCATACTATATTCAGAGTACCCAGAACTTAGAATGGTGCCCGGCCTATAGCTGAAGCTCAGTGAATATCCATTGGATGAATGGAGCACAGAGAAGTTCAGTAATTCATCTATGCCATGTGGTTGGTAAGAAGGCAGAATATGAACCCAGGAAACCCAACTCAGAGCTCAAGGATTAACCAACTAACCATTATGTTATAGCTGTCTCAATACTGCACATCCCTAAAATCAGCGACTTTAATGCTAGGATTATATTTTCAGTTTGGAATTAAAGATGTGAGCAAACTAGGCTGGATAAGAATAATTCTGATTTGTTTGTTTGTTTGTTTTAATGTTTTCTTCAATGTAAGGTAGTGTTTCAAAGATGAAAGAATATATATATATACTAAATGCTTTTTAGGTGAATATCTTAAGGCAGGCTTCAGCATATTTTCTAAACTCATGCTACTGTACATTAGCATAAAGAACAATTAATCCATAATTGGAATGTTTGTATGGCAAAGAGAACAAGATCTGGAGAATGGAAAGAGAGACTTCTTCGTATTAATATAGTTTACGAGATGATTAACATTTCTCAAAACAGCTTTACATTCAATATTTTAGCTGGTTTTCCAAAGCACAAAACAAACATGACAATATTACATTCATAACGGCAGTGTTTCCTGTGTCAGAAGTCAGTGTAATACTTTCTGGCCTATCTAGAGTACTTCTTACGAAGGTTGTATTTATTCTGCCTGTTGAGATGAAAGCTGCAATAATAAAACTGTCATGGGTAGGAAATTGTCCTCTCTGAGACTGTGTTATAAAGTGTTGCTGAGTGAAGTGGGTTCTTGTCCTTTCTTCATTTATAGCCTGCACCAGCATTACCAAACTGAGGTCTTAGCAAAGCATTTGCAGGGATCTCTAGGGTAGCTACACCTGCTCAGCTAAATCTATTTTACAAAGAAGGAAAAAGAGATCCAAATTTGAAACCAGAGATAGCACATGCATTGGAGGCTGTAATTAATATTAATGTGAGTAATGACAGTGATGTTCATGTCAATGATGATAAGGCCAGCAGTTATCCCCACCATTAACACAACAGTTCATCCATGCCAGGCACTGTGCTGATGGCTTTACCTATAGTATCTGACTTAATCCTTACCTTTGGGGGTAGATATTATTAAAACTATTTCAATAATGAGGAAACCAAAATCAAAAATATTCAGTCACTTGTGAAATCTATGGCAAACGTCAAGCTCCGAAGCTCATGCTGCTGTCGAAGTACATTGGAATTATGTATTTCTCCCAGATTTGACAAGAACTGATTAGTTTCTCCTATATGGAGCCATTTTTGTTAAAATTCTATACAGACCTACAGCCGGCTTGACAGCACCATATTCAAATATGGTCTCTGGAAAAAAGTCTCACTTGTCAGGAAGTGAACTATTATAGATCCAGAAAATAATAGCTACAATAAATGTATGTGTGTGTGTGTGTGTGTGTGTGTGTGTATCCTCTTGCTCATAGCTCTTTAGCACTGAACCATCTTTTTATTGCTATTATTTTGAAACTAACAAGATCCTTTGCAGCCACAGACAAAAGGGACCAATCTCTATTCCATAACTTAAGCAAGAATTATATTATTCATATTTCCTTAAGTGATTCCTTCAGGAAGTTATTGGCTGATAAAACTATAGACAAAAATCTAAGCTTTTTGATACCCATTAACTAATATTTTTCACCATAAACGTTTTGAAATTTAACATCTGAACAGACTGCTCACGTTTCAGGGATGGCAGGGTTGCGTAGTGTTGAATGCAAGTGTGAATCTCATGGTTACCAGATACCAGGTATATGAATTTGGATACGGTGAATGGTGTCAGGGCTGCATAGCGGGAGCTTGCAGGCAAGTACAGAAGCTATAAACATCATGAATTAAAAAGAACAGAGATATAAATGTTTAACACTGTGGTAAGCAGATGCTACATGCCTCCTATATGATAGGTCCATTGCTATGGACAGAGAACATGGATGTTTAATCAGAAGAGCTGTACCAAGTTCAAGTCTTTTGCCATTCCCTAGCTATGTAATCTTGGCCTTTCAAAAATCACATGAATGTTCTTAGATTAACTGTAAAATGGAGATAGAGAAATATGGTGATAACTGAGGTTAAGATGAAAAATATTTAGGAAACATTTCACAAGACACTTCAAAATAGAAATATCTTGCCAAACATTTTTAAAGATAAACACTTTAAACTAAAACTAATATCCACACAGAACCAGAGCTCCTAAGAGAAAAGGCAGGGATCCTGGAACATTTTATGGTACAAGAAAGTCAGGAAGTGCTCAAAAAAGGATGGAACCTGACAAAAACGGTGCCAGAGCCAACCAGAAAGTGTTCCCAAGAGACAAAGCTGGAACGGTTTGATCGAGAAACTAAATACTAATAGTAATGGATTGGAAACCATAGATAAAATTAATATCATGAGTCCAAATGGATACAGATAAATATTTGAATAAATAAATACATACATAGGGGAGAGAGAGAGAGCTCTTCCTTAAATAAAAATTCCAAACGTAGAAGGAATAACAGAATAAAAAATTATAAGTAGAGCTCCATGCGAATGATTGCTAGAGGCAAGATTTAACGACAGACAATAAAATTAGTGGGCCAGAGTTTGAGGAGAAACATGCTATTTGCTAGTCTCAAAGTATATCCCCAATATATTTGTTAATTACAAAGGGGAAAATAAAAAATTTACAGTGGAGAAACCCAATAAGCACCACTTTTACCAAATGATAGTAGTAGTATAACCAGTAATAAGACATACTGACAACATGTAACCTGATATAATGTATTTAAAAGGACATGTTGCTTCTGTGCTATTGTTTTAAAAAGACATAATTTCCATCTAATCATGAGAAATTATCAGGTTCACCTTAACTGAGGGATATTCTACAAAATCACTGTCCAGTTCTCTTCAAAAATGTCAAAGCTATGAAAGACAATGGAAAATAAGTGTCACAGACTGGAGGAAAAACTAAATGCAATTCAGGACCCTGGAACAGAAAAAGGATCTTAATAATGGGTGAACTCCAAATAAAGTCTTCACTTTAGTTGATAATATTTGCACAGATGTTGATTTCCTAGTTTCTGTCATTGTGCCATGTATATGCAAGATATTCACATGAAGGGAATGTGGGTGGAGGGTATATGAGATATCCCTATTCTATATTGGTCCAATTTCTTTAAATCTAAAATTGTTTAAATAATTAAAAGTTGAAAAATCAATATTCTTTATAAATTCTATCAATACATTGATATATTTTTAAATATTAATTTTTTAATTAAAGGAAAAATAATGCCATTCAAAATAACAAAAATACTACCAAATTTTTGGAAATATAGTTATATGGGAATATTGCACATCTAAAAACAGAAGAGACCAGAGGGCAGACAGCAGAAGCAAGAAAAACTACAATCCTGCACCCTGTGGAACAAAAACCACATTCACAGAAAGTGAGACAAGATGAAAAGACAAAGGGCTATGTACCAGATGAAGGAAAAAGATAAAACCCCAGAAAAACAACTAAATGAAGTGGAGATAGGCAACCTTCCAGAAAAAGAATTCAGAATAATGATAGTGAAGATGATCCAGTACATCAGAAAACGAATGGAGGCAAAGATTGAGAAGATGAAGGAAATGTTTAACAAAGACCTAGAAGAATTAAAGAACAAACAGAGATGAGCAATATAATAACTGAAATGAAAACTACCCAAGAAGGAATCAATAGCAGAATAAATGAGGCAGAAGAATGGATAAGCGACCTGGAAGACAGAATGGTGGAATTTACTGCTGCGGAACACACTAAAGAAAAAAGAATGAAAAGAAATGAAGACAGCCTAAGAGACTTCTGGGACAACATTAAAGGCAACAACCTTCACATTATAGTGGTCCCAGAAGGAGAAGAGAGAGAGAAAGGACCAGAGAAAATATTTAAAGAGATTATAGTCAAAAACTTCCCTAACATGGGAAAGGAAATAGCCACCCAAGTCCAGGAAGCGCAGCAAGTCCCAGGCATGATAAACCCAAGGAGAAACATGCTGAGACACATAGTAAACAAACTGGCAAAAATTAAAGACAAAGAAAAATTATTGAAAGCAGCAAGGGAAAAATGACAAATAACATACAAGGGAACTCCCATAAGGTTAACAGCTGATTTCTCAGCAGAAACTCTACAAGCCAGAAGGCAGTGGCATGATATACTTAAAGTGATGAAAGGGAAGAACGTACAGCCAAGATTACTCTACCCGGCAAGGATCTCATTCAGATTCGATGGAGAAATCAAAAGCTTTACAGACAAGCAAAGGCTAAGAGAATTCAGCCCCACCAAACCAGCTCTAAAACAAATGCTGAAGGAACTTCTCTAAGCGGAAAACACAAGAGAAGAAAAGGACCTACAAAAACAAACCCAAAATAATTAAGAAAATGGTCATAGGATCATACATATCGATAATTACCTTAAACGTGAATGGATGAAATGATCCAACCAAAAGACACAGCCTTGCTGAATGGATACAAAAACAAGACCCATATATATGCTATCTACAAGAGACCCACTTCAAACCTAGGGACACATACAGAATGAAAGTGAGGGAATGGAAAAAGATATTCCATGCAAATGGAAATCAAAAGAAAGCTGGAGTAGCAATTCTCATATCAGAAAAAATAGACTTTACAATAAAGACTATTACAAGAGACAAAGAAGGACACTACATAATGATCAAGGGATCGATCCAAGAAGAAAATATAACAATTATAAATATATATGAACCCAACATACGAGCACCTCAATATATAAAGCAACTGCTAACAGATATAAAAGAGGAAATCGACAGTAACACAATAATAGTGGGATACTTTAACACCTCACTTACACCAATGGATGAAAACAAATAAGGAAACACAATCTTTAAATGATACATTAAATAAGATGGACTTAACTGATACTTATAGGACATTCCATCAAAAAACAGCAGATTACACTTTCTTCTCAAGTGCACATGGAATGTTCTCCAGGATAGATCACATCTTGGGTCATAAATCAAGCCTAAGTGAATTTAAGAAAATGGAAATCGTAACAAGCATCTTTTCTAACCGCAACGCTATGAGATTAGAAATGAATTACAGGGATAAAACCGTAAAAGACACAAACACACGGAGGCTAAACAATACATTACTAAATAACCAAGAGATCACTGAAGAAATCAAAGAGGAAATACAAAAGTACCTAGAGACAAATGACAACGAAAACACGGTGATCCAAAACGTATGGGATGCATCAAAATCAGTTCGAAGAGAGAAGTTTATAGCTATACAAGCCTACCTCAAGAAACAAGAAAAATCTCAAATAAACAATCTAACCTTACACCTAAAGGAACTAGAGAAAGAAGAACAAACAAAACCCAAAGGTAGCAGAAGGAAAGAAATCATAAAGATCAGAGCAGAAATAAATGAAATAGAAACAAACAAAACAATAGCAAAGATCAATAAAATTAAAAGCTGGTTCTTTGAGAAGATAAACAAAATTGATAAACCATTAGCTAGACTCATCAAGAAAAAGAGGGAGAGGACTCAAATCCATAAAATTAGAAATGAAAAAGGAGAAATTACAACAGACACCACAGAAATACAAAGCATTCTAAGAGACTACTACAAGCAACTCTATGCCAATAAAATGGACAACCAGGAAGAAATGGATAAATTCTTAGAAAGGTATAACCTTCCAAGACTGAACCAGGAAGAAATAGAAAATATGAACAGACCAATCACAAGTAATGAAATTGAAACTGTGATTGAAAATCTTCCAACAAACAAAAGTCCAGGACCAGATGGCTTCACAGGTGAATTCTATCAAACATTTAGAGAAGAGCTAACACCCATCCTTCTCAAACTCTTCCAAAAAATTGCAGAGGAAGGAAAACTACCAAAGTCATTCGATTAGGCCACCATCACACTGATACAAAAACCAGACAAAGATACTACAAAAAAAGAAAATTACAGACCAATATCACTGATGAATATAGATACAAAAATCCACAACAAAATACTAGTAAACAGAATCCAACAACACATTAAAAGGGTCATACACCACAATTAAGTGGGATTTAACCCAGGGATGCAAGGATTCTTCAATATATGCAAATCAATCAATGTGATACACCATATTAATAAATTGAAGAATAAAAGCCATATGATCATCTCAATAGATGCAGAAAACGCTTTTGACAAAATGCAACACCCATTTATTATAAAACTCTCCAGAAAGTGGGCATAGTGGGAACCTACCTCAACATAATAAAGGCCATATATACACGACAAACCCAGAGCAAACATCATTCTTAATGGTGAAAAACTGAAAGCATTTCCTCTAAGATCTGGAACAATACAAGGATGTCAACTCTCACCACTATTATTCAACATAGTTTTGGAAGTCCTAGCCACGGCAATCAGAGAAGAAAAAGAAATAAAAGGAATACAAATTGGAAAAGAAGTAAAACTGTCACTGTTTGAAGATGATATGATACTATACATAGAGAATCCTAAAAATGCCACCAGAAAACTACGAGAGCTAATCAATAAATTTGTTAAAGTTGCAGGATACAAAATTAACGCACAGAAATCTCTTGCATTCCTATACACTAATGATGAAAAATCTGAAAGAGAAATTAAGGAAACACTCCCATTTACCACTGCAACAAAAAGAATAAAATACCTAGGAATAAACCTACCTAGGGAGACAAAAAACCATATGCAGAAAACTAAAAGACACTGATGAAAGAAATTAAAGATGATACCAACAGATGGAGAGATATATCATGTTCTTTGATTGGAAGAATCAATATTGTGAAAATGACTACACTACACAAAGCAATCTACAGATTCAGTGCAATCCCTATCAAATTACCAATGGCATTTTTTACAGAACTAGAACAAATCATCTTAAAATTTGTATGGAGACACAAAAGACCCCGAATAGCCAAAGCAGTCTTGAGGGAAAAAAAACGGAGCTGGAGGAATCAGACTCCCTGACTTCAGACTATACTACAAAGCTACAGTAATCAAGAAATATGGTACTGGCAGGAAAACAGAAATATAGATCAATGGAACAAGATGGAAAGCCCAGAGATAAACCCACGCACCTATGGTCAACTAATCTATGACAAAGGAGGCAAAGATATACAATGGAGAAAAGATAGTGCCTTTAATAAGTGGTGCTGGGAAAACGGGACAGCTCCCTGTAAAAGAATGAAATTACAACACTCCCTAACACCATACACAAAAATAAACTCAAAATGGATTAAGGACCTAAATGTAAGACCAGACACTATAAAACTCTTAGGGGAAAACATAGGAAGAACACTCTTTGACATAAATCACAGCAAGATCTTCTTTGATCCACCTCCTACAGTAACGGAAATAAAAACAAAAATAAACAAATGGGACCTAATGAAACTTCAAAGCTTTTGCACAGCAAAGGAAACCATAAAGAAGACTAAAAGACAACCCTCAGAATGGGAGAAAATATTTGCAAATGAATCAATGGACAAAGCACTAATCTCCAAAATATAAAAACAGCTCATGCAGCTCAACAGTAAAGAAACAAACAACCCAATCCAAAAATGGGTAGAAGACTTAAATAGACATTTCCCCAAAGAAGACATACAGATGGCCAAGAAGCACATGAAAAGCTGCTCAATATCACTAATTATTAGAGAAATGCAAATCAAAACTACAATGAGGTATCACCTCACACCAGTTAGAATCAGCATCATCAGAAAATCTACAAACAACAAATGCTGAAGAGGGTGTGGAGAAAAGGGAAACATCTTGCACTGTTGGTGGGAATGTAAATTGATACAGCCACTATGGAGAACAGTACGGAGGTTCCTTAAAAGATTAAAAATAGAATTACCATATGATCCAGCAATCTCACTACTGGGCATATACGCACGTAAAACCATAATTCAAAAAGACACATGCACCCCAATGTTCACTGCAGCACTATTTACAATAGCCAGGTCATGGAAGCAATGTAAATGCCCATCGACAGATGAATGGATAAAGAAGTTGTGGTACATATATACAATGGAATATTTACTCAGCTATAAAAAGGAACGAAATTGAGTCATTTGTTGAGACGTGGATGGATCTAGAGACTGTCATACAGAGTGAAGTAAGTCAGAAAGAGAAAAACAAATATTGTATATTAACGCATGTATGTGGAACCTAGAAAAATGGTACATATGATCCGGTTTGCAGGGCAGAAGTTGAGACACAGATGTAGAGAACAAACACATGGACACCAAGGGGTGAAAACCACAGTGGGTGGGGATGGTGGTGTGCTGAATTGGGTGATTGGGATTGACATGTATACACTGATGTGTATAAAATTGATGACTAATAAGAACCTGCAGTATAAACAAACAAACAAACAAAAAAAAACTAATACTAAACTTTCTCTGGGTTATTTGTATGGAAATATGTTAATATAAATGTTTCAAACATTACATGAAATTTCTAAAAATCTTATATGTTCTGGTATAATGTTGTAAGTCATAATTCTAGTTATTACTTTAAAATGTATATCTCAGAAATAACTAAATTTCCTTGTCAATTGCATTATTATGAACTTTCATCAAATGTTTAACCATGGTCATTTTTAAGTGTTTTGTCATTTACAGACAGTTCTGGATGTACTCTGATGCTTTTGCAAAAATGTTCCTATAAAAGGGTTTCATCTTCAAGGAATTCATGGAAAAGAGACTCTGACAAGTTCAGGTTTCTGGTAACTGACTATACTGCTGAACTGAATGAATAAGCATTTTAAGAACTCTACTGGAAAACTGATGAATTCATAAAAGTGCTAAAATGATCAAGATGAAAAAATTAATTACATGGGACTGAGTGAACTGATGAGGATGATTATAATTTTTGTGACTTTCTGTTTGAATTTTTAAAAAATCCCACAAGGACTCAGAGGCAAAAAATATACAAATGAATTTTCACTGCAAAGTAAAGGAGCTGTTACAGTGGAGGATTACTGGACTGAATGTCAATATTATGACATAGGATGAGTGTGTTTCGTGTTTGGTAATTGCAATCATTGTTGCTTTTGTTGCGGTCATCCATTTACAATGCTTGGTGTCAGTTTATTTCTCTCTTGTAAAAATAAAATACAGTGTGTGTGTGTGAAAAAAAATAGAAGAATATAAAACTTTATGAAAGCATATGTCTTAATGAAGAGACATACCATATTGTTAAATATGAAGCTTCAAAGTTATCCACAAAAGCATTTTACCTAAAACAACGTATGAATTCAATTTCATACTAATCAGAATCCTTACAGGCTATATTATGGAGCCTCATACTCTGATTCTAAATGAGTATATGCATAATATACAATTACTGAGCAATACATATTATAGATAGTATTTTTAAAAAATAATGAAAAACAATGAGAAAACTTGCCCTAGCAAATGTTCTATAGCTTCAAAATCTATAAATCTATGGTAATTAAAACAATGTAATATTTACACTGGAGAAAAAATGATATCAGAGACTTGTGTAATGCATACAGGAGAATACTGCTCAGTGGTTAAGGGCACGAGCACTGGAGCCAAATTGAGTGGATTCACACCCAAAATGTGTAATTTTTCTATTGTTAGTAGAGATGCTTAAGCTCTCTGATGCTTAAGCTTCAGCTTCCTCATGTGCAAAATGCTTATACTGATATTCAACTTATGTGTTAATGTGACAATTCAATTATATAAGGTACATAGAGCATTTACCAAAGATATTTTTAGGGGACTTCTCTGGTGGTCCAGTGGCTAAGACTCTGCACTCCCAATGCAGGGGGCCTGGGTTCGATCCCTGGTCGGGGAACCAGATTCCACATGCCACAACGAAGAGTTCATGTGCTGCAACTAAGAGTTCTCATGCCACAACTAAAGATCCCACATGCCGTGACAAAGATCCCACATGTGCAACTAAAAGATCTCACATGCTGCAGCTAAAGATCCCACATTCTGCAACTAAAAGGTCCCACATGTTGCAACTGAAGATGCCGCATGCCACAACTAAAACCCAGTGCAGCCAAATAAATAAATAAATATTTTTTAAAAAGTTATTTTTCAAGAGAAATGCTCCAAATCCTAGGTTATTATGAATTGCTATTCTTATTATTTGATAAAGATGAGTATGTCAAAACAGTCGCGTTAGGACTGGAGTCAGATCATTGTATTTCCTTTAAACCTATAATAATAATAAACTCTAAAAAACACAAGTAAGACTTTCCTGGTGGTGCAGTGGTTAAGAATCCACCTGCCAATGCAGGGGGCAAAGGTTTGAGCCCTGGTCCGGGAAGATTCCACATGCCACAGAGCAGCTAAGCCCATGTGCCACAACTACTGAGCCTGTGCTCTAGAGCCCATGAGTCACAACTACTGAGCCCATGTGCCACAACTACTGAAGTCCGTGTGACTAGAGCCTGTGCTCTGCTACAAGAGAAGCCACCGCAATGAGAAGCTTGCGCATCACAACGAACAGTAGCCCCCACTCTCCACAACTAGAGAAAAGCCCACGCGCAGCAACGAAGACCCAATGCAGCCAAAAATAAATAAATAAATAAATAAATTTATAAAAAGAAAAAGAACAAAAGTAATTTTCAAAATTTCTTAAGAAATTCTTAGAGCATGCAAAAATTTCAGCCTTCTCCTTGGGATCTGTGATAGACTGCTGTGTTAAAATATTTTAAGTCATAGTCTTTTTCCTTAGAACTTCAAGATAGATTGTAAACTACATGAAGGGAGAGCTGACGTTGGAAGGACCAGAAAGGCCTGCCTTGGTCTCACAGAACTGGAGACTTAAATAAGGGGGGGGTGGGCTGGGGGACAGGAGAGGTTCCCACACTCAGGGGGGCCCACTCGCAGGGGGGCAATCAGCGGGGACAGAGGGGGACCTTCAGAGGGTCGGAGGAGAGCATGGTGACTGGTCTGTGAGGAGTGGGACGGAGTGAGGCCTGTGCACATGGTACCTGCCATGGTCCTGCACACCCCAGCCTGGGTTGTGTGTCTCCTGGTGGGGAGGAGGGCTGGGTGCAGGAGAGTGGGGTTTGGAGGGTGGATCCAGGGAGAGGATGGCTGTTGGCAGTGAAGAGACGGTCTGGGGTGGCAGGTGGGAGGGGCTCATGGCCAGGAAGGTTGGCGGGGGAGGCCCAGGCAACCAGGGAAGTGGAGTGCCATTGTTGAGGGGCACAAAGAGGGCGGGGCCGCCACTGTGCTGGCCTTCCTCATCTGCAGGCCCAGTCTCCTTGGGCAGTGGCAGGGGCGCACACCTGAGCAGGCTCGCCCACCCTTCAAAAGCCCCGGCGATGCTGCTAGTCCTGGGACTGAGGCCCACCGCTGACAGGGCCTCTCTGGCCAAGCAGGTCCTGGGCCTGGGCCCGGGCCCAGCAACGCCAAAGCCTCCAAGGGCCACGTGGGTCTCAGAGGCCCACCCGCCACCCCTGACCAACCTCCTCCTGTAGCGTGGCTCCTGGGCCTGAGCCCCACACCAGCTAAGGCTCCTCTGCCCAGGCAGGTCCCGGTAGACCTGAGTCCTGCCACATCCCGAAGCTTCCATAGGCCACACGGGTCCCAGCGGTGCACCTGCCACCCAAGACAGGTCCTCCTCTGGCCACGTGGATGCCAGCAGTCTGAGCACTGACCCCCCGCACTGGGGGCCCCCACGGGCCATGCAGTTCCCAACAATGTGCGTGCAACCCCAACAGGGCCTCTTCCGGCCAACCGGGTCCTGGGCCTAGGCCTTGCTGCTGCCAAAGCCTCCTCTGGCTGTGCAGGTGCCAGTGGACCCGAGCACCACATCCCCAAAGCCTCCATGGGCTGCCACCCGTGTGCCACCCTTGACGAAGCCTCCTCTGGCCACGTGAGTCCAGGCAGGCTGAGCACTGCTGGCCAACAAAGCCTCCTCTGGCTGTGCTGGCTCCTGTAAACACTCTGAAGGAATCCTGCACCCTAGCTGGCTGGCATGTGTGCTCCCCACCAACTTCAGGAGCAGATGCTGGTACAAGTAACATACACAGAGGTGGGGCTGACACAGTGGGTCCAGAGACCTACCTAGAGGCCTTGGAGGCCCTCCTGGGGAAGTGGAGGCTGGATGTAGCTCACCATGGGTGCAAAGACACTGATAGTGGAGGCATCAGGAAATTTTATTTCTTTATTATTTCTTTTTTACTAATTAATTAAAAAAAATTTTTTTTTGCTGTTCTGTTTTGTTTTGTGGTTATTGTTTCATTTTTATTTTTTTCTAATATATTTTTTATTTTTCTAATTTTATCTTATTTTTTATTCTCTGTTATTGTTCTACTCTTTTTTGTTTGTTGTCTGTTTTTTGGTTTTGTTTCCTTTGTTTTATTTTGTTTTCTTTGCTGTGTCACGTGGCCTGCAGGATCTTGGTTCCCAGAATGGGGTTAGACCTGAGCCCCTGTGGTGGGAGCGCGAAGTCCAAGATGATAGACTAATAGAGAACTTGAGGCCCCCAGGAATATAAATCAGTGTGAGCTCTCCTGGAGGTCCTCATCTCAGCACCAAGACACAGCTCCACTCAACTGCCTTCAAACTCCAGTGCTGGATGCCTCAGGCCAAACAACCAGCAAGAGAGGAACACAGCCCCACCCATCAAAAAAAATGAGAAGACAGAGAAATATGTTACAGACAAAGGAGCAAGGTAAACACCTACAAGCCCAAATAAATGAAGAGGAAATAGGCAATCTACCTGAAAAATAATTCAGAGTAATGATACTAAAGATGATCCAAAATCTGGGAAATACAATGGAGGCATGGATTAAGAAAATACCAGAACTGTTTAACAAGGACCTAGAAGAACTAAAGAACAAACAAACAGAGATGAACGAACAACACAATAACTGAAATTAAAAATACACTGGAAGGAATCAATTGCAGAATAACTGAGGCAGAAGAACAGATAAGTGACCTGGAAGACAGAAAGGTGTAAATAACTGCCGAGGAACAGAATAAAGAGAAAGGAATGAAAAGGAAAGAGGACAGTCTCAGAGACCTCAGGGACAATTTTACACACACCAATATTCGAATTACAGGGGTCTCAGAAGAGGAAGAGAAAGGGTCTGAGAAAATATCTGAAGACATTATAGTGGAAAACTTCCCTACAATGGGAAAGAAAATAGCCACCCAAGACCAGGAAGCGCAGAGAGTCCCATACAGGATAAATCCAAGGAGAAACACACCAAGACACATATTAATCACATTAACAAAAAATAAATTCAAAGAACAAATATTAAAGGAAGCAAGGGAAAAGCAACAAATAACATACAAGGGAATCCCCATAAGGTTATCAACTGATTTTTCAGCAGAAACTCTGCAGGCCAGAAGGGAGTGACAGATATATTTAAAATGATGAAAGGGAAACACTTACAACCAAGATTACTCTACCCAGCAAGGATATCATTCAGATTTGACTGAGAAATCAAAAGCTTTACAGACAATCAAAAGCTTTACAGACAAGCAAAAGGTAAGAGAATTCAGCGCCACTAAACGAGCTTCACAAAAAAATGCTAAAGGAACTTCTCTAGGCGGGAAAAAGAGAAGTAAAAGACCTATAAAAACAAAAACAAAACAATTAAGATGATGGTAAAAGGAACGTATATATCAATAATTACCTTAAATGTAAATGGATTAAATGCTTCAACCAAAATACACAAACAGGCTGAACAGATACAAAAACAAGACCCATATATATGCTGTCTACAAGAGACCCAAAGACCTAGGGACACATACACTGAAAGTGCAGGGAGGGAAAAGGATATTCCATGCTACTGAAAATCAAAAGAAAGTTAGAGTAGCAATACTCATATCAGACAAAATAGACTTTAAAATAAAGACTGTTACAAGAGATAAGGAAGGACACTACATAAAGATCAAGGGATCAATCCAAGAAGAAGATATAACAATTATAAATCTTTACACACCCAACAGAGGAGCACCTCAATACATAAGGCACATGCTAACATCCATAAAAGCAGAAATCGACAGCAACACATAATACTGGGGGACTTTAACACCCCACTTTCACCAATGGACAGATCATCCAGAAAGAAAATAAATGAGGAAACACGGCTTTAAATGACACAACAGACCAGACAGACTTAACTGATATTTACAGAACAGTCTATCTGAAAGAAGCAGAATATGCTTTCTTCTCAAGTGCACCCAGAACATTCTCCAGGATCGATCACATCTTGGGTCACAAATCAAGCCTTAGCAAATTTAAGAAAACTGAAATCGTATCAAGCATCTTTTCTGAACACAATGATATGAGATTAGAAATCAATTACAGGAAAAAAAACTGTAAAAAACACAAACACATGGAGGCTAAATAATATGCTACTAAATATCCAAGAGATCACTGAAGAAATCAAAGAGGGAATCAAAAAATACATAGAAACAAATGACAATGAAAACATGACAACCCAAAACCTATGGGATGGAGGAAAAGCAGTTCTAAGAGGGAAGTTTAGAGCAATACAAGCCTACCTCAAGAAACAAGAAAAATCTCAAATACACAACCTGAACTTACACCTAAAGCAACCAGAGAAAGAACAAACAAAACCCAAAGTTAGTAGATGGAAAGAAATCATAAATGTCAGATGAGAAATAAATGAAAAAGAAATGAAGGAAACAATAGCAAAGATCAATAAAAGTAGAAGCTGGTTCTTTGAGAAGATAAACAAAATTGATAAACCATTAGACTCATCAAGAAAAAAAGGGAGAAGATTCAAATCAACAGAATTAGAAATGGAAAAGGAGAAGTAACAGCTGACACTACAAAACTACAAAGGATCGTAAGAGACTACTACAAGCAACTATATGCCAATAAAATGGATAACATCAAAGAAATGAACAAATTCATAGAAAGGTACAACTTTCCACAACTGAACCAGGAAGAAACAGAAAATATGAACAGACCAATCACAAGTAATGAAATTGAAACTGTGATTAAAAATCTTCCAAAAGACAAAAGCCCAGGACCAGATGGCTTCACAGGTGAATTCTATCAAGCATTTAGAGAAGAGCAAACACAGATTCTTTTCAAACTCTTCCAAAAAATTGCAGGGGAAGGAACACTCCCAAGCTCATTCTATGAGGCCACCGTCACCTTGATACCAAAACCAGACATAGATATGACAAAAAAAGAAAATTAGAGACCAATATCACTGATGAACATATAAATCCTCAACAAAATACTAGTAAACAGAAACCAACAACACATTAAAAGGGTCATATATCAAGCAGGCCTGAAAGATGGTGGAAGAGTAAGACACGGAGATCACCTTCCTCCCCACAGATACATCAGAAATACATCTACATCTGGAACAGCTCCTAAAAAACACCCACTGAACACTGGCAGAAGACCTCAGACCTCCCAAAAGGCAAGAAACTCCCCATGTAACTGGACAGAGGAAAAGAAAAAAGAACAAACAGAGACAAAAGAATAGGGATGGGACCTGCACCAGTGGGAGGGAGCTGTGAAGGAGGAAAGGTTTCCACACACTAGGAATCCCCTTTGCAGGCGGATACTGCGGGTGGCGGAGGAGAGCACAGCAACAGGGGTGCAGAGGGCAAAGTGGAGAGATTCCCACACAGAGGATCGCTGCCAACCTGCACTCACCAGCCCCAGAGGCTTCTCTGCTCACCTGCCAGGGCGGGTGGAGGCTGGGAGCTGAGGCTCGGGCTTCGGTCAGAGCACAGGGAGAGGACTAGTGTTGGCGGCATGAACACAGCCGGCAGAGAGTTACTGCACCACGGCTAGCCCGGAGGGGGTCCGGGAAAAAGTCTGGACCTGCCGAAGAGGCAAGAGAGTTTTTCTTCCCTCTTTGATTCCTGGTTAGAGAGGAGAGGGGATTAAGAGCGCTGCTTAAAGGAGCTCTAGAGACGGGCACGAGCCGCGGCTAAGAGCACGGACCCCAAAGATGGGCATAAGACACTAAGGCTGCTGCTGCCAACACCAAGAAGCCTGTGAGCAAGCACAGGTCACTATCCACACATCCCCTCCCGGGAGCCTGTGCAGCCCGCCCCTACCAGGGTCCCATGATCCACAGACAACTTACCCGTGAGAACGCATGGCGCGCCTCAGGCTGGTGCAACGTCATGATGGCCTCTGCCGCCACAGGCTCGTCCCGCACTCCATGACCCTCCCACCCCCCAACCCCGGCCTGAGTGAGCCAGAGCCCACAAATCAGCTGCAAAAAACAGATGCCCTCAGGGGACCTACACGCAAAGGCGGGGCCAAATCCAAAGCTGAACCCTGGGAGCTGTGCGAATAAAGAAGAGAAAGGGAAATCTCTCCCAGCAGCCTTAGGAGCAGTGTAGATTAAAGCTCCACAATCAACTTGATGTATCCTGCATCTCTGGAATACCTGAATAGACAATGAATCATCCCAAATTGAGGAGGTGGACTTAGAGAGCAAGATATATTATTTTTCCCCTCTTCCTCTTTTTGTGAGTGTGTATGTGTATGCTTCTGTGTGAGATTTTGTCTGTATAGCTTTGCTTTCACCATTTGTCCTAGGGTTCTGCCCATCCGCTTCTTTTTTTTTTAACTTAAAATATTTTTTTTCTTAATAATTATTTTCTATATTTTATTTTACTAACTTATTTTCTTTTATCTTACTTTATTTTATTTTATTTTATCCTCTTTGTTTCTTTCTTTCTACTTTTTCTCCCTTTTATTCTGAGCCGTGTGGATGAAAGGCTCTTGGTGCTCCAGCCAGGAGTCAGTAATGTGCCACTGAGGTGGGAGAGCCAACTTCAGGACACTGGTCCACAAGAGACCTCCCATCTCCACGAAATATCAAATGGGGAAAATCTCCCAGAGATCTCCATCTCAACACCAAGACCCAGCTTCACGCAACAACCAGCAAGGTACAGTGCTGGACACCCTATGCCAAACAACTAGCAAGACAGAAACACAACACCACCCATTAGCAGAGAGGCTGCCTAAAATCATAATAAGGTCACAGACACCCCAAAACACACCACCACATGCAGTCCTGACCACCATAAAGACAAGATCCAGCCTCATCCACCAGAACACAGGCACTAGTCCCCTCCACCAGGAAGCCTACATAACCCACTGAACCAACATTAGCCACTGGGGACAGACACCAAAAACAAGGAGAACTACAAACCTGCAGCCTGCAAAAAGGAGACCCCAAACACAGTAAGATAAGCAAAATGAGAAGACAGAAAAACACACAGCAGATGAAGGAGAAAGGGAAAAACCCACCAGACCTAACAAATGAAGAGGAAATAGGCAGTCGGCCTGAAAAAGAATTCAGAATAATCATAGTAAAGATGATCCAAAAATCTTGAAAATAGAATAGACAAAAGGCAAGAAATATTTAACAAGGACCTAGAAGAACTAAAGAGGAAACAAGCAACAACGAACAACACAATAAATGAAGTTAAAAATACTCTAGAAGGGATCAATAGCAGAATAACTAAGGCAGAAAAACGGATAAGTGACCTGGAAGATAAAACAGTGGAAGTAACTACAGCAGAGAAAAATAAAGAAAAAAGAATGAAAAGAACTGAGGACACTCTCAGAGACCTCTGGGACAACATTAAACACACCAACATTCGAATTATAGGGGTGCCGGAAGAAGAAGAGATAAAAAAGGGGACTGAGAAAATATTTAAAGAGATTAGAGTTGAAAACTTCCATAATAAGGGAAAGGAAATAGTTAATCAACTCCAGGAAGCACAGTGAGTCACATACAGGATAAATCCAAGGAGAAACACACCAAGACACACATTAATCAAACTATCAAAAATTAAATACAAAGAAAACATATTAAAAGCAGCAAGGGAAAAACAACAAATAACACACAAGGGAATCCCCATAATATTAACAGCTGATCTTTCAGCAGAAACTCTGCAAGCCAGAAGGGAGTGGCAGGACATATTTAAAGTGATGAAGGAGAAAAACCTACAACCAAGATTACTCTACCCAGCAAGGATCTCATTCAGATTTGATGGAGAAATTAAAACCTTTACAGACAAGCAAAAGCTGAGAGAGTTCAGCACCACCAAACCAGCTTTACAACAAATGCTAAAGGAACTTCTCTAGGCAAGAAACACAAGAGAAGTAAAAGGCCTACAATAACAAACCCAAAACAATTAAGAAAATGGGAATAGGAACATACATATCAATAATTACCTTAAATCTAAATGGATTAAATGCTCCCACCAAAGACACAGACTGGCTGAATGGATACAAAAACAAGACCCATATATATGCTGTATACAAGAGACCTAGGGACATATACAGACTGAAAGTGAGGGAATGGAAAAAGATACTCCATGCAAATGGAAATCAAAAGAAAGCTGGAGTAGCAATTCTCATATCAGACAAAATAGATATTAAAATAAAGACTATTACAAGAGACAAAGAATGACACTATATTATGATCAAGGGATTGATTCAAGAAGAAAATATAACAATTGTAAATATTTATGCACCCAACATAGGAGCACCTCAATACATAAGGCAAATACTAACAGCCATAAAAGGTGAAATCGACAGTAACACATTCATAGTAGGGGACTTTAACACCCCACTTTCACCAACGCACAGATCATCCAAAATGAAAATAAATAAGGAAACACAAGCTTTAAATGATACATTAAAAAAGATGGACTTAATTGATATTTATAGGACATTCCGTCCAAAAACAACAGAATATACATTTTTCTCAAGTGCTCATGGAACATTCTCCAAAATAGATCATATCTTGGGTAACAAATCAAGCCTTGCTAACTTTAAGCAAATTGAAATCGTATCAAGTATCTTTTCCAACCACAACGCTATGACACTAGATATCAATTACAGGAAAAGATCTGTAAAAAATACAAACACACGGAGGCCAAAGAATACACTACTTAATAACAAAGTGATAACTGAAGAAATCAAAGAGGAAATAAAAAAATACCTAGAAACAAATGGCAATGGAGACACGATGACCCAAAACCCACGGGATGCCGCAAAAGCAGTTCTAAGAGGGAAGCTTATACCAATATAATCCTACCTTAAGAAACAGGAAACATCTCCAATAAACAACCTGACCATGTACCTAAACCAATTAGAGAAAGAAGAACAAAAAACCCCAAAGTTAGCAGAAGGAAAGAAATCATAAAGATCAGATCAGAAATAAATGAAAAAGAAATGAAGGAAACGATAGCAAAGATCAATAAAACTAAAAGCTGGTTCTTTGAGAAGATAAACAAAATTGATAAACCATTAGCCAGACTCATCAAGAAAAAAAGGGAGAAGACTCAAATCAATAGAATTAGAAATGAAAAAGGAGAAGTAACAACTGACACTGCAGAAATACAAAAGATCATGAGAGATTACTACAAGCACCTCTATGCCAATAAAATGGACAACCTGGAAGAAATGGACAAATTCTTAGAAATGCACAACCTGCCAAGACTAAATCAGGAAGAAATAGAAAATATGAACAGACCAACCACAAGCACTGAAATTGAATACTGTGATTAAAAATCTTCCAACAAACAGAAGCCCAGAACCAGATGACTTCACAGGCAAATTCTATCAAACATTTAGAGAAGAGCTAACACCTATCCTTCTCAAACTCTTCCAAAATATACCAGAGGAAGTAACACTCCCAAACTCATTCTACAAGGCCACCATCACTCTGATACCAAAACCAGACAAAGATGTCACAAAGAAAGAAAACTACAGGCCAATATCACTGATGAAAATAGATGCAAAAATCCTCAACAAAATACTAGCAAACAGAATCCAACAGCACATTAAAAAGATCATACACCGTGATCAAGTGGGGTTTATTCCAGGGATGCAAGGATTCTTCAATATAAGCAAATCAGTCTACGTGATACACCATGTTAACAAACTGAAGGAGAAAAACCATATGATCATCTCAATAGATTCAGAGAAAGCTTTCGACAAAATTCAACACCCATTTGGATTAAACACCCTGCAGAAAGTAGGCACAGAGGGAACTTTCATCAACATAATAAAGGCCAAATATAACAAACCCACAGCCAACATTGTCCTCAATGGTGAAAAACTGAAACCATTTCCACTAAGAACAGGAAAAAGACAAGGTTGCCCACTCTCACCACTATTATTCAACATAGTTTTGGAAGGTTTAGCCACAGCAGTCAGAGAAGAAAAAGAAATAAAAGGAATCCAAATCGGAAAATAAGTAAAGCTGTTACTGTCTGCAGATGACATGATACTTTACATAGAGAATCCCAACGATGCTACCAGAAAACTACGAGAGCTAATCAATGAATTGGGTAAGGTAGCAGGATACAAAATTAATGCACAGAAATCTCTGGCATTCCTATACACTAATGATGAAAAATCTAAAAGTGAAATTAAGAAAACACTCCCATTTGCCATTGCAACAAAAAGAGTAAAATATCTAGGAATAAACCTACCTAAGGAGACAAAAGACCTGTATGCAGAAAATTATAAGACACTGATGAAAGAAATTAAAGATGATACAAATAGATGGAGAGATATACCATGCTCCTGGATTGGAAGAATCAATATTGTGAAAATGACTCTACTACCCCAAGCAATCTACAGATTCAATGCAATCCTTATCAAACTACCAATGGCATTTTTCACAGAACTAGAACAAAAAATTTCACAATTTGTATGGAAACACAAAAGATCCCAAATAGCCAAAGCAATCTTGAGAACGAAAAATGGAGCTGGAGGAATCAGGCTCCCTGACTTCAGACTATACTACAAAGCTACAGTAATCAAGACTATGGTACTGGCACAAAAACAGAAATATAGATCAATGGAACAGGAGAGAAAGCCCAGAAATAAACCCACGCACATATGGTCACCTTATCTTTGTTAAAGGAGCCAAGAATATACAGTGCAGAAAAGACAGCCACTTCAGTAAGTGGTGCTGGGAAAAATGGACAGCTCCATGTAAAAGTATGAGATTAGAACACTCCCTAACACCATACACAAAAATAAACTCAAAATGGATTAAAGACCTAAATGTAAGGCCAGAAACTATCAAACTCTTAGAGGAAATCATAGGCAGAACACTCTATGACATAAATCACAGCAAGATCCTTTTGACCCACCTCCTAGAGAAATGGAAATAAAAACAAAAATAAACAAATGGGACCTAATGGAACTTAAAAGCTTTTGCACAGCAAAGGAAACCATAAACAAGACCAAAAGACAACCCTCAGAATGGGAGAAAATATTTGCAAATGAAGCAACTGACAAAGGATTAATCTCCAAAATTTACAAGCAGCTCATGCAGCTCAATAAGAAAAAACAAGCAATCCAATTCAAAAATGGACCAAAGACCTAAATAGACATTTATCCAAAGAAGATATACAAACTGCAAACAAACACATGAAACAATGCTCAACGCCATTAATCATTAGAGAAATGCAAATCAAAACTACAATGTGATATCATCTTACACCAGTCAGAATGGCCATGTTTAAAAAATCTATAAACAATAAATGCTGGAGAGGATGTGGAGAAAAGTGAACACTCTTGCACTGTGGATGGAAATGTAAATTGATACAGCTGCTATAGAGAACAGTATGGAGGTTCCTTAAAAAACTACAAATAGAACTACCATACGACCCAGCAATCCCACTACTGGGCATACACCCTGAGGAAACCATAATTCAAAAAGAGTCATGTACCAAAATGTTCATTTCAGCTCTATTTACAATAGCCAGGACATGGAAGCAACCTAAGTGTCCATCGACAGATGAATGGATAAAGAAGATATGGCACATATATACAATGGAATATTACTCAGCCATTAAAAGAAACGAAATTGAGTTATTTGTAGTGAGGTGGATGGACCTAGAGTCTGTCATACAGAGTGAAGTAAGTCAGAAAGAGAAAAACAAACACCATATGCTAACATATATATATGTAATCTAAGGGAAAAAAAAACAAGGTCATGAAGAACCTAGGGGTAAGACAGGTATAAAGACACAGACCTACTAGAGAATGGACTTGAAGATATGGGGAGGGGGAAGGGTAAGCTGTGACAAAGTGAGAGAGTGCCATGGACATATATACACTACCAAACGTAAAATAGATAGCTAGTGGGAAGCAGCTGCATAGCACAGGGAGATCAGCTCGGTGCTTTGTGACCACCTAGATAGGTGGGATAGGGAGGGTGGGAGGGAGGGAGATGCAGGAGGGAAGATATGTATATGTATAACTGATTCACTTTGTTATGAAGCAGAAACTAACACACCATTGTAAAGCAATTATACTCCAATAGAAATGTTAAAAGTATATATATATATAAAAAATAAAAAATTTTTTAAAATTACAAAATAAAAATTGATCATGTCAATTTCAAAAAAAAAAAAAAAGATCATACATTATGATCAAGTGGATTTACCCCAGGGAACCAAGGATTCTCCAATATATGCAAATCAATCAATGGGATACACTACATTAACAAATTAAAGAATAAAAACCATATGATCATCTCAATAGATGCAGAAAAAGCTTTCGACAAAATTTAACACCCATTTATGATAAAAACCCTCCAGAAAATAGGCATAGAGGGAACTTACCTCAACATAATAAAGGCCATATAAGAGATACTCACAGCCGACATCATTCACAATGGTGAAAAACCGAAACCATTTCCACTAAGATCAGGAACAAGTCAAGGTTGCCCACTCTCACCACTATTGTTCAACATCGTTTTGGAAGTCTTAGCCACAGCAATCAGAGAAGAAAAAGAAATAAAAGGAATCCAAAACGGAAAAGAAGAAGTAAAACTGTTCCTGTTTGCAGATGACATGATACTATACACAGAAAATCCTAAAGATGCCACCAGAAAACTACTGGTGCCAATCACTGAATTTGGTAAAGTTGCAGGATACAACATTAATGCACAGAAATCTCTTGCATTCCTATACACTAACAATGAAAGATCATAAAGATAAATTAAGGAAACAATCTCATTTACCACTGCAACAAAAAGAATAAAATATCTAGGAATAAACCTACTTAACGAGGGCAAAGACCTGTAGTCAGAAAACTGCAAGATACTGATGAAAGAAATCAGAGACAACACAAACAGATGGAGAGATATACTATGGTCTTGGATTGGAGGAATCAATATTGTCGAAATGACTATATACCCAAAGCAATCTACAGATTCAGTGCAATCTTTATCAAATTACCAATGGCAAAGGCATTTCTCACACAATTATAACAAAAAATTTTACAATTTTCATGGATATACATAAGACCCCAAATAGCCAAAGCAATCTTGAGAAAGAAAAACGAAGCTGGAGGAATCAGGCTCCCTGACTTCAGACTATACTACAAAGCTACAGTAATCAAGATAGCATGGTATTGGCAGAAAAACAGAAATATAGATCAATGGAACAGGATAGAAAGCCCAGTGATAAACCCACACACCTATGGTCACCTAATCTATGACAAAGCAGGCAAGGATATACAATGGAGAAAGGACAGTCTCTTGAACAAGTGGTGCTGGGAAAATTGCACAGTTACATGTAAAAGAATGAAATTAATACACTCCCTAACACCATACACAAAAATAAACTCAAAATGGATTAAAGTTCTGAATTTAAGGCTGGACACTATTAAACTTTCAGAGGAAAACATAGGCAGAAGATTCTGTGACATAAATCACAGCAATATCTTTTGTGACCCACCTACTAGAGTAATGAAATGAAAACAAAAATAAACAAATGGGACCTAAGTAACCTTAAAAGTTTTGCACAGCAAAGGAAACCATAAACAAAAGGAAAAGACAACCCTCAGAATGGGAATAAATATTTGCAAACAAATCAACTGACAAGGGATTAATCTCCAAAATATGCAAACAGCTCATGCAGCTCAATATCAACAAAACAAGCAACACAATCCAAAAATGGGCAGAAGACCTAAATAGACATTTCTCCAAAGAAGACATTCAGATGGCCAAGAGGCACATGAAAAGATGCTGAACATCACTAATTATAAGCGAAATGCAACTTGAAACTACAATGAGGTACCACCTCACACAGGTCCGAATGGCCATCATCAAAAAATCTACAAACAATAAATGCTTGAGAGGGTGTGGAGAAAAGGGAATCCTCTTACACTGTTGGTGCGTATGTAAATTGATACAGCCACTATGGAGAACAGTATGGAGATTCCTTAAGAGACTAAGAATAGAGGTACCATATGATCCTGCAATACCACTCCTGGGCATATATCTGGAGAAAAACATGGTTCGAAAGGATGCATGCACCCCAATGTTCACTGCAGTGTTATTTACAATAGCCAAGACATGGAAGCAACCTAAATGCCCATCAACAGATGAATGGATAAAGAAGATGTGGTATATATATGCCATGGAATATTACTCAGCCCTAAAAACGAATGAAATTGTGCCATTTCAAAGACGTGGATGGACGTAGAGACTGTCATACAGAGTGAAATAAGTCAGGAAGAGAAAAACAAGTATCACAGATTAACGTGTATCTGTGGAATTTATTTGCAAAGCAGAAACAGAGACACAGACATAGAGAACAAAAATATAGACACCAAGGGGGGAGAGGGGGTGGGATGAACTGGGAGATTGGGATTGACGTATGTACACTACTAGTTATGATGTAGATGGCTGGTGAGGGCCTACTGTATAACACGGGGAAAAAAAAGAGGTACAATCTGTTTGCAGGACATATATTAAGATAACCTTAAAAATGCATTCCAGTATACATTAGGTGCAGACAAATACCGTTTGATTCCACTTATACGAGGTACCTGGAATAGTCAAACTGACAGAGTCAGAAAGTACACTGGTAGATGCCAGGGGCCAGAGGCTGGGGAGGGGTAATGGGGAATTAGTGTTTAAGGGGGATAGAGTTTCAGTTTTAGGAAGGTGAAAAACTTGGAAGATGGATGATGGTGAGAGTTACACAACAATGTGAATGTACTTAGTGCCACTGAACTATACAGTTAAATATGATTAAAATAGTACGTTTTATATTATGTGACTTTTACCACAATAAAAAAAAAAACATTAAACAGAAGAGCAAAAGAGGGCTTCCCTGGTGGCGCAGTGGTTGAGAGTCCGCCTGCCAGTGCAGGGGACACGGGTTCATGCCCCGGTCAGGGAAGATCCCACATGCCACGGAGCAGCTAGGCCCATGAGCCATGGCTGCTGAGCCTGCGCATCCGGAGCCTGTGCTCCGCAATGGGAGAGGCCACAACAGTGAGAGGCCTGCGTACCACACACACACACACACACACACACACACACACACACACACACACACACACAAAAAGAGCAGAAGAAAAAAAAGTGGGACTTCCCTCGCTTCCAATGGTTAAGACTTCACCTTCCAATGCAAAGGGTGTGTGTTTGATCCCTGGTTAGGGAGCTAGGATCCCGCATGCCTCACGGCCAAAAAGCCAAAGCACAAAACAGAAGCAATACTGTTAACAAATTCAATAAAGACTTTAAAAATGGTCCACATCAAAAAAATCTTTAAAAAGAAAAAGAAAAAAGCAAAACAAAAACTAAATATCCCAATTAAAAAATGGGCAAAGGATCTAAATAGACATTTCTCGAAAGAAGACATACAAATGATCAACAGGTATATGAAACAGTGTTCAATATCACTAATCAGGAAAATGCAAAGCAAAACCACAGTGAGATATTACCTCACACCTTTTCACCTGTTAGGATGGCTATTTTTTTAAAAAACAAAACACAATGGATATCAAGTACTGATGAGGATGTGGAGAAAAGGGAAAATTTGTACACTGTTAAGAATATAAACTGGTATAGCCACTATGGAAAACAGTATAGCGGTTCCTCAAAATATTAAAAATAGAGCTACCACATGATCTAGCAATCTCAATTCAGGGCATATATCCAAAAGAAATGAAAACACTATCTCAAAGAGCTATCTGCACCCCCCATGTTAACCGCAGCATTATTCACAATAGCCAAGACTTGAAAGCAATCTAAATGTCCACTAATGAATGAATGGATAAAGAAAACATGGTATTTACATGCAGTGGAATATTAAAAAAGAAGGAAATCCTACCATTTGTGACAATATACATGAACCTAGAGGACATTATGCTAAGTAAAATAAGCTAGTCACAGAAGATCAAATACTACATGCTCCCACTTATACGAATAATCTAAAAAGTCAAACTTGTAGAAGCAGAGAGTAGAATGATGGTTACTAGGGCTGGGGGGAATGGGGAAATGAGGGGGTATTGGTCGAAGAGAACAAAATCTCAGTTATGGGGCTTCCCTGGTGGCGCAGTGGTTGAGAGTCCGCCTGCCAATGCAGGGGACACGGGTTCGTGCCCCGGTCCGGGAAGATCCCACATGCCACGGAGAGGATAGGCCCGTGAGCCATGGCCACTGAGCCTGTGCGTCCGCAGCCTGTGCTCCACAATGGGACAGACCACAACAGTGAGAGGCCAGCGTACCGCAAAAAAAAAAAACAAACAAAAAATCTCAGTTATGCAAGATAAACGAGTCCTAGAGGTCTTCTGCACAGCATAGTGCCTATAGCAAACAAACCTGTAATGTATAATTAAAAATTGCTAAGAGCATAGATTTTATGTTGTGTTCTTATCACATACACACAAAAATAAAGACAGGAGAAACTTTTGATGGTAACGGATGTTTATGATCTTGATTGTCGTGATGGTTTCACAGCATATATTATACTTATCTCCAAACTTATAATATCATATATATTAAGTATGTACAGCTTTTTTATGTCAATAATATCTCAATAAAGTGGTTTTAAAAAATAAACAGACAGAAAACATCAACCAAGAAAATCCAAAAGTGTAAGTTCTAATAAAAGCTGTGAAACTTGAGTTAAGAACTCTGTAATAGCTCTAAATCAGATGAAGTTACTAATTATCACCTATAAAACTGATCTGGTAGATAAAGTTCTAGTTATAAATACACATCTTCATCAAGAAGAGACTACCCTAAGATATCTGTGATCCAGCCTGGATCTCTGTGATTACCAGGAGATGGAATACAGCCCTATTTCTTTATTCAGATCACTGTCCATAAATCCTCTGAGTCTCAAGCAGTTTTCAGGGATCTGTTTATAAGTCACTGTCCCTCCTCTCTTCAGCAAATAAAATGAGTCCATTCATTCACTAACTCATACCTTCAGTCATTTATTGAGAACCTTATACGTGATTGTTCTGCAGTAGTACGTAAGTAAGAAAGTTTTATTCCCATGTTCTAATGGGAAGATAGAGAAGTCAAGAGGTAGCTACAGTGCTGTTAAGTGCTACAGTGTATTATGTTGGAATAGTATTAAGTGCTGCAATGCCACGGACCAGGTTGGTGGTGGTTTATAGTAGGGAAGATTTCTTAAATATAAACTGAAGCACCAGGGAACACTTTCTAGTAGATGGGCCATCTAAGAGGCAAACAACGTCATTATCTAACCTTTCTCCTCTCAGCTATGTTGCAGGTTGTCAGAAGACGGCATGGTTTGACTTTAACATTTCAGGTGTGAGTAGCTTACGGGGCAGAGTAAATTAAATGTAAGAACATTAAGAACTGGGGCATCAGGCGTTGAACAGGCGTTTCATGTGTGTAAGTTGAAGTTACCCAGAGTAATGGTAGGACTTGAAATTGAATACATGACAGCAAAACAGGAAACAAAGAATTGATCAGGTTAGGTGATTAACTGAATCAGTTAGAGGTTAAAGGGTAGAGGGTGGTATCTCTAGAATCAAATGTATCCTTTTACTTGAGGGTGGAGGAGAAAGGGTCTAGAACTGTGATGTCCAATATTGTAGACAGTAGCCATTTTTGACCATTCAATTTAAATTAATAAAATAAAATTTAAAAATCACTTCCTAAGTGACACTAAACACCTTCCAAGTGCTCCATAGTCATGTTTAGCTTGTGGCTACCATGTTGGACTGCATGGAAATATAGTAAACACTTCCATCAGAGCAGAAGGTCCTATGGCAAAAACCTGATGAGAAATTGCAACCTACCTCCAAAGCCTGGGGTATATGAAGTACAAAAGCATGAGCAGCACAAGCTTGAGATAACTTCAGTCCTCATCAGAGAAAAATGTATATGTTAATACCAGAAGGAGAAGAGAAATTTCAAGCTGTTAAGGAGGAAAAGCGGGTTTCTTTGGGTTCAATGGAAAGTCTTGAGATGGAAGAAGTGGAGGGAGCTAGAGACAAAACAGAAAGACTAGAAGAGCTTGGGCCAGGAGGTGAGGGAGAAAGGAGTCCAGCAGAGGAGATGAAGACTGACAAGGATGTCGGGGATGACAGGAAGGTTTCCAAATTAATTTCTCTCAGGATTACCGTGGTGGAAAAGGGCTCAGATCTGAGCTGACTGCACTCCCAAGGGAGGCACGTTCCATGTGAATAGAGCAATAAAAGGGCCATCTCTGCATGTTAAAAACTACAGCAGCCTTCCCTGGGGACAAGGTACTCCTTGGAAAGTGTCAATCTCTCACCAAGATTGCTCTCAGGAGGTTACCCAAGAGCCACAAAGGCTCCCAAGCCTCCAGCCGAACGCTGCAGGTTTATCAGAAATACCGTTCATTTGGTAAGTCATAAGACACACAGATATTTCTTAATCATGGATGTTTAATGCTTTGGAGAACTGAATTAAGGCACTGTAAATTCTATTTAATGCTTGGAGATTATCTGAATTTACTCATGTCATTAGCCTGGAAAATCTTGCAAGATACTTTCCCTCAAAATCATTAGATGCCTTTGGTTACATTTTTTTCAACATTCACTGATTTGTCAAACTTTTATTGAATCTCTCTTTGTAAAGGGCCTTGTGCATGAACATTTTTTACTAGGATACTCTTATCTAATTCTCACATCAGGATGCTCGGGTAAGTATTATTATGCCCACTTGAGAGAGGAGGAACTTGAGGGTCACAGGTAAATTAATTCCTCAAGACTTTCTAGGTAGAAATGATTCATGGTTATAGCAGTTGTGATTCAAAAGTATACAACCCATCTTCTTATCCATTTATTCATTCACTCAACAAATGTTTTTTCGAGTGGATACCATACATGCCAAACACTGTTCTAGGTACTGTAGATACATCAGTGAGCAAAACAAAACCCTGCTGTCTGTGAGAGTCAATATATGAATTTAAAAAGATAATGTCTGTGAGGTTAAGTTTTGTAAAAAATATGGAAAAGGTATGAGATGTAAAGTGTTGTAAGGGATAATATTTTACGTAAGTGAAAAAAACCTCTCAGAGGAGTTTACATCTAAGCAGAGACCTGAAAGGAGGAAAGGAGTGAACTAGGAGTGTATCTGGGGTAAGAGGGTATCTGGCAGAGAAAACAGCAGGCAGGCCAGGGTGGATAGAAATCAGAGAATAAGAGAAAACAGAGGAGAAGATGGTAGAGAAATAAGGGGGTCAGAAAAACTGGCATCTTATAAGCGATTCTAAGAGCTCTGGATTAACTGAATGAAACTGGAGCCCTTGGCAGGGTTGGAGCAGAGGGTGCAGTGATGTACTATGATTTCAAGAAGCCTCCCTCTGCTTGTCCTGATGAGAACTGAATTAAAGGAGCAATTGTAGAAGAGGAGAGACCCCCTGTAGGGTAACTGTAACAATCCACAGGAGAGATGATGATGGCTCAGGCCACGTTCAAAGGATAAGAAAAAGATGGTTTCGACACATGCTGTGAAGGTTGAATACAGAGACTCTACTGATGGACTGAATGAGGAGCGAGAAGAAGAATCACAGTCGACTCCAAGTTCCATTGGTCTAAACCGGCATCAGTGTGGTGTGACGATTTATATAGGTGGGGAAAACAAAGGGATCATGTACAGTGGTGAGGGGACATCAGGATACTGTCAAGGGATGATGGCTGTGTCACTGTAAGTAATAGAAAAACCTAAATTAACTAAAAAAATAAAATAAAATAAGATTTATCTCCTAGAAGAGAATATAGGCAAAACTTTCTCTGACATAAATCATACCAATGTTTTCTTAGGTCAGTCTACCAGTGCAATAGAAATACAAGTAAAAATAAACAAATGGGACCTAATCAAACTTATAAGCTTTTGAACAGCAAAGGAAACAATAAACAAGATGAAAAGACTACCTACAGACTAGGAGAAAATATCTGCAAATGATGCGACCAACAAGGGCTTAATTTCCAAAATGTACAAACAGCTCATGAAACTGAATAACAGAAAACAAACAACCCAATCAAAAAAATGGGAAGAAGATCTGAATAAATATTTCCCCAAAGAAGACATATGATGGCCAACAGGCACATGAAAAGATGCTCAACATCACTAATTATTAGAGAAATGCAGTTCAAAATGAGGTACCACCTCACACTAGTCAGAATGCCCATCATTAAAAAGCCTACAAATAACAAATGCTGGAGAGGGTGTCGAGAAAAGGGAACCCTCGTACACTGTTGGAGGGAATGTAAATTGGTGCAGCCACTATGGAAAACAGTTATGGAAGTTCCTCAAAAAACTATAAATAGAGTTGCCATATGATCCAGTAATTCCACTCCTGGGCATATATCTGGACAAAACTGTAATTCAAAAAAGATACTTGGCAGCACTATTTTAAATGCATGGAAACAACCTAAATATCCATCAACAGATGAGTGGATAAAGAGGAAACACACAATGGAATATTACTCAGTCATAAAAAAAAGAAATAATGCCATTTGCAGCTACATGGATGGATCTAAAGGTTATCATACTAAGTGAAGTCAGAAAGAGAAAGACAAATACCATATGACATCATTTATATGTGGAATCTAAAATATGACACAAATGAACTTATCTATGAACAGAAACAGACTCACAGACATAGAGAACAGACTAGTGGTTCGGGGGGTGGGTTGGGGGGAGGGATGGACTGGGAGTTTGGGACTAGCAGTGCAAACAATTATATATAGAATGGATAAACAACAAGGTCCTACTGTATAGCACAAGGAACTATACTCAATATCCTGTAATAAATCATAATGGAAAAGAATATGAAAAAGAATACATATTATATATATAACATACATATATGAGTAACTGAATCACTTTGCTGTACACCAGAAACTAACACAACATCAAAAATCAGCTATACTTCAATAAAATAAATTAAAAAAAACAGGATCTAAGTTGAGTGTTTCTTACCTAAATGAACAGTGTTATGCTGCCAGTAGCTGGAATGACAGTTTCACTCTATGAAATTCTCAGCAACTCAGCCTCCTTTCAGCACTGGTGGGTGTGAGCTTCATCTTCAAATTTGCAAGCTTGCATGCTCAATCTAGTCACTAGAAAAGATTAAAAAGGAAAGAATGAAATAGAGCATAGTATTCTTGACAGTACTTCATTCAAGGAAAAAATAAATTAAAAAGCTCTGAATCTGTCACATGACATTTCACCCTATATACCATCAGTAAGAACATAATCACATTGACACACACAAATGCATTTTTTCCCTAAATGACATTTGTCTAATCATGAAGTCAGTTATTATAGAATAAGGGGAACACATATGTTGAGGAAAAGGCAGAAGGAATTGCAAACTTCATAAACCATTGAAGAGGACAAAAGCAGAACTGGGAGATTATCTATAGATGGATCGATTGATTGCAGAAAACAAATAAAAGGGATGGGGTTAAATTTCCTAAGGGCATACATGTAAAACATGGGTAGGATTTTCTAAATAAGAATATAGTCCTTACTGAGCACATTACCCATTTCCATTATCTCAAATATATTCAAATCTTAAATATTCTATCATTTCAGCTGTTTCAGCTGTTTATCTTTCATGCAATGTATTTACAGGTGAGGGGGAAGAGCCAGAATGAGATCAAACCACTAAGGCATCAATCTTAGAGGTCTTAGATGAGGGGAGAAAAAGACATCTAATTCAGTGTTTCCCTAGTTGTGACTGAAACCTCAAAAGTACTATACAGGATGATTCAGTAGACACACACACACACACACACACACACACACACACACATTTAACTGAACAAGAAGTTTCATGAAATAACATCTGCCCTTACCAGGAGAGATACATACTTATATTTTCCTTTCTTTTCCCTTCCCTTCCCTTCTTTCCTCTCATGTTTTATTTCCTTTCCTTCATTTCTCTTTTCTTCATTTTTCTAGTATATTTATTCCATTAAAATGCTAGATATATAGATCAATGGAAAAAATAAATAGTCCAAAAATAGAGCCACATGTATGATCAATTCATTTTCTGCAAAAGTGCAAAGGTAATTCAATGGAAAAATGATAGTCTTTTCAACAAATGGTGCTGGTATAAATGAATATTCATAAGCCAAATTAATGAATCGCAATCTATATATCACACCTTATACAAAAATTATTTCCAAATGGATCATAAACCTAAACATAAAACCTGGAACTATATAACTTTCAGAAGAAACCACAGGAGAAAATCTTTTTAACCTTGAGTTGAACAAAGACTTCTTAGATATAACACAAAAGTGAGGTGCGCAAAAGAAAAACTTATACACTGAACTTAAGTAAAATTAAGAACAGCTACTCTTCAAAAGACACTGTTAAGAGAATTAAAAATAGGCCACATACTGGGAAAAAGCTTGCAGATTATATAACTATTAAAGGACCTGCATCTAATATATAAAGAACTCTGAAAACTCAATAAGAAAATAAAGCACATTTTTTAAAGTGAGTAAAATATATGAACAAAAACTATACCAAAGCAGTTATATGAATGACAAATAGGGAAATGAAAAAGTGTTCCGCATCATTAGTCATTAGATAAATGCAAATTAAAACCAGAATAAGCCACCTCCACACATCTATTAGAATGGTTAAAATAAAAGGAAAAAAATAATAAACTGATAATTCCAACCAATGGTAAAAATGCAGAACAACAGGAACTCCTACATTTTCCTGGGTGGAATGCAGATCTAGTGTCATCCATGCAAAAGACTGGAAACAATCCAAGTGTTCCTCATGCATAGAATGGATAAACTAACCATGGTCCATCAGTACAATAATGGAATACTGCTCAGCAATAAACCGGAACAAATTATATTCATACATGAGACAATGCTGATGATTCCCAAAGCAGTAGGCTAAGTGAAAGGAACCAGACACAAAAGATTACTGACAGTATGATTCAGTGTAATACCATTTATGACACTGTTGCAAAAGTGGAACTATAGGGACAGAAAACAGTACAGTGGTTGCTAGAGACTGGGGGTGGGGGGAAAGGGTCGACTACAAAAGGACATGTGGGAATTTGGCAGGTGAACTTTTCCATATCTTAATTGTGGTGGTGGTCATGCAACTGCTTGCATTTGTCAGTATCAAATAACTTATACTAGAAAGGGTGACTTTTACTGCATTACATATTATACCTTAAAAAAATGTGACAGTTAATCTTATGTATCAATTTGCCTGGGCTAAGGGATGCCTAGATAACTGGTAAAACATTATTCTAGGTATATCTCTGAGGGTATTTCCAGAAGCATTTGAATCAGTAAACTGAGTAAAGAAGGTCACCCTCACCAATGTGAGTGGGCACAGTCCAATCCACTGAGGACCGGAATAGAACAAAAAGGTGAAGGAAGGGCAGATTCTCTTTTTCTCTCTTCTGGAGATGGGACAACCACCTTCTTCTGCCCTCAGACAAAGGAGCCTGGTTCTCAGGCCTTCAGACTCTGTCTGAATTATACTACTAGCTTTCCTGGTTCTCCAGCTTATATTGACAGTGTATTGTGGGACTTCTCAACCTCCATAACTGAGTGAGCCAAACCCCATATTAAAAATTCTCTTAAGTCTCTCCCTCTCTTTCCCAATCTCTCTCTCTCTCTCTCTCTCTCTCTCTCTCTCTCTCTCTCTCTCTCTCTCTCTACCTACTATTGGTTCTATTTCTCTGGAGCGCCCTGGCCAATACAAGACTGATAGACAGAGACCTGTAGAAACATAATAATTCACCTTAGGTCCCACAACTAGTTAGAGGCCAAGATGGGATAAATATCCAAATAATTTAATTTTCAGGTGATGAAAAACTTAGAATGCAAGTTCAACACTGGCATCAAAGTATTAAAAATGAGTTTAATGCAGTCTATGGTGCATAACTGACCTATACACATTTAAAATTTTTTAAATTTTATCTTTATTCAGATATAATTGGCATAGAACATTGTATAAGAATAATGTTCTAATTTTATACAATTTTATACTTTATACTGTAATATGATTACCACAGTAGCATTAGCTAACACCTCTATCACTTCACGTGCTTATCATTCCTTTTTTGTATTGGGAACAATTAAGATATAGCATCTTAAGCAACTTTGAAGTTTATAAAACGGTATTGTCGTCTATAATCCATATGCAGTGCATTAGATATCCAGGACTTATTTATCTACTAGTTCCAAGTTTGTACCCTTAAACAACACAGCCCCAATTTCCCTACCCCCGCCCCCAGCCTCTGGTACCAGTTCTTCTTTTTTAGATCCCACATATCAGTGATATCATACAGTATTTGTCTTTCTCTGTCTTACCTTGATGCTTAGCATAATGGCTTCAAGATCCAAAGGTTCATACATATTACTGTAAATGGCAGAATTTACTTCTTTATTGTGGCTGAATAATATTCCATTATATGTATACATACATATCTTCTTTATTCATCCATTGATGGAGACCTCGGTTGTTTCCTTATGGTGGCTACTATGAATAATGCTGCAATAAACATGGGGTTGCATATATCTCTTTGATATCCTATTTTCATTTCCTTTGGACATATACCCAGAAGTGGAATTGCTGGATCACATGGCAGTTCTATTTTTAATTTTTGGAGAAAACTCCACACTGTTTTCCATAGGAACCGAACGAATTTACATTTCCAGAAAGAGAGAACAATTGCCTGAGGCTCTTCTTCAGGGGAAAGGTTCCAGGAACAGGCAGCTGTAGTTTCCAGAGACAACTCCTAGGCCCGTCGCTGCTTCCGGACGCAGCACAGAGGAACAACAGCCCCGAGGACGTGCAGTGGCATGGCCCGCTCAGGTTGCTGCAGCCTTGGACCTGGCAGACATCAGATGCGGCCTCCAGTGGCCCACACCAGCAGCCTGGGTGGCTGCCCTGGCCCTTTCGCCTCCCAGAAGTCGATAGACTTGCAGCCCAAGCTCAGGCAGTTCACTCTCCCACTCGGGCCTTGGGTGGTCCCGCCCCTGCACAGCCGCCGGCCAGAGCCAGATCCTCGACAGCTGGGAAGGGCTGGGCAAGAGGCCGCTGCCGCCGGGACGCCCTGCGGACGGCAGCATGGGAGGCAGCCACAGGAGGTGTTTGCTTGGTAGGTGGTGTGAGCCCGACTCCCTTCTAAAGAGTCTGGGAGGAGCAGACTTCTGCACGTGAGGCACCCAGGTGTTTCTCCTCCCAGGCCACTCCCGCCAGCCTCCTAAGAACTCGCGAGATCCCTGAGACTTCGCTTCCTCTTGGACGAGGGGTGATGGGAGGAGCTTTTCGGGCCTGATTCTGCCATTCTCTGGGCCACCGCGACCCTCAGCGCATACCAGCCCATCCTCTTACTGCCCTTCCATGTGGACCCGTATTTACCATCAGCAGCCCCCCGCCCGCGCATATACGCAAAGCCACAAAACACACCCTGCAGGCTCCAGCCTGCAGACTCTGCTTCCCTTCCTGGCAAACCCCAGGCACTACAGCCAGTGGTTTAGAACACATTTAGTTCAAATTCCAGGCCAGACACTACTGGTTTGACTTTGATAAATTACCCAGATAACATGACCCAGATAACAAAACTAATCTTTCTAATCCTTAGCATCCTCATCTGTAAACTGGGCATAATAATATTTACCTCACTGTGGATATACGAACTAGGCAAAACAATATATGTAGAGTGCAAAGCACAGGACTTGCCACATTTTTACTAGCGCAGCATTAATTTAAAATATAGGGCTTTTTAGCCCTCCAAACGTGTGAAGAAAATGATACATTTCAAATGTTGGGAATTCCCTGGCAGTCCAGTGGTTAGGACTGCAGGTTTTCACTGACAGCCCAGAGTTCAATCCCTGTTTGGGGAACTAAGATCCGGCAAGGCACACGGTGCAGTCAATAAAAAAAAAAATTTTTTTAAGTGTATTTAGAAATGTATACATATATTTAAATATGCATTTAATATGCACACCTACATATATAGATAGGTAATAGATATTCTTAGACATATATCTACAAGACAGAAATGTGTTAAAAGAAAGTACAGTGATTAAGATGATTTTCTCTACAATACTGTTTCTGGATTATTTTTTTAATTTAGCTATATTTGTATATTATCTGCAATAAACATGAATGACTACTGTTTGTAAAAACAATTAACATATTCCTTTAAAAGTGCTGTGCAAGATCCATTAATTTGATTCCACATCCTTTCATGTGGTATAGCCCACAGTTTTCAAAATGCTGCTCTAGTTTACTCTTCCATCTGTCACTTAATCTCTTCTCATACACTCCAACTCAGCAGATACTGAGCATTTGCAAAGACTCCAAGGACAGGGAACTGGCCACCTCCAAGCCATTCAGCTTCAATCACGCTTAATTATTAGACAGTTCTTCCTTTTTATGAACCACACTGTTCTCTTCTACCTTTATCTACTGGTGCTGATTCTATTTTCTGATGTCCCAAATTACAAAACTCATCTTTCTTCCACAGGCTAATCTTTCATTTTTTAAAACATACTTACTATATTCCCCTAATTCTTCTCTTTTCCAGGCTAAATATCCCTAGCTCCAGTCGACTTATTCCTAAAGCCTAGGCAGAACTACTTATACTTGTAGAAAACTCTGGTTAAAATGTTTACATTCTTAACGGATTTCGAAGATGAAATATTCTGGGTGTTAATCATGACCCAAATCAAAATGACAATGGATAGAGTTGTGTGTTTGGGGTGGGGCAGGGCCAACAATGTGACATATCAGTATAAAATGTAGACATTTTGGCAAAAGAAGTATTCTTTGAGACTCACTGTCAAGATTTACAATTTCCTAGAAAATGTAAACCTTATTTCCTATTGATTTGCTCACTTACAGCAATCTAATACAGTCATACTGTTTTGCACTATTTAAAAATAGATTACTCGTTCTCATTGATTCCTTCAACACCATTAATTCTTATTAGCTCTTCTTTTTTTTTTTTAAATTGGAATTTAAAATTCAGTTCTATTCTCTTAATCAGTATTTCCCTTGCTCATCTTGGCCTCATTTAGCATGTCAATAAACATAGTATGTCTAAAGAAGACTCTATAAGGTAACTAATTTCTTGCTTAAACCATGTTTTTTGCTGCAGTTAGTTTTGTTTGGTTTTCTGCTGTATTTTCCAGATCCTGTGTCACATCCATTTCCTTGGGCACCAATTAGCAGAAAGGGCAATATAAAAATGGTCTGGGAATACTGAATTCAGTGGACTTAATAGCTTTTATTGCAGATATTATTCATGCATGTAAACTTAATATAAAATGTGTCTGTTTCCATATTCTGGGCGCACAGGGGGTAGGGATAGGAGCTAGGAGAGAGAATTTATGTAACATCGATTAGAAAAGAATGGAAGAGCTAGAACTCTCATAGTACTTAAATGTAGTTGTTGACCCTAACCCTAACCCTTCCTCCCCAATATGTTATTTTATCTGCCTAAAATCTCAAGGAGAATAACTTGCCAAAGTCACACACAGTTCAAGACCTTTGGTATCAAGTCTTGGTCATTCAACTCGAATGACCTCCCCATTAATAAGTGCACCTGCGCATCTCCACCCTAAGGGCACACTTCTTTAGAATAGTGGCTCATTCTTCATTATTTCCCCCATAGGATCTGCCAAAGTGTGTCTCACATAACATGTTGTGAGTTCTTTAATGGTAGGGACCACTGGATTTTTTTACCTCTGTCATTTCAGAGTCAAGAGTAACATTCTCTGTTGGATAGATATGTATGGTGATAGATGGGTGGGTGGATGAATTTAAATACATTGACAACCTGCTTTCTGGCTGTGAAACTGGTTTTCTTATCAAGGCTTTAAAACCGTGAAAGGCACTAAGGTTCTGCCTGTCCTCATGCATCTGGGAACCTGGTCCTGATACTGCCTTCATGCCCTGCGTGGTTGTAGAACATCTCTGGCATATCAGCTTCTCTCACAGGTAAATGGGGCTGAAATGTTTTCTTCCATTACAGGATTGTTGTGAAAAGCAGTGGTAGTATAGCTGTTAAAATACTTTGAATATATACGTTTAGAGTAGAGAAAAATGCAATAGTGTAAGGGGAGTAAGGGAGAGAAGGAATATAAATTAAACAGGAATACAGGGGGGAAAAAAGAAGAAATAAAATTGTGAAAGAAAACAGTATGGAAGAAGACAGAGTATTAACCACGCTCCATCCCAGGGTTTCTTGGGGTGGCCTGACTCACAGGTGCTCGCATGCATGGACAGCATGGGGATATGATAGCAAAATCTGGCTGTATCTGGTAGGCCTGGCTTTCAACCCTGCCCCAGCACTCACCGGCTGTGACTTTGGGCAAAAAATATAAGCCCTCTGAGATAACTGAGGCTTTAATTCCTGACCTACTTATTACTCCAGGCTGCTGGAGGTGAACTAAACTCAGGTATGAGAAAGGATTTTATACACTATAAATTGAAGTGCTGAGGTAAGTTGATATACCTGTAATTAACATTATATCACAATTTACAGTAGGAATCTGTTTATCAAGGGCCCTGCTCTCCACGATATCCACCCATGAGTGCCATATTATCTCTAAAGAAAGGTTTTTCTGTCATCAAACAAAGGGTCTAACACTCCACTCCCCATCAGAATCAATTCTTTTGTCTCTCGTGCTTTCAAGCTAAGTGCCTAGTGAATGGAGCTTTCTTCCCCATCCTTCACACAGCCTTGTCTGACAAAGAATATGCCCCACTGCTCCTTCATCTTCCCGGGGTGGTGTCCAGCTTTCTACCTCTGTTCTGTGGAGAAAGCCAAGGGAGGTAAGGGAGAGTGTCCGTGAAATATACAAGGTCAACCTGCAAATCACAATTAGCAGAAAATATTAACCTGGGAGGTTGCTACACAGGCCTGAAAGTTGGAGCTGAATGTGAAACAAAGTTTCCACGTATCCATGGTCATTCATTCACTTTAAACTTGGAATTTTCCTTTTCCAAAATACTATAAATATTTATTTGCTCCTGGGTTATTTTCTTCCATTGCTTGCTGGTGGTTCATTTAGCAAGTCATTCCATAGACTTCTGTGTATCTGAATATGATATTTTCCAACTTTTATTGGAACTTGCACCCAGTGACATTGAATTTTGAGTAAACAATATCATTATAATTGGGAGCATTCTAATAGATGCTTGTCAACTTATAAGAAAACTGCCCTATCATTAAAATCAATAAGAAATAGATGTAAAATGATCACTTCCATTCCTCTACCATAAATGTCTTGTTTCATTTTTTGCAATAGTTTGTTTTAGAAATACCTAGATAAGAAAGGGAAAGGGAACCATATTTCAAATTTTCGTGCATTGTGATATATTAGTCTTTACAGTAAACTGGGTACTATTATGCCTATTTTTTCTTTAATCAAAGATAAATCTGACGTATAGAGGGGAAAGTAGTTTACCCCAAAAGACACAGCCAATCAAATTACTGACCTGGTATTCAAATTAAGATCCTTCAGAAACCAAAGTCTGTTTTCCCTCCATTCAGAAATAAGCATTTTCTTTCTTACTGGATTAGCCAGGACTCTTTGGGTTGGAATATACAGAAGCCCAACTTTAGCTGGGATAAGCAAATATCAGGAATTATTGAAAAGATACTGTGATATCTTTTATAACCACAGGCAGTTGGCAGGAAGTGAGGTGTGGGGAGGTCTCATTCCTTTTCTCTCTCTCATCTCTGCTTTTCTCCGCACACTCATTTAAATATATTGGAATTCTTTCTTACAAATGGTAATGAAAATGAAAAAACAATCGAGTTATTAATCTCACGCTCCAGGCTTTATCACTATAGAAGAATAGCATCTTTAGCTCCAGTTAAAATCTAGGAAATAAAAAATTCCAGGGAAGATTTGTACCCACCTCTGTACCAGTCAACAGTAGTGAATTAGCTGGGTGCACTTACTGTGGTAGAGATAGGAGTAAATCCAAAGAAAGCATGTATGTGTGTGTGTGTGTGTGTGTGTGTGTAAATCTGTGAGAATGAGTGTGGGGAGGGGTATAGAAGATGGGAGGGATTGAAGGTAAACAGTAGACACCCACCACAACCACTTCTAAGTCTAACACATGGTCAAAGCAGCAGGCTCATTGAAAACTTATTTTTTTAAGTTTCAAATTATTTACACACCAAGACAAGTATAAATTTTAAATTAAGGAAACCTAAACATTGATTTTTTTTCTTTTAACATGTAAGTCTTGAATACACAGAAATTTCGTGAAGAGGAATTGAAACACCTGTCTCAGATAGTCAAGTGACAAAAAGCACCATTAATGTTTGAACTCTTTGAAGGTTTCCCCAAAATTTTAGTTCATTTTGATATTAACTGCATCGTCAAACAAGTATTCATGAGTGGTCAGCTCTCTTTGCAGTTGATTCTCAAATTATTCTGCATTAAAACAACATCTTATTATACACATGTTCGATATTGTCTACGTCAATTTCAACACAACAATCATCAGTGTCCGTTTTAAAGTCCCAGTTTAACCTCCTACATTTTTGTGCAAGTGTCAGTCTGAACTAAAAGGATATCATTGTATTAACGGTGCTATTATTTCCGGTATCCAGGAGTGAAGGTATAATTATGACTGTTAACAATCTGGAGTGCTTTTAAGAGCTCAGCTAGGAAAGCCAGCTACTCTAGAATATTCAATCTTTCTGTAATCTATTTTTAAATTACTCTCTAAATATAAGCAAAGGAGGAAAAAATACGTTCGTTGTTTGTGTCGTTCCCTGGGGTCAAATGCCCTACCCGTGAAAAGAAGTGCTTGGTGCAGATAGCTTCTCCACAAGTGTGCTTTGTCACAGTTCACCCGGTTCAGTCTGAGAAATGACAATGAGTGGGTTTTGTTCCACTGTCCTTTCTGAAGGCCTAGGGGCCTGCTTGAAACAGGCATTCTTCACAGGAGAGTTCTGTTTACTGCACCTTGATAATAGCTCAGCATTTTCAAAAGAAAATTCACAAAGAGAAAAAAAAAAACCCTGCTGAATGGAGGAAAGATGAAACTATTGACAGTATAAAAGTGTAAGCGTCAGAAAAGACCTCAATATTGAAGTTGTTCACAGATTTTTAAAAACTACTTTTATACAAGTTCAGAAAAATGGTGATGCCTCACGCCTTCTGCCAAAAGAGTCCAGAGTGAACGCATCTTTTTCTTCACAGGGAACTTTCATGAGAACGTGAACTTTCTGGGTCTGACACTTCTAAATTATATTCCCTGTCATTTAAAAAAAAAAAAAAAAGGATGAATTCCAGCTAATTTTGGAGCATATCGAGTATTGCTTTGCTAATGCCATTCATCAGAAGATGACTTGATCCTTTAAAGTCTCAGAATAGATTGACCATTCACATAATAAAGGGTTTCAAAACCATACTTTATTAATTAAAAATTATAATTTGCACCTGGGCCAAACACCTCCTTCTATTTTTTTTGAGGGATTTGCTAAATAAATTATACAAATATATATGTAAAGTAAGTATAATTCCTTCTAATTTGATTACAGTGCTTTTGCATATTTTAAAATGACCATTTGGGCAGAGAATAACTATAGTTACGACTTACAGAGAGGGCAGCTCTCTTGGAGACGTTCTTTAAAAGGCAAAACTCTTATCTACTCACCAAAGTGGGACTTTTATTAGAAAACCACTTGGTTAGCCTGGTAGCAGCTGAATATTCTTGAAAACCACATTTATTTTTAAAGCAAGTTATATAGTTACGACTTATTTAATTATAAAGTATTTGACTTCTTTCTCTCTTAGCACTAATGCACTGTTTTCCAAACCATGTTTCTTTTCCATGGAAGCAAGCATCCCAGGAGATTTTCCATAAATGTGTAACGGCATAGAAGATAAAGGGACCCATGATGAAATGCAAATGGGGATCAATCCCATGTTACACTATTCTTTTAGAGATTCACACTGCACTGAGGGTCAAAGAAGCTCTGATAAGTCTTTCATTTAAAGGCTAATCACTTTTATATTTAATTGCCAACTGTATCCCATATCCCTTCACTATTTTCTAGCAGCACTTTACCCTGTATCTTCTCATCTGGATGATGGCAGCACCACCAACATTGATTTCCCCAGTTCTCTTCAGGCCCCTGCTATAACATAGCCATTGATGTGCGGTTGTAAAATACAAATCAAACTTTACTGTCTCTGTGCTAAAGCCATTCAATGGTTCTATCACTTTTTATTGTATTTCAGATAAAACTATATCTTTACTAGGGCTTCAAGAACCTACATCAGTGGTAATCAAATTCGAAACATGCATCAGAATTACTTGGAGAACTTGTTAAAACGTAGACTGCTGGGATGCACCACCAGAATTTCTCATTTGGTAGGTCTAGATCAGACTGGGAATTTGCATTTCTGATAAGCTCCCCTGTGATTGCTGATGACTGGCCCACACCAGGAGAACCAATTTCCCAAATGACTAGGTTCCTCCTCACATCTCTGACCTGGTCCACTGAACTCTGTCCCCGTCATTAGAATCCAGCCACACTGACCTTTCAGCAACATTTCCTCCTGAAATCTCTTGCCACACATATTGGCATGGCTGGTCCCTAACTCTCTTCCGATTGCAGGAAAAATATCGCATCCTCAGACACACATTTCCCAGCTACTCTTTCTAAATATTCTTTCCTATCAGCACCTGTAGCAGTTGATCTTTTCAGATTATCCTGTTTTATTAAATTTATAGCCTTTATAACCCTCTCTGATATTCTTAACATGGTTAACTTTCCATGTGGCTGAGTCTCTCACTATTCCAGAAGTAAAGCAGATACATCATGGAGCAGATCCCACTATAAGCTGTTGACTGCCCAGTGTGGTCCAAGGTCCCCAGGTAAATAAAGACATTTTTATCAGGTAGGACATTCCACAGGTCCAAAGATTACTTCACAGGAGCTGAGGGCAAAGGCCAGAAATTTGGGGGGGGGGGTAAGGTTAATTCTTTACTACACAGGAACTCTACAAATTAAGTGGCAACCTGTTTGTCCTTTCACCACACAGAAATCCCTTTGAGAAAAGTGATTACCAACTAATTCCTTATTAGCTCATCTATTTATTCATTTACTTGATGCTATGCTTAATATGTGCTAAATTAAGATCCTTTTCCTCAAAGAACTAAGAACCTTGTAAGGAAGACAAACATAAACATCGCTATAAAAGAAGTACAAAATTTTAAAAATTGTACAAGGACTGAGCAACAAACCAGGACAGAGGTGAAAAGAGATAGTCAGGCAAAAGTATCATATAACTATGTCTTCCAAGTAGTGTAGAATTTGGGATCTTAATTTAGTATCTATGGAATGAAGTAAGGGAACTATGTGGTTGATACTGCAGTAATGCCCCCTAATTCATTCACACCTCCCTGTCATCACCCCTTCTGTAATCTCACACATGGACCCTGGGCTTGACCATGTGGCTTTCAGATACTTGAAAAGTACTTGTTAATGTTGGACCTTTTCTCTTGATACTCTCTGAGAGCACCATGTAAAATGAGCTTCTGCTAATCTGTTACAAGACAGAACACCATTGGGAGGAGAACCAAGTCACCTTGGTTAGTAGCCTCTCAACCACCAACATATGAGTAAGGCCAACCCAGATCACCCTGTCATGAGCCCACTCCCCAGCTGACCACAAACACACGTGACAGGCCAGCAGAGATCAGCCAAGTGGCTTGGACCAGAAGACTAAAACACCGAACCCACAGACTTGTGAGCTAAATAAAACAGTTGTTTTAAACCACCAGTTTTGTGGCGTTTTGTTATATAACAAAAGCTACTAGGTATAGACTAGATGGTAATTCTATGTTAATCTTAGATCATGCAGGGAAATTGATATGACATAATGGATATAAGGATATTGATATAATGATGATATCCTATATTTCTAGACCTGAATAAGTTTCTTCTAGCCTGCACAGGTGATAGGAATAAGATAAATCAAAACATTTTGGTGATTTTTCATTCCAGGAGAAATTAACATGAACCATATATTGAGAATCAAAATTTGTGATCTTTTGTGTCTGTCTCTTACTTGGGTCATAATGTCCTCCTCAAAATGTGCTCATATATGAAAACAACAGAGAGTATATTAAAAAGTCTGAGAATAAAATGTTCATATAAAATAATATAGAATGTTGTTTGCTTCCATTTTTCATGCCTGCCTGGTGATGTATCTCTAGCAAAAGGCTCCAAAGTTACAAATAAGAATGCAGTAATTAGAATGCAATTATAAACATATTCTTTCTAACCCATAGCTTGTTTTGGAAAACATATTAATTAAATTATTTAAAAATTCACACACTGTCTCCAGTTTCACTCTGTTAGAATGTTTTCTGACCCCTCCAGAATCTATCTGTAAAGAAAAGTGCAATAGAACTTGCTTGAGAAGAAAAAAAAATGTTTTGGCATCATTTGTGTTGAGAAAGAAGAAAATATTAACCACCTTGCAGAAAATAGCTTCCAGAGGAATCTTGGAGTCCCTGAAGGTCCCTCAAATAAGTCTCCAGTAAGCATCTGAACTTTTCAAGGATTATCTAAGGCAAACTGAAAAGTGAAACCTTGAGAGAGTTCCTCCCTGCCTCCACCCCCACCCCCACCCCCACCCCGCGCGCCTTGCTTTAGTTTTCTTCGAGTCTATTGGAAAGTGCTGACATCTTGCCTTTTACTGAGTTGCCAACTTGGATTTTGAAATAAGACCTGATCCCCAAAGCCTAAGAGAAAGTAGAAATAAAGGCCTTCTGCAAAACAAACTCGATACAAGAGAGATTTCCCAGTGGCTTCAAATACATTGTGGAATCCAAAATGTGTCTCTTTGAAATAAATAACCAGCTAACCATTTGTTGTTTAAGATTTAGTAACCAATTGTTATCATTGATGTTGTCATAAATTTGGAATTCCTGAACTCCATTTAACAATTTTCCTTTTACAGGAGACTTGAAGTGGCATATTGATTTGGTGTGTTGCTTTTTGATGATTGCAGAGAATGGTTATTTTCAGTGTACTTGTATCTTGAGTTCCTTGTGATAATAAATGCTCTCTAAGCCCACTTTCTTTCCAGTCTGATCTCAGGCCTCTTGTGCCGATGTTATGGTTGTGTGAAATCAATCAAGCTATAGATTAGTGAATTTTGATTAAAATTAAAATATAGCCCAATGCCCTGGCCGTGTGGTTTTTAAGAGCTAGCAACTTTCTTTCCTGTCAAGGAAAGAGACGATGGGTGAGCATGGAAAGGTATTTACATTCTACATGTCAGGTACTTCAGAATGCTTCCTTTCTTAATCCTTTCAACAATACAGTAAAAAAAATTATATTCAGAAATAATAAAGACAAGAAACTACAGAAATTAAATGTGTAGCTAAGACCATAGGCTTAGAAATACAAATATCTGGTTCCAATAAATAATTTTAGGATGACATCCCTCCAACAGATTTCACTAAAGCTTCAGAAGGTGAGTATTCACCTTCTAAAGTGAATTTAGTGATTCCCCTTCTGGTCTTCAAAAGAAGCAATCATGTAAAAAATATGTCTGTGGTTAGTGTATTCAAAAATTATAAAAAGAATACACAATTATATAGAAATGAGCAAGTATTGAAAAGGAAAAGGAAATAGACGTATATACTCAAGTTATTTAGAGGTCATATATTTGAAATTATTCTCTCTAGAATACTGTATAGCATATTGTTGGATTACATTGATATTCTTCTAATTTATTATTTTGTTTTTTTGACATTGTTGGGCTGTACCCTGCAGGCCTATAAGCCCTGTACCTGTCCAGCTTCAAGACTGAAGAAAGAGCCTGGAGTCAGCAACAGAGATATCAGTGGTTTAATGGACAGGGTAATCTTACATGTCTGAAGCAAGGTCCTGGAGCGACACCCCACCGTATGTGGCAGATGGCAGGACAGGGCGACAGCCTCTCAGGGGCAGGGGGAGGTTACCAGTTATAGGGGGGATTACATCAGGTTGTCTCACTGGTTACCAGGGAAATCAGCAGAAGAGCATGCCCCTCACCTCCCCTTTGATAAGAACAATCACCAGCTGGGGCAGGGGCGAGTATGTAAGAAGGTCAGTCAGGTGAGGAGGGTGTAGGTGAAGTGGATGCTGGTCAGGCAGGGGCTATACAGAGAGCAACAGAACAGCTACCTTGACTGGCCTGACCATACAAACGTTTTTCTATCTATCTATCTATCTACAGAAAAGTGCACAAAGCTATGTATCTATAGAAAAGTGCACAAAATCATAAAGCTTGATAAATTATCAAAAAATGAACACACCAGTAAACCATTACCTAAATGAAGAAACAGAACATGATTGGTATCCCAGAAGCCTCCTTCATGTCCCTTCCAATTCCTACCTAGTCCCTCCTGCCTATCTCCCACTACTATCCCATAAATGAGTTTTGCCTGTTCTTGAACTCCAAACAATGGAAATAGACCATGTATGTTCTTTTGTTTGTAGATTCATTTGCTTGACATTATATGGAAGGTGTTCATCTGTGTTATTGTATCTGACTAGCCCATTCCTTCTCGTTGTATAGTACTCCATAGAATGAGTACACTACAGTGTATTTATACATCCTATGCTGCTTTGCTGCTATCAGTATTCTTTCATAGATATTTTGATGCACACACACACACATAAAATTTCTTAGGAATATATGATGATGTGGAAACATTGACTCATAGGGTATGGTTGTGTCCAAATTTAATAGATATTGCCAAAACATTTAATAAAGTAGTTGTACATATTATTTAATCCTGCTAGTAGTACATAAGGGTTCTGATGTTCCATTTCCTCACAAATTCTTGGTGTTGTCAGTGTTTGTAATTTTAGCCTTTTGGTCAGATGTGTAATATCTTCTTATTTTTATTTAAATTCCTCCTTTTTAAAAATAAAATTCAGCATTTTTCCATGTTTTTTGAACATCTGAATAATCTTTTTGGTTTTTTTTAAGGAGTTGATTAAAATCTCCTAGTGATATTTTCTATTGGATTGCTGGTCTTTTTGTTATTGATTTGTAGGAATCCTTTAAATGTTTAGAATTGTATTGTACTTGGTCGTATATGCTGCAGATACTGTCTGCCTCCGTGGTAGGCAGTGGGGGAGAAGAATGGGTTGGGATTTGGATCAGGTAGAGACTTGAAGGTTATAGCAGTCATATTACATTATATTATAAGTATGGTGAAATGGTTTTGATCACGGGAACGACATGACCTTATTCACAATTTTGAAGGTTCATACTAGCTACACTGAGGCAGGATAAAGTGGAGGCAGGGAGACCAGTTACGATGTAGACGTTCCCAAACTTCTCTCTCCAGGAGTATTTACCCCTTGGTTCAAAAACCTGCATATGAATTTTTAGAGCAGCTTTATTCAATTTATTTAGTTTATTCCAAACATTGGAAGCAATCAAGATGTCTTCTCTAGGTGAATCAATAAACTGTGATACATCAATACAATGGAGTATTATTTGGCAATAATAAGAAATGAGGTACCAAGCCATGAAAAGACATGGAAGAAACGTAATGTCGCTAGGTGAGTGAATAGGTTTGAGTGAGTAAATGAACCAAAGGGTAAAAAAGCCAGTCTGAAAATTCTACACACCGTATGATTCCAACTATATGACATTCTGAAAAAGGTAAAACTATGAGACAATGAAGAGATTAGTGGTTACCAGGACTTGAGGTGGGGAGTGGGGGAAAAACGAATAGGCAGGACATAGGGAGTTTTTAGGTGAGTGAAACTATTCTGTATGATACTGTAATAGTGGATACACTTACTTATGAATATAAGATCTTATTTTAATTTTTTTTGTAGGAGTGGCAACCTTTCCCCTCCACCCAAAAGGGCCCTTCTTCCTATACCTAATGGTAACAACATGGCATATGCTCATACATAAGTTTTTCCATACTTACATCATCATATGCCAATATGTGTAGAGACTTCTTCATGGTTTAGTTAGGATCATGTTATTAATACTTCTCTAGCTCAATAGCTAGTTTAGAAGCATACCACAACTTATTCTGCTTTTTCCCCAGAAACAGAAAACCACACTAGATGTAGTTTTTTATCCCTCTACATGTAATAAACATATTCCATACATATTAGTATAATGTACACTTTCATTTTTGAGAGAGAGATTTTCATGGATGAGATTCCTAGGTTTAAAGGCAGGCACATTCCTAATTTTAATAGATATTGCCAGATAGCTTACCCAAATGTCTCTACCAATTGGTTTTCCCCAACAGTATATAAGACAACACATTTTCTCAATCACTTTCAATAGTAAATGCTATCACTCTTAATTTTTTGTGAAACAGATGGGTTTAAGTGATATCTCATTACAGTTTTAATTTTCATTTCCTTTTCTACTACTGAGATTGAACATTTTTGTAAATGCTGGCCACTGGGATTTTTTCAAAATTGGATATTCTTGTCCTCTCTCCATTTTATTATTTATATCATTTTAACGCCAATTTGTTAAAATATTTTCTGTGTTATAGATATCAATTTCATCTTGTTTCAAGTACTTTTACCAATCTAACGTCTGTCTATTGAATTTGTCTATGGTGTCTATCTACATACCTTCCTACCTAGCTATCTTCACATATTTATTAGTATACATATTTTAAAATTTAAATTTATACTTCACTTTTAGAGCACTTTTGGGTTTACAGAAAAATTGTGGAGAAACTACAGAGTTCTCATATACTCCCTATTTTCCCCTTAGTTTCACCTACTATTAACATCTGGCATTGATGTGATATATTTGTTACAGTTAGTGAGTAAATATCAATACACCCATAGTTTACATTAAGGTTCACTCTTGTGTGGTAGGGTCTGTGGGTTTTGACAAGTGCATACCTTGTAGACAAGGTTTGCATCTTTGCCCTGTGAGAACATGTACAAGAATATTGAAAAGAGTATTGTTTGTGATGGCCGAAAATTCTTAACAAGACAAATTATTAGCAGTAGAAAAATGAATATATAAACATGGTACAGTCAATAATCAATTACTGAGCAACACTGAAAGCAGAAGGGGAAATACTCCAAGAAATACATTCCCTGATGCTACTGATAATAAAATCCAAAATACACAAAACAAGTGGATAAATATTTAAGAACAAATAAATAGGGGGAAAACCGTGAAGGAAAGTATACGGTTGATTAACTCAAAATTCAGAAGAGTAATTATCTCTGGAGACAAGATGGAAGGACATCAAAGAAGAACACACAGAGACTTTAAAGAGTTGGTATTACTATTCTATCTCTTAAACAAGGTGGTGGAGGTATAGGCGATGATTTAATTATTTTTTAAACTGTGGCTCTTATATTAGATATTACAAATAAACATTTCAGGTATTTTAAAGATTACATTTTGGGATTGTTATAAATGGGAATCAAAATTGCTTGAGGTGGCAATGTAAATTTCTAATCCATGCACCACCAAGGACATTATGTAAAAATAACATAGCCTCTCTAGTCCCCATTACCCTTATCTCTAATACTGGACATAATAATAACATCAAGTATTTTCTTTTAAGATAAGTAAATTAGTCCACATCAAAGCTCAACCTGATGCCTGCCATAGAGTATAACACATTATGCACTGTTTTGCAAATGCATGCCTGAACATATAATTCTTCAACTTTTATAAAGCGTCACAAGTCATAGAATATGATGAAAACCTCTTCTAATTTGTTCTTTATGTCTATCATAACCTGATGCTAAATTATTATACTGGTAGTACAAAAACTCAAATGTATAAACAAGACTCTGATATAAACAGAATTAAAAATCTAAATAGACCTCTAATCAACAAATCTGTAAGTGTATTCAAAGACTACTACACTAAGCAGGCTTTATTCTAGGAAGGTAGAGGTAGCTTAATTTCAGCAAGTATTAAGCTATTCTAATATTTTAAGAGATTCAAAAAGATTAAAGGATGAGATGTGATGATCTCAATCAGATGCCAAAAGCAGTAATACATTCAATATTTGTAGCCAAAATTTATTATATTAGCTAAAAATAGAAGCAAATCGTATATCTTAATACCATAAAGATTTTCTACCAGCAATCTAATGGAATAAAATTTTTAAATATTTTATATATTCTGACCAAAATCAGATGAGGAGGGAGATAGGAAAGAATTATGAAATATAATTTTTTTAACATGGCAATGGAGTGTATAATAAATGGATGACAAGATAAATAAATAGTATATGAATATTAGAGCAGAAAAAACACACTGTCACTTATTTCAATTACTATCATTTTCTACATAGAAAAAACAAAAATTCAAGGAGGTAGGTAGGTGAAAAACAAAAACACCGACCTAAACAAATCAAAAGCTTTCCAGGACAACAGCTATATTGGAAAATGCAACTGGAAAAATGAGTCATTCACAGTAAAACTAAAAACTTGACCAAATCAGAAATGACTTAACTATATAAATGTGAAGGGTCTGTTATAAAAACTAGAACACTTCAGTGAAGGACACAAGCAATGAGCTAAATAAAAGGAAAGTCAAATGTTAGACACTCAGTAACAACCTGGACAATTTTCTCTAGGAGATAATGTGAAAAACAACCTTTATTATGATAAAATCATGAGAGACAGGGTAGTCCTTTCAGATTTTAAACTTACTACAATGGTACAGTAATTAAACCACTCTAGCATCAGTGAAAGAACAGATCAATAGAACAGAATAGAATTCAGAATTAGACCAATTAATCTGTAGGAATTTAACTTACTATGTAAGTGGAATTTCAAGCTTTTGTTGAAAATATGGGGAGGTCAATAAGTATTGTTGACACAAAGTTAGAGTACTTCTTCACAAGTAAAAAAGATAGAGTGATAGGGATAGAGAAAGGAGGAGAAAGAGAGAAAAAGAGAGAAAGAGAGAGATTAAGGGTCTGGTACCAAGAAAAGTAACAGCATAAGAATATGTACGGTAGTATTAAAATATTTTATAGGATAATATACACGTACGTGTAACTTGATGATAGAAAAGTATTTCAAGATGCAAAATCTAAAAGTCAAAAAGTAAAATGGTGACAGAATTGATCTCACACATATCATATGAATTATAGAAATTACCATAAGAGTTTGACATGTGATGTGGAGACTTGTTTGTAATGTGGATACAAAATACAAAGCCATATTCATAACCAACTAAAAGATCTCTCTTGGGAATAAAAAATAGAAAAGGGACACAGAATATATACAATTAATCATTAACTTATGAGGGAATTCCCCGGTGTCCAGTGGTTAGGACTCTGAGCGTCCACTGCAGGGGGCATGGGTTGAATCCCTACTTGGGGAACTAAGATCCCTCAAGCTGAAAAAAGGACTAAAGGGAAATAGGATATCTTAAAAGCCTAAATAATTTTAAAAAATCATTAACTTATGAGAAGACTACTACCCTATTAACACAAACCATTTCTGACCCCCATCTGTCATTTTTCACAAAGGCTTTCCCTCCTAGTTTTATTTTTATTATTTATTCTAATCCAAAACACCATTCTACTTCTTTCCCTATGAAATGATTATATTGACAATAATGTATTGTACATTATTATTAATTGATCTTCAGAACTTCTCTCTCTCTTTCAATATATGGAGAGAGAGAGACAGAGAGAAAGAGAGATTTCCATAGATTGATCTATCGATCTTTCTATCTATGTATCTATGTATCTATCTATTTACCTACCTACCTATCTCTCTCTCTCTCTCTCTCTCTCTCTCTATCTATCTATCTCCACTACCTTTGCCAAGGATCTATGCTGAAGTTAAGGTTACGAATTTAGGAATAAATGGGGACTCTGATATTTAGGATGGGAACATTTCAACAGACACAGATGAAACTGAGAATCTTGAACTGCAAATCTTCCTTTCCTAGCAAAAGCAGCTCCTTTCTATCATAGGAGGAAGCTAGCCTCCATTGCATGAAGACATTTTAATGACCATTTCCTGGGCCAAGTTCTTCACAAGGAGATACTGATTCACCTCAGTCCAAATGTACCACCCTCCATTGTCCCTTGGCATATAAGGTGACTGAAATCCCTGCATGAACCAGGGGGATGATTACATTCTGCTCTAGGAGGAATCTGGAGAATGCTGGTGGAAAAGAGATTCTAAGGGTTTTAGACAAAGGAGGTCAAAATACAGGGATTCACAACTTAGGAGTGGATCTAAAATTTTCTTAGGTGGTATATTGAAGCTTGAGTTCAGCAGTGTACTAAATTCAACAAGATTGAGATTCCATAACTTCTCTGGCATACAGTAGAGAAAGGACCTTGAAGGTTGAGGGATATGGGAATGTTGGAATAGACTCTACACCTCAGGGGAGCTCAGAGGAAACTCTCCTCACTAAATCATTTTAAAAATGCTTTATTGAAGGGAACATCTGCATCCTTATTACCCTCTATTATGTTTGATTGTCTACTTTAGTCTCTAATTTAGTCTGAAGATACAGGGGAATTTGGGATCCCATTTCATCATTATGAATTTGGGCCTTCTATTTTAGTGAGAAAAATATGATCCTGGAGCGGCAGATGCCACATGGCAGCACTTATCATTCCTAACTAGGTGGGTGCAATTACTGCGACAACTCCATAGGGGCAGAATTACAATCAAAGTGTTTTGCCTTCCAGGGATGTATGACTGTGACTAATTTTTCACAGAGCCCATAGGGATGAAATAGATGGGAAACTTACTAAGATATTACTTGATTTATATAATCAGATCAATTCTAGATCAATGGGGATAAATCTGACTTGAGTTTCCATAGTCACTGAATAAAATTGGAAAATGTCTGGGAAGTCTAGGGAAGAAGTACTTGGAGGTTCCTCTCAAAATAGGAATAGAATGAGAATATACTTGTATAACATGAACATGTTTACAGGTTGCATTCAGTGTGACTCAGGCTGTCAACATCTAGGTGGTCAATAGGACTTATCCTGGGGCTGTCAGTGAGCCTCTTTTCTCAGCTATCCCAGGCTTTGCTTACTGGACTCATGAACAAAGCGGCCACTTTGGCAGTCACAGAGGTTCCATGTAGGCTCAACAACATGAAATCCCCCTCACCATAGCCGATCTGACTGCTATACCTACTGAGGATACAAATTGCCTATAGCAGAGGTCAAATCCAAGCACTAATATGGCATAATTCCCAGAACTGATGGGCAGAGGGTATCAGCCAGCCACCTCGGGACAGGTTGACTATGCTGGGCCTTTTCCATCTTGGGGAGACAAGCAATCTGTCCTTATAGAAATAGATATATATTCCGAACTCACATTTGTCTTCTTGTCCTCAGTTTTTCCATCAGCCCCATCTTAGACTGACAGAATGACTTATTCACACACCATTTTTCAATGGTGGAGAACCTCATTTTATGTGAAAGTAGGCAATGGGCTTAATACCTAGGGTGTTCGCTGGTCTATCCTGTGTTCCATCACTCAAAGGCAATTGGGTTGCTACAATGGGGAAATGGCCTATTAAAGGAAGAGTCGTGCTACCAGCTGGGAGACAACACCATATAAGGTTGGGATACTGTTTAACAGATGTGAGATACTCTTTAAATCAGTGACCAATATATGATGGCATTTCCCTATAATATATATGAATCCAGGAATTTAGGGTGGATATAGGAGGATTCCACTCACCTAATAAGTCACTTACATAATTTTTGCTTCTTGTCCCTAAAATCATGATCTTGGCTAATTTAGCGTTCCTAGATCTGAAGAGAGGAATATTTTCATCACAAAACATATTCATGGTCCCCCCAAATTACAATCTGAGAATATCCACTTGCCAGTTTGGTCTTCTTGTGCTAATGAACCAATAACCGTAGGAGAAGGTTGAGGTGAAAGGTTCCATTTGCCAAAGGGAAATTACATTATTGCTACACAATAGATGCAAGAAAGACTGTTAGAACCCAGGTTATTTATGTAGAGATCCACAGAACTTCATTAATGGGTGCCCCAGTAAATCACCTGACCTGGGTGATTACCCTGGTTCATACATGCTATTTTAATCTTTTGTGGTGGGAAGATGTTCATGATTATCTGTGTTATAAAAATAGGCAAAAATTGAACAGCTTAAAAAGTGTTAACAGAGTTATATACAAAATACTATGGGGAAAAATAGAAAGCAAAAACTTGTCTGAGCTTTAAAATGCAATAAAAAATTGGTGTGTGTCAAGATAAGAACAGCAGAAGACAAAGGAAAATATGGCAGAGTAAAATGGGATCGAGTAGTGGATGGAAAAGTTGTTTGGTATGCCCTGATGATGTGTTTACAGTAGCAGATGGGGAGAGCAGCTAGGCCTGAAGCCCTCTATTCTAGTCTTGGGTCTGTGTCCTGAAGATGATAAGGAACCAAGCAGAGAAACTCCATGATCAGATATGCATTTTAAACAGATTTCTGGAAGCAAGCACCTAGAAGGTTAATAAATATTCACTAATGAGTAAATTTAAAACTGGAGGAATGAGAGTGAAAATGAGAAAGTACAGCTAGGGGGTTATTAAAATTGTTCAAGGAAGTGGTGCTGAGAGCTGAAAAACTGTTCTCCAAAATATATATTTATGTATTGTGAACCTACCTACAATCTTTTGTGGCCTTCAATCAGCAATGAAATAAGATGGGTAATGCCAGATGTGGCTGTCTATTCCAGATACTTGGTCATCTTTTAAAGAATTAACTATATAAGAGGAGAATCTACCACTTAAAACAGAAAACAAAAACAATGACAAATAGAAAAAAAAGGAGATTTCTCTCTATTCCAACTTTTAAAACACGAGATAAAAGGTACTTTTTTTGTCTAGGTGTCTAATAGGATGTATTGCCAGTATAGTTTGCACCTAGACTGGCCCAATGCTACACAGAACTAGTACTACTCTCTGCAGTAAATCATGTAATTGTACTATCCTTGGCTAGGAGTACCTACAGATTATTGAATTATAGGTTCCAATTTGATATTTTGCTATTTCAAAGAATCAAAAGTTGTAGAATTACATACGGAAACATGAAGTACATTTTACCCTCGTGAATACATCTAGAATGAAGTCTAGAGGAAAGTCATTCAATGGTATCTTGTGTTTGGTGGCAATAGGGGGTGACCATCATAATTAAGATGAGGAACATCAATATTTAGTTTCTATAATAATCAATGCTGATTATTACTATATTTAAACAGCATGCTGACAACACCAGATCTGAAGCATGCAATATGCTCTCTCTTGCATACCAGAATTCCCAAAAGCAAATTACTTAACCCTGCTGAGCCATACTTCCTTAAATTGTACAAGGAGGATAATACTTGTGGGGTAGTTAAGAGGATTAGAGATTACTTGCTTTCAGCGCTAAGCAAACTTTCTATTGCAAAACCCCTATTATTCAGGCTTTAAATCTTGCAGAGACATTTGTAAAGTGAGATTCCATTTATTTTTTTTAAAATGGGTATAGTATGTTGTGCTGGGCAGCCTCTAAAAAGACCCATCTCTTATTATGTGCATGCCTGTGTCATCCACCCCTCTGAGTGCAGGATGGCCTAGTTACTTGCCTCCAACCAACAGAATATGGCAAAGCGGATAATTTATTATGCAGCAATAGATAACTCATACATATGCATATAAAATTTACATAGCAAATAGACCCTAAATTTGTTCACCAGTACAAGAGGAAATAGGTTATATCTGCATGATAGAATACAATACAGCAATCAAATGAAATTTTATTCTTTTTTTTTTTTTTTTTTTTTTTTGCTGTACGCGGGCCTCTCACTGCTGTGGCCTCTCCCGTTGCGGAGCACAGGCTCCGGACACACAGGCTCCGCGGCCATGGCTCGCGGGCCCAGCCGCTCCGCGGCATGTGGGATCTTCCGGGATCGGGGCACGAGCCCGTGTCCCCTGCATCGGCAGGCGGACTCTCAACCACTGCGCCACCAGGGAAGCCCCTCAAATGAAATTTTAAAATGCAAGAGCTTAAGCAACTACATGGATGACACAACATTGAGCAGAAGAACAAGATGCAAGAATATATGCAGGAGGTGACAGCTAAAGGATATAAGGGTTCTTTTTGAGGTGATTAAAATGTCCTACAATAGACTGTGGTAATAGTTGTACGTATCTATGAATGTACTAAAAATCATTGTACTGTACCTTGAAATACATTAACTGCTGAGTTGTATACTACATCTCAATGAAGTTTTTAAAAGATAAAACAGTTCTACGTACTTGTGTGAAACTATTTTGGGTTCTCTATTCTTTTCCATTGAGCAAGGTGTTGATCCCTCCAACCACACACCCGTATAATAAGTCTTGAAATCAGGCAGCATAATTCCTCCCACTTTACTCTTCATTTTCTGAACTTTTGCAATTCTAGTTCCTTTACCATTTCCATTTAAGTTTTAGAATAATCTTGCCTATAAAATAAAATCTTGTCAAATAAAATCTTGTTGAGATTTTGATAGCATCTACATGTGATTCTGTATCTATATTTATATTTATATCCATATATCTATATCATCTCTCTATCTACATACACCACACATGTATATATACACATTCTCTTGGTTCCATTTCTCTGGAGAACCCTGATAGTACAATGTCACAGAGAAAGGTCCAAGAAGACAGTCTCTCTGTGTCTATTTCAGACAGTCTTCGTTTCAGACAACCATGTATCCCTAGAAACACTAGTTATACCCCTACGTCTTGACATTGAGTAATGTGTCCAGAAAACCATCCCACTGTTTTTTTTTTCTTTTTTTTTTTTCAGGTACAAGTCATAAATTTTATTAGAAGTCGAGTATCTGTTAATTAGTAGGTAGCTATATAACTTAAGTATAAAGCCACTACAATTCAAACATTGTAGCATTACTACGTGAATGAACACATTAAAATTAAACAGAAAAGAATATCCACAAATAGTTCTAAGTATGTCTGGGAAGTTTGATTGTGATAAAGTTATAATCTTTAAAATTGATGCCTAGAGGGCCTCCCTGGTGGCGCAGTGGTTGAGAGTCCGCCTGCCGATGCAGGGGATACGGGTTCGTGCCCCGGTCTGGGAGGATCCCATATGCCGCGGAGCGGCTGGGCCCGTGAGCCATGGCCGCTGAGCCTGTGCGTCCGGAGCCTGTGCTCCGCAACGGGAGAGGCCACAACAGTGAGAGGCCCGCGTACAGCAAAAAAAAAAAAAAAAAAAAAAAAAAAAAAAAATGATGCCTAGAAAACTACACACCCATTGAAAACTAAAGTCTGTACCTCACACTACATACCAAAATAAATTATACCAGTTGCGCATGTAAGAAGCTTGCAAGTTGCCACTTTACCCTAACAAGATGCGTCTTTTACAAATGTTTTCTCCCACTCTGTGGCTCTTCTTTTCATTACCTTGATACTGATTTTCACAGAGCAGAAATTTTCTATTTTAATGAAGTCTAGCTTATCAATTCTTCTTTCATGGATTGTGCCTTTGGTGTTTTATATATATATATATATATTTTTTTTTTTTTTTTTTTTTTTTGCGGTACACGGGCCTCTCACTGCTGTGGCCTCTCCCATTGTGGAGCACAGGCTCTGGACGTGCAGGCTCAGCGGCCATGGCTCACGGGCCTAGCCGCTCCGCGGCATGTGGGATCCTCCCGGACTGGGGCACGAGCCCGTGTCCCCTGCATCGGCAGGCGGACTCTCAACCACTGCGCCACCAGGGAAGCCCTGGTGTTATATTTTAAAAGTCATTGCCATACCCAAGGTCATCTAGGTTTTCTCCTATGTTATCTTCTGGGAGTTTTACAGTTTTGTGTTTTACATTTAGGTCTGTGGTTCATTTTGAGTTAATTTTTATGAAGGATATAAAGTCTGTTTCTAGATTTTTTTTTTTTTTTTACTATGGACATCCAGTTGTTTCTGCACTATTTGATGAAAAGACTATCTTTGCTCCATTGTATTGCCTTTGTTCTTCTGCCAAAGATCAGTTGACTGTATTTATGTGGGTCTATTTGGGGGCTCTTTATTCTGTTCCATTGATCTATTTGTTCTTTCACCAATACCACCCTGTCTTGACTACTGCACCTTCATAATAAGTCTTCAATCTGGGTAGTGTCATTCCTTTAACTTTGTCCTTCTTCCATGAGGGGACAGCTATTCTGGGTCTCTTGCCTCTTCATATGGACTTTAGAATCAGTTTGCCAATATCCATAAAATAACTTGCTGGGATTTTGATTGGGATCACACTGAATTTCCATGGATTAAGTCAGAAAGATTGCATCCCACTGGTTTTTTGTTGTTGCTATTGGTGTTACTGCTTTTCTTAAAACCATGTGGTCCAAATCCTTTCCCTCACAAGATAAATGGGAAGTGAGTTACAGAAACTCACAGATTCTGAGCAGAAATTCTTTAATTGGAGCAAAGGAAGAGTGGCTGCAACAGCCTTCCAAATTCATGAGGAAGGGCCATATCCAAGATGCAGAGGGATCCAAATGGATGGAGTCTGAGCCAGAGAGTAACTGCTATAAATATGCATCAAAAGAAAGTCCAACATAACTACTACTTCATGATAAATTAATTAATTAAGTAATTAATCAATTTAAAAAACACAAACTGTTCACCATTTGAGCAGGAGAATTGTGGTGTCCAAGGAAACAGTATTGGTTAGGGCATAATAGAAAGCCAATTTTTTTCCCCTCTTTTTCTCTGTTTGGTGTTGGGAGTAGTTTGTAAGTCAAAAGAAAGTCAATGACCCAGAGCTAGATCCTGAATGTTGCCATGGAGGCTGATTATCATGCAGCTGTAAAATTCAGCTGATGCATTTTAGTATTCATCAGTCTATTCTTGAAGACCAAAAAAGTATCTGAGAAGACCCCACTAATGCTACCATCTCTCCTTGAATTCCTTCCTCTTGTTTGTTTTCTCCTCTTCCATTTTGTCCATCTCCATTTTCTGGTATCTTTCTGATAGGATGTGGTAAGGACAGATATTGCTGAAGTTGATGGGATATGTCAGGAGTTCATCTTCGGAGAGAAGGTTCTGCCTGATCCTTCATAATACACGAGGGTGGTCCTGGGGCATCAGCTGCACGTACCAAGTTCTACCACTGGACTAGAGGCAAAAATAGCCCAAACAGAGCCAAGCAGATGGAGTCTAGTAGCAAGTAGAATATGTCAGAAGCAAAGACGCAGTGGATGGTACAGTGGCACAGAAGAAGCATACAGATAAATAACCTAGTAATTTCAGATTGCCTTTATGGACTGGTGTTGGCTAGGGACAGATGAATAATGCATGGCAGCAGCACTTGCTTCAAAGTCCAAGGATATATTAATTCATCTTCTTTTTTGTAATATACAGATGAGGATTCAATTTTAAATGACAGGTCAAAATCTTATTCCAATTATCATGATTTTGTTCCTACTCCGAATGCTTGGCCTATATGACAACAACATTGTTGTCTATCAATATTAACTTTGGGTCAGACAATGCTTTAGCATTTTTTCTCTCTCTCTCTTCTTATATATAGAGATATACATATGAGAGAGGAATAGACAGATAGATAAATAGACAGATAGGTAGCTACTCTCTTCCTTTCTCTCCCTCTCTCTCTTCTTACTTATTAGACTGATGTCAACTACAGTTGGCACTCGCCATGGGCACCTGCCATCTACCTCCACAAGGATTAAATCATGTGCTGCTGCAGCTGCTGATTTTCAACAACCCCCTGTAAGGAGTTCAGGGTGGAGAGCTGAAACGAGGCACTCTGTGGTCTGGGAAAAACTGGCAGAACAGGTCTTCAGATAGTTAGATATTTTCAGGAGCCAATTTTATGAGTCCAATTCTTGTATCTCCTCATATCTAGAAAAACACTAAAATCCTTCACGGTGACGACTGCTCCTCGTAACTAGCAGAGACCTTCTGCAAAAAAATATGTGCTTGATTGCATGTACTCCCCCTTCACCAAAGTCACATATATACTGATCTACCCCCCTACCTCTTTGGAGCAGTTTCTCAGAGCTATCTGAAATGCTGGCTCCCAGGCTGCAGTCCTCATTTTGTCCCAAATAAAACTTAACTTGTAACTCTCACATTGTGCATTTTTTTTAAGTCGACACTGACTTCACTCCTACCTAACTATGGAATCCTAAGGCACTGTACTTCTTTTTTTTTTAATTTTTAAAAATTATTATTTATTTATTTATTGGCTGCATTGGGTCTTAGTTGTGGCACGCAGGATCTTCGTTGAGGCATGCAGGATTTTTATTTGTGGTGCATGGGCTTCTCTCTAGTTGTGGCGTGTGGGCTTCTCTCTATCTGTGGCATGAGGGCTTCTCTCCAGTTCTGGCGTGCAGGCTTCTCTCTAGTTGTGACGTGTGGGTTTTCTCTCTCTAGTTGTGGCACGCAGGCTCCAGGGCATGTGGGCTCTGTAGTTGTGGTGCGGGCTCCAGAGTGCATGGGCTCTGTAGTTTGTTGCACACAGCCTCTCTAGTTGAGGCACAAGAGTTCAATAGTTGTGGCATGTGGGCTTAGCTGTCTCACGGCATGTGGGATCTTAGTTCCCCAACAAGGGATCTTCGAACCCGCGTCCCCTGCACTGGGGTGTGGATTCTTTACCACTGTACCACCAGGGAAGTCCCCTAAGGCATTGTACTTCTGTCTTCAGTATTTTGTAAAATCAATAGTGAAATCACTAAAAATAGCTCCCAACTTTCTATCTGTCTCCTGGGTCCTTTCATCACAAAATGGTTGTTAATGAATCTTATAAAGGGTTGAGTGAACATTAATATTAGAGTACCTGCAATGATGTGTTAATTAAAATTAAGTCCCTTTTTCAATTAAGATGTGATAGGGAAGAAAGTTTGACACAGGCAAAACATCACTTGAATTTTAATTAAACAAAATTTAAGAGTGGGTGTACTTCATATAATCACAATTGCCCAAAACAACCTGTAGACAGAATACCTCCCTGATTTGATCAGAAACAGAACATGATAGCTGAAGGTGACCACATATCAAGGAGCAATCTCTCACTTCTTCACAGCAACATACCAGTGACACTATAATTATGAGTTTAATATTTTAAATTTGTTGATTTCATATTTGCATGTATGCTAACTAAAATTAATTTCAATTGCACACACCAATTACAACATCAGACTCATTTTCTAACATATTATTCCTCACTGATTACGTAGCCTGTAAGATTGCTTTTATTCTCCATTTTGTATTTTAAAGTCAAATAATAATATGTATTTCTAATTAAGTTTGCTTACATATTTTACTTTTTTTAAAAAAATTATTTATTTACTTATCTATCAATCTATTTATTTATTTATTTATGGCTGTGTTGGGTCTTCATTGCTGTATGTGGGCTTTCTCTAGCTGCAGCCATGGGGGCTACTCTCCCCTGTGGTGTGTGGGCTTCTCTTGTTGCGGAGCACAGGCTCTAGGCACGTGAGCTTCACTAGTTGTGGCACGTAGGCTCAGTAGTTGTGGCTCTCGGGTTCTAGAGTTCAGGCTCAGTAGTTGTGGCACACAGGCTTAGTTGCTCTGCGGTATGTGGGATCTTCCCAGACCAGGGCTCGAACCTGTGTCCCCTGCATTGGCAGGCAGATTCTTTTTTTTTTTTTTTTTTTTTTCGCGGTACGCGGGCCTCTCACTGTTGTGGCCTCTCCCGTTGCGGAGCACAGGCTCAGCGGCCATGGCTCACGGACCCAGCCGCTCCGCGGCATGTGGGATCTTCCTGGACCGGGGCACGAACCTGTGTCCCCTGCATTGGCAGGCGGACTCACAACCACTGCGCCACCAGGGAAGCCCGGCAGGCAGATTCTTAACCGCTGTGCCACCAGGGAAGTCCCATATCTTACTTCTGATTGAACCATGTTTTAATATTTTATGACACCAGCCACCTTTAATTTCCCTCTCTGACAGCACTTGCCTCTCTGTGCTTATTTTCCTTGTCTCATATATCTTAATGTAAGTTCTAAGGGTGTTTTCTTTCCTAATTCTGTTTTAGAGTAAAGTTTCTAGGCTTTTTGTTAGAAACTGGGGTTAAAGTGGGGAGAAAACAGCTTTGGGATGATGAGGGACATTTACGAGGTTATGCCATGTAAAAGTGCTGTTTTTGTAGGTTACCCTGGGCTTCTCTGTAGTTTTACATTTTGCATTTGGAAGTTCTATGGCTGAATCTTAGAGAAACCAAACCTAAACCTTTCTCACCTCAGCAAAGTTATGATGATCTCATTATACACTGATCTTTCCCTTTGCGATAAGAATCATAAAATAATAAAATGGAATTAACATTGGGTGAATATTTACCACATGCAGAGCTTTACAATTATTATTTTATTGTGTCCTTATAAAAGGAGGGGGAAAAAGGAAACACACAGCTGAGAGACCCGAGGGTTGGAAAGATTAAGAAAGAGTGTGCGTGGCAGGGCACGTGGTTCTGAAGGAGCAGGGCCAGGTTTCAAAGGTAGTTTCTGGCTTAAAATCCCATCCATTCTATTATAGTGCCACACCGCCTTCTGACCTTCCAAACGAATCAGCTGCCCTCTATATTTTTTTGCTGCTTTGTTTTTGATTTTTATATATTTTTATTTCTTATACAATTTTTAGGGGTTGCTTTTCATTTACAGTTATTACAAAATATTGGCTATATTCCCCATGTTATACAATCCATCCTTAAGCCTATCCTACACCCAATGGTTTGTACCTCGCGCCTTAATGAATTTTCAAACTTAAATTCCGATTTAAAGGACACTGTCATAAAGTCAGTGCTTTGGGATCTATTGGTTAGAGTCCTTGGGATAGCACGTGGCCAGAGATGGGCTGTTTAGCTCCCTTTCTTCTTCCCTTTGTCCTCACTGTCCCTGCTTCCTTCATTTGGTCTCAGGAAAGTCATCTCAAGTCATGAAGGGAGGGAAAAAAGAACAGTCATGGGCAAGAGGAGGTAAGTTCAGGGCCTTCTTCACATTTGTGTTGATCTAGCTTCCCACCACAAATTATCCTATAGCACAGACCTTTATATACTATGAGTAAGGTAATTCTTTTGAAGAGCTAAAGATGAAAAAATTTACAAGAACCTTGGTTAGATAAACATAACAAGAGGATAACAATTAAAACGAAAAGATAAAAAGGTAGAGCACAGGTGGGAAAGACAAGTAGGAAAACAAACTAAAACAAGTGCGGTCGTTGTTTACAGAGAAGAAAAAGAAAAAAACTTTTTTTTAAAGATGAAAACACAAAAGACCTCTCAGAACGTTGCTTTGAAGTATGGCAATGTGGTACCAGGAGACCAAGTAAATTATGGTGCAAAAAAGTGTATGATAGAGCAACAAAGAAAAAAATAGATATATTGGACTACATCAAAATTAAAAACCTTGTGCATCAAAGGATATTACCAGGAGGGTGAAAGTGACAACCTATAGAAAGGAAGATATATTTGCAAATCATGTATCTAATGCGTCCAGTATCTAGAATATTTAAAGAACATTTAAAACCCAACAAAAGGACTTCCCTGGTGGTGCAGTGGTTAAGAATCCACCTGCCAATGCAGGTGACACAGGTTCGATCCCTGGTCTGGGAAGATCCCACATACCATGGAGCAACTAAGCCCATGCACCACAACTACTGAGCCTGTGCTCTAGAGCCTGTGAGCCACAACTACTGAAGCCCCCGCACCTAGAGCCCATGTTCCGCAACAAGAGAAGCCACCACACCACAATGAAGAGTAGCCCCTGCTCACCGCAACTAGAGAAAGCCCGCGCACAGCAACAAAGACCCAATGCAGCCAAAAATACAAAACAAAACCCTCAACAACACAAAGACATACAACCCAATTTAAAAATGGACAAAAGACTTGAATAGACATTTCTCCAAAGAAGATATACAAATGGACAACAAGCACATGAAAAGATGCTCAAAGTCATTAGTCATTAGGGAAATGCAAGTCAAAACCACAATGACATACCACTTCATACTAACCAGAATGGTGATAATAAGAAAAACAGAAACAACAAGTGTTTGTGAAGATGTGGAAAAATTGGAAACCTCACATATTGCTGATGAGAATGCAAAATGGTGCAACTGCTCTGGATAATGGTTTGATAGTTTCTTAAAAAGTTAAGCATAGTTACCATATGACTCAGCAATTCCACTCCTAGGTATATAACCCAAAAGAATTGACAACAGGTACTCAAATGAATACATGCACCCACACGTTAAAGGAGTATTATTCACAAAAGCCAAACGTCCTTCAGTGGAAGAATGAATAAACAGTTGAGGTATGTTCATACAATGGAATATTAATCAGCTATAAATAGGAAAGAAGTAATGATATATGCTACAATATGAATAAACCTCAAGAATATTAAGTGAAAGAAGCCAGACACAAAAGGCCATATAATGTATGAGAAGTGACTGCCTAAAGGGTACAGTGTCTTCCTTGGGGGTAATAAAATATTTTAGAACTAGATAGAGTGGCAGTGGCACAATACTGTAAATATATTAAATGCCACTAAGTTGTATACTTTAAAGGAGTTAATTTATGGCATATGAATTTTATCTTAATAAAAGGAAAAAAGAAGCATGTGATGTACACTAGAGAAACACATACAAAATGTGTTAATACATGGATGGAAATTAGCTGAACATTTTCTATTAAAATATTCTTTTTTAATGAGAAAATAAGCCCAGAAAGCAAAAGATTAATTGAAAATTCTACAAAGTAACAAAGCTATAAAGAGAAGACTAAAATAAAGCCATAGAGAAAAAAAATCAAATAAAATGCCAGAAAGAAAATCTAAACATCTCAAACATCCAAAGAATGAAATAAAAAGTCCTGGATAAAGATCTTAACATTGGTGAAACTGTTTGGAATAGGCAGTTGAGTTGTGGACCAATGATTATACAGAAAATAGAAAAGAAAAAGATTGTCAAATTCTCCCATTTTACAGAGAGTCCAAGAAGATATGACTCTGAATTTAAACCGGCGTTCTAAATTGAGTCACACTCTCCAAGAGGTCTGAAACCCCTCTGTTGGATCTAATCTGACTCACCAGGCTAGTTCATGTGCAGAGTCACTGGCTAAAGAAGAATCAGTGGTCCTATCCTGAGTCCCGGGAGAGGGACAGTGGGGAGGACTAGGGGTGGAAAAGTACTGAGTACTGAGTCTGAGTCAGAGGGGAGTGTCTTCGACAGAGTGCAGACAAGTGTCCCAACAAGGAAACATCCAAATGGTGGTTTCTGGGCTACGGGTACAGAAAAAAAAGATTGTATGGATGTGGCCACCAGGGGGCGTGCGTCCTTAGCTGCAACTCCCTTCGGAAACTGCAATGCACTGGCTGTGTCCCAGGTTGGGGGTGAGGAGGGCAGCTTTCTTCCCTGAATCCTGCCGGGTAAACAGCCTTTGTAATTGACTATGATCAGGCCTGAAAGGCCACACACAGGTGTTGCGGCCAGGAGCTGGACGCTGGACTTCCTCCAAAGTTTTTTTTTTTTTTTTTTTAACATCTTTATTGGAGTATAATTGCTTTACAATGGTGTGTTAGTTTCTGCTTTATAACAAAGTGAATCAGTTATACATATACATATGTTCCCATATCTCTTCCCTCTTGCGTCTCCCTCCCTCCCTCCCACCCTCCCTATCCCACCCCTCCAAAGTTTATTTTTTGCATGTTTGTCCCCTTTTATCTTCTGGTACTTTTCAGATTTCAAAATGCTTTCATGTTGTGTTACCATATTGAATCTTCACAACGAGATGTAACTCTAACTACTTTTCATATGAGGAAATCTTTGCCGTTAAATGACTTACTCATGGCCACAATGCTTGGGGACGGTCAAAACAGATCTAAAATAATATTATTTTGAGGGAATTCCCTGGTGGTCCAGTGGTTAAGACTCTGCACTTTCACTACTGAGGGCATGGGTTCAATCCCTGTTCCGGGAACTAAGATCCTGCAAACCACTGCGGCCAAAGGGAAAAAAAAAAAATCAGTGAAAGCCTCAAAGAGACTGTAATAGTAAAAATTATAATAATATTATTTGAAAACAAGTTCAATAGTTTTTTGAGACTCTTCCTCAACATTCAGGCACAATGTCTTCTCTGGCTGAAGATAGCATATAATATTCAGGGGAAAAAATCCCATGAAAAATATGCTTCAGATTCTGATTCTTCAAGTAAAATTTGGATTAAACATTTGGTCTTTCCCTTTACTTTTAGAGTCTTCTGAGATCTATTTAGATTGAGTCCCATGTGCTAAGAGCAGCTATTTCACCTACCGCGGTGTGTGGTAGAAACCCAGGAGAAACTTAAGTGGCTTTCTAAATGCGCGAGGCAAGATGAGATCAGAGGTGAGGTATTATTAGGAATTCTTCACATTCAAATCAGCAAGCTGACTTCCACCATTACAAGAAGGTAGTCAGGTTCTTTTTATTTTCCTTCCTCAGTGTCCTTTACAAATCAAAAACAGAACGTTGATTCCAAGTGATAGGATATTTCTTTTGTTTGTTTGTTTGTTTTGGCCATGCCATGAAGCATGTGGTATCTTAGTTCCCCGACCAGGGATCAAACCCACATCCCCTGCATTGGAAGCACAGAATCTTAACCACTGGACCACCAGGGAAGTTCCACAGAATAAAGAGATGATGAGAGGGGCTCTGGATGGGGAGGGAACTGAAGGTGGCATCTTTGAGAAATCTGTAGAGGTAGAGAACTCTAACTCCCGGGAAAGCTTGGAAGTTTTAGAGATTAGTGGGCTAGCAGCTGGCCTAGGACTTGGGTACCACCCTGAAAGATGGTACAACCTCTTGGAGATGACTGCCTGGTAGATCTAGGACAGCTAGATTCCAAGGTGCTTTGATTTTCAGGTTTTTTTTTTTTTTTTTTACTTTTTATTTTATATTGGAGTATAGTTGATTAACCATGTTGTATTAGTTTCAGGTGTACAGCAAAGTGATTCAGTTATACATATACATGTAGCTGTTCTTTTACAAATTCTTTTCCTTGTTAGGTTGTTACATAATATTGACCAGTGTTCCCTGTGCTTAAAGAATCCTGTGTCTCAAACCTCACAGGGAAATAGCATAGCCCCTGGACCTACCTCATGGCAGGAGAACAGGTACTTCAGTGGTGAAAACATAAAACAGATCAATCATGAGACAGCTCCAATGTGTAAGCATGTCTTAAAACTCTGTACTACTGTATATCCTGCCCATCTGGAGGAATGAGACACAGATTCAAACTAAAATTATTTTAAAGAAGAAAAGAAGACATTAAATGTCTCATTTATCTGAACTTGTTGTTGAAGTTTCATACCTTGCACAGGGATAGCATAATGTTCATTGTGGTTTCAATTTTTTTTTTTCATTAGCGATAAGCAGTTGCCCCTGATTGCTCTGAGGAGGTCTATGGTAATGATAATTATAGTAGCTGATGTATCCTTACATAGAGCTTTACAAAGCAAAAAATATTCACTTTCACAGACCATTTGCTCCTCATAATAGCTTTGTCAGAAAATGAGGAATTATTATCGACATTTTTTATCAAAAGAACGCAAACCAGCGTGGCTAATATGACTTGCAAATGTTAACCCATCTAGCAGATGCTGAAAGAGTGACAGAAACTCAAGGCTTTGGGACCCCCTTGCCCTGCAGATACAAGCATAGGAGAACGACAGTTCCATCTTGATAAAACTCTGAGGATAGACAGACAATATGGAAACAGAGAACTACTTTTCTTTATTTGCTTCATGTCAGATTTTCTGTCTTACTCACTTTGAGGACCAAGAGTAGGGACGGAGTTCCAGAAGCTAAGTACAAACAGGCAACACAGAAATATACCAACAACAAAGATTCAGAAGGCAAGCTGAAGAAACAGATGAGCAGAATGGCGTATCTATCTAAAGAAATTGTTCAGGGACTTCCCTGGTGGTGCAGTGGTTAAGACTCTTCCTGCCAATGCAGGGGACATGGGTTCTAGCCCTGGTCCGTGAAGATCCCACATCCACAGAGCAACTAGTCCCATGTGCCATAACTACTGAGCCTGCACTCTAGAGCCTGAGAGCTGCAACTACTGAGCCTCTGTGCCCACAACTACTGAAGCCCACGTGCCTAGAGCCCATCCTCTGCAGCAAGTGAAGCCCTAGCTCGCTGCAACTAGAGAAAGCCCACGCACAGAAACAAAAACCCAATGCAGCCAAAAATAAATAACTAATTTTTAAAAAAGAAATTATTCAAGCTATGTTGTCAAATTATTATAATCAATTAATGTATTTTGAAACAATATTAGTGGATTACGATATCTTTGTGAATTCACTTTTCCATCACACCATCGTGTTTTCAATTATTCTTGAAGAATTAAACAACCAAAGATTTTCTTATGAAGTACTGATACATGCTATAGCATGGATGAACCTTGAAAACGTGCTAAGTGAAAGAAGCCAGTCACAAAGGACTATATGTTGTACGATTTCACTTACATAAAATGTTCAGAACACGCAAATCTATACAGTTGGAAAGTAGACTGGTCGTTGTCTACAAGTTGGGAGGACATGGGGATTTATTTATTTATTTAATTTTTTAAACACCTTTATTACGAGTATAACTGCTTTACAATGGTGTGTTTCTGCTTTATAACAAAGTGAATCAGCTATACATATACATATATCCCCATATCTCCTCTCTCTTGCGTCTCCCTCACACCCTCCCTATCCCACCCCTCTAGGTGGTCACAAAGCACTGAGCTGATCTCCCTGTGCTACGTGGCTGCTTCCCACTAGCTATCTCTTTTACATTTGGTAGTGTATATAGGACATGGGGATTTATGACTAACAAATACAGGGTTTCTTTTTGGGGTAATGAAAATGTTATAATATTGACTGTGGTAATGGTTGCCCAACTCTGTGGATATGCAAAATCCACTGAATTATACACGTTAAGTGGGTAAATTTTATGGTATGTGAATTATATCTCAATAAAGCTATTATTTAAAAAAAAAGATTGTGCAGGGAAGCAACAGGCAGATAAAAGTTAAGAGCCTAAAAATGAAATCTCGAAGGGGCTGGAACGTAAATGAAGTCTTCAATTCTGAGCAAACCAGTGCATGACATGATCTGACCACAACTTTTGCAAGATTCAGTTTTCTCTTCCGGAACATGGACTAATAATAACCCATCCTATGACATTTCTCCACAGTTAACAAGAGAAAATGGATATAAACAACAAAACACAAAACTGTAAGCTGTAAAACACTTCACAAATGAGAGTTAATTATTTCCTGTCCATATACAGAATTTCAGACATGATATGAACACTTTAGGTAGGGCAAGCATAACCTGAGGGAGAGAAAGTATAAAAATGCTAATCCCTAAATTGAAATTTTTAAAGCTGCATATTTGCATATAGCCTAAAATCCCTACAAAAACAGCTAGAATGCATTTAGTTACTTTTAAAAAACACATACTGAGTTGTTATTAATTTATTATAGATGAGGCAATGTTTTCCTTTTAAAAAGTTTCCTTCTCCATTGTGCCAAAGGCACCAGTAGAAAAGTTAGTGTTTTATATTCCATAGAATATGCATAGCGATATCAATAATAAATAGCATTTTCTACAGGATAGAGTGCGAGCCACTCACTCAGAGAGCAGAGTCACTCACTCTTGTTGAGCAAAAAATACCTCAGTGACAAATTTCAGGAAAGAAAGAAAAAGAAGAGAGTTCTGTGTTCATCACCCAAGGGTAGAACCTTGCCTGACTGGTCCACAGTGTCCTTATTCCTTCTCAGTGATGCTAAGCAATCAACCCCCCAACATATTCTAATACACAGTGCTGTGGCCCCACCCCACCAAGGCAGTGCATCTTTTATTTCCAGAACAGAATGACTTTCCCCTGCCAAGCACTTCCACTTATCTTTCAAGAAAAATCTTGAACAGTCCTGGTTACAAAAGACACAAAAGTTTATTAATAAGATGAACTGCTTATTGTATGAACAAATGCATGGAATTGTTTTTAAACCTTGGTGAGTTACTACATAGGGATGACATCTCTATAATCAGTGTGCTGAGTGTCTGCTCCCATTAGGGTGTGTCTGAGGGCAGAAGCAAGCTAAGTGGATTACAGTCTCAATGGCATATTTCCATAGCATGTTGGTCTTTCCACAGGAATAACCGAAGAAAAAGGAAAGTAATAGAAGACCATAGGGCATTGAATGGAGAAGGTAAACAAAACCTAACTGAGGAACCAATCAGGAAAAAAAAGTTGTCTGTAAACATAAGAACTGGATGACATTTAACAATTCTAAGATGGAATAAACAGGATGGCACCTTCTTTATTACCATTTGTATAACCTATGGGGTATTGATTACTGACAATGAGATTGTCAAAACAGACTAAATCCTGCAGATTTTAATCTGAATTTGAAGGGTTAGTATATGAGGCTTTGACAGCAGGTAAGGGAAAATGTATCTTTGGGACAATAAAAAATTAAGTGCTTCAAATGCCTTAACCTTCAAATCCTGTATGAAATTCCACTGATCCGGCATGGCTGCTGGAGCCTAAAAAAACCAACACCCATGAGCTCTCCAGATCGGCTTTAAATATTTGAGCTAAGAAAAGAGAGTGAATAAATTCATGAGACTATAACACAAAGACTTAGTGGTTACATACTTTAGGAATTAGTGAGGTGTCTGATGGTGGTGGGAGACCTAAAACCTTGGAGTTCAAGTCTGGCCTCAGCAACTCTTTATTGGGTGACTGTGGAAAAGTCTCTTTATTTGAACTTCGATTTTTCAACTATATAAAAGGCTGATGAGAATAACTGCATTGTCCACTCAAGGATGTTATTGACAAGGCGACCTCAGAAAGTACATAGGAAATTTTATTGCAAATAGTTGTATGTTGTGTGTGTGTGTGTGCGTGCACACGCGCCGAGTATTAACGGTGATTTCATACATATGCTGTACGTAAGAGTAAACATTAGTCCTAGTTCCAAATTAATTCTCATTTCCAAATTGATTTAACTCCACTCATGCCTTCTGAAATCTTCAAGCATTAGATACGGGGATTTATGTATGCACTGAACTATCACTCTGGGAGAGAAAAACCTGCAGACCAAGTTAACTTCTCACCTTAGCTCCAATTTGTTTAAAATTACAGATACAGTTTTTGTCTTGTTGAAAAATGACACCACAATTTCTCTATTTGGTACCACAGGCTGAGTTTTTTAAAAAAAAAGGAAAAATTCTGAATGTCGGTGGACAGAAGAATGTATACTGGCAAATAGGGCCCCAAAACACCTACGTTAACTTTCTAATTAACCTTAAAAAGTCTCTACTATCATGAATATTAAACCAGATAGTACCTGTCTTCATCAGCCACCTTCTAGAAAACTACCAATATTTGTCATTCTAGGTTGTTCTTTGTGTTTTAATCTGAATCCAGCTGGTTCATTTATTTCATCAAGGAGCCTATTTATTTGTTGTTAATTTCTAATATGCCTTTACAATCAAGACATTCTATTCTTTTCCCCTTTCTTTCACTTGCAAAAGCCAAAAACATGACATCATCCTTACTCCTCTGGTTCTGTAATGTAAAATACACTACCCATCAACAAATATTGTTTATTCTCTGCACCAAGTAGATCCAGAATTAATCCACGGTCACCACCTGCACTGCCACCACCTGGCCCAAGCCACCATCATCTCTCACCCGGATTTGCAACAGCTCCATCTACAAGTTTATCTTGCTTCCTTCTTGTCCCATCACAGAATGCTCTCCATTCACAGTCAGAAGGACCCTTTCCAAACTTGTCATATCACTCCTGTGCCCCGACCCTTCAGTAAGGTTCTGTTTTATTCGCTCTTACTCTTGCCCTTGATCATTCTGCTGCTCCCAAACGTCCTGCCCCCCTCTGCCTGCAATGCTTTTCCTCCAGATACCCCTGTACCTCCCTTCTTGACTCCTCCAGGTCTTTGCTTGAAGCCACCTTCTCAGTGATATAATTGTACCCTCCAACATTCTCTACTCTCATTCTCGTTCTTATTTTCTCCTTAGCACTTACCACTACATGGTCTATCATGTGTCTCATTTGTTTATTGTCTGTCACCTTCTCTCCTTTCAGGATACAAGCTTCAGTGAGGAAAGGATTTTTGCCTAATTTTTTTTTTCATTGTTGTACTCCCTAGCAGCTAGGAGAGCACCAGGCACAATGGACGTCTTCAAGGAATTCAGCGTTGTAAGAATGAATTTGTTTCAGACAATGAAAGGGAAGAATAAATAGTCTAATTTCCTAGATCTGGGAACGCTGAAGGAAAAGTTCTCCTTGGATGTAGAGACAAAATTCTATGGGGAGACTTGAGTAACGAGCTTGCATATAAATTACTGTGGGGAAAAAGTATAGAGAAGTGGAAATCTCATGCATTTCCAATATTTATCTTTTAAATCTTAGTCAAAGCATAGCTTGGAGTAGGTATGGATTTACCAGGCACTTTGCTGGAAAGCATAGTGGCATGTATAGTGATATTTTATAGTTGTTTGTTTCTAACTCAATACACCCTCAGAGGTCAGGTAGCAATATTTGTTTCACAGATGTGTAACTCTAAGAGACAGCGTTGTGCCCGTGTTAACTCCAAACGTGGGGTCTCCGACCCACACAATCGGAAAAATCTCAGATTCCTTACCAGTAAAATGAGGATCAAATCATCATAATCATGGACATGTGAATTCATAATCATATAAATGGAAATTTATATACTGTTTATACAGATGGATGCCACATCTGAGAGTACAAAGGTGACAACAGGTTCGTTTTCCAGTATTAGAACAGTGGTTAAGAGCACAGACTATAGTGTCAGCTCTGAGTTTCTCCACTCATCTCTGGGTGAACTTGAGCGAGTTACTTAAATTTCTGCACTCCAGTTTTCTCCTCTACATTGCAGATAATTGTAATAGTGAATTCACAGGGCCATTGTGAGGTCTGCACACGCTAATCCATATACAGGATTTAGAGAAGAGGACACCTAATAAACACTTTACAATTTTAGTGGCTAACTCTGAAAAACATTAGAGTTTTAAACGTCGGTTTCTGTCTATAAGAGAGCTAAAACAAAACAGTAAGAATTCCTCTCTCCAGACAGCTTGAAGCACACAGTGCAAGACCATCCTCATGTCCTTAAGGGGGAAATTATTCTTAAGTCTAATTTGAAAAGGGGGTTGTAATCAAACCAACTGAGGAGAGAGTGAAATAGGTGACGGATCCAGAAGATGGGCAGCAAATAAAGATTTTAGTAGGAAAAAAATACTACCCAGTAACTGTATCTGGGGAAAAAATGACTAACTCTGACCAAGAAACCCATATTCACATTTTGTATTTTAAAAACATAACTGATATAACGGGCAAAATGGGATGGATGAGAATAATCCTTTTGGATGTTTATTTTGACTCTTGCTGTAAAATCATACAGCACCACAGAAATCTCTAAGCTGTCTCATTATATAAGCAATGCCAGCTATTTTATGTGAAGTATACACAGAGTGAGCAAGGGCAGAGGAATGCAGTCTCTTTCTTTCTTATTGAAAGGTAATTTGTAAATTGTCAAATCGGTAAAGTAGGAGCCTGAAATATCACATTTTCAAAAGCACAGATACTAGAGAAATCTGATTAAACGTGCCTCTTCACAGATTTCTAAAGAAGTGGATTGATTTTTCCTTGTAATCTTAAATTCTAGGCAATTTGGCAATTATGTGAAAGCACTCTGGTGAAAAGTCCAGTGAGTATTTTCCTTCAGGTTCGGAAATACTCTTCTATTGTGAATTCCACAATTTTCATATATCTGGTTGAAAACACAGCAAGAGTCAGGTGTTTGAAGGTATAAAAGCACAGCAAAGTGGCTGCAATCATGGTAAATGTTTAAGAAAAATTAGTTCAGAATATCCATAAGGTTGCTGGAACCACTAGGAAAGAAGATAACATGCTTGCAAGGAGAACCATTGTAATTAGGGACTCAGTCATCAATTTTGAAAGATTAGTGAGGAGAGATTCTGCTCAAAAAGGGTCTGTGAATCTCCTTTCAAAGTAGAAGTCTGATTTTGCCATTTTTCTGCTTAAAATCCTCCAGTGGCCTCCATTTCCTACAGAATAGAGCCTCTCCTTAGACTGAAACCCACGTGTCTTTACAGGCTGTCCTGTTTGCCCTGTTTGGTTATTTCATGGCCTCTTTGCCCAAATGTCACTGACATTCTACACTAGCCTATTGTGCCATGTTTTTTTTCATGTAACTTTGACATGCTGACTTCCTCTGCCTGAAAGATATTAGGGTCCCACCCTCTTGACCAGCAAACATTATCACCATACATATTTGTTTGGGTTTTTTCTTGGAAATTTTTGATTTACTGAAAAGAGGCAAAGATAGCACAGTGAGTTCCTGTATGTCCGTCACCCAGTTTCGCCTAATGTTTTAACTTTGGTATATTTGAAAAATCTATGTGAACCTCATTGGTACATTCACTATTAACTAAACTCCATACTTCATTCGAATTTCACCAGTTTTTCCACTAATGTTTTTATCTGATTGAATCTTTACACACCAAATACTAAGTCTAGCCATTGCTCTCTCTAGAAAGACTGCCCTAACCTCTACTTTCTAAACTCTAGATTCTGTGGGATCTGGCCAGATCCTATGCCTACTTTTAACCGGGTACACAGAATGAATGGTGAATATTCATTTATCTGCCATCATTGAAACTGCCTCTTCTTTAGGAAAAGTACTGTTTGTAATTTTATTTGTATTTTCAGTTTACAAATGCTTGATGCATAGTGAGCACTCAAAATTGTGTGTACCCCACTAAGTATATTTTTTGGATCATAAAAATAGAAGTTTATATAGGAAACCCATCTTGCTTTTTTGGAGGCATTTCTCCTTGCTAGAGACAGAGAGATATTTTAGTTATAGTCTCCCCTTCAATGATTTTCATAATCAAGCATTTGGGTATAATTTTGTGGAACTACCAATGAGTCCACAGGATTTACTTAATTGTAATGTAATAGTCTAGCCTACAAAAGGCACCTTATTTTTCGCTGATGTGGTAATGATGTTCTATTATGAGTCCATTAGGATATTCCTTATGGAACCAACAAAGGAAACAAATGCTGTAAATTGCAGATTAATGCTTGGTTATGAAACAAAAGACTTTTTCTTCCTTCTAAATGATCCTATGCTATCTGGTATCTGTCATGGAGAATGGGACAATAGGGGAAGGGCAAACATTATAGCAAAAGCATAAAAATGCATTCAGAAGCAAAACTGAATACACTCAGAATCTCTACCGGGAGCCATATCCAATCCCACTGATATTAGTTCCCTTCTTTGTGCCCTGCCCTTTTCTAGATTAAATTTCTAGAGTTTCCTATGACCTCATACTTAATATGGACATTCACAGAAATAGCATATGGAACTCATTTTCCACTGAATGCAAAACATTCGGCAGTAGAAAAATACATATCTGAAGAATCTGGCCTTTTTAAAATTAACCCCAAAGTTTAAAAAAAAAGGTGTTTTTCACTAAAACCAAAGTGAGTTTGCATTTTGAATTCTGCAGGACAGAAAGGTGGTGTGTGAAGATCTTTGACATATGGTAATCGTTTTTTTAAAACACCCATTGATTGAATGAGAATTGCATAGTGTGTGGTCTGTCACAGTCAGCATTAGGAGGAAGATTCCATTCCTCAGCTCACTAGAAAGTTACTCAGATATAATTGTTCACCTTCATGTTCACAGTGTCCAACAAACAGTACATAGACTTTTTTTCCTTATGTGACTTCAGCTACTAAGAATATCTTCTGCCTATCTCAATTCTATTTTATTTTCTTCACGGCCAACCTAAATTCTTCCTTGCTCCGTAGAAGTTTCACTAACAAACCCAGACCTCACTTATCTCTTCCTTCTTAAAAATGCTTCAGTATTCAGAGATCATATCATGTAACTTGACATCTAATTACATTTGTCATATTACAATCTGAAGTTTCTTGAGGACAAGACATAAATCTCAGCTGACTTACCAACTCTTCCATAAAATATCAAACATTATGAAGTACACAGTAGCTCTTCATATTATAGGAACATGCTGATTGATTTTTGAGTATTGGGTATTCAGTTAATCAGCAGTAATCTAATTGCGTATGTTACTAATCCATATAGCTGGGGATATTTTCATTTACTTTCAAAAGTCAGTTGAAACAGATTATATAATAATTCCAAATGAAAGAGTAAAACTGTAAAATAAACATCAGCAACCACTTGGAAAAATTTAATTATTGAACTTGACATTGAATACAGATTCTGAGTATCTTACAAATAAAGAATATCAATTTTGCTTTAGATTTTAAAATAACCCTTCAAATAAATTTTAAAAATTTCAAGTCTATCTTGAAAATCAAAATATTCCATCCTGCTAAGTTCTGTAAAGATATGATATGTGGGTACTTACATATTTTTCAATAAAATATAAAATATTTTCAGTTCTACACTTTAACAAAATGTGTACAGAGTCTCCAAAGGGGTGTTTCTTATTTTAAATCATTTCATATAAAATATAATTCATGTCAGCTGGATCTCTCTTATATCAAAATGGGGACAGAGTGCCATTAAAATCTTCAGGAAGCCAAGAGAACGTACTTAATGTCTTCTAGTTTCTAATAACCTACTACAACACAAGGATTGAGCTTAAAGATCCTACAGCGATAGATAATACATCTGCCTTAGATTTGTTTTCCTTTCAATTACCTTAAATGAGCCTTTAGAAAGAGCGAAATTGCAGCCAATTCATGGATTAATTCTCTAATAAGTGCTTGAATGCTCTGTGCTATTGATTAAATTGGAATCATAAAATTGTGGATAACATTGTTTTGGAGGAATTCTTTGAGAAAGTTTAAGAGTATGACTTGCATGTTTGCCCAGATAAAGAAGAATGCATTCTAAATATACATTTAAAAATGAAAAAGAGAGTAGTAAATGGAATAAAAATATAGAGAAGTAAAATACAGCATAATCATATAGAAGGATTTTAAGAATGTTTGAGTGAACAAACATTAAGAAATCTATTAATATAACTTTTCAAATAAATAATGAGAAAGTCCAACAGATGTAAAAAATGATTTTTTGTACAACTAAATATAAACACATACACATATACATGTGTGTAGTATTATAATAAAAATTAAATATTCCCTTTCTATATATTTCAAAGTATTTAGTAATATCACATATAATCATTAAAATGTAGAAAACTCAGTACTAAATTTAGAAAAAAAAACTCCACAAAATTTCTCACTTTCAATTCAGAAATATAAATTAGAAGTGTAGTTATTTATTTAAAAAGGAAAATAAGACCCACAAAACATTAACTTCAATGCCCTGGATACTCAATTGAAAAACAGAAGAAAAATATATAAATATATATGATACAGTTACATTAAAGCTTTATATCTTTCAATTAAATAAATAATACAATAAAATTTATTTTTTAATAAAAATTAAAGTAAATTTTAAAAATCTAAGTTAAACTAGTGAAATGAAAATATTTTATAATATAGGATTTTAGAAATGACACCTAGTTATAAATTAAAAAAAACTACATTAACTACTTCCCTACAAATGAGGAAGAAATAGGAAAATTCATCTTATTCCCCTTCATAACATAGATATAAAATCTGGTACCAACAATACCCAAACAAGAAATATGAAGAAACTTATATGATTCAGATTTTTTAATAAAAAAATTATAAATATTAAATTGTTATGTGAGATACTAAGCTCAAGAAATCAGAACTGCACTGTCCCAAAATTTGACTGGTAAAATATATCAATGGAACAGAATAATAATACCCATAATAAGCTCAGGTGTCTTTAAGATATAGATATATACATATAGATATAGATAGATATACATAGAATTAGGCATAGATGTAAGTATAAATACAGAAGCTGATATGGATATAAATATAGATATATACTGATATTTGAAGTTGAGGAGGCTATATTTTAGTCTTCATCTTAGTCCTCAACTGCATATGACATGGATGACCACACCCTGCCTCTCTGAAACACTGTCTTTGTTTGGCTTCCCTTTATTATCCTATTTCACAAGCCATTCCTTTCCAATTTCTAGCTGGTCCATCCTCCTCAACCTGACCGTGACAACATGGAGCATCCAGAGCCTCAGTTTTGATTTTCTTTTTTCTATCTATACTTAATCCCCAGAAGATCACACAAAGCCCCTTGGAGTTAACAGCATCTGCATCAGTGCTTCTTTAACCCTTCTTTATATCACTTTAACAGTGATAAAATGTTTTGTCTTGTTTTTTCCCCCAATCTATCACAAACTGATACTTTTGTAACACAAACACTGTGCATGACTCCCATGTGATCTTGATGGCCCTCAATAACACAATTTCTAAGCACTGTCTCAATTGTGACACTTCCCAGGTTGCTTTCTAGCAGCAGCTCACACACTGATACTAGCCAAGAAATGCACGATGAATGGCACTGATCTACATAATGACAACTCCCTTATCTACATCTCCACTCCTGATCTTTCCCATAGCTCCAGATTCAGATTGTCTATTCAACTTCTCTAGTTGGATGTCTAATTTATATTTTAAATATAACATGCCCAATGGGGAGCTCTTGACTTTCTCAAACTCACTCTTTCCAAAATGTCCCCATCCTAGAGAAGGGCATTATATTCACTCCATTGCTCTGGCCAGAATGTTCAGAATCATAGTTTATCCCTCTTTCTTTCATGCTTCACCATAAATCTATGTATTGACTATACCTTCAAAATACATCCTGAATCTGACCTCCCATCACCACCCCCACGACTCTGAATATAATCCAAGCCAACCTATGGTTCACAAGAACTGGAGCAATGACTTCCTAAAGTGACTGCTCCTAATTCTTTGTCTTTCTCTCTACTGTCTCTCCTCCATAGAACCCAGAAACATGTTTCAAACATGAATTACACCATTTCCCTGACTTGATCCAAACTGATGGCTTCTCATTACACATGAAACCAAATCGAAAATGTCTACCATGGTCTAAATGCCCTGTTTTATCTGACCCTTAATTATCTCTCTGATGTCATGTGTTCACATTCAGTTTCACAGCTTTTTTATATTCCATCAAATATCTCAAGTATATTCCCTGAGGGATGCTAGGTTTACTATTTATTTATCTGCTGGAATCTTCTTATTTTTGAAGGGCTCACTCTTTCTACTAATTCAAATCTCTCCTAAAAATTCACCTCCTTGGAGAACATTTCTAACTATCCTCTCTAACGGTAAACCTCCATCATCTCTTTCCCTTATCCATCTTTATTGTCCTTGTTAGCACTAATCAACGCCTTGTTATTTTGGTATATGTGACTTTTTAAAATAACTGTTTCCTCCCATGGAATATAAATTATTTCCTAGTGGTGACTGTGTCTTGCACACTGGTGCATTGTCAGGCGTGATTATAAGATGAATTGTGTCCCCCCAAATTTCATACGTTGAAGTCCTAAGCCACAGTTCCTCAGACTGTGATGACTATATTTGGAGACAGTGTCTTTAAGGAGGTTGTTAAGTTAAAATGAGGTCATTAGCATGGGCTCTTCCAAGGTAGTATGTGAAAGCTAGTGTGGATTTGTCTTTAGTGAGCAAGGGAGGGGATGGCACAAATGCACCTAATCACGAGGAGATTGCAAATCGTGGTGAAATGCAAGATTTTATTCCAAGTGCAGAAAGAAAGCCTTGAGCCATTTTAAGTAAAGGAGTGATTTGATCTGATTTGCATAATTAAAAGTTTATTCTGGGGACTTCCCTGGTAGTCCAGGGGTTAAGACTCAGCTCTTCCACTGCAGGGGGTGCAGGACTGATCCCTGTTCAGGGAACTAAGATCCCACACGCCATGCGGTGCAGCCAAAAAATTAAAAATTAAAAATAAATAAAAAGCCCTTTCTGGGCTTCCCTGGTGGCACAGTGGTTGAGAGTCCGCCTGCCGATGCAAGGGACACAGGTTCTTGCCCCAATCCGGGAAGATCCCACATGCCACGGAGCGGCTGGGCCCGTGAGCCATGGCCGCTGAGCCTGCACGTCCGGAGACTGTGCTCCGCAACGGGAGAGGCCACAGCACTGAGAGGCCCGTGTACCGCAAAAAAAAAAAAAAAAAAGCCTTTTCTAAGCCAGGACATGGAAGCAACCTAAGTGTCCATTGACAGATGAATGGATAAAGAAGATGTGGCACATATATACAATTGAATATTACTCAGCCATAAAAAGAAACGAAATTGAGTTATTTGTATTGAGGTGGATGGACCTAGAGTCTGTCATACGGAGTGAAGTAAGTCAGAAAGAGAAAAACAAATACCGTATGCTAACACATATATATGGAATCTAAAAAAAAAAAATGGTTCTGAAGAACCTAGGGGCAGGACAGGAATAAAGATGCAGACGTAGAGAATGGACTTGAGGACACGGGGAGGGGGAAGGGTAAGCTGGGATGAAGCGAGACAGTGGCATGGACATATATACACTATCAAATGTAAAACAGATTTCTAGTGGGAAGCTGCCGCATAGCACAAGGAGATCAGCTCGGTGGTTTGTGACCACCTAGAGGGGTGGGATAGGGAGAGTGGGAGGGAGACGCAAGAGGGAAGAGATATGGGGATATATGTATACATATAGCTGATTCACTTTGTTATACAGCAGAAACTAACACAACATTGTAAAGCAATTATACTCCAATAAAGATGTTAAAAAAAAAAACCCTTTCTAAAAAAAAAAAACAAGTTTATTCTGGATGCTCTATAAGTGTGGGTGAGAAAGGAGGTAGGCAGAGAAGCAGGGGAATAGTGAGGTAGTGGTTGTTTTTGTCAGGGAGGGAAGGGATGGCAGCTTTCATAGGCCCTGGCAGTGGCGATGTGAGATGCACTAGTATCTTAGCTATATGTTGAGGTGGAATTCAAAGGACTTAGTGATTGGATGTATATAGCATGAAGAAAAGAGTTAAGTCAGTGAACCTTTACATTTCAGGTTTTTGTCAAGCAGGTGAGTGGGCGATGATATTTCTCCTTTTCAGGACAGATGCCCCAGGTCTATCTCCCTTTAAATGCTTCTAACAGAGACAGACAGACCTGGCATTTATTAGTTTTGTGTTGTTGAGGAACTCACATAATCTCTCTGAGTTTCAAATTGATTTTTTCATAAAATTCAAATTTCAAAAGATTAGTTACAGAGTTTGTAAAACTTAAATATAGGGTATGTGTGTTGCATTGTATGAAAAACATCTATTGCCTTCCTAAGTGCAGGGGCTCAGTAAATGATAGCTAGAATTGTAATTGTTGTTCTTATTGTTTTGAAAATTGTTGCTGTTATAGTCTGATTCACTTTGGTGGTGATTTATGTTTTCTATTATCCAGTGATTGCTAGCCTTTGTTCTCTTATTTCTGATCAAGTAACAAAAGTGTTCTTTTGCCCTGGAGTATCTTCCTGAATCTCAGCAGAACTCAGAGGGATTCTGCTAGGTTTGCTAATACCTTGCAATGCCACATGCCCTGGAATTTTGTCTGTGCAAAATTGGGAAACAGCAGCTCACTCAGCAGGGGCAAAGAGCATCAGGTGACATAGCTCAATCCCAGGTAAAGGCTGATAAACCTATACTGGATGGTTAAAACGAAACGAAATGAAACAAAACAAAACAAAACAAAAACATTCTTTGAGACTGCTGGGTAATTAGGAAAATATTTCAGCAAGGGAAGAGAAAAAGGAGATAAGAATACATTTACCTCAAATGATCCAAATCTGCAAATAGATAAAAATTTTTTAGATTAAAGTTAAGCCTGTATAAAATGTTCAGCAAGTACAGATGAGTATGAAATTAAAAATCCTCTATCCTTTGCCTTTGGAGGTAATTAATTTTTAGAATTTCTGTTTCTACTCTTCTGGTGATTTGCTACATATATGTATTCACTCTACTTCTTAATGTTCTGAAATTTAAGATTTACTTGTATGCTCCCTGCTATGAGACAAGGGATTTTGATCTCCTCTTAACCACCTCCCAGGTTTCATTTTAATTTTACTTTCATACATCTGTTGGTCATATTTATTTATTTTAAAATCCATTAACCTTTTAGGCAGTGTAATTGATTCCCTCTTTACAAACTATAAGTAATTTAGCATCCCTGTACTCTCGTCTATTTTCTTCTGATGCCTAAACTCTTTTAGCTATACCATTATATCCATCACTTAAACTTTTACAATATTTATTTTCCAAACTCTAATTTTACTTTACATTTCAGTGTTTGTCTCCAATTTGTCTTTAAAAGTTAAAAAATCAGTAAGTAGCTTTATGTTGTTACTATTACATAAATGTCATTCAATCTCTTGGGTTCATAGGAAAGGGGAAGTAATCCTTTCACAGCAACATTGTTCTCTAGAGAAATTTTTCAAGTGTTAAGGTCAAATGTATCCTCCTTTCTTCTCTCCATCCGTTGCCCCAAATCATGCCACTTTTTGGTTTTCCTTATATTTGAGCCATGACTCTCCTGTATGGCACTTTTCCCCTTGAGTTTCCAACTGCATTTGTTCTTGTGGAGATGGATTGTGTCTGTTCTTCACCATTTCACTAAGAGCATCTCATTCTCTTAATCATATAATTTGTTAAAGGAGCAGTGAGCACAGAACCTGAGATTTATTTTTACTGTTCTCATGATCTAGAGTCCACTGTTTCTGGGAACCACTATTCTCCTGATTTCTTTCCTTTTTAAAGATTTTCTGTGTAGCCATGAAGATATTTCTCACCTCAGTACAGGATCGAGCACTGTCACTCATCTTCCACTTAGTGGTAAGACAATAGTTGTTGGTGTGGATTGAAATGTTGCCAATCATAATACGTAGCTATATACTCAAAGATATTTGGTTCTATAGTACTCTGACTCCCATTTTGCTTTTGTAGTGGACAAGAAATCTGGACTTTCTCTTCCTTCAGTTACTGAAGCTTTCAGGCCCAATAGAGCTTCCTTGCTTCCAAGAATGCAATTATAATAGAACTCAGTTTTGTATTAATTACACATAATAAGTAACTTATTAACATCTTTCCCCCTACGCTCAGTGAATCTTATAAGGCAACTGCCCTATAAATGCAGATGAGGAAACCAAAGCAAGCAGATGTTCTCAATATCTCAAGGCATAACCAGGCCTTGAACCTAACATCTGAATCTACATCTGACATACTTTCTACCTTATCACAGGATCTCTCCTTGGTGCTATGCTTTGGAAGTTGAAGGTGCGAGAGGGAGGAAAACACTTCAGTAATGTCCCCTTAAAAGGGTGGATTGTCAAGCAAATGGTGAAAAAAATTGTTACTAAGCAATTTTTTAATGTGAGAATTTGGGAGAAGCTGTTATATACAGTGATGTCAGGATCTGTGCTGTGAACTAAGAATTCATATGGTGTTTGCATACTTCTGATTGTGAAACCTTTAATAAAACTTTCTCAAAATTGTCTTCCAAGGAATATTTCTTTCATAGGATATAAGAGTGTATTACTCCAAACAGGGTCTGTGTTTGAATGAACTTAAGGAACATGAGGTCAAAATAAGTTAAGCAGGTTTGTTACTACTGATAAATGGAATATTGCCTGCCATATCAGTAAACAAAGGATGTCACAGTCATCAGCAACTGTGGCCCTCCAATGTGAGCTGTTGAGCCCTGAAAAAAACTCAGGAAGGAAAGAATACCTGTCATCTAGCAGCCATCAGACTGCAGCCACTCCCTAAGGTGAGCCCTGAGGAAACTCAGGATGTGAAAACACAGGATGCTGGCCCCAGATAGCTGAAGTGCATATCAAAGGAATGATTTCAGTGAGCCCAGACTCTTGCATCTTCCCATACATAGAAAAGTGCTAAATTCCTTAACTTGAGATATTTGGTTTTCTTTAGTTAACAATAATCTTTTGATGTTCCCGCCTACCTGTCCTTTGTTGCAAAACTTCTATATAACCTGGCTCCCCCACCTCGCCTCCTTGGAGTAGTTCTCTCAGGGGTACTTGAGAAGGTTAAAGTCCTAAAAATTCCCACCGAATAAAACATAACTTAAAAACATAACTCTCAACTTTTAGGTTGTGAATATTTTTTAAGTCGACACTACCAAACCTCTTGAAGTTACAAATATATGCTATTATGTATTATGAATCTCCAACTGTGAGTGTGTGTGAGAGTGTGAATAGAATAAAGTTCTCCCCAAGTTATGTCACCATGGGATATTTCTTCCTTAGAGCATCTCACTAGGCTAGTGTGGAGCACACACTGCATCATATCCCACACCAAAATAAGAGGTTTTCTGTGATGCAAGGATAAAATGTCTCATGAGATACTCAAGATTACAAAACAGAACACTCACTCTCCTCACCTATAAAAATACAAGAACAAACATCCTCCAGGGCACTGGCGCTTCCAACAGTATCCTTCCAATAGTAAACTGGCTTTTAATAGCCAGCATAGAAAACTTAACTCCATTACAACATCTCTTTCTTTAGATATTGGCCATATCTAGGTTATATAAAATCATTTATATGTATTTGTAGACAATAATTTTATTTTCAATTGATATAATCACCAAGCATTGACATTCCAGTGTGTAGAGTCCAGGGAATGTTCATCAGGATACAGAATTGTCTGACTTCAGTAAACAGGTTTGAACTTCAAAATGGAAATTAGCAGTTGATGTGGACTTGAGAGGCTTGGATAGAGCGCAAAACATTTGTTTTTCAGGAAGGGTAGTAATTAATCAAATAATCTACTCTAGTGCCAGATCACAGTGGGAGAGGAGCATCTGCTAACAGATAATCTTCATTTGGAAAGTGAATAGCTTAGTTAGGTATTTACTTTCAATATTTTTGTGATATTAATTAGGGGTCTTTTTTCAGATACTTAGCAGAAGGAGGTAAATATATGTATATCTTTTATTTATTTATTTAAATAAATTTATTTATTTTATTTATTTATTTTTTGGCTGTGTTGGGTCTTCGTTGCTGTGCGCGGACTTTCTCTAGTTGCGGCGAGTGGGGGCTACTCTTTGTTGTGGTGCACGGGCTTCTCATTGTGGTGGCTTCTCTTGTTGCAGAGCACAGGCTCTAGGCGTGCTGGCTTCAGCAGTTGTGGCGCGCGGGCTTCGGTATTTGTGGTGCGCGGGCTTCAGTAGTTGTGGCTCTTGGGCTCTAGAGGGCAGGCTCAGTAGTTGTGGCACACAGGCTTAGTTGTGGCTCTCGGGTTCTAGAGCACAGGCTCAGTAGTTGTGGCACACAAGCTCAGTAGTTGTGGCTCTCAGACTCTAGAGCATAGGCTCACTAGTTGTTGCGCATGGGCTTAGCGGCTCCGTGGCATGTGGGATCTTCCCAGACCAGGGCTCGAACCTGTGCTCCCTGCATTGGCAGGTGGATTCTTAACCACTGCGCCAGCAGGGAAGCCCTGTATATCTTTTATATTAAAAAAAAATCCTTGCAAATTAGTTGCCATGTATGCTCAGCAAGCAAAACGTATTCATTTTCTGGTTCAGTCTTAATGAGTACCCCCAGTCCTCAAGGAGTTCAGTGTTGAAGAAGTCACCTAGGCTGACATCACTGGGAGGAAAAGGGAAAGTGATTCTGCTCCATTTTTCTGAAAGGTGAATTCAGTCCACATCTTTAATTAACTCAACTCCATCAGTACACACCCTCCTAACCAGGTGACTAATTTCTTATACCTTCTTATGAAGAAACGGGTATGTATGTTCAGTCCAAGACGTGGGCAGGAATCTGATTTTATATAGTGGAAACAGTATTCTTTTTTTTTTCTTTTAACATCTTTATTGGACTATAATTGCTTTACAATAGTGTGTTAGTTTCTGCTTTATAACAAAGTGAATCAGCTATACATATATATATATATATCCCAATATCCCCTCCCTCTTGCGTCTCCCTCCCACCCTCCCTATCCCACCTCTCTAGGTGGTCACAAAGCACTGAACGCATCTCCCTGTGCTATACGGCTGCTTCCCACTAGCTATCTATTTTACATTTGGTAGTGTATATATGTCCATGCCACTCTCTCACTTCATCCCAGCTTACCCTTCCCTCTCCCCATGTCCTCAAGTCCATTCTCTACATCTGCATCTTTATTCATGTCTTGCCCCTAGGTTCTTCAGAACCATTTTTTTTTAAGATTCCATATATATATGTGTTTGCATACGGTATTTGTTTTTCTCTTTCTGACTTACTTCACTCTGCATGACAGACTCTAGGTCCATCCACCTCACTACCAATAACTCAGTTTCGGGAAACAGTATTCTTGAAATAAAATACACAAAGCAATTTAGAATAATTCTGAGTAATGAAACAATTCTCCAATAGGATGAAAAGAGAGAAGAAATCTGGGAGTAAAGTACATCCTTTTTAAAATTTTGGCTAGCCCATTCACTGACTTCTTGGGCTGGTCATGGATCTTGTCTGGATCCCAGTACACTTGTGTAAAAATAACGTCTTGGCCTATTTATCCAGAGATGTGATCCTACGAGGATGTTGTAGGAGGAAGGACCGAAATATCAAAGTAGCGAAATACATAATATTATTTATGTGTTATACACATATATATATCATATTATATATTTATTGTGTATGTGTGTTCTGTATTTCACTACTTTAGTAGTTAGTCTTTTAGAACTGAACGATTTGCATTTGTTTGCAAAGTCTTGCTAACATTAAAAAAATCATCTGTAGTAATTTTCAAAATCCCATTTCCTCTGTCCAAAAACTATTTTATGACTAAGTGTGATATTCTTATGTGCTTTTTTAAAATTTAATAGCTCTACTAATGCAGTTTGCCATAAAACAGACACAACCGGAAGTGAAGCAATATAAGATCTGTTACAGTGAGCTTACTTTATCACTAGTTTCTCCTAATGGGATTATAGTCTACAAATGATCGTGTTACTATAGCAACCACCTTAAAAGCCACACTGGGCTGTAAATGCAATAACAACACCTGTGTACCATCATTTTCTTTGGTAGTTATAATATTTTTGGCCCAACAAAATAAGAGGACACCAAAAAAAAACCAACGTCTTGTTTCAATCTTGATTTCCTATTACATTCATCTTGGATTCAGTCATTCTGAATTTGAAACAGTAGTGCCTTAAAGAATATGGAAGGAAAACTCTTTTGATAACTTGGCTTGAGTTAACCTTAAATAACTTCACATCATTGGTTTATAAGCAGAAGAAAACCCTTATTAATGGAAGGATAAAATTCCCAAATAGAATAAAATAATATATAAAAAAATGTTTTCTTAAATACATTTTAGAACATCTTGCCTTATGAAAAATGACCTTAGTTCTGCACCCATTTCTGCTCAACATTCATAAAAGTCTGATGTAGTGGGGGTAAAACTATTTAGCTACGTTGAAAACTGAATACAATTTGTTTGATGCGCCCTGCGTTTTGATTCAGAAAACAAGTCTGGCTTTACTATCTGCCCTCTGATTACAGTAAAATAATTGGAAATCTTACCCTCATTTCTTTGATCTAAAAGATAAGAACAAGGAAAAAGTGCACAGGGGGAGAGTCAAAGATTGTCAGCAAAAGCAATGTCCAAATTCACAGGCAGTGTGATTGGAATTCCCCCACTGGGTAAGTCAGGATGCTCTGGGTTATGGTGAGGTTATTGGCCACTCCGGTTCTTGGTGGCTTAAACAGTGAAGACATTTCTCCCTTCATTCCCTTACGTGCTCTTTATTCCTTGCATGGGGTAGGGCAGGGCTGACAGAGACGCCACTATTTGAAATGGAGGCAATGATGAAGGCCATGAAACAGAGCATGGAGAATCACACGCCAGCTTTTATATGCCACATCCCGACAGTAACACCTGTTACTCATATCTCATTAGCCAGTGTAGATTGGCCACACCTCACAGGGAGGGAAGAGGAGAATACAGTGCTGCCATGTGCTCAGGAAAAGAGACGGTCCAGATAGTGGTGAACATATGAAATGTTTTTCCCACACAATTTAGTACTTTCAGAAAATATATTTTGTGGATAAACTGTAATATTTTTAACTAACATTTTGAATGCTACCTACATTTGAGGCACTGTTAAAATTTGTCACATACTATCTGGTTAAACTATCATGAAAATGACAACTTCTTTCAAGTTCCCTAATACAAAAGGTGTTCATCAAAATGAAGGGTTTTTTTTTTCTGTTGTTGTAATAGAGACTTACAAAATAATAATAGTCTAATCAAAATAGAAGTTTATTTCTCTAACATGTGAAAATCCAGATTGGTCACCCAGGGCTGGCATAGTGAGTCTGTTATCTTTAGGAACTCCAAGTTGTTCCATTTTCTTAAACATATTGCTTCTATTTTACAGTCCAGCATGATAATGCCTGTATTCAGGTCAGCAGGAAGAAGGAAAAGGAGAGGGGTGAAGGTTACATTTTTTTCCTTGATGGGTACAACAAAGTTACCCATATTACATCAACTTCCATGATGTTGGCTGGAACTTAGATCATGACCACTACTAATCCAGAGGGAAATGAAGAAATAGAGTCTTTCACTAGACAACTCCATGGGAAATGTAAAATTCTATTACTATATAAGAAGAGAATAGATGTGGTTGAACAATAGGATGAACCACAAGCCTATGTTCAAGATTCCCTGAGAAGTGCTCCAGCCCTGTCATTCCAAGAACATGTACTGCAAGTTTCCTTTACTCACTCAGGGAGACTGAAAGATCCAGATGAAGGATGCATCTCTGACATCTCCAACTGTGAGACCTTTATTAATTCTTTTCTGGTTGGTCTTCTCTATTTCCTTGGATCTAAATTTTCCTTATTAAAAATCTTGTTCAAATGCTATATCTTTAATACATTCTTCCTTTTTTTTACCAACACCTTATTTGCTTTTCTATTTCTCTGTATTTCCCAAAACTTTATTTGCTTTTTTCACGTAGTCCTTGTATATGTCTTTTGGGAATATTTTTATTGTTTTTATGACTTTTTGACAGATGGTAGAGGAATTCAAGCAGAATTCTGAAAGGAAAGTTACCTGCTCCTTTCACAAGGATAGCAGAGTCCCTTGTCTAATAACGTTAACAGGATCATATGCCTTAGGTGCCTTTCCAATTTGTATTAAATTTGGAAATAAGACAAATCATGTTGGTAATCATAGTAGCTAACACTTAGTAAGTGCTTATACATACTAGGCTATTGGTAAGTATAACACATGGATTACCACATTTACTCATTGCAAAAACATATCCTGCTGATAGTATTACTGTCTCTACTATACAGTTGAGGAAACTGAGTCAGGAAGAGGCAGAGTCTTATTACCCCAAATCACACAGCTGGTGAGTGGTAGAGATGCAGTTTGAATCCAGGTATTTTATACTCCAGGGCCCCTGTTTTTGGGTGTGATTTAACCTTTTTGCTTTACTAACACAAAGATTAGTTGAAAATTGAATAAAAGTAGGAAATGACTAAATAAACGTCACTCATTAAAAAAATTATATATTTATATTAATATAACTTCACTGTTAATTTAAACATAAGCAAATATATAATTGTAAACACAAGAGCTATAACTATAAAATGGTTCTAGAGTTAATTGTCAATCCCTTCTGCCTGGGATATTGTGAAGTTAGCCAGGAGTACCTAAAGGATGAGCTTCAGCCTAATCTTGTCATATTTTGCTTTCTCCATGATTCAGTAACATTCTCTGATTCCGGGACTTCCCTGGTGGCGCAGTGGTTAAGAATCCGCCTGCCAATGCAGGGGACACAGGTTAGATCCCTGGTCCAGGAAGATCCCACATGCCGTGGAGCAACTAAGCCCGTGCACCACAACTACTGAGCCTGCGCTCTAGAGCCCGAGAGCCACAACTACGGAGCCCATGCGCCACAACTACTGAAGCCCACATGCCTAGAGCCTGTGCTCCACAACAAAAAGAAGCCACCACAATGAGAAGCCTGTGCACCACAAAAGAGTAGCCCCCGCTCACTGCAACTAGAGAGAGCCCAGGCGCAGCAACAAAGACCCAATGCAGCCAAAAATGAATAAATAAATAAACTTAAAACATTATCTGATTCCTCTGTGTATACTGTTGGTCTGTGTTTCGTGTTGAGCAATGCTGATTAAAAATAAATTTAAAGTTCCTTCAGTCATAGCTTTTATGCTAATTGCAGAAAAAATCTTAGGGTAGAATTACTGAAAGAAAGATAAGAATCTCCACAAAGAATTTTTATGGCATGTAATATTTCTGATCACATTTGTCACTACATATATTCCTACAAAAGATGGTGATTACATTTACTTAATTATGTAAACATCCTGATTTGGTCACTAGCAAATTCTCAAAGCATATCATACTTGACTTCGTGGAATGACCACCCTTTTGCAGGGAAGAAAACAACTTTCAAATCCATTGTTCCTTGAAAAAATAACTGTCAAACCCAGTGTTCCTTTAGTGGAGAACTTTCTACTGCATGCTTTCCATGCCACAGTGGCAATTCTCCCATAGCTGAAGTAGCTGGAGCTACACTATTAAATCGTAATCCTTTTGGAAGGAAAGTTTCCCCACTGATTTCTTTAAGGCCCATTTATGTGGGTGGCGATTTACCTCTGCATACTTTCCCAATAGATGTTAAACTCCTGAGGGCATGGACTTCTTTTGAATTTGTATACTTCCAGTTTCCCTTTAGTTTTCACCACTAACACCTATTGTTCTATTTATCATATGTACTTAATAGTTGTGGGGTGCTTTTTTTTTTTTTTTTTTTTTTTTTTGCAGTACGCGCGCCTCTCACTGATGTGGTCTCTCCCGTTGCGGAGCACAGGCTCCGCGCAGGCTCAGCAGCCATGGCTCACAGGCCCAGCCGCTCCGCGGCATGTGGGATCTTCCCAGACTGGGACAGGAACCCGCGTCCCCTGCATCAGCAGGCGGACTCTCAACTGCTGTGCCACCAGAGAAGCCCAATAGTTGTGGGTTTTAAGAGTTGTGGATTTCCTGAGTACGGATTGAAGAAAGTTGAGGATATTACAAAAGAAGAAATTGTGGCAAGATCTAAATAGATGATTCTGGATTAAGTTTATGATCTAAATTGAATTTTAAAAGACCTAATAATTTTTTTTTAATTAATTAATTTATTTATTTTTTAATTTTTTGCCTTATAACAAATTTAATCAGTTATACATATACATATGTTTCCATATCCCCTCCCTTTTGCGTCTCCCTCCCACCCTCCCTATCCCACCCCTCCAGGCGGTCGCAAAGCACCGAGCTGACCTCCCTGTGCTATGCGGCTGCTTCCCACTAGCTATCTACCTTACGTTTGGTAGTGTATATATGTCCATGCCGCTCTTTCACTTTGTCACAGCTTACCCTTCCCCCTCCCCATATCCTCAAGTCCATTCTCTAGTAGGTCTGTGTCTTTATTCCTGTCTTACCCCTATGTTCTTCATGACATTTTTTTTTCTTAAATTCCATATATATGTGTTAGCATACAGTATTTGTCTTTCTCTTTCTGACTTACTTCACTCTGTATGACAGACTCTAGGTCTATCCACCTCATTACAAATAGCTCAATTTCGTTTCTTTTTATGGCTGAGTAATATTCCATTGTATATATGTGCCACATCTTCTTTATCCATTCATCCGATGATGGACACTTAGGTTGTTTCCATCTCCGGGCTATTGTAAATAGGGCTGCTATGAACATTTTGGTACATGTCTCTTTTTGAATTATGGTTTTCTCGGGGTATATGCCCAGTAGTGGGATTGCTGGGTCATATGGTAGTTCTATTTGTAGTTTTTTAAGGAACCTCCATACCGTTCTCCATAGCGGCTGTACCAATTCACATTCCCACCAGCAGTGCAAGAGTGTTCCCTTTTTTCCACACCCTCTCCAGCATTTATTGTTTCTAGATTTTTTGATGATGGCCATTCTGACTGGTGTGAGATGATATCTCATTGTAGTTTTGATTTGCATTTCTCTAATGAGTAAAGATGTTGAGCATCCTTTCATGTGTTTGTTGGCAGTCTGTATATCTTCTGTGGAGAAATGTCTATTTAGGTCTTCTGCCCATTTTTGGATTGGGTTGTTTGTTTTTTCGTTATTGAGCTGCATGAGCTGCTTATAAATTTTGGAGATTAATCCTTTGTCAGTTGCTTCATTTGCAAATATTTTCTCCCATTCTGAGGGTTGTCTTTTCGTCTTGTTTATGGTTTCCTTTGCTGTGCAAAAGCTTTGAAGTTTCATTAGGTCCCATGTGTTTATTTTTGTCTTTATTTCCATTTCTCTAGGAGGTGGGTCAAAAAGGATCTTGCTGTGATTTATGTCATAGAGTGTTCTGCCTATGTTTTCCTCTAAGAGTTTGATAGTGTCTGGCCTTACATTTAGGTAAAAGACCTAATAATTTTTAAAATCTGCTTCTGATAACTGCTTACTCTCTTTTGGGTGTGTGTGTGTGTGTGTGTGTGTGTGTGTGTGTCTGTGTGTGTGTGTGTGTGTGTGTCTGTGTGTGTGTGTGTGTGTGTTATAGCATATAATGTAACTAAATATGGAGATACCGGGTTTTGTACCAATTCTTTAAAAATCTATCATCTTTAACCTAGGAGTAAAATGTAACAAATTAAACTTCATTCAATATTTTACAATGTGTGTGCAGATGAATGTATCATGAATCTCCGAAAAAATACTACTTACAATTCATTTCAAAGAATTATGGTTTTAGGGACTTCCCTGGTGGTCCAGCGGTAAAGAATCTACTTTACAATGCAGGGGACGTGGGTTCCATCCCTGGTCAGGGAGCTAAGATCCCACATGCCACGGGGCAGCTAAGCCCACATGCCACAACTACTGAGCTGACGCACCTCAACTAGAGAGCCTGCGGGCCACAAACTACAGAGCCCACACACTCTGGAACTTGCACGCCACAACTACAGAGCCCACACGCCCTGGAGCCTCCGCGCCACAACTAGAAAGAAGGCTGTGTGCCATAACGAAGATCCCGCGTGCCGCAACTAAGACCCGATGCAGCCAAAAATAAATAAAATAACTAATAAATAAATCTTAAAAAAAAGAATTATAGTTTTAAAAGGCCACAATAATTAGGGAATTTTGTATTGCTTTCTATATAATGGTGGTTTTAAAATATATTTTTTTAAATATATTTTTTAAAAAAAGATTGGTTGTGGGATATTGTCTTGAAGTTTTAAAAAATTTTCCTAACAATTAAAGCTGAAATTTTCAGATTCTTAAAGTCCTCAGAGAATTCAGCTCAGAAATGAGACACAGCAAGGAGCAACCTGGGACTTTGTAATACGTGACATTCTGAGATCATTAAGTTTTCATTGTAGAATTAAACATTAACCAATAAATCTGAAGGTAAACTGTGAGGAATGGAGGAAGCCACTGTTTCTCTTCCATTTTAATAGAATTCTCTAACAAGACATTAGAATTTGAAATGCTTTAATTTAGATGGCCTTGTTAGTCACTGGAGATATCAAATACCAAATGCTAATTAGATCATAAGGTATAATAACTAGCTAGATGGAAATGCCAAAATATTAAAGGTTATTTAGTCATCTAGAAAGGAGAATTTTCCCCCAGAAGACATATGATATATACAAGTTTCCCCCCAGAAGAAAAATGAAACTTAGGGTGGTTTAATTTATAATGAAAGATAGTTACCTTATGTTTATGGTGAGAAAACTGTTAGGTACAATCATAAATATCCAAGATAGCAAAAGACTGTAGCAATGGTTGGTATTTACTATTATTAATGTACATATTTATTTATATATCACTTTAAATGTGAAAAGTCATCCAAATAAATATATGTGCAATAATTGAGTGGATGAGGGATATGTTTGAAATATTGTTTATGAATTCCAAGTTAATTATTGTAATGTCCATAGAGACAAAGTTTATATAAACCAGGATTCCTTTAATCAGGTTTAGCTCTAATCAGTATTAGCTAATAGTAATTTTAATGAGGAAAATTTATAATCATATGTGTATTTAAATTATTCTTTACAAGGCTATCTTACCTATTATATTTACACCTACTATAATATATTTACCTAGTACATACTTTTGTTAGTGAATCTGTAGACTTCTGATTTAATATAGTCATAAAAGCCTTGCATGTTACTATTTTCTTTGCCAAATCCCAACTGAAGTATATGTGTACGTTTGTGTGGGCATTCATGCTGGGAAAAAGTATATGCCATTATGTGAAGTAGCACAACTTATTAGATGTGAAGCCTAGAACAAGAAAAATATACTTAACTTCTCTAAGCCTCAGATTTCTCATTTGTAAAATAGGGATCATCATATTACTATGTCAAGCTGTTGTTATAAGAATTAACATGGCAATGAACGTTAAGAACATAGTCTCAGGGCTTCCCTGGTGGCGCAGTGGTTGACAGTCCACCTGCCGATGCAGGGGACATGGGTTTGTGCCCCGGTCTGGGAGGATCCCACATGCCGCGGAGCGGCTGGGCCCATGAGCCATGGCCGCTGAGCCTGTGTGTCCAGAGCCTGTGCTCCGCAACAGCAAAGGCCACAGCAGTGAGAGGCCCACGTACCACAAAAAAAAAAAAAAAAGAACATAGTCTCAAAGAGTAATGATTCACTGTTAGTTATTATTTTAATTGTATCACCATGATTATTATTCATCATCTAATACTTCAGTGACTTTTTGCAAATTATAGCAGAAGAAACCAGATTAAGGAAGGGTCCAGTCTTCATTACAACTTACCAAACACTGAGGAAAATACAAAAAGAAAACAAAAAGGATGCCTAGGCATTAAATAAGGACACCAGTGAATCACGTGGATACTCTAGTTCCTCAACTATAAGGTCAAAGCTTAAAGTGGGGAGTGCATTATTCTGGTCTAGGTTTGGGGACAGGAAAATCCAAAACATATGTGTTTTGGAAGGTGTAAAATTGGTGCACACAGAATAGTGTGTCATGAATCCTCTCTCAACTGACAATCAAGTTGGAGAAGTAATCAGCAGTATGCCCACCTAACAAAACTCTCTATCAGGGAATGATGTCAGTAGATACTGCCATTGAAGTCAGCTATCTCATCTCAATGCCATGACAGGATCCAGGTGTGGCAGAGGCCACATGTAACTTTTAACTGTCAGAGTTATCATAGGTTGAATACTGAAATAGGTAGCAAAGACAGGTAAGTCAGAATGTTTTGACCTGAAGGGATCATTAGCACTGGCTAAGTGGTTGCAGTGTCCCAAGAACTAAGATGTAAAACTAAGAACAAAGAAACATATAGTGCCCAGGACATAGTAAAGTACTTGGTTTCAAAATCCCTCCTCCCACACACCATGTGCTCTAAGATATGGATGAGATATATTAAATTGAGGCATTGTTAAGAGGATTGCTTTATTTTCAAGGTTCTGTTTGTTTTGTATTACAAGCTGGTGTGGTTTCTATAGCTCTTCTACAGGCATAAGGATATGGTTGTGACATGTACTGCCCTCCAGTCTCAAGTAGGTCCCAGGCATCAGAATGTTAAAGGATGAATGTAACTTCTGTATTAGATAGGACAATCACAATGACAGTCAAGACCTTAGGAAAGCTTTGGGGAAATTACTGGATGTTTCTATCTGTAAATGGGAAAACTCACTTATAATTCATATCAAGACAGTTGAACCTAACACTAGAGGTCCATCCCTTAAAGGCAATGAGGTATAGGCTGAAGTCATCCATTTTCAGGGTTACTGAGCCTCCTTTCTGAGGCACGAGCTCAGTCTAATTCAGAGATTATCATAGGTAAAGTTCTTTAAACTCAACATAAACAGATCTAGATGTATTTGTTTGCAGTGTGTATTTTCAAACACCAAATATGTATGGGTAACTTTTCCTCTTCGATTCTCAAGAGAATAATACTCCTGCCCCATTTCTTTTGGTGCTTCTCATTTGCTTCCCAATTTTTTATGTAGATATGGGATGTTTTTTTTAGATTAGGCAGCAAATATCATACAAAGATCCCTTTTAGGACTCACTTAGCCCCGGGGTCCAATGCCCAAAACAAAACAAAACTCAATAAACAGTGGACCAAACCACATTCCTGTGTAAATACATATAATACATGCTTTATAATACACATAAAATCCCATGATCTCAAAGTCCACAACATTTCTTTCTTAGTCTGTCAATCCCTGATTCTTGAAAAGAAACATACACACACACACATATACATATTAAAATAAAACATCAAAATAACCAAAAAACACAAACTTTTCATCAATACCCAATTTCTCATAGTAATAAAGTAATAAGAAGCATTTCTTCTCCTTTTACCTCTCCTTATCACTCTCTATATTTGCAAATACTATATGTGCACATATACAAATATAGGGGCAAACTGGTATATGTGTGCATTTTTATATATTTTAACACAAATTTTATATAAAGAGACTAAAAATTTGTATTATAAATATATAAAATTATAAAGATAAACTACTCTCTGTAGCTAAAGTGTGTGTGTGCTTTATATGAGAATCCAGAAGATATACTTGTGTAAATATGTACTGATAGTATCTAGAAACAAATAGCTTTTGAGTATACATAGGGTCAAGTACCTTAAGCAGGACAGAATTGTTCATTATAACAACTGTATTCATTTTCTACACAGCTGACATTATGTATGAATAACTATGTGTGTATATGTGTATATATGTATATCAATATTAAAAATATATTTATTGAGCCTATAAAACTCACTAAGTGACAGACCATTGCAAGAGAATGAATAGAACATCCACCAATCTTGTCCTCAAATAGATCAGATTCAGTGCAAGATGGGGGATGGGAAAGGTCAAACAGAGGGAAAAAATACAGTACAGGGTGATGGTAGCCATAGAATCTGGGATAATAGACTGCTCACAGCACAGTGGGAAGGCACATATCCAATTCTACAGGGAGAAAAATCGTCTCCTATAGTATGTGACACTAAAGTTGAGTCTTGAAGGAATGTGTGGGTAATGTGTCCATCCAGTCTTGAAGGGAAGTTTATGTATGTCTAGGTCTATGTGTGAATACACACACACAAGGACTTCAGCTAGATAGAAAACTTTATCTCCATCATTTAACCCATCCATTATGCTATCATGCAGGGCAGCTAAGCATGTGCTTGTACAAATGGGCTTGGTAATATAAACAACTTAATTGAAATGGCTGGTCCCAAGAAACTCTTTGAGGATGATGGTGCTTCCTGGTGGAGTTCAAGATGGCATAAAATGTGTCAATGTTAAATCCTTGACATATGCAACTCTGTTCCCCTTGGTTTACAGCTCTTTTAGGAGACGCAATACCCATTTGCTTTTATCATTCCTCTGAAACTGCATTAGAGAAATTACAGGGTATTATCAAGATAAGAAAATAATTGCATTTTAATTTGACTTGAGAGTTTCTTTAGAGAATAAAGCGGAAATTGGATCAAGAGAGCAGAATGAGAACACAGCTACCTGCTTCCCACACAAAATCAAATGGCCGGAAGTATACTTCAGAAAAATTTAAATCTGTTATAAAGCTGGTCAACAGAAAAGGAATGCAAGAATGCCATTCTGGGGAATTTCTAAAAGACTGAAAGACTAATGTGTTATACTTTTGAATAAACAGGATTTAAAAAGGTCTGAGCTGAAACCGTGTGCAGGAAACCTATACAGAGAAGCATGGCTGGTGTCAGGGAATCTCCAAGCTCAGAATATGAGTGAATTCAAGGAGCAAAAGAGGGAACTCAGGGGGCCTTCTGGGTGGTTTCCTGTAGGGCAGCATTCAGAGAAGATGAACTTTCTGGACACTCCCACCATCCCACTTGTGTTCATCTGCAGGCTATAGGGACCAGTGTGCTGGGAGACTAATGCAGGGAGTGTTTGTCTTCAAATTAGAGAAGCAGGGCAGAGTTCTATGGAGCCTCTTACATCTACCAACTCCCATACCACAACTAAAATCTCCAAGGACAAGTCACTGTAATCAGAACAAACATCTAAAAAATGAATTAGGAATGCTAAAACGCAAATATGAGCAAACAGCTGATAAGTATAAAACTCAGAATGCCAACACGATGAAAAGGGGGCAATTAGTAAATAAAGGAACACCAAGAGAAACTGTTGATAGAGTAAACAGAATAATTCAAGGTGAGCTTACTGCATATTTGTAGCAATAGTGGAAGAATATTGCATCTCTGAGAAAAGAAACTCTGAGGATCTTATAATATAAAAATGGAACCACTGAAACAAAAAATTAAACAGATGATTTCATGGAAAACAAAAGCTGGATAATGAATTAATGAGCTGGAACTCTGAGCCCAGTGATCAGCCCTAAATGAAATATAAAATAAATAAATAAATGAAAAATATTACACAAAAAATGTAGAAACATAGAAGGTAAATTCTAAAGCTCCAACACCTGTGTACTATGAGTTCCCAAAGGATAAACCAGAAAGAATGGAGAGAGAAAAATACAATAAAATGCAGTTTTTCTAGTGTTCAGAAGATCATGAGAAAATCTTAAAAGTATCCGTGGATTAAGAAAAATAAATGACTACTTAGAAACATCTGAGACAGGATCAGAATGCAATGAGTTTCAAGAAAAATATATAGTGCAATTTTCAAGTTCTGAGTACAAATTTGTTTGAAAGTAGAAGTAAAGAAAATAATAAAGACAAACTATGAATCAAGTATGAAGGCAAAATTAAGACAATTTCATGCATTCCACACCCCATAAACGTTACTTTCCACAAGTTTTTCTAAAAAAAATTTACTGAATATTTTCTTATTGCATAAAATTTGTTTTTATAATTCAATGAATATATTTTTAACATCTTTATTGGAGTATAATTGCTTTAAAATGGTGTGTTAGTTTCTGCTTAATAACAAAGTGAATCAGTCATACATATACATATGTTCCCATATCTCTTCCCTCTTGCATCTCCCTCCCTCCCACCCTCCCTATCCCACCCCTCTAGGTGGTCACAAACCACCGAGCTGATCTCCCTGTGCTATGCGGCTGCTTCCCACTAGCTATCTGTTTTAAGTTTGGTAGTGTATATATGTCCATGCCACTCTCTCAATTTGTCACAGCTTACCCTTCCCCCTCCCCATGTCCTAAAGTCCATTCTCTAGTAGGTCTGTGTCTTTATTCCCGTCTTACCCCTAGGTTCTTCACGACATTTTTTTTTTCTTAGATTCCATATATATGTGTTAGCATACAGTATTTGTTTTTCTCTTTCTGACTTACTTCACTGTGTATGACAGACTCTAGGTCCATCCACCTCACTACAAATATCTCAATTTCGTTTCTTTTTATGGCTGAGTAATATTCCATCGTATATATGTGCCACTACTTCTTTATCCATTCATCCGATGCTGGACACTTAGGTTGCTTCCATCTCCTGGCTATTGTAAATAGAGCTGCAATGAATATTTTGGTACATGACTCTCTTTGAGTTATGGTTTTCTCAGGGATATGCCCAGTAGTGGGATTGCTGAGTCGTATGGCAGTTCTATTTGTAGTTTTTTAAGGAACCTCCATACTGTTCTCCATAGTGGCTGTATCAATTTACATTCCCACCAACAATACAAGAGAGTTCCCTTTTCTCCACACCCTCTCCAGAATTTATTATTTCTAGATTTTTTGATGATGGCCTTTCTGACTGGTGTGAGATGATATCTCATTGTAGTTTTGATTTGCATTTCTCTAATGATTAATGATTAATGATGTTGAGCATTCTTTCATGTGTTTGTTGGCAACCTGTATATCTTCTTTGGAGAAATGTCTATTCAGGTCTTCTGCCCATTTTTGGATTGGGTTGTTTTTTTGTTATTCAGCTGCATGAGCTGCTTGTAAATCTTGGAGATTAATCCTTTGTCAGCTGCTTCATTTGCAAATATTTTCTCCCATTCTGGGTTGTCTTTTGGTCTTGTTTATGGTTTCCTTTGCTGTGCAAAAGCTTTTAAGTTTCATTAGGTCCCACTTGTTTATTTTTGTTTTTATTTCCATTTCTCTAGGAGGTGGGTCAAAAAGGATCTTGCTGTGATTTATGTCATAGAGTGTTCTGCCTATGTTTTCCTCTAAGAGTTTGATAGTTTCTGGCCTTACATTTAGGCCTTTAATCCATTTTGAGTTTATTTTTGTGTATGGTGTTAGGGAGTGTTCTAATTTCATACTTTTACATGTAGCTGTCCAGTTTTCCCAGCACCACTTATTGAAGAGGCTGTCTTTTATCCACTGTATATTCTTGCCTCCTTTATCAAAGATAAGGTGACCGTATGTGCATGGGTTTATCTCTGGGCTTTCTATCGTGTTCCATTGATCTATCTTTCTGTTTTTGTGCCAGTACCATACTGTCTTGATTAGTATAGCTTTGTAGTATAGTCTGAAGTCAGAGAGCCTGATTCCTCCAGCTCCATTTTTCGTTCTCAAGATTGCTTTGGCTATTCGGGGTCTTTTTTGTTTCCATACAAACTGTGAAGTTTTTTGTTCTAGTTCTGTGAAATATGCCAATGGTAGTCTGATAGGGATTGCATTGAATCTGTAGATTGCATTGGGTAGTAGAGTCATTTTCACAATGTTGATTCTTCCAATCCAAGAACATGGTATATCTCTCCATCTATTTGTATAATCTTTAATTTCTTTCATCAGTGTCTTATAATTTTCTGCATACAGGTCTTTTGTCTCCTCAGGTAGGTTTATTCCTAGATATTTTATTCTTTTTGTTGCAATGGTAAATGGGAGTGTTTTCTTGATTTCACTTTCAGATTTTTCATCATTAGTGTATAGGAATGCCAGAGATTTCTGTCCATTAATTTTGTATCCTGCTACTTAACCAAATTCATTGATTAGCTCTAGTAGTTTTCTGGTAGTATCTTTAGGATTCTCTATATAGAATATCATGTCACCTGCAAACAGTGACAGCTTTACTTCTTCTTTTCAGATTTGGATTCCTTTTATTTAAATACATTTTTAAAAGTGATGTAATGCTCTTTTAAAAAAAAACTAATATTCATAAATTAACAGAAATTACAAACTTGAAACTTTTTACACTTATAATAAAAAATTATATATTAACTCTAAAATATGAGAGAGGCTAAATATTCTTTCAAAATGCTTTGGTCAACCAGTAAAACTTCAGGAGAACACTGCTTTAGAGAGGGCAAGTCTTATGTAAAATCAAATTCAATACATCTGATGTTCTTCCTTCTACTGACATTTATTCTGCCACCCCTTTTTAGGATATATAAAGGGGTGGTCTTTCAGTTATTCAGAGAATAGTGTCTTGGAGGAAGGGAGTGGGAATGAGTTTAAAATCAACCCTATTTTGATGCGAAAGACATGATGGCTTTAATCCACGGGTTCTGTGTTGTGAATTGAAACATGGATAAAGTAGCAACAGCTAGTTTCAAATAGAGTATTTAACATTTGTCACCGTGGAGGTCGATTTTCTTTGTCAGAAGCATCAAAGTTAAATAAGTTGAACATCTGCTAAGGTCTTTAACAAATGCCAGGAAGCAATACCATCATTACGTTCTGGAGGTGAAATGTGCTTTTGATGGCATTTTTATGGTTATTATGTGTAAGGGACTAGAGTTTTTGGCAAATACAAAGCAAGTTCTGTGAGCTTCCACAATCTGTGTCTTCCAAAAGGAATGAGATGTGTGCACTTTGTATTACAAGGGTGGCCAAGCTCTTTGTATCTTAAAGAACTCATACTGATGGAGATATCCCTCTTGAAGTTGAACTGATATATTAAAACATGAAGGCAACACTCTTGGGTTTTGTAAATGTACTTTTAAGAAGCAAAACAGACTCTATATTTTACTTTTACTATAATCTATGTAAGCCCAGAATGATCTGTTCTTTAGTTCCTGAAAATAACCTCCATGTTTTAGATGCTATTATCTTCAAACGATTAAGTCTAGATTCTAAATTATGAAGACTCAATATTGTAAAAGTCAGTTCTTCCCAATGTGACTTCTGGATTCAGTACAATTCCAATAAAAATCTCAGCAAGTTATAATTTGAATATAAAGAAACTGATTCTAAAATTTACATGGAAAGGCAAAAAACTCAGACAAAACAATACTAAGAAGAATAAAGTTGGAGGACTGACAATACTAAACTTCAATGCTTACTATAAAGCTACAGTACTCAAGACAGTGTGGCATTGGAAAATAATAAACAAATAGATCCATGGAACAGAACAGACTGCTGAGAAATAGGGCCACACAAATTTAGTCCATTGATTGATGACTTGACAAAGGAGCAAAGGCACTTCAATGGAGAAAGGATAGTCACTTCAACAAATAGTGCTGGGAGAACTATTATCCATGTGCCAAAAAAAAAAAAAAAAGGTGGGGTGGGGGGGATCTAGGCAAAGACTTTATATCCTTCACAAAAATTAAATCAAAATGGACTATACCTAAATGTAAAATGCAACATTATAAAACTTCTAAAAGATAACATAAGCGAGAACCTAGAAAATGGGATTGGTGGTGACTTTTTAGATATGATACTAAATGCATGACCTTTGAAAGAAATCATTGAAGAGTTGGACTTAATTTTTTAAAAATCTCTGCTCTGCAAACAACACTGTTAAGAGAATGAAAAGACAATCCCCTCTAGGAGGAAATATTTGCAAAACATGTATCCGATAAAGGACGTGTATCCAAAATACAGAAAGAATCCTTAAACATGCCTTAATATGTACTCAAATGAGTTGGAAACTTAGGTTCACACAAAACCCTCACATTAATATTTATAACAGCTGTATTCATAGTTGCCAAAACTTGAAAGCAACCTAGATCCCCTACAGTAGGTGAGGAGATAAACAGTAGTGCATCCAGACAATGGAATATTATTCAGCAATTAAAATAAGAAAAGGAGCTATCAAACCATGAAAAGACATGGAGGAGATGTAAGTGCATATTGTCAAGTAAAAGAAGCCAGTCTGAGAAAGTTATCTATTGTATGATGAAAATAATTAATTTTACTTGGAAAGAATTAGAATAACATCATTTAAATATGGCGAACACTCTTCTCTTGTTAGCTATTCCATTACTAAATGTTGACATCCGGTGAGTACCTTATTCTCATAGGCAACGGTGGTCCCTCAGAGTTCACCCTTCTTTATCTCTTTCCAGCTTTTTGACACCAATGACTCTGCCTATATCTCAAAGGTTGCTATTGCCCTAAAATCCAAAACATCACAATCTCTTCATTCACATTCTTCTTCTTTTTCCACCCTTTGTCTTCTTTTATAGCCTCTCCTCCTTCTGGGCACTAAATATACGTACACCATGTTCTTATTAACACTCCCTTAAATATACAAAACAATGTATCCCTCCTTCCTTTTCGGCACTCATCAATTTCTCTTTGTATAATTCATTCTGTGTATAGTCCCTCTCAAGACTTTAAATTTTTGAAGTGTTGAATTAGATTTATTGTATAATCATTGTGACCTCCAGAAAAACTGCCTGGGAGGAGCTAATGGAGACTCAATAAATATGTGTTTTTAATAAATGAATTGATTTATAAAGCAATTCTCTACTAAATAAGTAGGGAGAGAACCGTGAATTTAATAGCACAATTACAACACAGATTCCCTGTGCTCCCCAAGAGCGTGTCAGTCTTCTCCCTTGCTCAGATAATTTAGCATGCACAGGGGAACCTCTCCTGAAGCATAATATTGAACTCCCCACTGCTCAAATCCTTTAAAACATCATCCAAGAGAAGAGCTTTAATGGAAAATGAGGCTGATAGATGCATACCCATCCATTCTACTAATTCTAAAATATACCACTGAATAATACGGGCAGCATCGTATCAGACCATTTTAGAAACTGTGTTTGGATGGGGCAAGATGGAAGAAGAGTAAGACACAGAGATGACCTTCCTCCCTACAGATATATCAGAAATACATCTACACGTGGAACAACTCCTACAGAATACCTAAGAACACCTACTGAACGCTGGCAGAAGACCTCAGACTTCCCAAAAGGCAAGAAACTCCCCATGTACCTAGGTAGGGCAAAAGAAAAAAGAATAAACAGAGACAAAAGGATAGGGACGGGACCTGCACCAGTGGGAGGGAGCTGTGAAGGAGGAAAGGTTTCCACACACTAGAAAGCCCCTTCGTGGGCAGAGACTGTGGGTGGCGGAGGGGGTAAGCTTCGGAGCCGCGGAGGACAGCACAGCAACATGGGTGCGGAGGGCAAAGCGCAGAGATTCCCGCACGGAGGACTGGTGCCGACCAGCACTCACCAGCCCGAGAGGCTTATCTGCTCACCTGCCGGGGCGGGCGGGGCTGGGAGCTGAGGCTCGGGTTTCAGTCGGATCCCAGGAAGATGACTGGGGTTGGTGGTCTGAACACAGCCTGAAGGGGATAGTGCACCACGGCTAGCCGGGAGGGAGTCCGGGAAAAAGTCTGGACCTGCTGAAGAGGCAAGAGACTTTTTTTTCCCCTCTTTGTTTCCTGGTGGGCGAGGAGAGGGGATTAAGAGCGCTGCTTAAAGGAGCTCCAGAGATGGGCGCAAGCCGCGGCTAACACTGCGGACACCAGAGGTGGGCATGAGACGCTAAGGCTGCTGCTGCCGCCACCAAGAAGCCTGTGTGCGAGCACAGCTCACTGTCCACATCTCCCTTCCAGGGAGCCTATGCAGCCCGCCACTGCCAGGGTCCCGTGATCCACGGACAACTTCCCCGGGAGAACGTACGGCACGCCTCGGGCTGGTTCAACGTCGCGCTTGACTCTGCCACTGCAGGCTGGCCCCGCACTCCGTGCCCCTCCCTACCCCCGGCCTGAGTGAGCCAGAGCCTCTGAATCAGTTGCTCCTTTAACCCCGTCCTGTCTGAGCTAAGGACAGATGCCCTCAGGCGACCTACACACAGAGGCAGGGCCAAATCCAAAGCTGAGCCCCGGGAGCTGTGAGAACAAAGAAGAGAAAGGGAAATTTCTCCCAGCAGCCTCAGGAGCAGTGGATTAATCTCCACAATCAACTTGATGTACCCTGCATCTGTGGAATACCTGAATAGACAACAAATCATCCCAAATTGAGGAGGTGGACTTTAAGAGCAAGATTTATTATTTTTTCCCCTTTTCCTCTTTTTGTGAGTGAGTATGTGTATGCTTCTGTGGGAGATTTTGGCTGTAGAGCTTTGCTTTCACCATTTGTCCTAGGGGTCTGTCTGTCCGTTTTTTTTTCTTAACTTAAAAAAAATTTTTTTTTATTTTATCCTCTCTCTTTCTTTCTTCCTTCCTTCCTTCCTTCCTTCCTTCCTTCCTTCCTTCCTTTCTTTCTTTCTTTCTTCTTTCTTTCTTTCTTTCATTCATTCTTTCTTTCTACTTTTGCTCCCTTTTATTCTGAGCCATGTGGATGAAAGGCTCTTGGTGCTCCAGCCAGGAGTCAGTGCTGTGCCTCTGAGGTGGGAGAGCCAACCTCAGGACACTGGTCCACAAGAGACCTCCCAGCTCCACGTAATATCAAACGGCGAAAACCTCCCAGAGATCTCCATCTCAACACGAACACCCAGCTTCACTCAACGACCAGCAAGCTACAGTGCTGGACACCCTATGCCAAACAACAAGCAAGGCAGGAACACAACCCCACCCATTAGCAAAGAGGCTGCCTAAAATCATAATAAGTCCACAGACACCCCAAAACACACCACCAGACATGGACCTGCGCACCAGAAAGACAAGATCCAGCGTCATCTAACAGAACACAGGCACTAGTCTCCACCAGGAAGCATACAAAATCCACTGAACCAACTGTAGCCACTGGGGACAGACACCAAAAACAAAGGGAACTACAAACCTGCAGCCTGCAAAAAGGAGACCCCAAACACAGTAAGATAAGCAAAATGAGAAGACAGAAAAATACACAGCAGATGAAGGAGCAAGATAAAAACCCACCACACCTATCAAATGAAAAGGAAATAGGCAGTCTACCTGAAAAAGAATTCAGAATCATAGTAAAGATGATCCAAAATCTAGGAAATAGAGAAAATGCAAGAAACATTTAACAAGGACCTAGAAGAACTAAAGAGGAAACAAGCAATGATGAACAACACAATAAATGAAATTAAAAGTACTCTAGAAGGGATCAATAGCAGAATAACTGAGGCAGAAGAACGGATAAGTGACCTGGAAGATAAAATAGTGGAAATAACTGATGCAGAGCAGAATAAAGAAAAAAGAATGAACAGAACTGAGGACAGTCTCAGAGACCTCTGGCACAATATTAAATGCACCAACATTCAAATTATAGGGGTCCCAGAAGAAGAAGAGAAAAAGAAAGGGAATGAGAAAATGTTTGAAGGGATTACAGTTGAAAACTTCCCTAATATGGGAAAGGAAATAGTTAATCAAGTCCAGGAAGCACAGAGAGTCCCATACAGCATAAATCCAAGGAGAAATACGCCAAGACACATATTAATCAAACTGTCAAAAATTAAATACAAAGAAAACATATTAAAAGCAGCAAGGGAAAAACAACAAATAACACACAAGGAAATCCCCATAAGGTTAACAGCTGATCTTTCAACAGAAACTCTGCAAGCCAGAAGGGACTGTCAGGATATATTTCAAGTGATGAAGGAGAAAAACCTACAACCAAGATAACTCTACCCAGCAGTGATCTCATTCAGATTTGATGGAGAAATTAAAACCTTTACAGACAAGCAAAAGCTGAGAGAGTTCAGCACCACCAAACCCGCTTTACAACAAATGCTAAAGGAACTTCTCTAGGCAAGAAACACAAGAGAAGAAAAAGACCTACAATAACAAACCCAAAACAATTAAGAAAATGGGAATAGGAACATACATATCGATAATTACCTTAAATGTAAATGGATTAAATGCTCCCACCAAAAGACACAGATTGGCTGAATGGATACAAAAACAAGACCCATATATATGCTGTCTATAAGAGACCAACTTCAGACCTAGGGACACATACAGACTGAAAGTGAGGGGATGGAAAAAGATATTCCATGCAAATGGAAATCAAAAGAAAGATGGAGTAGCAATGCTCAAATCACACAAAATAGACTTTAAAATAAATACTATTACAAGAGACAAAGAAGGACACTACATAATGATCACGGGATCGATTCAAGAAGAAGATATAACAATTGTAAATATTTATGCACCCAACATAGGAGCACCTCAATACATAAGGCAAATACTAGCAGCCATAAAAGGGGAAATCGACAGTAACACATTCAGAGTAGGGGACTTTAACACCCCACTTTCACCAATGGACAGATCATCCAAAATGAAAATAAATAAGGAAACACAAGCATTAAATGCTACATTAAACAAGATGGACTTAATTGATATTTATAGGACATTCCATCCAAAGACAACAGAATACACATTTCTCTCAAGTGCTCATGGAACATTCTCCAGGATAGATCCGATCTTAGGTCACAAATTAAGCCTTGGGAAATTTAAGAAAATTGAAATGTATCAAGTATCTTTTCCGACCACAACACTATGAGACTAGATATCAATTACATTAAAAGATATGTAAAAAATACAAACACATGGAGGCTAAACAATACACTACTTAATAACGAAGTAGTCACTGAAGAAATCAAAGGGGAAATCAAAAAATATCCAGAAACAAATGACAATGGAGACATGATGACCCAAAACCTATGGGATGCAGCAAAAGCAGATCTAAGAGGGAAGTTTATAGCAATACAATCCTACCTTAAGAAACAGGAAGCATCTCGAATAAACAACCAAACCTTGCACATAGGCAATTAGAGAAAGAAGAACAAAAAAAACCCCAAAGTTAGCAGAAGGAAAGAAATCATAAAGATCAGATCAGAAATAAATGAAAAAGAAATGAAGGAAACGATAGCAAAGATCAATAAAACTAAAAGCTGGTTCTTTGAGAAGATAAACAAAATTGATAAACCATTAGCCAGATTCATCAAGAAAAAAAGGGAGAAGACTGAAATCAGTAGAATTAGAAATGAAAAAGGAGAAGTAACAACTGACATGCAGAAATACAAAAGAACATGAGTGATTACTAAAAGCAACTCTATGCCAATAAAATGGACAACCTGGAAGAAATGGACAAATTCTTAGAAATGCACAACCTGCCAAGACTGAATCAGGAAGAAAGAGAAAATAAGAACAGACCAGTCACAAGCACTGAAATTAAAACTTTGATTAAAAATCTTCCAACAGGGGCTTCCCTGGTGGCGCAGTGGTTGAGAGTCCGCCTGCTGGTGCAGGAAACGCGGGTTCGTGCCCCGGTTCGGGAAGATCCCACATACCGCGGAGCAGCTAGGCCCGTGAGCCATGGCCACTGTGCCTGCACGTACGGAGCCTGTGCTCTGCAACGGGAGAGGCCACAACAGTGAGAGGCCCTCACACCGCAAAAAAACAAAACAAAAACAAAAAACCTTCCAACAAACAAAAGCCCAGGACCAAATGGCTTCACAAGTGAATTCTATCAAACATTTAGAGAAGAGCTAACACCTATCCTTCTCAAACTCTTCCAAAATATAGCAGAGGGAGGAACACTCCCAAACTCATTCTACGAGGCCGCCATCACCCTGATACCAAAACCAGACAACGATGTCACAAAGAAAAACTACAGGCCAATATCACTGATGAACATAGATGCAAAAATCCTCAACAAAATATTAGGAAACAGAATCTAACAGCACATTAAAAGAATCATACAACATGATCAAGTGGGGTTTATTCCAGCAATGCAAGGATTCTTCAGTATACACAAATCAATCAATGTGACACACCATATTAACAAATTGAAGGAGAAAAACCATATGATCATCTCAATAGATGCAGAGAAAGCTTTCGACAAAATTCAACACCCATTTATAATAAAAACCCTGTAGAAAGTAGGCATAGAGGGAACTTTCCTCAACATAATAAAGGACATATATGACAAACCCACAGCCAGCATCATCCTCAATGGTGAAAAACTGAAACCATTTCCACTAAGATCAGGAACAAGATAAGGTTGCCCAATCTCACCACTCTTATTCAACATAGTTTTGGAAGTTTTAGCCACAGCAACCAGAGAAGAAAAGGAAACAAAAGGAATCCAAATTGGAAAAGAAGAAGTAAAGCTGTCACTGTTTCCAGATGACATGATACTATACATAGAGAATCCTAAAGATGCTACCAGAAAACTACTAGAGCTAATCAACGAATCTGGTATAGTAGCAGGATACAAAATTAATGGACAGATATCTCTGGCATTCCTATACACTAATGATGAAAAATCTGAAAGTGAAATCAAGAAAACACTCCCATTTACCATTGCAAAAAGAATAAAATATCTAGGAATAAACCTACCTAAGGAGACAAAAGACCTGTATGCAGAAAAATTATAAGACACTGATGAAACAAATTAAAGATGATACAAAGAGATGGAGAGATATACCATGTTCTTGGATTGGAAGAATCAACATTGTGAAAATGACTCTACTACCCAATGCAATCTACAGATTCCATGCAATCCCTATCAAATTACCATTGGCATTTTTCACGGAACTAGAACAAAAAATTTCACAATTTGTATGGAAACACAAAAGACCCCGAATAGCCAAAGCAATCTTGAGAATGAAAAACGGAGCTGGAGGAATCAGGCTCCCTGACTTCAGACTATACTACAAAGCTACAGTAATCAAGACAGTGTGGTACTGGCACAAAAACAGAAAGATAGATCAATGGAACAGGATAGAAAGCCCAGAGATAAACCCACGCACATATGGTCACCTTATCTTTGATAAAGGAGGCAGGAATGTACAGTGGAGAAAGGACAGTCTCTTCAATAAGTGGTGCTGGGAAAACTGGACAGGGACATGTAAGAGTATGAGATTATAACACTCCCTAACACCATACACAAAAATAAGCTCAAAATGGATTAAAGACCTAAATGTAAGGCTAGAAACTATCAAACTCTTAGAGGAAAACATAGGGAGAACACTCTATGACATAAATCACAGCAAGATCCTTTTTGACCCACCTCCTAGAGAAATGGAAATAAAAACAAAAATAAACAAATGGGACCTAATGAAACTTGAAAGCTTTTGCACAGCAAAGGAAGGCATAATCAAGACCAAAAGACAACCCTCAGAATGGGAGAAAATATTTGCAAATGAAGCAGCTGACAAAGGATTAATCTCCAAAACATACAAGCAACTCATGCAGCTCAATAACTAAAAAGCAAAAAACCCAATCCAAAAATGGTCAGAAGACCTGAACAGACGTTTCTCCAAAGAAGATATACAGATTGCCAACAAACACATGAAAGAATGCTCAACATCATTAATCATTAGAGAAATGCAAATCAAAACTAAATGAGATATCATCTCACACCGGTCAGAATGTCCCTCATCAAAAAATCTAGAAACAATAAATGCTGAGAAAAGGGAACAGTCTTGCACTGCTCGTGGGAATGTGAATTGGTACAGCCACTATGGAGAACAGTATGAAGGTTCCTTAAAAACTAAAAATAGGGATTCCCTGGTGGCGCAGTGGTTGAGAGTCCGCCTGCCGATGCAGGGGACACAGGTTCGTGCCCCGGTCCGGGAGGATCCCACATGCCGTGGAGCAGCTGGGCCCGTGAGCCATGGCCGCTGGGCCTGCGCGTCCGGAGCCTGTGCTCCACAACGGGAGGGGCCACAACGGTGAGAGGCCCATGTACCTCAAAAAAAAAAAAAAAAAAACTAAACTAAAAATAGAACTACCATATGATCCAGCAATCCCACTACTGGGCATATACCCTGAGAAAACCATAATTCAAAAAGAGTCATGTACCAAAATGTTCATTGCAGCTCTATTTACAATAGCCAGGAGATGGAAGCAACCTAAGTGTCCAGCATCGGATGAATGGATAAAGAAGTAGTGGCACATATATACGATGGAATATTACTCAGCCATAAAAGGAAACAAAATTGAGTTATTTGTAGTGAGGTGGATGGACTAGGGTCTGTCATACAGAGCGAAGTAAGTCAGAAAGAGAAAGACAAATACCGTATGCTAACACATATATATGGAATCTAAGAAAAAACAAAAAGAAAGTCATGAAGAACCTAGGGGTAAGATGGGAATAAAGACAAAGACCTACTAGAGAATGGACTTGAGGATACGGGGAGGGGGAAGGGTAAGCTGTGACAAATTGAGAGAGTGGCATGGACATATATACACTACCAAACGTAAGGTAGATAGCTTGTGGGAAGCAGCCGCATAGCACAGGGAGATCAGCTGGGTGCTTTTTGACCACCTAGAGGGGTGGGATAGGGAGGGTGGGAGGGAGGGAGATGCAAGAGGGAAAAGATATGGGGATATATGTATATGTATAACTGATTCACTTTGTTATAAAGCAGAAACTAACACACCACTATAAAGCATTTATACTCCAATAAAGATGTAAAAAAAAACAAAAAACTGTGTTTGTTGAATGTACTGATATCATGCCAGCTACCTGTATTCATGAAGATCAAAAGAACCAGTGCTATGCAACTGGTATTCGGTGCGTTTAACATATGGACATTGTTGAGGATTTTGCTCATGATTTTGTTCAGTGTTCTGTTCACTGTGATCAATGGAAGAAACTAACCTACAGTCTCAAAACAAGGAAAGAGCTGTTTTTTCCTGAGCTAAGCTTAGATTCAAATGTGTGGCACCTTGACCAATGCATATAAGCTTTGAAGTGATTGTTTATCTATCAACTGGTTCTGCCTTACTTTCTACATTTTTCCCTTTATTTCAAACTTTTCACTTCTTTCTGTTTTTCATTCTGCTTTAAGATATGAATTTTTACAAGACAGTTTAAATTACTTTCCAGCAAGTTATAAATAAATAAATATAATAAAAATAGACAAGAAAATGAGACCAAAATTGAATGTATTATGTTGGAAAATTTTACATCCCTACAAACTTTTTAAAAGCACGTTAAGAAGGTTTACATTTGTAAAACTGTGCATCCTCCTGGCATTGTTTTTTAAAGTACCAATATCCAAGGGAGGAATGCACCACTCATCCCAAATTATCTCTTCATCCTAAAATAAGCAGTGTTATTTCCTTTTCCACATATATATTTTAAGAAATGAAATGCATGACTAACATCCTGAAAATAATTCATTTAAAATAGTTCAAAAATGACTTGGAAATATTTTGAATATATACTTCAAGGTCCATACTACGGCTATTTTTCCTTTCAGAAAACAGCTTGTTTGATGCTCCCAGCACTCAGAGCTTTGCGTCTTTGTAAATCTGCTTTCTCTCAGACACTCCAGCTGTCTGAACTCCACTATTTGAACTTGAAAAACAGCTTATTAATAAAAGATATTTGGCAAAGATATTATAATTAATGCTTTGAGACTTGATGCAAATTTGCCAATGGATGGGAGGAAAGTGGATCTTTAGAAGAGTGAGTTAACGTCTTTGTATGATGGAGTTATTCCCATCTGAAAAAGAACTTGCCACCACTTTTCTTAGCCAGTTTTCAGTAAGAAAAGTAGCTTCCAGTTCATGAGACAACTTGGGTTAACTGGAGAATCTATTTTAAGGAAAGTTGTCTATTTTAAGAAAGGGAAAGAACAGCTAATCTGTCCTCCTCAGGAGACTGGAAATCATATGTGGGGAAAGGCTGTGAGAGCAGGTCAAGAGAGCCAATTTTAGCCACGCTTTGCCTCTAATTAGCTGTAGAAACTGTTGAAATAAAGATAATTATTTCCCATCTCAATTTAGTGCTCTCTGGGGGTCAGCACATTAATCCCAGATTTGCACTTGTCACCTCATCTAATTATTCAATAGCCTTAAAAGGTAAATATGTATCATCTCATTTAATCCTCACCACCACCCTGAGAAATATCATCATACCCACTTTCAGATAAGACAACTGACTCCCAGAGGGAGGAAATACACTAGCTGTAGTTTACCATAAAGATTGTGCTCTTAGGAACGTAAGTGCTTTTCTTTGTATTTTCTTATCTGCTCGATCACCTCCTTAGCGACTGAGACCAAGTTAGAAACCTTCCAGCTTTCTTATCCTTCTCCTACACTCCCCACATCCCCAAATCTCACCTCTCCATGCTCATGTAATACCCAGATTATTTCCTGGAAAATTGCATAGCACCTGACTCATTGACAACAGTTTCCTTTCACTAAGTTCTGATCTCATTCCTCTTCTCTTTCAAATTCTTTAGAGTTTTCCATTGTTAACAAGAGCATGATAAAAATCTCCCCCTTACATATATGTCTGGTCATTTGAAATTACTCCTTTCCCCCACTGTTCTACCTAACCTAGAATGGGTTCTTCTCTAAACCCAGAACCTGCCATATACATTCTGCCCTCTTTCTTGTTGTATTAGTTTTCTATTTCTGCATCACGAATTACCAGGAATGGATTGGCCTAAAGCATCATTCACTGATTAGTTGACAGTTCTGTAGGTCAGAAGTCCAGGCGGCTCAGCCAGGCCAGGAACTCTGTTTAGAGTCTCAAGGGCAAATCCAGGTATTGGCAGGGCTGCACTCCCTTCAGGTGACTCTGGGCAAGAATCCAATTCCAAGCTTATTCAGGTGGTTGGCAGAATTCAATTTCTTGTTGTTGTAGGACTGAGATCCTTGGCCACCTCCATCTTCTCTCTGCCTACTTCTTCCACTACATCTCTGTGACTTCAGCCAGAAAAAAGCTCTCTGCTTTTAAGTTCTCATACGATTAGGTAATTCATGTTAGTGCAGGATAATGGCCATATTTTAAAACATATAACCTTAGTTACATCTGTAAGGATACCTTTGCAATGTAACATAATGTATTCACAGGTTCTAGGGACTAGGGCATGGACATCTTTGGGGTGAGGGTGGGGTTTATTCTGCCATCAACACTCATACAGTTAGATCTATGTGGCTGGCTCTTCCTCCTTTCTTGAACTACAGAACTTCTTTTCCCAAATCATGACAAATGTGAAGCCTTTGCAGATTTCTCAGGCAAGTATTTCTTCCTCCATTTCCAGTAAATACTTCTTGTATAGAGAAAATAGTGCATTTAAGTTTTTCTAAGCCTTTATTTTCTTAAGTTCAGAAATTGGATATGTTTGGTTAGGACCACATTTATCACTTTCTATCTACAGTTATACCATAAAAATGGTCTTCCTCTATGATTTTAATTTATTCTCTTTCAAAATTTCCTGGTTTCCTGGTAATTTATTTGCTTTAGTGTGTGTGTGTGTATAATATTTGCTTTAGTATATATATATATATTGAATTTTTAAGATAAGTCTATGAGATAAGTATCATTATTTCCATTTTACAGATGCGAAAATTGGTGGCTCAGAGAGGTTAAGTGACTTGCTAAGGTCAAATAGCAAGTGATAAGTGAATCTCAAATAAGAAGATACATCTGAGGTTACAGCTTATTCCATATACTGTCTTAACAAATTTTTCTTGCAGAGTATAAATCCTATCAGCAATTTCTGAATAAATAGTAACAATTTATTTATCTGAAACAATGTGACAATATTGAAAAATCAAAGAAGGCATCATCAAAATCCTTTTTACTGAATGCATAAGACATGGAAGCAAAAAGCAATGTCAATTGTAATTTGTAATAATTTCTTTAAGGAAGATTTAAAACTTTAGGTTTAAGATGGCGGATAGAGCACATATATATTCACCTCTAGTTCACAGCCAGATTCAAATGAAATCAAAGTTTGGAGCTTTCAAAAGGAATAAACCCACAGTGGGAAAGGGAATTGAATTCAGGAATAGGTGAGACAGTTCAAGAAAATTCTGGACTATAGACAGGGAATGGAATGGGAGAATGCTGACTGATGGAATAATGTAAGTATGAGGAAGCTGCAAAAAGAAGTCTTCTTCTAAAAGAAGTCCAAGAGAGTCTCTGGACCCAGCATGGGATATAGGACAGAGAGTGGGAGTGAGAAATAGGCTGGAAGATTATTTAATCAAATGTGAATATGTAGGGCCTCCCTGGTGGCGCAGTGGTTGAGAGTCCGCCTGCCGATGCAGGGGATACGGGTTCGTGCCCCGGTCTGGGAGGATCCCATATGCCGCGGAGCGGCTGGGCCCGTGAGCCATGGCCGCTGGGCCTGCGCATCCGGAGCCTGTGCTCCGCAACGGGAGAGGCCACAACAGTGAGAGGCCCGCATACCGCAAAAAGAAAAAAAAAAAAAAAAAAAAAAAGTGAATATGTAGAACAATATACCTCTCCTCCATTTGCACAGAGCACAGGCAGCACAGTTTTTAACTCGCAAATAAAAAAACAAGTCCCTTCTAAGTCCCCTTTGAGTCATGCTAAAACATCCTGCGTGTTTATTGGTAACCCTGCATTTATCCTTTTAATTCATCCAGACTCTTGGTCTTCCTCTTGCACTCCTATTGCTGGAATCTGACATAAATTCAGTTTCCAAAGGAGAAATGTGGTTTGCAAATTCTTAGCCTTTGCATCACAAAGCAGAGTACAGAGGGTGGGTTTGAAGCTGAGAAAAAATAGCTTTATAACCAGCACTTCTCCATGGGATGCATTCCCCTCTTCCGCTTTGGTGCAGGATAGGACTCTACCATAATTACTTAGAATACCCCAAACCATGCATTATGACCTAATAACTTCAAATATTGATTCTATCTGAAAATGCCCTGGCCCTCTTTCACCCAGGCTGGCTCTCCTTTGTACAGCTCCCAAAGTCCAGTATCACTATGCTTCTTTGGGTACAGCTTTTGGCCTAGTGCCTGCACAACTTCAGGGAAAGACCATCAACTAGGTCTCCCTCCCCTACTAAAAGATGCCTCATCAGAGCTCTGCTGTACTGCCTGGGAATAAACTTACTGCATACGACATGGCACATCCAAACAGCACTTTGCTGGCCAGAGGGCATAAAAACCTATATTAAACATTCTGAAAAGCTGCATTGTTTAACAAGAAACAAATATATTTCATTACATTCAGACAGATCCATCATCATTCAATCAAAATTCTTTCCTTCCCTACTGCAAAGAGGGATCATTTCCTAAGTTTTCTGAAAGGCAATACTTGCCTTTATAAAAAGTATTTCCTTATAGGGTCTTTCTCTTTCCCCTCTTACTCATAGTCAAGGACTTCTAGTTATAAAACTAGGAAACAAAGTTGAATAGAATAATGTAAAGAAGAGAAAACAAAAGAATACTGACAGAAAATGAAAATTACTCATTTGTTTGAAGGGATCATTAAACACTTTCACTTCTGTTGGCTACAAAGAACCAAGGACTTACTCTTTTATCACATGGCTATTGTGGGCCTTGGGTATTTCTTTTTGGAGCCCATCCATCATTCCAACTGGCATAGGGCATGTATTATGGTCCATTCATTACATTTTTAATGTATTTTCCTTTTTAAAATTAGAAAATGGACCAAATAAAGCTGTGGCAGAATGTTCTACATAAAGTACTGTCTTTTTAATTACATTAAGAAATTTCTTCCCAATCACATTAAAAAATGATTCAATCAGCATCTTTTCCCTGGGAAACTTTTCCCCCCAGCATCACTTTTTAATTCAGTTTAGATCAATGATCAGTTGTATGTGTGTGTCTATATACACACACACACACACACACAAAAGGATAACTAATAAAGGATTCCTTGTAAGCCAAAATCATCCATTCTGTTATAGTGTTATCTTTTTATTTATTAATCGTTTTAAAAAATAATTATCTGTTTGTGGCCTTTATGATTGACTCTATTTGACAAGCACTAAAAGAATCATAGATTTTTAAAACCTTGAGTTATGTAAGACCCCTCCCACCAACTGTCAATCCTCTATTATTTTATTCTATGGATGAATAATATAGACCCTGCAAATATGGGTAACTTGTCCAAATTCAGGTAATAATAGTCCTGGGATAAAACCTCCAGTTTCCATAATTACAGCCACTGTTCTTTACAAGTATGCTACACTAAACCATACATTTCTCTCAGGCCACATCAGACAGCATCATAGACTAGTTCATACTGCTCTAGGATAATGTTCCTTCACTCTCAATTTATCAACCTAATGTGTATTTGGTGATGCAGACAATATCTGAATACCTAAAGCAATGTAAGGGATGAAAGAGAATGAATAATTGAAAGCCATATATTTTGATATTCTGCTTTTGGCAGTTGTTCAAACATCTTCTCAAATAAAACTTGGTTCAGAGTTTCAAATATATCTCAGACCAAACTAGACTATGGTCACAAAATAATAAAAAAAGGAAAGCAAACATTTATTGAGTGTACTTGGAGTTCTACCTGCTATACGTATGCTGTTATTCTTTAACCTTATGAGGCAATTATCATTATAGCATTTTGCTAAGAAGAAAACTAACACTCAGATAGGTTTATCTACATGTCTAAGATCACACAGCTTATAGCTACGAGCACTAAGCCTTCAACCAATGACCAAAGTGACAAAAATACCATGTACGTTATACTACATCATGCCTTCTCTCATTGACTTTAAAATATCCCAAGGCAAGTGTGGCAAAGCAAGGCAAGAGGGACAAAATGATCTAGACAATTTGAAAATGTGAATGCCACACCTCTGGGCACTCAGAGTTGAGTTGGATGTTCTTCATAAGTGATTGCAAACATTTCTGTCCAGCAGGTTGGTTACACAATGTAATAGAAGGAGCCATGAACTTCAAGACATATCACCTCCACTCCTTATCTAGTTTAAATTCTACAAATATTGATTGAGAACGTATCATGTGCTGTAGATTAGGCTAAGGGGCTTGGGACAGAACAGTGAATAGCCAGAAATTATCCTCAACAAGGGATGTAGGAGTGGGCATGGTATGTTTGAAAAACGTCTAGTAGGTCAGGATGTCATGAGGTTGATATATACATGGGATAAGAAAAGGGTCTGGATATGATAGGTGGAGCAATATCATGAAAAATCATGCTAAAAAGTTTAGACTTTAATTTTGAGGAGTAAAGTCACAAAAAGATCATTCTTACCACAATGCCTGGGATGGCCTGGATGGAACAGTTTGGATGAAGGGAGACAGTCACAAAGTTATTAAATTAACCCATATCATAGAGGGGTAAGTAGGAGTAAATTAAGCTTGAGTGAGTGGAGATTGAGAAGATAAATTTGAGAAATATTTTCAGAGAATATTGGCAGAGGCTGATGAAAATAAGAAAAGATGATTCAGAGGCAAAACTTGGGTTTTGGGATTGAAAGTGTGGCTGTATTGGGATAACAACTGCTATAGTCAAATAGAAGAGGCAAAATAAATTTGAAGACAGGAGTAGATATTAAGGTCAGTTTTAGATATCTGAGTGCCACTGGGACATCTGAAGGAGATATTCACAAAGGACTTGGATAGAAGTGTCTGCAACATGGAAAAACTACTGCTGAAGCCACAGCTGTTTTTGTTTTTTTATTTTTTATTTTGGCTGCACTGGGTCTTCGTTGCAGTGCACGGGCTCTTCGTTGCGGTGTGCAGGCTCTCTAGTTGCAGCATGCGGGCTCTTTAGTTGTGGCATGTGGGCTCTCTAGTCGGGGCACACGGGCTTAGTTGCCCCGCAGCATGTGGGATCTTTGTTCCCTGACCAGGGATCGAACCCACGTCCCCTGCATTGGAAGGCGGATTCTTAACCACTGGACTGCCAGCAAAGTTCCCATAGTTGTTTCTTAATTGTTGGCATTCATTTGCTAATCAAAATCATGAATGTGCTTGAGATCATATATCATTTTACCTCTCTGAGTCTCTTTCTCAAAAGACATGGAGCTCAGTCTACACAATCCCTAAGGTCCTCCTCCAACTCTAGGACTGAGTCATTTTATCAATGGCTGCGAAATATCATTCTTCTTTGAATTGTCTACTTTCTTACTATGAAAATCATTTATCTAGACTACTGTTACTTTTTTTTTTTTTTTTTGCGGTACGCGGGCCTCTCACTGTTGTGGCCTCTCCCATTGTGGAGCACAGGCTCCGGACGCGCAGGCTCAGCAGCCATGGCTCACGGGCCCAGCCGCTCCGCGGCATGTGGAATCTTCCCGGACCAGGGTACGAACCCGCGTCCCCTGCATCGGCAGGCGGACTCTCAACCACTGCACCACCAGGGAAGCCCAGACTACTGTTACTTTGATTGTATATGTATATATATATATACAAGTATAACAAATGCATTAAATGTTACTTACTTTGATAGAGATAATTCTTCTATAATAGGCCATATTTCATATTTTTCTTTAACAATAATATATCAGTTAATACTGAATTCTTTTTAGCTCTACTGGATGTTATTTATTTTGTGAGGCATAAAAATACAAAATATATAAGACTTGGAAGCTGCTAAAAAGGAGACAAAGGCAGACAATATGAAACTAATACTAATTTTTCCAGGTAAGTGTTATGTCAGTAATTTGAGTCAAGTGCTGTTAGCACAGAGCAGAAATGCCTGGGATTATTAGACTAAACCTTGACAGAGATGTCAAAGACCCTAGACCTTGAATAAAAAATGAACGAAAGGGTGAAATACACTCAAAGCAGAGGAAAAACATGGAATTGTGGAAGACTCCAAGAAAGTGGTTTAAATTTGTAGTGGCAAGTTTTCATTAAGGCAAGATTAAGGAAAATGTGCCATCTTGGGTCCATTGGTAGATCAGAGTTGGTAAGTGGATTTAGGAAGAGATCACCAACAGCTTTATGTTCCCTTGCTTTGACTGTGGTTTTAACCCCAGTTGGTGAAGCTACACTGGGCACCCAAATGAAAGAAGAGACTATGCTCAAAGTGCCTCATTATTCTCTTAGATCAACTAAATACACAATCTCTGTCTTTCTGCATTCTGTAGCTTACTGGACACCATGGAACCCTAAATACCTCTGGTGACACAAGCAACAAGCCTGGGAAGTGTTCTCCTATGTGATAATGACAAAACATCCCATTAAGGGAGATTAGCGATGGTAATGAAAAATATTTTGTAACAAGTCATAAAATTCAATAGCAACTAGGGCCTCCCTGTCAAAATAACTTTTCTTTAAATATTCTACTAGATGTATTTTAAACAAATTCCTAACCTGTGAAAAAGAATCATAAGAAAGTCAATTTAACTTGTTGATATAAATAATAGTTTTATTTGCCAAATTTTCTCCTGTAAAATACACAATTTTGAATTATTTTCCCATACTCAACTCTGGCATAATTACTTCTAACTTATTTTCTCCAGATATGCATGGTGAACCCGTTGCTTCCATCCTTGGACAAAATTAATACCTCGGGATACCACCATTGGCTGTCTTGGACCTCTGCACTGTCATAGCTTACTAGGAGATACACATGTAGAGGAAAGTGGTTAATTTAAAAGGAAAGAGCCCTCCCCCCGAAGCCACATGTCTGCTTGAATCCCAAGCTCATAACATATAGTCAACTGAGGAAGTGTAGGCACAAAACCCTCTTGGGTAGAGGACATGTATCCGAAAATTGCTATAATTATACCATATGCCAATGATTTACCCTTCATGGGGGTAAGCACCAGACAATATGGAGTGAAACACCATAACTTTTGATGCTTGCTTGAGTAAAGGGTATATACCTTAACTGCAAAATGAGTTTAGTAACAGAACGCTTAATTAATACTTGGGACTCTGGAATCTAGGAATGATATGGATGTGGAGAGGGAGTAAATTAAATTTGGATAAAGGACAGTTTTTCCAAATTAGTTACAAGGTACAGAGGTGCTGTTTTACAGACTGCAGTTGCCAACAGCTTTCTGAATGGAGGAGCATTGGATTGTCAGTTTCTGATGATGCCTGCGGAGCCTAACTTCTCCCCAGCTCCCTGGCAACAGCACTGATCTCAGGCCTCACTGCCTGCCCTGTGCTATTCTTGGCCTAATGTTAAGAATGCTAAGCTCATCAGAAGCTATGAGTATTTGAAATGCTGAGGTAGAGACTGACAACCCCTTCAACACTGGTGTATGAGGGACATTTATTTTAAGCCACTTTCCCTAAATACACTATGTGATACACAGTCTGGTTCCTGCCAGATGCACCATCTGGGATTCATCTCTTCTTTGTCTGTCCTTCCTTGGCTGTTTGGTTAGAACTCTTGTTCTACAATGTGCCTTGTGTCCCCAATCATAAATCTCCATTCCCATCTCCTGCACTAGACTATGAGCTCCTTGAAGGCAGGGGCCACGCCCTCTTCCTGTTTGTATTATCCCACAGGACCTTTATCACATAATGAATGTTCACTAAATTGTACTGAATTACATAATGGAAGTTCTTTAGAAGTTTTCCTAGTGATCTCCAGAGTACGTGCTACATAAGGCCCCGGGAAATCTTCGGTGTAATAATACCAGCCTCGGGGCTCTAATCTTTTTTAGGGACCCAACAGGGATCCTCCTAGTGACCAAGATAATTAATCTAATTTTTCTTAGGTACAATTTGCCTGGTGCTTTGGGGCTTTTTCAGGTCATACTCTTTAAAAAATAATGTTGGCTATAAGCAATCTAGCTTTTGTGAACCTGGAAGGCCAGTCTTTGAGGATCCAGGCTTTCTTATCAGTGTTGGTGGTTGAGTGGGATTCCACCATATTCAATTACCAAAAGCACTTGGGATAATATTTGACTTCTTCAAGGCCTGTTAGAGATTTACCCAAAAACTCAGAAAATCCTTTGTCCTAGGGTTATCCTAAAATTATTACAGAAGAAAACAAAGGCAGACACTGAATCCAGAATGAAATTCATTTGAATTTTTTAACATGAAAATCAAAATATAAAAGTAAAATGAAAAGTTACTCACACAAAAACACAAAAACATAAGTGAAAGAAGTTACTAGGTGGTGACTTTCATTGGGACATCAGGAAAAGTGTCCCAAAGAAGACATTAAGCTGATATTTGAATTAAAGGAACAAGCTGAATGTGTGGAAACAATATTTACAAGTAGTGAAACCGAGTGAGTCTACAAAGGATCTAAAATGCGGACCATCTTGGCGAATTTCCGGGACAAAAAAAGGCTCATGCGACTGGAAGGTGCTGGCAAGGAGATCAGAGGCACAAAATGGCTTGGTAAAAAGAGGCGGGCCATGCCACAGAATTGGATCACATCAGATCCTCCAAACCCAGCTGCCCTCCACTTCCCTTACAGAGTATCTCAGGCTCCTGAATTTCCACAGCCTATGAAACCTGAGTCCTGGCATTCAACTTCACTGGCTGAAGTGTGACCATTACACATTTTGAGAAAAAAAAAAACCAATCTGGGAGCAGTGTGAAGGAAATAACTAGAATGGGGACTCGGCCCAGTGAAGAATGGAGAAAACTGAGCAGATCTTTCTCTAGAGCAGCCTGCAGAAGCTCTTGGATTTCTGAGTCCAGAATTCACATCGGTTAAGGAACAAGCAGAAGGTGTCCTGAGAAGGTGATGCCTTGGCAGTCACTACTGATCAGTGGGCCACCTGCCTGCCCCACCAGTGCTGATCTGACAGAGCTTCAACAGACTGCACAAGATGTGGTTTCTCCCCCCGCAGACAGGGCTTTACCGTTGGATGGAAATATACTTCACAAATATCATGATCCAAAGAGAAACTCCAACCCCGTGAATTCTAAATTCAATCTAAAGAGTCTCCTAGGATAAACAAAAGCCTCTCTGTTCCTTTTGACAAACCCATAACCAGGAAAATTGAAAGCCTACCTATACCCTTGGAAAATTAAATTCTGGTTTAGTTAATGTTCTTCTCGTGGGTGAAGTGGCTACTTAAGGAAAGATAATGACAGTGTTAGGACGTGTAACTGCCACTTCGCTTAATCAGGATCTCTATAGCTCCTGCTGGAAAGGATGGGGGGGCGGGGGAAAGGGGAGGGAGGAGTGTTAAATTAGGAAGAGAATGAAATACTGCTATATCAACCCGAGAGAAAAACCTCCCTTGTAAGTGAGCAATACTCATAGACTTGAGGGAGGTGTTTATTAGCACCTGGGAGTCTATTTGCTGAATGGACCATGCACAGAGCAGACTGGATGGAGCTGCTGTGTGGTGTCAGGTAAGTGGCAGGGCCCATCAGCAGGGCAGAATCCAGTCCAAAGCCTGCAAGACCAAGCCAGAATCTATAATCATGATCCCACACTTAGCTACCATTTTTCTAAGTAGAAGATCAGGTTTTTCTTAGTTTTTTCATTAAGCTGGAAAACATCCTGATGATATCTGTGTATGGCAGCTCTAGGATCTAGGCTAATCATGACAGTAACACAAAGCTTGCTGGGATGAAGCTTGTAGCCTGGGACTAAGGAAAGATTTCCCTTCCTAAGCTTTTGTAATTGACTAGTAAAGGTGTTAGACCTGGGAATATTAAGAACATTTTCCACTGCCAATGCTAAAAACTGGCTTCAACATCAGACATCATTCAGCACTGTGTTCTTGCTCACCAAAGCTCCAGGCTCTAGCACAGTGCCTGACACATAAGTAGACACTTCATCATCAACATCCATCAACTCATTTCCTCTTAAGAACTTGTGTAGTGTGGGGAGAAGAGCAGTGGTGCATCCAGTAGAATCAGTCTTGGTCAGCTGGCTCACTACCCTGGAGAATCTCAAGCTTTGCATTTTTGTGGCCCGTACTGAAGTAGACTCAGGGGATTATCAAGGATTTGAGTTGCAAGGGAGTAGATGCTGACTGCACACTCTGTGAACAAACACGCACACACAAGCAAACCTCAAAAGAAGGCTCCATCTCTTGTTTACTTTGGGAGCAAAACAACAGATTCTGAGCTACACAGAAACATGGTGAGTCTGAAGAGTGGACATGGTACCATAATGTGCATGCTGTTAGGAGAATTGCTTTTTTTACTGAAAAAGAAATATGAAGCTTGTTTTTATGTATGTAAAGGTTGATGTATCTCAAATTTTTGCAACCAAGGCATAGCATGCCATATAATGTGAGGATATCATCATTTATTTAGCTTTTATCCTATTAATAAGACATTTAGATTGTTTCTAAAATTTTTTTGGCAATTATATACAGCACTGCATTGATATCCTTGCGCAAATGCCTCGTGTACATATGCAAAATTTCTCTTGGCTAGCTTCTTAGTAATAAAATTGCAGAGTATAAAATAATTTTGTTTTGTTGATACTACCATATAGCCTTTCAGAGTAGCTGGATCAATTTAGTTATATATATATATATATATATATATATATATATATATATAATTCAAACACAAAATGTTATTAGAATTTGTTCTGAAGCTATTTGTATAAATACGCTTTAACAGAATTTTCTATGGGTACTTATATAAGTGAGAAACGTGTATCATGAGGTTTATGTAGATATCCTAGCAGTCTACTCTACAGTGTTGGAAGTGCACTGGTTGTGGGGAGACAGTTTCTGATCTGGGGTTAAGAACCTTTCCAGGGGAATGGAAACATTGAACAAAGGAATGGATCTGATTCTGATGTAATTTAGTCTGGAACTTAGAATGACTGTCACTATCTTTCATTCTGCTTTGTTTCATTCTCATAAATGAAAGGTTTGTTTTCATTTTCTCTTCCAGGTAGAATTCTTATTCTCAATTTTTAGTTTCCAAAGCTGAGTCCTGAAGCATTCTATAATCTTATCCACTGCCCCAAGATCAATAAAAATAAACATATTTACTTATTTATCTTTTTAAAATTGACCAAACACCCTTATACTCTGTTGTCAATGTGAAATGATCGTTGACTGTGTTAAAATTCATTGTGGATATGTTGATAAATATCATTTAAACAAAAACTAATTGCTGGTCATATTCCCCAGAAATTGCCACCCAAGACTATAAAGAGACATGTAAAGGGATATTTCTCATAGCACCATTAGCTGTAAGGAGTATGAGATAACTAGAAGAATGGGTGAGTTCAGCAGGCTTGATACATGGCATGAAAAACTCTGCAGCACTCAGAAATGATGAACTACAAGCATATAAAGCAATGTGAATACATTCTTAAAAATACAGTGTTATTTCAGAAAAGAAAGCACAATCTATAGCTTGATATTATTTATATAAAATTTTAGGCATAGATTTATAAACAACCCCAAATATTTTTCAAAGATGAATATACAAGGACAAATATCAGATATATTTTATTGTGTACTAGAGTGAAAAGGTAAAAAAACAAACAAGAATCATAGATGAAATGGTCAAAACATTAAAATAAAATTAAATCAGTAAAACAGGGCTTGCCTGCCTTAGTGATAATGATGTTCCAGAAACAAAGGCACATGAATAATTCAACTCTATGTACCTGAGATCCTCAAATATTAACATAAAATAAAAGGAACATGAAAATAAAGTAAAAGTAAAATAAAAGTCAAGTGAAAGAGAAGAAAATTAACTCAGTATGCATCTTAGGACAAACACTTGGTATGGGCTGGGAGTGTCATGTCAAATTAATTACCTATAACTTTTAAGGGCAGCAGTATGAGTTGACTATTCTTGCTTTCATACCCCACAATGCAGTCTTCCAGGAGATACTGTCAGCTCTGCCTCCAGGATATTTTCAGAATCTGATCACTTGTCACCATCTCTTCCCTTACTTCCATCACTTGTCATCTGGTCTCTTGTTTATAATTGCTTCCACTCTTGCCCCCCTTGTAGTATCTTCTCCACAAAATTGATAGAAAAATCCATGTCAGATCATGACCCTCCTCTGCTCAGCACCCTCCAATGCATCACATCTCCCCCAGAATTAAATCTCAGCTCCTTAACTGGGCCTCCAAGGCCCTACATCATCCTGCCCCGTGCTAACTTTCTGACTTTGTCTCTGCCAAGTTGCCCCTTGCTCACCGTGCTCAATCTGCAGTGAGCTCCTGGTTCTCCCTGAAACACACAAAACCTGCTCCTGCCTCAGTGCACTTGCTGTTCCCTCTGCCACAGCACTCTTCCATCAGCTGGCTCACTCCCTTGCTTACTGTGATCTCTTCTCAAATGCTACCTTATCATAGAAGACTCTCTTGTCTACCCAATCCAACACAGCACCCTTTGCTCTTTCCTTTCTTGCTCTTTTTCAGTTCTTTTTAGTACTTGATGGCACCGACATATTATGTTTTTTATCTGTTTCCCTTATCAGAGATGCAGGAGAGGTTACTGCTCTGTCTTCAGAACCTAGAACAATGGTAGGTTCAGGTTTTGTGCCATGTAACTATAGAAGAAGTGAATCATTGTGGCATTTGGACCTGAATAAATTTCAACGGATAATAATTGGACAAGATAAGAAAAGAATTATAATAATAATACAACATTTTTCCATGTCCTGGCTATTGTAAATAGAGCTGCAATGAACACTGGGGTTCATGTAGCTTTTTTTTTTTATATTCGCTTTATAACAAATTTAATCAGTTATACATATACATATGTTTCCATATCCCCTCCCTTTTGCGTCTCCCTCCCACCCTCCCTATCCCACCCCTCCAGGCGGTCACAAAGCACCGAACTGATCTCCCTGTGCTATGCGGCTGCTTCCCACTAGCTATCTACCTTACGTTTGGTAGTGTATATATGTCCATGCTGCTCTTTCACTTTGTCACAGCTTACCCTTCCCCCTCCCCATATCCTCAAGTCCATTCTCTAGTAGGTCTGTGTCTTTATTCCTGTCTTACCCCTATGTTCTTCATGACATTTTTTTTTCTTAAATTCCATATATATGTGTTAGCATACAGTATTTGTCTTTCTCTTTCTGACTTACTTCACTCTGTATGACAGACTCTAGATCTATCCACCTCATTACAAATAGCTCAATTTCATTTCTTTTTATGGCTGAGTAATATTCCATTGTATATATGTGCCACATCTTCTTTATCCATTCATCCGATGATGGACACTTAGGTTGTTTCCATCTCCGGGCTATTGTAAATAGGGCTGCTATGAACATTTTGGTACATGTCTCTTTTTGAATTATGGTTTTCTCAGGGTATATGCCTAGTAGTGGGATTGCTGGGTCATATGGTAGTTCTACTTGTAGTTTTTTAAGGAACCTCCATACCGTTCTCCATAGCGGCTGTACCAATTCACATTCCCACCAGCAGTGCAAGAGTGTTCCCTTTTTTCCACACCCTCTCCAGCATTTATTGTTTCTAGATTTTTTGATGATGGCCATTCTGACTGGTGTGAGATGATATCTCATTGTAGTTTTGATTTGCATTTCTCTAATGAGTAAAGATGTTGAGCATCCTTTCATGTGTTTGTTGGCAATCTGTATATCTTCTGTGGAGAAATGTCTATTTAGGTCTTCTGCCCATTTTTGGATTGGGTTGTTTGTTTTTTTGTTATTGAGCTGCATGAGCTGCTTATAAATTTTGGAGATTAATCCTTTGTCAGTTGCTTCATTTGCAAATATTTTCTCCCATTCTGAGGGTTGTCTTTTGGTCTTGTTTATGGTTTCCATTGCTGTGCAAAAGCTTTGAAGTTTCATTAGGTCCCATGTGTTTATTTTTGTCTTTATTTCCATTTCTCTAGGAGGTGGGTCAAAAAGGATCTTGCTGTGATTTATGTCATAGAGTGTTCTGCCTATGTTTTCCTCTAAGAGTTTGATAGTGTCTGGCCTTACATTTAGGTCTTTAATCCATTTTGAGCTTATTTTTGTGTATGGTGTTAGGGAGTGATCTAATCTCATACTTTTACATGTCCCTATCCAGTTTTCCCAGCACCACTTATTGAAGAGACTGTCCTTTCTCCACTGTACATTCCTGCCTCCTTTATCAAAGATAAGGTGACCATATGTCTGTGCGTTTAACTCTGGGCCTTCTATCCTGTTCCATTGATCTATATTTCTGTTTTTGTGCCAGTACCATACTGTCTTGATTACTGTGGCTTTGTAGTATAGTCTGAAGTCAGGGAGCCTGATTCCTCCAGCTCCATTTTTTGTTCTCAAGATTGCTTTGGCTATTCGGGGTCTTTTGTGTTTCCATACAAATTGTGAAATTTTTTGTTCTAGTTCTGTGAAAAATGCCAGTGGTAGTTTGATAGGGATTGCATTGAATCTGTAGATTGCTTTGGGTAGTAGAGTCATTTTCACAATGTTGATTCTTCCAATCCAAGAACATGGTACATCTCTCCATCTATTTGTATCATCTTTAATTTCTTTCATCAGTGTCTTATAATTTTCTGCATACAGGTCTTTTGTCTCCTTAGGTAGGTTTATTCCTAGATATTTTATTCTTTTGGTTGCAGTGGTAAATGGGAGTGTTTCCTTGATTTCACTTTCAGATTTTTCATCATTAGTATATAGGAATGCCAGAGATTTCTGTGCATTAATTTTGTATCCTGCAACTTTACCAAATTCATTGATTAGCTCTAGTAGTTTTCTGGTAGCATCTTTAGGATTCTCTATGTATAGTATCATGTCATCTGCAAACAGTGACAGCTTTACTTCTTCTTTTCCAATTTGGATTCCTTTTATTTCCTTTTCTTCTCTGATTGCTGTGGCTAAAACTTCCAAAACTAGGTTGAATAAGAGTGGTGAGAGTGGGCAACCTTGTCTTGTTCCTGATCTTAGTGGAAATGGTTTCAGTTTTTCACCATTGAGGACGATGCTGGCTGTCTGTGGGTTTGTCATATATGGCCTTTATGATGTTGAGGAAAGTTCCCTCTATGCCTACTTTCTGCAGGGTTTTTATCATAAATGGGTGTTGAATTTTGTCGAAAGCTTTCTCTGCATCTATTGAGATGATCATATGGTTTTTCTCCTTCAATTTGTTAATATGGTGTATCACGTTGATTGATTTGCGTGTATTGAAGAATCCTTGCATTCCTGGAATAAACCCCACTTGATCATGGTGTATGATCCTTTTAATGTGCTGTTGGATTCTGTTTGCTAGTATTTTGTTGAGGATTTTTGCATCTATGTTCATCAGTGATATTGGCCTGTAGTTTTCTTTCTTTGTGACATCCTTGTCTGGTTTTGGTAACAAGGTGATGGTGGCCTCGTAGAATGAGTTTGGGAGTGTTCCTCCCTTTGCTATATTTTGGAAGAGTTTCAGAAGGATAGGTGTTAGCTCTTCTCTAAATGCTTGATAGAATTCGCCTGTGAAGCCATCTGGTCCTGGGCTTTTGTTTGTTGGAAGATTTTTTATCACAGTTTCAATTTCAGTGCTTGTGATTGGTCTGTTCATATTTTCTATTTCTTCCTGGTTCAGTCTCGGCAGGTTGTGCATTTCTAAGAATTTGTCCATTTCTTCCAGGTTGTCCATTTTATTGGCATAGAGTTGCTTATAGTAATCTCTCATGATCTTTTGTATTTCTGCAGTGTCAGTTGTTACTTCTCCTTTTTCATTTCTAATTCTATTGATTTGAGTCTTCTCCCTTTTTTTCTTGATGAGTCTGGCTAATGGTTTATCAATTTTGTTTATCTTCTCAAAGAACCAGCTTTTAGTTATATTGATCTTTGCTATCGTTTCCTTCATTTCTTTTTCATTTATTTCTGATCTGATTTTTATGATTTCTTTCCTTCTGCTAACTTTGGGTGTTTTTGTTCTTCTTTCTCTAATTGCTTTAGGTGCAAGGTTAGGTTGTTTATTCGAGATGTTTCCTGTTTCTTAAGGTGGGATTGTAGTGCTATAAACTTCCCTCTTAGAACTGCTTTTGCTGCATCCCATAGGTTTTGGGTCGTCGTGTCTCCATTGTCATTTGTTTCTAGGTATTTTTTAATTTCCTCTTTGATTTCTTCAGTGATCACTTCGTTATTAAGTAGTGTATTGTTTAGCCTCCATGTGTTTGTATTTTTTACAGCTCTTTTCCTGTAATTGATATCTAGTCTCATAGCATTGTGGTCGGAAAAGATACTTGATACAATTTCAATTTTCTTAAATTTACCAACGCTTGATTTGTGACCCAAGATATGATCTATCCTGGAGAATGTTCCATGAGCACTTGAGAAAAATGTGTATTCTGTTGTTTTTGGATGGAATGTCCTATAAATATCAATTAAGTCCATCTTGTTTAATGTATCATTTAAAGCTTGTGTTTCCTTATTGATTTTCATTTTGGATGATCTGTCCATTGGTGAAAGTGGGGTGTTAAAGTCCCCTACTATGATTGTGTTACTGTCGATTTCTCCTTTTATGGCTGTTAGTATTTGCCTTATGTATTGAGGTGCTCCTATGTTTGGTGCATAAATATTTACAATTGTTATATCTTCTTCTTGGATCGATCCCTTGATCATTAGGTAGTGTCCTTCTTTGTCTCTTCTAGCAGTCTTTATTTTAAAGTCTATTTTGTCTGATATGAGAATTGCTACTCCAGCTTTCTTTTGATTTCCATTTGCATGGAATATCTTTTTCCATCCCCTTACTTTCAGTCTGTATGTGTCTCTAGGTCTGAAGTGGGTCTCTTGTAGACAGCATATATATGGGTCTTGTTTTTGTATCCATTCAGCCAATCTGTATCTTTTGGTGGGAGCATTTAGTCCATTTACATTTAAGGTAATTATCGATATGTATGATCCTATGACCATTTTCTTAATTGTTTTGGGTTCGTTATTGTAGGTCTTTTCCTTCTGTTGTGTTTCTTGCCTAGAGAAGTTCCTTTAGCATTTGTTGTAAAGCTGGTTTGGTCGTGCTGAACTCTCTCAGCTTTTGCTTGTCTGTAATCGTTTTAATTTCTCCATCAAATCTGAATGAGATCCTTGCTGTGTAGAGTAATCTTGGTTGCAGGTTTTTCTCCTTCATCACTTTAATTATGTCCTGCCACTCCCTTCTGGCTTGTAGAGTTTCTGCTGAGAGATCAGCTGTTATCTTGATGGGGATTCCCTTGTGTGTTATTTGTTGTTTTTGCCTTGCTGCTTTTAATATGATTTCTTTGTGTTTAATTTTTGACAATTTGATTAATATGTGCCTTGGCGTATTTCTCCTTGGATTTATTCTGTATGGGACTCTCTGTGCCTCCTGGACTTGATTAACTATTTCCTTCCCCATATTAGGGAAGTTTTCAACTATAATCTCTTCAAATATTTTCTCAGTCCCTTTCTTTTTCTCTTCTTCTTCTGGAACCCCTATAATTCGAATGTTGGTGCGTTTAATGTTGTCCCAGAGGTCTCTGAGACTGTCCTCTGTTCTTTTCATTCTTTTTTCTTTATTTTGCTCTGCATCAGTTATTTCCACTATTTTATCTTCCACCTCACTTATCCGTTCTTCTGCCTCAGTTATTCTGCTATTGATCCCATCTAGAGTATTTTTTATTTCATTTATTGTGTTTTTAATCGATGCTTGATTCATCTTTAGTTCTTCTAGGTCCTTGTTAACTGTTTCTTGCATTTTGTCTATTCTATTTCCAAGATTTTGGATCTGGGAAATAGAATCTTGGATCATCTTTACCATCATTATTCTGAATTCTTTTTCAGGTAGACTGCCTATTACCTCTTCATTTGTTAGGTCGGGTGGGTTTTTATCTTGCTCCTTCTCCTGCTGTGTGTTTTTCTGCCTTCTCATTTTGCTTATGTTACTGTGTTTGGGGTCTTCTTTTTGCAGGCTGCAGGTTCGTAGTTCCCGTTGTTTTTGGTGTCTGTCCCCAGTGGCTAAGGTTGGTTTAGTGGGTTGTGTAGGCTTCCTGGTGGAGGGGACTAGTGCCTGTGTTCTGGTGGATGAGGCTGGATCTTGTGTTTCTGGTGGGCAGGTCCATGTCTGGTGGTGTGTTTTGGGGTGTCTGCGGACTTTTTATGATTTTAGGCCACCTCTCTGCTAATGGGTGGTGTTGTGTTCCTGTCTTGCTAGTTGTTTGGCATAGGGTGTCCAGCACTGTAGCTTGCTGGTCGTTGAGTGAAGCTGGGTGCTGGTGTTGAGATGGAGATCTCTGGAAGATTTTTGCCGTTTGATATTATGTGGAGCTGGGAGGTCTCTTGTGGACCAGTGTCCTGAAGTTGGCTCTCCCACCTCAGAGGCACAGCACTGACTCCGGGCTCCTCAATTTGGGATGATGTGTTGTCTATTCATGTATTCCACAGATGCAGGGTACATCAAGTTGATTGTGGAGCTTTAATCCGCTGCTTCTGAGGCTGCTGGGAGAGGTTTCCCTTTCTCTTCTTTGTTCTCACAGCTCCTGGGTCTCAGCGTTGGATTTGGCCCCGCCTCTGCATGTAGGTCGCCGGAGGGCGTCTGTTCTTCGCTCAGACAGGACAGGGTTAAAGGAGCAGCCGCTTTGGGGACTCTGGCTCACTCAGGCCGAGCGGGAGGGAGGGGCACGGAGTGCGGGGCGAGCCTGCAGCGGCAGAGGTCGGCGTGACGTTGCACCAGCCCGAGGCGTGCTGTGCGTTCTCCCAGGGAAGCCGCCCCTGGATCCCGGGACCCCGGCAGTGGCGGGCTGCACAGGCTCCAGGAAGGGCGGTGAGGGCAGTGACCTGCGCTCGCACACAGGCTTCTTGGCGGCAGCAGCAGCAGCCCCAGCGTCCCACGCCCGTCACTGGGCTCCGCGCTTTCAGTCGTGACTCGCGCCCGTCTGTGGAGCCCCTTTAAGCAGCGCTCTTAATCCCCTCTCCTCGCGCACCAGGAAACCAAGAGGGAAGAAAAAGTCTCTTGCCTCTTCGGCAGCTCTAGAGTTTTCCCGGACTCCCTCCCAGCTAGCTGTGGCACATTAGTCCCCTTCAGGCTGAGTTCTCGCCGCCAGCCCCAGTCCTCTCTCTGCGCTCTGACCGAAGCCCGAGCCTCAGCTTCCAGCGCTGCGCGCCCCGGCGGGCGAGCAGACAAGCCTCTCGGGCTGGTGAGTGCCGCTCGGCACCAATCCTCTGTGCGGGAATCTCTCCGCTTTGCCCTACCCAGGTATGTGGGGTGTTTCTTGCCTTTTGGGAGGTCTGGGGTCTTCTGCCAGCGTTCAGTAGGTGTTCTGTAGGAGTTGTTCCACGTGTAGCTGTATTTCTGGTGTATCCGTGGGGAGGAAGGTGATCTCCGCGTCTTACTCTTCCGCCATCTTACCCGGAAGTCCTCTCATGTGCCTTTTTGAATTATGGTTTTCTCTGGGTATATGCCTCGTAATGGGATTGCTGGGTCAACTGGTAGTTCTATTTTAAGTTTTTTAAGGAATCTCCATACTGTTCTCCATAGTGGCTGCATCAATTTACATTCCCACCAACAATGCATGAGGGTTCCCTTTTCTCCACACCCTCTCCAGCATTTATTGTTTGTAGATTTTTTGATGATGGCCATTCTGATCAGTGTGAGGTGATACCTCATTGTAGTTTTGATTTGCATTGCTCTAATAACTAGTGATGTTGAGCATCTTTTCATGTGCCTCTTGGCCATCTGTATCTCTTCTTTGGAGAAATGTCTATTTAGGTCTTCTGCCCATTTTTTGATTTTGTTTGTTTTTCTGATACTGAGCTACATGAACTGTTTGTATATTTTGGAGATTAATCCTTTGTCAGTTGCTTCCTTTGAAAATATTTTCTCCCATTCTGAGGGTTGTCTTTTCATCTTGTTTATAGTTTCCTTTGCTGTGCAAAAGTGTCCATCAACAGAGGAATGGATAAAGAAGATGTGGTACACATATACAATGGAATATTACTCAGCCATAAAAAGGAACAAAATTGGGTCATTTGTAGAGACATGGATGGACCTAGAGACTGTCATACAGAGTGAAATAAGCCAGAAAGAGAAAAACAAATATCATATATTAACGCATATATGTGGAATCTGAAAAAATTGGTAGAGACAATCTTATTTACAAAGCGGAAATAGAGACACAGACATAGAGAACAAACGTATGGATACCAAGGGGGAAGTGGGGTGTGGGATGAATTGGTAGATTGGGATTGCCATATATACACTATTGATACTACGTATAAAATAGATAAGTAATGAGAAACTTCTGTATAGTACAGGGAACTCTACTCAGTGCTCTGTGTTGACCTAAATGAGAAGGAAATCCAAAAAAGAGGGGATATATGTATATGTATAGCTGATTCACTTTGCCGTACAGTATAAACTAACACAATATTGTAAAGCAACTATATTCCAATAAAATTTTTTTAAAAATAATACATTTTCTAATATTCTGAAATTTAAGACATAACTTCATTTGATTAAAAAAAAATCATGCCTCCTTTTTTCATCTTTCCAGTAAAGCAAACTGAGGCTAAGCGAACTTCAAGCTCTTCCTAAAAGTCTCCATCTAGGAAAAGCCAAGTTCATTCCTAGGACTGAAGTTGGTAGGCTCCTCATCTTTAACCCTTTTCATTGAATGGCTATTCTCCAAAGTATTTTCAAAGATTTCTCATCTCCCCTGCAGTTTATTATTTAGTTCCAAATTAAGATTCTCTGAAAGGTTCATCTGTGGAAGTGGAAAATGTGTGAAATTCTAGGCATGTGGTCTCACTCTTAATGAAAGATTTGCTTAAACAAATATAACAACCAGTAATTATTTACACCTTCTTGACAGTTTTCAATTTGACAGGTTTAAAAAGGGGGAAAAAGTTGATCAGAGGGGGAAAAAGCTACAAAGCCCAGAAGCATTTGAATGAAACACCTGCCCAAATATGGAGCCTGCTGCAAAACTATATAGCCTCATGCAGAGGACATAATAAGACAGGTTTATCAATGGGTATAAATCCAGAACTTTCTTCAGGAGCTGGTTCCATAGGGAAATTATCCCTTTATAAAAAAATGTTTTAATAAACAAACACATGGTGAAATAATTATGCCCCCTTACTCCAGAGAATACACTAATCTCAGGCTTTCTCCGTAAGGAGCAAGGAATTCATTTATGACAATATTTCATGTAGTTTATGCAGCAAAAAATAGATTGCATTCTTCCCCCTTTGGAATGTAAGGACAATCAGGCTAGTAGGAAGAACTCTTCGGAGTAACCTCTTAAATGTAAGCATTGCTAAACTGTAGGTACTAATTTTCTCCATCTTCTGTCAGAATGCCAGGTATGGGGTAATGAGGTTCCATGACATACAGCAAATACAGGATTCAAGCTAATTTTTCCTGCAGATTTCAAGGAAGGTTTAAAGTGGTGGATAAAAGCATACACCTTCATAGTGAAAAGATATCTGACATCTTCCAAAAACAAAAACAGGATAGACATTCAATTCTATTTTTCAAGTCTCCAAATGGCTTTTTTTCCTTGCTAGTGATCTCGCTTAGCAATTTAGATATACCACTGCATTAGGTACTTACGAAATTGCATTTTACTTTCAGCTATGTGATTCCAGAGTGTATATCTTTTGAAATCATATTCCCAGGCTCTTTAATTAGCCACTGCTTATTTCTAAAGTCTTTAGGTGGGTAGAGTAAGTGATATTTTCAAATGAACATTAAATTGGAAACAATATATGTGAATAACATAACTGGTTTCCAGTTGTACAGCCCTAATACCTAAAATTTATGCCTGATCTTACTGTTATTCTCAGTCTTTGATAATCTGCCAATGTTTAGTCCACACGACATACCTGAACCAAGGAGTTCAACAAAGATTTATCCAGGTTCCAGGACTGTTTCCATATCTCAGAGCACAGGGACCTTCCAAAATACCGTTCCCACTCAAAGCCTAAATGTTTGCATCTGTTAGATTATAGGACTTTACAGGCATCTTCCTACCTTTTACCTCTGAATTGCTACAACTGGTCTTTGCTCAAAATTGGTATTTGGGGGTTTATGTCCTCTATTTTTCATAAGCTTTATATTAATTCTTCCTCCCTTATTCCAGAAGCCATTCTCATGAAATTGCTTTCTTTTTTCTCCCACCATCCATCAAGGCCTGGGAGTGGGCTCAGGCAACCAGCTCCTCTTGTGGTTAGGAGTATGGACTCTGATTCAGATCACCAAGGAGAAATCCTGGCCCCCTTACTTCCTTGCTTAATGAACTTCTCCGTGACTCAGTTTCCTCATCTCTAAACTAATGATGATAAATGTTTCAACATACAGGGCTTTATGAGAAATAAGTGGAAGACGAATGACAAAGAACAGAGGAGAATACTTGCCATATAATAATTGCTTGATAAAAGAAAAATGCTTTTAATCTATCCCAAATACTCTTAATTTGGAAGTCATTCCTTCTGATATTTATTAATCCTTTAGACTTTACTCCCCCAAAAGTAAAATATCTATTGCAATATCAAAGGAAATAAATTGCCTCAAATGTCATCAGTCCTACAAATAATTTCATATATCCTATACTTTCATATTTGTCTGTATTTTCTTTTTCTATATGGAAAAAAATGTTTGCACCAATTTTCCCCTGCTCTCAGAATTGGAGACAGGTGGGCATTTTAGATACAGTCCAAATTTTGTTTATCTGCACTCTATGGAACTTTGCCCATAATATCATTTCAAGGGTATATTCCTTGTTCTTTCCACTAGGTTATAAACTCATCTAAAATAAATGCTAAGTTCTTCAACTTTTCTAATATCTGTCTCCAATGAGTTGGGCATCAATTATTCTTATAAGCTTTTCAAATTGGATTGTTGGAAGAGTTCAGTGAAGTAGAACTGACTACTGCCAACATTACATTTAATGAGTATATATAGCTGCATACTTGAAACTTGTAACTTGTAACTTGGCTTTTTTCTGCAAATTCTGACTGACTTATTCTCCTCCAAAGCTCCTCCTTCTTGGGTGAGCTATTCTGAGGCTCTATACATACCTGTTCTCTAACAAGTAATTCTGTCTATAGAAATAATACGTTGTTCAGGGAATAGCCAGCCATGTTAACAGCAAGCAAACCCAAATGAGAGTTGTATTTTTTTAACTGAGGCTGGATCTAGAATACCATCCAGGCTCAAACACTGGAGGAACCATTTTCAGCCATATGAGAGATGTGTAAGCACAGGAGAGTGTGTTTCCAATAATCAATATTATTAAGCATCTATAATTTGCAAGGTGTAATATTAGACACTCAGCTAGAATAAAGAATAAGACTGACAGATCTTTGCCTTTTCAGCAGAGGTAGGGAGACAAACATAATTGAGCATGACAATCATTTTTTTTAATGAAGTTAACTAATATTTATCAAGTGTCCACTATGTACAAGTCCCTGGCTTGGTATTTTGGATACAAAGACAATTAAGAAGCAATCCCTTTTGTTAAGGAATTAACCATTTAATGGAAGAGACAGACACAAAAATAGGCAAAGACAATGGCCAGCTTGAGACTACTACTCTCTAATATCCCCAGCTGCTCAGGATGTGCTACACACTCTGCTCAGGCTTTCCAGGAAGATTCTCAACTGTTGTGTTAGTTTGTCTTCTTGCTACTGAAGAGGAAGCTCACCAGATTCAAAGGCCAAGAAAGAAGATACAGAAGTCTTCCAGTTTTCAGTCATTTTAATGCTGGCCTATGCCCACACTGTATCAGTATCAAAATCCTATAATTCCCCAAAGAATCTCATTCATAAAGTTGAGTCAGATAGAATGCTTGAGCCAATCTTTCTTACTCATTCATACTGCTGTCGACCACAAAGAAGACATTTAAAAAATATAATTCTAATCATTGACGCTAAGGAGCTATCCTGATTTTGAAGTATGTACTAACACAATGCCTTGATTCATTTAAAAATAAAATTAAACAAAAATGTAGATATAAATAAAATCTTCTATATCTATTCTTAAAATTGTTTCATTCTTTTTAGACTATGTTTTTCTGAATAAATATTAATTGGGCTGGTTGTAGGTTTTTTTTGTTTGTTTGCTTGTTTTTTTGCAGTACACAGGCCTCTCACTGTTGTGGCCTCTCCCATTGCAGAGCACAGGCTCCGGACACGCAGGCTCAGCGGCCATGGCTCACGGGCCCAGCCGCTCTGTGGCATGTGGGATCTTCCTGGACCGGGGCACAAACCAGTGTCCCCTGCATCGGCAGGTGGACTCTCAACCACTGCACCACCAGGGGAGCCCTGGTTGTAGGTTTAAAACAAGGAGATTTCAGTTCTAGTCCAGCTTTATTATATGTTAAGATTTTATACATTTGTAAATTAGTTAATGTATGAAGTTATGATGATAACATTTGGGCTACTTTCTATAAAGAGGTATCGAACAACTTTTGAAAATGTATGTAAAGCCCCAAGTTTACATCAACTTTGTAAGTTTTGTTCAAATAGAAGACTACAAGTAAGTCTATGTGATTGAAGGTGGTTTATTGAATATAACCTTCTTTAGATATGCCTTAACAATTGCTCATGTCTTCAAACCAAAACTGAACTGTGATTCAGCACAAAATCAGTGCTTAATAAAAATTTATTGGTTGAATCAATCAGTCAATAAGGTAATGACTTTTAGCATGTTAGCCCCACATTACTCAGAAAATTGTCTCTGAGCACATTATGCATTTGTAAATTCAAATGCATGATATAAACATGCAAGAAATGCAAACTTGGTGGATTTTCTTGGGAGTGAAGATCTTGATCCAAATAAAACTATGGAGTCTTAGCTCATTGATAGATCAGTTGTTAACCCCTGAATGAAACTGATAGATCAATGTTGGTCTATGAATCAAATTGAGTTTTTCAGTCAAGGCTTTTTAATCAGCTCAGTCTCATAACCAGGCCCCTCTTGGTCCCTTCTGATGTGCTAATGCTGGGCAGACTGGCAGTAGTCAAGCAATCGCAGGTGTCTATAAGTCTGGATTGAACTTTGTTTACTCAGCCCAGCTGACTTAGAATCTCAATGCTTTTTCAGATGGCAAAATAACATGACCACATAGTCTTCTCCCAGCTATCAGTATATTGTCATGAAATAGCATATTAAAAGTTGAGGCAGGGGAGGAGTTAACTTTCATTAATTTTATTGAAGTCCACTGAGTGGAAAGCACTTGTTATGTGAAATATACTAAATCTATGACAAACTCCCAGGAATTTATAATAAATTCCATTTTACAAATAAGGAAACCAAGATGCAGATTATTAAATCACATTTTCCCAAGGCCACAGAAGCTAATGAGTGGTAGATTCAGGATTTGAACGGGAATGGTCCGCCTACCCAAACGCTCTCTCCCTTTTTTTAAAAGTGGGATTGTTAAACTCTTTAACAAAATATGACATTCATAAGGAAAGTGCAAAAAAGAAACGTACAGCAGAGTAGATAACTGACAACATGAACATCCCTTTGTAACCACATTCCAGGTCAAAAAAGAGAATATTGCCAATAATCTGGAAGATACCCTCTATTCGTTTCCTCTCTAAATCACTGCCCTTTCTTTTCCCCAAAAGTTATAGGTTATCTTGACTTCCAACATCATTATTTATTTATGTATGCCTATGTAAATTGTATTAAGGGGAATATACACACAAACACACACACACACTCTCAGGTATGAAATGTATTTGTTTGTGTCTGACTTATTTCATCTAATATTATAACTGTGAATTTGTGCATATTGTTACATGTATCTGTAGTTTATTCAGTTTCATTGTTGGATAATATTCCAATGCATAGATATACCACATTGATTTATCCATTACATTGTTGATGTGTATTTGGTAGTTTCCAGTTTTTAGCTACTAAAATCATGCTGCTCTGTTAAATTTTGTACATAACTCTTGGAGTATATTAAAGTCTATGGTCTTGTCATTTCATCACAATTGTTTATGTTTAATGAGGATCATCAAAAAATATATATTGTTTTAAACTGTTACCTCACCTCATCACACACACATAAAGCAATGCAGTAGATGTTATTAACTTCTAGCCACTTAGCAAAAACACAGCAAAAATAGGTCTGTAGCATCTCTTACCTTCTCGTCCCTCCATGAAAAGTATCCAGGAGGCCTTCTGATGTTTCTCCTTGCAATTAAGCTCATGTTTTACTGCAGCCTAGAATTCTAAAAAAAAATAGTGTTTTGTATAAACTTATAGGCTATTTAAATATAAATTATTATCACTACACAAGTCAAATTAAAAAGGATTTGTATTCACTTTGACCCTGCTTCTCTTCAAATGTGTCTCTGGGGTGGGTCATCTTTGATGTAGACATAGAGAACCTGACAAATAAAAACTTGTTCCCCTATCGAGAAAATTATAAGTTTGAACGAAAAGTTCCATAATGCTACCTTATTACTGACAATTATTGGGAACCTAATACTTAATATTACTGTAAATAACAGTTATGAAAAAACACTTTCACTTATAAGGAAAACTCAGCTTTTATCACTGAACTGCACTTAACACAAAATGACTCTATATCCAACAAAGCGAATAACATGCTTCTGTAAGAACTAATTGAGTAAATCACCAGTGGAATGCACAAGATCAAATATTATTGATTCCTGGTTACCCATGTGGCAGAATCAATTTCTTCTGCCATATCTGGAAAAACTGGACGATATAATTGTTTCATCATTGAAGATATATAATATAGAAAATGATACTAGGAAGAACAACTCTGTTTTGGGCTTGCATGGATTCTGGGTTATCAAATAATTCATGTGTAGCTCAGTTTCTGAGTTGAAGTTAGCCACACAATGATGATTTCTAATGAGGTAAAGCAATTCCTTAGTTTAAAATTTTCTCAACCAGAGTTCCCCAAGTAGTGTTTTACAACATGCTCCAAGAAAAAAAAAACAAACCAAGGATAAATAAATTGGTGAAATTGTGTGCATAGATCCCCTTGCAATTCTTTAGCAAAATAAATAGTATGGGAAACCCTGAAGTAAAGATGCCAGGTTCACATCTGTGTTCAGCTGATCCATGAAGACATTAATTTGCACCAGGTTCTGGTAGCTGTAAGGGATAGCTATATAAAATGATGATATTCTCCCTTTCTTTCAATCCACCCTTGCCTCACTCAAAGACTTGAGCTTTTCTGTTCTATGGTTCAGGTTCTTGATAGCCCCAAGGGTCAGTTTCATCTTTATTTGTCCTGGGCTAGCCTGGAAGGGGGATTAACAAAGGCTCATTGGGAGGATAGAGGATGGACAAGTACTTAACTCTATGGAAGAGCCTAAACTCACAGGAAGGGAGGTGCTGGTAAAGGCTACATTAGGGACCACTGACAATAGTAAGGCAGAATACAGAAAGCAGGCATTCCTGCAACCTACCCGTAGGAGCGACAGTACCAAGCAAAAATAAAAACTAGCTCTTGACAGAAGGGTGGTAAGCCAAAGAGCTTAGTAACTATGGCAAGCTAAAGTCATGGGGACCTCTAGAAACTTTATTGGGTCACAGAAGTGTATGGGGTTCATGGGGTTCTGTAAAATCAACTAGAACAGGAATGACACCTTAAAAAAAACCCTGAAATTAGATTTCCTGCCAGTTTTAGCAGGTGAGGGCTAAGCCGGGTTTAATTTGATCTGGGATGAACAGGAAGCAAAACACACATGTTATCAGTGACCTTTCCCATAATATGTCTCAGGCACTTTTTCCCCTTATTAGATATTCCTTGTTTTCACCACACTTACTTTCCTGTTTCATTGTATTTTTCTCCCCATTCTGAGGCTCCTCTCTTTCTTTTTAATTTATGGCATAGATATTTGTTACGAATGCTTGGCTATGCATGTGTCTTTGAAAAATATAGTGTTGTTTTGAACATGTGTGTGTGTGTTTTAATTTCATGTATATATTATTGCACTATAAATCTTTCTTTATTCATAACTTTTTTTTACTCAAAAATATGCTTTTAAAAATCCATTCTTTTATGGTGTGTGCCTGTAATTTGTTTTTGATGGCTGCAGAGTATTCCATAGATGCATGTACCATATTTCATATTTCCACTACCCTAGGCAGTCTTCAACTCTCCCAATACCACAAATAACACAGTGAAGAAAATCCTTACACATGTCCCCAGAAGGGCACGTATTTGATCTACTTTGGTGTGGATTTCAGATATTAGGACATATGAGAACTTCAGGTTACTAAGTGCTCACAATGTCAGTAAGGGACTAACATGGGAAGTCTATTAAACGTTCCTCTGTCTTACCACACTATCCATATTTGTGTTAACTGATGTTTTATTATTGGCCAATCTGATGTATCTTTTATTGTTCAACTATTGTTTCTCTGATTAACAGTGTGGGAGAGCATGTCTTTACATGTGTTCTTTCCATGTTGGGTACCGTTTTGTGTGCAGGGGAGGTTGCAGGGGGAATGTGTGAGGATGTGGGCGTGAGCGTGTGTTTCCGTTTTCATGGTGACTTGCAAAACTTTGAATAAACAAGTGTTCTGTATGTTTTCGTGTTTTATTTAAAACCTCATGTTCCACCCCAAGGTCCTAAACATACTCCTTAACATTTTTATTCTATTAGCTTTGTAATTTTAGTTCCCCATTTATGTTGTGTGAGGTAGGATTAAAACTACATTTTTCTTCCATGCATCTAAATTATATCTTATTTACTCCTTTGTTTACTTGTTTGTATTTCCAGCTCTATCAGATCTCATTTTCCATATGCATTGTTTATGAGTTCTCTAATCTTTTCCATTGTTCTGTTTTTCTGCCGTCACATCAGTGTCACCCATTTTAAATACTTTGACTTAACAGAATGTCTTTAACTTTTAAATAATCCATTTCAACTTCATTATTTTATTTTTTAAAGTTGCCTTAGCTTTGTATAAAAATTTATTCTTTCATACACTTTTAAGAAAACATAGCCAAATTTCTAGTAAAACCCCTTCTGAAATCTGGAATTTAAATTGAGTTTATAGATTCATTTAGTGAGAATATTTTATAATCTTAAATCGCCTATAAGTGAATGAAGTATTTTTCTCCTTATTTAAGATTTTCTCCATGTGAATTCAAGGTATGTTAAAATTTGTTTCCTTAGCATTTTGAGAATTCCGATAGGCAAATTCTTTAATTCATAGCTTTATACAGCAAATTATATTTTCACCTAAATTATTTATTTATTTTTGATGGTATATAGAAATGCTATTGATTTTGTGATTTGATTTACTTGCACTCTCTGATTATATAATTTGTACGTGGCGTTTGTTGAATCTTCTATGTAGGTAATCATATTTTCTGCTACAAATGAGAGTTTTTTTAATCTCTTCCTGTCTTATCTTATTCTTTTAATTTGTTTTTTTTTTTTCCTGTCCTACTGCATTGGTTGGTACCTGCAAAACTGGAGCAGTAATAATAGTGAAAACAAAATTGTTAGCTTTTCATTTTTAAGGCAGATACACCCAAAGGTTTAACTGGAGTGGGAGACCTGCTGAAGGTTTTGATCTATAACTAAGTCTAGAAAGTTGCCTTCCACTTCTAGTTTTCTGATAATTTTTATCTTAGCAAATGATGATCAACATTAAATGCTTTTTCCAAGTCTATTAAGAAAAACTTTTTTTTTCTTTCAGTGTGGGTATTTTACATTTTTCCAGAAACACTTCATCTAGATTTTAAAATGTATTAGCATACATTTATTCATAGTGATATTTTTACTAGTGTTTTCTCTGTTCTTTTTTGTTTGCTCAGTCTTTCCAGAGGTATGCACATCTTGTTCATATTTTTTAAAAAACAACATGTGGGACTGAGCTTTAAGAGTACGCCTCTTTGTCCTTTAAAAACATTCTCCTTAAAATCTATCTTGTTTCATATTTAAACTACTAACCCAAATTTTGCAGACATATTTTTCTGGTATAACTTTTTCTTTCTTTTATTCTCAAACTTTTCTTTACTTTTACTTTAAATATACATCTTGTGGACCAGCTTTTACTGGATCATTTAATATCCAATCTGAAACTCTTTATCTTTTGATCAGTGGGTTAATCCCACTTACATTTATTATAACTGATAAATCTGAATGTATTTTAGACACTCTATCTTGTTTTGTTTTCACTCACAAGAAGTTTTCATGGGTGGTTTTTTACTCTCCTGCTTGTCCTTCCATTGTCAAGATTGAATTCATTCTTCTTGTGATTCTCTATATTTAAGAGCAGTAGTACATTTTATTTTACCATATAAATTTATTAAGATTATTAATTATTATATCTTCCTTCTAAATAGAATTAGATGCCTGGAGCAATTCTTTCTGTTGTCATAATCCACTAGGAAATATTACTGGCACCCTGGGGTAAATGTATGGGGCTACTCTCAGATTCAGCTGGAGGTCCAGGTTCCTGGACCTGTCAGGAACACTGGCTACACGTGCCCTGCCACCTCTCCTGGAGGGCATTAGATCTTATCATCTCGGATACCTGTCAACCACTCAGGGTTGCCAATGGGCCACTTGCTCTTTTAGCATACCCTCACCTCCATCTGCTTCATCTCTAATCACTGCCATACTGCTAACTGGAATTCTGGTTACCTCAGCTATCCAGGGCTGTTTTGTTGTTTCCTTGTGCTGAGAGGGTTAACCAGGACTCTCTTAGGGAAATGGACAGGGGTGGGTTAGGGGAAGTGCTCACCTAAAACTGAAACACTCCCCCTCTGTTACCCTGGTTGTTAATGGAGGTGCCCTTCCCCTTCTGAGAAGCAATCTCCTACCCACTAGAACCTCAAACCTTCTGCTGCCCCCAGGGTTTCTTCATAATTTTCATGTTAGTTTTTCACATCAAATGTTGAGTTCGGTCAAGGGCACGGGCAACTATTTTGCCAACCTTCAAAAAGAGGAAACCTTTCAAGGTCCGTATGCTCTTGATGCTTCATGAAATGTTTCACTAAAAATTTATGCCCAATAAAGGTTCATTAATTGGCTGACTTTTCTCCCTGGTCATAATCCACTAGATTCCCATTGAAACAACAATGTAAAAAAAAATGGCTAGACTATCTGTGTCTCCTATGAAAGTCAGGGAAATTATACCTGGAGCACAGGGGTCTGGGAAGAATTCAGTGAGACAATATGTAAAACATACAGATATATCTGGTTGCAGATACACAGTAAGAGACCAATGCAGTCATCATGCAATCCATGCATCTGTATCCCTTTTAGCACCTTATACCACTTCATAAACAAGAAGGTATCTAATAAACATTTACTGAAAACAATTTTCCCTTCGCTGTTTATGTCAAACTTATCCTTTATAGACGGTCAAATAAATTGGATCTCTCTCTAACATCATATGTCAATTTTTAATCTCTTTGCCTGCACTACTATCCCAAAGAAAGAAACTATGTTTTTTATAATATTCCCACTCATTCCTTTCCTATTAAAAAAGAAGACATTTTTCCTTTAATTTGACAAATGAAAAATACTGACAACTCAGCTCTTGCTTACCTTTGTCTAGCTCACACTTCACCAAACATGATACCTTTAATATAAGTTAGGTCACGCTTTTCTTCTATTAATAGCATCTTTCCTACTTCCAGGGCCACTCGAGACAAAACTGTGTACTAGTTTCTGCTAAGATACTGGATATTTTTATATAAGTTGCCTTGGTCAAAGTAGACACTTGGTGGAATAATTACACTCAGGGTAGAATAAAACAGAGAATTCCAGATGTCCATTTACAGGCTATGGATAGAGTATAAACGGTAAACTGATGCAGAAGTGGATTTATTCTCATGGAGAGATGCATACTGTATATTAAATGAAAAAAGTTGGTTTCAATCAAATTATTGAGAGTCATCCCATTTTCATTTTGTGTCTTAGTCAACTCAGGCTGCTAAACAAGAATATCATTGGGTGGCTTAAACAACAAATATTTATTTCTACAGTTCTGGAGGTTGCTAAGTCTGTGATCAGGGTGCCAGCATAATGGGGTTCTGGTGAGAGCTCTCTTCCTGGTTCCCTCACATGGCTGAGAGAGTGAGCACAAGTCCTTTCATTCCCTTATAAGGGCACGAGTACCATCGGGGGGCTCCACCCTAATGACCTCATCCAAACCTAATTACCACCCCCAAATCCCCACCTTTCATTGCCATCACGTTTGGGGAGTAAGGCTTCAAAATATGAACTCTTGGGAACACAAACCTTCAGTCCAATATAGCACTGTGGGTGCGTAACTGTGAAAGGATTTCGTTGTACCACAGTACGATAACAGAGCTGATAACTGAGTGGAAGTATGGATGATTTTAATTACCTTTTTTCTTTTAATTTATGTTTCAAATTTTTCACTGGGTTCACATGTATAACATTATAGTTATCTATTGCTGTATAACAAGCATTATAAAACTTAGTGACCTAAAACATTAATTATATATTACGGATGTTCCCAAATCTACAGGTCAGCTGGGCAGTTCTGTTGATCTAGGCAGAGTGGGCTGTTCTTTTTTTTTTTTTAATGATTCAGATTTTTTTAAATTAAATTATTTATTTTTGGCTGCATTGGGTCTTCGCTGCTACGTGCGGGCTTTTTTCTAGTTGCGGCGAGCATGGGCCACTCATTGCGGTGTGCAGGCTTCTCATTGCGGTGGCTTCTCTTGTTGCGGAGCGTGGGCTCTAGGCACACAGGCTTCAGTAGTTGTGGCTCATGGGCTCCAGAGCACAGGCTCAGCAGCCGTAGCACACGGGCTTAATTGCTCCGCGGCATGTGGGATCTTCCTGGACCAGGGCTCGAACCCGTGTCTCCTGCATTGGCAGGTGGACTCCTAACCACTGTGCCACCAGGGAAGCCCAGAGTTGGCTGTTCTTGACTGGGCTCTAGCTGTCCACTGGCAGCTGACGTGATTGAGGCTGCATGATCTCAGATAGCTTCATACATGTAAGTGATGTCTGAATGGGTACCAGATGTGTCTGGCCAACAACTCTTCATTCAACAGGCTAGCTCAGGCTTGTTCACATGGCAGGGGGAGAGTTTTGAGAGGGAGACCTAGTCTCAAAACTGGTACAAAATTACTTCCCCTTCATTCTGTTGGTCAAAGCAAATCACAACCAGCCTGGCTTCAAGAGGTAGAGAAATAGATTCCACCTCTTTATGAGAGAAGTCCGCACACTTCAAAGGATCATGGATACAAGGAGGTATATAATGGTAGCCATTTCCACAAACAACCAGCCACAATTACCTACACAGTACAAACAGAAAATTATAAAAATGGTAAATAATTTGGTAGTCCCTAAATACTTACTAATGATGTGTTGACGGAGGGACTGAACATTGATACTATTATGCTTGTTTCATTAGGAAGCCCATCCTACTCTCATATAAAGCAAATACTTATGTGTTTCAGGCAATTATTTGTGTGTGTTTGACATGCAAGTAGAGATAGCTCCATATTAGATTTTCTGAACTCAAACGACTCCTCCATTTTTGTCCCTTCTTGTCTACTACCATCATTATCATCAGCTAAGATATCTAGAGGTTCACAAGCCTCATTCATTCTCTCTCTTGCCCTACCATCCTGTTACTAATCACATAGATTCTTCCTTTGCAGTTACTCCAATACCTATACTCTCACATTACTCCCCGTTGACACTGCTTTGGCAGAAACCCATATCACTTCTTCTCTTGAGCTACTGAAAGGCCCTCTTTTTTTTTTTTTTTTTTTCTTTTTGCAGTATGCGGGCCTCTCACTGTTGTGGCCTCTCCCGTTGCGGAGCACAGGCTCCGGATGCGCAGGCCCAGCGGCCATGGCTCACGGGCCCAGCCGCTCCGCGGCATATGGGATCCTCCCAGACCGGGGCACGAACCCGTATCCCCTGCATCGGCAGGCGGACTCTCAACCACTGCGCCACCAGGGAGGCCCTGAAAGGCCCTCTTGACCTGACTCTCCAAGTCCAATACAGCCCATTCTAGTCTACCACATTCTCCTCTGCCCTATTTGTTTTCCCAGGGAACAATTCTGACCGTGGAAACTTTTTTTTTTTTTTTTTTTTTGCGGTACGCGGGCCTCTCACTGCTGGGGCCCCTCCCGTTGCGGAGCACAGGCTCCAGACGCGCAGGCTCAGCGGCCATGGCTCACGGGCCCAGCCGCTCTGCAGCATGTGGGATCTTCCCGGACCAGGGCATGAACCCGTGTCCCCCGCATCGGCAGGTGGACTCTCAATCAATGCGCCACCAGGGAAGCCCCATGGAAACTTTTAATGTCTCCCTTGAAACCACTATCAGTAGTTTAAATTCCTTAGCATGGTCATGCCATTCCTATAGAGCTATTTTGGGAAGGTGAGAATATCATATAAACTACATTAATCTCAGTTATCCCCTGCAATTATCCCTCTGCAGTTTAAACCAGGCAACCCCACGCAAGCATCACCACTGAGATAATGTCATGAGTATTTGAGAAATTAAAAAATTATTTAAAAATATTAAGCTGCCTCCATAAAGCCCTCCAGTGGCTTTCAAATGCTCTTAGAGTAACTCCAAACTATGTGGCTTGGGCTGATGAGGCCGACCTTACCTCCTACCATCTCCATCTCCTTTACCTCAGACACATTCTCCCTCCTGATCTCTGAACACATGCACCTGAGTCTTGTTCTTTTTCTGTTCTCCCCCTTCTGGAGCTGTCCTCCCTCAACTCTTCACTGGACTTTTTATTCTCACCATTTAGATCTCCTATAAAAAGCTCTCATCCTCTAGTATTCTCTTCTTAGAGAATCTATTATAATTGTACTTATTCAATGGATTGCTTGCAGTTTTCCATTCCCCAATTCTCACACCACTCTCAGACACTTCAAAATTTTAACTTCCTAAAGAAAAGAACAATGGTCCCAGGAATTTACCATAATGCTAGTAGGTACTAAATACATAGTTGTTGAATGAATAAATTAATTAATACATTAGGGCCTCTGAAATTTATATACATTGGCATTTTCTTCTACAGTAATAATAACTATGACACATATTTTGATTGTCCAAAAGTCGAAAGTAGGGAGAAAACCTCCAACCTAAATATGGAATTGGGAAGATGATTTCACCAACGAGAGGGAGGCTCTTTATTTTGAGGACACATTGAATCATCTTTAATCTGTTCAGGTCGCAGCTTTTGACATAAGCTGTATTCCAGGACCAGAGTTTCAAAGCCTACGTTCTTCACTGATACCCACCAAGAAAAATCCCTACAGATCAGTTCTCTTACCTGTATGTGGCCCTTCACATGCTATGGCAGGTGTGGGATCCAAGGGCAGCCCTTAGGATATTAATTTCAATCATCAAACTCATTCTGCAAAGGTGGACTGTCCTCTCCAGATATACAGCAGAGCTGTGCAGAAATGAACTTGCATGGCTTGAAGACCCAGTCACAGTAATTAACCTTCACATCACACGTATGCCCATATATTCACATCCTTACTCATATACCTTTATATTTTGTTCATCCTTAGTTCAAACAACATGAGACACAAAAGTAGAGCGTAGGTTCATCTGTGATCAGCCCAGGTAAGCACTTTCATTTGTCATGGCTGCCATGACAAAATGTCACAAGCTGGTGGCTTAAGCAACAGACTTTTATTTCTCACAATTCTGGAGCCGTAAGCCATCCAGGCAGCAGGTTTCGTTTCTTCTGATGTCTCTCCCCTTGCTTTCTTGCTGAGTCCTGGCGTGGTCTTCCTCTTCTTATAAGGACACTAGCCAGGTTGGATTAAGGCTCACATTAATCACCTCATTTTAATGCAATTTCCTCTTTAAAGGGCCTGTCTCCAAATACAGTCACATCCTGAGGTCCTGGGGGTTAAGGTTCCAACACATGAATTTTGAGGGGCACTGAGTCCGTAACAGTAGGGAAAGCAATACTTTCCTCACCCAAGTGTGGGGAAGAGTATGCACTGTGTTGGTTCCATTCCTTACTTGCCGGCATCCTGTCTTCATGTTGCCCCATACCCCGTGAAGCTGATCAAACAGAAGAACTCCCATGAATTTCAAAGGGGTCTTCCCCTTAGAAGATCTCTATAGGATGTGAGGAACACGGGGACAGGCTGGATTTATAGAGGACTTCAAACAAAAGCTTCATCACGCTGAGTACCTTTGGGCGGTACTCTTCCCAGTCCTTATTAGAAAAATCCCGACTTCTCTGGCTGAAACATCCCAAAGTCAGCCTGAAGTGGAGTCATTATTCACGGCCATGCTCAAGAGCCTTATTTGTGAGGCACCTCTCTGCGATTTTAATGAGGACCTTGCGGAGGTGCTGCTTGTAATAGGCCAGCAGGAAACTCCGGTTCAAAATCTCAGAGAAACCCAGGGGATTTGGGCTGTCTGCACCCCAAATGTGGCAAAAGTTTTGACAGGCCCTCAGACACTCTGCTTTCAGGTGATGAGCCAGCCTCTGGAAGCACTGGACCATCAGAGAAGCAGGCAGCTAAGGGCAGACTCTTCTGCAGTTTCAAACAGGCTGCCCCCTCTCTGGCATCACCACCAAGACAGTGTGTCACGAGTGTCAGCAAAGATGTCGTTACTCTTCCAGGAAAAGCAGAAGATATTTTGTATTAAAACTTATTAGCGTCATTATGGCTCACAGGCTGCCTGCCATACAATGTCAATTCAAAGGTCAGGTACACTTTGTCAGAAGAAAGTGTTTTCTAAATAAGTATTCTCTCAATTTAAAATCATTTCTAGAAAACAGGAAAATTAAATAGGCTTTGTTAAATGAAAATATGAAATGTTGGTATTAGAGGAGGCACTTTTACCTTTAGCCTTACGCTGAAAGGAATTAACGTGCCGAATGTGTCATGGAGACGAGGAGCTTTGGAAAATACACTTCTTTTTCAAACTCCAGATTAATCAAGAGAATTCTAGAACAAAGCTCTTCTAACTAACGAGATGGATTTTTTTTGTTGATGTTATTGTTGCTTTGTTTTCTTTCATACCCACTCTACCAGGGACTGATATTTTAGTAAAATGTGATATAAAAGAATTATTTTAAAAATGAAAGGAAAAACAAAGATGAAAAATGTAAACCCCATTTAGTTGTATTACTAGATTAAACAGAAATTAAATTACTTTGCCAACCGAAGTTTCTACCTGTTTACTCTCAATCTCTGTATCTATCTCCTTGTGTACTGGTGACAAATAGCACACATGGTTAGAAAAATATGAGTTATAATTTAAGAATAGATAACCTCAGTCCAATCAGGTGAATATCAGTGCTTCAAGAAAACATAGTTAGACAACCACTATTAAAGTACTAAATGTATCATGCATGCATACATAAACAATTCCAAAAATAATCCTCTTTAAAATACTCTTGGATTTTTTAAGAGCCTTTTGTATTGTATTGTTTTGTGGTTTTGTTTATGCTTTCATTGCAAAAACATGTAAGATAACATTTTGGTTTGATTTAAAATTTTTAGTTATATTTTTAGTGATTTCACTGATCTCAATTTTGCTTTAAAAAACAAACAAGAGAGAGACCTTCAAGATGGCAGAGGAGTAAGACATGGAGATCACTTTCCTCCCCACAAATACATCAGAAACACATCTACATGTGGAACAACTCCTACAGAACACCTACTGAATGCTGGAAGAAGACCTCAGAATTCCCAAAGACATATATTTTCTTTTCCTTTTTCTCTTTTCGTGAGTGTGTATGGGTATGCTTCTTTGTGTGATTTTGTCGGTATACCCTTGCTTTTACCATTTGTCCTAGGGTTCTGTCTGTTTTTTTTTTCTCAGTATAGTTTTTAGCGCTTGTTATCATTGGTGGATTTGTTTTTTGGTTTGGTTGCTCTCTTCTTTCTTTTTTTTTTCCTTTTCTTATTTGTTAATTTATTTATTTTTAATAATTTTTAAATTTTTTATTTAAATAACTTTATTTTAATTTTCTTTCATTTCTTCTGCCTTTTCTTCAGAACCATGGACTGACAGGGTCTTGGTGCTCCGGCCAGGTGTCAGGCCTGTGCCTCTGAGGTGGGAGAGCTGAGTTCAGGACATTGGTCCACCAGAGACCTCCCGGCTCCACGTAATATCAAATGGCAAAAGCTCTCCCAGACATCTCGATCTCAACGCTAAGACCCAGCTACACTCAACAACCAGCAAGCTACAATGCTGGGCACCCTATGCCAAACAACTACCAAGACAGGAACACAAACCCACCCACTATCGGAGAGGTATTCTAAAATCACAATAAAGTCACAGACACCCCAAAACACACCACTGGATGTGGTCCTGCCCACCAGAAAGACAATACCCAGCCTCATCCACCACAACACAGGCACCAGTACCCTCCACCAGGAAGCTTACACAACCCACTGAAACAACCTTACCCACTGGGAGCACACAACAATAACAACGGGAACTATGACCCTGCAGCCTGCAAAAACGAGACCCCAAACACATTAAGTTAAGCAAAATGAGAAGACAGAGAAACACACAGCAGATGAAGGAGCAAGGTAAAACCCCACCAGACCAAACAAACGAAGAGGAAATAGGCAGTCTACCTGAAAAACAATTAAGAGTAATGATAGTAAAGATGATCAAAAATCTTGGAAATAGAATGGAGAAAATGCAGGAAACATTTAACAAAGACCTAGAAAAACTAAAGAGCAAACAAACAATGATGAACAACACAATAAATGAAACGAAAAATTCTCTAGAAGGAACCCATAGCAGAATAACTGAGGCAGAAGAACGGATAAGTGACCTGGAACATAAAATAGTGCAAATAACTAGTGCAGAGCAGAATAAAGAAAAAAGAATGAAAACAATTGAGGATGGTCTCAGAGACCTCTGGGACATCATTAAATGCACCAACATTTGAAAGATAGGGGTCCCAGAAGAAGAAGAGAAAAAGAAAGGGAATGAGAAAGTATTTGAAGACATTATAGTTGAAAACTTCCCTAATATGGGAAAGGAAATGGTTAATCAAGTCCAGGAAGCTCGGGGAGTCCCATAAAGGATAAATACAAGGAGAAACACATCAAGACACATATAAATCAAACTATCAAAAATTAAATACAAAGAAAAAATATTAAAAGCAGCAAAGGAAAAACAACAAACAACATACAAGGGAATCCCCATAAGGTTAACAGCTGATCTTTCAGCAGAAACTCTACAAGCCAGAAGGGAGTGGCAGGACATATTTCAAGTGATGAAAGGGAAAAACCTACAACGAAGATTACACTACCTAGCAATGATCTCATTCAGATTCGACAGAGAAATTAAAACATTTACAGACAAGCAAAAGCTAAGAGAATTCAGCACCACCAAACCAGATTTACAACAAATGCTAAAGGAACTTCTCTAGGCAGAAAACACAAGACAAGGAAAAGACCTACAATAACAAACTGAAAACAACTAAGAAAATGGTAATAGGAATATACATATCAATAATTACCTTAAATGTAATGGATTAAATGCTCCAACCAAAAGACATACAATGGCTGAATGGATACAAAAACAAGTCTCATATATATGCTGTCTATAAGAGACCCACTTCAGACCTAGGGACACACACAAACTAAAAGTGAGGGGATGGAAAAAGATAATCCATGCAAATGGAAATCAAAAGAAAGCTGCAGTAGCAATTCTCATATGAGACAAAATAGACTTTAAAATAAAGACTATTACAAGAGACGAAGAAGGATACTACATCATGCTCAAGGAATCAATCCAGAAGAAGATATAACTGTAAATCTTTATGCACCTAACACAGGAGCACCTCAATACATAAGGCAAATGCTAACAGCCATGAAAGGGGAAATCAACAGTAACACAATAATAGTGGGGGACCGTAACACCCACTTTCACCAATGGACACATCATCCAAAACGAAAATAAATAAGGAAACATAGGCTTTAAATGATACATTAAACAAGATGGACTTAACTGATATTTATAGGACATTCCATCCAAAAACAGCAGATTACAATTTTTTCTCAAGTGCACATGGAACATTCTCCAGGATGGATCATATCTTGGGTCACAAATCAAGCCTTGGTAAATTTAAGAAAATTGAAATCATATCAAGTATCTTTTTTGACCACAGTGCTATGAGACTACACATCAATTACAGGAAAAAAATCTGTAAAAAATACAAACACATGGAGGATAAACAATACACTGCTAAATAACCAACAGATCACTGAAGAAATCAAAGAGGAAATCACAAAATACCTAGACAAAACTGACAATGAATACACGATGATGCAAATCCTATGGGATGCAGCAAAAGCAGTTCTAAGAGGGAAATTTATAGTAATACAATCCAACCTCAAGAAACAAGAAACATCTTATATAAACAACGTAACATTACACCTAAAACAATTAGAGAAAGAAAAACAAAAAAGCCTCAAGTTAGCACAATGAAACATATCATAAAGATCAGATCAAAAATAAATGGGGGGGGGCTTCCCTGGTGGCGCAGTGGTTGAGAGTCTGCCTGCCGATGCAGGGGACGCGGGTTTGTGCCCCAGTCCGGGAAGATCCCACATGCCGCGGAGCAGCTGGGCCCGTGAGCCATGGCCGCTGAGCCTGCGCTTCCAGAGCCTGTGTTCTGCAACGGGAGAGGCCACAGCAGTGAGAGGCCCGCGTACCGCAAAAAAATAAATAAATAAATAAATAAATAAATAAATGGGGGGATTCCCTGGTGGCGCAGTGGATGAGAGTCCGCCTGCTGATGCAGGGGACGCGGGTTCGTGCCCTGGTCTGGGATGATCCCACATGCCATGGAGTGGCTGGGCCCGTGGGCCATGGCAGCTGAGCCTGCACGTTCAGAACCTGTGCTCCACAACGGGAGAGGCCACAGCGGTGAGAGGCCCGCGTAAAGCAAAAATAAATAAATAAATAAATGGAAAAGAAAAGAAGAAAACAATAGCAAAGATCAATAAAACTAAAAGCTGGTTCTTTGAGAAGTTAAACAAAATTGATAACCCATTAGCCAGACTCACAAAGAAAAAAAGGGAGAACACTCAAATCAATAGAATTAGAAATGAAAAAGGAGAAGTAACAACTGACACTATAGAAATACAAAGGGCCATGAGAGATTACTACAAGCAACTATATGTCAATAAAATGGACAACCTGGAAGAAACGGACAAATTCTTAGAAATGCACAACTTTCCAAGACTGAACCAGGAAGAAATACAAAATATAAACAGACCAATCAAAAGCACTGAAATTGAAACTGTGATAAAAATCTTCCAACAAACAAAAGACCAGTACCAAATGGCTTCACAGGCAAATTCTATCAAACATTTAGAGAAGAGATAACACCTATCCTTCTTAAACTCTTCCAAAACATAGCAGAGGGAAGAACACTTCCAAACTCATTCTACGAGGCCACCATCACTCTGATACCAAAACAAGACAAACATGTCACAAAGAAAGAAAACTACAGGCCAATATCACTAATGAACATAGAGGCAAAAATCCTCAACAAAATACTAGCAAACAGAATCCAACAGCACATTAAAAGGATCATACACCATGAGCAAGTGGGGTTTTTTCCAGGAATGCAAGGATTCTTCAATATATGCAAATCAATCAATGTGATACACCATATTAACAAACTGAAGGAGAAATACCATATGATGATCTCAATAGATGCAGAAAAAGCTTTTGACAAAATTCAACACCCATTTATAATAAAAACCCTGCAGAAAGTAGGCATAGAGGGAACTTTCCTCAACATAATAAAGGAGATATATGACAAACCCACAGCCAACATCATCGTCAATGGTGAAAAACTGAAACCATTTCCACTAACATCAGGAACAAGACAAGGCTGCCCACTCTCACCACTCTTATTCAACCTAGTTTTGGAAGTTTTAGCCACAGCAATCAGAGAAGAAAAGGAAATAAAAGGAATCCAAATCGGAAAAGAGGAAGCAGATGACATGATACTCTACATAGAGAATCCTAGAGATGCTACCAGAAAACTACTAGAGCTAATCAATGAATTTGGTAAAGTAGCAGGATACAAAATTAATGCACAGAAATCTCTGGCATTCCTATACACTGATGATGAAAAATCTGAAAGTGAAATGAAGAAAACACTCCCATTTACCACTGCAACAAAAAGAATAAAATATCTAGGAATAAACCTACCTGAGGAGACAAAAGACCTGTATGCAGAAAATTATAAGACACTGATGAAAGAAACTAAAGATGATACAAATAGATGGAGAGATATACCATGTTCTTGGATTGGAAGAATCAACATTGTGAAAATGACTCTACTACCCAAAGCAATCTACAGATTCAATGCAATCCCTATCAAACTACCACTGGCACTTTTCACAAAAGTAGAAGAAAAAAATTTCACAATTTTTATGGAAAGACGAAAGACCCCGAAAGCCAAAGCGATCTTGAGAAAGAAAAACAGAGCTGGAGGAATCAGGCTCCCTAACTTCAGACTATACTACAAAGCTACAGTAATCAATACTATGGTACTGGCACAAAAATAGAAATATAGATCAATGGAACAGGAGAGAAAGCCCAGAGATAAATCCATACACATATGGTCACCTTATCTTTGATAAATGAAGCAAGAAAATACAGTGGAGAAAAGAAAGCCTCTTTAATTACTGGTGCTGGCAAGACTGGACAGCTACATGTAAAAGAATGAAATTAGAACACTCCCTAACACCATACACAAAAGTAAACTCAAAATGGATTAAAGACCTAAATGGAAGGTCAGACCACATCAAACTCTTAGAGGAAAACATAGGCAGAACACTCTATGACATAAATCACAGCAAGATTCTTTTTGACCCACCTCCTAGAGAAATGGAAATAAAAACAGAAGTAAACAAATGGGACCTAATGAAACTTAAAAGCTTTTGCACAGCAAAGGGAACCATAAACAAGATGAAAAGACACCCGTCAGAATGGGAGAAAATATTTGCAAATGAAGCAACTGAGAAAGGATTAATCTGCAAAATTTACAAGCAGCTCATACAGCTAAATATCAAAAAAACAAACAACCCAATCCAAAAATGGGCAGAAGACCTAAACAGATACTTCTCCAAAGAAGATATACATGTTGCCAACAAACAAATAAAAGGATGCTCAACATCACTAATCATTAGGGAAATGCAAATCAAAACTACAATGAGGTATCACCTCACACTGGTCAGAATGGCCATCATCAAAAAATATACAAACAATAAATGCTGGAGAGGGTGTGGAGGAAAGGGAACCCTGTTGCACTGTTGGTGGGAATGTTAATTGATGCAGCCACTATGGAGAACAGTATGGAGGTTCCTTAAAAAACTACAAATAGAACTGCCATACAACTCAGCAATCCCACTACTTGACATACAACCTGAGAAAACCATAATTCAAAAAGAGTCGGGTACCACAATATTCATTGCAGCTCTATTTACAATAGCCAGGACATGGAAGCAACCTAAGTGTCCACTGACAGATGAATGGATAAAGATGTGGCACATATATTCAATGGCATATTACTCAGCCATAAAAAGGAACGAAACTGAGTTATTTGTAGCGATGTGGATGGACCTAGAGACTGTCATACAGAGTGAAGTAAGTCAGAAAGAGAAAAACAAATACCGTATGTTAACACATACATATGGAATCTAAAAGAAAGAAAATGGTTCTGAAGAACCTAGGGGCAGGACATGAATAAAGATGCAGATGTAGAGAATGGACTTGAGGACATGGGGAGGGGGAAGGGTAAGCTGGGACAAAGTGAGAGAGTGGCATGGACATATATACACTACCCAATGTAAAACAGATTTCTAGTGGGAAGCTGCCGCATAGCACAGGGAGATCTGCTTGGTGCTTTGTGACCACCTAGAAGGGTGGGATAGGTTGGGTAGGAGGGAGACACAAGAGGGAGGAGATATGGGTATATATGTATATGTATAGCTGATTCACTTTGTTATAAAGCAGAAACTAACACACCATTGTAAAGCAATTATACTCTAATAAAGATGTTTAAAAAAACAAACAAACAAACAAGAAACTCTTCAATCTGAATTCAGACACCTAAAAGTTCTTCATCTCTTGTGTTTTTTAAAGGCAATGATTGGCCTGCAAATTTGTTTAGATTATGAGAGAAAATGAATGATTTTATCTTACTTGCATAAAGTCGTATGAAAGAATAAGTTAATGGAAGCCTGAATGGATGGATGGATGGATGGATGGATGGATGGATGCTGTGTCTAGACCTTCTAACTTCTCTGCAAATCAGAAACTGCTCCTTCAGATTTAGACCTTAGCATGGCTGAACATTCTCTACAGATGATCTAGTTCTGACCTCAAATCCTGACTCATACTTCAATTTGGGGAGTGAGTTACAGGTCCCTCCACAACCCAAGACCATCACAACAGTACAACACACATTGCCCTCAGATGCTCTGAGACTGTGCCTATTTTCTGACATACCTAATTAAAAATGGACTGTGCTAAATTCTCATTGTTTTAAGTTCTGCAAAGTGCAAGACACGGTTTCCATAAGCTACGTGGAACTGGGATAGATGAGGATACAGTGTACCATTTACTGTGACTGTTTATTTACAAGGAATAGATGCAGCACTGCATTTCCAGGATAAAGAGACTATGCGACGGTTATACAACGACAAAGAGTGTGGATCGCATTGCTGAGTGAATCATTCGAATCCCTCTGATCGCATGAAATCCTGTGCATACACACCAGAACATCAATCCTGAAAAGCCACTGTAAAGTAGAAGGTACAAAACCAGATGAATGTCCTCAGTCCAGTGGAAGACGTTTACTTTCTGCCTCATGTTCAAATGACAGAACAGAGCTTTCTGCACAAATCGGTGCTTGGAAACTGATGGAGATGAGTAGCAACAGGGCTTCAGATCATTTTTCTGCGTTTAGTTCTCTTCATTCCAACCCTCTGGAGCAGGGTTTTGCCTCAGGGGGCTGTGGTTAAAATTTGAGCTCTATCTTTGCAATTGCTGCTCCACTAAAAGGAAAGTCAGAATGGAAAATGTTGAAGAACTGTCTCTGGCAAGAATCTAGAAAGGTCGTGTGACGTATTTTCTGTTTTTGTTTTGTAAGAAGCCAGCAAAATGCCCCTCCATGCAGAGGGAAGTTCTTCCTTTTGCTCTCTGGGTATTGTAGTTCCTTTATAGGGCTTCCTGGGGCAGGATGAACATCTCCAGGGGGTATGCAAGTGGGGCAGGGGCAATGGAGGCCAGAAATAAAAGATAAACATAGCTTATTGTCCTATCTCTGAAGCACCAACTGTATCCCTCAGTAAGGAAATGCAGATGTTATTTTATGTAAAAATAAATACAGATATATTAAGAAGTAGAATGCAAATTGCACATACATTAAGCTAAACATAGTAGATTAAAACTTCCACCCTGCATAAGCTTACTTGTGCTTCTCCGTTTCCCCTAGAACCCTCAGGATGTCTTCATTTTTGCTCTGCAGGGAGGGGTATGTGCTGAAAGATCTGAGTATTCTTGCTCCAGAAAGATTCACTTCAGCCCTGGTGAGATGATCATGACTACACATAAAAGGCACAGTCCTCTCCAAACTAGGGTTTGTAAACTTTAATTCCTGAAGCGGCTTTATTTTTAACACAGTGCTTACTTGGACTCCCTGCCCCAGGATTCTGACCCCACTGTACACGCTACCAATACGATCCTGGACCTCATCTCTCTCCTTCGTCTACTTCATGCCCTGTGGATTTTCTTCAGGCATTTTTTCATATCTGGTGCCTTAATCTTCTTGGGCTGCCGTAACAAAACACCATAGGCTGGGTGGTTTAAACAACAGAAATGTATTTTTTCATAGTTATGGAGGCTGGAAAGTCCAAGATCAAGGTGCCAGCTGATTCAGCTCTTAGGGAAAGTTCTCATCCTGCAAGAAGGCTTACAGATGGTCACCATCTTGCTGTGTCCTCACATGGTAGAGAGAGAGAGAGAAAGAAAGAGAGAAAGAAAGAGAGAGCGAGAGGGAGCGAGAGAGAGGGTGTTCTTTCTATTCTTACAAGGCCACAATCCCAGTGGGTTAGGACTCCAGCCTGATAACCTAAATAACCTTAAATTTAACCGTAAATACCTCCTAAAGACCCTATCTCCAGGTACAGTCACATCAGTGGTTAGGGCTTCAACATATGAATTATATGGGGATCCAGTTCAGTCCATAGAATATCCAGAAAAGTGCACCCAAGACTCCTACTTATATTGAACAATCAGGACTAAAAATAGGGAACTTGCCATTGAGGGGCTGAGAGGCACTCCTCTTGGATATAAAGTGCACAGGGATGACCCCACAAACACATGTGCCAAGGATGCAGCAGAGGCCATGCTGGCAAGATCTCACTCTTGCTCCCTAGAGTGAGGAAACTTAGAAGGAGCTCAGACATGACAACATCAGATGACGCTGCAGACAAGAGCGAGGAGGACTAAGGCCAGAGCAAGTCAGGCTACAACAGTGATTTGCTACCGAACTCACAGACCATTGCCCACTATGGAAAGATTTTCAGGATATATTAAGTGAAAAAATAAGGTGACAAACAGTATGTAGCATATGATCTCTCTTATGTAAATAGCATATAATAAGTATACTCACACTAACCGAACACATATATTCCCACACCTATGATAGATAGATAGATAGACAGATAGATAAAACTTCTAGTAGGATATACCAGAAACTGTTGATCATGATTAAATTAGGAGGAAAAGAAATGACTGATGTGAAAACCAAGGCTTTTATTTTCCATTTTATATGCACATGTTCTGTTTAAATGGTCTTAGCTTTTTTTTTTTATTTTTTTTTTTTGCGGTACGTGGGCCTCTCACTGTTGTGGCCTCTCCCGTTGCGGAGCACAGGCTCCAGATGCGCAGGCTCAGCGGCCATGACTCATGGGCCCAGCCACTCCACGGCACGTGGGATCCTCCTGCACCGGGGCACGAACCCGTGTCCCCTGCATCAGCAGGTGGACTCTCAACCACTGCGCCACCAGGGAAGCCCAGCATTTTTTTTTATTGGAGTAAAATTGCTTTACAATGTTGTGTTAGTTTCTGCTGTACAGTGAAGTGAATCAGCTATATGTATACCTATATCCCTTCCCTCTTGGACCTCCCTCCCACCCACCCCCATCCCACCCATCTAGGTCATCACAGAGCACTGAGCTGAGCTCCCTGTTCTATATAGCAGCTTCCCATTTGTTATCTGTTTTACACATGGTAGTTTATTTATGTCAAACCTAATCTCCCAATTCATCCCACCCTCCCCTTCCCCCACTGTGTCCACTTGTCTGTTCTCTACGTCTATGTCTCTATTCCTGCCCTGGAAATAGGTTCATTTGTACCATTTTTCTAGAATCCACATATATGCGTTAATATACGTTATTTATTTTTCTCTTTCAGGCTTACTTCACTTTGTATGACAGACTCTAGGTCCATCCACATCTCAACAAACGACCCAATTTCGTTCCGTTTTATGGCTGAGTAATATTCCACTGTATATGTGTACCACATCTTCTTTATCCATTCATCTATCATTGGATATTTAGGGTGTTTCCATGTCCTGGCTATTGTAAATGGTGCTGTAATGAATACTAGGGTACATGTGTCCTTTTTTTTTTTTTTTTTTTTCCCCGTACGCGGGCCTCTCACTGTTGTGGCCTCTCCCGTTGCGGAGCACAGGCTCCGGATGTGCAGGCTCAGCGGCCATGGCTCACGGGCCCAGCCGCTCCGCGGCATATGGGATCCTCCCAGACCGGGACACGAACCCGTATCCCCTGCATCGGCAGGCGGACTCTCAACCACTGCGCCACCAGGGAGGCCCTGTCCTTTTGAATTATGGTTTTTCTCCAGGTATATTTGCAAAACATGTATCTAGTATGCAAAACATGCATAACATGCAAAACATGCGTCCAGTATCTAGAATATTTAAAGAACACTTAAAACTCAACAACAGGACTTCCCTGGTGGCGCAGTGGTTAAGAATCTGCCTGACAATGCAGGGGATATAGGTTCGATCCCTGGTCCAGGAAGATCCCACATGCTGCAGAGCAACTAAGCCTGTGCGCCACAACTACTAGCCTGCACTCTAGAGCCTGTGAGCCACAACTTCTGAGCCTACATGCCACAACAACTGAAGCCCGCATGCCTAGAGCCTGTGCGCCGCAACAAGAGAAGCCACCGCAATGAGAAGCCCACACACCGTGACAAAGAGTAGCTCCCACTCGCCACAACTAGAGAAAGCCCACATGCAGCAACGAAGACCCAATGCAGCCAAAAATAAATAAATAAGTAAATAAATAAATAAATAAATGGTCTTAGCATGTACATGTACTTTAAAATCATTTTTATTTTTTTGTTAATTTTTATTGGAGTATAGTTGCTTTACCATGTTGTGTTAGTTTCCACTGTACAGCAAAGTGAATCAGCTATACATATATATGTATTCCCTCTTTTTTGGATTTTCTTCCCATTTAGGTCACCACAGAGCACTAAGTAGAGTTCCCTGTGCTATTCAGTAGGTTCTCCTTAGTTCTATTTTATATATAGTATCAACAGTGTAAATATGTCAATCCCTATCTCCCAGTTCATCCCACCCCCCCTTCCCCCTTGGTATCCATGCATTTGTTCTCTACATCTGTGCCACTATTTCTGCTTTGCAAATAAGATCATCTATACCATTTTTCTAGGTTCCACATATGTGTTAGTATATGATATTGGTAAAGAAGATGTGGTACATATATACACTGGAATATTACTCAGCCATAAAAAGGAACGAAATTGGGTCATTTGTAGAGACATGGATGGACCTGGAGACTGTCATACAGAGTAAAGTAATTCAGAAAATAATAATTTTTAATGTCGAATAAATAAGTAGTTTTCTTGGTAGTGGATTTAGAGGTTTTTTAAATTTTATACCACACTAAAATTTTGTAATGTTAAAAATAAAAACTGAAAGAAGTTTAAAGCCCTTAAAAATATTATTTAACTTGAAGGTCCACCTGGGGAAATCACCAAGAACATGATAGAAGCCTCCAAGAAAAACTGCCCCCCAACCCTACAGTCCCCAAGCCCCCACCCCATGCCATGAGGTCACCTGTGTGAAACAGCATGGGTGACAGATAAACCACAAGACCCAGAGTGAAACCTGGGGCTTGAGTCTTGCTTCCACCAATGATAGGAATATAAATGGACACATGGAACATTAATTTTCTCATTTGTAAAAGAGATATGATATCTGCCTCACAAAGCTCTGTGAATGTAAATGATAAAATATATGCAAAAACATTTTACAAACCATAAACAATCCATAAATATTTTTTAAAAGGAGTGAGACTGCATTGGAACACCGACCTTTTAAGATTAATACTTTAGTAATTGAATTTATCTTCTTGGTAGTACTTGATATGGCCCTTCTTCATATTCAGTTTTCCTCTTTAACACATGACAGTTTTAGGTTATCTTTTGAAAAGCCTACAGAGAAGAAACAAAGAATGGAAGGAAGGAAGGAAGGCACGCTGATATTCTTTTCAAAAAAGATGCTGTTTTTTGTTCTGGACAGAAAAAAAAGGGCCTAGTTTAGTCCCCTTGTGTCAAATATTAATACAAGAAACACTGGCAGATTCTTTAGCAGTGTCTAACATGTACTGAACATTCAGTACAATTTTTTTTTCAGTGAATGGGTGTAATCAATTTCAGATGATAGGGACTTCCCTGGTGGCACAGTGGTTAAGAATCCTCCTGCCAATGCAGGGGACACAGGTTCGAGCCCTGGTCCGGGAAGATTCCACATGCCGTGGAGCAACTAAACCCGTGCACCACAACTACTGAGCCTGCACTCTAGAGCTTGTGAGTCACAACTACCAAGCCCCCACGTGCCACAACTATTGAAGCCCATGTGCCTAGAGCCTGTGCTCCACAACAAAGACAAGCCACCGCTATGAGAAGCCTGCGCACCATAATGAAGAGTAGCCCCTGCTCGCCACAACTAGAGAAAGCCCGCATGCAGCAACAAAGACCCAACACAGCCAAAAATAAATAAATAAATAATTTATTTATTTAAAATTTCAGATGATAATAATTTGACTAGCAAGAACTCCTTGTGCATGACATGAATTTCCCCAAGCTTGCCTTAATTATGTAAGAGAGAAAATTCAGAACTGAAGTAAAGAGAAGTGAACTAGGCCTATGGCTGAGTCTCCCTTATTTTAGCTGCTCCAGTTGGGGTCAGGAGACTGGGGGTAAATTGACTGTAAGGTCTGGTACTTCTGAATAGAATGGACAATTAGCCATCAAAGCAGTTAGACAAGTAGTTCATGATAAACAGAATAAAATCTTCCAAATAAAAATATTCTTTCTTCCTCCTCAATAGAGACAAAGAGGAATAGAATTGACAAAGTTATTAAAAGGTTTTCCTTTTTCCCCATTACAAAAAGAAAACTGCTTTAAAATGTACTATTCCATCAGATCTTCTCTCTCCTGTCTCTTTCTAACATCATACAGAAATACTCTGTTCACTGAGGATCGTATATTTCATGTTTCCATTTTTTTTCTTAGTTCTTTAGTATGTTAAAAATGAAAAAAAAGAAGAACAAGGAAAAATGTTCAAGCTATTTCCCTTTTCTTCATTTAAAAAAATTTTATGAAACATATCAATCATTAAAATATGAAAAAATAATAAAACAGACACCCACATATTCAACATAGAATAACATTTTGCCTGATTTCTTTTTCAATAGTATGTTTTTTTTTGTTTTTTGTTTTGTTTTTGTTTTGTTTTTTTGGTACGCGGGCCTCTCACTGTTGTGGCCTCTCCCGTTGTGGAGCACAGGCTCCGGACGCGCAGGCTCAGCGGCCATGGCTCACGGGCCTAGCCGCTCCGTGGCATGTGGGATCTTCCCACATCGGGGCACGAACCCGTGTCCCCTGCATCGGCAGGTGGACTCCCAACCACTGCGCCACCAGGGAAGCCCCAATCGTATGTTTTTAAGAAAAAAAAAACTGCAGATACAAACTACTATATATAAAATAAATAGAAAACAAGGCCCTACTGTATAGCACAGAGAACTACATTCAATGTCTTATAATAAACCATAATGGAAAATAATATGAAAATGAATATATATATATATATATATATATATATATATATATATATATATATATATCTGAATCACTTTGCTGTACACCAGAAACTAACACAACCTGTGAATCAACTATATTTCAATAAAATAATAATAATAAAAGAAAAAAACTGACCAACACAGTTTCTGATTTTTCTTATCCTCTCAATTTTTCAATTTTCTATTTTATTAACTTGGGTCTCTTATCTTTATTATCCTTTCATCTACTTAGTCTGGCTTTATTCTATTATTCACTTTCAAACTTGTTGATTGGTGACTTGGCTCATTAATTTATTATCTTCCAGATTTTTCCCTAGTACATGCATTTAGGGTTACAAATTTCCACAAAACTGTTTACATATTTGATATATCTTTTTTCACTGTGATTTTTCTCTAAAATTTTGTAACTTTTAATATGATTCCTTCTTCAACCTACAAGTTATTTAGAAATAATGGTTATAGTTTTAAATACATAAGAGTTTTTGTTTTTTCTAGTTTATTTTGATCTCTAATTTTAATCTACTCTACAAAAACAGAATAGAAAATAGTTTTTATGGTGCTGATTTATGTATATTTATTTTCATATTTTTTCTTCCACATAAACTTGAAAAAAAGACAGGAATACCAAAGCAAAGCAGCAATCAGAATATTCTGACTCACAGAGATCTATGACATTAACTAGTTGACCAAGGTGTCCCTAGAAAAGAAATATATGGGAAATCTACTAATTCTCACTTGATCTGTAAATACAGTAGAGTTCTAAGTCTAGTAAACAGATGTCTAACTTGAATAACCAGAACAGAATCATGGCCCCTCAATCAATTCCCTGACTTGAGCCAGTTTGCAGATCCAAATCCCCCTGAATTAAGAAGGAGTGAAGTCCACTTGAGGGAAGATCCTGGAACAACGTTCAAAATTTTTCTCTTAGCTTTCCCCCAAAGGGACCTAAGGCCATCTACCAGGGTGACTGTGCTATGGAGAAAGGCAATAAATCAGAACTTTTGGTGATTTCTAGACACTGTCCCTGAACTGACACTACTTCCGGGAGACCCAAAATATCACTGTGGTCCACCAGTCAGAGTAAGAACATATGGAAGTCAGGCCATCAGTGAAGTTTCAGCTCACATCCCAAACCCATTCTGTGTTTATTTCCCCAGTTCTAGAATGTATAGTTCCAACAGACACACTCAGCAACTAACAGAATGCCCACATTGGTCCTCTGATTTGTGCAGTGAGGGCTACTATGACAGTGGGAGAGGCCATGTGGAAACCACTAGAACTGTCTCTACCGGCAAATTAGTACCATATAGTGCAAAAGCAGTACCATATTCTTGGAGGGACTGCACAGATTAGTACCATCATCAAGGACTGGAAGATGATGGAGTGGTGATTCCCAGTACATCCTCATTCAACTCACCCATTTGACCTTTGCAGAAAACATGTGAACTTTGGCCAAACTGTGCTGAAATCTCATCTGTGCTACTTGGAAGTTGTGTGACTTTTGGTGATTTACATAATCTTTGAGGGCTTTTTTCTTCATCTGTAAAATGAAGTTAGTTATGCCATCTCACATGGTTATTATGAAAATTGAATGAAATGTTAATCTACAGAGTTGTCATTCAATGAATGTTAATCAACTTTCTCCTTGAATATCCTGGTGGATTTTGAGGCATTTAGCATTCTCTGTTTCTTCTTTTTTTTTTTTCTTCTGTTTTGTTCTCTATTGTGCTCTTATTCATTTAGTCCTTCACTCATCAAACATTTTTAACCACTATATGTCAAGTCTCATGAAAGGCACCCAGAAAACAATAATGAACAAGCCACACTTAGTGTTTTTAATCTTGTCGTGTACAGTTAGCTAAGAAGGCAGCCACAGAAAATATAATTAAAGTGCTATGAATATGAGAGGAGTTGCAGAATGCTTTGGGAGCTTATAAATGGGTACCTAATCTGGTCTTAGTGCTTAGAGAAGATATCCTGGTAGACAGAAAAGGCAAGAAGAACAAATAGGCTTTGGCTAGGAAAGGAACCAGGAAAGTCCAGGCAGATGAAACATCCATGAAGAGGCCCAGGGGATAATCTGGGGTGTTCAAGGACCAAAGAGAAGGTTACTGTGCCTGAACCATAGTGATTGATGGGGAGGGATGGCCATGTTCCAGCCTACGGAAGTTGGCCCGGACCAGATTAAGCCTTATCTTTCAAGCTTTTCTTAGGATTTTGGTCTATATTCTGGGGGAAAAAATGGAACATTAGTGAAATGAATGAAGTCAGAATTCTACTTGTTGCCTCAATATAAAACTATAATGTTTTACAAGGTCAGGGTAAATTGCTTAGATGTTAATTAATTAATATCTCTATTTTCAGAATGTGAAGTCAAAATTTAGATCAGCTAAATACGATTCCCCCAAATCACACACGTCTGCATTGTACAGTTATGAACTGAACCAGAACTACTGAGGGGAATAGTAAAAGAGAAAAAAAGTCCAAGTATGTTGCCTCATTTTTTCACACTCCCATGATACTTGTGCTGTCATCCCAGGACAAAAAAAATAATCAGGCAAGTTCTGTCTGACCCAGAAAATCACGTAACTGACACACTTGCAGATAAATAAAATCATGGGGGCTGCAGCTTCATTTATTAATGGTCTGCTTTTGGAGAAAGAGGAAACAAAGGTCTCCTATTCTGAACAAATTCTGTATTCACTGTCTCTAAATCTTCCAGACATATATGCATGATTGCAAGTCTGTGTACTCAAATGAATAAATAATCAAAAATAAATGCAGACCCATAAGAGTATACATTTGTTCAATGAGAGCACACTATATCATATACAATAAGCAGTAAACTGTAGAGAACTGAAGACTTGAAGCCCGAAGATTTAATTTCCAGCTTTAGCTTGGTCACTTTCTATTTGTGTGACTATTTATGTGGAAATCACCTGGCTTTTTAATTTTATCAGTATCCTCTGAAAAATGGGTATAATCATATTTAAATTATTGTATATATATAGAAACTTACAGCTAGAAAGGTACTACCTAAGAGATCATAAAATCACTCAATCTCAATCCCTCTCTGTATAAAGGTGAGGATAATGAGGCCAAGGAGAGTGAAAGGATTTGTCTACAATATACAACTTTTTGACCTCAAGCTTTTCAGTAAGATAACATCACTGTTCTGGGGGCTTTACTTACATTATATCATCCAATCCTCATAATAACCCAGTAATATAAGTATGATGATCCTTATATTGTAGATTAAAAAAATGAATTATAAAGTTTAGGAAAATTGCCCCCAATTATATAGCTGGTAAATTGAGTTGGTAAATTGAGCTGTAATTGAACCCCGGTCTTTATTTATGCCTTTCCTCTTAAGCTCCAGGGCACCAGCTTGCCTGTTATGCATTCTTTCTTCATCTCTGCTTTTACGGCTGATTCTTTCTGCACACATATAAAAGTGTTTTGGAAGGACTTCTTGACTGTTCCAGGGCCCTGAACTCCCCTCAGGAAGGCCTACGGCTTGGTACACACAGAATATGCTCGCATCAAAGTCTTAAGTTTGAGCTAGCCAGCCTCTTGATCTCATTAAAATATAGAAAAAATCTCCAGAAAATAAACAAATAGGAGTTTGGTTCAAGGATGCATACTGAAAGTTCATGGATAATTTAGGAGGACAGAGGGTAAGGACTAAAATTATCACCTAGCTAGAATTTTTCTGACACTTCCATTTGTGTTTAACTGCCAGGAGTGTCCACATAGTTTGTACCACTTGAAGATTAATGAGAAAATGGTTGAGTTTAAAATGGCGAAAGGCTAGTAGTGCCTGAAGCAGCCTCACCTAGCATCTCACTGACAGATAATCGTGAAGGTACATAAGCAGAGTAAAATTCACAAGAGTAAAAACCACAATCAGAAGACCGCCTATCGCCAAATAGTAGGAGGAAGTTTCCCTACTGGTGACAACTGAACAAGACTGAGGGGAAGAGAAATGGAAATGTAAACATACATTTGGCTCGAGAAATAACCTTAACCAGCTGAAATAAGGTGAGAAGACTTTCCTGAATCCGGTCTTCCTAAGTGGAAATGTGCATGCCTTAGCTCTATTAGGAAGTTTTTACAAGTAACACCTGCAGGGCTTCCCTGGTGCTCCAGTGGTAAAGAAAGAATTGGCCTTCCAATGCAGGGGATGTGTGTTCGACCCCTGGTTGGGAAATAAGATCCCACATGCCGTGGGGCAGCTAAGCCCACACACCACAACTATTGAGCTTGCGCACCTCAATGAGAGAGCCCGCGTGCTGAGAGAGCCTGGTGTGCTGCAAACTACAGTGCCCACGTGCCCTGGAGCCGCTCACCACAACTAGAGAAGAGAAAACCTGTGCACCGCAACTAGAGAGAAGCCCGAGCACTGCAACGAAAGATACCACAAGTGCAACGAAAGATACCACATGTCGCAACTAAGACCCGACACAGCCAAAAAAAGAAAGAAAATAATTTTTTTTTTAAAAGAAGTAACACCTGCAAGGGAGTGAGGGAAATGGGTTTAAACTGGAGGAGAAGTTTAACTGTGATCTTGTTATCAGCTCTGGAGCATGAACAGTTCTGCGGAGGGTCCTCACCTGGGGGCACGGCCTTTACACCCTTACGCTGATCCGTCACTGTACCATGGTTGTCCCCAGGAGGTGCACTTAACCTCTGATGGTCCAGAGGCCTTCAGTGATGGATAATTCAGCTGTCAGTGCCTGAAACAGCTGGGAGAGTATGTGCCTCTGTCCTGAAGGGGTATCTGGTATTTGCACCAGAGCACTCACTAACAAAACACTTTCTTTTCCCACTTTTCACTTAATGCTCCCTGGCTCAGGCTGTACCAAATGGAAAAATTAGGAGGAAATATTATTTTTGAGGCTCAGTAGATGTTCCTCCCCCCTTTTCCCTTCTATCTACATGTATTCAGAGATCACGACTTCCTGAAAACAACAAATGATGGGATACTTTCAGAGAAGTGGGAGCAGTGTGTTAAATCTTTGGAGGCACAATCCCCAGTAACAAAGTATTTCATGAGTACATGGAGTCTGGAAGATCACTAGAGACAAAACATAATGACTGCTAATTTTTTTTTTTAAATGCACCCTCCGGTCTAGAGTTTAGACAATATAAAGACAGGAGAGAATTCTTCAAGTGCCCAGGGCCTTAGTAGAAGAAGTCTGCTAAACACTGGTAGTTGGACTAAAAATGAGGCACAGTAATACTCCCAAGCTATAGATCAGATGATGGAATAACCAACCAGAGTCCAAATCAAAAGGAGAGGAGCCATGGCCAATACACCTACCTGCATGTAGGAAAACATTATGTCTAGAAAGATTCACTCTCATTTTAAATAGGAAAAATATATATATGTATATGCATATATATATATGAGTTATGCAGAGAAAAGACTGGAACACGTAATAGGGAATTCTGTCCTGAACACTAGAATAATATCTCTTAATATTATCTCCTGTAGTATGAGAATAAATTTTATAAAGAAAACTGAAATGTACTTTGAATGGAATAAGTAGGTAGATAGATAAAATAACAAAGACATTAGGAATCTCAAAAAATTTTAAAGATAAAAAATTAACAAATACAGGCTAAGATTTTAAAAGCAGCAATAATATACACAACAGGATGAGAAACCAATGTGGCTGGCATAAGTAACCCTTGCCATGAGACTAAGCTGACAATAAAAGAACTAAATTAGCACTACTCCAAAATCCTACTATATTTCTCTAGTAAATTCACTTTTTCCCTTCTCCAACATGACTACTGATATCTTCTCCTTGCCCCAGTGTACCCTCAACTATTGACTTGGCATCATTCTTTAATTAAAAGCCAAGTTATTTATTTAATAAGTGAAATTCATAACATAGAAGTGTTATCTCTTCCCACCCACAAATCTATGAGTCTTCCTCATCATGGTGGTTGAGGACATGGCCTATACAGTAGGCCATCTTGGCTTTAAGCCCCAGCTCCTCTCCTCAATAGCTGTGTGGGTAGAAAGGAGTGGCTTAACTGTTGTGCACCTCTATTTTGCCCTCATTATGTTCAAAACAGTGACAGACTCCATCTCCCAAAGTACTTGAGGGTATTAAGTGAGTTAACATTGTTCAAGTACTTGGAGCAATCCTTATCACATGGTAAGGGCTTAGTAAATGTTAGACATATGACTAATTCATGATTAAAATAAAAGAAGTGCTTCTACTCTTACACTGAGCTAACTTCTTGTGTGTTCAGATCTGTTTCAGCTACGCCATCAGGGAGATCACAAGGAAAGCCGAAATGTAAAGAAGCTATGGCAACAACCGTACACAAGATCCTTTATATATACATACATACAGATTGGGATGTGATTGGAATAAAGTGATATGATTTGTTACAATGTTAGATTTCTAAATAAACATCTTCCTTCCTTTATACCTCGTGTGCTTTTGTTCTTTTAGGGTTGGTTAAAAAAAATATAAGTATCTCATGTCTTGCTCTAAGATCTTACATTCTCCTAATATCTGATATTAAGGGTGTTCCATGATGAGAAATTTTAAAACAAGCATGGATCCAGATTTTATTGGACCTCAAATTTATACACTTAAAAAATATATATATATATATGTGTGTGTGTATATATATACGTATATATATACACACACATATATATACAAACACATTTTAAGTATGTAATGAGTTACAGGACCTATGCAAGTGAGAAGCCCTGCAGCTTAAGCTTCATCAGCATCTCCTTTAATATCCTCAACAATCCTAAAATGAGGATGCTATTATCGCCCACATACCGATGAAGAAATACAAAGTAACTTGCTAGATGTTGAGCTGCATAGACACTGAGTGTCCTGGCTGGGATATGTCCCCAGTCTCCTGGCTCTGAGACGAGTGTCCTTTGTCTCCACATTCCAGCTTCCTCTATTCTTATAGGCAGAAGGGAAATGTGGGTCCTCAAGGTCACCTCCTTCTTTCAGCTGCCTCTTTCTCAACATCTACACATATCATGGGTTTTTCCCATTTTTAAGGTTCTGCTGCTGCTACTAGAGGTCATGTGGGGAAGCCTGTCACACTCACTGGGTTATGAATCACTGGGGACCATGTCAAGTGTTGAAATACACAACCCCAGCGAGGGGTGATGATTGTTAGGCAATCATACAGTCCTCAAAGTCATAACAGGAGGTGTCCTCAGAGCTCCTAGATCACCCTCCGTCTCATCATCCCACTCATGTGGGCAAGGGTAACCAGGAGTTCTAAATATAGTCTTAGAAGCATGCACTGGACATGTTAACACATGCTAACACATGTTACCACTTCCCTGTCAACACAGGGAAGTCTCCCACTGTACAACAGGAAACAAAGATCAGAGAAATTTCGATTCCTGAATAGCAGTGGTGGTAAGATGCTGGGGAGGCTGGAAGTAAGAGAATGTTTCTAAAAGATAAGTCCAGGGTCACAAAGGAACAAGAACAGGATCTCTAGTGAATGGATGCCAAGGATGGACTCACAATAACATTGCCATTGTTTTGGAGGAAGAAGCCATACATTCCTTAAGGAGCCATAAGCACAGTTGGGAAATCCTTCTTGAGGCCCCATGACTGAATACATCCAAAGGGTGGACACACTGGGTTAATCTGGAAAACTGACAGACCCTCTGCTTCTTCCAGCCAATGCGTGACTGCAATGGACTCATCCAACATTCATTCCTCATAATCCATAACATCATGCCAAATACCCGGTTGACGAGAACATGACTTATTCTCAAGCTGCTATCTGATAGGAGAAATCTGAAAGGGCAGAATGGCTGATTTCAGAGACCATTTTATTCCAGAACCCTAAAGCCATTAATGATTTGCATTGCTCTTTTCTGTGCTTTTACATAAATGTAAATCCCTTAAGAGAAGAAGAATGTCTATTCCTTAATGTGTACACAAATATAATTTTATGGAAGTAGCTCTTATGGGATTCAGAGTGATTCAAATCCTCTCTAATTCACTCATTGGCTGTGGGTTATAAGTTATTCAACTTCTCTGCTCCTTTGTTTTCTCACCTATATGATGAGCCTCATGTACCACTTGCTGCACAGCAAGATAAAGCTCTTCCCTCCATCTCACTGCAGGCTCATCCCATCTTCCATTTCCTTCAAGCTTCTCAAAAAGTCCTCATCATAAAGATCATAAGAAAGCTCATTGCAGCCTCTTCGTTTACATGTTTCTGATTAAAGAAAAATGCTCCAAATATTTAAATGCCTCATGAACCCCACAATGCCCCATCAGAGGGCACACATTTTAAAAGCATGTAGTGGCTGCATTTGAACCAACAAATAGTTACCGGGCACCTTCTCTGTGCTAGGTGGTATACTAGAAACTATGGAGATGGATACAGTCATGAAATAGAATATCTGCTTTAAAAATATTCACTCAATAAAGGAAAAGGAAGTCATATATTATAAATGAAAAAGGGACCAAAAAGAAGGACAGGCTGAAGGAGCAAAGAGGAATAAGTCATGCTGAGCCATATTGAAGTCTGAGGCAAAAGGAAAAATCAGTAATACAGAACCTGTTTTTGTTTAAAATCTTGATTTTTTAAAATCATTAGCCTTTTGCATTGATTTTGATTTTTAAAAATATTGCATTCAGGGCTTCCCTGGTGGCACAGTGGTTGAGAATCTGCCTGCTAATGCAGGGGACACGGGTTCGAGCCCTGGTCTGGGAGGATCCCACGTGCCACAGAGCAACTAGGCCCGTGAGCCACAACTACTGAGCGTGCGCGTCTGGAGCCTGTGCTCCGCAAAAAGAGAGGCCGCGATAGTGAGAGGCCCGCGCACTGTGATGAAGAGTGGTCCCCGCTTGCCACAACTAGAGAAAGCCCTCTCACAGAAATGAAGACCCAACACAGAAAAATAAATAAATTATTTAATAAACTCCTGCCCCCAACATCTTCTTTAAAAATATATATATATATTGCATTCAAATAGCTTTTATCTTGATTACTGAGTTTATTTTCCCCTTAGGTTTTGCACATTTGATCAAAGATGTTATGGAAAGAATTGTGTCCACTCAAAATTTACATGTTGAAGCTCTCACCCCCAATGTGACTGTATTTGGAGATAGGGCTTTTAAGGAGGTAAATAAGGTTAAATGAGGTCAAAAGGTGGGGCCCTCAATCAAGAGGATTAGTGTCCTTATAAGAAGAGGATGAGACACCAGGAAAAAGACCATGTAATCTCACAGTGAGAAGGGGGCCATGTGTAAGTCAAGAAAATTGGCCACAGGAGAAACCAACTCTTCAACTCTTTTGACACCTTGATCTTGGACTTGTAGCCTTCAGAACCATGAGAAATAAGTTCCTGTTCTTTAAGCCTTACAGTCCGTGAGTGCTTTGTTATGGCAACCCTAGCACATTAATACAGAGGGTAAGGAGATATTTCATGATCAAAGTCACTTGAGTAGTCTTAAAGATTGAAAGTGCCTTACAAAACAGTCACACTAGTGCCTGTTTTTGTAAGACATGTGAACTAAGAAACCTTTATGTTTTTAAATTGTTAAAAAAAAAATCAAAGTAGAATATTTTTTGATGTGTGAAAGTTACATGAAATTCAAATTTCTGCATCTATAAATGAAGCTTTATTGAAACACAGCCCTGCTCATTCGTTCAAGTATTGTCTGTGGCTGCTTTTATGCTACAACAACAGAATCGAGTGTTTGTGACAGAGACTATATGGCCCACAATGCCTAAAACATTTGCTGTCTGACCTTTTACAGAAAAAGAGTGTTATCCCCTGGACTAGATAATTTCCTTCCCACACTTACCCCTAACATAAACACATATTTGTTTAAAAGAGAGAGAGAGAGAATGATAGAGAGTAGGCATGAAGTGAGGGAGGAAGAAGAAGAGAATAAGAAGATGTGGTACATATATACAATGGAATATTACTCAGCCATATAAAAGGATGAAATAATGCCATTTGCAGCAACACGTATGGACCTAGAGATTATCATACTAAGTGAAGTAAGTCAGAAAGAGAAAGACAAATATCATATGATGTGGAATCTACAGGTTGATACAAATGAACTAATTTATAAAACAGAAACAGACTCACAGAAAACAAACTTGTGGTTACCAAAGGGGAAAGGGGGTGGGGGAGGGATAAATTAGGAGTTTGGGATTAGCAGATGCAAACTAGTATATATAGGATGGGTAACCAACAAGGTCCTACTGTATAGCACGGGGAACTATATTCAATATCCTATAATAAACATAATAGAAAAGAATTTGAAAAGAATATACATATATATGTATGTATATATATACATATATATATATATAATTGAATCACTTTGCTGTACACCAAAAACTAACACAACATTGTAAATCAACTATAATTCAATAAAAAAAATTTTTTTAAAGATGTGTATCTCTTTAATTTCCCCAACACCCCATAAGAATAAGGGTAAGAGCCCTTAATTTAATGTTGAAAAAAGTGAGTCTGGTGCCATGCTGTTCTGAAAGCTTGTCATATTACAGACCCAAGAGCACCACTGTAAAAGCTGCTGTGGTCAGCCATCAACTCTGATACAGCTCTTTTCTAAACCAAACAGGAGACACATGCTCACTTTGTTACAATGCAGAGCTCATTATACAGAGCACACTTAGTATAACCGTCTTAGACAAAATGCCTCATTTGCCCACTGTAATGGAAGATTTGGCATAGCTGTGTTCATTAAATCTCCATGTCCCCGGTGACACCCCACAGCTGAAATCACCCATAAGCAAATTTATAGGAGAAGATTTAAGAGTGAATGAGTTCTCACTTTGGAGGGATTTTTTAGATAAATGAAAGCATGGCTGGGTCCAAATTTGAAGTGATAATAAACCTTGTATCTAAGTAGATCCATTTTGCTAAGAGAATAAACATGACACATCAATGATGTGATTCTCTTAGAGCATCATTTGCATAACTCACAGGTCCCCAATCAAGTAGTGAAAGCGTTACTTTGTAGACGTTGGAGGCAATTGCTTTTCTCCACATCCCCACATTGGATTGATCAAGGTGGCTTCTGCTCAGCCTTGATTGAGACCAACTTAACCACACCAGTTTATTTTCATGGAGCACACCAGCATATGCATTTTCTGAAATGCAATCTTAAAAGAATCATTAGTTTCTCTAAGTAAAAGGTAAGGTTTGGAAAGAGTAAAGGCAATAGAATCAGAAAAACCTAGTGTGGGCTTCCCTGGTGGCAAAGTGGTTAAGAATCTGCCTGCCAACGCAGGGGACATGGGTTCGAGCCCTGGTCCAGGAAGTTCCCACACACCATGGAGCAACTAAGCCCGTGCATCACAACTGCTGAGCCTGCGCTCTAGAGCCTGCGAGCCACAACTACTGAAGCCCACGTGCCACAACTACTGAAGCCTGCACGCTTAGAGCCCATGCTCCACAAGAGAAGCCACTGCAATGAGAAGCCCACACACCGCAACAAAGAGTAGCCCCTGCTCGCCACAACTACAGAAAGCCCGCACACAGCAATGAAGACCGAACGCAGCCAAAAATAATAAATAAATTAAATAAATTTAAAAAAAAAAAGAAAAAGAAAAACTTGGTGTAACCCTGTTTGACCATGTACTAGCTTTGAGGTTTATGGCAAGTTACCTAATATTTCTGGGACTGCTTCCCCATAAATAAAATAAGGTTGAAAATAGCAGCCTCTTCAATTTGCTGTGAGGAGTAAATGAAATAATGTAAGTAACCCTTTTAACTTAGTGCCTGACACATCACTAAATTCCCATGTGTTTTCTTTGACACAGTTTTGGAAATTTTAGGAATCAAAATAAAAATTGATGTACCCTGGATCTGACTGTATATTCTAGAAATACAGCACAAATTCTCTGACTTCTGGAAAATATCCTTCTGTGCTCAGCAATTTAAACATTTTTAGTATTTTGAAATGGAAAAGACATGAAAGAATTCATATTATTTTAGACACATGCACAGATATTATACTGTTAAAAAGTAGAAAAAAAGAAATGTGGAGTGTTTACAATGTGTTGGTTTGGGCTCAATTCTCTGAGTGAATGAATGTTTTTTAAGGCTTTTTGTAAGTTTAAAGAAGAGAATTCAAGGTTGGATAACTAGACACATTCGCTCCATTTTCAGAAGCCGTGAGCCCCTCCAAAGAGAAACACACACACACACACGCACACACATATATATTTTACCTGTGGAAGGGGAAATTAAACAACAGTGTGTGGTCTGGACAGTCTGCCATTGGGGGAGAAGTTGCTTTGGGGTTGGTTTGTTTTCAAGCAGCCCACCCCAAACCTCTCTAGTTCATTTCTCCATGATACCAGGGAGATCCCAGCAGCTGTGATTTCCATACTCAGATTCTCTTCCTGCAGCCTGGTCAATTCTTTTCCTGTAGGATTTAGAGGGGAATGAAGAGTAGGACTAGTCTGACTAGTCTCAGCATGGGCGCACACCTTTCCAAACACAAGAGTGAGCCAGCAGACCATCAGAGGCCACAGCCCTTTACAGTTGGAAAGAAACTGAGACAGCAACAAATTCAGCACTGGATCCTATGAAGAAAGTTCATTCCCTCTCCCAAGACCAATTCACATGGGTATAAAAATCCTACATTTGGCACACAATTTTAAGTAGTGTCCACCTGTAAACGCACCCCTGCCACACCCCAACACATGGCTCATGGATCTTAGATGAAGAATTCCCTCCACGGATAGTTTTTAACAAGAACGGAAGGAGAAATAAAATTTTCTTTGATCAACAGAGTTCTCAAAATTTTTTATCAAGGACATAAAACCTGCTGGAAAATGTACTGTATTCTCAGCAACTATTTTTGCTTGGTTAATGTTTTCAGATAACCACGCAGATGAGTAATTTACTTCCAGGTAAAATCCATCATTTCCACATACAATGCATTGGTTAGCGTAACCAGGGCTTAGTGCTATCTTTTTGGCATACTGCATTTATTCTAGCTTGACAGATATTTCAAACATAATACATTTTTAACTCTAGGTAACTTAATGATTGCTTTATGCTGAAAAGATAAACTGAAAAAATAAATAAATAAATAAAAGTTCTGTAACAAGGATGTGATATAATAATCCATGCATAGTGTAAATCAATGAACTCATTTTAACAGATATATGAGGGTAATTGTTACAAGTGCATTTGTTTTAAATAAATTTTTGAAATTTCAAAAATAAGAAAAAGATTTAAATATTAAGTGTAATTTTTCTGATATGAAGTTTTCTGTGGGTATTAAAATTTCATTGTTATGAAAAAATATGGAAAATGGTATGAAAAAGGAGTATGCCAAGTGTGTGTACAGAATGATTACCAAGATAAAATGAAACATCATGTGAAAATGAAGAAAGACTGGAAAAAAATATCCTAAATTTTTTTATGTGTTATGGAATGCAAAACAGGGAGCTATTTTTGTATTATTTTCTATCTACCAATTTTCCTGTGACATTTTGCCACTTACAAAATGAAACAAAGATGCTTTAAAGAATAACCAGGTTGGGCAGGGATACTATATTTTTTTCTAGACATCAAGTCAAACAACAGTTACCAACCACTTACTCTGTCCCAGGTCCTAGAGTAAGTATGTTTAAATGCTTTGACTCCTTAATTTTCAAAAAAATTCTTTAGAGAATAAAAGGTTATCCCTTATTTGTAGATGAGGAAACAGACTCTCAGTAAGTCACAAACCCAGTAAGAGAGAGAAGTGGCAAAGATACATGCTTCTTTTTAATCCACCATATTTTTCAAGTTTTTGAAACCTAACGCTATACTACTTTGCAGTCAAGACCAATGGGTTATCTCAGAGCAGCTGTATTACCTATAGAGCAACACTGATGGTGGTCAGTGGGGGGGGGGGGAAGGGTGGAGGACAGTGGTCTCAACCACTGAAGCCTTATCCTTGTTTGTTTCCTCTAACATCATTCACTAACTCAAGATACGTTAACATCTGAATGCAAAATTGGTACACAGAAAAACAAACCTGATTCCACATTGGATCTCTTCTGTTAGCTCTAACCCTTGTGCTCTGTTGCCTGTGCTTAGTCATGCTGGCTCTGCACCTCTGTAAAAGAACCCTGCCTGTAGCCTGAAATATACATGATAACCCATTTCAAGGCTCTGACTTCCAGGCTTGACCTTTAAAGGTAAAACACCTTCCCATTCATAGAGAGATAAAAAGTTGCAAAACAGAAAATAACAATTGTCTAATCAACAGGAATATTGTGACCAGACCTACATGGACAGCTGCAAGAACAAAGAATTCCAACACCCAGAAGTTTGCAACAACCTGCCACATCCCCTCCCCTCTTAGTATAAAAGAAGCCTGAATTCTAACTGGGGTAAGATGGTTCTTTGGGACACTAGTCTACCATCTTCTTGGTCTGCTGGCTTTCCAAACAAGGTCACCGTTCTTTGCCCCAACACCTCATTTTTCCATTTATTGGCCTGTCATGTTGAAGAGCCGTCCATATAAGCTTGAACTCAGTAACAAAACCACAATTCCAAAAGATCATGCAAAAGTTGATGTTAGAGTGAGAATGTAATTCATGTCTCAGTGGAATCTTTTTGTATGTTTTTCCTTTCTGTTCCCTGGGATGGGAAAAGGGAGAACAGTAAAAAAAACTCAATTGCATTGAGCCACATGCATGTACCAGGAAGGTTAAAGATTTCAATATTTAGATGGGTTTGTATAGGAACTAAATAGTTTCATAATTATTTGGTAACTTCTGCAGGGAAATTTTAAAAAGTCCTTTCTGAAGAAAGGTTTGCATAATACCATGACTATAACCACATTTACATAACACAATATAAAATGTGTACCTTTATTCCTAAATCAACATATTTACAGCTTAATTGTGAGGAAGTGGCACACCCAGATGGCATTCTGACTCACTTTTAAAGGCCAAAACATATGTGTAATGGACAGTGAGCATGAGAGTAGGTAATCTTATTTAAAGGGGGGAAAATATCAAAATCTTAAAATCTTCATCATTCATCTCATCCTTTATTTGTCCCTGGGGTTTTCACTTTTTCTCTTGGTATTTTCCACAGCAGAGTATTTCGAGACCAGGATTTGGAGAATTTAAAAGGCTTTTGTGCAAAATGAAGCAGGCACCATCCTGTGTCTATCCCTCATACCTTACTCTTTGTAGGACTAAAAACATATGGAGAAAGCTTAAAATATCTGACATTCAACAGTGATGCTACCTAGATCTGTCCTGTGCTTCCTGAGGGAGGAGAAAGGAAAAAAAGAAAAGCACAGGAACAAAAGCATCAGTGAGTATTTTGCCATAGGATAGCTATTTAATTGAAAACTATAGCCTATTTTTGTGAATCCCATGGATAACTGACACACAAACTTGTCGAGCCTCATTCTTTTCTCATCATAGTGACCCACTGAAGCATCATTGTCTGGCTAGAACATTTGTACCCACCACTTCCATTTATATCTGAGAAACTGTGTCTCTTCCTACAGTTTCCCCATTTAAATAAATAGCACATGTGAATTGTTCTCTATTATTATTGTATATTTCACTCTGGAGGTCCTCACACTTCACCTTTGGGTCCCCACTGGCAGAGTTCTCTGTCTAGCCTTGTTGACTTTTCCATATGTCATCAGCATTAATCACTTTACCATTGATTTTAGGGTGGTTCTGGCTGCAAGATCTTAACATCTGCTTCCCCTCCTGGCCCCTAATTTACTTTGCAGCTACAATGTTGAGTTGTATGTATCATGTGGGCCAATGGCACATCTAGGAATTGCCATCATGGATGAAAATATAAAAAGTCCAAAGCCAGCAGAGCTTTTCCTCAGGATCTAAACGTTTTTTAAATAACTTCTGTCTCCTAGGTTCAGGTTCTTTCCATGACTTGAATCAGAGTTATTTTGAGGACTGGTGTGAAACAAGATACAGCAGATATTTTCTGAGTTTACTTCTAGACTGCTTTGCAGATAGAGCAAGATAATGTGATATGACCTTGCTTTCCTACAAAATTATTGGTGCCACACTCAGAGAAGAAACTATGTGTAGGGGTCCTATGAGTCTAATTCTATGTTCGTATTAAACACTTAGTTCAGAGCCTCAGGGAGCTACAGTACCAACCACTGAAAGAATAAATCATTCAAAAGTCATTTCTACCTACCTTAAACAGTTGTTTCTTGATCTTGTTTGTTTGTCTGTTTAAATAAGGCTCTTCAGCATTTGGCCTGAATGGTATGTAGGGTGTTCAAGCCATCTGCATTTATACTGGTGCTCTAACTAAAATCTCCATCCCAAAGATTTTCCATGTAACATGTGTCCATCAGGACGTTCTGCCAAATGAACAAACACAAAAATAAAAGAATTTATTGGACAAATATGTTGAATGCTCTTTCTCTTGGAGATTAATAGGAACATTATCATATTAAAATGTGTAACACACATACACATAATAAATTTTTACATAACATCTAAAATGCCCTATAGAACTAGTGTTTAATGAAACATCTGTTCATTATCACTACATATCATTTTAGGGCCAAAATCAAAGTCCCTTTCTTTGCTCTCAGAGTCATCAAACTACAGTGACAATTATCAAGAGCCCTCCAGGGTTTCACAGCCCATTCATTTTTGTATCACTGCACAGTGTTCAGCATGCAGTTTTACTTCGAGTCAGTGATCACTTAATATTCAATGATTACATGAATAAATGCATTCGGCACTGACTAGAGTTTAGAAATACATATTTTCTGTGAGAGAAACGCCTTTAGTTATAGGACTCATTACACTGGACTTTTGTATCTGTTTAAAAAAACAACCGGGGCCTCCCTGGTGGCGCAAGTGGTTGAGAGTCCGCCTGCCGATGCAGGGGATACGGGTTCGTGCCCCGGTCTGGGAGGATCCCATATGCCGCGGAGCGGCTGGGCCCGTGAGCCATGGCCGCTGGGCCTGCGCATCCGGAGCCTGTGCTCCGCAACGGGGGAGGCCACAACAGTGAGAGGCCCGCATACCGCAAAAAGAAAAAAAAAAAAAAAAACAACCAATTGCCAGGAAAAAAAAAAGTTCAATAGCATGCCATCATTTATTCAAATCATCTACCATCTCTTTTGTCCATAAACCACACTAAAGTCTAAACTACGTTTCCAAGAGTTTGTGCATCTTCTCCCAAATGCTTGTATCCTAGCTGAGTACTTGGATCTGTCTTATTTTTAGAGCTGCAGAGTTATAAAATCTCCGAGTGGGAAGGAGCACTTTACAGTCAAGACAGACCAATGGCTTCATCTTCTACATGAGGTAACAGTCTCAGATGGTTCACAGCATTTGCCCAAGGTCAACATGGGAGAAATTTTCGAAGACGTGCTTTGTACTTTTCCCTGTGTATCCAACAGTCCCTAGCACATTTAATAAGAAATTTGACATATTAATTCATTACATTGATACCAATACCTGCTTACAAGTTACTTTTTCAATAGATCAACCTCAGAAGTCTATTATCTTAAGACAATAGAAAGGAAAACTTTCCTCACTAATTAATTAGACTACTGTGTAATTTACTAAGAAATGATATACAGCAGGTCTAGTTTGCAAAAGAAAATCAGATAAAGTGATGAGTGGGTGTCTATGAGAGCTTGTGAGACCAAAGGTGAAAGTGTCCCAGAGTTTATGACAAAAATTTCCTCAGCTCTATGTGACCTCACTTCATCGAAAGTTCCACTATGTATTTCTTAAAAAGGACACACCTGACACTTGAAGTATGAATTGAAAGAATCAGAAAATGTAAAGATGAGAAAGAATTAGAAAATGTAAAGAAGAAATGTAGTTTCAATATTAGTATCAGAGTAAACTTGGAATAAATTTATTATGTGAAACAAGAGTAGTTATTTACTTTTATAAAAGGTAGAATTCACGGTGATTATATAACAGTTTGAAAACAGTTTATAAGGAAAAAATGGAAAAATGGGAGAAATGGACAAATTATAATTATGGTAGCTTTTAACAAAAATCTCAATCTTTCAAAAATTTTAAAATGAAGTAAATATAGAGCTTTTTATAATTAGGTGAGCAATAGTAATCATTCAATGGTTAAATAGGCTTTTTACATACAGAGTAAAAAATTATCTTGTAATTTGCTTAGAACGTGGGCATAAACTAATTGCATAAGAGACCACAGGAACATCTCAATACATTCCAAGAACTAGAAAATGTGAAGGCCAATTTCTCTGTAACGAAGCAGTTAAGACTAGGAATGAATAGCAAAATTTTAACCAAAAAGTTACAGGAAAAAAAAAAAAGGGAGACAACTTTGAAGACTTTTAATTTTATTCTCAGAATGTTAGTTAAAAAGATTCATGTATTTACAAAGCCAAGGCAGATAGCTGAAAATAACCTGTTGTCAGAAATATGTACAAGGAAAAGAAAAATCTGAGAGCTGAATTTAAAGTGAGGCAGTAGACTTGATACTGCAGAAAACTTCATCACTGGAACAGAAGACAAACAAGGCAGAATCCTAAATTTTGAGGAGAAAGCTAAAGAATGAGAATTAGAAAAGAGGTAACAGTTACGGAGGACAGATGACAGATCCAAATGATCCAGTCCAGATAGGTTAAATTCCTTAGCATCCATTTCCAATGAAAACTCTTTGATAATGCGAATAGAGTTCCCCGTCCAAAAATGAGGAATATTCTATTGAAACTGACATCCAGTTCAAGTTAAAAGGCAGCATGTTAAAAGCCTTACAAATAACTCAGGAATAACACTGAAATGTTTGACTTCAAAAGTACATTTCGGATTATTCAAAATGTTTGGGGAATTAAGGAGAAGGTCAATGTGTGCTCCAAAATACCATGCTAATTTTATGCACAAGAATGTCTTCTGTGTCTTTAAATTCCTACAGTCCCATGAGTGAGAAACTAAATATACAAGACCTAAGTGCTTCCAGCCCCGTCATTGCTAGGCTCCAGTTTGTGTAGAGGTAAGATCATGGGGATGAGCTCGATGAACTTAAATTCCCTTCCAGGTGTCACTGTCAATAAGTCTGAGACAATGGCTATAGATATAAGTATCTACCCGGGATGAAACATTGACTCTGACCGTGCCATTTCCTGTTTTTCTCTGATAATATAGTGTTTACTGAGTGCTTGTTATGTGCTAGATATCATTCTCATGATTTAATTCTCACAACAATCCTTTGAACTGAGTATTAGGGCTCTCTCTCTCTTTTTTTTTTTTTTAAGATAGGAAATGAGGCTCAAAGGAGTTAAATACTTTGGGAGAGGTCAGACAGCCAGAAAGTGTCAAAGATGCGTCTCTAACTGCTCTGAGCCACTGGGCCACCCCGCCGCTCTATGGTATTGTTTCTCAGGATTATTTTGCCTATCTCTGTCACCATGCTCCCTACTAGCTCTCTTTGCATGAGACCTTGTATCCCTGTCATCCTGGTTTTCTGGAGTTTTCTTCTAGAATGATTTAAGACTGTGGATCTGAGAGCTACACCTGCTTGAGTAAATGGACACATGCACCCACTCCTGGTAAGTCTTTTACGACTTAGCCCTCTCCCAAAGGGGCTGGTGTTTTGCTCAAGGAGAAAAAAAAAAAGAGCTCAGAGTTTCCCAAATTGTATTTTGCAGAACACCAAGTAATATGAACTTCAAATTGACATTTTATGAAAATAACACAGCTCCATGTTTTATAAAGTATATGTAAAAATTCTGGATTATATAATATTTAACCAATTTCTTTAATAAGACAATTCTCAAAAGTTTTACTATGCTAATGTATACTACACTGGATTTCTTAGGTGTTTTCTACAATATAAACTTTTACTTAATATCCATAAACTTTGGGAAGTGCTAAACTATACAATTATTTATTTATTCAAATAATCATGTCATCAGAATCTTCATGAACATGGATAATATTATGCTTAACTGGGAAATTTGGACTCTGGACATAATATCACAGAAATAAATTGTTAGAGAAATGGAACTCCTCTTCTGTTTCAGTTGTGTCAGGAGATGAACTATATATAAACAGCTAATCTCCATCTTTATATTTTAGAAGCAAGGAGAAGCTTTTTAGAGCCACTGAGTTCAGTCCTAAATATGTGTTTCATCCTTTCTGACACAAACTGTTTATAACAAAAGAACTCCAGCTTGCACGCGAAGAGGCAGTATAAGCTCCATCATCACGGTTAAATCCCTGAGGCGTGGGTGAATCTGACTCAGGTGTGCATGTCACCTTCTTAATTCCATTTCAAAATGTGCCTTCTCATCAGAGCTAGAAAGCAACCTGTGTTTATCTGTGTAATCAAGCAAGGTTAGGGTCCTTCTATTTATGCCGGATAGTAGTGCTTCTTTCTTCTTTAGAGCGTAGAGCTATTTCTCATAATACCGGATGTCCAATACCACAGGACACGTCATTCTTGGTTCATTAGTAACGCTTGAGTAATCCTGATGATCAAACTTCTGAGAGCAGTCTGCAATACGTCACATTGCCACTGACAGATCACAGTGAAAAGTGGGAAAATAAGGGACCAGCAAAAGCCTTTAAGTAACTGTGCATTTTTCCAAAAGGGATTATATACAATGAAAAAGATATATGTGTGTATATATAAATATACATATTATACATATATACATATATAAAATAGGTATTATATATTATATATGTACATATACAAACACATATATGAAAGGAAATGACAGATTGAAACTTTTGGATGCAATCTAATATATTTTATTCTTAAATTCTAGAGTTAGATTCATAGATAAGCAATTAAACTAAATGTGCTTTTTTTTTCCCTCTTGGACACTCTTGAACACTCTCCCCTCCCTTGGGTCCCCACAGGGATCCCTTTTTGATAAGTAGCACAAAATACAACAACGTAACTAATTCACAGATTCCATACAGGTGATTTGGTGAAAAATGAAAAGACCAGAAGGACCAGTGAGTTTTTACTTCTTGGTAATTTTACCAAACTCTAGGATAGTTTTCCACCATTTCATAATTTATATAATTTTATGTTTTATAGGTCATAAAAGTTATCATTTATTTGGGGTTCCTTATCTGTGCTCCTTGTATCTGTTTCATTAGTTTCAAGTCTTTTATCTCTCGCTCTCCTTTGGAGATTCCTAGAACATCACACTCTGCTGGTTTCCTTACTAACTCTTTACTTAACCAGGCTCCAAACACTGTAATGCTTTGGCACTTAGTCCTGGGCGTTCTGTTCTGATGTGTTAGATTGCAAAAGTGGCCTCAATTCTTCGTAGTTCCGTCAAGAGCTGGAATCTACTGGGTTTCAAGCCCAGGCCTCAAGAAGCATTGTGTATTTCCATCCTCTTTTTTGAGATCCCTGCACCATCACCAAATGAACAAGCTCAGGGTAGCCTGGAGGATAAGAATGATGGAGCAGAGATGACCCACCAGCCTTAAACTGATCTAGCAGCCATCTGTGGAAGCACAGGCAACACCCAGCTGAGATCGGGGGGACCTAACTCAGATAAGAACAGCCCTAGCTGATCCTGGCACAAACTGCACACTCCAGAATTGTGAGCTCAGTAATTGCTAGTTGTTTTAACTCGCTTTGGGGTGACTCAGTAAGCAACAATGGCTAATAGGTACACGTTTATTTCCCTCTACTATCATCTGTCACAGGCTGTTAGTATTGTTTTGTTTGTTGTTTACTTATGTATTGGTTGTTTCCTTGCCAATGTAGGATGGTTGCTTTATTTGCCTTATTCTCTGATGCATCCAAAACACTTTCTGACTGAACTGGCACATTGATGGGGCTCAGTGAATAGTTGTTGAATAAATGAACACATGAATAGATGAATAAGTGTTAATAAATAAATGTTCCAAAAGCACCTAGATAAAAACGAATATTTTTATCAGTTATATTAGGGATAACTTTTATGCTCCCTAGTGCTCCCTAGAAATCCTCAGTAACTTTTATGTGTATTGTTAAAATATATTTCCTATTATTGTTTTAAATTACTTTTCTATCACTGCTACCTAGTTTACCTATTTTTCCATGTTTCTAACATTATAAATTATAGATGTTCATTATATTTAAATAGCTTTGATGAAGACTTCATAATGTAACAGAAATTCAGTCACAATGATATATCTACTTTTATATGTTTAATTGCTTTATTCCACTAAATATAATCATAACGTGGTATTAAGTGTGAATAAAAATGAAAACCTCCACTAGATATACAAGAGAAAATAATATTCAACACAGATGTTCGATACGGTCTCAGAGCCTTATAAGTTGCTAGAGTTGGTCTGTAATTGGTTCTGACCTTCCTGGTGGCCTTACATGCCCCATTCTTCTTATAAAGAAGATGAATTGGGGGAAATGTTCCCACGGTGGTATCATCCCTGCAACCTCAGTCCTACATTTCACTTATCTCATGCCCACGATTTTGGAGAGAGCTGATGCCATTTTGCCTAATACCTGGCAGTAAATCTGCTTCCCACTCCTATGTGACAGGTGGCTCCCAGACAGGTAGGCTGGTGGAGCCGGGCTTCCTTTCATGCTGTCAAGGAGCAGCAGCATCCTGCTGGTTGAAGGCCACAGCCTCCCCGTCACATTGAAATTCTCTCCTTTTAATTCCCCTAGCCACAGATCTTTCAGGGATTTGCTCTTGTTGTGAACAAGGCTGTTGCAGTTGGCGGAGCTCTGCTGTGGTATGCTTATCCCAGGGAAATGTATCTCCATCTGTGTGAGGCATCTGCCATCTGACTTGTCTTAGACCAAACACCCAGACTTCCCTTAGGGAAAGCAGGAAAGAAGCCCAGAGTTAACCTCAGTCTTAAATGGCACCTGAGTCTACAGTTGTCTTTCAATCCAGTGATTATCAAACTTTAACGTGTCTACAAATAATCTGGGATTCTTGTTAAAATGCAGATTCTAATTCTTAAGTTCAGATACTGGCCTGAGATTCTACATTTGGAACAAGCTTCCGTGTGACGCTGATACTGCTGGTCTAAGGATGAGGACACTTTTGAGTAGCAAGGCTTTAATCAGCACATTAGGCTAGTTTGTCTCCTATCTCTGGGCTCCCAAGACACCCTAGCTGTAATTTCATCAGTGTACTTGGTAGTATTTTCCTGGAATTCCAACTAGCTATACATATCACTTGAAACTGGGCTAACTCATTGCCCTAAGCATCTGTACCTTAAGTGCTAAAAAATATACATTGAGCTAAATTGATGAGGAGGCACAGAAACAAAATGCAATGCAATGTACTTAACAATTAGTAAATCAATAAACTGACCAACAAAGAATGGGCATCATTAAAAACTCTACAAATAACAAGTCCTGGAGAGGATGTAGAGAAAAGGGAACCCTCCCTACGCTGTTGGTGGGAATGTAAGTTGGTAAAGCCACTATGGAGAACAGTACAGAGGTTCCTTAAAAAATTAAAAATAGAGTTACCATATGATCCAGCAATCTGACCCCTGGGCATATATCCAGACAAAACTCTAATTCAAAAACATACATGCACCTCTATGTTCACTGCAGCACTATTCACAATAGCCAAGGCATGGAAACAACCTAAATGTCCACTGACAGATGAATGGATAAAGAAGATGTGGTACATATATACAATGGAATATTAAAATAATTAAAAGACTATAAAAGAATTATACATAAAACGTATATTATATATATATGTTATATATAAAATATATATCACAGACATAAGAGAACAGACTGGTGGTTGCCAAGGGGGAGAGGGTTGGGGGAGGGATGGAGTGGCAGGTTGGGGTTAGCAGATGTAAGCTTTTATATATAAAATGAGTAAATAACAAGGTCCTACTGTATAGCACAGAGAATTATATTCAGTATCCTATGATAAACCATAATGGAAAAGAATATAAAAAAGAATGCATATATATGTATAACTGAATCACTTTGCTGCATAGCAGAAATTAACATAACATTGTAAATCAACTATACTTCAATTAAAAAAAATAGATTGCCCAACAGATCAATCCTTATCCCTGTTTTATTTCATTCCTGATTTAGTATTTTGTGCTTGTCAGAGCTTCTAGTAAGGGAATTAAAACAAAGAGCATGAATTAATTCCATTAAATTCAATTCATTTCAACTTAAAAACGAATTATTTAATTTGGAGCTTTGGAGATACCAAGAAGAACAGGCGCAACCTATTTCAAGGGCTTTACAACACCACTAGGTGAAGAGATGGTGATGGGAATAGGAGGACAGGTAAAAGATATGCTCACAGACTATACTGCATAACAGAGGAGCAGCATGTGCTAAGCGCTACTGGATAGGCAAGATGGGAAAGAACTTCAGGGTCTTGCTACTCCAAGTGTAGTCCATGTATCAGCAGTATCAACCACTGGGGAACTTGTAAGGAATAGCAATGCTTGGACCCCACCCCAGAACTACTCAATCACAGTCTGAGGGTAGGCCAGGAATCTGTTTTAATGCATCATCTAGGTGACTGTGATGCACAGTAAAGTTTGAGAACCACTGAGATAAAATATGCTAAGTGTTATTGATAACCGAGGAAATGGAAGTGAAAGAGTATTAGAGTAATTCTAACCAACAGAAATATAATACGAGCCATATGTGTAACTTTATTTTTTTTTTGTAGTAGAGTTGGTCTACAATGTTGTGTTAGTTTCAGGTGTACAGCACAGTGATTCATTTATGCATATATATGTGTGTATATATATATATATATATATATATATATATATATATATTATTTTTCAGATTCTTTTCCCTTACAGGTTATTACAAGATATTGAGTATGATTCCCCATGCTATACAGTATATTGTTGGTTATCTATTCTATATATAGTAGTGTGTACATGTTAATCTCAAACGCCTAATTTATCCCTCCTCCTTTCCCCTTAGGTAACCATAAGTTTGTTTTCTATGTCTGTGGGTCTATTTCTGTTTTGTAAAAAAGTTCATTTCCTATTACCACATTAAAATGTTAAAAAGACACAAAGTGTAATTAATTATAATAATATAGTTTATTTAGCCCAAAATATCCAAACTATTATTAACATGTAATCAGTATAAAATTGTTAATGAGGAACTTCAAATTCACGGGGTTTTTTGGTCATAAACCTTTGAAATCCTGTGTGCATTTTACACTTTCAGAACATCTGAAATCAGACTAGTCACATTTCAGGTGCTTACTGGGCCATGTGACTCGCAGCTACTATATTGGACAGGGCGGCTTTAGATGTTACTATTTCAAGTGTAGTCCCTGGACCAGCAGCATCAGAATCACCTAGGATCTGAATCAGAATCTGCATTTTAACAAAATCTCCAGGTAACGGCTTCCCTGGTGGCGCAGTGGTTGAGAGTCCGCCTGCTGATGCAGGGGACACGGGTTTGTGCCCCGGTCCGGGAAGATCCCACATGCCACGGAGCGGCTGGGCCCGTGAGCCATGGCCTCTGAGCCTGCACATCCGGAGCCTGTGCTCCGCAATGGGAGAGGCCACAACAGTGAGAGGCCTGCGTACCGCCAAAAAAAAAAAAAAAAATCTCTAGGTAATTTGTATGCACTGCCTTTGAAAGTGCTGAAGTCCATGTAAGGAAAGCATTTCTTATCTTCCTGCCTGGCAAAGACTGCTGAACCCTTCTAGTCTGAGCTCTGGGACCATGCTGACATAGAGGAGGTGGCAATATTGAAGAGGGAAGGGTGGTATTCCAGCTGGTACAATGGTACGATCACAAACTGTTTAAGGAATCCCTAGGAATTGAAAACACCTGAATTCCCACATGCTGACCTATGCAACCTGCCTCCCCTCCGTCCCACCTATTTGCTCAAGATTACACAAAAATGTAACCATTCTATTGAGTACTGTTTTTGAACAGAAAAATTCATAACATAGAAGTTCCTAGGAAGAGATGGTCTTGGATAGGAAAGAATAAGGCAGAGTTCTGGAAAGGTCCATGAAAAAAGGAATCAGCTATGCAGCTGCCTAAAGCAAAGACCGATCGCATAGTGAAAATGAATGAATTAATCAAAATACGTGAAAGAAGCTATCTCAGCTCCTAGATTTTTGGAGGAAGGAAAAAAGAAAGCAGTACTGCCAGACCCCAGAGCATGTTGACTAAGAAGTGATGACCTAAAAGGGACAAGATGAGAATCTGCAGGCAACTTCTTTCTTCTTTATCTTGAGCAAAACTCGTAGGCTACAGCTCTACTTCTCTGTATTTAGGGGGCCTTTGCTAAAGGACAGTCAAAGCCTTCATGTGTTGGGTGTAGTTCTAAGACAATGAGTTAGCATCTCTAAGCAGTCCTATTATTGGTAGCGAATGAGGCAGTGAAAGCAGAAGGGGTTATTCCTGAGGGATGGGTCGCAAAAGCAAGGCGTTTTAGGATTTATTCATAAAAGCACATTTCAGCTCTTCTTTTTATGCCCAGACGAGGTTCTCTGGGAAATGCTAGCAGAGTGTTCTGGAAGCGTGCTTCTTGGAATCTGGATGCATATAAACCTAGCACTAAAGGGCTGAGCACAAAGACACGAGTTCAGCTACAGATGCATCTCTGTGAACAGCTCAGTTCAGAACAGACACATTTCGGGGAATTAGTAAATGCAAGTTTTTGCTTTTTACTGTTTGTTCAAACTACAGGTAGCAAAACCCTTTTAAGACCCCCATGCATGGTTTTAAAGTCATCCCAGGCATATATTAAAAAGTTTTGTTGTTGTTCCAGGCAATGCCTTTTTAGGAGACAAGTGATTCCTGTTATTATTGCCTAACACATTCCCAAAGCTCCGGCTCTCATTTATGCAGAAGGTAAGTTGAATTATTTCTCATTTTTCTCCCTTAAAGGGCCCAAAGTTATATTCAACTAAACTGTATAGAACAAAATTTCCTATACATGCTGGCCGTGCTGGGGAAAAAAAAAGTGATGAGAAATCAGAAACACAAAACAATTTCAATTATATCCACTGAGACCAATTTTGGCCTCAGACAAGCAGGCATATTTATTGGTCATATAAAAGTCACCATGTTTAGAATGCAGACCTGTGATTCCTCACCACATAATCTCACCAAGACTCTCCGTGAGCAAAATGGATAAAAACCTCTCTGAAAGACCAACTGGCCAAATGCCTATGGGGCTTGGAGGTTGGGGTTTATTTAGCCTGTATTTAGCCCTGGGAGCATCCAGAAAATCAGCTGGATCCAGAACACCTAAAGTCTTTCTTTATAAGGACAGAATTAACTGGGACTCTGGTCCAGGCTGTTAAACATTCCTGGCCAGCTCACCCACGCCCCACACCCTTGCTGTGTCCATGGATGCAGGCTTCAACCACCAGCTGTCACTTTTTTTTTTTAATTTATTTATTTTTGGCTGCATTGCGTCTTTGTTGCTGCACGCGGGCTTTCTCTAGTTGCGGCGAGAGGGGGCTACTCTTCACTGTGGTGCGCAGGCTTCTCATTGCGGTGGCTTCTCTTGTTGCGGAGCACGGGCTCTAGGCACGCAGGCTTCAGTAGTTGTGGCGTGTGGACTCAGTAGTTGTGGCTCGCGGGCTCTAGAGCGCAGGCTCAGTAGTTGTGGCGCACGGGCTCAGTTGCTTCACAGCATGTGGGATCTTCCTGGACCAGGGATCCAACCCATGTTCCCCGCATTGGCAGGCGAACTCTCAACTACTGCACCGCCAGGGAAGTCCCCCAGCTGTCACTTCAGACTCTGACTCAGAATGTCCCCTCACACACACACACACACACACACACAGCAATACACACAGGTCCCGACTACTTGAGGGGACTCAAGCTTGCTGTGCTGGCTCCACGCCTCTGTTGCAAGTCTGGGTTTGTCATTCTTTCTAACTCCCCTACTCCCAGTGAGACTTGCATTTTCTTCTGCATGATTTCAGACTGAGCTATATTTTCTAGACCCTGCACTTCCTTTTGTCATTAAGAGACTATATTTATGTTGTAAAAAGTGGCATATAGTCCTAGTTGACAAGAAATTCCCTTCCTAAAGAGATGAAGTAAAAATTACAGAATAATAGAACTCAATGGTTAAAAGACACAGTTGGGTCTGATGTAAGAATCCCCATAAACTCCCAACCATCCAACTGATAAATGAATCTTCTACACAGCTTGATGGAAGGATCAGTATAAATCAGTATGCGCAGCAGTACATTTTTCTCAAAGGACTTGGACTTCAGTAAATGGGGAAACATTCTCCCGAAAGGCCAAAAGCATTGAGTGGAGGGAGATCTCCCCCTAGAGTGATATGTAGCAATCACAGAAGATGCCTTTTCAAGCTGTAACCCTCCTTCACAGTTCTACAATAGGCCCAGGGTGAGGTCAGGCAGGAGTTCTTTCAAGAAGATGGTCTGAAACAAAACGTCTTTCTGGTCTCCCTGTTCTAGGGAGAATGAATCACATCCTGTAAGTGTATTGTGAGTTTCTGGGGGTCTGTCTCTGTGGGATTAGTATGACAAGATGAGAGTGGGTACCAGCAGCAGAAGCCTCTATAGCAGCATGGAGAAGATGGAGACCAGGCACCAACTTGGAATCAGAGGATGTGAGATGCAGGCTTGCATCTGCTGGCTGACTTGGGGGTCATGTCATACGCCCCAGAATCTCAATGTCCCCACCCATAGAGGCGGTATGTGACCCCCTCCAAGTCAGTAGTATGAATTGCAGTAGAGAGTACCTTTCAAAACACTAAAACAGCTGTAAAGCACGAGATAAGGAGTCGTGATGGCTATACACAGAACTATTCTTTGATATTAGTGGTGGCCAATGGCAACCTGGTCCTCTTCTCCCAGGGCAAAGCACTGAGATCCAGGCATCAGGGAATAAAGCTCTATTTCTTAGGAAGCTTCCCCTGCCGGGTGAGGATGTAGATCATGAGCTCAGGAGGTCCATCTTGATTCTGTGATCACCATCCACAACATCTAACAGCCCAAATTGGGCATCACACTGATGTGCACAAGGGAAGAAAAAAGGAGCTCAGAGGGAAATGGAGAGGAGTCAGCCCAAACTTGGGCCCATGGCAGAAAGCAACCAACCTAATGGTAAAATAGCAGGATTTTCTTACTGATGGGTAAAATCATGAAGAGAGACACAGGTAGACTTAGGTTGGGTCTGTAGGTGCAAACGTAGGTTTTTCAAAAGGCAGATTCTCAAATGTAAAATATAACATTACATTTAATGAAAAAGTATAATCTAAACTAATAAATCATTTGTAAATAACACAAAAGTGAAAAGAAAGAAAGATGATGTTAGTGTCAGACAATGTATGTACATTTTTATCCTACATCTCTATTATAGCTTGGAAAGGAGAGTATTACTGTCTCCGTTTTACAGATGAGGAAACTGAGACACAGGGAGACTGGACCATGTGGGAAGCAGAAAGAGGACTCAAACAGAAGGCTGCCTCTGGAGCATATGTTGTCCCAACAGCACCATCACTGGCATCAGCCCACTGTTGTCCTCACCATGCAGGGCACAGTGAAGTAAGTACCAGACAGAGCATAAATAGCACATGAAGACAGCAAGAATTGGAGAGATTCATTCTTTCTGAACTTAGAGAAGTTTTTATAGACATGATGGTATTCAAGCAGGCTGTGGAAGAGGGCAGACAGTTGACTGAGTGGCTAGCTAAAGATTCAGCAAGATGAGGACTATTCTTTGATTGAGGACTTGAGGAATTTTCAAATGTCTCAGAGCCAGTGAGATGGGGAATACCGCGCAGGGATTGTTCAGGGCTGCCTTTTCCACAGACAGTGCTCCAACCCAGCAAGCTCTCTCCACAGAAAAAGGGGATGCTGGCATCCTCAGCTAGAGCTCAGCCCTCAGGATCCAGGCATCTGACTAGAGAGGGCCTGGGAAGAAGATGTCAGCCTGGCCAATTCTCGGTCCCTGCCTCCAGGGAAGCAACACAGACCTGCCTCAATTCCACCAGAGGGCTCCCAAGCAGACTGGGCTATGAAGGCCAAGGGCCCCTGCCTCGCATCCCTCCAGCCCACAGAACACGAAGTTGTCAGCATTATCACAGCAGGGCCTCTGTGGTCAAGAAGTTCCTCTGCAGAAAGTGCATCATGTCGCTTGCAGGAACTGTATGTCTAACGGCCAGGCTGTTGTTTAATGGGAACCATGATGTAATGAACATGCATTAGCTCCATTAAATGACGTCCAGAGGTGGAAAAAGCCCTACAGATGTGGCCGTCAATTCTGTTCATGCTACACAATGAACCTACCTAATGCTGATGTTAAAAGCACTTTAATAGGTAAACTGTGCCCCTCATTTTTTAACTCCCCCCAACTCAACAAATTGTTTGCTTCTCTAAATGTTTCTACAGACACAAGAACAGTATAGATCTTTCTATTATTTCAGTCATATCTCAATTGTTCACTGCAATAATGATTGTGTGTCACAAAATACACCAAAATCCAACCTAGTTTTGAAAATTCAATTTAGTTTAGAAATAAGATTTTTCAAACTAAGTGTTTGAAATTCATCTGCTTCTTCCCTTTCTTCTTCCCTTTATTTATTTATTTTATAAAGTTGTCACAAATTAGGTCTGAGAGGTAGAGGGCAGGGGAGGCAAAATCCTGTAATTGGGGAAGCTTGAAAAACTTGACTGAGTGATCTTGGGCATGTTAATTAAACTCCCTGGGTGGAAGTCCCTCCATCTGTCAAGTATGAAAAATAGAATAATATACTGTGTCTTAGACCAAGGATTTTTCTAGGAATAAAATAAGACAGTGCTTCTAAACATGTGCTACTGCTTTTTTTTTTTTTTTAGAAATTTGAAATTTGGTATTTTATTTTATTGTTCTAACATTTATTTATTTTAAATTTATTTATTTATTTATTTTTGGCTGTGTCAGGTCTTCGTTGTGGCACGTGGGATCTTTTGTTGTGGCATGCAGTCTCTCTAGTTGTGGTGCGTGGGCTCTGTAGTTTGCGGCACACGGGCTTTCTAGTTGAGGCGCATGAACTCAGTAGTTGGAGGCACGTGGGCTTAGTTGCCCCTCAGCATGTGGGATCTTACTTCCCTGACCAGGGATTGAACCCACGTCCCCTGCATTGGAAGGCAGATTCTTTACCACTGGACCACCAGTGAAGTCCCAACATGTGCTTCTTAAACTGTAAAGCATCACAAGGATGTAAAACATGATGCACAGGAGAAAAGCACACAAACTGTAAAGACATGTTACAAGCACAGAGTATATATTAAAAAACAATGAGGAACAGTAAGGTTTGCTATTAAGCAGAGCAGATGAGCTATGCATGTTTATCTACTTGTTTTGCAATAAACTCTAATGAAATAATAGCAGAGGAATTTAACAGGGCCTTCCAACAAAGGCAAAGGAAAAAGGAGAAATAGCAATGGTAAAGAAAAGATTTGACAAAGTTTGAGGAAGTTGGAAAGCAAATGGACGATTGGTACTAGAGTTAACAAAGTAAAGGAAGCTGTACGTAAAGTACCTGCAGAAGGGAACCCGCTGGGAAAGGGCAGCACGACCTTTAGTCCTGAGAAGGGTGTAGGACATGGAGGACCAAGGTCACAGGGAGGGTCTGAGTGAGGCATGCATCTGAACACAGTTGAAATCTGCCAAGTAAACACTGAGGTTTTCACCCACCCCACATCCCATGTGAAGAGAAGCTTCCTCACTACAAGAATAAAATAGCCCTATAGAAAATATCTCCAGACAATGATATTAAGTGATAATTCTCCAGTAAAAAGCTTTCTCTGCTACAAATCACCGTACAATGAAACTACAAAGTTTATGTCATGTGCCTGGACACAAAGCTTTGAATGAGCATTTTCATGCCTCCTTTTTAAAAATAAAATGGGTAGCCAAAGAACACCAACAACTAAATAAAATTTTCAACATAAAAAACAGAACAGAAACCAAAACAAACAAAAGAGTAGAAACCTAAGAGACACAGGGAAAATGTAGAGAGCAAGAATTAGATAAATAAAAATAAAACAGATTTAAAAGAAAGACTATTATATCCCAGGAGAAATAAGATATCACGAGAGCAGAATGCTTTAAAATAAGTAATTTTTTTAAAACTCATAGATGTTGAAAATCTTAATATCAGGAACCTTTTTAAAAGATAGAAAGCTTTGAATCTCAACAGTTTAAGGTAACAGGATCTGGAATAGCATAGGACTTTTCAACAGCACCATAGAAAACTAAAAAAGAATGAAGCATCATTGTCTAAATTATGATTTTCAACTTAGAATTCTTACTCAGCCGAACTACTCAACAATGTACGAGAAAGGAAACTCAAAACAAACAAACAAACAACAATGCTTTTTAAAAGAAATTACTGGAGGCTATGGGCTACCAGAAATGAGTGTGCAAGCTTAGAAAGACATGGATGCAAGGTATCCAACAGGACTGTGGTGAAAGGAAACCAGTCTCTCCTGGAAGGAAAGGAAAAAGATGATCTCTGGGGACATGTGATAAGACTCAGAGCTCATCTGAAGAGTCAATGTTGACAGATCTACCGAATATTTGAGAAGAAATCTGTAAGAAAAATGTAGCTAATTCAGTGAATGAAGTAATTAGGTAAATATTAAGTCTAAGAAAACATGTTAAATTATAAAAAGAAGAAAAAAGAATCACTCAATTGGCAGAAGACATCATTTATACAGAAATAATGAACACTGTGATGGGGAGAATGAAAGGGGAGCAATCAGAGCAAGGATATGTGTAGGCAAAATAAATTCATATGAACCATCACAGGAAGGTGATGAGCTTGATAAATAAAAAAGCCCAATATAATCACAGTTTTTAGAAATATGGAGATATAGATCAGGAAAGAAATCAAGAAGAGTTTACAATGTATTCCACTGTGGAGAAGGATTGAAGAGTGGAGAAAGATTTTGCAAGTTAAGTGGCATTTGATTTTAATTAATAACTACTTGTATAACCTGATAAAGAAAAATAATTGAACTGTTTCATAAGGATTAGGTTTGATTTGTGACTGACCCAGTAATTGGGATCTTGGACAATTAACTTCACTGTGGTTCAATGCTCTTATCTATGAAATGGAGATGACAATAACACCCGCCTCAAAGAGTTGTGATGGAGGTTGTCTATGAAAATATGTAAAAAGCATAGCAAGAGGCCTGGCATTCTGTAAATGCTCAAACAAACAAACAAAAACTTATCAACATTTTACCCCCTCCCCGCCCCTTCCTCCTCTTCCTTCTTTTTTACCTGAACCAAGAGCTTTAATTGAAAAACACAAGGTTAATCAGGCTTACAGGTGTGTAGCCCTGGACCTTACCTCAGCCTATCCTTCAGAAGCTGTTTGGAAAATAACTATTTTCATCCTGGAAGCTTCCCTGTGTACTGGGTCTACTTAATTCAATAAAAAGAAACAGTGACAGAGTAAAAGACTGAAAGAAAACATGAAGACACCAAATATCTTCTACAGGTTATAAATTATCTCATAAGGAAAGTAATTTTCCAAAGGTCAGTGCTGCAACATATATATTCTGTCAACAAATTCCGCAATGCAAAAGTTACATTAAATGCTACAGTAGCTATTTCTTAAAAGAAATACACAAAAATGACTAAAAAGACTAAAGAGACCACTTAACATTTAATAACACTGTTTTTGAGTATCGAGGCCACAATAGTATATGGGCTCACTGTCCTTGTTCCAAAGTACATGGGTGCTTCTTAGTGCAGGAAGGAATGAAATGGAAGATTCTAAGGAAATGTTTTAGACTGTTATAATGAGAGAAGTTAAGAACATGTTTATGCTGCCCACACTCTAGTCTCTCTGAATATATTTAGGCTCAGTTTAAGCAGTGTCAGCCTCCTAACGCTTCCTAGCAAAGACCCACTCCAACCCCTGAAGGAGGCCCAGGGGAAGGCTTCTCACTGTCATAGGATTCCTGATCAGGATCCTATTTTACACAGAATGACAGCATGAGACTAGCACAGGTCCCCGGAGAACGGTGCTATGTTTATCTCTATGACAAACACAGTACCTCTTCTTTGCAGCTCACACAACACATCATTTGTGATTTCTCTTGCGACCCACTGATGTTAACCCTGATATGGGAGGCAAAGGTCTGAAGTTAATGGTTCTATATAACCCCCGATCCCTAAATGCTGTCAAGTGAAAGCTAATGCTTGATGACAAAACTGATCCTTTGTCCACTGCTGCTTCCATGTGCCATGTTTAGAGCCTCTCTTTAACAAGCCCTTGTGCTAATAAAAATTCCTGCTTGATGTCGGAAGAAACTGCTGCTGTCACCGTACCAGCCTAGAGAGAGCTTCTTCTGAAACTTATAAAGCATTCAAAACTAACTTCTTTTTGAAGCTTTGGAAAGTTCCAGAAACTTTCTTTGGAATACACATCCACAGTCCCCTGAATCTCCTGACTTCCTCTGTGAAGTCTGTAGCACCATCATTCCACAGGGAAGGAAGGTACTTGAGTTATTTTTAGCCTTGTTCAAAGCACAAAGTTTTAGGACCCTGGAGAGAAACTCAAGTTTCCAGAAGCAGTTAGTCTATTTTGCAGAATTATTCAAGAATATGATTCAAAGAAGTGGCCAAAAGTGGAGGTCATTTTCAAAACAACAACAAAGCTCTCTCTCCACACAAACTGTGGTATATATGCACAAATGCGTATGCCATGTTATAGATATTCTACTGTGCATACTGACTAATGTTTGTCATTTCTTGAGCATCTACTGTGTACCAGGCTCCTTGCTCTAATCCTCATGACAACCCAGTAAGGTTGTTGCATTATTAACACTCCTGTTTTCTGAGACAGGCTGGTATGCTTAAGGCCATGAGGCTTATATATGGCAGCACATATTCAAACTGAGGGAGGCCTGGATTACACACGTCTTTTCATTCTGATGCTTTGACATCTTGGAGCCTTGCTGACCTGGAGAGACTGCCTTCCCAGGACTAGACAATTTCCAGAGCTAGTAAAGGACTGGCCTACAAGTGGCTTACCAACCCTGATGCTTCCCCGTATGACCCCTGCATAGCGTGGCATGTCCCCTCCTCTTGGGAACTGTGAGTAACAAACCGTCTTTTCAATGGCAATCATCTTCTGATCTGTTGGCCTCACCATTCTGAAATAATAATAAAACCTACATTTAAAAACAAACCCTAGGGCTTCCCTGGTGGCGCAGTGGTTGAGAGTCCGCCTGCGGATGCAGGGGACGCGGGTTCGTGCCCCGGTCCAGGAAGATCCCACATGCCGCAGAGCGGCTGGGCCTGTGAGCCATGGCCACTGAGCCTGCGCGTCCGGAGCCTGTGCTCCGCAACAGGAGAGGCCACACAGTGAGAAGCTCCCCTGACTCCAAAGTTCAGTATTTGCTCATGTCACTGGTTTTTCTACAGGATTATTATGTACTAAGCACTCTACCCATCAGGGCCTGGACTAGAGTGAGGCAAGCAAGGCACCTAGGGGACCAAACGTCAGGAGGCATCACACTCAGGTCCACACAAGTGCTCATCCTGCATGACACAACACGACATGACACAACCCTGAGAGGGAATGACTTGCCTTCCTTTAGTCTCAGCCCTGATGCCCAAGTCCTAGGGTGACAGAGATGAAAGAGCCAGATTTTGCCCTCCATCTTCTGAAGAAGACAAGCAAGGAAACTAACAATTATAAAACAGTGTACTGGCTACTGTGCTAGGGATTTGCACTGGTGCTGTGGCAACCCCAAGGAGGGACTCCTGACCCCATAGGTGGGTGGGATGGAGCAGCACACTAAGGTAGGGTTCTTAGCAAAGGAGCCCCTTGAATGGCAACTCCAGGCATGGCTCCCAGCACTGTTAAAGCTGGGGGTACAGAAGTGCTAACATACATGTAAAGAAAGTGTTCTTTATTAGCAGTGGAATTTTTACTTCCAAAATCCATAAAAAATTTTAATTAAATTACCTCCCATCTCCCTCTGTGATCTTTCAAACTTTTTAAAAGGTTAATTCTTTTACAAAGCAATATTTCATTTTGACTTTGAAGGATATCAAAACTGTCCTGGTTTGGATGATAAATTAAATGATTTTCCCATCTATGAATGATTTCAAGAACACTGAAGAACAGAACAGCATAGCAGAGCACAGAATACTTCTATTAGAATTTCTGAAAGTCTTAGGTGTCATTTCATCAACCCTTTCAACTGGCAAATGTGGATATTAAGGTCCCGGGAGCTTAAATAATTGATATACCATCTTTAATTGAAGAGTTTAGAATTTAAGGAAGATTTCTTGACTGCAAATTGTCCCATGCTTGAAAACCTTCCCATAAAACCTCTGAACTATTTGTGTTCTTTCAAGTCCATGGACACCTTACCACAACTTCACCGATGTTAAAGACAAAGATGAAATACCCATACTCAGTAGCCAACAGCTAATTTTAAATCATGATTAAGATCAGAAGCAGATTCAACAGTAAAAGAAAAAAAAGTCTCCCTATTTCTTATACTAAGATGAAAAAATGTTCATGTATAAAAACCATTTGTTATCCTTTTCTTTCTTTTCCCATCTTTCCCTCCTTCCCTCTTTGTATCTAAATTTTTAAAGAAGCCACCCAATCTCTTTCTGATATTTCCCTTTAACTAGCAGAGACCTATAGGATCTATTTCTCATGAGTCCACGACTTAAGTGTTGAATTACTCTGTTGAAGTCCTAGACAGGTGGAAACGTCTCTCACCTGATTTTGAAGATGGAGACCACAAGCTTTCAACACATCAACAATTAGCATTGAATTTCTCCCAGCTGCAACTCAGAGGACACCTCAGGTGGCATGAAAGAAATTAGACTGTCAGATTGCTGTCTGCATGGGTCAAGCTGACCTCCAAATGGTCAAATCACTAAAGACAGAATGCCAAAAGTTAAGCAAACAACACAGAGCACTGGAAACTATAATAAACAGATTGAGAGCTAACACAAAGCCTGAGATTGAGAGTTAATGTGAAATTTGTGGCTGGCTGTCTTCACATCACTCGGTTATCAGGGTAATTCTCAGCAGCACCACACACCTGTCAAGTATGTTTGAGTTCTGGTCCTGTACTATTTCTTAGTGAACCCAGGAAACCTCTACACTGGCCAGAAGATGTAATTGAAGTGGAGGAAAAAATATAAGTGCTGGGTTTTGAGGTGGGAGACACTCTGGGGAAGGGACAACAGTGATTACATAAATTCATAAATTATGTTATGTGGACCAAAATGCAGGCAAACTTCTCCTGTGGATGGTGTGATCCAAACACTCATACTAAGAGGGGCTGGAGGAAAACAAATCAAGAAGGATAATCAGAGGGCTGGATCATAAGGCAAGGGAATATGATCTCTATCCACCCTTAGCAGCTAGGTCTGTGAGCAACGAACATACATTCATGCTAAGTAGTTGTTTGGGCTGAATGTTTGTGTCCCCCACAAAATTCACATACTGAAACCCTAAATCCCAATGTGATGCTATTTGGAAATGGAGCCTTTGGGAGGTAACTGGGTTGAGGATGTAGCAAGAAGGTAGCCACCCGCAAGCCAGGAAGAGAGCCCTTACCAGAAATGGAACCATCTAGCACCTTGACCTTGGACTTCCAAGCCTCCAGAACTGCAAGAAAATAAATTTCCATTGTTTAAGTCACCCCATATGTGATATTTTGCTGTGGCAGCCTGAGCAGACTAATACAGATTTTGGTATCAAGAAGTGGATACTGCTGTAACAAATAGCTAAAAGTGTGGAAGTGACTTAGGAATTGGTAATGGGTAGAGGCTGGCAGTGTTTGGAGGTCTGTGCTAGAAATATGGAAGCTAAAGGCAATTCTGGTGAAAGCTTAGATGGAAATGGGGAACATGTTATTGGAAACTGGAAGAAAGGAGATCCTTGTTATAAAGTAGTAAAGGACGTGGCTAAAGTGTGTTCTAGTGTTTTGTGGAAGATAGAATTTGTGAGTGATGAAATCAGATATTTAGCAGAGGAGCTTTCTAGGCAAAGTATTCAAGGTGTGGCCTGGGTCTCCCTTACTGCTTATAGTAAAATGCAAAAGGAGAGGGATGAAGATAGAATACTTAAGGAAAAATGAACCAGAACGTGCAGATATTGCAAAATTATTAGTTTATCCATACTGCAAAAAAATGAGAAAGTTTATTCTGAAGAGAACACTAAGAGGATGACTGAACAACCGTTTGAAAAAGAGATCATGGGTACCATTCATGAACTGAAGCTGCCATCTCAGCAGAAGCCAGGAATAGAGATGGGATTATACACTAGCACCTGGTAATAAAGGGGACAGAAAAAAACAAGAAATTGTCAAAATTCTTTGATCCTACAAGACCAAACCATACAGCTACTCAGCTGTGAATGTGTGCCATGCTTTAAGAAAAGAAAAGAATGATCTTGAAGGGGATTCAGAGATTACCAGGACTGCCTCCACTGTACCGTGTGCTGTCCAGAGCCTTGGGAACAGGGCTGCTCCATCCTTGGGAGCTTACTGCCACCTGGCAGAGCCTTGAGGAATGGACTATCAACTCCAGGGGATCTGAAGATGGGACCATGGGTCTAGAAGATGGAACTGCCACCCCAGTGGGTCAGAGCATTGAACCAATGAGGATTATCCTCAAGCCTTAAGATGAGGTGGAATCTGCCTTGCTAGGTTTTGGATCTTCTTGGGACCTGTCACTCTTTACTTCTTTCCTATTTCTCCCGTGGGATGGCAAAGTCTAACCTATTCCTGTACCATTATTGTATTTTGGAAGCACATAACTTGTCTTGTTTGACAGATTCAGAGCTGGAGGGGAATTTTGCCTCAGGAAGAATTATACCTTCAGTCTCACTTATGTCTAATTTAGATTATATTTAGATGAGATTTTGGAATTCAGACTTTAGAGTTGATGCTGGAAAGAGTGAAAACTTTGGGGACTGTTGAGATGGAATTAATGTATTTTGCATGAGAGAAAGACATAAATTTGGAGAAGGGGGCTAGGGGTAGAATGTTTTGGACTGAATGTTTGTTTTCCCCCACAGATTCATATATTAAAGCCTAATCCCCAGTGTGATGGTATTTGGATATGCAGCCTTTGGGTGGAAATTAGGGTTTGATTAGTCATGAGGGTGGGACCCTTATGATGTCATTAGTGGCCTTAGAAGAAGGGGAAGAGAGAGAGAGAGCTATTTCTCTCTCCCTCCATGTGCCTGCACAGAGGAAAGGCCATGTGAGGACATAGTGAGAAGGCAACCATATGCAAGCCAGGAAGAGAGCTAAACCAGAAATCCATTAGTTGATATCTTGATGTTGGACTTCCCGGCCTCCAGAACTGTAAAAGAATTAAAATCTGTTGTTTAAGGCACCCAGTCTGTTTTTTTGTCATGACAGCCTGAGAAGACTAAGACAGTAGGCATGACTTTTTGTGAACTCAGCTTTGAAGTAGGTAGGACACCCATAATAATTCCTGGCATCCTGCAAGAGCAATGAGGCCAAAATGGAAGCAAGGGGGTTTCTGGAAGGAAGATCCACACTTGATAGAAAGGATCTATAGAAACTGGATGAGGGAGGGGAGACCTTCAAGATGGCAGAGGAGTAAGACATGGAGATCACCTTCCTCACCACAAATACATCAGAAATACACCTACATGTGGAATAACGCCTATAGAACACCTACTGAACGCTGGGAGAAGACCTCAGACTTCCCAAAAGGCAAGAAACTCCCCACATACCTGGGTAGGGAAAAGGAAAAAAGAAAAACAGAGACAAAAGAATAGGGATGGGACCTGTACCAGTGGGAGGGAGCTGTGAAGGAGGAAAGGTTTCCACACACTAGGAAGCCCCTTCGCGGGCGGAGACTGCAGGTGGCGGAGGGGGGAAGCTTCGGAGCCGCGGAGGAGAGCGCAGCAACAGGGGTGCGGAGGGCAAAGCGGAGAGATTCCTGCACAGAGGAACGGTGCCGACCAGCACTCACCAGCCCGAGAAGCTTGTCTGCTCACCTGCTGGGGCAGGTGGGGGCTGGGAGCTGAGGCTCTGGCTTTCGGAGGTCAGACACCAGGGAGAGGACCGGGGTTGGCTGCATGAACACAGCCTGCAGGGGGCTAGTGCGCCACAGCTAGCTGGGAGAAAGTCCGGGAAAAAGTCTGGAACTGCCTAAGAGGCAAGAGATAGTTTTTGGGGTGCATGAGGAGAGGGGATTCAGCGCACCACCTAAATGAGCTCCAGAGACAGGTGCGAGCCTCGGCTATCAGCGCGGACCCCAGAGACAGGCATGAAACGCTACTGCTGCTGTTGCAGCCACCAAGAAGCCTGTGTGCAAGCACAGGTCGCTGTCCACACCTCCCCTCCCGGGAGCCTGTGCAGCCCGCCACTGCCAGGGTCCCGTGATCCAGGGACAACTTCCCTGGGAGAACACACGGCACGCCTCAGGCTGGTGCAACGTCACACTGGCCTCTGCCGCTGCAGGCTCGCCCGCATTCCGCACCCCTCCATCCCCCTGGCCTAAGTGAGCCAGAGCCCCCTAATCAGCTGCTACGTTAACCCCATCCTGTCTGAGCGAAGAACAGATGCCATCAGGTGACCTATACACAGAGACGGGGCCAAATCCAAAGTTGAACTCCAGGAGCTGTGCGAACAAAGAAGAGCGGATTATACGTCCACAATCAACTTGATGTACTCTGCACCTCTGGAATACCTGAATAGACAATGAATCATCCCAAAATTGAGGCAGTGGAGTTTGTGTGATTTTGTCTGTATAGCTTTGCTTTGACCATTTGTCCTAGGGTTCTGTCTGCTCTTTTTTTTTTTTTTAAGTATAGTTTTTAGTGCTTGTTATCATTGGTGGATTTGTTTTTTGGTTTGATTGTTCTCTCCTTTCATTCCTTTTTTTTAATTACTTTATAATTTTTTTATTTTTAATAATTTTTTAATAACTATTTATTTTTCCTCTTTCTTTCTCCCTTTCTTTCTCTCTCTCTCTCTTTCTTTCTTTCCTTCTTTCTCCCTTTTCTTCAGAGCTGTGTGGTTGGCAGGGTCTTGGTGCTCCAGCCAGGTTTCAGGCCTGTGCCTCTGAGGTGGGAGAGCCAAGTTCAGGACATTGGTCCACCAGAGACCTCCTGGCAACATGTAATATCAAACAGCAAAAGCTCTCCCAGAGATCTCCATCTCAACGCTAAGACCAAGCTCCATGCAAAGACCAGCAAGCTACAGTGCTGGACACCCTATGCCAAACAACTAGCAAGACAGGAACACAACCCCTCTCTAAAGCAGAGAGGCTGCCTAAAATCATAATAAGGTCACAGACACCCCAAAATAAACCACCAGACATGGTCCTGCCCACTAGAAAGACAAGATCCAACCTCATCCACTAGAACACAGGCACTAGTTCCCTCCTCCAGGATGTCTACACAACCCACTAAACGAACCTTAGCCACTGGGGGCAGACGCCAAAAACAACGGGAACTACAAACCCGCAGCCTGTGAAAAGGAAACCCCAAACACAGTAAACTAAGCAAAATGAGAAGACAGAGAAACACACAGCAGATGAAAGAGCAAGGTAAAAACCCACCAGACGAAAAAAATGAAGAGGAAATAGGCAGTCTACCTGAAAAAGAATTCAGAGGTGATCCAAAATCTTGGAAATAGAATGGAGAAAATACAAGAAATGTTTAACAAGAACCTAGAAGAACTAAAGAGCAAACAAACATGATGAACAACACGATAAATATTAAAAATTCTCTACAAGGAATCAATAGCAGAATAACTGAGGCAGAAGAACAGACAGTGACCTGTAAGATAAAATAGTGGAAATAACTAGCGCAGAGCAGAATAAAGAAAAAATAATGAAAAGAACTGAGGACAGTCTCAGAGACCCCTGGGACAACATTAAATGCACCAACATTCGAATTATAGGGGTTTCAGAAGAAGAAGAGAAAAAGAAAGGGAATGAGAAAACATTTGAAGAGATTATAGCTGAAAACTTCCCTAATATGGGAAAGGAAATAGTCAATCAACTCCAGGAAGTGCAAAGCGTCCCATACAGGATAAATCCAAGGAGAAACATGCCAAGAAACATATTACTCAAACTATCAAAAATTAAATGCAAATAAAAAATATTAAAAGCAGCAAGGGAAAAACAACAAATAACATACAAGGGAATCCCCATAAGGTTAACAGCTGATCTTTCAGCAGAAACTCTGCAAGCCAGAAGGGAGTAGCAGGACATATTTAAAGTGATGAAAGGGAAAAACCTACAACCAACAGTACTCTATCAAGCAAGTATCTCATTCAGATTCGATGGAGAAATTAAAACCTTTACAGACAAGCAAAAGTTTGTCTGTAGAAATACACTGCAGAAATACAAAGGATCATGAGAGATTACTATAAGCAACTATATGCTAATAAAATGGACAACCTGGAAAAAATGGACAGATTCTTAGAAAAGCACAACCTTCTGAGACTGAGCCAGGAGGAAACAGAAAATAGAAACAGACCAATCACAAGCACTGAAATTGAGACTGTGATTAAAAATCTTCCAACAAACAAAAGCCCAGGACCAGATGGCTTCACAGGTGAATTCTATCAAACATTTAGAGAAGAGCTAACACCTATCCTTCTCAAACTCTTCCAAAATATAGCAGAGGGAAGAACACTTTCCAAACTCATTCTACGAGGCCACCATCACCCTGATACCAAAACCAAACAAAGATGTCACAAAAAAGGAAAACTACAAACTAATATCACTGATGAACACAGATACAAAACTCCTCAACAAAATACTAGCAAACAGAATCCAACAGCACATTAAAAGGATCATACACCATGATCAAGTGGGGTTTATCCCAGGAATGCAAGGCTTCTTCAATATACGCAAATCAAACAATGTGATACACCATATTAACAAATTAAAGGAGAAAAACCATATGATCATCTCAGTAGATGCAGAAAATCTTTCTACAAAATTCAACACCCATTTATGATAAAAACCCTCCAGAATGTAGGCAGAGAGGAAACTTACCTCAACATAATAAAGGCCATATATGAAAAACCCACAGCCAACATCATTCTCAATGGTGAAAACCTGAAACCATTTCCTCAAAATCAGGAACAAGACATGGCTGTCCACTTTCACCACTATTATTCAATATAGTTTTGGAAGTTTTAGCCACAGCAATCAGAGAAGAAAAATAAATAAAAGGAATCCAAATCAGAAAAGAAGAAGTAAAGCTGTCACTGTTTGCAGATGACATGATATTATACATAGAGAATCCTAAAGATGCTATCAGAAAACTACTAGGGCTAATCAATGAATTTGGTAAAGTAGCAGGATACAAAATTAATGCACAGAAATCTCTTGCATTCCTATACACTAATGGTGAAAAATCTGAAAGAGAAATTAAGGAAACACTCTCATTCACCATTGCAACAAAAAGAATAAAATACCTAGGAATAAACCTACCTAAGGAGACAAAAACCTGTATGCAGAAAAGTACAAGATACTGATGAAAGAAATTAAAGATGATAAAAAGAGATGGAGAGACATACCATGTTCTTGGATTGGAAGAATCAACATTGTGAAAATGACTATACTACTCAAAGCAATCTACAGATTCAATGCAATCCCTGTCAAACTACTATTCTGTGGCATTTTTCACAGAACTAGAACAAAAAATTTCACAATTGGTATGGAAACACAAAAGACCCCGAATAGCCAAAGCAATCTTGAGAAAGAAAAACAGAGCTGGAGGAATCAGGCTCCCGGACTTCAGACTATACTACATAGCTACAGTATGGTACTGGCACAAAAACAGAAATATAGATCAATAGCACAGGATAAAAAGCCCAGAGATAAACCCACACACATAAGGTCACCTTATTTTTGATAAAGGAAGCAAGAATATACAATGGAGAAAAGACAGCATCTTCAATAAGTGGTGCTTTGAAAACTGGACAGCTACATGCAAAAGAACAAAATTAGAACGCTCCCTAACACCATACACAAAAATAAACTCCAAATGGATTAAAGACCTAAACATAAGGCCAGACACTATAAAACTCTTAGAGGAAAACATAGGCAGAACACTGTATAACATATATCACAGCAAGATCCTTTTTGACCCACCTCCTAGAGAAATGGAAATAAAAACAAAAATAAACAAATGGGACCTAATGGAACTTCAAAGCTTTTGCACAGCAAAGGAAAACTTAAACAAGACAAAAAGACAACCCTCAGAATGGGAGAAGATATTTGCAAATGAAGCAACTGACCAAGGATTAATCTCCAAAATTTACAAGCAGCTCATGCAGTTCCATATCAAAAAAACAAACAAGCCAATCCAAAAATGGGCATTAGACCTAAACAAACTACAATGAGGTATCACCTCACACTGGTCAGAATGGCCATCATCAAAAAGTCTACAAACAATAAATGCTGGAGAGGGTGTGGAGAAAAGGGAATCCTCTTGCACTGTCGGTGGTAATGTAAATTGATACAGGCACTATGGAGAACAGTATGGAGGTTCCTTAAAAAACTACAAATAGACCTACCATACGACCCAGCAATCCCACTACTCGGCATTTACCCTAAGAAAACCGTAATTCAAAAAGAGACATGTACCACAATGTTCACTGCAGCTCTATTTACAATAGCCAGGACATGGAAGCAACCTGTGTCCATCGACAGATGAATGGATAAAGAAGATGTGCCACATATATACAATGGAATATTACTCAGCCATAAAAAGAAATGAAATTGAGTTATTTGTATTGAGGTGGATGGACCTAGAATCTGTCATACATAGTGAAATAAGTCAGAAAAAGAAAAACAAATACCGTATGCTAACACATATATATGGAATCTAAAAAAAAAAAAAAAAGTTTTTGAAGAACCTAGGGGCAGGACAGGAATAAAGACACAGACATAGAAAATGGACTTGAGGACACAGAGAGGGGGAAGGGTAAGCTGGGACGAAGTTAGAGAGTGGCATGGACATATATACACTACGAAATGCAAAAGAGATAGCTAGAGGGAAGCAGCCACATAGTACAGGGAGATTAGCTCATTGCTTTGTGACCACCTAGAGGGGTGGGATAGGGAGGGTGTGAGGGAGACGTAAGAGGGATGAGATATGGGGATATATGTATATGTATCACTTTGTTATAAAGCAGAAATTAACACGTCATTTTAAAGCAATTATACTCCAATAAAGATGTAAAAGAAAAAGAAAAAAGAAACTGGATGAGGTCAAGGAGGTCTAGATCCTGTATAGGGCTAGCTTACAGTTTCCTTGGGAATTTTTGGCAAAAATCTGATGTTGGAGCCTAAGAAGTATGTCCATTGGGTTAGTGAGACGGGCAGTGTGCAGTCAATGTAGGAAGGAGGATGAAATCCTTGAGATGAATGTTTCTCTTTCTAGGCCTGTCAGGCCTAGAAAAATCATGGACTAGTCTGTGTCCAGAATTCATTTATACTACGGAATGAGAGCAACTAACATTGCTTTTATTTTGTTTCCTTTGCCCTGATAAGGCCTAGGTGGAGAGAATCCTGCACCATCTTAGACCACAGAGGTACAATGACTTTTCACGAGGTTTACTGTATGGATCATATTCAAGAATGTGAAATGACTCAAAATGAAATTTTAGGAAATGAGCCTTGAAAACAGAAATGCTAAAGTGAAGTATTAGGATCATATAAGAATAAATTCATCATGACACTTAAGAGTCTTATCAGACCATGGTCAGAAGGTCAGGGATTATTGCCCAGGGGGTCACACTGTGGTACACCCCATTTGTACCCCACTTACCTCTTCTCAGGTGTAAACTTGGAGAGTGAGCTCCTGCAGAGGAGGGATGGATTGACGAGTCTGACGGTGCTGGGCAAGGTGTTTCTCCACGCCCGCTGGCTGGCGGGGGTCTAGTCTTCCACTTGTTCTTACCAGTCCGCTTCCCAGCCCATGAACTGTATCATTTGCCCAGATGTCCATGCCTTGTTAGGATCTGTGGACTCGCCACACTCTGGCCCCTCAGTCTGTGTACAACAGCTCTGCAGAAGGTCAGCTGCTCATCCTCAGCTCTTAATCTACAGCCAGGTGTCCACAATTCTCAGCACCCAGCTGAAAAGTGGATTTTAACGAGCAAGATGGCGGTGCCCGTGTGGAGGCGCACAGCCTGCTCGGCCTGGTGACCACCCTGGGCCTGGACTCCAGGAGCCTGGTGGCCAGACCTGGATGACCCGCTGACCCTTCGCTGGCAGCTGGGGCCGCGCTACACGGCTCTGGCGCCGCCTCCAGGGTGGCTTCTTCACAGCCACCGCGGGAACAGCCGCAGAAGCCGCAGGCTGAAGGGCGCGAATGGTACCCGAGCCTGGGGGCCAAGCGGGAGTCACTGCGGGTGCAGCAGCTGGGCGAGAAGCAGAAGCGTCAACCGGGGAGCAGCTCATGGAAGAGCGCAAGGCCAAGATGCCCCAGAGCGGTGAGAATCGGCAGTGGCGGCAGCGGCGGCAGCAGGAGCGGAAGGAGGAGCTCTAGGCTGAGGCCCAGGAGCGCCTGGGGTACCACGTGAACCCGAGCAATGCCCGCCTCCGGAAGCTGCCGCGGGACTGGGAGAAGTAGCATCGCAAGCGCCTCAAGGAGGAGAAACATCGGCACGAGCTGCCGCAGTCGCCGCTTCGGCAGCCCAGGACCCAGCAGGCTCTGCAACACCCAGCTCCTGAGCTGAGTTCTCACCCAGAAAAACCTGCTGCCTGATAGCCCCAAACCCCTCCCCCGACGCTGCCAAAAAAAAAAAAAAAAAAAAAGGGCTCTAATTGCCACAACTTCAGCATCTGTGCCTCCTTTCCCGTAACTCTCATAAGTGAGTGCCTTCTTGTTCTACCCCCATTCAGTATCAGCATGTGTGTCAAATAGACAGGCTGGGAGCACTTTTTCCTGGGATATTCTAATAGGTAATATCACATCTGCCTTTATGTTTGCTGTTCTTTGGCTGGAGTGTGTTAAGAGCTGTGTTTGAATTTGTGTGATATTCAGCCTGATACATCTTATTCTGACTGCACTGAATAATTGTTTAGAAGATCTAACTTACTGCAGCCTGAGACTGAGACTGCCAGACAAAAATCACTGGCTTTATATACTAGACAAATACAAATGATTCTGTGGGTAAATATTTTTGTACGTCTGGCTAAATGCATGAGGAAAAGCAGTGACCTACTTAATTGTGCCTTCAGTGCAGTGTTATGCACTAAAGACCCCTGCACTGAGTGCAGGGTTGTTTCTGAGCATCCCTCCATTAAAAAAAAAAAAATTCTGATAAATATATTTTCTGCCCTTATTTCAAATCCATAAAGCTCATAGAAATAGCTTTTATTTATTTAAGAAATAAAAAGCATGAACATAGCCCAAAATAATAAAATGCAGAGAAGTATTAACTCACTGTGTGTCTCTGCATCCCTCCCTACTCATTGCCCCATCGCAGAGACAGCTTTCACCTCTTCTGCTCAGAGATGTTGTGAGCGTTCATGCTTATTTATTCTTTTTTTTTTTTTTTTTTTTTTTTTTTGGTGGTACGCGGGCCTCTCACTCTTTTGGCCTCTCCCGTTGCGGAGCACAGGCTCCGGACGCGCAGGCTCAGTGGCCATGGCTCACAGGCCCAGCCGCTCCGCAGCATGTGGGATTTTCCTGGACCGGGGCACAAACCCGTGTCCCCTGCATCGGCAGGCGGACTCTCAACCACTACGCCACCAGGGAAGCCCTTATTTATTCTTTAATTTGTCCATTTTAGGACACTGTATATTAACTTCCTGCTCAATAGTAAATTCAACATTCTTATAACCATTCAATCTTGTCTTTCTTGTTCCCCCATCTCCTAATTTTTATGGTTCTATAAATATTTTAGCTTCCATTTCAGCTGTCTTTATAAAAATTTTAAAATACATCCAAACTTATTTTTCTTTTCATCAGTGTGAGCATCATATCTGGTACAACATATTATAAGATGATGCTGTTGGTGGACCCCTCTTCCTCTTGCCCTACCAGATTCTGACAGCTCCCATGTTACTTTGTCGTTGCCAAGGCAGCTGACACTTCTCCCCTGTACCTTAATTATGCACGCTGGGCTTAGTTGGTTGATTTACTCCAGTATTTGAAAACCATTAAAGACCCCTGCACTGAGTCATAGGCCTGTACAATCAGATGTATTCTTCTACTTTAAAGCTATGTGACACTGGGTACAATCCAAGAACTTTCTAGTCCTCCAGTATGCCATATGGTAGCCGCTATCCCTATGTGGCTCTCTGAATTTAAATTAAAATTAAAGGCAAATAAAATTTAGAATTCAGTCCCACTAACCATATTTCAGGTGTACAATAGCTACATGTGGCTAGTGGCTACCATTTCAGACAGTGCATATATGGAAATTTTCCATCATCATGGAAATTTCTATTTCTGCATTGCTACACTATGGGTTCTCAATAGGTGAGGTGAGGAAGATCAACTAGATGATTTCCAAACTGCTTCCTGACTCTAAAACTTCCACAGTTCTGTAACTGAATGCAACTTTTCCCAGAGTTGCTGGGGAAACCCTCCCCAAAGCCAAGATTGGTTTTTAAAAAGTGCAGAAAAAAAGTGGCAGGGAAAATAAAGAGGTGTTTCAGGGAAAGAGGGCTCAAGACAGAGGGAAAGAAGGCTCAAGACAGAAGGAAAGGAATATAATCCCATCAGAGATCTACTTCAGAATAACAGAGTGGGGGACTTACCAAGTATTCAGGCTTAGATTACATGCTGCCTTTCTATCACTGTTACGTGTGTTCATTAAACTCGTTCAAGGTTAGTCTAGCATATGCCATGTTATGTCTCATTTTCCCTTTTCAAGCCTTTCCTCCCCACTTAGCCATTTTTACTTGATTTTATATTCAGACTTGTGTGAGTTAAAACAAATGAGAACCACGTAGAACTGAGAAGACTGAGACTTAGTGCCATCAAAGTTAGAAATGAGGATGATTTGCTTCTTGTCAGTTTCATGACACTAATCATTTTGGTGGCAACAGCACTGTAAGCAAAGAACTGATGTGTGCAAATACATTTTACTCATAGGAGCAAATTAAAGGAGATCATGTGTGTAATTTGCCTGTTTCCGTGCCAGGTACCTGGAGATGCTTGGTAATTAGCTATGTAGTGTTATAACCAGAGGACCAATGTCTCAGAGCAAAAAGGATATCTCGAATCCCTTGTGTCAAGAGGCAACCTCATCCTGGTGCAGTGCTTCCCCTGGGAACTACTGGCTTTCAGTACTGTGGGAAGGCAGATGGGGCTGGGGGTGTGGGTAGGAAGGAAGAGATGGAGAAAGAGAAGGAGTTAAAATGATATCACAGAAGGACCTAAAATAGAGAAGGGAGAAGATTACTGGAGCAAATGAGTAAATGCTAGCTTTTCCACTATTGTAAAAATAGGCAAAATATCATTGGCACACCAGCAGTATGCAGATGGCAGACACTCTTAAGTGGGTCTTTAGAAGGATTAAAGTTTCTGCTTCTATGATGTCTTACTGCCACTCTATCCCTCCTATGCACCTAGCACAGTGCCTGGGACATATTAAGTGGTCAGTAAATGAGGAATGGAATTGGTACCATTGCATTGGTCCTATGGCATTCACAGAGTTTCATGGCAGCACGGAAGCGTTCTGGCAATTGGGGAGTTCTGTAACCTTAGCATCGGACCTCACTGTGATGTCACTCTAAGGATATGTACAGGTTTCAGCTCCTGCAGGGTCATCGAGCTTCCTTCTCAGTGAAATGAAGATCATATTACATGTCAGCACCACAGATTTGCTTTTTGGTTTTGCTTTTTTTTTTTTTTTAGCAATGCAAACAAATCTCTGAGATCTTACACTAAGAAATTATTAAAATGATATGAATGTATTTATGAAATATTTCATCTCCAAGGCCTCAGCATTGATAAGTAGAAGATGGTTAAAGGCAGTGAGGGTAATTTATTTGAAAAAGAGAAGTCAGACTGATAGACTAAATGATTTTCAAAGGCCTTAACCATGTTATACATTTTACATCACTTTCCACTTGTCCTTCCTCATATCCAAACCCTACCTTCTCTGCCAGGCCCTGGTCCCCCGAGGTCTGACCCCTGACATCACCAAGGTTCCCTTACCCTCTGGGTTCTGATTGGGTTCCCCAATGGGCTGTCCTAGCAGGAGTCTGGGACAGAGAGAGGTCAAGGTACTTATCCCCTAGCTGTCTCCTCACCTCAGTATCTCAGTTGTATTAGGAACCCAGTACCTCTAGAATGGCCTTACGTCAGGTGGTCTCAAGTTTTCAGCTTCAGCTCTCACTGGCCTCTGTTTCCTCTCCTTGCCCTTTCAGGCCTCTGAGTGGTAAATGGCTTTCTACTTTCACTAATCCCTGGGAGCTTCAGCATCACTTGTACAACCCAACCTCATCTCTGTAGTCACTTAATTATGTTCTCTTTGAAATTCCAACTTTCTGTTTTATTCTAAGACCCTGTGGGATTTTTGAAGTGCTCAGGTTGTAAAGAGGTCCACAGCCCACTTTTGTTTGTTCTCAGTGCTCAGAGTGAATGGGGACAAATATTCTCTACCAGAGGTGGAGATGGATGGAAGAGAAGTCACATGTATGCAGAGGTGTTTCTACCCTGAGTGTGTAATAGGGTTGGGTGGGGGTCAGAGCAGTTCAATTCAGCATCAAAACAGAGAGCATCAGTGTAATGACGTGGTGAATCTAGTTTTAACCTTGCATCCAGGTCTAGTAAATTTTTTTTACCTGGTTTTTGAGCCGGGTCCCAATCTTGCTCCACAGGATAAGTCCACCCTTTCTCTACATACCTCTGTGAACCTGCAGATACCCTGCTGCTATTTCCCATTACAATGCTCAATCCACCCAATATTTGAGGCCAAGGATACCTCCTACTGCCACTTCCCTAGGGTCCTGGCTGGTTGCTTAGCTGTCTGCTACTGGCCTCCTTCCAAAACATCCAGAGTCATCCTCACACTGCAAAGTACATCTGTGCCTACTCACACACATAAACTTTAGAAAAACAACTCCTCCAGATTCAACCAGGTCACAAGGTGTCCTGACTGGTCTCCCAAAAGATACACGAAGCTTCTTATTCTTTCTGATTTAATCTTTTTTTACATCTGCCATGACAGAAGCTGTCACTGATGGATTCCAGACGGGTTTGTGATATTTTTACTGGAATTTAAGATACAGAGGTCTATCCAATGACTGTCCCCAAAAAGCAGTGAGAGAAGCTGTTTGAGCCTGAAGGTAAAGGCAAACTTACATCCAATAAAAGATTTCTTCTTACAGTTGCAAATGCAAACATCCAAAAGAAATGGGAACAGACAAGAGCCCTCTGAAAGCAGCTGTTATGTAACATTTGCTGACCAAAATCTGATTCCGTCTCCCATTCAAATACTGCAATTTAAAGGAAGGTTAAATGAACATCTATATTCAGAACTCTCTAGAGAGTCTGGGACATTTTAATACTGAGTAGAATTTAATGAGTCTTTAGATACTAATAATGTCCTTTGCTGCTCTTTATTGTTCTGTGGATAAAATGTTTCCTGGGAAATGGACCTTGAAAGTAGGACCAATAAGGACTTGGCTTCTCAAATGAAACAAACAACATCTGTGCCTCCTGGAAAATAATTGCTTGTATAGTCTTCGTTGTCATATGGTAGCATATAAGGGCCTAAAGTGAGACAAAGCAGAGAATATAGACTCTTGGAATGCAGTCTCCTGACCTCAGGAGGGACTCTCCTTGAATATCATATGGGAACATTTTTGAAATGGGAACATTGCAAGGAAATGAGTGAGTGAGTGAGCGCATCGGTCAGAGTAAGAAGGAGGATGGCGCTTTGTGGAGCCCTAGTGCAGCTACTGATACATTTTCATGTTGGGGAATTTCATGTGCTTTTCCTCATTCCATTCTCACCAGGACTGCATGTGCTAGGAATAATGCAGGTTAACAAGAAAAAAAAGAAATTCAGACTCAGATTATAAATAAATTGCCCAATTTCACACCATTAGTGTTAGATGTAGAATTTAAAATGTGGTCCATTGTCTCTGGTAGATTACATGATCAACCTCAATTCTGCATCCTCTCTGTAGCCACATCTTTTGCCACTGAGCGCTGCAGTGCTCTGTGGAGAGCAGGGCACGTGTCTTTTGGGTTCTACTATACAGCTCGGTGTGGCCAACAGAACTCTTAAAGTGATGATCTGTCAGTTCTGACTCTGACCTCAACCAGGCCTTATGTCTTTATACTTGTGCTCTGAAGCCTCTGTCACCATGAAGAAAAGAACAGGCCTGGGCTGCCCACTGGACCCAGAAGAAGGATGAGAGACATGTGAGCAGACAGAGGCTCCCTAACCAAGTCCAGCCTAGATGTCTAGACAGCTGCAGACATGTGAGTCTATCCAAGATCATACAAGCCTAGAGCAGTTTTACTCCACAGTCAGATTTATCGTTGCATGTCACTGAAGTTTATGGCGGTTCATAATGGACAAAGAGCTAACTTATGCATTGTTTTGGAGTTAGACTACTGGTTTTCAAGAGTTTATCAATGAAGCCCATTAATCAGATCAGTGTTTACTAAGAAGCCTAAAGTGTGGGACTTCGCTGGTTGTCCAGTGGCTAAGACCCTGCACTCCCAATGCAGGGGGCCCAAGTTCGATCCCTGGTCAGGGAACTAGATCCCTCATGCTGCAACTAAAGATCCCCGTGTGCCACAACAAAGATCCCACACGTGGCAATGAAGATCCTGCATGCCACAACTAAGACCCAGCGCAGCCAAATAAATATATATATATATATTTTAAAAAGAAGCCTGAAGTGGGAAGCAGATATAAGTGAGCAGATTGTTATGATTTTAACCAAAGGTGGCTTTATTCCTAGCCACCCATGAAATGTGCTCTAACCTAGTTCCTTCCATCCATGTGGATACAACGAACAGCATGAGGAACCCTCAGCACAGGAGGTGACTGAGAATGTATCATTTTTTGCTCATATCCTAGGAGTGAAAGCTCATTCTCAGGATTACCTGATGCTAGGTTAGCAAGTCTCTGATAGGCACTCTGCCCCAGGTAACTTTACTGCAGAAGTTCAATTTCCAACCATACTGATCCTGCTTTTTTTGAGCCATATATTGGTGAGACCCATCTAGGCTTGGGATATATTTACAATTGCTTTTGTGAATTTAGTAGCTTGATGGCTCGGATGAAGGCATTTTCATAGCTTCTACAATCTCTCATCTTAAAGAAAACCAATACGTTTGCCCATGAGAGAAAGAATGTATTCAATAGAATTATAAAGATCATGGACATCAGAGCTGAGAATGAGCCCTATAACTGCCCCAAGCTGTGTGACTTTGGGCAAAGCATTTACCAATTCTAGACCTTGATTATTCTCATCAGTAAAATGGAGGTAAAAATACCATACCTTATCTCACATGAGATAACATAAGGAAAGTAATGAGCACAGAGTAAAGGCCCAGTGAGTGTAGCAAAAAGGGAAGAAGACAATACAGCTAACTCAGCATAGGCCAGTAAGGGTGTACCCACAGTCTTCAGCCTATGCTCTTCCATGAGCTGCCATTAGAGCAAAGAGTCAGTGAGGTTTTACTCTGAGAATTCTTTATTCATGCTGAATCTCCACAGACCTCTCTCTGTCACTCATATCTATGCCACTTCCCCAGTTACCAAAGGGACAACTCTGCTTAGAATGTGTGAACTCAATTAACTGTGGCTCAGTGTATTTAGGAGGGGTGAGCATGCTACTTTAATTTACACATATATAAATTAAATATATTTATATATTATATATAATTATATATTTATCTTTATTAGCTATAGATAATATATTAAATGTATGTTTATATATTGTATTTATATTTAATTTTTTATATTTATATTAAATGATATTTATATTAAATGTTATATATCATATATCTGCACTTCACAAGTTAAAATTATATTTTGATTATCTTGAAGTTCTAGATTTTTTGTGGCAATGAATCTATGAATTGTTTCAAATAAGAATAAAAACATCTGCATAAGCTTTCTCACTTATATGTTCCCTCCCTTTCTGTTTCTCTCTCTCTCTCATAACCATGCATTAAAGTGTGACTGGGAATCTAAAATTAAGCTGACATCAAATTCCAGTGCAGGTTACAAGGCAAAAACGTCTCTATGCACCTAATGCTTTCCATTTAAAGGAAGAAGCTGAGATACAGTTTAATAACTGAGAAATTGATGGAATTCGCTGCCCAGCACTGGCTCACATCACGCGCCCCGCTGGCTTCTTCATTATCCCTGGCCCTTCACACCAGGGAAGCAGTTAGACTTATGAGGAAGAAGCAAAAGAGTTAAGTGAAGAACAAAGGTGAAAAGAACTAATAAATTCATTTCATTTGGTAGATTTCCAGCCAGTTGGTACCCTTTAATGGATAGAGGGAAGTGAGAAGAAAGCCAGGCTGAGTGACTCATCAGATCCCACAACGTGGGAGAATTAGATTTAAGTGAAAAAGGATGTTTCCTAGGAAACTACATGATCAGCTGGTGAAACATCAAACAAGTGCAATTTCTTCACAACAACCATGACTAAATTGATCTACCTCAGCCGGCTTTAGCAGTAGGGGGGAGGTTAGCTGCCTTTTGTGTTTTCTTAGTTACTATCATCAAATTGTCTACTATGTGACAGCTTCAGTTGCTGTGTTTCTGACCTTTTATAAGGATAGCCACGGCATTTGCTGTTACGTAATTGGAAAACAGTTTTTCTTTTTTTCCTATTTCCTGTCTCTCCCCCCATGTCCCCCTAAACCCTTGGAACACACATCTCTTCATCACCCCTTTCTAACTTTGATAGAAGCTCCTAATGCTGTCCTCGCAGCAAACCACAAGATTCGGTCATTAGAACCACTAAGAATATCCTCCCAGCTTTAGTCATCCAGGGGTCTAAATTAACTTACTCTCTTTAACCATGACAGTGAAGGATCTGTAATTCACACTAATAGGACAAGGGAGGTCGGTCTGGATTAGAAAATGGTCTGCAAATACGTGGAAACTCTTAAAAAATAGAGTTAATTACCACAGGCACATAGGGTGTTTAGCTCAAATACCTTAACACTACAGTCTAATCTATATCTTCAGTTTAAAAAAGGTTTATAATTAGCAGGCAAATTGGTCAGAGAGCAGAGCTTTGTCATTCAAAGCAGTTAATTACTCATTAAATTCTGAAGGTTTTCGGGAGTCACAAATTTGAATCCTGTGTTTTGGAGGAGGGAGCTGCTGGCCCCTCTCACAGCCTCAGGACAGCTGGAAGCCACACCTGGATGGGGCTTTGAGGGTCTCTGCCTCTTGAATGACAACTCTTGTTATTGTATTAACAGCAGCAGTTAAAACTGAACCCACTTGTTGGGTCAACTAAAATTTGTTTAGTGTCCAGTGTACATTGGACAGTGTTCTGATTGTTAGTACTAAGACAGAGAAGACTGCCCCTCCCCAAAATTACCCTCTAGTAGAAGGAAGGAGACAAGATAAAAATTCAACAAACAAACAAAAAAATTCAAAAAACATGTTAATTTCAGATACTGGTAATTTCTACAAAGAAAATAAATGAGGGTGATCTGATGGAGTGACTGGAGTAGGGAGGTACTTTGCATCTGTGCTTCTCCAACTGTCTGTGGTCTGTCTGTGTTGAGGATATGTTATTCTTACACCCACTGCCTAACCCATTATGGGCCAAAACTTTTGTAAAATACAATATAAATAACTTACCAAAAATTAAATCCAATTTTTGCAATTATTAGGTTCAATAGACATAAAATTACTCCATCAAATTGCCATAAAATTTTCTGAATGTCTATTCTCAATGACTGTTCTTTTCTAATCACAGACCACTAACAAATGGATTGCAGAGGCCCCTGTCCTCAGACCACACTTTGAGAGTAACTTACACATGGGATAGTCAGGGAAACCTCTGGAGGTCCAAACACTTTGTCTCGTATTGGAAATTGGTCACCTACTATATAGTACATAGCAGGCTCTTAATGTTATTTGATTGGCAGTAGTTTAGTTAGGACTGTAATATTTCAAATCATTTAACATTCTAAATTGTCTTTTGGATCTAACTGGATTCACAGCCATCTCCAATTTTAATATTGTTTCTTAGGCAAAAATATGTTTACAATTCCAACTAACCATCTTCAAAACAATTTCTCTACCTCAATTTCACTTAATGTAGCTACTACATATTGAGTGCTTTACCCTGCACCAGGTATTATGGTAAGCATTTTACATATATAATGTTATTTGAATTTCAAATAACCCTAAAAGCAGAAATTATTATTGTCCTTTCATATGTTAGGAAACAAAAATTTTTACATATGTGCCTAGAGGTGTCAAATGACACCATTTACATTTTTTAAGCTCTTGGATTATGTAATTGTATTACAAAGATGAAAACTGGACTCAATTCTGCCAGTGATTAAGTTCATTGAAATTCCATTAGCTGTCTGTGAAATAGCGTCGTGGAGAGTCTAGAGAATGGGAAGAAGCCGTTTCTGTTCTCTTCCCTTTTCAGAGATGATGGAAGACCCAGGAGGAAGGTCAAGCCCAGACATTGGGCAGATGCTACAGAGGTTTTACGTGGAGTTTAGGAGGTGGCGGTTAGACCAGGTGCATTGGTCCTGGGAAGGCCCTCCTCTGGTTTTATTTACTCATTTATATATTCCCTTTATTGCCACAATTATTCTTTTCTCCACCCAACCCTGGTGTGTTCTAATGTGTTCAACATGTATCCTTTTATTTGTGTATGTTTTTTTTTCATCTTTATTGGAGTATAATTGTTTTACAATGTTGTGTTAGTTTCTGCTGTACAACAAAGTGAATCAGCTATACATATACATATATCCCCATATCCCCTCCCTCTTGAGCCTCCCTCCCGCCCTCCCTATCGCATCCCTCTAGGTCATCACAAAGCATCGATCTGATCTCCCTGTGCTATGCAGCAGTTTCCCACTAGCCATCCATTTTACGTTTGGTAGTGTATATATGTCAGTGCTACTCTCTCACTTCATCCCAGCTTCCCCATCCCCCTGGTGTCCTCAAGTCCGTTCTCCAGGTCTGCGTCTTTATTCCTGCCCTGCCACTAGGTTCATCAGTACCATTTTTTTAGATTCCATATATATACATTAGCATATGGTATTTGTTTTTCTCTTTCTGACTTACTTCATTCTGTATGACAGATTCTAGATCCATCCACCTCACTACAAATAACTCAATTTCGTTCCTTCTTACGGCTGAGTAGTAGTCCGTTGTATATATGTGCCACATCTTCTTTATCCATTCACCTGCTGATGGACATTTAGGTTGCATCCATGTCCTGGCTATTGTAAATAGTGCTGAATGTACATGACTCTTTTTTGAATTATGGTTTGCTCAGGGTATATGCCCAGTAGTGGGATTGCTGGGTCATATGGTAGTTCTCTTTGTAGTTTTTTAGGCACCTCCATACTGTTCTCCATAGTGGCTGTATCAGTTTACATTCCCACCAACAGTGTAGGAGGGTTCCCTTTTCTCCACACCCTCTCCAGCACTTACTGTTTGTAGATTTTTTGATGATGGCCATTCTAACTGGTGTGAGGTTTTGATTTGCATTTCTCTAATGATTAGTGATGTTGAGCATCTTTTCATGTGCCTCTTGGCCATCTGTATGTCTTCTTTGGAGAAATGTCTGTTTAGATCTTCTGCCCATTTTTTGAATAGATTGTTTGGTTTTTTTTGGTATTGAGATGTATGAGCTGCTTGTATATTTTGGAGATTAATCTTTTGTCAGTTGCTTCATTTGCAAATATTTTCTCCCATTCTGAGGGTTGTCTTTTTGTCTTGTTTATGGTTTCCTTTGCTGTGCAAAAGCTTTTAAGTTTCATTAGGTCCCGTTTGTTTATTTTTGTTTTTATTTCCATTACTCTAGGAGGTGGGTCAAAAAGGATCTTGCTGAGGGCTTCCCTGGTGGCGCAGTGGTTGAGAGTCTGCCTGCCAATGCAGGGGACACGGGTTCGTGCCCCGGTCCGGGAAGATCCCACATGCCGCGGAGCGGCTGGGCCCATGAGCCATGGCCGCTGAGCCTGTGCGTCTGGAGCCTGTGCTCCGCAACGGGAGAGGCCACAACAGTGAGAGGCCCGCATACCGCAAAAAAAAAAAAAAAAGGATCTTGCTGTGATGTGTGTCATAGGGTGTTCTGCCTACGTTTCCTCTAAGAGCTTTATAGTGTTTGGCCTTACATTTAGGTCTTTAATCCATTTTCAGTTTTTTTTTTTTGTATGGTGTTAGGGAGTGTTCTAATTTCATTCTTTTACATGTAGCTGTCCAGTTTTCCCAGCCCTACTTGTTGAAGAGGCTGTCTTTTCTCCCTTGTATATTCTTGCCTCCTTTATCAAAAATAAGGTGACCATATGTGCATGGGTTTATCTCTGGGCTTTCTATCCTGTTCCATTGATCTATATTTCTGTTTTTGTGCCAGTACCATACTGTCTTGATTACTGTAGCTTTGTAGTATAGTCTGAAGTCAGGGAGCCTGATTCTTCCAGCTCCGTTTTTCTTTCTCAAGATTGCTTTGGCTATTCGGGGTCTTTTGTGTGTAAAATTTCTTGTTCTAGTTCTGTGAAAAATGCCATTGGTAATTTGATAGGGATTACATTGAATCTGTAGATTGCTTTGGGTAATATATTTTTGTATATGTTCTTAGTTCAATCAATGGCATTAGCCTATAAATATTTCTCATCTTTTTTGTTTTGTTCTCTCAGCATCCTCTTTTAAAATCAAACTACGTTGCTGTGTGTGCATCTAATATCTTACTCTAACTGCTGTGGATTCCTCCCATTTTCTTTAACCAACATCACAGAAATGGACACCTAGGTCCATTTTCATAGGAGCAAAAAGAGCTGGATCAGGTTGTACATTTATGCTTCCATGGATATGGGTAAGTACCAGTGGATTGTTCCCCAGAATGACCATGGAACAGCCCCACTCCCTCCAGCAGAGCTCCACATTTCTTGATCTCTCTCAACCTCCTCTATAACTATTGACCTTGGATCTCGTTTTTCCATCATCCCAACAATATCTTTCTCTTTTGTCCTACGTTGTGTCCCTCTTCCTCATACCCCATATCTTCCTTTAACTTAATTTATTCCCTTGATGGAACACAGAGTCCAGTAACATCCTGAAAAAGGTACAGGGGAGATACACGTTTTGAGAACTTGCTTGTGTGAAAATATCCTTTTTTTTTTTTTACTTCATTCATAGTTTGGATGGTTTTACAAGTCTGTTGAACACTTTATTTATCACTAAAACTTTGGAGGCCATTGCTTCCAGTGCTGCTGGTGAGAAGTTTCAGGTCATTAGAGTCCCACTTCTACATGTATTACTATTTCATTCATTCTTTGGGATTTCAAGATTTTTTATTTGTCTCTGGTGTTCTGGAGAACAAATATCTATCAGGATGATGTTACTTAAAATATGTGACTTCCATTTGTTAGGCAATTTGTTTTCTTTAAATGTTCATTTTTCTTTGGATTTTATTTTTGTTTCAGATATAATGACCTCTGAATTTTCTGAGGATACTTACTATTTTTATTTATTTCCAATTTTGTTGCAAAATAATTGACATACATCACTGTATAAGTTTAAGGTGTATAGCATGATGCTTTGATTTACAAATATTGTGAAAATATTACCACAATAAGTTCGGCTAATATCCATCATCTCATACAGATACAACAAAAAGAAAAAAGAAAAAAAGTGTTCTCCTTGTGATGAAAACTCTTAGGATTTACTCTCAACAACTTTCCTAAATATCATACATCAGTATTAACTATAGTCATCATGTTGTACGTTACAGACATACTTTGTTTATTGTGCTTCACTTTATTGCACTTTGAAGATAATTGTGTTTTTTACAAACTGAATGCTTGAGGCAACCCTGCATTGAGCAAGTCTATCAATGCTATTTTTCCAATAGTACTTGCTCACTTTGCATCTCTGTGTCACATTTTGGTAATTCTTACAGTATTTCAAATTTTCCAATATTCCTATTATATTTGTTATGGTGATCTGTGATCAGTGATCTTTATTTTTACTACTGTCATGTGCTGAAGGCTCAGGTGATGGTTAGCGTTTTTTAGCAATAAAGTATTTTTAATTAAGGTATGCACATTTTTTTAGACATAATGCTATGGCACACTTAGACTATAGCATAGTGTAAACATAATTTTTATATGTACTGGGAAATCAAAAAAATTGTATGACTTGATTTATTGAGGTATTTGCTTTATTGTCATGGTCTAGAACTGAACCCACAATATATCCAAGGTGTGTCTGTACATTCCTCGTACTTATTTATCTTATAACTAGAAGATCGTACCTTTGGACAACCTTCCTCCAATTCTTCGTCCCCCTACCCTCAATCTCTGGTAACCAAAAGTCTGATTTCTTTTTCTATGAGTTTGTTTTGTTTTTGTTTTACATTCCACATATGAAATCATACAATATTTGTTTTTCTATGTCTGACTTATTTCAATTACCATAATGCCTTAAAGGTCCATCCAGGTTGTCTCAAATATCATGATTGTCTTACTTTTCATGGCTGAATAATACTCCATTTTGCATATGTATATATTACAACTTCTTATCCACCGATGAACATTTAGGTTGTTTCCATGTCTTGGCCCTCATAAATAATGCTGCTACGAACATGAGGGGGCAGAGATATCTTTCTGAGTTAGCGTTTTCATTTCCTTTTGGATATATGCCCAGAAGTGGAATTGCTGGATCATATGGTTAGTTCTAGTTTTAATTTTTTGAGGATCCTTCATACTGTTTTGAATAATGACTATACCAATTTACATTCCCACCAACAGTATACAAAAGTATTTTTAAAGTTTCCTTCTGCCTTCTGCATTATCTCTAATTCTTCTTTCTTATTTTCATTGTTTGTTTTGGCCTCTGACTGTGATTCTGGGCTTTCCTCAACTGTGTGGTGGTCCTTGCTTTAGTGTTTACATTGCAAGAACTTGCTTGGCCACCCTTGTGTGAGGATATGGCTTTCCACGTGTAGATTTACTGGGTGGTAGTTTGGCTCCCCCGATTTGGGGGGACTCCACAACTTTCTATAACTCTGTTTTCTTGGACTTAGTTTCTCCAGAGGGAAATCCTCTCTTGACAGGGAGTATAAGTTGGTTTCCAGCATTTTTTGACTATCATTTCAACTCCATGATTTCATTCTATGCTTTTACACTCAAGTGAGTGTTGGATTCCCCAAGACCAAAGTCCCTCTGCCTCCAACTTTTCAGCCAATAAGCCTCCAGCCCTCTGCTGAGATAGGGAAGTGGATGTGCAGGTGAGTACAGTCAGGGAAGGGATCTGGGTGCCTAACTGGTTTTATAAAGACTTTCATTCAGTCCTCCTGCTGTTAGTCCACCTGCTCCCCAACTTTTGGATGTTCTTGAAAACTCCATTCACAAGGGTCTGTGTCTGTATGCAGTAGGGGAGGCTCTGTACTATGGATAGACTGGCCTCTAGGCTTCTACACTGTCAAGTTAGGGTTCAGCATCCCCAGGTCTGTTAAGTCCATGATTGCTCCTCTATCTCCTCTCCAGCTTCCTGAATTCTATGGCTCTCATTTCCTCTCTCTTATTCTTTATCATAAATTATTTCTATATTATTTTATCCCTTTCCTATCATTCTGTAAGATTTCAGAAAGGTATCAAAATAAATACTCATTTCAATCCACTTCTACCATTTAGCATGAAAAAGAATTACAGTTGTTGCTTTGTTCTGTTTTATTAACAGATTTTACAACACATTCTTGATATAGTACAAGGTTGCTTTGCCTGTACCTTCTTCGCCATAGAGAGTTTTTATTAGTGAAAAAAGAAAAGGCAGTGATGAAAAATATATTCTCTTCTCTAAAACTGTTGATTTTGTACCCCCAAAAGGTATGTTGAAGTCCAAACCCCTAGTAATTTAGGATGTGACCTTATTTGGAAATAGGGTTGTTACATATGTAACTAGAAGAAATGAGATTGTGTTGGAGTAAGGTAAGTCCCTAATGTAATAGGACTGTGACTTTATAAGAAGATGGCCATGTGAAGACAGAGATATAGAAGAATGCTGTGAGGATGCAGTCAGAGGTTGGAATGGTACAGCTACAAGTCAAGGGATACCAAGGATTGCCAGGCATCATCAGAAGCAAGGAAAGAAGCATGGATGCAATTTCACCTCAGAGCTCTCAGAAGGAACCAACCTTGCCCAATACCTTAATTTCACACTTCTAGCATCCAGAACCGTGAGGTGATATATTTCTGTTATTATAAGCCATCCAATTTGTAGTAACTTGTTATGACAGGCTTAATTAAGAAATGAATACAGATTTTGGTGCCAAGAAGTAGGGTGGTGCTGTAACAAATACCTAAAAATGTGGAAGTGGCTTTGAAATACAGTAATAGGTAGAAGCTGGAGGAATTTTGAGGGGCATGATAGGAAAAGCCTACAGTGCCTCGAAGAGATTGTTGATAGATATATGGGCATTAAATATGGTCTTGGTGAGGTCTCAGATGGAAATGAGGAAAATGTTATTGGATGCTGGAGGAGAGAGAATCCTTCTTGTCTTTCTGGTGACAGAGAACGTGACTAAATTTTGCTCTGCTGTTTTATGAAAAACAAGTGATGAACCTAGAAACTTAGCTGAAGAGATTTCCAAGCAAAGAGTGGAAGAAGTGGGCTGGTTTCTCCTTGCTGCTTATAATAAGTGAAAGAAAGAGATAAATCAAAGAAGAACTGCTAAGCAGAAAGGAACAAGTGCTTAATGATTTGGAATACCCAGACAGCATGCTCTGGGAACAGGGTCAAAATTGTGGCTGGACAACCATTTGCTAGAGATATTAGGTATGTGACTCATTGATCCAATCAATCTCCAATCAACCATCTCAGCAGTAACTAGGAATAAAGATGTGGTTCTCCAAGAAGGATCTGTAGGGACCCCTTGTCTTATTTTGTAATCCCCTCAATATCCAAAGAAGACCAAGAAGGTTTTGAGAATTTTATACTAGCAGAAATACTGCATGCCTAGACTGAGAAGGATGAAGATGAGATGAAATGAAGGAAGAATGACTTTTAGGACAGAGCCACAGACGCAGAGACCTGGACCAAGGGGACCTCCTAGTCTCCAGAAGGCAGGGCAACCCAGAGCCAACGTGGGTAGGGCCACTACAGCAAAGCCAGAGGACAGAGCATCAAGTCACAGAGAAGTATTCTCAGGTCTTGGAACCTAATGGAATTTGCCCTGCTGAGCTGCAAACTTGCTTGAGACCTGTGATGCCTTTTTTCCTTCGAATTTCTCCCTTTTGGAATGGGATTGTCTATCCTACGCAAGTCCACCATTGTGTCTTGGAAGCAGACATCTTGTTTGCTGAATGCCATTTGAAGGAGGCAGAGATTGGAATGACACACCTATAAGAGAAAGAAGACCAAGGATTGGGAGACATCAACAAAAGACAGGAGGAAGGCATGGAGTAGTATCTTCCTGAGATCTCTCAGAAAAAAAAGCAACCCTACTGACACTTTGATTTTTTTTGGGGGGGGGTACGTGGGCTTCTCTCTGTTGTGGCCTCTCCCATTGCGGAGCACAGGCTCCGGACGTGCAGGCTCAGCAGCCATGGCCCACGGGCCCAGCCGCTCGCGGCATGTGGGATCCTCCCGGACCGGGGCACGAACCCGCGTCCCCTGCATCGGCAGGCGGACTCTCAACCACTGCGCCACCAGGGAAGCCCGACACTTTGATTTTTGTTGTTGTTGTTATAAAATATTTATTGTAACCTTGATAAAGTTTCAGTTGTGAAACTAAGTGCTCTGAAAAGTATCTTGCAGAGACGATTCTCTTGAGGAAGACGCAATATTTCATGGTTAGCTAGGCTAATTTAATGGTCTGATTAAATAACAAAATCCTTTCCTAGTTACAGAGACACAGGGCCACCTCTGAGCCTTAAACCAAGACATACAGTCTGAGATCACAAGCTGCTAAAATCACCTCATGCGATTCTTATAAGGGCAGAGATGCCTGTAGATTCTTCCTAACTAATCCACATATATAGGCTGCCATATATTTCCCCAATGAAAATATATTTCTAATTATTTATAGTAACTAGAAAATATTCTATTGAGGATGCTACAGCTATAGGTGAAGCATTTTTAGTACCCCATCCTTAGAGGATACATAAGTGATTAGAGAACTTCAGATATTAACTGCCATTAAAGTATAATTTAGAAGTTCTAGCTTCCAGAATTTTGAGACAATCCATTTCTGGCGTTTCAAGGCACATAGTTTGTGGTACTTTTCAACGGCAGCCCTAGGAAATGCCCACATTCCATCTACTTATACCAGTTAGCAAGAAAATAAACTACAGTTTTATTTCAATTAATTTTAGAACATATCCTTATATATAGTTGAAAGTCAGTGTGCCTGTACTTTCTTTTCCATAGGCAATTTCTTATAAATGGAAAAGAAAATGTGACAAAAAAATACATTCTCATCTTCTTTAAAAGAGTACTCATCGAGGATATAATATTTTTTACTCCTAATTCACAATAAAATTCAAATGGCTATAAGCATTAATTCAAATGTCATAGAAGTAATAAATATATTATTAAATATATATATATATATATATATATATATATATATATATATACTCCAAAAGAGAAAGGCCAAGGAAGACTAATTGATATATAGTAGAAATAAGAAATTTTATAGAATACTTTATAAAATTTGATAAAATAGAAAAAAAATTTATAAAATAGCATAAAAATTTTCCTTGTTTTGTATTGAATGTGTTTTCATTTTTATAATATTTCTCTGATTTAAATTGATAGGAAAATAACACTTAGGAGGGGTTCAGCTACGCAGGTAATTTGATCAAAATGCTGTGAAGAAAGATTTTTAGAACATGGTTTCATAATGTTTTGCTAGTAAATATAAAAATCATTTTCCAATTGTTATGATAATATCCTGTGTGTTCTTCCCCTCAGCTCCTTTCCCCTGCTGTCTCTCTTAACACTTAGGCATAATTTTCACCAGGTTACCCATTCTAAGTGTGCCAATAAATGTAATTATATTTATTTCAGAAGGCAGAGTTAAATTTATGGAAGTAAAAACAACACGATTTCTTATTTATAACCACAGTAAATTTTAAGAGTGAGTTTACTCTAGCAGTGCATAATGTGATGGCTGAGGTACTTAGCATGATTATGATTCAGTGTAAACCCTGGGGAATTCCTCAAGAACCCCCTCCCCTCCAGTGTTTCTGTTTGTAGTTTAGCGAAAGAGTGCGGAATTAGAAATCAAAGGATTCGGACAAATTCTCAGCCAGGAAGCAGTGCCTCCCCTGAGCATCTATTGTTCCTGAAACTGACCTTCCTCACGGGGCTTCCTGGATTGTTCTGCATTCACCCACTTCTTCCTCAGTGTTCCCACTGCAATTAGCGCCTTAAGCTCAGAGCTTGGATTATTTTTTCGTGGCAATCGTGCCTAGCAAGGTGCTCATTAGCTCTTTGTTAAACGAGTGAGAAAACGAAACAAGAGATTATTGAACAACGCCATGACTTGTTTCCTCAATGGGAAAGGAGCACTTTCGAGCTGCCAATTCAGTTGTATTGCTTTATATATGTTTATATATTGTGGATGAAAAAATGTTGCCTGCCATATCAGCAAACAAAGGATGCTGTGGCCATCAAGCCATCAGCCACTATAGCTGCCCCAGTGGTGCATCCTGAGGGGACCCAGGCTGGGAAAGCACAGGATATTGGCCCCAGATACCTAAGGTGCATATCAAAGGATTTCAAAGAGCCCAGACTCTTGCATCTTCCCATACATAGAAAAGCGCTAAATTCCTTAACTTGAGATGTCTGGTTTTCTTTAATTAATAGTAAACTTTTGTTGTTCCAACTACTTGGGTTTTTGTTGCAAAAATTCCCCATATACCTTGCCTCCTCTCTTTCTTCTTCGGAGGAGTCCCTCAGAGCTATCTGAGAGCCTGTCTTCTGGGTTAAGCCTTCAGCTTTGTCAACCAAATAAAACATAATTCTCAACTTTTAGGCTGTACATGTTTTTTCAATCGACAATATGTTTTATATGCCATAGGGCAAAAGGGCCTGTTCTATTCACCTGGCTTGCCCCACTCTCATAACAACTTGCTATTTCCATCACTTTCTTGACATACAGAAGGCACAGATTGATTCTCATTGATCTCGGTATCTCCAGCCCTTGAAAGTGTTCAACTTGATAAATGAATAACAGAATAAATGTATGTCTAGAAGAAACAGATGCTCTTGATGTGCCACTCACATTCCCTTTACTTGGTGAGTGTACCTGACCCCCACCTGTGTTGGCTACTGATTGCCCACAGCTGGCCTTTTCTCCAGGTGCATGTGCTTGGCACCTATGAGCCACCCTGCCAAAGAGGCAGTCATCTCTCAGGGATCACCTGAATTTAATGAATGACTGACCTGTCTCAAAATGGGGACAAATCTACAGTGTAAATCACGTTCTGGAACTCCAATGGGATCAACTGGAAGCTGGTTTCCAGCTGAGACCACATCCTTGCTGAGGTCTCCCCCTGCCCCTTCTCCTTTCTTTACTCCCCTAATCCTGAAAGCCCCACCCAAAGAATCACTTGCACAAAAATATCTGCCCTGGAACTAATCTAAGACACCATTTCCATGCTGGGTTTTTTTTTCTTTTTATTAAACTTAAAACAATTTTTTTGAATAATTGTAGTGTAGACAAAGAATGTTGCCTGCCATTTCAGTAAACAAAGGATGTTGTGGCCAGCACCACTGTCCCAAGACCTTGTACCCTGAGGGGAATTCAGAATGGAGAAACACAGGATACTGGCCCTAGATAATTAAGATGCATATCAAAGGGATGGTTTCAATAAGCCCAGACTCATGCATCTTCCCATACAGAGAAAAGCACTGAAATCATGAACTTGAGATACGTGGGGTTTTTTTGTGATTTGCCGTAATCTTTTGATATTTGACTATGTGTTGTTTTGTTTGTTTTTGTTTTTTTAAAAAACTCCTGTATATCCTGGCTTCTCCCTTACCTCTATGGGAACACTCAGAGCTATCTGAGAGGCTGCCATCCCAGGCTATAGTCCTTAGTAATGTCCCAAATAAAACAAAATTCTCAACTTTCAGGTCGTACTTTTTTTTTCCAGTCAACAGTAGACTGCAGTTGTAAGAATACAGAGAGGAGTTTGCAGGACAGCATGAAGAGCTCCTCATGCCCTCTCCCCAGTGAAACTGATAACAAATATTTTTAAAAAAAAGAAATTAAGTCTCCTGATATGGTCCTATGGGTATAGAGCAAATAAACAATCAAGAAAATCTGCTCAAACTCTGTAAGAACTGTGTGAGTCTGTGGTATTGGAAACAAAACCTGCTCCCTTCTTTCCTCCTCCCAACTCAGTAGGACAGAAACTCCACTTAGGACTGTGCAGGGCTGCACAGCACAGGCCTGCAAGCCCTGTACTTACCCATCCTCAAAACTAAAGAAAGAACCCTGAGGCAGTAACAGAGACGTCAATTGTTTAATGGATGGGGGATCTTACACATCTGAAGCAAGGTCCTGGAGCAACACCCCACACGGTGTGGCAGACAGTGGGCAGGACATGGCAGTAGTCTTGGCTCCCAGGGCAAGAGGGAGATTACCACTTACAGGAGGGAACTGACATCAGGTTGGCTCATCCACTACCAGGGAAACCAGCAGAGGGGCATGCCTCTGACTGTCCCTTTGATAAACTACCATAGTGGAGACAGTTTTGATTTTAAGATGAGAAAAATCAGTAGCTGGGACGGGGCATTTACTGACTAGGCTTTAAGACTAAGAGGGAAGATCAGTCAGGTGAGTAGGGACTGGTCCAGCAGGGGATGTACAGAGAGCAAGAGAACAGCCATCTTGGGTGGCCTGATCACACAGACTGGTATGGCCAAAAGTGCGGGGACCCTTCCCCCCAGCTGTCAGTCAGAGGGCTACCTCCTTGGGAAAGGTAGAATGACAGCAGTTCTCAGCCTGCCCCAGCTACCTGTTGTTGAGGTTAAGTTCTAGGTGAGTACAACCCAGAGGTAGGGGCATCCTTCTCCTCCCCAATGCCCCCTCAGGAGATGGAGCCCCATCTTAGGTCTGGCATAGCTGGGAATACCCAGGGCCCTGACTGCCCTTTCTCCATCTCATAGGTTGGAGGAGCCACCCCAAAAGAGACAAGCTGAGGAGACCTGGGCTGCTGATCCCCCATCCATGGAGTCTTAGCTGCTACAGCAGGGTTGTCACCTAGACATTAATGTACTGTTTTCCCCACCCCAGCAGGAGAGCTCTGGGTCGGAGATATTTCCTGAAGGAAGAAGCAGGCCATAGACCAGAATTCTATATACCTCCCCAAAGAAACTGAGTTCATTTGCAACAGAGTGTGGAGAAGGTCAAGCCTAAAAATGGTCTTTAAAACAGTGGAATTTGTGTTGAAAGACAACTGGGAGGAGATGTAGAGATTCACTGGTGATGTAGGCTGAACTGTAGGCCAGCTAGTTTGTCAGTGAGAAACAGGGCAAGAGACCAGGAAGAGCTCTCCTGGAGTTAGAATAATCTCAAACACTATCCAAGGCTGGGGTGGGAGTTCCTGTCTTACACATGGTCTCTGCTGACACCAGGTGCATTTGGCCTTATTACCAAAACTGCTTCTTTTTGCCCATCAACTAACTCATCTAGATATAATGACTCAGGTTAAAATCCTACAAAGGGCAAGAAAACATTAAGCCTTTGCATAATCCTTTAGCACTGCTTACTTACAGGGAGCTGCTGATTTAGAGTGTGGAGAAAATATCTTTGGAGCTATTTTCACAGCATTCCAATTGATTCATTGCTTCTGCCACATTAAGCTACAACGCTATTGGCTTCAAAATCAACTCATCTACCATTTATGTCTATCCCCATCACTTTTTTTTATTAAGATGCTTTTGCAGGTTAATAAAGTGTTTACATTTAAATTGTTGTATCTGTCAATCAAATGTAGTCTCCAGTCAATCATATATCTAGCTTAAGATGGAAGAGGGGCAAAAAGCAGTTTAAATGACTTGGCTGACACAATGTATATGAAATCCATTCAGGGAACAGGTTAAAAATGTATTCGTTATACTTGATTAGGTTTGGAACAGAAAGTTTGTCCTCTTAAACCAGCCACTGGATGACTTCGATGACTCCACCATTTTTCCTTCTTCCCTTTAGGACTTATGTAAACATACACTAAGACATCTCTCCCACTCAGGTCAGTGTAGTTTTGACTGCAAATATCAATGTATCTGTATTGTGAAGCAACCATATTATATTAACACTTTTAACATCAAAAGCATTTATTATGTGAGTATGTAATATGTAACTTTAAAAATTACCAGGTGAATACAACCATGTTAACAATGTTTTGCTTATCAGGATTGTCTATGCCATGCTCATCTTTTAGTAATGTGTGATGTAAGTAAATTATGTCAGTTCTCTGAGTCTCATTTTCTTTATGTACAAAAGAGAGTGTGGCTTTTCTGCTTCTCTCCCTCCAGTCAACATCCATTACACAACCACCAGTGTGATTTTTGTAAATATACATCAGGTCATCTCACCCAAATGATTTAAAATCCTCCAGGAACTCATCACCACTAAAATGAAGTACAGATTCCCTAGATTGATCTTAGAATACCACGTGATCTGTAAAGTGCCATTTTCATGCCCCATCTTCTTCACACATGCACATATATGTCACATTTTAATCCAGTTATAATAATCAGAGTTTGCTAACGTGACCTTTCCCTCTCTGTATGTGAACACTTGCAAATAAACCATCCTTCTCAATATGTCACCGGAAAAATCTCTTTTTCATCCTTCCTCTCCAAACCCTATATACCCTGTGTTTCAATGCTTTCTTGAACATACTCGTATATACTTCCATTTTGACATATGTCATTTTAGGTAGGCTATATATTATACTTCCCCATTAAATTCTCAGTCCCTTTTAGGGCAAAAACAATGTTCCATCCATTTGGATTGAACATGATGTCAGCAATAGTAGATTATTCATTATGTTGTGTGAAAATTTTATGATTAAGAAATAGCTATCATAAGTTACATCCTAACCACTGAGATAAACATCTCAAAAAAACAAAAACTAAAATTTTTAAAAACCCTATTTGGCCTAAAAAAAAGTAAAGGAGATAGAATAATTTCTAAAAAAGTAAATAAGCAAATAGATACTTAGTTAACCCAAAGGAAGACAACAGTGGAGCAGAAAAAAGAAAAGAACAAAAAAAAGAGCAGCTAATAGAATGCAAAGGACATGATGGTAGATTTAACTCCAACCATACAATAATTACATTAAATATAAATAGTCTGAACATTCAATACAAAAATTTTCAGAATGAATAAAAAGAAAGACTCAACTATATGCTGTTTACAAGACACACTTCAAATATAAAGGCATAGACTGACTGAAAATAAAAGCATGGAAACTGATATACATGAAAACTTTAAGCATAAAAGGAAGCAGATGTAGCTATATTGATTGATATCAAACAAAGTAGACTTCAAGACAAGGAATACAACCAGGGATAAAGAAGATTATCTCATAATGATGAGAGAATCATTCTATAAGAAAGTCCATTTTGCAGATGAGAAAACTCAAGCTCAGAAAAAATAAGCAATATAAACAGGAAGTGGAAGAGTTAGATATGAAAATTGTCTGCACGAATCCACTGTGCTATGATGCCTACCATGACTGCGCTTGCCAATAAATGAAGCAATCAATGAATAAACATAATCTCTAGGGTCCTTTTCATCTCCCAATCTTAGGAGTTCACTTTCTTTTCTGTCTCTTTCCAAAGCACCCCTGCCATAGGATCCCCACTGTCAATGGGTCTTTGAAAGAAGGGACAGTTCTCAAATCCCACATATATGCAGATAATCGCAATTGGTCTGCAATAATTTATGATTTGTTGATTTAATGATTCTTTTCTCACAATTTTGATGTCCTCATAACTGCAGGAGAGTTGTAAGAGTTGTAATATCTATTTTCAGAAAGAGCTAAGCTTCAGACATTCTGTAGTTATTAATTTCAAATATGTTAGCATTTATTGGTTGGATGAAAGATTTGCCATTACTCGAGATGCTACAGAAAGATGTATTTGCTCTAATACTGGCCTGAACAGGACAAGTAAGTCGTCAAGAGAAATAAGATGAAGGATTTTTATTTGTAAAGTTACTCTGAATCTTGTATCTTAGAGCAGTATGTCAGTATTAATTAATTTAAGCTCAGAATAAGAATGCATTGCAGCATTTAGAGGTATCTAAGACTGCTGAAAACTCTGATAAAGTTTCTCTCTCAAACTTCTATCACTAAAATGCTATGTTTGAGCATCCTTGGAAGTATGCAGCCTTTCCAACCTCTTCATATTTTTGATGTTCAACTTCACTATCATAAATTTTACTTTAAGGCTTAAAGTTTCAAAAACTGTGTAATCAAGTCCCTCAGCCCTAGAATCCTGGACTTTCTGTTGTTGCCATTTGAGATTCATAGGGGGAGACAATATGACATTGTGCTTAAGTGGCTTGACCTTTGAACCAGAGAGAATTCAGGTTTATTCTTAATTATGTCACTGTTAATGTGCCTTCTGATAGCCATTAACTCCTCTAAATATGTTCCCTTCCCTGTGAAATGGTGATTAGAATACTTACATCAAAGTAGGTGAGGCATTTTATCTAGAGCGCATAGCATACTATTTAACACAAAGATATCACTTAACACATGGTATTTTGAAACCCAGAAACTGAATGAAGTTGACTCAGCACTTTATAATCACTTGCTGGAGGTTACTGGTGTCAAGATGCCCCTGGACATGACAGTCTGGGCTATATCATGGTGGTGAGGTTGGTCACTTCTCATTTGAAGTGAACCTTCCCAGCTTCTGTGGAAATGTTCGTGCTGCCCACTGAACTGAGAAAATACTGCTTTGGAAAATGGATGAATCAACAGGAAACAGAACAGTTTGAGGTTTGCTTTTAGGAAGAAAGTTACAAGGAATCTCAAACTTTATCTCTAATTACTCCCAGTCACTGACAGACATAACGTGGGAGAATTTGGACGTTCTGTAAGTGGAAAAAAAAAATTAGATCTCAGAAACTTAAAAAACATCATAATCCATTCTAAAAGTACACAAAATTAGCTACTGTTCCATTCATTCTGCAACATTAGAAACAGTGAAACATTTTCATCATACTAGGGGATAAGAAACTGGGAAAGACCATAAGGGGTACCTTGGCCATGCCGTATCCCTATGCTCATGTTCTTCTTACTCTCTACACAAAATTCTGTATGCCACATCTTTAATGGCTGGTTATGCACTTTCTTGTTACCCACTTGTGCAATATGCAGCTTTAACTGACTGGAATTATTTTTTCTTGACAATTATGTTATCGATGATAGTTTTTCTTTTGTTCTTCCTAACAACTTTGTTGATACCTCTTTTCTCTCTCCCTCCTCCTCTCTCCCACTCTTTCCCTCTCTCTACCTCTCTCTCTTTCTCTTGTGCTGCACAACTCTCTTCTCATCTCCTCCTCTCTTATCTATCAGAGAGATTTGGATAGATAAGAGAGGTTATAAAAGTGGCTGCTAATTCCTCCCCTTCCTGCATCTACATACTTCTGCCATCACATAGTAGAGTCAGTTCTCCACCATTTAGGACTGGTCTTGTGACTGTGACTCCTGAGACAGTAGAAACCTGATATAAGCAGAGACTTTAAAAGTGCTTCTGTGACTACGGTTTACAGGAAAACTAGTATTACTCTGCCGCCAAAATCAAACAAAAGTTTATAAAAAAGAATCTATAGACCACTTCCCCTCAGAAATGTAGACAGAAATCTTTAACTAAATATTAGCAAGCAGAATTCAGAAACATATAAAAAGGATTGCACACCATTACTGTGTGAGGTGAATTTTGGTGATAAGACTGTTTCAAAATTCAAAAATCATTCAATGTAATCACCATATTAATAGACTAAAGAAGAAAAATCACATGATCCTGTAAGTTGATAAAGAAAAAGCATCTATCTGATGAAAGATTAACACTAATTCATAATAAAAACTCTCAGAAAATGAGGAATAGAGGAGAATGTTCTCAACTTGATAAGGAACATGTATGAATAATATAATATGTTTAATGGTGAAAGACTGATTGTTTTCCCTTTAAAACTGGGAACAAGACAAGAATGTCTGCTCTCACCACATTTATTCAACCTAGTTTTAGATGTTTTAGCCAGTGTAATAATGCAAGAAAAGGAAATGAAAGACAAAGGAGAAAGAAAGGAATAAAACTGTACTTATTTGCATATAACATGATTATCTACATAGAAAACTCCCAAAAATCTACCCACAAAAAAGTCTTCTAGAACTAATAAGTGAGTTAAGTGAGTTCAGCAGGGTCACAGGGTAGAAGATAAATATTCAGAAATAAATTATATTTCTATATATTAGCAATGAACAATTGGACTCAAATTAAAAACACAATACAATTTATAATTGCTCATAAAATGAATTACTTCAGTGTAAATCTAACAAAACTTGTACTCATATGCTTAAAACTATAAAATGCTGATCAAAGAAGTTCTAAACAAATGAAGAATCATACAGTGTTTATAGATTCAAAGACTCAACGAAGATGTTAATTTTCCACAAATTATTATAGTCAAGAAAATTACAATAAAAATCACAGCAAGATTTTTTTATAGAAAAATAAATATTGTTTTTAAGTGTATATGGAAAGGCAAAAGAAATAGAATAATTAAAACAATTCTGAAAAGAATAATAAAAACAGAGGAATAAGTCTACCTGGCTTCCAGACTTATTATATAACATAGCTACAGTAATAAAGACTGTGGTATTGGCAGAGAGATAGACACATATATCAATGCAATAAAATAGGGAACTCAGAAATAGCCCAACACAAGTACAGCCAACAGCTTTTCTAAAAAAGAGGTGCAAAATTAATTCAGTGTAGGAAGGATAATCTCTTCAACAAATGATGCAACTGGATATCCATAGAACAAAAACAAAACCTTGACCCAAATCCCACAACTGATACAAAAATTAACTCAAAATAGATCATACATGTAAACATAAAACCATACTTTTAATAGGAAACAATCCAGAAAGAAACATAGAATAGAATCTTCAGAACTTAGCCCTTGGTAAAGAGTTCTTATACATTATACCAAAAGAATGATATTTTAAAAAATTTTTTATTGGAGCATAATTGCTTTACAATGTTGTGTGAAACAACTATATGTATATGTATATGCCCTCCCTCTTGGACCTCCCTCCCACCCTACCCCCCCAATCCCACCAATCTAGGTATTCTTTTAAGTTGATAAACTTGACATCATCAAAATTAAAAACTTTTGCTCTATAAAAAACCCTGTGAAGAAGATGAAAAGATAAGCTTCATACTGGGAGAATACATTTGAAAACCATGTAACTGACAATGACTAGTATATAGACTACCTAAAGAACTCTCAAAACTCAACAGGTTTAAAAAAATCCAAATAGAATATTGACAAAAGACATGAAGAGAGGAACTTCTGTGGTGGCTCAGTGGTTAAGAATCTGCCTGCCAATGCAGGGGACACGGGTTCAAGCCCTGGTCTGGGAAGATCCCACATGCTGCACCACAACTACTGAGCCCACGTGCCACAACTACTGAAGCCCACGTGCCTACAGCCCATGTACCGCAACAAGAGAAGCCACCACAATGAGAAGCCTGCGCACTGCAACGAAGAGTAGCCCCCGCTCGCGGCAACTAGAGAAAACCCGTGCGCAGCAATGAAGACTCTATGCAGCCAAAAATAAGTCAGTAAAAATAAATAAATAACTTTATATAAAAAAAGTCATAAAGAGACATTTCACCAAAGATATGCAAATGGAAAATAAGCCCATGAAAAGATGTTCAGCATCATTAACCATTAGGAAAATGCAAATTAATACCAAAATAACATATCACTACAGACCTCTCAGACAACATTAAATGCTGTTGAGGATGTGGGGAAACTGGATCACTTATCCATTGTTGGGTGGAATGTAAAATGGTACATTGAAGCTGGAAGACATTTTGAAATATTCTTTAAAAATTAAACATGCAAATATCATATGACTTGGCAATTACACTCCTTAGCAAATATCCCAGAGAAATGGAAACTATGTTAGCAAATATCCCAGAGAAATGAAAACTATGTCCACATAAAACCTGTGCACAAAAGTTTACAGCAGCATTATTCAAAATATGCCAAATCTGGAAGCAACCTAGAGGTCTTTCAGCGGGTAAATAGTTAAAATGCAATATCACGAATACTACTCAACAGTAAAAAGGAAATATCTATTGCTACATGCAACAACCTAGATGAACCTCAAGCAGAGTTTTAAACTCTGTGATTCCATTTATATAACATTCTTGAAATGACAAAATGATAGAAATGGAAAACAAACCAATGATTGTCACGAGTTAAGGAAGAAGTGGGGGCAGGAGAGCAGTAAGATGTGGCTCCAAAAGGGCAATAAGAGTGATCCTTGTGGTAATGAAGTCCTGTCCTGATTGTGTCAAAGTTGTTATCCTGGTTGTGATACTGTATTATAGTTTTTCAAGGGGCTTCCCTGGTGGCGCAGTGGTTGAGAGTCCGCCTGCCGATGCAGGGGACGCGGGTTCGTGCCCCTGTCCGGGAGGATCCCACATGCCGCGGAGCGGCTGGGCCCATGAGCCATGGCCGCTGGGCCTGCGCGTCCGGAGCCTGTGCTCCGCAACGGGAGAGGCCACAACAGTGAGAGGCCCGCGTAATGCAAAAAAAAAAAAAAACAAAAAACAATTTGGGCCTCCCTGGTGGCGCAGTGGTTGAGAGTCCGCCTGCCGATGCAGGGGATACGGGTTCGTGCCCTGGTCTGGGAGGATCCCATATGCCGCGGAGCGGCTGGGCCCGTGAGCCATGGCCGCTGGGCCTGCGCATCCGGAGCCTGTGCTCCGCAACGGGAGAGGCCACAACAGTGAGAGGCCCGCATACCGCAAAAAGAAAAAAAAAAAAAAAAAAAAAAAAAAAGAATGACATAGGCTGCAGTCACCTCTGTCAACCTGGACAAAAGCTGACCAATTGCCAGATATATGAGCGAAGCTATCCTATGCAGCCACTAGCTCACCTGCCAGGTGATGATAAATGCCTGAGGGATCCCAGTAAAGATCAGTCAAGCCAACCTAGTCCTGGAGAACCACCCAACTGATCCACAGAATATTGAGCTAAATAAACGCTGGTTGTTTTAAGCTCCAAAATTTTGCAATAGTTTTTTATGCTACATAAAGTATCTAGTATAGAGGTTAAGCAGATTCCCTAGTTTGCCACAGTCTTTACCAACCAGCCTCCCTCTGGGCTGCATGCCCAGGACTACAGGGAATGGCTTCTGTGTCCAGAAAACTGTGAAACCTCTTGCTGTCTGGGGACACCAGGTCTGATAGCATCATCCTCCTTGGATTCTGGTCACACATGTCTTCTGCCTGTGTCACTCTTAGCTCCCTGCCAGAGGGACAGTCTCTGTTGTCTCCTTTAATTGGAGTTAATTTTTAGGACACTCGTTCCTTTCCCTGAATGCATTCTGAGTCTGAGAAAAACAAAAACCCTCCATCCCTTCTCATGTGGCTCAAAGTCCCCTGTTACCTTGTCTCAGCATCTCTTCACTTTTGGGAAAGTAGAAAAAAATTCATGTTGAGACATTGCTTCTCTTTACCATCTACTTTTGAGCAGGATGATGTTGTTATGAAATCATGGCTTTGAAATCAGAGCAGGTTCTATTCAGATATTGGCCCCACCACTTGTTGCATTGGGCAAGTCACTTAATCTCTTTGAGATCTATTTGTTCATCTGTAAATTTTAAGGGCAATTGTGTAATACAAAATATAAGAAAGAATCTGAAGCTTCACATGATTTATGGTAGGTGCTTAAGAAACGTGAATTCCCTTCCTCAGAACTTTATTTCTCAGTCATGTGCCTGTTTAACCACCAAAGATGGAACTACTTAAAACCTCTTTAAGTAGTTAAGGTCTTGGAGACCCTCTCACTGCATTCTCTATGAGGGTGTTTCTCTTATGGAGGCACTTCATACTGATATTAGGATCCATCTACGAGAAATAAGATTATCAGTAATGACCACGGAAGGTCTTTACCCAGAGAAGAGGGGAGCACAGAAAATCAGAGCCCCTCTTGCCCAACCCACCATTATTAACTCGGAGAGAATGGCTACAAGAGCTTGGCCAGAGACACAAATGCTCTTTAGTTTAAATTAAAATTGGAAAGAGTTGCCTTGCTTACTCTAGTGTGCTCCCTACTGAATAAAGAGGAAAGTGAAGTTGTATCACTGCCTATCACTGCCCCTTGCTAGCAGTAGCTGTGCCCACATCAGGCCCAGGGACCTGAGCCCTTGCTGTTGAAATGAGATGACAAAGGGACACAAATCAGTGACTTTTCCTGAAGGTGTGCAGGAAAGGCAAGACCTGCGTTCATCTTCTGGGTGACAGGAAATGCAAATTAAAAATTAGAGCTGGCACATTCTCCACCACCACACAGGTCAACGCTGCAATCATCAGCGAAAAACAGAACTTCTATTAATATAAAAGGGCAACAGAGATGGTCTAATCTCCATTTAAATTGTATTTGCTGTCTTAGTTTTAGGTTCTTCTAGAAACAATTACTGAGACCACTATTGTGCAAAAATTTACTTAGGACGTGAAGGTAACACTGGTAGGGAGATGAGGAAATGAAGGGAAAGGAAACCCATAAAGGGCGCAATCAGCTACTACAGTGAGCAAGGGAAGCTTAATCACTTCAAAAAAATTGTATAATTATTGTGGCCAGGACACGAGGGAGTTATGGTATTTATGCCCACACCTAGAAGCCAATCCCTATAGCAAATCCATCAATAAATCCTCTTGTCTCCATCTTAAAAATACATCCAAAATCTAGCCTCTCCCCTTGTTATCACCCTGGTCCTAGCCACCAGAGTCCCTTGCCTGGATTACTGCAATAGTTTGGTTTTTTGTTTATTTGTTTGTTTTTAATCTGGTTTCTCTGCTTATCTGTCACCCTACCATCTATTCTTCAAAAGTATCCAGAGCATTCTTTCTCAGATTTAAGCCAGATCATGTCACTCTTCTGCTGAACCCCTCCTATAATTCCCAGAGCCTTCAGAGTCATGGCCAAGATCTTTGTTTTTTTTTAATTTAATTTATTTATTATTTATACAGCAGGTTCTTATTAGTTATCTATTTTATACATATTAGTGTATATATGTCAATCCCAATCTCCCAATTCATCCCAACTCCCCCCCTCCATTTTACCCCTTGGTGTCCATACGTTTGTTCTCTACATCTGTGTCTCCATTTCTGCCTTGCAAACCGGTTCATCTGTACCATTTTTCTAGATCTTAATGACGCTGCAAGGCCCAGCTTGATCTGGCTGCTTTGCCTCTATAAACTCTTCCCCACCCTTTCTCCCATCACCCCCCTCTAGCCACACCCACTTCCTTGCTGGTCCAAGACTCCTGGATCAAGAACACTCTCCCCTCATTTTCTGTTCACTTGTTTTCTCTGCCTACAATACCTTTTCCCTCACAGTCACATGACTTTCTCTTTTTCTTCTGATTTCTCGTATGTCTTTTAACAAAGAGGTCTTCCTAAGACCACTCAATATGGAATAATACTCCCAACCACATCCTTAGTACTCTGGATCCTTCTTTGACTCCTTTATTCTTCTTCCTATTACTTATTAGCTTCTAGCACACCACATATTTAACTATTTTGTTTATCAGACTTCCTGCATTAGAAATAGGGCAGTAACTGTCTCTTTCAGGTTCAGCATTGATCCCTAGCTTTTAGAAATTAGGTGCTTAATACGTATTTGTTGAGTGGATGGATAAACATAAAATACTCTCTATAAATATAAAATATCATAAAAATTTCTAGTTACACTGCAAGACCCCGAGAAATGGAGTGTTACCTCTTTCCTCGCATTCACAATTCTTGGCCCGGTGTAGAAGCTTAATAAATGTTGGTATTAGGGTTAGAATCAGCAGTTGATAAAGTCTCCCTGAGCTGAGCTAAACAATTTCTCCAAATGGCTTGGTTCAGTAGTAAGAACATGCAGGGAGGTAAATGGATTATGCTTCCTACTGTGTATTTGCTTTGACAATATGGGGCAATGTGAAGCGGTGTTTATTTTTCTTAATTAAAATACGTAAAGGATACCCTTTGAATGATGATAGTGTCAAAGTGTTAGGCAGCTTCCATTTGGCTGAATTGTTCTTATCAGTCTTAAATATTGTTCCTATACTTGCTTTAGTCATAATGTGACTCCTTTTCTAGTCCTGAGCTCTCTCTCAGGAATAGGTCGGTGCATCAAGGATACAGCAGATAATTTCTTGTTTTGGGTAAACAACACGGACCTGGGCAACTCTCCAAGTGAAGTCAGCCATAACTATGATTTACTTTTTTTATTTTAAAGGTTTTTTTTTTGATGTGGACCATTTGAATTTTGAATTTGTTACAATATTACTTCTGATCTATGTTTTGGTTTTTTTTTTTTTTTTTTTTTGGTCGCGAGGCATGTGGGATCTTAGTTCCCGGCCAGGGATCAAACCCACACCCACTGTAGTGGTAGGTGAAGTCTTAACCACTGGACCGCCAGGGAAGTCCCTATGATTCGCTTTAAATCTGTAACCTTTCTTTCTCCAAGAGCGATTTGGGGCAGAAGATAACACCACAGCACATTTCCATTGGGCAGCCCCCCAGCTTCCATAAAAGGAGCTGGGGTGTTTATTCCGTTATTCAGCTTTTCAACTGCCTAATATGAAAAATCAACTTTTCTCAAACCAGAGAGCCGGCTTCTCAGATGCAATGTTATTGTTTTCTCTCTTGAGAGAAGGAACTAGATTGTCAACTTAAATAAGCATCAGATGTTTATTACTAGATCATAAAGGAAAAGTGTATTAGGAATCTGTGCTTTGGCATTAGGCTGCTATAAAATAACTCTAATTAGGGTTGTGAAAAATGATGCTTTGAGGAAAAAGTATTTGGTCTATAGCAGCTTCCCAAAAGGTCAACCTCAGTGCTTTCATTTAGACTCTGAAACCAAAATTACTGCCTTTACTGTTGATGGAAAAACAAAAAAGTGTGATGTAGAGAAAACACCTCTGTGCTGGGAGTCAGAAAGTCTGAATCCTGTTGCAGCCTCAGCACTAAGGAAGCCACACGTCTCCTCCGCGGGAGGGCAAGGAACAGCTTTGGACTGACTTTAGTTCTAACTCTATAAACCTGAGAAATAGAGTCAGGCCTCTGTGCTCCAGGCATATTTGAGATTCCTCTTGCAGGGCCTTAAATATCATGCAGTACATCCTAATCTGCCTGTGATCTGATCACCTGCAGCTGTGGTGTGGTCATCAGAAGGAAGAGATTCTGTCTTATTCATCTTTGTATCACCACTACTTCGCCTAATGAAGAATTTAGCAGATAATAGATGCTTATTAAACGGTTGCCATTTTTTAACCGTGTAGTTGGCAGAATGCAACGTACATTTTCAGAAGTGATCTCATTTGGTTTTCACCATAACCCTGAAACAGGAGTGTCATTGTACCCTTTCTGCAGATGAGGAAAGAGGCTAATGTTACCTTCTTAAAATCTGACAACCAGTAAATGGTGTCTCTTTAGTAGAAGTCACACCCAGTCTTCTGCCTCCACGTCTATTATTCTTCCCGTGGTTGTAGAGGCCCACGGGCAGGCTGAGACTCAGGCCTGGAGAAGGGCTGAACCCGCCAAGGAATGATCGCAGCCCTGTGTCCGAGTCCCCGTGCAGCACCTGATCCTGCCATCTCCCACAGCATCTGCACACCCTGCCCGAGAGTTCTAATGCCTCCGTTGCTAGTTCTGCCTGCAGAACTGACCTGCATGGAGCTCAGAACAAGAACTGTGGGTCTGAAAGAGACCGCACTATGCTCACGACGTAATCTGCCCTTCCAGACTGGATGGAGATGCAACACCTCAGTTCTCACACACACTGTGTTGACTAGGACAGACTTTTCTTTATTGTTTCCAGAGCACATGAGGGATGTTATCTCTGGAATCCTTTTCATACACTCAGCAAACTCTTCTTCTTGTCCCTGGGTTTTGGCCAGTTGCAGGAGGACTGTGACAACCACCGGTTGACTGAGCCTGAGGATGAATACTTCCTCACGCTTGGACTGACATCTTTCTGTGTGTTTGGGCTTCTCACAGGTTTGTCTGCACCTTCCCACTAACAAGCCCTATTCTTTGTCTGAGGAGATGTTTTTGGGGCAACCATGGGCCTCCTCATCACTTTCGGTCCATCCACTAGACTTTGGGTGTGTACCTAAAACTCAAGCTACCTTGGGATGAGGGCTTCTTAGCCTGAGACTCCAGGCCTTTGTGTGAGGAGGAGAAGCAGCTACAGGTTCAGGGCCTCCAGCCTATGGGTCAAGGAAGCTCCCTGAAGCCAGCTTTATGGTGTCCCCTCCCCTAGGGGCTGTACTGAGTAGTCCCGAGGTCTCAACTCGGACTTGCAGGCAGGGTTTCCCGCTCTTGCATGTGTACACACCACTGCATGTGCTTTCGCATGTGTCTTTCAATATGTGTAGACTCTCCCTGGGCAAAGTGGGACTCAAGGGAGTGTGCTGGTTATTGTGCATTCGGCTCCAGAGCTCCCTGCCCTGGAATCTGCTGGAGCTGGCTCTACCTCTACAGTCTGCTCATCTAGCCCAGCTGAAGCAGACCTACCCCTGACTCAGGCCTTCTTAGGCCTGGAAGCTTCTCCGTGGTGTGTTACCAAGACAACATGGCACCCTAGCAATTTTATAGCCAGCTCCATGATGGGATAACATCCTTGCTTGTGTGCTGGTATGACTCAGCACATAATTCAGCAAAGATGCTTGATGTTCATGAAGATGAACTACCTTCCTCTTTAGTCTTGTTCAAGGAGATACTGGTTCCCAGGATAATGCCAGTGTCCTTCTATCACTACACCCACCTATGAGACAGACCTTTGGAGACACCACTTCCAGACAGACCTAATGCAATGGCTGTTGACCCTGGGCATTCCTGCCATCCTCAGACAGTGTGAAATAAGGGTGGATGGGGAGTTTGGTGCCCTCACTAGGGAGGAGAAAGTGCAAAGAAACAGCCACCCTCAGAAACAGGACCTCAGGTATAGAACATTGCCTTGCCTCATCCCCTTTGTCTGAAGCAAGCTAGGACATTTATGGGGCATTCAACAAACATTAGAGCTCACCTCATGGTACATGATGATATGTCAATGACAGAGAGCAATGCAAACCACCACGGAAGCTCAAGTGAAGAAGAAACTGGATCAGCGCAGGCTCGGGAGGGAGTCAGGACCAGCAGGAAGCACCTGCCAAGACAGTGACATGAGAACTGAGTCCTAAAGCCTGAGTAGAGTGTTCAGGAGGAGAAGGGCATTTTACATATGGAGGGTGGTGCAGTTTACTAAGCTCCTGCTGTATTCTGGGTCACCCAATCATTCCTGTGCAAAAAATCAAATAATAGATTGCACTTTGTATAGTATGGTGTGAGAAGTGCCACTTCCCTTGTTACAAATTCGGTTTCCCCATTTGGCTGGCAGAACAACTGCCCTCCTTATCCTTCTGGCTTAGTGGGATTCCCTAGAAGGGCCTGAGATGGTGACTCTCATCAAAAGATTTATGGAGAGGGTGCACTTAGGTTAAATATGTGAAGAAGTAAAGGTAGCACAATGGGGCAGGGTAGGATGTGGTTTCCATGGAAGGTGCACTTAGCCTGATCCCATTGGGAGCTCTGGAGTATGAACTGTACTGCAGAGTCAGGCTCACATGGAGGCAAAGGGGCTGGAATTTTGCACCCTACATCAGTCAATCACTGATCAAGTTCTGACTCAAGGAGGAAGTATCTTATAAAGTAAGGTAGAACCTTTTAGAGCAAAGGTAATTATTTAGAGAAAGGAGTGCTCGTGGGATGCTAACAGCCGGTGGTCTCAGTAGCTATAGAAGGGGGGTTCCTGCTGGCGAAGTGGATGTGGATGGGGCACTGACAGCATTCATGAACAATTTCTACCCCAGGAAGACACAGAAAAGAGTGGGAAGTGTCCAGTTGCCCCATTAAATCAGCCAGACTCATCTACACACCTGCATCTGCCCCCTAGGAAAGGAGTGGAAACATTAGCCCGATTGAAAACAATGGTCACAACTTGCATCTTGGCAGTCTATTGTCTTTCTATTCTTTTTCTCCCGTTCCTGCCAATGTTTTGCCTTTTTTTATAAATTTTTACATCTTCATTGGAGTATAATTGCTTTACAATGGTGTGTTAGTTTCTGCTTTATAACAAAGTGAATCAGTTATACATATACATATGTTCCCATAGCTCTTCCCTCTTGCGTCTCCCTCCCTCCCACCCTCCCTATCCCACCCCTCCAGGCCGTCACAAATCACTGAGCTGATCTCCCTGTGCTATGCGGCTGCTTCCCACTAGCTATCTACCTTACGTTTGGTAGTGTATATGTGTCCATGCCTCTCTCTCGCTTTGTCACAGCTTACCCTTTCCCCTCCCCATATGGAGGTTCCTTAAAAAACTACAAATAGAACTACCATGTGACCCAGCAATCCCACTACTGGGCATATACCCTGAGAAAACCATAATTCAAAGAGAATCATGTACCACAATGTTCATTGCAGCTCTATTTACAATAGTCCGGAGGTGGAAACAACCTAAGTGTCCATTGACAGATGAATGGATAAAGAAGATGTGGCACATATATACAATGGAATATTACTCAGCCATAAAAAGAAACAAAATTGAGCTATTTGTAATGAGGTGGATAGACCTAGAGCCTGTCATACAGAGTGAAGTAAGTCAGAAAGAGAAAGACAAATACCATATGCTAACACATATATATGGAATTTAAGGGGAAAAAATGTCATGAAGAACCTAGGGGTAAGACAGGAATAAAGACACAGACCTACTAGAGAATGTTTTGCTTTTTTGATCCCAAGCTTGGTTCTCATTTCTGAAGCAAATCTAAGTTTACTCCTCCAGGCAATGGCCGGGCTGGTTCCTTAAGCTTCCAGTGCCCCATGGGTAGAGACTGGCTGCCTCAACCTCAGGCCCTCAAAACCTCATCCCCTGTCCTGGCTACTAATCATGGGTTCCCTCTGCATTCTTTCTCCCAGGCAGAACAGACAGACCAGATGACTCACCTGAAAGTTTACAAGTAGAATTTCTTAGAAAATTCTTTGCTGTCATGCCTGTAAATTAGTATTTTTAAGGTCTTTTATTTCGTGGACAACAAAACTGAAAGTATTGTTTTTACATGAAAAAAGAAAACTATTTTTAGCTCGCAGAGGGAATAGGATGATATATGCTGCAGTTGTCAACTGTCTTTTAAAATGTATGTAGCACACTGGAACTCATAAATATTTAAAAGGACTAAATAATTATCTAAAGCTCCCCAGTCTGTTTTTTAAAATGATAATTTCCACAGGGAGCAAGGGAGCATTTGTTCTTTGTCAACTGTCCAGACAGATTTATCATCTTTGAAAACTTGTCCCTCCTGTTTGTTGCTATTTTTGTCATTTTTGACTCACTACCCAGGCCCCCTTATTCGTCTCCCCACTGGTGTGAATGCCACAAATTTGGCATGTGTGCAGAATACTTCCATCACTGCCTCTCCAGGTAGAGGTTCTGACCATCCTGGGAACCTGCTTGAGACCAGTCATAAACAGAGGTCAAGAGATACACTGAGTATAGGCTGCCTCTTCCTGAATTGTCAGGGGGTATCCTGGGCAAGGAAGCGTGATAGATAATGACTCAGCCATCTGGGACATTCTTAAAACATGTCTATAGAATAAGAGGTTTTCCTGAATGGGAAAGAATAAGAATACAGTAAAATAGAAATAGCAGAGAAATTGTAATTCTGTCTTGGCCATTCACTAATTGTGTAAGTTTAACGTACTTATTACAAAGCAAGCCTTTATAATAGTTATCTTGCAGGTTTATTGTGAGAATTAAGATAATGCGTTAAGAATTAGGTAAAAAACAGCGCCCAGTACCAGACACCTATTAGAAGCTCAATAATTGGAAATGATCATAATTTAATCTTATTATTATCCACTCTTTTAAGTAACATAACATTTAAAATTATTTCAGGAAGAAATTCTTTTAAATATACTTTACATAGTGTTACTATCCTCAGTACAGTGAATATTTTTTTAAATGCTGCATTTCCTTGATGTCAACGTTATTAACATGAGTTATAATTTAGGTCTGGTATGACCCTCAGGCTTATTGAAATATGTAGAGATGATTGTCCTACACTAACTGTTGTTGGACTGCAATGCATACTATTTTGGTTTGTATCTTTGTTTCCAGTCTTCTCTATTTCCATGTTATTTCTCAGGCATGTGTTTGCTTGTAGCAAACTCTCCTCTTGAATTTCTGCTTCCAAACTGATATGCATTTATAAAACAGATCTCCAAGCTTGGCAGAATTGCAAATATTCAGGGTTTCTGTTCTTGGGAATAGGGAAGACAATATATCATATAAGTACTACCAATAAAAACACCTAGAAAAATTGGATGAACTCTAAAGAATGCATAGCAGGACTCTAAAGAATATAAGGGAGGGCTTCCCTGGTGGCGCAGTGGTTGAGAGTCTGCCTGCTAATGCAGGGGACACGGGTTCGAGCCCTGGTCTGGGAAGATCCCACATGTCGCGGAGCGGCTAGGCCCGTGAGCCACAACTACTGAGCCTGCGCGTCTGGAGCCTGTACTCCACAACAAGAGAGGCCACGATAGTGAGAGGCCCGCGCACCGCGATGAAGAGTGGCCCCCACTTGCCACAACTGGAGAAAGCCCTCGCACAGAAACGAAGAACCAACACAGCAAAAATAAATAAATAAATAAATTAAAAAAAAAAAAGAATATAAGGGAAATATCGAGGGACCTAAAGTGAAGAAGAATCTGAAATCAGACAAGAGTAGGCACTGAGGTTTCAGCTATTTTGGGGGTAACTGAAATCCTAATAACTGAGAATTAGAGTTTTAACATCCAGATATGGTTAGGGGAAAAGGACAGGCAAATACTAATATTCCCGTATAAGCCTGGGATGCTAAAAATGCTTCATCTTCCTGTGGTATGATAGACTAGGATTTTTTTTTTTTTTTTTTTTTTTTTTTCTTTTTGCGGTATGCGGGCCTCTCACTGTTGTGGCCTCTCCCGTTGCGGAGCACAGGCTCCGGACGCGCAGGCCCAGCGGCCATGGCTCACGGGCCCAGCCGCTCCGCGGCATATGGGATCCTCCCAGACCGGGGCACGAACCCGTATCCCCTGCATCGGCAGGCGGACTCTCAACCACTGCGCCACCAGGGAGGCCCTAGGATTTTTTTTAATGGCACCTCAGACATAAAGGAAAGGAAAAAAAATCTATTTTGCTGTGAATTCTGAATAAGGGAAAAGAAAAAATACTCAAAGAATTTATAAACATCATTCTCTGCTCATAAAGGTTTAAGTTTGAAATTTGCAATGTCTGCATAGTCCAAGAAACCCAAGGTAATACATTTAGACAAAAGGCGGTTCTAGGTTGGTAATACTTCAGGAGGGTGAGGCAAAGGCAGTTACCTTAGCCTGGATTCCTGAGAAAGCAGAGTGTGTGGCAAAGGACCTATAGGCTACTATTGTTTTAGGGTCAGTGAGAGAAAAGGGAGTCAGGCTGGGAGGAAAGCAAAGCCGCCAATCTGAGGATGGACTGTGGGGTCAGCCCCTGAGAAGTGTGATTGCTTTCTTGATGCCTCGGGGACTGTCCTTTAAGTAACCAGATAACTACATCTCACCAATCTTTCCAGAAGAAGCAAGGGGATGGCTCCATTTCCTGGCTTCGATATTTCATTTGTCAAATATGCGCCCCATGAGGCATTAACGATCCCAATGTCCCAGTGCTTGCTGAGCCAGGTTTTTAAGGTTCCAAACCCTGACATCAAAAGGGAAGCCCTGGGCAAGAAGCAAAAGGCAAGGGGTGTGAGCTTGAGGCCAAGTGATGTGGGTTGTGTCTACACGAAGTCAGTAGGAGCCCAGGGAGAGCTGACCATAGTGACAGTGAGAATAACAGGCGGTTTAGGCTGAGAGGCTCTGAAGTGGAGCCTAAGTAGTGTCTTATATGCCAAGCTATGCATAATCACCACAGATGAAATCCCTTTGACAATGCATTTGCAATATAAAATTACAAAACACACAAAGAAGCAAAACATCATAAGCAAAGCAGAATAAAACCCAAGAAAATTTATATGACAAATAATCAGAGGCATGTCTAAAATCACTATATATCAATACATATATACACAATGGAATACTACTCAGCCATAAAAAAGAATGAAATAATGCCATTTGCAGCAACATGGATGGAGCTGGAGATGATCATACTAAGTGAAGTAAGTTAGACAGAGAAAGACAAATACCATATGATATCGCTTATATGTGGAATCTAAAATATGACCCAAATGGACATATCTACAAAACAGAAATAGACTCACAGACATAGAGAACAGACTTGTGGTTGCCAAGCAGGAGGGGGAGTGGGGGAGGGATGGATTGGGAGTATGGAGTTAGCAGATGCAAAATAGTATATAAAGAATGGATAAACAACACAGTCCTACTGTATAGCACAGGGAACTATATTCAGTATCCTATAACAAACTATAATGGAAAAGAATATGAAAAAGAATGTAGATATACCTATAACTGAATCACTTTACTGTACAGCAGAAGTTAACACAACATTGTAAATCAACTATACTTCAATAAAATAAATTTTTAAAAAATCACTATATATGGTGAAGGGAAGAGAAACAATCCTAAAATCAAACTTCCAAATACTTTATGTATGTACTACCCCCTCCATATTAATGTACTCCTTTTGTCCTTAACTGTGGGCTGGGCTTTGTGACTTGCTTCAAAAAAGTACAGGGTGGAGCTTCCCTGGTGGCGCAGTGGTTGAGAGTCCGCCTGCCGATGCAGGGGACACGGGTTCGTGCCCTGGTCTGGGAGGATCCCACATGCCGCGGAGCAGCTGGGCCCGTGAGCCATGGCCACTGAGCCTGCGCGTCCGGAGCCTGTGCTCCGCAACGGGAGAGGCCACAACAGTGAGAGGCCCGCGTACCGCAAAAAAAAAAAAAAAAAAAAAAAAGCACAGGGTTGAAAGTGGTGGAAAAGTAACTTTACAGTGGAGAAACATGGCAAGCATCCCCTTGGTCATTTGATCAAAGTTAACATCATCATTGGTAAGTCAGGTCAGTAGGATGTACTCTTTTTTTTTTTTTTTTTTTTTCCGTACGCGGGCCTCTCACTGTTGTGGCCTCTCCCGTTGCGGAGCACAGGCTCCGGATGCGCAGGCTCAGCGGCCATGGCTCACGGGCCCAGCCGCTCCGCGGCATATGGGATCCTCCCAGACCGGGGCATGAACCCGTATCCCCTGCATCGGCAGGCGGACTCTCAACCACTGCGCCACCAGGGAGGCCCAGTAGGATGTACTCTTGATGTGATGTGATGAGAATGGCTCTCTAACTCAGTTATCCCCCTCCCCAAAGCCCAGAACCCCTATTCCACCTTGAGAAAACCATCAGACAAACCCAAAATAAGGAATATTCTAAAAATATAAATATAAAATAACTAGTACTCTTCAAAACTGTCATAGCGATCAAAAACTGTCACTAGTCTAGAGGAGCCCAAGGAAACATAATGACTAAGTACAATGTGGTCTCCTGAATGGGATCCTGGAACAGCAGATGGACACTGAGTAGAAAACTTGTGAAACTCAAATGAAGTGTGGAGTTTACTTAACAGTAATATACCAACTTTGATTCCTTAGTTGTGACAAATATACTGAGTGGAAAAATATCACAATACATGGCACTGGGTAGTGTCTTAAGAAGATAACTGATTAATAGTGGGCTTAAATTAGCCCTAGGATAAAGGCTGGACTCACCATAACAAAGCTTGAAAGAAGTCTGGAAGTGAATATACTGCCCCAGAACAAAGTTCAACAGTATTTAAAGGAATACAGTAAATTCCAGCACCCCAAAAATATAAAATTTAGAATGGCCAGAACTCAGTAACAAACTACTGGGCACAAGAAATCAGCAATATATGCCCATACCTAGGGCAAAACATCAGTCAGTAGAAACAGACCCAGAAATGACTGAGAGTATAGAAGCAGAATATAAGTACTAATAAAACAACTATTACAAATCAGCATGATATGTTCAAGAAGATAAGAAAAGCATAAAATAATGAGTAAAGATTAGATGAAATGAGCTAATTCATGGAAATGTGCTATTTATTAAAGTGAATAAAAAAGCTGATGAAAAATACAATAGTTTCTGATTAGTAAAGAAAATTAATCTGTGATTTAAAAAAAAAAGCTTCCCACAAAATGTTCCTGGTACTGGTGATTTCACTAGTTAATTTTACTAAATATATAAGGAAGAAGCAAAAACCAATCTAATGGATGCACTTCCAATAGAGAGATGAGTAATAAATATTTTTCAGATATTTGTATGAGGCCTTCATGAACTTGATACCAAAGCTTTCAAAGGCATTAATGAAAAGGAAAATTTTCTTTTGTAAACATAGGTTCAAAGACTACTAAAAACATTAGCTACTGGTAGCCAAAAAAATTGTATATTAACTTATATCTATATCCTTAACCATATTCATATCTTACCTGGGGATACAACATGACCAATTTAAAAATATTTCAGGGATGAAAGTTTGGTTTAGCATCCAAAAATATGTCAAGGTAATTTTCCATATTAGCAAAATAAATGAAAAATATTATATGACTACTCAAGAGATGCAGAAAAAGTGTTACAAAAGTCAACATCCATTTATGATAGAAAGCTCTTAGGAAGCTAGAAATAGAAGGAAACTGATAAAGTATATTTAAAAAATGACAATTATAAAGAGAAATTTTAGATGTAATGGACATTGTCTAAAACATTTCTTTTAATATCAAAGAAAAAAAAGGTTTCCATACCCACCTACACCATTTTTATTCATTTTTGGTCTACTGGACAAGTGAACAAAAAAGAAAGTGAAAGTATATGCAAGATGTCTTATACACTTACAGTAATGAAGACATTGTATTATTAGCAGCAGGTAGAAAAATAGCCCCTGTGAACAGAATGACAGTACAGAAATAGACTTACATGTATATGACCATTTGATTTTTTTTACATCTTTATTGGATTATAATTGCTTTACAATGTTGTGTTAGTTTCTGCTGTACAACAAAGTGAATCAGCTATATGTATACATATATCCCCTCCCTCTTGAGCCTCCCTCCCACCCTCCCCATCCCACCCCTCTAGGTCATCACAAAGCACTGAGCTGAGCTCCCTGTGCTATACAGCAGCTTCCCACTAGCTATCTATTTTACACATGGTAGTGTATATATGTCAATACTACTCTCTCAATTCATCCCAGCCTCCCCTTCCCACCCCTGCGTCCACAGTTCCATTCTCTATGTCTGGTCGCTGTTTCTGCCCTGCCACTAGGTTCATCAGTACCATTTTTCTAGATTCCATGTATATGTGTTAATATACGGTATTTGTTTTTATTTTTCTGACTTACTTCACTCTGTATGACAGACTCTAGGTCCATCCACGCCACTACAAATGACTCAATTTCATTCCTTTTTTATGGCTGAGTAATATTCCATTGAATTTATGTACCACATCTTCTTTATCCATTCATCTGTCAATGGACATTTAGGTTGCTTCCATGTCCTGGCCATTGTAAATAGTGCTGCAATGAACATTGGGGTACATGCATCTTTTTGAATTATGGTTTTCTCAGGGTATATGCCCAGTATATGACCACTTGATTTTGACAGTGGCAGTATTCAAGAACAATGGAGGAAAGGACAGTTTTCAATAATGGTGCTTGGAAAATGGAATATCCATGTGGCTAGAAAAAGTCTTGGTCCCTATTTCATAACTCACAAATAATAAATTTCCAGTGGATTTTAGCTCTAAATGTAAAAAGTAAAAACTAAATTTGGGGGAATATAATACAGAACAATATATTCATAACCTTGTATGTGAACAGAGTTTTAAATGAACCTAAAAAAGTCCAACAACAGGGAAAAATTGGACTACCTTTATCTGTCAACTTTTGTTCATCATGATATTCCAGTAAAACAATTTAAAAATAAGCCACAGGAATTCCCTGGGGGTCCAGCGGTTAGGGCTCGGTGCTTTAACTGCTGTGGCCTGGGTTCAAGCCCTGGTTAGAGAACTAAGATCCCACAAGCTGCGTGGTATGGCCAAAAAAAAAAAAAGTAAGCCACAAAGTGAAAAAATATATTTTCAGTATACATACACAAAAAAGGGCTCCTATCAAGATATATAAGGAATACTTTCAAATCAATAAAAAAGCTTAACTTAAAATCAATTACAATCAATAAGACAATCTAATAAAAAATTACAAGAAATTTAAAAAGGTACTTCACCAAATGGGCAGTAACTATATGAAGTTATGTTAGTAAAGTGGAAAATAAATCAATAATGAGATATCACTTCATGATCACCAAAATGTCTAAAAATAAAAGTTTTGATAATTTAAGTTTGATGAGAACATGGACTAATGGCATCCTTTTCAATACTGAGAATTTGCTTCAAACATTTTGGAAAACATAGTGGCATTATCAACTAAATTTGAACATGACATATAATCTGGCAATGTCTAGCAGAAATACATTAGTGCATGTAAGAATACTTATAGTATTATTAATTATAACAGCCACAAACTAGTAACCAAATATCCACTCATTCTAAATGATAAATCAATGGAACACTATACAACAATAAAAATGTTAAAACCACAAGTACATGTTAAAAGATAAATAAATCCAACGTTATGAGCCACATAACACAAACTTAAAAGATTACTTACAGGATCATTCTACTTACGAGAATTTAAAAATAGAAAAACTAATATGCAGTATTAGAAACCATGGTACTTGTAAACTTTGGAGAAGAGAGAGAGGAATGTTTGGGAGGGAATGTGAGGACAGCTTTCCGATTCCCCATATTCTATTCCTTGGACTATTTATCTAGTTAATAATAATATACTGAACTTCATATACATTTTTATGCATTTTTTCTCTGTATATTTCTATATTGATACAGTGTAATTTTTAAAAGGATGTTTGATAAAGTTTAGAGACTGGAACAAATGTAAATCCCCTTCAGTATGTTAGTGATGAATCAATTTATGGTGTAGAGCTAATATGGAATAATCTCCAGTCATTTAAACTACTGTGATACTGGAAATTCCCTGGCAGTCCAGTGGTTAGGACTCAGCTCTTTCATTGCCGAGGGCCCAGGTTCAACCCTTGGTAGGGGAACTAAGATGGCATCGCCAAAGAAACTCCAGAAAAACAAAAAACAGAAACAAAAAAAAAACACTGTGATATTAAGATAAGATATTGAGGTGGAACATAAGATATAAAATATTTAGAATGTGATTCCTCACTCTCCCCGCAAAACATTTAAAATCATGACCCGTTTTCAAATTACTCTTGGATAAATAAAGGTAACTTCCTTGACCACCTCAAGTAGCCTCACTGGTTCGAAAACTCAGGAATTCCCAGGGTGGAATCTGAAACCAGCCCCATACACAGAGGGTAGGGAGGGACCTAAGAAAGAGGCCACTCCAGCTAAGTAGGCAGCATTTTTAACAAGCAAAGGAACTCAGTTAGGAGGCTGGGCTTGGGCAGCCCCAAGAGGAGTATGGGGTTCAGTCAAGAACAAGTAACTCTCTCAAGTCTGTGTCCTCAAAAAGCCACAAGAACTGGGGTGGTCAGAATATACCTTCCAAGGATGGAGGGAGGGGTGAGGACCCTCTGATGACCCAAGTTCCCTCTTGGGTCAACCAGTGGTCTTCTCCTCTCCATGATCTCCTCCAACAGCCTCTTCAGAAATTACTTAGTTATGTAAGTCAGCTCAGAAATACATATTTTTCCTTGTTTTCAGTAAAGTGCTTATGAAATTAACTAATGATCTTTTTAGCCAGAAAAGTTCCCCTTTCTTTATTTCACCTAGGAAAATGGTGTTTGTTGCAGAATAACTATATTTTGCAACATTCTTGTGATTTAAGATACTTTAAAACCTTCATTTATGTATCTGATTTTATAACACTGGACAAAGCATAGACCTAACAGAGGGAATGATCTAATGGTTGACTCTTGTAATATTATAGAAATAAACCTTTGCTCACAAACTGATTATCAGTATTTACTGCTCCAGTCCCATTTCGTTTCAGTGGAGATCTTGGATATTTTGCTTATATATACTATTAAGAGGAGAAAGCAAGTTGAAGAAAAATATATAATATAATCATATTTACAAAAATAAAATTATATAGATAGTTCTACACTTTCATGTGTGTGAGTACAAATATGCAGTGCAATCCATCCAGATCCTGGTTTAGGCCAGTGGGCAGTACTACTCAGAGATGAGATGGAGGACGAAGGAGCGGTTAAGTAATGTTTATTCCCTGGGCTCCCTTCCTGTTGCTCTGTGATTTGGTAGGAGCAGTGTTCCTCCACCACCAAAGGCTACATATAACAGCTCTCTTTTCCTTCTGGTAATAACACCCTCCCCTTCAAGGCTACCCAATGACAGAGAACCTGTTATGATTAAAAAGCCAATCTTATTTTTTTTTTTACATCTTTATTGGAGTATAATTGCTTTACAATGGTGTGTTAGTTTCTGCTTTATAACAAAGTGAATCAGTTATACATACATAGAGAAAGACAAATACCGTATGCTAACACATACATATGGAATTTAAGAAAAAAACCAATGTCATGAAGAACCTAGGGGTAAGACAGGAATAAAGACCCAGACCTACTAGAGAATGGACTTGAGGATATGGGGAGGGGGAAGGGTAAACGGTGAAAAAAGCCGATCTTGAGCCCCAAAGAGATTTAGAAAGATGTTATATTTGTAGAGCAACAGACAAGAAGCTTCCCTCATCAATTTCCCATTGTTGTGTGATCACAGCCACTTCACAGCTATGATGATAGTGTTGAAGGAAAGATACGAGTGGGCCACTGTATGCTCTCTATGAAATGTGCAATATAAAGAGACAAGAGTTTAGGGCTTCCCTGGTGGCACAGTGATTGAGAGTCCACCTGCGGATGCAGGGAACACGGGTTCGTGCCCCAGTCCGGGAGGATCCCACATGCCGCGGAGTGGCTAGGCCCGTGAGCCATGGCCGTTGAGCCTGCACGTCCGGAGCCTGTGCTCCGCAACAGGAGAGGCCACAACAGTGAGAGGCCCGCGTACCGCAAAAAAAACAAAAAACAAGAGTTTAAATAGAGGCTGAAGGTGATTTCTGTGTTGACCTTAGTGAGAATTATTTAATGCAGATGAGTAAAGGTTTAGAAATGTTCTGTGGGTCATTTTTGAGAGATTATGGAAGACAGAGAGGAAAGGAGAGGATTAATATGTGCATATTTGTAGGAACCAATTGACCCGTGGTTCCCAAGAGTCAGGCTAACTTGAGTCTTTCCAAAGAGAAGGAAGGCAGAAAACATGAATCACTAAGGGAAGGCATTCCCTATAACTTTGAACCCCAGTGTTTGCATTTCTGAGATCACAGAGCCACAGAATGAGAACAAACTGATAAGCAAAAGGATGGATGAAAAGAAAAACACAAGATCAGTGGGAAATGGAGCAAAATCTATATTTTCTTTCCTTTTCCCATGAATGTTCTGTCTCATATAAAGAGTGGATCTTAAAGTCAGACCTATTTTACTTCTTAGTAAGGAGCAATGGTATATGTTTTGCTTCTTGTTTAAATTTTCTGTGTTTATGATCGGCTTCCATGAGTGTTGCCCTGGGCCATTTGTTGCCAGGAGTCCTGGGGTGAGGGTCAGGGAGGCTGGTGAGGCAGGCCCACAGCTACCGAGGGAATCTGCCAGAGAACCACTCTCTGTCCCGGTCTCCCAGCGGCTGCAGGTGGGTTGAGCAGTGGCTGAGGCTGTTATGCATCACTAACCATTTTTCTTGGTATTTCAGATTGATTTCAATGTTGTGTTACTCTAAATATTGTCTCCTAGCCCCAGGCTTCCCAGTGAGAACGGATCAAATTGCCTGTGAGCTTGCAGCATTCAGGGGGTTACGGCCTGCCAATCACTGGGCAATGAGAGATCCAGACCTTTCTTTGTGGGACTGCCAAGATCTGTCTTGGGATGCAGAGAGAAGAGAACCAGAAAGCCACACTCTAATCCTTTCTCTAGAGAATTCTATCATGCTTTTCCTCTTCCATTATTCAAATACAAATTTAAGAAAAAAACATTTAAATAACTTTTTCTCAAGTTTTAAAAGTATAGCATGTTGATCATAGAAAATTGAGAAAATCCACGTTTATATGAGAAAATAAATATAGCCCATAAACCTAATACCCGGATTCACTGTTCATGTATTAACATATTTCTTTTCAGGTTTTTAATCTATTTACACATATATGTATTCATAGTTATATTTAAAACTGCTACTATTTATCTGAGATATAAGTTAAGACTATTTAAAGAACCCAGGCTTTCTTTCTTCTTTCTTCTTTCTTTTTATCTCATATGTACGTACGTGTGTGTGCTTCTGACTTATTCATGACTCTGTTATTTTATCCTTGTGAATTTTTAGCTGCCGCTGACACAGCTGCCTCTTTATCACTTTTTTCTAGCTGCCCCAGACCTTGCTATTATTTATTTACTTAACTTCCAAAATCTTTCTAAAAATCCTTACAGAAAATTATGTACTTTGAAAATAAAATCAACCCCACTTTTAAAACCTTCCTCCCTGACCTTCCTATTTGGTCTCAGTTCTAGCAGAATCATTCTCAGCTTGAGGTCATGATAAGCCTCCGGGTATCATTGCTATCAGTTCCGGTGGATCTCTGGTCCTTGTGCAGGAACTTGGGGCTGCTCATGACACCACCCCTTTGTGGTACTCACACACATCCTGACTAAGCTTCTTATAATTCTCCTACCCTGTCTCACGATCCAAATGACACTATCACTCACCTTATTACCAAATTAGAAATTTTGAGACATCTAAGACTCCCCTCTCACCTTTATTCCTAATATACAATCCCAGATCGTCTAATTCTAACTCCTGAATCACTCTGAATTAATCTCTTCCTATCCTTCCCCTTGGATATCACTCTGGTTTAGACTCTGCTCATCCCTCTCCTAAATTACAACGGAAGTCTCCTCCTTGGATGGCTTCCCTCTGGCCCAGCCCTCCTCTCTTGTAGCCTCCATATGGCTTCTTTCAAAACACAACTTGGCTCCAGGCTCATTGTCTCCGGAGCCTCTAACTCCACCATTTACAAATCCTCAACAACTCGCTCTCTCTTAGGCATTCTTTCAACCTGCAGCCCACAGGTGTCTGAGAAGCAGACTAAAGTTAGAGTCCTTAAAATGTGGTCTCCAGACCTGAAGTATCAGCATCACCTAGGAACTGGTAAGAGACGAAAATTTCCAGGCCCCAACCAACACCTTTATGGTGGGACCTAGAAATTTACATTTTAACAAAATCATTTATTAGCTTTCTACTCAAAACCTCCAGAGGATATTTATTGTTCATAGAATAAATCATAATTCCTGTACTTTTTTTTACTCATAGCCTTCTGGAAACTGACTCCAAACATTTTTTTTCCAAAATGCTTTTTGTAGATCTCTGTCTTGTTGAAACGAGCCAATCTCTGCTCTCTAGAGTATTCCCACTCTCATCTTTTTTTTTTCCCTCTATTGTGTTTGATTTATTAAGATTTAATTTATGTACAGTAAAATGCACCATCTGAGATGTGAAACTCAATGACATTTATACATGCATACACCTATGTCGCTATCACCCAGTTCAAGATGTAGAGCGCTTCCATTATCCCAAAATGTTCTTTAATTCCCATTTCCAATTAATCCCCTCCACAACTCAAGAGTGAATCACTTTGCTAACTTTTGTCCCCATAGATTAGCTTGCCTCATTTTGAATTTCATGCGGATGGAATCATACAGTTCATACCCTTTGTGTCTGGCTTCTTTTACTCATCATAATGCATTTGAGATTCATCAATGTTGTTGCGTGTCAGTAGTTTATTCATTTTTATCACTGAATAATATCCCACTGGGCAAATATACTACCATTTGTTTAGCCATTGTCCTGTTGATGGACATTTGGGTTGTTTCCAGTTTGTTTTTTTTCTTCTAAAGCTTCATTAATTTTTTCAAAGGAGCCATCCCATCTGTTTTAATCTCTCCTTCCCACCACTCCTTTGCATATTTATCATTCTCAAGATCTCACCCAAACCCAGATATCTTTCCTGACCACAAGAAACCCCATCGCTACCTTCCTCCTTTTATCCCCTACTGCCAATAGACTTCTGCTGTCTAGAACTATTATATACCGGAGTCACGTGCTGCTTTAAGCTATTTTTTCCTGAGGCAGAACTCCCCAAACTAGACAGAAAGCTAGAGCAAGGCAAAGACAGTGTCCTATGTCTCCTTGCAAGCACCATAGCCTCTAGCTTTACACCATAGGCAATATTTGTTAAATGTATAAAATTTTAACTTCATATAACCTTCATAATAGCTCAATAGCATATGAATATTAACAAATTTCATCAACAGCAACATAATTAAGTAGGTACCCCCTATGAGCCCGGCGCTCATACCTGAATTCCATCACCAGCTTCACTGCTAACTATCTAGGTTTATTTGACAAGTTACACAGCTATTCAAAGTCTCAGCTGCAGTGCCTGTAAAGTGAGACTATTAGTTCTTATCGATAGGTGGTTTATTTAAGGTATGGTGCTTTGCATAGTGCCAGGAACCCAGACATGCTTAATGAATATTAGTCATTATTATCTCATTTATTTTCATTAATATCATTCAGTTTTTAACCAACAAGGACCTACTGTACAGCATAGGGAACACTGTTCAATATTCTGTAATAACCTAAATGGGAAAAGAATTTGAAAAAGAATAGATACATGTATATGCATGACTGAATCACTTTGCTGTACACCTGAAACGAACACAACACTGTTAATCAACTATACTCCAATATAAAATGAAAAAATTTTAAATCATTCAATTTTATCTAATTCTGCGGGTTTGGCAGCATTTCCACCATCATTCTCTCTCTCCTTATACCAATAGTACTACACGACGGCCAGGTGGGCTGGCTTTCTGCCTTTCTTCATTAATATGCATACTCCATGAGGACAAGTGCTTTGCCTCTTTTGTTAATCATTCTATCCCCATCCCTAGAAGAATGCCTGGCATACAGTGGATTTCCAATAAATAAATATTTTTTGAATATGTGAATGAATGAATATAGTATCCACCATTTTATGGGTGTGAGACTGAGGCTGAAAGGTGTAGCTTAGTAAGTCCTGTGGCTCTGAGGTGGACCCTCCTTTCATCTATCCAGCAAGCCACCTCTCTGCTGAATTTGGCCAGTAGTGGATATCCCACTACTCAACCAAACGGTCTGTCTGTCTGAGGCAGTTCTGAGTTTTAGGAAGTTCTCCCTTATGCTGAGCTGACAGCTCTCTCCCTCTGCAAAAATCACAGTGTCTCTTAGTTAAAAAGAACCTCAGGTAAAGGTCCCAGTGCCTGAGCACCAAGCAGTTCCTGTTTGCCTGAAATGTCATGCTGGAGGCAGCATTTAATTCAGATGAGAAGTGACACCCACATCCTGATGCCTCAGCTGCCAGCAAAGGGCCAGTGACAACTTCCATTACACAGAAGCATGAGCCAGGTGTCCTAGAAAAACTCCAGCTCCTCAAATCCCATCTACCTAATTAGATTCTCTCTGCAGAGTTTGCTGGATCCCTTCCTCTGTGCCAGGTCCTAAATTCTGCTTTAAAACTGTGCTGCTTCAGTGCTGCAGTCCTGTAAAGAAAGAGCTTGCAGTGGGGGATCAGGGGAACAGCAGGGACTGTATGACAGGAAGGATGAAGGGAAGGGGATTTGGGAGAGGGAAAGATGAACACTGAAATGCACCCACTTTCATACTTAGCAGAAGATATTTGGTTTTAAGGCATTGATTTGTGGGATGTGTTAACCTCATCAAGTTCACAGTTTTGAGATTTTGGAGGGAAAAAAATGTCTCTCCATCACATCTTGGGTTCTGGAGGATGCTCAGATGTTTGACTTTAGAAAACCTTTAAATGAAGCTGTTATTATTAACTCTAGTCATCTTGGCCTTCTTTCTTGTCCTGGTTCTGAGAGTTGTATGCCAGTGGTTGGCAAGGTATGTCCCAGGTACATGAGGCATGTATTAAAGAAAGAACTGCAGATCTGCTCTTGAGAAGTGATGGCAGGAAAGGACCTTTGAGATAGTCATGGAAAAGGCTGGACTAATTTCAGCCTCTTGCAGATACTATAACACTGACATCAAAATTGTGTTTTTGTGTATTTGTGTGTTTACTTGCATGTGAGTTGGAGCAACTACAAATCAAGAACGATTTAGGAAAAAATAAAGTAAATGTTGTTATGAGTTCAAAGTAGAAATGATACTCCCATGTTGAGCATTATGTTTTACATAAAGAGAAATGTTAATACACTGATGTCACTATATTTTGCATCCAGAAGTCAAGACATATAATGTGACAATGAGACATAATTTTTGAAATTGAGAAAAATCTCAGAAAATCTGGGTCCTATATGAATGCCTTCTGTAGGCAGAAGTCCTCAGTATGGTCTTCAGTAAACACAAAGAGCTCCTACATTTCCTCAGTCATTTCTGATGAACAAAGGTTTTCTTTAGCCATGTGCAAGGCCCTCAGGAGCGGGGATTCAGACATAAACAGGAACTTGCAGTAAGTTAGAGGAGAAATGATGTTTATGCAGGCAACCTCAGGACATGGTCTAGTGATGAATGCGCTGTAAACCACCGTAGAGAAATTGGACTACAGCACCCCATGGGGAGAGATTATATATTACCATTAAATGGTGGCTGATGACTCATAATATGAACCTATAAAATCATTTTAATGTAATTAATTTAAGGAATGGAAAAGGAAGGTGCCCTGAGGGATGTGTGAGTTACATGAGTGAAGGAGGCTTTTCCATGCACTCAGGTGTTAGGGGATCCAGCACGGTGTTTGAGGGCCGAGGATGGGAGCGGGTACCAGAGGAACAGGCACTAAAAGGACAGGGGAGGCCTAACTGGAGAGTGTCTGAATTGTTAGGCTGAGGATTCAAGCCCAGGTATAGGAGGTGCTGCAGGAGGCTTCTGGGCAACAGAGTATAGGAAAAGCCTTATGTTAGGAAGGTCACTGAAATGGCATTTACAGAGACTGGTCCCTCGTTCCTCTTCTGCTTCTGCCAGGTGAGGCAAGGGCCTCTGGGAAGAGGTGACATTTGAGATGATACTGTGGCAAGAAGATAAATATGAGACTGAGGAGAACAGAGACAAGTAGGGCAAGAAATATCTAGTCTCCATTCTCTTCTGTAGCCTTTCAATCAAGCCCAGCTTAATCCTCCAGCATCCCTGCTGGGGCTACAAGAACATTGAAATGGAAACAACTGCTCACGAGACCAAAGCAGCCTCTGGTGCCTCAAGCCCTCAGCCCACTCAGATGCCTTGGTTCCAGTTCCAAACAAGAATCCCTCACCCTTTTCCTGAAGTTCTTTTGATGGGAGATGAAAGAATGTTTTAAAATACCAATGATGCCTATGACAGAATTCAGATATAGGTTCAAATTAAAGCATCACTTTAATCCCACAGACAGGAGTTGCAAATCACTACGGCCCTGTCTTGGGCCATTGCCCCTTTAAGAGACTCTGAGGCTATAGAAGTGGAGAGAACTGATGGAAAAAGAGACACATAACCTTAGAAATAAAGAGGTAGGAAAGGGTCTTTCAGAGGGAAGAAGAACAGAATATAAACTCAGAGGGCTGTCGACTGCTCCATTCTGACTAGGACCAATTCTATACTTCCATTTTTGGAAAATAAAGCTCTTCAAACTTTAAGGAAGGTATAATAGTGTTCCTTAAGAACAATACAAGGTCTTCTCTTTAAGGTTGTATCAGTATCAAATGTCAAGTTCATCTCCTGGTGCTTATGCATAGCAAGTCATTAGTGAGAAGATATCACACCTACACATGCTATGATAATAGATTATCATTTTTTCCTGATGCAGTGTCATCTCGGCATATTATCTTCCATTTTTATTCATGGGCAAAAATTAAGCATTCATTCATACTTGAAATTAAAATAACTTTTAACATTAGAAATGTATTGTGTGAAGGAAATATATTTTTGTTATGGTCAGTAGAAAGTGAAATCGATGTGGAATGTGCACAACATGAGGAGACAACGTGTGTGTTGAAATCCTTTCTCCACTTCCTACCTTGTGTGTGACATTAGCCAAGTCCTGGTGACATTTCTGAGTCTCTGAAGCTTCACATATGGAGGGGTGGCATCAGTCTCCCGTGATTCATGTCACTGTGGTATAGAATAGGAAGAGAATTCATAGTCATCTAGTAAGTTCTCAAGAAAGGTTAGATACATCTGATCCACTATACCCACTAACTAGACTCTAAGCTATGTATAAAATTAGAAAAGGCAAAAATGCCTACAATCTCACATTTAAAATAATCTGTGTAGGTAAATTTTCTAATTAAAACATGTCATGGTCAAGTTTGGAAAATTCAAATAATGTAGAAAAATACAAGGAGTGAAGCAAAGTGTCCTTCTGCACATTACAAGTCCCCTAGTCCAAAGTCACCATGATAACAAGCTCATGTAATTCCTTCAAGACAATTTTTTTTGTGCATGCACCGATGTATACTTGTTTGTGAATATACAGATAATTGTTCATATTTATGCAACAAAAAATAATGTACATCTTTGTTTATTGCACTTAATAATATATGTTAGAGATCTTTCCACAAAGCATATATTATCTATATCCTCTACCTAGACTTCCTATACTTTTTAATGGTTATAAAATAGTCTATTATAATATTTATTTAGGTTTTAAAATATATTTTATTTGACCGTTCCTTCTTTTCTGTTATTTGTTATATCATAAACAAAGCTGTGGTGAACATTCTAGTTCCAGTAACTTGGCCAACTTTTCCATGTATAAATAAAGAGATTGGAATTGCTGAATCTAAGCACTAAGCTTTTTAATTTCCTCTGAAGAGAAGTAATAATTCCTCATCTTTTCAGTATCAATATTATCAAATTCAAAAATTTTCCCAGTTGAATAAATTAGAAAGTTTATCCCATTTTTAATTTATTTCAATGTCTTTAATTAGGAGTATGTTTTAGCATATTTTCATTTATTTATTTTTAAAATTTATTTAGTTGAAAATCATTTAAGATCCTTTTTCATTTATTAATTGTACTAGATTTTTATAGTACTGTTATAGAGTCAGTAAAATAAATGTTGCAAATATTTATTCTCTAGTTTCTCATTTATGTTTTGATTTTGTGATTTTTTAACATGCAAAGTTCAGAGATTTTATGGGGTTACTTTTATTATTATTTTAATTTAAATCTTATGAAATCTGAATCTTACATAGACTACTTCGTCTACTTTAGGATAATATGTCAATTCAGTCATGCTTAATTTTAGCATTTTTGTGGTTTGTTTTTAGGTTAAAATGGTCAAACTGAAAGTTATTTTGGTATAAGAAGCAAGGTAGAAATCCAACTTTAAAATATACTAGTACAAACAATTAGAAAATTCAGGAGAACTTTTAAGTAATAAAATTAATAATGACAAGTCTTCTGCAAGTACAATGGTTCTCTATTTAACTATTATAGGTACAAGTGTGTATGTGAGTGCATGTGTGTGTGTTTAGCAGAATTTTAAAATTTCTTCATATAAATCATTTTTGTTAAGTGTATACAAAAGCACTGTTTATATACTTGACTAAGTGCATAATTTGGATTTATTTTATTTTCACTACCTGATTATTGCTCACACATAGACATTTTTTGAGAAAATGCTTTTTTAGCATTTATTAGGTAATACTATGTTCTTTTCTTTTATGACACATTCATATGGTGAATTATATTTATTACTGTATTCACCAATCAGAGTACAGTTGCAGATAATAGAAACCAATGTCATGATTTTAAGCAGATAGTATTCAAAACCTGGAGACCAGGTCTGGGTTGACCCTCTTGATCCTCCCAGAGCAATTGTGCAGGGCTGATCTTCCAAAGCAGCTGTTGCCTTAGCCATACCAGGAAGCAGGAGAAACAGGAAACCTCTGAGCCAGCAGCTGGCTCCAGGATCACATTACCTTAGCAGGGGCCCTGGAATCAGAGCCCTGCCTCCACTCCTGATGACTTGAGAAAATCACCATTTAAACTGAGATCTGGATAAAGACCCCCGTGGTCATAATTGTGGGTCTTGTTAGCTAACATTGGAATTGTTAGTCACGTCTGTCTCTTTCCCGAAGGGAATGTGTAACATGGCATCTTGAATGAACCAACCTACCACAGTTACTACGTTACTATAACAGTGGGCCACACCTGCGTACTCACTGTTGGACAAAACTAACATTATACTCAACTCACAGCATGGTTGGTAAATGGAAATCAATTCACAGGAAATATCTAGTATGTAAACAGACAAGTGTGGCTCAGAAAAGGCAAAGGTTCTTTCCTTCTCAATAATAAGGACTATATCGCATCATTTTCATTTCCCAGGCTTTTAGAATTGCCATGATACATGGTAGGCACTCACTCACACTTGCTGAAGGTGTGAAGTATTATTACTCATATCCTTAGAACTATCTTGGACCAATCTGGCATCTTTTATCTCCAACCAGCCATTTCCAACTCACACTATCCCTATGTTCTACCAATCCTTCTTCTACAATGCCATTGTATCTAAACTTTCAACTTACCAGCCATGCTGTGAGTTGTGTAGTGTTAGTTTTGTCTTAATTTGTGAGCTTTTTTTCAAGGAGTGCAGTTTTACACGTCAGAGTGATTCCCTGCAAGCAGTCAAGATGAGCGGAGTCATCAAAGAGCAGATACCTGGAAATGATTCCAAAGTGGTGGTTTTGTCCACCCTCTACCCTTCCCCTCAAATATCCTATACTCTACTCTCTGTCTTTCAGGTCTCAGCTCAAAGCCACTGCCTCTGCACAGCCTCTTCCTATCTCTGACACCAAAGAAACAGAATCTACATCTCCTTCTTTCTATTTTTTAATTGGGGTATAGTTGCTTTACAATATTGTGTTAGTTTCTGCTGTACAGAGAAGTGAATCAGCTCTATGTATACATATATCCCCTCTTTTTTGGATTTCCTTCCCATTTAGGTCACCACAGAGCACTGAGTAGAGTTCCCTGTGCTATACAGCAGGTTCTCATTAGTTATCTGTTATATACATATTAGTGTATATATGTCAATCCCCATATCCCAGTTCATCCCACTCCCCCTTCCCCCCCTTGGTGTCCATACGTTTGTTCTCTATGTCTGTGTCTCTATTTCTGCCTTGCAAACTGGTTCATCTGTACCATTTTTATAGATTCTATATATATATGTTAATACAATATTTGTTTTTCTCTTTCTGACTTACTTCACTCTGTATGACAGTCTCTAGGCCCATCCACATCTCTACAAATGACCCAATTCCATTCCTTTATATGGCTGAGTAATATTCCATTGTATATACGTACCACATCTTCTTTTCTTTTTTTAATTAATTAATTTATTTATTTATCTTTTTATTTTTGGCTGCATTGGGTCTTCATTACTGTGCACAGGCTCTCTCTAGTTGCAGTGAGCGGGGGCTACTCTTTGTTGTGGTGCGCGGGCTTCTCATAGCAGTGGCTTCTCTTGTTGTGGAGTATGGGCTCTAGGCACACGGGGTTCAGCAGTTGTGGCATGTGGGCTTAGTTGCTCTGTGGCATGTGGGATCCTCCCAGACTGGGGCTCAAACTCATGTCCCCTGCATTGGCAGGCAGATTCCCAACCACTGAGCTACCAGGGAAGTCCCTGTACCACATCTTCTTTATGCATTCGTATGTCAATGGGCATCTAGGTGGCTTCCATGACCTGGCTATTGTAAATAGTGCTGTTATGAACACTGGCGTGTATGTGTCTTTTTGAATTATGGTTTTCCTTGGGTATATGCCCAGTAGTGGGATTGCTAGGTCAAATGGTAATTCTATTTTTAGATTTTTAAGGAACCTCTATACTGTTCTCCATAGTGGCTGTATCAATTTACATTCCCACCAACAGTGCAAGAGTGTTCCCTTTTCTCCACACCCTCTCCAGCATTTATTGTTTGTACATTTTTTGATGCTGGCCATTCTGACCGGTGTGAGGTGATACCTCATTGTAGTTTTGATTTGTATTTCTCTAATGATTAGTGATGCTGAGCATCTTTTCATATGTCTCTCGGCCATCTGTATGTCTTCTTTGGAGAAATGTCTATTTAGGTCTTCACCCATTTTTTGATTGGATTGTTTGTTTTTTTAATATTGAGCTGCATGAGCCATTTGTATATTCTGGAGATTGATCCCTTGTCAGTTGCTTCATTTGCAAACATTTTCTCCCATTTTGAGGGTTGTCTTTTCATCTCGTTTATAGTTTCCTTTCCTGTGCAAAAGCTTTTAAATTTCATTAGGTCCCATTTGTTTATTTTTGTTTTTATTTTCATTACTCTAGGAGGTGGGTCAAAAAAGATCTTGCTGTGATTTATGTCAAAGAGTGTTCTTCCTATGTTTTCCTCTAAGAGTTTTATAGTGTCCAGTCTTACATTTAGGTCTTTAATCCATTTTTTGGTGTTTACTTTTGTGTATGGTGTTAGGGAGTGTTCTAATTTCATTCTTTTACATGTAGCTGTCCAGTTTTCCCAGCACCACTTATTGAAGAGACTGTCTTAATCTACATCTTCTGAAGCTCCACAGTGTCATCTGTGTGTCTCTTGTGTCCTGTTGTTTACCCAACCATGGCTATTTATGATTTTTCTTATCTCTCTGACAGTTAATAAATTCCTCATAAGAGATCTGTCCCCCCCCTTAAAACGTGACTACATCTTGCATAAGCAAGTGTTCAGACAATAAGTGATGAAATTAATGGAATGGAACTTTTCCACAGCAGACTCTTGCAGGTATGGCAGCATCTATTCACCAATTTTATTTATTTCACCAAAATTTGATAATCAGGATAAAAGCATCTTCCCAAGAAGTATAATTTTCAGTGAGAGAAGATTGTACTGCACGAATTTTAATGAATTTTTCTAGTTCGCAATGTTAATTGGATTACTGGTGGTAATTATAACTGAAACATGCATCAAATCCTACACGTTTAGTTATATCACACTTGTTATTTCCAGTGTGAATGCAAAACTAAGTATCAGAAACACAGTTTTTAGAGAGTTCAATTATTTTTCTAGCTGGTAACACATCACAGGTTTGGAAATCTGGATGGTATTATGTTCCTCTTTCCCAGAAGTGTGTTTTGAACACGTTTCATAGAATCTGATAGAGTGTCAAAATGGGTCAAGGGATTAACACATGTTTAGCAGTTATGACCCAATCTATGTTACTGCTTTCACTTTTTTTTTAGTGTACCAAAAGATTTTTGAGATGGTAAGGAAACATATTGCTCTGTTCAAAGCCTCTTTCGGACCTGCAGTGCAACACTGCATTTGAATCATTTGGGGATAATTTTTGTAAGCCAGCCACCCAACAGAAAATACCCTCTGGTTGAATTTCATAGCATAGTACAAAACTTCCTTTTTTAAATTTTTTCAGTGTAAGTTACTACAAGTAATTTACATGGCAAGTGATAAGAAAAATCAATCTAATAATATTAAAAAGTTTGGTTATCAAGAAAGCATGCCCCAAACCCTATAGCAGACACAGCCATCATTCCCAAAGTCTGCCTGCTGCCAAGTCTTTGCATCACCTGGTGGGAATATAAAAATGCCCACTTGGGGGCTTCCCTGGTGGCACAGTGGTTGAGAGTCCGCCTGCCGATGCAGGGGACGCGGGTTCGTGCCTCGGTCCGGGAAGATCCCATGTGCCGCGGAGCGGCTGGGTCCATGAGCCATGGCCGCTGAGCCTGCACGTCCGGAGCCTGTGCTCCACAACGGGAGAGGCCACAACAGTGAGAGGCCCACGTAGTGAAAAAAAAAAAAATGCCCACCTGCAACAACAGGATAGTCAGAGTCAAAGAACTCACACCTGGGACACAATACAGGGATATATTTTTTTCTTACTTTCCCTGGTCTTTTTATCTTTCTTCCTTTCGCAAACCCACTTTTTTTGTTTTTCTTCTCCATCTTCCAATTCTCGACCGAATTTTCCCATTTCCTTCCCCCCTCATACTCTGTCCCCAAGTGTAAATTTCATCATTAATCTTTCCATCCATCTATGTTTTCATCAAAGCTTTCTTTTGTAACAGAACCGAACTTGGGTCTGCTCTCCCAATGTGCAGCAAAGCCAATCTACTGACACCTGGTTGTTGTGAAGAAAAGTACAGTTTATGGCAAGACACTAAGCAAGGAAACCGGGAAGCTCATGCTCAAAAGACCCAATTCCCTGATGGCTTTCAGGGAAGAGTTTTTAAAGATAATGTGAGGGAGGGGCTTCCCTGGTGGCGCAGTGGTTGAGAATCTGCCTGCCAATGCAGGGGACACGGGTTCGAGCCCCGGTCTGGGAAGATCCCACATGCCGCGGAGCGACTAGGCCCGTGAGCCACAATTTCTGAGCCTGTGCGTCTGGAGCCTGTGCTCCGCAACAAGAGAGGCTGCGATAGTGAGAGGCCCGCGCACCGCGATGAGGAGTGGCCCCCACTTGCCGCAACTAGAGAAAGCCCTCGCACAGAAACGAAGAGCCAACACAGCCATAAATAAATAAATAAATAAAATTAAAAAAAAAAAAGATAATGTGAGGGAGAGGGTCACAGGGTGTGTGATCAGCTTGTGCACAATTCTCTGATTGATTGGTGGTGATGTAACAGGGTGATATTTGGGGAATCTCAATCATCAACCTTCTGGTTCCAATCTGTCTGGGGTCTACATGCTGGTGGTCAGCATGTAGTTCACTTCTTCCACCTGGTAGGGGTTTTAGTATCTGCAAACAACTCAACGGCTCAGGATATTATCTGTACCACTTGATAAGTAACTAAAGGTCTTTGACTTTGTTTCATGGCTAAACTATTTTGTCTTGCTTGAGTGTTTTCCTTTGTTTCTGTATTTTTTTTTTCATTTCTCTGATTAAATTTGCTCTTTGGAACTCGAGGAAGGCCTAGGAGGCTAAAGCTCTTTTACAAACAAGGTGTGGGGGACTTGGACCAGGGGGACTTCTGTCCCTGGAAAGGCCCTGGAGGGTCCTGCTCAGTTTCACTTTCAGCCAATGAGATGTTCCTGGTCTAATGGATATAACTCGAAGAAGCTCAAACATGGGAAGAGGATCGATCTCTGTGTCCTACAAAAGGTAGCTGCCTATTACTCAGCCATAAAAAGAAACGAAATTGAGCTATTTGTAATGAGGTGGATAGACCTAGAGTCTGTCATACAGAGTGAAGTAAGTCAGAAAGAGAAAGACAAATACCATATGCTAACACATATATATGGAATTTAAGGAAAAAAAATGTCATGAAGAACCTAGGGGTAAAACAGGAATAAAGACACAGACCTACTTGAGAATGGACTTGAGGATATGGGGAGGGGGAAGGGTAAGCTGTGACAAAGCGAGAGAAAGGCATGGACATATATACACTACCAAACGTAAGGTAGATAGTGGGAAGCAGCCGCATAGCACAGGGAGATCAGCTCGGTGCTTTGTGACCACCTAGAGGGGTGGGATAGGGAGGGTGGGAGGGAGGGAGACACAAGAGGGAAGGGATATGGGAACAGATGTATATGTATAACTGATTCACTGTTATAAAGCAGAAACTAAAAAAAAAAAAAAAAAAGTAGCTGCCTGAGGTCATGGGTTGAGTTGTATTTCCAATGCAGACTGGCAAGGACCATATCGGGAACGTCTCATAAGCCAATCCAAGAATAGTTGAATTTCCTCAGTGCTGGAGGGAACATTGTTAAACAAGATGGTGTCATAATCACATTTATATTTAGAAGTTTTATTATGTTATCAATGTTCAGATAAATTAAGGATGTTGTAGTGACAAACAGGAAGATATAGAAACACTGTTTAAAATATATTTTCATTAAAGAGAAAAGAAGTGTCAGATTTCTAAACTGACGCAATAGTGGTCAGAATGAGAAGGTGGGGCACATGACTTGCTATTGGTTGGTTGGGGTGGATAGGAATGAGAGTACTGGAGGCTCCCTGAGGTGACCATGTGAATGAAATCACTGGAGAAGTAGAGAGAGGGGACTTTTAACTTCCTATGGAATCAGCAGTTCAAAAGAACCCTGGGCCATAATTCCCCAACCAGCCATAAACTGTGGTCATGCCATATAAAGAGTAATAAGACAAGGCCATGCTGGGACCATGTCTAAAACAAGGCAGAGTCAAGGTTACTCTACAACCACAAAAATAGCTAAACATCCCCCTGTTCCAACTAAACTGAAGCACAGAGTGGTAAAGTAACTTGCCCAAGATGGCACAGCTAATAAGGGGCAGGGCTGACATCCACTCTTGAGCAATTCAACTCCAGACGTTGCCTTCCTAGCTACCACTCTGAGGTACATGTCACATCAGTGAGAGCTGTGATACAGAGATCATGGAAGTGTTTTCAGAATGCATGGGAAGGACAACTAATCCAGACTGTCAGTGATGCAAATGAAAGGTGGATAGTCAGGGACGCTGTAAGATGCTCCCCTATTATTCCTTTACAAATTAGAGAGGCCATTTAGTCTTATAACACTAAAAATCTTCCCTGTAATTAAGAACTTGGCTTGGTTGACTTCTCTTGTTTAAATGACAGGTCAAAACCTTTCCATTCTAGCTAATGGTTGCAGATTCAATCAACCCAAGGATTTCTGGAGGATAATGATGAGGTGCTGGACTCAGTTCGCTGGAGGCACTGCCTGGAGGTTTTAACTGCCAGGACATCGTTTAATAAACTGGGACAGCAGGAGCATTTCTGTTATTTTTAACCTGCCATCTTGACTCATTTTAAACCTTTTTAATCAGAAGAATTTTCCCTAAGTGTTATAGCATTCTAAAAATGCAAGCAGAAAGGCAGGAGTGGGGGTGTGCTGGGGCATCAGTGGACAGGCTGTTTCCAGCAGAGAAGGGAACTCTGATCCACGTGAGGGCAAGAAATAACGAGAACTTGCAGATTTCAAAGAGGAAAAAGTTAAGTGCCAGCCAAGAGCTGTTTAACTTTCCCATAATTTCTGCAGGTTTAATGAGAGGCCCAAAAGAGAAAGACATTGCAAATGTTTGCAAGTGGATGTCAAGATCAAGTGTAGGCTTGGGGCTTCCCTGCTGGCACAGTGGTTAAGAATCTGCCTGCCAATGCAGGGACACGGGTTCGAGCCCTGGTCCGGGAAGATCCTACATGCCGCGGCACACCTAAGCCCGTGTGCCACAACTACTGAGCCTGCGCTTCTAGAGCCTGTGTTCCACAACAAGAGAAGACGCCACAACGAGAAGCCCACGAGTAGCCCCCGCTCGCCACAACTAGAGAAAGCCCGTGCACAGCAACGAAGGTCCAATGCAGCCATAAATAAATAAATAAAAATTAAAAAAAATAAAGTGTAGGCTTGTATCTCTGAGTCTTTCCAAATTGATTTTTTTACATCCCCCACTTCTCTTGGATGGGAAGAGGTAGGGTAGGTACTCCTGGCTTTTAGGGCTTTTGCCTCCACTCAGTCTGAATAACATGCAAAGCACTGCTGCATACACAGAATACAAAGAACAGTCACTGCCACCTAGAGGGATACACTCTGGAAAGGGGAACATGGAAAAAACAATGACAGGCAAAGACCTCCTTCTGTGACTCACTAATTCATTCAAATATTTATTGAATGTCTGCATTGTACAGGTCATGGGAACTTAGAGACCAATGAACCACTAACCCTGTCTTCAGGAAGCTCACAACCAGATGGGGGAGAATAATGTATAAACAGGTGATTACAAGACAGAGTGGAAGGTAGAAAGCTCGGGGATAGGACAACACAGAGAAGAGGTAATGAAACCAGCCTCAGCAAAACTGGCTGCTTCCCAGAGGAAGGGAGCCTTAATTTATGGTTCAAATTGGAGACAGTTGGCTGAAGAAAGGGAGAAACTATCCCAGAGAGAAACAGTAGCTTACAGAAAGGTACTTTCAGTGAACCTCCAGGAGCTGAGTAAAATGCAGGGCTGGAAAATAGGAGACATTTTTTTTCCTACCAAGATTCATACGAATGAGAAGGTAATCTAAACGAATTGCTCCATATCATTCACTGCACCTTTGGGGGCTTTCTTGTACCTAGTGTGCTGCTATTTCCTATGGAAATTATTATTCACTTGGTTTCCCTAAAGCAAGCATTTCTCAAGGATGTCTTTTAGGCTTTTCCACAACATCATGTGTGTGTGTATGTGTATGCACACGTGTGTGTGTGTGTGTGTGTGTGTGTGTGTGTAAGTAAAACACTGACATTAAGAAAGAAGAAAAGGGGAAAGAAAAAGAGAGACTAACATTTATTGGGCATCTAACGTGAACTGTGATCCTGAAAGTTTAAATAATTATAAATGTTTGTGACTTCATTAACACATTAATTCATGTCCTAACAACCTAGTACATATAAAACCAATTTGACTCAGTATAATAGGCATAAATAACAATAGAAATATGTTTAAAGTATAAAGATTATTCAAAAGAATGAAGGAGAGGAAGAATATATTTAAGCTGAGTTTCAAGGATAAATAACAAGTCCCCATGAGGAGTAAGGAAATGGCATGTGGAGAGACTTTTTAGGCCTAGGGATATGCATGGACAAAGAAATTAAATAGTTAGCTCAACAAGGTTCATTAAATGGAGAGACAGGGGGCCTCCCTGGTGGCGCAGTGGTTGAGAGTCCGCCTGCCGATGCAGGGGATACGGGTTCGTGCCCCGGTCTGGGAGGATCCCATATGCCGCGGGGCGGCTGGGCCCGTGAGCCATGGCCGCTGGGCCTGCGCATCCGGAGCCTGTGCTCCGCAACGGGAGAGGCCACAACAGTGAGAGGCCCGCATACCGCAAAAAGAAAAAAAAAAAAAAAAAAAAAAAAAAAAATGGAGAGACAGGGAGGAAAAGTTAGAGCTGTAGGCAATAGCCAGATGGTGAAAAAGTTTACATATCATGAAAAGCCATGTAGACTTTACTATAACTTTGATAGCATATTGAGGGGCTAGGAATTGAATCAAATATGCAACTGGGAAGAAAATAGTCTTAAACAGGTGAAAAATAAGTGGGAAAGGAGTGTGAGATTAGAGGAGGGGAAACCAACTCAAAGGCCATTTCAATAGTCCAAGCAAGATATGGTGAGGGTCTGGTGTAAAGTAATGGCATGAAAAAATGAGCAGATTGTAGACTCAGAAGATTTTGACTGGATATAACTGGAAAAGTCTTACTGACCAATTGGGTGGGGGGGATAGAAAACAGAGACAAAGTGAAACTTCATAGTATAATCACCTCTCACCCCCACTCCTTTTTTTTTTTTTTTTTTCAAGAACAACAAGATGATGAGAATTGTTTGCCTGGTGCCATGCAATTATTAAATGGCCAATTTGGGATTCAAACTAGATCTCACTGGACTTCCCTGGCATGGTTCAGTGGTTAAGACTCTGTGCTTCCACTGCAGGGGGTGAGGGTTCAATTCCTGGCTGGGGAAGCTCTGCATGCCATGCAATGTGGCAAAAAAACCAAAACAACAAAACAAAAAAACCCAAACTAGATCTCACTGACTAAAATCACGCTTTCCCCCAGGGGTTCAGTGAGATTGCTGTTCTAGAGTTAGCGAGTAGCAACAGAGTGAAGGAAAAACACCTAAACTACCAACCTCATCAGAGCATCTGAAGCATATAGGGCAGATAAAAGTCACCAGAAGTGGAATGGGAAGGGAAGAGGCCCCCTGAGCTGGCCCATTCATTTTACTACCTATGTTTATAGTTTGGTTTCCTTGGAATTACCCACCAGTGGCCTCACAAATCTTTTCTGTTTTGATTCTCTTCATCCTTTGACTCTCATCACAGCGACATGGAAAATGAAATATAATTAGAAGTAACTCACGCTAATTATAACTTCTTTGGCTACATTGAATAATGAGAGTGCTGTCATCTTTTTCCTGCCACGAGAACCATCTGTCCTCTCCTGTCCCCCTACCCCCATGTCCAGGAATGGTTAACCCATCAAAGAAACCTTACTGCTCAGCAAAATGTCATTTGAGAATTCTTTCTATCAAAATAAGAAAATGAAATAAGGGGTGAGTATAAGTTATAAATGAAGACCCTTTAAAGCTCACATATTTCTAGGCAACAAAATTAAGTCATTAATCCATGAGGACTTCACCCATTTATCTCTCTCCTCTAGTCTCATTTCATAAACACAAATTTTCTGTTACATTCCCAATACATTTGTTGAAAGAGGGGGGTGAGAGATGAATGAAATGAACACCCACTCGATAATTCCTGACCTTTCCTTCAGCATGGCAGTTTTATCAGTCAAGCAGAGAGATAATATGATGAGGATAAAAAGCTAATATTCTCTCCTGATGAAAAAGAATCAATGACACTTTCACCCACAGCTTTATTGAAAAATGGATGATAATGGTTCAAGCACACCTACCAGAGTGAGCTGCTTGAAGCTGCATTTAGCAAACTTCTTAGAAGATGAAATATAACTGAAATTGTAGGGAGGCCCACAAAAGAGGTGCAGGAATATTTCTTGAAATGAATGCAATAAACCCATTTCCCCCCAGCCTATGGAGGAGCAATGAAGTGCCCTTTATGGAAAGGAAGAATGAAAGCTGTAAACTGCCTGAGTTCACTGAATTTCACAGCGGACATTCTTGTTTGGTGATCCTAACAGTTTTAGCCCTTGGGGAAACTTGCTCCAACTTTTGGACTATAGCTATTAGACTGGGGAGAGGCAAGAAATGCGTCACCTATCAAACTTGTATTACTGGTGACAACTGAAGCTTTTAAAAATTATGTATACTTGAATAGGATATTTCTGCCTCTGGAGGAAAGATTCAAGAACATGCTTTCTTTCTTCCCTCAAGATGCCTAGTTAAGTTACCTCCCGGAGTGTTCCTCTCTTTGTTCAGACTGCAAAACACTGATTGGGCTACCTTCTTGAATGAGTTATAAATAAAACTATATTGCAAATTTTCTCTTGTTGCTGAGAAGCCTGTAGGTCCTGCAAAGTGTCTGAATTTAGCGAGGGGAGTGGTTGAAAAGAGCTTCCACTTGTGCTCTGCCAGATCACTGGAGATCTATACTGGAGTTTGGGTCTAAAGACTTAGTAATATTAAACATTTAGACGAATTTCCTTGTTTTCTTATGAATGCTCAGAGACTATCTTGGCTGGGCCATATGGTCTCACCTTATTATTTCCAATAGGTTCTCATTTCCTGATAAATTGTAAGCCTAGGTTGCCCTATCCCTCTTCCTGAGCTTCTCTTCCCTTCCTATCAAATTTCTCTATCATGGGGGAGGGTCCCTGGAGTCTAATGTTAACACCCCAAATCATGAGAATAGGAAGAACCCAAAAGCCTGATCTTCAATGAAAAGTATGCAAAAAAGAATGATCAAAGAAGTCCTCAGAGCTTCTAACACCCCTGGACACAAAGGGATGTGCATCTGTTATGCTATGGCCAGGACCAGCTACATAATTTTCAGCACCCAGTGCAAAGTGAAAATGCAAAGCCCCTTGTTCAAAAATCATTAAGAATGTCAAGATGGTGACAGCAGAGCATTAAACCAAGTGTTCATGGGTCACACACCCATGAAGCATGGATCAACTTCACCTGTGGCCTTGACCTTTACCAACAAGTCTCCTCTACTGTGTGTAGGCTAAGGGGATGGAGGAATTTTGTGCTCATCGTGGAATTTGGAGCAAGTCCCTAACGCTCCATTGTTATGTGTTCCTTTTCCCGTGATCAGCCAAAACTGAGGCTGTTATGGGGAGGGGAACATATTAGCAGGTTATCATAAAAAGTGAGTATATTTTATTAAATTGATTCTTACATCCTCTCCCTGCTCCTGTGTAACTACCTGGGACCAATGACATACATGATGCCAGTCCTCCTAACTTCATGAATATCACTCTGATGTTGACTCGCAAAACTTGAGAAATCAATCAGTTCATGTCTTCTACTAAATTTGGTGCATGATCATACTCTATACTAGGTAAACAAAAATCACCTCTTATTCCATTTTCTGTTTCAAATGTGATTTATGTCATCAGTCATGTTCTTTATGTTATTATTTGCACACCCAACAACTATATATAACATCCTTAAAATGTAAGGGATTTTCTATCATCTTATATAACACAGTAAGGCCCCTCTGTTATCAATTCAATCTGTTGTTCTGATAGAGAAAATAACATACTCTATGTACAGACTACCTAACTCTACCCACCTTATCCAAGCCAATCCTGAACCCACTTGTGCTCCTGACCAGAATCACATGCCTCTTCTTCAGAACGTACTACTGGAGGCTTCTTTGTCTGAAACTGATGCCACTCCTTAACCTTACACAAAATGGCTACCCTATTCCCATCTTTCCCGTATTCCACATGCTTCCAATGATTCAGTGAGTTTTCATAACACTGATTCCTTGTTCACCCATTCGTATCCTAAATCGAGACCCAGAAGAAATGAGATAATTACAGGACCTAACAATCTAAACACGTATAAAAAAACTATCAGAGAGCTAGTAATATAAATGAACATCTTTAACTTAAGAGTGATTAAAAACCCCACCCTACATCAAGCAAAATACTTAGTAGAGAAATTTTGGATACGTTCCCATTTAAGATAACAAGACAAAAGCGACCTTACACACTGCTGTTGTTTAACATAATATGAGATGTCTGAGTCAGTGCTACAAATCTGAAAACATGGCAGAAGTGTCAAATTTGGAAAGTAAGGGATAAAACTCTCATTATTAGCTGATGATTTGACCTCCTGCATAAAAATCTCAATAGAATAAACACAGTATCTAAACTAATAGAAGATTCATTACTACTGCCAGATATAATCAACATAGAATAAGTATTCTCTACTCCAACAAAACTCAACCAGAAAACAAGACAGAAAATACAATATTATTTAACATAGAAACTGTAACCATCAAGAAATATTATAATAATGTGTGAAAAGATACAGAAATTCATTAAAAACAATGAAAATTCACAAAAAAACACAAGTAAGAGAATCAAGAAAACTTCTGCAAGGATGAAAATGCTGGATGTCTTGATTGGGTTGGTGGTTACACAGTTTAATCCATTTGTCAAACTCTTTGAATGCACATTTGAAATCTGCACTTCATATTGTCGGCAAATTATACCTCGATAAAAAATAAGAAAAAAAACCCAGATATGATATTAAACCGGTGAGTTTTTGAAAGATGAAAAAGGTAGCTAATATTCAGACATAGCAAAGGTGTAAACAGAACTCTTGTGTACTATTTATTGGCAGTAATGTGAAGTAGCATAGCTATTCTGAAAATAATTCTGGAAGAATCAAATGACTTTAAGTGTGCATATGTACTAACCCAGATATTTCTCACCTGGACATATATTCTAAATAAATACTCTCAGAGATCTATAAGAATGCATTTATTTTTTCATTTTTTAACATCTTTACTGGAGTATAATTGCTTTACAATGTTGTGTTAGTTACTGCTGTATAACAAAGTGAATCAGTTATATGTATACATATATCCCCATATCTCCTCCCTCTTGCATCTCCCTCCCACCCTCCCTACTGCACCCCTCTAGGTGGACACAGAGCACTGAGCTCGGATCTCCCTGTGCTATGTGGCTGCTTCCCACTAGCTATCTATTTTACATTTGGTAGTGTATATATGTCCATGCCACTCTCTCACTTCGTCCCAGCTTACCCTTCCCCCTCCCCGTGTCCTCAAGTCCATTCTCTACGTCTGCGTCTTTATTCCTGTCCTGCCCCTGGTTCTTCAGAACCAATTGTTTTTTAGATTCCAAATATATGTGTTAGCATATGGTATTTGTCTTTCTCTTTCTGACTTACTTCACTCTGTATGATAGTCTCTAGGTCGATCCACCTCACTACAAATAACTCAGTTTTGTAAGAATGCATTTAGATGGATGTTTAATATAATAGTCTTAATTTTTCATAGCAGAACACTGGAAGGCCCCTAGTTGCCGTCAGTTAAGGAATGGAAAAATAAAATGTGGTAATTTTATGTTACAGAAAACCAGTAGTTGGAAATGAAGACTAGACAAACAGTAAGATGAATAGATCTTAAATATAGTTGAAGTTTTTACAAAGAAACAGAGGTGATTTATAGCACAATACTGATACATACTTTTTTTTAACATCTTTATTGGAGTATAATTGCTTTACAATGGTGTGTTAGTTTCTGCTTTATAACAAAGTGAATCAGCTATATGTATACATATATCTCTATATCTCCTCCCTCTTGCATCTCCCTCCCACCCTCCCTATCCCACCCCTCTAGGTGGTCACACAGCACCAAGCTGATCTCCCTGTGCTGCAGCTCTGTTTACAATAGCCAGGACATGGAAGCAACCTAAGTGTCCATCGAAAGATGAATGGATAAAGAAGATGTGGCATGTATATACAATGGAATATTACGCAGCCATAAAAAGAAACAAAATTGAGTTATTTGTAGTGAGGTGGATGGACCTAGAGTCTATCATACAGAGTGAAGTAAGTCAGAAAGAGAAAAACCAATACATACATACTGTTGAAACAAACACAAAATAATACTCTTCTTACTCAAGACATGAATGCATATTAACAGACATGTGTCAGACACATAAGAGTTGATGCTCATAGTCAGACTGGGGATCAGGAATGAAGGGAAAAAAAGTAAATAAAATAAAATAAGAGAGTAAACTTGACTAGGCAAATAATAATTATACGCTATGAACTAAGAAGAATGAGAAACACCCCTTGTACCCCAGTTCCCAAAACAGAGAAATATAACAGGAAGGAGGACGGCTAATGCAAGATGTGAGCCCAGTTTGTCCTAGACTTCAAGCCCATGATCTTTTCCATTTTAACAGGCCAATTTGCTAAAATACTTTACACTGTACCATGGTTCTTAAAACTGTCACCCGTTTGGCTTAGAGAATTAGTATCCCATTTATCTATAGCATCTGTGTGAGGCTGTATTTTATATGACAGAACCAACAGAGTCAGGATGCTACCATAGAATAAAATCACTGAGCTAGGAGTAGGAAGCCCTGTCTATAACCAACCGTCTTTTATGGCATTGAGAAAGTCTTCTAACCTCTGGAAAGTTGCTGTCTTTAAAGAGGTGCTCTCCCAGCCTTTCTCTTGTAAAATATCCTTATATCCAGAGACAAAATCCTGGGAAAATCCAGTGAAACCATTCTTTTTTTTTCTTTTTCATGTTTTATTTCTGGATTTATTAATGGAATTGATAATTATAGGAAATGTTTCTGTTTTTCTTTTTAATTGAGGTATGGTTGTTTTACAATGTTGTGTTAGTTTCTACTGTACAGCAAAGTGGAGTTCCCTGTGCTATACAGCAGGTTCTCATTAGTTATCTATTTTATACATATTAGTATATATATGTCAATCCCAATCTCCCAATTCATCCCACTCCCCCTTTCCTCCCTTGGTGTCCATACATTTGTTCTCTACGTCTGTGACTCTATTTCTGCCACACATACCAGTTCATCTGTACCATTTTTCTAGATTCCATATATATATGTTAGTATATGATATTTGCTTTTCTCTTTCTGACTTACTCTGTATGACGGTCTCCAGGTCGACCCACATCTCTTCAAATGACCCAATTTCGTTCCTTTTTATGGCTGAGTAATATTCCATTGTGTATATGTACCACATCTTCTGTATCCATTCGTCTGCCAATGGGCACTTAGGTTGCTTCCATGACCAGGCTATTGTAAATAGTGCTGCAGTGAACATTGTGGTACATGTCTCTTTTTGAATTACGGTTTTCTCAGGGTATATGCCGAGTAGTGGGATTGCTGGGTCGTATGGTAGGTCTATTTGTAGTTTTTTAAGGAACCTCCATACTGTTCTCCATAGTGCCTGTATCAATTTACATTACCACCGACAGTGCAAGAGGATTCCCTTTTCTCCACACCCTCTCCAGCATTTATTCTTTGTAGATTTTTTGATGAGGGCCATTCTGACCAGTGTGAGGTGATACCTCATTGTAGTTTTGATTTGTATTTCTCTAATAATTAGTGATGTTGAGCATCTTTTCATGTGCCCCTTGGCCATCTGTATGTCTTCTTTGGAGAAATGTCTATTTAGGTCTTCACCAATTTTTTGATTGGGTTGTTTGTTTTTTTGATATTGAGCTGAATGAGCTGTCTGTATATGTTGGAGATTAATCCTTTGTCCATTGATTCATTTGCAAATATTTTCTTCCATTCTGAGGGTTGTCTTTTTGTCTTGTTTATGGTTTCCTTTGTTATGCAAAAGCTTTTCAGTTTCATTAGGTCCTGTTTGTTTATTTTCATTTTTATTTCCATTTCTCTAGGAGGTGGATCAAAAAAGATCCTGCTGTGACTTATGTCATAGAGTGTTCTGCTTATGTTTTCCTCTAAGAGTTTTATAGTATTCAGTCTTACATTTAGGTCTTTAATCCATTTTGAGTTTATTTTTGTGTATGGCGTTAGGAAGTGTTCTAATTTCATTCTTTTATATGCAGCTGTCCAGTTTTCCCAGCACCACTTATTGAAGAGACTCTCTTTTCTCCATTGTGTATCCTTGCCTCCTTTGTCATAGATTAGTTGACCATAGGTGCATGGGTTTATCTCTGGGCTTTCTATCCTGTTCCATTGATCTATATTTCTGTCAGCAAAACCATTCTTAACATTCACACACAAATACTAACACATAAACCCTCAGTTTTACCAAGAATCAAAATGCTATTTAGGGGTTTCCCTGGTGGCGCAGTGGTTAAGAATCTGCCTGCCAATGCAGGGGACATGGGTTCGAGCCCTGGTCTGGGAAGACCCCACATGCTGCGGAGCAACTAAGCCCGTGCACCACAACTACTGAAGCCCACGTGCCCTAGAGCCCATGTTCTGCAAAAAGAGAACCCACCACAATGAGAAGCCTGTGCACCACAACAAAGAGTAGCTCCCACTTGCCGCAACTAGAGAAAGCCCGCACACAGCAACAAAGACCCAAAGCAGCCAAAAATTAATTAATTAATTAATTTTAAAAAAACGCTCTTTAGGATATGAAATCATACAGGATTTAATCTTAAGAAGTTAAAAAAATCCAGCATAAGAGAATGACAGAATGGAATTTTTAAAATATAAATCAGATTAATCTTGAATCTTTGTCAAAGTGACTCATGTCAAATAAAATAATTTCAAGATCACAAAAAGATTTGTGGGTATTAATTTCTTTAGCCAAACATTCATTGATTTACTCATTTAATAACAAAAGTCTACCAAGAGCCAGGCACAGTTGTAGGTACTGGGGAATTCAACATTGTACAGACCCTGCCCTTGTGGATTTTACAGTCCAACTGGAAGAGAAATACTAACACAATTTTACACAAGTAACAAACATAGTTAGTTATACTGTGATGCATGCTATGGATGGGGTGTTATAAGAATATAAAAGATCAGGTTCTTACATAGTTTGAGTGACATCAGGGAAAACTTCCCTTATGAGAGAGGCATTTAAGTTGAGGCCAAAAGGAGGATTATAAATTGGCTGGCTGAAAGGATTGCATAGAGAAGGGGGAAATGTTCCAAAGAGAGACACCAGACAGCAAGGAAAAGGTCATGTAGTTAAGAGTGTCAGAAAACATTGTAAAGAAAATGGGAAACAATTCAAGGACTATAAGAAGGGAGCTGATATGATTAGATATGCATTGTTCAAATATTCTCTGGCTGTTGTGTGGAGAATAAATGCTATCTACAGAGTGTTTTGTAGAAGAAAAAATAAACGTGAAGAGGTAGTTACAGAAGTCCAGTTTGGAGATAACAGGGTATAGATTAGAGTGGTAGCAATGGAGAAGGTAAGAAGTTTATGGATTGGGACTTCCCTGGTGGTGCAGTGGTTAAGAATCTGCCTGCCAATGCAGGGTACACCGGTTCGAGCCCTGGTCCAGGGAGATCTCACATGCCATGGAACAACTAAGCCCGTGCGCCACAACTACTGAGCCTGCGCTCTAGAGCCCGCGAGCCACAACTACTGAAGCCCGCGTGCCTAGAGACCGTGCTCCACAGCAAGAGAAGCCACTGCAATGAAAAGCCCTGCACTGCAATGAAGAGTAGCCCCAGCTCACCACAACTATAGAAAACCCGCAGCAACGAGGACCCAATGCAGCCAAAAACAAACAAATAATAAATAAATAAATTTTTTTAAAAAAAGAAAGTATTTCAGAAAAAAAAAGAAGTTTATGGATTTAAATACCTCTAGGAAATGGGATTTACCTGACTTGGGTATTGACTGGCTATAAAAGAAAATGGAAGAGAGAAATTAGGAATGATTTCCAGGTTTCTTGGAATTTGGTAGATTCATTCAATGAGATGGACAAGACTGGAAGAAGACAAATTTAATGTGAATAGTAATCTGGCTCTTAGGAGCAGAAACATATCAAATCTAGCTTAAGTGCAGATTATAGAAACAAAGGATTCATAAGGTTGTTACCCACCAATCCACCGACAATAAAGCCTGATACTGAACACAGTGACCCACTCTCCTCTCCTTGCATATGGCACTCTACACCCACATTCCGGGGACCCGTCCACAGCTCCTCCTGTGTAGGCTGACCTGCATGCTTCTCGTCTTCTTTCTCTAGACTTCCCTCATTTCAGCGCAGTCAAGACTGCCTGCCCCCCATATGTTAACTTGCATATTTCTGTCCACTTAAGTCAATCTTTTCCTCCCCATTCAATACTACTATGAAATAAAATTCATGTTTTATGGCAAGACAAGACAAATTTAAACATAAAAATTCTTCTCTCCCCTTTGGCCTCCCCTCTCCCCCAACCGTGCATTGTGTATCTGCATTATGCATGGACCAAACCTCCCCCATCAACAGGAATACCTGCTCAACCATAAAGAACAACATTCTCCCAGCATCAACAAGACAACTCCTTAAGAGATAACATTCCTTCTAGAGCTTGTAAGGGGTCACATGACCCACCAGGATGATGCTTAGATCTGGATTACGTAAATTGTCAATAATACATCATTTGATGTATAGCCCTGTGTCTCAAAAAACTTTTATAACTGTGCCTTGATTTCTAACCGGCAGAAGAGTTCTCAGAGCTTTCTGAGATGCTCTTCCCAGGTTATAATCCTCAAATTTGGCTTGAATAAAACTTTCCAATTCTTTCTTAGATTGACTGATTAATTTTTTCATTGACACTATGTAACGTTAGTTTTGCTAAGACTATCTCTCCTTTCTCCAGGTTTCAGTCATCTTCATGAGGAAATACATAAATACTCTCTAACAGGTCTAAATTTCCAGAGACCTGGGGAAAAAAATGTCAGCAAAGTCTAATGCAAGTATCGTTTGACTGTTGAAGTAGTGAGTCACACTGTTCTTAAATGAAAATATTTTTAATACAGTAGTTTCACAGTGGGAATGAGACATGGTCATTTATACACAATGTTAATACTTCGGGAAAAATCACAATTATGACTGACATCCCTCTGAAAAATGGCTTCTCTTGGGCCAAATATTAACTCTAGTGGAACAGATCTTCAACAGCAATAAGTTCCTTCTTATAATGAGATCCCAACTTCCACATTCCAGCCAAGTCTCCTGGCTTGCTATTATACATGAACCATTGAGTTAGTACCTGCTGGCCTTTAAGCCTGTCACCAATGCAAGCAGCATTACTTTTTTAAACTTAAAAAATATATATAATTTGTTTTAAAGTAGTTTCATTTTTTTTCCATAACAGAAGGATTTCTGTTATTAAAAAGATGGTTCTTGTTGCAATGAAGTTCTCTGCTAAACAACATATCCTATTGGAAATGCATGATTCAATGATACTGAAGGCTGCATTTCCTCATTCTCCTAAGTGGATAAGAATCCTAATTATGGTTAGCCTGACTTTATCTTACCAATTTTAAATCTTACATCTTCCTCATATGTGTATAGTTAATACTAATTATTTAGTAGCATAATACAGATAAATGAATATTTACTTCTATATTGTGGATGGTAGACTTCTAATGGGCATTAATATATAGTGAAAGACTGAATAGTGATGATGATTCCCAAGGGAGAAGAGAAAAGATGTATTGGTTAATAAGCAGGCTCCTGTTTATACCTCAGCTATTAAATAAAATGTGTTAGCTTTATAGTCCATGATTTGATTATAGGGATTATCAGGTAAAAATATTGACAAAGCATTTGAACACATGTTGAACCTAAAGAAGATGTGACTTACTTGCAGGACCACAAATGCAGCTGTCTTTGCTAAAATACCGGCCCCATTTTTCAGGAGATGTCACTCACAATGCAGGCCTAAAATAGGCAAGTGGTGATGCTGAGTCACAAAAGAAAGAACCGATGGCTAATAAAGCAGATGAAGAACTGACATTTTAGTCCATCTTGCCTCATTTAGAACCTATTCTAGGAACTCTCCTTTATTACTAAGCAAGCTAAAATTTCTCCCTATTTACAGTTTTCTTTCCCCTCAGCACAAAAGATGCTCAGGCTTCTCCTAACTTGAAAACAAAACAACAAAAATCCCTCTACTGATTCCTTACCCAACTACCTCAGTTCTATCTTTCCCTTCACAGTTAAACTTATGAAAAGAAACCCTTCCTCTTCACTCTCTGACCCATGAACTTCTCAACCTACAGCAAAGATTTGATCACCACTGAAACTATTCTTATCAACTGTGTTTATGACAAATGTGACTATATCTTATCATTCAACCCAGGATGAGAATAAAAAAGGAAATTATTAAAAATTAATCATCAACTTGGACTGCCCTGAACAAATAGGGCATAAGGTCATAACACACACACATGACTTCCTGGCAGTAAAATCTGATGGACTGATTAGTCCTTGACCTTTCTGCAAATACTGACTTTATTGGCTGCAAGCAGCGCTATCCTCCTTTACCGTACGAGACAATCCATTTTCCTCCTTTACCGTACGAGACAATTGGATTTTCCCCCAACTACTTTGTTGCCTCCCCCGAGTGTCGTTACAGGTTCTTTTTCTTCTTTCCATTTCTTCAGTGTTCATGTTGCTAAGGTATTGGTGCTGGACAATTTCTCAAGCTCTTAGCACACGAACTCTTGGGTATTATCATTCACTCTCATAGCTTTAATTTTAATGTATGCCGGTAACTCCTATAACTGTTTCCAGGTTTATCTTTTTCTTTGAGTTCCAGAATCATACCCAAATTCCCAATTGGCATCTACTTTTTAATGAACCACAGTCATATCAAAATTAGTTGATTAAATCTAAAGTCATCTCCATAGAGAACAGAATTGTGGTTGTCAAGGGGAAGGGGTGTGGTGAGGGAAGGATGGGGAGTTTGGGATTAGCAGATGCAAACTAGTATATATAGGATGGACAAACAACAAGGTCCTACTGTATAGCACAGGGAACTATATTCAGTATCCTGTGATAAACCATAATGGAAAAGAATATATATATATGTATAACTGAATCACTTTGCTGTACAGCAGAAATTAACACAACACTGCAAATCAACTATACGTCAATAAATTTTTTTTTTAAATCTTAAGTCATCTTCCACCCCAAAAAAACTCATCCCACTGTGTTCCAGAGTTTGGTGAAAGATATTATTGAACCACTTATATTCTCAACCCATAAATCTGAATGACAGCTGTATTAGGGTAATTACATTATGCTGCTATAAAAATAATACAAGTCAAAATTCTGAGGTTCAACACACACAAACACACACATGCACCCTCCTATGCCATTTCTCATTGATATTAGAGTCAATATAGAGCAGTGGGGTCTCTGCTCCATTCATTCATTTGGGAATGCAGGCTACTTTGATCTATTGGGTCTACTGTTTTCTAAATGTGGCTCCAAGGTCATCCTGACATCATCCAGCCCACTAACTGGGAAATCAAAGACAGCATGGATAAAGCATGCCCTCTTTAACTCCCTTACGCACACATCACTTTGGTTTATAGTCCACTGGCAAGAATTTTTCATGAGGCTCCATCCTGCTGCAAGATAATTAAAAACATCAATTAACTCTGTGGAAAGGAAGAGAAACAGGCTTGGCGAGCATGTAGCCAGTGTCTATCACACTGTCTTGCTCTCCCCCTCCTTCTTCACCTCATATCTAATCATTTTTGTGGTCCTGTGCATTATTCCTCTGTAACACCTTAGAAATACTGCTATTTTCTATTCTACATTGCCAATTCTTTTTTTTTTTTTTTTTTTTTTTTTTTGCGGTACGCGGGCCTCTCACTGCTGTGGCCTCTCCCGTTGCAGAGCACAGGCTCCGGATGCGCAGGCTCAGCGGCCATGGCTCACGGGCCCAGCCGCTCTGCGGCACGTGGGATCCTCCTGGACCGGGGCACGAACCCACGTCCCCTGCATCGGCAGGCGGACTCCCAACCACTGTGCCACCAGGGAAGCCCTACATTGCCAATTCTTTAGTTAAGATCCTCAAAATTCTTACCATGATTCCGCAGTTGCCCACACTTTGCTCTTCACTGGTACAATGCTGATCTTTCAAAGTTTGAATTGATCCTATCATTATCCTGGTTGGAATCCTGAGTCTCACAATAAAACTCCAACTCCTCAGCCTGGGGTAAAACTATCTTTATGTACCTCATCATATATCTCATAACATGTTACACAAAAGTACTCAAGCCAGTTCAAAATTCCTGTAAGACCTTAACTCTGTGACTTTGAACATCTTAATCTTTCCCCATCTCTTGAAATGTTTAGTCACCATTCATCCATTCTGTGTCCATAGTCACTTTCTGAAGGAAGGCATCCCTGATTTCTCCCCATAAACTCCAGGGTTAGACTTCCCCAGATGCCACTCTTTCTACACAAATTCATGCTTCTCTATAAATTATGCTATCTCATACATTTATAGTTGTTCATAATTGTTTATTTGTTCCTGATCTAGAATACAGAGTGTAAAAGAAACATTACATAAGAGTTGGATGAATGAATTAATCATTAAGAAAGAACAGTTGAACCTTTGACCATTCTATCTCAATAGATTGTGATTCAACTCTTCTCTGCCCCCACTAAAATCCAATAACCAGAAAACAGACAAATTACCAAATGCAGGATCTAGATTATCTATAAGAAGAGAACACAAAAAAACAGTGAACTTTTTTTTTTTTTTGCGGTACGTGGGCCTCTCACTGTTGTGGCCTCTCCCGTTGTGGAGCACAGGCTCCGGACGCGCAGGCTCAGCAGCCATGGCTCACGGGCCTAGCCGCTGTGCGGCATGTGGGATCTTCCCAGACCGGGGCACAAACCCGTGTGACCCCTGCATCGGCAGGCGGGCTCTCAACCACTGTGCCACCAGGAAAGCCCCAGTGAACTTTTTAAATAATTAAATTAAATCACTGAGTGATAAAATAGATAAAATAATCTTTTTAGTGTTAGCTTAGTATCTTTTGATTCAAAGTTCTTTCTGATTCCTCTATAACCAAATCTTCCACAAATGGCAGGATCTAGAAATGATTCGAAATATACGTAAAAAAGTGACAGACACATGATGCCATTCAGTTAGTGTTAACTATCATAATTATTTATGGAGTGGGAATGAAAAAAATGCGGAAAATCTAGGGAATGATGAAGAGACAAAGTTAGATGGATCAGATTCCATGTGCTATAAATAAAACAATAAAAATATATGAATAAACTGCCTCAAGATCTACTATTCTTTACTAGTTATACTTCCCATTTCTATCTTAAAGTGAAATTTTACTTTATATAATTTTTAATAGCATCAAGAATGTAGGAGAGGAAGGAGAAATGTTTACTTCACAAACTTGAAAGACATTACTTAATTACTTGGCTTCAGTGTGCCAAGAAACATGACAAGGTAGAATTGGATTCTTTAGTTTGGAGAAACCAGTGAAAATCTTCTCTAACAATATTCTGGGGAAACATCACAGATGAATGAATGCTAAGAGAGGATATGGGATTTTTCTTAGACTAAAAAGATTGAGCCACAAAACTTAGGGACACTTCATTATTTAAAAGGTCACTCAAGAAATTCAATTTCCTTTACTTCCAATTTGAATTCTTTTAACTGTACAAGGTAGTATTAAGAGGATCAGGAGGATAAGACCAGAAGTACAAGCTGACGAACAAATCTTCCCTCAAACTCTATGTGCTCTCTCATTAACAGTAATGAGAAAAGTGTACTGAAAAGTGCTGTAAACTGATTAATCCAGTTCAGTTATCACTCATGTAGATAAAACAAATCTGCTGCACAATATGACAGTCACTGAGACTCATTACTTTCCTTTGGGAAAAGAGGAAATCCCCACCTCCAAAGGTGTTTAACTCCATTATATTTATGGCCCTAATCCAAAATAATTTACTTTAGTCATGATTACTCTAATACTGTTTTAATCATGATAAGAGCTTTATTTCTCTTTCTCTCTCCTCTCTCTCTCTCCTTCCCTTAGCTTACAACTTTGCTAACTCTAACCAGCTGTCTTGAATGAGTTTTGTACCTTCTGCCTCTATTACAAGATTATCTGGCATCCAGTTCTTACAGCTAATGATCTACATTAAGTAGAAGTAGCCAGAATCCATTTAAAACTAGTGAAAACCCAAAACTGAGGAAATTCTTCTCCATGTCTTAAATGCACACCTTATGACGATCTGAGCTGATCAGTCAAGCCAATCAAAAACTGTAATATATGTATATATACACTTGAAGAGGTATTCAAATGTCAGTGGGTATTTCTCTTCCATCAATATTGTTCGGCCCCAGAGCACAATACTGGACATGAATTAGGCCTGTTGACCATGAAAATAACATATGCAGTGTTTTTCTCACTAGGTCATCTGGGTTCAAAGCTCAAATGTGCCTATTATTGATTTCTAATTTAATTTCATTGTGGTCAGAGACAATACTTTATATACTTCTTTTATTTAACAATGTTTTAAATTTCTTTAGGCTTCTTTTTCTTTTATGGCCTAGGATATGGACTAGCCTGCATAAAGTTTCATATGTATTAGAATGAATGAGCCACTGACTTCATCTTCTCTTACACAGAAGCATGTGTATTCTACTGTTGCTGTGTGGAGTGTTGTACAGATGTCTGTTAGGTCTAGTTTGTTTATAGTGTTGTTCAAGTCTTCTATTTCCCTGTTGGTCTTATGCCTAGATGTTCTGTTATTGAAAGTGGAGTGCTGAAATCTCCAACTACTATTGTTGAATTCAGTTTTTCTTTCTTCAGTTCTGTCAGGGTTTGCTTCATATACTTGGGGCTCTGTTTTTAGGTGCATATATGGAGAACAGTATAGAGGTTCCTTAGAAAACTAAAAATAGAGCTACCATACGACCCAGCAATCCCACTCCTGGGCATATATCTGGAGAAAGCCATAATTTGAAAAGATACATGCACCCCAATGTTCATAGCAGCACTATTCACAATAGTCAGGACATGGAAGCAACCTAAATGTCCATCGACAGATGAATGGATAAAGAAGACGTGTTACATATATACAATGAAATATTTCTCAGCCATAAAAAAAGAACAAAATAATGGTGTTTGCAGTGACATGGATGGACCTAGAGATTGTCATACTGAGTGAAGTAAGTCAGACAGAGAAAGACAAATATCATATATCACTTATATGTGGAATCTAAAAAAATGGTACAAATAAACCTATTTACAAAAGAGAAACAGAGTCACAGATGTAGAAAACAAACTTATGGTTACCAAGGGGGAAAGGGGGGGAGGAATAAATAGTGAGATTGGGACTGACATATTCACACTACTATACATAAAATCGATAACTAATAAGAACCTACTGTATAGCACAGGGAACTCTACTCAGTACTCTGTAATGACCTATATGGGAACAGAATATAAAAGAGAGTGGATATATGTATATGTATAACTGATTCACTTTGCTGTACACCTGAAAAGTAACACAACATTTTAAATCAACTAATTCCAATAAAAATTAATTTAAAAATTAAAAAAAAATTTACAGAAGGCTAAAAAAAAAGAATCCAAGGATAAAAGTAAAATAGTAAAATAAATTATCAAGTTGAGAACCTGAGCTTCCTTTTCCTCCTACATCTCTTCTTTAGGCTGGGCAAGTTGTTAACTTATTGCCTATTTTATCTCCAACTCCTCAACTCCTAACTGTGACTCATATTTATTATTACTCCACTGATCTAACTGCAAAGTGTAAAGATAGTATTGAAATGGAAAAAACTACTCTAGAATAAAAGGAAAACCTCCCTCATGCAGACACCAGAGAAGCTATTACAGTAAATGAAAAGAGTCACTTGACTATAGAAAGCACATCTTTTGACACAGAGGGCTCTTCATCTGAGGGCTATTCACACCCTAGGGATAAAAATCACTTAGGTTTTGGGCACTTGATAATAGAATAAACTCCAAAAATATCAGCTCTTGTCCTGTCACATGGCTTAACCAATTCACCCAGGGGCAAAACTTTTGTTCTTTGTATAATATGTGAACCTGTTGTCAACGGCATTGTCTGTATGGTCTGTCCCTGATACACTGGCTTCCAGCCCTGTCCTACACAGAATATCACTGATGAAAATCACTTGGTATCCCTGGTTTCATCTTTAAAGTATTGAAAGAAGAGTCCATATTTCTATCAGTCAGCTTAAGTCAAGTGGGTATAATAATAAATGATACTAAAAATAGTGGGTTGAGACATTAAAAGCTTATTTTTCCTCCACATTAAATATTGATTATGAATGTGTTCATCTCTGCTCCATGTAACCTTCACTCAAGGACCCAGAAGCAGCCCCATTTTCAAACACTGCTTGGCTAATGACTGAAGGAAAAGACCTCATGGTGAAGTACACACTGGCTATTAAAGTTTCCTGTTAGACGTTACACACATTGCTTATGTTCATAGTTCATTGGGCAAAGCAAGTCATATGGCCAAACTTGCTAGCTATGGAGCAAAGGTATATATAATCCTCTTGTAAGGAGTATCACTATATGCAAGGTACTCCATCAAGAGACATACAATGGAGGGGCAAGGAATACCATGAAAATTAATATTATCTACAATAACATTCATTAAAGGATATCTTCTCTAGGAAATCAAAGCTCTAAAACAGTGCTGCCCAATGAAACTTTCAATGATGATGGAAGTATTCTACATCTGCAATGTTCAGTATTCAGAGAAAGAGATTCCAGATAGACAAAAACATTTAACACCCTCCAATCCTACAGTCAACTTCTCCCTTGTCAAGGACTGAAGACCATATCTCTCATTTTGAAATAAAACTAAAAAGAGTACATCTTAATAGCATGGAGGGAAGCCCTACAGAAGCCTAAGCATTTATTCCACTGGAGCAAAGAAAAAATGAAAAGTTTAACTGTACATTACAATAACATAATAAAAAGAAAAGGGAGTCTGATTCCCTTTAATAATAAAGGGAGTATTATTTTAGTACTACTGATTTAGCCATAGTACTAAAATAATTTGCAGTTAAATAGCAATACTACTCGGGCTACATGAAACTTAACTGTTCCCTCTGACAACATCTTGAGAGTTTTCTGTGTAAAATGAAGGGAGAGACAGAAAGACAGAGACAGAGAGAAAGACAGAGAGAGAAGACCTTAGAACTGATACTTATGTCAGGAACTGCTAGAATCCTATAAATCTTTTGGGGGGAACAGGGGAACTTGACTGAGAGGGACTTTGCTTGGTAGAGTGAATTGTCTGACATGAGGTCGGTATTAATCAAATAACAAAAATGTATTATTTGAACATGAATGAAATATATAAATTACCCAGTTTTTGGAAAGCTAATTTTCAGGGCTTTTATAGTCATGGCTGTTTCAGCATAGGCATTGGGTATAGTAGGATCCATAGCAAGAGCTATAATGTATGTCACAGTGGTTTCACCAAATTATTGAAACTCAACATACCTCATTGCACTGTTGCAATCACTGATTCAAAGAGGTAACACTGGGCTTCCCTGGTGGCGCAGTGGTTGAGAGTCTGCCTGCTGATGCAGGGGACACGGGTTCGTGCCCCGGTCCGGGAAGATCCCACATGCCGCGGAGCGGCTGGCCCCGTGAGCCATGGCTGCTGAGCCTGAGCGTCCGGAGCCTGTGCTCCGCAATGGGAGAGGCCACAACAGTGAGAGGCCCACGTACTGCAAAAAAAAAAAAAAGAGGTAACACTGAAATGTCTCCAGAAGATTTAATTGGAGAATCATTTATTCATTTACTCACTTCATTATTCAAATATATATTAGAAAGCTCCTGTATGCCAGGTGTTAGAAAAAGTATTGCAGATACTAAAACAAACAATATACTTCTGGTTTTAAAAGGGCTTTAAGTGTATTCAGGTATGTTTCCTCTTGAGAGGACGGCTGGTTACATGAACAAATAAGTCAAAAAACTATTATTCCCGTTTGAAAATCAGTTAAAGAATGGTATTAGTAAATATTAGGGGAATTCAGCCTGACTATACTGTATACATCCTGCCTATAAATCACAGCTAACTCAGTATACATGGTGGGGCGGCAATCCTCAATCCAGCATGCTGTACATTAGTGCAAGCCGAATCTTAAGAACAAACCAATACACTCAGTCTTTTTTTTTTCCATTTGCATTTGCTCTTGCACCTAAGTTTTTATAACAGTTGATTCTAAAAAGAAGAATCATTGTAAAATTAATAAAATGTGGAAAATGAGTACTCATCTGCTAGGACTGCCACAATGAAATTCCACAGACTAGGTGACTTAAACAACATAAATTAATTTTTTCACAGTTCTAGAGGGGAGAAGTCCAAGATCAAGGTGCCCTCAGGGTTGGTTTCTGGTGAGGGCTCTCTTCCTGGCTTGAGGACAGTTGCCTTCTCACTGTGTACTCACTTGCCCTTTACTCTGGGTGGGCCTGAGGAGAGACAGCAATCTCTGGTCTACCTTCCTCTTCTTATAAGGACACTGGTCCTGTGGGCTACTGAATTAGGGTCTCAGCCTCATGACCTCATTTACCTTCATTACCTCCTTAAGGACCCTGTCTCCAAATACAGTCACATTGAGGGTTAGGCTTCAACATAGGAATTTTGAGGGGAACATAATTCAGTTCATAACAATGGAGCTGTCGAAAGATGAAATTTTGAAATTGCATTGTTCATGGACCAGGAAGGAGCAGAATCTTAACTAGATGCCCATTTTAGAACCTATATCCACTAAAGACATTTGTAATCACTTAACTGAAACAACTCACTTTTAAAATAAGTTATAAGTAATACATTCCTCACTAGGGTTTTGAAAGTAACATTTCTTTACCATTCCCACAGCTCACATTTGATTGCGCTGGCAGAAAGTCAAGACTCACAGAGCAACCCCCTGCCTAATCAAAATTAATGTACAGTAATAATTGGAGGGGTACTGCCATGTAACACTGAATGGTACCAGTTAGAAGCAAATATCGCACTGAGCTCAATGTGTGTATTTCAGAAAAAGACTGGAGAAACTTTAGTCTCTATGTCAAAGAGGAGGAATTCTCTTTGAAAGTAGGAAGAGAAGAATTACTGGAAATCTTTTCTAATCAGTGTGTATTTATGAGATTCCAATGTCAAGCTATCTCAGAGCCCCCAAGGTATCTCAGGACCCAGAAAAATGCAAAAATTTATGTAAAAAGTGTTATGAAAAGGCCAAAATATCCTCACAGATAGAACCAAAAAGCCTTGAAGTTTTGCAATTTTTTGGAAAGTGCTTGCTTCAAGAGAAGTACCTAATTAGAGATTCAAGTACAGTCTTGAGAAAAGTCATCTCCAGTCCCATTAGAGAAACAAGGAATTATCAAATCTCAACCCCCCCCCCCAAAAAAAAAGCTGTATAAACTAAGCCATCCATCTTGAGGCTCCTTTACTGATTATTAGAAAATTTAAATCAGTTTCATATAGTTTATACTAAAAACAGGATCCATAATAGGACTGATGGCTTCATGGACTTGCAACCCGTGCCCTGGTCAGAAGAGCCCCACACGTGGTTTAATGCTCTGTTATCACTGTCTTGTTTTATTTTGTTTTGGTTTTTTTAGGCAATAATTTTTTTTATTGAAGTATAGTTGATTTACAGTGTTGTGCCCACCTCTGCTGTACCGCAAAGTGACTCAGTTATACACATGTATATATATATTTTTATATTCTTTTCCACTATGGTTTATCATAAGACATTGAATATAGTTCCCTGTGCTATACATTAGAACCTTGTTGTTTATCCATTCTAAATGTAATAGTTTGCATCTACCAACCCCAAACTCCCAGTCAAACCCTCTCCCTCCCCCTCCCCCTCAGCAACCACAAGTCTATGTGGTTGAGTCAGTTTCTGTTTTGTAAATAGGTTCATTTGTGCCATATTTTAGATTCCACATATAAGTGATATCATATGGTATTTGTCTTTCTCTTTGTGACACTTCACTTACTATGATAATTTCTAGTTGCCTCCATGTTGCTGCAAATAGCATTATTTCATTCTTTTTTATGGCTGAGTAGTATTCCATTATATATATATATGTACCACATCTTCTTTATCTATTCATCTGTCGATGGACATTTAGGTTGTTTCCATGTTTTGGCTATTGTGAACAGTGCGGCTATGAACATAGGGGTACCCGTATCCTTTTGAATTATAGTTTTGTCCGGGCATATTCCCAGAAGTGGATTGCTGAATCATATGGTAATTCTATTTTTAGTTTTCTGAGGAACCTCCATACTGTTCTCCATAACTCTTGTACTAACTTACATTCTCACCAACCATGTAGGAGGGTTCCCTTTTCTCCACACCCTCGCCAGCATTTGTTAATTGTAGACATTTTAATCATGGCCATTCTGACCAGTGTGAGGTGGAACCTCATTGTAATTTTGACTTGCATTTCTCTAATAATTAGTGGTTTAATGGTTTAATGCTCTGCTATCACTGTCTTGTTATTCTTAATGATTTTTAAAGGAGGAGCCCTGTGATTTCATTTTGCACTGGCCCCCACAAAGTTATGTAGCTGGCTTACTGATAAAGGAGGAACTGACTACCCAGCAGAACTTCTGCTGAGGAAGTGGGCTGGACGACAGCAGTGGTAGACTTGCATTTAATATGAAACCATTATCAGCAACTCCAACACTACCCAAAGGGTGCATTCAGCTGGACTTCTGACTCTAGCTCAGGGAGGAATTCATATTCAGAAAAAAAATGCCCATTCATTCAACCTTGCTTATGTATTCAATATCTATGTAATTCATCATGTTCATGAAATGATTCAGAAGAGACTAACTGGGATAATTGCCATGTTCTTTCATTAGTTACTTTTTAACTGGTCCTAACAGTGATTACCCTGAATCTTCCAACTCATATCAGTAGGCTGGTGGCATTTCATTCTTCAGGTCTCAACTCCAATTCCAATCAGAGGTAGTGATTGGAATCAGGAAAAATAATACCTGGTTTATTCTATTCAGCCACTCCCTCACTGGGTCTCCTAAACAAAATCCATCCTTGCCCAGTTGAAACGAAGGTTACCAGATTGAGCCAGATATTTTATTTTTGGCTAAATGGCTGGGTATTTAGCCTGAATTATTTAACAGTCAAATATTCTCTCTGAGAAAGCAATTTGGTGCCAAAACTAGTTCTCTGTTTCATGCAAAACATAAAAAATAAAAACAATAATTACTAGTGAGTTAAAATATCAGTTATTATTTTCATTTTGTTCTTCAATAAAGAACAAAACACAAATGTCAAAAGAGTTGATGATGCATATCAATACCTCTATTAATTTCAAAAGACATTCTTATTTAAATGCAATGAAATCCATATTTCTTTGCTAAACAGCATATTAGCACAATGGATTTTTTTAAGCAAGTTTTACTGACAGATTACTAAACTGTTAGGAAAAGCTTGTACAGTAACAACCTTAACTATATTATGAAGGCTGGGAAGCTAGTTTCTAAAGAAGCAGTGATGTTGTTTATTTCTACGAGAGTATCTAACTATTTTAAAATTTCCCACGAAACTTGGCATTCTCTAATCCAACATAATATACAGGTTTTCACTGAAAGGGAAAAAACCCATAACTTTTTAAAAATGCAGAATTAGATGTCAGGCTTTCCACTAAGTGCAACGCAATGTTATTGGAAACAATAAGTAAGTGATGTCTGGTTTCACTGAAAAGTACTGGCAACATGGAATGGAGCAGGTGAAAGGGCCAGGGTATGGTACAAAACCTGCTCAGGAGGACAAAATAGTTTCACTTGGGTCAGGAAAGACACAAGTGTCTATTGTTTATGGGCAAAGCAAATAAAATGAGGGCAAATGCAGAGTAATTACAAGTAAACAGGGAAAGTCTACCAGGAGGATGTAATGAATTGAATTCATGAGCATAAGCCAGGTTCCAAAAACAGATCTCACCAAAGAACAGAAGGAAGTGGGAGAAAGCAGGAAGACCCAGATATGTAGTCTCTCATACAATTCAAAAGTCAGTTTACACAGGAATAGAGATGCAGATGTAGAGAATGGACTTGAGGACACGGGGAGAGGGAGGGTAAGCTGGGACGAAGTGAGAGAGTGACACTGACATATATACACTACCAAATGTAAAATAAATAGCTAGTGGGAAGCAGCCGCATAGCACAGGGAGATCAGCTCAGTGCTTTGTGTCCACCTAGAGGGGTGGTATAGGGAGGGTGGGAGAGAGACACATGAGGGAGGGGATATGGGGATATACGTATATGTATAGCTGATTCACTTTGTTATACAGCAGAAACTAACATACAATTGTAAAGCAATTATACTCCAATAACGATGTTAAAAAAATAAAAAGTCAGTCTACAGATTCCTTCTCACCTGGGACATGTTCGAGATGCAGAAATGACAGCCCCTCTAAACAACTACTGAATCAGAATTTACATTTAACCATGTCCCCCAAAGATGCATATGCACTTGAAGGTTTAAGAAGCACTTCTCTAGTTGTTTGGTTCCTATTCAGGCTTTCAAGAAGCTGCTTCTGCTCTGTGCTATTACAGTATTCATGACCTTGGACACACAGTCTTTTGTCTACTCTCCCCAAACTACTTTTTTTTCACCTATACTCTTATTCTTTTTAACATCTTTATTGAAGTATAATTGTTTTACAATGATGTGTTAGTTTCTGCTTTATAAAAAAGTGAATCAGGGCTTCCCTGGTGGCACAGTGGTTGAGAGTCCGCCTGCCGATGCAGGGGACACGGGTTCGTGCCCCGGTCCGGGAAGATCCCACATGCCATGGAGCGGCTAGGCCCGTGAGCCATGGCTGCTGAGCCTGCACGCCCGAAGCCTGTGCTCCGCAACGGGAGAGGCCACAACAGTGAGAGGCCCACGTACCGCAAAAAAAAAAAAAAAAAAAAAAAGTGAATCAGCTATCCATATATATATATATCCCCATATCTCCTCCCTCTTGAATCTCCCTCCCATCCTCCTTATCTCACCCCTCTAGGTGGTCACAAAGCATCAACTGATCTCCCTGTGCTATGCGGCTGCTTCCTACTAGCTATCTATCTTACATTTGGTAGTGTATATATATCCATGCCACTCTCTCACTTTGTTCCCGCTTACCCTTCCCCCTCTCTGTGTCCTCAAGTCCATTCTCAACTTCTGCATCTTTATTCCTGTCCTGCCCCTAGGTCCTTCAGAACAATTTTTCTTTTTTCACATTCCATATATATATATGTTAGCATATGGTACTTGTTTTTCTCTTTCTGACTTACTTCACTCTGTATGACAGACAGTAGGTCCATCCACCTTACTAAAAATAACACAATTTCGTTTCTTTTTATGGTTGAGTAATACTCCATGGTATATATGTCCCACATCTTCTGTATCCATTCATCTGTCAGTGGACACTTAGGTTGCTTCCATGTCCTGGCTATTGTAAATAGTGCTGCAATGAACATTGTGGTACATGGCTCTTTTTGAATTATGGTTTTCTCAGGGTATATGCTCAGGAGAGGGATTGCTGGGTAATATGGTAGTTCTATTTTTAGTTTTTTAAGGAACCTCCATACTGTTCTCCACAGTGACTGAATCAATTTACGTTCCCACCAACAGTGCAAGAGAGTTCCCTTTTCTCCACACCCTCTCCAACATTATTGTTTACAGAATTTTTGATGATGGTCATTCTGACTGGTGTGAAGTGATACCTCACTGTAGTTTTGATTTGCATTTCTCTAATGATTAGTGATGTTGAGCATCCTTTCACGTGTTTCTTGGGAATCTGTATATCTTCTTTGGAGAAATGTCTGTTTAGGTCTTCTGCCCATTTTTGGATTGGGTTGTTTGTTTTTTGAATATTGAGCTGCATGAGCTGCTTGTATATTTTGGAGAGTAATCCTTTGTCAGTTGCTTCATTTGCAAATGTTTTTCTCCCATTCTGAGGGTTGTCTATTTGTCTTGTTTATGTTTTCCTTTACTGTGCAAAAGCTTTTAAGATTCATTAGGTCCCATTTGTTTATTTTTGTTTTTATTTCCATTTCTCTAGGAGGTGGGTCAAAAAGGATCTTGCTGTGATTTAAGTCATAGAGTGTTCTCCCTATGTTTTCCTCTAATAGTTTTATAGTGTCTGCCCTTACGTTTAGGTCTTTAATCCATTTTGAGTTTATTTTTGTGTATGGTGTTAGGGAGTGTTCTAATTTCATACTTTTACATGTAGCTGTCCAGTTTTCCCAGCACCACTTGTTGAAGAGGCTGTCTTTTCTCCACTCTATATCCTTGCCTCCTTTGTCATAGATTAGTTGACCATATGTGTGTGGGTTTATCTCTGGGTTTTCTATCCTGTTCCATTGATCTATATTTCTGTTTTTGTGCCAGTACCATACTGTCTTGATTACTGTAGGTTTGTAGTATAGTCTGAAGTCCAGGAGCCTGATTTCTCCAGCTCCGTTTTTCTTTCTCAAGATTGCTTTGGCTATTCAGGGTCTTTTTGTTCCCATACAAAGTGTGAAATTTTTTGTCCTAGTTATGTGAAAAATGCCCTTTGATAGGGATTGCATTAAATCTGTAGATTGCTTAGGATAGTATAGTCATTTTCACAATGTTGATTCTTCCAATAAAGAACATGGTACATCTCTCCATCTGTTTCATCAGTGTCTTATAGTTTTCTGCATACAGGTCTTTTGTCTCCTTAGGTACGTTTATTCCTAGGTATTTTATTCTTTTTGTTGCAAAGGTCAATGGAGGTGTTTCCTTAATTTCTCTTTCAGATTTTTCATCATTAGTGTATAGGAATGCAAGAGATTTCTGTGCATTAATTTTGAATTCAGCTACTTTACCAAATTCATTGATTAGCTCTAGTAGTTTTCTGGTAGAGTCTTTAGGATTCTCTATGTATAGTATCATGTCATCTACAGTGACAGCTTTACTTTTCCTTTTCTGATTTGTATTCTTTTATTTCTTTTTTAACTCTGATTGCTGTGGCTAAAACTTCCAAAGCTATGTTGAATAACAGTGGTGAGAGTGGACAACCTAGTCTTGTTCCTGATCTTAGAGGAAATGGTTTCAGTTTTTCACCATTGAGAATGATGTTGCTGTGGGTTTGTCATATACAACCTTTATTTTTTGAGGTAAGTTCCCTCTATGCCTACTTTCTGGAGGGTTATTACCATAAATGGGTGTTGAATTTTGTTGAAAGCTTTTTCTGCATCTATTGAGATGATCATATGGTTTTTCTCCATCAATTTGTTAATATGGTTTATCACATTGATTGATTTGCGTACATTGAAGAATCCTTGCATTCTGGGAAAAACCCCACTTGATCATGGTATATTATCCTTTTAATGTGCCATTGGATTGTGTTTGCTAGTATTTTGTTGAGGATTTTTGTATCTATGTTCATCAGCGATATTGGCCGGTAGTTTTCTTTTTTTATGACATCTTTGTCTGGTTTTAGTATCAGGTTGATTGTGGCCTCATAGAATGAGTTTGGGAGTGTTCCTCCCTTGCTATATTTTGGAACAGTTTGAGAAGGATAGGTGTTAGCTCCTCTCTAAATGTTTGATAGAATTTTCTGTGAAGCCATCTGGTCCTGGGCCTTTGTTTGTTGGAAGATTTTTACTCACAGTCTCAATTTCAGTGCTTGTGATTGGTCTGTTTATATTTTCTGTTTCTTCCTTGTTCAGTCTCAGAAGGTTGTGCTTTTCTAAGAATTTCTCCATTTCTTCCAGGTTGTCCATTTTATTGGCACATAGTTGCTTGTAGTAATTTCTCATGGACCTTTGTATTTCTGCAGTGTCAGTTGTTACTTCTTTTTCATTTCTAATTCTGTTGATTTGAGTCTTCTCCCTTTTTTTCTTGATGAGTCTGGCGAATTGTTAATGAATTTTGTTTATCTTCTCAACGAACCAGCTTTTACTTTCATGGATCTATTGTTTCCTTCACTTCCTTTTCATTTATTTCTGATCTGATTTTTGATATCTTTTCTCCTGACAACTTTGGGGTTTTTTTGTTCTTCTTTCTCAAATTGCTTTAGTTGTAAGGTTAGGTTATTTGAGATGTTTCTTCTTTCTTGAGGTAGGATTGTATTGCTATAAAGTTTCCTCTTAGAACTGCTTTTCCTGCATCCCATGGGTTTTGGGTTGTTGTGTTTTCATTGACATTTGTGTCTAGGTATTTTTTTATTTCCTCTTTGATTTCTTCAGTGATCTCTTGGTTATTTAGTAGTGTATTGTTTAACCTCCATGTGTTTGTATTTTTTACAGATTTTTTCCTGTAACTGGTATCTAGTCTCATAGCATTGTGTTCGGAAAAGATACTTGATATGATTTCAATTTTCTTAAATTTACCAATGCTTGAATTGTGACCCAAAATATGATCTATCCTGGAGAATGTTCCATGAGCACTTGAGAAGAAAGTGTATTCTGTTGTTTTTGGATGGAATGTCTTATAAATATCAATTAAGTCCACATTGTTTAATGTATCATTTAAAACTTGTGTTTCCTTATTTATTTTCATTTTGGATGATCTGTCCATTGATGAAAGTGGGGTGTTAAAATCCCCTACTATGATTGTGTTACTGTCGATTTCGCCTTTTATGGCTGTTGGCATTTGCCTTATGTACTGAGGTGCTGCTATGTGGGTGCATAAAGATTTACAGTTGTTATATCTTCTTTTTGGATTGATCCCTTGATCATTATGTAGTGTCCCTCTTTGTCTCTTGTAATAGTCTTTATTTTAAAGTCTATTTTGTCTGATATGAGAATTGTTACTCGAGCTTTCTTTTGATTTCCATTTGCATGGAATATCTTTTTCCATCCCTTCACTTTCAGTCTGTATGTGTCCCTAGGTCTGAAGTGGGTCTCTTGTAGACAGCATATATATGGGTCTTGTTTTTGTATCCATTCACCCAGTCTATTTCTTTTGGTTGTAGCATTTAATCCATTACATTTAAGGCAGTTATCGATATGTATGTTCCTATTACCATTTTCTTAATTGTTCTGGGTTTGTTATTGTAGGTCTTTTCCTTCTCTTGTTTCCTGCCTAGAGAAGTTCCCTTAGCATTTGTTGTAGAGCTGGTTTGGTGTTGCTGAATTCTCTTAGCTTTTGTTTGTCTGTAAAGGTTTCAATTTCCCCATCCAATCTGAATGAGATCACTGCTAGGTAGAGTAATCTTGGTTGTAGGTTTTTCCCTTTCATCACTTTAAGTATGTCTTGCCACTTCCGTCTGGCTTGCAGAGTTTCTGCTGAAAGATCAGCTGTTAACCTTATGGGGAGCCCCTTGTATGTTATTTGTTGTTTTTCCCTTGCTGCTTTTAATATTTTTTCTTTGTAATTAATTTTTGATAGTTTGATTAATATGTGTCTTGGTGTGTTTCTCGTTGGATATTTCCTGTATGGGTCTCTCTGTGCTTCCTGGAGTTGATTGACTATTTCCTTTCCCATACTAGGGAAGTTTTCAACTATAATCTCTTCAAATATTTTCTCAGTTCCTTTCTTTTTCTCTTCTTCTTTTGCAACTCCTATAATTTGAATGTTGGTGCATTTAATGTTGTCCCAGAGGTCTCTGAGACTGTCTTCAATTCTTTTCATTCTTTTTTCTTTATTCGCTCTGCAGTAGTTATTTCCACTAATTTATCTTCCAAGTTACTTACCTGTTCTTCTGCCTCAGTTATTCTTCTATGGATTCCTTCTAGAGAATTTTTAATTTCACTTATTGTGTTGTTCATCACTGTTTGTTTGCTCTTTAGTTCTTCTTAGTCCTTGTTAAACATTTCTTGTATTTTCTCCATTTTATTTCCAAGATTTTGCATCATCTTTATTATCATTACTCTTAATTCTTTTTCAGGTAGACTGCCTATTTCCTCTTTATTTGTTTGGTCTGGTGGGTTTTTACCTCGCTCCTTCATCTGCTGTGTGTTTCTCTGCCTTTTCATTTTGGTTCACTTACTGTGCTTGGGGTCTCCTTTTCACAGGCTGAAGTTTCGTAGTTCCCGTTGTTTTTGGTGTCTGTGCTCTGTAGGTATGGTTGGTTCAGTGGGTTGTGTAGGCTTCCTGGTTGTGGGGACTGGTGCCTGTGTTAAGGTGGATGAGGCTGGATCTTGTCTTTCTGGTGGGCAGGACCACATCCGGTGGTGTGTTTTGGGGTGTCTGTGAACTTACTTTGATTTTAGGCAGCCTCTCTGCTAGTGGGTGGGGTTGTGTTCCTGTCTTGCTAGTTGTTTGGCATAGCATGTCCAACACAGTAGCTTGCTGGTCATTGAGTGGAGCGGTGTCTTAGCATTGAGATGGAGATCTCTGGGAGAGCTCTTACCGTTTGATATTACATGGAGCCGGGAGATCTCTGGTGGACCAATGTCCTGAACTTGACTCTCCCACCTCAGAGGCACAGCCCTGACACCTGGCAGGAGCACCAAGACCCTGTCCACCACATGGCTCCAAAGAAAAGTTAGGAAAAATAAAATAAAGAAAAAAATAATAAAAGTTATTAAAATAAAAAAAATAATTAAATGTTAAAATATTTAAAAGTCATTAAAAAAGAAAGAAAGATGAGAGCAACCAAACCAATAAACAGATCCACCAATGATAACAAGTGCTAAAAACTATACTAAAAAAAAAAAAGAAAACCCAAAAAACAGACCGACAGAACCCTAGGACAAACTGTAAAAGCAAAGCTATACAGACAGAATCACACAAGGAAGCATACACATACACACTCTCAAAAAGAGAAAAAGGAAAAAAAATATATATATCTATATATAAAATAAAAGAAGGAAAAGAGCAACCAAATCAATAAACATATCCACTAATGATAATAAACTCTAAATACTGAACTAAGATAAACATAAAACCAGAAACAAATTGATGCAGAAAGCAAACCCCAGGTCTACAGTTGCTCCCAATGTCCACCGCCTTAATTTTGAGATGATTCATTGTCTATTCAGGTATTCCAGAGATGCAGGGTACATGAAGTTGATTGTGGAGATTTAATCCACTGCTCCTGAGGCTGCTGGGAGAGATTTCCCTTTCTGTTCTTTGTTCGCACATCTCCTGGGGTTCAGCTTTGGCTTTGGCCCCACCTCTGAATGTAGCTTGCGTGAGGGCATCTGTTCCCGCCCAGACAGGATGGGGTTAAAGGAGCAGCTGATTAGGGGGCTCTGGCTCACTCAGGCCGGGAGGAGGGAGGGGTGTGGAATGCGGGGCGAGCCTGCAGCGGCAGAGGCCAACGTGACGTTGCACCAGCCTGAGGTGTGCCATACGTTCTCCTGGGGAAGCTGTCCCTGGATCACGGGACCCTGGCAGTGGCGGGCTGCACAACCTCCTCAGAGGGGAGGTGTGGATAGTGACCTGTGCTTGCACACAGGCTTCTTGGTGGCTGCAGCAGCAGACTTAGAGTTTCATGCCCGTCTCTGGTGTCTGCGCTGATAGCAGCAGCTCGCGCCTGTCTCTGGGGCTCCGTTACGTGGTGCTCTGAATCCCCTCTCCTCGCACACCCCGAAACAATGGTCTCTTGCCTCTTAGGCAGTTCCAGACTTTTTCCCAGACTCCCTCCCAGCTAGCTGTGGTGCACTAGCCCCCTTCAGGCTGTGTTCATGCAACCAACCCCAGTCCTTTCCCTGGGATTGGACCTCCGAAGCCCGAGCCTCAGCTCCCAGCCCCCACCCGTCCTGGCAGGTGAGCAGACAAGGCTCTGGAGCTGATGAGTGCTGGTCAGCACCAATCCTCTGTGTGGGAATCTCTCCACTTTGCCCTCCACACCCCTGTTGCTCTGCTCTCCTCCGCGGCTCCGATGCTTCCCCCGGACTAGGGACCTAGGGACCTAGGGACACATACAGAGTCGCTACCCCCGACTCTGCCAGTGAAGGGGCTTCCTAGTGTGTGGAAACATTTCCTCCTTCACAGCTCCCTCCCATGGGTGCAGGTCCCGTCCCTATTCTTTTGTCTCTGTTTTTTCTTTTTTCTTTTGCCCTGCCCAGGTACATGGGAAGTTTCTTGCCTTTTGGGAAGTCTGAGGTCTTCTGTCAGCATTCAGTAGGTGTTCTGTAGGTGTTCTTCCACATGTAGATATATTTCTGATGTATTTGTGGGGAGGAAGGTGATCTCCACATCTTACTCCTCTGCTATCTTGAAGGTCTTCTCCACCTTTACACTTTAATGAGACATTTTCCTTCTTCTCTTAAAAAGTATATTAAAATTCTTATTGAAAACTTAAAACACACAGATGTATATTTCTGAATTTGGCATCTAACTTTGGTTAAATGATAAGTGAGGGAAATTATTATTTATTAATAGCTATGAGATTAAATACCTCCTTATTTGGAAAAAAGGTACTGAATTTCTCTCTCCACCTTACATGGTATATAAAACAATTTCCAGATGGATTAAAAGTTAAATGTGAACAAAAAAGCCATAAAAACTAGACAAGATGTCGTTACCTTATTTCATAGGAGAAAAGGCATTTCCAAATATAAAATATATTTCTACACATAAGACAAAAGGAAAATATATATTGATCTTACAACATAAAAATTGGAGACCATCATATGTCAAAAATAAAATAAGCTACAGTAAAAGAAAAACCACAAACTGTGCATAATTTGTAACATATTTGGTAACCAAAAGAATAATATGGTTATTAAATCAAAGTTTTTACAAACTAGTAAGAAATATAAATACCATAATAGAAAATTTTTTTTTTTTTTTTTTTTTTTTTTTTTGCAGTACGCGGGCCTCTCACTGCTGTGGCCTCTCCCGTTGCGGAGCACAGGCTCCGGACGCACAGGCCCAGCGGCCATGGCTCACGGGCCCAGCCGCTCCGCGGCATATGGGATCCTCCCAGACCAGGGCACGAACCCGTATCCCCTGCATTGGCAGGCGGACCCTCAACCACTGCGCCACCAGGGAGGCCCCATAATAGAAAATTTTTAAAAGAAATAAAGAAGCAATTCATTAAGGAAAGAGTCAATTGCCCATATCTGAAATACTGTTCAGCTCTGTTAGTTAAAAAATACATAAATTTCAAAAATAATGAAGCACACTATCAAGACCCATTATATAGTTATAGTAATTATGACAATGTGGTATCAGCTTAAGGGTATATAAATGGGCTCTGGAAAAGAACAGAATCCAGAAAACCATACTTCTACCATCAACTGATTTATGACAAAGGGGACACTGAGATGAAGTGGGATAAGTATGGTCTTTTCCAATAAATGGTATTGCATGACCTGGATATTCTTGTTGAAAAAAAAATGTGTTTTCATCCTTACTTCATTCCACAAACAAAGGCTACTCCAGATGGATTGCAGATTTAAATGTGATAGGTCAAGAAATAAAATAATTTTAGGAGAAACCATAGGAGAATATCTTTGTGTCTTTGGAACAGGCAGAATTTTTAAAGAAAGCAAAGATCTACAAATTATAAAAATTGATACATCAGATTTTATTAAGATTAATGTAGTTCAATTTCATCACCAGGTACCTTTAAGAGAGGAAAAAGGTAGGCTGCAGACGGAGAGAAAATATTTGAGTGCATCTGTCTCACAAAAGACTCTTCTAAAATGTATAAAGAATTTTATAAATCAGTTCAAAAAGGCAGTTAAGTAGAAAAAAATGAGCCAAAGATGTAAATAGAAACTTCACAAAGAAGGATATCTAAATTGCCAGTAAACATATGAAAATATGCATTTTATTATGAAAACTACAGTGAGATATCACTAAAACTCCACCTAAAAGGCTAAAATTTAAAAAAAAATCGTTTCAAATGTTTCTAAGACTCTCAAGTTTTGTTAAAAATTGACTTCCTTGTATTTCTTTTCAAACTTTTCTCTTCTTAGTATACTTATAAATTATGAACCCAAAGAATGGGAAAAGATTAGTTATATTTGAATATTCACAACAAAGGAATTATGTCCAATATTTTTAATTTGTAATGTTACATTTAATATAGCACCATAAAATCCATGTCTAAACTGATTTTTATCCATGGAATTAGTTAAAATCTTCTTCTTAACATCAAAGTGAGTTAATGGATCGAAATGTCTGGTTACTAAGTTATTCATCAAGTCAGCAGAAGATCAGCTACATGTCAAATGCAAGATACTGTAGAACACACCCCTTAGTATAACTAGCCTGACAATTTAGATGATCAGCCTTAGTTAGATTCTTAAAAAGCGGGGAAGGTACTGTGATAACATTTTAATTTGGAAAAGAATAGCTTTCCTAATCTTTTCCCGCACATTTTGTCATTAAATGGTATTCTTCAAACCTCAGCCCAGAAATTAAATAGTGACTTGGGAAAGTTAAGGGAAGTACAGACAGGAAACTTTGACCCAAATCACTTTGGGGATCTTAGAAGGAGGTTACCTGATAGTCTGTCCCATATCAACCTGGATGTAGGCAACCAAGGAAACCTGGAGGTAAGAGTGATCAGATCTCAAAATCTCAGAGGTTAGCGTCTCTGAGATGCTCTTGGTTCTGTTGAACATGGGTTGACCCCAAAATTGAGTGCCAGTAAGCCAGATAAGGAGAAATGGGGTAAACTGCCTACAAAGCCTACCGAATGAAAGTCATGGAAGACTCTCAGAGACATGTATGATAGTATGAGTAAAATAGGTGCTGAGATTGAATCAGCTAGGAAGAGATACAAGACAACAAGCTGAGAAACTAGAAGAAAATAACTATTTCAAGGGCTGTATTGCTATATAAGAAACCACACCAAAACTTAATGGCTGATTTGCTCACAATTTCTGTGGGTTAGGAATTCAGGAAGGGTGCCCTGGGGACATCTCATCTCTAATGTATGGTGTCTAGGACCTCTGCAGAAGTGGCCTAAATAGATGGGGGCTGGCTGGGATTACTGAATGGGGTCGTATGTGTCTGAGGCTCATTGTAGCCCAGATTGTTCCTCAGTTCTCTTCCAAGTGGCTTCTCCATACAATTTGGACTTTTTCACTTCATGGTGCTCACAAGATTCTAAAAAGAAGTATATCAAGAGAACTAGCCCCATGGTGCAGGGCTTATTAAGAATTTGCTAGCATCACACTTGCTAATGTCAAATTGCATGAACCAAGTTATACAACCAGTCAGTGTAACCAAGTTACACAACCCAGTCAAGGTGGGAAGGGACGATACAAGATGGAAGAGGGACTCATCTGGAGATAGCCGTATGTTGGTAAGTATTTAACAACCAGCTCTCTGAGAGAAACAGCTCTGACTTGTAACATTTTCCAATTTCCAGGGTATAAATACTCCTACTATGGCCCATGAAAGCTACCAAAGTGATAAACCAAAATGACAAAACATGGAGTTGGGAAGAGATGTACACAATCGGCTCTCATAAGCTGGTATAAGCTGGTTCAAGCACAACACCATCTGGAAACCTAAACTGGGAAGGTACTTAGTGGGACCAAAACCTAGAGGAACAGGAAGACAAGGAACACTGCTGATGAGATCAGAAGAGCTAGAATAAAAAGTGCAGATCTTTTCCATCCATATCCCTCACCTACCTGCCCAAAGGCCACCCCTTAGAGGAGAGAGGTGGAAAGGATTTTAATTCTGAAAGTACGAACATTCACATATTTAAACCATTGCATCAGATTAACCTCACTGGATTAGAGTAAAAATAGAGTACTCCCTATGCTCCAGGGGGATGTGGGCTTGTAACACAGATCAGATCAATTAGGAAAAAAAATTGTATATTTTTTAATTGAATGAGGATTTTTATTAGAAAGGACAGTGCTTCTCTTATGAAGCCTAGAACTAGTCCTGAAAGCAACATTTGGAATTCTTATTCTAGCAGGTCTGGGTTGGTGGTGGGCAGAAAAAAAGACTAATCACCTCTCTGAATAATAATGGGAATTAATAATTCCAAGGAAAGGAGAAAGTATGAACTCTGAGACAGTGAAATAGCTCCTTCCTTCTTCATTATGAATTTACTTGAGGATTTAGGCCTCAAATCATGAGGTGTGCAATGAAAAGAGAGGTGTTACACATGCACGCACACACACAGACACACACACAGACACACACATATGGCAATACATGACATTCCACACTTAGTCTTAGGGCCTGGGAGATAAAAGGAAATGATAGAGAATACGTGGCAAAATAGAGATCATATGCCCAGTCTAGGGGGCTGGTCTCTTTCTAAGCCTGTTTCTGCCAAGTGGATTGTGGGCTTCTATGTTGCTTGATATTCTGCTTTTCAAGAGAACCTGGATATACAGATATTTAAATAAAATCGCTTGGATTTTCAAGTGTGTTCAAGTAACTCAATTAATTGATGTTCTTTTATTTCTTTCTTTCATCCTTCCTTCCTTTATTATTATTATTTTTTAGTTTAACATAAATGGTTCCATGTTAAATGCTAAACCAAGCAATTTTGCAAGTTTTGGTCAACTGGTTTGACTTCTGGTTTAGACGACACCATGCCTGAAAATCGACTTTTGGGCTTCTAAGAGATACATCTATACGTTTGATCTAACCTCCATGAAAGTTGATAAACATGTGTGCCCATATCTCATTGCACTGCTAGGAATTAGTTAAAACTAGGTTTGGGAAACTGCATATTCAGTATTATTTTCACTACCACAGCCTGTGTCTTAGGCTATAGAAATATGATTCTCCTACTATTATTAAAAGGAGGCATCAAAACATATTTTACAGGAATACCAAATTTTAGGTCTATGGTTATGATTAAATGTATTTAATTGATGTATTAGGCACAGAAGCAGAAGTCCTTCCATACTAAGATTGATAAGGAATATTATGCATCAGCCTCATATTATTTGTTATAAAGGTGTCACACGAAGTTCAACAAGGACACCCCTGCAGGATCTTAGAACCTTGGATGCTCTCTGTAGCAGAGCACCTGCCAGAAAAAAGGCTAGTGATGGATCAAATCCCAACTCCAATATTAACCAATGATAGGACTTTGACAGGTGTTTCAACCTCCCAAAGCTCTATTTCCTTTAAGATAAAGGTAATAATAATAGCCATCTCAAGAGTGTTATTTAGAAGGAAAAAGGAAATAACAAATGTAGAGAACTAACATATACTAAGCATTCAAAAAATAACATTGTTTTTGGTGTTATTTGATTCTAGCATGTGTGGATCTGCTTTTGACAAAAAATTCCAAACATTTTGATTACTCTAAGAATAATGTAGAAAATTATATTTGGCATTCAAATCACAGACAATCAGAAGACAATATAACCCTTATTTTTACTGCCGATGCTTTCCATTCTGACTTCCTATACAAACACCCCTCTCCCTCAAAAAGGAAAGAAATAGTCTGCAAGAAACCCCTGTGATAAGGTAATTGTGTGTGTGTGTAACACATATCTATATTTTCAGACTATATTCAGAAGTTTTCTCATTTACATATAGAGTATATTTCTATCTGCAGGAGGCCAGTTGGACCCTGTCTGAATTTGGAAAACTATTTAGGGAAACTCTAAGTTAGCTTAAATGTCATACAATTCTTTCTGGATTGATGGGATTATAGGCTCTTTTGTTAAAGTTTCTTCTTTACACTTTTTTTTTGCATCTTTTTTAATACAAGTAATATTTTTAAAACCAGGAAGTTACTTATTTTAAAGTGCAAATAATTAGCTTAAGAATGGTGACATTTGCAAGTGTTTCATTGTTCCTGATATGAATTCATATAATTAAATAAAACTATATTAGTACTTGCAAATATTATTAAGGCATTCTTGGCTTTGATAATTTGACCAGGATGACCTTGAAACGCAGACTGCAGTTCCTCTTGAGCAAAAGGGAATGAAAATTCAGGCCAGCACATTTACCGTGAATTGTATAACAACAATGCTGTATTTTTCTTTGAAAATGTGACCTACATGGGCTACTACTCAGAGCAAGTATTTTAACTATCCTTGTTCATAACACAGTAGTTTAAATTCTGTGTCATTTAGCTGTTTCTGTGTAATAAACCACTCTAAGCTTAGTGATTTAAAACAATAGGGACATTTTTAGCTCATGAATCTCTGGGTAAGTTGGGTGGTTCTTTTGGTCTGGGCCAAATTGAGTTGATCTCAGCTGGGCTCACTCATGTGTCTGTGTTTATCAGGGGGCAGTTGGTCTAGAGTGGCCTCGCTCACATGCCTGGTGAGTTGCTGGCTGTTGGTCTGGTAAAGGGTCACCAGTCTGTCCTCTTCCAGCAAGATAGCCTAGGATTACTCATATGGTGGTTGCAAGGGCCCCAAGAGAGTCAAGCCTAGGCTGGGAATGGCACATCATTGCTTCTACTCCATTCTTGTGTTCAATGCAAGTTACAGTGCAAGACCAGATTTGTGACATGACAAAAGAAGCTTTACCTCTTGAAGGTAGGAACAGCAAGTCATTGCAAATGGCATGGATATACAAAGTAAACAATTGGGGTCATTGTTGGAAGGCAACAATGCAAAGGCATATGATACATGAAACCAAAAACTCAAGCAAAAAAGGAAAACATGGATAAACTGGATTTCATCAAAGTTAAAAATATTTTTGTTTCAAAGGATACCACCAAAAAAGTGAAAAGACTATAAAATGGGGGGAAATATTTTCAAATTACATGTGATACAAGATTTGTAACTAGAATATATAAAGAAAAATTACAACCACAAAATAAAAAGACAAATTAAAAAATGAGAAAGGAGCTAAATAGACATTTCTACAAGCAAGATACAAAAATGGCCAATAGGCACATGAAAAGATGATCAACATCAGTAACCATCAGGAAATGCAAATCATGACTGCTATAAAATACCCCTTCACCTGACAAGCATACAGATAATAATGAATGCTGGCAAGGATGTGGAGAAATTGGAACACTCATACATTGCTTGTGTGAATGTAACATGTTGCAAGTGCATTCCAAAACAGTGGCAATTCCTCAAAATGTTAAACACAGCCACCATATGATCCATCAATTCCACTCCTAAGTATATACCTAAGGGAAATAAAACATGTTCACACAAAAACTTCTAGATGAACATTCATAGCAGCATTGTTTATAATGGCCTAAAAGTGGAAACAACCCAAATGTCCATCAGCTGATAAACCTATAAATTAAATATGGTATACCCATACAATGGAATATTATCTGGCAATAAAAAGGAATAAAGTACCAATACCATGACAGCATGAATGATCCCTGAAAACATCATGCTAAGTGAAAGAAGCCAGTCACAAAGGACCAAATATTGTATGATTCCATTTATAGTAAATGTCAGAAAAGGCAAATCTATAGAAATACAACACACATAGATTACTGGTGGCCGAAGGACAAGAGAAATGAGGAGTGACTGCTAACTGGTGTAAAATTTATTTGGGATAATTGATGAAAGTATTCTAAAATTAATTGTGATGATGATTGCACAACTCTGTGAATGTATGAAAACCATCGAGTTGTGTGTGCACTTTAAGTAAATATATGTTTTGTGAATTATATCTCAATAAATATGCTATTAAAAATATCATCCCCAAAAGTGATAAAATAGGTATAGTCACTAAATATTGACTGCTTAAAATTAATAAGGTTTTGTGCTTAAGAGAATGTAAATTAAAAATCCTATAGCTTTAACAGGGAACTATACTCAATATCCTGTGATAAACCATATGGAAAAGAATATGAAAAAGAATATATATGTATAACTTTGCTGGATAGCAGAAATTAACACAACACTGTAAATCAACTATACTACAATTTTAAAAAATTCTATAGCTTTAAAAACATGAGGGTGGTGTTATAATAGATAATTAAAGCATGTTAAAGTCCTCCGAGGTTCAAAAAAAGAACTAATACTTGTTAGAAAGAAAGAAGTTATGTATTTAAAAATTTTAAGTTAAAGTTAACAACTAAAAATGCACACACATACACACACACATATATATTCCACATTGGTGGAGAAAAATTTAAACAAACAAACAAAAATAACACAAAAGAATCTGGAGCTAGAGAATTAAAGAAGCAAACATCTGGTATAATAATATAAGCCCCAATATATCTGTGATTATAATCAATATAGATGAATCACAATCATCTAATAAGTCAGAGATTCTCAAATTGCAAAACAAATAAAACCAAATAAACTTTAGAAACAATAAACCAATAGACGGGGGGGTACTAAAGCAAGGGATACACTAGGTTCTGGAGAAACATTTATAAGAAATCCACAGACAAGAGTTCAAGTACAATAATAGAGAAGATACATCATACTAATACTAAGTAAACCTTCTGAAATATCAGTATTAAGCACAAAGGCTAGCGTACAAGAAGAAAGACACTAGGTAATACAGAAACAACCCATGGAGAAAAAGAGTCATGGATTCCTAATTGCTTCATGCTTCAAAAAGCATAAAAAGCATAAACTAAGAGGTTTATAATGATCAATGCACTATTCAACAATCATATTAGGATATTTTAACATACATCTCTGAGAAACTGATAGCTTAAACAAACAAAATATTAGGAAAAATATAGGGAATTCAAAAAAAAGTAACATTGTTCAACATCAGCCTTCCCTCTCCCCCCAGGAAGTAACACACACGTGGTTTTCAAGTATATAAGCAACAATTATAAATTAACCATGTACTAAGCCACAAAAGGAGTGTCAAAAATTTGTGAAAAACTGACGGCATGCTGGCCACATTTTCTAACCACAATAAAGCTAAAATAGAAAAAATAACCAAAAATAGCTGACAAAAATTAGGAAATAATATGTTGGAAATTTAAAAATAACCCATCTAAGTAAGCCCTGGGTTAAACAGGAAATAATAATAAAAACTACAAAATATTTAGAACTAAATAGCACTGAAGTTATTACATAACAAAATCTGTAGGATGTATAATAGGATTGCTTATACTGGGGTAGGTATTTAGCTTTTAATGCATTTACTCAAAAACAAAAGACAGTGAAAACAAATGAGTTGATATTTTAATTCAAAAGCTTTAAAAAGAAATGAGGTACTTCTATAAAATAGAGGAAAGAGAATAATAATAAAAAGCAGATCTTTCTGAAAAAAAATTTTAAAATTAGAGAAGATAAAATCAAAGGTTGAATATATTTCTTTGTGTGAACACATAGAAATTCAGAGATAATTACATATCGTAAGAGCAAGCCTGAATAAAAGAGTAAATGTACTATTCTCATGGATGGAAAGACATAATAGGCTGAAAACATAAAATTTTCAAACCTTAATATATTGATATAATCCCAATATAACTCCATTCAGAATCACACAGGGGTTTTCATGAAATTTAATAAGCTCAACCTAAAGTTCATACAGAAAAAAGGACCAAGAATAACAAGGATATTTTAGAAGAAGGATAACGGGGGAGGGGAGACAAGTTATTATCTCAGCGAGAAAGAGAAAGGCACAAGAATAAATGAACTGATCAGTAAATAGGATAGAAAGTTCAGAAGAAGGGCTTCCCTGGTGGCACAGTGGTTAAGAATCCACCTGCCAATGCAGGGGACACAGGTTCGAGCCCTGGTCCAGGAAGATGCCACGGAGCAACTAAGCCCATGCACCAGAACTACTGAGCCTGCACTCTACAGCCCGCAAGCCACAACTACTGAGCCCGCGTGCCACATCTATTGAAGCCCACGCGCCTAGAGCCCCGCAATGAGGAGCCCACGCACTGCAGTGAAGAGTATCCCCTGCTCACTGCAACTAGAGAAAGCCCATGCACAGCAATGAAGACCCAACACAGCCAAAAATAAAAATAAATAAAATAAATAAATTTATATATAAAAAAAGAAGTCCAGAAGCAGACCCGAGGTGACTAGATAAACGAGAGTTGACTTTAAAAAATGTGGAGAAAGAATAAACTCCTTGGTATATTTTGCTAAGATATTTCCATATCCACATGGAAAAAAAAGTAAAATAAAATAGCTACTTCACATGGTACACAGAAGCAAATTCCAGGGACACCAAATTCCATAATTTGAAATTTAAAACTTATTTTAGAAGGCAATATAGGACAATATCCTTATGATCTTGACATCCTATAAGATTCATTTAACAAAACATAGAAAATAATCATAAATTTTATAGGGTATTGCAATTAATCTCAATTAAATTAAAATATTTTAATTATATAAAACACCAGTAAGCAAGTGAAATGGAAAGTCATCCACTCTGGCTATTCACATAAAAGACAAAGGTGTATTCTAGTATAAGCTTTTCTGGAGCCATCCAAACTGGTTAAAAATTACAGATTTATAACTGAGAGCTGTGTGATCTTAAGCAAGTAGCTTAATTCTTCAATACCTGAATTTCCTCATCTGCAAAATGGAGATACTACCTACCTCATAAGGTTATTGAGATAATTACTGTATTAATATATCCAAGATACTCAGAAACACCAGAAACAAAGCTTAATAGAGGTTAGTCATTATTGTTATTATCCAGAATATATAAAGGATTCCTACAGATGAGTAAGAAAAATATAAACAATCTCAGCCTTAACATGGTCAAAGCATATGAATATGCAATTCACAGAAGACAAAAATCAAATGGCCAATATACATAAGAATATCCTCAAGCCTCCATAATCAGACAAATACAAGTTGAAAGAACACTGAATTTCCAGTTCGTAGCTCTCAGGTTGAATGAAAAACTTCTTAGGTCTGACAATACCAAGTGCTGGCCCAGTATATTATGATAGAAATATATATTGATAGAGGACACGTAAATTGACAAAATGTCTTTGGAAATGACTTTGAAAATACACAGTTAAGTAGTTGGAGATGTATATTATTCGTAACCCAGAAATTCCACATCTAGGTTCATAACGTAGAAAATTTCACAATGTGCTAAAGAAAATATATACAAGAATACAAAATTAGACTAGAGACCACCTAATTGTCTATCAATGGGAGAACAGTTGAATAGCTTTTGAAATATTCAAATAATAGACTTTCAAACCATGATTAAAATAAATGAAATATAGTGCAGCCACTTTGGAAGACAATTTGGCAGTTTCTTATGAAACTAAACATACTCTTATAATACAATCCAGCAATCATGCTCCTTGGTATTTACCCAAAGATGTTGAAAACTTATGTCTACACAAAAATCTGCACATGGATGTTTATCTCAGCTTTATTCATAATTGCCAAAACTTGGAAACAACCAAGATGTCCTTCAGTAAGTGAATGGATAAATAAACTGTACTACATCCAGACAATGGAATATTATTCAGTGCTAAAAAGAAATGAGCTGTCAAGCCATGAAAAGACACGGAGACACCTTAAATTCATATTACTAAGTGAAAGAAGCCAATCTGAAAAAGCTACATACTGCCTGATTCCAACTAGATGACATTCTGGAAAAGGCAAAACTATGGAGATAGTGAAAAGATCAGTGGTTGCTAGGAGTTTGGTGGGGAGAGAGGGGGATGAATAGGATTTTTATGGCAGTGAAACTATCTGTATGATATTGTCATGGTAGATACATGACATTATGCATTTGTCAAAGCCCACAGAACCAGCAACACAAAGGGGAAATCTAAAGTAAACTATGGACTTCATATAACAATAATATACTTATATTTGTTCATCAGTTGTAAGAAATGTACCACCCTGGTACTGGAATTGATATTCTGGGAGGCTGTGCACGTGCATGTGTGGGGGCAGGGGGTGTACAGGAACCCTCTGAACTTTCTGCTCAATTTTTCTGTGAAACTGAGAGGGCTTTAAAAAATAAAGGTCTATTTAAAAGGGAAAAATGAATGAAATAGAATTCATGTATTGATTTGGATAAATGTCCAAAATGTTTTGTGAGTGCAAAATATATTGCAGAATCCTACATTTAGAGTAAAATTATTATAAAATTTTGAAAATTGAGAAATAACATTATTGCTTTAAAGTATACTTATGAAGTGTAATAATATGAAGTCATGCAAGGGCTAAAGAAATATCAGGTACAAGATGGTGGATTTTTCCAGAAAAATAAGAGGGATATGGAATTAACGATGGGTACCCAGGAGTCTGCAATTAATATATGTCATATTTTCATTCTTAAAAAAAAACCAGAAGGCATAGAGTCATAAAACCTTGCTTAAGTGGTTGTAAGTAAGACAATAAAAGTGGAAATCCTGGAATTGCACCTAACACAAAGTGGCCCCTTACTAAATGTTCTTCCTCTGACTTTCCATCCAGTCCTATTTCTTCAAGGTCACGCTTCCTCTCTCTGAGGCCTCTGGTCTGCCTGAAGCAAAGTGAAAAGTTGGTTAAATGGAAGCAGAAGGGGACCAGGAGCAGCCAATCTGGACTCGAGCATCAGGCCTGCCACCAAGTCTCTGTGTGCCCTTGAACAAGCCACTTAACCCCACACACTACTCTGAAATGAGAAGGTTGCGTCAGGTCATGGGTAGCACTTCTTTCAACTTTAATAGTCTATAGCTCTGTTAAAAGAATCTCACGGCTGCACTTAGCGGTCCCCCATTTCAATTGGTTAGAGATTCAGAGAATATTTGACAACCTTTCAAAATAGTGTCTGTTAACTCATAGAGCACCTGGTGGCATTCTCTATGATTAAACGACTCTCCTTCAGGTTGGTGCCATGATCAAGACCAGGCAACTGCTCTGGTCCGAGAACCAATGTTCCTGAGGTGCAGGCTCTGTTCACCTGACTCATGAGGACCCACATTGATCTATTCAGTGACATACCCACATCACCCACCACCGACACCCAAACCTCTTTCCTGGCTTTATCCTTTTTTCTCCTTAGCACTTCACACCACCAATATATTTTAATTTTTTTGCCTTGTTCATTGTCTGTTTTTCCCTACTATAATGTAAGCTCCATGGACATGGGCTTTTTTGTCTGTTATAATCTGCCCAGAGATCTAGAATAGCATCTGGCTCAGTAGATGCTCAGTAAGTGTTTGGAGAAGGAATGATTAAGTGAACACATTTGTGGCTGACTTCAACTTGAGAGTGGTCCTGGGACTACCATCAAAACCCCAAAGATCGGGGCCTCCCTGGTGGCGCAGTGGTTGAGAGTCCGCCTGCCGATGCAGGGGATACGGGTTCGTGCCCCGGTCTGGGAGGATCCCATATGCCGCAGAGCGGCTGGGCCCGTGAGCCACGGCCGCTGGGCCTGCGCATCCGGAGCCTGTGCTCCGCAACGGGAGAGGCCACAACAGTGAGAGGCCCGCATACCGCAAAAAGAAAAAAAAAAACCCCAAAGATCACTTTAAATTCTATCCACTATTGCCTGCCCCTCTCGTTACCTCATAAGCACAACATTAATTCTCCCTCTATCATGTTCCCAAAATACCACGTATGTACCTCTTGCAACAATTATCACATCCCATTTTATATTGTAGTCACATCATCTTTCCCTGGGGAGAGAGTAAGTTAAACTGGGGTCGGAGCAGTTTTGTTTCCTCTGCAGCATGTACTTCAGAATAAATCTTTTAATCTACGGTATTATTACTGACATCCCTGTTCTCCCTCACTATTTCTTTCTCTCTCAACCTCTCCCTCTCTTTTTCTTTTCTTACATATACTCAAAGGGACCTCATCTTGGATCAATCCAATAGCCCTCTCTTCTAATTCAATTTTTAGGTTGTAGTGAACAAAATATCACAAGCATGAAGAGAGTGGCCATTAAACAGTTCTGCCCTCAGGGCTTCCCTGGTGGCGCAGTGGTTGAGAGTCCACCTGCTGATGCAGGGGATACGGGTTCGTGCCCTGGTCCGGGAAGATCCCACATGCCGCGGAGCGGCTGGGCCCGTGAGCCATGGCCGCTGAGCCTGCGCGTCCGGAGCCTGTGCTGCACAACAGGAGAGGCCACAACAGTGAGAGGCCCGTGTACCAAAAAAACAAAAACAAAAACAAAAAAAAAAACTAACAGTTCTGCCCTGTAATCAGGTAGTGATTTATTTACACATCCCTGATTATATCCCGTCCAATTCTAAAAATGCTTTTCAAATCTTTATGACTTTCATCAAGGTTAGGTTGGTAAAAGGTAAATGTTTAAATGTAGACACTGTTGGTGAAGAAAATAGTAATGGACTCTCATGGACTGTTGCTTCACGGCATGTGGGATCTTAGTTCCCTGACCAGGGATCGAACCTGGGCCCCCTGCAGTGAAAGCTCAGAGTCTTAACCACTGGACCGCCAGGGAAGTCCCAGGGTCTTTTAGCTTTAAGTTGTGCATGTGATTCAGCTGGTTTGTGGGCACATGCTTTTCTGGACTGGTGGCCATGTCCATCCCCAGACCCTCTTCCATGCCCTTCCTCAACGCAATCTCTGGCTGTATCCTGTCACCACAGTGTCTTGGGCCGTTGGGAGTGAACCAGTCACTGAATCTCCATGTTGTAGTCCCCTCTACCACACCTCTTTCTCCAGACTTCTTATATTGTGTATATTACCATTAAAAGGTAATTTTACTCACATTTTTATCCTGAGAAAGAAGGTGACATTCTCTTTTAGGGTCAAAGACCTAAAAGCAGAGGTGGTGGGACGCTAAGGGAGAAATTTGGAAGAAAGAAAGTGAGGCTTGATTTTGCATCTACAAAGGGGTGATGCTGGAGTCCATCACCACCCTGCCTCTAGGTAAGGTGGAAATGCCCCACCTCACACACAAAAAAAGATGCCCGATGCCAAAATGGACAAATACTGGGTGTACTGAAATTGAAAAGGCACTTTTTAATACCTTCTCTTGTCCATGTCTCTTCTCCTCAAAATTGCAAAGGAAAATTCCTTAGTAGGACTGGAACTCATTTTCTCTTCTCCTTTCAGGAAGATTTCAGGAAGAAGCTAGAGGGGTATCAACAATCATCTGAGGCTCATTATTAAATTTTTAGGGAAGCTTTTCCTATAGAAGTTCCACAGAGCTTCAGCAGCCTTCTCAGAAAAAAATTTCCAGTTTTGCAAACCGCCTGAGTTTAATAATGGAGGCAATTCCAATAAGAAGCATTCATTTTTGTCTCTTTCATGAAATAAACAGAGAGGCACTCATTAGAGCCTTATTCAGGAGAACCCCACATAACCTAAATCCTTTTATCTTTCATTTTCCCCAACCCCTCTGTGAATTTCTATCTCAAATAGGAATTGGAATACAAAAAAATCTGGATATGCCTAACTAACTATACTTTCAGATTTTTCCACAGAGCTGGAGTTGGGGCTAGAAGGAAAATAACCATTAAAGTATCTCAGTAACTTCAATCTCATTTTTCAAATTCTGACTGAATTTTACAGTGTCAGGAGGTCCATAGTAATCACGAAATACGAGTTCCTCTAAAAATAGACATTTTACCACATCTCTTTGGACATTAATTTTCTGTTCTCCAGGTAACAGAAAGCCCTATCGTAAATAAGAATGTGCGTTATTGATACTGATTGAGCAGAAAAGCTGTCAGAGAGACACCCTGATTATCTTTGAGAGGAAGAATCACTGTGAGACAAAAAAAGAATAAATACCAAAAGGAGAGACTCATACAGGTTCCATTTCAATAATGGAACGTTAGATAGATCATCTGGAATGACTTTCCCATTGCAGACAACTTAAGACCTGGACCAAAAACATCAACTTAAAAATACTTTCATATGATAGTGGGGAATTACAGTTTCAGTTGTGGAGTCTGCCTTTCTTCTGGGGGCGTTTGCCAATTTTGAAAGAGGCAATTTAGAGAATAAATTTATGATTATAAAGGGCATTGAGAGGGCTTCTGGGCTACAAATATGTCCCATGTCTTGACCTGAGTCATGATACATGGGTGTTTGAGACATAATAAATCATTAATCTGTTTGTTTACATGTTATGCATTTTTCTCTATATATGCTCTATCTTAAATATTTTAAAAATATCTTTGGTATTTCATTAGTCCAAAACTCCTTTAAAGCAGCTGAGTTCCATGGGAGAGAGAATGGGGAATAATTTGCCTTTTATGTTAAGCTGAGAAAATAAGAAGATGCAAAGTGAGCTTCCAAACAATCTTCCTCCTCCAGACTTTTTGTGTCATGAATATTGAGTCCTTTATTTTATTTTTTATTTTTTTAATTTTTAATTTTTATTTTTTTTATTTTTTATTTTTTGCTTTATAACAAATTTAATCAGTTATACATATACATATGTTCCCATATCCCCTCCCTTTTGCATCTCCCTCCCACCCTCCCTATCCCACCCCTCCAGGCGGTCATTGAGTCCTTTAAAAGGTCATTTTGCTTGCAATTTTCTTTCTTTTCTGAGAAAGAAAATGGTTTTGACCATTACCAGGTCAAATGACTTAAAAGTAGAGGTTACAGGACCTCAAAGGGGGAACTTGGAAGAAAGGAAGCCAGGCTTGATTTTGCTTCTAGAAAGGAAGAATGCTAGAACCCATCACCACTCTGTCTCTAGGTTAGATGGAACCAGCCTGGGGGAAAAAAATGTCTGCTGCCAGAATGGGTGCTGAACTTTATTCCAGCTCCTGGAATAGAAGATGCAGCCAGCATCATCCAGGTGTAGCCTGCCTTGGCCAATCTGTTATCTGTGTTCCACCACCCGTTTGGCTGGTCACCTGGGCCACCCTCTGACAGGGAGCCTCATTCATTCCAAATTTCAGAACAGCCTTTTGCCAGTTCTCTTGGCTGTTCTGGATGGAGACTTGAGCTCTGAACTCTGCAGATGGACAGTACACATTGATGGACCCTGAGCTTGGGACTGGGAGAAGGGGAACTGAAACAGAACTGGCCTTTTTTTTTTTTTTTTTTTTTTTTGCGGTACGCGGGCCTCTCACTGCTGTGGCCTTTCCCGTTGTGGAGCACAGGCTCCGGACGTGCAGGCTCAGCGGCCATGGCTCACGGGCCCAGCCGCTCCGCCGCATGTGGGATCTTCCCGGACTGCGGCACGAACCTGTGTCCCCTGCATCGGCAGGCTTACTCTCAACCACTGCGCCACCAGGGAAGCCCCTGGCCATCTTTAATATGTATAAATTGTGGGGGTAGACCAGATGTTCCCCAAGTTCTCTTCTTTGTAACTTTATGACCTTTCACAGTCCTGGCTTCTTCCTACCACCACTTTTCCTTCCCTATCGTCACTTTTCTTCTTTTTCTTTTTTTTAAAAAATATTTATTTATTTGTTTGTTTGTTTGTTTGTTGGGCTGTGCCGGGTATTTGTTGTGGCACGTAGGATCTTCGTTGCAGCGTGCATGTGGGATCTAGTTCCCCAACCAGAGATCGAACCTGGGCCCCCTGCATTGGGAGCGCAGAGTCCTACCCACTGGACTACGAAGGAAGTCCCCCACCTTTCCTTTTCTTCTCAACTTTCTTTACCTCATGTAAGGTTAAAGTTGGAGATCCTCAGTAAGAATTGACAGTGTTGATTCATTAACATATAGTTGGTTTTTCCCCACTTCAGTTTTTGTTACTCTATTTAAGGTCTCCTTCTAAGACATAGTCAGCAGCTGACTTAGTCCCTAAGGAATGTCAAATGATCCATTTCCAAGTGGTAACCTTTCCAAATAATAAAAGTTATTGAGCTATAATCATCAGAGGTGGATTATTTGTGGTTGTCTTTATTAATTTAAATTTAACCCTTGAAAAATAGCAATAACTTGGGGGGGATTAGAGAGTATGTCTAATATTTACCACTGAAAGTAATTGTAAAGTTATCTCATTTCCCTGCATTTGTCAGGTTTGTATTCTGAAGATAAATGCATTGAGCTCTGATAATTAACAGCAATGTTATGAGTCAATCAGAGTTATGTCATCATTTTTGTGTAGTTATGGAAGACGAAGATTCAATTTAACAAATATCCATCTAGTACCTGCTATGACACTATGCTAACCACTGCCACAAGATAAATGAAGCAGACCTTCCCTTTTAAGGAGAGAAACACCTATACATTTAACAATAAAATTAAGTGATAAGCATTTGCTATATAAGTTATATGAAGAAAATAGTAAGAGAGCCTGAAGAAGGGAATGATTGAGCCTTCTCTGTGTGTATGTTGCAGAAGGCATGGGTCAGCCTCAAAGTTGGCTGTCAGCATATATTTATTGAGATACAAATTGATTAAGCTTTGGTTGAATGAATAAAAAGATTTATTGAGGCATAACTGACTTATGAAAAATATGAAAGGAAGTAAAAATGTTGTTAGCCAAATGGTGCCAGGAGCTGGAGGATGATGGGTAAACCTACAAATATTTGGAGATATTAAAAACTTGGTAAAGAGACATGTTTAATGAAAAATTTAGTAGATATAAGTTGAAATACTACCAAGAATATTCCCTACATATCTGAAACAAATATTTAAACATGTTGTCATAAACCATACCACTTCAGAGCAAAGGAACTTAGAGTTCAGCTCAACCAAAGTTTGTTTTACAGAAGAGGACACTAATACCCAGAGAGAATAAATAAGAGGTGCAGGAATTAAGCTACATGGAGAAGTAGAAAAATACACTTTCATAAATTATTTTAAATTAGATCAAGGTGATTTTTGCTTTTTTATTCCCTTTGCATTGCTGATAACAGTTTTGTAAATGTTGTATGGTATTCCCAGCAAAAAAGCTGCTGCTAAAGCTATTTCTTTGACAATATTTCATGGATGAGCAGTGGAGCACTTATGTTGGTATCTAAAATTCCCACTCTTTTTTGCAAGCATATATCTCATTAACTTTTGCATTCAGAATCATATAATTGGCATAAAGGTCACAAAAGTCCAAAGCAAAATACCATTTACCCACCAGTAGCTTTCTATAATTTTGAAAAAAAAAACTCAATAAATAAGAGGGGAAAAGAAACTTCTGGTTGCCAGGTTATATAACAAGAAAGATAATGTCTCTGTTTTGCTTTGCATGTAATTCTGCTGTTACCAGATGGAATTCTGATTGCAAGCAAGTACTCTATTAGCACCACATTTTGTCATGGTTTATCTGACACCTGGAGACAAACTTGGACAACCTCTTTCCCTAAATATGGGCCCTCTATCTATATACCTTCTAGAATGCTACACTGTCCCAGGCCCTTTGCTATGGACTGATGATTTTTTAGAAGAATAGTTCATAAGGCACAGTGCCAGTTATGTCCAGTAGTCTCCAGAATGACCTTAACATGTGTCTCTATCAGTAAGACAAAAGCCCCACAAAATAAGTCCATATCCCCAATTCATGCCTATTACAAATTACCAACATTTGCTATATTAATATAACACATTAATTTTTAAATAAACACAAAAATAGAAATGTTAAAAATTAGATAAAAACAAATACCAACAGAAATGTAATATTTTCTCACTGCATTCTACCAGAGAATCTCACAGACCCCTGGGGAAGAGGTTCTTGCCCTGGTACCTGCTATTAGAAAGAAGTTAGAAGCACTGACTCTCCAACTACATTGTAAGTTTCTTGGAGTGATGAGGCCTTGTCTTACCTTGATTTTTCTCTGCATCTGCATAAAAAATATGTAGCACAGATGCTTGTGCCTCATTGGTACTCAGTTCTGCTGAGAAGAGATTTCACATATAGACTTACTTTGCATTGATGGACAAGAGGATGGATTGTAAAGAAAAGGTCTTAAAGTCTTCAAGTATTTGGTTGGAGCTGGGTTTTTACACAGAAGACATACTTAGATGCCTAAGGCTGGGTGAGTGAATGGTTTTATTTTCAGAGCACTGCAGTGTGTATTGCCTTTCTGTGGGTACAATTTGCTTTCCTGAGAAAACTTTTAACCACAGCTCCTTTTTAGTGTGCTTTAACTTCAAAATCCATGGAATTATATTTCAGAAAACACCAATTTTTCAGTCTAGTAGATTAAAAAGGCCATTAAATCTGCCATATTCTTTTCACTCTCTTACTCTCTCAAAAAGCAGGGAAGGGATTATACAGTAAAGATGCTTCACATTGACAATAATTCATAAGATCTTTCTTCACCAGGAAATGATTTTGTGGCTTCCAGATTATTTTTAGTCATATAAATAATTTCTCATTTTATTAAGGCAGACATTTATTTTAGTCATCTGTGACAAACTATGAGATGTCTGCTTCATCAGCCCTAGAGGTGACAAATCTAGATAGATGTCTTTAAAAGAATAAAGCTTAAAAAAAAATAGCCCAAACGTAATAGGCATTGTTCCTGCATTAGGTGATTCATTCACACACCGATTCATAATTTTAAGCACCAACTGTGTGTCAAACTCTGGACTACTTCCCAATTAACCATTAACCTTTGAGAGCACAAGGGTACAAACAATCTAGCTCTAGAAGAAACAATTTACCGAAATAGGAAAAAGGAAAATGCATACAGTGAGTCAAACCTCTACCATTACCTTCCCTCTCTATGTGCCAGATGTGTTTCCTTTTATCTTTAACAGCAGAGGAAACCTCTTAAGCACAGGCTCTCCTCAGCTTATGTCTCCTTGTCAAGAACACAATGAAAGACTGGAGAAGCAGAGGGTTAGAACAGTAAACTTGAAAAGGTCATAAAGTGCAACCTCCACTTTTTATGCTCTGTAAAATGTAGTCTTCATCTGTGGAACAGAGCTCATGGGAGGGTTTCCTCTCCAGGATCAGCTGGCAAAAGACAGCCCTTTATGCAATAGCTTCCATTCTCTCACCATTTGTTTTCTGCATATTTCAGCAATTCTTTCTTATCTCCTTAAGGGTCATTTTCCAAAAAAACTTCTCAGAACACTGGGAGTAAACAGTCTATCTGAACTCTAATTTATTCATTAAACACATATTGGGGCATGTTATGTGTCATTCCATGAACTGTACTAGTACCTAACTATATGCTACCCTTAACATGTACGTACTATGGAGGAGATCCACATCCCATTCAGGGAAGAAAAATGATGTTTATTATTATTTACTTTAAAAATATATATATATACATATATATTTTTTTAAATTTGTGTAAATCATAAAACATTCAAAACAGAAGTAGAAAATTCAAAGGAATTGACCAAAAGAAAAAAAATCCTACAGAACTAATAGGCAATTATAGCAAGTTTGCCGGATATAAGGTATATTAGTTTGCTCTGGCTGCCATAACAAAATACTATACAGACTGGGTGGCTTAAACAACAGATATTTATTTTCTACAGTTCTGGAGGCTGAAAGTCCAAGATCAAAGTGCTGGCAGGATTGGTTTATTCTGAGACTGCGCTCTTTAACTTACATAGGGCCACATGTTTGCTGCATCTTCACATGGTCTCTCCTCTGTGCACACACATCCTTGGAGTCTCTCAGTGGGTCCAAATTTCTTCTAAGCACCATTAAAGAGGTAATTAAGTAAAAATGAAGTCTTTAGAGTTGGCCCTAAACCAATCTGACTGATGTCCTTACAAGAGAAAATTATGGCATCTGTAGAGACACCAGGACTGTGCATTTACAGATGAAAGACCACAAGAAGACGCAACAAAATGGCGGCCATTTGCAAGCCAAGGCAAGAGGTCTCAAAGGAAAGCAACCCTTGATCTTGGATTTCCAGGGTCCAGAACTATGAGATAATAAATATCTGTATTCTAAGCCACCAGTCTGTGGTATTTTGCTATGGCAGCCCTAGTAAAGTAACACAATAGCCAACACAATATTGAAGAAGTAAAACAAAGTCAGAGGACTGCACTGCAGCACTATTTACAATAGGCAGGTCATGGAAGCAACCTAAATGCCCATCGACAAACGAATGGATAAAGAAGATGTGGTACATATGTAGAATGGAATATTAGCCATAAAAAGGAAAAAAATTGGGTCATTTGTAGAGACGTGGATGGACTTAGAGACCGTCATACAGAGTGAAGTAAGTCAGAAAGAGAAAAACGACTATTGTATATTAATGCATATATGTGGAATCTAGAAAAATGGTACAGATGAACCGGTTTGCAAGGCAGAAATGGAGACACAGATATAGAGAACAAACGTATGGACACCAAGGGGGGGAAGCGGTGGGGTGGTGGTGGCGGTGGGATGAATTGGGAGATTGGGATTGACATATATACACTAATATGTATAAAATAAATAGGTAATAACCTGCTGTATAGCACAGAGAACTCCACTTCACTGTACAGTAGAAACTAACACAACATTGTAAAACAACTATACCTCAACAACAAAATAAATAAATAAAAAATTTTTAAAGTACTAAAAAATTTTTTTAATTAAGAGAATAAAAAAATCAGAGGACTGACTACCTGACTTCAAGACATACTCTAAAGTTACAGCAATAAAGACAGTGTGGTATTGGTGAAAGAATGGACAAATATATCAATTGAACAAAACAGAGAGCCCTAAAATCAATAAACATGGATATAGTAAACTGATCTTTGACAAAAGAGCAAAGGCAATTAACTGGAGAAAAGATAGTCTCTCCAACAAATGGTACTGGAACAACTTGATATCCATATGCAATAAAAGAAAAGGAAGGAATTTGTCACAGACCTTAGACTCTTCACAAAAATTAACTCAAAATGAACTTAAGTATAAAGTGCAAAACTATGAAACTCCTAGATTATTTAAGAGAGAATCTAGATGACCTTGGGTTTGGTGATGACTTTTTAGATATAGCACCAAAGGCTTGAGCTATGAAAAAAGAATTGATAAGCTGAACTTCATTAAAACTTAAAACTTAAGCTCTGTGAAAGATACTGTCAAAAGAATAAGATCAGCCACAGACTGGCAGAAAATATTTGCAAAAGACATACTGATTAAGGACTGTGATCCAAAATATTCAAAGAACTCTTAAAACTCAAAAATAAGAAAATGAACTACATGATTTTAAAATGAACAAACGATTTAAGCAGAAAGAAAACGACCTCAGGAGAGTACATATTGTAGGATTCTAACCATAAGACATGCTGGAAAAGGTAAAACTTTGGAGACAGTAAAACAATCTGTGATTGCCAGGGGTTTGGGGACAGGGAGGGATGAATAGGTGGAGTATGGGGGACTTTATGGCAGTGAAACTATTCTCTATGACACTGTAATTATGGACACATGTCATTATATACTTGTATAAAATCCATATAACATCCAACACTGAGCGTGAACCCTAATGTAAACTATGGACTTTGGTTGATAATAATGTGTCAGTGTTGGTTCATCAGTTGTAACAAATGTATCACTCTGATGTGAAATCATGATGGTGGGGGAGATTGTGTGTACTTGGGGTAAGAGGATAAATGGGACATCTCTATACTTTTCATTCAGTTTTACTGTTAACCTAAAACTGCTGTAAAAAAGTCTAAATATTTTTTGAAAGTCAGTTTCTTGTTCCTCCAATCCCCACTAACATTTGAAACATAAAAAAGGAGTTACAAAATTTTCTTGAATCTTCTTCCAATTAAATATGCAAGTGCAAAATACACACACCCACACAAAGTTTATCTGCACAAATGAGATCAGTCAAGGCAATTGATCTGCACCCTGCTTTAATCATTTATTAATATATTTTGAAAATGTATTAATAATACTAGATACAAATGTAGCACACTTTTGAAATCTGTATAGAATTTTGTTGTTTGGATGTATTATATTTTATTTAACGAATACCCCATAGATTATATTTATGTTGATTTTTTAAATGTTAATAATTATATTCCATATCATGGTGTAGTTCTGAGAATGTCCCTGGGGCAAATTCTGGTAATGGAATTGCTGGGTGAAAGGGTATGTAAATTTAAAATTGTTTTAGATATTGCCAAATCACTCCCCAAAATGGTATAGTTTGGACTTCAATCAAATTAGAGAGCCCATATTCCAAGATCTTTGTTGGAATTATTTTACCTATATCAATTGTACTATCAATGATATTCACTTTTTCCAATTAGATAGCTGTAAATGCTATCTAGTTTTATTTTTATTCATTTAAAACAAGTAAGGCTGAGTACTTTTATGTTTATTAGTAGCTTATCTTATTTTCTGCAAAATAATTACTTAATATATGAGAGGAATATTTAATAATTAAATATTAATCATTTAAATCATTTTTACAGGACTATTGTATATATTGCAAACATTTTATGCACTTTATTTTGATTTTCCAATATCACTATGTTTTGCTATGATCTACCTTTAATTTTTTTATCTGTGAATTATTTTTTATTTGGTTACCACAAAAACATATTAATATGTCTATTATCAACTAACATCATGAATTTTATTTTTATTTTTTATGTCTAAAACTGCTTTTTTTTTAATACAGCAGGTTTTTATTAGTTATCCATTTTATACACATTAGTGTATATATGTCAATCTCAATCTCCCAATTCATACCACTCCCCCTTTCCTCCCTTGGTGTCCATACATTTGTTCTCTACATCTGTGTCTCCATTTCTGCCTTGAAAACCAGTTCATCTGTATATTTTTCTAGATTCCACATATATGCATTAATATACTATATTTATTTTTCTCTTTCTCACTTACTTTGTATGACGGTCTCTAAGTCCATCCACGTCTCTAAAAATGACCCAATTTTGTTACTTTTTATGGATGAGTAATATTCCATTGTATATGTGTACCGCATCTTTATCCATCCATCTGCCAATGGGCACTTAGGTTGCTCTCATGACTTGGCTATTGTAAACAGTACTGCAATGAACATTGGGGTGCAAGTGTCCTTTTGAATTATAGTTTTCTTTGGCTATATGCCTAGTAGTGGGATTCTTGGGTCGTATGGTAGTTCTATTTTCAGTTTTTTAAGGAACCTCCATACGGTTCTCCATAGTGGCTGTATCAATTTACATTCCCACCAACAGTGCAAGAGGGTCCCCTTTTCTCCATACCCTGTCCAGCATTTGTTTTTTGTAGATTTTCTAATGATGCTCATTCTAACCAGTGTGAGGTGATACCTCATTGTAGTTTTGATTTGCATTTCTCTAGTAATTAGTGATGTTGAGCAGCTTTTCATGTGCCTCTTGGCCACCTGTATGTCTTCTTTGGAGAAATGTCTATTTAGGTCTTCTGCCCATATTTGGATTGGGTTGTTTTTTTTTTTTATATATTGAGCTGTATGAGCTGTTTATATATTTTGGAGATAATACTTTGTTTATTTGTTTGCAAATATTTTCTCCCATTCTGAGGGCTGTCTTTTCGTCTTGTTTATGGTTTCCTTTGCTGTGCAAAAGCTTTTAAGTTTCATTAGGTCCCAATTACTTATTTTTGTTTTTATTTCCATTACTCTAGGAGGTGGGTCAAAAAAGATCTTGCTGTGATTTATGTCAAGGAGTGTTCTTCCTATGTTTTCCTCTAAGAGTTTTATAATGTCTGGTCTTATATTTAGGTCTTTAATCCATTTTGAGTTTTTTTTGTGTGTATGGTGTTACGGAGTGTTCTAATTTCATTCTTTTACATGTAGCTGTCCAGTTTTCCCAGCACCACTTATTGAAGAGACTGTCTTTTTCTCCATTGTATATCCTTGCCTCCTTTGTCATAGATTATTTGACCATAGGTGCATGGGTATATCTCTGGGCTTTCTATCCTGTTCCATTGATCTATATTTCTGTTTTTGTGCCACTACCATATTGTCTTGTTTACTGTAGCTTTGTAGTATAGTCTGAAGTCAGGGAGCCTGATTCCTACAGTTCTGTTTTTTTTCCCTCAAGATTGCTTTTGCTATTTGGGGTCTTTTGTGTCTCCATACAAATTTTAAGATTTTTTGTTCTAGTTCTGTAAAAAATGCCACAGGTAATTTGATAGGGATTGCATTGAATCTGTAGATTGCTTTGGGTAGTATAGTCATTTTGACAATATTGATTCTTTCAATCCAAGAACATCGTATATCTCTCCATCTGTTTGTGACATCTGTGATTTCTTTCATCAGTGTCTTACAGTTTTTTGAGCACAGGTCTTTTGTCTCCTTAGGTAGGTTTATTCCTAGGTATTTTATTCTTTTTGTTGCAATCGTGAATGGGATTGTTTCCTTAATTTCTCTTTCTGATTTTTCATTGTTAGTGTATAGGAATACAAGAGATTTCTGTGCATTAATTTTGTATCCTGCAACTTTACCAAATTCATTGATTAGCTCTAGTAGTTTTCTGGTAACATCTTTAGGACTCTCTCTATATAGTATCATGTCATCTGCAAACAGTGACAGTTTTACTTCTTCTTCTCCCATTTGTACTTCTTTTTCTTCTCTGATTGATGTGGCTAGGACTTCCAAAACTATGTTGAATAATAGTGGTGAGAGTGGACATCCTTGTCTTGTTCCTGATCTTAGAGGAAGTTCTTTCAGTTTTTCACCATGGAGAATAATGTTTGCTGTGGGTTTGTTGTATATGGCCTTTATTATGTTGAGGTAGGTTCCCTCTATGCCCACTTTCTGGAAAATTTTTATCATAAATTGGCATTGAATTGTGTCAAAAGCTTTTGCTGCATCTATTGAGACGATCATACGGTTTTTATTCTTCAGTTTGTTAATATGGTGTATCACATTGATTGATTTGCATATATTGAAGAATCCTTGCCTCACTGGGATAAATCCCACTTGATCATGGTGTATGATCCTTTTAATGTGTTGTTGGATTCTGTTTGCTACTATTTTGTTGAGGGTTGTTGCATCTATATTCATTAGTGATACTGGTCTCTAATTTTTTTTTTTTTTTTTAGTGTCTTTGTGTGGTTTTGGTATCGGGGTGATGGTGGCCTCGTAGAATGAGCTTGGTAGTGTTCCTTCCTCTGCAATTTTTTGGAAGAGTTTGAGAAGGATGGCTATTAACTTTTCTCTAAATGTTTGATAGAATTTACCTGTGAAGCCATCTGATCCTGGACTTTTGCCTATTAGAAGATTTTAAATCACAGTTTCAGTTTCATTACTTGTGATTGGTCTGTTCATATTATCTATTTATTCCTGGTTCAGTCTTGGAAGGTAATACCTTTCTAAGAATTTGTTCATTTCATCCATGTTGTCTGTTTTATTGGCATAGAGTTGCTTGTAGTAGTCTCTTGTGATGCTTTGTATTTCTGTGGTATCCATTGTAATGTCTCCTTTTTCATTTCTAATTTTATTGATTTGAGTCCTCTCCCTCTTTTACTTGATGAGTCTGGCTAAAGGTTTATCAATTTTGTTTATCTTCTCAGATTACCAGCTTTTAGTTTTATTGATCTTTGCTACTGTCTTCTTTTTTTCTATTTCATTTATTTCTGCTCTGATATTCATGATATCTTTCCTTCTATTAACTGTGGGTTTTGTTTGTTCTTCTTTCTCTAGTTCCTTTAGGTGTAAGGTTAGATTGTTTATTTGAGACTTTTCTTATTTCCTGAGGTAGGACTATATTGCTATAAACTTTCCTCTTATAACTGCTTTTGCTGCAGCTCACAGGTTTTGGATCTTCATGTTTTCATTTTCATTTGTCTCTAGGTATTTTTTTATTTCCTCTTTGATGTCTTCAGGGATCTCTTGGTTATTTAGTAATGTATTGTTCAGCCTCCATGTTTTTGTGTTTTTTACATTTTTTCCCTTGTATTTTATTTCTAATCTCATAGGGTTGTGGTTGGAAAAGATGCTTGATATGATTTCAATTTTCTTAAATTTACTGAGGCTTGATTTTGACCCAAGATGTGTTCTATCCTGGAGAATGTCCCATGTGCACTTGAGAAGAAAGTGTAATCTGCTGTTTTCAGATGGAATGTCCTATAAATATCAATTAAATCTATCTGATCTACTGTGTCACTTAAAGCTTGTGTTTCCTTATTAATTTTCTGTCTGGATGATATGTCCATTGTTGTAAGTGAGGCATTAAAGTCCCCCACTATTATTGTGTTACTGTCAATTTCCCCTTTTATAGTTGTTAGTATTTGCCTTATGTATTGAGGTGCTTCTCTGTTGGGTACATAAATATGTGTAATTCTTATATCTTCTTCTTGGATTGATCCCTTGACCATTATATCATGTCCTTCCTTGTTTCTTGTAACAGTCTTTATTTGAAAGTCTATTTTATGTGATATGAGTATTGCTACTCCAGCTTTCTTTTGATTTCCATTTGCATGGAATATCTTTCTCCATTCCCTCAGTTTCAGTCTGTATGTGTACCTAGGTCTTAAGTGGGTCGCTTGTAGACAGCATATACATGGGTCTTTTTTTTTTTATCCATTCAGCAAGCCCATGTCTTTTGGTTGGAGCATTTAATCCATTAAGGTAATTATCGATATGTATGTTCCTATTACCATTTCCTTAATTGTTTTGGGTTTATTTTTGTAGGTCCTTTTCTTCTCTTGTGTTTCCCACTTAAGAGAAGTTCCTTTAGCATTTACTGTAGAGCTGGTTTGGTGCTGCTGAATTCTCTTAGCTTTTGCTTGTCTGTAAAGCTTTTGATTTCTCTGTCAAATCTGAATGAGATCCTTGCCAGGTAGAGTAACCTTGGTTGTAGGTTCTTCCCTTTAATCACTTTAAATATATCGTGCCACTCCCTTCTGGCTTGTAGTTTCTGCTGAGAAATCAGCTGTTAACCTTATGGGAGTGCCTTTCTATGTTATTTGTCATTTCTCCCTTGTTGCTTTTAATAATTTTTCTTTGTCTTTAATTCTTGTCCATTTGATTACTATGTGTCTCAGCGTGTTTCTCCTTGGGTTTATCCTGCCTGGGATTCTCTGTGCTTCCTGGACTTGGGTGGCTATTTCCTTCCCCATGTTAGGGAAGTTTTCGACTATAATCTCTTCAAATATTTTCTTGGGTTCTTTCTCTCTCTCTTCTTCTCTTGGGACCCGTATAAATGCGAATGTTGGTGCATTTAATGTTGTCCCAGAGGTCTCTTAGGCTTTCTTCATTTCTCTTCATTCTTTTACTTTATTTTGTTTTGTGCCAGTGAATTCCACCATTCTGTCTTCCAGGTCACTTATCCATTCTTCTGCCTCAGTTATTCTGCTACTGATTCTTTCTGGTGTATTTTTCATTTCAGTTATTGTATTGTTCATCTGTTTGTTTGTTCTTTAATTCTTCTAGGTGTTCGCTCTTTAATTCTTCTAGGTCTTTATTAAACACTTCCTGCATCTTGTCAATCTTTGCCTCCATTCTTTTTCTGAGGTCCTGGATCATGTTCACTATCATTATTCTGAATTCTTTTTCTGGAAGGTTGCCTATCTCCACTTCATTTAGTTGATTTTCTGGGGTTTTATATTTTTCCTTCATTTGGTACATAGTCCTCTGCCTTTTCATTTTGTCTATCTTCCTGTGAATGTGGTTTTCATTCCACAGCCTGCAGGATTGTAGTTCTTCTTGCTTCTGCTGTCTGCCCACTGGTGGATGAGATTATCTAAGAGGCTTGTGCAAGCTTCCTAATGGGAAGGGACTGGTGGCAGGTAGAGCTGGGTGTGCTCTGGTGGACAGAGCTCAGTAAAACTTTAATCCACTTGTCTGCTGATGGTTGGGGTTGAGTTACCTCCCTGTTGGTTGTTTGGCCTGAGGCGACCCAGCACTGGAGCCTACATGCTCTTTGATGGGGCTAATGGCGGACTCTGGGAGGGCTCACGCCAAGGAGTACTTCCCTGAACTTCTACTGCCAGTGTCCTTGTCCCCACAGTGAGCCACAGATACCCCCTGTCTCTGCAGGAGACCCTCCAACACTAGAAGGTAGGTCTGGTTCAGTCTCCTATGGGGGTCACTGGTCCTTCCCCCGGGTCCTGATGCACACACTACTTTGTGTGTGCCCTCCAAGAATGGAGTCTCTCTATCCCCCAGTCCTGTCAATGTCCTGCAGTCAAATCCCACTAGCCTTCAAAGTCTGATTCTCTGGGAATTCATCCTCCCATTGCCAGACCCCAGGCTGGGAAGCCTGATGTGGGGCTCAGAACCTTCACTCCAGTGGGTGGACTTATGTGGTATAATTGTTCTTCAGTTTGTGAGTCACCCACCCAACAGCTATGGGATTTGATTTTATTGTGATTGCACCCCTCCTACCATCTCATTGCAGCTTCTCCTTTGTCTTTGGATGTGGGGTATCTTTTTTGGTGAGTTCCAGTGTCTTCCTGTCAATGACTGTTCAGCAGTTAGCTGTGATTCTAGTGATTCTTGCAAGAGAGAGTGAGCACACGTCCTTCTACTCTGCCATCTTGAACCAACCCTCTCCTAGTTTTTAATTTTAAGTAACCATTTTTATCAATATTCCCTTTATAATTTCAGTGACTTTTACCACCCATGTCTGCTCTTAACACTTTTTAATATTATATTTTTACCACCATAATATTTGTAAGGTTTTAATTTATACAATTAAAACATCTTGTATTCATATTAGCCCTGAAGCAGCCACCCAGGTTTATTTTTTCCACAAATGTCAATTCCATTTTTACAAAACCATTTTTTAGCTAAGCCATCTTTTCCTACTGAATAAAATATCATCTTTAGTATATACATCATATTCATGTATATATGGATGAATATTTTCTAGATTCCTGATTTTGTTCCACTGAATCTATTTTTTTCTTTTTTCTTTTTTTTTCAGAATCAGCATAGCAATTTTTACATGTATTGCTCAAAAAACTTCATTTTGTAAAGTTTTCCACAAAACATTTCATTGGTATTCTAATTTGTTGGCATAGGCTCCACAGATTACTTTTCAAAGGTAATGTCTTTATGATATTGAGACTATTTATCTAAGAATAAGTTATGACTATTTTTCTAAGTCTTTTTTTATAATCCTCAAAAGACTTTTAAAGTTTCCTTCACATAAACCCTGAATGTTTCTTGTTCCCAGGTTTTTTAAATCTGCTTTTCTTGGTATTGTAAAGGGGATATTTCCTTCATTAAATTATCTGTTTATAGTTAGTATATAAGAAAACTAATAATTTTGAGATAAATTTTGCAACCAATTTTCTGAACTCTTTTTTTTATTTCTAACAGTTTTCCAGACAATTCTCATGAGTTCTAATAGTATACAATCATATCATCTGCAAATAACAATAACTTAATGTCCACCATTCTCACTTTTATAGTTCTTTTCCTGCCATATAACTGCATGAGCTAACACTTTCAGAGCTATGATAAGTCATTATATTGACCTCCTGACAACCACCTGACTTTAATTTACTTTTTACTTAGAGCATATGGGCAAGGTTTTTCAGAATTTGTTCCACTCACCTACTTTTCCCTTTGCAGTGTTTATGGGGTGGAAACATTATTAGGAACATCTCCAAGCCTTGGGCATTTTTGCACTCTTCTTTCTCTGGCTTACACTTTTCAAAGACTGTTGTGTGAAGCTGTGTCATTCCCTGTGTTTGACTGTGGCCCAAGCAGCAGTGGGGTATCCATTTCTGTTAGATATTTTAGGCTACATGGATGGAGACTGTGACCCAAGGTCTTTCTCATTCATCCTCTGCCAGAAATGCCATCCTGTTATTGACTGTATGCTTATCAGGTGTCAGACACTTCGCTGGCACATTTAACAATCACAACAAGCCTAAGAAATCATTGTTATTATCCCCAATCTATTAATGAAGTCTAGAAAATAACTTATCTTTGTTATATGGTTAATTCATAGCAGAAGCAGAACTTGAAGACACATGTCTCTCTCTCCAAGGCCCACAGTCTTCCTGCTACATGTCCTTGCATCTCAAGAAGGCTGAAACAAGGGATGTTCACAGTTCTGGTTAAATGGGGACCAAGAAGAGATCAATTCTGCTTAGGGAGAGTGAAGAAGTAATGCCTCTGCTAAGGATCGGCATGGAAAGGGATGAACAAAAAATACTGATCTCCTTCTATGATTCAGAAAATACCCTCCATGCCCCCAGGAGAAGTAAGCACATCTCAACCTCACAATAGCCCTTGATTGATTTCCCTCTGGGTTCTTGGCAGTTCCTCATTTTCTAGCTTGGTCAATTATTTTCAAGTCCAAGCTTACTCGCTTTAAGAGTGGGCCCATACTCAACAAGGTTCTTTAGGGAGGGAAAAAAACTTGTTTTACCCGAGGAAACTTAATTCAAGTTTTGAACTCATTTCTTCTTTCAAGCAGTTTCTGTTGTAAACCCAATTCTGTGGTGGGATTTACTGAAGCACAGAACAGAAAAGACATTTGCTCAGAAGTGACTCAGGGATATGATGTGGATTAGAACCTAGGAAAAATAATAAATCATAAAGCCACTGAGTCCTGAAAGCAATGAGCCATACCTGAAAGTAGACAGAGATTTGAACTGGTGAGCTATCGTTAAATGAACATGAGTATGTGAAGAACTATATCTGGGTTACTTCCCATTTCAGAAGTTTTATTTGGCCTCTAATTTTTCTCTTAACTCTTTTTAACCCTATTAAAGGAAACATTAGTGTTTCTTTTCACTCTCTTTTATAGATGAATTAATAAAAGGATAATTGAATTTCCAGGAGTTATTCAGGGGATAACTAAAGGCCTTTAATTAGAATGGAAAATTCCTGATCAAAGAAGGGTCTTTAACTCATTGGTTGAGGGTTTTTTTTTTTTTTTTCGGTATGCAGGCCTCTCACTGTTGTGGCCTCTCCCGTTGCGGAGCACAGGCTCCGGACGCGCAGGCTCAGCGGCCACGGCTCACGGGTCCAGCCGCTCTGCAGCATGTGGGATCTTCCCGGACCGGGGCACGAACCCTTGTCCCCTGCATTGGCAGGCGGATTCTCAACCACTGCGCCACCAGGGAAGCCCTGAGTGTTGTATTTTATCATGCCTTATTAAGAGGGTACTGGAAGTCTGAGGTTCATCATGGCCGTTTTCTTTGTTCTTTCTATATCATCCAGTCTCTGCAGCTACTGCTCATCAGAGTTTAGTTACCTTCACAAGAGGTCAAGTCAAAAGCCCTAGAATACAGATAAGCAGCTGGAGAACCTTACCTTGATATTCACAAAAGGTGACATAATCAATTGCTCATTTACTGGCAAGAAAATTCATGGGTTATTTATTGATCACTTCACCAGTCCTGACATATGTACAATCTTGTCCAGAATACTTGAAAGTTTGGCACATGGCCTTCTCTTACAGAACTTCTAATCTAGTGTGGAGACAAATGGTACCCAGAGAACATAGTGAGAGAACTATCAACATAGACTAATAAGAGTATAAACATGTTATAAATGTCAGAGTGTGATTCAGAGCTAAAACAGGAGAAGATGTCAAGGTGTCTACCATAGTAGTTACAAAGAATATCTGTAAGGTTGGGATTTGTCTTTACAAAGAATATCTGTAAGGTTGGGATTTGTCTCTAAACATCAAGTGGTTTTTTTTTTTTTTCCAGTAAGAGACAAACTCTGAATTATCAGCTTATTTCTAGCTTATATTTCTATCATGAAATTGAGTTTTCTGAATGATAGGGACATAAGATTCATATTTTCATATCCTCTGTTGTGAAGAAGAGAGTGTTTTACATCAAGTGGTTTAGGTAGTCTTATCATGGGACAGTTATGGAAACACCAAAAGATGCCCACAGACACAGTTAAGGTTGTAATGAGGAGACCTTGCTGTACATACCCAGGTAGAAGTGATTCCTAAAGTCCTCTCTGAGATGCCCGGTTGCCAGTGATTCCATCCTTGTAGAATGAAGTTCTGACCACAGTGAGAACCATCACTTTCCCATTCTCAAGGGAGATTTAGAATCTTCTGAAAAATCTGGTTAAGTATTTTTCTACCCACTAGGTTCTAATGACTACGAAAAACCAAACCTGGAAAACTTACTTCTGGGTAGGTAAAAATTCAGTTCCCCAAGCCTGCCAAAGGTCTGAATTCCTATAGATATCAAACTGATTTCTTGATTTTTCTTTTTCTTACTCATATCCCTATTTCCATTCCTTTACGTATTTTTTTACCATCTTCTACTAAATGCAATCTTTCAAATAACCTCAAATTTTATTACAAAAATATATGGTAAGAATAAAAATATACATAGGAAATTAGATTAGGATATTAGTCTGAGAATGCATGCCTATATCATTTACTTCCCTAGAGGAGGCATAAAAAAATTGTACTAGAGAAAACAAAATTATAACATTAGCAGTAAAAAACAGTCTCTTCAGTGAATCAAACTTGTTGAAGAATCCTTGAAAGTAAAATGCAGGAAGAATCAGCTTGACAAAGAAGACCACAGATCAAGGAACACAAAGGAAAGGACAGCTGTAAAAAGGAGCATTTCTAGGGGTTCTCTAAGTCAGATTTAAAAGATATAAGAAGCAGGAAGGTATGCTGAGAACAACTATCAAGGTGATTTTTTTGTGGAGCTAAATTTATACCAGTTGATCTTTCCTACTTTCATGACAGAAACTTTTGGGCAGTGATATAGATACTTGTGTGAGAGAGGCCAAAAAAGTGCCAAGATGGGTGGTGACATCCTGAAAGAACACAGAATATGCTCTTTCCAAATACAAGCCACTGGTGAATCACACAGATAAGCTTAACCCATAACATCCCCATGATCACTATAAGCAGGCTGTAGTATAAATAGAAGTGGAATCCCAGAAAAAAATGATGAAAAAATATTAAAAAGTGTCATACTTTGAATAAAATCAAGAGTATGACATAAGGGAATAAAAATGTAAATAAATAATATTTATTTTATCAAATAATTTAATAAAATTTTATTTATTTAAGTAATATTTATTTAATAAACAAATGCATAAGAAATTAGATTTATTATAGAAAATATTTATAGGAAAGGCTTTATTAAGCAATGTAGGAGAAAATATTCTTAAGTTTAATTTTATGAAACTCATAAAATTCTTTCCAATACAGACATCATAAACAATATTAAGATAAAATTGGCAGGTCTGAGAAAATAATTGCAACATATGTAACAAAGAATTCATATGAAGGCCATCTGAAGAAATTCTATAAATGAATAAAAGTAAGAAATCTAAATCCCTAGCAAAGTGCCTTAAGAAACTTAAGAAGATACAACCTCACAAATTACCAGGGAAATAAAATGCAAACAATGAGATAATATTTTTCACCCTCTAGACTGGCAATAAGGACTAATAGAAATTTGTTTCTTTCTTTGTTTAGCTCCTGATATTCAAGGAAATTTCTGTCAAAACACTATCTAAACACGAGAAAGTAAAGAGATGTCAGTGACCTCAAATGACAAGGAATACAGTTTTTGCAAAAAATAGTTTGGTAAAGTCAGTTAATAAATGGATCACTGCAGCCTTCAACAATCCATTCTTCAAGAAGATCTGACAATTATAAACATATATATGCACCAAACAACTGAGCCCCAAAATATATGAAGCATACATTGACAGAAATAAAATAGAATTTAGAACTAAACATTTCTAAAATAGTATTTGGAGACTTTAACAACCATACTTTCAATAATAGGTTCATGTTCTACATTGAAAATCAATAAAGAAATAGAAAACTTGACACTATATTATAAATCACTAGACCTAACAGACGTATGTAGAATATTCCCCTCAACAACAGCAGAAAACACATTCTCAAGTGCACATAGTACAGGATAGATCATATGTTATAGAAAAAGAAGAGCAAACTAAACTTACAATTAGCAGAAGGAAGGAAATACTAAAAATTAGAAATAAATTAATAGAAAGTAGAAAAACAAGAGATAGTTAACAAAACTAAAAGCTGATTCTTTGGAAAAAATCAATAATTTGACAAATGCAAAGAAAACACAATGAGATACCACTTCAAGCCTACCAGGATGACTACAATTTTAAAAATTAAATTAAATATTAGTGAGGATGTGGACACATTGGAACCCCATCCTTTGCTGGTAGGAATGTAAAATGTAGCTACTATGGAAAACAGTTTGGCAGTTCCTTGAAAAGCTAAACATAGAATTACCATATGATCCAGCAATTACACTCTTAAGTACACACAAAAGAATTGAAATCAGGGATTCAAAAAGTACATTAATATTCATTGCAGCACTAATCACTATAGGCAAAAAGTGAAACAACCCAGGTGTTCATCAACAGATGAATAGATAAATAGAATGGATGGTACATGCATATAATAGAATATTATTCAGGAATGAAGTTGTGATACATGCTACAATACCACAGAATCCTGAAAATTTATGCTAAGTTAAATAAGCCAGACACAGGTCAAATATTGCAAGATTCACTTATATTAAATATCCAGAATGGGTAAATTCATACAGAAAGAAAGTAGGCTACAGGTTGTCAGGACGCTGGGGTAACATTAGAATGGGGAGTATTGTTTAATAGTTAGAGTTTCTATTTGGGGTGTTGAAAAAGTTTTGGAAACAGATAATGGCAATAGTTGTATAACATTATAAATGTAACTAATGTCACTAAACTGTACATTAAAATATTAAAATGGCAAATTTTATGTTATATATATTTTAGTATAATAAAAATTTGAGGAAAAAAACAGTGCTATTATAAGATGAGGAAATTAATACTAATACACAGGAAGGTACTTCTTGATACTTCTTGGAGGACAATTTGTCACTATCAAAATTTAAAATATTTGTGGATGGACACAATGTATTTTTCCTTTTCAATAGATTCATAGGGCCTGAAACATACCAAGTTACTTCCACACTGAAAAAGCACAGCCTTGAGTGTAAAGTTCAGTGATTGCCCACAACCTCTTCCTGCCTACTGGTTGGGGTTGGAGGTGGCAAGGAAGGGGGAATCATATTAAAAGAAGACCATTGTCTTCTAATGACTCCAAATTTTATACTAAGGGTACAATGTGGCAAGTAGGAATTTTTTTTTTTTTATCTCTTACCTCATTGCCTTCCTGGAATATGACATATTCTATCACCTCTTCCTGGGGCAAAAAATATACAGATCCAGCCAGAATAACAGTTGCAATGCAACTGAAAGCCAAGAATTGGGAAGTTTGTTACTGTTGTTGTTTTACTTTGGTTTTCTGTTCTGTTTTTTAGCATAAAATACTTGGCAATAGTAAAGGTAGTCTTGCATTTATTTGGCCCAGTATAGTCAGTTTTCATTTATCCCTTTTCTATATTCTAATAAATTGGAAACTGTCAATGACAACGTACAGGGAGAAAAAAAAAAACCCATAATTTGAAACACAGTAGATAACACAAGCTGAAAGCTAAATTGGGGGTTGGAGACTGAAGAAGCAGAGGGATATAAGCTACTGAATGTTCTCTGGGAAAGAAAAGAAAGAGGGAGTAATTCAGAAAGCCCAGGATCAGGGAAGATACTTCATCAGCCCAAGAGTCAAGAAAAACCTTTAGGACCATCTAGGGTAGGAACAGACCAACATTTGTATATCTGACTATTTATATCAGTTAATTTTTTCCTGAGTACAAACCATCTCAATTCATAGTGACTTAAAACAACAACCATTTATTTAGTTGACATCTCAGTGAATTAGCCATTTGGGTTGGGCTCAGCTGGATGGTTTCTCCAGTCTCATCTGCATTAATCATGCATATGTGTTCAGCTGCAAGGTCATCTCCAGGGCTGACCAGCTGACCGGACTCAGACGGCCCCAGCTGAGATGGCTTGCTTCTGGTCTATGTGGTCCCTCATCCTCCAGGAGGCTAGCTCAAGATGGTTCACGGAACATCTAGGCAACTTCCCAAGACAGCAAGCACAAGAATTCAACTCCTTCCACTGCGTTTTAATAATCACGAGTAAAGTTCTAGCCCTGCCCTGACAAAGCTGGTAAACTGGGAGAAGAGAGAGATATTTTATGGCAAAGATAAGTTAACTCTTCACCAAATTTATTTCCTTTTCTCCCTGGGCACAGAACAAGATTCCATTTCTCAATCTCATTTTCAGTTAGATGTGGCTGTATGCCTGAACGTGGCCACTGGGAAAGGGTCGAAGCCATATATGTACTATCAGATCTCACCCATGAAAATCTCCTACAAGAACCTCCAGCTTTTTGCTGTACTCCAAGTGATCTTGGAATCCAGGTGTTAAATATGGCAAAGGCTCTATCAGTCCAGCCCCTGAATGACTGATTCTAAGCTCCCCTGCCTTGGCACTCCCTCATGCCAATGAACTTTACATGGGCAAGAAATCAACTTCTACTATATTAAGCCATCACGATCTTAAGGTTTGTCTCTGAGAGCAAGTAATGTTTCCCTTAAATGTTATAAACTTTCATAACACAACTTTAATATTGAGCAATGGATTGACTCTCATGAAAGTTCAAGGTGCTATTTGGAGAACAGATATTTACAAACTTAGTGTGGTGGCAGCTGAATTTTCAATTTCCTAGGTTTTCTCCAAAATACATTGATGGGGAAGTTAAGAGTCAGAGAAATTCTGCAACCTCCAAGTTAGGTGTCAGGCAGTTCAAAAGCTCCTGAATGCAAGTGAACCAGCACAAGAAGCCATAAAGTTAGATTACGAGTGGAAAGGAATAACAGGTAGGGCAGTGGGCCCTAGTCATGGAAGGTTCCACACATTTATCTCCTGAAAGAGAGGACCAAACCCTGCCTCAGAACTGCTGTGAACTGGGCTGTGAATGAACAAGGCATGAGCATTTGGGGAGAGAGAAGACACAGAAAGTTTCCAGGAGGCCCAGAGGTGATTCTCAGCAATGACCACCTTCTAAGAGAGAAAACTCTGGAAGGCAGTGGGAGTACTCCTTGGCAGTAGCAGCTGGTAAAAGGAATCTACAAAATCAGGACAGGTGGTGGAAGCTCCCTCAAACTTGGTTAGGATCTAAAGCAGAAGGTGCCATACATAAGAGAAAAGAAAAAAAGAGGCAATTTTGGTTAAGAAACCACGTAGGTAAGATGCTCTAATATAATAGCTAGGCAAGGAAAATTCAACACATTTAATAATTCTATATAAGTTTTTTTAAGGTAAAACATGAATCTAAAGATACCGTAAGAGAAACCACCTGAAAAATAGCAGGAAAACTTCTCTGTAGAAAACTCTCATTATAGGGCTTCCCTGGTGGCTCAGTGGTTGGGAGTCCACCTGCCGATGCAGGGGACACAGGTTCGTGTCCCGGTCCGGGAAGATCCCACATGCTGCGGAGCGGCTGGGCCCGTGAGCCATGGCTGCTGAGCCTGCGCGTCCGGAGCCTGTGCTCCGCAACGGGAGAGGCCACAACAGTGAGAGGCCCGCGTACCACAAAAAAACAAAAAAACCCAAAACCTCTCATTATAAAGTATAGAAAAATTGTAACCCAACATTTCAACATGAAAAACAACAATAACAACAATCAACTTTATGAACAATTTCAGCTCTAAGTGGGAGACCACAAAGCAGAAGTATAAAAACTTTGGAAAGTAAAGACCAGATAAAAAGAGGTGATGGCCAGTCAAAAGTAGGAGGTGAAATGAAAGCTGATAATAACTTAGGAAAGAAATGGAAACAAAAGAAATAGAATTTAAGAATGACAACTACATTAAAAAGAAAACAAGGGACAAAATAAAGTTACCCCCCAAAGAAGCATATTAAAAGACAAGAAGAATAGAAACAGGAACAGAGAAGGAACCAAAGAAAGAGGATAATGTTTAAGAGACAGAAGAGTGATATATAAAGTAGGCAACACACAGACTTGAGATTCCTAAAGGAAAACAATCAAGAGTACAGAGCAAATATTTAAAATTTAAATTAAGATACTTTCCTAAAATAAAGGGAAATTCTAATCTACATATTGCAAGAATACACTATATTCTAAAGAAAACTGATGCCCCAAAAGTCAAAACAAAAATAAATCAAATGTACTAAACATGCAAGATAAAGAAAGAATCCTTTGGTCACAGAGGTACAAAGATCACATCATTCTTAGAGAAGTAAAATTGAGTTAACCATCAGACATAAAAGAGAAACTAGAGCAACACCTCCAGCTAAAGGAAAGAGAGCCAAGAAATTTATATTCTGCCAAGTAGTAATCACTACAGGCAATTTGGCTTTGCAAAGTCTCAGGAAATATTGTACCTATGTGTTATTCTGAGGAATGTGCTAGATGATTAGAAAATCTTCAACAGGGTGACTGATGGTGAACACTGAATGCATTTATCTATATAGAGATTTAAGAATAAACCAAAGGATTACAAAATAAAATGCAAATGGACATTTCTAAATTACAGAAAACAAGAAAGAAAATAGATGATATTGAGAATGACTTAATGGACTATTAAAGAAAATAAATTTTTAGATGGAGTTACAGAATAAGCCACAATTCTATGTGCTATATACAAGAGACACCTAAACCAAATGATTCAGATAGGATAAAAATGAAAATGTAGACAAGGTATAAGGGCAATTGCAAACCAAAAAAGAAAGCAGGGGGCATGACTTTAATATTAAACAACATAAATTTGGGGCAAAAACACATTAAATTTATCAAAGAGAGGGATTACATTGCTACAAGGTAACATACTGTGGAAGTCGAATAATAACCTCCCACCCCCCTCCAAAGATGCCCATGTCCTAATCCTAGGAACCTGTGAATATGTTACCTTATATTTCAAAGACTCTGAAGATAAGGATCTTGAGATGGGAAGATTATCCTGGATTCTCTGGGTGTGCCCAATGTAATCACAAGGGGCCTTATAGAAGTGAGGCAGTTGGTACATATTCAGAGAGAAAAGATGTAAGGATGGAGCAACAGGTCAGAAGGGAGATGCTTTGCACATGGAGAAAGGGTCCATGAGCCAAAGAATGTAGGTGGCTTCTAGAAGCTGGGAAAGGCAAGGACATGGATGTTCCCCAGAGCTTCCAGAGGAAACTAACTCTACTGACACTTTGATTTTAGCACCATTAGGTTTATTTCAGACTGTGGACCTCCAGATCTGTAAGAAATAAATTTGTGGTTTTTAAGTTACTAAGTCTGTGTTACTATGTTACAGCAGCAAAAGGAAACAAAAATTATAGCAATATACAGTAAAGAGCCTACAAGAAGGGCAACTAGCAATCATGAACATTTCATTTATTCAAAAATATATTTATATTTTTAAAATATGTCAGCTGTAAAGGAGGGTTAGGTTTCTGGCAAATTTTGGCTCGACTTACATATCTACTGTTGACTTACATAGTTGCTTACTCTGTGCAATGTACAATAATAAATACCATTTATCACTAAAAACAGTACCAAAAGGTATGCATTATCATCATCTAGAGTAGAATAAAGTCGAATACTGCTGTTCATAAAGGGAAAGTAATTTTCCCCCAAAACAAGCTAGAAATAAGTAGAGCTAGATTTTAAACGTTTCTCTCCCTGACACCAAAACTCATGCTCTCTTCAGTATTGAGTATTTTAAGTATTTGTGTTTTTCCTTCTATCCTGATGCTCATATCCTGGATAAGGCCAATGGGGTTGGGCAGGAAGGAAAATTAGGATTCATTGTGCAGCAAGAATGTCTTAGGTTTTTTCACACACATGTAATTGTATTCATTTCTCGAATTCCAGAAGCACCCTCAACAATAACAAAAGAACTCTGGAGGCATAACATCAACGCAAGTGACCTAAACCCAAATCTTTAACTCACAGCTCTCAAAACCCCACTGAAGTAAATTCAGTCTATAGTATATTACTACAGAACTAGTGAAGGGTGTTTGCCACTCACCTGAAACTTAAATGAACTTCAGCAAGAAAAGCAGAAGGTAATATCCCTACCAGCTGCCATTCACCCACTGTGGAGGAGAACAGTACACAGAGAGGGCAGGAAGGGACACCAAGGAGGACTTGCTAACACTCCAGGCTCAGCATACCAGGTACCACAGGGCAAGTGGCTGAGGAGCAAATCTCAGAGTTCTTGGAGCCTCTAGCCTGGGTACCAAGATTCACCTGGCACAAAAAATCAAGAGTGTTCACAGTTTAAGCTTGCAGCCTGCCTCAGGCAGATCTATTGTACATGTGCCGGGAAGAGGCTATGCTTTGCATTTGGCTTCTTCCAAGTAACAGAGGGCATTTGGAAAGGCAGTGACAGCTCTAGGAAGCTTGGTGATGTGAAGGCAGACCAGATGTAACAGTTAGACAGTTGAGCTGCCTCCCTCCAAACGCAGCTATGATCCTGGATCTCTAAATTGGCAACAAAAAATTATAATGAATTGAAACTTCTCCTAACTACATGATTTCCCACAATAACAAGCTAGAAATTCACGGAGCTAGAATTTAAACCTAGCTCTGCCTGGTTCTTAAGCCCATGCTCTTTCCAATATTCTTCATTTTAAACATTCCTATTTCTTCTTCTATTCTGATACTCACAGCCAAGGACTCTATGAGAAAGAAAGAAAAGAAAAGGGGCGAAAAGAGAAGGAGAGGGAAAGGAAGAGAAACAGAGATACTTTCACAGTCTGAAAGAAACTGCATCGGATCCCGGTGCATGAGACACTCATTGTCACTCCCCCTCACATAGATGAAAAGAACAGGCAGAGAAAAATCATCAATTACGTGTAAAGACTCAACATATCAAAAAAGGAAAAGTGTGAACAATGAAAGTTTTCTCCTAAGGAGGCACCCTTGATTCCGCTGTTGAAAGGAAAGTCCTTGACTTGGGGTATAGCCAGGGATGTAATTTATTAATTCACATAAAAGGAAATAGATGGTGGGGAGAGGAGGGGAAGCAGATGTGAGTTTGAATTCAGACTCCATTATTACCTGACTAGTCTTGGACAAAGGATTTAACTTAATTGAACCTCAGTCTTCTCAAATTAAAATGAGAATAACAACACATGGCGTTACTTTTTGGTTCTGGCTAATGTAAGCAGAAATGGACAGTTGTTAGAAGGATATTAATAATTTACAAAATGAACAAAGGAGCACAGGAAACAAGATAGTGTAGACAAGTTAGCAGGAACACTACAGTCTCATCGAGAACTTCCACAAAGCAAGTAAATTCTAACAATTTTCAGTAATTTTAAAGCGCAGTTGAAGATGGATCTACCCAGGGTTAACTATGAATGGCCTGATTTGGTTCACATTCCTACCATGGCTAGGGCATCTTAATTTACTGTCTAACTGGATAGTAGAAAGTGGGGAAAAGGTAATTTGCTAAAAGGAAGTCAGGAACTATTGCCCAAAAAAGGTGGAATGGATGTTTGGTGGGCCAGATAACAAGTGTTTAGCATATATCCTCAGAAGGTGGTTATGAGGAGTTAATAAGAGATTTTCGGCAAAGCACCCAATAAATGAAAGCTAAAATCAGACAGGAGAGGACCAGGGTTTTGTGGTCCTGTGAGTTAGAGGGCTTAGCCACCTTGATTCTTTAAAATAGCAACATGACCTGTGAGCTTCTGTTTTCACTTAAGCCACTTCTGTGGGATCAGAGTCGGTTTAGCCATTTTCCTTAAACTGGTCTGAAAAGAATCAACACGATCTGCTTTAGAAACCTTCCCCTTTTTCCTCTAACATGTATTTAGCAAGAAAAACTTTCCCTCTAGCCCCTCCCCTTTCATGGTTTTGTTTTAATGTCCCCTGAAAATTAAAAAAAAAAATTGATTGGCAGACGACAATTCTAATTGTGGTTGTATCCTTGGAAACCACAGAAAATTGGCTACTTTAGGCTAATTTGTTATTGTGATATTCATGACAACAGCCAAGGGTTTATTTTAACTACTGTTTTTACTCTAATTCAATTAGGAAATAAAAAATGTTTAAAGCCAAACAGCCCTTAGACTCTCTAAGGCTGTTTCTGTTTCTTTATGTGCCTCAGTGGTGAGTATAATAGAAGCCAGGAGATGAAGCCAATTCAGATGCCACTTGCCTTCCTGGGTTTAGCTGCAAGAAGGACATCTAGATTATTTGGTGAGAACAAGGTGATTTATGGCCAATAATGTGTTCAAACCCTGTGTAGGAGGTTCATGGCCATGGATCCAGACCTACCCTGGCCAGTCACCTTTCTTTGCAGGGTGTGTATAACTAAAAGGAAACCAGTTCCTCTTGAGGTGTAAGTTTGGAGTCACTATCAAATTCTTCCAGGCAAGAAATATGTAATTGTTGCCAAATACCAGCTGAAACGCACCCTTCTCAGTCTAAGACTGCAGCATGACCTGGGCTGGAGAGGTATAGACTCCATACCTTCTCAGGGCTCATACTAATTCATCAGCACAAGGAAGAGGGATTATAACCCTCAAATCTCATTAATTATTGTTCACATTTCCACCTAGCCAGAGGGAAAACTGGGAAAAAAAGAAAAGGAATGTAGTTATCCTTTTACTGTGAATATACAACATTATTACTTCCCAGACAGTATCTCAAGATAAGTCGAAGGCAGGGTCCTTCCATCTATAATTTCCAGAAAACACAGACATTCTCTTCACCACCCCCTAGCACAGGAAGTGCAGACACATATCATAAACCTGGTCTGTCTGAAGCTCTCACCTGTGAACCTGAATCTCTAGGGTAGGATGTAAAAGCACAGGGTCAGATAGAGATGAGTCACCTAGACTGCCAATATGCAGTTGAAAGTCAAATAGCAAAGCAGCAATTACCCTTTCCAGCAGATCTCAGCAGTGTGCACAGTCCGTGGCCATCAGTCCTGTGGTGTTTTCAGCCGTGGTGACGTGGCTCCGGGGGCAAATGGCTTGGCGTGGCTTGCTAAGCAGCCTGAAAAGATTACTTGATCCTGTAAAGAGAAAGAATAAAGGGTAGGGAAGGTGAGAAAAAAGGACAGCTCATTTTGGTCATAAGCATTTTGTACTATTTGGATATTAAAATGTTTATACATAGAGCTTTAATAAAATTAACATTTTGTCATCCAAAAGGCTTTGGGAGACAGAAATGCAGGAGTAAGTTTATTTTATACAAACCTTCCACTCACTCCTAAATGCATCCTACAGAATCCTAAAGAAGGGAATGGAAGAAACTCTCTTCATCAAGTACTCAAGAAACTGGAGGAGAGAAAACCAGCATTGCTATGGAATATTCTTGGAGTTGTTGGTAAGAGACGCTGAGTTTGAAATTGACTGCTCGACTTTCAGTAGGACTGGAGGATGCTAGGACGGGATGACCATTGAGCAAGGCGTAACTGACTGAGGAAAAAAGTGTGCACAGCTAAAATAAAGAGCAGTAGAGTAAAGTGGTGATGACAGTGGTCTGAATCACAGAAATATGTGGCTATTGCTAATTGATAATGGTGTTCTGTACAGCAGGAAAGGATGGGTAGCCAGCTGACGTTCTGCTTGAGATTTATAACCTCCAGAATTCTACATCTAACAGAAGCAATACCTGACCCATCAAGATAGGAGCCCTTTACACTTGAGTTACTTGCCAGATTCAGACCTCTTTGGACTAAGAGAAAGCTGGATATCCTTGAGGGAGGACTCTTCGATAACAGAATAGATTCCTACCATGAATCTTCCTCCTCGCCTTCCCCAAAGGGCCTTATAGCCATTAGCTAGGCTACGTGGGTATTGAATAAAGAGCTTTAACCAGACATGGATGCTGTGGGAAGTTCAATTTAAATCAAAGCTTATCCTTAGGGACCTAGAATGTCATTGTGATTCATAGGAAATAAGGAGGACTTTACAGAGGTCAAGTATTAAATAGATTGTGACTTGAGTCTACCTCATAGTAGCCCCAGCTGGGTCTTCCTCTATATCATGTGTATTTCCTTGGTTCCCAGGTAGATTTTAGACTAGATAACTTCAGCCACTGGCATAATCACAGTTGTAATCTGATCTATGGAGGAAGGTTTACTTTGGTAGGAAGGTGAATGAAAGGTTCTAGAACTCCCTTTCTGTACCAAAACACTGAACGCAAAATATAATGACATCCCTCGGGAAATCTCAGAAGCATGTGCCACTGATCAAGATTTGAGAGGTTTAGAATGTTGATTCTTCTCATCATGCCATTTGACTCACCAATTTGGCTAGTACAGAAGATGGATGATTCCTTAAGGGTGACACATAATAGTCATATGTTTAACTAGGTTAAACTCCTTTTACAGCTGGTTTGCTAAATATGGTCTGCTTACTGGAAGAAATATTCTACAGCAGCCAGTATGCTGCTATTAATATAATCAATTATTCATTCTTATCCCCTAAAGAAGAGGCAATAGGATACATTGCGTTTATCTAGCAGAAAGAGCTATGCAACTTTACCCTTCAGACTTAAAATCATTTCAATATTCTGTATATGTTTTACAATTTCACTTTCAGGGACCATGATCTTTGTACCATCCCAGAATATATCATTCTGGTTCATCATGTTAGTGAGACTAGAAAGATAAAAGTAGCAACTACAGCAAATGCCTTGGAAACACTTGCACAATAGTTCTGAGAAGATAAACTCCTTACAGACACAGAATGCTTTTAATTTCTGGGGATCCAGTGATCTGGAGCATGCCAGCATATACGTTCTTAGAAGAAACAGTCCTGAATCTTGCATTCCCTGTTATCACTAAGAAGGAGGCAAAGTAGTCCTTGGGGATTTTACAGGCAATATATACCATATTTGGTTGTGCTTTTCCAATCTATTTGCCAGGTTATTAAAGACATTTTCAGCTTTGAGTGAGTTCAAGAGCAAGAGGAAGCTTCCAGCTGGTCCAAGTTGCAGTGCAAACAGCCCTGCCACTTGGCTCACAACTCAGCTGAATCCAGGCCGCTTGAAATCTGTGGTAGGTGGGGGTGCAGTCTGGAGTCTGTGACAACCCTGATGGGAAAAGCACATTTCTTCAGATTTATGGATAAAAATCCTCTATGTTCTTTACAAAGTAATTATTATTTTGAAAAATACTCTTGCCTCACGTTATACTTTGGTTGATGCCTATCCATGTGCCCATGCAAACTGAGGTAGACATCCTGGACTGTATGTTACCTAAAAACTTTGAGCCATGAAGTCAGATGCACACACCAGCACACCTTTGTCAAATGGAAAAGGTGTGTGCGGGACTGGACTCAAGCAGTTCCCGAAGCATGAGAAAGTCACATGCGCAGATGGCTCACACACACAGCATGCCTTCTCTTGACACACAACCACTCCTCCATCAACCCACACTTTTTTTTTTTTTTTTGCGGTATGCGGGCCTCTCACTGTTGTGGCCTCTCCCGTTGCAGAGCACAGGCTCCGGATGCGCAGGCTCAGTGGCCATGGCTCACGGGCCCAGCCGCTCCGTGGCATGTGGGATCTTCTCATACCGGGGCACGAACCCGTGTCCCCTGCATCGGCAGGCAGACTCTCAACCACTGCGCCACCAGGGAAGCCCCCAGCTCACACTTTTGATCTCATGGGGAGACTCTTATGACTAGAGCAACTATAATTTATCATAAAACAGGGACACATTTGAGCTAAAAAGTAGGCTAGCACAACAAGCCTAAAATGGGACTGTTCTAGTCAAATAATTTTGCATTATCACCCTACCTTAGTGGTTTTCAATCTTGCCCCCCAAGAACATCTAGCAATGTCTAGTGATATTTTTGGTTGTCACAACTTGAGGGAAGGTGTGCTGTGGGCATCTATTGAGTAAAACTCAGGGATGCTGCTAGACATCCTAAAATGCACAGAAACGTCTCACCCACAGGAAAGAATTATCCAACCTAGAATACCAATAATGCTGAGATTGAAAAACTCATCTATAACTACTTGACTTAAGAGGGAAAAATTAATTTATGGAAAGTTCCACATGACAGGCTAGTAACAGGTGAAAGTGGACAGCTATAGCATTATAACCACAGTCAGAGGTGGACTGGGTATGAAAGAGTTTAGGAAAGAGAAATATTCCTAGGAGGCAGAAATGTAAGGGTTACAATGTAAGGAGGTATGCTGAAGTAATGACCCACATAGATCTGTGAACACAGGGTCCATTCCTTGGAAAGCAAGCTTGGAAGACTGCTGGTAAGGCGATTTGGGGAAATATAGGTTAATGTACCACTTGTAAATGGGCCTCAAGACCTCATTGCTGAAGAGGCCCTTAATTAACAAGAACATCTGCTCTGAGTCTTTCAATTGACCAAGTTCTGTCAACTGGCCCCAGGTTCCCTGTGAGGTTCTAAAAATGTGGCCATAGTGACAGCTTAAAAAAAAAAATCATCTTTTCCCAGTGCTTATCTGTGTACCACTTTTGGTTGAGTATCTGATTCACTCTTTTTTTTTTAAACATCTTTATTGGAGTATAACTGCTTTACAATGGTGTGTTAGTTTCTGCTTTATAACAAAGTGAATCAGTTATACATATACAAATGTTCCCATATGTCTTCCCTCTTGCGTCTCCCTCCCTCCCACCCTCCCTATCCCACCCCTCTAGGTGGTCACAAAGCACTGAGCTGATCTCCCTGTGCTATGCAGCTGCTTCCCGCTAGCTATCGGTTTTACATTTGGTGGTGTATATATGTCCATGCCACTCTGTCACTCTTAATTCATCCACAGCAGTGACCATTAGGAGTCCCAAACATGGTACCATACTCTGAGATCAGCCAGTCTCCTGGTGGCAAGGATTACATTGGACCCTTCAGTCACAAAAGAGCCGGTAATTTGTCCTCATTCTCAGTAACACTTATATTGGACTCCAGTTTCTTTGCCTGCTAAACATGCTTCTGCCAGCATCATTCAAAAGCCTTATAACATGAACACAGTATTATACACAATGATGCTTCCACTCCAAAACATAACAAAATAAACAGAAAAACACCTGATGCCCATTGGTTTGAATTTAATTGCATGCACCCCATTTTCCAGAAAAAGCATGCCTCAGAGAATATGGCCTACTGAAAAGTCAGTTGCAACACCAGCTGGGAAATGATCCCTTGCAATTTCAGGACAGTGATCTAGACGGAATGGTATATATTCTGAACTAAAGATAAACATAAGGTGATGTTTTTTTTCACAAAGCCAGAATAAACAGGTCCATGAATCAGAGATTCAAAAAGAAATGTCAATTCAAAATGTTACATCTAGTATTATTTTATCCTTGTATTTCTATTTTCCACAAGCCAAATTAATCTCTTGTTCAAATAATATTATATTTGGTTCTTTCTTATTGTACTCACCATATTTAATAATGTATCCTATACCGTTCTGTAAGTGATTTTCTGTAGGCACTATATCTTACTTCTCTTTGTTTTCATAGTCCTTAGTGGAAAGTGGAGGCACTTAGTAACTATTTATTTAATAAATGCATGAATAAAAAAAAACAACAGCTGAGTCAGTAAATAATAAAGCCAAATCAGATATTACCATTTTTTTCAAATGACCTTATAGGAGATTTGCCTTCATTTGTGAATGTTCTTACCCAAGCCAGAGGCATTATTAAGTCAAGGATAAGTCACTTGTGTTCATTGATTTTTACTGTCCACTTTTAGAGAAACAAATGAGAAACAGAAACGCACCGTGAAGGTTTTTATCACATGACCTTTTCACTGTGATTTTGTTGCATAAAAATCTAAATTCTTTTAGAACAATCAGAATGCCAATGATTGTACAACTACATGACCTAGTGCAACTAGAGTATAATTTACCACACCCGGAGTTATACTGTTTCCCTATCTATCACCTTTCTGTCTATCTGTCCGTCTTAGGTAGCAACCAGCACGGTGGTGAGCAGGCAATAATCACATAATATCACTTCCAAACACATTCTTCTGTGGCACTTAAGGCACTCTTTCCTTTCATCATGGCCTCTCTGCCTTCAAAGAATCCCTAGGTCACTGCAACTTGACATGATGGCCAAATCAAAATAGGGGAAGTGGACTCTACCTAACCTTTGGCTGAGCAGAATTCCAAATTTTAAAAAAAGAGACTCAAAACTTGGATATTCCCCTGTTCCAAAATTATTTTCAATAAGACACTCTGAACACGTTTGAAGTAGGATCCAATTTTACTGGATACATCTGAAAGAATAGAAGTTCTTTGGTAAACACAGTGAAGGATGAAAGAGGAATCAAACACATGGGTGCCAAAAAAGTCGAGAGACAATATTCAGCACCCTGGTGAGTCACTTAACTGTTGATGCACAATAAACCATCCCCAAACTTAGTAGCTTAAAAATATAACCTTTTTTTTAGCTCACACTTCTGCAGGTCAGCAATATGGGTTGGGTGTATCTGCATGGTTCCTCTAGTCTTTGTTGGGCTCAGTCATGCATCTGCAATCCCCTGCCAGAATGACTGCTTACTAGCTGCCCTAGGATGCCTTCAGCAGGATGCCTTGGGAGTTCTTCAGAAGACTACCTCAGACTTGTTCACATGGCAAATGGAACAAGAGAGCTATCGCCAAGTATGCAAAGCCTCTTGAGACCTAGGTCACAACATCATTTTTCTGCGTTCTGCTGGTCAAACAAGTCACATAGTCAGTTTGGGCTGAAGAGGAGGAAAAATATATTTCAGGATTTGATGGGAGGAGCTGCAAAGTCATGAGATAAACTGCAGATTTTTGCAATCTACTGCCCCAGAATTCAGAGAGGAACTGACTGATTTACAGAGCACCATGGTCCATTGATGACCAGTAACAGAAAGGGTCTCATCTTAGTGAATTAATGGGTAGGATCTAGAGTTTAAAGTAAGAAGACTCCAGTGAGACCAGATGATTGACCTTGGACAAGTTATTTAACCTCCCAGAGCTTCTATATCCTCATAGTTAAATGGGATTAATGATACTGTTTAAATCCCATGATTACTAGGAAGGTAAAGTGAGTTAACTTATGAGAAAGTACTTGAAATCTGTTAAACATCAGGTTGAATATTAGCATAAGCAGGGAAGTATGGGAGTTTAAAACACTGACCTTGGAGCTAGACTGTCTAGGTTGGAATGCTGTGTCTATTGCTGATTGGCTTCTTACCATTAGACAAGTACTTATACTCTCTGGGACTTATTTTCCTCATCCAGAAGTGACAAGTATTACAATTTTTACTGTTAGAATTGTCAGTGAGGCACTCTGCTAGAATTTCAGGACAAAGAATGCTAAGACCTGGTATAATACTTGACATATCTCTCTTATAAACCAAGGACATTATGCTGACTTTAGGCAGGTCACTTAGACTTTCCATTTTCTCACATTAAATAGGGAAGTTTCAACTTTGCTACTTGCAGATATATAGTGAGAAGTAATTAACACATGGTAGTTATACAGATGTTGAGTGATGAAAATATACGCCTTTAGATACATCCAGGTCTGAGGAAGATTGTTCACAGGAAGGTAGCCTACTCCAAGAGAACTAGTTTGCCACCAGTTTAAGAGGCTCACAAGTTCTGAAAGCCCTCAGTGACGACAGTAGAGCTTTAGTCTGGATGGACCCTCACCATTTTAGTAAAGGCAGTAAATGAAAATGGGAGAGGCCAGGCTTTAAAGTCTCATGGAGCTGGATTCAAACTCTACATCTTACCTAGCTTTATGTGACTTCTGTAAGATGCTAAAAACTCCAAGATCTTTAATTTCCTCATTTGAAAAATGAGTTCTGGGACCCTGGGTGTTTATCCAGGATTTCTACCCCTTCCCATCTTTCCTGATACTAGTATCCTAGCTTCTGCAGTAGGTCCTATGCCTGACTACTTGAGTGGCTTTCAACTGGCAGTTTAAACTCCTTGATAAAAAATATGCCACAGGGCTTCCCTGGTGGCGCAGTGGTTGCGAGTCCGCTTGCCAGTGCGGGGGACACGGGTTCGTGCCCCGGTCCGGGAAAATCCCACATGCCGCGGAGCGGCTGGGCCCGTGAGCCATGGCCGCTGGGTCTGCGTGTCCGGAGGCTGTGCTTCGCAGTGGGAGAGGCCGCAGCAGTGAGAGGCCCGCATACTGCAAAAAAAAAAAAAAAAAAAAAAAAAAAAAAAATGCCACGAAGATCTACTGAATATCAACTTCTCAGCCAGATGACGTAGCTCATGTGGCCCTTCTGACACATTTTTTTTTTATGGTTCATAAGAGAGAAGGCAGTTGCTTATTGCTGATGTGACTGGAGCCCCATGGAAATATTAATTACTGAACTCCATTAGCTTTCCATCCAGCCTGAGCTGCTTTCCTGTGAGTTAGTCTCAAGAGCCATTTTCTGTTAACTTAATCAAACGTTCCTACTCCAGCCCTTATCCTCTCTAATCCCATTCAAAACCTACTTCTCATGGCTCCTACAACATAGACCTATGACTCAACTTCCCTAACAAGTTTGAAAGTCACAAGAGACTTTGGACAGACCTAAGGTCCTGCAGCAGCCTGTAATACGCCTGATCATGTTTCTTTACATTACTGTTTGAGTCAGCTGACCTAGACTTGAGGGAGAAGTGGGCTGGTGATGAATTTCCCTCTAAAACTTCCATACTCTTCTAGTATGTCACCTACAGCATAAAATCGTCTTGCTTCAGAGTTCTGCTTTTGTTATTTTCTCCCTGTGGCCAGAGGTACAAAAAAATAGATTCAGAATCAGATTTAGTCATATTTGGAAAAGCTAGATAAGTATGATGACTTTACACAATTATTTACCTTTATTCACAGGGCTTTGATTCTGATTAAGGTAAAGTTTTATGAATAATCAAGACACAACTGAAGTTCCAGTGGGGTAGATTATGGGGCAAACTCTGTAAGTGCAGTGTTAAGAGGAAGCAATAAATCCAGTCCTGCCTAATTGTCATTATCTCTTTAGAAGAACTTTTGTGTCGAATCTCCTTTGCCCAGGCTTTTGATTCCATGCTCCTAACTGTCCACATTTTGCTTTTCTCAATAATTATATTAAATTAGATAAATTAGAGTCTAACCAAAACTAATTTTGCATAATAACCCAGTCCGTTTGTGAGTCTCTAAAAACCTCTAAGCTATTTCTCCAGGCAGTAGGGTAGCTAATTATTTACCCTCCCAGCAGCCTCCAAAGCACTTCTGATCCTATGTTTAGAACACAGAATGATCCCATTCAATTAGGGGAAAAAAACACACATAGCCTTCCTAAGATAACATGAAAATTCTACCTATCCAAGGGGATTAAGTAATTTACTCTCTGCAGATTCCTCTGAATCCTGAAATAATGCACAGTGATGCACAGACATGTGGTCATTATGCCCCAGATTTCCTCATTTAGGAAATCAATTCTTAGACACTGGGGATATGTAAATTCAATTAGTCCTGAACTGCAGAATGATAATCATGCACTGAAATCTATATTAGCATATCCACGTGGAGCAGGCTGCTCCTCCCCCAGGGGTCTCTACCACCTGTTGAATTAATTTGGTCTGCTCCCTTGACATCCATCAGGTTCTGCATATGATAGGGGCAGACAAACTTAACCTGTTATCAGAGGAAACTGCGAAGTTATGAGATAGTCACATCTCAGAAGAATACTACAGAGAAGAGGCAAAAACTGGAACAAATGCTTAGCCAATCAGTCACCAGATACCCCTGAAAAATGCACCTTGGCAAACAAGGACTATTGAAATCTAATTAAGAAGTTTCTCATCTGGCCAACTGGGGAGCTGCACGGTGACACAAGAACAGTGCTTAACTGGCATGGCACTTGCTAGGCAAGCGCTTGGGAATTATTCTTTCTCATTGTTCTTCTTTTTTTTTTTTTTTTTTTTTTTTTGTGCTATGCGGGCCTCTCACTGTTGTGGCCTCTCCCGTTGCAGAGCACAGGCTCCGGACGCACAGGCCCAGCGGCCATGGCTCACAGGCCCAGCCACTGCACGGCATGTGGGATCTTCCCAGACCGGGGCACGAACCCGTGTCTCCTGCATCGGCAGGCGGACTCTCAACCACTGCGCCACCAGGGAAGCCCTCATTGTTCTTCTTAAATATTTCTGAACCACAGGGAAATACTGTTGTCATGATTCTAGAGAAGCAGAAATAAATTTCATTCTCAATCTGATTTTAATCGACACATAGAGGAAAACATCTTGTATTATAGACATCACCCTCTCACTGACTCAAAATCTTCCAAAGACCTGGGACGCCTGTTATGTATGGAGAGATAGACAGATAGATAGACCAACCGACCACATAACATTTCCTGGCCCAAAGAATTATCATATGATATACTTCCCAGCATCTGCCTTGACCCATTTTGGTGAAAAAATTTAGTTACCTAATACCCACTTCCAAATGCAGAATCTTTTTGCTTCCCCAACAAAACAAGTTTCCCCTCTCATCACCCTCTTCCCTGCTATAAGGAGCCTACCTTTGACCAACAATGAACCCCAAACAAACAGCTACTTCTGAATTCAAAGTGCTGAATGATAATAAGAACAGGAGGGCCATGTATCCCAAATGCATGGAGAATCTCCATGAACTCACATTTGTTATTTAATACTGAACTCAGCCACACCCTCCTCTAGAAATCTGCTATAACAGCCTGTGGAGGCTTCCATCCATAGTATTTTACTGTTGTCCAGGGCTACTCACTAAACTGTAAGCTTCTTGAAGTAAGTTAAAAGTTTCTTATTGATCTTTGTATCTCACAAGTGTAGCACATATAAATGGACATTATTTCTGGAATAAATTAATTAACAAAGCTGAATTTTCACTTGGTAAAAATAATAAAATATATTGTCCATGATCTTACTCATTCTAGCCTGTTTCTATATAAATAGCACTATAGTATATAATGTCTTCTAGAGCAGCGGCCCCCAACCTTTTTGGCACCAGGGACTGGTTTCGTGCAAGACAAATCTTCCACAGATGGGGGCGGGAAAGGGAATGGTGGAACGGTTCAGGCGGTAATGCGAGCTATGGTTCAGGTGGTAAGGCAAGCGATGGGGGGCAAAGGGGGGCAGCAGATGAAGCTTCACTTGCTGCCCGCCGCTCACCTCCTGCTGTGCGGCTTGGTTCCTAACAGGCCACGGACCCATACCAGTCCACCGCCTGGGGGTTGGGGACCCCTGTTCTAGAGGTATAAACAAATATAACTTTAATATCATCAACATTTGAGATATTGGAAGAGAATATGACAACTTCATTTAGATTGATTTCAGAGAAGAGATAAGTTTTCTGGCCTCTTCTAACCTGTCCTTGGGTTTTTCTATCTTATAATCATGCTAATCTCTCCATTCCAGTATTAAAAGATTATTTTGCTGTTTTTACTCCAATCCCCCTGGCACTGATTTCCTTTTCTCCTTTCTTCCAATGAAGCTGTAGTTCTCCCAGCTGTAGCCTCCACGTCCAACATATGTTTCCGTCCACCGTGCCATTTTTATTTTCCACCAAGTCCTCTGGCCTGTGCAACCAGGTTTTCATACATTCCTTCAGATACCTTCATTTCTGAAGAATTCATTCATTATACAATTGCTGGAAACTAGTGTGTAATGGACATAGTGCTTTTTCAAATATATGAATGAGTTTATTTTTATTTTAAATGTTTGTGTACATTGTCTTTTCCCTAAGCAAGAGGCAGACTGTAAGAAGTAGAGAAAAAAAGATAGAGTTAAAAAATTTTTTTTGTTATGTAAAACAGACATTAAGAGTTGATTGCAAAAGAGTAGATCAGAGCTAGGTTTTACTTCAAGAAGGAAGGAATTTCTAAGTTTCTCTCCCTCTTGTAAACATATCTAGAGAGCATCTCGGTGGATAATATCATAGAGTTGGACTCTGAGCCTGGGGTAGGGAGGAGGAGGGTGTGTGCTGGAGGAAACCTGGCCTTTCTGGCTTGAAAAATTATTTGGTGGATGGAGTGAGGTGGAAGAGGAAGGGACTGGATCATAGACTTAGATATAAATCATACATTTTCTACAGAGAAACAGGAGACTATTTTCTCAGTCCTGGAATAGTCAAAGATCTCTAAGACAGAATTCATACAGCACTAACTAAAACAGAAAAAATGAGAAGTTGATAAAGTAGTCATACAGAAAAGGCCCTTGTTAGGTCTCCGAGCCTCCCTTGACTTCCATGTGGTTTGGGAGCCCAAGAAGTTCCTGTGTGACCCTCGATAGAGCAGACAGTAGCATGGCAGCAAGTCAGTGGTCCCCTCTATTGCAAGGGTGAGATTATCAGATGAGAGGTGAGCCCAGAGCAAGATCAGCCAAGATATGGTGAAGATCACAGGACTTTGCAACACCTGACACTGCTGTGCTGATGAGTTTATTGAAGAAACTACCAATCCCTGACTGAGCTGAGTTACAGCAGACAAAGGCTTCAGCAACAAATACCAAGAGAATATCCGGGGATGGGACCAGCCCTGCTTTAAAAGCCACAAATCCAGTGAGCAGCTTATACTAGGCTCTTCAAGGCAAAAGTCAGGAGGAAAAGGCAACATCATGTGGCTTTAATGTCATTTGGGCCATGCATCCCACATCTGTGCAAAGAACATACTAAAGAAATACACAGAAAAGGTGTGGAACTCATAAAAAAAAAAAAAAAAAAGAAGAAGAAGAAGAAAAAATCCTGAGACATCTAACCAGAGTCTACGATACCCACAGAGATCAATTTAACTTGTGGGATTAGAGTGAGATTACTGAGTGAATGACATATTTTTTTCCCTTTGCCTCCTCAAGCAGGTTAATGTTTTAAAAAGCAAGAACTCTAGGATCAGATTGCTTGGGTTCAAGCCACAGATCTATAGCTCACCAGTAGCATTACCTGAGTAACTTACATCACTTTTCCAAACCACAGTTTCCTCATCTAATCCAGAGGGGTTATAGTAATAATTATACCATAGAGTTATGCAGTAACACAGTTCCTGGTACATACTATGTGCTCAATGAATGCTCATAATTAAATATTCCACTACAGTATAATAAGCTCACCATGGAGGGAAATTAAAATCAGATTGGATGGTTTGGAAGGTGTCCCAAAGGAGGTGGCATAAATCAAATACAGAAAATGTGGAAACTGATGAGAAGAAAGGGCTGTATGGGAAACTGTATGAAAGAGTTCACACAGGCTGGAGGAATGTGCACCTAAGGACTGCTGGGAGATGGGGCCAGATCACAGAAAGCTTTGCGTACTAGAAGATTCTGACTGTAGAGTGTGTAAGATGATTTGGAAGGATAACTGGCCAGTACGTAGAGCAATATTTTCTAAATGGTAAATCTGAACCTGGATCAATGTAGCAGATCCTGATTGACATATTTTTTTAAATAAAATAAAATAAATTGAATGGAATAGACTATATGAGACTGGGTCATATACTACAAGCTTAAGTATCATTCTGTGAAATTTTGTTTCAGCATATAAATTAAAAGTATGTGTGTGTACTAGTTAGTGGTTCATTAAAATGTAAAATGTATCTATTAATGTAGATCAAGCACAGTGACTGGAAAAGAGAATGGATTGGAGAGAGACAGTGTTTACCATATTGGAATCTGAAAAAGTGGTTGTATCTTGGGTTTTCTTTTTTAAATTAAATAAGAGGAAACATTTTACTTTGATTTCTTTTGCAGTCCAGCACCAGCTTTAAAGTGCTGGAATTTGCAGTTCTATTCTACATCAATCAATATTCCCTAAGCAATGAAACTTCAGCCCACATGATTTTCCCCTTTGATGCTTCCAAAAGCATTGTCCTCCACACCTAAAATATTTAGACAATATGACCTAGGAAGGCTGAACCTTGGATCCTAGACCTGTTCCATCCTGCTAGCTATGTGAACTTGGGCACCATAGTCAGCCTTTCTGGACTTCAGGGAGGAGACTGGACAGTGCGATCTGTTAGGTCCCTTCCAACTCTGAACAGGTGATTCTACTAGGCCAGTTTGTTCATGAAGGCAAAATATATTTTTGTGAGAATTCAGATTAGAACTCTGGGTATTTGTGTTGCTAACCCATGACATCCATCTGGCTAGGCAGCCACTACTGTGCAGCATGCAAACAAGTATAAATGTTTCGATAATGTTTCCCAACAAGGGTTTCCAGTGCAGTGACTGACTCCTCTAATCTCTGCTTGCAATACTATTTGCATGTAATGTATGTTATTATGTCTCTGACACCCCATCAGATGGATTCTCTCTTTCTAGAGAATGGGGTAATTCATTGTTCTTTGAATATTCACAGTATATAACACAATGGTATATTTATAGTAGAAGCATACATAATTATCAATTAAATAAAACAGTGGAATTTACTTCTAAACATCCAGATAACAGGGGAGCTGGATTTTAAAGACTCTGGAAGGGATTTGAGAATAACCAAGGCATCTAAGATTTAAGGGAGTCAAGATGCCAGGTTGATAAGAACCTAAAATTCTTTTCAGCATTTCCCCTAGAAATTCCCTTCAGTGATTTCTACCTTGTGACAGAATATGATTCTAAAACGTCCAGAAGAGAGTTGCAGCTAAATGAGACAGTGTGTACATTTTTCAGTGGTCTCAAAACACTGAGAACATTATTTAAAAATAGTAGAGTTCAAGGCCTGGTAAAGAGGAACAGTCTTTCTGTATACCCAGAATTTTAGTCAGAGTGTTATTCTATGCCACCAGAGTAAAGCAAGCTGAAAAGAGACCAGCACTTACCAAGAATGAAACCTTAGATTAGTTCTTATTAAAACCTCTCAGCAGACTAGTAATGAAAAAGGAGGGAAGGGGATGGGGCACAACCTTTGAAAGAATGACACAGCCTGAGGACATGACATAAACTGATTAGAACCAAATGGTCCAAGATGGTGGGCAAGTTGACTTCCACCAGACCTTGAGCCTCAGTATATGCTCACTGTAACACATCAGCAAGCTAAATGACACACCCACAGGCGCCATGACAGTTCCAAGGCCGACCATAAGGATCAAAAAGTGGGCAGTGGCCCAATTCCTGGAAATCCCTGTCCCTTCCTGAAATAGCTGGAATACTCCTCCCACTCATTAGTCTATGATATTACCCACCCCTATAAAAACTGACAATCTCATACCTTGGTGCCTTTCTCACCTTCTGAGATGGCCCGCGCTCTGTGGAGTGTGTTTCTCTCTAAATAAATCCACTTCTTACCTATCACTTTGCCTCTCACTGAATTCTTTCTGCAATGAGACAGCAAGAACCTGAGCTTCATTAAGTCCTGAAACCAGGTGTGTGATCTCAGTTTGAAGACCGTGGGTTGTGGCCGGGTTCAAATACTGGCCAAGTGGGTTCAAGTCCCAATCTGAGTTTTGGCCGGGTTTGAGTCCCAGCCATGTGGGTTTGAGTTCCAATCAGGGTTTTGGCTGGGTTCGAGTCCTGGCACATGGGTTCAAGTCCCAATCTGAGGTGTACGGTTTCAGCAGTGCAAGGGAAGGGACTTCATTAATATGTTAAAAGGTAAAAGGTATCTACCAAAAAACAAAAAACAACAAAAAAACTCCAACATATAGCAAACACACTTAATGGTAAAATATCTAGAGATTTCCTTCTGATCCAGAATGAGATAAAAATGCCCTCTCTACTCCTATTCAGTATTATACTGAAGGTTCTAGCCAGTACTAGAGACAAAACATATATACATATATATGTACATGTATATATATTATAACTACATACATATATACATGTGCTTGTGAATGAATTGAAAAGGAAGAAATAAAACTGTCACATTCACACAACATGGTTACATACATAGCACATGTTTAAATATATACAGATAAATTTGGAAATATGGAAGTGCATTTACAAGGTCATTGTTTTCAAAGTCAACATAAAATGTATATTTTTATCTACCAGTAATAGACAATTAGAAAATGAAAATCTTAAGTGAAGTAAGCCAGAGAAAGACAAATATCATATGATATCACTTATATGTGGAATCTAAAAAAAAGGGCTTCCCTGGTGGTGCAGTGGTTAAGAGTCTGCCTGCCAATGCAGGGGACACAGGTTCGAGCCCTGATCCAGGAGAATCCCACACGCTGTGGAGCAACTAAGCCCAAGCGCCACAACTACTGAGCCTGAGCTCTAGAGCTTGTGAGCCACAATTACTGAAGCCCGCGTGCCTAGAGCCCGTGCTCTGCAAAAGAGGAGGCCACTGCAATGAGAAGCCCGCATGCCAGAACAAAGAGTGGTCCCCGCTCGCCGCAACTAGAGAAAGCCCGCGCACAGCAATGAAGACCCAACGCAGCCAAGGATAAATAAATTAATTAATTTAAAAAAATATATACAAATGAACTTATTTAAAAAATAGAAACAGACCCACAGACATAGAAAACTTATGGTTACCAAAGGGGAAAGGGATGGGGAAAGAGATAAATCAGAAGGGATATATATGTGTGTGTGTGTGTGTGCGTGAGCATGTATGTATAACTGAATCACTGTGTTGTGCACCTGAAACTAACACTACATTGTATATCAACTATACTTCAATTGAAAGTAGTAAATTAAAAAAGGAAAATCTTAAAATACTATTTTCAATGACATTAAAAACATCAAATACCTAGGACTCAATCTGCAAAAATGCATGCAATATCTCTACATAGAAAATTAAAACACTTTTACAATAAATTAAAATCTTTAAAAAAAAAAGAGAGGGCTATGCCATGTTCTTGAATAAGAAGGTAAAACATTTAAAGATGTAAAAACTCACCAAATTAACCTATAGATTCAATGTAATGCCAATCAATATTCCAGCATATTTATGTGTTTGCATAAATTTACAAGCTGATTCTAAAATGTATATGGAAATGCAAAGCCCCAAGAGCAGCCAAGACAATCTTGGAGTGGAGGAACAAATGGAGAACACCCACACTACCAAGCATCATGTCTTACTATAAAGTTCTGTTAGGGAAGCAAAATTTACCAACTCAAAATATGTCTTTTTGGCATATTAATATATTTCAAGCTGGTTATTTTCTAAGAAAGAGTAGACATGGGGAAAACTCTGAAAAGCAAGTAGGAATTATTCTTTTGTAAGAAACATTAACATTTAAAAGGGAAATCTCCATTTGTAAGGGGGTCTCCCCCCAAGTACCAGTAAGAAGAGGAGGACCAAATCTCTAGAAACTCTCATAAATAGGGAAGGCACTGACTTAAATCTGCATAACCACCTTATCCTTGTTTACTGTGCTTTCCCCATCACCTCCCAGAACTGACTCTCCCCACGCTCAACATCCTCTTTTGTATTTAGCTGAGGATATGTAAGGTGAGGGCTTCTGTCAATTTTGGTTACAGTTTTCCTGGGTCTCTCCTATGCATACATGTTATTAAACTTTGATTTTTTCCTGTTAATCTGTGTCATGTCAGTTTAATTCTTAGACCAGCCAGAAGAATCTGAAGGGTAGAGGAAAACTTCTTCCTCCCCAACAGTTCCAACAATTAAGATTGAATACTAACACAACATCGTAAATCAACTATACTTCAATTAAAATGAAAAAAGATTAAATGGCTTTGGCATATATATGGTTAAGCAACAAGCTGAAAAGAACAAAATAGAGTGCAGACTTGGGCCATATACATATGGTCGCTTGATTTATGTGAAAGTGATTCTGCAATGCAGTGAGAGAAATACACATACCAAAAAAGGATGCAAATCCAGGTAATAATAACACCTAAGGATCATAACCAAAAAAAGGCAAAAACTGCAATTAAAAAAATGGGGGAAAGTCTTAAGCAGACATTTCACAAATAAAAGAGTATCTAAGTGTTCATGTAAAAGTGCTCACCCTCTTTAGCCATGTCAAAGAAAAATTGCACCAACGGGAGTGAAACAGGCAAGGAAGGTTTTATGCAAGTCTATTGTAATAGAGGTCAAGACAATCGTAATAAGGGGAGAGAGATTGGACTCAACTCTGTTGAAACAAAAGGCAGCAAAGTTTCTAAGCAGTGGAGCGAACAATGGAAAAGTGCTGGAGGACTTGAGAAGGGAGGTTGGTCAATGTGATTAGGCCATATGCTTTTGTTTGTTTTTTTTATTATTAATTTTTATTGGAGTATAGTTGATTTACAATGTCATGTTAGTTTCTGCTGTACAGCAAAGTGAATCAGTTGTAAATATACATATATCCACTCTTTTTTTTATATTCTTTTCCCATATAGGTCATTACAGAGTATTGAGAAGAGTTCCCTGTGCTATATAGTAGGTCCTTCTTAGTTATCTATTTTATGTCATTCCCAATCTCCCAATTTATCCCTCTCCACCCCTTTCCCCCTTGGTAACCGTAAGTTTGTTTTCTACATCTGTGACTCTACTTCTGTTTTGTAAATAGGTCCATTTGTACCATTTTTTTTAGATTCCACATATAAGCGATATCATATGATATTTGTCTTTGTCTGACTTACTTCACTCAGTATGATAATCTCTAGGTCCATCCATGTTGCTGCAAACAGCATTATTTTATTCTTTTTTATGGCTGAGTAATATTCTATGGCATATATGTACCACATCTTCTTTATCCATTCCTCCATCGATGGACATTTAGGTTGCTTCCATGTCCTGGCTATTGCAAATAGTGCTGCAGTAAACACTGGGGTGCACGTATCTCTTCGAATTATGGTTTTCTCCAGATAAATGTGTTTGTTAATTGATGCTTATCTAGTTAGGCTCCTACCTTCCCATGGATACCAGGAAACATGGACCCTGTCTTCTTGATTACATTTCAAAGGGATGCCTCCCAGGTCTTTGAGAAAGACAGTCCTGGCTGTAAAACTGGAAGAGACTGGGAGAAACTTTACATCTCAAAGGACCTAAAACAGAGGTAAAGTGCAGAAGAAACCTCAGTAAAGTTTATCCGAGCTAAGGGGAACTTGAAGGCCACCTTGATCATTCTCAAATTGATCACTAATCTTTGGCTTATTACTGTTTTGGGTATTTAAAATTTGTTTGTCTGTTTTTACCTTAAAACTGCTGATGAAGTTCTGGAGTTGGTAGTAGAAATCTAAGTGCCCAACACAGTGCCTGGTTTTGTAGGCATATGGGTTGAATTAAATGAACAAATGATTGGATTATAACTGGGTTACTGGTAAGTTTGTGCACACAAGTTATTAGCAGAATTTGAACTAGAGTGAATAAAGTATAAATAAGTGTGATGGTTAACCTCCTAAATGTTCACCAAATGTGAGATGATGTCCTCCTCCACATAAAGTTTAATCAAAGTTTAATCAAAGAGTGGAAAACTGGAGGAAGGTAGTGATCTAGTTGGGACTGTGCCCTCGGGCCATGAGAATGCACCTTCATTTGGATTATAAATACTAATTGCGGTGGTGGAAAGGCACACACACAAAAAGACAACCAGGAATTGGCAGCTTGCCTTTAAAAGACAAATAATAATCCTCATCCCTTCTCACCATCCCAAACCACACCATTACTTCTAAGGTATAGATGGGGTCATGGCCAGGAATGTTAAAATATAATATTATTTTAAAACTCACATTAATCTTGAAAAGAGATTGTTTTATCCACGTTAGTAAGGAAACCATTAGCCAAAATGTTGTTATTACCTAATAAGCTCATGTGACAAAGTTAAAGATGTGGAATTCCTCTTATTGACATTAATTAAGAACTTAGGTCTAATTAAGAATGACCTAGGGGCTTCCCTGGTGGCTCAGTGGTTGAGAGTCTGCCTGCCAATGCAGGGGACACCCCCAGTCTGGGAAGATCCCACATGCTGCAGAGCGGCTGGGCCTGTGAGCCGTGGCCGCTGGGCCTGTGCGTCCGGAGCCTGTGCTCTGCAACAGGAGAGGCCACAACAGTGAGAGACCCGCGTACCGCAAAAAAAAAAAAAAAAAAAAAAAAAAAGAACGACCTAAAATCTGATTTTAAAAAATGAGTACAACACAGAAATGGTTATTACATAACAAAGAGATAAATTGTCCTTTAACATATGAAAAATTGTGCAACTTATAATTAAAAGGAATGCAAATCAAAACTAAACTGGGGTATCATTTTTCACCTACCAAATTGGCAAAAATTCAAAAGATTGACAAGCACAACTCTGTTGATGAGAATCTTGGGAAAGGCATATTCATACATTACTGATGCAGTAAGAAATGGAAAAAAACCTCATGGAGGGGAAACTGACAATGTTTGCCAAAATTGCATATTCATTATTTACTCTTTGACACAGTTATTCCACTTCTGGAAATTTACCTTAAAGTTTCACCTCCACAATAAGAAATAATACAGGCATACCTCGTTTTATCGCACTTTGCTTTATTGTACCTTGCAGGTATTGCATGTTTTACAAATGAAGATTTGTGGCAACCCTGTGTCCAGCAAGTCTATCTGTGCTATTTTCCAACAGCATTTTCCTACTCGTTGTCTCTGTGTCACATTTTGGTAATTCTTGCAGTATTTCAAGCTTTTTCATTATTATTATATTTATTGCGGTGATCTGTGATCAGTGATTTTTGATGATACTATTATACCTGTTTGGGGGCTACCTGAACCATGCTCATGTAAAACAGTGAACTTAACCCATAAACTGTATGTGTTCCAACTGCTCTACTGACCAGCCATTCCCCCCATCTCTCTCCTTCTCCTCTAGCCTTTCAAAACATGACTGCTTATTGACAATGTATCTGGTCACCCAAGAGTTCTGATGGAGATGTACAAAGAGATTAATGTTGTTTTCATGCCTGCTAATACAACATCCCTTCTGCAGCCCATGGATCAAGGAGTCATTTTGACTTTCAAGAATTGTTATTTAAGAATATATTTCGTGAAGCTATAGCTGTCATAGATAGTGATTACTCTGACAGATCTGGGCAAAGTCAACTGAAAACCTTCTGGAAAGGATTCATCATTCTAGATGCCATTAAGAACATTTGTGATTCATGGGCAGAGGTCAAAATATCAACATTAACACAAGTTTAGAAGAAGTTGATTCCAACCCTCGGAGATGACCTTGAGGGGTTTTAAGATGTGAGTGGGGGAAGTAGCTGCAGATGTGGTGGAAATAGCAAGAGAACTAGAATTAGACGTGGAGCCTGAAGATGGGACTGAATTGTTGCAATCTCATGATAAAACTTGAACAGATGAGGAGTTGCTTCTTATGGATGACCTAAGAAAGTCATTTCTTGAGATGGAATTTCTCATGGTGAAGATGCTGTGAAACTTGTTGAATGACAACAAAGGATTTAGAATATTACGTAAACTTAGTTGATAAAGCAGTGCCAGAGTTTGAGAAAGTTGACTCCAATTTGAAAGAAGTTCTACTGTGAGTAAAATGTTATCAAACAGCATTGCATGCTCTAGAGAAACTACTCATGAAAGGAAGAGTCAATCAATGCAGCAAACTTCACTGTTGTCCTATTTTAACAATAAGACAGCCACCCCAAACTTTGGCAGCCACCGCCCTGATCAGTCAGCAGCCATCAACAACCAGGCAAGACCCTCCACCAGCAAAAAGATTAGGACTCACTGAAGGCTCGGAGGATGGTTAGCATTTTTTAGCGATAAGGTATTTTTTAAATGAAGATAAGATCATTGTTTTTTTAGACATGTTTTTTCACACTTAACAGACCAAAGTACAGTGTGAAAAACTTATATGTACTGGGAAACCAAAAAATCTGTGACTTGCTTTACTGAGATATTAAATACAAACAAAAACAAAAGAACCTAGTATATATCACGCTGATCAAATAACTACAGGGGGAAAGGAATTAATTGAATAACTTTTGAACACAGTACCCTGCCTGTGGTATTGATGTAGTGTTTCTGAAACTGCTTGGGATGTATTACAGGAAACAGCAAATAAGTAAATATATAATTTTTGTTGGCAACCTGGTTTTCTTTGCAAAAAAGGGAGTTACAAATCCATAATGGGAGAAAGTAATGAAAAACTTGTGGTGCTGGAATTGAATTGGAGGTAATAGTATAAACACAATATTATTTTCAAAATATATTTTCCTAGCTCTGTATGCTGAAAAAGCCTAGAAGAGTGATTGGGAAACATTTTTTTTCTGTAAAGGGATACATAATGAATTCTTTAGGCTTCAAGGACAATATATGATCTCTGTTTCATACTCTACTTTTTAAAAAAAATTTGTCTGTATGTTTGCCTGTTTTTGTTTTGTTTTGCTCTGCTTTTGCAACCGTTTAAAAATGGTAGAATAATTCTTAGCTCACAGACTGTACAAAAGTAGGCCATATGCAGAATACTGAATCCTGGGCCTAGAAACAATAATACTACTATAGCAATGAGCATACCTAGCACTCAGATCTTGGTTCCAAAAAATGATTCCCATGTAAAGAGATCCAGGGCCCTGTGGAGGAGCAAGTGGCTCCAGGTTTAGAACCAGGGAAGTGCAAAGTAATCTTGAGACAGCTTGTGCTAGAAAGCAAGGAAAAATAGCCAGGACTAATGAGACAAGAGACAGTGCTCCACTGGCAAATTTAGTACAATTTAAGCATGTGGATGAATTATAACACACTGGGGAGAAAAAAATCAAAAGAATCTATGAGCAGCACCAAAGAAGATATGATAGAATTATAAAATCATCATCTTCAGCTAGAACATGATGATTAATTCAGGCAGCGATCATCAACAGAAAACAAAACAAGTGGGTAAAGGTTGTGGAGGAATAAGATAGTCATACAGTCTCAAACTGATCATGCAGATTACTCAGTTACAAAAGATACAAACTATTATGGAGTGAGCTGGAGAAAACAGTCTTAAGTGATCATCGTCACCAGTAATCCAAGAACCTGAAATCCCATTGCCTCCTAATGGGATGCAATGAGACATACACCACATCCTCTATGCAATATTCCTACAACAAACGTTTAACCTGAATCTAATCCTGTGGGAACAAAGAGACAAGTCCTGACTGTGCGAATTCTATAAAATAACTGGCCTAAACACCTTAAATAACTTATTTTCACAACAGCAACATCATGAAATATCCAGAGAACGGTCCTAGATTAAATGAGACTAGACTAAGAAACATGCCAATCAAATGCATTGCCTGGATCTGATATAAACAGCAATAATCTTCTCTATAAAGAACATTTTAGAAAAAAATGAGGAAATTTGTAGAAATGTGAATATGGGCTATATACTAGGTAATATATAATATTGGTAATTTTATTTTGAATTTCATGGGTATGTTTATGGCATTATGGCTTTATAGGAGAGTGGCCTAGTTCTTAGGAGATACATGGTGAAGTATTTAGGGGTGACATGTCATAATGTGTTCAACTTACATTCAAACAGTTCTGCAAGATGTATAAATATCAATATATATTTAGAGAGAAATCAAAAGTGGTAAAGTGTTTACCATTAGTGACTCTAGATAAAGGAAATCTGGGGGTTCTTCATGCTTTTCTTTCAACTTTACTGTAGGTTTGAAAATTTCTAAATAAAAAATTGGCAGCAAAAGGAAGTATGGCTTTTACTCAACTTACAAAATAATGTAAATTATGTGTTCTAGGGTATTTACAGCACAGTTTTTAGTAACAAATAAAATTTAAAGAAACCTATTGTACCTCAACAGGGAAGTAGTTGAATACATTATGTCATATCCATGTGATAAGATATGTAACCATTAAAATATGAAGTAGATCAATCACACATACATGAAATATATATATGTTTATATATATTTAAGGGGGGAAAAGGAAAGGTGCCGTAGAGTGTGAATAGATGTTCATTCCTGTTATAATAGACAATATCTAGAGAGATATACAAGAACACATTAACAGCGATTTCCCCTGAAGAATGAGATAGGAGTCAGGGAAAGGATTTTTAATTTTCACATTACTCACTTCATCACTATTTTAATTTGTTTACCATGAGCATGCTATCAGATTTATAACAAAAATAAGCTATCCCCTCTCCCCTAAAAAGAACAAGATCTTATTACACTGTATAAAATCTTTAAAATAGTAAACCAAAAGCATATCTATTACTTACTAAGAGTTTTACTCTGTTGATGAATTAGGCAGTCTTTGGTCTTTGGGCAAACTGTGAGTTTAGCCCACTGCTACAGCTACAGTTGGCATGCGCTGATATAAGTGAACACACACGATTTAGTGCTCATACCTAATGCCTGGCTAGGTTAAATGGCATGAAAACAGCTAATGTCTAGATTCTGGATGTTCCTAAAAATCAGTAGGGAAGTTATCAGCTTCAGCCTCCCCAGTTATTGCAAGGCCCTTATAAACTGTAAACCAGAGCACACAAGTGCACCATTCTCATTTCCTTGGAGCCTTAGTATGACCCTGTAGTCAAAGCAGTTCTTATGGTCTCCATTGTTTGGAAATTGGGAACATGAGTTCAGAGAGATTAAAGGACTCACCCAAAATTGTGTTTGTTATGATGACATCAACTTCCTCCACAATATTCTTGGCTCCCACTAGTAGCTGGTAAGTATCTGCAAACAAGAGTATCAGAGATATTTTCATCATGGGGGCCAGAGCCCAGGAAATATGGAAGAGGTTTGACCCCCATCTTGATTTAAAGGGGATTATGTGTCCCCTTTCAAGGTGGCTTTTTCGTTTGTTTAGGCACTCACAATCACATCCTCAGATGAAGCAACCAAATTTCAACATTTTCCGGAGCCTAGGGGACATCTCAGGAGCTTACAGGGCAACTAACTTCCATTACCAGTTTCAAGATTTTATCTCTATGCAATTTACAAGAGAAGTTAAGTGCCACAAGAATTATAAACATGAAAGGTTTAATACACCTTTTGTTCATTTGTGGATAAAGTCCAGTGGGTCGGGAAAGTTTAGGTAAACAAAGCGAGGTAGTGGAGATCATTCATACCAAGAGCATAGTTCAATAGCATTAGTTAAGCCAAAGGCAGCTAGGCACCCCTGAGCAAGAACTGCTAGGGCTATAATCAATATGTTACCTCTGACATTTGCAAACACCCTTTAGAACAAAACACTATTTTAAAAGCTTTTAATGTCATTTTATGAAGTTGGCTTGCCCTTTAAATGTCTTTTCATTGCTCCTGAGAATTAAATCAGTTTCAGGGAGGATCCCTTTTTTGATTATTTGAACAGCAGTTGGGGGTAAGAAACTTAAGAAAAGAAGGCTCTTAACCTGTTTGTAATAGCCTACTGTCATTGTGATGCCAATCTTTCAGCTCTCCTGTTTTCCTTCTCTTAATGATTTGTGAAAAGCAGTGACAGCTTCTTTCTCTGATGGAAGTCCCTGCTTGAGAACCAAATGGGACTGCAGATAGATACTGATGAGGCTCTTTTGAGCATGGCTTTGAGAGAGCCATGACCCTGACACTTTCGGGCAGTCAGGAGATATCCATTATCTGGGTGCAAAGTGGTACACCCTGAAATAGTCTGCAAAAGTGAGGATCCCTCTGGTGAACATGGGCAGGTACAAAGCTCTAAAGGAGAGTCAGGCAGACTGAACAGAAGCCATAAATTAGTGGAACAAAGGGCTGGGCATGCCAGCTGTGGCCTGTAACTGAGATAAACATCGGCACAAACGGGCTTGGAGGTAGGCCCCATGTCAGTGCATACATGATGCTGTGCCTTGATGGTCCTGGAAGGCTCTCCATCTCAGAATAACCCAAAGCAGAGATGGTGCATATCCAGTCTCCTGAGGACGAAGCCAACAGGGCAAGACAAAGTAGCTGAACTGCTTTAACAAATTGAAACAGGGTACTCGGTATACATATGCTGTATAATATGAATATATATACTTCAAAGTAAGACCCACAGCTCTCCCTTTCAAACATACAACTAACACTAGGCTCTTCAGAGTAGAATTTCTAGGAAGTCACCAGAGGAATAGGAAGCAGGATCTCTGTGCAGGAAAATTGAGACAGAAGCCAGATCTAAGTCAACCATCAGGATGGGATTTAATAACTTGAAGTTCCCCTGCACTCCCCACCCCCAAACACTAGGCTCTGCCCTGAGAATCTTAGATCAGGGTCTTCAGCAAATAATAAAGGATGAACCCTTGGGGCTTGAGCTGTTCTAGTTAGGTATATTATGGCAATAGCTTCTCTCAGAAGGCACAACTATGTAGAAGTATAGAAAATAAACATAAGAGAAATGAATCAGCTACTGCTAGAATGGACGGATCTCTACTCAGGAAAAATGTCTGGTGGCCTTCAACTGGGAGAGTCTGCATTAGAGTAATTGTCTATGTGTGCATGTGCCTGTCCCAGGTTAACACTGTTGAAGACTAAACCTTAATTGGAATCCAGCCTGGCATTCAGGATAACCGGTAACAATTACTGGACCAAGACGCACATCTTAATGTCATACCCTATAAGGATCATACCCGTAGAGCTCTTTATCAGTAACCTTGTCAATTAACTAAGTTGCACTTGCCTCCCTCTGTTTGCTTAGATTTTGAATCAGAGAATTTTACAAGTCATTGGTTCTATCCTCATTTTATACATAAGGAAATTAAAGCCAGCTCAGAGACAGAATGATTTGCCTAAATCTCCATAGTCAATTAGACTAGAAGAAGGTGAAGTATTTCTGATTTCATAATTCTCTTCCAGTACCACAATGTTATTTTATCACAACCCAAGGTCCTTGAATTTCAAGTGCCAATGAGACCAGATATATTGAGCGTTTCTCCTGTAAATAAAGGCTTCATTTAAAAGAAGTGGCAAGAATAGGAAGCAAGCTCTCCATTACCATCAGGCCAATGATACGAGAGATCTTGTTTTCTTATCCCTATAATTTCCCCTCTTTGAGTTCCCTTTGATTCCCTGTGTTTTCTTTCAAAATATGGCCACCTTTCCATGTGAAGTCTGCCTTAACCGCACTCAGAGCTCTGAGTATAATGATGAAACAGAAGGGCACAAGGTACAGAACAAGAAGTGAGCTCAAGTCTAGATTCTGAGGCTCTGTGTCTGTGGCATCATCTAAAATGAGAGAATATTATTCAAGATGATGGACCCAGCATATACATGTGTACCCAGTACATGATCTATTTAAGTGGGAAAAATGTACATACAATCATGCTGGTAACAAGAAGGGGGCCATCAATGGACCAGAAATTTTGAGGAAGTTATAGAAGATAGAAAACAAATAAAAGATATTGACAGGACAAATGAAACAGAAAATCACAACTTAAAGCATCATCACAGCATTACGAGTAAGAGATATCTTTCAAAATGGAGCTTCAGAGAAGCTTCAAACACTATCAACTTATGCCAAGAAGGGCTCATGCCCTGGGCTAATCATCATGGTAATTAATTAGCTGCTTGGTCAGAAAAGCAATACTCTTCCTGTACCCCCTCCTCTCCATGTTTAAAGAGCACCTGTAGCAAGCAGTAGTTTACAATGCTGGGGTGTCTACTTTCTAAAGAAAGTAGACAATCTGCATGGCTCCTGAAGCCTGTGAGAAAAGCAGGGCAAGACAGAGACAACCCTGGGCTTATACCTCAAACAATGAAGAGAAAAATAAATAAATGAATAAATAAATAAATAGCTCCTCCCAGAGTCAAATGCACCAATGTGCCCCCCACTCCTGGGCAAAATCCTCATTATTAGGTTACTGCAGTACCCCAGCAAATTGTCTGTTCTCTATCTAGGCGCCCTCCAAGGAAACTGCTTGTCAAAACACCCCCTGGCATAACAGAACTCAAAGTCAGTCCTCTCATCCAGGGAAGAGGGCTATTGGAGAGGGAGATTTACACAGCTCCAGAGAAAAGCCCAGTCTCCTGGGTATACTAATCACTGTCTTTGTCTAGGTGCCCACAGAATCGAACTTGACACAAGAACATGGATACAGGTAGGTATATGGGAGGTGATTCCAGGAAGCAGGTGTGGACAGCTGGAGTGAGACAGGGATGAGGAAATTCAATAAAGAATGTACAATTTGAGGGTTGCTATTGTAGGAAACTAGGAATCCATCCTGCCAGGACCCTCCTAGGAACCATGTAGAATGTGTCACAGAATTGTCCCCCTGAAGAACAAGAGGCTGAAGCATTTATCAACTGATCCCCCCACTGAGATAGTGGGTGAGGAATGTCCCTGGAGACAGTTCCCAACCACATTTCCATGCTGTCCAGCAGGTTTCAAAACCCCCGAGGCAGAACTCTGGAGAGAAGTGGCAGGCCATTGGCAGTGGGAGGGACCTGTCCCCCAGGGCAGCAGCTAAAATCCAAAGGGGGCCAAAGGACATGGTATGGGGCACAAAACAATATCTGTTCATTTATGAAACTGAACCAGCAGCTCAGGATCCTGAGATATTTAGGGAAATTTTACAGCACAAAAAAGAAAGCCCAAAATGGAAAAAAGAATATTTGACCACAGAGAAATTAGAGCTGACCAAGGAAGAGAACTTTGAAATTATTCTAATAAGTATCTTCAGACAGAACAAAAGCTCTTTCTTCCAAAAACAAAAATAGGCATCTAATCTGGGAAAAGGAAGCAAAGAAAAAAATAATTTCAGAAAAATAAACATGTTACTGAAAAAAAAAAAAGTTCAGTAATTGTCCCGAGTAATAGAATAGATAGGTCTAAATACCAAGACGAAGCTAGAAGAAAGTTTCCTTGAACTGAAAAAAAAAAAAAAAAATGCAGTTTCAAATGGATTCAAATGGCTACCAAAATCAGTGGAGGGAAAAATCTGCATATTGAAACAACTCAGGGAATTTCAGATGTCCAAGAACAAAGAGGAATTATAAAAACTTCCAGAGTTGGAGAAAAAAAAAATCAAACTAACATCAAATTTCTCATCAGCAATACTGGATACCAAAAGACAACACAACTTTTTTTTTTCAAATTTCTAATTTTTAAACCCTGACATATATACCCAACCAAACCATTAAACAAGTATTGAACAAAATGCTTTTCAGACGTTCCAGATCTCATAAAATGTAAGCATCAGATAACTCATCTTTAAAAAAAAAAAAACTCCTCAAAGAGGTACTCCAGGAAAAAAAAATGTAAAAGGAAGAGGATAACATGAGATACAGAAGTAGCAGCACTGTGTGGTACCTAGAAAACTCAAAAAAACCAAAAAGCAGAAAAAAACCCAGAATCTAATAGGTCTTGACACTTTAGGAATTTTTGTGGTGTACAGCACATTGATTTAACTTACACACATCATTAAATTATCATCACAGTAAGTTTAGCGAACATCCATCAACTCATATAGACACAAAATTAAAGAAATAGAAAAAAAATCTTTCCATTCAATGAGAAATCTTAGGATTTACCCTCAACAACTTTTACATATAACATACAGCAGTGTAAACTACACTTATGTTGTACATTATATCCCTAGTACTTATTTATCTTTTAACTGGAATCATACCATGATAAGTAGTAATGATAAGTCTAGTTACTATCTGTTACCATACTAAGAGATTACATAATTATTGACTGCATTCCTCACACAGTACATTTCATACCCTTGACTCATTTATTTTGTAACTAAAAGTTTGTACCTCCTAATCTCCCTCACTTATTTCTTTCCTCCTACACCCTCCCCTCTGGCAACCACGTTTATTCTCTGTATATATGACGCTGTTTATGTTTAGTTATGTTTGTTCATTTGTTTTGTTTAGATTCCACATAGAAGTGAAGGTGTACAGTATTTGCCTTTCTCTTGTCTGACTTATTTCACTTAGCATGATACCCTCTAGGTCCATCCGTGTTTTCACAAATGGCAAGATTTCATCCTTTTTCTTTTTTTCACATCTTTATTGGAGTATAATTGCTTTACAACGGTGTGTTAGTTTCTGCTTTATAACAAAGTGAATCAGCTATACGTATACATATATCCCCATATCCCCTCCCTCTTGCGTCTCCCTCCCACCCTCCCTATTGCACCCCTCTACGTGGTCACACAGCACCGAGCTGATCTCCCTGTGCTATGCGGCTGCTTCCCACTAGCTATCTATTTTACATTTGGTAGTGTATATATGTCAATGCTACTCTCTCACTTTGTCCCAGCTTACCCTTCCCCCTCCCCGTGTCCTCAAGTCCGTTCTCTACGTCTGCATCTTTATTTCTGTCCTTCCCCTAGGTTCATCAGAACCACTTTTTTTTTAGATTCCATATATATGTGTTAGCATACAGTATTTGTTTTTCTCTTTCTGACTTACTTCATTCTGTATGACAGTCTCTAGGTCCATCCACCTCACTACAAGGATTTCATTATTTCTGATGGCTGAGTAATACTCCACTGTGTATATATACCAAATCTTCTTTATCCATTCATCCATTGATAGGCACTTACGTTGCTTCCATATCTTGGCCATTGTAAATAATGCTGCAGTGAACATAGTGGTGCATATATCATTTCTAATTAGCGTTTCATTTTCTTTGAATAAATACCCAGAGTGAAATTGCTGGATTATATGATTGTTACATTTTTAATTTTTTGAGGAATTTCCATACTGTTTTCCATAGTGTCTGCACCAATTTACATTCCCACCAACAAGGGCTCCCTTTATTCCACATCCTCACCAACACTTGCTATTTGTTGTCTTTTGATGATGGCCATTCTAACAGACATGAGACAATCACTCTGTGGCCTTGATTTGCACTACTCATCAGTGATGAGTAGTGATGTTGAGCATCTTTTCATGTGCCTATTAGTTATCTGTACGTCTTCTTTGTAAAAATGTCTATTCAGGAGCTCTGCCCATTTTTTAATCAGGTTGTTTGGGTTGTTTTTTTTCATGTTGAGTTGTATGAGTTCTTTGTATATATTGAATATTAACTGCTTATCAGATGTCATTTGCAAATATTTTCTGCCATTCAGTAGGTGGCCTTTTCATTTTGTTGATATTTTTCTTCACTCTGCAAAAGCATTTCAGTTTGATGTAGTCCTGTATGTTTATTTTTGCTTTTCTTTTCCCTTGCCTGAGAGGATATATCCAAAAAAATATTGCTAAGACTAATTAATGTCAAAGAGTGTACTGCCAATGTTTTCTCCTAGAAGTTTTATGGTTTCAGGTCTTACATTTAAGTCTTTAATCCATTTAATCCCCTATTTGGGGGGAATTTTAATTGTGAAAATTAACCTATAGACAAAAGCAGAAAGTAATATAACAGGTATTGGAGAAAAATGTAAGTGCTATGCAACTTAACAGTATAAAAGTTAAATAACTACCAACAACAGCAAAAGTTAGTAGGTGAAGGGAAGAGAAGAAATGGAAACAATTATAAGTGTACTAACTTACTCTCCCTTCAAAAGTATTCTCTAAAGCTGATAAATCAAGACGTGTGAATGTGAATATTTATCATTTACAGTTATAAAGGGAATTACTAGAAGAACTAAAATAATAATATAAATGACAAAATTTAGGTATGGCTCAAGAAGATGAGGTACAAATGTTCCAAAACTCTTGATTTTGTTGTAGAGAGTAGACTGGTGCTGTCTAAAGTTGATATCTCAAGAAACAGAAGTAGAAAGAGCATTTAAAATTCTAATGGGAACCACCAAATGAACTAAAAAGGAAAATGGTTAAAAGATATGTACCATTAGAGTGTGGGAGTGGGGAAGGAGCACTGAGAGATTAATTCTATTACACTTAATTTTCGACAGTTTTCAAAAAATTAAATTTTCCAAATGCAGACATTGTTTTTAAGAGTACCGCTACAGAGACTCACAGCCCAGTAGCTTTCCATCTGCAAATGAAGTTTGCCCACCCCAGCCCTGTAGTCCCTGTGATTAATAACAGCCTAACCAGTGCCTAGGATTTCAGAGAATAAATAACCTTGTCATTTCCAGGCCCCAAGCTGCGGCTTCATTCTATATAGCCATGTTAATTCCACTTGTAATCCCCAAGAAGTGCAGGGATTTCTGTTGTTTCTTATCTTTAAACCTCTTTTATCTCAGCTGAGCTCAAAAGGATGGCCTTTTAAAAGAGCTGATGGGGTAGGGAGAAAAAAACAATGAGAAATGACTAAGGTGTTGGGAGATGAAAAGGAATAATGATGATTAGGCTAAAATAATTAGATATTTATTCTTCCCTGCATAATTCAAAGGGATCAACATTTCTCTTGTGATAATGAGAATTTCATATATCTCTCAATTACTTTAAGAAAGGCTTGTTTTCACTGAAAGTACACCAGATCCTAAAATATTCAGTAATGTACCAAATCAAAAATATATGAATTCAGCTTCTTACTTCAGGGAAGAGACCCTGTTTTTAACCTTCTATATCTCTTGGAAGAAGAGGAAGACACAGAATGCAGACAATATTGAAATGAATTGGCGAGTCTCTGGCTGAAACAGAACCCAGTTGGTTCTACTAAGTTGGTTTTGAGTGTGCTCAGATGTCTCCCAAATCTAGTTTCCCACTGGCACTAAAGTAGAAAAGAATTTGATGAATGTCGTGGTCAAATATTTATTTCCTCCATTAATAAAAACCATCTGGCTCCTGAATTATCTGAGCTTCTACTCCTTGAGGCTACCAGAATTTAAGAATAAATGTATTTTTTCTGTGAGGCTACCAGATTTAGGAATAAATGTATCTTTAAAGGAAAGGAAAGGTGTTGAATATATAGCTGGCAACTATTCCCCACTTTGTTCTTGGAAAAATGGGAACTAAAGGCATGAAGGCTCTTCAGTGTCACCCTGTCCTTAACCCTGTACTTTCCATGCCTTGTTCCCTCCCCACACCAATCTCCCACCCCCACTCCTTGTGGGCAAGAAGGGCGTTGGCCTGAAAAGCTCAGTGACTTGAAAAGTGATGTCAGCAAAATAGCAATTAGGAAGCTCCAAGCTCTAGTGCCTGGAATAGTCACATCCATACACACAGAAAGTAGAGTAGTGCTTACCAGGGGCTGAGGGGAAGGGAAGGTTGGGGAATTGTTATTTAATGGGTACAGAATTTCAGTTTGGGATGATGAAAAATTTCTGGAGATGGGTAGTAGTGATGGTTGTACAACAGTGTGAATGACTATAAATGTCTTAAAATTTTATTTGTCAATTATACCTCAATAAAACTAAAAAAAAAAAAAAAGACTTATCCTAAGTAAAAAACAAACCAACCAACCACACAGAACAATGTGAATATACTTAATACCACAAAACTGTAAACTTAAAAGCAGTTAAAATGAAAATTTTGTGTTATGTGTAGTTTATCACAAGGACGACAACAAAGCTTGGTGACTTGAAGCTGGTTCATGCAGGCAAACTATTCTACTTGCCTCACTAGAACTCAAATATATCACAGTGCAGTTTTATAATGTACGTGTATCCAGAAAGGGTTAATTGTTTAGTAGGGCAGGAAAAGTACAATATATCATCAATTTTGTCAAGTTAAATTATTTTTCATTTAAGAGTTTGAAAATTAAAGGTGTACAATTCAGATGCCTGGAAAATTCACAAATGTGTGTGTGTGTGTATACAAAGAGAGTGAAAAACAGAGACAGAAACAGGGTAGATTCAAGGCAGAAAATTACTGTCATAATCAGAAGGCCTAGAAAGAGCGGTGGAATTAGGCAGATTACATTTTAATTCCTAGCCCCTCCCTGCCTAGTTGTATGCCCTTGGGCAAGTCTTACACCCTTCTGAACATCATGTTTCCTCATCTGTAAAATAAGAACTCATAATATGTATTATATGAGTTATTATAAAGATGAAATACATTTAAAGTAGTTAATACAAGTGCCAAGATCTTCATATACAATGAAATGTAATCACTGCTATCATTGCTATTTTCTTCTTGTCTATCTGGCAACCGAATCACGAAGCACAGCCTCTTAGACAAAGCCAAAGTGTTGGTCAGCTCCTCTCAAAGAACTTAGATCCTGAAAATCAAGTCTCTGTCAACTCTGAAGCAGAGTTCCTTTGAGCTGACTTCCCAAGAGTCAGCTTACCAACAAAGGGGGTGAAGATTCAGAGCAAGTTGTCAGATGGGAAGATGAAAGGCTTACATGGAAAAGCAAGAGTGGGTACCACTCAGGGTGGCAGGCTTCCTTCCTTAGCATCAGCTGCTGTGTGGCTGATTCCTTTGCTGGCTCCTGCACATCCTGTGACTGGTCTAAGAAAGGGGAAATGAGGGCCTGGAGAGTTGAAGATAACGTATGTTCCTCTACCGTACTGAAGAGAAGGGGAGGAGAGGAGAATGGAATTAGTAAGAGTAGCCCCTGGTCTCCAAATCTGGAAATTGGATTCAAGTGATAACACTGCCTGTAGTTCTGCTGCTCAACACAGTAGCCACTAGCCAATGTGGCTATGTACATTTGCATTTAAATTTCTTAATGTTAAATTAAATTTGAAAATTCATTCCTCAGTTATACTAGCCCATTTCAAATATCCAGTGGCTACGTGCAGCTAGCGGCTACTATGTTGGACAGCACAGCAAAAGAAAAGTAACATTTTCCTCATTGCATAAAATTTTATTGGTCTCTGCTGACCTATAGGAAAGAGACAAAAAGAAACTCTATTAAATATATCTAGCCAGAAAATTTTTCTTGACTTCTTCTGCAAGGATCTTCATTCTCATGTGGTCTGGGAGCTATGAGAAGCCTACAAAGGATTCAATTAGAATTCTTGGCAAATGAGATTCTCCTGACTTGTGAAAAACTCTGCAACCCTTAGTCAAGACACCATGAAGGAGGGCTCTGGGCTGCCAGATAAATGACTCGAGAGCCACTGGCAAAGGACATCCTTCACTGAACTCTCTAACTTGCAAGGGAATCTCCAGAGGTCACTTTGACCATCTCCCCTTTTCCTGGATGACACTTCCATTATGCTTGGCAGGTGGGACTCTCTCCTGGGTTTCAGTACTCTTGGTGGAAGGAACACAGAGCTCCTCGGTGTCAGTTCCAATGTTGACTTTCCTCCTCTGGACATTCTTCCAAAGTGATATCAAAATATCAACATTAAAGACTCAGTCATAATTTTCCTGCAGGCTGGAAGAAGGATTCAGCGTCTTAGCAGCTAACTTATCAGCAAGGTGGCCACTTCAAAGACCACAGGGCCAGTGAGTAAAAGATGTGGGGCTGGATCAGAAGAATGGGTTTTAATCAGACAGATCCGGGAGTTGAATTATTCTACAGAAAAAAGTGGTTTGCACTCTTTAAAAAAAATCAATGTCATGGGAAAATTGGGACAACTGTTTTATATTAAAGAAATAAAAAAAGACATAACTGAATGTAATATTTATACCCTGATTGGATGCTGCTTCAAAGACTAAAGAAACATAGTTATAAAAGACATTTTAGAACAATTGAGAAATGTTCATTATGGACTGAATATTAAGTGAGGATGTGGCATTAATGTTAATATGCTCAGAAGTGATAATGTCCTTAGGGTTATGAAGGAAAGAGTCCTTATTTTTAATAAATGCATACCAAATGAAATATTTAGGGAGGGGTCTCATGGTGTCTGCAATTTTTAAGTGCTTAGATTTTAAAAAGGTATAAATATAGAGAATTAGAGCAAATATGGTAAAATACTAGTTAATTGTTGAACCTAGATGGTATTAAAAAGTCACTGTTTTATTTTGCAACTTTTCTCCATGTTAGAAAAGATTGAGCATAAAAGTTTGGGTTGCGGAAGAATAAGAATGACTTTCAGAACAAAGGTCTAAGAAAGAAAATGTCCCAAGAGGATCCAAAATCTAGAAAGATGGAGTGCATACAGTAATGAATACCATAACCTGTGCACAGAAATAAGCCAAATCCAATTTCATTATTCTACTGAATATTTGTTGGGTATTACCATGTACCAAACGAGGCATTCCACACACATTACTTAATGTGATCTTCACAATGTTCCCCCCCAAAATCATTATCTGTATTTTGCTGATAGAAAAAAACTGAGGCTGGTAGAATTTGAATCACTCGGTAAAATTATATAACCATTAAGAGGCCGAGGTAGGATGCAAACCAAAATCTGTCCAGTTCTCAATCTCATGCTAATTACTTCTTGTTAATTTAGCATCAACAGTAACTCTTCTCCATTAGATTCAGTAGTGAAAGAGAAGACATTAAGTGTTAATTATATAAGAGATATGGGAACATATGTATATGTATAACTGATTCACTTTGTTATAAAGCAGAAACTAACACACCATTGTAAAGCAATTATACTCCAATAAAGATGTTTTTTAAAAGTATATAAGAGATACAGACAGAGATAATGAGAGAGCAGTAGGGAGTGGGAGAGAGAATTGATTCTGGCTAGTAGGGCTTCAGTAACTATTTTAGATTCTGGTCCTCGGGATTTTATGGGGAAAGTGATAGGTTCTCAAAGCATACTGGAGCTCTAGTGTCCTTTATCAAGCACCCAGGTGCCCCATGGATTGAGACTGTCCATGGTATCTTGGGAGTCTAAAATGGGGGTTGCCAAAATCCTCTCTCCCTCATTACCCTGGAAATGAGTCAGGTTATTGCCTCTACACCAGGCACAGTTCCATTTTACTAACAGCTGTCCATTCTCTTGAGATCTTTTCCTCTGACAAGCTAGCAACACCTTAAGATATATCACTGAATGCTGTGCCTTCCATTATTTCCCTTTTTTTTGTTAATTGGAGTACAGTTGCTTTACAATATTGTGTTAGTTTATACTGCACAGCAAAGTGAATCAGCCATACGTATACATATATCCCCTCTTTTTTGGATTTCTTTCTAATTTAGGTCACCATAGAGTAATGAGTTCCCTGTAGAGTATAGAGTAGGTTCTCATTAGTTATCTATTTTATACATAGTATCGATAGTGTATATGTATCAATCCCAATCTCCCAATTCATCCCACCCTCCCCATCCCACTTACTATCCACATGTTTGTTCTCTACGTCTGTGTCTCTATTTCTGCTTTGTAAATAAGATCGTCTATACCAATTTTTTCAGATTCCACATATATGCGTTAATATACGATATTTGTTTTTCTCTTTCTGACTTACTTCACTCTGTATGACAGTCTCTGGGTCTATCCATGTCTCTACAAATGACCCAATTTCATTCCTTTTTATGGCTGAGTAATATTCCATCGTATATATGTACCACATCTTCTTTATCCATTCCTCTGTTGATGGATATTAAGGTTGCTTCCATGTCCTGACTATTGTAAATAGAGCTGCAATGAACATTGGGGTGTGTGAGTCTTTTTGAATTATGGTTTTCTCTGGGTGTATGCCCAGTAGCAGGATTGCTGGGTAATATGGTAGTTCTTTTGTTTTTTTTTGTTTGTTTGTTTGTTTGTTTTTTTGTTTTTGGCGATATGTGGGCCTCTCACTGTTGTGGCCTCTCCCGTTGTGGAGCACAGGCTCCGGACGCACAGGCTAAGCAGCCATGGCTCACGGGCCCAGCCGCTCCGCGGCATGTGGGATCCTCCCGGACCGGGGCACGAACCCGTGTCCCCTGCATCAGCAGGCGGACTTCCAACCACTGCGCCACCAGGGAAGCCCCTCTTTTGTTTTTTTAAGGAATCTCCATACTGTTTTCCATAGTGGCTGTATCAATTTACATTCCCACCAATAACATAAGAGGGTTCCCTTTTCTCCACAATGTCTCCAGTATTTATTGTTTGTAGACTTTTTGATGATGGACATTCTGACTGGTGTGAGGTGATACCTCATTGTAGTTTTGATTTGTATTTCTCTAATAATTAGTGATGTTGAGCATCTTTTCATGTGCCTCTTGGCCATCTGTATGTCTTCTTTGGAGAAATGTCTATTTAGGTCTTCTGCCCATTTTTGGATTGGGTTCTTTGTTTTTTGATATTGAGCTGCATGAGCTGCATGAACTGTATGTATACTTTTGGGGATTAATCCTCTGTCAGTTGCTTCATTTGCAAATACTTTCTCCCATTCTGAGGGTTGTCTTTTTGACTTGGTTATGGTTTCCTTTGCTGTGAAAAAGTTTTTAAGTTTAATTAGGTCCCACTTGTTTATTTTTGTTTTTATTTTCATTACTCTAGCAGGTGTGTCATAAAAGATCTTGTTGTGATTTATGTCAAAGAGTGTTCTGCCTATGTTTTCCTCTAAGAGTTTTACAGTGTCTGGCCTTACATTTAGGTCTAGACACAATAGATGGAGACACAAATAGACACAAATAAATGGAGAGATATACCATGTTCTTGGACTGGAAGAAGCAATATTGTGAAAATGACTATACTACCCAAAGCAATCTACAGATTCAATGCAATCCTTATCAAATTAACAATGGCAGTTTTTACAGTACCAGAACAAAAAATTTTACGATTTGTATGGAAACACAAAAGACCACGAAGAGCAAAAGCAATCTTGAGAAAGAAAAATAGAGCTGGAGGAATCAGGCTCCCGGACTTAAGACTATACTACAAGGCTACAGTAATCAAGACAGTATGGTACTGGCAAAAAAACATAAATATAGATCAATGGAACAGGACAGAAAGCCCCAAGATAAACCCACGCACATACGGTCACCTTATTTTTGATAAAGGAAGCAAGAATATATAATGGAGAAAAGACAGCCTCTTCAATAAGTGGTTCTGGGAAAACTGGACAGCTACATGGAAAAGAATGAAATTAGAACACTCCCTAACACCATACACAAAAATAAACTCAAAATGGATTAAAGATCTAAATATAAGACCAGACATAATAAAACTCTTAGAGGAAAACATAGGAAGAACACTCCTTGACATAAATCACAGCAAGATCTTTTTTGACCCACCTCCTAGAGAAATGGAAATAAAAACAAAAATAAACATATGGGACCTAATGAATCTTACAAGCTTTTGCACAGCAAAGGAAAACGTAAACAAGACGAAAAGGCAACCCTCAGAATGGGAGAAAATATTTGCAAATGAAGCAACTGACAAAGGATTAATCTCCAAAATTTACAAGCAGCTCATGAAGCTCAATATCAAAAAAACAAACAACCCAATACAAAAATGGGCAGAAGACCTAAATAGACATTTCTCCAAAGAAGATATACAGATTGCTAAGAAACACATGAAAGGATGCTCAATATCACTAATCATTAGAGAAATGCAAATCAAAACTACAATGAGGTATCACCTCACACTGGTCAGAATGGCCATCATCAAAAAATGCACAGAAATCTCAGGCATTCCTATACACTAATGATGAAAAATCTGAAAGTGAAATCAAGAAAACACTCCCATTTACCACTGCAACAAAAAGAATAAAATATGTAGGAATAAACCTTCCTAAGGAGAAAAAAGACCTGTATGGAGAAAATTATAAGACACTGATGAAAGAAATTAAAGATGATACAAATAGATGGAGAGATATACCATGCTCTTGGTTTGGAAGAATCAACATTGTGAAAATGACTCTACTACCCAAAGCAATCTACAGATTCCATGCAATCCCTATCAAACTACCACTGGCATTTTTCACAGAACTACAACAAAAAATTTCACAATTTGTATGGAAACACAAAAGACCCCGAATAGTCAAAGCAATCTTGAGAAAGAAAAACAGAGCTGGAGGAATCAGGTTCCCTGACTTCACACTATACTACAAAGCTACAGTAATCAAGACTGTATGGTACTGGCACAAAAATAGAAATATAGATCAATGGAACAGGATAGAAAGCCCAGAGATAAACCCACATACATATGGTCACCTTATCTTTGATAAAGGAGGCAGGAATGTACAGTGAAGAAAGGACGGCCTCTTCAATAAGTGGTGCTGGGAAAACTGGACAGCTACATGTAAAAGTATGAGATTAGAACACTCCCTAACAGCATACACAAAAATAAGCTCAAAATGGATTAAAGACCTAAATGTAAGGCCAGAAACTATAAAACTCTTAGAGGAAAACATAGGCAGAACACTCTATGACATAAATCAAGCAAGATCCTTTTTGATTCACCTCCTAGAGAAATGGAAATAAAAACAAAAATAAACAAATGGGACCTAATGAAACGTAAAAGCTTTTGTACAGCAAAGGAAACCATAAACAAGACGAAAAGACAACCCTCAGAATGCGAGAAAATATTTGCAAATGAAGCAACTGACAAAGGATTTATCTCCAAAATTTACAAGCAGCTCATGCATCTCAATAACAAAAAACCAAACAACCCAATCCAAAAATGGGCAGAAGACCTAAATAGACATTTCTCCAACGAAGATATACAGATTGCCAACAAACACATGAAGGAATGCTCAACATCAATTAATCATTAGGGAAATGCAAATCAAAACTACAATGAGATATCACCTCACACCTGTCAGAATGGCCATCATCAAAAAATCTAGAAACAATAAATGCTGGAGAGGGTGTGGAGAAAGGGAACACTCTTGCAGTGCTGGTGGGAATGTGAATTGGTATAGCCACTATGGAGAACAGTATGGAGGTTCCTTAAAAAACTACAAATAGAACTACCATATGACCCAGCAATCCCATTACTGGGCATATACACTGAGAAAACCATAATTCAAAAAGAGTCATGTACCAAAATATTCACTGCAGCTCTATTTACAATAGCCAGAAGATAGAAGCAACCTAAGTGTCCACCATCGGATGAATGGATAAAGAAGATGTGGCATATATATACAATGGAATATTACTCAGCCATAAAAAGAAATGAAATTGAGTTATTTGTAGTGAGGTGGATGGACTAGGGTCTGTCATACAGAGTGAAGACAGAAAGAGAAAAACAAATACCGTATGCTAGCACATTTATATGGAATCTAGGGGGAAAAAAATATCATGGGGAACCTGGGTGTAAGACAGGAAGAAAGACACAGACCTACTAGAGAGTGAACTTGGGGATATGGGGAGGGGGAGGGGTGAGCTGTGACGGAGTGAGAGGATGGCATAGACATATATACACTACCAAACGTAAGGAGGATAACTAGTGGGAAGCAGCCGCATGGCACAGGGAGATCAGCTCGGTGCTTTGTGACCACCTAGAGGGGTGGGATAGGGAGGATGGGAGGGAGACACAAGAGGGAGGAGATATGGGAACAAATGTATATGTATAGCTGAGTCACTTTGTTATAAAGCAGAAACTAACACACCATTGTAAAGCAATTATACTCCAATAAAGATGTTAGAAAAAACAAAAAAGACAGTATGGTACTGGCGCAAAAAGTGAAACATAGATCAGTGGAACAGGATAGAAAGCCCAGAGGTAAACCCACACACCTATCATCACCTAATCTATGACAAAGGAGGCCAGAATATACAATGGAGCAAAGATAGCCCCTTCAATAAGTGGTTCTGGGAAAACTGGACAGCTACATGTAAAAGAATGAAATTAGAACACTCCCTAACACCATACACAAAAATAAACTCAAAATGGATTAAAGGCCTTCCATTTGTTCTTAAGGTAAACTTTTTAATGGGATAATTTGGCCAAGAATCTCCTAAATTCTAAACATTCTCATTGAACCTCCACCATCAATACCTTTTATACATTGCCTATTTCCTATAACTATAATAAGGCATAATCTTACTTCTTATCAGCACGTATGTCAAATTTTAAGCATAGGAAGTGAAGGAGATGATGGTTGACGTCATTCACATACCAACAGCTCCCAATATGCTTGGAATGTAAACATTTTGAGACTTCTGAGGTTGTCTCATCAATAGAAAAGCCCACCTTAAGTGATCCTTGGATTTCCATTAATAAATAGCTTCCAGTGGACACAGCCTTGTACTAGGTATGTGGTAAACACTGAGATGACACACACGATGTAGATGTATGATTTCTTGGAGGCAGACCACCCCCTTCTTCACGCAAGTTGTTAACTTTACGTGAGCTTCCATGGCTGCATTTGTTAGTGAACTATCACTTGCAGGTCTGTATGTTCACCCATTTGAGTATGAGTTTTCATAGGACAAGGACTGAGACTTTTTAGTTTCTATGCCACCATATCTAGTAAAGTGCCAAGCACACATTCCCATTTGTCTAAATGAGTAAATGGGTTCGTGGAGATGAGTTTTGTTGGAAAAGTTGGGATATGGTATGACATGTGAAAAACAAACAGATATAGGTAGCAAGCTTCCAAATCCTCACTTCCTAGGGTTGGCATTTTGATGACCCCTGTTGTATACCAAGTTACCAACATCCTTTGCCTGGATTGCCGCCACAGCCAAGGATGGTGCAATGGCTTCTGCCATCCCACTGGCACACATATAATCTCCACAGAGCAGCCGTAAGATGCAAATCATATAGTAGGACATATGATAAGCTTAAAAACATTTCATGCCTTCACATTGGACTTGAATAAGATCCTAACTCCTTGTGATGATGTCCTCTAAAACCTGTCCATATCCTAAGTTAATACCAAACCTCATTTCTTACCACTCTCTTCCACATTTCCCTCCTCGACCTACTCTGGCTTCCTTCGCACTGACACAAACACTCTCTCTCCCCTCCATAGTTTCATGTGGTTTGTTCCTTGTCTGTCAAGTCTCTCGTTAAATGTCACCATCTCAGAGAGGCCATACATTACCACCCTAAGGAACAGGACTCATACACTTATTTTCTAGTGCTGGGCCTTGACCCTTTTCTTCATGGCACCACTAAAAAGGTTTAATTATTTATTTTGTCCTTCTTATACTTGTTCATTTTCTATCTTCATCACCACAGGGCTGGCTTTACAAGAACAAGCACCATGGCTGTACTCGGCCCATGATACACAAAGTACAGCTCATGGTTAACATTCAGTGAATAATTATGGCCATTGAAGATTGCTGACGAGATCTAACAGGCACTTCATGCCATATTTGTATATGTCAGGGGCTTGAACAAAGCAGATGGAAGAAAGGAGGACTTTATCGAGCAGGATATTTGGGAATATTTACTCATCTGCAGAAGATGGAGCCCTTCTCCCTCCCACTCCACCTCAAATCCCCCAGGAAAGACTGGTGTTTTCATGCCCAAAATAAGTAAAGGGGTTCAGGCAATGTCATGCCTAGAGGCACAGCTCCCCTCTCTAGCAGTTTCTCTTCTCTCTCCTAGGAACTCCATGTTCCTAGACCCTATTATTCCAGCTGTTTGCCAAACTTTGAGGTTCATGACAGCAGGGATTGCTCCATTTCTGTAATGTCAAGGCCTAACTCAAGGTCTGATCCAGAGTAGGTGGTTAGAATATGTTTGTCGAACTGATCAAAATATAAAGCCACTGTTTCCAAAGATTCCTATTCCAGAGGATTATGACACAGAAGTCAGGAGGGATCCAGGAACCTTAAGGTCAAAACAATTAGAGAGTAAGGATAGAACTGTGACACATAGCAAGTCTTGAACTTCAGATCAACAAATGAAAATTCAGATTTCTTTTAATAACTCATTTAACCTGCATAAAATATTTTCATACTCAAAGAGGCAAATAATGATTGAGACAATCTTATTTTCTGACTCTAAGGGGGCCTTATTAAGCTCTACAAATAAAGTCTATTCTAGGTTGTGCTAGAAAAAAAAAAAAGCGATACCCCTGTGGCAAGAAAATGGAGCCCTGAGGACCTTAGTAATGTCGGGATCAAACAGTGCATTGAATAGGAGCCTGATTGGAAGGCCTAAAAAAGAAAATCTGGTTGAGTGTAATCCTTGTATATGACGGAAGTTGGATTTTCTCAGCCCAGTTGTGTTCCCCGGGTATCTGACAAGTCTAAACTGCCAGCTTAAAGGCGTTCAATAAATTTCAAGTTGTTTTTATGTCAAAGGGTTGAATTTATACAAGTGGTATTGACTTGAAATTGGACAGCTGGAATTTGTATTTTCAGTCATTGGAAATTTCAGTGCAGATCTGACAAGTATTGATGATTCTTTATTGACATGAAGCATTTGTACAAATCATGGGATCCTATAAAGTACCATTCTTTTTGCTTTTTGCTTTGATGCTTCTGCTACTGAAAAAGCCCATTTTTCTAATAATTTAAAATAATCTTCAGAATAGAAGATAGAATACTTCAGTAAGGAATTCAAGATTCTGTGTAGCTTAGAATAAGCTAAACTTACAATGAGGCTGTTACTAATGGTAATGTCCAAGTAGCTGTTTTCTGGGCATTCACAAATTGTATAATTTGTCTTGTGTTTCTAAGTTCAATTTACTGGTGGTGCAGTGTCAGTAGCGTGGCAAGAGCTGTGATTACAAACAACATTGATATATTCTGACTTCGGCACAGGTCAGTGCTTCTTCCAGAAAGCCAGACAGAGGATATACATTATGGAAGTCTCCCTTCCATAATGTCTACACATTAAGCAAGGCTTATTTGCTCCTGTTGAATAGGCTCCCAGATATAATGGCTTCCTTTGGGGAGTTCTTTCCCACCTCTTTCTGAAACACGACTCTCAGAGGAAGGCTGAGATTAATAGTGTATCAGGTTATTCTTAATCTTCTCTCAATATTTCATTTTGCTTTAATCCTATAACATTTGCATTTCTGAAATTAGGGTATCTGATGCATTGAGGTGGGACCCAGAGGCCTCTTTTGGGTTAGATGTATTATCTACTAAATGACTTTCTTGGCAGATCTCTTTGTCTCTGTGTCTGCCAGCTAATCTCAACGCTCTATCTTGAGCAGATTCTATTATATGAAAATTTATTATTACTTTTTTTTCAATCTTCTATGTAGCTCTCAGACACTTTATTATTATTTTTTGTTTGTTTGGTTTTTGTTTTTTACATTTTATTTATTTATTTTTATACAGCAGGTTCTTATTACTTATCTATTTTATACATATTAGTGTATATATGCCAATCCCAATCCCCCAATTCATTCCACCACCACCCTCACCCGCCCCGGCTTTTACCCCTTGGTGTCCATACACTTGTTCTCTACATCTGTGTCTCTATTTCTGCCTTGCAAACCAGTTCATCTGTTACATTTTTCTAGATTCCACATATATGTGTTAATATACGATATTTGTTTTTCTCTTTCTGACTTACTTCACTCTGTATGACAGTCTCTAGGTCCATCCACATGACCCAATTTCATTCCTTTTTATGGCTGAGTAATATTCCATTGCATATATGTGCCACATCTTCTTTATCCATTCATCAGACACTTTATTATTAATAGTAAACCTTAACAAGCACATTGCAACATGGTTAGCAGAGGTGTGCAAAGTGCCCACTTGTGAATGAATGTGTATAAGATGTTTTTGACCCATCAGGTATCCCCAGATCCACAGTGTCAGAAAGAGCTCTCAGTATTATCTCCGAACTTTTTTTTAGGCCCAACAAGTCAAATTCCTGGAATAGGGGACATTGATAGGAGGTATGTTTCTTGGGCGATAGGAGGTATGTTTCTTGGGCAATCTCATGCTTGGGCAAAGAATAATGGAAACACAAACCAGGGAAAGAGGTTTAAGTCTTAGGTGAAGGAAAAGCATTGAAAGCTATGTTTAAAATATGTGAACAGAGACAGAGTTAAGAAAGAGTTACAAGTGACAGGAACTAGAAGAAATAGAAAGGGCCAAGGGCATAAACAGAGAAGTTCTACTAAGGAAGCCAGAGCAGCACCTAATCAGCTTTCTGATTATCTGTTGCTCAACTAGCATAACTGTTCCTTTGGACCTACCAGGTGACTATTTCCAGATGCTAACCTTACATCTACCAGGTACCAGACCTGCACAAGTAATTCAGGCCTGACTACTAGAAGACTGCTAAGCCCCTCTGCTATGTCAGGATAAGCTCAAGACATGGACAGGTTGAGCTAGAAAGTTGTGAAGGGGAAGCAGACATGTGAGATGTGTGTGTGTGTGTGTGTGTGTGTTGTATTTATATGTCCATCCTCAGACAGTTCCAAGAGCAAATAAGTCATGAAATCTGTTTCTCACTAAATGGCGACTTTATCCAGCAGGAACACCCTAAAACATGTTTGTCTGCTGTATATATATCTCCCTAACTCCTAGATTAAGAATTATTTTTAATAACTATAATCAGAAACTATCTGTAACTGCATTTTGCCTCTGATGAAGCAAAATGATGATAGATAAGAGTTATTTTTTTAAATGCAAGCAAAAAATATAAGCACATTTGAAAAAAAGACCTTTCAAATATTTAAAATGGAAATGTTCACTGGTTTTATTCCTGAGAACAATTAAAGACTCTCACTTGGGGAATACAAACCTAACTTGAAGTTAAATTCTATTGAGCAGCTACATGAAAACAAAATATGGCTTGGGTCTCAAATGGAATATACATTTTCAAGGGCTGTCACTGTTGGAGCAGATTGTCATAGGTATAAATTAATTTTCCTTTTTGTGTGTGTGTTTCACAATAAGGAAGTCAACATCCGTTTGTCCTTTCAGTCAAGCAAATACACTTGCGGAAGACTAACAGAAGATTAAGGTACAGAGATGGAAAAAAGATATGTGCTATGCATTAGAAAAAGGGAGAGATCAAACACAAAGGAAGAGACAGGCCCCAAGAGGGAAACCAGAAAGGAAAAAAGAGGATTCATAGCCCCAAACTGTTGAGAAAAATTCCTAATCAGTGTCATTTACTAAAGATTTGTGGCTGCTGATTGCAGTGACATTCAAATGACAGCAAACAGAGAGACTTGTGGTCAGTACACCTTAAGTGGTTCAGCCCTTACAGACATGTACTCTTCCTGCATTTTAAGGCTTTTGATGGAGTGACAAAATCAGAGGTCTTTTGTGGTCCTTTATGGTAACACTTATTTTAGGCAAGTAGCAGTTAGAAAATTGGACTGGTAGAAATCCAAAGAACAAACTGTAGGCTTTCCTCTGTTCCCTGCTGCTTCAAATATGAAGTCTTCAAGGGCAAGAAGAAGGAGCAAGTGATTTTTTAAGAACAAAGTACTTTTCTCTCATTGATAGAGATTAATATGCAGCTCAGACTTCAGGGTCACTTTGGGTTAGAGTCCAGTTTCTCAAAAATGAAAAATTCACCTCCTCCTGGGAAACACAAGAAAAAGGTAGGCAGCCCGGCAGCTACTGGAGATAGCCACCATGTGCAACAAAGTTGCATGCACCCCCTGCCCATCCACCACCTCCGAAATGGCCAAAGTTAACCTAATTCCACCCATAAGTCATACTGAAGAGCCACATGACTTCAGGGAAGAAAAACACATTAAGAAATCACATAGTCAGGGCTTCCCTGGTGGCGCAGTGGTTAAGAATCTGCCTGCCAGTGCAGGGGACACGGGTTCAAGCCCTGGTCCGGGAAGATCCCACATGCCGCGGAGCAACAAAGCCCGTGCACCACAACTACTGAGCCTGAGCTCTGGAGCCCGTGAGTCACAGCTACTGAAGCCCACGTGCCTAGAGCCTGTGCTCCGCAACAAGAGAAGCCACCACAATGAGAAGCCTGCGCACAGCAACGAAGACCCAACACAGCCTAAAATAAATAATTTTTTAGAAAAAATTTAAAAAAAAGAAATTACATAGTCAATCTCCTGGCTTCTGGCCTGCACACAATCTCATTTCAAAAAGCCACGATCCCGATTTCTAAGATACCTATCAGAGATCTTCATGCAGGGAAGCATCTTAAAAGAAACATCTATGGCCTAATAAAATGTACAAAGCACTGGGATTCAGAAGTCTTGGGGTCTATGAAATGGGGTAATTTCACTTCACCTCTCTGCACCTCAGTTCCCTCATGTGTGAAGGAGAAATAATAATGCCTCTGCATTAAGGGGTCATACATGTTAAAGGAACTTATTTACCCTTTGTGAACTATGCTTTGCCAATGCTAGTTAAAGAAAAGGGCTCCTGTTTTTCTCCCACCATACTTCATCTTTGCAATATAAATCCACAGAAATCAAAGAATTAATTTTTTAATCATTTAAAAAGTTATTGCCCCCCATAAACTTTCTGTCCTTGGTCCTACTCTGACTTCGTGACTGTCTGCCATATGAGGGGGAAAAGCATTGAACATGATTCTATGTTTGGCATGTGAATCCTGAATTTGCCAGTGACAAACAACTCACCAAGTTGTCAAATCCACCTCTATTAAGAAGTCTCCGTAGGAGCCTGGGCAATTATTTGGTTGTCATTATTTTCTCCTTTAGTTTATAATTCTCATCTCAAAGCATGCTCTGAGAGCAGACCAAAGAATGGTTTTACCATGAAAATCACTCTGAAAACCAAAGCCAAATTCAAAGTTAGTTTAGTCACAGTAAAATCATATGAGAACGTCTGTCCTAAAGCATCTATCATGTCCCTAATTCTGTGCTGGGCTCCATGAGAAACACCACAGGTAGAAGGCACACAACCCTGTCTTCTCAACATGTCTTACAGCTCCGAGCTTCTTCATTAAGTGTCAGGCTAATGGTCTTCATCTTTCACCTAGAGGCTGAACATGAAACAAGCAGTTCTAAGTACAAACCTTTGCATTACATGTTCAAAGACAACGCCTCTCACCATTACTCAATGACTCTTTATGCAGAGACCCATAAGAGGGTGATATTTCTAAGTCCAAACCTGAGAAAGCATGCATCCTCCATGAAGTCAAGACAATTGTTCTTTGTGAGAAAGAAGTAACTCATCCAGTTGTGAACTGTCCCCTTTCTCTGTGCCTCTGGGAAACCCAGAGTACAGCCTATGCTCATGTTACTTTCTACAGGTTTATTATTCCTCTGCTTTTCCCTCCTTGTCTTTATGAACCTTTGGCCATTGTCCTTACTATATACCACAAGGAGATACTTATATTTTTAAAACATGTTTTGAAAGATAATATAGATCTTCATATAGATGTAATCAAGAATGAGTGCCCAAGAGGTAAAGGCCAAAACGCTAGCTGGCATTCCAGAGCCTTTGTGACTGGTCCCTGCTACCCTGTGTGTTCCCTAAATTATTGCCACGTTGACCTACTTGCAGTTTTCCTAAGTATCAAGTTGTTTATCCCAACATACTTTTGCCCTCATTCTTCTCTCTCCTCTGTTACACTCTCATCCTTAAACACTGTGCCAAATTACTACTCATCCTTCAAGTTGTGGTTCAGATCAAGCTTTCTCTATGAATACTCCATGACTGCCCTAGATAGAATTGGGATTTGGTTTTTTGTTTTTAAATCCTCTGCAATCTTATTGCATTTTAAAATTCTGTTATGATGTTTTTAATGGTTCATATATCTGTTAGCAGGTCATTTTTTCTCCCCTAGACTAGAAAGTCCTACAAGACATGAACCATGTCTTTGCATCTTTTATCCCAAAGGTTAGCACAGAGCCAGACACAGAGGAGGGTCACAATTAAAACATATAGTAGATAATTCAGAAAGATACATTCACTTTTATGTTCATAACAGTACTGTTCACAATAGCCAAGACAGAAACAACCTAAATGTCCATAAATAGATGAATGGATAAAGAAGATGCGGTACATATATACAATGGAATATCACTCATTCATAAAAAAGAACGAAATAATGCCATTTGCAGCAACATGGACGGACCTAGAGATGATTATACTAAGTGAAGTAAGCCAGACAAAGACAAATACCATATGACATCACCTATATGTGGAATCTAAAATATAAGACAAACGGACTTATCTACAAAACAGAAACAGACTCACAGACATAGAGAACAGACTTGTGCTTGCCAAGGGGGGTGGGGAGGGATGGATTGGGAGTTTGGGATTAGCAGATGCAAAATCATATATAGAATGGATAAAAAAACAGTGTCCTACTTTATAGCTTAGGGAACTATATTCAATATCCTGTGATAAACCATTATGGAAGAGAATATGGAAAAGAATGTATATATAGGTATAACTGAATCACTTTGCTGTACGGCAGAAATTAATACAACATTGTAAATCAACTATACTTCAATAAAATAAATTTAAAAAGAAAAGTATCACCATCATCATCATTGCTTCAAACTGTGTTACAGCCCCCTGAATTTCAAAAGATGTGCAATTTCAACATGGAACAAAGGCATCTACTACTCTGTCATTTATGACATTTTTTACTCTTGGCAAACTTCATGTATCTGGCAGTAATGCGGAAAAGTTATTATTTCTTGCATACTCACAGCTAAAAATCTCATATTACTTAATTGAGAAGCTTCAGGTAGGTTTAGTGCCAGATGGGCATATGCCCAGAAACCGTATTTGAAAAGGCTTTGGAAAAAAACAGATGCAGCCTGTGGAGGAGATTCAACAGGGTGTTTGGAAGCTGAATAGAATAAACAAGATCAGGACCTTCACGTCAGGGCAGAATCTTTGGTCAGACTCCCTTGGATGTTGATCTGTGATTTGGCCACCTTAGTATTCATGGAACACCTGCTATATAACAGACACTGAACACATAAGGGAACAAAAGGGCCAGATGTCCTTGCCCTTATACAGCTTACTCCTCCCTGAGCCTGAACCACTTCGTGCATTATTTCATGTAAGGGACGTGCTTTCAGAATTTAGACAGAATATCTAGAAAAGTCATTCAATCTGATTCATAATGCACCAATAAACAACACAGATAATAGATAGTAAACACAATGAGTAAGATGATTTTATAGCAGGTTAAACAGCTATAACTGTTACAAGAAAAAGTTGCTGAGGAGGACGGGGAGGAGGAGAATTAGGGAGCCGTGCTCTGGTAGCAAGATTGAAGAGGGTGTTGAGGATTGCTCTCAGAGGAAAGCAATTGAGTGTGCCTGGTGCACCAGGAAAATGCCAAGGAAGCCAGTGTGAGTCTGAGAGACTAACAGGAGAGAAGGTCAGGGAAGGTGTCAATGAGAAGCCCACACACGGCAACAAAGAGTAGCCCCCGCTTGCTGCAACTAGAGAAAGCCCGCACGCAGCAATGAAGACCCAATGCAGCCAAAATATAAAAATAAAAAAACAATAATAAATAAATAAATAAGTTTTTTTTTTTTTTTTTAAAGGAGGGCATATATGGGCAGTATCCTTTGCTTTAAGATGCCCAAGCTCCAGATCCATTTGAGGACTATAGTCGAACATTGATGGATGTGGGCTGTATCTCACAAGAGCTTTCCCCTCTCCCATCCCCTTCCTCCACCACAAACCATTCTAGAACCTAAAGAAAAACCACTAAATCTTCCCACATCTTATCTCTTGCTAAAAAAATTTTTAACTTTTCTCTTTAATGAATATGAGTTGTTATAGAGACATGTTTGACCTAAATTTGGAAGAGAACAGAAAAATATATATAAATTAACAAAGAAAAAGGGCCTGGTTTATTCCTTTGCGCTGGATTTGATGACACATTGTCTACCCATATGGCGTTCTTACTAGCACAAGACAAGGAAACGTTCCCAAATTCTGTAATTCAGACTTTATAAGTAACATCAAGGAGTCATACTAGGTAGGCTTGAATAAAAAAGTGAATGCGACCTAAAGCTCATAGAAATTCTGTTTTGCTCACTACATTTGAACCATTTTGTGTACTTTTTTGTTTGCTGTACTTGCTTTCAGAGTTTAGGCAGGTTTTCTAGAAAGAGTTATGCATTCTAATTTATTCATACATCAAATAATTTCTATGATACATGTAGGTTCAAAGTATCCTGGGTGCTCAGAATGAATATAATGAGTATATAATATATCCTGAGGTAGAAATGATATTAATATGATCAAGATACGCTCCACAAAGAGGTGAGGATGAAGGTGAATCATGAAAGATGATTAGAAGTTTACCAGTCATAGAATATAAAATAGGACACACCAAGTTGAGGAAAGTCATGCACGCAGGACCATCAGGGCAAGACCCCTGGCCTGCTCAGCAAACAGCCTATAGCATAGTCAAGACCCAGCAAAGAGTAAAGGAAGAGCAAGGATGGAAAGGCATTGGGGACCATGCCAAAAGACGGCTTTTACATCATACTAGGTAGTTTGAATTTTAACTTGTCATCAAAGGGGAGGGAAGAATTTAATCAGAGCTATAAAAAGATAAGAATTAACTTTTACAGAATCAATCTGACCATCATTTGGAGAATGAATTAGAGGATAAACACTGAGGCGGGATGCTAGTTAGGAGGTTGATGGGGAATATGAAAGCTTAAGTGCTCGTTAACAGCAGACCTAATACTCAATTTCACAGGGTGCTGAGGCTCCAGTGGAGATGTGGAGATAGGCAGTAGCTCTTTTGAAATAATAGGTACTACAATGTGTCTTCATCCTTAGATCTCACACAGAGAAACATATTTGGTCCAGCAGTTGTACAAAAAAAAAAAAAAAGAAAAAAATTCCTGGACTTACTTAGGATGCAAACATAACCCAAGCTTTACTGGGTCTCACCAGATTGGATCATTAGTATAGATGGACTCACAGCAACATTAATAATACCAATGTTACTGGTTTCTTTCCTCTGTTACTTACACAGGACCTCATTCCCCTCTCCTTTCTCCAAGTCTCAGCCAGTTATGTCTGAGAGCCTTTGGGGCGCCTCACAGGGAAGGCTGATGATTCTAAACATTTCCGGCATCACCACTGCTCAGCCAGCCATCCTTCCATGGCCTGCTGGGCACTGCTGCCCCTTAGCTAGAAACTCCCTCTATTACACTGCAGCTACCCTAGAGCCAGGGTCTTCGATGAAGAAGAGGAGAATACCTTCCCCACTCTATGTTTATGTTACATGGCTACCTTAGTTTGGGCTCCTAGAAGCAAAGCCTGAGACAGGAGTTTAGTTGCACACAATTTATTGATGGTGTACTCTCAGGAGGATGGGAGTGAGGTAAGCAGAAGAAGATGTGAACCAAGGATGTAGTTTCAGCTAAAGTCTAACTTCAGGCCTTGGGGAGTTCTGGAGCTCAAGTTACACCACAGAGTTGGCTTCCCCTCCAGGAAAGGGGGCAGTCTTTTATATTCTCATTTCATCCAATCCTTGGCCAAAGTCTGCTGTGGTGGGAGGTGTGGGTATGCACATAACTCCTGAAGCAAGGCAGCCTTGGCGTGGCTAAGCTGTTCTGGAGAAGAGGACTGCTACGAACCATTAGCAGCCCACACTCACAGTAGGTGGGGTTTGGGATCTAAGTGGGGCACCAACAGCATCCTCACTGTGGGTTTCGGTGTCATTCTTCTTGTAGCCACGTTACAAGGTTTAATGAAAGAACTTATATTTCCTATATACATTGACACCACTGCAGCTTTCTGCAAAGAGCTATGGGGCCAAGAAACACTTGAGAATGGCATACACAGCGACATGGCCAGGATCGATTGCCCTTCCTTCCTAGCAAGGGTGAGCTTCATGTGTATCACATGGTAGAAAGGGAAAGAGGCTTGAGGTCAAAGGAACTTTGGTTTCTACAAACATGTAGTGCAGACCTGGCTTATAGTATGTGTAACAGATTGCAGTGATGATCCTAATTTTTTACTCCTTTCCTGTGTCCTTGTTAGGTTCCATGTGACTTTGCAGCTCTTCTCACTAAAGAGAAAAAGTCTACTTTCCTATCCTAGCCTTTGAATTTGGACTAGTCTGTGTCTCGCATCCGCCAAGAAAATGTGGCAGAAGTGGCCAGCATCCCAGTTCTAGACCTACATCTCAAGAGGCTCTATGTGTTTCTGCCTGCCCTCTTAAGCTCTACCATCATGAAGAGCAAACATACCCAGGCTAGTCCAATGGAGGATAAAGGACACATGGAGGAGAGCCAAGTCATCCCAGCTGTCCCAACTGGGGTCATTATAGATTAGCCAACAGTTGGCCAACTAATTTTCAGACTCATAAGTGAGACCAGCCAAGATCAGCAATCACTTAACTGTCCTCCAGCTGATTCTAGACACAACGATCACTTATTCTGGTATACTACTGTGATTTGTGCTTATTTCACAACATCACTGTATTAAGAGCTGTTACAGTAAGAGTGCAATAAACATTCATTGCGTATGGAGCAGTATGTTATGTCATCAAAGGGGCAGAAAGCTGCACCATCATGGAAGAGCTGGACGGAGGCAGAGAGGAGAGATTTTTATTTCCCCTTGCCACCCCCAAAACTATGTCCAACCAAAGCCTCATCAGAAAAGCAGGGAAATACTGAGTGGTATTTCTGGAGAGAGTTACACTAATAGACTTCCCCCAAATGTCCCCTGCTCTAGCAATCCATGATACCTGAGAGTTGGCCTAAGCCCGACTAGGAGGATGCAGCGCTGGGGCACAGCAAACATGCAGGACGGCAGCCATCGGCATGTACAGGGCACAATGCTGTCTTGAGATCTTCTGCAGATGTTTCAAGCCAGCACTGCCTCTTCTCTCTCTCCACCCCTCCGGAGCTGGCAACCAAAGACAATTAAGGGGAAAGGCACTTAAGAGCTGAGCCTCTGAAGCATACTTTATGTCTGTCTCAGTCTCCCTAGTATCATGGGCCGATTTTTAATTTTGTCTGGCAGCCACTACAGGAAACAGGGAAGGTAAATCAAAGAGTTACTTTTTATGAGGTCTTTGAGACTCCAGCAATCAGTAATTCCTGCAGTTTTTTATTTATTCTCTTGCTGTAGGCAATTTAGTATTTTCTCCTGGATTCTTTCCTCCTGTTGCTTTGGCACCACCTGCTCTCCTGCTCTCAGCTCCGTTATTTCCAAGTAGAATATGGTATTGGTTAAAATAAAGACACTACACACCCCACCTCCGATAGTTCATTCAAGCTGTATTAGCAACATGGCACTCCTTTTCTGGCTGTGCCTATTAGGGTTCGAAATGAGGATGTTTGAAAAGAAAACTTCCTCATTAAGAGATAAGTTTCTACCTGATAACCCACCCTACATGGCAGACTCTTGTGAGCATCCAGCCATACTCTTCGTTTTTGTTTTTGTTTTCTGGAACTAGGATTGGAAATATGAGTTTTCCAATTTATTACTGTTTTTAGTCCCAAATGATGCTGCCTCCATATGAAAGCACCGAGTCAGAGCATGGAAGCAGTAAGTGAATGATTAGTCCTGGCAAAACACATCAATATGAAAACCTCTGTGATTTTAAATCTGTAATGCATACTAATGTTTTATCCCGACTCTACCCCTGCATCTGTCTCCTGCTTCTGTTACTTGTTCTTAATCTAACTGATGGGGACTCAGGACCAGAATGAGAGCCACCAGAACACTTCTGTAATCCAGGTCCTTGGCAAACATCACACACACACACACACACACACACACACACACACACAGCACAGGCGTAAAGGCTGAAATACTCATAGGAAAGAGTACTTCCCCTGCCATATCCATAGAATGGACAGGAGAGAGCAGGAAGGCAAAGACCCAAAGTAGGGGCCCTGCTCGGGAGGGAAGAGGAGAGCACAGAGCATGAGGCATCCTTTTCCTAGGTGATCACATCCTGGGAACAGACATTTGTCCAAGCTGCTTGCTTTGCTTCCTAGACCCACTGTACTCTTCCAGCACCTCCCTCCCATCTGCAGCTGGGATTGCAACCTCTTGTGTACGTGTGACCCTTTTTGAGACTCCTTTGAAAGGCACAGACGTGATCTGAAGACGCTGCTGTATGTACACGCAGCCAAAATTCTCTCTACTACTTCAGTTTTCCCATGAATCACTGGCACAAGAAAGCATCCTCTGACCCAAGATCAATACACAGTTGTCATTCTACGAATGGCATGGATGTCATCGCCTCCTTCCCTCAATGCCCACCGAACTCAACTCACCCTCTTTAGGTTTCTACTCTCTTGGCTTTGGTTCCCAGCTCTGCCCCTAACCAGCCTGGATTTTCCACTGCTCAATTACAACAAATTCACGTGTTACATGGGAGTGAAACCATGTACAAGCCCCTGTGTCCTTGTCTTTTGAAATAAAATGCTGACTCAAGAGTTAATGATTGGGAAATGTGAAGATGTAGAAACAGAGAATAGCTGTTGGGCTGGGGAACTGGTAACAATTAGACCATAATTCTGCCACATAGCAGAATCACCAAACCCTCAGGCCCCTGGAAGATATAAAGGCCTGACACACACTCTTGAGTTGTTTTTACAGGAAGCAGGTACTCTCCAGATGAAAACTGGACCACAAGAACATAGACCCTAGACTGGTTGAAACCAGAAGTTTGATGAACCTTGAAACTTCACCTTGATGCCAACCAATCCAAGAATTGTCCACGAGCTCATCACCCTCTCCACGGTGGGTCACACCGTCTTGAGGGCATTAGCCTGCTGTGGCCCCCTTTGCCTAACAAAGCCATAAAAGCTACTCTTTTCTACTTCACCCAAAACTCTGTCTCCGTGTTTCTATTCAGCACCGGTGAACAGAGGCTGAGTTCCGGCAACAGGAGCATAAATGTCACCCCTAGATCCTATGGAAAGGGGCTTTCTCCAGCACTTGGGATCTGCGCAGCGTAAGACTTCCTTCAGGGCACCAAATGATGCTGATTTTACCAACTTAAATTCATTTCAAAAATAAGAAGAGATTCTAGAGACAGCCTGCCTCTGTCTAAAATCTTGCTGTACCAGTCTCTAGCTGTGAAATACATTTGCTGTGGCTCCGATTCCTCATATTTAAGGGGGAATCTAGATATACTGTATATATAAATGTATATAAATATATAGATATAAGTAACAGCTCTCACCTGGTGTTTTTGTGATTAAATCAAATTACTTTTTTAAAAAAAACTTAAGTATTGTTGATTTACAATGTTTTGTTAGTTTCAGGTGTACAGCACAGTGATTCAGTTATACATATATACATGTATCTGTTATTTTTTCAAATTCTTTTCCCTTATAGGTTATGACAAAATATTGAGTAGAGTTCCCTGTGCTATACAGTAGGTCTTTGATTATCTATTTTATATATATTAGTGTGTATATGTTTATCCCTCCCCCACCTTTCCCCTTTGGTAACCACAGGTTTGTTTTCTATGTGTGTGATTCTATTTCTATTTTGTAAATAAGCTCATTTATACCATTTTTTTAGGTTCCACATACAAGTGGTATCATATGGTATTTTTCTTTCTCTGACTGACTTACTTCACTTAGTATGGTCATCTCTAGGTCCATCCATGTTGCTGCAAATGGCATTATTTAAATGAAATGATTCTTGGAAAAGAGCTTAACATAGGGTCCAGCAACAAATGAATACTAAATGAACTTTATTATTTTATTATTGTTGCTATTGCTATAATGGAAAGGCTTTAAAAATTAAATTATATTTCATAATTAAACAAATAAGTAAAATAAATATTTATATCTATACTTGGATATAGGAACACTTTACATATAATCTTTCATGTGAATAGTGACTGTATATGCACAGTTCCTCCAACTTTTGGAAGAAATTGAACTGAAATGACTCAGGACCCTTCCATGTGTGTGGAACTTCAATTCTTCTGTTCATAACAGAAATTTGTCTCAAGTTTTTTTTTCTGTGCTCCCATTCTAAGGTCTTGGAATCAATGTTCTGTTGGCTTCTGAAAGATAATTTGGAAGCTTTCCTTTTTTCTCTCTGCTTGGGAACAATTTAAATAGTATTGAAGTTTCTGTTCCTTGAAGGTTGAAAGAATTCACCCAGAAAACCATCTGTGCCTGGCACTGTTCTGAGGGAGAAAGAGCCTTTAAAACTTTCTGAACATCTTGTATGTTGGCCCATGCAGAGTCTTCTGTATCTTCCAGGTTTAATTTTAGTAAGTTGTATTTTCCTAGAAAATTATCCATTTCATCTAGCTATTCAAATTTATTTGAAGAGAGTTTTCTAAAATATTCCTATGGAGTTTTCATGATCTCTGTACTGATGGTCATTTCTTATTTCTAAGTCTGTGTATGTACACTTCTTTCTTTATTTATTTGATTAGGCAAGCTTGGGGTTACCTATTTTGTTTCACTTGGCTTTCCAAATAAGCTCTAGGGTTTACTTACTAATTCTGTTGTTGTCCTATTTTCTAAGAAAACCATTTCTGTGTTAATTTGATTATTTCCTTACTCATGCTTTTCTCAAAGTTACTTGATCTTCTTTTTGCTAACTTCTTGATATAGACACTGTGCATTTATTTTCGTTTATTCTTGTTTCCTAATGTAAGCCTGTTTTACATGGCTTTTAATGTATAGTATCATGACTATTACACCTATTGTTATATTTTTATTATTATGGTTACATGTACTAAAATACCCACTTTTATTACCTTTGAAGTGAAAATTTTTTGAAGGAATTTAAAATTTTTTGAAGTAATATTTTCATTTATTTTTGTTTCTAAACGAATTTCAAGTTGTATTGCCTTGGGGCCAAAGAGAAGAGTTTGAACTATTCCCAATTATGGTGTTTATTGGATATATGTTAACTCTATTTCTATTAGATCAACCTTACTAATTATGTTATTCAGATCCTCTATAGCTTTTCTACTTTTGTTTCTCTGTATTTCATTAGTTCTGGTCTAAGAGCTGAACTCTCCTCCCACCATGGTGTTTTTCTCAGTTTCCTCTCTATTTCCTAGAGATTGTATTTCAGGTTTGCCAAGTTTAGTAACTCAGTGCGTGAAGATTTATGAGGTTATATTCTGAAAATGCCTATCGTTACCTCATTTGATATTTTTTTTCCTGAATTCTACACAGGGTTGGAATCAGGTTTAGCAGGACCTGAGGCTTTTGCTATTTATTGAACCCTTTTTAGGAAAAATTTAAAAATACTCAATTTTTGTTCTTTTAACTTAAGTAATGATTTTGTTTATTTTTTCATTGAAGTATAGTTGATTTACAATGTTGTGTTCATTTCTGCTGTACAGCGAAGAGATTCAGTTATACATATATATACATTCTTTAATGTACTCAATTTTGAATACAAGTTTAGTTACAGAGCCTTGGAAGAGGCCTGTGAAGTGAGGCGCCTTGAAACTTCAGCTTATGCTTGTGTATATATTCTGAACCTCATTTTTCTGTCTTCAAATTTCTTTCTCCCATTCTTCCTTCTTTAGCCATTCATTTACCAGATACTTAATGGCATGCCTACCTTGAGCAGAGCACTTTGTTAGGTGTGAAGTGTGCTCAGACCTCTTTGTAGAAGTCCTTTCCTCTACCTAACAGTTAAATGCTAGTGTTTTTCAGGATTTTGTCCTACACCTGTTTCTATCCTTGCTCCACAGTTTTTTAAGAAATGTCATCCAAATTTATAGATAGTTCTAAAACTATCTATAAACTCTATACGGATGACTTCCAAATCTTTGGCTCCAGTCCAAATCTGTATACTCTCTCTGCTAATGATTCTCAAACTTCTATATTCCATCCAAATTCTCCCAATGAGTTTGAGACCCATATACATATATTCTACTCTTCTCTGGACATATCCACTGGGCTCTCACAGACAGGTCATATTCAACATATCCAAAGCCTGCTGCAATCCACTCCTCTTTATTTTAAACACCATCATCATCACACAGTTGCCAAACCATAAACTTTGGCATCATTCCAAACTACCCCTGTGCCATGATTGCCCACATACGGTCACCAAGTCAGGTGCAAAATGTACCCTCCTCTTCAGTCAACCAACATGGTTACTGACCCAGGCTCTTGGTCTCTCTCTAATCAATAGAAAGTGATAAGAGGCCAGACAAGAATGTCAGGCAAGGCTTTACTGGGGCTTGTGCTGCAGCCCAAGGAAGTGAAACAAGAAATAGGTGCCCTTGATCGCTCCCCAAGAGGAGCTTCTTGGGTACTTAAAAGTGGTAACAGGGGACTTCCCTAGTGGGCCAGTGGTAAAGAATCCACCTTCCAATGCAGGGGGCACGGGTTCGATCCCAGGTCGGGGAGCTAGGTTCCCACATGCCGCGGGGCAGCTAAGCCTGAGCGCCACAGCTACTGAGCTCGTAGGCCTCAACTAGAGAGCCCACGTGCCACAAACTACAGAGCCCATGCGTTCTGGAGCCTACACGCCACCACTAGAGAAGAGAAATAACCCGCATGCCACAACTAAAGAGAAGACCGCGTGCCACAAGGAAAGATTCTGTGTGCTGCAACTAAGACCCAATGCATATTCCCATATGCATTGGATCTTAGTTGCGGCACACGGGGGCAAGACGGGAATAAAGATGCAGACCTACTAGAGAATGGACTTGAGGATACGGGGAGGGGGAAGGGTAAGCTGGGACAAAGTGAGAGAGTGTCATGGACATATATACACTACCAAGCGTAAAATAGATAGCTAGTGGGAAGCAGCCACATAGCACAGATAGATCAGCTCGGTGCTTTGTGACCACCTAGAGGGGTGGGATAGGGAGGGTGAGAGGGAGGGAGATGCAAGAGGGAAGAGATATGGGGACACATGTATATGTATAACTGATCCACTTCGTTATAAAGCCGAAACTGACACACCATTGTAAAGCAATTATACTCTAATAAAGATGTTAAAAAAAAAAGACCCAATGCAGCCAAAGAAAAACCACTAAAATTAAATAAATAAATAAAATATATTTTTTTAAAAAGGGGGTAACAACTGGGGCCAGTCTCTGGATGGGGCAGGAGGTATAGCTTAAGTGGTCTGCCCACCCCCTTGGTGCTGTTGTGGGCAGGAATCATGTGCAGGACCCTGTTTTTGCTCCCAGCACCCCAAAAGTGGCAGTCGGTCTGTGGCCTCTTTGTATCTTATTGTTCATTATTGCCCCAACTGCGCCTGTGTGTAGCTATTTTTATTCCCTTAGAGTTTCTTATATTCTCTTGCTTGAGAAGACCTTCGTCCAGGTGCAAGCACTCTGGTAGAGGGTCCCAGGTCCCAGCCTGTCTCACCATACCTCTTCGGGGAGCACACATCAGCCTCCTATGTGGGGGCTCCTTCCCTCCACTCTTCCACATCTGCCCTCATTCTGTTTTCCATCCACTGGGCAAGAAAAGCTTCAACTGACGCAAAACTGATCATTTCTCTCTCCTACCGAAAGCATTCAGGGACCTCCACTTGCTCTTAAGAAGTAACCTGAATTCCTCAGTGTGACAGAAAAGACCATCCTTAATCTGGTTGCTTACTCAGTCTGTCTCTCTCTGAACTCTTGCCTCTCCCAATGCCAGGCTGCTTTCAGTATCTTAAATCCACCTAAGTCTCTGCCTCCAGATCTTTTTGGATGCCACCTCCTTTGCCTGGAACACTTGCCCCTCCTTCTGCTTTTCTACTCACATTATATTAATATGATTTGCTTTGCTACTATTATCCTGTTATTCTCTGTTCTCAAGTGTCCTCACTTTTTCTTTGGTTTGTGCCTTTTGCCAGAGGCTTTTGCTGTTTTAATTATTTTGTTTAGAGATTAGGAAGGTATGCTTCTCCAAATGGTAACCTTTAAGCAACAGTGCATTAACAATAGGCTCTTGGGAATTAAAAGAGGCTCCCTGATTTGTAGCATTTGTCAGTTTAATAGTATAAATATTAACATTGTGGCCAATTTTAAGCTACCAGTATAATGTCACTGAACTCAAAGTGTGAAGAGATACACACAATTGGCCCTGAAAAGCCAGTGCAAGTTTCAGCAGCTCACTACCTTTAAGGTTTATAAAATGTAATTGAATATAATTCTCTAATAACTGTATAAAAAATCAACTTGTATTTATTGAATTCACCCATGCAAAAAGAAGAATTTAACGCACAATTTCTTTCCTAACTGCTTCTCCTAGCTTCTGGAGTTATATTATTTAATTTGGGAATATAGATTATTATTATGTAATTATGTTTACATTATGCATTATCTCTTCCAAGTATTATTATTTTTGACATTGGTGTACAGATTGAATACTCTGTTTGAAACCATTATTTTTAGACTTAACTCTGTGCTTGACTGATTTGAATTAGTTTTGCCATAAAGGAGACAGAAGATCATTTATACGTACTCACTCTCCCCCTAATTTATCATCCAGCTGCCATATGATGCTGGGAATGCTGTTTCTCTTTCTCATGACTTTGTCCTATCGTGATGGAAAAACAAGCAACAGGTTACATCACTATGTCAATTCACAGCCCAATCGTTTCTCCCATTGTATATTTTGATTAAAAGAAAGAAACACTAGGACACGTTAGCAGTATAGAAACATCCCTGGTCATGGGTAGAGGATGATGATCCTCGTTTTGCAAGAATCAACATATAACTTGTTTTTAGATTGAGATTTTGTTTCAAAGCACTCAATTTGGTCTGTGTAATTGCTGAGTCATTTATTATGTTAAATCAGATTTTCATATTGGAAACATTCAAAATGTAGACTGAATACTTTTGCTTTCTTGGCATTGTCTGGTAACTTGGCTATGTCTGGCAACATCCTGTTTAAAAAATGATTTCTATACCTACATATTTCCAGAACAATCAGTGAGCTACAGTTAGCCCATACTTAAATTTCCCCTTCACCTTGTTGATATAAGCTTTGATTCTCTTTTTCTCTTATTTCTGATACTGATAGTATATATTATAGACAATGTACCACTTAAGATATAATTATTCTTGCCCATTATTATTGACTAAATATTTATGATATGTACTTGACGATTTGTAAGATACTAAATTTCTTGAAGGTAATGGCAGTGTAGTTTAGTGAAAAGAAAAGAAAATGTTTTAAGTCAGACAGAACTGGGTAAATGTATGCCTATGTTCCATTTTAGCTGTGTGGATTTGGGCAAAGTGATTTATTGCTCTGATCCACAAAGAGATTAAAAGGAGATTTTTAACATAACTCACTGAGTAGTTATAAGTATTATATAAAATAATATATGTAAAACACCTATCCCAGTGCCTAGAACTCTTATCAGTAAGTATGAGCTTATTTTTCCCTTCTGCACTTGAATTCCCCTTCAGCATATCTCAGTTGATTAATGACAGTTATGGGATCTATTTTATAAAACGTTGGAATGTCCTTTTGGAGCTATGTTTCCGGGGGCAGAATTTGACAAAATATTCCTAAATTCACATAGTATGAACTGGGTTACCCTAAGAGAAAGCTCTCCTTTACACTGTCTGCCCTGGCATAAGTCCACTGGGTGAAGGAGTTCATTGATTAATAATGCTTACTTGCATTTGCAGATCTAACTGCACAGCCAGCAAATTATTTAATTCCATTAAGAATTACACATCCCTTTATTAGTAGTGAGAAATCTGAGGCTCAGAGAGGTTAAGAACTTCCTTGAGGATCACACAACTCAGAAGGGTCGGAGCTCAGTTAGAAACCAAGGTCTCTTTGCTCCTAGTCCTGGAATCTGCTCCCATGACCTACAGTATTCATGCATTAGTTGTTACCTAAATATACGGCAATTTCAAACATGGTAATCAGCTTAGTTTTGCATGCAGTCCATTCTTAGAATGTTCTGCCACTTCTTCAGCATCAGCATCTTTTACTGCCATGCTAGGTTGAGTTCACCCAGTCAAGGAATTGATTGTTTAGACTCTGCTAGACTCACTCATCTATGCTGAACCACTAAGACACAGCCAGATAGGTTTTTTTTCCTGAAGAAGAAAAACTTCCTTGCAATTTCTTTGTGCTTACACTGTCAGTAATTGCAGTGTCGGTGTTGTTATATAACTAAAAGAGCAACAAAGCGTGAGATCCCTAGAAACTCGAAGTTAGGAGCTTCAAGAAACTAACAGCATCAACTTTTCAGCCCTACCCTGGCCAGACTCACTAGATGAGCATGGCAGCCGATTGAATTATCAAAAACGAAAACAGATCACTGGTTAAATTACTCTGTTCTTTACAAGGAAACAATTACACCTAATTACAAGCAAGGCTGAGGTGTTGCTTTCCTAGTGAAACTAAGGGGGCACGTATAAGTTTAGGAACTCATTATCCAGCTTCGGGTAATGCTTCTAAATATACCACTAATATACTTCCTGCTGGTATTTTACTGCTGTATTGATTTGGAACCAGTAAGGTCTTCATGAGGGTTTGCTAAAATAAAACTCCACACTGGGGGCTGCTTCCTATGTGTGACTTTTGGAATTCTGCTGAGCTATATAAAACAGAAATAAGGGTGAAGTAATTGAAGCACTGTCAGTGTGTATTCTCTGCATTTGTGGCAAAGAAAGGGCCCTCTTTCTATCTGTGAGTAAGCTAGGTCTTATGAGATATTTTAAGTAATGATGGAGCCAAATTTCCTAGTCCAAGTTTATTCCATAATTTCATTTTTCCAGCTAAATATTTGGTTAGGATGTTTTATTGGGGAGCTACCAAGGGAAACAAAACACTTAAGACACCAGGGCATGAGATTAATGCATATTTGATAACATGCATAAAAACTAAGGATCAGATTTAACTGGTTCTGAATACTATTTACAGGAATGATATAAAGATTAAGCTCTTTTTTATCTGGCAAGGAGACAGAGGCACAAACAGAACTGTAACTCTTGGATCCATGAAGAATTTTTTAAAATATAGACTTTTTAATCCAATACTACTTGAAATGATATTCTTTATCATTGAGACCAGATGTGAAAAGGGGAAGTAATCCAAGGTTAAAGGAGAAATGAACTTGCATATATGGGAATATCCCTAAAGGAGAAGTGCTTATAATAGACCCTGTTAAGATAAGAAACTTCTGGATAAGTGTAATTTTGGCAGGCAGAGAATGGGGGCATGAGATGGAGCAGCATAAGAAAACACAAACACATGGAAACTTTCTTGGTTACAGAGGGAAAGAAGAAACCAACCCATAAAAAAATAGAATTGTGGGGAATGAGATTGGACCAAACATATTCGTACCTAATATATAGAGATAGATGGAGCCAGATCAAATTAGATGCTGGGAAACAAGTGTCAACACTTGAACAGCGAGGATCATGAAATAAACTTTGCTTTAAAAAAATGAACTTGGCTGTGGAGGGCAGGTCCAGAATGGACCTAAGGGGAAGGCTGGAGGGAACGGTACTTGAGGACCTCTGTCATGCTCTGAAGCAGCCAAGTCAGGGCAAGTGTCCAGGTATGACTTAAGGGAAAGGAAATCTCTTGTGGAGACAGACTGTGAACTGCAGCAGGAAGCAGCAGTGTCTGGAGGTGATGTCGAGACTTGTGCCTGTGGAGGACAAGAGTTTATCTCTGCTCAATGGAGGTGTCCGGACAGAGGAGCAGAGAGGAGCAAAAAAGACCCTCAAAACTGGTGAGATCCTGATGGGCTTTCAATTGCTGAGAAGGCTATTATGGGATTGTAGGTCCTGAACTTTTAAATTGGGGTTCAGACTCACTAACGTGAGAGGGAGGGTGGATGAGACCTGAACTGAAGTCTCAGAGGAAATGAGGGCACTGAGACAACACAATCTAGCCTGAAAAGTTGGCTCCACATCAAGAGGTTTTGAGTTGAAACTGACCTATCTGAAAGAATAAGGGCCAGTGGGGTGCCCAGGGGAAGGTGAATACTGCTTTACTATGAGAGAATCTTTAGGCTAGGTGAATGCAATTCAAGATAGCTGTGATTTGAGTACTTTGGAGTCCAGTAAAGTTGGAAAAGATGAATTATCTACCTAAGCCTAGGGTTGCTTACAGGAGGTGAAAACAAGAATAGCATTGAGCCTCAGAGAAGCCAAACATCCAGAGCTCTCCCATGTATATCCTGTATGCAGGTATAGTCTAAGAAAAGGAAAATATAACCCCACTGTAGAAAACAGGTAACTACTACAGCCTGGGAGCAGGAGAACATTCAAGTGCCTTCCCAACCCATCTTTTTTGTTTTGAATTTTGCCAAAATAGTGGCCAAGACGCAGCACTGAGCTGAAGGCAAGAGGAGTGGGCAGACCACAGCCCCATTCCAGATGGTAGTTCAGTGGGATCTCTACCTCTGGTTACCAGCTCTTGAAGCTAAGCTAGTAGAATTAAATGGAAATTCAACCATTATTTTCAGAGTTTTTCATTTCCAAAGATTTTTTACAGTTTGTATTGCTCAAAATGGGAAGGAATTCCTAGACACCTAAATTTCAAAGACATACTACCTGCAGAAGGGGAATCCTTCTAATTCCCCTCCCAGATGTGGCCACAGAAAACAAAAGATGAGGAAGGTCTCCAAGAGAACAGAAGTGGGAACAAGGAGAGGAAGACCAGGGATCTCATTCCATAACCAAGGCAATGAGTCCTGGCTATTCCAGCCAGTGTGACTTGTTTGCTGCTTACCACTACCCACTGATCTTGTTCTCCATCCTCTTTTTTTTTCAAAATGGGAGATTTTGTTGCAACTACTATGTTTCCTTTAGGGAGACATATTAGGTGGACACAGCAAAGTAAACTTTTGTTGTAAGTTGCCAGACCTAAAGCATTCCAAACAGTATTGTCTATGAGACAACCAAGTCCAGAGACAGGAGTTAAGTCTACATTCAGCTATGAAGAGATGTTCATGCCATCACACTATAACCAACTACTCTTCTTTGTTACAGTCACCTACAGATTCTCATGCTAAATACTTCATTCCTTGATAAATTTAGCTCTTAGCTCCATCACAGCTCATGTCATAATTCTTGGTGAGCCATTTATTTCTCAGAGATAAATTCAGTTCCTTGACCTCCTGTCTCCCAATGAACTTATTCTTTTTCTTAATAAATTTATTTATTTATTTATCCATTTTGGGCTGCATTGGGTCTTCAGTGCTGTGCACAGGCTTTCTCTAATCGTGGCGAGCAGGGGCTACTCTTGGTTGTGGTGCACGGGCTTCTCATTGTGGTGGCTTCTCTTATTGTGAAACACGGGCTCTAGGCATGTGGGCTTCAGTAGTTGTGGCACACGGGCTCTAGAGCACAGGCTCAGTAGCTGTGGCACACGGGCTTAGTTGTTCCGCGGCTTGTGGGATCTTCCCGGACCAGGGCTCAAACCCATGTCCCCTGCACTGGCAGGCGGATTCTTAACCACTGTGCCACCAGGGAAGCCCCCAGTGAACTTATTCTTCATCCTACCTCTGCACATACCCGCTCTGGTCATACCCTAGACCTTTTCAGTATTTAAATTACACCTTGAACTAGTTACACAAACACTCTCTTAGCACCATAATGCTAAAGTGTAAATAATAAAAACTGTCTTGTATATTTTTTGAGAATTAAATAGGATGACGACATGAAGATCTTAGCACAGTGCCTCACATATTCAAGATGCTCAATCAAAGTAATTTCTGTTATATTTAAATGATATAATGCATAAAAGTCATACAGCTTACCAGAAGACTATTTGTTGACCACCAATTACATACGAACTGGATCTAGGTATGGGAATTCAGTGATAATCTAGTATGACACTGTGTCTTCCCACAAGAAATCTACATTCTAACAGAAGAAATAGAATATAACCATGCAAATAAATACATAAACAAGATAATTTCAGGCTGCAGGGAAACAGGAATGTGATGAGGGCAGGAAGGTGACACTCTAGTTTGGATGGTTGAGGAAGAACTTTCAGATGAAGCACGTTAGAAAAGACTGAATGTCAGCCATTGTAAAATGGAGGAGGAGCTTTCCATGCAAAAGGAACAGGGAATACAAAGACCTCTGGTCAAGAATGAGCTCAACGTGTTAGAAATTCAGAAGAAAAGCCAGTGTGGCTAAAAGGTTGCATAAAAAGGAAAAGGTCAAAGGACATGATGTTCAAGAAGCCAGAATCCAGATCAAGTAGGGCTTTGTTATGTTAAAGACGTTTAGTCCTTTCCTAATAATGATGAGAAATATAAGAGATCTCTTTGGCAGCCAGATAATGAATTTAAGTGTGGCGGAGATGAAGGCAGCACAGTTTTAGCAGGCTATAGTAATTAATACTGGTGAGAGATGATGGTGTTTTGAATTAAGATGGAATGCGCTGGACATGGTGAGAAGGGTAGAACCAGGGATACATTTTGAAGGTAAAGTTGACATAATTTTCTGATAGATCAAATGTGGGATGTGAGGGGGAAAAAGGGGGTCTAGCTTGACCCCTAGATTTTTTACCTGAGTGAGGAAATATTTAGATGTACAAGTCTAGAGTTCAGAGTGTGAGTGGGAGAGGTTAGGACTAGATACACCTAATAAACAGTGACAGATTTTGAATGAATAACTCTTCTGAGTACGGGGAAAATATAAACTAGGACTTGAATGTTTATATCAGGCAGCTTTAGGCAGGACAAAACTCCAGATCCTACTGTAGAAAAATGAATAAAGAGGTCATCACCACCCCCTTTCCAAGCCCTGACTCTCCACCCCTTCTCACTAGTTTAAAAACACATTCTGGGAAATAAACGTTTCCTTGAAGACTTTAAACTGATAATTTCAATTTTGAAATGATATTTAAGACAATTATTATTGTCAAGAGCATCAAAAACTGGAAACTCAAGGTTGAAAACAAATATGTGTGTTTAACCAGAGAGAGGTATCAGGGAGCACATAATATGAATAAAAAAGCAGCAAGAGGGAAGAGATATGGGGATATATGTATATGTATGGCTAATTCACTTTGTTATAAAGCAGAAACTAACACACCATTGTAAAGCAATTATACTCCAATAAAGATGTTAAAAAAAAAGCAGCCAAAGAGATGTATTTCTAAATTGCTGTGAAAACAGAAGCTAAAGATTCTCCTTGATGCATATTCAGTGTTTGCACCAAACAGAGAATAAGAGAAGAATGTCAATGTAGATGCTGAAAACTGACTGAGAAGAGGGCTGCTATCTAGATCAGTGAGTCCAGATCATCTTAAAAAATAAGTGTTAACCTGGTTCCTGTCCTCCCAGACTTTCCATACAATCTGACTGACAAGTGCAAATGATAGGCTACTTTAGGAGGACCAGGAATCTAAAGTCAGAAAATCAATCCTCTTTTACCAGCCACACCTCCTTTCTACTTCAGAGTACCTCCAGGATCGTGTGGAAGATAGCAAAAGTTTGGGGATGTATATAGTTAGGATCTCAAGGAGTTTGGAATTCAAATCAAGGCACTCAAGGCTACTAACCTACTGTAACTGAAATCAATAAACCCTTTTCATAACACTCTTCACTGAAATCAACTCTCAGATCAACCCTTGCTTCAACGTGGTCCCTGGAGAATGGCTGCTGTGGAGAACACGTGGCTATATAAGCTTTAAAGCTTACAACTCCAGCTTTAAATTTCACTGTGTGACCTTGAGCAACTTCCTTAAACTCCTGAGCCTTGATTAACTCAACAGTAAAATAAGAACTATTTTACCCCCTTTCAGAATCGTTCATGACTGTGAAAGCTATAAAGAAAGTGTCTGAGAGGGTTCAAGGCACAGAGCAAATGCTCAAAGGGTATCATTTATTTCTCCATAACCCTTCTCTCTATTTCTACAGCATAATGTGTATGCCTCTGCTTATTTCCTTCCATCCTACATCATAATTAGTCATTTGCTGTCTTTCTCCTCCACTATAGGATAACCTCCTAGAGAAAAGAGACCCTGCTTTGTTCATTTCTATGTCACCCCAGCATTTCCAGAGCAGGAAACTTTCCATCACTGGCACCAACTAAATGTAAAACGAATCAATAATGAAAGAATGTAAACAGAGAAGAGGTCATGTTCTTATTCTTCATAACAGACCCAGGCATCTCATCCCAAGTTCACCCTGGTTCACAAGGAGGGCTCACACCAGACTTGAATTAAGTCATCTCAAGAAGCAGCAATCCCGAGCCTGGGCATGCACACAGCACACTGTGATCAAACTACCAGTGATAAAAGCCTGTGGAACCTCACCTTTATCCCCACTCAGTGTGTCTTTACATACCAGACTGTGTCTTCTAGGTGGAAGGAAGAGAATGGTTAGATGGGGGTATGTGAGCATATATATCAGCTTTTCTCCCAGGTATTGTACGTTATATGTTTAAATTGCTTGACTTCCACAGAAACAGCTCTTTCTGTCCTGGGATTCTGACAATATTTCTCCTGATCTCTACAGTCATCTTTCCTTTCAGATGCTATAATCAAACTTCAATTTCTCTTTTATTTTTAATTAAAGTCCCCATCACCTATTGACTTTGCAAACTCTTTTGAAAGTGACTGATGAGACGAAAAGTTCATTACTTTCGAATCAATTCCCAATCTGGTTCTGCTTCCTCTCAGTCAGTGGGGCCGGAATCCTGTGAGCCCCCTCCTGCAGCACTGCACAAAATGCACACGCAGAATATTCAAACAATTCACACTATCCAAGAGCAGCTGCTAATCCTTGTTTCCGCAAAGAGTGAGGCCATATTCCTTGGATCCCAGCAAACTCTTCTGCTTCTCATTGACCACACTCTCCTCCCTACTGCAGGAAGCATATTAAAGTGACAAAGATGGAAAAGTAGTCAGGGGATGCACTCACAAATTGCCCCTCATCTGTCAAGGGAGGATGCTGGACCTGGTAAGCACTGAGACCTGGCACAATTCTATAAAGCTAAAGCTAAAGCTTGAAGGAACCTTAGAAATTTCCATGTTTAACACTTGCTTTTTAGGGACATGAAACAGAGGGCAAAAGATATTTCTGATTAGTCATCCAGCCATGAAGCCTACTATCTAAATAACAAAAAAACTGTTGAGCATCTACTTTGTGGCAGGAATTTATATCGCTGTTTATACGTGAGGAAACTGAGGTTTAAGAACGCATAAATGAAGTTTTATGCCTCCAAATGGTCAGGGTTAGGGACAAGATCTTCTATTCATTATACATTTATTATATTCTCTTGTAGTCTAATTAACTGGTAATCATATTTTTTCCTTAACACAAAGAAGCACCATTTTCTCATTTTAATTAGGAAGTCAGCAAATAAGGTCATACCTCAATAGTTTTTTCTGGTGTGTGATTCATTTATTTCTCCCCAGTTTATTTATTTGTATTATTTATTTATTTATTTTTAATATTTTACCTTTGAGTATTTCATTTTTTTAAACATTTTTATTGGAGTATAATTGCTTTACAATACTGTCTTAGTTTCTGCTTTATAACAAAGTGAATCAGCTATACATATACATATATCCCCATATCTCCTCCCTCTTGCATCCTCCTTATCCCACCCTTCTAGACGGTCAAAAAGCACTGAGCTGATCTCCCTGTGCTATGCAGCTACTTCACACTAGCTATCTACTTTATATTTGGTAGTGTATATATATCCATGCCAATCTCTAACTTCGTCCCAGCTTACCCTTCCCCCTCCCTGTGTCCACAACTCCATTCTCTACATCTGCGTCTTTATTCCTGTCCTGCCCCTAGGTTCTTCAGAACCATTTTTTTTTTTTTAGATTCCATATATAGGAGTTAGCATATGGTATTTCTTTTTCTCTTTCTGACTTACTTCACTTTGTATGACAGAATCTAGGTCCATCCACCTCACTACAAATAACTCAGTTTCATTTCTTTTTATGGCTGAGTAATATCCCATTGTATATATGTGCCACATCTTCTTTATCCATTCATCTGTTGATGAACACTTATGTTGCTTCCATGTCCTGGCTATTGTAAACAGAACTGCAATGAACATTGTGGTACATGACTCTTTTTAAATTATGGTTTTCTCAGGGTATATGCCCAGTAGTGGAACTGCAGGGTTGTATGGTAGTTCTACTTTTTGTTTTTTAAGGAACCTCCGTACTGTTCTCCACAGTGGCTGTATCAATTTATTCCCACCAAGAGTGCAAGAGGGTTGCCTTTTCTCCACACCCTCTCCAGCATTTATTGTTCGTAAATTTTTTGATGATGGCCATTCTGCCTGGTGTGAGGTGACACCTCATTGTAGTTTTGTTTTGCATTTCTCTAATGGTTAGTGATGTTGAGCATCCTTTCATGGGTTTGTGGGCAATCTGCATATCTTCTTTGGAGAAATGTCCGTTTAGGTCCTCTGCCCATCTTTGGATTGGTTTGTTTGGTTTTTACATATTGAGCTCCATGAGCTGCTTGTAAATTTTGGAGATTAATCCTTTGTCAGTTGCTTCATTTGCAAGTATCTTCTCTCATTCTGAGTGTTGACTTTTCGTCTTCTTTATGCTTTCCTCTGCTTTACAAAAGTTTTTAAGTTCCATTAGGTCCCATTTGTTTATTTTTGTTTTTATTTCCATTTCTCTAGGAGGTGGGTCAAAAAGGATCTTACTGTGATTTATGTCATAGAGTGTTCTATATTTCCTCTAAGAGTTTTATAGTGTCTGGCCTTACATTTAGGTCTTTAATCCATTTTGAGATTACTTTTGTGTATGGTGTTAGGGAGTATTCTAATTTCATTCTTTTACATGTATCTGTCCAGTTTTCCCACACCACTTATTGAAGAGGCTGTCTTTTCTCCACTGAATATTCTTGCCTCCATTATCGAAAATAAGGTGACCATATGTGCATGAGTTTATCTCTGGGCTTTCTATCCTGTTCCATTGATCTGTATTTCTGGTTTTGTGCAAGTACCATACTGTCTTCATTACTGTAGCTTTGTAATACAGTCGGAAGTCAGGGAGCCTGATTCCTCCAGCTCTGTTTTTCTTTCTCAAGATTGCTTTGGCTATTCGGGGTCTTTTGTGTTTCCATACAAATTGTGAAATTTTTTGTTCTACTTCTGTGAAAAATGCCATTGGTAGGTTGATAGGGGATTGCATTGAATCTGTAGATTGCTTTGGGTAGTATAATCATTTTCACAATGTTGATTCTTCCAATCTAAGAACATGGTATATCTCTCCATCTATTTGTATCATCTTTAATTTCTTTCATCAGTGTCTCATAGTTTTCTGCATACAGGTCTTTTGTCTCCTTAGGTAGGTTTATTCCTAGGTATTTTACTCATTTTGTTGCAATGGTAAATGAGAGTGTTTCCTTAATTTCTCTTTCAGATTTTTCATCATTAGTGTATAGTAATGCAAGAGATTTCTGTGCATTAATTTTGTATTCTTCTACTTTAACAATTCATTGATTAGCTCTACTAGTTTTCTGGTAGCATCTTTGGATTATCTGTGTATAGTATCATGTTATCTGCAAACAGTGACAGCTTTACTTCTTCTTTTCCAATTTGGATTCCTTTTATTTCTTTTTCTACTCTAATTGCTGTTGGCTAAAACTTCCAAAACTATGTTGAATAATAGTGGTGAGAGTGGACAACCTTGTCTTGTTCCTGATCTTAGAGGAAATGTTTTCAGTTTTTCACCACTGAGAAGTATGTTGGCTGTGGGTTTGTCATACATGGCCTTTATTATGTTGAGGTAAGTTCCCTCTGTGCCTACTTTCTGAAGGGTTTTTTACCATAAATGGGTGTTGAATTTTGTCAAAAGGTTTATCTGCATCTGTTGAGATGATCATATGGTTTTTCTCCTTCAATTTGTTAATATGGGGTATCACATTGATGGATTTGTGTACATTAAAGAATCCTTGCATTCCTTGGATAAACCCCAGTCGATCATAGTGTTTGATCCTTTTAATGTGCTACTGGATTCTGTTTGCTACTCCTTTAATGAGGATTTTTGCATCTATGTTCATCAGTGATATTGGCCTGTACTTTTCTTTCCTTGTGACATGTTTGTCTGGTTTTGGTATCAGGGTGATGATGGCTTTGTAGTTTGAATCTGGGAGTGTAGCTCCCTCTGCAAGTTTCTGGAAGAGTTTGATAAGGATCGGTGTCAGCTCTTCTCCAAATATTTGGTAGAATTCAACTGTGAAGCCATCTGGTTCAGGGCTTTTGTTTCTTGGAAGATTTTTAAACAGTACTTGTGATTGGTCTGTTTATATTTTCTATTTCTTCCTGGTTCAGTCTCAGAAAGTTGTGCATTTCTAAGAATTTGTCCATTTCTTCCAGGTTGTCCATTTTACTGGCACATAGTTGCTTGTAGTAGTCTCTCATGATCCTTTGTATTTCTGCAGTGTCAGTTGTTACTTCCCCTTTTTCATTTTTAATTCTATTGATTTGTGTCTTCTCCATTTTTTCTTGATGAGTCTGGATAATGGTTTATCAATTTTGTTTATCTTCTCAAAGAACCAGCTTTTAGTTTTATTAACCTTTGCTATTGTTTCCTTCATTTCTTTTTCATTTATTTCTGATCTGATCTTTATCATTTCTTTCCTTCTGCTAACCTTGTGGGGTTTTTGCTCTTCCTGCACTAATTGCTTTAGGTGTAAGGTTAGGTTGTTTATTTGAGATGTTTCTTGTTTCTTAAGGTAGGATTGTATTGCTATAAACTTCCCTCTTAGAACTGTTTTTTCTGCATCCCATAGGTTTTGGGCCGTCGTGTTTTCATTGTCCTTTGTTTCTAGGTATTTTTTGATATCCTCTTTGATTTCTCCAGTGATCTCTTGGTTATTTAGTAGTGTATTGTTTAGCTTCCATGTGTTTCTATGTTTTACAGATTTTTTCCTGTAATTGATATCTAGTCCCTTAGCATTGTGGTCAGAAAAGATACTTGATACGATTTCAATTTTCTTAAATTTACCAACGCTTGATTTGTGATCCAAGATATTATCTCTCCTAGAAAATGTTCCATGAGAACTTGAGAACAAAGTGTATTCTGTTGTTTTTGGATGGAATGTCCTATAAATATCAATTAAATCCATCTTGTTTAATGTATCATTTAAAGGTTGTGTTTCCTTATTTATTCTCATTTTGGATGATCTGTCCATTGGTGAAAATGGGGTGTTAAAGTCCCCTACTATGATTGTGTTACTGTCGATTTCCCCTTTTATGGTTGTTAGCATTTGACTTATGTATTGAGGTGCTGCTATGTTGGGTGCATAAATATGTACAATTGTTATATCTTCTTCTTGTACTGATCCCTTGATCATTATGCAGTGTACTTCTTTGTCTCTTGTAACAGTCTTTATTTTAAAGTCTATTTTGTCTGATATGAGAATTGCTACTCCAGCTTTCTTTTATTTCCAGTTGCATGGAATAACTTTTTCCATCCCCTCACTTTCAGTCTGTATGTGTCTCTAGGTCTGAAGCGGGTTTCTTGTACATAGCATATACACAGGTCTGGTTTTTGTATCCATTAAGCTAGTCTATGTCTTTTGGATGGAGCACTTAATCCATTTACATTTAAGGGAATTATCGATATGTATGTTCCTATTACCATTTTCTTATTTTTTTTTTGAGTGTGTTATTGTAGGTCTCTTCCTTCTCTTGTGTTTCCTGCCTAGAGAAGTTCCTTTAGCATTTGTTGTAAATCTGGTCTGGTGGTGCTGAATTCTCTTAGCTTTTTTTTAATTTTTTTTTTTTTTTTTTTTTTTTTTGCGGTATGCGGGCCTCTCACTGTTGTGGCCTTCCCCGCTGCGGAGCACAGGCTCCGGACGCGCAGGCCCAGCGGCCATGGCTCACGGGCCCAGCCGCTCCGCGGCATATGGGATCCTCCCAGACCGGGGCACGAACCCGTATCCCCTGCATCGGCAGGCGGACTCTCAACCACTGCGCCACCAGGGAGGCCCTCTCTTAGCTTTTGCTTGTCTGTAAAGGTTTCAATTTCTCTGTTGGATCTGAATGAGATCACTGCTGGGTAATCTTGGTTGTAGGTTTTTCCCTTTCATCACTTTAAATATATCCTGCCACTCCCTTCTGGCTGGTAGAGTTCCTGTTGAACGATCAGCTGTTAACCTTATGGGGATTCCCTTGTATGGTATTTGTTTTTCCCTTGCTGCTTTTAATATTTTTCTTTGTACTTAGTTTTCATAGTTTGATTAATACTTGTCTTGGTGTGCTTCTCCTTGGATTTATCCTGTATGGGACTCTCTGCGCTTCCTGGACTTGACTATTTCTGTTCCCATATTAGGGGAATTTTCAACTAAAATCTATTCAAATATTTTCTCAGTCCCTTTCTTTTTCTCTTCTTCTTCTGGAACCCCTATAATTCGAATGTTGCTGCATTTAGTGTTGCCCCAGAGGTCTCTGAGACTGTCCTCAATTCTTTTCATTCTTTTTTCTTTATTCTGCTCTGCGGTAGATATTTCCACTACTTTATCTTCCAGGTAACTTATCTGTTCTTCTGCCTCAGTTATTCTGCTATTGATTCCTTTTAGAGAATTTTAAATTTCATTTACTGTGTTGTTCATCATTGTTTGTTTGCTCATTGGTTCTTCTAGGTCCTTGTTACATGTTTCTTGTATTTCCTCCATTCTATTTCCAAGATTTTGGATCATCTTTACTATCATTACTCTGAATTCTTTTTCAGGTAAACTGCCTATTTACTCTTCATTTATTTAGTCTGGTTGGTTTTTACCTTGCTCCTTCATCAGCTGTGTGTTTGTCTGTCTTCTCCTTTTGCTTAACTTACTGTGTTTGGGATATCCTTTTTGCAGGCTGCAGGTTTGTAGTTCCCGTTGTTTTTGGTGTCTGCCCCCAGTGGCTAACGTTGGTTCAGTGAGTTGTGTAGGCTTTCTGGTGCAGGGGACTGATGCCTGTGTTCTGGTGGATGAGACTGGATCTTGTCTTTCTGGTGGGCAGGACTGTGTGTGATGGTGTGTTTTCTGGTATCTGTGACCTATTAAGATTTTAGGCAGCCACTCTGCTAATGGATGGGGTTGTGTTACTGTCTTGCTAGTTGTTTCATGTAGGCTGTCCAGCACTATAGCTTGTTGGTTTTTGAGTGGAGCTGGGTATTAGCTTTGAGATGGAGATATCTGGGAGATCTTTCGCTGTTTGATATTATGTGGAGGTGGGAGGTCTCTGGTGGACCAATGTCCTGAACTCGGCTCTCCCACCTCAGAGGCACAGGCCTGACACCCAGCCAGAGCACAAAGACCCTGTCAGTCACATGGCTCAGAATAAAAGGGAGAAAGAACGAAAAAAGAAAGAAAAAAATAAAATAAAATAAAGTTATAAAAATAAAAAAGTTAAAAATTATTAAAAATAAAAAAATTGAAAAATAATAATAATTTTTAAAAAGGAAAAAAAAGAAAGAAAGAAGAGAGGAACCAAACTGAAAAACAAATAAATCCACCAAAGATAAGAAGCACTAAAAGCTATACTAAAATAACATGGAAGATGGTGGAAGAGTAAGACGTGGAGATCACCTTCCTCCCCACAAGTACATCAGAAATACCACTACATGTGGAACAACTCCTATATAACACCAACTGAACGCTGACAGAAGACCTGAGACCTCCCAAAAGGCAAGAAACTCCCCACGTACCTGGGTAGGGCAAAAGAAAAAAGAAAAAACAGAGACAAAGAATAGGGATGGGACCTGCACCAGTGGGAGGGAGCTGTGAGGGAGGAAAGGTTTCCACACACTAGGAAGCCCCTTTGCAGGTGGAGACTGCGGGTGGCGGAGGGGGAATCGTCGGAGCCACAGAGGAAAGCGCAGCAACAGAGGTGTGCAGGGCAAGGCCGAGAGATTCCCACACAGAGGATCACTGCCGACCAGCAATCCACAGCCCGAGAGGCTTGTCTGCACACCCGATGGAGTGGGTGGGAGCTGGGAGCAGAGGCTCGGGCTTCAGAAGTCAGATCACAGGGAGAGGACTGGGGTTGGCTGCGTGAACACAGCCTGAAAGGAGCTAGTGCTCCACAGCTAGCTGGGAGGGAGTGTGGGGAAAAGTTGGAGCTGCTGAAGAGGTAAAACACTTCTTCTTGCCTCTTTGTTTCCTGGTGCATGAGGAGAGGGGTTTAAGAGCGCCACTTAAAGGAGCTCCGGAGATGGGCATGAGCCGTGGCTATCTGCACAGACCCCAGAGAAAGGCATGAGACACTAAGGCTGCTGCTGCAGACACCAAGAAGCCTCTGTGCAAGCATTGGTACTGTCCACACCTCCCCTTCTGGGAGCCTGTGTAGCCTGCCACTGCCAGGGTCCCGTGATCCAGGGACAACTTCCCCGGGAGAACACACGGCGCACCTCAGGCTGGTGCAAAGTCATGCTGGTCTCTGCCCCCGCAGGCTCACCCCGCACTCTGTACCCCTCCCTCCCCCCTGCCTGAGTGAGCCAGAGCCACCTAATCAGCTGATCCTTTAACCCGGTCCTGTATGAGTGAAGAAAAGATGCCCTCAGGCGACCTACATGCAGAGGCGGGTCCAAATCCAAAGCTGAACCCCAGGAGCTGTGTGAACAAAGAAGAGAAAGGGAAATCTCTCCCAGCAGCCTCAGGAGCAGCGGATTAAATCTCAACAATGAACTTGATGTACCCTGCATCTGTGGAATACCTGAAGAGACAATGAATCATCCCAAATTGAGGAGGTGGACTTTTGGAGCAACAATATATATATTTTCCCCCCTTTTTCTCTTTTTGTGAGTGTGTATGTGTATGATTCTGTGTGTGATTTTGTCTGTATAGCTTTGCTTTTACCATTTATCCTAGGGTTGTGTCTGTCCGTTTTTGTTATTTTTGGATAGTTTTTAGCACATGTTATCATTGGTGGATTTGTTTTTTCATTTGTTGCTCTCTTCTTTCTTCCTCTCTTTGTTTTTTTTCATTACTTTTAAAGAAATTTTTAAAATAAAACAAGTTGCAGAATGAAACTATTAAAAAAAGAAATATTTTTTAAAAATTATTTTTTATTTTAATAACTTCATTTTATTTTCTTTTACTTTATTGTATATTATATTATTTTATTTTATCTTCTTCTTTCTTTACGTCTTCCTTTTATTCTGAGCCGTGTGGATAACAGGCTCTTGGTGCTCCAGCCAGGCATCAGGGCTGTGCCTCTGAGGTGGCACAGCCAAGTTCAGGACACTGGTCCACAAGACTCCTCTCAATTCCACGTAATATCAAATGGCGAAAATCTCCCAGAGATCTCCATCTCAACGCCAAGACCCAGTTCCACTAAACAACCAGCAAGCTACAGTGTTGGACACACTATGCCAAACAACTAGCAAGACAGGAATACAACCCCACCCATTAGCAGAGAGGTTGCCTAAAATCATAAGGCCACAGATACCCCAAAACACACCACCAACGTGGACCTGCCCACCAGAAAGACAAGACCAGCCTCATCAACCAGAACACAGGCACTAGTCCCCTCCACCAGGAAGCCTACACAACCCACTGAACCAACCATAGCCACTGTGGACAAACACCAAAAATCACGGGAACTGTGAACCTGAAGCCTACGAAAAGGAGACCCCAAACACAGTAAGTTAAGCAAAATGAGAAGACAGAGAAACACACAGAAGATGAAGCAGCAAGGCAAAAACCCACCAGACCTAACAAATGAAGAGGAAATAGGCAGTCTACCTGAAAAAGGATTCAGAATAATGATAGTAAAGATGATCTGAAAACTTGGAAATAGAATGGAGAAAATACAAGAAACATGTAACAAGGACCTAGAAGAACTAAAGAGCAAACAAACAATGGTAAACAACACAATAAATGAAATTAAAAATTCTCTATAAGGGATCAATAGCAGAATAACTGAGGCAGAAGAACAGAAAACTGACCGGGAAGATAAAATAGTGGAAATAACTACTGGAGAGCAGAATAAAGAAAAAGGAATGAAAAGAATTGAGGACAATCTCAAGACCTCTGGGACAACATTAAATGCACCAACATTTGAATTATAGGGGTCCCAGAAAAAGAAGAGAAAAAGAAAGGAACTGAGAAAATACTTGAAGAGATTATAGTTGAAAACTTCCCCAATATGGGAAAGGATATAGCCAATCAAGTCCAGGAAGCACAGAGAGACCCATACAGGATAAATCCAAGGAGAAACACAGCAAGACATATATTAATCAAACTATCAAAATTAAATACTAAGAAGAAATATTAAAAGCAGCAAGGGAAAAACAAGAAATACCATACAAGGGAATCCCCATAATGTTAACAGCTGATAGTTCAACAGAAACTCTACAAGCCAGAAGGGAGTGGCAAATCATATTTAAAGTTATGAAAGGGAAAAACCTACAACCAAGATTACTCTACCCAGCAGTGATCTCATTCAGATTCAATGGAGAATCTGAAACTTTTACAGACAAGGAAAAGCTAAGAGAATTCAGCACCACCAAACCAGCTCTACACCAAATGCTAAGGGAACTTCTCTAGGCAGGAAACATAAGAGAAGGAAAAGACCTACAATAACAAACCCAAAACAATTAAGAAATTGTAATAGGAACATACATATTGATAATTACCTTAAATTTAAATGGAATAAATGTTCCAATTAAAAGACATAGACTGGCTGAGTGGTAACAAAAACAAGACCCATATATATCCGGTCTACAAGACACCCACTTCAGACCTAGGAACACAGACAGACTGAAAGTGAAGTTATGTAAAAAGATATTCCTTGCAAACAGAAATCAAAAGAAAGCTGGAGTAGCAATATTCATATCAGACAAAATATACTTTAAGACAAAGACTGTTACAAGAGACACAGAAGGACACTACATAATGATCAAGGGATCAATCCAAGAAGAAGATATAACAATTGTACATATTTGGGTGTACATATGCACCCATCATAGGAGCACCTCAATACATAACGCAAATGCTAACAGCCATAAAAGGGGAAATCGACAGTAACACAATCATAGTAGGGGACATTAACACCTCACTTTCACCAATGGACAGATCATCCAAAATGAAAATAAATAAGGAAACACAACCTTTAAATGATACATTAAACAAGATGGACTTAATTGATATTTATAGGACATTCCATCCAAAAACAACAGAATACACATTCTTCTCAAGCTCTCATGGAACATTCTCCAGGAGAGATCATATCTTGGGTCACAAATCAAGTGTTGGTAAATTTAAGAAAATTAAAGTCGTATCAAGTATCTTTTCCGACCACAACGCCATGAGACTAGATATCAATTACAGGAAAAAATCTGTAAAATATACAAACACATGGAGGCTAAACAGTACCCTACTTATTAACCAAGAGATCACTGAAGAAATCAAAGAGGAAATCAAAAAACGCCTAGAAAGAAACGACAATGAAAACACGATGACCCAAAACCTATGGGATGCAGCAAAAGCAGTTCTAAGAGGAACATTTATAGCAATACAATCCTACCTTAAGAAACAAGAAACATCTCAAATAAACAACCTAACCTTACAACTAAAGCAATTAGAGAAAGAAGAACAAAAAAACCCCAAAGTTAGTGGAAGGAAAGAAATCATAATGATCAGATCAGAAGTAAATGAAAAAGAAATGAAGGAAAAGATAGTAAAGATCAATAAAACTAAAAGCTGTTTCTTTGAGAAGATAAGCTAAATTGATAAACCATTATCCAGACTCATCAAGAAAAAAAGGAAGAAGACTCAAATCAATAGAATTAGAAATGAAAAAGGAGAAGTAACAACTGACACTGCAGAAATACAAAGGATCATGAGAGATTACTACAAGCAGCTATACGCCAATAAAATGGACAACCTGGAAGAAATGGACAAGTCCTTAGAAATGCACAACCTTCCGAAACTGAACCAGGAAGAAATAGAAAATATAAAGAGACCAATCACAAGCACTGAAATTGAAACGGTGATTAAAAATCCTCCAACAAACAAAAGCTCAGGACCAGATGGCTTCACAGGCGAATTCTATCAAACATTTAGGGAAGAGCTAACACCTATCCTTCTTAAACTCTTCCAAAATATAGCAGAGGGAGGAAGACTCCCAAACTCGTTCTACAAGGCCACCATCACCCTGATAGGAAAACCAGACAAAGATGTCACAAAGAAAGACAACTACAGGCCAATACCACTGATGAACATGGATGCAAAAATCCTCACAAAATACTAGCAAACGGAATCCAACATCACATTAAAAGGATCACACACCATGATCAAGTAGGGCTTATCCCAGGAATGCAAGGATTCTTCAATATATGCAAATTCATCAATGTGATACACCATATTAACAAATTGAAGGAGAAAAACCATATGATCATCTCAATAGATGCAGAGAAAGCTTTCGACAAAATTCAACACCCATTTATGATAAAAACCCTGCAGAAAGTAGGCATAGAGGGAACTTTCCTCAACATAATAAAGGCCATATATGACAAACCCACAGTCAACATTGTCCTCAGTGGTGAAAAACAGAAACCATTTCCACTAAGATGAGGAACAAGACAAGGTTGCCAACTCTCACCCACTATTATTCAACATAGTTTTGGAAATTTTAGCCACAGCACTCAGAGAAGTAAAAGAAATAAAAGGAATCTAAATAAGGAAAGAAGTAAAGCTGTCACTGTTTGCACATGACATGATACTATACACAGAGAATCCTAAAGATGCTACCAGAAAACTACTAGAGCTAATCAATGAACTTGCTAAACTAGCAGGATACAAAGTTAATGCACAGAAATCTCTTGCATTCCTATACACTAATGATGAAAAATTTGAAAGTGAAATTAAGAAAACACTCCTATTAACCACTGCAACAAAAAGAATAAAATATATAGGAATAAACCTACCTAAGGAGACAAAAAGTCTGCATGCCGAAAATTATAAGACACTGATGAAACAAATTAAAGATAGTACAAATAGATGGAGAGATATACCATGTTCTTGGATTGGAAGTATCAACATTGTGAAAATAACTATACTACCCAAAGCAATCTTCGGATTCACTGCAATCTCTATGAAACTACCAATGGCATTTTTCACAGAACTAGAACAAAAAATTTCACAATTTGTATGGAAACACAAAAGACCCCAAATAGCCAAAGCAATCTTGAGAAAGAAAAACGGAACTGGAGGAATCAGGCTCCCTGACTTCAGACTATACTACAACGCTACAGTAATCAATACAGTATGATACTTGCACAAAAACAGAAATATAGATCAACTGAACAGGATAGAATGCCCAGAGATAAACCCAGGCACACATGGTCACCTTATCTTTGATAAAGGAGGCAAGAATATACAGGAGAAAAGACAGCCTCTTCAATAAATGGTGCTTGGAAAACTGGACAGAACATGTAAAAGAAAGAAATTAGAACACTCCCTAACACGATACACAAAAATAAACTCAAAATGGATTAAAGACCTAAATGTAAGGCAGACACTATCAAACTCTTAGAGGAAAACATAGTCAGAACACTCTATGACATAAATTACAGCAAGTTCCTTTTTGACCCACCCCCTAGAGAAATGGAAATAGAAACAAAAATAAACAAATGGGACCTAATGGAACTTAAAAGCTTTTTCACAGCAAAGGAAACCCTAAACAAGATGAAAAGACAGCCCTCAGAATGGGAGAAAATATTTGCAAATGAAGCAACTGACAAAGGATTAATCTCCAAAATTTACAAGCAGCTCATGCAGCTCAATATGAGAAAAACAAACAACCCAATCCAAAAACGGGCAGAAGACCTAAACAGACATTTCTCCAAAGAAGATATGCAGATTGCTGACAAACACATGAAAGATTGCTCAACATCATTAATCATTAGAGAAATGCAAATAAAAACTACAATGAGATATCATCTCACACCTGCCAGAATGGCCAACATCAAAAAATCTACAAACAGTAAATGCTGGAGTGGGTGTGGAGAAAAGGGAACCCTCCTGCACTGTTGTTGGGAATGTAACTTGATACAGCCACTATGGAGAACAGTATGGAGGTTCCTTAAAAAAGTAAAAATAGAACTACCATATGACCCAGCAGTCCCACTACTGGGCATATACCCTAAGAAACCATAATTCAAAAAGAGTCATGTTCCACAATATTCATTGCAGCTCTATTTACTATAGCCAGGACATGGAAACAACCTAAGTGTCCATCACCAGATGAACGGATAAAGAAGATTGGCCCATATAAATAATGGAATATTACTCGGCCATGGAAAGAAATGATATTGAGTTATTTGTAGTGAGGTGGATGGACCTAGGGTCTGTCATACAGAGTGAAGTCAGAAATAGAAAAACAAATACCATATGGTAACACATATTTATGGAATCTAAAAAAAAAAGTAGGTCATGAAGAACCTAGGGGCCAGACTGGAATAAAGACACAGACCTACTAGAGAATGGACTTGAGGATATGGGGAGGGAGAAGGGTAAGCTGGGACAAAGTGAGAGAATGGCACTGACCTACATAGACTACCAAACGTATAATAGATAGCTAGTGGGAAGCAGCTGCATAGCACAGGGAGATCAGCTCAGTGCTTTGTAACCACCTAGAGGGGTGGGATAGGGAGTGTGGAGGGAGGCAGATGCACGAGGGAAGAGATATGGGGTATATGTATACGTATAACTGATTCACTTTGTCATAAAACAGAAACTAACACACCATTGTAAAGCAATTATACTCCAATAAAAATGTTTTAAAAAATAAATAAAAACTATACTAAAAAATAAAAGTATAAAATGTACAGACCAAACCCTGGGACAAATGATAAAAGCGAAGCCATACAGACAAAATCACACAAAGAAGCATACACATACACACTCACAAAAAGAGAAAATGGAAAAGAAAAAAATATATATATCTTTTGGGAATTCTGAGATCTTCTGCCAGTGTTCAGTAGGTGTTTTGTAGGAGTTGTTCCACATGTAGATATATTTCTGGGGAGGAAGGTGATCTCCACAGTTTACTCCTCCACCATCTTGAAGGTCTCTTACCTTACAGGATCAGCCTTCACTACCAGCCAAGCCTTGACAGATCCAGTCCTAAATCATCATCTTACCAGCTTGAACCATTCCTCATACAAGCTGTATTAGTTTGGCTCTCTTATGTTTTTCCTTTGTGCTCACAGCCTCACTTGCTCATAGGGTACCTCATGCAGAGGCCTTGCACCTGGCACTTTAGGCCAGAGTTCCTAGTGCCATAGGGCCACACTGGACATTTCACCTCTCCAGTTTATATTTATTTAAAGCTTCATTAACCAGAAACCCTCATGAGCGAAGACCAGATGGACCAAACCAATGAACAAATTCAAAAGAGGGAGGAAGGTACTACGTGACCTGCTCTTCTTCCATGTGGTTGGTGATCTTGACTCTGACTGTATCTGGGGGTTTTACTCCTCCCTGGATGCCGCAAATACAAAATGGGATGATGCCATGTCTGCAGTTCAGGGGAAGGTAGTGTAGACGCATGAGGATGAAAACAAGTGTATGTTCTGAATGACTCTAGCCTTGGTTATTCCCAGATTTGTGCTCAATTGCTGTGACAAGAGGTGTTCCTTGATCTGAGAATCACAGCCAGACTAGGGGATTGGAAAATGGCAGTGAAATGCTATCCCTGAGCTGCAGAGTTTAAGGAACATGTCAGGTATTGTGTTAAAAGATTAATGTGAATTTACATTTTTAATGTGCTTGTATCCATTACCTAAAATACTTTAATTTTGTATGGTACTGATAGTCTATAAGGAACTTTCTTATGTATCCATTCTTTTTTTTTATCTTTACATTAGCCTTCCAAGATAAACAGTTTACAGGTCAATTTATATATAGGTTAGTAACAAATTTATAGATAAAAAATCTGAAAGTCAGAAAGATTAAGGAACTTACACAAAGTCACACAGCTAATAGGTAAAAGCTAGAACTAAAAGACCCAGGATTCTCCTTTTTAGTTTGGTGCTCATTTCATGATGTTATATTTTCACATACACAAACACACACACACACACACACACACACACATATCAGAGAAACAGCATATGTCCATAACTACAACATATACATCAAATTATTGTGAATCTTTGCACATTCATTTTATTTGAATGTCACAAGGAATAAGTACTATTTTTGCCAAAGGTGAAGTGGAAATTGAAAGTTGGACATCAGCTCAAACTGTAGCTTTATTTTAGCCATAGAGGGGCTTATTTTATGAAGGATTTCTCCTCCTGTACTTTCAGAGGGCAAGACAATACAAAAAATTGTTCAAGGTTTACATCTGTATGTGTGCTTAAGTGCCTTTAAATTCTGCAATAAATGTCTACACCCTAACTAATTCCACTAGGACTTGACATTTCTTTTTCCAAATTTGAAACTCATGCCAAGAGACTATGCATTCTTTCCCAAATATTTTTATTTTTGTCTTTTAAGAATGGCATATCAACCAACCTATACAGCAGAGAACAGAGGTCAAAGTGTTTCAATGTGATCCTACTTGACACCCCCAAGAACTCACGTGTATATTTGGATTTAAAATGTGCTCCATAATATATTTTTATATTCTCTTTTCTCCAATAACCTGATTGCAAACTTAAATATTTAACTAAACCTAAAGAAAAAAAGACTTCAACGTGCATAAAACCTCAACTTTTGATAAACTTTTACTCTCCTGCTTATGTGTCCCCCCCCCCGTTTTTATCATTTCCCTTCTAATACCTCTATCTCCCCATCTCTGGATTCTAGAATACTAATTTCATCAAGTCCATGGAGTAATACTGTTATTCTCTCCCTACTCTGTGTATTATGTCTAAAGATCATCCATCAACACTATCTTCCCCCTAAATGATGCTGAATACCACAGGCATGTGAAAATGGCAGAAAGAGCTGGATATTCTTCTGCAGTCTAAAAGGTACCCTTATCAGGTTGATTCCTCATGGACATCAGCAAGAGCAACAGCTCCTGGGAATATTAGGCTTGGATAGCCAAAGGTCTGGGGAGGAAGCTAGCAAATGATAAAAAGGGAAAACATTACAAATACTATGCTAGGAATTCTCACATACAAATCTCATTTGACACCCATATTAACCAAATTTAATAATGGGCAAATAATGGTTCATAAAAACTGAATAGTTTGCTCATTACAGAACTATTGAAAGGTAGAATCAGAATTTAAGTCCACTATACTCAAAAATGACAACTGCTAACTGCAATTTCTGCCAATAGCTCTTATAGCTTCCCTAGCTGCCCTCACATCTTTGATCATCAGCTAGGATTCTCAGGATCTTGATGGCTCAATGCTTTTCATGGTGTCTATTTCAGTACCACGATTGCGGACAGCTCCCATTACCCAGACAAAGGATAAAGGGGATCCTTCAAGGGGCTTATATTAAAACTACCAGAGAGAGTTAAATTAGTGAAATCAAAACACTTTTATACTATGTTCCCAAATGTCTCTGCAACTCTGTCTTTATGTACCTGACACAGGACCTAAAATCCAGATTTGTGGTTTCTTTTGCAGTACAAATAAGCATTGACTTTTTATTATCACCCACCAATACATCAGATATTGATTCTCCAGAGAGACACTTACCTATCCAAAAGCCTTGTCAAAGGACTTCACCTTTCTTCACATGTCTATCCATCTATCTAATCTGTGTCTCAGAAATCTACCACGGGTTATCCAAGTTTCAACAAATTTCAGAAGTGACAGAGTGAGACAATGAAAAAGCCTCTATGAGAAATAGCATTTCCTTTCCTTCCAGATACTGAAGGAATTTAGTTTCCAGTATCAATTTTATCCTGCAGCTTTAATTAAGGCCCTTGTAGCCTATTGATCCATGCAGTATGAAGATTTGTCTTGGGGGCAGAAGAATCATGAGCTAAGTAAACAATAGTAAGCAGGGTGTCAGGAGAATCAAAGAAAGACTCGAGCTTGATCCAATCGATGTGTTAAAGACAGAAACAGGAGCTTCAGGAGGGGAAGGATGAGCTTGCCAACTTCCCCAGTGCCCTTATTTTTGTGTGAATGTTCCCGTCTGCTTGCCCTTCTGTCTTCATGTGTCAATGACAGAGATGAGACACGGCTGGTCCTGAGAGTAGCATGGTTGGCCAGTAGCTTGAAATCTTCCCCTGGGAAGTTCTTGGGGAAGCTTTCACAAACAGTCCTGATGAGGAGGAATTGACATCCCTCACTCAAGGTTTTCTGGGAGTGTCATTGCATGTTCACTGTACCACTAACACACCACGACCACCAGTGCTGTCTAAGGAAAAAGCAAAACTCTTAAGGAATTCTGTTCTCAATCTTAAAGGGATAGAGTAATCTTATGTGTGTGTGTTCGTGTAGCCTTACTGAATCAGGGTGACGGTAGGCATGGTATAGGTCCAGCAAAGGATCACCAGAAGGCCTGGCTCATAACTCAAAAGATGTTTGAGGGCTCCCCTGGTGGCGCAGCGGTTGAGAGTCCGCCTGCCGATGCAGGGGACACGGGTTCGTGCCCCGGTCCAGGAGGATCCCACATGCTGCGGAGCAGCTGGGCCCGTGAGCCATGGCTGCTGAGCCTGCACGTCCAGAGCCTGTGCTCTGCAGTGGGAGAGGCCACAGCAGTGAGAGGCCCACGTACCACACACACAAAAAAAGATGTTTGAGTGATAACATCCAAGAGAGCCTCTGCCCAGATCACTGTGTCAAGGCCCTAAGAGATGTAGCCTTAAGGAGCGTCTACCCTTGAATAAGCACTTAGCCTTATGACATTATGCACATATGGGCCATAAGCACTTATGTCAGAGTTGATATTGAGAAAATTTCCCCTTTGGGAAAGCATTACAGAAATCTCTGAGGATGCAAAGGCCTCTGGTTTAGGGGGAAAAAACCCTAGAACTGTACCTGAAGAACTGTTCATGTAATGAAGAAAAAAAGGAGAAGGAGGGTGGGGAGGGGGAAAGAGAAGAGGAGGAGTAGGGAGCTGGACCTATTTGTTGAGCATCTGCTAAAGACCAATCATGACTATAAATGATTTTCCTGCATTAACTTATTTAACCCTCATAACAATCCTCTGAGTGAGCTCTGATTACAATGTCCATTTTTCAGATAAAACACTGAGACTTAGAGAGATTAAGTAATGGACCCAATGTCACCCAACTGAACTCAGCGTTTTAACTCTAAAGCCGTTGCTCTTAACCACTATAAGTAAAGAATAAAAGAAGAAAGAAGAGGAAGAGATGAAGGAGGAGGCAAACTTATACATTTCGATTGCTTGATATATTTTAAGAGATTTTCATCTACATCAGAGCACTGTCAAAAGAATTCTGATACAAAATACTCACTTTGTGACCCTTTATGAAAAATGTTTATCAGCCACCAAAATAATGTGTGTAAGAATGATACCTAAAAGTGTAGGATACTTAAACCTTTCCTGTTTCCACTTCCCAACATATTAGGCAAGCTAAGTAAAAGCTCATAATTTCAGACAGAAATGCAAATATGGGGTATTTACACATTTTTTAAAAAAGCAAATCCCTTCTACACTCCCATATGAAACTGTGGAGCAGCTGAAATCACACTTTTCCTTGTGAAGTAGCAACTTGCAAAATTCATATCTATGTTTGTCTCCATGTAGAGCCCAGGAAACCTGTCCCTACTCATGAATTCCTCTGGGATTGGAAGCCATGTGGGTGTCATGGGAATTCCAAACAAACTTTAGGATCAGACCAACAGGATTAACTTCCTAGCTCTGCTGCTTCCTGGTTGTGCAAACTTCACCTCTTTGAGTCTGTTTCTCCCTCTACATATAAATTTCACCCACTTCTGAGCTCAAATTTAAATCTTCCATAGAGCTTAATTTTTGGCAGCTTCTGTATAGCCATAATTAATGATGAACAAGTTTGAAGCAGCAAATGCTGAGCATATGGGTATTCCAGAGACATATCAACATCATTATCAGGAAAAATGAGATGTCACTCAGGGTGTGCATAGCAGTTTTCAGATCCGACCCAAATGAACATTAATATCCCTCCCTTTGGTACGTTATGGACCAAATATTATCTGCTCTAATAGCAACATGATAGGTGACTTGGTATACAATAAAAAAATATAAATTGGGACATAGCTGTATGCCCTTTCTATATTTCTGAGATTGGACAATCCCATGTGCCTGGATTGGTGCTGGGAGCAAGGACATGGACTAAAGAAATTTTACAAATTTTCCCAAGTTTTCACTTTCTTCAAATAATTTTTAATTTCCAGCAATATATATACTTTTTGTAAAATACACCCTTGGGCAATCCAGCAATGTGTTTTAAATAAACAGATTCACTAAGAGGTTTGTCACATGCTGAGTAACCGGCCAGATGGGGGTTTCTACATGCAGCTTCTATGTCCTCACACGAGGACACAGTGCTGTAAAGCTTATTCTGCATCTTCTTTCAAAATGCACCTGCCCTGAACACTCAGTTCCTAATGGAAAGGAAATTACCTTTGTTCATAACTTCCTGCTCACCAAGCATACCTCAAATGCTCTATCATTTTCCTCTCATTATACCTGGGTTTATAGATGCAGAGCCTGAGGTTCACTGAGATACATAACTGGCCCAAGATCATAAGAGAAAGGAAAAAACTTCTGTTCGTGAGATGATAGGTCTTCAAGAATAGAATGAGTCCCTCATGGGAAGACTCAGACACCCATGACATGAAGTGGTAGGACAGAAGTGCCATTTGGGATTAAGAATTCTTACTGGGAGATCCTCAAAGGAGCACAAGGTTCTACTTCTCTTTCTAGCAAAGTATCTGTGTCCACTCGACATATCAGAATTTCTGATTCTCTTAGTGGTTGGAGGAGAGAGATGGGTTGGTCCAACAGGAGTTACCAGCAGGGAAAAAGATGAAGTGAAAGCTCTCTGGACCCCACAGCAAGGAGAGTTGGAAGGGATCCTGTACCTTGTGGCCCCTTTGAAATCAGCTGTCAATCCAGAGAGAAAACAACAAATACTGTTTCTGTTTATTATAAAAGTAACAACGGGGATAGGACCTGGAGAAGGAGACTGAGACTCTAGACTTTGGGTTAGGCTTTTGTCTATCTGTCTGTCTGTCCCATCACACAGTGGGCAATATACTATAACAATATATAAATGCTAGATAATCAAACAAATGAAATATGAAGGAAAAAAATAATGCATGAATGAATGAATGAAAACTCTCCCAAAGCTATAACCAGCTATAACCAGCAAGTCAGACAATCCATAGACTTCTAGCTAAAACCAGGGAAGGTCTATAATGACAGTAATGAAACTTAAACTTCAGAAATCTTCACTAGCACAGGGCTCTTCCAAGGCCCTGGGAGAAGCTATAGTAATGTGTTCACAAGATATTAAACTTTCACAAAATTTGCAAAAGTAAGACATTTAAACCACAATTGCTAGATAAAGAAGATGTGGTACATATATACAATGGAATATTACTCAGCCATAAAAAAGAATGAAATAATGCCATTTGCAGCAACATTGACAGACCTAGAGATTGTCATGCTAAGTGAGGTAAGTCAGACAGAGAGAGACAAATATCATATACTATTGCTTATATGTGGAATCTAAAAACATGGTGTGGATACAAATGAATTTGTTTACAAAACAGAAATAGAGTCACAGATGTAGAAAACAAATTTATGGTTACCAGGGGGGAATAGTAGGGGGGAAGAATAAATTGGGAGATTGAGATTGACATATACACACTACTATATATAAAATAGATAACTAATAAGGACCTACTGTATCGCACAGGGAACTCTACTCAACACTCTGTAGTGACCTATATGGGAAAATAACCTAAAAAAGAGTGGATATATGTATATGTATAACTGAATCACTTTGCCGTACACCTGAAACTAATACAACATTGTAAATCAACTATACTTCAATAAAAAATTTTTAAATAAAAAAATAAATAAATAAATATATTTTTTAAAAACCACAATTGCTTAAAACAGCCTCTGCTCTCTCAGGCAGAGTAACATTAGGGTGACTATCTTTATTTTTAAATCCAGTAAGGAAAGGCATATATTTTGTTTGGGTACAGTAGGATGCATTTATGTGGCTCTCAGTCCCTTTCATGTAAAATTATTGCTGTAAGAAGATGGGAAGAACTTTCAGGAATACTCTTGCTGTGCTGAACATCATGACCTGGGACTCGAGGTGGAAATGTGATACAAACACATCCCAAAGCTCTGGGCATCAGACGTATGTAGGCAATGAAGAAAAAAAATGTTTTAAAATGTGTGGAGTCAGAAGCTAGTCTGTGGAAACTTCTTCCAATTAACATACATGTAAATTTGTAACCAGAAGATTTTGTTCTAATCAATCCCGTCAAATTGTTCTCCTGCCATGAATATACTTGATGATGTATCTTAAACAGTTAAAAATGCCTTCTTTATTGCATTCTTTATGCAAAATTGAATATACCAAACCAAATCCCTGGGTTTGTAAGTACAAACCTGAAGCAATACAACGGACAGTGGATATAGCACTGTGTCAAGTTGCACGTCATATGTGTCCCAAAGAATCAAATCAGATCTTAGCATGTCTGATACATCAGACAAGGTCTGGTGATCCCAGGCCAAGAGGTACACAAGAAGGTCTCTGATTCCACAAATCCACCTGAAGAAACAAGTGTTCCAATGACAAACCACCTACACATTACCTGTTAAGTCAAGATATATAATGAGTTGTTTGATTATATAATTATGGATCTCGGTACAATGTGGCAACAATTTTAATGTATTTATTTGTAACTATTTATGCCTTAATTTCAGAATATTTTTGTAGATTTTATAGAATTATCTACACACATATTTAAATATATATATCTTAAAGATATGTATAAATAAATATATAATAGCAGTTAAAATTATTAACTGATAAAAGTTGGCAGGTAGTCAATAAAATTTATATTTTCTGGGCTTTATGTGATGTGGTATATTTCAGCACTTTAACGTTATCATTTGTATGATTTTTATACGTAATTTTGTATTTTAAAGGTTATTTGTTTTGAGAGACCTACAAACATGTGCATGCATACACACTATTTATATAAGCGTTCAGCCCTACAAAACCTAAACCCACCTCTGGGCTCAGAAGGGCGAGTTTTTTGTTTTTCTTGGCCACACCACGTGGTTTGTGGGGCCTTAGTTCCGCAACCAGGGATGGAACCCGTGCCCCCTTTAGTGGAAGTGTGGTGTCCTAACCACTGGACCGCCAGGGAGTTCTCAGGGGTGAGCTTTTTATCAACAGTTCAAACTGAATTGTTTTTAATTTGACTTTTTTTTTTTTGCTCCTCCTGCCTTCAGCAGCAGAGGATTCAGAGCCTGTTTACAGCAAAAAGCACGGAGCATGCTGGGAACACTGGGGCTGGCCAGTGATGGAGCAGGCAGTGGGGAGGGGGTATGTGGTCCTTCTGATCCCTTCCTCCCCCTCCACCTGCTCCAGGGAATCCATGACTGAAAACACTCCAGATCCATGGAGCAAACAATCCACCGCAACTGCGTTCCTGACTGGTCAGCTCCTCTTCCTGCTCTGTTCCATCCTTCCCAACAGATTTCTGTGCAGGCTTTTCCACATGTGCTGATTCATGTCCTAGTAACAGATGATTTCTGGTAAAGGTCACTGGCCCAGGGTAGCATTTATTAGCAGCAGTTTTCTTTCACATCTGGCAAAAGTCCTCCTGAACCCGGGGGAGGAAAACAGCTGCCAGAATGATTCAAGGGGACTTTGGGTGGGTATGTACCAAGTCACGCTTATGCACGTGCAAGCACAGCCATAAGTGTGACATGCCTTTTTCACCAGCCAGCCTCGTAAAAATTCTCATAGCAAAGGAAAGAGTGAAAAGATAAAACCTCTCCTTAAACATTCCTCTCAAGTAGGTATATGCCCATGTCTCATTTTTCCTGCATGCTTCCATGTTCCCCAGCACCTATGCACAGTTGAAGTTACTGACAGAGCCCAGATTCAACCCACTGGATGAGGTCAACGGTAGAACTGGTTTGGTTTTGATACTCAATGTGTGGAAATGCTAGTTAAATCAGCCAAAAATTGCATTACATGGTGGTTGGGTTGGTAGAGGCATAACAGCAACAGCATTCTTCTCTACAAGATAATTCAAGCTGGGCATACAGCCTCTTGCCAGCTCTTTGCTACTGGGTCACTTAAACCTGCCCTCTCTGGAGAAATACAGTTTATCGTTGATGAATACACCACCTGAGGATACAATGCTAGACAGAAGTATAAAGGGAAACAAAGCACAGTGCCCATCTTCAGAGTTTTGATCAGTGTTGGAAAAAAGACAGATAATTAGTAATTCCAAGACAGCGAGTTTCCAAATTGTGTGACATGGGAACTATAGAAGGAAGTAACCACATAGGGTCATCAGTAGTACTTCAGTGAGGAGGAAGCACAGGAAGTTTCTTAATGATGTGTGAAATTCACCAGGCAGACAAGGGAGGAGGATGACAACACAGCAGGAAAAAAGGCACAGGATAAAAAGGTTCAGTGTATTCCAAGGTATGTAAGGAATCTGGCATGGCTAAGTTGCAGGGTGATGCCAGGAGATGCTGCTGAGGCGCTAGGCTGAGGCTCCCTCCTTCAGCACCCAGTGAGGGCATTACTTAAGGCATTTCCCATGTGCTCAACTCTTGAGTTTGACAACCAACAGCTACATTTCTCATTTTAAAAGTATGAGAAAGTGCCCCCAACTTGCTGGGATTTTATTCCAGAAATTATTTTGTCTGGTTCAACTGATGATCCCTTTCAGCTCCACCTGGCAATATTTCCTTACTGAAACACCTCAAAGAATTGACTCAAGCTTCAATTAAATGAGGAAATTGTAAGCACAGGCAAGGCAATTAGAGGGCAGACCGGGTGATGTAAGGTGGGTAGGATTATTTCTCTAGACTGAGCTTCGAATTCAGGGTCAGTTAATTAACTCCATAGAGTTCAGCTTCTTTCTTCATCCAAATGTAATCTCCTCCCCACTAGTCAACAGAAACACAAGAAAACAAGATTTTTCAGAGGCGTAAAAGACATAGGGCATCTAGCACTAGGCGTGTGGGCAAACCTTGTGAGACCACAATTACCATTTCAGGCCTCAGCCACCACTGTCCTAGGTTGAACTGGTAATTATTCCAGTATTGGAGTCACTCTGTGCTTCCCATAGCTGAGATTGCCAGCAAACCCAGGTGGGTATGTGGAGAACATGTGTATAGAGGAGAAATATTTTTGACAGATATATCTGAACCCAGGGATCCTAATGAGTGTTCACTCCAAGGAAATAATTGTCATGAGAGTTTACTAAAAAAATTACACTTAATCCAATGATGTTTGCATTGTCAAATGTGCTAACTTTGTCTTTTATTTTGTTGTTGACATGTGTTTCCATCTAGAGCCTGAGAATTCTATTGAATACCATCAGAAATGAAAATCTCCCATTCTCATCCTCCAAGTCTTAAGTCCTTAGGTGTCCTGAGTTCTTGAAGTCTTAACTGAGGGAGCAGTTTTGCCCACCAGAAGATGTGTGGCACTCTCTGGAGACGTTTCTGGTTGTTACAACTCATGAGGCAGTACTACAGGCATCTAGCAAGGCAAATGATACTGCTAAGCATCCTACAACACACAGGACAAGCAAAGAACTGATGAGTGAAGGAGCATGGGGATGAAAAGACAGGCAAGTAAATATATGAGATGTGAAGGAGGCAAACCTGGCACAGTTCATCACCATGAATGTGGATGACAATGGAGAAGTACAGAACTACAGTCAGGCCTCTGACCTGAGTGATGAAGAAGAACGTTACATAATTCACCAAGAAAAGTAATTCAAGCAGAGATGCAGATGTGACCTGCAGGTAGGGAGTGGAGAAGAAAGACAGCTGTTGATCCCCATTCTTATCTCATGACCTTTGGGTCTTAGCTCCAGAATCACACTTTCTAGCTGCTTGGTTCTCCCATAAACCTCTCAAACCCAGCTTATCAGACATGGTCTGCTAACTGCTAAAGCAAATAACCTCCAAATCTTAATAGCTTAAGATTATGAGGTTTTTTATCCCCTCGCACATGTCACAGTCCAATGCAGGGCTGTTGGGGGAGAGAGGTCTCTGTTCTGTACTCATTCAAGGAAACAGGTTCCTTCCATGTGGTGGCTTTACTATCCCCTGGGCTCAGTCTTCTGCTCCATCCATTGCATCTAGTGAGCTGACGAGGAGAAAGTGCATGGAAGATTGTACCTGGAGGATCGGGTCTGGAAATGGCACATTTCACTTCTAACAGAATTCCACTGACCTAAATTCAGTACCATAGTCCTTCCCAATGCAGGAGAGAATGAGAGAAATGGTCTTGCTGTGTGCAAGTAGAGAAAGAGATTTGAGGAATACATAGGATCCCATGCCACACTGAGCATTACCAAAACAAAGCCCATTCTTACACTCCCTGCTTGGTAAATGACCTCTGAGCCAGGAGCCCTGAGATGGCTGTCCCTCCTCCAGCTCTGCCACTACATGCACAAGTCCGGTAGATTCTTTCTACTGGACATCTGTTGAATCTGTCTCTTCCCCTCCACCCATTTCAAAAAACCCATTGGGTAGCCCATGCCCTACTTGGAACATTTCAGAAACTTCTCAACTCGACTTCTGCCTACAGTCTTATCTCCATCTTCAGTATAGTTTTCACATAGCACAAAGTGAAGTTTCAAATAACCAAAGCAATTGTGAGACAGAACAAAGCTGGAGGCATCACACTTCTTGACTTCAAACTATACTACGAAGCTATAGTGATCTAACAGTATGATACTGGCATGAAAATAGACACATAGACCAATAAAACAGAATGGAAAGCCCCAAAATAAATCCTCAACTCTACAATTCAATTAATATTTGACAAGGGAGCCAAAGATAGTCAATGGGGAAAGAACAGTCTCTCCAATAAATGGTGATGGGAAAACATGATAGCCACATACAGAAGAATGAACCTGGAACCGTATCTTCTCCCACTCACAAAAATTAACTCACATTGGATTAAAGACTTAAACATAAGACCTGAAACTATAAAACTCCTAGAAGAAAAAAACAGGGAAACCTTAACATTGGTCATGGCAATGATTTCTTGGGTATGACACCCAAAACACAAGCAACAGAAGCAAAATTTAATAAGTAGGAGTACATAAAACCAAAAACCTCCTGAAAAGCAAAAGAAACCATCAACAAAATTAAATGGCAACCCACAGAGATTTTCCCCTTTCAGTTGGAGCCCATCCTGCTAGGTACCAGGTAAACCAGAAGTACAGGAGAGTCACCGATCCTGCAAGCAGGTTTCAGGGATATAAGTACTCTGGTTTCCTCAACCTACAGATGGGGAAACTCTGCAGCATGTTCTACACTGTCTCCCTATATACTCCACTGGAGTTGAGATCATCACCCACAGCAGGAACCTTTATTGTTTTCTTCCCTCTCCTATCTCACTTCCCCACTCCTTTTTTCAGAATCACCTCACAAATAAGCTACTTGCAATAAAATCCTTATCTTAGACACTGCTCCCAAAAGGACTCAATCTAAGACATTCGATGAGCTTAAAGTCAGCAAACTTTTTCTTAAAAGGCCAGATAAGAAATATTTTAGGCTTAAGGGTCATATGGTTTCTGTCACAACTACTCAACTCCGCTGTTGCATCACTAAAGCAATTGTCGGCAATACTTAAATGAATGAACATTGATGTGTTCTACTAAAACTTAATTTACAAAAAGTAAGTCGTAGGTAATATTTTGCCCATGGGCCAAAGTAGCCTACTCTTGTGATAAGTTAATAAGATAACTCTAGCTAACTTACACAAAAGGGAATTAATTGGAAAGATACTGCACAACTCTTAATCAATGGGAAACTTAGAAAACTGGGATTTGAAAGGTGCAAGAACTGAAGCTTTAGGAAGAAGAAAATGATGGATGGTCTGTTCAGGGCATGCCCCCAGAATTAATCTGATCCAACTTATTTTTCTACCACTGAATCCATTTACTCAAGACTCAGAGAGCTAGGGTGAGGAGACCAATCAACATGGCTTGGGCCATAGGTCTTCCTTTTTTCTGGAGGAGTGCAGTGCAACAACCCTGGACTGATAATCCCACCAGATCACATGCAGTGGAGGAAGAAATATTTCCCCTATGGAAATCAGAGTGATACTGCTAAAGAAGATAAATTGGATAATGAAGGGCCACAAAAAAAAATGCCCACCACATTTACTGGCCTGCCATTTTGTTCATCTCTCATATTTTGTTGGTTCCATCTTAATAGCTGTATTTTCCAACTGGCCATGTGGTCATTAATTTTTTCTTTCTCAAGTTTGAACTCCTTCTTTAATTTCCTTAACATTTTTCAGAATCACTAGTAATTAAGGAAGTTTATCTATTAAGTAATATAACTTACTACACTGGAAAAGTCACGTTTTTATTTTATAGTCATGGCAAATACTAAGAAGGCAAATACACCAATAATTTGTCCCCCTAAATTCATCCTTTGCTTTGTATCTGTGTCATTCTCTAGTGTAAGATCTTAGAGGACCACTCTGTGCTCCCCTATCTTACACCATATTTTAATGGACCACAACAATATTTTCCGATTCTACTAATGAATCAGCATGGGAATCTATAGGTTCTCCAGAAGATTAGAGCATTGAATAAAGCTGAGCTGTCAAACTGTTGATACCAACCTCCTGTTCTAGCCAAAACAGTTTCTTCTAATTATGTTATCAATAACAATATGGAGTCACAGTTCTGTACAAACCAGTCTTAGGATCTAAGCCCTCCATATGGCAATGGTCCATAAATCTGTGACATTTTATAACATGTCTACTGTAACCTAGGATAAGTGTCACTAGACTATTGGAAAAGTAAATGAATGACCTTTAAATATGATCATTAACTAGCTCTTTCCTTGTCCAAGCATGACTTCCTGCCCTCCTACACAGACTCCAGATGTGAGGCTTATCTGAACCTGATCACCTTAATTAGCATAGGCCAAATCTGGCTTTGACCATCTCATGTTCAGAGTTAGAGAAGTTGTCTATAACGTGTTGTTCACTGTCATGGGCCTTTGCTTCTGCAATCCATTTAGCATGCAATTTTCATTTTGTTCTTGAGGAAACTTAGACAGGGTGGTCATAGATGGCAACAGATGTATTGAAAAAAGCTGTTTTCTGTTGGGTTAAATAAAATATACTATTAAAATTAATTTTGCCTGTTTCTTTTTAGTTTTTAATGTGGCTACTAGAAAATGTTTAATTACATATGTGGTTCAGGTTCTATTTCTGTGAGAGAGTACTTCTCTGGGCTATTGAGAGAATAATTATTTTAGATCACCTGTGAACTGTGGGCACATGTGCAAAGTACATAAAGGCTTCTGTTTATATAGAATGGCTACCGGTTGTATACCACTCAGAGATTTGGCTGCTGTTCTTCCCCAGGGTGTTTAGCCATGTGGTGGATAAACTAATTTAAAAAGAAGTCTGTGAACTCAACTGGAAATACTTCAGGACCCTTCCAATGTTAGTAAAGGAAATAAGGCTGAGATCATAGTCAGTTGCATTATTAATTATATTCATTACAGCAATTACACAATCACAATGCCATCTGTTAAGTAGTGACAATGAGGGACACACTGCAGGAAAAAAAAAAAAACAGCAAAAAGAAAATCTTTCTACTGTATTAGTCATAGGACTGATCTTTTTAATTTGTTTTTTTCCCAATGCTTATAAGGCTTGTTTTGGTGAAAAGTATAAGCAGAGATGAACTTTTTTTTGGCTAACCTATGGATTTAGGCGTTCTGACATACAAAAATAACGAACACCAAACCCTAAGAATTTCAGAGTGAGGACTGTGAGCTTACTGGGAGGAGCTAGTAGATGAAGAAAGGAAGGAGGGAAGGAAGGAAGGAAAGAAGGAAAGAAACATGCAAACAAGTATCTTCACACATGACACGTGAACTGGACCTCTAAGGTAGCTTTAATCTTTGAAAATCTTTGTTTTTAAGGAAACTAGCCTCAAAAAAATACTTTCGGGCTTCCCTGGTGGCGCAGTGGTTGAGAGTCCGCCTGCCGATGCAGGGGATACGGGTTCGTGCCCCGGTCCGGGAAAATCCCACATGCCGCGGAGCGGCTGGGCCCGTGAGCCATGGCCGCTGAGCCTGCGCGTCTGGAGCCTGTGCTCCGCAACGGGAGAGGCCACAACAGTGAGAGGCCTGCCTACCGCAAAAAAAAAAAAAAAAAAAAAAAGATACACTGTAGGAAAGAAAGTGAAAAAGTTGAATATGCAATAACAAGGAAAGAAGAGAAAACGGGAGATGGAGAAGACAGAGAGAAGATAGAGAAAATGGATATCTGTGTATCTTCTCCACGTGGGGCACACACTCCACTACTACAATAATGTTACACTAACTACTGGCTTACTGACAGGCCAGGCCAGGCATGTCTCCAATCCTCAACCCCACCATGTAAACATTATCCCATTTCCCACTTGAGGAAACAGATTCAAATAAATTGGGGTTAAGTACATTAGCCAAAATCAGTAAATGGCAGAATGAGAATTTAAATCCAAGCCTACTCACTACAAAGTCCATTATTTCCCCACTTCTCCTAAAAGATATGCTCATATCTTCATGCTACTTCCACAAGTGTATGCTGTACAGGAAAATATAAACAAGATTTATGGTTTGATTGGGATCTGACAACAAGGTGGCCCCTTTGAAGTCAACCACCCATCTAGACTCTGAGGTCTAGTGCTGTCCAATATGTAGCCATTATCCACATGGAAAATCATCCCATATTTCAAAGACCTACTACAAAAATAAGAATGTTAAATATCATAAATAATTTTATATTAATTACCTGTCAACATGGTAATGTTTGGATATATAGAGGTAAAATGAGGTACCCTAATTTTACCTGTTTTGCTTTACTTTTTTAATGGAGATATTAGAAAATTTTACATCACATACATGGTCCATTTCATATTTCTATTTGACAGTGCTGGTCTGGGCTATCAAGAGAATGTTTGTTATTGGCAGACAAACACCTGATATTCTGTTGCTGGCACATGCCATAAGATAGTAAAAGCGTTCTCCAGAAAAAGTGAATTTGTCCACCTCATGGTAGGTAGGGTCACAGCAGTCCCCTTCTCTGGAAAATTCTCCCTGGCTGATAGGAGCCACCTGGCCAGTGAAGCTACAATTCTCCCTCACCTCCCTACCCACATAGGAGCAGCCAATGACCTGTGCTGGATTTAGTGGTAAAAAGCCCAATCTGTTTGCCATGAGGGAACACAAGTTTGTGGTGCTGTTTATGACCCAGAGCACCCCCCCCTTGGAGTGAGCCAAGTTATACTCTATGTTCCTGGCTCCTTACCTTGCCTTACCCAGCTCCCTTCTTCCTTATTACTTTGGGAGCTTTCCCAGTTGTTTGGTTGGTTTTGAGGGGGGGGGTGCTTTGGTGTTTGTTTTCTTTTGCTTTGTTTATTTGTGAAGATACTCTCAGTAAACCAGAGACTCCTAAATCCTTGTCTCAGGCTCTGCTTCTAGAAAGTCCAACCTGAGACCCTAAATAGGTTCTGATATCAATTCCAACACTGGAGGGGGGTTTCGACAAGCAATTCTTGGGACACAAGCTGGATGTCCTATAATTCAACTCAATTCTGACACTACCTACCTGGAGAGGGCATTAGATTCCACAGGTTGAGGGTTCAGTCCCACTAGACTCCCCCCACTCCCAACTTCAGACACCAACCAGTCAGGAGAGTAGGTTGTTACCTGTGCTTCTGATACGCTGGCTATAAATCAGAAGTTCCCAAGGCCAGCTCCTAAGGTTTGATTAATTTGCTAGAGCAGCTCACAGAACTCAGAGAAACATTTTACTTACTACATTGCTAGTTTATTATAAAGGGATATAACTAAGGAAAAGCCAGTTTTGGAAAAGATGCATAGGGCAGTAGGGAGGGTATGGGGCAGGGGTGCAGAGCTTCCCTGCCCTCTCCAGGTGCACCACTCTCTCAGTACCTCAACATGTTCACCAGACCAGAAGCTCTCTGAACATTGTTCTTTTGGTTTTTAATGGAGGCTTCATTACACAGGCACAATTGATTAAATCACTCGCCATTGGCAACTGAACTCAACTTCCAGCACCATTCCCCTCCCCAGAGGTGAAGTGGGGGGGACTGAAAGTTCCATCCCTCTCATCACTTGGTTGGTTCTTTTCACAACCAGTGCTACATCCTTTGGTTACCTAAAGGATTTCCCAAAGTCACCTAATTAACATAACAAAAGAAACCTTTATTGATCTTATCACAGGAAATTCCAAGGGTCTGGGGAGTTGTGAGCCAGGAACTTAGTAAGAAGATCAAATATATAACAGAAATATATAAATCACAAAATCACAGACCCAGACTTTAACAATCTCTTTCTACAGGTCAAATGTTATGCATGTATTAGTACCAATAAAAATGTGGCAAGAAACAACTAGCAAGACAGGAACACAAACCCACCCATTAGCAGAGAGGCTGCCGAAAATCATAATAATGTCAGAGACACCTGAAAACACACTATTGGACATGGTCTTGCCCACCAGAAAGACAAGATCCAGCCTCATCCACCAGAACACAGGCACCAGTCCCCTCCACCAGGATGCCTACACAATCCACTGAACCAACCTTAGCCACTGGGGGCAGACACCAAACACAATGGGAACTACAAACCTGCATCCTGTGAAGAGGAGACCCCAAACACAGTAAGTTAAGCAAAATGAAAAGACAGAGAAACACACAGCAGATGAAGGAGCAAGGTAAAAACCCACCAGACCAAACAAATGAACAGGAAATAGGCAGTCTACCTGAAAAAAGAATTCAGGGTAATGACAGTAAAGATGATCAAAAATCTTGGAAATAGAAGGCAGAAAATAAAAGCAACATTTTAACACGGACCTAGATGAAATAAAGAGCAAACAAACAATGATGAACAACACAGTAAATGAAAGTAAAAATTCTCTAGAAGGAATCAATAGCAGAATAACTGAGGCAGAAGAACGGATAAGTGACTTGAAAGATAAAATAGTGGAAATAACTACCGCAAAGCAGAAAAAAGAAAAAAGAATGAGAAGAATTGAGGACAGTCTTAGAGATCTCTGGGACAACATTAAACACACCAATAATCGAATTATACGGGTCCCAGAAGAAAAAGAGAGAAAGAAGGGACTGAGAAAATATTTGAAGAGATTATAGTTGAAAACTTCTGTAATATGGGAAAGGAAAAAGTCAATCAAGTCCAGGAACTGCAAAGAGTCCCATACAGGATAAAGCTAAGAAGAAACACACCAAGACATATATTAATCAAACTATCAAAAATTAAATACAAAGAAAAAATATTAAAAGCAGCAAGAGAAATACAACAAATAACATACAAGGGGATCTCCATAAGGTTAACAGCTGATCCTTCAACAGAAACTCTGCAAGCCAGAAGGGAGTGCCAGGACATATTTAAAGTGATGAAAGGGAAAAACCTACAACCAAGATTACTCTACCCAGCAAAGATGTCATTCAGATTTGATGGAGAAATTAAAACCTTTAGAGACAAGCAAAAGCGAAAAGAATTCAGCACCACCAAACCAGCTTTACAACAAATGCTAAAGGAACTTATTTAGGCAGGAAACACAAGAGAAGGAAAAGACCTACAATAACAAACCCAAAACAATTAATAAAATGGTAACGGGAACATACATATCGATAATTACTTTAAATGTGAAAGGATTAAATGCTCCAACCAAAAGACATAGACTGGCTGAATGGATACAAAAACAAGACCTGTATATATGCTGTCTACAAGAGACCCACTTCAGACCTAGTGACACATATAGACTGAAAGTGAGGGGATAAAAAAAGATATTCCATGCAAACGGAAATCAAAAGAAACCTGGGGTAGCAATTCTCATATCAGATAAAATACACATTAAAATAAAGACTATTACAAGAGACAAAGACGGACACTACATAATGATCAAGGCACCAATCCAAGAAGAAGATAAACCAACTGTACATATTTATGCACCCAACATAGGAGCACCTCAATACATAAGGCAAATGCTAACACCATAAAAGGGGAAATCAACAGTAACACAATCATAGTAAGAGATTTTAACACCCCATTTTCACCAAAGTACAGATCATCCAAAATGAAAACAAATAAGGAAACACAAGCTTTAAATGATATATTAAACAAGAGGGACTTAATTGATATTTATAGGACATTCCATCCAAAAACAACAGAATACATTTTCTTCTCAAGTGCTCATGGAATATTCTCCAGAATACATCATACCTTGGGTCACAGATCAAGCCTTGGTAAACTTAAGAAAACTGAAATCATACCAAGTATCTTTTCCAACCATAAAGCTATGAGTCTAGATATCAGTTACAGGAAAAAATCTGTAAAGAATACAAACAAGTGGAGGCTAAAAAATACACTACTAAATAACCAAGAGATAACTGAAGAAATCAAAAAAAAACCTAGAAACAAATGACAATGAAAACATGACAACCCGAAACCGATGGGATGCAGAAAAAGCAGTTCTAAGAGGAAACTTTATAGCAATACAATCCTACAAGAAACAGGAAGCATCTCAAATAAAAAATGTAACCTTACACCTATAGCAATTAGAGAAAGAAGAACAAAAAACCCTCAAAGTTAGCAGAAGGAAAGAAATCATAAAGATCAGATCAGAAATAAATGAAAAAGAAATGAAGGAAAAAACAAAGCTCAATAAAACTAAAAGCTGGTTCTTTGAGAAGTTAAACAAAATTGATAAACCATTAGGCAGACTCATCAAGAAAAAAAAGGAGAAGACTCAATTCAATAGAAGTAGAAATGAAAAAGGAGAAGTAACAACTGATACTGCAGAAATACAAAGGATCATGAGAGATTACTACAAGCTACTCTATGCCAATAAAATGGACAACCTGGAAGAAATGGACAAATTCTTAGAAAAGCACAACCTTCCGAGACTGAACCTGGAAGAAATAGAAAATATAAACAGACCAATCACAAGCACTGAAATTGAGACTGAGAATAAAAATCTTCCAACAAACAACAGCTCAGGACCGGATGGCTTCACACGTGAATTCTATCAAATATTTAGAGAAGAGCAAATACCTATCCTTCTCAAACTCTTCCAAAATATAGCAGAGGGAGGAACACTCCCAAACTCATTCTATGAGGCCACCATCACCCTGATACCAAAACCAGACAAAGATGTCACAAAGAAAGAAAACTACAGGCCAATATCACTGATGAACATAGGTGCAAAAATCCTCAACAAAATACTAGCAAACAGAATCCAACAGCACATTAAAATGATCATACACCATGATAAATGGGGTTTATCCCAGGAATGCAAGGATTCTTCAATATATGCAAACCAATCAATGTGAGACACCATATTAACAAACTGAAGGATAAAAACCATATGATCATCTCAATAGATGCAGAAAAAGTTTTCAACAAAATTCACCACCCAGAAGCAGCCGTATAGCACAGGGAGATAGCTCTGTGCTTTGTGAGTACCTAGATGGGTGGGATAGGGAGGATGGGAGGGAGACGCAAGAGGGAGGAGATATAGGGATACATGTATATGTATAGCTGATTCACTTTGTTATAAAGCAGAAACTAACACACAATTGTAAAGCAATTATACTCTAATAACGATGTTTTAAAAAAAATTCAATATCCATTTATGATAAAAAACCCTCCAGAAAGTAGGCATAGAAGGAAGCTACTTCAACATAATAAAGGTCATATATGACAAACCCACAGCCAACATCCTTCTCAGGGGTGAAAAACTTAAACCATTTCTTCTAAGATCAGGAACAAGACAAGGTTGTCCACTCTCACCACTATTATTCAATGTAGTTTTGGAAGTTTTAGCCACAGAAATCAGAGAATAAAAGAAATAAAAGGAATCCAAATAGGAAAAGGAATAGTAAAGCCGTCACTGTTTGCAGATGACATGATACTATACATAGAGAATCCTAAAGATGCTACCAGAAAACTCCTAGAGCTAATCAATGAATTTGGTAAAGTTGCAGGATACAAAATTAATGCACAGAAATCTCTTGCATTCCTATACACTAATGATGAAAAATCTGAAAGAGAAATTAAGGAAACACCCCCATTTACCATTGCAACAAAAAGAATAAAATACCTAGGAATAAACCTACCTAGGGAGAGAAAAGACCTGTATGCAGAAAACTATAAGACACTGATGAAAGTAATTAAAGATGATAGCAACAGATGGAGAGATATACCATGTTCTTGGGTTATAAGAACCAACATTGTGAAAATGACTATACTACCCAAAGCAGTCTACAGATTCAATGCAATCCCTATCAAACTACCAATGGCATTTTTAACAAAACTAGAACAAAAATTTTCACAATGTATATGGAAACACAAAAAGACCCCAAATAACCAAAGCAATCTTGAGAAAGAAAAACGGAGCTGGAGGAATCAGGCTTCCAGGCTTCAGACTATACTACAAAGCTACAGTAATCAAGACAGTATGGTACTGGCACAAAAACAGAAATATAGATCAATGGAACAGGATAGAAAGCCCAGAGATAAACCCACACACATATGGTCAGCTTATCTTTGTAAAGGAGGCAAGAATATACAATGGAGAAAAGACAGCCTCTTCAATAAGTGGTGTGGGAAAATTGGACAGCTACATGTAAAAGAATGAAATTAGAGCACTCCCTAACACCATAAACAAAAATAAACTCAAAATGGATTAAAGACCTAAATGTAAGGCCAGACACTATCAAACTCTTAGAGGAAAACACAGGCAGAACACTCTATGACATAAATCACAGCAAGATCCTTTTTGACCCACCCCCTAGAGAAATGGAAATAAAAACAAAAATAAATAAATGGAACCTAATGAAACTTAAAAGCTTTTGCACAGCAAAGGAACACATAAACAAGATGAAAAGACAACCCTCAGAATGGGAGAAAATATTTGCAAATGAAGTAACTGACAAAGGATTAATCTCCAAAATTTACAAGCAGCTCATAAAGCTCAATATCAATAAAACAAGCAACCCTATCCAAAAATGGTCAGAAGAGCTAAATAGAGATTTCTCCAAAGAAGATATACAGATTGCCAAGAAACACATGAAAGGATGCTCAACATCACTAATCATTAGAGAAATGCAAATGAATACTACAATGAGGTATCACCTCACACCAGTCAGAATAGCCATCATCAAAAAATCTACAAACAATAAATGTTATGGAGGGTGTGGAGAAAAGGGAACCCTCTTGCACTCTTGGTGGGAATGTAAATTGATACAGCCACTATGGAGAACATTATGGAGGTTCCTTAAAAAACTAAAAATAGAACTACCATGAGACCCAGTAATCCTACTACTGAGTATATACCCTGAGAAAACCATAATTCTAGAAGAGTTATGTACCACAATGTTCATTGCAGCTCTATTTACAATAGCCAGGACATGGAAGCAACCTAAGTGTCCATCGATAGATGAATGGCTAATGAAGATGTGGCACATATATACAATCTAATATTACTCAGCCATAAAAAGAAATGAAACTGAGTTATTTGTAGTGAGGTGGATGTACATAGGGTCTGTCATACAAAGTGAAGTATGTCAGAAAGAGAAAAACAAACACCATATGCTAACACATATATATGTAATCTAAAAGAAAAAAAAAGGTAAAAAGGTTCTGATGAACCTAGGGGCAGGACAAGAATAAAGACACAGACATAGAGAATGGACCTGAAGACATGGGGAGGGGGAAGGGTAAGCTGGGAAGAAGTGAGAGAGTGGCATGGACATATATACACTACCAAATATAAAAATAGATAGCTAGTGGGAAGCAGCCACATAGCACAGGGCTATCAGCTCGGTGCTTTGTGTCCACCTAGAGGGGAGGTATAGGGAGGGTGGGAGGGAGACCCAAAACGGAGGAGATGTGGGGATATATGTATATCTATAGCTGATCCACTTTGTTGTAAAGCAGAAACTAACACACCATTGTAAAGCAATTATACTCTAATAAAGATGTTAAGAAAAAAATGCAGCAAGGATGGCAACTCTCTACTAGCAATTAAAAATAGCTTCAAGGACAAATGCTTATAAACCCTTTTCTCTATGCCCAACTCCAATACAAAAGATACATTTCATATTGACTGTTAGCCTCCATTCTAGTTTCAAGTGAAATAAGAAAAAATTAAACTAAGAAAATTATAAATATCCTTCTGGGATTTATTTGTCATTGCCTACCTGATACTGTATTAGAGAAACAAAATTTCATAAAGTTCAAAATAGGACTGAGTAAAGAGGAAAATTAAGGGAGCTCGTACATTTCTGCACACCAATTATGCCAAAAATGAAGCGAGATGCCTTAAAAACTCTCTCCTTTACTCCTGAGGTTACTGCCCCTATTTTACAGATGAGAAAACTGAGTTGCACCAAAGCTCTTTAACTTGTTCTAGTTCATCCATCTAATAGAATCAGAGCCTGGTGTAAACACACATTTAACTCCATATGGTATGATCTCTCTGATCTGACAGTAATTTCCAAACTTTTCAGAGTGTTCACCCTGTAAAAAATTAATAAACAGAAGCCTCAATTAAATAGAGTTGGGAGACCAGAAGAGGGAGCTCTCATGCCCTAAAACCAATGAAGAGCCCAACAGGAAGAAGAAAGACATCCTCTTCTTTCCTAGCAAGCACTCAGCCAATGAGACACTGCCACAAATCAGCCAGTGAAAAACCATAGATTCTGTTTACTATAGCCCTCCCAACTTCCTTTTCCCCTCTATAAAAGAGTTCTCCTTTTCATTTTTGCAGAGGAGTTTCCAAGTGGCTTGCTTTAGTTGCAGACCCTGAACTGCAATTCTTGGCTTATCCCATGTAAACCTTTTTTTTTGCTGGAGAAAAATTGGCAGTCTATTTGTTTTAGGTCAAAAACTCCCATAATAATTAATCTCCACACTCAACATACGAAGTTCCAATTATTTTAGGCCATTTTAAGAATATGAATAGATTTTTTTATATCATAATATTGGTGACGGAGTAGTTGCCACTTTACTTACTCTTTTTGCATGATTAGAATCCTCCTTAATCTAATCTTTACAATCTAATCTTTACCATCACATCAAAAAAAAAATAAAATACTTCAGAATAAATCTATCTGAGGTAAAAGACCTGTACTCAGAAAATTATAAGACATTGATGAAAGAAATTAAAGACAACGAAAGTAGACTGAAATGTATACCATGTTCATGGATTGGAAGAATTAATATTATTAAAATGACCATACTACCCAATGCAAGCTACAGATTCAATAAAATCCCTATCAAAATATCAATAGCATTTTTCACAGAAGTAGAATAAATAATTCTTAAATGTGTATGGAAACACAAAAGACCCCAAATAGCAAAAACACTCTTGAGAAAGAAGAGTGAAGCTGGAGGTATCACACTCCCTGATTTCAAATTATACTACAAAGCTACAGTAATCAAAGCAGCATGGTACTGGCACAAAAACAGACAGATCAATGGAACAAAATAGAGAGCCCAGAAATAAACCCACACGTACAAGGGCAATTAATCTCAGACAAAGGAGGCAAGAATACACAATGGGGAAAAGACAGCCTCTTCAATAAATGGTGTTGAGAAAATTGAACAGCTACATGCAAAAGAATCAAACTGAACTACTCTCTCACACCATGCACAAAAATAAATTCAAAATGGATTAAAGACTTAAATGTAAGACCTGAAAGCATAAAACTTCTAGAAGAAAACATAGGCAGTAAAGTGACATTGGTCTTAGCAATATTTTTTTTATATGTCTCCTCAGGCAAGGGAAACAAAAGCAAAAATAAACAAATTGGACTAACTCAAACTGAAAAGCTTTTGCACAGCAAGGGAAAGCATCAACAAAATGAAAAGGCCACCTATAGAATGAAAGAAAATATTTGAAAATGATATATCTGATAAGGGGTTAATACCCAAAATGTACAAAGAACTTATACAACTCAATATCAAAAAAACAAACAATGGATTTAAAAAAATGCAAAGAGGTTCTGAATGGACATTTTTCCAAGGAAGACATACAGATGATCATCAGACACATGAAAAGATGGTCAACATCGCTAATCATCAGAGAGACCTAAATCAAAACCACAATGAGGTATCACCTCACACTTATCAGAATGGCTATGACCAGAAAGACAACAAATAACAAACGTTGGCAAGGATATGGCAAAAAGGGAACCCTCACGCACAGTTGGTGGGAATGTAAATTGGTGAATCCACTATGGAAAATAGTATGGAGAGTCGTCAAAAAACTAAAAACAGAACTACCATATGATCTAGCAATCCCACTCCTGGGTATTTACCCAAAGAAAACGAAAACACTATTTAGAAAATATATATACACTGCTATGTTCATTGCAGCATTATTTACAATAGCCAAGATATGGAAGCAAACTAAATGCCCATAAACAGATGAATGGATAAAAAAGAAATGGTATATGCACACAATACAATATTACTCAGTCATAAAAAAAGGAATGAAATATTTCCATTTATGACAACATAGTTGGATCTAGACGGTACTATGCTAAGTGAAATAAGTCAGACAGAGAAAAACAAACACTGTATGATTACACTTATATGTGGAATCTAAAAAACAAAACAAATGAACAAACATAACAAAACAGAAACAGAGTTATAGATCCAGAGAACAAACAGGTGGTTGCTAGAGGGGAGGAGGATGGGGGAGGAAATTAATCAGTGAAGGAGATTAAGAAGTACAAATTTCCAGTTCCAAAATAAATGGGTCAGGGGTATGAAAGAAAAAATTTTTTGAAAAGAGAATCCTCTTTAATCTACGCTTTTCTTTGCAGAAATCTTGTAAAGTCAGTTGTCTATTTTGTGAGTGTTGGTTTGGTTTAAACTAAATAGCAGCTAAGAATCCACTTAGCATTGCAGGACACTGAGATCAAATGAATGCACAGGGGCTTGTGCTCCCCTCAGGAGGCCCTGGGTATCTGACATACAGCCTGAATGAAGACATCTTTCTCAATCTGTACATTAAATATATATTAGAAAGACTTTTGTTATTTCTTATGTACTCTAGATAGCAAGGGATTTTAGATAGAACTTCTATAACTTATTTTTTGCAGCTGGCCTTTTGCGCTTGAATCTTCCCACTTTATAGACCACTCTTCTACCGCATAATGCTCCCCAGGAGTAACAGTATCCAGCACTCCACCACTTTCCTAAGTACACTGTGCAACTTCTCCAAACCTCAATTTTCCCTTCCCTAAAATGCGATAATGGCAGCAGAAAGCAGCTGGCAGATAACTGTCTCTTTGTAAATGTTAGTTCAATCTGGAATCCTCTTCCCTCCAGGATTGCACACACATTATTTTCCAAACTGCCATTCTGCCTTCTCTCCTTGTGACCATGCAAGTATTGAACTTTCTCCCAGAGCTTTTGTCTTACCAGTCAATGGCTGGCTGATGCAGAGGAACAAAAAGCCAGCATCCTTGCCTCTTTGATGGTATTCATCATAGGTCAGGTTGGGCTACATTTCAGTCATACCTGCATCTTTGCTTAGCTTCTTCATGGCCATATCCTGATTCCCTCATTTCCTTACAAGTTTCATCTGAAATCACTACATCAATAAATCAATTTTATAAGAATCCTCACATCAGGTTATTTTTAGGGAACCTAAACTGAAACACTTTCCATCAATTTTTCTCTCTCATTAACTTTTCCCCTTCACTTGGTCCTCTATCATTGATATTAAAACTAGTAAAACACACATTTTCTCTCTCGAGACAACAGGGGTAAATAGAAAAATAGATCATTCCTCTTTTGAAGCTTTCTCTCTTGAAACATTTCTACAATTTCTAGACACCTCTAAAATGTAGCAGTTTTACAAAGCTAGTTAATCTCTACTTGACCAGCAAATCCAGATACAGAAAATTTAACTATCAATATAGTTGATATAACTAATGTAAGTTCCAAAATTGCTTTTCAAATCTGTACTCATCAACCTTATACTGGTCACCCACAAGGCTCCCTGCTCATGAGAGCACTAGAGGAAGGACAATCTGCCTGCTGTAGGACTCGGTCATCTTTGTTCCTCCCAGCATAGATAATCCCCAGACTCCAGGGTCTCAAGTCTCTGATAGACTCTTACCCGGTGGCTCTGCTTTGTGTCTCTCTGGGGTCCACAAAGGGTCTGATCTGTGTATGGTACATCTTGGCAAATGCGTTCTGTTTTCAGGTATGTATGGGAAACCAGGTAACCAGATTTCTCCATTGTATACGCCCTCAATTACTCCGTAAATGAACAAGTTGAATGCATAGCATCGTACTCTTAGATGGGATAGATGTAGTGGGGGCAGGGAGCAGGAGACCCAAAGTCTCTCATTTTGCTGTGACTGTTGATCTACTCCACCAGACAACCTTCACTCTCCAATCCATTCCATTGATACTGAGCTCAATACCAAATGAGGCTTGCCTTTTGTTTCCTAAACTACAGTGTGGATCTGTAGGGATTAAACCCCTATGGACTTCTGGAAACCTTCTCTGACCAAAAGACCTCTTTACTCCTGGGGAGACTGAACAAAAATTGGTCCCCATTGCTTTACAGATAAATGACCTGAAATCATCACTCTTCACATGCTTGAGGAGGTGATGCATTGACCTGTGATCATACAGCTCCTTTGCATTCAGGCCATGGCCTACCTTCTTCTTGCAGAGAATAAACGTAAAACTTACTTTCTTTCACCTCTGTTTAATTAATAGGAACACTTCCCAGAGGATTAACTCCTTTAAAATTTTAATGGAGTTGCTGAGCTCTTGAGTTGCTTTGCTGTGATATAGCTCTGTAAATGTTATGTTGCTTTCGTTCTTGTAATCATTTGACTACAATGTGCATACATGCTAGAAGGTTAAATGGGCTGAAACATAACAAAAGAAGTGGCTAATGAAGAATAGAGTTTATGGGCCCAGGCTTTCTTCTAACCTGCCTAGATGATAAGTGCAGGACTGTATAACTCTGAGATCCATCACTTTTCTGTCCAAGGTTGGAATGGGATTAGAGGAATAACCCCACATTTGGGAATATGGCTAAAGTGAAAGTATAGCTTTCTGCTCCCTGTAAGGAATGAAATTCCAGAAGCCAGGATTCCCTCCTCATAGTTCTGCACATCTGGGAGCACAGTTAATTCTCCCCACTCCGTGCAGTTAAAATGAGCAGATTATACTTCATCACAACAGAAAATGAAATCAACAAGGCACTGCAACCTACGAACAAGGGATGAGAATGACTTGCCTGGATTTATCTGAAGATCTGACTCTTACTTCCAAGATAAAAATTTTAGCAACATAATTGTGTAACTAGGGTGTTTTTATATTTTTAATGAGAATAGATGTGATTTGGGTTTCAGTTAAAAGGGGCTAAATTTTGCTTCAAAAAATTAAAAATTTAACAAATGCTTGAATAAAATAGTGACATTTAGTTAGGATAGAAATGAGACCCTGGAGGAAGATGATGGCTATCTTGAATATCTAGAAGAACATGTCTAGGGTGTAAAAATAATCCAATGATTTAAAGTTGAACTGAGGTATATTTTTGTTCATTGTTTAGAGCTCTACAAAAGTGAAATGAATGGCTTGGGTAAATAATAAATTCCTCATTAACAAAAGTAGTCATGCATAGGCTGGACGCCATCTTGCAAGAGATTTTTAATGTTGAGGAGGTTTGTGCTAGATCTTTCTCAGGTTGCCATTCTACAATTCCAAGCTTGGGCAACAAGCCTAAGGCTACTGTTGAGAGGGGGCAGATACACCACAGAATGATGGCAAATCTGAACAGATGATCTAATGACTGTGATTGGGCTATGTTCAACTATTGACTTTTTCACCTGTAATGATCAAGGCAAATGAAGTTTCTCTTTGTATGATAAGTTTACATAGAGAATTCTGTAGCAGTTAAAATAAAGAGTTTTTTAAAACTCACCCTTTAGCTTTTTATAGAGACCTAAATTTCAGGTTGCAACCCTGTTCAACAGTGAGCTGCTATTTTCACCTGCCTTTGGCAATATGTCAATATTGTTGGTACATTCCTTGGAAAATATTCAATATGGCAGCAAGTATTTGGTGGCTACTCTTTTCCATCTTCTGATAAAAATCAGTTATGGTACTAAAAACTTTCAAAAAATCTATGTTTGAATCTACTTTGTGTTTTTACTAAGAAATAACATAATTCCAAGTGCCTTCATGGCTTGGAGCAAAATTATGTGTCCTGGAATATGCAAAAAAACAGCTATATATGAAACGAACTCCCAGGCTATCAGAGAACCAATGCCTACTCCTTCCTTTGTTCCCAGTATTGTCCTGAGGGGTCCCACCAGCATAATTGATCATTCAGTCTATTTTTTTCTCATTATTTCTTTGACTGACTTCATGGACTTCAAATGAGATTCTTCTTGGCCAGTTAAGATATCTCTATGGAGCAATGGGTGCCACCAACCTGGACTAATCTTGGAGCGCTATGACTGTATAAATAGCAGTAGAGTAGAAGCAGAAGACTAAGTGGGTACCCACAACTCTCTAATGTAATATGAGAAGCTATACATGGCATTGATGATACAATCTTTGCCCTCAAGAAGTTTATGGAAGAGTTACTAGACAGCAGGAGTTAGGTTCTAAAGTAAGAACACATGCTGTGAATTTTATACCTTCAGGAATTAATCCTGAAAATATACCATACAACCTTAAACATTAGAGGCACCTATCTTGGTAAAATGCTCAAACTTTGAGAAGTACATGGGAACTCAGAACAACTGCTAGGTTCTCAAATCCATGTCTCTCATCTCAGCACACAGTGGTACTAAATGGAGGGGTGGGAATCTCTCTTCTTCCTCTTTTTTTATTTAAAAGTACATTTAGATGAATTCATGGTCAGTAAGTGTGTGTGTAATGTAACTTATAATATTTTCAATAATGTAATAAACTGGTTCAAACAGTGCATATGGAAATTTCATACGGAAAAGCAGAATAACAAAACACTCTTGATAAAGAACAAGTTGTAGAACTCACACTTTCTGATTTCAAAACTTATCACAAAGCAGCAGTAATCAAGACAGTGTGGTACTGACATAAGAATAGACATAAAGATCAATTGAATAGAACTAAGAGTCCAGGGAGACGCAAGAGGGGGGAGATATGGAGATGCATGTATATGTATAGCTAATTCACTTTGTTATAAAGCAGAAACTAACACACACAAAAAAATAAATTAATTAAATTTAAAAAAAAGAACTAAGCGTCCAGAAATAGACCCTTACATTAATAATCAATTGATTTTCAACAAGGGTGCAAAGATGATTCAATGAAGAAAGAATAGTCTTTTTAACAAATGGTGCTACAACTAGATATCCTTATGCAAAAAAATTAAAGTCATTCCCCTACTTCACGACACATGTGAAAATGAACTCAGAATTACAGACAAATGTAAGAAGTAAGATTAGTTGATAGTTTCTAGCTTTCTATTACAACAAAATGCTAAGCTTTACTTTGTATACTTTCTGTCTGGACCTGAAATCAACCATGTCTGGGGAGTTCTGGTTCCATTTAGTGGTATGTAATGCTTAGCTGACACAATCTGCATCCTAGGGGTGTTCACTACTATTTTGCTGTCATTGATTCTAGAACTTTTAAGTCTAGATAGATTAGTGGACAGACTAAAAAAATTGGTATTATTAAGACAAAATAATCAGTAGAACATCTGATAGTTCTGCTTCAAGGTTTATATCAGGGAATGTTTATTTAATTTACAGTTTACTTGTATATCTTTTCTCTTATGCCAAAATATATATCTTGATTCCTTAAAAGATCAACATAATTACTTACTACCATGAGAGCTGAAAGATCAATGGTCTGGTCCCTTCACTAAGTCAATCAGGCTGAGAAAGGATATAGTGATTCTGGCGCTATGATGTAGCAGACACTGGAACCTGTTCGGACCTACATTTCTTGGGAATGCGCCTGTGACTATGAGCTGCAACCTTCAAATCAATGTGTAACATAAAAGAACTGCGACCAATCTCCATCAAAGGACCCCTCCGTGGAGATGGGAATTGACACTGGAAACTGGCAACTATGCAAGTCTCCTGCTTGAGGACAAGCTATCCCACTCAGAACACATCTCTGAAAACCCAGGAAAGGTGATTAAAAGGGCTGTGCCCTTGGGATTTTATATAAGTCCTGGGTGTGGTTCTCTCTGGACCTAGCCCAATGCTGAGAGCAGGTGTTGGTCTGCATCCAAGAATCCTGCTGCTTTGTACTTCCCTCAACCAGTCCATAGTACTAGCACTGGCCAAGCAGTCTGTGTCTAAATGCCAGACCAGCAGGGTGAGCCAGTGCTGCACCAGCCCAAGGCACTAGGGAGCTATGTAAAGGATGACAGGGGCTTTGAAAGGGGATAAGTAGAACTTCCTGCTAACCTGTGCATTTAGATATTTGAGCCCTGGATTTGGGGACTACAAAGGAAAGTGCCCACATCTCAAACTCTAACCTTGAAAGAAAATGAGTTTCCTATTTTCTTATTTTCACAGCTTCCTTCCATTAGTTTGCATCACCCTTTCAAACAATGAGTTGGATTCACAGTAATAGACACAATGACTATGAAAGAAAAGAGACTGAAATCAAAAGGCTCAAGTTCTGATTATGCCACTGCCCAGTGAACTGTCATATGACCTTAAGTATGCCCCCATGAACTTTAAACACTATTGCCTCAACTCCATACGGGATATCCCATTTCAAGGGGTTGCCTTAGGGATTAATGAGGCAATGTGTGTGAAATACCTGTACATACTGAGTAATCAATAAATTTCCACTGAACTGTAGTCTTCCCTCTATATCAGTTTGTATCTTCCCATAGAAAGAAAAATTTCACTTGGCAAATTATTTTTTTGGTCCATATACAGGACAGATCATTCCTGAGGGCAAGTCAAACATTATGATATTCCTCTTCCTTCCTTCCTTCCCCATGAAGAAAATATCTGTATTTTCCCAGTGGCTAGGTTGAACTGAAACGTGTATTATAGGGTCTTTCTCATACCTCTGGCATAAACCCTTGCATGATAACCATTTTGCATGCATATAATAATCAAGCAGTTTTAACGTTTTCATTTTTCATTTAAATAGCCCTATCATTTCCCTTAGGAAACTGAGTGTGCCCCAATGTCTACCATATCTGCTGTCTGAAACAAAGCCAAAGACCCAGTCAGTGGCTTTCAAATAGGCCCTATTTATAATGTAAACGATGCACACAGAATGCTGTAAAAAGTAATCATAATTTAGAACTTCTGCATTCTGTCATATATTCTGATGACAGCTACAAGGAAACTGCTAGCCCAAGTCTCTTGATAACTTTGTGTGAATATGTGGAACCAATCCATTAAACCTCGATAATCATCCACTTAATTGTTTAGAAACATTACCCCGGCTCCTGTGTGTGGTTTTTCTTGCAGAGAGACCAGGTGCCTGTTTATTTCACAGGAGGAATGACCAAGTTAGATATCAATATTTTCCACAAGCAAGCTCTCTGAAATGGATTCTCTATCGATCCGTCCACTTGCTATTGTTAGCAATCTTGCTCTACATCATGAGGCCTCTGAATTTATTTACCCCTAGTTGGTACTGTGAATCATTCCTCCTCTAGCCAACAAAAAATAAAATTAGCATCTGTAGATATATATATAGGGTTCTTTCCACAGTGAAATACTAATTTTCCCCCAAAAGTGTACTTTTCTTATGCTTTAATAACGTAGAGATTTTTGAGGATTTATATGTGCTATTTAAACTAGTGTCACATTGCAAAAACAGAAATAGACTCATAGACATAGAAAACAAACTTATGGTTACGAAAGGGGAAGGGAGGGGAAGGGACAAATTAGGAGGTTGGGATTAACATATACACATTACTATATGAAAAATAGATAACCAACAAGGACCTACTGTATAGCACAGGGAAATATACTCAATATTTTGTAATAACCTGTAAGGGAAAAGAAACTGAAAAAAGAATATATATATACACACACACACACACACACTGTACACTTCAAACTAACATGACATGATAAATCAACTATACTTCAATTAAATTAAATTAAAAAATTAAAGAAAAATAAACTAGGGTTATTTCATAGGAAAATTAAATGTAACTGCAAAATGATGGAAGGAGGAAGCATGTCTTTCCTCTCATTTTACATGTAATAAGACTGGGACTCAAATAAAACAGAGAGATCAAATGCTTTGAAGTCAGACCTGCGTAGAACTCTGGAGCTGACGTCACTAGCACACTTGCTCTTTCTAAATCTCAGTTTGCTCACTTCGGAATGGGAATAACTCTAACTTCTACTGCCACTGGTGATTGTACAGATTACATGCCATGATTCACATAAAGCTCCTGGAGGATGGTAAGGACTTAGTACATGTTGATCTGTGAGCCACAGAGCTGAAATTACTTCCCTACCTTCCCTCTTCCATGGAGCACACTGAATCACATGAAATGTCTGTCTGTTTTTGGAAATCAAAAATGGTCAAGTATCAGTCATTCTATATGGTGCATTGTAATTTGTTTTCTGCCTACTGACAAATAGACTGAGATTTCGAGGCAACAATTGTATCTCCTTCACATTTACACACTCTGAGAGCCTGCTACATAGTAAGCACTCAATGAAGGACTGTAAAATGTAAATAATGTAATATAAATAATGTAAAATGTGCATCATGCATCCCCTTCATTGGGCTCCAAATTACTGACAATACCACCTCATCATAGCTCTTTTTGTTTTTGTTAAGTCCTACTGCCAGAGGAAAAAAAGATTGCGTATGTTAGTTGTGAGATGATGCATGAATATGAAAGTGTATTTTGTCTGTAGGTTATTTCATGCTTAGCTGAAGAGTGTGAGGGCTGCCTGAGTGGTGACCGTTTCTGCACAGACCCCAGAGACCGGCACACTACAAGCTCAAGAATACACCACTGCTCTCATAAGCTCCAGGAACTCAGGGCTCGGGGCTGGGCTGTGTCAAGCAGACCATGGAGTAGGAGAAGATGGAAGATCACTGTCAGACACTGTATGGAGCCAGTTGCCATCTTGGCTGTCCCTGCTGCTCTTGCAAAGAAGAGGGAGTCTTGTCAAAGAACTTGAAGCCCAATTTCAGGTACAAACCCAAAGCTGCCCCAGTGACAGCAAAAATCAGCTGAAGAAATGGAGTTGCATTTACTTTTGCCATTTCATGAACAGTCCATAGCCCTAAGTTCAAACAAGTGAGTCACTTACCCTTCATCATTTATGAAAGTCAGTATAACCTCTACTCTTCAGGGTTCTTTTGAGGATTAAATGAGATATGCTAAAAAAAACATGGGAATAATGGAGTTCATTATTGGAGTCCATTGGGTAAACAAGAGGCTGGTGCTTGGAGCAGAGATGCTTCCCCACTACTGCAGAGCACGGGAGGGACAGAAACGCAGAGGCTGGACTGTCTCCCAAGCTACCCTTCCTTCCCACCACCAAATGAACTCGATCACAAAGCCCACATTTCTGAGACTTGGCAAAATGAGCTCAGGATCATTTGATCTTAAAATAGTCATTGAAAAATGCTAACGCTTATTGATTCTGAAGATTCCTTTTTCTATAACTCTTGGGCCAGGCACAATCTTCCCTGACCCCCGGTCTCTCCAGCACTTTGTATGTCTCCTGTTACAGAACATATATCCAGGCTTCCACACATCTATTTACCGCTTATTGAAATCCAATTTGAGGCTACATTCTTTGGATGTCACATTTCATTTAAGTCTTACAACAATTCAATTAGACATCTTTATTCTCATTTTGAAAGGAGTCAGAGGCTCTGAGAGTTCTGAGAGGTTTTTTTTTTGGCAGTATGCGGGCCTCTCACTGTCGTGGCCTCTCCTGCTGTGGAGCACAGGCTCCAGACGCGCAGGCCCAGCGACCATGGCTCATGGGCCCAGCCGCTCCGTGGCATGTGGGATCCTCCCGGACCAGGGCACGAACCCGTGTCCCCTGCATCGGCAGGCGGACTCTCAACCACTGCGTCACCAGGGAAGCCCTCTGAGAGATTTTTTTAATAACATGCCCAAGTTCACACAGCTAACAAGCCACAGAGCCTAGGAAAGTCTGTCTCCACACTCGTGCCTCTGCCACTATGATAGACTAAGACAATATTTTATTTACAGGCTGCTTTGGGGGATGGCTGTGTCTTATTCACTGGCCTCAGTGCCTAGGCGCTTAAATTCTTTCATTGAAGAACGAATAAATGAACAATCAACCATTCATTTCCCTAAGACTCTAAAGCACTTATAAGGTTCACAAGCAGCATTCACGCCTACATTTCCAGGATTGCAGCTAAAGGGGAGAACCATAAAAATATGTCCGATTAGGTACAGGATTGAGTAAGTACCTCTGGGGTCCTGGTCTCATCTTGGTTTTGCACCAAAAGATGAATGCAACTGTGGGATAAATGCTATTTGACTTGATGCTTTCCCTAAAAAATTCAAGTCAACTGAGTTTAGTACAATAGGAAGAATTAGATTCTATGCCCTTAGGCTGTAGTTATGTTGCATTGGGTAAGTGATTTTGCCCATAAGGGCCTCAGCATCCTTGGCTGAAAAGTACATTGACTAAAAACAGTGATCTCTGATCTCAGGAAGACATCTGGAATAGGTACCTATCTTACCTGTCAGAGTGCACAGTCACAAAGCAGTGCCATGCAGTGGTCAGGCACAGGGTTTGGAGCCCAGCTGTCTGGGTTTGAATCTCAGCTCCAGCCCTAACTAACCATATGATCTTGGCAGCTTCCTTCATCTTTCTCATCATGATCAGTATTCTTCTCTAATTTCTCAAAGCTGTATTTTGACATAGTCACAATGACAACAATGTCATTAAGCACTGCTGAGAATATCAAAAAGGATTAATAGAAATGTACATAAAAACCAATGGTGTAGGATGTTTGGTGGTGTGTGGAGAGATGGGGGGAGGCATTTGGTAGTAATGGGGTGAGGAAGATCATTCTGACCTTTGTATTTAGGTTTGGGGGACATTTTCCATGTGGATTCAAGTTTTAGCTGCTCGAGCTTCTAAGAAGCATGAAAAACATGGCATTCTCTATGTGCCGTCTTGTATCTGGTTATTCATGAAATACCATAAGACTTTTAATCGAAGGTAACAATTGGTTGAGACATTAGTAGTTCAACCGAGAATATTAAAAATAAAGATTATGGAGTGGGTGTATTTATTTAGGATAAAATCACTATGTGAAAGTTTTTAACCAAAATAGAATGTTCATGATTATTCATTCCTAACATGTAAATTTTATAAATAATTAAATGGAAAAATATTCCTCCTGCCTTAAACTGAAAACAAAATAAAAGAAATGGGTCACAGTAGGTATTGATAGTCTACTGATTGAGTAGCATTATCGTACCAACAAGCTTGCTTTTCAGAAACTTGCGAGAAATTTGAATGCCACCCATGGTGAGAGAACATTTTCCTCTGTTACATCTTATATTGGTTTCCTGTTGCTGCTGTAACAAATTACCACAAACTTAAAACAACAAAATTTATTATTTTACATTTCTGTAGGTCAGAAGACTGACACTGGTTTCAATGGGCTAAAATCAACATGTCAGCAGGGGTGCATGTTTCCTGGAGGGTCTAAGGAGTATCTCCTTGTCCTTTCCAGCTCTAGAGGCTGCCGCGTTCTTTGGCTCATGGTTCCTTCCCATCTTCAAAGCCAGCAATGGTGGAGTGAGCCCTTCCCATATAGCATCACTCTGATCTTCTCTTCCAGCTCCTTCTTCCACCTTTAAGGACTTCTGAAGAGCCCATCCAGATAATCCAGTGTAATCTCCTCATCTCCAGAGCCTTAATTCAGTCACATCTTCAGAGCCCCTTTTGTCATATAAAGTAACATGTTCACAGGTTTTGAGGATTAGGACATAGGCATCTTTGGGGAGCCACTATTCTGTCTTCTACACATCTCCTGAATCTCTGTTTAGTGGTTACAGGCATGTACTCTGGAAGCAGACTGTGTAGGTCCAAATCCCAGCTCTTCCAATTACCAGCTATATGATCATAATCAAGTTACTCAACTTCTCTGGCCTCAGTTTCCTCATTTTTATTGTTTTTTAAAGATTTTATTTTTTGATGTGGACCATTTTAAAAATCTTTATTGAATTTGTTATAGTATTGCTTCTGTTTTATGTTTTGGTTTTTTTGGCCAAGAGGCATGTAGGATCCTAGCTCCCCGACCAGGGACAGAAACTGCACCCCCTGCATTGGAAGGCGAAGTCCCAACCCCTGGACTGCCAGGGAAGTCCCTCCTCATTTTTAAAAGAGCATTAATAATTCATACATACTTTACCTAGTTTTTGAGAATATTAAAATTAATAAAGATGAATTGATCAAGAATGTTAAGTGCTACATAATCGTTAACTGTTAGGAAATAGAGGTATGTTATTTAAGATAGGCTAACTTCAAATTTTGGTGGCTTACTAAAATATGCTTATTTCTTGCCTTGAAAAGTTCAATTAGAGTCAGAACAGAAAGGTCAGGCTCTGCACGGTGCAGTTATTTTTATCTCTATCCTCCCCTAGGGCCTCTGAGCCCTCCCCATTTAGCCACAGGGAGACAAAGAGAAGAAATGGAAAATCTCAAAGGAGGTGTTCATGGGACAGGTCTGGAAATATTTACATCACATTCCATTCAGTCACTGCAAAGCAGGTTGGTAAATGTGTTCCAACTATGTCCCCAAAAAGAAAAAAATGGATTTGGTGAAAAGCTAGGCAGTCTCCGCCATGGGGAGCCAGAGGGTCGGCATGGAGAGTAAAGTTCCAGAGACTCCTGGCCCCTTTTGCAAGCATATGAGCCATTATCCCAAGGAACACCTTGTAAAAGAAGACATCTGGAGGAGAGAGGGTGACGGGTTGGAGATTTGTACAGCTCAGACTGTGTGCTGCTTTGGATAAGTTGGAAGCTAAGACTGTTGATGTAAGGGCAAACTTTCCAATACAAACATAGCCACATGATTACTGAATGAAGCCAAGGCCACTGTGGAGATGACCAGCACACAATTAAGTGAACTCTGCATTAGGAGACATGCGGGCTCTAGATATGGATCTAATCATTATTGGCATAATGATTAAATGCAGTAATTGAAATCAAGAGGTGTTTAAGAGCAGACAGAGGGAAAGTAAGACCAATGAAGAAGGAGAGGAAACTACAGTCACTGGGGAGGTAGCGGGAGAAGAGGAGAGTGGGGGTGTAACAAACGGCAAAGGAGAAGAAAACTGTCAGCAGTGCCAAATGCTACCAACAAATAAAATGACAAATCACTTTAAGAAACTGAATACCATGTTCTTCGATTGGAAAAATCAATATTATGAAAATGCCTATACTACCCAAAGCAATGTACAGATTCAATCCCTATCTAATTACCAATGGCATTTTTCACAGAATTAGAACAAAAAGTTTTATAATTTGTGTGTAAATACAACAGACCCCAAATAGCCAAAGCAATCTTGAGAAAGAAAAACAGAGCTGGAGGAATCAGGCTCCCCAACTTCAGATTATACTACAAAGCTACAGTAATCAAGATGGTGTGGTACTGGCACAGAAACAGAAATATAGATCAGTGGAACAGGATAGAAAGCCCAGAGATAAACCAACACACCTAACCTATGACAAAAGAGGCAAGAATATACAGTGGAGAAAAGACAGCCTCTGCAATAAGTGGTGCTGACAAAACTGGACAGCTACATGTAAAAGAATGAAATTAAAACACTCCCTAACACCATACACAAAAATAAACTCAAAATGGATTAAAGACCTAACACCATACACAAAATAAACTCAAAATGGATTAAAGACCTAAATGTAAATAAGACTGGACACTATAAAACTCTTAGAGGAAAACATAGGAAAAACACTCTTTGACATAAATCACAGCAAGATCCTTTTTGACCCACCTCCTAGAGTAATGAAAATAAAAACAAAAATAAGCAAATGGGACCCAATTAAACTTAAAAGCTTTTATACAGCAAAGGAAACCATAAACAAGACGAAAAGACAACCCTCAGAATGGTAGAAAATATCTGCAAACGAAGCAAGGGACAAAGGATTAATCTCCAAAATATTCAAGCAGCTCATGCAGCTCATACAGCTCAGTATCAAAAAAACAAACAACCCAATCAAAAAATGGGCAGAGACGCAGACACAGAGAATGGACTTGAGGACACGGGGAGGGGGATGGGTAAGCTGGGATGAAGTGAGAGAGTGGTATGGACTTATATATACTACCAAAAGTAAAACAGATAGCTAGTGGGAAGCAGCTGCATAGCACAGGGAGATCAGCTCAGTGCTTTGTGACCACCTAGAGGGGTGGGATAGGGAGGGTGAGAGGGAGATGCAAGAGGGAGGAGATAAGGGGATATATGTATATGTATAGCTGATTCACTTTGTTATAAAGCAGAAACTAACACACCATTGTAAAGCAATTATACTCCAATAAAGATGTTAAAAAAATAAAAGGGCAGAAGACCGAGATAGACATTTCTCTAAAGAAGACACACAGATGGCCAAGAGGCACAAGAAAAGATGCTGAACATCACTAATTATTAGAGAAATTCAAATCAAAACTACAATGAGATATCACCTCACACCAGTCAGAATGGCCAGCATCAAAATATCTACAAACAATAAATGCTGGAGAGAGTGTGGAGAAAAGGGAATCCTCCTGCACCATTGGTGGGAATGTAAATTGATATAGCCACTGTGGAGAACAGTACGGAGTTCCTTATAAAACTAAAAATAGAACTACCATATGACCCAGCAATCCCACTACTGGGCATATACACTGAGAAAACCATAATTCAAAAAGTCACTGCTCAATGTTCATTGCAGCACTATTTACAATAGCCAGGACATGGAAACAACCTAAATGTCCAGCGACAGAGGAATGGATAAAGAAGATGTGGTAAATATATACAATGGAATATTACTCAGCCATAGAAAGGAATGAAACTGGGTCATTTGTAGAGATGTGGATGGACCTAGAGACTGTCGTACAGTGAAGTAAGTCAGAAAGAGAAAAACAAATATCGTATATTAACGCTTATATGTGGAATCTAGAAAAATGGTACAGATGATCCTATCTGCAGGGCAGAAATAGAGACGCAGACATAGAGAACGGACATGTGGACATAGAGAGGGAAGAGGAGGGTGGGATGAATTGGGAGATTACGTTTGACATAAATACACTACCACGTGTAAAACAGATAGCTAGTGGGAACTTGCTGTATAGAACAATGAGCTCAGCTTGGGGTTCTGTGATGACTTAGATGGGTGGGCTGGGGGGTGGGGGATGGAGGTCCAAGAGGGAGGACATATATGTATACATACAGCTGATTCACTTCTTTGTGCAGCAGAAACTAACACAACACTGTAAAGCAATTATACTCCAAAAAGAAAAAAAAAGAAAGAAAGAAAAGAAAATGAAAGGTCATGGGCATCTCAAACAGGAACAATCTCTGTAGTGTGTGTCATGGAAGGATGTTGCCAACTACAGCTTCTGATGTGATAGGGAACAAGGAGGAAAGGAAAGCGAGGGTGAGTAGGGCATATAGACAACTCTTTCAAGAGGTTATATTGTGAAAGGGAGGAGAAAGCTTGGACAGTGGTAGGATATGGTGGTTGAACAGTTTCTTTCTTTTATTGTCTTTCATTAATATGGGATAAGCTTGAGCATATTTGCAAACTGAGGGGAAAGAACTTGTGAGGGAAGTGTTGAAAAACAGAAGACAGGGATGAGAGACAGGCAGGAGGTTGGGGTGAGCAAAGAACCCCAAAGTCTCAGCATTGGCAGTCCTATTCTTATTGGAATACTGTGGAGGAATGTAGGGACAGGGGAGCCCGCTCCGGCTGTATTTGGGGAAACAAAGAAGGCTCTTTGAAGGATGTGTAGAGTTGATTTTATGTCACTTGACATCACTGTCTGAAATTATGAAAATGAGCAAATTGCCAGATTCACCCTCTGCCTTTCTTCAAAAAAATGCAACTTCTGTTTTCATTCGATAACCTGAAACTTCTCACTGTACATCAGAGAACAGAGCAGATCCCAATCCTAATTAGGAGGCTCTTTCATTTATTTATACCTATGTCGACCCAAAAGGATTTAAGGTGATTAATTCAAAAAAATAATCCAGCTACTTCCCTTCTTTCCTCAGATAAGGATTTCATGCTAGAGCAGTTACAGCAGGCAAGGGGTGTGGAGCTATTGCACCCCCAATCCCATCACCAGAAGACGATATGGAGACCACAACCAAGGCTCTCCTGTGCCTGAAGCAGGAAACAGAAGAAACACTACTCTTTTTTTTCTTTTCTTTTTTAGAGGTAAGGAACATCAGTGTTCAATTATGCTGATGTGAGAGACTTAGTAGAAGGGTTTGTGTGTATTGAAATCTAGTTCCATAATATGGATGACAGTGTTTATAAGTCCCAATTAGTAATAAATCAATGATTTTTTTAAACAGGAAAAACTAACTGCCTATGATATTATAATTATATGTAGGATGGCTAAAGAGGGCTGAAGGGGTCCAGAGGACCTTGCAAAGTTAAGAACGTAATTATAAACTCCAGGCATCAGATTTCACATGGAAGCCACAAGTTCAAGTAAAGTCATAGTGCCTGGGGAGAAATGCCATGTGGCTTTGCCAATTTAAATCGTGAAACAGAACTGCAGGGTATGCAACCACCAGGTATCATGAGCTGTGTTTCCATATACCTTCTCCCCAGCCATCCACGCCTCCCTCCCAGGGTTCACTTTTCTCCATATTACTAATTACCGTTGAATATACTGTATACTGTTCTCAATGCTTTTTACTATCTGTCCCCACCTGTGAGCATGTACACTCCATGAGGGGAGGGATTTTTGCCTGGTTTGATCAGTATCATATCCCCAAGGTCTATAACAGTCTTTGGCACAGGTAAGCACTCAGTAAATACCTTTTAAGTGAAGGAATGACTGAATCAGTAGAACTGGCTCGTATTTTAATCCACCACCGTCTGCCAATTCAGCCTCATCTTCCATTACTCCCTGTGCTCCGGCCACACCCAAATGCTTCCTATTCTCAAGTGGCCCCTGCTGTGTCTTTCATACACTTTCTCCACTGGTTTGGCATCTTTCTCCTCATTTCCCAACACACACACACACACACACACACACACACACACACCTTCATCTGCCCTGAAGACTCTTAATCTTCAAATGTTAAGTATCTTAGCTCAAACATTTTGGTCTCAACGAAGCCTTCCTTCAGCACCCAGATAACTCTTTTATTCAATATTGCCTCATTCAACTGATATTATTGAGGCTTTTCCGCATGCACGTTACTTTGATGAGCGAGAAGCAAACAATGTGGACCCTGTGCTTGTGGAAGGAACAGCATCCCTGCCCTGAGCCTTTCCCATCTCTGTAACAGCATCCGTCAACCTCCAACACAATTGTGTGTTTACATCTATCTTCTCAACTAGACTCTGCAGTCCTGCAGGGCAACACCATTGCTTATTTGTTTCTTTTTCCCCAGCACCTAGCACAGTGCTGGCTGCTTGATAAATGTTTGAATGAATGAAACAATTTAATGACCAACGGATATGAAACACGGTGCTTTCTACCCTTCATGTTGACAATTTGCTTCTTTTCACTCCTGGCACTAGAGATTTCTGTGCTGTTGCTGTGGATGTTATTGTTACTCATGGTCTTCTCCTCCCTCTTTCTCTACAGCTACTAGAATGGTTACCCCTCATTCATGATCTGCTTTGTTCCAGGCACTGTGCTAGACACTATACATGACATATTAAGTATATCATTGAATACTCATAACAGAACTGCCAAGCAAATATGATCATCCCTATTCTAAAGATCTTCCTTTTCCTCTTCTCAGCCTCCTTTCTTTTGTGAATGTCCTCCCTTAATTTCACCAAGGGCACCTCAGCTTCACCTACTTCCTTCCCCCACCATTGGGGGAATGCTCTAAATTCCAATGTTTTACAGGGAGATTGAGATCCTTTTATCAGCTCTGCCCCTGCTGCTCTGTTGTTAGACTTTGACCATAAATTGTCCAATACAAATCTTGGAAAGGTAACAAGTCTAGACTATATTGATTTCCTTGACAAGTGACAAATAGAACATCATGATGAGTTATTTCAGTAAAAAACAAAAAGAGTTACAACTTAGGACAGCTGTCACTGAGGCCAGTGCTACCTAGAGATTGATACCAGGTCCTCTCCCAGAGAAAAAGCTAACAGTCAACCTTCATCCCCAAGTCCCTGACTGCCAGCGTTTATGGGCACTCAAGTTATTGGACAGCATCTATAGTGGCCTCAGTACACCACAACTCACAAAGACATCCTCTACACAAACCAAGGGGATTTAGTAATTGAGGTGTGAGAAGATCCTCACTATACCCCAGCCTCATCTGTAACAGTACATATAATTCATCCCCAGTCTGATTGTATGGGGGATAGTTCAGAGTACCTTCAGGTTTTGAGTTCAGATAGACATTGTTAGAATCTCAACTCCTCCATTTGCTGGTTATGTGACCTTGAGAAAGTTATTTAATTTTTATTAGTATCTTCTACCTTACTGGTAAAATCAGAAAATCCTACCAGATTCCATAGACTTTGGGGAAAATTAGATGGAATAGCATAAATAGAGTCTAGCATTTCTTAATAGAAATTAATTCCCTTTCCTTCTTTTGTCCTATTCTCTGTTCCTTTCACTTTAGACCATGGAAATCTAGAACCTTAGAACTGTAAGGGAATGAGATACCATCAATGTCAAATATCTAACTACTGCAGAAAGAGCTCCATGAGAAAAGGACCCCTGGCTGCCAGGGCTCAATCCCCCATGAGGGCTAAAAGCTGACTACTATACCAGGTAATCGATGTTGAATGAAGAAATGAATGAGTAAAGACATGAACAAACAAATGGAAACAAGACATTCAAGTTCTTTCATGTTTTCTTGGCTATGATCACATTATCTTTGGTAACCAAAATCCATCTATTTTAACATGAGCCTTTCTCTATTAGAAGTAGGTGCTTGTCTCCCCCATTAGACAGAGGCCACTTTCATCACAGGATCCATTTTCTCTGGCACCTAGTAGACTGCCTGGTACACAGGACTGGATCGATAAGTATTTGGAGGAAAGATGAATGAATGAGATGTTTGAAGAGTTCTAGAAATCCTTCTTTATATTAAACAAACATCTTACTGTAATGACCTACACACCTGCTGCTACAGGTGTATATTTTATATAGAGTTACTACGGTGGTTGTGATAGTTCTAATATGCATGGCCGTTCAGCACCATGGACAAAGCCCTACTCCAATAGAGGAGGGATGCGGTCTCCCCAGAACAGGGTGGACATTATCTGTGTGAGTCATAGGAGTTAGAGGTTGACAGTCAGTGAAGAAACTGAAAAGTGCCTAATGCTGCACAAGCCTCTGCATAGAGTAGGCACCTGATAAATGCTAATTGATGACTGAAGGAAAATGAGAGAAATCCCATTGCCTCTGATCTAAATTATACATTAAGACTGCCGGCTCTTTGAGACTGGTAATAAATGGATAAAAGAAAAACACTTTGGAGCATAAATTCTTAAAGTGCAGGGATTTTATTCCTCTAAATCTTTCTCTAATTCTTTTTTTTAAGGGTTTTCTTCCTTTTTAGTGACAATCTTAATTCCACAGGGTCTGTTGGAGGGCTAGTCATAAAATATGGTCCATATAACTTGTCAACCATGTGTTATTCCTGCAAACACTGAGCTAGCCCCAGGGGTAGGTGGTCTGGGGAGGGACGAGGAACAGTCCCTGCCCTTGAAGAGCTCACAGTTTCATGGGATAGACAGATAGCAACATAGCATAATAAAAACTGTACTCATTTTCTAAGGCTGCCATAACAAATTACCATGAAGTAGGTGGTTTAAACAACAGAAATTAATCTCTCACAGTTCTGGAGGCCAGAAGTCTAAAAATCAAGATGTCACCAGGGCCACAGTCCCTACAGATGCCCTAGGGGAGAATCTGTTCCAGGCTTATTCTAGTTTCTAATGATTGCTGGCTTTCTGCGCTTGTACCTACATCACTCCAGTCTCTGCCTCCATCTTCACATTACCTTCTCCTCTGTATCTGACACTCTTCTGTGTGTTTCTTATAAGAATACTTGTCATTGGATTTAGGGCATACCCAAAATATCCAGGATGATTTCCTTACCTCAGGATCCTTAACTCAATCACATCTGCAAAACCCTGTTTCCAAATAAGGCAACATTCACAGGTTTCCAGGCTTAGGATGTGGACACATTTTCTTGCGGGGCCACAATTCAAGCCACTGCAATAACCAATGATGCTAAGTGTGATTGTCTCATGTGAAGAGCAGAAACTGAGTTTCCAAAAGTTTAGATAACTGGTCCACCGTCACTGAAATGGAAAATAGCAGAAATGGGACTTATACCCAGGTCTGACTCAAAGCACCTGGTCTCTTCTTCTGCACTATGACTCAGCCATGAGATTACAATGCATTATCACACAGGGTCCTGAAAGATCCTGAGATCTAACTCATATCAAGAAAGGCAAGATTGCAAAGAGCCTTGCTAAGACTGGTCTTGAAAGATGAGTGAGTAGTAAAAATGTTATCTATAAAAGATGATGATACATATACAAATAAGAATCAAATATTACACAGTGTAAAGCCTGCCATAATGAAGGTGAAGTGCTTTGGGTGAAGTGTTCTGAGGCTGATATATTTCAGAAAGGAAGGGGATACCTGGGGAAAAGAGACTAGGGAGCTGAAAAGACTTCATGGGAGGGTCGCAGTTGAGAGGGAATTAAAAAGAGCAATAGGACTTGAATGTACCAAGAAGAAGGAGAAGGTATCATAGAGACTGAGAATGTTAAGACAAAAATATGGAAGAGACATAAATACAATTTAGTTATAATGAAGGGTACCCCAACGGGATTACTGAGAGAGAGATAGGCTGGGGTCTCAGTTGGGGCATCTGATGAAGCATCTTAAGGCTATATATACTGTACTTAGGAATTTAGACTTGACTCTAAACAGTGAAAACCACTGAAGACTTTTTAAGATACATAGTGAGAGATGCTGATGCAAAATGGAAGTCAAGGAAAGTGAGATGTGCCTCTTGTTCTTCCAGCTTCTCTGTTTGTGTCTTTATTATAAAAGAACAATCCTAATCTAGCCTTCTTTCACTTTTATTTTGGGGAAGAACTTGGTAAGAGAAAGACTGGCTCTGAGGTACCTTCCACTCCTAGGAGTTTAAAATAGTACAATATCAGCCATTTGCTCCCTAGTAGGAAAGTAATTTGATTGTTTCTGGTTACAGGGAAGAAAGCTGACTATCAGCCCCTTTAAGCTGTGGAATGGGCGGTCCATTTCCATTAGCCGTCTCTCAATTGGCAGACCTTTCCTATCTAGATGCTGCTGAGGTCCAATAGGGCTGGCATGTGGAATGAAATTAGAAACGACGTTTGAGTACAACTTCTCCAAAATTAAGAGGATGTAGTCTTCGAACTCACCAAAAAGAATCTGGAGCAGGGTGAAATAAGGTGAACAGGGAACCAGGAGGTCATTTACCTACATTAGAGGGACCAGACTAATCTCCACCACTACTCCCTCTCCAGCCCTGGATGAGACCACATGGCAGAGGAAAAGAGCCACTCACCTCTGAGAGCACAGTTGGTGGTGTACCAGCAGCACATAAGGTCAAAGTCAATGGAGGAATTGAAAACAAGAATCTAACAAAGACCCCTTCCAGAACACATTCCCACGGTGCCATGAGCCAATCCACCTGCTTCTCCCATCACCTTTTCCTACTTAAATGTTCTGAGTAAGAGAAAACTGACCTGCTATTGCTTCAACATAAATTAACATCTGATAACAGAAAGCAGGGAATGGTCTCAAATGAATCTTAGGAGGCTTTACAATAAAGGAAAATATTAATTATGCCTAACATTTGTAGAGCATGTTATAAAGCACTTTCACATGTATAATTCCATTTTACCTTTCCAGAATTAATGAAATAATACATAAAACATGCTTAGAATGGTGCCTGGAACATAGCAGGTGTTCAATAAATATCATTCTCCTTCTCATTTACCAGGGAACTATCTCTGCTGTCACCTTTCCAGCCTGCCTCTAGGCTGTCATTTCCCATTATTCTCTGTGGTGAAAACTGGGGCAATATTGTTCTCTTCCTTTCCTGCTAACAAACAGAATCCTACCAAATCTCTTTCAAATGAATCTGCAGAAGTGCAGAGTGACAGTTTTGTAAATCATTTATTACTTCTCTGCTCAACATAAACACAGCCTGGGTCTGTTAAACTAAAACCGTCAAATGCCAGCAGTCTATGTCAAGCTGCCTAACAACCAAACTACATCAGGATGTACTCGGTCCAGATAATTGCCACATAAGTTTATGCAGATGATCAGAAATATTAGTAAAATCATTCTGTCACGGCTTTGTCTGTGCTGTGCACGTGGGAAGCTGGCCCTTTAAGACTAAGTCATGGGGAAACTGGTGATAAACATAATAATTCCTCTGTGGCTGGAGTTCTGCCAGCCATGAGGTACTTCTTTCCCTTGCGTCTCAGTGAATCTTTCCTCCACAAAAAAAGAGCTTCGCACGCTAACTTACATATGTTGTTCTCCTGTAGGAAAACTGTTTAAGAACAGCTGCTTCCTCTTTTCTGTTGTTGCTGAGATGGTAAATAGATCTAGCCCCTTTCCTTGTCTATCAACACTGTGTTCATCCTTCAATGTCACTTCCAAATCCCCTGCAGTCAGAATTAACCACTTGTCCTTCTGGGCTCCCACAGCTGGGTGCAGAAATGACTAATTAGCCCTTGATTCTTTCTGCCATGTGTAATACTTGTTTATTGGCTAAGCTTCTCTACAAGAATGAAAGCAAGACATCTTCTTTATATTTGTAGTCCCCCCAGGGCCTAGAGTGGTGTCTGGCACTTGGTAGGTGTTCAGCAAATGTTTGTAGAATTTAAATGAAAGTCGGGTAAAAAAGCCTAGAGCAGACACAATCACTTCCCGAAACCATCTGTAGACCCCATGTTGTTTGAGCCCTCCTGGTTCCAATACATGGAAGCCTCACGTGGAGACCCTGTTTCTCGTCTGACAGTGTGAGTTCAACAGGCCTTCTGGTAAAGGAATCTTTCTCCATATTACACTGTTAATTAAGGGCACACATTACACTGTCCCCAAGACACTAGGAGGCCTTTCTAAGTTATAAATAAGAGATCGGATTGAACTCAAAAGTGAGAATCAAGGTGATCAGCCTCTGTGAGAGAGGAGTCCCAGGGACCCTCCAATGGTATATGTCAGTCAGGTCAGCCAGTCAGAGAGCATTACCAAGTCTCTTTGTTTCAAGTTTCCAGTCAAACACGAAGCTATCTTTGAGCGACACTGTGGTATGTTAGAGAAGACATGGGCCTTGTGTCTAGAAAGACCTGCTTCAAATCCCAAATCTACCAACTGACACGTTGTATGAGCTTGTGCAAGTTAATAAAATAACTGGGCTTCAGTGCCCTTACCTCTAAAATGGGGATAATAGATCTTTCTCATGTAAAAATATGGGCACCACCTTCTGTCCCTGGCTTAGGATGCATTCATAGTACCCACTCTGGGCCCAAATACAGACACATGAATTCCATCCACCCACCGCTCTGCTGGTACCTGGTGGTCTTCTTAAGTACTATGAAATTATTACAACATAGCAAAGAGACATTTTCACGGCTGGCAAAAAGTGAAGCCAAAATGCACAGACAGGGCATCAGCACTATTTGGGGTATAAATAGATGACTGCTGTTATAGATAGAAAGGCAATACTCTCAGATGATATATGATGCTAAGTCAGGGCTCTGAGCTACTGGTTGTGGGCTGTGCCCTCAGAGCTGTAAACTCCTTGGTCAGGTGGCTCTGTCAGCCAAGGGCCATCATCTAGACAAAGGGGCAAATATAAGCCTTGAGCAGCCTATACTCATGGAAGCCAGGAATCGGTGTAGTGGGGATCTGGGCAGAACACTGGCCACCCAGATAAATTGTACCTGGCTGAGAAGTATTAAAGTATGACGAGTACTTGTACCCCTCGTGGTAACCATGACACCAAAGCCACCTGCCCTAGGATCTGAAAGCCTCCAATTCCAACCTTAGATGATACTTGAGCCTGTCAACACATGAAATATTAAACATGACAGACACTGTTGGTGCTCCACCTATGTCCCTTTGGTACTCACCTTTCCATTTCATACCTGTTAACCTAAAGCAAGCACCTGCCCCTCCGTCCCCAGGAGCTTTCTCTCAGCCCACATACACTGGGAAAGATAGGAGGGCCAGGGGGTTAGTGCTCTGTGATAACAGATGGGATCTGGAAGATAAATATCAGTTTCCTCGCCCCTTGGGAGGCATAACTCAGGACGTGTTCTGTCCCATTTCCCAGAGTTCCCCAGTAGAGCTGAGCTCAGGTGTCCATGCGGTAACTGTCAAAAATGTAACATTTTTGGCTATCTTCCCTTTCATGCCTCCTCTTCGGGTGCTTCTTTTGATCACCTCTCAGATAAGCTACTTGCTCTTAAATCCTGAACCCAATGTGTTCTGGGGAAACGCAACCCAAGACCGTATTTAACCACTAAGACTTAATATCTATATTCCCAGCATAGCCGAATTCTTACAAAATGTGACTGTATTAACAGGATGCATGATAAGTCTTTGTTATAACATTATTTGATTAACTACACATATCATTTTCCCACAGGGCTGGAAAATAGAGTTAACTGTATTTGCATATATACACACATGCACACACACAATCTCATTTTGAATGTTATATGGATAGAAGAAGCCTTTTGAAGTGTATAGCTCTCTCAGGTTATCCTGAGCCCCTGATTGACAATCGTGTACCCAAGTCTTGACTCAAGGCTCCTCCATGGATGAGTGGCATCTGGCAACCAACCTTTCTCCTTCTCTTCCTCCTCTGCTCATCCTCTTCCTTCTCTTTCTCTTTTCCAAGTGCATGATCATTACAAAATACCAAGCCATTTTGAATTTCCATTCCTCCTACACTAGCAAATCTGAACTATAAAGTGAAATAAGTCCTATAAAATGAAATAGACCTATTATTTCCAGTACTTAGCTGAGAGAGTGACAAATGGGGGACCAAAACACCCAGGCAGTTGGCGTTAATTAATACTAAATTTACTGAATTAAACAATGAATTTTAAAGAAATAATTCTAAGATGTCATTTCAATTAAGGCACTGTCACTGGGATAATGGATGCGGGTGGTGTCCAGGAAAGTCGATCATGGCACAGTTACAGGAAGAAACCATTAACTCCAAAGAAGCAAGTGGATGAAAAAGAAAGAAAAGAAACCCATGCTCCCAAGGCTTCTGGAAGATATTGCAGAGTTGCTAGGCTAATTAAACCTCTGTACCTTTTCAATCAAGGAAGGTGTATCTTGATTAAGCTCAGTAACCTAGAACAGGTCACCTTAACAGTTCCCCCCATTTTACTAAGGCAAAGCAGAGGCAATCACGTCCCTGGATCTGAGCAGAAAGCAAAGCAGATTATTTAGGGTGAAAGGTTCTAATGGACACAAGCCTTGGCTTTTCTCCCCAAAATGATTCCCTCTCTTGGGCCCAGAGAAATGAACATCTTTATAATGTTTGGAAAACTAGAACATGAAGGGGAGAGGAATCACAGCCACAGAATGTAGAGCTAGAAGAATCTCTGTAATGGTCATCTAATTCAACTACACAATTGTCCAAGCAAGAATGAGGATCCAGAAACTGGAAGCTCACCCAAGGCCACATAGTCTAGACCTCAGACCTACAGCCTGTCCATTTCTTCCCCCACAACAACATGGGTTTCTATTAGTGCTAACTATAAGGAAATATCCTGAAAAGACCCTTTCATTAAAAAATAAACTTAAAATTAGGAGAATAAATCTTCTAATATGTCACCAAGAACAGCATGCACAACAACCTCAGTCTTAGTCTCTCTATAACATGGACATAGTAACTACTAACTGAAGGCTGAATGCCCGAGAGCATCCTACCCTTCCTCTAGATTTTACTTATTTAATGTATGCCTGTCCCACTATGCTGAACTTTGAAGAGGTAGAGCTTCAGTATGTCTGGAAAACCAGACGTGTGTGTGTGAGCCGGGGCATTGGCTAGAGGCAGGGTGGTGGGGTGGGATGGGGGAGTAAGCAGCCAGGACACGTCTTTCTTCAAAGCTCCTTCCCTCCCCAGGGGAACAACTCCTGTGTCCTCTGAGTCACGGAGAGAGGATGGGAGGGACATCATCAGTCTAACAGTGTTTCACCAACCCTCGCCTGGCATCTGTTGCAGTTTTGAATATGTTGCTTTGGTATCATAGAATTTCCTTAGAATTTTTCTTAAAATGAACAGCTATTCTGGCCCTGGGCACCCCTGGGGAGTTCTGTTCACTTTTACAATCTGAGAAAAAGGACAATTTCATTTTTAATTATGAATATTCATGTGCTCAATGGAGACTGTGCATGTCATTATAATTCCCAAATTAGTTCAGAAAGAAACTGACATTTTATTCAAATTCCTTTATTCTTCACTGAAACAGAATAGGGTGACATTTTGCTCTGAAAGGAAATGGAAATTTTTCCTTGTCTTTGTCACCTAATTTCCCATTCCCAATAAAATCCCATCTGCAAAGCTTCTTCCCAGTGTTACTAGAAGAATCCAAGAGATCAGGAGGGTGAGAACACCCCAAAGTCTGTAAGGGAGGAACTGACCAGGACATGATTAAATCAACCTGGGGGTGACAAAATGAATCATACACAGTAGTTCATTTAGTCCTCACCACCAGCATGTTATGATCCATTACTCTAGGGATGAAAAAGCCAGGGATCAGAAAAATTAAATGGTTTGCCTAAAATCACATGGCTTTTAAATAGAATAAGAATGTAAATGTTGCTCTCTGGACGGCAAATCCAGTTCTCCTTCCAATCCACCATAGCTTCTCATCCATCTGATAAGCCCCCTAGATTATTGTTTTGTTTGTAGAAGCCTCTCACTGCCCCTACTTCCTGGCGAGTGCTGCCTAGCAGGCCTGCTGACACGCCAGCCACAGAGCCACTCTTGTTTCACAGGTGAACAAAGGGAGCCATGAAGTTGAAAAATATCACACAAAGGCACCTGAAGTCGTGAAGGTTCTTGTTCTCTAATATTGTCACATGAAAAGAAAATATATATTCAAATTTAAGAAGAGAAACAAAAAATGAAAGAAATTATGTGTGGGACAATTTGTCAGCCACACAATATAGGTCCTAAATTCCTTCTACAAACACGGGCGCCTTATTAGTTTTCTAGGCTGTGTAACAAATCACAAACTTAGCAGCTTAGAACCCATTGATCATCACATGGTTTCTACAGGGCAGATGTCTGGGCTCAGCTCAGCGGAGTCCTCTGCCCAGGCTCTCACAGGGCTGTAATCAAGGTACTGGCCAGTCTGGGGTCTTGTTTGAAGCTCAGGATCTTCTTCCAAACTCACATGATTGTTGGCACAATTTATTTCCTTGAGGCTGAACAACTCCAGGCCAACAGGGGAATCTCTCTAACATCAGGGAAGGTCTAAGCCATCTTTAAAAGGACTCACCCAATTAGGTCAGGTCTACCCAGGTAATCTCTCTTTGATTAATTCAAAGTCAACCTAATTAGGGACCTGATTTATATCTGTAAAATCCCTTCACCTTTGCTGTAAAATGTAACCATGGGAGTGGCATCCATAATATTCACAGGTCCTGCCCACAGTGAATGGGAAGGGATTCTACACAGAACATACACAAACAGGTGTAATCTTGGGGATCATCTGAGAACTCTGCCTACCACAGAAGCAATACCACTTTCCAACTTGTAGTTCTCAGGTTCATGTTTGATATTATACTGCTAACCCATACAGCAATGTGATGGCATGCCTGGATTCTGTGCAGGTCTTTTTTTTTTTTTTTTTTTTTTTTAATTTGGCCATGCCGCAGCATGGGGGATCTTAGTTCCCTGACTAGGGATCAAACCTGTGCCCCCTGCATTGGGAGCTCAGAGTCTTAACCACTGGACCACCAGGGAAGTCACTGTGCAGGTCTTTTAAATGGAGGCCAGATCACTACTCAATTAGATAACAGAATAAGTACCTACTGTCATGCCTGGCAAAAAACAGAAGTCTAGAAAGGCCAAAGCAAATAAAAGACTTAGTTCTTTGTCAGCAGACACTTCCAATGTACTTTGGAGAAAGCTGGAAATTACTAGTTGTAAAAATCAGTAGTTAAAAATTTTTTTCAAAATTGATAGGTCACTTCCATAACTCATAGGCCGAGTCACCAACGAAGAACACAGTGACTCAAAGGGAAGGGAACTCAGAATAAATAAGGGGGTTGAGTTCCAGGGTCTGCAAGATTAGATCCAAGAGTAATGTGGTCTTTGTAAAGTTTTGGTAAGACCCAGCTTTAGGAAGAACTGGAAAAACAAAATCCAAAGACCTAGCATGTGGCCCTAACTGACAACATAGCCTGTGTGACCTGACTTTCTCTTTTCCCCTCCATGGGTCACAGCCCCCACCTTTAAATAAGTGTGACCTGCCCAAATTGAGAGGATGTCCAAGGTTGCTCCTTCTCAGAAAAGTGCCATGATTTCTCAGTCAGCATGGAAGGTGCAGCCCTTCAGCACCATTTGGATTCACTCAGGTGACAGATCTTACTTCTCAGACATCGTGGTCCCTCTAGCATGTGAGGAATCAAGGGAAAGTGTTCTACCCAAGGAAAGCACCTTTTTTCTGGTCGTCAGGAACATTTTTGGCAGACCAATGTCTTCCCTCTTCTTGGTGTTTTTGACAGGTCTCGTGTGCATTTCCCCTTCAAACAAAATAGTGATTATTCACGAGCCCAGGTGTAGTTATGTGCCTCCTCACTCTTTACTTTTCTATGTCCATAAGCAAGTCAGTCATTTAACCACCAAAGCCTGTTTCCTATTTAAATGGACATATATAACGATGCCAACTCAGAGACGTGGTGAGAGGATTAACTGACTTGATGCACAAGTCAGCTACCCATCGGGGTCCTAACACGTAGTGGGCACTTCTGTCCTACACTCGGCGCCCTCCATCCCCTAAGAAGGCAGATATCGAGGGCATTATTTATAAAAGGCTAGAAGCTGTCTGCCTGCTAAGTGAGCTTACGGAGAATTCAGGTCTGATAATCAAAATTAATAATGGTATTCAATCTAATTTTCCAAGCCAGAGGAGTGGAAGGCTGAGCTGTAATCAATCTTTAGAGGTCAATTCACAGGGGATTTACCAAGTAAAGGACTTGGCGCCCCCTTGTGCAGAAAAACTCCACACTTTTACCAGCCTTATGGCCACACCCGTACTTTCAGCAAGATGCCTGTGGCTCTGTTAGATGACTGAAAACAGACCCACTCTCTCATCCGCCCCTAGGCAGCCAACTCTTTGTTAATATCAATTCTTTCTTTTAAAGATTGTGAATTGTTTGATTAGTTTCCAAATAGGATGGACTTGCCTTGCCTGTGGAACAAAAATAAAAAGTATTTGCCTTACGTCTCCTTCCCCCTCCTGAGTAAAACACTGCTGCCAAATTCCTGGAAGTCCTACCAGAGATTGTGTGTGTGTGTGTGTGTGTGTGCACATATTGCATATATATGCACATATACATAAATATTTACAAATATGTACTTATATTCTTCCACGAATGATGATATGCTATACACACATCACCTTACTTATTTCTACACATTACTTTTTCACAATACGTGTTGGTGATTATTCCATATCTGTACATTTTATTGCCTCATTTTTTAGTGACTGCATAGTATTCCACTGAATGAAGGAAACATTATTTATATAGTAAATTATCTATTTTCCCAACCTTTTGCTATTTCAAACAAGCTATTGCTTTCAACAAGCTATTGTTATTTCTGTAATTAATCATCTTTCTGTTGGTTTATATTATTGTGAGTATATTGAGTTGGCCAAAAAATTTGTTTGGGTTTTTCCATAACATTTTACGGGAAAACCCAAGTGAAATTTTTGGCCAACCCAATATTTTTTTGGATAAACTCCCAGGAGTGAAATTGTGCCCAGTGTTCTTCTAATTGATTTACATGTATTTATTGTGAATCTACTATGTGACAGGCCTTATCCTAGGTGCTGAGAATACAGCATTGAACATAGTAGATAAAATTATCCTTATGGTGTTTTCACATTTTGGTGATAATAATTCACTAAATAATTTACTCTTTACAATAGTTCTTTTGCAGAGAGCTGTTATTCTCCCACTTTATAGATGGGAAAACTTGCCCAAGATGCTACAGTTAGTAAGCAGTGGATTTGGGATTAAAACCAGGTAGTCTTATTCCAGAATTCACGCACCTTGGTACAAGCTACACTTTCAGAACACCTCTTAAATGTGCCCCACGTCACAATTCAACTCAACTTTACAAGAAGCCCTACTGTTTTTTAGAACAGATTTCACTGCAAAGAGCCTGCTGTGCCTCCAAACAGCCTATCCATGGGTACACCTTCTAAAGGCCTGTCTCAGGTCAGTTTTCTTCAAAGTAGTCCTGAGTCTGAGGCTCTTGTGCATGTGATTTACTGAGAGGGGAGGAGGTGTGAGGGCAGCAAGTTAGGGCAGGGGAAGAGGCTGCACAAAGAAGGGAACTCAGCTGAACTCTAGCCTCGGCTGAGCCCCTGGGGAGCTCGGGGTGTAAGTGGAATCACAGAGTTGTCCCACCTGGTGGCAAGGGGATGACAATTTGCAGCCCTATTAGCAGTCAGTTGTTGGCTGTGGGCTGCCTCCAGAGCGGAGCACAACCCCCCAAGCTATTCTGGTTAAGGAGAATGTCCAGAATAAGGATGCAGGTGCGAACAGCCAGCCACCACCGCAGTTACAAGGGGTATGGACTGGACCCGTAAAGGGAATCTGGGCGGGGCACCAATGGTGTGCACCACAACGCATAGAGAGCATCTCCATCTGATTCTCCCGCAGGTACTTCTGAATCAACGAGTTCAAGACTGGAAACATCAGCACTTCCTGCTTCCGTATCCTCCACCACATTGAATAGCACCACCTCCCACAGACTTGCCCAGTGCAGAAGCCCCCTGGTCCTTTCCCCAACTCATCCTCTTCAGCTAACTGGTTCATTAACTTCTAACTCACAATGTGTTACTTTCTTCTAAGGAGGGTGGCTTCTGGCAACCAGAGAGTTCTCCTCTTCCCAGCTCCACAGTTTCCCTGACTCCACCATTGCCTTCTCAGATCTACCTTCCCCACGGCAACCTGAGGGATCTTCTAATGTGCAAATCTCATCCTGATACTCCTTGGTGTTTTAGACCTTCAGTGATTCCTCTTCTCCTATTTGTTAAAGCCCATGTTTCCTGCATGGCCACAAGGCAATTGGCCATTGTTAATCTGTGGACTCTCTGTGCCACTCGCCATACACTTCATCCCACTCACCCCCCCCACCCACCACACACACACACACACACACACACACACACACACACACACTGTTGTTCAACCCAACTGCTTGGGCTTCCCCAGACTCCAACCTCTTGGCTTACAAGAACTATTCTACTTTTGTCAAGAGTCAGGCTGAGCTTCCTCTGCCCAAGAGTAAATTTGGTCTGTCCCTCAGTAAGGCTCTCAAACTTGATAGATACCTAGTATGTGGTATCTAGTCTCCAAATTTGCCCCCCAGTGAATTATGCTTCTCAGTATTCATGCTCCTGTATAGGACCACCCCTTGAATCTGAGCTGAACTGGAGACTCGCTTATAACCAACAAAATGAAGTAGAAGTGACACTGTTTGATTTCTGAGGCTTAGTCAGAAAAAGCTTCATAGCTTCCAACTTTTGCTCTTGGGAGGTTTGCTCCAAGGGAAGCCAGTCACCAGGAAGAAATCCATCTGTTATGGATTTTATGCTGTGAGGAATCCCAAGCTAGCCATGTGGAGAACCCATGTGGTATTTGTGAGAACAGCCCCCAGCTAATCCAGCCATCACAGGAACCAGACTTGTGAATAAAAAAGCCTTCAGATGACCAGATGACCACAGTCTCAACCACCATCAGTGGGCAAAACCATGAGGGGTCCCAAGAGGGGTCCAACAGCCATAGAACCATGAGAGGTAATAATACAACTATTGTTTTATGACACTAAGTTTTGGACTGATTATTACTCAGCCACTGATCAGTAGAATGTGCCTGAATTGGTATATAGGCTACTGTACTTGGAGTGGTTCTCTTTGTTTTCCTGACTAGGCAGTCCAGGATAAGAAGCACACGTTGTTCATCTCTGAATCTCATAATGTAGTGTATTGACAGGCATATCGACTCAAGAAGTATTTGATAAATGAATCAAGGAATGAAGAAAGAATGGGGATTCTGAGGATTATTACTCCCTCATGCCCTGTGCCCATCCTCAACGAGGTCACCATAATTGCTTCTATAAAAGTCCAGTTTTACAAGCACTTACTGGGTGAATACAGTGTGATCTGTGAGGTCCTAAGTATGAGCTTTGGAGTCAGACAAACCCAGGTTTACATCCCAGCTTTGTCATTTACAAGTTTTGTCACCTTAGGCAGTCGATTTAAACTCTCTGAGCCTCATTTGCCCATCTACAAACTTTGGATATTTTATATTTATTATTAAGCAACCCTGTGGAAATGGATTTCCAAACTTTGGATAATAAAATGCCTAACTTCTTGATATTGAGGTGAAGATTGAATGAGATATTTTAACCCTCACAGTAAATGACTCACTCCATGTTTTCATTAATGTGTGTTGATTGAATTGATAGCATAAGTAAAATGCTTCGTCCAGTCACTAGTAAAAGAAAAGATGAAATAACCAGTGCACTTCTAGAGCCTCAACAAATACGTTTTTTTCATGCTGTTCCCCTCCATTGTAAGATCACAGATGGCTTTTACTAAGACTAAATATCCATGGTACAGTTGAAAAATGGTGACAGCCAGATTTAGTTTTGAGTAGTGACTGTATGTCCAGGACTGGCATCAGCACCAGTGAATCAGTGTTCATACCTGTACTCAACATCAAATTTCATATTCTGAACCAAACTTTTCTAAAAAATGAGTTTCTCTACAAAAATAAAGTCTCTCTCCAGCATTCTCCTGCTTCCTCATTCAGGGAAATGTCCTCACTCAGGGAAACTTGCCACTACTCTGGCAAGTTTCGTCATTTGTTTCTCTTCTGTAATGAAGCATGTTGTTGAAATTGGGGCCGTTTCTCCAAAAACAGAAACCTTTTTAGCATGACATTTATGTGTAGTGGGATGTTTATCAGCAAAGAGCATTTCTTCCCAAAGCAGCAAATAATTCCAGGAGGTAAAATTATGGGGTGATCTCATACTCAGGCAGAACAGGAAGGGGAAATGTCAGCAGTTACATCCAGAGGATTGGGGTCTCTGTAGTGTGTGCTTCCCATGGTGAACTTAGTATGAAGAGCTGCTTCTAATAGCCACCTCCAGTGTATTTTACCTGGAGTAACACAAACACCCGATCATCATAAATAGGGAGAAAATAACAGGGACTCTGACTTCTCGAAAGAAATGTACTCATTACTATCAAAGAGAGGAACGCTGGACTGATTGAACATACATAAATTGAATGAAGACCCATCTAGTGGCTAATATATCCTCTTCTCTCCATTAATCTATGGCTGCACTGTAAAAAAAATCCATTTCCACAGTGCTGCTTAATAATAAATATGAAATAAAGTGAAGGTGATTCTCCTTTCCTAGCAAACATAGAAAAATATGTCTTGTCTCCCACCATGGTTGCTGTAGTTTGTCTATATAACTAGTTCTCCTCTCCCAATCTTGGAGCCAACACACACATTAAAAGTTGTATGTGACAGTATCAATTACCCTCGGAAAGGCAAAATGAGATACGGGAAGCGTGTGGGTCCAAAAGTCAGAGAGCCTTAGGAGCGCCCTTTTTTGCCCTAGGCAAGCTGTCCTCAGCCTTGAGGAAGATGTCTCCCTTCCCTGTCTCCCTTCCCTGGACCAGCTCTGTTTGGCGTGTCCTCCCCTGTTCTCCCCATATTCTCCCCATCACTTATCACCCATTCTTTAAGAATCATCTCAGCTGTCATCTCTGCAAGAACTCCTTCTGACACATCCCAGATCTGTTTACAAATCCCACTGTGTGTCCTCAGCTCTCTGGCTTACTTCTGCCACATCGTGCTATAATTCTTCATTTGTCTCTCTCCTCAAAGAAACACTTCATTTCCACACAGTGAGATTGTGCTGCATTTACCTCTATAATCCCAGCAACTAACACGGCCTAGAATGCAGTTGGAGCTTTCTTAACGCTGAACGGAATTGCATGGATGGGAATAATACAACAGATCCAGAGGGCACCTTGGAGAAGATCTTGTACATGCCCCTCATTTTATAGATATAGTTATGAGATCCAAGGAGATTGAGTGGGTTGCCCAAAATCATGCAGTGTGTTAGTTGCAGAGTGGGGACTGGAATTCAGTTCTCTTATATCCTAGTCCAGGACCCTCTTAAGTTAAATGGAATCAACAATATGTATTGAGTATCTGCTATGTGCAAGGTTCTGTGCCATGACCATGGCTTGTGACCTCAAGGAATTTATATTTCAAGGACAAAAGGAACTATGGGATGCATGAAACATGGCTGAATGTAAAATGAGCTCTTACAGATGTATGAATAAAACCATTTGGGAGTGTGGGGATTATGTGAGATTGATTCCAGGGGAACAGCAGCAGACATTTTTGGTCATTTGAGTCATATCACCTTGGCCCTGCTCTGGTTTTAGTTTCATCTGTGTTAAGCCATGCAATCTTGCTCTCATGCTCACAGCATCTCGCCTTGAGCTAACACTTGGTTTTCTGCCCCAGTGCCAGAAGCCAATCAGCTTACACAAGCCCCATGGAAGGGAGTTAACAGACTTTGGGGCCATTGCTCAAAAAATGGAGGACAGCAGTCAGTGGATAAATAGCCTGGCAGCCTATCCTTCGGGTGGGAAATACTGGGAAGCACTCTGTACATCTTTAGGAGTGGACATCCTGGAGAAACTAAACCCTGTTGCCTACAACTGTGACCTTAAGAACACAAGCTTTTATGGGCTTTTCCTCCCTCCCTGTCTTTCTCTCTCTCTGCTCCCTCACGTCTGCTTGCTAAGGTCATTTCCCAAATAATCTGCCTCCAGTGGCTTTTCTCAGACTCTGCCTCTGGGGAAACCAAAATTAAGACAGGAAGTCAGAGGTACAGGGCTGCTTTATGACTTCCACGGGCTCTGGGCACTTTTGCCTTCATGGGTTCCTTCTGTATTAAAAATAAGATAATTAATATATATATTTAATATATAATATATATTTTAAATTACATTTAACCATTGTATTGGTATAAAAATGAAAATAAAATACAATCCAGGTTGTATTCCTTATCATATGCTCATTATTATTATATTCAGCTTTTCCTTCTGATTGTAAAAGCATTAAAATTAAAATATTATCAGGGGCCCTGGGCACTGTGCTCCCTATGCCTACTAGATGAATCCGTCCTGCAGAGGTGAAGGAACAGCAGGAAGGCCTTGTGGATAAAGTGTCATTGGAGCTAATCCCTAAAGAATGGGCTTAATTTGAACAGACACAGACAGAAGTTTCCTATCCTTTCAACACAGATTATTATTTTTTATGATTTATTTGTATTATATAAGTTAATCATGTTTATTGTAGGAAATGTGAATAATGCTGAAGTATTAAGATAAAACTAACACTTTTGGGGCTTCCCTGGTGGCACAGTGGTTGAGAATCTGCCTGCTAATGCAGGGGACACGGGTTTGAGCCCTGGTCTGGGAAGATCCCACATGCCGCGGAGCAACTAGGCCCGTGAGTCACAACTACTGAGCCTGCACGTCTGGAGCCTGTGCTCCGCAACAAGAGAGACCGCGATAGTGAGAGGTCCGTGCACTGTGATGAAGAGTGGCCCCCGCCTGCCACAACTAGAAAAAGCCCTCGCACAGAAACGAAGACCCAACACAGCAAAAATAAATAAATTAATAAACTCCTACCCCCAACATCTTAAAAACAAAGAAACAAAAAAAAAACTAACACTTTTAATTAATTTACCAACAAGAATAAATTCAACACTTGAGTATATTTCCTGTGGATGTTGGTTTTGTGTTTTATGGTTTGAGTTTTTTATTTGGGGGGTGTAAAACTGGTATATAATATTTTCTTAGTTTCAGGTTTACAACATAGTAAGTCCATATTTGTATACACTACAAAGTGATCACTACAAAAAGTCCAGTTCTCATCTGTCACCGTACAACTGACCCCCTTCACCCATTTCACCCACTCCCAACCCCCTTCCCCTCTGGTAACCACCAATCTGCTCTCTGTATCTATGAGTTTCATTTTGTTTTGTTTGTTCATGTGTTTTACTTTTTATCAATGGAGTCCACATATAAGTGATATGATACAGTATTTGTCTTTCTCTGTCTGACTTATTTCACTTAGCATAATGCCTTCAAGGTCCATCCATGTTGCCACAAATGGCAAGATTTTGTTCTTTTTTATAGCTAAGCAGTACTCCACTGTAGATATATACTACATCTTCTTTATCCATTTATCCATCAATAGACGCTTAGGTTGCTTCCATACCTTGGCTATTGAAACAAAGCTGCAATGAACATCAGGTGCATATGTCTTTCAAATTAGTGGTTTTGTTTTCTTTGGAAAAACACCCAGAAGTGGAATTGATGGATCAAACTGTAGTTCTATTTTTCAGTTTTTGAGGAAACTCCATACTGTTTTCCACAGTGGCTGCATCAATTTATACACATTCCCACTAACAGTGTATGAGGGTTCCCTTTTCTCCACATCCTTGCCAACACTTGTTATTTCTTGTCTTTTTTAGTATACCCATTCTAACAGGTGTGAGGTGGTAGCTCATTGTGGTTTGATTTGCATTTCCCTGATAATTAGTGATGCTGAGCATCTTTCCCTGTGTCTGTTGGCCATCTCTATGTCTTCTTTGAAAAAAAAAGTCTATTTAGATCCTCTGCCCATTTTTTAATCAGATTGTTTGGGGGTTTTTTGCTATTGAATTGTTTGAGTTCTTTACCTATTTTGGATATTAACTCCTTTTTGGATATGATTTGCAAATATTTTCTCCCATTTACTAGGCTGTCTTTTCATTTTGTTGATGGTTTCCTATGCTGTGTGGACACTTTCTAGTTTGATGTAGTCCCATTTGCTTATTTTTGCTTTTGTTGCCCTTGCTTTTGAAGTCAAATACAAAAATTCAATGTCAGGATTGATGTCAAGGAGCTTACCACTCCTTTCTATTTCCTTCTAGGAGTTTTATGGTTTCAGGTCTTACATTTAAGTCTTTAATCCATTTTGAGCTAATTTTTGTGCATGATGTAGGACAGTGGCCTAGTTTCATTCTTTTGTATGTGGCTGTCCAGTTCTCCCAGTACCATTTATTGAAGAGACTGTACTTTGTGGTTTGTGGCGGGAGGGGGGGCACCTGGAGGGGGATGCATCATTTACATCAGTAAAATATGTACACACACAATTTTGCCTCAGTGCCTTGGAGATATTTATCTTTCTTTCTTTTTTATTTCCTGGCATGTGTTACTAAAGATGACAGTCTGCCTTTTGCCTGACATTGACTTCTTTAAGTAATTTGTCTTTTCTGCCTAGTAACTTTCAGAACTTTCTCCTTATGCATGACTATTGTCGTTTCATCACTGTGCATCTAGGGTAAAACTTCACACTGTCTCCTCCTTTCTCCACCTTCTCTTTCATAATTCCCAACTCTTTAGTCCTCCCTTCTGCATTCTGGGTGATTTCCTCTGGCAATTCTTCCAATTTATTTATTCACTCTTTAGTCATGTCTAGTCTATTCTTTAAACTATCCTTTAACCTTTAAGGTTCCCTCTCACCAAAGGCAGTATTTTTCATTTCTAAAAATAGCTACTTTTTCAAATTTATCTGTCCTTTTCCATTACCTTCATTTTTATGGTTTCTATTCTTCTTTAACTTTGAATATTTTAAATGCACTTATAATGAAATTACAGGCGCACTTCAGAGATATAGCAGGTTTGGATCCAGACATCACAATAGAGTGAATATTGCAAAAAAGAGAGTTACATGAACTTTTTGGTTTCCCAGTGCAGCTCCTCAGCTCAGCTTCAGTTGGGATTTTCTTCAGGGGGAGCTTGGGGCATGCCCTGGTTGATGAAGGCCTCCCTCGTAGGATGTTTCCTGGGAGCCTCAGCTGGGGTCATAGGGTTCACCAGTTCTAGATCCTTTGATTAATTCTCAGCTGAGGTATCCAGTGCACACATGCAGAGCTAGCCCAGGGCATGATTTTCCTGCAAAGTCTGATCCACCTTAGACCACAGGAGGCAATGAATATCTGCCAGGGCTACACAGGTTGCCATTCTGACATAGAAGTTTGCATTTTTAAAAATGTTTTATCCTGTCTTTTATCCCTTTATTTTTGTAACATGAGTATTTAAAGAAAAGCTCCTTTACCTGGAGCTCCTGGAACGTTAGGAGGTAGATAGGCCAAAACTGTTTGAAAATTTTGTATTTGTGCATTTTTTTCTGAGGAGAGAATCTATGGCTTTTATCACATTCACAAAGGGACCTGAGACCTAAGGAAGCTTAGAAACCATTCTTTTAAACAGTGTTGAATGTCTCCTAAATTAAGTTTAGCCCCTAGACATATACCAAGAGCTACAGATATAAGTTTTAAGAAATTCATTCTATATCCTTTCTAGTATAGGTCAGAGCAGGGAGGGAAGTGCTCAGAGGCTGGCGTGAGTGGTACCACCACATGCAGGCTCCAAGAAGCTTTCTTTCAGAGAATGTGTGTGTATATAAAAATATATATTTGGGGCTTCAAGGAGCTGGATAGCAAGGGAGTCAGTCCAACCAGTGTGACTGCCTTGACCAAGAAACAGCCAACCCGAGCCTGCCCTTTCTCTACAGCTGCATCAGAAGGACACAGAAACATTGTAAAATAAATGGAATTAGCCGTATGTGTGTGTGTGTGTGTGTGTGTGTGTATACACACACTGAGCTACCAGCATACCAAATAACATCCACAAAATAATTTTAAGACAAAAAGACTAGAGATAAAGGAGGTCACTTTCTAATGATGAAAGGCCCAATTCACCAAGGAGACAAAGCTATTTCAAACTCAATGCATTGAAACAACATTGCCTCAAAATCTAAAAATCAAACTTTGACAGAACTACAAGAACAGTTAGGCCAATCAATCATCCTACAAAGAGATTTTAACCGTTGAACACAGATAGGTGACATCCATGACTGTGCTTTTTCCAATAGTCTCTGATCGTACTCCTATTCACAAATTGAGATTCAGTGAGGGAATTTTCAGAAAGTCACAAGCTGGGAGGTAGCCAAACTCAGATTCAAATCCAGGCTCCTCTGACCCCCAAAGCAAAGCAGTTTCCAGTAGAGAATGCTAACAAGAACTAGGAAAGAGATTACCAAATTGGAGTTATTTTTTAATATACATAATGCATTTGGTGGAGTATTTTTCCCTCCTCAGCAGCAGTTCATTGCTATTCCTCCCCACCTGTTAATGACTGGGGTTTGTATGGGGGCGGATTTGGCTTCCCGAAGCAGCCCACACAGGTTGTCACACTGTCAAGGATTCCTCCATTAACAAGTTGTCACTATGATGCCAACAGCCGCCATTTGGTTTGTTCAGGGAGCTGGAGCTCTGTGGTGGAGACTTGGCGCTATCGTTTAGAGGAATTAAAAAAAATAAGGCAAGAGGCAGATGTCTTCCAGTCTGTTCTTCCACAACAGACTCAGGGATAAGACGTGGGTTTTTACTGGAAGGAGGGGGGAGAAGTCCTTTTAAAGTAAGTGTAAAGAAGGAAAAAAGCTAGGCAAGGGGGACTGGAGAACAAGAATGATGCACTTACAAATGCAGCCCTTCCACTGGACAAGTTTCTGAAAAAATGCCACAATTGTCCATACCCTCACCACCATGGGCTTCTCAAACTCTAATTTTAAAAATGGTTACAAAGCCATGGTTTAGATTTTTAAAGTGAAAGGTGCCATTTGCCTGCAACCTTTTCAGAGTCACCCTGATGAAATAGAGGGAACCTCTGCCAGCTTGCTGAGGTGCTTTCTGAGGCATGTGTACTTTCTGTTAAATTAGTAAGATTAACCTCTCGGCTGACAGGCCCTCCTAGCTCACCACTAACAAAGATGCCTGTGGAAATACCAGCTCTTCAGAGTGCTTCAAATAAGGGAACGGGAAAGCCCAGCTTCTACATTTAGAGCAACTACATTTAGAGCTGGGGTCTCAATAAATATCTTTCTTTGCCCCTGCAGCCTCAGGTTCTACTCCCACCTTCCGACCTACAAGATCAGCACCTGTACCACAAAAATAGCCTTGAATTCTCTCCAGCTAATAAGACTTCACAACCAGCTCAACAAAACCTTTATGTTTCCAAAAAATATACCAAAGCTGCCTTTGTTGTAGAAGTGACGTTTCTGTAGTCAGATTTCAGGAAATTATAAAATACAGTCACCTCCCACTTCTACCCCCTTTTAAGTTCACATGACAAATAACATTACTGTTTAGGCCCAAGGAGTCAGTCAAAAGTATAGCATTAATTCATGATGAGGACCTAAGTTGGCTTATGAAAAAAGAAAAAGCACTTATCCTGGCCTGAACCATCACTGCAGACATGGAAGATACTCTGTCAGCAGAGGAGGGACATGCATGTTTGGAGGTTGTACAGACATTAACGAACTATGGGAAGGATGGAAGAAACTTAGAAATTAAGCATCTGTGATCCAGCAAGATTCACTACAGGCACCAGGCAGGAGACTGTATCAAAAAGAACCTGGATGGCAAACAAACACTTCAAGTTTCCACCACATCCTAACTTTAGCTTCTGCCCAAACTCCCGTCCCATGGGCTGTTTCCTTGGAAGCCGCTATAGGTTTTTCTCCTCTAAGACTTTAAGCTCCAAATAAAAATGAAAGTTTCAATCAGGCAGCAACACTGGTTCCCCTTTGGCTTTGGTGCCAGGAGTCTTGGAGGCAACATTATTCTGTTGTCTTCTATTACCAGCTATGCTGTAGAACAAGGGTTGAAAGTCTAAGGTCCATGGGTCAAACCCAGTCTGTCACCTACTTTTGAAAATAAAGTTTAATGGAAATCCATCATCCCCACTTGTGATGAATTGTCTATGGCTGCTTTTATGCTACAACAGCACAGCTAGTAATGATGGGGACCACGTGACCCACAGAGCCTAAAATATCAACTATCCAGCCCTTTACAGAAGAAAATCTCCAAGTTCAAAACGTCAACAATCCTGGATAGAACATTCAAAATACATTTCTAAAGGAAGGCTGAGACAGCAAGAAAAGTAGTCAAAAATGACCGGGAAGAATGAACTCTCAAAAATAAGTAAATACTTAAGCTCGTGTATGATCCAGGGTCATTTCTCTTCTCCCTGAAGATACTGGATCATCACACAGTGGGACTCACAATCATTGACACTCATACCAATGCTGGGACCATAACGAGTGAAAATCTCACCAGGCAAACCAGCAAAGAACCTACCTCACAAAGAATGGCATTAAGGAAGTTTGCCTATCTTGGTCCATCTCTGGGTGAAGGGGAAACAAGTCTTCCCGGAGAATTCATAACCACAATCGAACCCTCAGGCAAATTTAGGGCTCTAATTCACACTGTCCATGTAGCATGAAAACACCCAAGGCAAGAATTTAATTTAAACCAGTTGGAATTGGTAGTATCCCCATGGCTTGGAAAAAGTTATCCTCCCTGGAGAAATGCACCTTACATACATACAAGCCTTAAGAAATTTCCCCTGATAATGTTCTGAGGAACATGAGCTCACAATCAAAAGTTACTCAGCACATGAGAAAAACAAGCCATTTGGAGGGAGTCAGCAAAGAACACAATCAGTTCTACAAATAACAGCAACAACAGTAATAGCAACAATAGGCAACACTTGCATAGGTTACTCTGTGCTGGGAACTCCTCTAAGAACTTTACATATACTTAATCATTTCAATCCTCAAAACAGTCCCTTGAATGGCAACTATTTTTACTCCCATTTTCCAGATGAGGAAAGTAAGGCACAATGTCTTCAGGTTTTAGAATGGTTAGAATTAGTATCTAAAAAATATATAGGTAATACATTTATAGAAATAAGTGATTGAGATTGTCTCAAAAATGACCAGGTGTATTTGAAATAAAGATTCCCAGAGAATTTATAGAAATGGAAAATATAGTAAATAAAAATAAAAGCTCAAAGTGTAGGCTAAATTACAGATTAGACACAGTTGAAGCAAGAATTATTGAACTGGAAGTAGTCCAGAATTAAGAGAATTACTCAACAGGAAGACAGATGCAAAAAATAAATTAATAATAATAATAATTTAAAATACTGTACAAAACCAAAAAGTATAAATTACAGGTTAAGAGACATGGGAAATAAAGCAATGAGATCTAAGACACACATAATACGGATTTTAAAAGGAAATAATGGACTGGTAGATAGATAATATTTGAAGAGACAATGTCTCACAATTTTCCAGAACTGATGAAAGGCATGAGCTCTCTCATCCCTAGTCTAAATAGGATAAATAAAAAGAAGCCCAGACTGAGATACAGTGTTATGAATCTACCAAACACCAAGTAACAGAGGAAGCCTTTAAAGGTACCCAGAGAAAAACAGCTTACCTCCAGTGTCATGGCACTTAGACTAATGGATGACTCCCAGCAGTAACAATGGAAACCACTTAAATTGCTGAAGTAAAATAGCTGTCAACCAGGAATTTTATAACCATTAAGGCAATGTTTAAAGAATGAGGGCAAGATAAAGGCAGTTACAGACAAGAAAAAACTGGGTTAATTTCCAACACTAAAGGAACTTCTAAAGTATATACTTTAGAAAGAAGGAAAATGATTTCAAACAGAAGATTGAAGATTTAATAAAACACAGTGAGCAGAGAAAATGGTAAACATCTGGGTAAACCCAAGAATATTTAACTTATAAAGCAATACCCCATTTGTATGATAAAATATTAACAAGGTACAAAAAGTTGTTAAGTAACAATATTATATACATCCTGGGAGAATATTTGGGAATAAAGTATTTTAAATCTCTTACATTTTGAGGGAAGAAAGCCAACTTATTGATTTTAGACTTTTTAAAATTAAATATGGAGTAAAAATTTCTAGAGCAACCAATTAAATAATATAAATAGAATGAAAAACTCCCAAAATAATTGCAGAAAATGAACGAAATAATGCAGTACAGAGGGAGCCTCACTCAATCCAAAAGAAAAATAAATTCTAACCTAAACAAATGGAAAGTGTAAAATAAAAGACTGGGAATAAATCAAAATATACCAGTAATCACTATGAATGGAAAGGTACTAACCCCACCAGTTTAAAGATAAAGATGGTCAGACTAGATAAAAATATATCTAAAATGTGAAGGCAAAGAAAAATTGTAAGATAAATTTATAAAAACAATAAATGGAGCAAATACCAACACATAAAATAGTATTATGCAAAATAAAATTTAAAGTAGAAAGTATTATTAGCAATAAAGGAGGTAACTTCATAATAATAAAAGACAATTCAAATATAACACCTTGAAACTTTACACACCTAAAAAAACATAGGCTCAGAGTATAAAACTCAAAAGCTGACAGAACTACCCAAAGAATTAGACAATTCCATAACATGAGATTTTAAAACATTTATCCCCATAACTGATAAGTAGAGGGGGAAAGGCAGTTAGATACAGGAGATCTAATGGACTTAGGTGAAATGCTATAGCCCCAAATTGAAGAATATATACATTGTTTTCAAGAATGGCTTGGTTGGCAGCTGGATATTCGGAGTAAGTCTTACTTGTTTGACAATCAGATGGTAAGAGTAAGTCTACTTAAGATGCTGAAGGTAATTCTGGCAGACAATTATGGTGACCAGAATTAAGGTAGTGAAAATGGGGACAGAGAGAGGTGAATTATTTTAAGAAAGATCAAGGAAGAATATTCATAGACCTTGGTAATTGATTAAACATTGAGTGTGAGAGTTGGAAGCAGGCAAGGAAGAGATTGACTCTACAGATTGAAAAATGTGCAGATTTTTGTTCTATTCTCTGAGTTAGGGATAGTAGGAGAAGCAGACTTGGGGTGGCAGGGGTGAATTTCACATAGGATGTGATAATTTTGAGCTCCATGAGGTACAGTCAAGTTTCAGCAGGCAGTTGGTTTTACAATCAAGGAATCAGAAGAATATTTGGTTTGGCTATACTGTTTCAGGAATTGTTAGAATGTGGATATTAATGGAAATATTTGGAGAAGAGGATGTGACATTTGCAGATTTTTTTAAAAACCACAGAAATGGAAGGAATAGATGGAATAGAAAGCTATATCAGTTATCTATTGCTACATAACAAATACTCCACAACTTAGTTTGCAGTTTGCCGATTTGGTCTGGTTCGTTCGGGTGTTTTGTTTTGTTCTGTTTTTTTCCTGTTCTGGTTTTACCTGTGGTTGTATGGCTACAGTGAATTGATGACTCAAATGAACTCATTGATCTAAAACATTCTCGCATGCCTGGAAATTATCTTGGTTCCCTTTTATATGATCTCTCCAGCAGGCTAGCTGAAGTTCCTTCACACTGTGGGCTCAGAGTTCCAGTCACAGTCATACAAGGACAAGCACCAATGTGCAAGCAATTTTAAGACCCTGCTTGCTAATTTCTCTAAATCCTATTTGCTAATTTCCTTAAAGCAACTCACGTGACCATGCCCAGATTCAATGGATACAGAAATAAACACAATGTCTTGACCGAGGATCAGCAAAGTCACAATGCACAGGGGCACACACCCTGGAATGGAAGAGATGACTGAAGCCATCTTTGCAATCTACCAGAGATCCAACAAACAACAGCTATGCTGGAGAAGTGTATGCAGAAAGCCTGTGAGTATGGTGATATATAATCCAAGGGAACTGAGTTTGGAAAACAATGGAATAGTTTCCCATGTCAAATGCTATAGAAGGGTCAAGTAAGATAAGTCTGAAGAGAGGTCACAGGACTTACCAACAAAGGTTGCTAGTGTTCTTAGCAGGAAAGGCTCTCTTTTCCATGTGTGCAACTAACTTTTATTTCAATAGGTAATGTGTCTCGTGATAGGTATCTTATTTTTCCCCCAGCTTTATTGAGGTATAATTGGTATACAAAAAAACTGCACATAATTGATGTGCACAATTTGGTAAGTTTGGACATGCGTACACACTATGTTGCCATCACCACAATCCCTGTAATAAATATATCCATCATCACCAAAGTTTCCTTGTCCTTTTTTCACCCCTTCCTTCCTTCCCTCTCTGCCCCGTCCCTCCTTCCTTCCTTCCCTCCTTCTTTCCTTTCCTCCTCTCTCTCTCCCTTCCTTCCTTCTTTCTTCCTCTTTCTCCCTGCCTCCCTGCCTTTCTTTTTCTTTCTTTCTTTCTGCTATAGTCAGAACACTTAGTAAGAGACCATACAATGGAATATAATTCAGCCTTTAAAAAGGAGGAAATCCTACCATTTGTGACAGCATGGATGGGCCTGGAAGGCATTATACTCTTGGTGAAATAAGTCAGTCACAGGAAGGCAAGCACTGCATGATTCCTCTCATATGAGGCATCTAAAATAGTCAAAGGTTTAGAAGTAGAGGATGAATGGTGGCCACCAGGGGATGGGGGAGGACAGAGGGAGCCGGAACAGCTTTGAAACTCATGAGGACAGAGCTGCAGAGGGTTGAAAAGGGGAAATGCAGAGGATGCATCGAGGCATCCTGGAATTAAAGAAGGAGGAACAAAGACTGTCACCACAGGAGACTGTAGGATAACCGGCAGCTGTGTTCCTTTGTACTATGAGACATACATAAAACCAAGCATGTTTAAGAGCTGGTAGGAGAGGCCAGGGAGAGGAAGAGCAGATGCAGATGGAGGAAAGAGAAAAAGAAAAATGACTCAGCAGAGGACTGACCACTAGACAGAAAAGAGGAACACCTCTTCTGGTAGAACAAGAAGAAAGGTGAAAACCCTCTTTCAGAAATACAAACGAGACTGACAGCAGAGAAGGACATGGCTGCAGACTCACTGACCCACTGTCAAGGGCAGCGGCCCAGGATGTGACTTTCCCCCCAAATTCCAGCACAAACAGAATCTAGTCCATGGAGCATGAGTTTAGAATCAAAGGAAACCTGGGTCCCAATTCCCACTTTAACACTCAGCAACTGAGCAGCCTTGGGAAAGTAACTTAACATTTTAGATCCTCTATTTTCCAACCCGTCCATGGAACTTGTGATACCAGACCCACACCATTTGCAAGGCTCACACATGATAACACATGTGACATCCTCTCCTCTCCTTGGCAAGCCCCATTCGCCCAATGAATTGGGTGGCATGAGGGATATTAGGACAGTTTTCTGAGTTCTAGTTTCTTCATCTAGAGAACTGCAGATTGGACAGATGGGCTTTCCAGGCTCCTTCAGGCTCTAAAGTTCTAAATACCCATAGATCTCTGGAATGGCTCCAGCCTGGGAATGCCAGGCCTCTGAAAGGAGGACAGGTTTATATGATGGCAGAGAGAAGCCCCAGAATGATGTCCTGGAAGCTCCTGGCCAACCTGAGCCATGCTGCTCATGCTTTGAAGGAAGAGGAAGGATTAACAGAGCTGGTGGAGAAAGGAGGCTGAGTGGTGACTTGGTGGCGACCTTTATGAGGGAAGCACTTTTCTAGAAGCTTGACAATTCCAATCTGGAACCGAAAATGTGGCAGGCTGCCAAAGTCCATTCCTTCATTCATTCTGAAAATATTTACTGAGTGCCTATTAGGTGCCACACACTCGACTAGACATTGGGGATATAGCAGTGATCAAAACAGGCAGAAACCATTGCTTTGAGCAGCTAACGTTCTGGTAAAATATATATCATAAGGTAATAAGTGCTATAAAGAAAAATAAAGCAGGGAAGAGGAGAAGGTGAGTGGGTGGATGGATGCAGGTGTTATTTTAAATAGGGTTGTCAGAGAGGGTTTCACAGAGAAGGCAATGCTTAAAGCACAGGCCTAAGAATGGTGAGGCCAACACCCATGTGGACATTTGGGGATGAGCAAATCAAGCAGGAGAAGAGTCAGTGTCAAGGCAGGAATGTGCCCGGTATGTCCCAGCCCTGAGTCAGGAACAACACTTGTCATGGCTGCAATGTACATCCGCATATGACTTCCCTCTAAATATCTGCATGGAGCTCAGTTACCATCATAAGGAGATACTACAAGTCAAACAGACTCAGGGTCCCATGACCCTCTCCCAAGCCATCCCCTTGATGCACTCAGCCACGGTCACATGCAGCCCACCAGGATGTCTGCCCTGCTTCATTGAAATCATTCACATAGCCTCTAGATATGGTTCTCTCAACAGCCATTACTTCTTATGATATTTTATTAGTTTCCTTTTCTTTTTTACAGGATAAAAGTATTAGTTAGAAAATCTATTTTGTCCTGCTGGAAGCCCTTTCCCTATTGGCATTATCCAAAACAGACTTTTAAGATTGAAGCTTGTTTCTTCAGAGGCTACAGTCTACAACTCGGCACTGCTACCCAGTCGCCAGGATTATTTATTCCTGCATAGCAACGACCCCGTAACTTGCAGTTTCTCTCTCTCATTCTTTCTTATGTCCCCTATTTTATTTTTGCTCCTAGGCGACAAATTCCAGGCAATTTTCTGGAGCCAACAAGAAGCTAATTTATAGATAAGAATGTAAAAGTGTTAAAAAGCATTCATTATGAGAACAGGGGTGTCTATTTAAAATACTGATGCACAGGATGCAATTGAGAAGCTGTAAATCTGGAGTGATGAATTGGACATCAATCTCACTGCACAGTCTGAATTGATCAGCCTAAGGTGGCCTTCATCAGGTACTGACACTGCTTTCCAGTGGCTCTCCACAGTTTTCAAAGCCGTTCCACATGCCTTAATTGACTGCCACGTGGTTCCCTCTGTCACCATTGACCTCCTAATCGCTAAATTCTATGCACAGTCTGAACATGGCCCCCCTGCAGGATTTTTAGCTCTTGGCCACTCCTCCCTGACATTTTCAGTTGTGTCTTTAGCAACGTGGTTCTATCCAGTTTCTCCCCACAGTCTCCTTGCTGGGCCTTGTTGGTAGATGTCTCTGTCTGAATATACTCAAAGTTTGGTGTTCCCCAGGGTTCTGTTCCAGCGCTCTTTGCTGTGAGATCTCCAAATCCTCCCATCAAGTCTCCTGCTGTGCATTTGCCAACAGTCCCTACATATGGCCTCCAGCCTTGATCACTGGGTCCCCACTGATCTGGCTCTGGGTGTCTAGTTGTCGGTAAGACCCAGGGCTCTCACAGGTGCCTCTAACTCACAGGTGCCTCTAACTCAAGTCAATCACCAAATGTTTGTATCCTTCTGTAGCTTTTGCACATGAAGTTTTGCACATGGCTTTCTTTCCCTCATCCCCACTCTGGTCCCAACTGGTTCACTTCACAAGCCATTCCGTTTGCATACTTTGCCCAGACAACATGTTCTCTGTGATTCTTCCTAAGAGAGCATCACTTTCTCTTTCCTGATACTGCTGCAACTAATACAGACATCTACTACTGCATAAACACACTATGCTAGCATTTTTTTTCTTGCTCAAGGATCTCTGAAGTCATCAATGGTTTTGTTTATCTCCAGTGCCTGCCAAATGGCCAGATCCCATGGGCATAAGGAAGGCACTGACAGTTCCTGCCCACTAGAGCTTTCCTTGACAGTGGTGAGCCCAAGAGGATGAGGATGAGGATGGGGAGGGGACAAGGGGAGCAGGGCCTGGCTCTGCCCCTGCTCCTCACCGGGCTGCTGCACTGGCCTGCATCCAAGTGCATAATGATCAAGTGCTCAAATGAAGGGTTGACCAGGAGTCCCAACCAGCTCAGCCCCCTGCTGCTCAGACTCCTGATTGGAGACCTTACCTCCTCATTGGCAGGAAGTAGTTACAACAGCGTGGGAGCAGCACAGGAAGGTGATGGCAGAGGGTAAAGATGTCTTCAGGATGTCTGAAGAAAAAGCATTCCATGAAGAGGAAAAGAGTGCAGAAGACCTGAGGCTCCACTGTGCCTGTCATGTTTAAGAACAGTGAGAGGAATCCCAAGGAAGTCAGAGTGACTGGGGCCAACAGAACAGGGGGAAGAAGGGGATGAGACTGGGAAGCAGGAGGGTGGCCAGATCATGGAGGGCCTTGCAGACCTCCACGAGGACTTTGGGTTTATTGTGAGTCATGCGGGGAGCCTCTGGATGGCTTTGTGCAGAGGAATGACATACCCAGACTTCAGCGTGTTTTATGGATCTCCCTGACCGTGTGCGGAGGATGGGGAGGCAGGGTGGAAGCAGGGAGGCCAGTTAGGAGACTACTAAAATAGTCCAAGTGAGAGATAGCTGTGGCTTGGACCAACGGGCAAGTCGGGAAGTGATGGAGCTACACGAAGTGGTTTGATTCTGGTTGTATTCTGAACATAAGTAAGAGTCGAGAGAATATGCTGATGGATTAGAGACTAACACCAGCATGAGCAAGCTGCTGTGGGGATAAAATGAGATATGTGTGCGCAGTGCCTCACCTACTGCCCTAGTCTCAGCCCACCTCTGCCCCACACTCCTACCGTTTCCTACAAGTAAAGTGAAATCCCTCGGAAATTTACACAAGCTGGCTGAAAGGAGGAAAGAGAAGGCAAAGGCAGTCCCCTGCCTCAGGCAGCATGTGTTCACCTACCCTCCCTGCTCTCAGATCCCTGCAGTGCCCTGGCGACAAGGACACTCAAAAGTCATCCCATGCAAGTCAGCTAGAGAAATGATAGGTGTCCTCCCCCTACCCAGGCCTTTGTATGGGTCGCTCCCCACCTCAGTTCCTCGTTTGCCTTGGTTCTTCATCTGGGCACCTGCTATGGATCCTGTAAGATTCAGCTTGTTAGGAGTGCTTAATTCTCAGGAGCCCCCGGCCCTGCCCCTCTTCATTCTGAGTCAGAGATGGTCTCTGCAGCTCCCACAGCACCCCAGAGCTCTCCACCGCTTCAGACCTCACCACCCTGGACTGTAATTGTGGCAGGATTGAAAATCCATCCCCATTACTCTTCTGTGTACAAAGAAAATGTGGTTTATTCATTCGGTCAATAACTGCCCTGTTCTTCCTCACAAGCCCCGCTCCCAATTGGTAAGCAGAAAAAGAGAACTAAATTTAGTTTAAGCTGTTGCTCTTGGGTCTGATCCTAAATCTGAAGAATCTGTTGAATTAAATGTTTCGTCTCTTGAGGTGAAAATGCTCAGACTCTCAGATTTGTGAAGCCCCTCTCCCAGGCTCCATCCCGTCCCCTCCTGGTATATTCTTGGGCCGGTGGGTGGGGAGAGTGGAGTGTCCTTGAACGGACCTGGTACCCTCTGAATCCTCCATGGTTTAGGCTACAGAGAGGCAGGGCTGGGCTGCCTCCTGAATGATGTCCCCCAAGGTGAGGCCAGTCCCACCCCAGGAAGCCTGCCAACACCTGCTGGGACACCTCTGTTTGCTGTGACCTGTCAACTGGCCTCTCTCAGCTTCTTCAAGACCTGCTGGTGCTCTCCGGCTGACTGGCCCTTCCTCTCACTGACTCCTCTCATAGACCCGTCAGAGTCTCTGCCATGTCTGGATGCATCCCTGCTATAGGGTCTCCTTGCCTCCTTCCACAGGACCACCCTATGGTAGAACCCTTTCTCCCAGCACATCCACCCTCCATCCCTGCATCCCATCCATGCCCCTGGGGAGCCAAAGTGCAGGGATGCCAACTCCAGCCCATTCACTCCTCCAGCCATTTGCCACTTCTGACCACATCTCCATTTCCTGTCTTCTTCCCACATCTGCCAGGACTAGAAAGAGTGGGCTGTTCTCCCTGTCTCTTCTTCATTTGCAAAGACTTCCAGTACACAAAATTTGATGACCATACCTACCTCTTGTTATATTAAATAGGAACTAAAATAATTTAGAATGTTTTCAAATTCTTCAAAGATGTTCTTCCAGCCTGTATCTGTCAGCCACAATAATGCTGCATAACAGACAACCACAAAACCTCAGGGGTACCCTCAACAAGCATTTATTTAGCTCATGGGTGTGAAGGTTGAGTGGTGTTAGCTGATCGAATCTGGGTTCCACTGAGATGGCTCAGCTGGGGTGATTCTGCCTCACTTGTTTCTCTTCTCTCTCCTGAAACAAGCAGGCTAACCCAGGTACATGATTCTCAAAGTGAGGTAGAGTGCAGGAAGGAAGTCCAAATATTCAAGCATGTTTAATACGTCCACTGGCTACAGGTCTGCTAATATCCCATTGGCCAAAGCAAATCATGTAGGGCAGAGAAGTATACTCCCCTTAAATGAGAGCTCTGCAAATTTTCATGGGTAGGGTTGTTAATGACAGCGGAGTGAAGAGCTGGGAACACAGAAATCCTGAATAATATTGACTATTTTAGAATGACCCTTCTAGGACCTTTATTTTCATACCCCTGCCCTAAGGTTGACAACTGTCTTGGACCAGCTTGAATGGTAATCCCTGTTACAGAATTATCTATTCATTTATATCCATCCATTAAGCTGTGACCTCTGCAAGATGAGGGGTTACGTTCTATTTATCTCCATAAGCCCTAACTGCCTGCATATAGTATTTGCAGTGGATGCTATAGTAGCCTCCCTATCATAGGGTTCCTTCTCGCCTGTTTCATGGCAGTCATATGCTTTGGGTGATAATGAGCATACTTCTAACTTTAGAAGTGGGCACATCCCTCTAAAAGTTCACATGGGAATATACTAAGGCCAAAGCTAATCAGTGCATGATATTCCCTCTGGGTTTAGGGGTGATTCTGTCAGAGTGAAGCTTAGAAATTCTGTTGCCTTGCTGTAGAAACTAATGCCCATCTCCTCCTGAATGTAAATGAGAAACTACATAGCCCTGGTCCACTAGGAGACATATTGCTAACATGAGAGGGGCTAGTCTAGCACAAAGCAGATCTGAGAGGAACACAGATAAAAGATGGAGAGCTGAGTTGTGCCCTACCTCTGAAGTTTTCAGCTAAATGGTACCATACTCCCATACCCCCACCGCTTGGGATTCTCTGTACCCTTCATTCTACTTCTACTTCTTTTTGTTTTTCCAAAGCATTTTTCACTTGAATTATTATATGTTTATTCATTGAGATGAATATATTTACTTGTTCATTGTCTATCTTCTCACACTGGAATGCAAGCTCCATACAGGTTGAGACTGCTATATTCACTGCTCTATCCTCAGCATCTAGAACTGTGCCTGGAACATAAAATGTATCCACTAAAAATCTGTTAAAAAGATGAATGAATGAATGAAATGTTAAGTCTAAGTTGAGTTTTCTGTTTATTACCACTAAAAGAATCCCGATATGCTGTTCAATACACACTCGTTGAATGAATGTGGATGGCAGAGTCAGTGAGAGCACAAGACACAGAGCTGTCTTCAAATAGTCAAAGACTAGGCTATGGAAAAAGCATTAGATTCATTCTAATGTGGTTCCAGAAGTAAACGTAATATTAAGTAAGGCTCAATATAAGAAAAAGCTTGGTAATAAGCTCTTCCAAGATGGGATGCATGGTCACAGTAGGTGACGAGCTTTCTGTCACTGGTGGTATAACAGGTGAAGAAGCCAAACTACCAGTAGAAACTAGAGAGTATTCTTGCAGCAATGACAAGCTAGATGCTGGATCATTTTCAATACTGAGAATTTACAGATCTAACCCTCTCTCCTGGGCCTTCAGTCTATATAATTTATCTCAAGTTCTGAACAGGTTAGGATGCCTCTTCTTTAGGTGTATGTCACTTGGAAAATTTTTCTCCTGTCTAGTCCTGCTTTGACACTTCACAGGCCTGAGACTTGGAGAAGGTCAGCTCACCTCAGGGAGCCTCAGTTTACTTATTAGCAAAAGGAGGGGATTGGAGTGGATAAATTAAATATCCCAAGATTGTATTTGTGAGTGCTTATCTGCAGCTTGATGCTGTACCAAGGGCTTTAGATAATCTTGGTTTAATGTGATTTTCCTAATAATGGAGAGCTTTACTCTAAAAGATACACACTACTATTACTCTCTTTTTACAGATAAAGAAACAAAGACTCAAAAAGGCTAAGTAACTTGTCCAGGGCACAGAACAAGGAAATTCTGGAACTTGGAATCTGAACTATTAATCAAGGCTCCAACCTGTCAAACTAGAACTTATCTATTACTCATCACCTCTGTGGGCTCTTTCGGCTCTGATGGTCTGGGATTCCACACCTTCCCCCATTAGGCCACGTATTTCGGATTCAAGACTTCATAATCAACACAAGGCAGTGAGGAAGGCAACTCAACCTGTCCTGCTGGCCCCTCTGGGCTAAATACCTCCAAACACCTAGATAGCAAAAAACCTCCCCAAAGGTTTGTGTTTCTCAAATCTTCTCTACCTTACCCCAGCCCTTCAAGATTTCTGGATTATAATGAGGCAATATAAAGAGTACTGCTCTGAGTCAGAATTTTACAACTGAAGGGGAAGAACAAATGTGTGGGAGACAAAATTGTATATGGGTGTGAAGGATATCATTGGCATTCCCATTTTATAGATAGAAAAACTGAACTCAGTGAGGTTATGTAACTCGTGCCAGGTCACCCATAGCTAGTAAGTCACAAACTCAAGACACTAAACTCAGTATAACTGAGTGTGACAAGCCCAAGCCCATTCTCTCTCTGTTTATCTGTGTGAGTGTGTGGGTGTGTTTTTCTCCATTTAAATATTGCCCTGGAAGAAGTGGAAAAAAATGATTCTATCCCACCTTATACATATTTTTAGAGAAATATAGCTTCTCCTAATTTGACAGTTGAGAGAATTATTAGAGCTGCCATTTGTCTACCTTCTCTCCAAATATCCTTCCATCCCAACCCCTAATGAATGGCTGAGAAATTATTGTGCAGAAATTATGTAAAGTTCTTTATTCTGATCTTTGACTACTGTATCAGTTAGCTATTGCTGCAATAATGCTGCCTAACAAAACTCAGGAGCTAAAGACGATGAGCATCTACTGTCATGGGTATAGGGCTCAGTTGGGGTGACTTGGCTTCAAAGTACAGCATCTTGGCATTGCCTGACTTAGACAGATTCAGCCAGGTGGCTCTACTTCAAGCTACAAGGCCCTACTCCATGTGTGACTCATTCTCCTTGGACCAGCTGAAAGGAACATGTCCTTCTCATGGCACTAGCACAGGCACAAGAGAGCAAACATCAAACCACCCAGATGTTTTTTAAGCCTCTATTCACATCAGGTCAGCTAGCATTCCATTGACCAACGCAAATCATATGACTAAACTCTAAGTCAAGGAATGGCAAAGTATGCTCCACCCATTAAAGATGGTGGGGTGTATTGGTTTGCTAAGGGCTGCCATAACAAAATATCACAGACTGGGTGGCTTAAATAACATAAATTTATTTCCTCACAGTTCTGGAGGCTGAAAGTCTAACATCCAGGTGTTGGCTGGTTCAGTGTCTCCTGAGGCTTCTCTCCTTGGCTTACAGATGTCCGCCTTCCCACTGTGTCCTTACCCTGTACATGCATGCTACTGGTGTCTCTTCCTCTTCTTACAAGGATATCAGTCCTGTTGAATTTAGACCCCACCCTTATGACCTCATTTGACATTAATTATCCTCTTTAAAGGCCATCTACAAATACATCACATTGGGGGTTAGGGCTTCCAAATATGAATTTGGGGTGGGGGGACACAATTAAATCCATAACATAGGGTTAGTGAATTTTTTGAACAATGTCTGTTTTCATTTTAAGTTTTTCCATAACTTGGAGTCTGACTGACCATAGTCTCAAACTCTGACTCTACCACTTAACAGCTGTGTAACCTTAGGAAGATTACCTATATTTTCTCACTTAGAAAAGTGGAATAATTTTAGTAATCAACTCATATGTTTGTTAAAAATTGAATGAAACAATTCATTAAAAAGCAAGTATAAAGTAGTTGCTCAATAAATACTGCCAGTGCTGTGGCTCTTTACAGTTAGGAAGCTTTCACTCTACTTAGGGAGGCTGTAAGGGCTGTGACATCAGCCACATGCCTTCCCTTCTGGGACCTGGATTCCCTCCTGCAAACTTTACTCTCCCAAATCCATCTTCCTCAATCTGTTTCTACAATATGGTGACTCTAAAAAATCCACTTAACATTTCTCTGCCAATAAATTAGAGGCTAGAAAGAAAGGAGATGGTACACACTTGCTTTTCTAGACATTTTGCAGATGGCTAGCTGCCTTGAAGCCATGTCATGCTGCTGGAGCATCATCTAAATGCTTGATTTTCACCTGCTACATAAAAAGCCTATGAGCTCAGAGGAGGACAGTGCAAGAATTAAGTAGGGCCCTTTGAGGGTATCTCTTGGGCATTCTTTTTGGAGTCAATGATATATGTTAACTAAGTTCCAAAAGAACTTTCAGAACTTTGCAGACATTTCTCAAAATCTGGTTGCTTATTTCATAGGCTAAGTGTCATTGAGACCTCAGTGAAGTAGCTTCTTCTTGTGTCCTTTTAATGCCCTCTCAAAAGGGGCGATCAGCTGTCTAACTTCCCCAGGATTAATTCTTTCAAAAATTATTCTTATTAGTGTTTCAAGTGTTTTTTAACTTCTCAAATCCTACCCAAAATATCTGTAGTGAGCAGTGGGGCTGGGGAGCACAGAGGAGAACAACAACATGCATTTTTTCCTCTATTCTGCATACAGCAACTTATTTAATGAAGACAATATCCCTGAACAGTAGTTAATCAGGGACCAGCCAGGGAATCAGTGTCAATTTAACCAAAGTCTTCCCTCACTGCCAGCCAACTTCCAAGCCTGGTTCACCCTGGTCATTTGGGGGCTGTTGATCCCAGGAAGGAAGTATAGAGAAGACAGAAATAAGACCAGGTTGTCTATGGCAAGACTTCTTTTTTTTTTTTTTTTTTTTGCAAAATATTCTTTTATTGAGAGACATTGAATATTTGTTTTTGTTTTGTTTTGCTTTTGTTTGTTTGTTTTTTTGTAATTTAATATTAATTGTATAGAGGAATATAGTTGATTTACAATATCGTGTTTCTTTTTGGTGTACAGCAACTTGAATCACTTATACAGAGACGTCTATATGTTCTTTTTCAGATTCTATTTCCTTTGAGGTTATTACAGTGTGTTGTGTCAAGTTCCCTGTACTACACAGTAGGTCCTTATTGATTATGCCTTTTCTCTATATAAACGTATGTATGCTAATTTAAACCTCCTAATTTATGCCTCCTCCCACCCTCACCTTTCCCTTTGGCAGCCATAAGTTTGTTTTCTAAAGGACTTCTGAATTTTCTAAAGACACTTAGGCTGAGGAAAAGTTAAGATGTTAACCATCCTCCCCTCATGTCTATACCCTGATGGAACTTGCCATACTGACTCTTTATAATCCCTGAGCCTGAGATGAGCCAGAGACCTCCTGGGGAAGTCCCTGAGGGGACCAGAGGAAATACACTGATGGGGTGGCTTCCCTCATTCACTCAAGTGTGCAGACTCAAGTTCAGGGGCCTGGACCACTCGGTCTAATATGTGTCTCTTGGAGATTGTAAAACTCAGTGGACAGAAATATGACCCTTGTCCCCAAGGTCAGGGCAGGAAGCATGATATGCAAATTGATTTAGTGGCTTTTAAAGTTGAATGCATTTGTATAGGTGTGTATTCCCAGATTTTATCAGCACAAAGGTTGTGTCTGTGTTTTCCATGGGCCTGAGGTAGGTGGCATGCATAAAAAAGCCAGCACAGGCTCCCAACTTCCCTTCCAACTTCCTTTTTCCTCTATAAAAGAGCTCCCTTCTTCATTTTTGCAGGGAACTTGTGAAAAACTGGCAGTCTATTTGTTTAAGGTCAAAAGCCCCTATAATAATTAATCTCCACACCCAGTATATGAAGTTCCAATTACTTTAGAACAGTTTTAGAATATGAATAGATTTTTTTATATCATAATACTGGTGAAAAAGTAGGAGTATCACTTTGCCATTTTTTTTTTTTTTGCGGTACGCGGGCCTCTCCCGTTGCAGAGCACAGGCTCCGGACACGCAGGCTCAGTGGCCATGGCTCACGGGCCTAGACGCTCTGCGGCATGTGGGATCTTCCTAGACCGGGGCACGAACCCGTGTCCCCTGCATCGGCAGGCAGACTCTCAACCACTGCGCCACCAGGGAAGCCCTCACCTTGCCATTTTGTTACTGTTTATTCTGTTTGCATGATTAGAATCCTCTTTAATTTAATCTGTACAATCGCATCCAAAAGAATAAAATATATAGGAATAAATCTAACTAAGGAGGTAAAAGAACTATACTCAGAAAACTGTAAGACACTGATGAAAGAAATCGAAGATGACACAAATAGATAGAAAGACATACTGTGTTCATGGATTGGAAGAATAAACACTGTTAAAATGACCATACTGCCCCAAGGCCATCTACAGATTCAATGCAATCCCTATCAAAATACCAATAGCATCCTTCACAGAACTAGAATAAATAATTCTAAAATTTGTATGGAAACACAAAAGACCCCAAATAGCCAAAACAATCTTGAAAAAGAAGAACAAGCCCTAAGGAATTTCACTCCCTGATTTCAAATTATAGTGCAAAGCTACAGTAATCAAAACAGTATGGTACTGGCACAAAAACAGACACTTAGATCAATGGAACAGAACAGGGGACCCAAAAATAAATGCACACTTACATGGTCAATTAGTCTATGACAAAGGACTTAAGAATATACAATGGGGTAATAAGACAGCCTCTTCAATAAGTGGTGCTGGTAAAACTACATACAAAATAATCAAACTGGACTACTTTCTCACAGGATATACAAAGATAAACTCAAAATGGATTAAAGATTTAAACATAAGACCTGAAACTATAAAACTCCTCAAAAACATTGGTCTTAGCAATATTTTTTTGGGTATGTCTCCTCAGGCAAGGGAAACAAAAATAAACAACAGGGACTACATCAAATGAAAAAGTTTTTGTGCAGCAAAGAAAACTATTGACAAGACAAAAAGGCAGCCCACTGAATGAGAGAAGATATCTGCAAGTGACATATCTGATAAGGGGTTAATATCCAAAATACAAAAAGAACTCATAAAACTCAACATCAAAAGAAACCAAACAACCTGATTAAAAAATGGGCAGAAGACCTGAATAGACATTTTTCCAAAGACATACAGATGGCTGACAGACACAGGAAATGATGATCAACATCACCATGTGGCCAGACACGTGAGTCAAGTGCCTGTGACCCTCAGACATTAGCAAGGCCTCCTGTGTTTCCTGCTTCCATGACAAAACAGCAGCATGGGAACAATAACAACTGTAGGCTCCTTTAAGTGGCTATACAGTCTTCTTTATCCTGGGGCAGCAGCAGATGCAGTACCACGCAGAAGAAAGAGGGTGGGCTTGAGTGTCCGACCTATCTGGCCTCAAATGCATATTCCACCATTGGGCAAGTTACTCTCTAAGCCACAGTTTTTCTAGAATAAGAATAGTAATGCCCACCACAGAAATATAGCAGACAAAGTGAGGTGCAGCTTGCAGAGCTAACAAGAATGGCATCTGGCAGAGCAGGCCTTCCAAGCAAACATATTGTTAGCACTTCCCACCTTCAGCCAGGCCCACTTCTTTCTCCCTCTTTCTAGTACAAAGTTTTTGGTCACATGATGGATGGATTTAGATTGCTCACAGGGCTCTTTCTTTGCACAGGAGTATCCTTGGGCTCCATGTGGGTTAGAGTAAAGCTGTTTATTGCCTTAACTCCTGCTCTGACACACCCACTGGACAAAGCTCTTGCATGTTCCTAGAATCAAGGGACCTCCTCTCCTTGGAGCCAGCCTGACACTGAAGTATAGAAGTCTTCTCAGATCCGTTACCTCATTATGTATGGACAATCACCCTCTGACATGGATGGCACCATTCTCATTTTACAAATGAGGAAAACCACACAGGGACTTGAAAGGCGAGGCCAAATGTATTCCATTTCCCTTAACACAATTCTAATATTCTCCCTGGTATAAAAAAAAAAAAACATGACCACCCTTCATTCTTGCCTTAAAAGATAGTAGGAAGACCTTCAAGATGGCGGAAGAGTAAGTCGTGGAGATCAACTTCCTCGCCACAAATACATCAGAAATACATCTACATGTAAAACAACTCCTACAGAACACCTACTGAATGCTGGCAGAAGACTTCAGACTTCCCAAAAGGCAAGAAACACCCCCACGGACCTGGGTAGGGCAAAAGAAAAAAGAAAAAACAGACACAAAAGAATAGGGACGAGACCTGCACCTCTGGGAGGGAGCTGTGAAGGTGGGAAAGTTTCCACACACTAGGAAGCACCTTCACTTGCGGAGATGGGGGGTGGTGGTGGGGAAGCTCCAGAGCCACAGAGGAGAGTGCAGCAACAGGGGTGCGTAGGGCAAAGTGGAGAGATTCCTGCACAGAGGATTGGTGCCGACCAGCACTCACCAGCCTGAGAGGCTTGTCTGCTCACCCACTGGGGTGGGTGGGGGCTGAGGCTTGGGCTTCAGAGGTCAGATCCCAGGGAGAGGACTGGGGTTGGCTGCGTGAACATAGCCTGAAGGGGGCAAGTGAAGGAAAATGTCTGGACCTGCCTAAGAGGCAAGAGACCACTGTTTCGGGGTGCACAAGGAGAGGGGATTAAAAGCACCACCTAAACGAGCTCCAGAGATGGGCGCGAGCTTCAGCTATCAGTGTGGACACCAGAGACAGGCATGAAACGCTAAGGCTACTGCTGCAGGCACCAAGAAGCCTGTGTGCAAGCACAGGTCACTATCCACACCACCCCTCCTGGGAGCCTGGGAGCCTGTGCAGCCTGCCACTGCCAAGGTCCCATGATCCAGGGACAAATTCCCAGGGAGAACACAGGGCGCGCCTCAGGCTGTTGCAACATTATTCTGGCCACTGCTTTCGCAGGCTCGCCCCGCATTCCGTACTCTGTCCTCCCCCCGGCCTGAGTGAGCCAGAGCCCACTAATCAGCTGCTACTTTAACCCCGTCCTGTCTGAGTGAAGAACAGCTGCCCTCAGGTGACCTACACAGAGAGGCGGGGCCAAATCCAAAGCTGAACCCCAGGAGCTGTGTGAACAAAGAAGAGAAAGGGAAATCTCTCCCAGCAGCCTTAGGAGCAGCAGATTAAATCTCCACAATCAAGTTGATGTACCTTGATGTACCTTGCATCTGTGGAATACCTGAATAAACAACGAATCATCCCAAAACTGAGGCGGTGGACTTTGGGAGCAATGATACATATTTCCATTTTTGCTTTTTGTGAGTGTGTATGTGTATACTTCTTTGTCTGATTTTCTCTGTATAGCTTTACTTTTATCATTTGTCCTACGGTTCTCTCTGTCTTTTTTTTTTTTTCCTAGGTATAGTTTATAGCACGTAGTATCATTGGTAGATTTGATTTTTACTTCTGTTGCTCTCTTCTTTCTTTCTTTTTTTTCTATTTTTTATTACTTTTTAATTTTTACTAACTATTTTTTATTTTAATAACTTTATTTTATTTTTTCTTTCTTATTTTCTCCCTTTTCTTCTAAGCCATGGGGCAGACAAGGTCTTGGTGCCCCGGATGGGTGTCAGGCCTGTGCCTCTGAGGTGGGAGAGCCAAGTTCAGGACAATGGTACACCAGAGACCTCACAGCTCCATGTAATATCAAATGGCGAAACCTCTCCCAGAGATCTCCATCTCAAGGCTAAGACCCAGCTCCACTCAACAACCAGCAAGCTCCAGTGCTGGACACCCTATGCCAAACAACTAGCAAGACAGGAACACAACCCCACCCATTAGCAAAGAGGCTGCCTAAAAGCATAATAAGGTCACAGACATGCCTAAACACACCACCAGATGCAGTCCTGCCCACCAGAAAGACAAGATCCAGCCTCATCCACCACAACACAGGCACCAGTCCCCTCCACCAGGAAGCCTACACAACCCACTGAAACAAACTTAGCCACTGGGGGCAGACACCAAACACAACGGGAGCTATAAACCTGCAGCCTGTGAAAAGGAGACGCCAAACACAGTAAGCTAAGCAAAATGAGAAGACAGAGAAACACACAGCAGATGAAGGAACAAGGTAAAAACCCACCAGACCTAACAAATGAACAGGAAATAGGCAGTCTACCTGAAAAAGAATTCAGAGTAATGATAGCAAAGATGATCCAAAATTTTGGAAATAGAATGGAGAAAATAAAAGAAACATTTAACAAGGATCTAGAAGAACTAAAGAGCAAATGAACAGTGATGAACAACACAATATATGAAATTAAAAATTCTCTAGAAGGAATCAATAGCAGAATAACTGATGCAGAAGAATGGATAAGTGACCTGGAAGATAAAAGAGTGGAAATAACTACTATTCTGCAGAGAAGAATAAAGAAAAAAGAATGAAAAGAATTGAGGACAGTCTCAGAGAACTCTGGGACAACATTAAATGCACCAACGTTCAAATTATAGGGGTCCCAGAAGAAGAAGAAAAAAAGAAAGGGACTGAAAAATATTTGAAGAGATTATAGTTGAAAACTTCCCTAATATGGGAAAGGAAAAGAAGTCCAGGAAGTGCAGAGAGTCCCATATAGGACAAATCCAAGGAGAAACATGCCAAGACATATTAATCAAACTATCAAAAATTAAATACAAGAAAAATATTAAAAGCAGCAAGGGAAAAACAACAAATAACATACAAAGGAATCCCCATAGGGTTAACAGCTCATCTTTCAGCAGGAACTCTACAAGCCAGAAGGGAGTGACAGGACATATTTAAAGTGATGAAAGGGAAAAACCTACAACTAAGATTACTATACCCAGCAAGGATCCCATTCAGATTTGACACAGAAATTAAAATCTTTACAGACAGGCAAAAGCTAAGACAAGTCAGCACCACCAAACCTCTTTACAGCAAATGCTAACGGAACTTCTCTACACAGGAAACACAAGAGAAGGACCTACAATAACAAACCCAAAACAATTTAAAAAATGGTAATAGGAACATACATATCGATAACTGCCTTAAATGTAAGTGGACTAAATGCTCCAACCAAAAGGCATAGACTGGCTGAATGGATACAAAAACAAGACCCGTATAAATGCTGTCTGCAAGAGATGCACTTCAAACCTAGGGCCACATACAGAATGAAAGTGAAGGAACAGAAAAGGATATTGCATGCAAATGGAAATCAAAAGACAGCTGGAGTAGCATTTCTCATATCAGACAAAATAGACTTTAAAATAAAGACTATTTCGAGAGCCAAGGAAGGATACTACATAATGATCAAGGGATCAATCCAAGAAGAAGATATAACAATTGTACATATTTATGCACCCAACATAGGAGCACCTCAATATATAAGGCAACTGCTAACAGCCATAAAAGGGAAATCGACAGTAACACAATCATAGTAGCAGACTTTAAAACCCCACATTCACCAATGGACAGATGATCCAAATTGATAATAAATATGGACACAAAGCTTTAAATGACACATTAAACAAAATGGACTTATGATATTTATAGGACATTCATTCAAAAACAACACAATACATTTTCTTCTCAGGTTCTCATGGAACATTCTCCAGGATAGATTATATCTTGGGTCACAAAGCAAGCCTTCGTAAATTTAAGAAAATCGAAATCATATCAAGTATGTTTTCCAACCACCACACTATGAGACGAGATATCAGATAATGGAAACAATCTGTAAAAATTATAAACACATGGAGGCTCAACAATACACTACTAAATAACCAAGAGATCACTGAAGAAATCAAAGAGGAAATCAAAAATATGTAGAAACAAATGACAATGAAATCACAATGACACAAAATCTATGGGATGTAGCAAAAGCAGTTCTAACACGGAAGTTTATAGCAATAAAATCCTACCTCAAGAAACAAGAAACATCTCAAATAAACAGCATAATCTTATACCTAAAGCAATTAGAGAAAGAAGAACAAAAAAAAAAAAAACCCAAAGTTAGCAGAAGGAAAGAAATCACAAAGACCAGCAGATCAGAAATAAATGAAACAGAAATGAAGGAAACAACAGCAAAGATCAATAAAACTAAAAGCTGGTTCTTTGAGAAGATAAACAAAATTGATAAACCATTAGACAGACTCATCAAGAAAAAAGGGAGAAGACTCAAATCAATAGAATTAGAAACGAAAAAGGAGAAGAAACAACTGACACTGAAGATATACAACGGATCATGAGAGATTACTACAAGCAACTATATGCCAATAAAATGGACAGACTGGAAAGAATGGACAAATTCCTAGAAAAGCACAACCTTCCGAGACTGAACCAGGAAGAAACAGAAAATATAAACAGACCAATCACAAGAACGGAAATTGAAACTATGACTAAAAATCTTCCAACAAACAAAAGCCCAGGACCAGATGGCTTCACGGGAGAATTCTATCAAACATTTAGAGAAGAGCTAACACCTATCCTTCTCAAACTCTTCCAAAATATACCAGGGGAAGGAACACTCACAAACTCATTCTATGAGGCCACCATCACCGTGATACCAAAACCAGACAAAGAAGTAACAAGAAGGAAAACTACAGACCAATATCACTGATGAACATAGACGCAAAAATCCTCGAGAAAATACTAGCAAACAGAATCCAACAGCACATTAAAAGGATCATACATCATGATCAAGTGGGGTTTATCCCAGGAATGCAAGGATTCTTCAATATATGCAAATCAATCAATGTGATAAACCATATTAACAAACTGAGGGAAAAAATATGATCATCTAAATAGATGCAGAAGAAGCTTTCAACAACATTTAACACCCACTTATGATAAAAACCCTCCAGAAAGTAGGCATAGAGGGAACTTACCTCAACATAATACAGGCCATATATGACAAACCCACGGCGAACATCATTCTCAGTGATGAAAAACTGAAACCATTTCCTCTAAGATCAGGAAAAAGACAAGGTTGTCCACTCTCACCACTACTATTCAACATAGTTTTGGAAGCTTTAGCCACAGCAATCAGAGAAGGAAACAAATTAAAGGAATCCAAATCAGAAAAGAAGAAGTAAACCTGTCAGTCTTTGCAGATGACATGATATTATACATAGAGAATCCTAAAATGCTACCAGAAAACTATTAGAGCTAAGCAGTGAATTTGGTAAAGAAGCAGGATACAAAATTAATGCACAGAAATCTCTTGCATTCCTATACATTAATGATGAAAAATCTGAAAGAGAAATTAAGGAAACACTCCCAATCATCACTGTAACAAAAAGAATAAAATACCTAGGAATAAACCTACCTAAGGAGACAAAAGATCTGTATGCTGAAAAGTATAAGACACTGATGAAAGAAATTAAAGATGATACAAACAGATGGAGAGATATGCCATGTTGTTGGATTGGAAGAATCAACACTGTGAAAATGATTAAACTACCCAAAGCAATCTACAGATTCAATGCAATCCAGTCAAACTACAAATGTCATTTTTCACAAAACCAGAACAAAAAATTTCACAATTTGTATGGAAACACAGAAGACCCCGAATAGCCAAAGCAATCTCTTGAGAAAGAAAAACGGAGCTGGAGGAATCAGGCTCCCTGACTTCAGACTAAACTACAAAGCTACAGTAATCAAGACTGTATGGTACTGACACAAAAACAGAAATATAGATCAATGGAACAGGATACAAAGCCCAGAGATAAACCCATGCACATATGATCACCTTATTTTTGATAAACGAGGCAAGAATATACAATGGAGAAAAGACAGCCTCTTCCATAAGTGGTACTGGGAAAACTGGACAGCTACCTGTAAAAGAATGAAATTAGAACACTCCTTAACACCATACACAAAAAGAAACTCAAAATGGATTAAAGACTTAAATGTAAGGCCAGACACTATAAAACTCTTAGAGGAAAACATAGGGAGAACACTCTATGACATAAATCACAGCAAGATAGTTTTTGACCCACCTCCTACAGAAATGGAAATAAAAACAAAAATAAACAATTGGAACCTAATGAAACTTAAAAGATTTTGCAGGGCTTCTCTGGTGGCATAGTGGTTGAGAGTCCACCTGCCGATGAAGGGGACACGGGGTCGTGCCCCGGTCCAGGAAGATCACACATGCCGCGGAGCGGCTAGGCCTGTGAGCCATGGCTGCCGAGCCTGTGCGTCTGGAGCCTGTGCTCCGCAACGGGAGAGGCCACAACAGTGAGAGGCCCGCGTACGGAAAAAAAAAAGATTTTGCAAAAAACCAGAAACTACAAACAAGACAAAAAGACAACCCTCAGAATGGGAGAAGATATTTGCAAATGAAGCAACTGACAAAGGATTAATCTCCAAAATTTACAAGCAGCTCATGCAGCTCAATGTCAAAACAACAAACAACCCAATCCAAAAATGGGCAGAAGACCTAAATAGACATTTCTCCAACGAAGATATACAGATTGCCAACAAACACATGAAAGGAGACTCAACATCACTAATCATGAGAGAAATACAAATCAAAACTACAATGAGATAGCATCTCACACCTGCCAGAATGGCCATCATCAAAAAATCTACAAACAATAAATGCTGGAGGGGGTGTGGAGAAAAGGGAACCCTCTTGCACTGTTGGTGGGAATGTAAATTGATACAGCCACTATGGAGAACAGTATGGAGGTTCCTCAAAAAACTAAAAATAGAACTACCATACGACCCAGCAATCCCACTACTGGGCATATACCCTGAGAAAACCATAATTCAAAAAGAGTCATGTACCACAATGTTCATTGCAGCAGTGTTTACAATAGCCAGGACATGGAAGCAACCTAAGTGTTCATCGACAGGTGAATGGATAAAGAAGATGTGGCACGTATATACAATAGAATATTAGCCATAAAAAGAAACGAAATTGAGTTATTTGTAGTGAGGTGGGTGGACCTAGAGTCTGTCATACAGAGTGAAGTAAGTCAGAAAGAGAAAATCAAATACCATATGCTAGCACATATATATGGAATCTAAAAAAAGAAAAAAATGTCTTTGAAGAACGTAGGGGCAGGAAAGGAATGAAGTCACAGACGTAAAGAATGTACTTGAGGACATGGGGAGGGGTAAGTGTAAGCTGGGACGAAGTGAGAGACTGCCATGGACATATATACACTACCAAATGTAAAATAGATAGCTAGTGGGAAGCAGCCGCATAGCACAGGGAGATCAGCTCAGTGCTTTGTGACCACCTAGAGGGGTGGGGTAGGGAGGGTGGGAGGGAGACGCAAGAGGGAAGAGATATGGGGATATATGTATATGTATAGCTGATTCACTTTGTTATAAAGCATAAACTAACACACCATTGTAAAGCAATTATACTCCAATAAAGATGTTTAAAAAAAAAAGATAGTAGGAAAAGATGGAGTATTTTGCCAGGAAATGAGATGACTCTATAATCAAAAATTGTCTAACTAGTTTCCCCCGCAAATTCCCCATAAAGTAGGTATTCTCAAAACACTAAGCAATAAATACCAAACTTCAGTGATAAAACACAGAAGATATAGCAGACATCGCTGGTTTTGATTTGTATTAAGCTGATATAAACTGGGCACGGGATTGGATTCCATTTCTGGAATAGGGTTTCCTATAACTGCAGACACACAGATGGACAAACCGACAGACAGCCTCCTGGCCACTGATGCCCTCTGCTGACATGAGCAGCCTCTCTTGTTCGGAACCAGAGATTGGCCACATATCACTCCCCACCCATCTCTTCCCAGCTCCCCCTCCCATAGCCTCCCTGTGTGAGTCCCTCTCCCCGTGGTGCCCCTCCCTGCATGTAAAGAGCACACCCTTCAGCTTCCCTCAGCATGAGGCTGTCTTGCAGCTGGACTGTCAGACAAAGCCACCCCACATTTGCTGCCCATGTGTCCCCTGACCTGGAAAGGTCACATGACTATCTCATGAGGTGTTTCAGCAGCCAAGGTGTGGCAAAAACTCACGGCTCCTCACCTTTGGTGTGGACTGCCTCCCTGCTTTGCCCAAATCTCCCTTCAAGCCCATGTGTTCCCTGATAGCCATGACCCCCTAAGCCTGAGCTCTCACAGTCAGGCTGGCACTGCCCGGCAGTGTCTTTCCTATTAACCTCCTGGAGAACAGGAAGGCTTGCTCAGTCCTGTCCCTGCTGCCAATCCCAGTGCCCATTACACACGAGGCACTTATATAGCTGTTGAATGTGTAAGCAGAGCTTCCACAGCAGGGGGCACAGGCCTTAAAATGCAGGTGTCCCTTGGAGGGGGGGCACCGTGATATAAGTTCACTCGAGAACCCTGAACCTCTGAAGTGTGGGGGGCTCCTAACAGAGAAGAAGGGACTCAGAAAGGAGGCACTTGCGGACAACAAAGGCAGGCTTTGCCTGGAGAGGTTGGGGATTAGAATCCAGTTGGCTAGTGCTGAGAAAGGGAGAGGGTGACATCTTCTCTCAGTGGAGCATTTTCTTCCAACAGTAAAAAAGTAAGAACTCTGAAGTCAGATAGAATTTGATTTGCAGCCCAGCTTTTCTGTGGTTGTTCTTGAAGGACTCTAAAAATGCCAAAACACGGTAGCAAAGGAGCCTGTGGAAGTGAGTTCAGACCTGTTGGCATTTCTGATTGTTAACCAGTCACAGTGTGTTCTATTTCAAACCTGCGTGAGGCCAGTGGAGAAATGAACAGAAGCCAGAGCTGCACCAACTGCTTCCAGGTGATGCTTCAACAGTATGGAGGGAGGTGGTTTCTATTCATTGACTCAACTTAGAAAATTGTTCAGAAAATTTCCTGGCAGTTATTAGCAGGGTTTTGATGCAGGGATAACTCTGGGTAGAGATGTTTTAATGAGATTCAGAGTGAACATCATAAAGAAAGGCACCATCACAGCTAGGGAAGGATGCTAGCGTTCCAACACACCTGGTGGAGACCGAACCTGGCCAGCGGCATGCAACGCTGGCTTCCAGACATTTGGGAGTCTCACCACAGGTTTGGCAGTGCTAAAGCAGCTGTATTAGAGCCTTGGCCTGGGTGTCATGGAAACAAAGTTTTAAATGAAGGTTTACCCAAGGTCTCCTATCTACTGTCTGAAGCAAGATCCTTCACCATTCTCTGTTCATTTCCATTTTTGTATATCAAAGTGGGAGATGATCCTCTTTCTGAAAAAAGATGGATGCTTCTAGAGCACCCACTACATGCCAGGCTCTTAATAGGTGCTCTACATGAATTATTCCATTTCATCTTCACAACAGCCTGAAGTAGTTAGGTAGTATAAGGGAGTGCGTATCAGTCAGAGTTCAGTCAGATTAATATATCCACTCTAGGTATTCTAGCAGAAAGGGAGTTTGTATTAATTACAGAGATGCTTAAATACATGGCAGGGGACTGATGGTCAGTGAGAACCACTGCTGACTTTGAAATCAGAAAATACTTGAATCACAGGAAGCCCCTGCCAATGATCTCACCTGAGTGCCACATGAAGTGGGGGTTTCCAGAAGCTCACCTTCAAGTCACCGCAAACATCATGTTCACTGTACGTCTATGTGGCCACCCTGAACAAGCAGAGGGCAATGAATGCCTCTCCTCTGCTCTGCCTTCCAAGTCTGCGTGGATGTCCTGCATTGGCAGGATCCAAACCAGAACCCTACTGACCAAAGGAGCCTGGAAAATGTAGTTTTCAGCCTTCCAGCCCCCACAAAACAAGGAAGAACTTAGAATCAACAGACAACATCCAGCACAGAGAGATGCTATTGTGCTCATCTTATTATTTAGGCAACTGAGTTTCAAGTAGTGGAATAACTTTGCCTAAGTTCCCTCTGCTGGTTTGTGGCGGGAATGAGGTATGAATAAGCCTGAGTCCCTCTGCCTCCAAAATCCAGAAGAATGAATGGAATTTTGATTGATGTGGAGACATAAGTGTGTCCACCTGGATCCCAGGAGGACATTTCTGTGTTTGGGTTGCTCATTCACCAACCCTACCAGTATCATGGAGATAAATAAGGCACGTACAGTGAGGTTTTCCCTTGCAAGAGTCTATTTGACATTCACCCATAGTAACTAGGAAGAGTCTGAGGCAATAATATTAAAACCTGAAAAAATTTTCAAGTGTTATTAGGGGAATGTAAATTAAAACCACAAAGAGATAGCCTATTAAATCCACTCACCCAGCAACATCAAGGGTTAGCAAGGATATAGAGCCTTACCAACCCTCAGACACTGCTGGTGAACAAGTAAATTGGTACAGCCACTTTGAAATGTACTTTGGCATTACCTCTTAAGGTTCAGTGTGTTCACAATCTATGGGCAAGGATTCCACTCATAAAAATATTTCCTAAAGAAATTCTTGCATGTGTGCTCCATAATATGAAACACATATAGAAATGTTCATAGTAGCATTGCCCTCAGCAGACTAAAACCTAAAGCAAACCTAATGCCCATTAACAGGATGAATAAATAAACTGGATTATATTCAGACAAATGGAATATTATACAGCAACGGAAATGAATTACCATTAGATTTAGCAAGGTGTATGAACTTCAAAGATTTGATGCAGAAAGAAAAAATCAAGTCACCAAAGCAGTATTATTCCATTCATATGAAAGACAAAACTAAATAGCATACTGTTTAGATTACATACATATGTCATAAATTATAAAGAAAAGCAAGGCAAATATTCATTTAAATGGAGAATAATGGGGTATTTTGGAAGGAGACAAGAATGGAATGGGACCAGGGGGCTCAGGGAGGTTTCTTTGGTCCTGATAATGACCTGTTTCTAAGTGAAATAGTGGGCTCAGGGGTGTTTTATTATTATTATTCCTTACATTCATAGTATATGTTATATACACTCTTTTATGTGTATGATATATTTTACACACCAAGAAACTTAATGTCAGGGTGGAAACTTTCCATCAGTCTCTGCCTTTTCTGCAAGTCCCATCAGGGGTAGTCACTGTACAGCCTGTCTATCCCATTCTGGCCTTTCAAATGCAGCATTATGCACATTCTGAGACAATATAAAGTTTACTGCACGCATATGAACTCATCTCCAGAATTCCTCCTGACCACCTCTCGCTTGTCAGCTCCACTATACAAGGTAACAAACCACAGTGGCTTACAGCTTGGATTTTTGGAGCTTGATTTGAATTTTGAAACCTGATCTGAATTTCAGACCTGGGATTGAATCCCAGCCCTGCCACTCACTATCCATGTGATCTTGGGAACATTATGTAACCTGCATGTTTCCCAGCCAATAAGACAGTACTTATACCATGGTGTTGTTGTTATAAAGATGCAGTGAGTTAATGAGTGTAAAACACCAAGAAGAGTGACTAGCATACAGTAAATACCACTTAATTGTCAATTTTTACCATTACTTCTCATTTTTCTTCTTGCTACATTTGTTGATCAACCCATCCTTCTTATTTGACCCCACATCCCAGTAACTACTATCTACTTGGTACCATTTTAAAAACAAGGGTCAGCAAACTATGGCCTGTGGGTCAAATAGAGCCAACTGCCTATTTTTATAAATAAAGTTTTATTGGAACACAGCCATGTCCATTCATTTATATATTATCTATGACCTCTTTCATGCCACAACAGTGGAGTTGAAGAGTTGCAACAGAAACCATAGGACCTACAAAGGCTATCTGGCCCTTTACAGAAAATATTTGCTGACCACTGCTTAAGAATTTGGTTGAACTCTGCTCCCCTGGCTTTGCTCTTGCCCCCCCTCCCCCCATAACCTCCTGACCACAGACCCATTTCCAGATATCTGTACTCCAACCTCAGGCACAGTGACTGATGAAGCCAACATAATCTTATGTCCTTGGGACCACAAAGTCAAGTCCACCCTCTGTTGGCCATCTCCTATCACGGGCAGAGGACAGGACATATCAAGTACCCAAGCCATTCCTGACCAAGGCAAGGCATTTGACAACAGACTCTGACCCTAAGGTTTCACTATCCCATATTAGAAATTTCCAATAGAATAGCATGTGATTACTTCACTTTGAAATAGCACATGTAAAAACATAATAAATACTCCAGTATTCTATATTTGTAAATCATACAAAGATAAGTATTAACTATCAGAATGACTTGGCCATTAAAAATGTTTTGAATCTTAACTATTACCTACTTTATCCCCCTAAGTAAGACAAAGCCATTAAAATAATAATTATGAAGCTATATGATTCTCACAATGGGTCTTAGGAGGAAACAAGTCAATGTGAAACAAGCATCTATTTTTTTATGTTATCCTTACTCCACTGACTTGGTCCCCATGACCACGTGCCCAAGACAACACACCTACCTTGTAGTTCTAAATGAGAAGTCCTCTAGTAAGGATGAAGGATGACACAAAGACAGAGACTAAAAAAGGAAACCAGAAAGGATGCAAAGACAAGGAATTTCAGCAAATCACCCATTCCCACCCAGGGAAGGAAAAAAATAAAAACAAACAGGAGTGCCCTCCTTTGTGTGCTATTTTGGTCACATGTGATTAATACCCTGTCACACTGTCAGGAGAACCCAGACTCCATCAAATCGACACACATGGCAGCTCAGTGCACCAAAACCAGGGCACATTTCTGTGCAAAATGTGCCAGGGGGATGCACTGTATGTGTATATATATAGAACACGTACCTGCCACTTGCATCCCTTGATCCTGAAATACTGCTGAAATTCTTCTCCTTACACTCTCAAAGTGTGTGTGTGTGTTTCCCAATTCATTCAGCAAGCAGCTGTGAAAGCTATTATACTGCCTACATAGCAACAGAAAAGGATCTGGTAAGTGTTTAATGAGGGGGAGGTGTGATGAAAGGGATAGGGCAGTTAAATTGGGTAAGTTAGGAGAGAATGAGATAAGATAATGAATGTTGTTGCCATGGAAACTAGGTCATCATCTATAATCTAATACTGCTCTATTTATAACACTCTATATTCTGAGAAATGGGCAAATCCTATATTTTTCACTCATGAATATGATCTTTATAGAGATATCAACAGTCTAGTCAAGGTACTTCATTTCCCCACCCATTAGTGAAGCAATTCATAAATAGATAGAAAATATTCCCTCTAACACAGAAGAATGCAGAAACCCTTTGTGAGTCCTAAAAGGACTCTCTATAATTTATTTCTGTTCTTTATTAAATTGGCTGTCACATATCTCTTCACTTCCCATAAACATCCTCTCTTCCAAGCCTTGCTCTTTAATAAAATATGCACACAAGAACACCTAAGAAATTGATATTTTTCTGTAAAGTTTGGCCTCATAACCAAAAGTGTCCCAACTTTCTATATCAAGAGTCCTTCCAATAATCATCTCTGGAAGCTTCGGAGCTGACTGATTTCCCCAGGGCAAATCTAGGACATGGAATTTAAGGTGACTTTAAAACATATATTACAATACTGAAATAGACACAAAAATATAAATATCAAAAATATAAATCTAAATGAAAGATCAACATGGGAGAGAGGATGGTACAATACATATTCGTGGCCCTTCATGTCCTAGTTGTGTTAGTTGATCCAACAATTTGACAGAGCTTCCTCGTAGCCAAAGCAAAAGAGAAAGCATTAAGAAAAATGAAGAAAACACAGTATCCTTCAAAATAAGCCAAACTTTTCTTAAAACTCAGTATTGAAAGAAATTTCTCACTTGGAGGTTCACATATGGACCACTGAGAGATACTGTGCATAGAAACCAAATTGCAAACGCGCTGATGGATTTCATTAGGATCTTCAGGCATGAAGCAAAGTGCAATCCTCTGAAAGCAGTCTGGAGGGGTAGGGAGAGAGAGGCAATGAAGGGGAAAGGGAGGGAATAACACAGAGGGTCTATAGGGCATGCAGATTTGTTCTGCTTGATCCAAGAATTACAATATTTTTAAGGAGAACTCCCACACACTCACTTCCAAATATTCCTTATTTCAACTAACCTTTAAGTAAGAATTGGAAAGCAGACATTTAAAAATAATTCTCTAATCTGAATGCAGATCTGCTATTATTACTGTGGTTGTTGTTGTTATTTTTACTGACTGACTATCTTTTATGAAAATGGAGGAGCAAGATCAGTGCTCTCCACCAAACTCCCAGATGATGGTGTTATTGCAAAGTGATTATTACAATGGAACAAACTCTGAAGATGGTTCTAGAAATTTCACAGTGCAACTGCGTCATCCTGGAGAGCTTGGACATAATTATACTCTATCAAAGGCAGAGACCAATAATGCTTATCTGATCTTCATGGACTTCTCTACATTTCCTGGTCTCCTTTGCAGGTAAGCCAGGGCCATATGACTAAGTTCTATCTGATGGAATGTGGGGGAAAAAACGACGTTAAGTCCAAACCCTCCAACTTGCTTTCTTCCTTTGCCATGGCAACCTTGGAGGCCGCCATATGTTCCAGATGGCATGGCTACACCTAGCTGTGACATGAGTGAAAAATAGACTTTAACCTTGCTAATCCACCAAGGTTTCAGGGTCTACCTAGTGTAAGAGTAGCATCAATTACCTGGATGACTGGCCAACAAACTTCCTTCACTGCATTATGTCACTTTTAAGCCAAGTTTTATTAATTTTATTATGGATGTTTTATATATATATATATACACATAATTCTCTATCTCTCGCTCACTCCACCAACCCATGCCATCTTAAAATAGATAAAAATGTAATACCTATCAAACTACAAATGGCATTTTTCAAAGAACTAGAACAAAACATTGCACAATTTGTATTGAAACACAAAAGGCCCCGAATAGCCAAAGCAATCTTGAGAAAGAAAAACGGAGCTGGAAGAATCAGGCTCCCTGACTTCTGACTATACTACAAAGCTACAGTAATCAAGACTGTATGGTACTGACACAAAAACAGAAATATAGATGAATGGAACAGGATAGAAAGCCCAGAGATAAACCCACACACATATGGTCACCTTATCTTTGACAAAGGAGGCAAGAATATTCAATGGAGAAAAGACAGCCTCTTCAATAAGTGGTGGTGGAAAACTGGACAGCTACATGTAAAAGAATGAAATTAGAACTCTTCCTAACACCATACACAAAAATAAACTCAAAATGGATTAAAGACCTAAATGTAAGGCCAGACACTATCAAACTCTTAGAGAAAAACATAGGCAGAACGCTCTATGTCATAAATCACAGCAAGATCCTTTTTGACCCACTTCCTACAGAAATGGAAATAAAAACAAAAATAAACAAGTGGGACCTAATGGAACTTAAAAGCTTTTGCACAGCAAAGGAAACCCGAAACAAGACGAAAAGACAACCTTCAGAATGGGAGAAAATATATGCAAATGAAGCAACTGACAAAGGATTCATCTCCAAAATATACAAGCAGCTCATGCAGCTCAATGTCAAAAAAACAAACAACCCAATCTAAAAATGGGCAGAAGACCTAAATAGACATTCCTCCAAAGAAGATATACAGATTGCCAACAAACACATGAAAGAATGCTCAACATCACTAATCATTAGAAAAAAGCAAATCAAAACTACAATGAGGTATCACCTCACACCGGTCAGAATGGCCATCATCAAAATATCTACAAATAATAAATGCTGGAGAAGGTGTGGAGAAAAGGGAACCCTGTTGCACTGTTGGTGGGAATGTAAATTGATACAGTCACTGTGGAAAACAGTATGGAGGTTCCTTAAAAAACTAAAAATAGAACTACCACATGACCCAGCAATCCCACTACTGGGCATATACCCTGAGAAAACTGTAATTCAAAAAGTCATGTACCACAATGTTCACTGCAGCACTATTTACAATAGCCAGGACATGGAAACAACCTAAGTGTCCATCAACAGATGAATGGATAAAGAAGATGTGGCACATATATACAATGGAATATTAGCCATAAAAAGAACTGAAATTGAGTTATTTATAGCGAGGTGGATGGACCTAGAGTCTACCATACAGAGTGAAGTAAGTCAGAAAAAAAAATAGATACCGTATGCTAACACATATATATGGAATCTAAAAAAAAAATGGTTCTGGACTTGAGGACATGGGGAGGGGGGAGGTTAAGCTAGGATGAAGTGAGAGAGTGGCATGGACATATATACACTACCAAATGTAAAATAGATAGCTAGTGGGAAGCAGCCGCATAGCACAGGGAGATCAGCTCGGGTGCTTTGTGACCACCTAGAGGGGTGGGATAGGGAGGGTGGGAGGGAGACGTAAGAGGGAGGAGATAAGGGGATATATGTATATGTATAGCTGATTCACTTTGTTATAAAGCAGAAACTAACACACCATTGTAAAGCAATTATACTCCAATAAAGATGTTAAAAAAATACAACCATTAAAAAAAGCCTGTCAATCCCATTATTGATTTCTCTTTATTCTGTTACCTACTTAGTATTTTAAAAATTGCCTCCTAGTATTTCCTTGAGTTTTCAATTTTCTCCCTTTTTTATTTTGTTCAACTATGTGTGATTCATTACCTAAAGTTTGGGATTATTATTTTCATTTGGATTTATATCATTAGCAATTTAGACTGTTCCCTTTTGCACATTTAATTTTTTCATATAATTTTACTTCTGATATCAACTCTGTTTCCTTTCATTTAAAATTGCATGTAAGTATATGTCCATCCCCTCATTTTTTAAGCTTCATTCTTTAATTAGGAGTGTCTACTAGTAAACTCATATAGTTAATTTCAACTTATTCTAGTTTTTCACATTTACATTTGACACATAGGTTTAATGCCCCTAAATATCTTTCTCTTCTAGTATCCTACAAGACAGTTTTAAAATGTGAGAAATGCCAATTAAAATCAGAGTGGGAGTGCACATTCAAGTTTTTGTATACATACATGCATGTATGTATATATACAGTTGTGTATCTGTGCACATGTGTGTATGTGTGTGTATGCATGTGGCATGTGTGCAGTCTAAAGCCAAAGAGATTAAAAAGTGACAACAAGAAACCAACAAATACCAGGAAAAAAAACTGTATTTCCTGAAACATGTTCATTAGCTTCCCAATTCTACAAAGAGTTGCAAGTCCAGCATAGCAACTATGGTCAAAAGCCATAAAATATGGTGAGCTATCATATTTCCCCTGAAGGCAGAGGCATATGTGCAGCACAGGGAGACAAGCTCAAGAGATTCAGAAAGACAGGTGAAAGCTAATTTAAATACAAAGATGAATTTGAGACTTAATGACAGGGTGACACTTCTAGGAACAGCAGAATTTTGCTTTACATCCTTGTACCTATAGGTCTCTAGTGGTAATACATGAGTAAACAATTGTGGCTTGCCTGAGTCTTTGAATAATCCAATTTGTAATAGTATTGTGATTTTTCTATCAACTTCTTTCAGGATCCCAGAGTAATTTTGTCACACTTAGAGGCTCATGTTGGCTACTTCTCTTGACTGCCTGAACCCCACCTAAGCCTCCCCTCCAAGTACTGCCCTCAGCTGTTCCAGCTGAGCTACCTCATTCATCATAGGTGGGGACCCAACCGGGCCCCCCCTCAACAGAAGGTCCTGGCCAACTGCCAGATCCTAGTGACTGGGCTGGATCTGATTTTAGAAAGAGTGGCAAGGATCAGGTCCTGCCAAAGAGAAGAGGTGAAATCTGGGCTTTCTGAAGCATGCTACGGAAACAGGCTGATTTGGAATTCACTATTCCATGGAGGAATTCTCTCTCCTTCCTGCAGAGGAAGACCAGTTATCCATGACAGTAGACAGACTAGGAGCCAGAACACACCTGCTCCCCACTCATTTACTCAAAAATAGATCCAAAAGAACTACATGATTTTTCTTCTCCAGTAAGGAATAGAAATATGTCTCTTTTAAAGGAAGAAATATTTTAAGACTGCCCTGGGATATTCACACAGGATTTTTGAAAGTGAGTTTAATCCACTGCCCTCTTTAGGCAGCATTTACATTTCTTAGGCATCCTCTCTTCCACTTTTTATGGTCCGAAAGTTGCACTCACCTGATCAATCAGCCTCTAGTCATAGGTAACAGGAAAACAGTGCTTAAATACATTTCGGATGTCAGTGGGCATCTTGGGAGGGAATATCATAAGTAAAGAGCCATCCTCACACACCTGTGGCCTCTGGAGGGCAGCTGCTCCCAGGTGATCTACTGTGACCTTGTTGGCAGGTAGCCTGACAATCCAGGAGTGCACCCACATTGGCACTGGTCCATCTCACCTGCATCACACTATTGGCAGCCATAGGGTGTTATCATCCTGCTATGGCCCAGTTCCAAAAGCCCCTAAGTACTCTATCAAGAACTGCTTTACACACCAGTCTCTCTTTCTTAATTGTTTTATGGCATATTCAGTGTAGTCAATATAAAAACCAAGAAGTATGATAAAGACTGAAAGAGGCACAGGGGTTCCATGCAGGTCTCATCAAAGCACAATAAAACCCACCTATTAAAGAGTTTAGATGCATTACTTTCTCCTTCAGCAGGTTTTGATGGCCCCCCTACACCCACATTCACAAAGTAGGAAGAATTGAGAAGTCAGATGTGTGTTCCCTAATGCTGCCTGGTGAACAGGAAAGGGGGATTGTGTTTTTCCAAGGAAGCGGCCGGAGAGATACTCTCTTTTACACTTTCCCTGGTGAGGTCAGGAGCAGCATCCCAGCACATCAAAAGCACGGACGGTGACACTGCCAAATGTTTCACACAAAGCCTGATTTGCTCCCTGTGTTTTTGTTCTCATCCCTCTTCTGAAGACACACACAGCCCATTCAGAGCCAGACAAAGCCCTCCTTGCTTTCCTGAAGCTCAGCTCCTGGACACTCCTGATATTCAGCTTTATCCCAGCTTTGAAACACCAGGATCAGTTTCCAAGATCTTCCCATGATGCGCAGACATTGCACGGTGAAAGCTGGGCCTGCACGTGAGATGTGAAGGGCTGTTTCTCCCAACCATTCTGCCAGCTGAGGCTGGTTGGAGTGGCAGGCTAATGAGGCCCAGGGCTCCCATATTCCCACCTCTGAAGGATTTCAAGACAGACTACTGGTTCAAGTCTCGAAGGTTTGCAAGAAATTCTCACATGGGTATTTAGCACAGATGCTTTGGGATGAAAGCTTCCATACCAGAGAGAGGACTCAAATATTTCACCCTCCATGTTCCTCCAACAGAGATGCTACTGATGTACACGTCAATAATAAACCCAGCAATCCCTTCACAGAGCCCATTTCTCCATCTTGGCTAAGGGGACAAGATAGGGCAAACAAAGGTCGGTCAAGTTAAAGGGTATAGAATTCAAGTAACTAGAATGGTTAATGGAAAGTTTTACCTTCTCCCTGGTCTTGGATGCTGAGACATTTTTTCATGCAGAGAACAAGATAGTGAGGAATCTGAACGCTCTCCACCCTTAAAGCCCATCACTCAGAATTACCTGAGTAATTTCTAAAATGAAATCCCTGTGAATGAAGTCTTGTGTCACTACTGTCACTAATATTCCTTGTTTCAGGTATGAATGAGAGCACTATGTATATTTTGCTACTTCAAAAACACGGGAGATCCTTCTTCGTTGTTACCATGATCGACAGCAGTATCAGCAATGAGTGAGTTCTGAAAGAAACATGAATGCGGGACAGTAGAAATAGGCAGAGGCACTTCCAGCCAAGGAATAATCGGGCAGCGATCTCCCGACATTGGTGCAACCCCAGGGCTCCAGGATGTGCCAAGGAGCAGATTGATTGCTTGCCTTTGAGAGGCATTCTTCCTGTTTGAGAAGGAGCTGTAGGATAATCATCACATAGCCTTTTGGAGCTTCAAACAGGATCTCTTTATATAGCTTAGCTGTGTTTTATTTACACAGCTTCTCAGTGAAGGTTAACAAGAAGGTATAAAATGACACTGTGCACAGTGCTATGCACCTCAGTATTCAGGAAACCAAAGAGCTGAATGTTATAAGAGGCACAGAAAGAAAATGAGAGGTATTCACAACAGGCTGGATTCAAACTCCAACACTGACACTCCGCTCTTACCAGCCATTTTTGCAGGTCAGATTTGAATCAAAGGAAGTGGTGCACTTAAAAGTTCATTTAATAATACTGGGTGATCTGTGTTTCCAGAATGATCCAACAAAATGCCAGCACTCTGTCAAGCTACAGTGTTACCTCTCATCTCCCCCAGGTTGTCTCAAGAAAGAAGTCAGAAAATATAGGTTGATTTTACTTGGAAGGAAATTTGCATCAAGATATTTAATCACACACACACACACACACAAAACCCAACTATTTGAGAAATCCATAAAGAGAATTTTAAATGTGAAAAGAAGAAATATGAAGTTTAGAAACCTGTTTGCCACTGTTTCAACATTCAGGATAGTACATTTAATTTATAGATGAAAGAACTGAGACCCAGAAAAGAGAGGCCTTATAGTGAGGCATACAGAATTAAGCCCTTGGAAATCCAGAACACAAACCAGAAATAAATAAATAAAGCTGATTAAACACCCCTTCACCAGCATGGCTAAAATGAAAAACAGAACCATTACCAAGTGAGGGTAACAATGCGGAAAAACTGGAACTCTCATAGCATATGCTGCTGGTGGGAGCATAAATCGGTGCAAACACTTGGGAAAACTTTTTCATGATATCTACAAAAGCTGTACACCTGCCTATTCTATGACCCAGAAAGTCCACTCTTAGGAAAGTATGCAAAAGAAATGTATAAACGTGTTCACTAAAAGACATGTACTATAATGTTCACATCAACATCTTTCACTGAAGAGCCCAAAACTGGAAACACTCTGAATTCTATTAAACAGAGGTTAATAAATTGTAATATAGTTATACAATGCAATACTATGCAGTAATAATAAATAAACAACTATACACAGCAACATGGATGAAACTCGCTTATGTATTGCTGAGTAAAAGAAGTTTGAAATAAAAGATTATACACAGTGTAATTCCATTTATAGAAAGCTCACAATCAGATATAACTAATCTATGGTGTTAGAAGTTAAACAGGGGACAGTTTTGGAGAGGGGGGGAGAGTGGACAAAGAATCACAAGAGAGGATTTTGGAGAGACTGAATTTCTTTAACTGAGTATTTATTACATGGGTGTGCTCAGTTTGTGCAAATTCACCAAGCAATACACCTAAAATTTGAAAGCTTTTCTGTATATATGTAACATTTCAAGAAGATGTTGGTATTAAAAATTAGTTGTAGAGATAGTGATAGATACAGAAGATACAGATGGACAACAAGAATTCAATAATTGAAAAGAAAAATTTCCAGACATAAAGAATTGAATTTGCTGATGAAAAGGGCAGTGACCATCCCTCCCCTCAAATAAATAAATAGATAGATAACAATGAACACCATGATCAAATCCTACCAAAATCATTGAAATTCAAGGTTAAAGAGTCACATTGGGGAATTCAGCTTCTGGTAGTGGTGGAGCATGTAATTCAGAACAACCATTCTACTGATGACAACTAATGGAAAAGTTGGGCAAAATACTTTTTAAACGTATGCTGGGATTGCTTCCATGTCCTGGCTATTGTAAATAGTGCTGCAATGAACATTGTGGTACATGACTCTTTTTGAATTCTGGTTTTCTCAGGGTATATGCCCAGTAGTGGGATTGCTGGGTCATATGGTAGTCCTGTTTTTAGTTTTTTAAGGAACTTCCATACTGTTCTCCATAGTGGCTGTGTCATTTTACATTCCCACCAACAGTGCAAGAGGGTTCCCTTTTCTCCACACCCTCTCCAGCATTTATTGTTTGTAGATTTTTTGATGATGGCCATTCTGACTAGTGTGAGGTGATACACAGGGAGATCAGCTTGGTGCTTTGTGACCACCTAGAGGGGTGGATAGGGAGGGTAGGAGGGAAACACAAGAGGAAGGGGATATGGGGATATATGTATACATATAGCTGATTCACTTTGTTATACAGCAGAAACTAATACAACATTGTAAAGCAATTATACTCCAATAAAGGTGTTAAATTTAAAAAAAAAAAGAGTATGCTGGGAGGCAATGAAAAGCGAATAAGGTAGAAAAGGAATTCCTGTCACAAGATCTGGGAAAGGTCAAAGATACAAGGCGGTAAGCCCTCCATGAGAAACCACTTGGGTTGTGAGGATTTTGCAAATTCTGAGAAGGTAATGGAGAGTCTGGCAATGTTTTATTTCTTGACCTGGGTGAGGGATACATAAGTATTTGTTCTGTGTGTTGTGGATTTCTCTATTTGTGAGTTGAAGTTCAAAACACAATGGTTAAAAAGGAAATATCAAACCAGCAACCCAGTAGAAAAAAAAAGTTGAACTCAGATTTATACAAAGTAATACTATCAAAGCCCGAAAACAGTAGACGAATAGTTCAAACGTTCTGAGGGAAAAGTACTCCACAAGTATTTCTTCAAACAGAACGTATAGAAGCAACAAACAGACATTCTTGAGTAGGCAATAACTTAGAAAATCAAGCACTTGTGGGCCTTTCTTATGAAAACTACTAGAGGATGAGACTCTGCTAGCAAGGAAATCTATCAAAATATGCATAATAGAAAAGGAGAAACCATAAAAGAAGGACTGGTAGTTAGTATTAAATTCATTTAAATATAAAACTTAGTCTAGGCAACTGTGAGAATTATGAGATCACTGGTTCCTTTAATTTCACTGCCAATTTATCTCTGCAAATTAAAGGATTATGTTTAATACTTTCAGAAAAAATAGCATGTGCTTTATGAACCCAATCTTTGTTCTCTGTCTCTATCTCTTGTCTATCTAACCTTCTACCTATATGTATTTTAATAAAAGGATATCTGAAATTGAGTTTACCAAATATTAAAAACAGTAGTTTCTGGGTAGTGGGGTTTTAGGTAATTTGTTCTTCTTAGCATGCCCCATTTTACTGCATTTTTATTTAAAAATGAACATATATGTTTATGAAAAATAGTTATTATTCTTTCAAAAAATAAAAAATAGGGCTTCCCTGGTGGTGCAGTGGTTGAGAGTCCGCCTGCCAATACAGGGGACGTGGGTTCGTGCCCCGGTCCAGGAAGATCCCACATGCTGCGGAGTGGCTGGGCCTGTGAGCCATGGCCGCTGGGCCTGCGCGTCCAGAGCCTGTGCTCCGCAATGGGAGAGGCCACAAGAGTGAGAGGCCCGCGTACCGCAAAAAAAAAATAAAATAAATAATAAATAAATAATAAACTGGGAACAATATAAACTAAAAGTCTACACACAAAAGTCAGTTAAGAATGTTTCCCTTAGCAACACTGAAAGAGATATTTAAACACAGTCATCATTAAATGAACACATAATTTAGCAATCAACAAAATAACTGACAGCATGTAAATTATTCATATTTTAATTTTTCAACTGTTTATTTTTCTCAAATATTTATTTCTTCCTTTAAAGGAAACATACTCATTCAGGAGTCTAAACTAAGAAAGGAAGAAAATTTTGTATCAAACTGGGTTTAAATTGCATATTGAAAATTTAGGTTCAACAGAAGAAAAAAAACTTCAAACAGAAAAACGTCAAACTTATCTTAATATTATAGTGCTATGTACTTTATTAAATTCAACTTCTATAAAACCATTTGTTTTTACCCTAAAATTATCCTCCCCCAGCCCCCCATACTTCCACTCCTGGAACATGCAGTCTTCTGAAGCAGGCCAAAACATTCTATCATTTGTGATGCTCTTTTCCCCATTGCTCCTGACTTTCAGTCAGGGGTTGCTATCATAATGCCACCCCTGAAATACCAAATAGCCTCCAATGCACACATTCCCATCATTTCCAGAATCAAGTTGGGATTATCTAGCATTCAGACCAGCTACATATCTAGTCTTTTTATCTCTACTCTCACCCATTCATTCATTCTCTACCTCACCCATGGAACCTACTATGAGCGGACACTGGAGCCACATGAATGACCTACCACATGAATGAGTTTCCTGCCACCAGTTGGGTTAAAGTTCCACAAGGAGACGGGCAAGATTTGTCTCTGATACAGATGCTGGGAAGACACCAGAGCTAGGAGTGGGGCTTTGTGTAGGCTGAGGAAGTTGGGAAGGCTCCCCCTAGGTGTGACAGGTGGAAAAACCTGCCAGGTACAGAAAAGGGCAGAGAGAGTGTGGGACCTTTGGGGAAATGTCTAATTGTTCATCAATTCTGACGTGTCCAAGGAGAGAAATGCCACTGGCCAGACCAAGACATACACCAGATTGAGGATGTAAAACAGACTCCACCCTTGACGCAATTCAACCTGAACATCATGGCCAAATAATCTTTCCCCGAAGTGTAACTCTGATTTTTCTCATTCCCTTGATTAAAATTTGTCAGCAGCTCTTGAATTAAGTGAAGCACTTTTGGAATAAAAGACAGCATTTTCTCATTTTGCAGCACACTGGTGGACACTGCTTCCAGGTCTAAGCATGTTATTCATAACGATAACGTGAAGGAGGTGGGAGAAAATAGGAAGGAAAAATGTGAATTACCATCGTGGCTCCTGCATGTGCCATAATGTTAAACTGGAAGTCCTAATATGTGTGTAGGTACATGTCCCTAAAAGTTGCCCTGATTGGAACAAATATGCTTTTAAAATAATCATGTAACACTAGTATGATTATATATATTATAATAAGATAAGTTTTATTTAGTCAAAACTAGTTTATTAAAGTTTAGGACAGATTTAAATTTTCTCTTAAGGGAGCACAGGCCTTAATCATTTCTGAGTGAATAAAGAAATAAAGAAAGCAGAGTAGGAGGAGAGCTTCAAGATGGCAGAAGATCAAGACGCAGAGATCACCTTCCACCCCACAAATACATCAGAAATACATCTACATGTGGAACAGCTCCTATATAACACCTACTGAACGCTGGCAGAAGACCTCAGACCTCCCAAAAGGCAAGAAACTCCCCACGTACCTGGGTAAGGCAAAAGAAAAAAGAATAAACAGAGACAAAAGAATAGGGACGGGCCCTGCACCCATGGGAGGGAGCCGTGAAGGAGGAAAGGTTTCCACACACTAGGAAGCCCTTTCGCGGGCAGAGACTGTGGGTGGCGGAGTGGGGAAGCTTCGGAGCCGCGGAGGAGAGCGCAGCAACAGGGGTGCGGAGGGCAAAGCGGAGAGATTCCCGCACAGAGGATCGGTGCGACCAGCACTCACCAGCCCGAGAGGCTTGTCTGCTCACCCGCCGGGGCAGGCGGGGCTGGGAGCTGAGGCTCGGGCTTCGGTCAGATCGCAGGGAGAGGACTGGCTGCGTGAACACAGCCTGAAGGGGCTAGTGTGCCACGGCTGGCCGGGAGGGAGTCCAGGAAAAAGGCTGGATCTGCCAAAGAGGCAAGACACTTTTTCTTCCCTCTTTGTTTCCTGGTGCGCGAGGAGAAGGGATTAAGAGCGCTGCTTAAAGCAGCTCCAGAGACAGGCGCGAGCTGCAAGCAGCGCGGACCCCAGAGACGCTCATGAGACACTAAGGCTACTGCTGCAGCCACCAAGAAGCCTGTGTGCAAGCACAGTTCACTATCCCCACCTCCCCTCCCGGGAGCTTCTGCAGCCTGCCACTGCCAGAGTCCCGTGATCCAGGCACAACTTCCCCGGGAGAATGCATGGTGCGCCTCAGGCTGGTGCAACGTCACACCGGCCTCTGCCGCTGCAGGCTCACACCGCACTCCGTGCCCCTCCCTCCCCCCGGCTTGAGTGAGCCACAGCCCCCGAATCAGCTGCTACTTTAACCCCATCCTGTCTGAGCGAAGAACAGATGCCTTCAGGTGACCTACACGCAGAGGCAGGGCCAAATCCAAAGCTGAACCCTGGGAGCTGTGCGAACAAAGAAGAGAAAGGGAAATTTCTCCCAGCAGCCTCAGGAGCAGTGGATTAAATCTCCACAATCAACTTGATGTACCCTGCATCTGTCGAATACCTGAAGAGACAACGAATCATCCTAAATTGAGGAGGTGGACTTTGGGAGCAATGATATATGTATTTTTTTCCTTTTTCTCTTTTTGTGAGTGTGTATGTGTATGCCTCTGTGTGTGATTTTGTCTGTATAGCTTTGCTTTTACCACTTGTCCTTCGGTTCTGTCTTTTTTTTACTTAATTTTTTTTCTTAATATTATTTTTTATTTTAATAACTTTCTTTTATTTTATTTTACTTTCTTTTCTTTTCTTTTACCTTCTTCTTTCTTTCTTTCTTTTTTTCCTCCCATTTGTTCTGAGCCGTGTGGAGGACAGGCTATTAGTTCTCCAGCCAGGCGTCAGAGCTGGGCCACTGAGCTGGGAGAGCCAAGTTCAGGACACTGGTCCACAAGAGACCCCCCAGCTCCACATAATATCAAACGGTGAAAATCTCCCAGAAGTCTCCATCTCAACGCCAAGACCCAGCTCCACTCAACAACAAGCAAGCTACAGTGCTGGACACCCTATGCCAAACAACTAGCAAGACAGGAACACAACCCCATCCACTAGCACAGAGGCTGCCTAAAATCATAATAAGGCCACAGACACCCCAAAACACACCACCAGATGTGGACCTGCCCCCCAGAAATACAAGATCCAGCCTCATCCACCAGAACACAAGCACTAGTCCCATCCACCAGGAAGCCTACACAACCCACTGAACCAACCTTAGCCATTGGGTACAGACACCAAAAACAATGGGAATTATGAACCTGCAGCCTGCAAAAAGGAGACCCCAAACACAGTAAGTTAAGCAAAATGAGAAGACAGAGAAACACACAGCAGATGAAGCAACAAGGCAAAAACCCACCAGACCTAACAAATGAAGAGGAAATAGGCATTCCCTATTCTAAAAGAATTCAGAATCATGATAGTAAATATGATCCAAAATCATGGATAGAATGGAGAAAATACAAGAAACGTTTAACAAGGACCTAGAAGAACTAAAGAGCAAACGAACAGTGATGAACAACACAATAAATGAAATTAAAAATTCTCTACAAGGGATCAATAGCAGAGTAACTGAGGCAGAAAAACAGATAAGTGACCTGGAAGATAAAATAGTGGAAATAAATACTGCACAGCAGAATAAAGAAAAAAGACTGAAAAGAATTGAGGACAGTCTCAGAGACGTCTGGGAGAACATTAAACGCACCAACATTCTAATTATAGGGGTCCCAGAAGAAGAAGAGAAAAAGAAAGGAACTGAGAAAATGTTTCAAGAGATTATAGTTGAAAACTTCCCTAATATGGGAAAGGACATAGTAAATCAAGTCCAGGAAGCATAGAGAGTCCCATACAGGATAAATCAAAGGAGAAACATGCTAAGGCACATATTAATCAAACTATCAAAATTAAATACAAAGAAAACATATTAAAAGCAGCAAGGGAAAAACAACAAATAACACCTAAGGGAATCCCCATAAGGTTAACAGCTGATCTTTCAGCAAAAACGCTGCAAGCCAGAAGGGGAGTGGCAGGACATATTTAAAGTGATGAAGGAGAAAAACCTACAACCAAGATAACTCTACCCAGCAAGGATGTCATTCAGATTTCATGGAGAAATTAAAATCTTTACAGACAAGCAAAAGCTAAGAGAATTCAGCATGACCAAACCAGCTTTACAACAAACGCTAAAGGAACTTCTCTAGGCAGGAAACACAAAAGAAGGAAAAGACCGACAATAATAAATGCAAAGAATTAAGAAAATAGTAATAGGAATATACATATCAATAATTACCTTAAATGTAAATGGATTCAATGCTCCAAGCAAAAGACACAGATTGGCTGAAAGAATACAAAAACAAGACCCGTGGGGCTTCCCTGGAGGCGCAGTGGTTGAGAGTCCGCCTGCCGATGCAGGGGACACAGGTTCGTGCCCCGGTCCAGGAGGATCCCACATGCCGCGGAGTGGTTGGGTCTGTGAGCCATGGCCACTGGGCCTGCGCGTCCGGAGCCTGTGCTCCGCAACGGGAGAGGCCACAACAGTGAGAGGCCTGCGTACAGCAAAAAAACAAAACAAACAAAAAACAAAAACAAGACCCGTATATATGATGTCTACAGGAGACCCACTTCAGAACTAGGGACATATACAGACTGAAAGTGAGGGGATGGAAAAAGGTATTCCATGCAAATGGAAATCAAAAGAAAGGTGGAGAAGCAATTCTCATACCAGACAAAATAGACTTTAAAACAAAGACTATCACAAGAAACAAAGAAGGACACTACATAATGATGAAGGGATCGATCCAAGAAGAAGATATAACAATTGTAAATATTTATGCACCCAACATAGGAGCACCTCAATATATAAGGCAAATACTAACAGCCATAAAAGGAGAAATTGACAGAAACACAATCATAGTAGGGGACTTTAACAACCCACTTTCACCAATGGACAGATCATCCAAGATGAAAATAAATATGGAAACACAAGCTTTAAATGTACATTAAACAAGAGGGACTTAATTGATATTTATAGGACATTCCATCCAAAAACAACAGAATACACATTCTTCTTAAGTGCTCATGGAACATTTTCCAGGATAAATCATATCTTTGTTCACAAATCAAGACTTGGTAAATTTAAGAATATTGAAACTGTATCAAGTATCTTTCCCATGACAACACTATGAGACTAGAAATCAATTACAGGAAAAAAAATCTGTAAGATATACAACACGTGGAGGCTAAACAACACACTACTTAATAACCAAGAGATCACTGAAGAAATCAAAGAGGAAATCCGAAAATACCTAGAAACAAATGACAATGAAAACACTATGACCCAAAACCTATGGGATGCAGCAAAAGCAGTTCTAAGAGGGAAGTTTATAGCAATACAGTGCTACCTTAAGAAATAAGAAACACCTCAGGGCTTCCCTGGTGGCGCAGTGGTTGAGAGTCCGCCTGCCGATGCAGGGGACACGGGTTCGTGCCCCGATCCCGGAAGATCCCACATGCCGCGGAGCGGCTGGGCCCGCGAGCCATGGCCGCGGAGCCTGTGTGTCCGGAGCCTGTGCTCCGCAACGGGAGAGGCCACAGCAGTGAGAGGCCCGCGTACAGCAAAAAAAAAAAAAAAAAAAAAAAAAAAAAAAAAAAAAAAGAAACACCTCAAATAACCTAACCTTACAACTAAAGCAATTAGAAAAGAAGAACAAAAAACCCCCAAAGTTAGCAGAAGAAACGAAATCATTAAAATCAGGTCAGAAATAAAGGAAAAAGAAATGAAGGAAATGATAGCAAAGATCAATGAAACTAAAAGCTGGTTCTTTGAGAAGATAAACAAAATTGATAAACCATTAGCCAGACTTATCAAGAAAACATGGAAGAAGACTCAAATCAATAGAATTAGAAATGAAAAAGGAGGAGTAACAACTGACACTGCAGAAATACAAAGGATCAGGAGAGATTACTGCAAGCAACTATATGCCAATAAAAAAGACAACCTGGAAGAAATGGACAAATTCTTAGAAATGCACAACCTTCTAAGACTGAACCAGGAAGAAATAGAAAATATGAACAGACAAATCAGAAGCACTGAAATTGAAACGGTGATTAAAAATCTTCCAACAAACAAAAGCCCAGGACCAGATGGCTTCACAGGCGAATTATATCAAACATTTACAGAGGAGCTAACACCTATCCTTCTGAAACTCTTCCAAGATATAGCAGAGGGAGGAACACTCCCAAACTCATTCTACGAGGCCACCATCACTCTGATACCAAAACCAGAAAAAGATGTCACAAAGAAAGAAAACTACAGGCCAATATCACTGATAAACATAGATGCAAAAATCCTCTACAAAATACTAGCATACAGAATCCAACAGCACATTAAAAGGATCATCCACTATGATCAAGTGGGGTTTATCCCAGGATTGTTAGGATTCTTCAATATATGCAAATCAATCAAAGTGATACACCATATTAACAAATTGAAGGAGAAAAACCATATGATCATCTCAATAGATGCAGAGAGAGCTTTCCACAAAATTCAACACCCATTTATGATAAAAACCCTCCAGAAAGTAGGCATAGAGGGAACTTTCCTCAACATAATAAAGGCCATATATGACAAACCCACAGCCAACATTGTCCTCAATGGTGGAAAACTGAAACCATTTCCACTAAGATCAGGCACAAGACAAGGTTGCCCACTCTCACCCCTATTATTCAACATAGTTTTGGAAGTTCTAGCCACAGTAATCAGAGAAGAAAAAGAAATAAAAGGAATCCAAATTGGAAAAGAAGTAAAGCTGTCACTGTTTGCAGATGACACGATACTATACATAGAGAATCCTAAAGATGCTACCAGAAAACTACTAGAGCTAATCAATGAATTTGGTAAAGTAGCAGGATGCAAAATTAATGCACAGAAGTCTTCTGCATTCCTATACACTAATGATGAAAAACCTGAAAGTGAAATTAATAAAACACTCCCATTTACCATTGCAACAAATAGAATAAAATATCTAGGAATAAACCTACCTAAGGAGACAAAAGACCTGTATGTAAAAATTATAGGACACTGATGAAAGAAATTAAAGATGATACAAATAGATGGAGAGATATACCATGTTCTTTGATTGGAAGAATCTATATTGTGCAAATGAATCTACTACCCAAAGCAACCTACCAATTCAATGCAATCCCTATCAAACTACCACTGGCATTTTTCACAGAACTAGAACAAAAAATTTCACAATTTGTATGGAAACACAAAAGACCCCGAATAGCCAAAGCAATCTTTAGAAAGAAAAACAGAGCTGGAGGAATCAGGCTCCCAGACTTCAGACTATACTACAAAGCTACAGTAATCAAGACAGTATGGTACTGCCACAAAAACAGAAATATAGATCAATGGAACAGGATAGAAATCCTAGAGATAAACCCACACACATATGGTCACCTTATCTTTGATAAAGGAGGCAAGAATATACAGTGGAGAAAAGACAGCCTCTTCCATAAGTGGTGCTGGGAAAACTGGACAGCTACATGTAAAAGAATGAATTTAGAACACTCCCTAACACCATACACAAAAATAAACTCAAAGTGGTTAAAGACCTAAATGTAAGGCCAGACACCATCAAACTCTTAGAGGAAAGCGCAGGCAGAACACTCCATGACGTAAATCACAGCAAGATCCTTTTTGACCCACCTCCTACAGAAATGGAAATAAAAACAAAAATAAACAAGTGGGACCTAATGACACTGCAAAGCTTTTGCACAGCAAAGGAAACCATAAACAAGACCAAAAGACAACCCTCAGAATGGGAGAAAATATTTGCAAATGAAGCAACTGACAAAGGATTAATCTCCAAAATTTACAAGCAGCTCATGAAGCTCGATATTAAAAAAACAAACAACCCAATCCAAAATTGGGCAGAAGACCTAAATAGACATTTCTCCACAGAAGATATACAGATTGCCAACAGACACATGAAAGAATGCTCAACATCATTAATCATTAGAGAAATGCAAATCAAAACTACAATGAGATATTATCTCACACCAGTCAGAATGGCCATCATCAAAAAATCTACAAACAATAAATGCTGGAGACGGTGTGGAGAAAAGGGAACCCTCTTGCACTGTTCTTGGGAACGTACATTGATACAACCACTATCGAGAACAGTATGGAGGTTCCTTAAAAAACTAAAAATAGAACTACCATATGACCCAGCAATCCCGCTACTGGGCATATACCCTGAGAAAACCATAATTCAAAAAGAGTCACGTACTAAAATGTTCACTGCAGCTCCATTTACAATAGGCAGGACATGGAAGCAACTGAAGTGTCCATCAACAGATGAATGGATAAAGAAGATGTGGCACATATATACAATGGAATATTACTCAGCCATAAAAAGAAACGAAACTGAGTTATTTGTAGTGAGGTGGATGGACCTAGAGACCGTCATACAGAGTGAAGTCAGAAAGAGAAAAACAAATACCATATGCTAACACATATACATGGAATCTGAAGAAAAAAGAATGGCCATGAAGAACCTAGGGGTAAGATGGGAATAAAGATGCAGACCTACTAGAGAATGGACCTGAGGATACGGGGTGGTGGAAGGGTAAGCTGGTACAAAATGCAACAGTGGAATGGACATATATACACTACGAAACATAAAATAGATAGCTAGTGGGAAGCAGCGGCATAGCATAGGGAGATCAGCTCGGTGTTTTGTGACCACCTAGAGGAGTGGGATAGGCAGGGTGGGAAGGAGGGAGATGCAAGAGAGAAGAGATATGGCGACCTATGTATATGTATAACTGATTCACTTTGTTAAAAAGCAGAAACTAACACACCATTGTAAAGCAATTATACTCCAATAAAGATGTTAAAAAAAAAGAAACTGAAAAAAAGAAAGCAGAGTAAGTTTAAAAACTGAAATATAGACCATTTTTTAAGACATGATATTGCATTACTTCCAATTATGAAAAATGATCAAAAGAATGTGAATAAAGCTTTGTAGACTTATTTTAATGACCTAGTATTATATACTATCAAAATTCTGATTTAACTAGGAAAATTAAGGTCTTGGAAATACACAAGCGCTTAAGAACTCTTTTCTCTTTAATAAAGAATGTCATTGCAATTTTGTTTCTTCTATCAATTTTGGTAAAGACCCATGGTGTTTTGAGGTATCAATGGTGTTTCAAGCATGGTGATTGCTCCTGGGAAAAAAAGAAAAGGCTTAAAAGTGCCCCATCCCTTGGGAGCCCCAACCAGTCAATTCACATAAATTATCACACATTCTGATTTAATGGAATCAAAAGAACTAAGTTGTAGATCACTATCCAGTATTCTTTCCATTCCTCCATGTGCTGAAGAGACAATGAGGAACAGAAGACAGTCACAGAGTCCTCAGGGAGACAGCCAAGAACCACTAGAGAAACTGATTAGATTTTTTAAAAAATTATTTATTTATTTATTATTTTTGGCTGCATTGGGTCTTTGTTGCTGTGCACGGGCTTTTTCTAGTTGCGGAGAGTGGGGGCTACTCTTTGTTGCGGTGCGCGGGCTTCTCACTGCAGTGGCTTCTATTGTTGAAGAGTACAGGCTCTATGTGCATGGGCTTCAGTAGTTGTGGCACATAGGCTCAGTAGTTGTGGCTCACAGGCTCTGGAGCACAGGCTCAGCAGTTGTGGAGCACAGGCTTTAGTTGCTCCATGGCATGTGGGATCTTCCCGGACCAGGGATGGAACCCGTGTCCTCTGTATTGGCAGGCAGATTCTTAACCACTGCCCCACCAGGGAAGTCCCAGATTAGATCTTTAGTAAGATCTGCACAAGGCACCGTGGGATCCGAGCTGATGCAGCCTAAGTCTGCCCGTGCATATTCTGAAAGGCATCTCAAAGAACATAAAGACTGGGTTGAATGCTGAAGGCTGAGTGAGTTTCTCAAGGCAGGCAAGGGCAGGAAGGGCATTCAGGTCCCTGCTCAGGGAGGTGAAAGGCAAAACACTCAAAACCACAGGGTGCAGGAGGCCAGAAGCACCTTAAAACACAGGTAAGATCCAATTACAAGCCCCAGGAGCATTCTTGGGTTTGCCTTTTGAAAAGTCCACTGTGGCAAGACTGAGGAGTCAGGACAGTAAGGGAGACCAGAGGCAGAGGAGCAGTTAGAAGGTGTCAAGGTAAGCCCGGGGAGCAATGAAGAGGGCCTGAACTCCTTAAAGATGCAATGTTTGAACCTGGCCTTTTTTATTGGAGCGGTCAGTTCAATTCTCCCTCGGTAGGGCTTGTTGATGCAAATGGCAAACTTCAGAAGTGATTAAAGTCAGATCACCTGACTCTGAACTTCAATTCTCTAATTCTAGGTGAGACCTTTCTCGGGCGATGAGCACTAGTGGGGGCAGGCAGCAAAGGTTTTGTTTGTGTCACTGGAAAACATCACAGAGGTTGCTGATCTGTTTTAAGCCAATGGTCTCTAAAATCTGATGAAAGCTACAAATCTTTTCACCCAAAAATACACAATTTTGGGCATCCCTGGTGGTGCAGTGGTAGAGAGTCCACCTGCCGATGCAGGGGACACGGGTTCGTCCCCCGGTCTGGGAAGATCCCACATGCCGCGGAGCGGCTGGGCCCGTGAGCCATGGCCGCTGAGCCTGTGCATCTGGATCCTGTGCTCCGCAACGGGAGAGGCCACAACAGTGAGAGGCCCATGTACCGCAAAAAAAACCCAACAATTTTTAGGTGCAAGGTGTGTCCAAGACTGACTAAGACTCTGGCTTTTACATTTAACTAGAAGATTCGATGGATATTATGGAGACTAGTACTTCAAGTGCTTCTCAAGATTTAGGGCTTCCCCCGTAAAGAATCACTGACTTAGGTGTACTTTAAAATGGCTAAATTTTTATTTGAAATACAGATGCCTGTTTTTAATTGTTAATTAAACTTTGGTTATGTTGCTTCATTAATAAACCATATGTTCTAAAGTTCTCAAAATTAGAACTAAATTATTATTATTCAGTGGGAATAATAATTATTCATTGTATAAGATTCAGCATAGCATGGGTGTACACAATGACTTCCTAATCACAAAGCCAGACTCCATGGCAATGAAGCCATAATAAAAAGCTCCTTTACCAAGTCCAAGAGTAATTGGTCAGAATGTGACAGTTGGTGCTTCTCTCCTGGTTCAAAGATGAATTCTGACCCAACCTCTATCATTAGCCTCAACACTGAGGGTTTTCCAAGTCACCCAGGGAGCTACAATGGCTATTGTAAATAGTGCTGCAGTGAACACTGGTGTGCATGTATCCTTTCGAACCATGTTTTTCTCCAGATATATGCTCAAGAGTGGGATTGCAGGATCATATGTTAACTCTATTTTTAGTTCTTTAAGGAACCTCCATACTGTTCTCCACCGTGGATGCATCAATTTACATTCCCACCAACAGTGTAGGAGGGTTCCTTTTTCTCCACACCCTCTCCATCATTTATTGTTTGTGGATTTTTTGATGATGGCCATTTTGACCGGTGTGAGGTGATACCTCATTGTAGTTTTGATTTGCATTTCTCTAATGATTAGTGATGTTGAGCGTCCTTTCATGTGTTTGTTGGCAATCTGTATATCTTCCTTGGAGAAATGTCTATTTAGGTCTTCTGCCTATTTTTGGATTGGGTTGTTTGTTTTTTATATTGAGTTGTATGAGTTGTTTGTATATTTTGGAGATTAATCCCTTGTCAGTTGCATCTTTTGCAAATATTTTCTCTCATTCTATAGGTTGCCTTTTCATTTACTTTATGGTTTCCTTTGCTGTGCAAAAGCTTTTAAGTTTCATTAGATCCCATTTGTTTATTTTTGTTTTTATTTCCATTACTCTAGGAGACAGATCCAAAAAGATATTGCTGCAATTTATGTCAAAGAGTATTCTGCCTATGTTTTCCTCTAGGAGTTTTACAGTATCCGATCCTTAATCCATTTTGAGTTTATTTTTATGCGTGGTGTTAGAGAATGTTCTAATTTCATGCTTTCACAGTAGCTGTCCAGTTTTCCCAGCACCACTTATTGAAGAGACTGTCTTTTCTCCATTGTATATTCTTGCCTCCTTTGCCTTAGATTAACTGACCATAGGTGTGTGGGTTTATTTCTGGGCTTTCTATCCTGCTCTATTGATCTATATTTCTGTTTTTGTGCAAATACCATACTGTTTTGATTACTGTAGAAAAGCAAATGTTGGGTAAATAAATGTTTGCTGGACCATGCAGAGACAATGAGAAAGAGGGGTCTATGATCTCTAAGCCCTGCCAGTTTCCCTCACCACACCCAGTCCATACTCTTTGCAGGTATCTCTGGTGATAGCTTTATTCTGGAAACAGGCCCTTTAACTAAATTTTTTAGGCAGCTAAGGGGGAGGTAAACAATACTTCCCAAGTCTTCTGTTTTGTAAAAATAATCAGCCTAAATTAATCCTCCTGGCAAATAGACACCTTTCAGGATGCCAAATAGTGCTCCCCACATAGCAAGGCTACCAGCCCCTACATGGTGTGGATGGAGTATTTGGGGTCATCAGTGTGAGATGCAGCTGATGGTGAAGAAACCTTTCAGAAAGACTGAACCTCATGAAACTTGAGTATTCAATGTTATCTTTAATCTAAACCATATATGTTCTTAGTAGCCTGGTGTGACATGAAATCATGACAAGAACAGAGACCAGTTTTCAGATTCTGACTTGCCTTCGGCTGGCACGGCAGCCAAAGGCAAGTCATTCAGAATCTCTGAACCTCAGTTTCTTCCTCACATTAAACGTAGAAGTTAATCTGGGTAAAATGAATACCTTCTCAGTACTATATCTTCTCATTAATTTCATATCCCTTAGTAAAGTTTCCTTCTGCCACATTTCTTGTTAACTGCATTCCTGGTTTTACATAATTTTGTTGCTATGATGACAGAGATCATTTTCCTAATTATATCTACAAGTATACAAAGAAGTTAATGATTTTTTTTTTTTTTTTTTTGCAGTACACAGGCCTCTCACTGTTGTGGCCTCTCCCGTTGTGGAGCACAGGCTCTGGACGCACAGGCTCAGCGGCCATGGCTCACAGGCCTAGCCTCTCCGCAGCATGTGGGATCTTCCCAGACCGGGGCACGAACCCATGTCCCTTGCATCGGCAGGCGGACTCTCAACCACTGCGCCACCAGGGAAGCCCCAATGATGTTTTATATGTAGATTTTTGTCACTAGCCACTGTAGGAAACTCTTTTATTAGTCCTAATAATTTTGTAGTTGATTTTCTTGAATTCTTAGGAAAATATCACATGCATTTAATAAGTATTTGTTGAATGAATGAGTAAACCAACTGAGTTGGCCCCATATTTTCAGTATGGGCTCATTACCAGTCCTATTTAAACAAAACTTCTTCATTCTTAAGAGCACCTTTGATTCATATTTTTGTTATCTTATTAATGTCTCCAAGTAATTTCCATAAAAATATATGAATGGCATTTTCTATAAGCTATTACATGTTTGAGAATGTAATTATTTTGCCTTTGTCTTAAAACCCAATACATAGCAATCCTGTATCTTTTGGTATCTAAAGTTCATAGGATGATTTACTAGACTATAAGTTCCATGAAGGCAAGGATCCATGGTGACTAACTTTCCAGGACCAAGCAGTGTAACTGGAAAATCACAGGCACTTTTATTAGTCAGCGTTTGCTTGGTTATATTACTGTAACATAAAACCCTACTATCTCCGTTGTTCTAACCAACGAGTTTATTTCTCAGTCACACTGTGTTGGCTACAGGTAGGCTGAGGCTCTACTCCACGGCTGTAGCTTTATTTACATCTTTTAAATTCCAGAATCCAGGCTAATAGAGCAAATCCTATCTGGGACATTTTTTCTCTTGGCAGAAAGGAAAGGACAGTGGCAGAACCACATGTAAGTTTCACTATTAAATCTACTCAGATGCAGTTCATATTCCATTAGCCAAAGGAAGTCACATGGCTAAGCCTACAACAATGGGGAGGTATATTCCTCCTGTAGGGGAAGCAAATCACATAGAACAAGCAGGGATGTATTAATCCTCTTATAGGCAGGGCAGCAAATTGAAAACAATAGCACAATCCACCACAGTACTCGACAAATACTTGTTGAATAAATAAATGATTGCTTACTTTTTATTTTACTTTTTTTCTGCATGAATACTTGTTGAATTATTTCTTCTTTGTTCCTAAAATTCCAAGGTATCATTAGACTATATCTGGGAATGGATTCATTCATCTAGTCTGGCCCTTAGTGAATCTTTTCTCATCTCTCAACTTAGGACTTTGGTGAGATTTCATTTTGTTTTCAATCTTAGGGAAATGAATTTCTATCCTTTTTTCCTCTAAGCTTTGTTTTTACAACCTGCTTTGTCTGTTTTTCTCTAAGTCTTGCTGCAAGCATAGTTGATATACTCAATTTACTCCCCACATATCTTTTCTTACAAAGCTTGAATATCTTCATGTTTCTCTGAGCTCCAGGAATATTTTTCCAACATTTTCCAGGCTCCTAAATCTATTTTCTGTGAGGGTCATCACTGTTCATTGTTTTATATAATAGATTTATTTAAGATCTATTTATGATTAACCTTGGGAAGATCAGAAATAAAGAAAGCAAGTATGAGACTATATAGGGCATTTTTCAATAGATTATTGTATTTTTTCCCTCAAGGGGGAATTAAAGCAAAATTCACATGACCAAGTTTATTAGATATTAAGTGTGTTTTAGTTTGAAATGTGCAATAAATCACTGAAACCTGGCTAGATATATATTTTGATTTTGATTATAAGTAGGGGACCCTTCAATCCCATTTTGCCATTGTCCTAGCACAATTATTAATAGCTCCTATTTTCATTCCCAGAAAGGTCCTTGTTTGGGATATAAATTATGTGGTCGCCCTCATCATTAGTCAACTTTTGTCTCTTTATAAAAACAAAGAGGTTAAGAATAATTAGACCCCACTCCTCCGATTATTCTTAGGAGGATCTAAGCCATTCAAAACAACTTTTCAAACGAGGGCAAATCTAGACCTGTTTTGATGAACAAGAGGAGGGAAGGGAAGTATTATAAAAGGGCTAATCTGTAGACAAAGAATGGGATCGCTGTATTTGATTCATGCACCCACACTTCCCTGGTCTCTGCAGATGAGAAAAAGCAGGGTTCTCACAGAGCAGAGCCATAGTCAAACCATATCTATCATTGTTAGGAAAGTATTCGTCTTCTGTGGTTTTTGTCTGGCCAGGGATTGGGTCACATCTTCCTTCTGTGTTCACAACCCTGAACACTTGGGGCTCTTTTTCTCTTGGTAAATGTATGTCATCTGAGTTCTATCTGGATAAGAAGCCTTTAAGAAGGCTTGTGGGAAGTGAAATATGCAGTCAGTAAATTATTTGGATTAGTCCAGAGGTCATAGTGTAATAGCTTTCTAAGAACTTTTTTAATGCCTCCATCATATTTCTTTTTTTATCTCTAAGAACCCTTTCCTGTTTCCATGAAAGAGAATTCTTTCATGATTCTCTGCTTACCTTTTATTGACTTAATGTCCTCTGGGATTTCATTGAATTATTATTATTTATCTATTAATAGCAGTAACTTTGTTTAAAAGGTGCTATTTGTCCATGTAGATGGCCTTAATTTTTATTACTGATTAGATAGATGGATAGAGATAGATAGATAGACAGATATTTAGAAACAGTTGCAGATGCTATATGTACAAATATTAGCAAAGTTTTTAAATGTTTACTATTCCTATGTCATAGTAGGATGTCTGTTTGTTTACTTTTAGGAGTTGACCCGGGTGCTACTGAAGGTTATATGGGTCAAATGCAATAACGTTCAAACATTTAGGAAAAGATTGAGAGAAAAAGGAAAGGCTTTAATTTACTGAGAAACAGTAATCTTTTGAAGGATGGTGTGGAGATATTTTGGTGAATACAGGTAAAGGGAGGCAGGCTTGGGCAGAAATATCCTTTGGGGCTCAACATTCTCTCCAGCCCCTGAACCCCTTCTTTCCTTCCTTGCCACACATTCCATCTAACCAAACAAAACAAAGTCCATTAAGGCAGGAACCTTCAGCCCAAGCCAGTCTACTGTCTCCACAACCTTTAGTTTATCAGCCACATACCAGGCCACTTGGGGTGCCCCCTTGGGATTATTCCCACTCTCATGCATACCTTGGTTGGAAACCCTAAAATGATCCTCATTCACCCACACACACATCAGTTGCTGATAACCAGTTCTTATTTCCAGGCCCTGACAGTTCAGTCAAGAGGATTTTACTGAGTTGTTTGTGTATTTGTCCTGTTGTGTTTGCCAGAGGTCTTTTTAAGTTCTTAGGTAGGTTACTCCTCTCTATAGGGAGAACAGGAACTTACCAGTTCCTCCTTCGAATCTCTTCTCTTTCTTGCCAAAAATCCTTGAAGTTTTAGGAGGACACCACTTTCTAATTCATAGCCATGATACCGGCATTTCTTTATCACTGGATCATATTTATGGGGATGTGAAAGCATGGAAGAATCAGTCCTGTGAACTTAGTTGGCCATCAGGAAGAGCAGTTGGGAGAAATCCACTATTCTGTTCCATTACCACAGGTCCAATCCATTCTAGTGTGTAGCTATTTCAGTGGGTTCCAAAGCAACTCAGTAGAAAACTCTTCAGTCATCCAGATGGCAAAATGGTCTCTTATCTGAACACTTTAGCAGACATTTCCTCCTCCTAGAGCTCTGCCTGTTATCTCTAAGGTCACCCATAACTAAACAACTATGGAATCATCTGGTAAGGAACACCAAATAACTGAGTTCACTTCCCGAAGGTGACAGACTTAGCCTGGCTTGAGAGCCAAGCTGCTCTTTTATTTAAAGTATTGAAGCTACATAGCCTATTTGTTGGAATTTGTGCTCTAAACAGCTCATTGGTGTTACACCCCCTTTGTTGGCATATAAGTCAACTTTGGAATCATTGTCAGTAAGGATCACATTATGAACATTATACTTTTGCTACTTTACATGCATAAAAAATTCTTATCAATACTTGGGAGGGCCCCACAGTGTCCTGCTTGGTTTCATGCCTCCTTGAGCTAGTACAACTAAGCAAAAGCAAACGAATACAAAAGTTAAAGTAAAAGAAACTGATCCAGTATGGAGTCAGATTTGTTTTTCCTGATTACACATTAAGTTTCTGTGATGGCCCAGGCATTGTAATAGGCACTACAGTAACAAGGATATTCCCTGCCGTAAGGATTTTCCCTTCTGCTTTCTGAGGAAATCACTGTTATTTGCCAGGAGAGGAAAGAGAAAGGAGACACTGGAATTCCTGTAACAATGAGTATAAACTCCATGAAGCCAGACATTTTTGACTGCTTTTTACTACTGAAATCCACGGACCTAGATTAGTTCCTGGTACATACCATGTGGCTGACAGGGTCTTGGTGCTCCAGCCATGTGTCACGCCTGAGGCTCTTAGGTGGGGGAGCTGAGTTCAGGATACTGGACCAACAGAGACTTCTCAGTCCCAGATAATACCAAACGGCAAAAGCCCTCCCAGAGATCTCCATCTGAACACTAAGACCCAGCTCCACTCAACGACCAACAAGCTACAGTGCTATACAGCCCATACGAAACAACTAGCAAGACAGGAACACAACCCCACCCATTAGAAGAGAGGCTGCCTAAAATCAAAATGTGTACACAGACACCCCAAAACACACCAACAGATGGAGTCCTGCTTACCAGAAAGACAAGATCCAGGTTCATCCACCAGAACACAGGCACCAGTCCCATACACAAGAAAGCCTACACAACCCACTGAACCAACATTACCCACTGGGGGCAAAATGCCAAAAACAACGGGAGCTACAAAGCTGCAGCCTGCGAACAGGAAACTTAACTAAACACAGTAAGATAAGCAAAATGAGAACACAGAGAAATATGCATCAGATGAAGGAGCAAAGTAAAAACCCACCACACCAAACGAATGAAGAGGAAATAGGCAGCCTACTTGAAAAAGAATTCAGAGTGATCATAGTAAAGATAATCCAAAATCTTGGAATAGAATGGAGAAAATAAAAGAAACATTTAACAAGACCTAGAAGACCTAAGAGCAAACAAACAATGATGAACAACACAATAAATGAAATTTAAAATTCTCTAGAAGGAATCAATAGCAGAATAACTGAGGCAGAAGAACAGATAAGAAACCTGGAAGATAAAATAGTAGAAATAACAACCACAGAGCAGAATAAAGAAGAAAGAATGAAAAGAATTGAAGACAGTGTCAGAGACCTCTGAGACAACAATAAATGCACCAACATTCGAATTATAGGGGTCCCAGAAGAGAAACAGAAAAAGAAAGGGACTGAGAAAATATTTGAACAGATTATAGTTGAACACTTCACTAATATGGGAAAGGAAATAGTCAATCAAGCCCAGGAAGCATAGAGAGTCCCATACAGGATAAATCTAAGGAGAAACACACCAGGACACATATTAATCAATTAAAAATTAAAAACGAAGAAAAAATATTAAAAGCAGCAAGAGAAAAACAACAAATAACATACAAGGGAACCCCCATAAGGTTACCAGCTGATCTTTCAGCAGAAACTCTGCAAGCCAGAAGGGAGTGGCAGGACATATTTAAGGTGATGAAAGGGAAAAACCTACAACCAAGATTACTCTAACCAACAAGGATCTCATACAGATTCAATGGAGAAATTAAAAACCTTACAGACAAGCAAAAGCTAAGAGAATTCAGCACCACCAAACCAGATTTACAACAAATGCTAAAGGAACTTCTCTAGTCAGGAAACACAAGAGAAGGAAAAGACCTATAATAACAAACCCAAAACAATTAAGAAAATGTTATTGGAACATACATGTCGGTAATTACCTTAAATGTAAATGGATTAAATGCTCCAACCAAAAGACATAGATTGGCTGAATGGATACAAAAACAAGACCCATAGGTGTGCTGTCTAAAAGAGACGTACTTCAGACCTAGGGACACATAAAGACTGAAAGTGAGGGGATGGAAAAAGATATTCCATGCAGATGGAAATCAAAAGAAAGCTGGAGTAGCAATTCTCATACCAGACAAAATAGACTTTAAAACAAAGACTATTACAAGAAACAAAGAAGGACACTACATAATGATCAAGGGATCATCCAAAAAGAAGATAAAACAATTGTAAATATTTATGCACCCAACATACGAGCACCTCAGTACATAAGGCAAATGCTAACAGCCATAAAAGGGGAAATGGACAGTAACACAGTCATAGTAGGGGACTTTAACACCCCACTTTCACCAATGGACAGATCATCCAAAATGAAAACAAATACGGAAACACAAGCTTTAAATGATATATTAAACTGGATGGACTTAATTGATATTTATAGGATTCCATCCAAAAACAACAGAATACATGTTCTTCTCAAGTGCTCATGGAACATTCTCCAGGATGGATTGTATCTTGGGTCACAAATCAAGCCTTGGTAAATTTAAGAAAATTGAAATCGTATTAAGTATTTTTTTTTTTTTTTTGCAGTACATGGGCCTCTCACTGTTGTGGCCTCTCCCATGGCAGAGCACGGGCTCCGGAGGCACAGGCTCAGCGGCCATGGCTTACGGGTCTAGCCGCTCCACGGCATGTGGGATCTTTCCGGACCGGGGAAAGAACCCGTGTCCACTGCATCGGCAGGTGGACTCTCAACCACTGGGCCACCAGGGAAGCCCTGTATCAAGTATCTTTTATGACTACTATGCTATGAGACTAGATATCAAATACAGGAAAAGCTCTGTAAGAACTACAAACACATGGAGGCTAAACAATACACTACTTAATAAACAAGAGATCACTGAAGAAATCAAAGAGGAAATTAAAAAATACCTAGAAACAAATGACAATGAACACGATGACCCAAAACCTATGGGATGCAGCAAAAGCAGTTCTAAGAGGGAAATTTATAGCAATACAATCCTACCTTAAGAAACAAGAAACATCTCAAATAAACAACCTAACCTTACACCTAAAGCAATTAGTAAAAGAAGAACAAAAAACCCCAAAGGTAGCAGAGAGAAAGAAATCATTAAGATCAGGTAAGAAATAAATGAAAAAGAAATGAAGGAAACAATAGGAAAGATCAATAAAACTACAAGCTGGTTCTTTGAGAAGATAAACAAAATTGATAAACCATTAGCCAGACTTATCAAGAAAAAAAGGGAGAAGGCTCAAATCAATACAATTAGAACTGAAAAAGGAGAAGTAAAAATTGACACTGCAGAAATACAAAGGATCATGAGAGATTACTACGAGCAACTATATGCCAATAAAATGGACAACCTGGAGGAAATGGACAAATTCTTAGAAAAGTACAACCTTCCGAGACTGAACCAGGAAGAAATAGAATATATAAGCAGACCAATCACAAGCACTGAAATTGAGATTGTGATTAAAAATCTTCCAACAAACAAAAGTCCAGGACCAGATGACTTCACAGGGGAATTCTATCAAACATTTAGAGAACAACTAACACCTATCCTTCTCAAAATATTCCAAAATATATCAGAGGGAGGAACACTCCCAAAATCATTCTATAATGCCACCGTCACCCTGATACCAAAACCAGACCAAGATGTCACAGAAAAACAAAACTACAGGCCAATATCCCTGATGAACATAGGTGCAAAAATCCTCAACAAAATACTAGCAAACAGAATCCAACAGCATATTAAAAGGATCATACACCATGATCAAATGGGGTTTATCCCAGGAATGCAAGGATTCTTCAATATACACAAATCAATGTGATAAACCATATTAACAAACTGAAGGAGAAAAACCATATGATTACGTCAATAGATGCAGAAAAGTCTTTCAACAAAATTCACTACCATTTATGATAAGAACCCTCCAGAAGGTAGGCACAGAGGGAACTTATCTCAACATAATAAAGGCCATATATGACAAACCCACAGCTAACATCGTTCCCCATCATGAAAAACTGAAACCATTTCCTCTAATATCAGGAACAAGACAAAGTTGCCCACTCTCACCATAACGACTCATCATAGTTTTGGAAGTTTTAGCCACAGCAGTCAAAGAAGAAAAAGAAACAAAAGGAATCCATATCGGAAAAGAAGTAAAAAAGTCACTCTTTGCAGATGGCATGATACTATACATAGAGAATCCTAAAGATGCTACCAGACAATACTAGAGCTAATCAATTAATTTGGTAAAGTAGCAGGACATACAATTAATGCACAGAAATCTCTTGCATTCCTATACACTAATGATGAAAAATCTGAAAGAGAAATTAAGGAAACAATCCCATTTACCACTGCAAGAAAAAGAAGAAAATACCTAGGAATAAACCTACCTAAGGAGACAAAAGACCTGTACGAAGAAAACTATAAGACACTGATGAAAGAAATTAAAGATTATACAAACAGATGGAGAGATATACCATGTTCTTGGATTGATAGAACCAACATTGTGAAAATGACTATACTACCCAAAGCAATCTAGAGAGCCACTGCAATCCATATCACTACCAATGGCATTTTTCACAGAACTAGAACAAAAAATTTCACAATTTGTATGGGAACACAGAAGACACAGAATAGCCAAAGCAATCTTGAGAAAGAAAAATGGAGCTGGAGGAATCAGGCTCCCAGACTTCAGACTATACTACAAAGCTACAGGATCAAGACAGTACAGTACTGGCACAAAAACAGAAATATAGATCAATGGAACAGGATAGAAAGCCCAGAGATAAACCCACGCACATACGGTCACCTTATTTTGATAAAGGAGGCAAGAATATACAATGGAGGAAAGACAGCCTGTATAAATGGGGGTGGGAAAACTGGACAGCTACATTTAAAAGAATGAAATTAGAACACTCCCTAACACCATACACAAAAATAAACTCAAAATGGATTAAAGACCTAAATGTAAGGCCAGACACTATAAAACTCTTAGAGGAAAACATAGGAAAAACACTCTATGGAGGACTTCCGGGTAAGATGGTGGAAGAGTAAGACGCGGAGATCACCTTCCTCCCCACGGATACACCAGAAATACAGCTACACGTGGAACAACTCCTACAGAACACCTACTGAACGCTGGCAGAAGACCCCAGACCTCCCAAAAGGCAAGAAACTCCCCACATACCTGGGTAGGGCAAAGCGGAGAGATCCCCACACAGAGGATCGGTGCCGAGCGGCACTCACCAGCCCGAGAGGCTTGTCTGCTCGCCCGCCGGGGCGCGCAGCGCTGGAAGCTGGGGCTCGGGCTTCGGTCGGAGCGCAGAGAGAGGACTGGGGCTGGCGGCGAGAACTCAGCCTGAAGGGGGCTGATGTGCCACAGCTGGCCGGCAGGGAGTCCGGGGGAACTCTGGAGCTGCCGAAGAGGCAAGAGACTTTTTCTTCCCTCTTGGTTTCCTGGTGCGCGAGGAGAGGGGATTAAGAGCGCTGCTTGGAGGGGCTCCACAGACGGGCGCGGGTCGCGACTGAAGGCGCAGAGCCCAGTGGCGGGCGTGGGACGCTGGGGCTGCTGCTGCTGCCGCCGGGGGGCCTGTGTGCGAGCGCAGGTCACTGCCCACGCCGCCCTTCCGGGGTCCCGGGATCCAGGGGCGGCTTCACTGGGGGAGCGCACGGCGCGCCTCGGGCTGGTGCAGCGTCACGCCGACCTCTGCCGCTGCAGGCTCGCCCCACACTCCGTGCCCCTCCCTCCCGCCCGGCCTGAGTGAGCAAGAGTCCCAGAAGCGGCTGCTCCTTTAACCCTGTCCTGTCTGAGCGAAGAACAGACGCCCTCCGGCGACCTACACGCAGAGGCGGGGCCAAATCCAAAGCTGAGACCCAGGAGCTGTGAGAACAAAGAAGAGAAAGGGAAACCTCTCCCAGCAGCCTCAGAAGCAGCGGATTAAAGCTCCACAATCAACTTGATGTACCCTGCATCTGTGGAATACATGAATAGACAACACATCATCCAAAATTGAGGAGCCAGGAGTCAGTGCTGTGCCTCTGAGGTGGGAGAGCCAACTTCAGGACACTGGTCCACAAGAGACCTCCCAGCTCCACATAATATCAAACGACGAAAATCTTCCAGAGATCTCCATCTCAACACCAGCACCCAGCTTCACTCAACGACCAGCAAGCTACAGTGCTGGACACCCTATGCCAAACAACTAGCAAGACAGGAACACAACGCCACCCATTAGCAGAGAGGTGGCCTAAAATCATAAAAAGTCCGCAGACACCCCAAAACACACCACCAGACGTGGACCTGCCCACCAGAAAGACAAGATCCAGCCTCATCCACCAGAACACAGGCACTAGTCCCCTCCACCAGGAAGCCTACACAACCCACTAAACCAACCTTAGCCACTGGGGACAGACACCAAAAACAACGGGAACTACGAACCTGCAGCCTGCAAAAAGAAGACCCCAAACACAGTAACATAAGCAAAATGAGAAGGCAGAAAAACACACAGCAGGAGAAGGAGCAAGATAAAAACCCACCCGACCTAACAAATGAAGAGGTAATAGGCAGTCTACCTGAAAAAGAATTCACAATAATGATGGTAAAGATGATCCAAGATTCTATTTCCCAGATCCAAAATCTTGGAAATAGAATAGACAAAATGCAAGAAACAGTTAACAAGGACCTAGAAGAACTAAAGATGAATCAAGCATCGATTAAAAACACAATACATGAAATAAAAAATACTCTAGATGGGATCAATAGCAGAATAACTGAGGCAGAAGAACGGATAAGTGAGGTGGAAGATAAAATAGTGGAAATAACTGCTGCAGAGCAAAATAAAGAAAAAAGAATGAAAAGAACAGAGGACAGTCTCAGAGACCTCTGGGACAACATTAAACGCACCAACATTCGAATTATAGGGGTTCCAGAAGAAGAAGAGAAAAAGAAAGGGACTGAGAAAATATTTGAAGAGATTATAGTTGAAAACTTCCCTAATATGGGAAAGGAAATAGTTAATCAAGTCCAGGAGGCACAGAGAGTCCCATACAGAATAAATCCAAGGAGAAATATGCCAAGACACATATTAATCAAACTGTCAAAAATTAAACACAAAGAAATCATATTAAAAGCAGCAAGGCAAAAACAACAAATAACACACAAGGGAATCCCCATCAGGATAACAGCTGATCTCTCAGCAGAAACTCTACAAGCCAGAAGGGAGTGGCAGGACATACTTAAAGTGATGAAGGAGAAAAACCTGCAACCAAGATTACTCTACCCAGCAAGGATCTCATTCAGATTTGATGGAGAAATTAAAACGTTTACAGACAAGCAAAAGCTGAGAGAGTTCAGCACCACCAAACCAGCTTTACAACAAATGCTAAAGGAACTTCTCTAGGCAAGAAACACAACAGAAGGAAAAGACCTACAATAACGAACCCAAAACAATTAAGAAAATGGGAATAGGAACATATATATCGATAATTACCTTAAATGTAAATGGACTAAATGCTCCCACCAAAAGATACAGATTGGCTGAATGGATACAAAAACAAGACCCATATATATGCTGTCTACAAGAGACCCACTTCAGACCTAGAGACACATACAGACTGAAAGTAAGGGGATGGAAAAAGATATTCCGTGCAAATGGAAATCAAAAGAAAGCTGGAGTAGCAATTCTCATATCAGACAAAATAGACTTTAAAATAAAGACTACTAGAAGAGACAAAGAAGGACACTACCTAATGATCAAGGGATCGATCCAAGAAGAAGATATAACAATTGTAAATATTTATGCACCAAATATAGGAGCACCTCAATACATAAGGCAAATACTAACAGCCATAAAAGGAGAAATCGACAGTAACACAATCATAGTAGGGGACTTTAACATCCCACTTTCACCAATGGACAGATCATCCAAAATGAAAATAAATAAGGAAACACAAGCTTTAAATGATACATTAAACAAGATGGACTTAATTGATATTTATAGGACATTCCATCCAAAAACAACAGAATACACATTTTTCTCAAGTGCTCATGGAACATTCTCCAGGATAGATCATATCTTGGGTCACAAATCAAGCCTTGGTAAATTTAAGAAAATTGAAATTGTATCAAGTATCTTTTCCGACCACAATGCTATGAGACTAGATATCAATTACAGGAAAAGAGCTGTAAAAAATACAAACACATGGAGGCTAAACAATACACTACTTAATAACGAAGTGATCACTGAAGAAATCAAAGAGGAAATTAAAAAATACCTAGAAACAAATGACAATGGAGACACGACGACCCAAAACCTATGGGATGCAGCAAAAGCAGTTCTAAGAGGGAAGTTTATAGCACTACAATCCCACCTTAAGAAACAGGAAACATCTCGAATAAACAACCTAACCTTGCACCTAAAGCAATTAGAGAAAGAAGAACAAAAACACCCAAAGTTAGCAGAAGGAAAGAAATCATAAAAATCAGATCAGAAATAAATGAAAAAGAAATGAAGGAAACGATAGCAAAGATCAATAAAACTAAAAGCTGGTTCTTTGAGAAGATAAACAAAATTGATAAACCATTAGCCAGACTCATCAAGAAAAAAAGGGAGAAGACTCAAATCAATAGAATTAGAAATGAAAAAGGAGAAGTAACAACTGACACTGCAGAAATACAAAAGATCATGAGAGATTACTATAAGCAACTCTATGCCAATAAAATGGACAACCTGGAAGAAATGGACAAATTCTTAGAAATGCACAACCTGCCGAGACTGAACCAGGAAGAAATAGAAAATATGAAGAGACCAATCACAAGCACTGAAATTGAAACTGTGATAAAAAATCTTCCAACAAACAAAAGCCCAGGACCAGATGGCTTCACAGGCGAATTCTATCAAGCATTTAGAGAAGAGCTAACACCTATCCTTCTGAAACTCTTCCAAAATATAGCAGAGGGAGGAACACTCCCAAACTCATTCTACGAGGCCACCATCACCTTGATACCAAAACCAGACAAGGATGTCACAAAGAAAGAAAACTACAGGCCAATATCACTGATGAACATAGATGCAAAAATCCTCAACAAAATACTAGCAAACAGAATCCAACAGCACATTAAAAGGATCATACACCATGATCAAGTGGGGTTTATTCCAGGAATGCGAGGATTCTTCAATATACGCAAATCAATCAACGTGATACACCATATTAACAAATTGAAGGAGAAAAACCATATGATCATCTCAATAGATGCAGAGAAAGCTTTCGACAAAATTCAACACCCATTTATGATAAAAACCCTGCAGAAAGTAGGCATAGAGGGAACTTTCCTCAACATAATAAAGGCCATATATGACAAACCCACAGCCAGCATCGTCCTCAATGGTGAAAAACTGAAACCATTTCCACTAAGATCAGGAACAAGACAAGGTGGCCCACTCTCACCACTCTTATTCAACCTAGTTTTGGAAGTTTTAGCCACAGCAATCAGAGAAGAAAAGGAAATAAAAGGAATCCAAATCGGAAAAGAAGAAGTAAAGCTGTCACTGTTGGCAGATGACATGATACTATACATAGAGAATCCTAAAGATGCTACCAGAAAACTACTAGAGCTAATCAATGAATTTGGTAAAGTTGCAGGATACAAAATTAATGCACAGAAATCTCTGGCATTCCTATACACTAATGATGAAAAATCTGAAAGTGAAATCAAGGAAACACTCCCATTTACCATTGCAACAAAAAGAATAAAATATCTAGGAATAAACCTACCTAAGGAGACAAAAGACCTGTATGCAGAAAATTATAAGACACTGATGAAAGAAATTAAAGATGATACAAATAGATGGAGAGATGTACCACGTTCTTGGATTGGAAGAATCAACATTGTGAAAATGACTCTACTACCCAAAGCAATCTACAGGTTCAATGCAATCCCTATCAAACTACCACTGGCATTTTTCACAGAACGAGAACAAAAAATTTCACAATTTGTATGGAAACACAAAAGACCCCGAATAGCCAAAGCAATCTTGAGAACAAAAAATGGAGCTGGAGGAATCAGGCTCCCTGACTTCAGACTATACTACAAAGCCACAGTAATCAAGACAGTATGGTACTGGCACAAAAACAGAAAGATAGATCAATGGAACAGGATAGAAGGCCCAGAGTTAAACGCACAGACATATGGTCACCTTATCTTTGATAAAGGAGGCAGGAATGTACAGTGGAGAAAGGACAGTCTCTTCGATAAGTGGTGCTGGGAAAACTGGATAGGGACATGTAAAAGTATGAGATTAGATCACTCCCTAACACCATACACAAAAATAAGCTCAAAATGGATTAAAGAACTAAATGTAAGGCCAGACACTATCAAACTCTTAGAGGAAAACATAGGCAGAACACTCTATGACATAAATCACAGCAAGATCCTTTTTGACCCACCTCCTAGAGAAATGGAAATAAAGACAAAAATAAACACATGGGACCTAATGAAACTTCAAAGCTTTTGCACAGCAATGGAAACCATAAACAAGACCAAAAGACAACCCTCAGAATGGGAGAAAATATTTGCAAATGAAGCAACTGACAAAGGATTAATCTCCAAAATTTATAAGCAGCTCATGCAGCTCAATAACAAAAAAACAAACAACCCAATCCAAAAATGGGCAGAAGACCTAAATAGACATTTCTCCACAGAAGATATACAGACTGCCAACAAACACATGAAAGGATGCTCAACATCTTTACTCATTAGAGAAATGCAAATCAAAACTACAATGAGATATCATCTCACACCAGTCAGAATGGCCATCATCAAAAAATCTAGAAACAATAAATGCTGGAGAGGGTGTGGAAAAAAGGGAACACTCTTGCACTGCTGGTGGGAATGTGAATTGGTACAGCTGCTATGGAGAACGGTATGGAGGTTCCTTAAAAAACTACAAGTAGAACTACCATATGACCCAGCAATCCCACTACTAGGCATATACCCTGAGAAAACCATAATTCAAAAAGAGACATGTACCAAAATGTTCATAGCAGCCCTATTTACAATAGCCCGGAGATGGAAACAACCTAAGTGTCCATCATCGGATGAATGGATAAAGAAGATGTGGCACATATATACAATGGAATATTACTCAGCCATAAAAAGAAATGAAATTGAGCTATTTGTAATGAGGTGGATAGACCTAGAGTCTGTCATACAGAGTGAAGTAAGTCAGAAAGAGAAAGATAAATACCGTATGCTAACACATATATATGGAATCTAAAAAAAGAAAAATTGTTCTGAAGAACCTAGGGGCACGACAGGAATAAAGACACAGACGTACAGAATGGACTTGAGGACACGGGGAGGGGGTAGGGTAAGGTTGGACAAAGTGAAAGTGTAGCACTGACATATATACACTACCAAATGTAAAACAGATAGCTAGTGGGAAGCAGCTGCACAGCACAGGGAGATCAGCACAATGCTTTGCGATGACCTAGCGGGGTGGGAAAGGGAGGGTGGGAGGGAGATGCAAGAGGGAAGGGATGTGGGGATATATGTAAACGTGTAGCTGATTCACTTTGTTATACAGCAGAAACTAACACACCATTGTAAGCCAATTATACTCCAATAAAAATTAAAAAAAAATTCTTATCACATTGCTGCTATGTCTGTTGAGGAGGTTGGTTTAGCCATGAGAGTTGGAGGCACAATGTGGTCATTATTGGCTACTGTCTTTGTTTCTAGTTCTGTTTAACCACTAAGAAAAATGTTGAGAACTTAAGAGCTTCTACTGAACAGCAAGTTTCAAAAAAAGATGTGTGAGTTCACTTGAGTTATTTTCAAATTTGAGCTCCACCTACACACACCTGCTGAAATTGTGGACAGGATGGAGGACATGTGGTGATAGTCCTTGGGCTGGGAGACCTCAAAGGAACTTAAGAGAAGCTTAAAGTTTCTGGGATCCCCTTATGGGAATTGCAGAAGTCAGTGGAAATGCTTTACATAGGTGTCTTTCTTCTGTTTTGAGCACACAAGCAATCAGAAGGAAAGCTAATCTCCATTTTCAGTTGGAAGCAGAAATGTGTAGACCTTTCTACAGACTATCCCCACTTGAAAAGATCAGCAAACCTTGCATATCAATAGTGAAGAGATTAACGCCTAAGAGGTTAACTGCTTATTCCCAGCGGAGATAACCATTTAGTGTAAGGGGTAGGAGTAGGAAACATGTGTCCTAATTCCCAGCCAGTGTTCTCATCACCACCCCACACACACTTCTCCACATCACTCTGTAAGGAAAGATGTTTGTCCACAATGGTCTTGGTACACATGTGAGACTTCATTTGGTAAGACTGACAGGTAATTGCCAAATCATCTGCTAGGAACTTTTAGCCATCTTTGATGGTCAGCTAAGGATCTGCATTGGGCCTGAAGAGAAGAAGTTTCTCAAGGGTCCTTGCCTCACAGCAGCAGCTGCTGTGACATGCAGATCTCTGATATAAACCTATCCTGAGACACTGGCTGAGGCCTCTCTAATGGAGCATCCATCACTTGCAACTTATCACCAGCCCAGGAAACAAACCTCTGCCTTTAGATTTGGATGGTGCTCCTGCCTAAACTCTGGCTAAACAGCATATCAATTCTCTTTTTTCAGGTCTGACAAATGTGAGACTCCTAACCAAACAGGGCTTTAGGGGTAAAGCAAAGAGAAGGCAAGTAGGAAGAATAAATGCCAGATGATAACCCAGAAAGTCAGTTAATTAAAGGGATGTGCTCTGGGCCACATTGACCATTGACCTTCAACAACCAAGGGGAGAATTAAGCAAAGGTTAAGGCAGAAGGCAGACTAAATTAGAGCATGTTTAAAGTCACAAATCCTGGTTCTAAGCCACAGACGCCTTTGGTTCAACCCTCACCCAAGTCTCTCCCAATATAGTAACTATTTGACCCCATGTAAAAATGAGCCATAAGTGAAAGCAGACCAGACACACAATTTAAAAAAAAAAAGTGACAAAAAAACCCCACAAGACAAAAAGCACACATAAGGAAAGAGGAGAAGAGCTCCTGCAAATGTTTCTTCAGAGTTTCAAAGAATCCCATGAAACTTCCTTTTCAAAAAGAACATCAAAAAGAGAACCAAAGTTTTGAAATCTTCAAGAGATTTTAAAAAGGAGCAATAATATGAGCTGATAAAGTGAAGGTAGAAATGCAAGAAGAAAATGAAAACATTACAGAGATTAAAGTCTTATTTGAAGCAGAAAACTATTGAATATGTATAATTAAAAACACAGCCACTTCCCTGGTGGCACAGTGGTTAAGAATCTGTCTGCCAATGCAGGGGACACAGGTTTGAGCCCTGTGTCCAGGAAGATCCCACATGCCGTGGAGCAACTAAGCCCATGTGCCACAACTACTGAGCCTGTGCTCTAGAGCCTGCATGCCACAACTACTGAGCCCACAAGCCAGAACTCCTGAAGTCCGTGCACCTAGATCCTGTGCTGTGCAACAAGAGAATCCACTGCAATGAGAAGCCTGCACACTGCAAGGAAGAGCAGACCCCACTCACCGCAACTAGAGGAAGCCCACGCACAGCAACAAAGACCCAACACAGCCAAAAATAAATAAATAAAATAAATAAACTTTAAAAATACCATTAAATAAAATAAAAACCACAGCCAGGTCCCTGGCTTGACAAAGCTCAGGGAATCACTCAAACAGTAAGAACAAGAACAGTATTTAAAAAATTATTAAGGAGATGATAAAATAAAAAACAAAGAAGAATCAACATGTACATAATTGATATTCTGAGAAAAAAGAAAGGAACCAAATATATATATATATATATATATATATATATATATATATATACACTTTATATATACTTGATGGTGAACTATTCATTAACAACTTCTATCCTGATGAAGTTACTGAACATAAGGGATGAAGATAAAATAAATCAGAGATTCAGTCTTCCACTTCTGATAATAGCAGACTAGGTAATTCAGGCCAATTCTCCTAGTGGAAGTGCAAGCAGTGAAAGCAAACAGAAATGAAGAGGCAAGAAAAGCTAAACGAAATTAAGAGAAATAATAAGAAATTGAAACAGCCTACAGGAGTTTAAGATAATGGAGTTCCCAAACACAAACTTTAAAATAACTGTCCTAACACATTTGGAGAGAAAAACACAAGATTGAGGATTTGGAGGAGAACTAGGAATTATAAAATAAAACTAAATCAAAATTCTTATTTTTGTCTGTGTGAGTTACTTCAGCTCTGTCATTCTGTGTTACCACTTGGGATATTTATTTGTGTTTAAAATTTGAAACAGTGAAACAGTGCAAACTGCAAGTTGGCATTTTTGTTTTACAAGAACATATTTAGTTTATACATGAACTATTATTGAAAATCAAAATTCTTAAAACTAGAAAATACAATTAACTAAATCAAGAACTTAATGTATAGGTTTAGACACTGGTGAAAAAGAATTATTGAACTGGAAGCAAGGTCAGAAGAAAACATCTAAAGTGAAACATGGGAGAGAAAAGGATGAAAATGACAGAAAAAAGGGTCAGGAAAAAAATGAGAAAGACTGATGTACATGGGGAGACTGACATACTTGGAGTCCCAGAAAGAAAGGTTACAGAGAACTGGACAGAAGTATCATGGCTGAGAATTTTTTAAAACTAGTAAAAAAAAAAAAAGAAAAACACAAAAAAACCATCAAGCTACAGGTTCAAGAAGGACTAAGCAGAGTAATTAAAAAAAATAAAATAAAATAAGAACAATTAAATACCTCATGATGAAGTTAATGAAAGCTAAACAAAAGAGACTTTTTAAAAGTCATGGTTCCCTGCAGAGGCAATAAGACTCCCACCCAAAGTTTGGTTCAAACATTGAGACTGAAGATGCTACACACACCAAGTGGCTGTGGAAAGGTTTACTATTTACATACTTGTATCTCTGGGGAGAGCTGGGTGACTTCAGAGAGCAAGCAAAGGAGACTGGCCTGGGTTTTCCTTGTGATTAGGAAGTAGGACCGGGGAGAGGGTTCCCTTGTGCAGGCAGGGACTCATGTGGTTTGATTTTCCTACCAGTAGCAAAGGAGGGAGCACCAGGGCTTTTTTATTCAGCTAGTCCAGATGTGGGGCAGAAAGGGAAGAGGAAGGGGGAAGCTTAAAAGCTGTCAGCAGCTAAACATCTGAAAACGGAGTCAGACACCTCATTACAATGAATAACTATCAGACTTCTCACTAGAAACAATGGAATCAAACAGAAGACAATGAACCCAGACCTTCGAAGTGCTGAAAGCACAAAAGCACCAATCTAGAATCCAATACTCAGGAAAATACACTTGGAGAATGAAGGTGAAATAAGACAAATAAAACCCAAAAGGATTCATAAGCAGCACATCCAGACCACACTTAAGGAAATAACAACGGATGTTCTTCAGGCAGAGAGAAAATGATCCCATATGTTTTCTTAGAGATGCAGAAAGGAATGAGGAGGAAAAAAAAAAACTAACTATATCAAGCTAAATGAATACTTTCTGTACAAAATAACAATAACAATTACTATTATTACTATTGTGTTTTACATGGTTTAAAATGTATAGAGAATTAAAATACACAACCATTGGGCTTCCCTGGTGGTGCAGTGGTTGAGAGTCCGCCTGCTGATGCGGGGGACACGGGTTCGTGCCCTGGTCCAGGAAGATCCCACATGCCGTGGAGCAGCTAGGCCCGTGAGCCATGGCCGCTGAGCCTGTGTGTCCGGAGCCTGTGCTCCGCAATGGGAGAGGCCACAACAGTGAGAGGCCCGCATACCACAAAAAAAAAAAAAAAAAAACAACCATTGCATATAAGTTGATAGGAGGTTAAATGGAGTTACATTTTTTAACATTGTCCAAGAAAAGGATAAACGTTGAAGTAACATCAAACTTTGATAAGTCAAAGGTGTATGCTGTAATCTCTAGAGTAACCACCAAAAGATATATATTTAAAAAGAAAAAACTTATATGGGCATCTAGGCAGAAAGCCATACATAGACTTACAGAGTGTGTAAATGTGTGTGTTGGGGAGGGAGTTGATGAGGTTCCTCTTGACCTCTGCTTTATCCAACATTTAATACCAGTCGACATTAGTGCAATATCTGTAAAGTTCTGAGTGAAAGAAGGCAAACTCAGTAATTGTATCTCTAGCCAAGTAAACCTTCCAGTGCAAATGCAACTGAGAAATATTCTGAAATATACAAGAACTCAGGAAACCTAACACCTGCAAGCCCTTCGTGAAGAAAATTATTAGAATGATAAAATGAATATAAAAAGCAATAAACCAAAATAAAGAAAATATGAATGCAAATCCAAGGTAAAAGAAATGCTGATGACGTGTTTAAAAATAGAAGAAAAATTGACAACTGTGGGAATTACAGTGAGAGTAAAGGTTATAATGTTATAAAACTTGATAACATCAAAATACTGAGGTAACCAATAAAACCAGAAGTGCTGGGGAATTGAAAAAAATATGTTTGCTAATTTTTTTCACCATTGATAGCAAAGATTTCCAAAGATACAGTACAAAGTTAAATCATGTGGTTCAAATATTGTTCCAAACTCATGAAGTTTTAAACAATAAGACTCTTTTAGGATTAATATATTTTGCAATAAAGACATTTTTAAGTATAGTTATGCAAATAGAACTTATATTGTATTTTTAAAGCGATTCTTCTAAACGTCTACCTTCATACCTAGTTTTTTCCATATATGGGTAGAGAGATGCCTGGAGTGATTTTCAAAAGAATTTTATTGATTATTTCTTCATTTTATTTTTTGTTTTATCTCTGTAAAGTGGGATTTGGAAGAATTTAGATCTTTCTGTAATCTTTTCTCTACTGCTCAGATGTTTAATAAAGAGCAAGTAGGATTTTTAAAAATAGTAAAAGTAGTTTTTATTTAAAAAGGTAAACAACAGAGAAAGAGAAATATTTGCAACATAAATGACAACCAGTTGTCAGTATAAAGCCATCTAAATGTCAACAGGAAAAAGACAAACACCAGAGAATGTGAGCAAAGAACATGAAGAGTCAATTCACTAAGAAAAAAATACACATATCTATAGACAAAAAAAATGCTTTGCTTCATTAACTATCAAAGCACAAAATTAAAGACAGAAGTAAGAGATAAATATTTGTTTGTCAATTTGGCAAAAATTACAAACTATCAGTCTAATTTGGTGAAGGTAGGCAAATGGCCTCCTTTACATTATTGGTATATGACACCCAGTGCATTGTTCTTACATCCTCAGGCAGGTAGTCTGAAGGAGACAAAACGTGGTGTGCATTTTTTTTTTTTTTTTTTTTTTTTGCCGTACGCGGGCCTGTCACTGTTGTGGCCTCTCCCACCGTGGAGCACAGGCTCAAGACGCGCAGGCCCAGCGGCCATGGCTCACGGGCCCAGCCACTCCGCGGCATGTGGGATCCTCCCGAACCGGGGCACGAACCCGCATCCCCTGCATTGGCAGGCAGACTCTCAACCACTGCGCCACCAGGGAAGCCCTGTGGTGTGCATTTTTAAATACAGCAAGTTTTAGGCAAAATCAGGACATTCAAGATACATTATTTGGGGCAATAAAGATTCATGCATAGGAACTCCTTTCATATTCTGGCTCTCTTCCAAAATATTTAGTCTTGTCTTTTACCTCGTGTTCCTTAAATGAATTTGTGCTACTTTACAGTGATTGCCAACACTACTTCATTATCTTGAATCAACCAAAGCAACCAGAATTTCCATATACTACAAGTGGAAGTGTAAAATGTTTCAATCACCTCAAAGAAATGTTTGGCATTTTCTAATAAAGTTAAAATACATCTACACTAGAACCCAGAAATTCCACTCACAGCTGTGTCCTGAGAAAAATGAGTGTATATATCCATAAAATCTTGTGGAAGAATATTCATAGCAGTTTATAGAAAACAAAAACAAAACACCACCCAAATGTCCACCAACAGGAAAATGATTAAACTGGGTCTTTTTTTTTTAACATCATTATTGGGCCATAATTGCTTTACAATGTTGTGTTAGTTTCTGTTGTATAACAAAGTGAATCAGCTATACGTATACATATATCCCCATATTCCTTCACTCTTACATTTCCCTCCCACCCTCCCTATCCCACCACTCTAGGTGGTCACAAAGCACAGAGCTGATCTCCTTGTGCTATGTGATTGCTTCCCACTAGCTGTCTATTTTACATTTGGTAGTGTATATATGTCCATGACACTCTCTCACTTTGTCCCAGCTTACCCTTCCCCCTCCCCATATCCTCAAGTCCATTCTCTAGTAGGTCTGTGTCTTTATTCCCATCTTGCCCCTAGGTTCTTCATGACCTTTTTTTTTTTCTTAGATTCCATATATATGTGTTAGCATACAGTATTTGTTTTTCTCTTGCTGACTTACTTCACTCTGCATGACAGACTCTAGGTCCATCCACCTCACTACAAATAACTCAGTTTCATTCCTTTTAATGGCTGAGTAATATTCCATTGTATATATGTGCCACATCTTCTTTATCCATTCATCTGTCGATGGACACTTAGGTTGCTTCCATGTCCTGGCTAGTGTAAATAGAGCTGCAATGAACATTGTGGTACATGACTCTTTATGAATTATGGTTATCTCAGGGTATATGCCCAATAGCGGGATTGCTGGGCCATATGATAGATCTATTTTTAGTTTTTTAAGGAACTTCAATACTGTTCTCCATAGTGGCTGTATCAATTTATATTCCCACCAACAGTGCAAGAGGGTTCCCTTTTCTCCACACCCTCTCCAGCATTTACTGTTTGCAGATATTTTGATGATGGCCATTCTGACCGGTGTGAGGTGATACCTCACTGAAGTTTTGATTTGCATTTCTCTAATGATTAGTGATGTTGAGCATCCTTTCATGTGTTTGTTGGCAATCTGTATATCTTCTTTGAAGAAATGTCTATATAGGTCTTCTGCCAATTTTTGGAATGGGTTGTTTGATTTTTTGATATTGAGCTGCATGAGCTGCTTGTATATTCTGGATATTAATCCTTTGTCAGCTGCTTCATTTGCAAATATTTTCTCCCATTCTGAAGGTTATCTTTTTATCCTGTTTATGGTTTCCTTTGCTGTGCGAAACCTTTTAAGTTTCATTGTGTCCCATTTGTTTATATTTGTTTTTATTTCCATTTCTCTAGGAGGTGGGTCAAAAAGGATCTTGCTGTGATTTATGTCATAGAGTGTTCTGGCTATGGTTTCCTCTAAGAGTTTTATAGGGCCTCCCTGGTGGCGCAGTGGTTGAGAGTCCGCCTGCCGATGCAGGGGATACGGGTTCGTGCCCCGGTCTGGGAGGATCCCATATGCCGCGGAGCGGCTGGGCCCGTGAGCCATGGCCGCTGGGCCTGCGCATCCGGAGCCTGTGCTCCGCAACGGGGGAGGCCACAACAGTGAGAGGCCCGCATACCGCAAAAAAAAAAAAAAAAAAAAAAAAGAGTTTTATAGTGTCTGGCCTTACATTTAGGTCTTTAATCATTTTGAGTTTATTTTTGTGTATGGTGTTAGGGCGTGTTCTAATTTCATTCTTTTACATGTAGCTGTCCAGTTTTCCCACCACCACTTATTGAAGAGGCTGTCTTTTCTCCATTGAATATTCTTGCCTCCTTTGTCAAAGATAAGGTGAACATATGTGCATGGGTTTATCTCTGGGCTTCCTATCCTGTTCCATTGATCTATATTTCTGTTTTTGTGCTAGTAACATACTGTCTTGATTACTGTAGCTCTGTCGTATAGGCTGAAGTCAGGGAGTCTCATTCCTCCAGCTCCATTTTTTCCCCTCAAGACTGCTTTGGCTATTCGTGGTCTCTTGTGTCTCCATACAAATTTTAAGATTTTTTGTTCTATTTCTGTAAAAAATGCTACTGGTAATTTGATAGGGATTGCACTGAATCTGTAGATTGCTTTGGGTAGTATAGTCATTTTCACAATATTGATTCTTCCAATCCAAGAACATGGTACATCTCTCCATCTGTTTGTGTCATCTTTGATTTCTTTCATCAGTGTCTTATAGTTTTCTGCATATGTGTCTTTTGTCTCCTTAGGTAGGTTTATTCCTAGGTATTTTATTCTTTTTGTTGCAATGATAAATGGGAGTGTTTCCTTAATTTCTCTTTCAGATTTTTCATTAGTGTATAGGAATGCAACATATTTCTGTGCATTAATTGTATATCCTGCTACTTTACCAAATTCATTGATTAGTCCTAGCAGATTTCTGGTGGCATTTTTAGGATTATCTATATATAGCATCATGTCATCTGCAAACAGTGATGTTTTTACTTCTTCTTTTCCAATTTGTATTCCTTTTATTTCTTTTTCTTCTCTGATTGCTGTGGCTAAAACTTCGAAAACTATGTTGAATCATTGTGATGAGAGTGGGCAACCTTGTCTTCTTCCTGATCTTAGAGGAAACCATTTCAGTTTTTCACCATCGGGAACAATGTTGGCTGTGGGTTTGTCATATATGGCCTTTATTACGTTAAGGTAAGTTCCATCTATTTTCTGGAGCATTTTTACCATAAATGGGTGTTGAACTTTGTTGAAAGCTTTTTCTGCATGTATTGAGATTATCATATGGTTTTTATCCTTCAGTTTGTTAATATGGTGTATCACATTGATTGATTAGGGTATATTGAAGAATCCTTCCATTCCTGGGATAAACCCCACTTGATCATGATATATGATCCTTTTAATGTGCTGCTGGATTCTGTTTGCTAGTATTTTCTTGAGGATTTTTGCATCTATGTTCATCAGTGATATAGGCCTGTAGTTTTCTTTCTTTGTGACATCTTTGTCTGGTTTTGGTATCAGGGTGATGGTAGCCTCGTAGAATGAGTTTGGGAGTGTTCCTCCCTCTGCTATATTTTGGAAGATTTTGAGAAGATTAGGTGTTAGCTCTTCTCTAAATGTTTGATAGAATTCCTCTGTGAAGCCATCTGGTCCTGGGCTTTTGTTTGTGGGAAGATTTTTAATCACAGTTTCAATTTCAGTGCTTGTGTTTGGTCTCCTTATATTTTCTATTTCTTCCTGGTTCAGTCTCAGAAGGTTGTGCTTTTCTAAGAATTTGTCCATTTCTTCCAGGTTGTCCATTTTATTGGCATATGGTTGCCTGTATTAATCTCTCATGATCCTTTGTATTTCTGCGGTGTACGTTTTACTTCTCCTTTTTCATTTCTAATTCTGTTGATTTGAGTCTTTTCCCTTTTTTTCTTGATGAGTCTCGCTAATGGTTTATGAATTTTGTTTATCTTCTCAAAGAACCATCTTTTGATTTTATTGATCATTGCTATTATTTCCTTTTTTTCTTTTTCATTTATTTCTGATCTAATCTTTATGATTTCTTACCTTCTGCTAACTTTGGGGTTTTTTTTGTTCTTCTTTCTCTAGTTACTTTAGGTGTAACATTAGGTTATTTATCTGAGATGTTTCTTGTTTCTTCAGGTAGGATTGTATTGCTATAAACTTCCCTCTTAGAACTGCTTTTGCTGCATCCCATAGGTTTTGAGTCATCGTGCTTTCACTGTCATTTGTTTCTAGGTATTTTTGGATTTCCTCTTTGATTTCTTCAGTGATCTCTTGGTTATTCAGTAGCATGTTGTTTAGCCTCCATGGGTCTGTATTTTTTTACAGATTTTTTCTTGTAATTTTTTTCCTGTAATTTCCTAATATCTAGTCTAATAGCATTGTGGTTGGAAAAGATACTTGATAAGATTTCAATTTTCTTAAATTTATAAGGCTTGATTTTTGACCCAAGATATGATCTATCCTGGAGAATGTTCCATGAGCACTTCAGGAGAAAGTGTATTCTGTTGTTTTTGGATGGAATGTCCTATAAATATCAATTAAGTCCATCTTGTTTAATATGTCATTTAAAGCTTGTGTTTCCTTATTTATTTTCATTTTAGATGATCTGTCCATTCGTGAAAGTGGGGTGTTAAAGTCCCCTACTATGACTGTGTTACTGTTCATTTCCCCTTTTATGGCTGTTAGCATTTGCCTTACATATTGACGTGCTCCTATGTTGGGTGCATAAATATTTGCAATTGTTATATCTTCTTCTTGGATTGATCCCTTGATCATTATGTAGTGTCCTTCATTGTCTCTTGTAATAGTCTTTAAAGTCTATTTTAACTGACATGAGAATTGCTACTCCAGCTTTCTTTTGATTTCCATTTGCATGGAATATCTTTTTCCATTCCCTCAGTTTCAGTCTGTATGTGTCCCTAGGTCTGAAGTGGGTCTCTTGTAGACAGCATATATACGGGTCTTGTTTTTGTATCCATTCAGCCAGTCTATGTCTTTTGGTTGGAGTATGTAATCCATTTACATTTAAGGTAATTATCGATATGTATGTACCCATTACCATTTTCTTAATTGTTTTGGGTTTTTTATTATAGGTCTTTTCCTTCTCTTGTGTTTCTTGCCTAGTGAAGTTCCTTTAGCATGTCTTGTAAAGCTGGCTTGATGGTGCTGAATTCTAGCTTTTGCTTGTCTCTAAACGTTTTAGTTTCTCTGTTGAATCTGAATGATATCCTTGCTGGGTAGAGTAATCTTGGTTGTAGGTTTTTCCCTTTCATCACTTTAAATATGTTCTGTCACTCCCTTCTGGATTGTAGAGTTTCTGCTGAAAGATCACGTGTTAACCTATGCAGATTCCCTTGTATGTTATTTGTTGTTTTTCTCTTGCTGCTCTTAATATTTTCTCTTTGTATTTAATTTTTGATAGTTTGATTAATATGTGCCTTGGCATGTTTCTCCTTGGATTTATCCTCTATGGGACTCTCTGCACTTCCTGGACTTGATTGACCACTTCCTTTCCCATATTAGGGAAGTTTTCAACTATAATCTCCTCATATATTTTCTCAGTCCCTTTCTTTTTCTCTTCTTCTTCTGGGATCCCTATAATTTGAATGTTGGTGCATTTAATGATGTCCCAGAGGTCTCTGAGACTGTCCTCAATTCTTTTCATTCTTTTTTCTTTATTCTGCTGTGCAGTAATTATGTCCACTATTTTATCTTCCAGGTCACTTATCCATTCTTCTGCATCAGTTATTTTGCTATTGATTCCTTCTAGAGAATTTTTAATTTCATTTATTGTGTTGTTCATCATTGTTTGTTTGCTCTTAGGTCTTCTAGTTCCCTGTTAAACATTTCTTATATTTTCTCCATTCTATTTCCAAGATTTTGGATCATCTTTACTATCATTACTCCGAGTTCTTTTTCAGGTAGACTGCCTATTTCCTCTTCATTTGTTTGGTGTGGTAGGATTTACCTTGTTCCTTCATCTGCTGAGTATTTCTCTGTCTTCTCATTTTGCATAACTTACTGTGTTTGGGATCTCTTTTTCACAGGCTGCAGGTCTGTAGTTCCCATCGTTTTTGGCGTCTGCCCCCAGTGGGTAAGGTTGGTTCAGTTGCTTGTGTAGGCTTCCTGGTGGAGGAGACTGGTGCCTGTTTCTGGTGGATGAGGCTGGATCTTGTCTTTCTGGTGGGCAGGACTGTGTCCGGTGGTGTGTTTTGGGGTGTCTGTGACCTTATTATGATTTTAGGCAGCCTCTGTGCTCATGGATGGGGTTGTGTTCCCGTCTTGCTAGTTACTTGGCATGGGGTGTCCAGCACTGGAGCTTGCTGGTCGTTGAGTGGAGCTTGGTCTTAGCATTGAGACAGAGACCTCTAGGAGAGCTCTCAGTGATCGATATTACGTGGGGCCGGGAAGTCTCTGGTGGTCCAGTGTCTTGTACTCGGCACTCCTGTCTCAGAGGCTCAGGCCTGACACCCGGCCGGAGCACCAATACCCTGTCAGCCCCATAGCTGGAGTACGGGCAAGTCAGAAAGGAATCAGGTTTCTGGCCCTTGGATGGTGGCAGACTTGGGATTGGAGCTCCACAGCTCTGCCTCAGTGGTTGGCCTAGCCGCCCCAGGAGCTTCGGTGCATTGGTTCTCTTCTTTTGTGCTTAGTCTAGTTTCACTTGCCTGTAGAGGGCTGTGTGCAGAGGCCTTGCACCTGACAGGTCCGATTGGCTTTCCCAGTGCAGAACTGCTGCGGGGACACACCTTGGCACCTGTGTGGAGAAGTGCTGCGCACACCACCACAACCCAAGATGGTGGCTAAACTGTGTCTTAGTCATACAGTGGAACACTATCCAACAATTTAAAGGAATGGGCTACTGATACAACAACACACATGAATCTCACAGACATTATCTGAGCAAAAGTCAGTACACACTATATGCTTTCAAGTATATTAAGCTCTAGAATAATTACAGTATATCCATGTTGGCAATTAACATCAGAATAGTGGTTATCTTTGAGGAGGAGGCTTTTGACTGGAATGGGGCATGAGAAAATTTTCAGGAGTGAGAGAAACATTCTCTATCTTGATCTGGCTGTTGGTTACACAGTTATATGCAAAAGTAAAATTCTTCAAAGTATACACCTATGATTTCTGCATTTTACTTAAGCAAATTATACACAGTAAAGTACTACTGGCTTGAAAGAAAGGCCATTTCCCTCAAAAAGGATCTGAATACCCGTTGCTCATTGCTCCCTACACCTCTCCACCAAGCCTTGCACTTTCTCTCCCAACACTTAGTGGATGCCTGGGAGGATCTGAAGAGTTGGGTGGATTCAATCCAAGGAGAGAAAGGGTGCCTGACCTCATTTCATTACTTTGGATGGAGCTGTATCTATGCTGTTTGGTAAAACAGCACAAATGTAAACGAGGTGTAAACTGCTTTCACATCTCATTTAAGGAACAGATGAGGCGTGAAATGCATTTCACAGGCACAAGGACTGGAGGGGGATGCTTAGCATGGTGCAATGTAGAACATTTGTTCCTCTTCCCTCAGGGATGCTGGATTATTTCTGAACATGGCTACTGTAGGGGCAGGAAGAGCAGGGGGCAGGGGCATGAGTACAGGAGGCAGGTGAAGCACTCTGCTCTCTCCTGTACTTAGGATCCTGCCTTCCTTCCTCCACCTGACCACCTCCTACACATCTGTTCAAGTCCAGCTCAGATCCCACCTTCCTGATCACCACTCACTGACTGATTCAATGGCTCCTTCCTCGGGTCACCCACAAGCCTTGGCTCAGCACTCAGAATTGTTACTTATTTCCCTCTGCCTTGTGTTATAAAGACAAGGAATGTATATTGTTCTTGGATTCAGCAGTTGCTCAATTAACCCTTAAGAGATTAATGTGAACGGAGGCAGAGGAAACAGGGAAGCAAATAATATATCTAAGGATGGCATTTGAGCGGTCAAACCTACTCCAAACACACAAAAGAACTATAAAGCTCCAAAGGCAACTTAAAAGCTTAGATTTATATCACTTTATATCTCTCAGAGACATACATATGTACACCCTTCAGGGCAAGCTTACTTGTAAAGATAAATGTGGGATTTATGTTTGTGTGTGTGTGTGGTTTTTTTTATCATGGAAGCAGTGTTTTGCCCCCTAGTGTGAGAAGAACTTTGAAATCTCAGATGGATAATTATTATATCTCTATCACCTATTCTAAAATATTTGTCTGGTTTTATAGGCTTTTGCCCAATAACGAAAGCAGGGTTTTCTTTAATTTGTCTTTTTATTTTGGCAGCTCTGCATGGCTTGTGGGGATCTTAGTTCCCTGACCAGGGGTTGAACCCACACCCTCTGCAGTGAAAGCCCAGAGTCCTAACCACTGGACCACCAGGGAATTCCCTAAAAGCAGTTTTTGAAGAGAACAGTTTAGACCTAACTTCCCAATGCCATTGCCTGATAATAGTTGCATATGTCTCTGTGTCAGCCATAATTTATATATAGAATGTTGACTCTTAAGGTGACCCTAATAATATATTCCAAACTATAACACAATGAAACTATCATATTAGAGAAATTTTGCTTTGAAAATTCCAGGGAATTCAGGGCAATTGAGATGGTAGCATATTGTGAAATAAATATTTCACTAAGATTCAGAAGATCCACTAAGATGCAGAAGATCCACTAAAAGTCAGAAGATCTGAAATCAAGCCTAGTCACAGACTTGACCTTGAAAAATTGCTTAACCTCTCCAGATCTCTGTTTCCTCCTGTGCAAAATGTGATCAAATCCAGAGTGCAGTTTGCACTCACCCTATGACCCAATGATTGTTTCCCTAGGAATATATCTCAGACAGGTACCTGTTGGGGAGGGGGTATTTTCCCTCTCTACCCCTCTTGAGTTCATGTGGCTGGTTTAACGATAAAATGACACAAGACAGATTAACAGGAGAAAAAGAAACAAATTCTAATTCATGAGCATGGAGGTCCCATAGAAATGAGACCTAAGAGGTGGCCAAAGCAAGCAGCTTTTATACTTTTTAAGCAAAGAAACAATAAATTTGTGAGGAATTCACAGGACAAAGAAGCTTAGGTTTGGGGTGGCCAATTAGTGAAGAATCCAAACAGAGCTGGGCTTGGGGAAGTAAATTAAAGAAGTAACAAGGTTTGTTTCTATAGGCTTCTCAGCCCTGATATCTGTCTTGGGCAATAAGGGTGCCCTTCTACCTCCAGATGCAGGGAATGAACCTTTCACATGAGAGATTTATTTCCTGCTTCCAGGGAGACAGAAAGGAGAGTCAGAGTGTTCTTGTATTTGCCGTTTCTTTGTGTTTTTTTGTTTGTTTGTTTGTTTTTTTGCGGTACACGGGCCTCTAACTGTTGTGGCCTCTCCTGTTGCAGAGCACAGGCTCCCGACGCGCAGGCTCAGCGGCCATGGCTCACGGGCCCAGCCGCTCCACGGCATGTGGGATCTTCCCAGACCGGGGCACAAACCCGCGTCCCCTGCATTGGCAGGCAGACTCTCAACCACTGCGCTACCAGGGAAGCCCTGCTGTTTCTTAAGTAACTTTAATTCAAAATAATCAATATGTCATTAAGGCACATTTTGGGATGGTCTTCCCTGGACCCCAACATACCCAAATTCAGAAACACAAAGATACTCATCCCAACGTTGCTTATAAAAGCAAGGAGTTGGAAACAATTTGAATGCTTATCAGTGTGGGCATGGATAAACAATGTTTGCATATAAAATAGACCCACATAACCTACTTAGATGAGTCTCAAAAACAGAAGGTTGAGTGAAAAATGAAAAATGCAGTTTGGAATTTATGGCACAATAAATAGCGTTTAGGTAAGGAAACATTTAAGATAGAGAGGAATGAGACACTTTAGAAATAAAAGAGACAAATAATACAAAATATTGAATAAAATAAAAAGGCCCTATATATAAAGTACTGATCATCTAGAGACGTTAAATCTTGGTTTAGCAAAACACAGACAGAAAAAGATAGGCAACTATTTCTAGGTGGACACAGTTTTATTTTCCCTGTTTATCTCAAGTCAGAGTCAAAAATCCCAAGATTTTCAATGGCTTTAATTGTGGCCTCATGTTTTAACCAGATCATCCCACTATATCTGGAAAAAGGTTAGGCCTCCGTGTGTTTAACTAACACACACTGCATTATGCTAAGTGGTAGATTGTCACACATTTTGCTCAGGATTGACAATCAAGGCATTTTTTCGGCTAATGCAATGTTAATTGGGACCATGCTAACATTTAATTAATTTTAAGTACAATAGCTCATTTGTCAACAAAGGGGGGTAAAAATATTAATTGAAGCATATGTGAATGGTTATTTTCTGGGTGTAGGAAACATCCCACAATTAAAGTTAATCACTGTGTGATTAATTGATTTTAATTGATTCAAGATGTGTTCCTATGGCATAAGGTAAGTCTGTCAATAAAAGTTACAATTAAGCCTCATTTTGAAAAGTTACTAAGGCAAGCAGTGATGGGGCAGAGCAGCAGCAGGCTGCTTTCCTTACGATGCAGAAAGAAAGAAAGGCCAGGAGCGCCGGGAGGACAACAAAGGTACAGAGACTGGGCATTCCGGGAAGGTAGAAAGTCTTCAGCCAGGGCTTCCCTGGTGGTGCGGTGGTTGGGAGTCCGCCTACCGATGCAGAGGACGCGGGTTTGTGCCCCGGTCCGGGAAGATCCCACATGCCACAGAGCAGCTGGGCCCGTGAGCCATGGCCACTGAGCCTGCGCGTCCGGAGCCTGTGCTCCACAACAGCAGAGGCCACAGCAGTGAGAGGCCTGCGTACCACAAAAAAAAAAAAAAAAAAAAAAGAAAGTCTTCAGCCAAATGTGGGAATATATTCGGCCTGGGAAATGAAAACTGATTCGTCAGAGCTTTGGAGATGAGAGGGTTGGGTAGGGAGCTGGGTGCAGTGGTGAATAGGGAAGGACTGAAGGGCCAGCAGCTCTATCCATCAAGTATAGAGATAAGCAAGGCTACGACACCCGATGGGGATGTCTAATCTGTGGACCAGCCGGTGGTCCATGGAAGTCATGAGGGAGAGGGTCATGCCGTCAGCACTGGAGCTGGAGTAGAAACAAAAGGATAACTGAGCCCTGATAATGAAGGAGCCCTGGTACTACAGGATGGGCCAAGATGGCCTGAGGCTAAAGCTACGATAGAGCAAACATCTAATTCTTAAATTACACCCCAGGATCCACAGAGCCCCATGCTGCAGCTGTGCTCATGCAAGAGGTCTGGACGATGCAATGGCAATGCAATGAGTGCATTGACGACTTCACAACAGTCCCATTACTAGAGCTAGCCTGAAGGAGTGCTCTGTACCTGACCATATGGGCGCCCTACACAACAGACTCCTCCAGTAGAAGGGCTCTCAAAGGTGCGCAGCCTGAAACATACTATGGCCACCAGAACCTGCACTGTCCACCTTGAAGTTTGCTTTTCTCTTGCCCCCGTAACATCCTTTGCCCAACAGTTGTCCCAACAAACATATCTCAGAGATATTCACTGAGCATGGGCTTGGAGATGGAAAAACTGCCTGTAAAAAGACTCCATTCAACTGTAGGTAAGTTAAGACACGTGGGGGCTTGCCAAAGAGAAAGGAAGAAGGATTGAGAAGACATCCATTTTAACCCAGTTCTGGAATACTTCTTGAAACATATCCATCTAATGGGGCACTGGAGTTGGCATCCAAAATAAAACCCCTGTTTTGAGAGAAGTCACCGTTTTCAATCTGCCTTTCTTGACTGCAGTGATAGTGTTTATTTATAAAACAGCCAATATTAGTAATATGCAGGAAAACTGAATCATAAATCCTGTCTTCGCTCTTCTCTGTATGTTGGCTCAGTTCTTCCATATCACAATCAGTCTTGCTCCATGTGCTGGGCCATCTGCTCAGACTCACATCCTTCAAACTTTGGGACCAAATGCCATGGCCAGGAGGATATTATGACTGCCTGACCCTGAGGCATTTACCCAACCCTCTGGCCAGAAACATGGGATATGGTCCCAAAGGAAGGTAGAAGAGGACAGGTCGTGTTAAAGTGGGACAAAAACAAACACAATAACCATGCATCTCTCCATCACTTCCCCCGTGTATTCATTCCGTAAATTTATTTAGTACCTACTGAACTGGCACTGGAGCTTACACTAAATAGTGAGCAAAATCAATATAATCCCCATCCTCACTGAACTCACAGTTGAGAATTTGTAGCTAACTTTGGGAATAAGCTACCTAACATCTCTGAACTTCTGTAGCCTCATCTGTAAAATGAAGATAATAATACTTACCTTTCGTGGTTGTTGCAGGGAAAATTAGACATGGCTTCCAGCATTCAGCATTAGCACTTCAAGCTGTGGTGCTGTGCCCGGGGTGGCAGTTGTGGTGTCCCTATTACCTCCAATTCTGCAGTGAGATTTTGAGCATTGTTCCTGGCTGTACAGCTTCCAACCCTGTTCTTTAGCTTTGCTGGAAATTCTGTGCACAACCCAATATCCTTTAATAAATTATCCCCTGATCAAACCAGTTTTGATTGTTTGCTACTAATACTGATAAAGAAAGTGCTTAATAAATGGTAACTATAGTTACTAATCCCTCAGCCTCTTGTCCCTATATTAAGAAAAGTACAGCTGAGAGCCATGCAAAGTGGGACTCAAAAGAAGCAGCTCTAAGAATCAAATCTGACCCAAGCCCTGGACACAGCAGAAGCTGAAGGCAGCCCCAAGTCTGATGGACAGGCAGAGTGAAGAGTCCTTGTCATCTTCCAGGGACCAGAGGAAGCAGGGGTGCAGTTCTGCCTTCTGTGTGTAGAGGTAAAATAACGATTTCTCCAAAGGGGCTTCCATGCACTGCACTGATTAAAAGTAATAAGATGCTGCTGCTTCGACTTCAGATTTAATTTCAGACACTTAAATGTGTTGTGGGCTTTCAATTGAGTTCTGTGTGTTCAGTGGAGCAGGAAGGTAGAAAACCTTAGGTTGTCCTTGTCATTCAGGAGACATTAAGGGGACTACATCCATCTCGCTGACCTTCAGAGGATGGGCACGAAACATGATTGGCCCATTGGCCCATGACCTTGACCTTGATGGAGCACAGATGGTTTCCACCTAAGGAAAAATCTCTGAATTTTGTTAAACTAACCCTGAAATGATGTGACTACCAGAAAGCCCTTGAAGGGCAGCTGGGGCCCAGCTGAGAAGTCTGAGCAGGTCACTCTCTGAGCACTGCCTGAGACAAAATGCCCATCTTCCCAGAAACACACTTGGCTGGTAGTCCAATGACTTGGGACATTACCTGGTCTTGTTTCTCCTGCTCTACCCTCACCTAGCCCATGATTCAAATCACCACTGGGTCAACCACTTACATCCTGTGATGCTTTGAAGTTCATCTCCCTCAACCTCACTTCCTGTGACCATTTTCAGAATGCTCATGATGACTCCATCTCCAGTATGGCAGGAATAAGACTCAGGGGAGGTTGGGATGAGAGCATGGAGACTCTTCCATGCACACCTGAGTTTACAGCTCATTTGGTATGGAGCCATGGAAGGTTTTAGAACAGAGGGGTAGAATGTTAAAACCAAATTTAAATTATGGTATTTAAATTGGAGTGAGGGTGACCAAGATGGCCTTAACATTCCCCTCAGCTTGACTAAACTTCAGACAGGCTTCTTCCTGACTATAGGCTCCTGACCTCCCTTTTCTCAGAGCATGACTTACTTTACTTTTTTATTCCTTAGTTTAGAAAATTGCAAATTCTTTCTCTGTCCTTTTGAGATGTAAATCTTCTCCCAGCCAATTACAACCCAAGAATCTTGAGTTTTCTCAAGGACTGTGGAGCCATCCCTTTGAAATATAACCATCAAGAGAGATGATTACAGTCATCTCCCAGTCTCTGTGGGAGGGTAGAAGCCTAACTTTGATAAACACCAATTAGCAGACAGAGACAGGCTAATCACATTGACCTACCTTCCCCATAAAGTCCTGCAGTACTTTTCTACTAGCTCACCCCAGTGCTTAAAAAACCCCTGTCTTTTGTTTCAGTGGCACTGGGTCAGTCTTTCTGAAGAGAGGTCATTGTAACTAATGTGACAATTACTATGAGAGAGCGTTAGACCGAAGCTGTGGGAGGACAAGGGATAGGCAACAACTCCAGGAGAAAGGGGATGGAGGCTAAGTCACCAATTAGGTAACATTTGAGCTGGAGTTTAAGTGTGAGTTTGGCAGTTGTAAAACAATGGGTTTGAAGAAGAGTCAAAGGCAAGCCAATGCCTTGGAGAAGACATTTGCTCTAGAGTATCTGTCAAAGAATTCATATCCACAATTATAAAGAACTCCTACAAAGCGATAAGAAAAGGCAAATAATCTAAATTTTTACAATGGACAAAATACTTAACAGGTACTTCACCAAAAAGGGTATTGAAACGACCAGTAAACATATTAAAAGGTGCCCAACTTTATCAGCTATCGAAGAAATGCAAATTAAATCCACAATCCCTTATCATCACACACCTACCACAATGACTAAAAGTAAAGATACCAGATGTCGGCAGGAATGTGGGGCAACTACAACTCTTGGACTTTTCTGGTGGGGGTATAGGTATAAATTGGTAAAGTAACTTTAGAAAACTATATAGTAGTATCTTCCAAAGCTGAATAAATGATAATCTGTAAAATAGCAATTCCACTCATAAATACAACAGAAAAAGGATGTATGTTCACAGAAAAGCATGTAAAAGAATGAGAATAGCTGCAAAATTCATAATAGCTTCAAACTGGGAAAGCCCAAATGTCCATAAATAGTCGAATGAATCAAGTGTAATATGTTCGTTACACAGAGAGAGCAAAGGAGAGAGAGCACAAGGAAAATGAACAAACTACATGTAACAGCATCAGTGGATTTCACAAACAAAAAATTGAGAAAAATAGCCAAGCATCAAAGAGTATGTATTGAATGATTCCATTTGTGTAAAGTTAAAAAACAGTCAAAGTTAATCTGTTAGAAATCAGGATAGTGATATTCCTAAGGGCTGGAAATTACTGAAGGGAGACACTAGGGGCTTTGGGGCTGGCCATGTTCTGTTTCTCGATCTGGGTGCTGGTCACTCCATGTGGTCAGTCTATAAAAATCCATCAGCAGGAAATATATGGTTTGTGCATTTTTCTGTATACATGTTGCATTTCAGTAACACATTAAGCAAAATAGAAGTGGACGTGGGCTCCTTCTGCCTGAAATGCAAGTTGCTGGGGGAGAAGTGGCTCTCAGAACTGGCCCTTGTGTTTCATAACCACCTACACAGTCAGCTCTTAAAAGTCAAAGACTGGAAAGAAAGGTGACTGGAGAAGCAAAAATCTGAATTCCTCAAAGAGGAACAAAGAAGAGGAATCAGCAAGAAAGAATAAAAAGGAAAAAGTTGGAAGCAATTAAAACAAAAGGGGGAAATGCTTATAAAGGCAGCACACTAGAAATTGACAGAGAGAAGCAGGACAAGGACTTGAAAATTCCAGCATTTTTGTTTTCTAACCTTTATATGAAACATAATGCAAGTAGAATATTTAGAACACATAACCCTGCAAAGAGCCGAATGTTCTCACTGCTTTGACTCAGGTGGGGGTGGGGTTGGGACTGTATTCCGAGGCAAGTGGACTTTCTCATGAAATTCTTCTGTCAGGGAAGAAGGGAGGTCAGGTAAGGGCCTAGAATTCTTGGGACTGAAGAAAACCCTCTCGTCGCTGTCTACCCTTCCCTCCTCTCCTGCTGATCGCCCCACTCCTACAACTGCGAAGCTGCCACACCCACATGATGCCTCTTTCCCACCCCACCTCCTTGCTGCCTGTCAGCTCTTCAAACGTTGACCAGAAGGGCCAGAGGGCACTGGGCTCAGTGACTTGGGTCTCCATCCTGCAGCTTTGATGGTTTTTTAGTGGAATCCAGCATCATTTATCACTGTCATGTCTGCATGGCACTGAGTGATCACCATGGCAAGTGCGAATCCAGCTGTTCAGAGTCAGAAAGGCCTTCACAAATTTGCCTTTCTATTTCAGATTCCCAGGAAGGTGACAGTTCTTCTCAAGTTAAAAGATTCTAGGTCAGAGGCTGGGACACCTTGAGGAATCCCTGTGTCTTTCCAAGTGCATGTGGCTTTGGAGTAGTTGGAACCAGCCTTAGAGTCGCAGTGAGGAAAACAACTTACTCTTACTTGGGCAAAGGCTCTACAGAGTCTCAGATGAAGGAATGAGCTTCCTTTGGGGACACGGGTATTTTATGCTCCTATTTGACTCAATAGGTTATAGAACAACTCACGTGTTAGCTTAAGACAGCTCAGATTCTGGGTCATGAAATATAGAAAGGAGACTTTAGTCCAGTGATTCTCAAAACGTGGCTTCCGGGGAGTTCCCTGGTGGTGCAGTGGTTGAGAATCCGCCTGCCAATGCAGGGGACATGGGTTTGAGCCCTGGTCTGGGGAGATCCCACATACAGCGGAACAACTAAGCCCATGCTCCACAGCTATTGAGCCTGCGCTCTAGAGCCCACAAGCCACAACTACTAAAGCCGGCATGCCTAGAGCCCAAGCTCTGCAGCAAGAGAAGCCACTGCAATGAGAAGCCTGTGCACCGCAACGAAGAGTAGCCCCCGTTTGCCGCAACTAGAGAAAGCCCACGCGCACAGCAACGAAGACCCAACAACAAAGACCCAATGCAGCCAAAAATAAATAAATAAATTTATTTTAAAAACAAAAAAAGTGGCCTCCGGACCAAGACCAAGAACATCAGCAGGAACTAAAAAATCATTAGAAATGCACATTCCTGGGCCCCACCCCAGATTTACAGAATCTGAGACTCTGGGGGTGGGGTCCAGGGATCTGTGTTTTAACAAGAACCAGGCAATTCTGTGCAAGCTGTCTGAGAAACACTGCTCTAAGGGTATATGACAGTCACTTACCTGCCCTCTATTCTAATTAGCTGGATCTTAAGAATTTCTTCTGAGGAATGGGGGCATTCACACCTTACCTGCCTGAAGGCTGAGGAATCCTAGATTAGAAGATCTCTTGAGGAACCTCCCTTTCAGCTTTAAAATCTATGATTCCTCCCCTTCAAAGTATTCTAATGATTTTCCTAGGGTACAGCTGGCAGGCGTTGATTTGTTATTCAAGCTAGGTGCCCAGTATACAGCCCCAGGGATTTGAGTCAATGCCAGAGCAGCTGAGGTACAGCAAGGGGTAACAGGATGCTAGGACATCATAGGATCCTACAGGGACAGGTGAACCCTTCAGAGCCTCCTCACTTGTCCCCTAGTAGTCACAAATTGTGCACATGTCACTGTATCAGCTGTGGGACAGTGAGAGAGGAGAAAGAGTCTCCCACTTTGCTGATGGGTACCTTAGAACAAGCCATGGAAGAAGCAGACTGCCAGGCTTTCTATGCCTCTGTTGTTCCAACCATCTTCTACTCTCCTGTCCCCTAGACCCGGAGCACCAAAGCCAGCCTATTTAAAATAAATCTACCACTGTCTGTTCCAAAGAAATTTGTCCTCCAGAATTTGTCCCAGACTGAACACTGAACACATCCAGGGTTTAAGAGTTTATGTTGGGAGAAATTGAACATTATCTCAGGATAATATTTTCCTACTGCTACTTAAATTTCCAGAGGCATTTACAAAAAATTAAACATCAATAGGAAGCCAAGTCCTTTATTTATGAAGCCAGAAATAGACATTGATCCTGTGATAATGTTATTATTTTTCTTATTGCTCATGTCAGTGTGCGTTTCGTCATCACCGGGTTGGATGAGCAGGGGGGGCATGGGAGTAGGATGTTTATTGACTTTCAATTTCTTGTTGTTTTTAAAAAGGCTGTGTTTCTGTCTTCAGGCCTTTAGAAGGCTAGTTATGCACAAACACATAGGAGCATATTAAAGCTCTCAGTTAATTTGTGTTTCTAGCCATTGCTTCCTGGATTTTATTTAAATGTGATACTTGGATTTTTTTATAGGGTCAGCATTTTATTAGCACATCTAGAATTTAGTCACACATCTTGAAGTTAGATTAAATGACACTCAAGCCACTTAACACACACAGGTGAGGTCAGTAGACTCATTAGGCCCCTCTGTCAACTAAGAAAATGGGGACAGTATCTTCATTTATAAAAAAAATGGATTTGGCCAAGAGCACTAGAGAATGCTGACTCATCCTGGACCCAGACACAGGGGCATGAGGCAGACCAGGGGAAATGTAACCATCATACACCCTGCAGCTACAGCTTGTCCAGTTCATCTGAGAGGAGGAGAGAGGGAGTCGACTTTGGGTTGGTAGGATGTGAACTTGGGAAGTCAGGTGAGAATGGATGCTTGGATGGGGCGAGTGTATAGGGAACCTTGGGCATGACTCTCATGCCTGATCAGACACTGAGTGAACAGAGGCAGGAAGGGGGTTAGTCCCAGTGACCAAGAAGGTGCCTGTGAGGTCCTGGGACATTCTCCTTCCCACCTGGGACACACACACGTGGAGTCGGGGCTGCTGAGAATTGAGGTCTAGAGAAAAGGTGTCTGACTGATATTGTGGTCGGGGGTGAAGGAAGGAGAAATAGCAGCTGGCCCAGTGAATTCGAGTGTGGTTTCCACAACAACACGCATATCCCTGATGTGACATTCAAGGCAGTGTCCTTCTCTGCCAATGTCAGTTCCTCCTGCATTCTGGACTTCTTCCCTGGCCTTTTCAGGGTGTCAATTAAACCATTTCTCTTCTATGTCGAAGAAGTCAACCCTTTCCTCTCAATCACTTAAAAAGGCTCAAGTCTCCCCAGCCTCAAAAATATCTTCCTTCCACTCCACATTTCCTGCAGCTACAGCTCTCTCTCCACCTCCTCACACCCAAAGTTTTCCAGAAAGTTCTCTCTCCTTGCAGTCTCCATATGCCCCCCTCGCACTTACTCCTCAATTCACTCCACTCCATCTTCCACCCCCATCACAGGCTTTAAATGCCTCTGTGATCATCAGGTGACCTCTTTGCTGCTAAAGCCCAAGGACATTTTTTAATCCTCATCTTACCAGAAACCTCAGCAGTGGTGCAGACCACTTCCCTCCTCTGGAATGACCTGGTCTCTCAGGACTCCACAACCCCCTGATTTTCCTCCCATCTCCCTGGCTTCTCCTCTATTTTCTTTGCAGGTTCCTGTTCCCTATCCAACTTGCTAGAGTTCCTACAGACTCTGAGAGTTGTCCTTGATCACTATCTCTCCCTCATGCCCCTCATAAAAACTATATCCTGTTAATCTGGGCCCTTCAGTATATGTTTATTCTGTCCACTCTGTCTTCACTCCTCTCACCTGTTGAGAGCTGCAGCAGCACCTCCAGAACAAAGAGATAAAGTTGCCTAAGGTCGAAAGAGCTGGACGCTCAAAGTTTGTTAAGTTCCCAGGAGAATGACCCTCAGGAAGGTCTTCTGAAGACATTCATGGAATTTTGTCTCTGTTTTTTTTAATCGTGCCAACTCAAAGGAGGACATCTCTGCTTAGAGGGATCCCACACTCCCCTATTATTCCTCAATAAAATCTTGGTGATAAATGACATCATATCCAAAATCAATTTTTGGTTTTCCTGGATAACCTTATGATTATATTAGGGTGATGTAGAAACACCAGTGCACCAGGGACTGGAATACTTGCTCCCTATTTCAAGTGGCCATTAATCAGCTGTGTGACCATCTCATCCGGGTTTAACAGCGAGAGCCGATGACAACCAAGGAAGGAAGGAGACAAGCAAGACTCGAACTTCAAAGGTTTGGCTGCAACTGTCAGCAAGAAGTGAGAACAGCAACACTCCCTGAAATAATCGATCTGTAAGGACGGTCCTGTGAAGCGTGGAGCAGAGGTCCTGAGTGTCTCCTGGAGGCGAAATGAAGGCTCAGGAGGAGGAGTTACTGATAGAGGTCAGCCTGATATAAATCAGATTTGTTGGAACTGTCCAAGCTACCGACCAAGGGAACGGGCGGGAGGGACACCATTTTCCTATGTCAAGCGGACTCTTGCACTAGGGTGAGCCAGACAAAACAAGATCTGGTTTTCATACCATGCCTCATGGCTAAGACTGTGCTAGGTGGCTTGACCTTCTTAACACTAAGACACCAGTGGACAGGTATTATTCCCTGCCTATAGCAGTGGGGATTTAGACTCACAAAAGTTATGACCTTGATCATACAGTAAACTAATGGAGGATCCAAGATTTCATTCATCCACTCAACACAATTTTATGGAACACCATTATGTTGTACATACTGTGGTAAGGATGGTAGATAGAGATGGGAAAGGTAATCCCATATCACCAAGGAGATGATGAATAGAGAAGGCCCAATAGTATACAGTGAGATTAGATGGAAGTTAGTAAGTCCAGGAGGCTACCGAATACAGACAAGGGACATCTAACCTGCTACAAAGGGAAGAAGTGGTCAAAGAATGTATGACCAGAACCAAGTCTTGAAAAATCAGTAAATAGAACTTAACAAGTTGAAGAATGGGGGTGGAGGGGATGCTGTTGATGCTCCAAGATCTCCTTTACCAGGACAGGACTCCCAGCTGCTGTGAGTGTCGACTGCTATGGTTCACACCTGCACCCTTCTCAGGACAGTTGGTCCTGGCCATGGGGAGGCACCTCACCTGGGAGGTTACACACCCCATATACAGGGATACCCTCTCTGCAATGACTGACTGTCATGGGGGTTCAGGGACCCTGCCTGAAACTGGGACAATCTCTGTGATGTAACTCATACTCAGAGCTCCCAGTACGATCAGCTGAGATCACATTCTTCCTTACCTCCTTGCCATCCCCTCCCCTTCTTCCTTCCCTTCCCTTCTCCCGAGACCACTCCCTTAAGAAATCATACGAATCCCTGTCTTCCCTTCTACTTTTAGAAAACTCAACCTAAGTCAGGGGAGAAGAATGTTCTAGGCGGAGAGAGCAATGGTGCAAAGGCATGGATGTGAGAGAGCCCAGTACAACGCAGAGCAGCTATAAGCTGGAGCAGAAGGGTGAGTGGTGGTGCAGCATGAAATAAACCAGATAGGTAGACAGGGGACAAAGTTCATCTCCTGACATCTAGCCAGTCACATTCCACCTCTCCATACTACTAAGCTGAACTCTGACATCCTATATGGCTGCTTTCAATACAATATTCCAGTGCACATCTAGGCCATGAAGTGAGTTTATAGAGGAAGGAGTTACAAAGCAAGATTCCTGGATTTATTCAGTGTCATTTCACAAAGCAGGAAGAAAGACAAGCCCCCTGGAATTTCCTGATTCTCAGACGACACCGCCTCTGTGGAACTGGCCACTGACTCCACTTGAGGGAGAGCAAATTGTCTCAGTGGGCTATTTTTGTCCTCTCTTGTCTCTCTAGAAACAGCAGCTTCCTCCCACCACTTGCATTGGCTCCATCTGTTTTGCCTGCTTTCCTTTCTGGCATCCATTCATGAGGTCTTGCCCCTGGGTCTCTGTTAGCACTCGGTTTTAATTCTAAAACTTTCCAAAGCCAATGAAGCTCTTTAATCACGAAGTGGGGCTGCCAAGGAAAGAATGCTAATTGGAAACTTTTATTTCTTGAGGTCCTTGAGAGATTAGAGATGAATACATTTCTTTTGTCTATCATGCCATTTGCATAGAATAGACTCAGGAGGGGCAGAAAATAAAATGTGGTCCCAGATATAAGAAATTAATCTAAGAAACATACAAATTCCTAAGTAAATGAAAGATCACTGGACTTTTGGGACTTCCCTGGTAGTCCAGTGGCTAAGACTCTGAGCTCCCAATGCAGAGGGCCCAGGTTCAATCTCTGGTTAGGGAATTAGATCCCACATGCCGCAACTAGGAGTTCACATGCCACAATTAAAGATCCTGCATGCCGCAACTAAAGATCCCGCAGTGGCAATGAAAACCCTGTGTGCTGCAGTGAAGACCCAGCACAGCCAAATAAATAAATTTTTCAAAAAAAAACCATCTCTGGACTTTAAAAACTAAGGATAACGGACCAGTTGGAGGCAGCTAAACTTAATTTTTTTTTTCTTAGGAAGAACAGAACTGGGTAAAGGTAGAGAAAAACTGGTCCCAAACACCTAGGTGGGGCTCACAATGAAGGCTGGGTCCCAAACAAGGCCCAGCTCCTGCATCACTGTTGAGGTTTAGAATATAATCCCATCTCACAGCCACACATGTAGTTTTCTATATTCCAAGCGCTTCATTAGTTCCTGGAACCACAGACAAAAGTAAGACACAGTTCTTGTCCTCAGAGCTTAGAAGGAGAAACAGATACATAGAAAAATATTCTCAACATAGTTGCCTGAGCTGAAGGAGAGAGGAGAAGCACATTACTCCCTTTGGGGTGGAGGTGGAAGGCAGGGTAGGCTTTCCCTTCATGGACCATGCAGAGGAAAGACCCTCATTTCCTTCCTAAATGTGACATCCAGCAAAAGCCAGAACACCAATTCCATGCCAAGATTTCATGTCCTTCCTGCTTCTTTGGTTATACCAGCAGAACAATCCTGGCTAACTTAGGCCCTCAAAAATGTATTTAAAGACTTTGTGAAGGTTCACAATACAAGAAATGGCTGAAGGACTGAACTTGGACAAAAGCTGGGACCAGAGAAGCTCTGAGGATTTAGGCAACAGAAGTTAACACCAGCTGGTCAGAGTACCACTGCAGAATCAGTGGGCTCCAAAAGATGTTTCCTATCCTTACCTTACTCTTAGCACATCTGACTGGATGAGCTAAGGGCATATGACCAACTATCATACTCTTCTTTACTCCACAGAATGAGGAGAGTGTTTCTCCAAAAGGAAGTGAGACGCTCTTGCCAGAAGGATGGAGGGATCCAATATGGAACATATAAGCCACATGGGCCTGCCTGAGATGTTTAGTCAAAAACTGCATCAGAGGAGTTTTTATTAAAAAGTCACAAATTCAGCCCCTTCCCTGGATACAATGACTCAGAAGTTCCTGGATGGGGACCAGGAATCAGTACTTCAGTAAGTAGGCAACAGAAGGTCAGTGAAGCTGGACCAGCTCCTGGATGAAGTGGGCTAGTAGTTCTCCATATCAGCCTCCATCAGGGATGGGCTAACATGTTTGGTTCAGAACCAAACTGCCATGAAAATGATGATTTATTTTTTTCTATCCTTTTTGGACTGCCCAAATTGAAATCCATTATGACTGTATTACAAGATGAGGAAAACAGCACCTAATTCCTCCCTGTACCTGCCTCATCCTGAACTTTCACCTGATTCAGGAATCACCATCATGGGGATATGGCTGAACCTCCACTGTTACTGGTAAAGATTCCTACAACTACCTGTCTGGATTTCTAGCCATAACCCACAACACTGAAGGGCTCAGATTTCAGAGAAGACCCAGGACTGATCTTGCATCCAAACCTACTGGGTTCCCCGCTATGTGTTCAGCACCTAGAACAGTGCCTGTTCCATATAAGGCTGTCTATATATTTACTGAGTGGGGCAAGGGAAGAGGGAGGAATTTTTTGAGCCACCCCCCAAATGTCAACCAGAGAATTAATCTATGAGTACCTTTTCCCCGAGACATAGAAAAAGCAGGCCACGGGAACCAGTGACAACATCTGGCCAAAGCAACCCTGACTTCAGAAACAGTACCTTAACCTGTGGGTGTCAGAGAGGCATCATTATTCTTTATTAAAAACAAACTAACAAACAAATAAGAAAACCCTTTGTGCCTGAAACTCCTTTTAAAAACGTGCCGGTCCTTCGAAAAACATTACGAAACCTATGAGTGCTAGATTATTTACTGTTTATTACTGCGTGGGGAGGGGGCAGGGGTTAAGGAAAAATTCTCCCCCTCTGCTCCTCCCTTCTGATTTAAGCCACAGTGCAAATTGGGGGGGGGGGCGATTTCAAGGCTTAAAAATAGTATCCCACTGATCTTTGCAGGATTGCAAATAAAGAAGGCTGTATCCTCAGGAGGGCTATTAGAGCTAAGGTCTCTCAGCTCCTATTGTTAAAGAACATTCATTACCAGGTTCTCATGTAAACTCCTGAGAAGGAGACAAATACGAGTCTGCAATGTTCTCAGTAGTTCCTGTACTATCGCCTCTCGGGACCAATTAGAGCTGCTTGTGTAATTCACCAGCTATAACTTCCTTGTGACGCCGTCACAGCCCTGGAAGATGGGCCACCCCAAGTCAGGGTTCTGTGCTGACACTGCACGTCCACCCAGTGACCCCGAAGTTGCTGGCAATCACTCCCATGGCCACCCTGTGGTTGGTGGCCCTCAGACACTCTGGGATGGCTTCCCAATTTGTTAATTGTTTTCCTGTTCTCTGCAGATAAGGTTAAAAGGTAACGTTGCAGACTGTGTTAGGCAGTACCTGACTTATTCTCAGCTAATTTATTAAATTGGTTTAGTACAGACTTTTTACCTGGTAAAAGGCTCTTTTTATCTACAGAGCTATGAATTCATTTCCTCATCCACCCTCTTGAATTTGATCAAGGAATGAAAATGGCTATAAAGCTTTAAGGCAAGACTCTGGAAGAACAGACAAAGGGAACCAAGCCAAGCTAATTTCAAAACTGGAAAACAAATATTTCAAAAGGTTCTTATCCATGGTGGGAAATGACAGGATAGGCAGTTACACAAAATCTAACATCTGATAATGTGGAAGAAAACATCGTACTCATTTACTGAACTTCTGTAAATTATCTGGCCCTTTATATTTTTTCCCCTTGTCATGTAATCCTCCCAATAGCCCAATGGATGTAGATATCTATTAACCTTATTTTATTAAAAAAAATTTTTTTAAGTAGGGCTTAGGGAAATTAAAGTACTTGCCTGAGATCACACAGCCAGTAAGATTTGAAACTTGGGCAGTTCAAGTCGAAGGTCAGAGCCCTTTCTACATCATCTGTATTTTCAAATCCCTTTACTTTGACCTGCCAAGCAGCTAAACCAGGAGGTGGATCTGGGGTGTTACAAAAGGATTCTTTACTTTCAAAAAAGACTCACGACAGGGTACCTTGAAATAGGCAACTCCCCTATTGTGCTGAAAATATAATTCAAGCCATAAAAACTTCTATTTACAAGAAACATTTCTGTACCACATCTGCTATGTAAAGCAAAGCAGGGTTCTAATATAGTTACTTTCTTTTTTAATTTCTTTTTTTATTTTTTTTGCGGTACACGGGCCTCTCACTGTTGTGGCCTCTCCTGTTGCGGAGCACAGGCTCTGGATGCGCAGGCTGAGCGGCCATGGCTCACGGGCCTAGACGCTCCGTGGCATGTGGGATGTTCCCAGACCGGGGCACAAACCCGTGTCCCCTGCATCGGCAGGCAGACTCTCAACCACTGCGCCACTAGGGAAGCACCAAAGATGTAGGACTGATGAGGTCAAGTATCACGAGATCATGTAAATTCAGTGATTGGTGTAGTGTCTGGGCCATAGTAAACACTCATAATTCTTATCTGCCATTGTCATCATGTTTTTCAGATGTCTCAAAATACAGTCTGTGATAGATTGCAAAAACGGTCATAAATTCCTTCCGTCTCATCAAAAAATGAAACCTATTTCTTCTCCCTTTGAATCTCAATTGGCCATGTGATTTGCTTTGGCCAACTGGACACTAGCAAAGATGATGTAATCAGAGGCATGAAAAGTGCTTGAGCATTCTGGCTTGTCCACCTACTGAGCTTGGAACCCAGAGACCATCATGTGATTCAGTCCAAGATAGTCTGCTGGAGGATGAAAGGTCATGTGGAAGAGAACCAAAGCACCCCAGGGAGCACCCCAGCCAACAGGCATCCAGACCCTGGCTGCCAGCCTGCCAATCACTAGACACGCAAAGGAGGCCATTGTAGATTATCAAGCAGACCTGCCATGTGATAGCAGATGCATGAGAAAGCCAGCCATGACCAGCTGAGCCAGCCCAGGCCAGAGGAGCTGGACAGTTCACAGAATTATGAACTAAATAACATGGCTTTTGTTTTAAGACACAGAATTATGGGATGATTTTTTTACCAATACACAGTCCTAGGCATTTTCTGTTACATTCTGAAGGCTTGAAATAAGTAGAAACGAAAACCACAGAATGGCCAGAAGTAGAAGCTAGCAAAGAGAGAGAACAAGGTGTCCAAAATATGAACTGAGTCACTGAGAAGTTAAAGGACTCAGAAAACCACAGTGAGCATTCAGTTCTTCTCTCTCAGTTCACTGATTTTTTCCATGACACTGATCTCTTTCTCCGAATGTCTGAGGCTAACTGGACCAATTCCATGCTCCCATTGTAGTCTCCAGCCCTGGGGGAAGCAAGTCAGTTTGGGTTTTAAGTTAATAATAAATGAAGAATTTTTCCAGTGTGCTTCTTCATTTCTCCTTCCCTCTTCAGATCTTTTTGCAGGTGGTTCAAGTCAGCTAGCAAAGTAGGGGGAACAGTGGATAAAAGGACAGACAGAAGCTACAGTAATGCTGTATGACTAGAGGGTGTTTTTCACCTTCAAAGCACATTGACCATAAATTACAGGATGTATTTTCACAGTTCACTCTACTTTTGAGTTCCCAAGCAGAGGTGATATGTTACTTAAAAAAAAAAATGTGTAACAGAATGACAAGCAGGGAGGAGAAGGGAGTGGAACCCTCAGGAGGTGTCAGTTTTCTGGTCAGCAGTCAGGTTAAGGACTCTTCCTTCCACACCGGAGAAAGCCAAGTGGCTACTCTGATAAAGGGTAAGGAGGTGGCCTATCCCCTCCCTCCATCATAAAAAAACCCACATAGCCCCCAAACACTCAATAGCATTTTATTCAGGTTCAAGCTAGATAATTCAACACCTGCCTCCAGAAGCCACCTTTTAGGGATGGGGAGAAATGTAATCAGTACTTCGTATTCAGTGGGTACACACCATTGTAAGCTCTTCCAATATTTAAATACCTCTATATTGGCCAATAAACAGTACAATTGCCATATGTGCAGGATTAATTAATAATGTAAATTCTAACACATGTGGTTTATCTCAGAAACCACACATGGCTGCAATATCATAATGCTTTTCTACTTTGGATATGGATCCACAGCAGTGCCCTATTACTTTTTTAATTAGTTCAAAAGCCTTTGGGTGGGAGATGGAGACCACTCAACCAAGCTGGGGGTGGTCTATTTATATGCACCTAGAAGAGACACCTAACCCTACTGGACTCGGGTAGTGGCTGAAGAAGGGCCAGGACCAATGGGAGTGGTCAGATGTCAGAGCAGGGCCCCCAGGTGAGCTTGGGCAGCTCTGCTTTAGTTGACGACCCATCCACAGTGGGGAGCAGCCATCTCTGACACTGTGAACCAGTCTTGGAAGGAACTCTGCCAGACACCCCAGCAAGTGGCCATGTGAGTCCCCTGAGCCCCAGCAAGTGACCTCTGGGCAGGGGAGCCTCGCCCCACCCACCCCTCCCACCCAGACACTCTCCCCGGGTCAGATGGAGCCCACCCAAACAGCCCATCAACAGTCACAGCTCCTCTTTCATTTTTGTCCATGTCCCTCTTCCTTGTCCCTCCCCCTCTGCCTTTGTTTCACTTTGTGGAGAGCACCGCAGCCAGCTGCCTCCTTCCCAACAGTGCCCACCCTCCTGTGACTGGTGTGGGCAGGGCACACGGTACTTTGGAGTTCCCTCTCCTCCATGAAAAGGCCAACCGAAGATCCAGGTCCAACTCTTGCAACCAGGAAGAACCAACTTGCTCCTCAGCTGCCATCTTGAACTCCTGCCTCCTCCTCTCTGCCTGTCCCCTTGGACCCCTACCCCAGAGGCAGCGCCTGCATGGGGCCAGCACCCAGGTACCAAATGACTAACTGCAGGGAAGAGGAGACGGAAGGTGAGGAGTCAAGCCTGGAGACCATTAGAGAGCTCAGCGCTAAGATGGAGCAAAGGTATGGGCCCCACTCAGGTTCTGACAAGAAGCCCAGCCTCCCGATGGCTATCAATGTACTCGGAAAGATGCTGGAAAAGTCTGAAGCACTTATCAAACCATGGCTCTGACCGAACACCATCTAGCTACTGAACGTTACATCAGCCAAAAGAGCAGACCAACAATTTCAAAAAGCCAACAAAAGACTAGGAAATTAGTATATTGATGTGATGAAAGAAGCTTTTAGATTATATAAAGTTTAGTTTATATTATATGTGTGTATATGTATATATATACATCCTAAAAATAGTAACAATATAGTACATACAATATATTCTATACTACACAATAGGTATGTATAATATGTAATATAAATACATAGATATAGTATATACTGATATGGTTTAGTTTATACATAGTATATAGAGTTTAGTTATAGAAATAAAAGGAACTATATTTTTTATTTTTATATTACATACCAGTTATTAAATGCTTTAAATATCTAGGTGCAATTAATCAATATAATTGATAAGATAACATATAAGAGATAATAAGAGACATCACAGGTATGGAACCTTGAGTGTCATGGTGACTACTCCCCCAATATTCACTTCACTCCAAATAATTGGTCTAAACCGATCATGGTAATTCCATCTCCTTATTGGGTAGTAGCTAAGAAATCGGCATTTAACCCAACTCTAGCCAAAGAGGAATAAGGTAAGTCTCCTGGGGATGCAGAGACACGTTTTCTCAGTGTAAAGAGAAAGCCATAGAAAAGGCTGTCCTCCTTCTCTGGTGCTGTGGTGTCTAGATGATTTGGGGCTGCTGAAGCCACCAGGCCACCAGTCTAAGGACAAAGCTGGCGCATTGGGAAAGGCACGAGAAACACTGAGGAAGCCGGCGCCATCACGAACACGTCACGAACACATCACAAACACATCCCCATGAAATAAGCTTCCTTCTTCCTTGATCATTTGGGAGCTCCTATCCTTGGTGCCCAAAGCATCTTATCAGAAACAGGATCTCATTCATAGACTCACCCTTTCTCTCTGCACTATATGCTCCTTTCTCTTCTCACTTCTCTTGGTTTTGGTCTCCAACATGGATGGACCTGTCCCCATTGGTGTTGCTGCCTGAAAAGAGGGAGAAGCTCCACCTTGTGCCTGAAGGAAGAGGGAAGGGGCCACTATTTGGGAATGAGACCTGAGCCCAACCAGAGAAGCTCATGCTGTGGGGGCAGATTACCACCCTGCTAGCACCCCTCCTCTACTTGATTATGCTAAAAATAACACCTGCTTCTCAGGCCTGAGTGACCTTGTAAAAATCTTTCTTATAGGTCCTTAGCCCTGGGACAGGGCAGGCAAGCAGTGGGGGGACACCATCTAGCCACCTTAAAAAATGAAAGAAGATCTACCTCCTGATGGTGATTTCTTACAAATATGATGAAGCCAACCTGATCTCAAGAAGAAAACCAACACAATTTTTCAATTAGAAATTATCAAGACAGAATTAAAGACATTTAATATTGTCTGTTATCAAGTTCTATTTGGCTTAAGGTTTCCCCTGAGTAACTCATTCAATTAAGAGATCTTCACTCTCTCCATTTCTCCAGAGACTTAGAAAGAACAAATGCTAAACACCAGGTGTTCAGGGGGCAAGTGGAACCTTTAAATGGCAAATACAACAGATATTTTCATCGCCAGTCAGGTTAAAAGTACAGTCTGAATTTTAACTGGGGTTTGTTGTTACTGATACAACTTGAAGTTGAGACAATGCAAGATGATCTAATTTATTAAGGTAACTACCCCAATTTCCCCTGGGAGAGTCTGTGAATGGGGATAATCAAATTGAGAACTTCACTGGGGGTTAGAAAGTTGGAATTATTTAGACATAATATTTTTAAAGACGGCAACAGAGCTATGACCTCATCTAAGTGTCATGGCAATTATTGGTGCTTCTGAGATGGTGGCAGAAGCATTCTAGCTGAGTGGAGACAGATGCTCAGATGGCTTTCCAAGTAATAATAAACAATAGGTTAATGGTAAATATTTGAGAAATCATGGGATGTTCTGTAATATATGCCCACAATAGGAAGTCCAGCAGAGTAAAAGAAGGTGCCTCTGCCTACAGAAATATATAAAATTCTATCCAATTCAGTCTGGGTTAAGTTAGAAATATGGTTATAAAAGCAAAATACATAATATCAAACATGCTCACCTTCAAAATCCCCAACTGCTGAGTCATCTTATCCTTATCCATTTCACCAGAAATACGAAGAGGGGCATATCTCGAAGGTACCATTTGTGGGCTACTGTAACACACAGGCATCCTTCCTGCTTCAGCCCTCTTGCGCCTGAAAGAATAAGACGGAAATAACAATGTAGAATCACAAAGAAGGCAAGCACTTAACCTAGTTCTCAGACCCTGAAGTCTGTGGTAACAGGGTCATGGACCACTCTGCACACACCCTGTGGATCATGCCCTGTGTCATTTTAATAAAGTGAGAATTGGATTTACCCAGCAAGAGATGTTCCCAGCTTATCATCTGTATATGGTTCCAGATACAGCAGCAGTGGTAGACAAAGCCCAGTTCCCCAAATCTATCCAGACACATTGTCTCCAAACCTCCAACTCAGGAAGATCTCTAAAAACACTGACAGGATATATGAATATTTTTCAACACTAAATTGGTATTTTTAAAAAAGCGTTTCACTGACACCAGGTTCCTGCCAGCAGCTTCCACTGATACATGTGAGTGAGGGAAGGAATGGTTTTGCTTATGCCCCAGACAGAGCTCTCACTCAGGAGCTCTGAGAGTTAAAAGCTCCTCACCCTGCTTGAGTAAAATTCTGAAAACTGTTAGAGCTAATGAAGGCACTACAATGGACAACTCTTCAAGAGAAGAAGGGTGAAATAAAGACAGAGAGATGGCAGGCCCTGGTGGTCAGAAACCTTGCAGCAGAAAAAACTATGTTGATAAAGCAACCAAAGGAAAAGATCACAATCAGAACATTCTTCCCCATGCCTGTAGAGCCCTCAGGGGACAAGTCATACAAAGCAGACACATGCAGGGATCAGACCTGATAAATGTAACCTGTGTGCCTTCCTTCCATTTAAAGCCTCACAAAGTCCTCCAACTCTCCCTACTGAGTTCTCTACAGTGGAAACTGCAAGATTCAAGACACAGGTATTAAGTTTATGACAATAAAGACTCCAGGGATGATGGCCTATATCATTTAGAGTAACACCAACTACTATAACAAATAAGTCTAAAAATAAAAAATAGAAGCCCAATAGAAGTTTACTCCACGTTCACATAACAGTTCTTGGCAGAGAATGGATTATTCCACATTGTCATTCAGGGAGACAGCTGATCATGTATCTTCAACACATGGCTTCCAAAGTCACCCTGAAAGTCACCTCTATTCCAGTTGGAAAGGGTGCAGAGCATGGAGGAACTTGCACGGGAGGTTTTTGCGCCAAACCTGGCAGGGGTGCACATCACTGACTCCCATAGCCCATTGGCCACAACCCAGTCACATGACCACGCTGAACTGCAGGGGAGGCTAGGAAATGTAGTCTAGCCCTAAGATTTTCAGATAGTCAGTGGTCTTTGCCTCCAGGGACAATGATCAGCTCAAAATTTCCTAACATTCTCCTTTGAATTTTGGTGCACCCATAAGAGGAAAGAAAGTCCTAAACAGACACTTCAGAATCCAGTTTCATGTATCATTATGTCTACCTAGGGGCAGGAGACTATGAATACTCCAATCTTTCTGCCTTGATACTAAGCCCAGCTCAGTGCTTCTTAAAGTTTACTAGCAACTGGCTCAGGAGTTCAAGTTTTTTGGTGCCCACAGACAAATAACACAGAAACACTGAAATATCTGTTCGTAAGAAATGTAAATGTGTTATAAAAATGTACATTCCAAAGCCTGACAATACTGAAAAACAAAACCCAAGCACAACAAATAGCACTGGTCATATATAATAATAATAATAATAATAATAATGATACTTATCTATTCAGGTAAATACCATAAATGTGCTGTAGGTTTTTCATGCTAGAAACTGGAGACGTCAGGCTGAAATATTCTTTCCATGTAGCATTTTTCTTCTTTTTAATTTGCAACACACTCGAGTGGGAAGGGCTTAGATTTTACTAAACAGACTAGGCTATGTGAATTATTGGCTGTGTGACTTCAGCCTCCTCAGCTGTAAATATAGGAGTAAAGTTTAGACAAATAACACGTTACAAAGCACCCAGCATCAGCTCCATTGTAAGGTGCCTGATAGCCGACAGAACTAGTGGTGGACACAAGGAAGCAGAAATGGCCATGAAAAGAGCCCCTCTTTGGACTTTGACAAGGTTTGGAAGTGTGGGGTAAAATAATTCTACCTGAAGTTCAAGGAGCAGAGAGCAAATAAAGGTGTGGCAATGAAAGTCTCTTTCCTGGCTGTTCCTACAAATGGAAAATTCCTATTTGTCTTTGAAAGCAACTCATGTGTCACCTCCTCCAGAAAGCTTCTGATGACCCCATTAAGACCGAGCAGGTGATCTGAGCCATGGTCCCACAACCCACCTCCAAGCCATGTCTGTTGCTGTCATTATACTCATCCAGGGGGAGCCCATAATTATATAATCTGTGGTGAGGTCATTTTGGGGCAGGATTTTGTCTTATTTATTATATCCTGGTCACCCAGCAAAACATGTGGCACTTAGTGTACAAAAAATGAGCAAGTGCGTGAATCTCAAGCCCAGCAGTGCCCCAGTGATGTTGAGGCCCTTGCCCAGGGGAAGGTGTCTGTGCTAGGCAGAGCGCTGCACATCCAGTGGGGAGCCGTGTTCATGCCCACTCACCCTGGCTCTTTCCAAATCAATCATTAATGTCCCCATCAGAAAGCTTTTAACCAACACTTCTGACAGCTTTCCTCCAGGATCCTATGGAATAAGACTGGGGCTGAATTGAGGAAAGCAGGGAGGATAAAAATGACGTAGTTCCTTTTTTTTTTTTGATGCTATAGAGAAGGACTCTGGTTCAGTGAAAAAATATATATGTATCTTGAATGGAGCTAATTTCTTTTCCTTTTCACTTGAAACTGAAATAGGGTTATTTTCTTAATAGCTTGTGGCAGCTTGTTTTCTATAGCAGCTCTTTAAATGAGCTCATACAGTAATAATTTACTTCAGAACAACTGAAACAGTTGGAAAAAATACTGGATGAGGAAAAAGAGAAAGGTACTGGCCAGGGAGCTGCTTGGATGTTTTTCCCTCTTTTTGAGATTATTTATCATTAAAGCACAATATCTTTCTTCCAGACCTGGAAGATCCAAACGAGGACTAACAAATCACGCAGTAAACCAGCAATAACCTGAACAATTACTCCAAGCTAGAAGATGGATTTCTTACGGGAAATGTGATTTGAACCGCTGAAGTTTTTAAATTCACCTCAAGATGCTCCTGGGCCATGCTGTCAGCAACAGGAAAATTCCAGGCTGTTTGGTATTCTCTCCCTAGTGAGCTGGGCATCCTTATTACATGATCACCGTTGTTATTCAACATTCAACAGACATCCACAGGAGTTAGGCACTGTTCAGTTTCCATTAAAGACAGCTCCTGTCTTCAAGCCCTTTGCATCCTAGAATGGCAACAGAAAGAAACACAAGGAATGAAAGGTACCTTAGAGTCATAATGGGATTCTGCCCAGGATACTTGACATGATTTGCATGCTTGGGTGGGTGTGGTAACTTCCACAGGGAAAGAAATTTCTCTCCCACAAGACAGGTGACTCCAAATACTCAAGCCACTTCACAGGTGAGTACCAGAGGCCAAGCAGGGAAGGCATTCTCATCCCCAGAGTGATTAAAGTTAGCAATAATGTAGTATCTTGCATCAGTATTTGTAAACGACAACACTTTACTTTTTTTTTTAATTGAGGTAGCATTGATTTACGATATTATGTGTTTCATGTGTACAACCTTATATTTCTACTTCTGTATACACCACAGTATGCTCACCACCAAAAATTTAGTTTCTATTCATCACCATACAGTTGATCCCCTTTATCCATTTCACCCTCCACCCTGCCCCCCTTCCCCTCTGGTAACCACTACTCTGTTCTTTCTATCTACGTGTGTGTTTTTGTTTGTTCATTTATTTTATTTGTTTTTTATATTCCACATATAAGTGAAATCATGTAGTATTTGTCCTTCTCCAGCTGACTCAATTCCCTTAGCATAATACTCTCAAGGTCCATCCATGTTGTCTCAAATGACAAGATTTTATCTTTTTTATGGCTGAGTAGTATTCCATTACATACGTATACCACATCTTCCTTATCCAGTCATTCATTGATGGGCGCTTAAGTTGTTTGCATATCTTGGCTGTTGAACATTTGATACTTCTTTCTTTTTGTCTTGGCAGATGAAATGACCAGTTAGCCTGAGCATTTTGTCAATAGAGGCAACGAAACAGGGTAATCTAATGAAAAGTAAACAGTGGATTGTAGAAGGCCAAATCTAGGCAGAGGAAGAAAGACTGGGTGACTTGCCAGGGGTCACATAGGTATTTAGTGACAAAGGCTGTCCAGGTGTAGAATATGTAAACAGCTACTCCCCCAAATTCAAACCTCCACCTCTCCACTGATAATGCCTACCAGCACACACACACTCAATAAAAAAGAAGTAATATAAAGAACAGAAAAGGAGAGGAGTTGGGGAAAGAAGATGGCAATTTGGAAGATTTCATCCACATGTTTGCCTTTCTTCTCTGTGCAGGTTTTCTAAAATGGTAGAGCCATATTTGGTCTCTGAGGAGCTTGGGGGAAATGATTCTAGTCCATCCTCTGTTAGCCCCACTTCATTAAGAGCCAAGAGTGGCTCTGGGACAAGTGTCTCTGGGTCTTATCTCATTAAAAGTCCAGAATGATCCAGAACAGTTATCTAGGCTTTATCTCATTAGCACAGGGTAATCCAGAACAGAGTAGCTCTGGAAGAAAAGGATTTTCAGAAATCTCTGAAAACACAGTTTGTCCCATTTGGATAGAGACAACTATTCTAGGAAAGTAGAAAAATAATGAATAGATATACAAGGACAAAGCTGGAGAGAGGAAGGCAGTGGGCTTCCATCATAAGGTTAGGCATATAATCCTCAATTTGCAGAGTAGCTCCAGTTCTAGGATTTGTCTTTCCTTTTGATAGCGTGATATTAGCTGAGGTCACTTTGGTTTTGAAAATCAAATACAATTAGCTAGATTCCATCTCACACGCTCTAGGAAATCCAGGCCCTGGTCAAGAATATACTGAATTCCTCCATGGCTTTTTGTTCTTGTAGTCACTGGAATCCACGCTGGAGGACAGCTCCCCCACCTAACTCGCGTGGCCCTCACCCAACTTCTGCTTCCCTCTGCCCACTGCTGAGCCAGGGGTGGAATGCTCTGACTTCTCCAGAACACCATTCCCACCACACTAAAGACAGGTGAGTATTACACTGCCTCCAAGAACAGACTAGAAGACAACCCTCGTTGCTACCCAGCCCCATACCTACTCAGGACCTGGGCAATGCCTGCTGTGGGCCATACAGCCACCCAATTGCCACAGGGCTGAAGCCCACTGGACTCTCACCGTGGTGCCCTTCTTCCAAATTTGTTTCACATCTATCCATTTCAAGGCTGCTTCCAGCTCCCCAAATTCCTTTTCATTTTTAACACAAGGAATTAAGCTACATACGGGTTTTCCCCAGCATACCAAGAGGGCCCATTAGGACACTATCTTCAACAGTTCTTAAAATAATAAATTTTTCTCTCCACCAAACAATCCCCAGTTCCCAACCACTACCCTAGTCCTAATTTTCATTACTTCATGCCCAAGCAGGATTCTTCCCCGCTTGCAGTCTCTCCTCCTTTTAATTTCATCTGACACTAGCAGATGCATCTTCTGTAAACCTGCTTCCTGTGCAGTCACCTGCTCCTCCCCGCTCAGACACCTTCAGGGGCTCCTCACTGCCACTCATGTTTGCACACACACTTTTTTTTTTCTTTTTTGCGGTATGTGGGCCTCTCACTGTTGTGGCGTCTCCCGTTGTGGAGCACAGGCTCCGGACGCGCAGGCTCAACAGCCATGGCTCACGGGCCTAGCCGCTCCGTGGCATGTGGGATCTTCCCAGACCGGGGCACGAACCCATGTCCCCTGCATCAGCAGGCGGTCTCTCAACCACTGTGCCACCAGGTAAGCCCTGCACACACACTTCTGAAACTTGATTTTCTAAGGAAAAATCTCGAAAGGCATGAAAAAGTGTTTCAATATATCACCACCTAAAGAGAATCGAAGCTGATCAAAAAGTAAAGCTACAATTAATGCACCATTAAACAGGGGCTGTTAAGGGCATGGAGGTCAAAAACTCCAGTTATGTTTCCCATGCTTGGAACACTTCACAGACAGAGGCTAATTAATTACACAGATAAAGATACTGCAGGTCTTTCTTTTGATATCAGTGGATTCATTACATTCTCCATTCGGTTAACCGAGTAATTTCCTGTACCTCTGAATCCCGGAGTAGGGTGGAAGGAAAAGAGAGAGCAGCAGAAATGTCAGATAAGAGTCAGCCTGTGTCCTTCTTCCACTTCCTGGGAATCTACACAAAACAGGCTGTGTGTGGGTCCTCACTCCCCTCACTTAGGGAAGGGGATATGGGAGGGCTGTCCCAGCTTCAGCCAACCTCTGTCTTAGAGTCCATGGCTGCCACTGACACTAGGACCTTGGATGGACACACCTTGTCCACCAGGGTTACCCCTGTCCAGGACATGCAAGAGGGTGGAGGTTTTCTCATCAGGGTAATAACCCAAGGTCTTTCTTAGACCCCTCTACATGCCCTGGCTATCAAATAACTCCCAAGAAGATGCTAGGACTTACCTGACAGTGCCAGACCCTGTTCTATTGCTTGGCTCTCCTGGGTCATCTTCTCTGCCCCCACACAGACCTTTGCTAGATCTTTGATGTTCCTCTGTGAACTCCCTTGGGAACCTTGTCCCTGGACACACAACTTTGGACATCCAGCTCCACTCTGACCCATGAAACTTGGAGCTCTGGCCCTCTTTGGGAGCTGGACCCATAACAACCTACTTCATCTATTAGACTAAAACTGAAATACTGCACATTCCTAATGAAAACTGTTGGAAACAGTCCTCCACCAACACTGCCTAATTACTAACCAGTGTAACAAAGTTTATGTAATTTCTGTGCAATGTAACAAAGGCACAAATGTGTCAGAGGTAGGATAATCACATGAACTTGATCAAATTATAGCACTAACTTGTACATAACCTAAAGGACAACACTGTATCGAAGAAAAGACTTGATTCTGCAGCCAACCAGTCCTGGACTGAAATCCTAGGTCTGCCAAGATAAAAGGAAAAAACAAGATTGAATATGCCCAGCACATAGTAACTACTAAGTATGGGTATTTGTTTAATGCCATTAAGTCAGTTGTGCTTACTATTACAGTTATCAACTCTATGATCCTGACCCCTGCACTCCTAGAGTAGTACAAACAGAAAACAGAGACTTTGGACTGGAAGAAATAAGGTTTTTTAAAAATTTTATTTCCTTGGGAGACAGAAGAAAACATTTTCACAAGGTCTTCTAAGCTCCAAAACTTCAAAACCAATCCTTATTGCTCCCATCAACTCTACTTTTCCCCAATATAGACCCTGAGTCATCTGTTTGCTCCTTAGATGGTCTAACAATGACAGAATCAGACATTTGGGCCTCCCCTACCAAACCTCAATTTTGTTCCAGATTGGGAGAAATGAATATTCTCTACCATTAGCCCTGTACTCTTTTATTTTTACTATCTTTATTGGAGAATAATTGCTTTACAATGGTGTTAGTTTCTGCTTTATAACAAAGTGAATCAGCTATACATATACATATATCCTTGTATCTCCTCCCTCTTGCGTCTCCCTCCAAACCCTCCCTATCCCACTCTTCTAGGCAGGCACAAAGCACGGAGCTGATCTCCCTGTGCTATGTGGCTGCTTCCCACTAGCAATCTATTTTACATTCGGTAGTGTATATATGTTGATGCCACGCTCTCACTTCGTCCCAGCTTACACTTCCCCCTACCCATGTTCTCAAGTCCATTCTCTATGTCTGCATTTTTATTGCTGCCCTGCCACTAGGTTCTTCAGAACCGTTTTTTTTTTTTTTTTAGATTCCATATATATGGGTTAGCATACAGTACTTGTTTTTCTCTTTCTGACTTACTTCACTCTGTATGACAGTCTCTAAGTCCATCCACCTCACTACAAATAACTCAGTTTTGTTTCTTTCTATGGCCGAGTAATATTCCATTGTATATATGTGCCACATCTTCCTTATCCATTCATCTGTCGATGGACACTTAGGTTGCTTCCATGTCCTGGCTATTGTAAATAGAGCTGCAATGAACATTGTGGTACATGACTCTTTTTGAATTATGGTTTTCTCAGGGGATATGCCCAGTAGTGGGATTGCTGGGTCGCATGGTAGTTCTATTTTTAGTTTTTTCAGGAACCTCCATACTGTTCTCCATAGTGGCTGTATCTATTTACATTCCCACCAACAGTGCAAAAGTGTTCCCTTTTCTCCACACCCTCTCCAGCATTTATTGTTTGTAGATATTTTGATGATGGCCATTCTGACCGTTGTGAGGTGATACCTCATTGTAGTTTTGATTTGCATTTCTCTAATGATTAGTGATGTTGAGCATCCTTTCATGTGTTTGTTGGCAATCTGTATATCTTCTCTGGAGAAATGTCTATTTAGGTCTTCTGCCCATTTTTGGATTGGGTCGTGTGTTTTTTTGATATTGAGCTGCATAAGCTGCTTGGAAATGTTGGAGATTCTTTGTCAGTTGCTTCCTTTGCAAATATTTTCTCCCATTCTGACAGTTGTCCTTTCATCTTGTTTATGGTCCCCTTTGCTGTGCAAAAGCTTTTAAGTTTCATTAGGTCCCATTTGTTTACTTTTGTTTTTATTTCCACTTCTCTATGATATGGGTCAAAAAGGATCTTGCTGTAATTTATGTCATAGAGTGTTCTCCCTATGTTTTCCTCTAAGAGTTTGATAGAGTCTGGCTTTACATTTAGGTCTTTGATCCATTTTGAGTTTATTTTTGTATATGGTGTTAGAGAGTGTTTTAATTTCATTCTTTTACATGTAGCTGTCCAGTTTTCCCAGTACCACTTACTGAAGAGGCTATCTTTGCTCCATTGTATATTCTTGTCTCCTTTATCGAAGATAAGGTGACCATATATGTGTGGGTTTATCTCTGGGCTTTCTATCCTGTTCCATTGATCTAAATTTCTGTTCTTGTGACAGTACCATACAGTCTTGATTACTGTAGCTTTGTAGTATAGTCTGAAGTCCAGGAGCCTGATTCCTCCAGCGCCTTTTGCAAAATTGCTTTGGCTATTCGGGGTCTTTTGTGTTTACATACAAATTGTGCAATGTTTTGTTCTAGTTCTGTGAAAAATGCCATTGGTACTTTGATAGGGATTGCAATGAATCTGTAGATGGCTTTGGGTAGTATAGTCATTTTCACAGTGTTGATTCTTCCAATGCAAGAACATGGTATATCTCTCCATCTATTTGTATCATCTTTAATTTCCTTCATCAGTGTCTTATACTTTTCTGCATACAAGTCTTTTGTCTCCTTAGGTAGGTTTATTCCTAGGTATTTTATTCTTTTTGTTGCAATGGTAAACGGGAGTGTTTCCTTAATCTCCTTTTTTTAAAAAACATCTTTATTGGAGTATAAATGCTTTACAATGGTGTGTTAGTTTCTGCTTTGTAACAAAGTGAATCAGCTATACATATACATATATCCCCGAATCTCTTCCCTCTTGTCAGATTTTCATCATTAGTGTATAGGAATGCAAGAGATTTCTGTACATTAATTTTGTATCCTGCCACTTTACCAAATTAACTGATTAGTTCTAGTAGCTTTCTGGTACCATCTTTAGGATTCTCTGTGTATAGTATCATGTCATCTGCAAACAGTGACAGTTTTACTACTTCTTTTCTGATTTGGATTCCTTTTATTTCTTTTTCTTCTCTGCTTGCTGTGGCTAAAACTTCGAAAACTACGTTGAATAACAGTGGTGAGAGTGGACGACCTTGTCTTGTTGCTAATCTTAGTGGAAATAGTTTAAGTTGTTCACCACTGAGAACGATGTTGGCTGTGGGTTTGTCATATATGGCCCTTATTATGATGAGGTAAGTTCCCTCTATGCTTACTTTCTGGAGGATTTTTAACATAAATGGGTGTTGAATTTTGTCAAAAGCTTTCTCTGCATCTATTGAGATGATCATATGGTTTTCCTCCTTCAATTTGTTAATATGGTTTATCTCATTGCTTGATTTGCGTATACTGAAGACCCCTTGCGTGCCTGGGATAAAGCCCACTTGATCATGGTGTAGGATCCTTTTAATGTGGTGTTGGATTGTGTTTGCTAGTATTCTGTTGAGGATTTTTGCATCTATGTTCATCAGTGATACTGGCCTGTAGTTTTCTTTCTTTGTGACATCTTTGTCTGGTTTTGGTATCAGGGTGATGAAGGCCTCGTAGAATGAGTTTGAAAGTGTTCCTCCCTTGCTATATTTTGGAAGAGTTTGAGAAGGACAGGTGTTAGCTCCTCTCTAAATGCTTGATAGAATTTGCCTGTGAAACCATCTGGTCTTGGACTTCTGTTTGTTGGAAGATTTTTAAACACAGTCTCAGTTTCAGTGCTTGTGATTGGTCTGTTTATATTTTCTATTTCTTCCTGGTTCAGTCTCAGAAAGTTGTGCTTTTCTAAGAATTTGTCCATTTCTTCTAGGTTGTCTGTCCATTTTATTGGCATATAGGTGCTTGTAGTAATCTCTCATGATCCTTTGTATTTCTGAAGTGTCAGTAGTTACTTCTCCTTTTTCATTTCTAATTCTACTGATTTGAGTCTTCTCCCTTTTTTCTTGATGGGTCTAGCTAATGTTTTATCAGTTTAGTTTATCTTCTCAAAGAACCAGCTTTTAGTTTTATTGATCCTAGCTATTGTTTCCTTCATTCCTTTTTCATTTATCTCTGATTTGATCTTTATGATTTCTTTCCTTCTGCTAACTTTGAGGGATTTTTTGTTCTTCTTTCTCTAATTGCTTTAGCTGTAAGGTTAGGTTGTTTATTTGAGATGTTTCTTGTTTCTTGAGGTAGGATTATATTGCTATAAAGTTCCCTCTTAGAACTGCTTTTGCTGTATCCTATAGCTTTTGGGTCATCGTGTTTTCATTGTAATTTTTTCTAGGTATGTTTTCATCTTGGATATCTTCAGTGATCTCTTGGTTATTTAGGAGTGTGTTGTTTAGTCTGCATGTATTTGTATTTTTTACAATTTTTTTTCCTGTAATTGATATCTAGTCTCATAGCATTGTGGTCGGAAATGATACTTGATACGATTTCAATTTTCTTAAATTTACCAAGGCTTGATTTGTGACCCAAGATATGATCTATCCCAGAGAATGTTCCATGAGCACTTCAGAAGAAAGTGTGTTCCGTTGTTTTTGGATGGAATGTCCTATAAATATCAATTCAGTCCATCTTGTGTAATGTGTCATTTAAAGCTTGTGTTTCCTTATTTATTTTCATTTTGGATGATCTTCCCATTGGTGAAAGTGGGGTGTTAAAGTCCCCTACTATGATTGTGTTACTGTCCATTTCCCCTTTTATGGCTGTTAGCATTTGCCTTATGTACTGAGGTGCTCCTATGTTGGGTGCATAAATATTTACAATTGTTATATCTTCTTCTTGGATTGATCCCTTGATCATTATGTAGTGTCCTTCTTTGTCTCTTGTAATAGTCTTTATTTTAAACTCTATTTTGTCTGATATGAGAATGCTACTCCAGCTTTCTTTTGATTTCCATTTGCATGGAATATCTTTTTCCATCCTCTCACTTTCAGTCTGTATGTGTCCCTAGGTCAGAAGTGGGTCTCTTGTAGACAGCATATATACGGGTCTTGTTTTTGTATCCATTCAGCCAGTCATGTCTTTTGGTGGGAGCATTTAATCCATTTACATTTAAGGTAGTTATCGATATGTATGTTCCTATTACCATTTTCTTAATTGTTTTGGGTTTGTTATTGTAGGTCTTTTCCTTCTCTTGTGTTTCCTGACTAGAGAAGTTCCTTTAGCATTTGGTGTAAAGCTAGTTTGGTGATGCTGAATTCTCTTAGCTTTTGCTTGTCTGTAAAGGTTTTAATTTCTCCATCGAATCTGAATGATATCCTTGCTGGGTAGAGTAATCTTGGTTGTAGGTTTTTCCCGTTCAGACCTTTAAAAATGTCCTGTCACTCCCTTATGGTTTTCAGAGTTTCTGGTGAAAGATCACCTGTGAACCGTACAGGGATTCCCTTGTATGTTATTTGTTGTTCTTCCCTTGCTGCTTTTAATATTTTTTCTTTGTATTTAATTTTTGATAGTTTGATAATTTGATTAATTTTGATAGTTTGATTAATTGGATAGTTTGATAGTTTGACTAATATGTGTCTTGGTGTGTTTCTCCTTGGACTTATCCTGTATGGGACTCTCTATGCTTCCTGGACTTGATTGACTATTTCCTTTCCCATATTAGGGAAGTTTTCAACTATAATTTCGTCAAATATTTTCTCAGTCCCATTCTTTTTCTCTTGTTATTCTCAGACCCCTATAATTTGAATTCTGGTGCATTTAATGTTGTCCCAGAAGTCTCTGAGACTGTCCTCAATTCTTTTCATTCTTTTTTCTGCTCTGCAGTTGTTATCTCCACTATTTCAACTTCCAGGTCACTTATCCATTCTTCTGACCCAGTTATTCTGCTATTGATTCCTTCTATAGAATTTTTGATTTCATTTATTGTGTTGTTCTTCATTGTTTGTTTGCTCTTTGGTTCTTCTAGGTCCTTTTCAAATGTTTCTTTTATTTTCTCCATTCTATTTCCAAGATTTTGGATCATGTTTACTATCATTACTCTGAATTCTTTTTCAGGCAGACAGCCTATTTCCTCTTCATTTGTTTGGTCTGCTGGGTTTTTACCTTGCTCCTTCATCTGCTGTGTGTTTCTCTGTCTTTTCATTTTGCTTAACTTACTGTGTTTGGGGTCTCTTTTTCACAGGCTGCAGGTTTTTGTAGTTCCCATTGTTTTTGGTGTCTGCTCTGAGTGCCTAAGGTTGGTTTAGTGGGTTGTGTGGCTTCCTGGTGGAGGTGACTGGTGCCTGTGTTTTGGTGGATGAGGCTGGATCTTGTCTTTCTGGTGGGCAGGTCCACGTCTGGTGTAGTGTTTTTACCCCTGCCCTCTTGATGACAGGAGGCCATATCTAGATTCTTTGTTGGTTAATTAGCAGAAAAGAAACAGCACAAAGGAACTTCATTGTTTGCTTGCTTGTTTGTTTGTTTGTTTGTTTTGTGGTATGCGGCCTCTCACTGTTGTGTCCTCTCCCGTTGTGGAGCACAGGCTCCGGACGCACTGGCTCAGTGGCCATGGCTCACGGACCTAGCCACTCCACGGCATGTGTGATCTTCCTGGGCCGGGGCACGAACCTGCATCTCCTGCATCGGCAGGCGGACTCTCAACCACTGCTCCACCAGGGAAGCCCCATTGTTTTTCAAAGTAACAACTTCCCAAGAGTTACTGGGGTTGGAATCAAAGTCTGAATATTTTCTTCCCCTTCTGAATCCACTGAGTGTTTTAGATTAATACAATATTAGACCTGTAAACTTTGCCAAACACTACTTTCAACATCACAACAGTCTTATGAGACAAGGTTTTTAATTCTTGTTTTACAGCTGGGAAAACTCAGGCCCAGAAAGTTGAATGACATAGCAAAGATTCAAATCAGATCTGAAGGGCTTAGAATTTGGTCCCTAACCACAAGACTACAGGGAAATAGTATCCTCTTCCTTTCTTCAGAGAGAGTCAGGTAAGATCAGAGAGAGTTTCCCTGACCTGGATAAGTTTAGGTCTGGGTGCTGTGGATTGACTGCATTCTGATAAAGAATGAATGAATCAAGAGCCATGAGTAACACCATGAATGAGCACAGGTACTGCTGAGAAAAAGGTTTTGTTTTCTCCCCCCCACCCCCATCCCCATTTCAGAGCTCTGAGAGGAATCAACTAGCATAGCCAAAAGACCTGGTGGCAGAGACAGTGCTATGTGTTCACCCTGTTTCTTTACTTCTTGGCAATGTGGATAGACTACATTTCCCAGCTTCACCTGCAACTAGATGGGGTCATGTGACTGAGTTCTCTGTGGGCAGACCCCACCCATAAGACCTCCCTCACAATCCTCCAAGCTCCCTCTCTTTCTCTGTCTCTAAGCCAGATGCAGAGGATCCAGTGGAGGTCTCTGATGCCTCAACAGATGGAAGAATCCTGGGTTCCTGAATGGCTGAATGGAACAGTGCATCACTGCCCACCACCTGCATCGGGCTATGGCATGAATGAGGATAAACCTACACTGTGATAAGCCAAGGAGATCTGGGGGTTATGTCACAGGACCCAACACATCCTAATGCCGACCTTCACTCATTGTAATTCCACCACATGGGCAGGGGCTTTGGCCTCTCCAGCCTTTCTTCTCACCCTTCAGTGAATCCTTGTTGTCTTTCCACTGCTCATTAGCACTGTACCTCAGCTTGCACTGAGAAAATGAAAGAAGATGAAATTTAAATCAGTCCATTTTTTTTCTTGTTAGCAGCTCTGGTCTTAAGAGGAAGCAAAAAAATTTTTTTTTTAATGGAATCAGAGAGGAGGTTAAAATCATTGCTGAAGGTGAGGTTTGACAATCATCTGTGGATTTCAGTTTTCTGTGCTCTCCCCCCCTCATTAATCAACAACTGGCTGTGTTACTAGGCAGAGTCACTTCTCCCTGCACATTTGTCTCTGCTCCTTCTAGGCAGCTGTGCTCCAAGTAGGAGTCCATGTACCCACAAAACCTCTCCAAGCAGAATGTTGATAGCCACCAATCACGTGTAGACGCCATCACATGTCAGCCCTGCCTCAGCTTCAAAGCAAAGTGTCGTAGAATGCCGTCAGTGACAGAAGTGCTGGCATCATCTGGTCCTCCTCAGTCATGTTGCATAGGATAAACCAGAGACCCAAAGAGGGCAGTTAATTTTGCCATAGTCACACAGCAAGTCTAAGACCAAGCCTCCTGCCTCCCAAGGAAAATGCTGGAAGTAGGTATTTCAAAACTAAGGGAGAGATGAAAAAATGATGCCCAATGTGTATTTTAAAAGGCAAGCAGGGCTTCCCTGGTGGCGCAGTGGCTGAGAGTCCGCCTGCCGATGCAGGGGACACGGGTTTGTGCCCCGGTCCAGGAAGATCCCACATGTCGCGGAGCGGCTGGGCCCGTGAGCCATGGCTGCTGAGCCTGCGTGTCTGGAGCCAGTGCTCCGCAACGGGAGAGGCTACAACAGTGAAAGGTCCGCGTACCACAAAAAAAAAAAAAAAAAAAAAAAACAAGGCAAGCAAATAATATACCAAAATATCAGAGAGGGTCTGGAAAAGGGTCAGGTATCCCTGCAAATAGTATTGTTCAGACATCCTTGAAAGGAAGGAAGGAAGAAAGAGCAAGGACTCTGATTCCCAGCACAACTACTCCTGAGAAGTCCTAGCCCCTGTGTCAACTCTCCTGGTCTTTGGAAGATGCCCCACCAGGTGGTCCTTCTCATGTCCTGAATCTAGAGCATGAGAGCTGGGCTAGCTTACGTGTATGGGTTTGACTATCCTCATCATTATTGTCCACAAAAATACTGACATTAAGGGGCACCCTGAACCAGAAAGGACACTCCAGAAGCAGTCTCTACAGGACACTCCCAGATGTTTACCTCCAAAATAGGGAGTTGGCACGTTGGGATGGAGATGGAGAGAGAAGCATTGTATATAAAGAGTCTTGGGTCCTGGATACTCATGACTGAGAGATTCACCTGCTTTTACCCTTGGGTCCTCCTCAAGGATCAGCCCTGGCCATTGGCTTTAACCCAAGAGAAGTCACTCAAATTAAACTTATTCTAAAGACGTTCCTGATTAACAATCAGATCTGAGGGTGTAAACAAATCCACTTTAACTGGCCAAATCAGAGTACTTCATAGACTTGTTTAGAGGCATTTCTCTCATAGGGTGCCTGATCTAGAGGGAGCCATGTGATAACCAAATAGACACACAAAGAAATTATGATAACTGCTATGTCCTGGGTAGGCAAAGATCTGGCAGACCTGGTTTGGATTGGGAGGACTCAAGGAAGTGCTAGCTGCCTTTAGATTAGATGAAGCTGAAGACTTATCACATGAGGGAAGAAGAGAGTGAATAGTTTCCAACAATTCGAAAAGGACTTTCAAGTTCCTATCAAGGAAATTGTCATATTGAGAGGGAGGAATTTTCTATATTTCTTGGGCTCGCAAGGGTTGGGAGTTAAGCTACAAGCTAAAGGGGAAGAAAGAATTCAGGATATAAAAAGTCCCTGCTGAGCTGAGCATGAAAAAAGAAAGAGATGGAGAAGGAAACATGTGTCCTGGCTTCCCTCCAGGCTGAAATCCCAGAGAGTTTGCAGTACAATGGTAACGTTCCAGTTAGCAAGAGAATTCATGAGATGGCTGGGGGCTAGCAAACCACTTTCTAGACCATAGCTTGAGGGAGGCTGCAGTGCTTTCAGAAAAGCCCTCCATTCAGCTAGTCACAAAGTCCAAAATGGCTAAGGAATAATGGTACAACATGGATGGAGGGAATTCTCTAAATATTTGACCTGAGGTGGCAGCTTTGATTCCTTATGGTTGGTGTGTGGCAAGCAGGAGACCCAGAAGACTTTGTGAGTCCTGAAGAGGGGATGTGGAGGTACCAAGAACACTGAATAAATGAGTTTGGGATCCAAACAAAGGTTGTGGAGAACCAGGACACAAGTCATTTTCTTATATTCCTTTTCATATTTCAGGAAAACTCTTCAAGTAATTATGTTCAAATTGGCTACATGGGTGGTAAATATTTTGAGTGCTTGATTTCTCAGAAATATCTTTAATTGAAAGTTTGGCTGGGGGCATATTCAGAATTTGAGACATGTCATTTTCTTTTAAAAAAAGTATCTTTACTCTTGACGGTGAGAAATGTGATGTCAAGCTGATTGCATCTCAAGTAACCTGCTTCTTATTTACAGAAACTTTCAGAATATTCTTCTTACCCTTGGAGTTTTCTACTTTAATTTGGTTGCTTTTAAGTGTGAATTATTTTTTCTCAGCATCCTGCTCAGTGTGGGTTAGGCCAAGAGACGCTGGAGACCCTCCTTTCTTCACCTATGAGAAATGTCTCTCTATTTTCCATTGGTTTCTTTCATTCCATTCTGTTATCTCTGTTCTCTTCCTCCAACTTTAAATGGATGAATGTTTAACTCCTTATTACCCAGTTGTCTATATTTTATTGTTTTCTAGATAGTGAAAACTGGATACAACCTATATTTCTAACAAGAGAGGATTGATTAAATACATCGTGACACATTTGTTGGTGACGAATGGAGTCGTTTTTTAAATGTTGATCTATAAAAAGAAATCTAGATGGTAATGCAATTTAAATAACAACCACAACAAAATTAAACTATAAATGTACTGGAAGAAAGCATCAGGAAAAAGACAACTGTAACCTCACACTAGGGGAGGGTTTTCTGAACATGATACCAAACCCAGAACCATTAAGGATACACTGATAAATTTGAACGCATGACGTTTTATATTTGCTTGGCTCTTTTTTGGTAACATTTATCAAAGATAGTGTACCTAGAGAAAAGTGCAAACAAGTGTACAACCTGATGAATTTTCACAAACTGAACAACCTGTGTAACCAGCACCCAGATCAAGAAAGAGAATGTTACCAATACCCAGAATCCCCCTCATGCCGCCTCCTGTCACTACCTCCCCAAGGGCCACCACTCTCCTGACTTTCACTGCCTCGGAGCAGTAGTGCCTGTCTTTGAACTTGATACATGTGTAGGGTAATAGATCATGTGCTCTTGCTGGCTGGCTTCTTTTGCCCAGTGTTCTTGAGATTCATCCACATTGTGTGCAGCACTGCAGTGTTCTCATCCTCGGTGCTGAGTACTTATCCACATGGGAATGTACTCCGATTTACATCCATTCTACTGTGGACAGGATAACCTCTTCGACTTCTATTTACCATTGCGGGAGATTCCCTTGACTTATCTCCTAGCTTTGGTCTTTAGCCCTGGCTTTCCTATTTCTTATTTAGTCAGTCCTTTGATTCTTTTTTTTTTTCATTTTCATAAAATGAAACATATTTTTAGTTTCCAGGGATTTCTTTTTTGCTAACTGTTTGTTCTTTCTTATACATAATATCTTGTTCTTTGTTTTTGAAAGAGGAAAAAATGGACAATATCCACCTGCCTCTTTTTTTAAGGATAGTTCAGAACTTTCAAGTTCTTTTTCTATTTCCCAATTATTTCTGTCTCTTCCATAGAAGGATGCTCTTTCTTGTTTATTTTTTAAAAATCTTAATCTTTCCCTTTGGGCTACTGGTTTTCCTTCAATATCTGGTTTTTGGTTGAGAATTCAAATTCATGAGTAAAGAGCAAAATTTCCTCTGCAGTTGGGTAGGTTTGTTTCCCTAACAAGCTTCTCCATAAGTGGGACAGCGGAAGGCAGGCTCCATGAGGAAGCAGGGGCTGGTGACCTGTTGATTCTCCTGTGGGTGCAGGGCTAGGGAGCTACCTGTAGGCGGCATGCCCCATAACTGCCATGTAAGAGGGCTTGGGTTTCATGTTGGAGTGATCTCTTGAGTGGAGCTGCTTTGTTCTTGATGCCCTTTATTCCTCTCTTTCTAATGTTGATTTCTGATGAGGTAATTTCTGATCTCCTCAGCTTTTCTCTAGATCCCCAAAACCACAGGAAGATACCTTCCTAGAATGTTCACACATTTTCTTTAGAGACTAGCTCTTGGATTTTGTGCCATTGCCATATGCTCTATGTATGAGGGGAAGTGGGAGAAAAAGGATATTTCCAGGAGACTCACCTTTTAAATTTTCCTTTTTTTTTTTTTTTTTTTTTGATTACTAATCCTGGTGATCATCCCATGGCCAGCATTTTGTATTCATCGACCTCGACCTGGAAGCTTTCTCTGCTCCCCCTGCTGTGATGAGGTTGTTCTCATGCTGGGTATTTTAGGCTGCAGTTTCTCCAGTTCTGTTGTCTTTATCAAACTGATCACATCTGTCTCTTCTCATCCAGGATTTCCTTTAACTTTCTCTTTTGCTGTTGGCTTTTGTCTTTGTCTTCCAGCACTACTGTATTTAAATTATTGTTCTTTGAAATCTCCCTTCGTCCTTCCAGGGGACTTTTGGGAGAAATGAAGGCTGGACATATGAGTCTCCCATCTTAAATCTGAAACCAGATGTGAATGTTTATAGGAGAATGGATTGGAGAGAGGCAAGAATGCCTTCAAAAAGACATGACTGTGATAATGCAGGCATAATATGACATGTCCTTAGGTTCAGATGGGGGCAGTAGAACTGGAGGAGTGGAAAGATTTATTAAGAAGTATGGAAGTAGAGTCAACAGCACCTGGTGAAGGATTAGACATGGGAATTGAGAGTAAAGCTTCAGGATGATCTCTGAAGGCTGGTGTAACCAGTGGACAGAGGTGCCATTCACTGCATCAGCATTCAACAAGGAATGTAGTACTTGTTTCTGCTGTTGTTTTTTTTTTTAATTATGAAGAGAAGACTTTCCAGTGCATAAAAAAATTCCTGATTGTACCTTAAACATTCATAAGCTTAAAAGCTCAAAATGTTCAGGTCAAACCCAGAACAGTCTATGCATTTCCAGAGTCAACCTTGCTGATAAGATACAACCAGGACTCCCTGGAGACTACACCAGGCGGGCTCAGAAAATAGGCATCCATAACTTCCAGAAGGCCCTAAACTTGAACTATTCCTTGGGCTATTAAGCTGCTTAGACTGTGTCTCCTGAACAAGTTTTATGGTAACTTGCATGAATTTGGAGAAATGCAGTGTCTTGGGTAGAAGTTTAACCTTTTTGTTTCTTCTAGTGTACTCCAATATAATTAACTTCACGTCAATAAATGCTATATTTTTATAGCATACAAAATCTGAACTGTTATATTTTGATGTTGTTTGCACCCCATATGGAGGCAGTCTTCAGGGAGGATGCTAATATCTGATTTCAAGTGGGAAGGAGAGAAATAAGAGTATATCTCCAGAAGCAAGAAAAAGTAAAAACTGAACTCAGAGAATGTAGTCTCCAAACCTAGAAGTCTTGGCCCCATCACCACATGCTCCCCCATCCCCTTCCTTGCATGCCTACCAATTCCTTAGCTGCTGTGTGATCACAGCAGACTGAAGGATAATTTTAAGAAGAGTGATTCTTCAGTTGCAAATGTCCCACAAAAGAAATGCTAAACACTTTGGGGGTATTTTGTAGAAAATTTGTAGAAAAATACCAGAGCTTGTTCTATATCTTTGTTGCAATAACACAAAATCCTATAGCAGAATAAGCCAAAGTCAAAAGACTGGACACATTGTGCTTTATGTGTTTTAATCCAAATTTGGGGCATCTAGAGTGATGAAAGTACCTGTAAAATTCCAGCCACATCAGAGCATTCTTAGGTCACATTTTCTTGGTCAGATTCATGAGGAAAGAGAATTCTAAGAGACTTAGAGTTCCTCCAAGAAGTCATAGACACTTTTTTTTTTTTTTTTTTTTTTTTTTTTTTTTTGCGGTATGCAGGCCTCTACTGTTGTGGCCTCTCCTGCTGTGGAGCACAGGCTCCGGATGCGCAGGCTCAGCGGCCATGGCTCACTGGCCCAGCCGCTCCGCGGCATGTGGGATCCTCCTAGACCGGGGCACAAACCCGTGTCTCCTGCATCAGCAGGCGGGCTCTCAACCACTGAGCCACCAGGGAAGCCCCACAGACACTTTTTTAAGGCTTTTGCTGGGGAGGGGGCGGGGGCAGAGAATAAAGGGGCACTGAGTGCTTGGTTTCAGATAAAGGTAAGAAGGAGGGTGGAAGTTTAACCAAAGGAGGAAGGGATGAACAAGTTCAGGGCTGAAGCCGTGGAAACTGACACCTATTCACTTATACAGCACCTTCACTTAAATAATTTTATCCTTGTTTTCTGGGACAGGCAGGGGAGGTAACAGTAGCTCCATATTACTGGAAAATAAGCCAGAGATTAAAGGAACATGCCCAGAGTTTCACAGCTAGCAAGTCAGGGAAGATCCCAGGACTCCTAAATCCTAGTTTTGAACTCAGTGGTGCCTCTTAAAAGACTGTAATACTTCTCCATGGTTTTGTGCTGGCCACAACTATCCAGGAAGGCCAAGAAGCAGCCTTATTGACGTTACACTCTACTGAATGGAAAACAAATGATCAGTTCAGTCCAATCAGTCTAATTTAAAGTTGACTTTGTGTAAATGGGGAGGCAGGGAGACAGTAATTTGGATTTCCAGCTAAGACGTTATGCTATATATAAAATTGTATTCTGATCACCTTGTATTGATTATCTCAAAGCAACGTCCACAAACTAATGAGACCCAATCTGACATGAAATGCAGAACCATTGATCTGGGCTTCAATTTGTTTGTTTATGCACTCAATGGAGGGTCCAAAACAGCTACTCAGGATTGCCCCATCACCATTTGCCATGCTGCTCTGGTTATGGTGTGTGTGAAAGAGAGCTGGGTGGTGATGAGGGTGCACAAGTACATGTGTGTTTGGGTGTCTGTGTATGTATGTCTGTGGGGGTGTTCCAGTGGACTACAAGGAAATCTTGGAGTCTAGAACACCCCTTCTCTAAAATGAAAAGAGGAGAAAAGAAACAAAACGAAGATGTGGCTTTGCTCAAGTTTCCCAGAAGCAGAGTCTGACATGGAGCTTCAGAGGCACATGATCTACAGAGGGGGTGCTCTCAGGAGAAAGGGGGTAGGTTGGCTCAGGATGGAGCAGGGGAAGGAGCTAAGCAGGAAAGTGCTCTCAGTGGGAGGTGAGCTTCGGCCTGATCCTCTGGGAGCTCTGAAGCATGACTTGTGTCATAGAGCTGGTCCCACTTTCAAGCCCAAGAACTTGCTTTCTTTGCCCCTGTATCAGTCAATCATTGGCTACAGATTTGGGGCTGAAGGAGGAGAAGGCGGGGATCTAACATCCCAGGCCAGGCAGCTCTTGCTTGACTGGGGGGTCACCTGTCCAGAGAAGGGTCAACTATAAGCCAGTGGCAGCAGATACTAAAAGCAGGTGGGAGATAGATGCTGGCCAAGTGAAGGTTCATAACACCAACAGCATCCACTAGGTATTATATGTTTTTATTTTGTGAAAGGCAAACCCACTCAGAGTACAGCTGGTGTCTTCTGCATTTTCTGATCAGCACCTATTATCCCAGAGGTCAGAAAACACTTTGGTCGTGAACCAACATCAAGCCTAAGGGAGGTCTATAGACACACCTGTGGCCTTGTGTGTCATAAAATAAGTCCAAGATGAAAATGTGAAATCTGGTGGTCCCACCCCCTGTGCCCAGAATGGAGCCTGTGTTTCCACAGAGCTGGAACTCTCGGCTCGGGGTCTCTTCGCTCTGCCATCATGGAACCGCCATGGAGCCTGAGGGGAGGGCGGCCTCACTGAGGCTGCCGGCTCTGGAGGGGCCCCAGCGGACGAAGCCGCGACAGTCCCGGGAACCGCGGGCCGGCCGTGTGGATGAAAGGCTCTTGGTGCTCCAGCCAGGAGTCAGTGCTGTGTCTCTGAGGAGGGAGAGCCAACTTCCGGACACTGGTCCACAAAAGACTTCTCAGCTCCACGTAATATCAAATGGCGAAAATCTCCCAGAGATCCCCATCTCAATGCCAAGACCCAGCTTCATTCAATGACCAGCAAGCTACAGTGCTGGACACCCTATGCCAAACAACTAGCAAGACAGGAACACAGCCCCATCCATTAGCAGAGAGGCTGCCTAAAATCATAATAAGGCTACAGACACCCCAAAACACACCACCACCACCAGACGTGGACCTGCCCACCAGAAAGACAAGATCCAGCCTCATCCACCAGAAATAGGCACCAGTCCCCTCCACCAGGAAGTCACACAACCCACTGAACCAACCTTGGCCACTGGGGACAGACACCAAAAACAACGGGAACTACAAACCTGCAGCCTGTGAAAAGGAGACCTCAAACACAGTAAGATAAGCAAAATGAAAAGACAGAAAAACACACAGCAGATGAAGGGACAAGGCAAAAACCCACCAGACCTAACAAATGAAGAGGAAATAGGCAGTCTACCTGAAAAAGAATTCAGAATAATGATAGTAAAGATGATCCAAAATCTTGGAAATAGAATAGAGAAAATGCAAGAAACATTTAACAAGGACCTAGAAGAACTAAAGAGGAAACAAGCAATGATGAACGAAACAATAAATGAAATTAAAAATACTCTAGAAAGGATCAATAGCAGAATAACTGAGGCAGAAGAACGGATAAGTGACCTGGAAGATAAAATAGTGGAAATAACTACTGCAGAGCAGAATAAATAAAAAACAATGAAATGAACTGAGGACAGTCTCAGAGACCTCTGGGACAACATTAAACGCACCAACATTTGAATTATAGGGGTCCCTATAATTCGAATGTCCCTATTATAAGGACTGCGAAAATATTTAAAGAGATTTTTTTGAACACTTCCCTAATATGGGAAAGAAAATAATTAATCAAGTCCAGGAAGCACAGAGAGTCCCATACTGGATAAACCCAAGGTGAAACATGCCAAGCCACATATTAATCAAACTATCAAAAATTAAATACAAAGAAAACATATTAAAAGTAGCAAGGGAAAAACAACAAATAACACACAAGGGAATCCCCATAAGGTTAACAGCTGATATTTCAGCAGAAACTCTGAAAGCCAGAAGGGAGTGGCAGGACATACTTATATTTAAAGTGATGAAGGAGAAAAACCTACAACCAAGATTACTCTATCCAGCAAGTATCTCATTCAGATTTGAAGGAGAAATTAAAACCTTTACAGACAAGCAAAAGCTGAGAGAGTTCAGCACCACCAAACCAGCTTTACAACAAATGCTAAAGGAACTTCTCTAGGCAAGAAACAAAGAGAAGTAAAAGACCTACAATAACAAACCCAAAACAATTAAGTAAATGGGAATAGGAATATACATATCGATAATTACCTTAAATGTAAATGCATTAAATGCTCCCACCAAAAGACACAGACTGGCTGAATGGATACAAAAACAAGACCCATATATATGCTGTCTACAAGAGACCCACTTCAGACCTAGGGACACATACAGACTGAAAGTGAGGGGAAGGAAAAAGATATTCCATGCAAATGGAAATCAGAAGAAAGCTGGAGTAGAAATTCTCATATCAGACAAAATAGACTTTAAAATACAGACTATTACAAGAGACAAAGAAGGACACTACATAATGATCACGGGATTGATCCAAGAAGAAGATATAAAAATTGTAAATATTTACGCACCCAACATAGGAGTACCACTACCACTACCTTACTACATAAGGCAAATACTAACAGCCATAAAAGGGGAAATGGACAGTAACACAATCATAGTAGGGGACTTTAACACCCCACTTTCATCAATGGACAGATCATCCAAAATTAAAATAAATAAGAAAACACAAGCTTTAAATAATACATTAAACAAGATGGACTTAATTCATATTTATAGGACAATCCAACCAAAAACAACTGAATACACATTTTTCTCAAATGCTCATGGAATATTCTCCAGGATAGATCATATCTTGGGTCACAAATCTAGCCTTGGTAAATTTAAGAAAATTGAACTCGTATCAAGTATCTTTTCCAACAACAATGCTATGAGACTAGATATCAATTACAGGAAACGATCTGTAAAAATACAAACACATGGAGGCTAAACAACACACTACTTAAAAAGGAAGTGATCACTGAAGAAATCAAAGAGGAAAACAAAAAACACCTAGAAACAAATGACAATGGGGACACGAGGACCCAAAACCCATGGGATGCAGCAAAAGCAGTTCTAAGAGGGAAGTTTATAGCAATACAATCCTACCTTAAGAAACAGGAAACATTTCAAATAAACAACCTAACCTTGCACCTAAAGCAATTAGAGAAAGAAAACAAAAAAAACCCAAATTTAGCAGAAGGAAAGAAATCATAAAGATTAAATCAGAAATAAATGAAAAAGAAATGAAGGAAATGATAGCAAAGATCAATGAAAGTAAAAGCTGGTTCTTTGAGAAGATAAAAAAAAGTGTTAACCATTAGCCAGACTCCTCAAGAAAAAAAGGGAGAAGACTCCAAAAAAATAGATTTAGAAATGAAAAAGGAGAAGTAACAACTGACACTGCAGAAATACAAAAGATCGTGAGAGATTACTACAAACAACTCTATGCCAATAAAATGGACAACCTGGAAGAAATGGACAAATTCTTAGAAATGCACAACCTGCCAAGACTGAACCAGGAAGAAATAGAAAATATGAACACACCGATCACAAGCACTGAAATTGAAACTGTGATGAAAAATCTTCCAACAAACAAAAGCCCAGGACCATATGGCTCCACAGGCCAATTCTATCAAACATTTAGAGAAGAGCTAACACCTATCCTTCTCAAACTCTTCCAAAATATAGCAGAGGGAGGAACACTCCCAAACTCATTCTATGAGGCCACCATCACTCTGATACCAAAACCAGACAAAGATATCACAAAGAAAGAAAACTACAGGCCAATATCATGGATGAACATAGATGCAAAAATCCTCTACAAAATACTAGCATACAGAATCCAACAGCACATTAAAAGGATCATACACCATGATCAAGTGGGGTTTATTCCAGGAATGCAAGGATTCTTCAATATACGCAAATCAATCAACGTGGTACACCATATTAACAAATTGAAGGAGAAAAACCATATGTTCATCTCAATAGATGCAGAGAAAGCTTTTGACAAAATTCAACACCCATTTATGATAAAAATCCTCCAGAAAGTAGGCATAGAAGGAACTTACCTCAACATAATAAAGGGCATATATGACAAGCCAACATCATCCTTAATGGTGAAAATCTGAAACCATTTCCACTAAGATCAGGAACAAGACAAGGTGGCCCACTCTCACCGCTCTTATTCAACATAGTTTTGGAAGTTCTAGCCACAGCAATCAGAGAAGGAAAAGAAATAAAAGGAATCCAAATCGGAAAAGAAGAAGTAAAGCTGTCACTGTTGGCAGATGACATGATACTATACATAGAGAATTCTAAAGATGCTACCAGAAAACTACTAGAGCCAATCAATGAATTTAGTAAAGTAGCAGGATACAAAATTAATGCACAGATATCTCTGGCATTCCTATACACTAATGATGAAAAATCTGAAAGTGAAATTAAGAAAACACTCCCATTTACCATTGCAACAAAAAGAATAAAATATCTAGGAATAAACCTACCTAAGGAGACAAAAGACCTGTATGCAGAAAATTATAAGACACTGAAGAAAGAAATTAAAGATGATACAAATAGATGGAGAGATATAACATGTTCTTGGATTGGAAGAATCAACATTGTGAAAATACTCTACTACCCAAAGCAATCTACAGATTCAGTGCAATCCCTATCAAACTACCATTGGCATTTTTTTACAGAACTAGAACAAAAAATTTCACAATTTGTATGGAAACACAAAAGACCCCGAATAGCCAGAGCAATCTTGAGAACAAAAAATCGTGCGGGGGGTTCCCTGGTGGCGCAGTGGTTGAGAGTCCACCCGCCGATGCAGGGGACAAAGGTTCGTGCACCGGTCCAAGAGGATCCCACTTGCCCTGGAGCGACTAGGCCCGTGAGCCATGGCCACTGCGCCTGCGCGTCCGGAGCCTGTGCTCCACAACGGGAGAGGCCACAACAGTGAGAGGCCCACGTACCACAAAAAAAAAAAAAAAAAAAAAAATGGAGCTGGAGGAATCAGGCTCCCTGACTTCAGACTATACTGCAAAGCTACAGTAATCAATACAATATGGTACTGGCACAAAAACAGAAATATAGATCAATGGAACAGGATAGAAAGCCCAGAGATAAACCCACACACATATGGTCACCTTATCTTTGATAAAGGAGGCAAGAAAATATAATGGAGAAAAGACAGACTCTTCAATAAGTGGTGCTGGGAAAACTGGACAGCTACATGTAAAAGTATGAAATTAGAACACTCCCTAACACCATACACAAAAAGAAACTGAAAATGGATCAAAGACCTAAATGAAAGGCCAGACACTATCAAACTCTTAGAGGAAAACATAGGCAGAACACTCTATGACATAAATCACAGCAAGATCCTTTTTGACCCACCTCCTAGAGAAATGGAAATAAAAACAAAAATAAACAAATGGGACCTAATGAAACTTAAAAGCTTTTGCACAGCAAAGGAAACCATAAACAAGACCAAAAGACAACCCTCAGAATGGGAGAAATTATTTGCAAATGAAGCAACTGACACAGGATTAATCTCCAAAATTTACAAGCAGATCATGCAGCTCAATAACAAAAAAACAAACAACGCAATCCAAAAATGGGCAGAAGACCTAAATAGACATTTCTCCAAAGAAGATATACAGATTGCCAACAAACACATGAAAGAATGCTCAACATCATTAATCATTAGAGAAATGCAAATCAAAATACAATGAGATATCATCTCACACCAGTCAGAATGGCCATCATCAAAAAATCTAGAAACAATGAATGCTGGAGAGTGTGTGGAGAAAAGGGAACACTCTTGCACTGCTGTTGGGAATGTAAATTGATACAGCCACTATGGAGAACAGTATGGAGGTTCCTTAAAAAACTAAAAATAGAACTACCATACGACCCAGCAATCCCAGTACTGGGCATATACCCTGAGAAAACCATAATTCAAAAAGAGTCATGTACCAAAATGTTCATTGCAGCTCTATTTACAATAGCTAGGACATGGAAGCAACCTAAGTGTCCATCAACAGATGAATGGATAAAGAAGACGTGGCACATATATACAATGGAATATTACTCAGCCACAAAAAGAAACGAAATTGAGTTATTTGTAGTGAGGTGGATGGATCTGGAGTCTGTCATACAGAGTGAAGTAAGAAAGAGAAAGACAAATACTGTATGCTGACACATATATATGGAATCTAAGAGAAAAGAAAAAGGTCATGAAGAACCTAGGGGTAGGACAGGAATAAAGATGCAGACCTACTAGGGAATGGACTTGAGGGTATGGGGAGGGGGAAGGGTAAGCTGTGACAAAGTGCGAGAGTGGAATGGACATATATACACTACCAAACATAGGGTGGATAGCTAGTGGGAAGCAGCTGCAATGCACAGGGCGATCAGCTAGGTGGTTTGTGACCACCTAGTGGGGTGGGATAGGCAGGATGGGAGGGAGGGAGACGCAAGAGTGAAGAGATATGGGAACATATGTATATGTATAGCTGATTCACTTTGTTGTAAAGCAGAAACCAATACACCATTGTAAAGCAATTATACTCCAATAAAGATGTTAAAAAAAAAAAAGAAAGAAAAAGAAAATGTGAAATCTGAGTAAGGCCTGGAGTCTGGTTAGTTGTATTGTGCCAAATGTCAATTCCCTGGGTTTTATAAAGCACTATAGTTTTGTAAGATTTACCTTTGGGAGAAGCTGGGTGATGGGTATGCAGGAACTCTGTACTATTTTTACAACTTCTTGTGAGTCTATAATTCCTTCAAAAAAAAAAAGTTTTTCTAAAACCACATGATCTGGAGTCAGAATATGAGATTTGAGCCCTGGTTCTAGCAGCAATGAGCTGTGTGAACCACTTTGTTATAGTCACTTTGAGGGGAGCTACTGTGCTTTATTCTTCTATGTAATTTTTAGGGCATGCCCCCCCCCAAAAAAACATGATGAAAGAAGAAATCACTCAGTAGTTCAATGAATAAATGACCAAATAAATAGTTAACCCTGGAGCAAATTACTTAAGCTTCCTGAGCCTCAGCTTCTGCATCTGTCCCTGGGGTGATTACAAGGGTCCAATGCACTCACACAAACAGTGCTCAGTGTGGCCTAAGCTTGTTCCTTATTCTGTTCGCAGGACTCAGGCCAGGCTGGTGGGCTCACTTGGGGAGAAGCTTAGAAATGAAGGTTCTCTGGCCTAATTCAGGGTATGTGGTATGAGGCCCTAGAATCTATAGTTTAATCGGCCCACCCAAGTGACTGGGTCATGGAGCAAAGCTTGGGATCCATTTATGGCCAAGATCCCAGCATGTTATTCACCTGCTAAGTCAGAGGGAAGAAAAGAAAGTGAGGAAAGAGAAAGAGAGAGGCGGAGAGAATAAGGAGGTGATGGGAGATGGAACTGCATATGACAGGGGAGCTGCCAGCATCCTCTCCAGCTTTTTCGGTGCAGGTTGCTGCCCAGGGTCAGGCCAGAGGATCCACAGAGAACTGGTGAAGCAATTTGCAGCCCAATTGCCCATGAACCCACTGATTTGAAAGTGTTTGTGGACCCTTTCTCTCTACCCCCAGAGTATCTTAAGAATTTATCAGATTTAAAATGACTCAGACTTTGATTCCAAAAGAATTTTTTAAAAAAGCAGGTAGAGTTGTTTCTATATATAAAAAGTCTGTCGTTATGGAAACATGTCTCAAATAAAGCTCCTTTTAACACAATAAAAGTCCTCTCCTCTGCGTTTGCCAGCCTTCTCATTTCAAAAGAAGAGAAGGAAGGGATACATCAGAAAGACATTCATGTAAAGCTGTGGGGAAAAAAATTAAATTTGCAGTGCCTTAATACCCAGACAAGCATGCCACGTTCACGCTTCTAGAACTAGCCCAGCAAGTCTTTCCCTCATCCTACTAGTCTCCAAATCAGACTGTCCTCTTTTTTTCTCAAAAAAAAAAAAAAAAAAAAAAAAAGTGAGGATTAGCGTTTGGAAATGGCATCTTCCTTTTTTAAAGAATTACAGGCGGGCACTTGGCAGATGCTTTTAACTAGCTGTCAGGTTATCTTCAGGGGTGTGTGTGAGTGTGTATGACTCTGCACACACACACCCCATGCACATGAGCTCTTTGACCCACAGGAATGAGGAGGTGGAGGTTGCCTCCCTCTCTCCATCTGAGGAATGATTCCTTTGTGCCAGAACTAAGATCCACATTGGTTTCCTTCCTTTCGCTCCCTGCTGGTACCTTTGGAGATGCAGCAGAATCACGCTGGGCTTAGAAGCAAAAGATCTGAGTAGGCAAATCACTCAACTTTCCCATTTCTGGTTTTGGGAAAATACTGCTTGCCTTGATCTCACAAGGAGGTTGTGGGGATACCACAATGAAAGAAAAAGAGTGATGGTGCACTGTAACCCCAAAGCTGGATGCAATTTATTGAGCTATTTGAGCTATTTATGAAATGTGAGCTATCTTTATTGCTCAACGTGGCTCAAATACTCTTACCCTATAGGGTCCTTATCCCCAGCACAACTTGGGGAACCCTCTCTGGGTGTCCCTAGGTATCACGATACCTAGGATAACACTTATGGAAAACATCACCTGCCAGGCACTATTTACCTCATTTGTCGCTTAAAACAACCCCTGAGGTAGGTATTATTGTCCCATCTTTCAGAGGGGAAACTGAGACTCCCAAAGTTATATAACCAAAAGGCAGCTGGGTGAGTAGTGACTCCACATTTGGGTGGTTCCACAGTCTGTGCTGTCCCCACCAGGCATCCAGGTCTGTGCTCTGTGTCACTACTTTATGGGGTACTTTCCGGAGACCTTCTCTGCCTTCCCATGTCTCCTGCTTGGTTTTGTTTTGCTTTTGACTTTTGAGGACTGAATCAACATATTCACCCAGTTCAATTCATTCAATTTGAAATCAAGAAAAAGTACATCTTGAGGCTCCACAATGACCCATCTTTTCATCACCATTTTTCCTCACTCCAGTCTGCCCATGATGTGATGCAGAATGTCCTTCCCAATACAGCCAAAATTCTTATCAGGCCTGCACGAGTGTGTGTGTGTGTGTGTGTGTGTGTGTGTGTGTGTGTGTGTGTGTGTGTGTGTGTGTGTGTGTGTGTGTGTGTGTGTGTGTGTGTGTTTGCTATCAGACTGATTGCTGTGTTTGTCGAGGTCATTGACCCTCTCTCATTTGTCCAGTAACTGATGTAAGATTCCAAAGAAGTGCCCTTTTGTTCCGGAAACACAATATAAGAGGTCTGAAAAAGCCAACATTCACATGGTGTTAAACTTAAAAATCTTTGTAATCAACACTAATTTGACATGATGGTGCACAACACTTTTTATCTCCAAAGCTCTTTGCAAAAATTAATTACCAATTAATCTAAAAATGTAGAGCATCATGTATTTATCATCTGTGCACTCTGAACTTGAAAATGTTTGTCTTAAAAAGTATGACTGGTAAAACTACCTCATATGCTTTCAAGTAAGGACAAGGAGTTCCAAATAATGCACTGAGAAGAACAGATCACAAGTGAGATGAAACTATCAGACTAATCTGAGCACTATTAGTAATCCCTAGAAAATGCTACACAAATATTCAGTGGAAGTTTACTGAAGGAATTTCTCCAAACTAATAATGCTATTTGGTCCAGAGCAGTGAGATCTGACATGAGAGGCTGAGCAGCTATGCCCTTTCATTTGAGTCCATGGAGCCTCTGAAAAGTGCTTTACCACACAGACACGTGAATCCTCAAATCAGAATGGGGGAGGGGGAGGGAAGGAGGGAGAGAAGAAGGAGGGGGGGAGGAGGGGAGAGAGTAGAAAAGGAAGTTGCCTACAGTTGGTTTGAGGTTGAAGGGACAATGCTTGGCACTGCTAAAAGCATATGACCTTTCTATAGAAGAACCATGAACTGCAAAGACTCACTAGGTCTTAACTTTCATTTTAAGATATGAAAAGTAAACTCTTTTTCAAGACATTGTTTTCTAAGTCAGTCAGTTCGCTACTGCCTCATCCAAAACAAGCCTCTCTCTAGCCCCACCTGGTGGTCCTTCTGCCTTCAAACCACAAGCTAGACTGAAAGCAAAAATTTTGCAAAAACTCCATTTACAGTCCTGAGTTTGGGGCACACAATGAACAGGGAAGATTTTTCTAGAGACTGATCAGAAAACATATCCATCTAGAATTAGGCCGCTCTCTCTGTCTCTCTCTCTCTCTCTCTCTTCCTCCTTCCCTCACCTCTTCCCTTTTGCCACAAAACATTGTTACAATTTATTTCAAAGCTGACAACAGAGCTAAAAGCCCAGATGAAACCCCTAGACTCCTCACCATGGGAAAGCGGCGCCAGCTGAGCAGGCATGAATTCATAACACAGCAGGAAGAGTCTGTCATACCCGGGCTGTGAAAAATCTTCCAAACTTCCACAATGGAGGGAAGCAAACAAGCCCAACAGAAGTATCATATAGACTTTGAAAGAAGAAGGTACGTGCCAGCTATGAGACCCAAGGTACCCAGGCAGCTTCTAGGCAGGGATGTGTAGCTTGTAGATTATTAGGATTTTTTAGGTAGACATATTGATGGATTAATATTTACATGGTCTGATCTGCAAGTGGGAGAAAGGGTGGAAAAGTTCATGGAGGGTTAAGAGGTGCCCATCCCTTCCAGAAACATCAGTACCTTAGACTGTCTAACCCTGACCTCCGGAGGGTTCCAGATCTCCAGGGACAACGCGAGGGTCTGACCACTGGCTCTAAAAAGCTTTGAGGCTTTGCCTTGAACTTCCACGCCACTGCCCAACCTCTGCTCCCTGGAAAGCTGACTTCTTCTCCGGTTGCACTATAGCTCCGGCAGCAGTACAACTGTGGGAAGGGACTTGGCGCAGCAGTGAGCTGACAAATATCATTTTTAATTAAATAGTATATTTAAAAATGTGTTTCGCACGTTAAAAGCACAGATGGTGAGGCGGCCGTGCCTTAGGAGACAGCTGTGCTGAGAACAGGTGGGGAGGATGGCTCATCCTCACACCAACTTCCTGGCACGCTTTCCTCTGAGCAGGGCCATCACCTGATCTGCCTCCTGCCCTTGGGCTGTGGATCTTGCTGGCAAACTCTGTCCCACCTAGACCAAGCCAGAGTTCCCTGCTATCCAGAACTAGGGTCATTTACAACTAAGGACATTGTGCAAAACCATTTCACAACACAGAGGATACATTTTTTTTGTCTTTTTTTGGCGTGTGGTTATTATTGCTATTGTTTAGGATCATTTTTCTTGTTGTGGATATTTTTTCTTTTGGTTTGGTTATTTTTATAAGAAGAAGACAAGTGAAGGAAAAATGGAAGCAGTGTGCTATATAATGACCCAGATAGCCCTGCAGATCCCCAGCGTTTGGGGACCACTGGAGCGATGTTTCCCTCTCCATGTAATACATTCATATTGACCTAGCACAATGGTTCTCAAAGTTGGGGTCCCTGGACCCACAGCATCACCTGGGAACATAATGGAAATGCAAATTCACAGGCTCCACCCCAGCTTTACTGAATCAGAAGAACTTCAGGAGTGGGGCCCAGCCCTCTGTGTTTTAACGAGCCTTCCCGGTGATTCTGATGCTCTTTCGAGTGTGAGAACCAATGCCTTGGGTATCCAATGCAGATTTGTTCACAGGGAGCTAGGACCCTGGTCTGGCCTATTCTATGTCTTATGGCAAAACTAACACATTACTTGCTAGCCCAGCTCCCTGGCTTCTTAGGAATTCCTGGAATTCTGGTTCATGGGTAGGTCTGGATTTCTGCATCTGCAGATGAAAGGCAAATCTGGAGTTGTGGTGAGGCTGCCAGGGCAATGCTATTTTCTGACTCTGTCCTCAACGCCTTCTTTCCAGCTTCTCCACCAGAAGATTCTGTGCTCAGAGAGAACAGTGAATCCGGCTTGGCCCCGGGCTCAGTGGGAGTTGACAATGTAGTGGTGAAGACGGCCTTGGAAACAGATCCTTGTACTGGAAACGGATCAGTGCTATAGAGCAGCCCGATCCAAGTGCCTGGGCACATACTACAGCCCAAGGGAATGCAAGAACACAAGCGTCCCTTAATCTCTCCAGCCCCAGCAGAGACCCAGCAGCACAGGCAGGAGAAAAGGCACAGAAAATGAAGCATCTTCCCACAGGATACTGTCCCTCCTCCTTCCTTGTGAGATGACAGCTACAATGCCCAGGTGGTGTCTGCCTGCCTGTGTCCCTGGAAGCAATTAGGGAATGGAGTCAAGGAGGCCTCCCAAGCTGTCCAGCAGTGTGACCTGGCTCTCTCTGAAGCTCCAGGAGGTGATGTAAGTGTGTGCACGTGCATGCGTGGGTCATTTGCAAAGCAAGGGAAAGCCTGTCCATTCCTTTCAAACCCTTAATTACTAAGATGAAACAACTGAAACTAAATTTCTAGAGTTCTACGACCAAAGCCATCTCAGTCTGAAGTTTTGCCCCACTCCCTTTGGGGGCATATTTCCAATTAAATGTTCAGTACTAGCAGGGTAGCGATGACTAGGATCCTGACCTCTTCTAACCTCAGCAGGGGGAGCCTTCTGCCACTATTCTGACCTCTGCCAAAGGCAAGGGGAGCTTTTTTCTGTCCATCCACATTGACTCAGCCTGCCCTTCCCTCACCTACAAGAGTCCTCCATCCAGCCTCCCATCCATGGTCCTCCTGGGAGCTTGGGGTCCATGAGTCTGGGGAACTGGCCCCCATCCCATCCTGGCTCCACCATTTGTAAGCAAGGTCTTCACCTCTCTGAGCTTTCTCACATCTGCACTGAAACACAGAACACTGTATTCCTGTTATCCTTGGGGCGGGGGGTGGGGGATGGTGAGGATAGGAGGAGATGTCTGTGCAGTGAAGCCTGGCCCCCGGGGGGGTTTGGTAAACGGTGGTATTAGGAAAGCAACTCACGTGTTGGTCTGGAGCCATTCCTTTGATCAATTTCAACAGATTAAATGGGACCATGCGTTGTGTTCTCTGGCAATGCCAAGTCTCTGGCCTCGGCCTGACATTCACCCAGGGCAGGCAGCCTCATGACTACAAGAATCCCCACGTCAGGGCAGAAGAACTGGAACTGGGAGATGATAATCCAAAAAGCCAAAATGGCAATGAAAAGAGCTGAAGAAAAAAGAAACATCTCTGATTGCAGCCTGGGGAAGGCAGTTGTTTCTTGGATTTTATTTCACGGCCAGGGGATAGGACCCCAGGGCTCCACTTCCTCTTGCCCTGGCTGAGCAGAACCTGGTGGACATGGCTCCCCAGCTTCATCCTGACCACCGAGCTCATTAACATGCCCATTACCCAAAATATCTAAGTGTGCAAGGCCTACAGGGGCCCAACGTGGGCTGAATGAGCTGCGGCATTATCTTCTGGGCATGAAATGCTGTCACAACCCTGCCCCCTCACAAGAGCCAAACCAAGTTGACTAGGTCTTCATAGTTACCGGAGTGGTGCCTCTATGCCTGGCTGGAGGCTACAACCTAGTGCTTTTCCTTATTTCTGGAACCTTATTCCTGAGAGACCAGGGGGTTAAGCTGTGTCAAGAAGAAACCCCAAACTCCACAGTCACTCGGGGAACTCTACTGGGAAGTGTCGTGGGGAAGGGGAGAAAGCAATGCACTAGGGACCCTCCTACAATGGACAGAAACACAGTTCCATCAGTACCACTGTCATCACCATTTTACATACGACAGAACTGAGGCTCAGAAAGGTCAGGCTTTGCCAAAGCCTGCACAGCTGGCAGGGGACAGAGGTAGAACCCTGCGCCCTAAATGTCTGTAGATCCCCCTACAGCATCCCCTTTCCTATTGCACTCAGCAGAGAGTTGGAAAGAAGGTCATGATCCCAAGCCCCCCTCCTTTTAAAGGAAGGCAGCTGCAGGAATGCTGGCCAGTGTCTGGGCAGATGGGGGTGTGCAGGGGAGACCAGGGTCCTGGGAAGAGCCAGTGTGCCCTGGGCCTAAAACCCAGCCTGGCCTCATATATCCCTCATTTCCCCCAATCCTGGGCCTGCCAAAATGGTTTTTCAGAGTTTTTCATCAGTTTTGCTCACTAATAACTACCCTTTCTCAATACAACTGTGCCTCAGCCCATGACCCTCCTCTTCCAAAATTCTTCGCATTGAACAAGAATCTCCCACTATTTTTAATTCATCCACATCTCTACCTTTCTCTCTTTCTAATTCTCCCTTCTTCTCCTCACTTTTCTTCTCTCCTGTCCCTTTTCCTTCTCTGTGTGTCTTTGCCTCTCTGTTTCTAATTCTCTCTTTTTAATTCCCTCTCTTTAATCTCTCTCTCCCTCTCTCCCTGTCTCTCAATGGCTTTCTTTACTGTTCTCCCTGTCGCCATCATCTCCTCCCACTATCTCTCCTTCCCCTGCTTCTCTCTCTCTCTCTGACCACTCTCTTCCCCCGCTTCCTCTCTTACTCCCTCCCCTAGGCCATCGATAAGACCAGGAGCTAAAATGACAAGTCACAACAACCCACAGGGTATAAGATGACCTGGAGCACTTCATCCTTGCACACAAGCCCTCAGCATCAACCTGGACCTCGTACCTTTCAGCTGCCTGATTAAAGCACCAAGGGAGGTTTGGCCTGGATATGGTTTTATAGTGTTTGCAAAAGGGGGCAGTTGCCATTTGACCCCACGCCAAAATGAAGCAAAGCTTTTTGGAAGGGGAAGTCAAAAATAAAAATCCCAGCTAGCCCCTCTTAGTATTGCTCTGTGTGCCAGTGACTTGATGCTTGTTCACTGGGAAGAGTGTAACTGCAAAACCACCCACGGCACTGGCCTGGCCTCCTCCTGGCCAGGCTGCTCCTCAGCATGGTGGGGGCCACTTTGAACAGGAGACAACAAAACAATGGGGAAACCGGGCTCAGAGCCTTCGACCCAGACGCAGAGGCTAAAAATGACTTCTACCCACATGAGTAGTGTTTTTCAGCATAAAGGGGACAGGAGGGAGCCACAGGCTTTGTAAAGGTGGCTTAGAAAGGAAGGAAGTGTGCCAGGGACACATTTTATCTATTTCTGCAGCCCACAGCCTTCAGGGCCACCCAGGCAAAAAAAAAAAAAAAAAAAAAAGAGAGATAGATGTTATTGGCATTTGCAATTCCATCTCAAAGCTGAAGCAAGGTCTGGAGAAGTTGCAGTCATTTGGTCCCAACCTTTCTCTTTCCAGATGAGGTGACTGGAGTCCAGCCACCACAGGTTTATTGCCAAGGCTGCCCTACTGAAAAAAGAGAACACTTCAGACCCTCACTCTACTTTCCACCACCTGCCACATCTGCTTTGTAGATAGATGAGCATCAGAAGGGGCCTGGAACTCAGCAGCTGTGGCCCAGATCCCTAAGGGCAGCATGTACACGCACACTTTGAAGAATTCGGATTCTCTTTCAAAGCTTGGCAAGACAATGAGGGTGCCTGTCCTCAGTTCCACTGCATCATTTGTTCTCAGACTATGTTTTCTAATTCTCATTCCTCAGATGGGTAGCAGTTTGGGGGTTTTATTTTCCAATCTTTTATTAACTTCCATCTCCACCATTTCCTGGTATCTCAGACTGGTTTCTCTTGATGCAGAGCCTGAGACAAGGATTCTGCTGCACGTGCCATATTAAGGGAGTGCTGTCAGAAACAAGGGAGGGAGGGAAGCAGGATAAGGCAGAGAATGGAGCCAAGCAAGGATGGGGGTCTCAGGTAAAGTCTAGCTTTGATTTGACCACAGAGGTTCTGGAGACAAACTACAACACAAAGTTGTGCATCCTTTAGGTCCAACTTTTGTGCTCCCATATGCATCCATCACTGGCTGCGGGCTTCCCCAGGATAAGACACGTGAATGCACCAGAGCCAGGCAGCTCCTATCAAAGGAAGACAGTTCTCTGGAGAAGCAGTACAACTGTGAGCTTTCAGCAGCCTACACTCCCAGCAGTTAGCGGGTGGGCATCCCAGCGTGATAAATGGGATCTGGACAAGGCACCAATAGCATCTGCTACATTTGGCAAGACCAGAGTTAGTTCTTGATGGACCCTACCTTCACCACGCCCTCTTTTGTACCCCTAATCTGAGCAGCATCAAAAGTACAATGTGCTGTTCCTTTGTCTCTGCTGCAACAATGCCAGACTCACTAGGTCTCATCTTCATCTCCAGGGGTCACTGTCCTAGTGCAGATCCCACCATTTCTCACCTGGGCCAGTTCATCAGTTTCCCCATCAGTCTCCCCACCAGTCTCCCTGCTTCTAGTCTCGTCATTTCTAACCCAATCCTCCTGCCAGCTACCAAAGAAAACTGAATCATTATTGCCTTATGCTTCCAGCTTAAAACTCTTCAAAGGTACCTTATTATCTTCAAGATAAAACCCAAGCTCCTTAACATGGCAAACAAGACTCCTTGTGACCTGGCCCAGATGACCACTCCAGCCACATCACATGCCCCGCCATCCCCATTTCATTCTCCAATCATACTTTATTTATTTATATATGTATTCTCCAATCCAAAACATGCCTTACTGTTTTACAACTCTGTGCCTTTAAACAGTATTCTGGAATGCTCTTGCTCCCTTCTCTACCTGGCTATTGCTTATCCATTCTTCCAGAATAAGTTTAAATGCTTCCTCCTGCCTTTTCTGACCTCACAAGCCACCACTTCACCTTGAGCATGCCTCTATATTACAATCCCCATGTTGCACAGACATTATTATTTTGTTAATCAGTATCCCCCACTAGACCGTGAGTTTTCTGAAGGCTTGAACCATGTCTTACTTATATACACATCCCTTTCTAGTCCAATGCCTGGCCTATAGCAGGCATCCACACATCTTCCTTGAAGAAATTAACAAATGCCTGGGCACCTCTATTTAAGGACCTGAATATTTCATCTCTTTATATCATTACCAATCCTGCGAAGTTAGGGAATAAGTCTTCTGGGTAGTCAGCCTCTCCCTCAAAGACTCTCACGTCTGAGCAGTTTTCTAATTTCATGCTAATGGTACTATTCATAATCATTCCTGTCTCTGAGTCACTGCTTACATGTCCCAAGTCCCTGAAATATTACTTTTTTCTTCTATCCAAATCCTATGCATTAGTGGGTCACAGTCTAACAGCTGTGCTACCATGAGGGTACCCCCACTAAATATTAAATATGTGACTTTATTTTTCTTCTCTAGACAGTGAAGATTCAAGTTGTGCTACAATCTTGGCATAGAAAGTAAATATCTTTTTAGTGCTGGGGGAATGTCCCTTCAAATAGTAGGTGCAAAGTGAGTAGTCTCAGTCTTTCTGCATAACGAAGTCATTTTCACTCGGGAGGTACAGGAAACGTGGTTGGTGAATCAGGGCATTCACCAAATACCCCTTCTTCTCCCCTTCCTGAGTACATGGAAGATCACACTTTGCAGGCCCTTGCAGGTAGCTGGGCCATGTGACCAGTTCTAACCAATGAAAGAGAAGCAGAGGGGAAGCGCATCCCTTCAGAGCTGAACAGGGGAAGATCTGTGTACAATTCCAGAGTCTCTCCTCTCCTCCTGCAGTGATCCTGGGGGAGGCCTCATACTGAGAGCAGCCTGATTCGCTGAGTCACCACTTGGACGACAGCTGCCCTAGAGAATCCCCCACACATGGCAAGAGCGATAAACTCCTCTTGCATTAAGTCACTGAGACATCAGAATTGTTTGTTTCTGCAGCACAGCCTATTCTGTCCTGATTAATATGGGAGGATTGGAAAATAAACCACCCCAGAACCACGTGGACAAGCACAGCTTTTAGTCATCAAGTGCTTGACCCCAACAGGGTCTTGATTGAGTGCTCCCAGACTGGCTGCATCCTAAAGAATGCATCTGCATATAAAACAGAGAAGCCCAACACTGAAAGTTACAGATTCTGGCATCCAAATGTTATGCACCCTTGGCCAAGCCTGGAAAATAAGAAGTAAGGTTTTTCTCACTTGAAGGCTCCCTGTGAACTGTGCCAGGACCTGGACTAGCAAAATCTCATGGCAGGAGTGACCAGGCATCCACAGGAGTAGTCAGGATGAGCAGCATGGCCAGTTTGCATCAATTTCCTTGAGTCTGAGTGAGGCCAGCCAAGCCTCCTCAAAATAAACATAAACTTCTCATTTTATTTTCAGTCCTTGGAGGGCTAGAAAGACCAAGTCATTTTAGTCTGTGGAGACACCCCATTGCACCGTGCTCCTGCTGCACACTGCACACCTCTCATCAGGCCTTAGAAGATGCCAGAAGGAACCAGGCTCCGAAGTTCCCCAAAGTGCAGCTCAGGCTCTCAAGAACTGCAGGATAAGAGCTGGTCTCCAAGGGGTGTGTGAGCCCCAGATCATGCCCTGCCTCTCCACACTGTGGGAGAACTACAGCTCTGAGTTTGGTCAGCAGTAGACTAGCTCTGGAACCCATAATTCATTCAACACGTTTTGACTGAATGCTTACTGTGATCGCAGCAGTATTCCAGGTGCTGAGGATTCAGCAGTGACCAAGACACAACCCCTGATATCATGGAGCTTATTTCTGGGGTTGGTGAGACATGAAATAAACAGAACAAATTCTCATATCAGGTTGTGCCAGCATCATGAGGACCATAATGTGGTGGTATAATAAAGATTAAATTGAGGTGGGGATAGCTGTTTTGGATTAAGTGGTCAGGAAAGGACTCTCAGAACAGGTGGTTTTGGAACTGAACCTGAATGATAATAGTAATAGCTAACAATGATTGAGGGCTTTTTCTTTGTGCCAAGAGATGTTCAAAGTGTTCAAGGCACTTTCCATGTATGAATTATTTTAATCCTCTCAACAACTCCATAATGTCAGTACTATTGTCTCCATTTTACTGCTTGAAGACACCGGGGTAGCAAAGGGATTGATTACGCACCTAGAGTCACACAGCTAGACAGAGGGGGAGGCAGTGCCCTAACCCAAGCAGTCTGGCTCTGGAGTCTGTGCGCTTAGCTACTGCACTACACTGCCTCTTAGCAAATGCTATAAAGAAATATGTCCTGGGAAGATCTTGGCAAGCACCCCGGGACAGGGTACAGCAAGCACAAAGTTCCTATGTTTGGAAAGCAGACATCCCTCCCACAGCAATTTCTGTTTGGACCACTGAGTCATTTCCACTTCTGGCCAAACCCAAAACAACTGTTAAAATCAGAGTAATGTCTAAGGCCTATCACCATCATGCTTGAAAACCCCCAACCAAATACCACACAAAGAAGATATTGCATATTTTCCTTGAACTTGAGATCAAGCCCAACATAACGGCTCTCTGAAATATTAAAGCCTTGCTATGGCTCCCGCAACCATCCAGGACCTTACAAAATCTTATTTCATCTTGGCAGCGCTCCTTGAAAGATAAATACAAGCCTACTCAAGGAAGTCTTAATTCAATAACATTCAAAATATGCCAGCAATTGATCAAACCAGACCTGCAGGCTCTGTAGAGGCCAGAAACGCACTGAGCCCATCCATTCGATGGATATTTGTCAAGTAACCCTCAGCATGCTGAGCCTGTGCTGGGAACGAGGATTTGATGGTAATATTCAGGATCCTGACTTCAAAGATTACGGTTATAGCGACTTTGGGGGCCCTGCTTGACATGGTGAGAATTTCCCCCTAATTACTAAAGAGGTGACAGAATTTTGGAAGTGGAAAATGAAGAAAAGGTTGGCATATGCTCTGAACCTCTGATCAGGTAAAACACTCAAGACTATTAAAATGGTTTGGTAACATTTGAAGGTTTTATTTCTTCTATCCACTTTGGCAAAACAGAATCATTTCAAGGACAGACAGGATGTAAAATACAAAGTGAAAGAAAAACTACAATAAAGTTTATACCCCATAATCCAGATGCAGGGCTGTAGAAGAGCTAAGAGCAAGGCTTCCTCCCCCCCACATGCTGAGGCCCTGCCAAGTGCTGAGGACTACAGGTGTGCCCGGGCACCAACAGGTGAGAAGAACCACTGTCACTGAGACAAGATAAAGACTCCACTACAGGGTCTGCCTCTGCTGGAGACACGGGTAGAGATTTCAGCTAATTTCACAGTCTCAAGGCAGGTGGGCTGTGCCCAGACAGCAGACCAAATGTGAAAGTAGGTAATATTAATGAGAGTTTGGCATCCTTAGACCAATGGTTTCAAACTTGAGTCTACCCCAGAATCACCTGTAAGGCTTGTTCAAACACAGATTGCTGGGCCCCAGCCCTAGAGTTTCTGATTCAGTAGTTCAGGGTAAGGCCTGAGAAGGTGCATCTCTAACTTTCCAGGTGATGCTGATGTTCTTGGTCCAGGGACCACACTTTGAGAACCACTGCTTAACGAAATAGGAGGAGGTGGTACAGTAAAAGCAGATTCCCAGAGGTACGTCAATCACTCAAGCCAGATGGAAGCAGGTGGGAGCAAAGCTCCAGGAACTCTGTCTTGATAGCTTGTCCAGGAAGGTCTCAGATTGGGACCCATCACTGAAGGCACTTCTCTCCTGAGAGGAAAGAAGGGAACTAGCACATAGAACACAAGCTGTGGGCAGGCACTGTGCCCGATGCATCAATAAGGGTCATTATAATCTCAGAACAACTTTATAAGCTAAGCATCATGTTCCCAGTTCAGATGTGGAAACCCCTGAGAGCCAGACAGATGAATCAGAATTCAAATCTCTCAAACACTAAAGCAGAAGCTCTTTCCTACAATATACTTATCTTTGGGGTGCTTTCTTCTGTGACATTTCATGCAGATGCATCAATAAAATTCTAAGGAAAATTTCCAAGGCAGTTGCAATATTCAGTAAACAGGGTTCCATCAGGGAGGTGGACTTGGTTGGTCCAAAGATTTGTTCAAGGCATCAGTCCTTTAGGAGGCTTCTGGGATCCCCTCAAAGGGTTGCATTATGGTCCTGAGAGCCTATGGATGGGGATGCCCACAAATCTTCAGCTTATCCATGAGGACCCTGCATACAACAACCTTCACCGTCACCCCCATAACCACTATAGGGTGTACCGTCCCTGAAAACTGATAAGAAAAAACCAGGAACTGTTATTTCTGGAACACTAAGCCAACACACACACACACACACACACACACACACACACACACACACACACACACACACACACCTCATATAATAAAGCCATGGATTGGGCTTCAGTGTGTTTGAGACACAGCCCTCCTTTCTATTCATTTATGGACCCTGGGAGATTTCTAGTCAAGTGACCTCTTGCCTGACCGCTGTGGGATGGTAAAGGATGTGGTCCCTCATTTGGGAATGAGGACTCATTTTTCCCCTTCAAGCTTGTTCAAGCCTGTTCTGTCTTATAAGTTTGCTTAAAGCAAAATACCATATGTGAAAGGAGATACACTGTTAAGTGAAATGACAGATACATCATAAATGCCTTATGGGTCAAGGAGAGATGGCTCCAGAGACAGTCAGGTCCCACTGAGCACCCCTCTCTCCATGTCCCTGATACGCCATTTTCATGGGTCTGGTCCCACCTGTGGAGTTCGGGAAAGACAGGGGACCCTGAGGGAGGGGCTCTGATGGTGACAAGGCTCAGAGATTACCACCAGCCTCCTGTTTGGAACATTTCAGAGTTTTGCTAAACTGGAAGCTGCCACTCAGAATTATCCCTAACTGTGTGTTTTTGGGTAATCCAAGCACATAGTAAGTGTTTCTTGAATCATGATTGGCAGGACCCCACATAGCAGGTAAAGTCTGGGATTGGCTATTATCATAATGATCAAATGAGCTGGCATCATGAGTGGACAAAGGAGGAAATGCAAAGATTTGGGGCTGTTTGTATGTGTGTGCTTCACTACTGAGATGGGCTGTGTGGACTACCTCATCCCACTCTTTCCCAAGGGTGCACCAAACATATTTTGACCCATTGTTCCCCACTGTTGAGCAAATATGCCATAACTTTTGGAAGGAAATTAGTGAGAATCTAAAACCTTAAAAATGTTTATAGCTTGGAATATAGTAATTCCACTACTGGGAATCCAGCCTGAAGAAATAATTCTAATGCATGAAAAACTTTCTGCACAAAGATATTCATCATAACAGTGAAATGACTGAAACAAAATAAATATCCAACACTAAGTAAAAGCCTGATACTCTGAGTTTTCAGTTTGATCTTGGGAAACCTGTATATCTAAAACTTCCCTACTCAAGTGTGGAAATTAAAGTACATCTATGTTCTAAAATATATAGCCAATAAAAATGTTTTCAAAAGTATAATAACATGAATCATGCTTATAATGTTATAATTAATAAACATTGAGTAGCAGGTCATTTCTACTAGTTATGAATATTGGATAAATGGTAAAAACTGGATATAAAGAAATACGTGGGAGGAGTCAAGACGGCAGTGTGGGAAGATGCCGAGTTAGTGTCCCCACAACTAGGGCGCCTGCTGGCCGCTGGTGGGGAACTCTGACCCCCAAGGAGATGGGAGGAACCCCAGAGTGAACCACTAGGACGTAGCAGGACCGAGGGGGGAAGAGAAGTGGAGGCCAGACAAGATTGGAGCCCCTGAGGCCGGTAAGATCAGGAGAGGCAGGTGGGAGGGACTCTCCGGGAAGAGCAGGAGAGGAGCAGAGGGTGATAGCCTGGCCCACTTGGGCCAGGGAGCTTTCTGACCTCCCAAGCCGGTTCCCCCTGCCTCCAAAGCCCCATCCAGGCCGCACGGGTCCTGGGGGCATAGGAAGGAGGGCAAGGGGAGAACAGGAGAGGCAGGTGGGAGGGGCCATCTGGGAGGAGCGTCAGAGGAGCGGACAGCTATTGCCCCACCCACTCAGGCCCAGGGAACCTGCTGAGCTCCCAGGCAGATCCCCTGCCCTCCAAGGCCCCCCCACCGTCCACAATGGTCCTGGGGGCATAGGAGGGAGGCTGGGGAGATCAGGAGAGGCAGGCGGGAGGGGCCCTCCCAGACCCCAGACCAGAGGAGCAGGAGAGGAGAGGAGGGCGTTTGCCCCACCCACTAGAGGCCAGGAAGCCTGCTGGGCTCCCAGGTGAGGTCCCCTGCCCTCTGAGACCAGGAGTCGGGGGCACGCCTGGGGCCCTTCTGTTCCTTGAGCAAAAGCCCCACCCCCCACAGCCCCCAGGGACTTTTCCACCCCTGTGGGTCCTAAGCATAGGCCTCGCCCACCACACAAAACTCGCCCTGCTTAGGCCCCGCCCTCCACAGCCAAGGCCTTCCCCCGCCACCCCCGGACTTGTTCTTTTCTTTTCTCTCCTCCTCTCTTTTACTACTGTTGTACTGAGGCACCTTCTGCTTGTTGATTCATCTATATTTTTATTTTTACATTCTTTCTAACATATCTGTTAGTTTCCTAGTCCAAGTTTTACTTTGTATTTTCTTTTCTTTTTCTTTTTTTTTTTTTTTGCTGCCCCACACAGCTTTCAGGATCTTGATTTGAGAGCCCAGGGTCAGGTGGAAGTTCCTGCAGTGAGAGCTCTGAGTCCACTGGACTAACAGAGAACCTCAGACCCCAGGGTATATTCATCAGAGTGAAGTCTCACAGATTTCCTCACCACAGCACCAAGACCCACCTCTACCCAAGAGCCTACAAACTCCAGTGTTGGAAGCCTCAGGCCAAACAGCTAGTAAAACAGGAAAACAATCCTACTCATAAAAAAAAAAAAAGAGAGACAGCAAAAAAAATATGTCACAGATGAGGGAGCAAGGTAAAAACCTACAAGACCAAATAAATGAAGAGGAAATAGTCAAGCTACTTGAAAAAGAATTCAGAGTAATGATAGTAAAGATGATCCAGAATCTCGGAAATAGAATGGAAGCACCAATTGAGAAAATACAAGAAATGTTTAACGAAGATCTAGAAGAACAGACAAACAGAGATGAACAACACAATAACTGAACCAAAAAATAAACTAGAAGGAATCAATAACAGAATAACGGAGGCGGAAGAACGAGTAAGTGAGCTAGAAGACAAAACGGTGGAAATGACTGCCAAGGAGCAGAATACAGCAAAAAGAATGAAAAGAATTGAAGACAACATCAGAGACCTCTGGGACAATACTAACTGCACCAACATTTGAAATATATGGGCCCCAGAAGAAGAAGAGAAAAAGAAAGGGTCTAAGAAAATACTTGAATAGATTATAGTGGAAAACTTCCCTAACATGGGAAAGGAAATAGTGACCCAACTTCAGGAAGCACAGAGAGTCCCATACAGGATAAACCCTAGGAGAAACACACCAAGACACATATTAACCAAACGAACAAAAATTAAATTCAAAGAAAAAATGTTAAAAGCAGGAAGGGAAAAACAAAAAATAACATACAAAGGAAGCCCCATAAGGTTATCAGCTGATTTTTAAGTGGTAACTCTGCAGGCCAGAAGGGAGTGGCAGGATATACTTAAAAGTGATAAAAGAGAAAAACCTACAACCAAGATTAGTCTACCCAGCAAGGATCTCAGTCAGATTCAATGGAGAAGTCAAAAGCTTTTCAGACAAACAAAAGGTAAGAGAATTCAGCACCACCAAACCAGCTTTACAACAAATGCTAAAGAAACTTCTCTAAGCATGAAACACAAGAAAAGAAAAAGACCCACAAAAACAAGCCCAAACAATTAAGAAAATGGTAATGGGAACATACACATCAATAATAACCTTGAATGTAAATGGATTAAATGCCCCAACCAAAACACACAGACTGGCTGAATGGATACAAAAACAAGACCCATATATATGCTGGCTACAAGAGACCCACTTCAGACCCAGGGACACATACACACTGAAGGTGAAGGGATGGAAAAAGATATTCCATGCAAATGGAAATCAAAAGAAAGCTGGAGTAGCAATACTTGTATCAGATAAAATACACTTTAAAATAAAGACTGTTACAAGAGATAAGGAAGGACACTATATAATGATCAAGGGATCAATCCAAGAAGAAGATGTAACAATTATAAATGTTTATGCACCCAACATAGGAGCACCTCAATACATAAGGCAAATGCTAACAACCATGAAAGGGGAAACTGACAGTAACACAATAATAGTAGGGGACTTTAACACCCCACTTACACCAATGGACAGATTATCCAAACAGAAAATAAATATGGAAGCACAAGCTTTAAATGACACAATAGACCAGATAGATTCAATTGATATTTATAGAACATTCCAACCAAAAGTGGCAGAATACACTTTCTTCTCAAGTGCACACGGAACATTCTCCAGGATAGATCACATCTTGGGTCACAAATCAAGCCTTGGAAAATTTAAGAAAACTGAAATCGTATCAAGCATCTTTTTTGACCAAAATGCTATGAGGTTGGAAATCAATGACAGGGAAAAGAACTGTAAAAACCACAAATATATGGAGGCTAAACAGGGTGCTACTAAATAACCAAGAGATCACTGAAGAAATCACAGAAGAAATTTAAAAATACATAGAAACAAATGACAATGAAAACACAATGACACAAAACCTATGGGACGCAGCAAAAGCAGTTCTAAGAGAGAAGTTTATATCAATTCAATCTCACCACAAGAAACAAGAAAAATCTCAAACAATCTAACCCTACATCTAAAGCAACTAGAGAAAGAAGAACAAAGAAAACCTAAAGTCAGTAGACGGAAAGAAATCATAAAGATCAGAGCAGAAATAAACGAAATAGAAATGAAGAAAACAATAGCACAGATCAATAAAAATAAAAGCTAGTTCTTTGAGAAGGTAAACAAAATTAACAAACCCTTAGCCAGACTCATCAAAAAAAAGAGAGGATGCAAATCAATAAAATTAGAAATGAAAATGAAGAAAGCACAACTGACACTGCAGAAATACAAAGAATTATAAGAGACGACTACAAACAGCTATATGCCAATAAAATGGACAACCACCACGAAATGGACTAATTCTTGGAAAGGTACAGTTTTCCAAGACTGAATCAAGAAGATTTAGAAAATATAAACAGACCTATCACAAGTAATGAAATTGAAACTGTAATTAAAACTCTTCCAACAAACAAAAGTCCAGGACCAGATGGCTTCACAGGTGAATTCTATTAAACATTTAGAGAAGAGCTAACACTGATCCTTCTCAAACTCTTCCCAAAAATTGCAGAGGGAGGAACACTCCCAAATTCATTCTATGAAGCCACCATCACCATGACACCAAAACCAGAAAAAGATATCACCAAAAAAGAAAATTATAGCCCAATACTACTGATGAACATAGATGCAAAAATCCTGAACAAAATACTAGCAAACAGAATCCAACAACATACTAAAAGGATCATACACCATGATCAAGTGGGAATTATCCCAGGGATGCAAATCAATCAATGTGATACATCATATCAGCAAACTGAAGGATAAAAACCATATGATCATCTCAACAGATGCAGAAAAAGCTTTTGACAAAATTCAACACTTATTTATAATAAAAACTTTGCAGAATATGGGCACAGAGGGAACCTACCTCAACATAATAGAGGCCATGTATGACAAACCCACAGCAAGCATCATACTCAATGGTGAAAAACTGAAAGCACTTCCACAAGGATCAGGAACAAGACAAGGATGTCCACTCTCGCTGCTCTTATTCAACATAGTTTTGGAAGTCCTAGCCACAGCAATCAGAGAAGAAAAAGAAATAAAAGGAATACAAATGGGAAAAGAAGAAGTAAAACTGTCACTATTTGCCGATGACACGATACTATACATAGAAAATCTTAAAGATGCCACCAGCAAACTGTCAGAACTAATCAATGAATTTGGTAAGATTGCAGGATACAAAATTAATGCACAGAAATCTCTGGCATTCCTATACACCAACAATGAAAAATCAGAAATAGAAATTAAGGAAACACTCCCATTTACCACTGCAACAAAAAGAATAAAATACCTAGCAATAAACCTACCTAAGGAGGTGAAAGACTTGTATTCAGAAAACTGTAAAACACTGATGAAAGAAATCAAAGATGACATAAACAGATGGAGAAATATACCATGTTCTTGGATAGGAAGAATCAATATTGTGAAAATGACTATACTACCCAAAGCAGTCTACAGATTCATGCAATCACTATCAAACTACCAAAGGCATTCTTCACAGAATTAGAATAAAAACTCTTACAATTCATATGGAAACACAAAAGACCCCAAATAGCCAAAGGCATCTTGAGAAAGAAAAACGGAGTTGGAGGAATCAGGCTCCCCAACTTCAAACTATACCACAAAGCTACAGTAATCAAGACAGTATGGTACTGGCACAAAAAGAGAAATATAGATCAATGGTACAGGATAGAATGCCCAGAGATAAACCCACGCACATATGGGCACTTAATTTACGACAAAGGAGGCAAGAACATACAATGGAGAAAAGACAACCTCTTCAATAAGTGGTGCTGGGAAAACTAGACAGCTACATGTAAAAGAATGAAATTAGAACACTCCCTAACACCATACACAAAAATAAATCCAAATGGATTAAAGACTTAAATGTAAGACCAGACACTACAAAACTTTTAGAGGAAAACATAGGAAACACTCTCTTTGACATAAACCACATCAAGATCTTTTTAGACCCACCTCCTAGAGTAATATAAATTAAAACAAAAATAAACAAATGGGACTTAATTAAACTTAAAAGCTTTTTCACAGCAAAGGAAACCATAAACAAGACAAAAAGACAACCCTCAGGATGGGAGAATATATTTGTAAATGAAACAACAGACAAAGGTTAATCTCCAAAATATACAAACAGCTCATGGAGCTCAGTATCAAGAAAACAAACAGTCCAATTAAAAAATGGGCAGGGGCTTCCCTGGTGGCGCAGTGGTTGAGAGTCAGCCTGCCGATGCAGGGGACACAGGTTCGTGCCCCAGTCCAGGAAGAGCCCACATGCTGTGGAGCAGCTGGGCTCATGAGCCATGGCTGCTGAGCCTGTGCGTCCGGAGCCTGTGCTCCGCAACGGGAGAGGCCACAACAGTGAGAGGCCCGCGTACCGCAAAAAAATATATATATATGGGCAGAAGACCTAAATAGACATTTTACCAAGGAAGACATACAGATGGCCAAGAGACACATGAAAAGATGCTCAACATCACTAATTGTTAGACAAATGCAAATCAAAACTACAATGAGATATCATCTCACACCAGTCAGAATGGCCATCATCAAAAAATCTAGAAACAATAAATGCTGGAGAGGGTGTGGAGAAAAGGGAACACTCTTGCACTGTTGATGGGAATGTAAATGGATACAGTCACTATGGAGAACAGTATGGAGGTTCCTTAAAAAACTAAAAATAGAACTACCATATGACCCAGCAATCCCACTACTGGGCATATACCCTGAGAAAACCATAATTCAAAAAGAGACATGCACCACAATGTTCATTGCAGCACTATTTACAATAGCCAGGGCATGGAACCAACCTAAATGTCCATCGATAGATGAATGGATAAAGAAGATGTGCCACATATATACAATGGAATATTACTCAGCTATAAAAAGAAACAAAATTGAGTTATTTGTAGTGAGGTGGATGGACCTAGAGTCTGTCTTTCAGAGTGAAGTAAGTCAGAAAGAGAAAAACAAATACCATATGCTAACGCCTATATTTATGGAATCTAAGGAAAAAAATGTACTGATGAACCTAGTTGCAGGGCAGGAATAAAGAGGTAGACATGGAGAATGGACTTGATCACATGGGGTGGGAGGGCGAAGCTGGGGCGAAGTGAGAGTAGCACCAACATATATACGCTACGGAATGTGAAATAGTTAGCTAGTGGGAAGCAGCCGCATAGCACAGGGAGATCGGCTTGGTGCTATGCGATGACCTAGAGGGGTGGGATAGGGAGGATGGGAGGGAGGCTCAAGAGGGAGGGGATATGAGGACATGTGTATGAATATGGCTGATCTGCTTTGCTGTACAACAGAAACTAACACAGTATTGTGAAGCAATTATACTCCAATAAAAATGTATTGAAAAAAAAGAAATATGTGAACAGCTGTACATAAAGATGGCAGATTGAAAATATCTGATTTTCCTCCTTTCCCAAAGCGTCACTTAAGCTATAGTAAAGGGAGTTTTCTTAAAGGCACAATTTCAAAAAGATGGAAAGAACAGGGGAGGAGATAGCAAGAAAATGTTGAAAATTGCAAAGTGAATGGAAGATGGACAAGGGGTAATTGATTTAGCAAACTGTTGAAATTTGAATTTTAAAATGGCAGCAGGGAATCCAAGGCCAATCTGAATAACACAGCAGAATCATCAAAAAGCTCAGGTACCATGATCATTAAGTATTTTAGAAAGTGAGGTGAATAGAAGCCAAATTGAAAAGGATGGGTGAAGAGTCAGGTAGTGCTCCAGGCCCCGTGCTCACCCCACACTACAGGATGATTTCCCACCTGGGAAAGTCTGGAAGTCTCCTTCTGAGAAGGTTAGGTTAGGCAGAAAGCTCCCAGAAAGCTGGCACAGATGACTGTGGGCAACTCTACCCAAAGCAGTCGAGTTAGGTAAAGTTATGTGTACTGAATGCAGAGGCCAGCCCTCTTCCCTCTTTCAGCTCCAAGAACACTGACAGCCATGCCTTCACCCTCTACCCAGCCCCAGAGGAAGGACCAGAAGATACTGACACCACAGGTTCCCCAATCAGACCACCCTACAGTGATGATCACAGTCTCCAAGCCAACTCATTTGCTCAGGGTTTCCAAGTGTTTAGTCCCCAACTCTTATACATGAACACACAACCAAGAATCACCAGCCTTCTTGGAAAACCTCTAACATAAAATATAAAGACCAAAACAAAAAACAAACAAGAAGGCAACTCAGAGAAAGTAAAATTTCTACAGAAAGAACAAATTTCCATAAAATACAGATTGTCAGTGACCTAGAGAAATAAGAGAAGAGATTGCATCTATGAAACAGGAACACGAAGCTAAAGAAAGAAAACGCTGCCATAGTGTTTTCCAGAAAACTGTATCTGTCTCTGCATGACTGGTACCTCACATTGCTCTCATCTGCCCCCAAGCTTATTGCAGGTACACCTGCTTGATAATCTAGGTCACATGAAAACCTTAGCTGCAAGGGAGTCCGGGAAATGTAGTTCTTAGCATTTCACTCTCTACAGCAAGCTAAAAGGAGGGTGGAAAGGGTGCTGAGTAAGCCAGTCTACATTATCAGCTACAAATAGTGCATTCACTACAATGATAAAATCACATCTTTTGAACTAAAATCTACTTTTAATCATGATTTTCTATCCCCATTACCTGTATATAATCAGATCAAATAAAATCCAAATTCTATTTCTTCCACAGGAAATAGAATTGGCCTTCAACAAAGTCATGAGTGACCTCTGAGTAAAGTTAAAATTCCCAAGCATTGTTCCCTGATTTCTACCTTCTAGAAAAAAATATCACCCATTTGTAAATCAGGGATATGATTTTCTGACTCTTTTTTCCATTGCCTCTTCCTTCACACTGAAGAGTCCCCAAAGTGCAAACACATTCCTAGCTGAAGTTATTAATTCCTGCAAATATGGAGGACTTAACTGATAGGACTGTGAAATATAAGTGCCATATGGACGGAGTATCAGATGTTTGTTTCAACAGGTGACAAATGATCCTTGTGGCGTCAGCAAAATCCAGAGGACGTGAAGAGTTTGGGTGCTGGCAAAGAACAACCAGTGACTGGGGCTTCATGGTGGGCTTCAGCTCCATTCTTCTCCAGCACTGCTCAGTCCCAGACCTCCTCACCCTGTCCTGCCTAAATCCTGAGTCCATCTGTATAAGGCTACAAGGTGCAAGACAGCCTCAGCCGTACTATTCAGTGGAGATGTGGATTTAATTGTGTTGCCAAAGACCTAGGATCTGATGAGCCAGGAATGAGCCATGGACATCCAAGTCATCACAGAGCTGTATTTCCTCCTGAGTATGCCACCTTTTCCCTGAAGACAGGCATAGATGTCTTATTCCACTTGGCCTTCCTGCTAGAGCCCCAGTTCTTTTGGTTTGGCGACAGCCCCAGTCCCTACCCACCTCCAGCTGCTGTCTGGGGTCTCCCATAACTGGAGGGGTAGCAGTACCTACTGTAGTCCCTTGTCACATACTGAATATCACATCCTGTATCTCACTGGCAAAATGAACCACCCAGACCAAAGCTACTGCTTTGAAAACACACTGAGATCCACTCCTTCAGCCAGATCAGATACTAAACCTTGCTTTCTCCTTCTTCCTCTTCTCCATGAAACCATGAAACAGAAGTCTCAGAAAAGGACCCTATTTTGAAGGACCCCACTTGACTATGACAGTGGAGGCCACTCAGCCTCTGGTCACATTGGCCCTGTAGGAGCCACATCTGGCTGGAATGGAGAAGTGGGGTCAGCACGTAACAGACCTTCACTAGTTCCTTTTCCTCATGTCAAGTAGTGGTAATAATCTCTCATATTTATAAACAGGTAGCTATGAGTCAGGAACTGTGCTACATGCTTCACAAAAATCAATTCACTTGATCCCCATAGCCACCCTTCATGGTTGATATAATTACCCTCATTTTACAGATGAAGAAATAGGATTGGATGGGGTCAAATGAGGCACTACAAGTCACACAGGAAGTCTGAAGCATCTTTGTGAAATAAAACAACACCTTGAATCCTACGCACGCATCCCTTGGATGACCAATACGTAGATATTCCATAGTTTATTGACAAGATCTTCACCCTGAGGCCTGCAAAGCCACTGGATTAGAGGAGGATTAGGGTTAATGAAGAGGGGTCATTACTCCCCATGTTCATTTCCTGAGAAATACATGGTCCTCACACAGGAAATGGAAACCCAGGAGGCAAGCTGCAGGCAGACAGATGCTTTCATGTCTCTGCCTGTTTTCTCTTGGACCTAGACCTGATCGTTTGGTAGAGTTTGGATTAAATAAGTCGGCCTCTTCACCATTGCTCTGCATGGGAACATTGCCTACCTCCCCATCCCATTGTGTTTTTCTGCAAACAACCATCTGCATTTCCTCTACCTGTGGAAAATTACTTCTTTTGAGAAGCCTGATCCTCCATCTCCCTTGGGCTGGAAAGAATTAATCTTTTTTTCTTTTCTTTGTGCTCTTTTAACAGAGCGCTGTATTATAACCAAGTGTTTACAAAGAGGCAGTGTCATATTGTGGGAAAAGCTTTGAATCGGGAGCTGGATGCCCTGGATTCTGGGACTGCCATTTGCTAGCTCTGCGATCTTCAACAAGGCCCTTGGTCTCACCTGTAAAACGCAGATAACACTTGCCTCACCTGCCTTGCACATGGGGCTAAATGAGATGTTTGTGCAAGTGCTTGGAAATTCTCAAGTTGATGCCTGGGTTGGTGGTTTGGGGGTTTTGTTTTTGTTTGGTTTCTGTTTTGTTTCGTTTTTTGCTTCTCCCTACTTGTGTTAGGGGGTTTTGTATCCCACTCAGAGCCTGCAGAGTGCTGCTACAGGGCTCCACGGGACTGGGTTGTCTGTGAATGTTTATTGAAATTAAAAGAATGTAATTGTGAATGGTGAGATCTCTCATCCTTGACACACAAGATGTAATCACCATACCTCTCTCCCTCCTTTCCTGCATGCCTGTGTTGTGTGATTGGGCATGTGTACATGCGTGTGTGTGTGTGTGTGTGTGTGTGTTCCATTGTCAGCAGCATCCTTTTTTCTAAGCTGTGGCATCCCAGCCGTGCAGAGGAGTCCTGGGGCTGACTGACTAAAATTGACAATGACTGTGAAAGGGAGTCTTTTCTCCAGGTTCACAATGTCAGTGGGTTTCAGTTTTTGTTTGTTTTGGTTTTTGGGGTTTTTTTTGCATCTGGGCCTGCTGTGCTCAGTCTTGAGCTTTCAAATGAGAGCAGACCTAGCTTGGTAGGCAGGCTCTGGAGGGCAGCACAAGCAAGAATCAAGGGAGACGAACACCCCAGCTAGGTGGGCAGCTCAAAGACAGGCTCCATGAGCTTCAGCACAGCCTGCACAGAAGGCTTCTGTGCCCGAGAGGGCACAGGGCTCACAGACTAACCTAAGCCACTAATTTCTGACACTTCTGTTTAGAGGGATATGGAGAAATAGTTGGTACGGTGAAAAGCAGAAAGGTTTCCAATTCAGGACAGATAAACACAGCTTAAAGAACAATAGCTCCACGATGGGCAGATGTATAGGTGTGAGTCTATAGAATACAGTATGTGATTTTCTGTGTGGATGACTTCAGCACATCTAGGATGATACTTCTTCATCTCACTGATACAAATTCATGGTGAGGCTGAAAAAAAAATGGAAGTGACTGAAACACATCTAGATGATGTGAAAGTTCGTGTGTTCTTAGGGGAGTTAAATTCTCTCATCTTCCATCCCATTTCATAAATGTTTAAGAAGCACCTTCCACATAGAAAGTAACTGCTGCACTCAACGCTAGGGAAAGACTGGGATAAACCACAGCCCCAACACAAAGCTACCCACAGCCTAGTGAATGGCTATGTGTAAAAGTGTCCAGCCAGACCCTGAGCAGGTGCTCATTCCATGGTAGTTTCTTTTTTCTCTACATCCTTCTCTCCCTTATCACAGTCCCAAGGTGATGTTGGAAACATTGCTATTAAATCTTTATTTCAGAAGTCCAAACTTTTCACCATTCAAACTGATTCTTAATCTCTTCCGTGAATCACATCTCTGATGGATTTTTGAGTAACAAATATTTGGTGTTTATAAATTATTCTTCAGCACATGTTAACCCAAATTACCACACTGACTTGATAAAATTAAAGTTCAAAGAAGGAAACTTGATTTATCTGCTAGATGATTGTCTCATGGGTAAGTGTCTTTTAAATGTTGAAAACAGCTCAAAGCTATTTTCTTTCCTATCTACACAGAATCTTGGGGTCCAGGTACCCCAGGTTGGAAGCCACCACCATCTTGGTAATATTCATTTATTCCTATAAAAAGCATCCCTTTCTCCTAAGAGTTGCCTACATCTTGCTGTGATTCAGTTTATGATTCTTGCCTAAGAGCAAACGTTGATGGGGCAAGTGAGATCATCTGAGGTTAGGAGCAGGTGATAACTTCAGAGGTCTCATACTGGAGGAAAAAACAAAGAGCTGGCAGTATAATCCTAGTACAGATGAATTTTTCAGATTTTAGTTTTGCCCATGGCTGGTTCTGAGAAGAACTTAGTGAAGAGTTTCAGATATTGTTACTGAGATGAGTTGCTTATGCTTAGCTTAGAAGTAACCATAACCAAATATACCACTCTGAAGCATCGACCATTACAAAAAATTCTCCAAGAGAAAAGCTTACATGTACACAACAGAAAATGTATTAATGCATGGATCTGTGTTCTGAGGTTTAGCAGGAAGCATGTAATGTTAAGACTGAGGGTCTTCCTTCCTAAGACTTCATCACCCCATCATGTTACCAAAGGCATGGCAAACATGGATAGACCCCAGATGAAGTTTCCTTGAAGGTTCATGGACTGGGGAACACAATTTGAAGTGAGGTGAAAAAAGAGGGATAGAGACCCCATGATGGTTTCACCTTCTTTCAAGATGATTTTATTTAGAAACTTATTTCCTTCAGGTCATAATCCAGTAAAGATTACCCTTCCCAATGAAAGGTCTAGAGTTGCATCCCCCAGGCAGGAAAGAAAGTTAGGGCTTGTTGCTAATCATGGAGTTGACTTCCCAACTTTTAATGCTTTTGCAGCGTCTTCTGCTTGGAACAGCAAGAAAGTCTCAGTTAGGCGCCCACATGTGCAAACTAGCCCCTGCTTCTTTCTGTTTATAGCCAGTAACAAAAAATGGCAAACTGATCTTTTTACAAGGACATGGTAACCAACTCTAGGTATCAGTACGGCCCAGTTATAACTAATGGGAAGCTAAGTGAGACTGAGAAAAGACAAGAGGAGACAGATTAACCCATAATGTACCATTAGGGTTGATATTTGAGTCCAAATTCTGAAGCCCATCCCTTTGCAGGGATGCTTATAATATTTTATGCTATTGAAAAACATGAATTAATTTGTAGTGTTTATTTTAGTCACATCATTTAAAAAGATACTTCTATTTTAGTTTCTATTACAAAATATAAGTAATCTAGATCTATCAGGCTTCTTTTCCTTTGCTCTCCTTCATGGAAACAAGAAGAAACCTGAGAAAGAGGTATAGGGAGTGGGCTGGGGGCACAGTCTTAATATTTTTTAAGTGTGTTTTCATTGGAGGCATTTTCAATGAAACTATTTTCAATAACATTCTACTAACCTTTTTTCTAATTTATTTTCCTTTATAAAAAGTTTTCCGTTATATTTAAGCCAAAGTGTTTGTGAACGTCCTTTTAAATTCAAAGAAAATGAAGTCAGGCATTTTTGGTGCAGAGAGTAATTCTAGGCCCAGTAGGGGAGCAATTATGACTGAACAAAAATTCTTTTCTCATACGAAATGTGAGCTCCCAGCCTGGGGTTCACACATTAATGACTGTGTGAGTCATTGTTATATATGCCTCCAAAGCTGAGATTCTGTGCTAACCCGCTCTGTACAGCAGATGTCGAAATGTTAACTGTGGGACAGCAGGTATGGCTGGAGTTGTTCTTCTCAAGTTCTTCTCTACATCACTCTTCCAAGCCCTGTAATCCAGCCAACACCAAGTGACAAGGTTAACCAGAGGCATTGTTACCTGGCATCGATTCCCCTTCCATTAACTAAGTCATGATTCTCCCTAAGAGTGCATCTTTCACTTCCTCCTATATTAGGGAGTCGTTGGTGGTAGCTTCTCAAATGTCAGATGGTTTATAACTTCTGGTTCTGTGTCTGATTTTTTTCAATGAGTACTATGAGTTTGGGCAATTGCGGGGTTTGGGAAAGAAATTTTATTTGGAGGAGTAGAGTCAGAAAAGCATAAACTTCCTGGATAGAGACCTAGTCTGAAATCCCAATTAAATCCTGGAAAAGGTGTTTGATGGTAAGTCCCTGAAAATTCCTCAACCTCAGTTTCCTTGTTGTGAAATAGAAGGAAATCTATTTTGATTTGACGTGTTGGGGGAAAATGAAAGCTATGAACAATCTGTGGGAAGGACTTGGCATAGTACCTGCATACAGTAAATACTTTGGGCTCCCTCCCTGATTCCATGCTTTTGGTGATGCGGTTTTGCTGTCCTTTCCACTGGATGTGAAATAGAGTTCTTTGTTCCTTGAGTTTGGACTCAGTCATCTGACTTGCTTTGGCCAATGAAATTGGGTCCCAGTGACAATGTGCCAGTTCCAAACCGAGGCATTAAAAGGAAATATATGTTTCTATCACCTCTCTTGCACTTCTTTCCTCATCATGAGGTGAGCCTTTCCAGACACCTCAGCCTGTGTTGTATAATGAACAGATACAGAGCAGACCTGAGCCCAATCCTCAATGAGAAACTAAGCCCAGTAAGCCTGACAAGTAAAGCAGTTTCCCAGCCAAACTCAGACTAAACTAGTTGATGCTCTGCCAAACCACAAATGAGCAAGACTATATTATTATTATTATTATTATTAGCCAGAGTTTGGAGGTGGTTTGCTACACACCAAGAGCTGACATACAATACTGGGAAAAAAAATGTTTTCTGGTTTAAAATGACTTTTGACTAGCAGTTCCCATACATGCTTTCCTATCTATCATCTCACTGAATTACCAGTGAAAATATAGCAAAAGGTGAAAAACTGTACTATCCCCAAAACTTAGGCTGAAAGGCAATCCATGAATCTGGAAAGAACAGATATAATCCAGAGATAACTGCATCTAAAAATTAGTAACAACAGAACTGAAAATTGAAAAGCAACCCCTCTCTACTGCCTGTGTATGCTCCCAACTCTTCAGTAATAAAAACAGAATATTAACTCCCTTCCCTACCCACTCCCCAAATGGTCCATAACTAAGCACCATTTTTTTCTACATCTGGGATAAGATTACACCACCAAAAAATGACCTGAATAGTAGTTAAGGCAATATGTGTTTGAGTATATCTGGGGCAGTAGGAATTCCATGAGAAAAGTGCCACAGGCAGGAGCAAAGGCAAAGAGACCCCTGGTAGCAGTGCATTCCGGGAACTGTAAATTTTCACATACAACATTCAGAGTCCAGTAGTATGGGTGCAAGAAAAAGACGCCACCCCAGTAAAGAAAGTGAAAGGCTGCCAGAAACAAGAACTGGAACCATCAACTGAACAGATTTATTTGCCCGTTAACTGAATGTCTGTGATAAATTCAACCACAGCACAAGTGGACAGAGAATATAACCAAAGCCTGGCTGTTGAAAAGTGCTGAAATCTGGTCTGAAAGAAAATACAGCATAAAAATAGACCTTACGTTAGGACAGCAATATCTAACAAAATTACATAAGCATTTTCCCTTTGACCCACCAATTCCACATCTCAGAATCTACCCTGAAGACATGTTTGCACAAATACTAGACAATATGTGCTCAAGATTATTCAGAGGACTGGTTAGACAAACCAGGGTATCTCCACCCAGTGGACTACTCAGCTGCCACACAAAAAGCATGAGGAAAGGCTGTATGTACCAATGCAGAATGATCTCCAAGATACACTAAGTGACAAACACAAGGTTCAAGACAGTGTATAGAATATGATACCTTTTGTGTAACAACAGGAAATACACACACACACACACACACACACACACGATTATTTTTGTCAAAAGAAATAATGGAAGGATAACCTACAACTAGTACAGATGGTTACCTGTAGAAGTCACGGGTAACAGGAAGAGTAATAGAATGAAGGGGAGGGGAATGGAAGCAAGGATTTTCTGAGTATTCACTCTTACATCCTTTAGACTCTTGAACCACAGAAATGTTTTGCACATTCCAAAAATAAATAAAGTTTGATCCAAAAGGAAAAAAAGCAAAGTCTAAAGTTGAAAATACAGAAAATAAACATTTCAACTGATATTTGAAATCAGTATTTGGATTACAAACCCTGAAGAATAATATAACAACAAAATGAAATGTGTGGGCCTTTGTTAAGATCCTGATTTGGGCAACCCAACTTCAAAAGAAGAGTTGAGACAATCAGGTAAACATGATAATGGAGTGGAAATGAGATAGTCTAAGAACTTGTTATTTTCCTCAAACGTTGTAATAGTGTGGTGGTTACGTGGGGAAAGTTCTTATCAGTTAGAGATGCATAATGAATTATTTAAGGATGAATTGATATGATATCTGGAAATTGCTTTGAAAGCTGTCAGCAAGGAGAAAAACAGCGTTGGGTGTGAAGAGGGTTGAATAGAGCAAACGAGACTGGCAAAATACTGATAACTGTCAGAACTAGGTAGTGGGTACATGCAGGTTCATTTATTAATCCAGGTACTTTCATGTATGTGTGAAAACACATGTAATAAAAAGTCATATCAGGGGCTTCCCTGGTGGCGCAGTGGTTGAGAGTCCGCCTGCCGATGCGGGGGACACGGGTTCGTGCCCCGGGCCGGGAGGATCCCATATGCCGCGGAGCGGCTGGGCCTGTGAGCCATGGCCGCTGAGCCTGCGCGTCTGGAGCCTGTGCTCCGCAACGGGAGAGGCCACAACAGTGAGAGGCCCACGTACCGCAAAAAAAAAAAAAAAAAAAAAAAAAAAGTCATATCAATTTGAGCTGTTAAAAACAAATGCAATAATTCTATAGGTAATGACATAGGAGTATCTTCAAAATATATTATTAAGTGAAAAACTAAAAAGGTGCTGAACAATGTGAAAACATTATCTTATTTGAGTGAAATATGTGTGTGTGCCATAACTACCCAAAAAAATATTTCTGGTGGATGCCATGAAACTGTTGATCGTGGTTACCACCAGCAAGGGGTTAGGTTGTGCAGGAAGAGACTTACTTTTTATTTTACACCATTCTTTGCTGCTTGATGTTTTAACCTGTGAATATATCACTTTAATAATATAGTTTTAACATTTATCTTTTAAAAAACAAAAGAAACAAAAAAAGAGAAAAAGCTGATTCTAGATAAATCTTGGTTTTCTGATTATAAATGAGAAAAATAAATATGAAATTATTTACAAATATGTAAAACAAAGAAAAAAGAATACACAGAGGTTACACAATGTCCCTGGAAATAACCTATCAGACAGTCCAGAATAAAATTTCCTGATCAGGAAAGAGGGTGTGTGTGTGTGTGTGTGTGTGTGTGTGTGTGTGTGTGTGTGTGTGTGTGTGTGTGTGTGTGTGTGTGTGTGTGTGTGTGTGTGTGTGTGTGTGTGTGTGTGTGTGTGTGTGTGTGTGTGTGTGTGTGTGTGTGTGTGTGTGTGTGTGTATACTTTTTATAAAAATACTTTTTGGGATGGTAAGTGGTCATCAGAGATTTTTATTTTCATGAGTACATTTTTAACCTTGCAAATAAGATAATGTTCATGCAATTCAAAGGAATAAAGACCAAAACAAGGTATTCAGCTCAAACTCTGGTCAGTAGCCATTTACCCACAAGCCTTTCCAGACAATAAAATAGTAATTTGTAAAATAATGTCTTTCAGTATCGGGTTCCCATATACAAAACGAAAGCCATTTTCACAAACCTCCTGGACAGTCCCTTTTTATCGTGTTAAACTTACTGTCAACCTGCTTTGAGCTGCACGCTGTTGGAACAAAATTATTCACTACAACTCCAAAGGGCTCCCCACTCTACATAATGATACCATTTTACAACTGGCTTTTACTAGGATAAAACTACCTGGGAACAGCTGACTTGTCAGTCAGTACTGAGGGAAGGTCAGCCCTTCAATCAAAGAGAAGGCTCCTTGCACTATAAGATCTGAAGTCTTTTATGAGACTTTTAAATTAATATCATAACATGTACTAAAAGAGGCTTAAGCTAAAGCAAAATTGGTTGTTTTTCAGTAGGTTTTCATTTGTCGTTCTGTTGGTAGAGGGTAGAGCAGACCTTCTTGATGTTCCTGATCACGTTAGAGTGAAATTAGTAAGAGCAATGCAATGACACAGGCACAGAACAGATGAGTTTTACAGTCTAAAGCTGATAAACTCACAATTAACTTAGGACACTGTAATGCCATTTTTTTCTATGTGCATTTAGTGATGATGTTTGGCCATCAGGTCAACTATATAAAAATATTTTTTAATTGGTGAGGTGAGAAGGATTTTTTTTAAAGAATTGTCAGAAGTTTTACATACTACAGTAGACTGATTTACTAAAATGGCAACCAATATCCCTTTTGTTGATGAGTTCCTCTTTGTGATGTGACTGCAGCATCTCCCATCAAGACGTGGAGTCTATTTCCCCACCCCTTCAATAGAAGCTGGTGGTCTCGGTCACTTGCTTTGGACAATAGAATATGTTAGAAGTCATAATATACCAGTACAAAACCTAAGTCTTAAGGGGCTTTGCATGCATGCTTCTGTGCTCTCTCTTGGAATCCTACCCAGCTGCCATGCCTATAGCCTACTATAGGATGAGGGTCCACATTAGGACCAAGCCACTCCAAATGAGGCCAATCCCTAGCCAACCTAGCAGCTGACCATGGACGCATGAGTGAGACCATTCTAGACCAGGAAAACTTCCCAGCAGAACTCAGCCCAAATTGGCAAACTGCAGAAATGTGAGCTAAATAAGTGATTATTATTTCAAGGCACTAATTTTTGATGTGGTATTTTTTGGCAAAAATTGCTAAATGATGCATTCGTATTCACTGTCATATATGTGGGAAGGCAAAGAAAGACAATCTCAGGAATAAGAGGGATCTGAAAATATATTCTCTTTAAAAAATTATGCTTTAAAATAAAAATAATATTTAAAACATGAAACAATGAAAAGGGTAAAGCAAAATTAAGAGGCCAAGAAAGATGTCACAATATGAAATGATTAGACTACTGACAGCAATTAATATAATTTGGCTAAATTCTTATTTGACTAAAAATAATGCAAAAAATAACAATATACTCATGAAGATTTAGAATATAAAGATAATTATGGAATTGCAAAAACTGAATTAAAAAGTAAGTTTGTATAAATAAATGGAAGAGGAAAACAGAATAAGTTCAAATTCTTATTTTAAAATATAAAGGGGAGTTAAAAGACACCAATTATAATATCAAATAGACATCTGTTAGAATATATTTGGAAAAATTTTTAAAGGATTAAAAATATGATTTTAAGGACTTTCCAGGTGACTCATTGGTTAAGAATCCACCTGCCAATGCAGGGGACACGGGTTCAAGCCCTGGTCTGGGAAGATCCCACATGCTGCAAAGCAACTAGGCCCGTGCGCCACAACTACTGAGCCTGCGCTCTAGAGCCCGCGAGCCACAACTACTGGGCCCATGTGCCACAACTACTGAAGCCCACGCACCCTAGAGCCCATGCTCCGCAACAAAGAGAAGCCACTGCAGTGAGAAGCCTGCGCACCGCAATGAAGAGTAGCCCCCCCACTCGCCACAACTAAAGAGACAGCCCATGCACAGCAACGAAGACCCAACACATCCAATAATAAATAAAAAAAAAAATAAAAATTTTTAAATGGTTTTAAAATAAACTGCAATCAAAATACACAAACCACTGAAGAAAAGCAAAGCAATGAATGCAAATCCATATAGCAAAAGATAGAAACAACAACAAAGAAAACCATGAATACCAACAACCAAATAAAAACAAAATGACAGAAGTAGGAGAAAATATATCAGTTATTGCAATGAGCATAAAAGGGGTAAAATTCCATATTAAACATGCTTGATTCAAAAAGAATCCAATTAAGCAAGAAGCCTGAAGTTGAAAAATTAGTAAGCAAATACAAATAAACAGAAAACTACAATTGGGATAATAAAATCAGATAAAGCAGAATTCAAGGCAAACATACTAAAAGGGATGTTTAATGATTCTATAATTATTTTATATTGATAAAGAACAAAATCCACAGCAATGTCATAAATTTCCATGAATCTTTATGTATCAATCAACATTGTTCCAATGTATAAAATGAAAAGTAGCAGAAAAAAAAGACTAAATTGTAAAAACACAGTTACACTGCTATTGACAGATCAAATAGATACAAACAACCATAAACAGAACTCAAGATCTTGTGGTTGTTTATCTTTTTTGACTCTTGAATCCCTACAAGAGTTTCATGAAAGGCTTTCTCCTTGCTCAGAAGCATGTGCATATTGCCTATATGTCAGGGGATTTATGAATCTCCTGAAGCCCTTTCATAAACTTCTTTGTGGCCCCCTATGGGTTAACAATACTAGATTAAAGTATTTGAGTTAAATAATTCATAAAGATTGGTTTAATAATTAGCAAACTTTAACTCTATGGAGAATAGTTTTCTAGTGCCCATGGCCTGTTCACATAAATCCATTGTATATTAGACCACAAAGACAACCCAGAGTTCTAAAAAAGTATTTTGCAGCCACATCCTCTAATCAAAATGCAATAAAGCTAGAAATTAATAAGAACATGTTAACCATAAAATAAAACCACTTGAAATTGTTAAAAAATCACCTTCCAAAAAGCTCTTTGGCTGAAGAGGAAAAGAAAGTGACCACTAAAAAAATGAACAAAAATAAGAATACCATGTACCATTTCTTAGAAGTGTGGATGTATTATTAAGTTCACTTATGAATTAGTTATTAAAAGCTAGCTCTTTCAATAAATTGTGTTGGGACAACAGGCTAATAAATCATCATTGGGGATAAAAAGGAAGAACAAAGGCCATGAAGATTTAAGTCAGTTTTGAAATAGAAGAGGAAATACAGGAGCAGGGAGAGGGTTGCTACACATGATATTGAGATATAGGAAAAGGCCACTGTAATACAAACAATATGGACTGGAATACAAAGGGATAAATAGAACAAATGTGGAACAGAATAGAGACCTCAGGAATAGATCCCACTTTGTATGCGACTTTGACACACAGTAAAGGTGACTCTTCAAAGCAATGGGAAAAGAATGGTTTGGTTAGTATACAGTAGTGAGAAAACTGATTCTCTAAGAAACTAATTCTCTAAGACATGAAGAAATAATGCAGGGAAGGAATTCCTGAAAGGCCAACAAACAGATAAAGATACTCTCCCACTCACAAGAAAACAGAGAAATAGAAATTAAAATGACAATAAGATAGTTGATATCTGTTAAAATGCAAAAATTAGAAAGATGGTTAAGATGTCAAAAAACAGGTTCCGGGCTTCCCTGGTGGCGCAGTGGTTGAGAGACCGCCTGCCGATGCAGGGGACACGGGTGCGTGCCCCGGTCCGGGAAGGTCCCACATGCCGCGGAGCGGCTGGGCCCGTGAGCCATGGCCGCGGAGCCTGTGCTCCACAATGGGAGAGGCCGCGACAGTGAGAGGCCCGCGTACCACACACACGCACACACAAAAAAGCAGGTTCCTCGTGCAGTACTGGTGGGTATATATAGCGGCGCTGCTCTTCCGGAAAGTCACTTAGCTGTCCTTAGTAAAATCTAGTGTGCACACACCCTGTTCCTGTCAGTCCTCTCCTGGGACTTCACCCCAGAGAAATTTTCCATCAGTTTAGTAAAGTGGCAATTTAGAAGATGCTTTTAATGCATGTTTTTGGTATTGTAAACAACCTGAGTATCCAACAGTTGAGAATGGGTATAGAAAATACTTACAACATAATGCTATTCATCCTTAAAGTAATATGAGTGAGATCACTTTCAGCACCATGGACAGTCATTTAAAGCATGGCATTGGACAAAAGATTTTAAAAAAAGAAATTTGAACACAATACTATTTGCATAAACTTTACACGCACAAATACACACAAAACAACATTATATTTTCCAAATATAAATGAATTTAAGAATATGCATAAAGTACATGAGAATGGATATCTATAAAAAAAAGATGAATGAAACCATGGAACAAGAATAAAGAGGAAATTAAATAATTGGGTACATACCAGATAAGGGCCTTACACGGACTTATGATTACAATGTGCTATGATTAACAAAACTTTCTGTCCTGTATCTACTTTTTAAATTATGATTTAAAACACCAGCCTGCTCACACTTTAGATTCGGTTTGTACTTGCAGGGCATCTACTAGTACGAAGCACTTTCACACTCTTTCTTTCATGTAATGCTCACAAGAAACATGGATGTTTGCTATGATTGTCTACATTTCGCAAAAAGGAAACACTGCCTGCATTTAAGGAATCTTCCCAAGGTCACACAGTTAGTGAGTTGGAAAGAAGAGGTTGAGACCCGGGTCTATCTGCTATATTGCAATCCCTCCCGCACACTCCATGGTTTCTGTGTGGTGTTAGGGCTCTTGAAGCATCATTCAAACTCACGGACCATAAATCATGTTACTACACCTTATACACACTAGACTGGATATGACATCCTGAGAGCAATGAACAAAGATACTGATCACAACACAACAACATAAGAATGCATAAATCCTGCCATGAAGTCTCCTCTCTATGGGGTCCCAAAGGAACTATACATAAGAAGGTACAGGTGCTTTAAAAATGCAATTGAATATTATGGCTCAGCCTGCATGCTTTCTCCTTCCTCTCCCTCAAATAAATATGACCAGGCCCTGAGTCTATTAAATCAGAATCTTATCCTCTTTGGAGGCAGATGGGAGCAAGAAGAGTCACTGGAGCCTCAGGTAGTGACAGTCTATCACAAGGCACAGCAGGATTTTACATAGTACTTCTGTCATTGAGCAGGAGTTTCAGCTGAGGCTCCAAAGCAGAGAGAAATAAGTGCTTATGACAGAGACCTATGAATAGCTATGCCCCCCTCTCCTGGACATACTACTAGACTACATTTTATAGTATCTCTTGGATGTAGGTGGGGCCCTATAACTAGATTTCAACAACAGAATGTAAGTGGAAGGAACCATCTCGCCACCTAGCCAAGTCACTTAAAAGTAGGGCCATTTTCCTTGCATCAGTAGTTATTTCTATTGAAACAAACCACCTCAAACTTAGTGGTTTAAAACAACCACCATCTATTTAGAGCACAATCCGGCAGGTTGGTAACTTAGGCTTGACCACGTGGGGTGGTACCTCCGGTCCCACCGCGGCTCCCTTCTGAGTTTGCAGTGAGATGCAGGTCAGCTGGCCTCTCTGCTTCTGGTATGTGGCTGGCAGTCGGCTGAAGTGGCAGGGCAGCTGACTTCGTATCTCCCACTATCCAGCAGACAGATCAGGACTGTTCATATGGGAGTGGCAGGATTCCAAGAAAAGAAGCAGAAGTGTGCAAAGTTTCCTGAGGCCCAGGATCAGAACTGGGACGATGTCATTTCTACCACACGCTATTGGCCAAAGAAAGTCACAAAGGCAGCCGAGGCTGAGGGGGCAAGAACCTAGACTCCACATTTTGATGGGAAAAGTTATAAAGCCAAATCGCCAACAGTATGGATACAGGGAAGGGTAGAGAACTACAGCCAGTTTTGCCATCTACCAACTTCCCAGGCATTTTCTTATAATGCTGGTCAAACCTTGTAGAGAACTCCATAAAACTTCTTGTAGAGGCTCTACAAAGATTCTTAAACCACAGTCCACAGATCTTCAAGGGATTCATTTCAGGAAATCCATGAAGTGTTATGAGAAAAAAATTGCAGTCATGCGAATTAACTCTTAACTGATGTTACCATTTCCTTCAATTTATTAATGAGACAAAAACTACATAGTATTAGCAGTACGAGTGACACTGTCACCAACAGAAGTCACCAATATTTCCTAGTGCAGTATATTACAGTTGTTAGAGATATCTCAAAACGTTGTTGTGTTCAAGACTACCTTAAAATTATGTAAGCCACCTCAGTCTCAGTATTTAGTATGTAATAAAGAAGCACATTTTATTAATATTTTGATTATTGTATTCTATTCACTTAAAAATATTACTCTGAAAAAGTCTTCCTAAACTTCACCAGACTACCAAAGGAAGCCATCACACAAAATAAGACTCTCCATATAGAAGGCATCAAAGACACTAGGAGAAGAATCCTGGATACTGAACAACAGTACAGAGCAGAGCTCCCCTCAAACACACCAACCCACTTTGGTCAATAACATGAACAATAAATAAAACTCCTCTGTTTGAAGCCACTGAGATTCCGGTTTGTCATTGTAGCACTTAGCCTATGATGGCTCAGGCAGTGCTTGACACATCTGTATAGTTTGGACCACTAGTGACCAAAATCGTTCAGCCCATTTTTGACACCCAGCTTACATAAAATAAGGTGGGTTAATTAAAAGTAGAATCATTAGGATTCATACCCCCTCTTCTACCCCAAAACAAGTGGGGGTGTCCCAAAAACTCACTTTTAAAGACTGTCTGGTAGGAGGAACAAGTAGAAACTTCTTTCCTGGCTGATGGTGTATATAGAGCCCAAGAAACTTGTGATGAGATTAGAATATGAGAGAGTTGTTGGCAGAAACTGACATGGGTTCCCTAAAACCTGGGGAGGTATGAAGGCAAGAGACTAGCTGGAACATCACCTCAGAGCAGAAGAGAAATGAACTTCACTCTGAGAGCTGGTGGATCAAAGAAGCCAAGTTCCCGTGTGTGACTTGTGAAGTTTAGCCTATGCTTAAGCTAGCTTGAGAGGACTGGCCACTGGGGCAAAGGGTTCCCAGCGATGTGCCTTGGCTGGATGGACGGGGAGGAGCTGTAAGAAGTCAGCAGAGAGTGGGTCCATTGCCCAGGATATAGTGAGGCACAGAGGTCCCCACTGGAGGTTTCTGAGAATACACCAAAGAACCACCAATTGGATGCCTGCCTTGACAGAGGGCTTCTGACAGCCATGTCAGGTTAAAAGACAACAACACACAAAAAACATTGCCTCTGTCTTTTGTAAATCCGCCACGCTATATTCTCTGACTCTGAAGAAGCCAAATTCAGAAGAGTTAGTTGGGAAGGAGGCGGGACAAGGAGACAGAAAGAATGGACCACAACCTCCTCTCTCTCCTGCCTAGCCTCTAGCCACAAGTTAAGTCTGACTTCGGAGGAAAGAAGTTTTGAATTGGAGAGTCTGAATTTTTCACATTAGATTGGATTGGACTTTTTAGTCTTGCAAATGAAACAGATCTAATACCTCAAAATGACTGGAAAATCAGTGGAATATCCCTGTGACATCATCTAAGAAGTAGGGAAGGAAATTTTTACAAAAAAACCCCCTGTTTTGGGGGAAAAGAATGATTCCTATTTATACTCCATTAAGCTCAGTGGCAAGAGCAACCCAAACCAACTCATAAAATCCACTGGAAGATGGATTCCACATCCTTCAGCCCAAAGTTTCCTCCACACAGTTGATCTGGCTGGAAGGAACTACAAAGCAGCAGGGCTTCCTACAGACTTGGCAGGTATGCCCTGGCTGCGACCACACCAGTGGGAAGAAGGCAGTGCTTGTGCTATTCCCAGGACGTTCTGAAGCTCAGATCAATGCATCTTTTTTCATCCCAACTCAACCCTTCTCAATAGAATCTCAGATATTTTCTCTACTGAAACCTATTGCATAATTACAAAAATTACAAAAAATCTCTTCCCCGAAACATGTCTATGACTCCAAATGTCTTGTTTCCCAAGACATGTTTTATTTCTCAACCAATTTGTCCACTATGTTCTATTTCTACCAACAAAACGTATCATACAAAATCATCCCAGAAGTATGATCAAACACAAAAGATGTATTTTCCATAATATCACTCAACCTAACAATTTTCCTGTTTTAATGTGATTAACTACTCTTTTAATCAGCATTACCCACATCAGCCACATTGATCTGCTGAGATTTGCCATGGGAAAAAGGACCAAAGGAAGACATGAGTTTGCGTGTTCATCTTTAAGCTACACATAACAGACACTGTAAGTGTCCCATCCATAATCCTCAGACCTTGCCATTTTTGTGAAATAGGCAGACTCCCAACTGCCAGTATCTGAATCTCTTTGCTTGAGGGCTTTTTTTTTAAAATTTATTTATTTATTTTTAATGTTTTTTTTCTGCTTTATGACAAATTTAATCAGTTATACATATACATATGTTCCCATAGCCCCTCCCTTTTGCGTCTCCCTCCCACCCTCCCTATCCCACCCCTCCAGGCGGTCACAAAGCACCGAGCTGATCTCTCTGTGCTATGTGGCTGCTTCCCACTAACTATCTACCTTCTATTTGGTAGTGTATATATGTCCATGCCACTCTTTCACTTTGTCACAGCTTACCCTTCCCCCTCCCCATATCCTCAAGCCCATTCTCTAGTAGGTCTGTGTCTTTATTCCTGTCTTACCCCTAGGTTCTTCATGACATTTTTTTTCTTAAATTCCATATATATGTGTCAGCATACAGTCTTTGTCTTTCTCTTTCTGACTTACTTCACTCTGTATGACAGACTCTAGGCCCATCCACCTCATTACAAATAGCTCAATTTCACTTCTTTTTATCGCTGAGTAATATTCCATTGTATATATGTGCCACATCTTCTTTATCCATTCATCCGATGATGGACACTTAGGTTGTTTCCATCTCCAGGCTATTGTAAATAGGGCTGCTATGAACATTTTGGTACATGACTCTTTTTGAATTATGGTTTTCTCAGGGTATATGCCCAGTAGTGGGATTGCTGGGTCATATGGTAGTTCTATTTGTAGTTTTTTAAGGAACCTCCATACCGTTCTCCATAGTGGCTGTACCAATTCACATTCCCACCAGCAGTGCAAGAGTGTTCCCTTTTCTCCACAACCTCTCCAGCATTTATTGTTTCTAGATTTTTTGATGATGGCCATTCTGACTGGTGTGAGATGATATCTCATTGTAGTTTTGATTCGCATTTCTCTAATGAGTAAAGATGTTGAGCATCTTTACAAAGCTCCTGGCAGGCCTTTGAGTCTTGGAAATGCCAGGGAATTAACATTTCCCTGAGCAGCCTTCAACTGATGATTGATGGAGTTGGTGTATAAACATCCCAACTCCCTTGCCACAGAGTACGATATATCTGAGTCCTGTGTTCTGTTCTTTTCCCAGAGTGTTCCTGTAGGATAAAGCTCCAGTTGCCTCCAGTGGTAAATGCTTTAACACACCATTTATTAGCTGACTTCCCTTCCCCATCCCACTTCTTCACCCACTTCCTGAGTTCTTTTCACACCTTGCAAATAAGTTATCTATACTCAAAATCTTGTCTTGGGGTCTGCTTCCCCAAAACTGAGACAGCACAGTAGCCCTGCCTGTTGGTTAAATGTGGCCCCAAAGAATATCCTAGCCTCCAAACAGCCTGATTAGCTTCTCCTCTCCAGAAAGAAGGTAAATGGAGAGGCAAAAGTGTGAGGTCAGAGAGCAGAAAGCCTGCCACAGCTCACTCAGTGCAGTGAGAGACCAGCCTGGGCTTCACTTTGCTTATTCTGCATGGAGATGTCTCTGAAATCACCTGCAATAGAGTTTTCTGCCTCTATTCCCAGGCATGTGAATCTTCATGGTTTGCTTTAATCAAAGTAGACACATCTGAGAAGAGGGGAGCTTCTGAAACCGGATGGGTTTGGTCAAGCATTCTGCTGCTCTTTACATCTTTCTGAAAGCATTCCTTTGAAAATGGTTGGTGCTGGTTAACAAGGTGATCATTATTCTAGAGGAAAATTTTCAGAGAGGGAGAACAGATGCAAGCATGTGACTCTCATCTGGACAGCAATGCTGTATGAAGCCAAAGGTAAGCAGGACATCCCGACTCAGAATTAACTGTGACAGATGGCTCCTGAGCATCCCCTCTGGTGGGACCCAGACTTCTGTCCCACCTGCTCATGGAGAGCTTGAGGTCACCTCTCCTCCCCACAGAGGGAGGTCTTCTCTTCCAACAAACTCCTCGCCACATGCTTTCTCCACTGGTTTTTCCTTTTCTGAAATCATGATTCCGTAATCACATGCTTCCTCTTGGGCTCCCATTCCCCTCTAGAGCCAACTAACCTTCCATTTCTGTGCCTCATCTCATCTCTGGAAAATGTGGCTTCATATTTCAGCTTCATCTTGCAGGGCTCCAAGAGTAGATACTCTTTATTGTATAGCTCTTGAAGAGTCTTGAATCCAATCATGACATCAACTAGAGTTGACAGGCTTCCAGATTTACAGGATTATATTAGGTCTTCAGTCATTTTAAGATGAGGTTTCATTTGGCAGCCTGCAATTAACATCTTAAAATATTCATACCCATTGACAATAATAATATTATCATAATAAATAATAGTAATAAATATACATAGCAATTGCTACATTCCAGGTCTAAGGGTTTTAGACATATTAATGTTAACTCAGTTAATTCTCACAATAACCCTAGGAGGTAAATATTATTTTCTCTACTTTATAGGTGCAGAAACTGAGGCAACAGACCTGCAAAAAAAACCTTGCACAAGTTCACAGTAAGTATGTGGCAGAACCAGGATTCAGGGCTGTCATGTACGGATGTGCAGGTTGTGCACTGCACTCCACCAGGAGGAAGCATTTGCATCAGCTCATATATTGGGTTGGCCAGACTCAGGGTTGCATACCAGCCCTGACTTTGTTGAAAATACAGCATCTTACATAGATTTGCAATCATTATACTTTTCAGATACTTTATTTTTAAGTAGTCCACCTCTCACCTATTCTTCTTACAGAAACAGGTTTTAAGGAGACATATTTTGTAATATCGAATGAACTAGGCTGCAGAGGCAGACTGGGGAAAGAGAGAAGAACCTGGCTAAATATACGATTCAAGAGGGTAAACTTGTAAAACAGTTTTGTTTCAAATTTTATTTCTAGTTTTGCAAAGTAGTATCATAACTAGGAAATTTTCCTCTGTGTTACTGTAAAAAGTATGAGTCGACCCAGAAGGTCACCATGGAACTGTCAGGGCTCGGCTCCCTGAAAAAGCACTCTATGCTTCCCAGGGAATGAGCCAGCACCCCACACTTATCCTGGATTTGTGATCCCTCTGCCCCAATCAGTGCCTTCCCCAGAATAAGCAGCTTTCAGTGGGTGGCAAAAGAGAAGTGATGGACAAACTCCACTTCCAAACTGTCATTATGATACATTTCCTTGTATCACATCCCAGAGCATCAAAATAAAATAATTGCACTAACGCTAGAAAGAATTTACAGGAATGTTGTAGAAAGCTTTCCAGAGCACTCGTTCACTTGTTTATTTAACAAATAATTATTGAGCAACTTCTACATGACAGATATCGTTCTAGGCACTGGAGACACAGCATGAAAAAAACAAAAACAAAAAACCTTCCTTGGGAAGCTTACATAGGGGTGAGAGGAAACAGACAAATAAATAAGCATATAATGTCAGACGGTGATGAGTATCATGAAGAAAAATAAAATAGGTTATAAGGGAGACAGAGTAAGGAAGATAGGGAATGGGGCACTATTTTATTTTAAATGCTTAAAGATAATCTCTCTGAGGAGGTGGCATTTGAGTAGAGATAAAACGGAGTGGGAGATGAGTGCACACAATTGTGAAAGAAAAGCATCCTGGCAGAGCCAACTGAAGGTGAATGGAAGCTGCGGTTAGAAAACGAGACAACAGACCCAAAATGGAGTCGCTTAGGCTAAGCTCCACATCACCGAACCGAGATTTAACTAACTTACAGCATCAACTCTCTCAGAAATGGGATCTTAATGAGTCAATCATGAGTCACCTGATCAGCACTGGTTGGATAATCTGCCTGAGGGACCCATGCCATTCCCCCCAGGAAGGTAACCTTGCAATAACCAACCCACTTTTTTGCCTAGTTTCACTTCCTTGTTCCTGCTCCTGTACAAAATGTCTTTCATTTTATACAGCTCCTTGGACTCCTTTCTATCTGCTAGACTGGATGTTGCCCAACTCAAATCGATTTTTGCTCAAATAAACTCTTAAAAATTTTAATATGCCTCACTATCTCTGAACACTTCTGGTGTCACAAGAGGGAATTAAAGGACAGCACCGGCGGCCCCAGGAACCACGAGCAACTAGGTGCAGGTACTGTTGAGTTCCTGAGCTTGCTGCCTTCTTGTTGCCCCTAGAGGTGCGGGGTCAGTTCCTCTCGGACCCACGCTCCATGGCCTTTGCATTATGAGCTTTCAGACTTTATATGAGCTTTTTTTTTTTTTCATGGACTGGGTCTGGAAAGCAGCTGAGTTGGACTGGATCCGGAAAGCAGCTGAGTTGGACTGGATCCAACTTAGAAACCAGACCAGTTCCAGGGTCAGAATTGGTCCTACTTGGAAACCCGACCAGGTCTGGGGTTGGACTGGGGCCAACCTAAGCTGCACTGGGTCCAGTGTGAGGTCTCAGGTGAGTAAAATTTATTTCAAGCCTGAAAAAACAGGTTAAACTTACCAAAGATAATCTTGAATTACAGTGGCTGCAGTGGAAAATTTTAACCTAGGTAAGCTTATCCACTTATGAAGTATCCTAGAGAAAAAGGGGTCTCAGCCAAGCACTCCCCATAAAGGGTAGAGAAGAAATCATTTTTCCTCCTCTACAGTTTCTGATGACCGGGATGGGACCCGCTGGGACACCCCCCTCACTCCAGAGCCTGCAGATGGGATCCTGAAAAAACTGGCTTGGAAGCCAGCAAAGGGTAAGAATGCTTACCAAAGTCAGCTCTCCAGATCTCTATCTGTGGTGCCTCTTCAAGAAAGGAAGGTAAAATCATATTGTCCCTTCTTTTCCAAATTCATTCTGGCAGGCAAAAAACATTTGTAAGAATTGAATCTTTGACTTCTGACTCATGAATTTGCTTTCAGGTAGCCATTGATTGGTGATCCTTTCTCTCCCAGGGATGGCTACTCCCTTCTTGTTTGTCTCGTTTTGTATCCTGAGACTTGGCTTGGCAACCATCAGGTTCAGGGACCCTGAAAATTTGGCTGGACAGAAATGTGGGTCACACTCTACTTGTGTCCAGGGTCCTACCAACTGCTGATACCTCTCAGGGTATTTGTCTAAGTCTGTCTTTCTTTGGGTAACCTTGGGAGTGCCTCTGGATCTTGGGAGATTGGCAACCCCTAAAGGAAAATAACTTTGCAGTAACCAACCCACTCTTCTGTCTAGTTAAACTTTCTCATTCCCATTCCCTCTGGCTATAAGTCTCTCACAACTTTTTATTTATTGATTTATTTATTTATTTATTTAGATTCCATATATATGTGTTAGCATACGGTATTTGTTTTTCTCTTTCTGACTTACTTCACTCTGTATGACAGACTCTAGGTCCATCCGCCTCACTACACATAACTCAGTTTCATTTCTTTTTATGGCTGATTAATATTCCATTGTATATATGTGCCACATCTTTATCCATTCATCTGTCGATGGACTACCCAATGTAAAATAGATAGCTAGTGGGAAGCAGCTGCATAGCACAGGGAGATTAGCTCGGCGCTTTGTGACCACCTAGAGGGGTGGGATAGGGAGGGTGGGAGGGAGATGCAAGAGGGAGGGGATATGGGGATATATGTATACATATAGCTGATTCACTTTGTTATACAGCAGAAACTAAGACAACATTGTATGGCAATTATACTCTAATAAAGATGTGAAAGGAAAAAAGAAAAAAAAATTCGTATATCACATTAAAAAAAAAAAGTCTTTCACTTTCTACAGCTCCTTGGAGCTGCTTTCTATCTGTTAGACTGAATGCTGCCCAATTCAAATGGATTTTGCTCAAATAAGCTCCTAACATTTTTAATATGGCCCAGTTTATCTTTGAACAGTGCACATTCGTGGGAAGCAGGTAGACAGGTGTGGATGAAGATGAGCACGCTGAGGGGCGAGCAGGAGGCGGTGGGAGCGGAGGGGTGCACGTGACCTTGCAGCCAATGTAAGAGTCTGGCTTTCACTTTACTTTTTGCTTTCACTCAAAAGTCTCTGGAGGGTTCTGAATTTAAGAGTGACATGATCTGGCCAAGGTTTTTAAAGGATCATGTTGACTGTTGTTGCAAAATAGGCTGTAAAGGGGCCAAAACTAATTAGGAGGCTATTGGAATAATAAAGCCAAAAGATGGTGACTTGATCAGGGTGGGAGTAGCGGAGATGGCGAATGGTCAGATTCTAAATATATTTTGAAAGTAGACCTGACAGAATTGTTGATGGACTGGGTACATGGGCGGGGAGAAGAAAACTGGAATCAAGGCTGACTTCATGACTTTTAACCCAAGAAACTGACAGAATTTACTGAAAAGCTGCAACAGAATTAAATCAAGAATGGGCATGAACTGAATTAAGAGTTTGATTTGGGATATATTAAGCTTTGAGATGCATGTTACATATCCAGGTAGATCTGGCAAGTAGGCATTTGGACTTAAAAAGTTTGGAACTCATGGGAAAGGTTAATACTGGAGATATACATTTGGAAGTTATCACCCGTATAGCTCGAATTTGAAGCGATGAGCATCTTCTTATTTAAGCGTCCTGAATTTTACTAATTGATTGGTCTTATGCAATAGTAAACAGGATAAAAACAGAACAATAGAAATCTCTGTCTCTGGAGCTTATATAGTCAAAGTAGGAAAGCCTTTGCACCTTTAAGATTGCCACCAGTTTACTAGCTCTAAAGGAATTTCATGGGCACAAATGTGAGCATAAAATATAAGGATGACCAAAGAAGAAAATTTAGACCAAGATCATAATTCATAGAATATATCAAAAAGGACATGTGAGACACACACACACATATGGGAGATGCAAGTTATATACATACATGTATGTATATAAAGCCATACACACAGACATGCACACAGAGTTGCAGTGGGCATTTGTGCTTAATTATTCACAAAGAATAAAATCAAGTTCCATCTTATTGTTAATTCTCTATCTCTAGTCCTCCTTCTCTAATTCAAGACTTTCAAATCTCCTTTCTCTTCTTCTGTCCCTCCCTGCTCATCTCAAATCAAAATTTCAATTTATAAGATGACTCTTGCCACACCAAACACTTAGAATTGGGGGAGAGCAGTATTTTTTACAAGCTAACTTGGGATCCGTTATCATTTTTTAAAGATGACACTTGATTTCTCACCTGATGTGCTAAAGAATGGCAGAGAGGAGGCCTCTGGGGAGAGAATGAGATTTTCATAGTTTAAACGCTAAAAATAACGGCCCCATAACACTGAATCTCATTACCAAGCAGCGAGCACTCTCGCCTCTCCCTTCCACTGTGGCTTTCGCAAGATGCCTCTCAGAAGCCCACACACTCACTCCACCCCCATCACACGTAAACACAAACACACACCCATCCACATACACCACCAGCTATGCTGTTACCTCTGGTAAACGTGGAAAATACGTGTCAAAGCTAGAACCTTCTCTTGTCACGTTATCATAATTTACTGCCTGGGAAATGAGTCTGTGGTGGCAGACCGTTCTGTTCCTTATGTGGCGATACGGGCAGAGCCAGTGAGCATAATGAATGCAGCCGCACATCCAGAGTGCTGGGAGGATGGAAATTCAGACCCAGAGTGAATCAGAGAAAGAGAAAACCTGAGCTAGAGACATGACCCACCTCACTCAAGCCTTGTCAGTCACTGTGTACATCATGCTCACCCATAAAATAGATAATGACAATATTTCCAGAAATATTTCCATATTTCTAAGCTGCTCTTCTCTGGGGAAGTCTAAAAGTTCACAGGGGCCTGGTAAATAAGTTCCAAATCTTCAGCAGACAATGAAAGATACGTGAAATCGGCATTTCATCAATCTCTGGATTAGACCTCCCTGTGCCTCGGCAAGGAGCTACTGGCAAGGCTTCCTAAAGGCGATAAGCCAGAGGGAGAGCTACACAGCCCACACAGGCATGCTCTTGTCCTGCTCTGCTCTTTGCCCTTAAATCCGGTATCACCAGAATCTTGTTCTAGAGTGTTCCAGGGGGAAACGCACACCACCATAAGACTTGCCTCTCTCCTCTTCCTACCTCCCCAAGCCCCTTCTTCACTGCCTTCAGGAGAACAGCAATTCCTATCCTGCCAAGGCCTCGAATTAGCAGAATATGAGATTAACGTATTCAATTCCACTGACGCTTGACGTACTAGGGTTTATAAAACAATTTAACATCTGTGGGGCACTTTAGAGTTTTCAAATGTCTTCACACCCTTTACCACAGTGAATGCTTTCAACAGGTTCTGGGAGAAGCAAAGTGGGTGTTACTCTCCCACTGTACAATTGAGTAGGGAAGGCTCAGAGTTAAGGCAACACAGAGGCCGAGGTCAACAGGAAAGACTGGCCCACAGCACATTAACTGGAAGCCCCCAAGTTGAGGTCCACCCAAATAAACTATATTAACTTGTCATTTTTTTATAGGAAAAAATTCCTGGAGTCATATGGAATTGACTTGGCCACTCAGGCAAACATTAATTCCTCCAAGCCAATTCGCTAATCTCTAAAATTGATTTACTGTCCCTGCAAAGGCTATGATGATTAAGGGAATGGAGAATTGAAAGCACCAGGCACAGAGCCTGGCCTCTGTTCCAGGAGCATTAGCTTCCTTCATGTCTCTTCCCCACGCTTTGTGCACCAGCTTCAATACCCACAACTCTACTATCATTGCCACAATTGTTTCTCTGATGGTCATCACACTCACCTGTTCCTGGAGCTTACTATGCACTGAGCCAAGTGCATTCCAGGCACCCATATTTAATCCTCACCACAACCCTACTGAGTAGCACTGTATTATCTGCCTTATTTGAAAGCCTTAAAAAAAAAAAAAAAAAGAAAAACTGACGTTCAGAGTAGTCATGCAGAGTTGAGACGTCCTCTCTGGTCTGCTGACTCCACTGTGCCAATCTCAGCCACTGTGGTACACTGCCTGCACACTCGGCTAGCCTCAAAGACCTGCCCTCTCCCTCTCCATTCACGTGCCCTGGTCCTCGTACGTCCTGAACCACCTTGTAACTAGACCAATAGACAGCTGCTAGGTACTGTTCACAGGGCTCTCAGCTAGAGTTGCCACATCTAGCAAATAAAAATTCAGAATGCTCAATTAAGTTTGAATTTCAGGAAAGAAAAACAAGCTATTTTAGGATAAGTATGCCCCAAATATTGCATGCTGTGCTGACTTGCACTAGACATATTTATCCTAAAAAATTATTTATTGTTCACCTGAGATTCATATTTAACTGGGTAGCCTGTATTTTATCTGGCAACCCTAGGCACTTCTCAAACCTCAGCAGCCTCTGTCTATTCTGTGTCCCATGTCTGTACACTCTCTTCCTCAAACCATGCTGCAGTAGTCTGTTACATCAGTGGATTTGGGGGAAACCACATCACCAGTACTTACATCCTTAAGAAGTTCCCCTTTCTTGAATCTGAGCCAACCTATGACATGGGCAAGAATACAGTGCAAGTGATTCTGTGCCTGTTCTGAGCCTACGGTTTCAGAAGCCCTGGAGTTTCTGCTTTTGCTCTAAGCACTCATGTCAGAATTCTCACTACTCTGCTGGAGAGACTACAGGGAGAGGCCTTGTGGAGGGAGAGGGAGAGAGAGAGAGAGAGAGAGACCCTGAAACTACATGAACAGAAACCAAGGAAAGCAGCCAACAGCAAGAACCAAAGCCAAACGTATATCCTAGTCAAGCCATTCCAGCCAGGCCCCAGCTATTCAAATCATCCTTGACCAAGTGTCAGGCATGTGAGTGAAGAAGCCATCCTGCACATTCCAGCCCAGCAGACACAAGTGAAACAGAGACATTCAATCCCCACTGTGCCCTGTCCAAATTCTAGACCCTCCTAATCATGAGAAAGTGATGATGCTTTCTACTACTAAGTTTTTGAGGTGGTTTGTTATGCAGTGATAGGTAACTGAAACACATGCCAAACATTATTTTCCATAAATTTTAGGGGTTAACATAAGCATCCAGTTCAACCCAGTTTAGTAACTGGATTAAACATGGATTCCTCCCAATCCAACCTTACAAATTCTGATTCGAGATCCAAGCTCCTTCTGTAGTGGTGGCTTTAAAGGCTGCTGGAATCCAAGAGTCAGTTCCCGTATTTCTCAGTTACCGTTGGGAAAGAAAACATGGCAGGGCACAGTAGGCAGGGATGTCAGTGTTGCTATGTAGCAGTAGCAGCCCAGCACCAGCCCACACCCAGGGACAGCAAGGCCGAGAGAAGACTGTCCAGCACCTGCCTGTTCTCAGCGGGGGCTCCCGCCAATCCTATTAGCTTTGTGCTTACATAATCACAAAATCCACCTACACACCTTTCAAAAGAAAAGTTCCAGGAACCATGGGCCATAATATACATCTGAATGATTATCTGGATTGGTACACTGAGGGGAAGATTGATGAAAACATGGTGAGGAACAGACATAGAGAACAGACTTGTGGTTGCCGAGGGGGAGGGGAGAGGGATGGATTGGGAATTTGGGATTAGCAGATGCAAAACTACTATATATAGAATGGATAAACAACAGGTCCTACTGTAGAGCACAGGGAACTATATTCAGTATCCTGTAATAAAACACAATGGAGGGCTTCCCTGGTGGTGCAATGGTTGAGAATCCGCCTGCCAAGGCAGGGGACACGGATTTGAGCCCTGGTCCAGGGAAATCCCACATGCCGCAGAGGAACTAACCCCGTGTGACACAACTACTGAGCCTGCACTCTAGAGCCCGCAAGCCACAACTACTGAGCCCATGTGCCACAACTACTGAAGCCCGTGCAACTAGAGCCCATGCCCCGCAACAAGAGAAGCCACTGCAATAAGAAGCCTGCGCACCGCAACAAAGAGTAGCCCCCACTTGCCACAAATAGGGAAAGCCCGTGTGCAGCAATGAAGACCCAATGCAGCCATAAATAAATAAATAAATAAATAAATAAATATTTTAAAACATAATGGAAAATAATTTTATAAATAAATAAATAAAGGCGGGGGGTGGGTAGTTTTAAAACTTGAAAAAAAAAAACACGGTGAAGAAAAACATGCTAGCAGCATCAGCAGAAAAACACGGGGCTTCTAATACTGATTCACAATTTAAAACATAATAATGCCATGATTTGACCACCCAAAATTGGTTAAATAGTACTCTCTGCATTACTCATGTTTGATGTCCAATATAATGATTAGGCTTGATTTTCGTGGAAAATCTCTGCATAGAAAATTAAGAAGAGGAATTCATAATTCCCCAGAATTAATGTTAAAGTCACTGAACCCTTAAAATATGTATATCATCTGAAAATGTATCAAGGGTAAAAACCTTTTGACAGAATTACTTAATGTTACTGGAACAGAAACCTCAGAGGAGAGACATTCAGCAGAGAAAGCACTGGCATGAGGTCTTTGCGCTAAACCATGATGCAGGCACTAGAGAGTAAGAAATTAGCTCAAGGAATGGCATTTCTTTTTAAGGACTCAGAGAAATCCCTTCATTTTGACTTAATTGATTTCTCCAGAGTGGACCTTTCATGGAGGAAACTGCCCTGTGGCTGGATCCTTTCACTGAAGGTATATTCTTTAAGTACCTCTTATGTGCCAAGCACCGATGTAGGCTCTGCAGACTTCACGCAATAAGTAGCACAGGGTTCTGGTCCTCAACCAGCTTACTGGCTTATGTAAGAGCCATGGGGGAAAGCAGACTCTTGAAGCAGAGTATTGATAAACGCAGTAGATGGGTAAGTATAGCACAGGCTAAAGGAAGAAGGAAGACAGTCACCAAAAGCATCCACATAGGCCTGAGACCTCAGACTTACTCAACTCCTGATTCAATTTAGGTGACTAACCTTCTCTGTGACCTTGAGAAAGCAACTGCGTTTGTGAGGAGACCACTGGCTTGGCTTCATCGAAATGCTGATTGCTTTCCATGGCATTGAGTTCATGGTGTTGGACAGAGCTGGATTTGAATCACTAGCTTTGGACATCTTACCACCTTTTGAGATTCAGCTTCCTCATCTGTAAAATGGGGATAATAACATTTCCTTCACAAGGTTTTTGTCAAGTACAAATGCGAGCGGGATAATGTAGATCAGGTTCCTTGGAAGCAGAACTCAAGACTAGGATTCTTGTACAAGTGATTTATTAAGAAAATGCCCCCGGGGAGACCAGCAAGGGAGTGGAGGAAGCAGGAGAGGGGAGAGGAGGATGCCTGGTGAGGACGCCGTCTCAGGGAGGACCTGCGGAGGGTGGCCTGAGCCTGACTCCACAGGGGAGCTCTGGAGGGTGGGCTATGTCTGTGGGTTGTCCCCACTGGAGGCAAGAGGGCAGGACTTTCATATCCCTGCATCCACCTGTCACCAGCTAAGAGCCTCCACAGGGGGTAGAGGGGAAACCTATACTCACAGGCACAGTGAACTCTGCACATGTGAGCAAAGCAACTCTCACAGCAGAGCACCAGCTGCCAAAGAACAGACGCCAAGGCTGGCTGTTTGCAAGCAAATGTCCATTGAAACTGGGAGGGCAGGCACAGACAGGGCAAAAGAGACCCAGCGGGGTCTGGATGGAATACCAGTAGCATCCACTTCAGTCCACACTTCCAGGAACATAATTTTTACTCAATAAATGGCCTTTGCCCTTTTCCTCAGATGCAAAAATTTATTCTCTTTGCCCTTTTCCTCAGAATGGGGAGGGAGGACATCTCTTCCTTTCACACACTGCAGTCAAGACAAGTCCTTAGGCTTTCTCTTATTTGCAGCTCAGAATCATGTTTTATGGCAATAAACTGAGATTCCCAGGTGTGCAGGGAAATCCACCCAGGTCCAAGGAAGAAGAGGGAGTGTGAGTCACTAACACACCGATTAACCCCTCTGCTGCAGCAGCTCCTCATTAATTCAGGAGACTCTCTTTCACCCCCATTTCACCTGCAGGACAGGAAGTAGCTGATGTGGGGACAGGGTAGGCTGGGTACTCACTCTTCCCATCATTTCAGCTTTGGTATCCAGGCTTCCTTCTTGCTACCTGAACTTCCCCTCCCCCATATCCCATGTGTCTAACTAATAGCTCATGTAAATGACAGCTCTGTTCCCTCTGGTCCTGTTAAATTCACTGGTCACTGTCTCTGAACAGCACTTTTAGTCTGCACTAGAGATGTCAGTCTTGCCCTCCCCGTAACCTCAGCCTACCTTCTGAGAGAGCCACCTCCCACCGCCCTGCTAAGTGAACAGTGGGCCACAAGACCCTGACCCCTGGTTACATCTGATGGCATGGAAGAGGACCCCAGATACCAGCTGAGCCACTCAGGTTCTTTCTTCCAGGGGTCTGGAATGGAACACACAGGCTATAGGCAGTCTCCTTCAAGTGCTCCTGGACAGTGCTATCCAGCCAGGTCTGAAATGGTCTTTTATGGCCTGATGAACTCCAGATCCAAGGAAAGAGAGAAAAGTAAAGTAGATGCCCAGAGAGCACAGCACCCTGTAGAGAAACATGCCATGAGCTACCATGTTGCTACCTCCTGCCTTTAGATTCTGGAAAATTTCTCCCCTGCTCTCCTCTGTTTTAAAGGAGCTTGTTTGAATGAGTTTCTCCTTCCTGCAAATAATACTCTTTGATTAACACAATCTACAAGAGAAAGCTTCCTGAAGTCCTTGGGGGATTCCACAAACTTACTGGAGAGAACCTCTGGTTGGACCAAGACTAGTCATGCTCTGAGCCTTATACCAGGCAGAGGCTCAATAAATAATTGTCAGCTGAATGAATGAAAAGTTGCCCCCAAAGGGTTTCTCTGGCTGCCTAAGAGGCCTCATTCACCTGTCTGACATCCACAAGCACTACAAGGAAAGGCATCACATGGGCCCAAGCACAGCTTGGATTCTCTGCCTCAAACTTGTTCCAGTAATCATTGAACACCTGTTTTCTTTGGCAGCCCAGGTTGCCCTGAGCCATTCCAGTGGATATTAGAGTTCTTCCCTATTCCCCAGCTCCAGTGAGTGATGGCTTTTGCAACAAGGAAAATGTTCAGTGTTCTCTTGAGTCCCATCAGTAGTCAAGAGTTGTAGGGACTGGAGCACAGAATCAAGCACAAACAGCCCACGGCGGAGATTTAGATCCTGGTTACCAGGAATAGGCTTCACAAGTAGTTTTGGAAATGAGGTCAAACCCATTTATCTCCAGATGGTCCCAGACCAAAAAAAAATTAAAAATGCAAAGGGTAATGGAAAATTTTCAGGCATCATACAGTCATTTATCACATCTAACCAACACCTTGATTCCTGAAATGCTGGGTATATATACCTTGGAATTTAGCCATGTAGTTGTCCCACCTTTGTAGACTTTACTATGCAAAGTAAAAACTTTTTATTCAAGGATTCATAAGCCAATCAATATTCATACCTCCAATCCAAAATAATCACTCCTTCTCCATTGCTGTCAAACAAATCATTTGTGTATTTTAGCATTATTTTTTCTTCCTTGTATTATTCATTTAACAATATTTATTAAACATCTACTATTGTCAAGCTCTTTTCTGGACACGAGGGTAGTGCAGAAAAAACAAAGTTCCCTATTTTCATGGAACACATATTCTAATGGACATAAGGGGAGACAAACAAATAAACACACAAAGAAGTAAATATAGATGAGTAAGGAGAAAAATAATTCAGAACTATGGAGATACAGAGCTCCCTGAGTGAAAGAGAAATGCTATCCTGTATGGGATACTCAAGGAAGACCTCACTGAGATGGTGACATGTGAGCAGAGGTCTGAAGGAAGTGTGGACTCAACACTGCACATGTGTGGGGAAAGAACATTCTGAGCAGAGGAAACTGTAAGGGCAAAGGCCCTGAGGAAAGAGATGCTTGTTATGTTTTACCAAAAAGGAAGGAGGACAGTGTCTCTACAGTGGAGTGAATGAAGGTAAGAGGATGGGACATGAGGTCAGAAAGGAGTGTGTGATTACTTTCTACTAGACCATGAATTCTAAAATCTAAAAAGCAAGCCTCTACCTTATTCATCTTTATTCTCTCCCTAGCTCTTACTACAGCTCCTGGCCCATAAGAGTATTTTATTTTTTATTTTATTATTTTTTTTATTAGTTTCTGCTTTATAACAAAGTGAATCAGTCATACATATACATCTGTTCCCACATCCCTTCCCTCTTGCATCTCCCTCCCTCCCATCCTCCCTATCCCACCCCTCCAGGTGGTCACAAAGCACCGAGCTGATCTCCCTGTGCTATGTGCTGCTTCCCACTATCTATCTACCTTACGTTTGGTACTGTATATATGTCCATGCCTCTCTTTTGCTTTGTCACAGCTTACCCTTCCCCCTCCCCATATCCTCAAGTCCATTCTCAAGTAGGTCTGTGTCTTTATTCCTGTTTTACCCCTAGGCTCTTCATGACATTTTTTTTCTTAAATTCCATATATATGTGTTAGCATACGGTATTTGTCTTTCTCTTTCTGACTTATTTCACTCTGTATGACAGACTCTAGGTCTATCCACCTCATTACAAATAGCTCAGTTTCATTTCTTTTTATGGCTGAGTAATATTCCATTGTATATATGTGCCACATCTTCTTTATCCATTCATCCGATTGATGGACACTTAGGTTGTTTCCATCTCCGGGCTATTGTGAATAGAGCTGCAATGAACATTTTGGTACATGTCTCTTTTTGAATTATGGTTTTCTCAGGGTATATGCCTAGTAGTGGGATTGCTGGGTCATATGGTAGTTCTATTTGTAGTTTTTTAAGGAACCTCCATACTGTGCTCCATAGTGGCTGTATCAATTTACATTCCCACCAGCAGTGCAAGAGTGTTCCCTTTTCTCCACACCCTCTTCAGCATTTATTGTTTCTAGATTTCTTCATGATGGCTATTCTGACTGGTGTGAGATGGTATCTCATTGTAGTTTTGATTTGCATTTCTCTGATTAATGATGTTGAGCATTCTTTCATGTGTTTGTTGGCAGTCTGTATATCTTCTTTGGAGAAATGCCTATTTAAGTCTTCTGCCCATTTTTGGATTGGGTTGTTTTTTTGCTATTGAGCTGCATGAGCTGCTTATAAATTTTGGAGATTAATCCTTTGTCAGTTGCTTCATTTGCAAATATTTTCTCCCATTCTGAGGGTTGTCTTTGGTCTTGTTTATGGTTTCCTTTGCTGGGCAAAAGCTTTTAAGTTTCATTAGGTCCCATTTGTTTATCTTTGTTTTTATTTCCATTTCTCTAGGAGGTGGGTCCAAAAGGATCTTGCTGTGATTTATGTCATAGAGTGTTCTGCCTATGTTTTCCTCTAAGAGTTTGATAGTTTCTGGCCTTACATTTAGGTCTTTAATCCATTTTGAGCTTATTTTTGTGTATGGTGTTAGGGAATGATCTAATCTCATACTTTTACATGTCCCTGTCCAGTTTTCCCAGCACCACTTATTGAAGAGGCTGTCCTTTCTCCACTGTACATTCCTGCCTCCTTTATCAAAGATAAGTTGACCATATGTGCGTGGGTTTATCTCTGGGCTTTCTATCCTGTTCCATTGATCTATCTTCTGTTTTTGTGCCAGTACCACACTGTCTTGATTACTGTAGCTTTGTAGTATAGTCTGAAGTCAGGGAGCCTGATTCCTCCAGCTCCATTTTTCGTTCTCAAGATTGCTTTGGCTATTCGGGGTCTTTTGTTTTTCCAAACAAATTTTGAAATTTTTTGTTCTAGTTCTGTGAAAAATGCCAGTGGTAGTTTGATAGGGATTGCATTGAATCTGTAGATTGCTTTGGGTAGTAGAGTCATTTTCACAATATTGATTCTTCCAATCCAGGAGCATGGTATATCTCTCCATCTATTTGTATCATCTTTAATTTCTTTCATCAGTGTCTTATAATTCTCTCCATACAGGTCTTTTGTCTCCTTAGGTAGGTTTATTCCTAGATATTTTATTCTTTTTGTTGCAACAGTAAATGGGAGTGTTTTCTTGATTTCACTTTCAGATTTTTCATCATTAGTGTACAGGAATGCCAGAGATTTCTGTGCATTACCATAAGAGTATTTTAATAAATATTTGTTGTAGTTACAAATTAATGCATAGTTTACTAATACTTTATGCCATTTCTAGTGTGTTCCTTTAATTAGTATAAAGAAACCTAATCTAGCTTTCATTTCCATTAATATTGAACTTGTTTTAATTCCTGAGTCAATAGATGTAATTCTATTAAATAAATGAGGGATGGAGGGATGGATGGATGGATGGATGGATGGATGGATGGATGAACACTTAGATATATAGATGTCAGATGTGAGCAAAACCCTAGGACCTAGCTATGATCATACACCTGTACTTATGTCCATGATCCCATGAGCTTCTCAATTCATCTTTAACTTATTTGCAATTGCACCCATCAAGTGATGCAGCATGAGGAGTTCTAATCCCCAGCCCACGTAGGTGAGATTGTGGTTCACTAAAGAGCGGCTGTCTCAAGCTCAAGAATGCTGTGCTGTAGGCACTTGAATATAAACCCAGTTCTGAGCATCTTTATCTCCCTGGCTTTGACAGGTTACCAAGTACCATGTGACTCTGACTTGTCTCCTGATTGTATTCCTGCCTTTTTCTCACCTTCCTGTATGGATAGCTCCAGCATAACACTAGCAGGTAGGGCTCAACTGTCTCAGTTGTGCATAGAACCAATGAATGCACCACAGGCCATTGAGATCCACCAGGTTCTTAGCCAAGGTTTCTTCCTTTGTTTCTTTTGCCTGGGTGTTAGCCAAGCCTGAGGTCTTCCTTAACTAATAGGGGACCAAATTAAATCCAGAATGAACAAATGAATGAGGAAGCCTCAGGTCTCAACCAAACCTTGCAAGGAGAAAATAGAGACCACCCATTAAGTTGAAGTTAAACAAGTTTTATGTTAGTTTTAAAATTTTTCCTCCAGAGTTTCAAGAAGTAAACAGTTGGCTTTTAGCACATAAATAAAGTTGTTTCCTTCTATGAGGCTGGTAAACACATTTACCCATGGAGTTGGTATGACAGATCTAAGAACGTTAGTTGATACGTTACACTAGAATGTACAACTACAATTCATTCTCCTTTAAAGACACTCTGCAAATTTGATCTATCTCACATACAATATAAATTCTAGTCTTTATCTTTCACGAAGTATTCATTCACACCATGCTGTGTTTCATGAAGGTCCCTATAAACTACGGCTGTTGTCCAAATACAAGACTTATGATAAATTGCTCTTGACTTTGAATGCTAAGGAAAGTTTGTGTCTTGTGCAAAACTGGTCTACCTCTTTTTATCTGACAATAAGAACTAGATAAACTGGATTTCCTTTTTTTTTTTGTCTTAACTTCTAAGAAGTTCAAAATTGGAGCATTAAACTTGTTTCATTGCCCCTCAACCCAGTTTCCTGGTATAATTACTATATGATTTCTGATTTTCATTTAGATTTCAGCTTTGCCATATTATAAGCTTTACACTAATGTTCAAGGAAGTTTGAGGGATGCCTCCATGAAAAATAGAAAAATTGGTAAATGAAGAGGTATGTGACTTACTACATTAAAACATGGGATGTTGAATCGTATAGGCCTAAATTCAAATATCAGCTTCAACAGTTATGAAGTGTGAGCCTGATTGTGCAAATTGCTAAAATTCTCTGAACTTTAGTTTCTTCATCTGATAAATAAGAACAATGACTTTTAAATATTGTGAGGATTAAATAAGATAATGCATAGAGAATGCTTAGAACCCAATCTAGTACATTTTAAGAGTTCAATGAACAATATCTCTATGTCAACAAATAAAAGTCATTGAGAGGCAACTTTGATTTACACAATATACGCAAAAGTGTTTCTTTTTTTTTTTTTTTTTATGTTTTTGCGGTACGCGGGCCTCTCACTGCCATGGCCTCTCCCGTTGTGGAGCACAGGCTCCGGACGCACAGGCTCAGCGGCCATGGTCCACAGGCCCAGCCGCTTCGCTGCATGTGGGATCCTCCCGGACCGGGGCACGAACCTGTGTCCCCCATACCGACAGGCGGACTCTCAACCATTGCGCCACCAGGGGAGCCCCCAAAAGTGTTTCTTGAATACAGTTCTTGAGTAGCTAAAAGTTTAGACTGTGGAACTAATTTATGTGGGTTTTAAGAAGGCAATATAGTATAGGTGCTTTTAAAAAGTGTCCAACATACACTAAGCACTCAATAAATGCTACTACTGCTAGAAGAAGGAGAAGGGGGCGGGGAGGAGAGGAAGAAATTATAATAGTAGTAGTTGACTCCTAGATTCAAACTAAATTTTCAGAAACTTCTACTCCATTTTGGCCCCAAGAAAAACTGAAAACAACGGAGAAAACTGAATTGGTCTAGAAACACAGATAATTGTCCTGGGTTTGTTTTCACTTACACACTGGGTGCTTTGTTGATAGTAACATTAAAGACAAACATTTTATGAGGGGAAAAATGTGCAACATAAACCCAGAAATGTATACATTGTAACTTCTCTATAATAGAAAGGAATTTGGGGGGAAGATGTATCTCTCTTTGTATCCTTACAGAGTCAAGAATCATATGAATTGATATAGGTCAAACCCAAACATTGTTGATTCCTTGTGTATTTCTTTCATTTTACTCTTTGCAGCATGTTTTCATATTGAGCCACCATCTCTTTTGATCCTCTGAGTGAGCCAAAAAAGAGAGCAGGACAGGTACAGTTATTAGCAATAATAAAGCAATAAAGTGAATTGACTCTTGGGGCCTAGTAAGGGCTCTGTCAGACTTCCACACTGGAGAAGTTTTTCATGTGTAAGAAAATCATTCTACGGTGACCATTGGAACATCTAAGGAGAAGATTCCAGGATGTTTCAGCTCCTCCAGAAAGATGCCTCACCCTGCACATCTCAGAAGAGGAGGTCTTTGGGAGAACAGGGTGCTTCTTTCTTTTTGTTCCTCGTGTGTCTCGTTTTAGCACACAGCCCTGTCATCTGCAAGCTGTCCACTGAGCACCCACCACCAGCAATAAAGGAGGTACCTCTAAATCCCTGGGACTTAAAATGGAAAATTGAAGCACATGATCACAGGATTAGGTACAGATGAATCTAGGGATGCTGAAAAACACTTTAGAAGAAGTTGCCAAATAGTTTTGTTCTTTGCCAAAATCTCTTTTCTCTTTATTTAGACACTTCTGGATTATAAGAGAAATGTAAGTAAAACCATAATTTTCTCTACTCAAATGAACAGCTTCTGTGGGCTAAGAAAAAAAAGAAAAGCCTCAGAAAGGTACCTGTGACTGTTCCAGCCCTTGGGAGGAGGAGGAGACCTCTTGAGTCATTCAGAGTCAGGCTGCTTGGAAACTGGCCATACGTGTAGGTTGGGATCTGGGCTGGTTATTAAGCTATTGTCTCTCAGCACCACCCACCCTTCTGTTCTCTGTTATGATTCTGAGGCTGTACTCCACAGATAAAATTTCTCCTTTGCCATCTGGCTTCCTGTTAGAATCTGCCAATAAAGGGTGTTAAAGGGAAACTGCAAGACTAGAGGAAGGAGAAGGGATTTGCTCCTGCTGTCTGCTTCCTCTTACTGTCAATGTCACCTCAGCAATGGTGCTCCACCCTAGCAGCAGCAGCAGTTGGTTCCAGGTCTTTTTTTTCCATACACCCAAGCCAGACTCACTGGGTTTCCTTCAGGGATACCAGCACCAGCCAGGTGGCACCTCTTGCTTCATGGTCTGGGTCTCAGCTTTCTGGAGGCCTTCAATCTAAGTTTCTAGGTTCTAATAACCCCAACATCTTCCCTTTGTTCTTCTTGCTCTAAGGGTGGTAGATGTTTCCAGCAGTTACTACACCTTTCTGCAGTTACAATCCTCCAAGTGCCTGTTCAGCAGTTCAATCCCCTATATTAAATTATCACTGTTAAAATACTGATATGGTTCCTGTTTTCCTGATGAGAGAGACATTGCATTGGGCAATGAATGCACCTATAGATCAAGTCAGTGAAACCTATGAAAGTACATTCCATGATACATTACTTCATAGGGGGCATTAATTAGTAGGTAGTCCATGAATAAAGGGTAAATAACTGAGAAATGATGGACTGAACAAAGACAGTTTTACTTACTGCAGAGCTTATTGCAGAGCTTCTAATGACCTAATGTTTGTAAATCTCAAAGACAAAGTAACAAATTGCAGCCAGCCCTCAGGATCACATTTGATTCATCTTTCCATTTATCAGCTATATATACACCTAATTGGATATTCACATTCTCTCTGACCTGTTCCTCCCTCTTCCTTCCTCCCTACTGTCATCATCCTAGTCTTAGCCCTCTCTCATCACCCTTATCTGCCAGCCTCCAACCTGACCATCTTGCCTTTCTCCCCATCCCCCAAGTGAGTCCTCCATAGTGGAGGTCAGAAAACTGCAGCCCACAGACCAAGCCAACCAGTTTCCTGTTTCTTCATGGCTAAGAAGCCAAGAATTTTTTTTTAATTTTTATATGGTTACATTTTAAATGGTTATATAAGTACTACATAATAGCCTCAAGATTGCCTCTTGGCCTTTAAAGCTTCAAATATTTACTATCTGGCCCTTTAAGTTTTCAGACCCCCACTTGACCCTCCTCTTGGATACATTTGTCCTAAATCCCCTACATTTTTTTTGTGACATCTTCTCACCAGTTGCTCCTACTTGTTTAACCTAGATGTTTAGAAAACTATGAACAAGGAAAATCATCTCACGAAACACTCCTCACTCACCACGTAGGGAAGTGAGGCCCCTGTTTTAGGTTTTGAGAAAGAGAAAACTGCTGTCACCTGCTGACTCTGGAGCAGCATCAGGTAACAGTGAAAGTATATAAAGTCCCCTTCTGGGGATACAACAATGTGCACTGATCAAACAGGAAGAATGACTAATTTTGTCAGAGAAGAATCACCAGGCGGGAAGGGGAAGGTACAGATAGAGATGAGCTGGTCTGTGTTTAATCACTGGCTTTGGAGGGAGACGTGGAGTAGGAGGTGAAATGCTGATTTCTACAATGTAAATACTCCCACCATCCTGGTCTCACATTATCAGTGTGACATCACTGGATGCAGAGCTGGGAGAGACACCATCGGTTAGCATGCTGGCAACAGGACAGGAGCCAAAGCAGGAAAAGCGGGGCTCCATTTCTCAGGGCTTCTGTGCCCTGACCACGGAGGAGAAAAAGGTGATTCAGCATCAAGTCCACGGCTGATCCTTGGTGCAAGTCTGAAGTTTAAGAAAGTGGGTCATCTGCTCCCTTTGTGATGCCATTTCTTCATGGGAGCTGGGAGGTCCACCTTGTGTCTATGCTGAAATTCCTTCGATTTCTTCCACAGTAAGAAATGCTCTTGAGAAATAAATCAAGGAAATATTTGGGTTGTTTCCAGTTTGGGGCTATGATGAATCAAGTTGCTATGAACATTCTTGTACAAGTCTTTTTTGTAGATATATGTTCTTATTTCTAAATGCTTAAGGATGGCATTACTTGGTCATAGGATAGATGGATTTTTACCTTTAAAAGGAACTGCCAAAACTTTTCCAAAGTGGTTGCACCAGTTTTCTACTCCAATCAGCAATGTATGAGAGTTCCAGTATTTCCACATCTTCAACAACACTTGGCATTGCAAGTCTTTAATTCTAGCCATTCTAGTGGATGTGAGCTGGTATCTTCTTGTGGTCTTAATTTGCATTCCTCAAATGACTAATAATGTTGAGCAGTTTTTCACATGCTCATTAGCTATATATCTTATTTTCTGATCAAGTCTTTTGCCCACTTTATTGGGATCTTTGTCTTTTCCTTATTGATTTGTATTTTTTAGAGTTTTTTTTTGATATGGACCATTTTTAAAGTCTTTATTGAATTTGTTACAATATTGCCTATATTTTATGTTTTGGTTTTTTGGCCGTGAGGCCTGTGGGATCTTAGCTCCCCAACCAGGGATCAAACTTTCACCCCCTGCATTGGAAGGCAAAGTCTCAACCACTGGACCACCAGAGAAGTCCCAATTTTGTATATTTTTAAATGTAACTACCTAAACATTCAAAAATAGAAACTATATATACAGCAAACATTTTCATTTTTTTATCTTCATTTTTTTCAGCTTTATTAAGATATTATTGATATATATAACATTGTATAAGTTTAAGGTATCCAGTGTAATGATTTGATATATGTATATATTGTGAAATTATTACCAAAATAAGGTTAATTAACACATTCATCATCTCACAGTTACAATTTGTGTGTGGTGAGAACTTTTAAGATCTACACTGTTAGCAACTGTCAAATACACAACATAGTATAGTTAACTATACTCACCATGCTATACATTACATCCCCAGAACTTTTAACTGGAAGTTTGTACCCTTTGACCACCTTCATACATTTCTCCCACCCCCACCACTGACAACCATCAATCTGATCTCTGTTTCAGGGGGGTTTTAGCTTCCACATACAAGTGAGATCAGAGAGTATCTGTTATGTCTGTGTCTGACTTATTTCACTTAGATGTTGTCGCAAATAGCAGGATTTCCTTCTTTTCTATGTCTGAATAATGTTTCATTGTGTATGTGTATATATATATATTTTTTTTTCTTTATCCATTTACCCAACAATGGACATTTCGGTTGTTTCCATATCTTGGCTATTGTGAATAATGCTGCAATGAATATGGAAGTACAGATATCTCTTTAAAATACTGATTTTATTTTTTTCAGATATATACCCAGAAGTGGAATTGCTTATCATATGGTAATTCTATTTCTAATCTTTTGAGCAATCTCCATACTGTTTTCTATAATAGCTATACCAATTTACATTCTGAATTCTGATTATTCTGAATTCTTTGTCAGGCATTTCATAGAAATCTATTTCTTTAGGGTTAGTTATTGGAGCCATCTTAGTTTCCTTTGGTGGTGTCATGTTTACCTGATTCTTCGTGATCCCTGATTCCTTGCATTGATATCTGAGCATCTGAGCGAGTACTCTCCTCTTCCAATCTTTTCATCAGGGACAATCATTCACCAGTAGCTCAGCTTGGGGTACTGGTCAGGTGAGCTGGTATTGTCCATGGGTAGGCAGGGCTTGCTATCAGTCTTCCTAGTTAGGTGAAGCCACTGCCCACGCTCTGGGGTTAGGTGGGGGTGCTGCTGGCTGGGCTCCATAGTTGGGTGAGGCCACTAGCTGGGCTCTGCAATCAGCTCTGCAAGGTCGCAGCTGGGTTTCCTAGCAGGATGGTGCCACTGGTTGGACTATGCGATTGGGTAGGGCAAGGGGCTGAGCTCCACAACTGCTTCTGATCAGATGAGGGTCTCAGGCTGTGCTCCCCAACTGGATGGTACTGCTGTCTGGACTCCATATTCAGGCAGAGCTGCAGGCAGGGCTTCACAGTCAGATGGGGCCACAGGCCGTGCCTCAAAGTTGGCTGAGGGCCACAGGCTGGGTGTCATGATCAGACAGGCCGATATCTGTGCCCTGCTTTTGGGCAAGGCCTGGCTGGGCTCACTGGCTGGCAGGGGCCTCTAGCTGTAGCCTGCAGTTAGGTGGGGCTAGAAACTGTATACACGATCGGGCAGTCCCTGTCTAGGTTCCTTGCCCGGGAGAGGCCTCAGACAGCGTTCAGCAATTGGCAGGGCCATAGGCTGGGATATGCTGCAGGGCGGGGCTGTAAGCTGGGCTCCATGGCTCTGATGCAGGGTGGTACCATAGGCTGCATTCAGAGGCTGCATTCTTCAGGCTGTCTGGTTATGTGGGGCCAGAGGCTATGCTCAACAGTTGGGCAGGGATGCAGGCTTGGCTCCATGCCCAAGTCGGGTTACAGGATGGGCTCTGAGGAGTCCCAAACCAAAGCCAGGATTCTGGAAGGCTGCCTGGCCTGACTCAGCATCCTCACAGCCCCCAGGTTCATCATCCAGCACTACACCCTCAGTGGTCCAGGAAAGAAATCACACCCCCTCCCCCATTCTCAGCATCTCCAAGATCCTTCCTAAATCTGACGCTAAAATGTAGGACAGTGCTTCTGGCCAGTTCTCACTAGTCTTTACCTCATGTCCACACTTTCTCTTTACCTGCTTCCTTGGACTCTACTTCTCAGGCCATCCCTCCTTCCCTGGTCACCTTCACCCAGAATAGGAGTGTCAGTTATCTTTTGTCCCATGACCCACTGCCTTGGGCCAGCTATGGGGTCACTCTACAAGAAAAATGAAGTCCTAAATAGACCAACAATTAAAGTAAAGCTATTTTTCAAAATATGAGAATTGTAGTAAGATGCCCATCCAAAGAAACCAACATGTGATGCACTCAGTACATAACTTGTATTATCATTAAACGTCAAAAATCAGTCATCAGTGAGGACTGAAACAATTATGTGGAACTAAATCTCTACCAGCCAATAAGGACCAGGAAAACGTGGCTGGCATGCCATCAGGGAGTCATTTGGCCTCAAGAGCTCATTGCCCTGGCAAATGAGAGTTAGACTCTAATTATCCCATTGGCAGATTTCAGAAATTTTTAAAATATACTCTCTATAACTGTCACAGTGTCAAAACAATTATTTGCTTGCTTGAGCAGGTGTCAGGCATTGTAAAGTATGTATGTCCTTGTAAAATTAAATGGGAAACTTTCAGAAACTGGAGGTGTAAGCTGAGGTGCTAATAATAGCATATGCAGTTACCTAAAGTCAGGAGGGGAAGAGAAAAGAATGATGATATTTCCTTTTCCTCTTTTGTTTCCCCAAGGCAGTGAATTCTAAGGACACAGGAGGTAGAGGTAGAATGTGCCACCTGAACTTCAGAGATGGCTTCCAAGCCCTCTGCCTGTCATCCTTGCCCTTGAACCATCATTGGTCCTTAAACATGCATCAATTTTCTCTGCACAGTCTGTGGACTTCACCTGTATTGTCTCCTATTATCCTCCACAACAGCCCTGCAAGTTCAATGAGGCAGCATCTTTGACCCATTTTACAGATGCAAAAACCAACTAATAAGTGGTGTTCCAAGTCTCCTGACTCCAAGAGACCCACTCTTTCTTACATGACCTCCTACAGAACTGCCTTTCTTCCTGGTCCAGTAACCTAGAATAACCCTCCTGTTGCTGTTTCGTGGACTCTGAGACCCTTGGACAGATAGTTAGGAAATAAAACAGGCAGCCAACAACACAATGCCTTTTGAGCTAGTCACAACTAACAGACATTGAATGAACGTTGAGTGGTTGATTGGCTGAAATAATAGCACCAGGAAGCCTCCCCTGCAAACAAGGAGTACCCAATTCAATCAGTGTTGATTAGCCTACTAGGGACAAGACATATGTACAAGCGGGTGTGTTACCCATGAAATAAGGCAAGATTTCTTCCCTTGAGAAGTTCCCACTTGAGTCAAAGATAGATATGTTCTTACTTCCTGAATATAATGGCAGCTCTCATGAAGGTACAATATGATCAGAAATCAAAGGGGAGGAAGAAATATTCACAACTTAGGGTCAAGGGACTCTTCCTCTTTTCAATGATTATTGGGCATCTCCCATGCTTTGCATGTTTCATGCACATTTTCGACAATCTTCACACTCGACAAGAATGAGAGCCACCCACCTGTGTCACGCCACCCCCAAAGTCATCTCTAGGTTCTGAAGGGAAGCAGCATGGATTCGTTGTGGATGAGTGGGTGCTGGTGGTGCCCTGCCAGAGCCCCTTTACAGGTTGGCATCACCCCCCAGATATTATGAGTATTGACTGTCATGAGCTCCAACTGGCCCCTTCCTTCAGCAAATTGCCCTCAGCTGACGTGAGCCTCCTGGCCTCAGGAGCCATGTCCCCACTACCAGGGATGACCCACAGCAATGATGGATAGGGGTCAGTCAACCTCCTGGCCTCGGGGTGGGGACCACTCCATGGTGAAGTTTACACTCCAGGGTTCCCTGTAGTTCAGGCCAAGGCTGAGTGTCCTGAGACTATATCCTTGCTTGCCCTTTCCCTCTTCTCCCCTGCCCCCCGCCTCCCTCCAGGTTTCTCCTAATAGCAGCCCCTTCATAAAACCCAGGTACCCAAATCCCTGTCTCAGGCTCTGCTTCTTAGAGCTACAACAATCACCTACCCTTTCAGAGCCCTGTTTCCTCACCTGTGAAATTCTGATCATGTGTCACAAGTGGTCATGAAAACTAGCTGAGATGATGTCATTCAAGTTCCTTGTGCAATTCCTGGGCTCAATTAATCATGGCATTTTTTCCCCTTTTACTTGCATTTCAAGAGGATTTCTGGTCTCTGAGATATCGAACACAGAGACCCCAGGCAGTAGCATCAGGTGGCCACAGGGCCTGAAGGACCACAAGTAGCCACGCATTTGTCAACCAGGAGCCAGTCAACCTGCATGGACTGAGGGGAAAGTCAGGACTTGTGCCAACCAAGTGCATTTTGTACCCCATTTACCAAGACAGGTGGGGGTAGGAGCTGGTCAAGGACCTGGGGGGAGGCCAAGTGGCAGGGGCAGCAGTGCCATTGGAAAAGTTTTCAATTCAGGACATTTGTAGGTTAGCGTTGCTATTCAGCTTTTAAGCAGAGGGGCAAAGAGATCGCCCACGGGATAAAACAGCTTCCTCTGAAATACTGCCTCCTGACTCCACTGTTTCATCTCTGATGGCTCCTGTCTCCCTCTGCCCTCTCCTTTCAGGCTGCCATCCTACAATCACCGCAGGGTGAGCCCAAGCTGATGAGGGCACCTGGCTTTTGTGGCAGCTCTTCAAAGCTGCAGGTCAGGTGTGTTTCTAGGATTTAATTAAGCTGGAAATGAAATCCAGCCCTGGAGTGGCTCATCGTCTTTATTATCACATTTCTCACTGCTTGTCAGGCCACAGTGGCTCCAGGTCTTGAAAAGGAAGACGCGGGATGCTTCCCAGGCAGGGCTCAGTTAATCTGTTTCACACAGCATTTCAGGTACCTTCCTCCATTTCAGCAGAATGGGAAAAAAGACAGTATTCAGGGGCCTTTCTGGAGAAAAGACTCACCTTACAACGAACAAAGGAAAATGTATTTTGAAATAAAATACCATTTCAAACATATTTTCTTATTACAATATGTGTCCATGATAAAAAATGTATAACATACAAAAACATAAAGAATAAAAAAAATCATTTGTAACCTTACCAATGAGAAATATCACTGTTAAATATATGGTCTCCTTCCTGTTAAGTACAGGTGTGTGTTCCAGGGCTTAAAGTGTGGGTAGGGAAAGACAGAGAAAGAAAGAGTCCCCTCTTCTGGACAGAAGAGTCCTGATGCTATAACGGTTGTGATTCACTCTATAATCCTTTTTTTTTTAAGTTTATGTATATATTCACTAACATTATTTCACATAGGACACTAAAATTCACTAAGATCAACGAGGTTCCCCACCCCCACTTTCAAGCAACCTGGAACCAGGAAAAATCATCAGGACTTCAAAGAATTTCCATGCTTGGTAATACTGCAGACTATCATATTGCAGTCATGTTTTCGGTGCCTAATAACATATTCTATAGTCTCTCAGATTAATCAAATGAGATGAGGGGATTTAGACACTGCTGTGCTCTGAGCAGGGGGCTTAACAGGCTCCCAAAGTAATATCATTTGACATTCGGAGGTAGCAGACTGCAACTGCAGAGGGCATTCATTTTTTAGCCTGATTTGTGTTTGGCAGGTGGCAGTCCCCTTCATGTCCCCTTAGTGTGGCGAGGCTTGGAAGCAACAGGGCACTGACCTTCCTCACTCTGGAGATGTGACTGCTTTCATACTGATCGCACAGAAACACTTAGCAAACCTCATACTGTTAACTCCATCCCATGCAGGCAACGCTGGCATTTTATGACTGTCATGCGTTAGCCAGCTGAAAACTCACTAAGATGGGGAAGCTGTGCCGAATTAATAACTTCAAAGGTAGTCATTTAATCAGTTTTCATGCAACTTGGTCAAAGGCAAAAGTTACAAAATCATAGACTGTGGAAGATAGAAGGGGCTATTGAGAACTTCTCATCCAGCACCTTCATTTTACAAGTAAAGGAAATGGAGGACCAGAGACGGAGAAGGGATTTTTTTTTTTTTCCTGGTCACAGAGCTAGGAGGGAGTAGCGGTTTTCAACCTGCTTGTTAGCAGTGCCAGATCTTAAATGGAATCCCTCACGATCACTACAATATGCATGAAACATTTAAGAAACAGCACCGTGATTAAAGCAGGGCTGGCCTCCAAAGCTTCACTGCTCCTGGTCCAGCTCAGCTATGAGACATCTGGGGGAAGCCCTGAGTCTCCAGAAAGCACAAATCCAAACCATCTTCCTATGGCATGCTGGCTCCAGTAACATTTCTTACACCTCCAAATATTCTTTATATAAACAATCCATATTAGACTGATAAATAATTCAAATTAGAAACTGAAATCTCACAGTCTTCTCATTTGCAAAAGGAAGACAGTAATGGGCCCTGTGACAGCTAGTAAAATATCCATTATAAGTTGAGCAGACAATGCAAATGAGTAGGCACTGTGATAGCCTCTCGTAGCATCAGTTTTAGCCCTGACCCACTGTAGAAGGCTTTGTGCTTTAGATGGGACTAACCCCAGCCCCAGCTCCAGGAGTGGTTCAGAATTGGCCCAAGACAGTTAGCTCTGCCACCAAAGTGGCAAATGTCAAGAGTAGACTCAGATCCACTAAGAACAAACATTGACCTTGGCTTGGGCAAATCAAATAAGGTTTACTAATTGAAGGATACAGAAGGAAGGCAGGGTAGTAAAAACATATACAGCAGAGAGGTCGACAAGATTCTCCAAAGGAATTACAAACTTCTAAACCATAGACCCACAGTTACAGATGGTAAATTGGAGAGAGTAAAGTCACATCAATAAGGTCACATAAAGGCGGGGACTGCTCTGTAGTTTAGCTAGTCTGAGTAAGTTTTGGGGCTCCCCTGTTTGGGTCAGTTGTACGGCATCACTTTTGAGTTTATATAATATACAATATAACTAAAGGATATGGTCCAGTGCAATATACTTGGACACAAATATAACCTTATTTATCGTTCTTAGCCTTCCTGGGCTAACATAGCCTGGTCTAGTGATCCTCTGAACTTAGGCCTGCCAAACAAAAGGGGAGCTCAGTTACCCTTTCCTTTCAAGTCAGGCCAAGACACCCTTAAACCAGCTATGAGGTTCTTCTTGTAGTGTAATTATAACTCATGGCTACAGAGATTGGTTCAAAGATAGACATGTGCCCTAACTGGTCCTATCAGAAGAATGTTCAAGATTTTTGTTCAACAGCTTAGGTAGAGATATTCTTCCCCAGGGACATTAACAAACAGGCAAGTAGTTGTCTTTCATATCATCTGCCTTCCTAGAGCCAAAAGGGGACCCCACCTTAGGATAAAGTTGACATCATGGACAGGATAACAGGAAAACCGGAAGAAACTGGTTCCTTCTGGGCATCATTGAGCTGCTTGACCACCTAAAGTCAACACTTCTGGGATTTCTATTCCAAAAGCCAATACACTCCCTTTGTTGAAACCAGACTGACTTGTGTTCTTTGATACTTGCAATGGAGGGCACTCTTATTGATATGCAAACATATGGTGGTTTCCTAAGTTCATGAAAGCCTGAGGACACATTTAAATGCTTCCAGTCTCATGAGGAAAATTCACTTTAAGAATTATGCAGTATTAGGCCAGCAAATCCAATCCTTCAGCCAACAGTTTAGGTCAACAAACATACTTGGAAACCTACTCTGTTCCATAACCTGTTAGGCCGTGCATCCAACAGAACACCGGCTCTCCAGGCAGTAACATCTAACAAAATACTGATAGTAGCAATTAGGTTAGAAGAGCCTGCAAGTTATTTTTCAATACTCCAAATAATCACATCTTTAACCAGAATAAGACTGGACTGGCTAACTGTGTACAGGACTCTGGTTATTTTTGAATGTGGAAACACTGGTTATTTCAAGGTCATAAGTTCTGACTGGAAGTTAGAAATGGAAAAATGAATTTGAAGCTAATGAATTCTGTTTTCTTTTTATGGCAGGAAATCTAATGTAGAGAGATTCTGTAGATTCTGTAAAAAAGAAGAAAGAAGAGAAGGAAGAAGAACAGAGGGAGGGAGGGAGGAAGGAAGGAAGGAAAAAAGGAAGGGAAAAAAGGAAGGAAATATTTAAAGCAGTGCAATGGGGGGAGGGGTGGATCAATCTGTAAGTCAATCACTTTCACACTTGCTAAGGTGTCTGAAACTTCATTCTTCTGAACGACATCATTTCCACCTCTGCTGACTTGCAAGAAGAGCCACCTTTGAAAACACCCAGAAACAAGATGCTAATAAAGATGAATAAAGAACTTCATTTTCCCTCTACTTCACAAGAACAGCATGATATACTGAGCTCTCAAAGAGGTATGCATTAGTTTCCTAGAGCTGCCATAACACATTACACACACTGATGGCTTAAAACAACAGAAGTTTATTCTCTCACACTCTAGGAGGCCAGAAGTCTGACTCACAGTGTCAGCAGGGCCTCACTCCCACTCCGTGTTCCAGTGGGGAATCCTTCTTCCCCACCCAACTCCAGCCAGTGTCTGGTGGCTCCCAGAGTTCCCTGGCCTGTGGCAGCATAACTCCAGTCTCTGCCTGTCTCCACCAAGCCTTCGTGTATCTCTGTGTGTCAATCTCCCTCTCTTTCCTCTTACAAAGATACTTATCAGGACTTAGTCACTCTAAACCCAGGATGATTTCATCTGGAAACTTTAACTTCATTCCATCTTCAATGAACCTGTTTCCAAAGAAAGTCACATTTAGATAGGACTTGAATGCATCTTTCTGAACGATAGCATTCAAGGTACCGAGTTGGTGAATGCATCCTCTGGACTTTTTTTGGACACTCATATTTCTGACTGTCTGAGGAAACCACCGTCTAAACCATCACCAGCCCCTGGAAAGCAGTATAACTGAAACTGAACTCATTCTTATTCCTCCCAAATGTGTTTCTCTTCCTGGATCTCTTACTATTAATGTCCTGCATCGAATCGGTTGCTGTCCCGTTTTCCATCTGAAATCTCTCTTCTGTCCATTTCCTTCCCATTCCACAACACTGTTTCAAGGATTTGTATTCCTTCCCAGGCACCAGCCTCATGGTTGCCTTCTTGACCTTGGCTTCATCACCCCCTACCTCTAATCCATCCTCCCCACCACTAAATGATTGACTTTCCTAAAATAACAATCTGTACAAAAGCCAACAATGACTTTCCCCTTTTATCTCTAGTCAGACCCCACACTTTCTTCAAGGATTATTTCAGTCGCTCAGATGCCACCCACTCCAAGAAACTTTCTATCATCTCCCCAAGGAGACGTTTTCTCTTCTCTGAATTCCCGTAGTTCCTCTTCCCCACCTCGTAGTATTTTAATAATTGGTAGTTTTGGACAGTGATCTACAGTTATTTCCACCAATGGCTCGTCTTTGCCTCCCTAGAACTGGTCACATATTGATTCATCTATTGGTCACTTTCTGAGCTTTTCTCTTCATCCCTGCCGCTCCTGAAAACTAATGCTCATTTATAAGTTGGGCCGCAGCATGATCCTACCTTCCACCCTGCCGTAGTTGACTGGACAGGACAAGGTGTGGGACAATCAGATTCTCTTCCATGGACCTGAAAGTTGTAGTCACAGTTCCTTCAGGAACTACTTATTTGAACAGAAGAGGAATTTATTTCCATTAACGTTCACACGCACATGGTTGGTGGACCTCTCTGTTATTGGTCCACCACAAAACAAGTGCAGAAATCGAGAGCGTGCACTTAGAAACTTTCATAGAAATTTGACAGAGTAATTTTACGTCTGTTTGACTCCAGTGATTAAAATATAAGAATTGTATTCTGTATTTATTTTTATTTTCTAATAACTTATTCTCAATAACTTTTGTGATATAAGTTGACTCACAAAAGTTACAAAAATAGTACAGAGAGTTCCCGTGTACCCTTTGCCCAGCTTCCCCCAATGGCATTATCTTACCCCTCGTACATTGTCCAAACCAGGAAATTGACTCTAATATCTCATTTTCACTGTATTTTGAAAAAATATCCATGTGTGGCATGTTAGAATTTTTAAAACTGGTTATTCACCACAGATAATTTGGAAAAAGCTCATTTACATAATCTTATTGCAAAAGCAGTTGAAGGTAGCAACAGAAGTTGAAAAAAGAGTAGAAATGCTACAGGTTTGGGACCAGCTGACTTGATCAAGCCCCTGCCCAGCCCCCAGAGTAGCTGTGGGCAAATTCCATACCTAGAAATGGGTTTAAAAATGGTTAACTGAAAAAAGGAAATGATAATTATTCTGTATCACTAAACTATAAGGATCAGATGATATAATGTTTTCAAAGGCACTTTGAAAAATACTTATAAACATAAGCCAGTGTTCTTTCCATACCAATAAAATATTTATGTCCAACTTACAAATGCACCATATATTTATACACAGACTGTGTCCCAATATAGCACAATTATAAGAGCTCCTTATAAGTGCTTGACAATTTTCAAGACCCTTCCACATGCATATAAACCTGCAATTCTAAATATAAATGTGTTTAATCTTCATAAGGGTGGTTTTCCCAATTTTATCCATGAAGCTCAGGAATGTCAAGTTGCCTGCACTGAGTCAATCGGCCAGAAGGACAGTCAAGATAGGAACCCAGGTTGCCTTTCTCTGAACACAGCTCCCTTTCACTTCCCTACATCAATGTGCATTTTGCAAAAATGTAACATTATCTCAACTCTGCAGTAATCCAACAACCCAAGGGAAGAAAAAGATAATTTGTGCAGATTTTACAACTGACATTGCTAACTTAAAAGACCCACTTAAAAAAAATACTCAGTGTTTTATGATAGTTGGCCTTTGTCACATATGTTTTCCTCTTAGTTATATGTAATTCTGTCCTTTTCTTCCCCTTTTCCCCAAAGTGGCACCATAGAGGTTGCTAAGCAATTGTCCCTGACAAGGTCTCAGCGCCTGTCAATAAAATGAAATATTCTCCCATTCTCTGTTCCCTTTTAGTATTGAGGAGGGTGTCAATCAAAGAACATCAGTAAACGCTGGCTTTTGAGAGAAGGCAGAGAGGCCCTGACAGGCAGGGAATAAAAGATGACTATTTTTAAACTAACAAGTCCTTTCTTAAAGTAAGGCAAGTTGAGTAAGAGACAAGTTTCACTGCTCTGCTTTTCTGGGAGGTGAAGAGGCTCCTTCAGGTCGAGCCACCATCCTGATTTGAGAAGGATGTCTTGTTTGTCCAAAGAGTAATTTTCAATGGCACGCTACTGCTCTTTGTAAATCTAAGAGAAAAACACCTCAACAAATAGGTAACTGAAAATAACATTTTTCCCCGAAGGCTCATGGATTTAGAAGATTCTCAAAAGCTTGGTCATCATATTTAACTAAATAAGACCTTCAGAGAATGGAGAATTGATATTCAGGGTGAGCGTGATTAAATGGTATCAAATTTATCAATCTATGTTTATACTCAATAAGTACAATTTAAGTCACTGTGTATACACCCTATCAATGGCTGCCACCTTTGTGCAGAGCATTGAGCTACACAAAGACAAATACACAGAGATTAAGATAAAGGGACATTTGCACCGCTACAAATGTACAATTTGACACAGAATTAATATCTGCCCCCAGACCTGTAAGACTGAGCATCTAGTCAAGCCAGAGAACATTTGTGTTACATGTAAGATTGAAATCATCAATCAAACCACTATTTTACCCACCACCTCCCTGAAAGGAACTTTCAAATTATCTCACCCCAGAGTGACCTAGTTCTCAGAACACACAGCTTGGTTAACTTAGAATGTACCAAGCCACTCTTCAGGCCACACCTGAATCCTCTTTCTGAATAGACTCATTACCTTTGCTCAAACGTAAGTATATGTTCCTAGCAGGTGGCAGCATCCTTCAGTCCCTGGTAATATCAAGATAATTCTAGCACAAACACAGAAAGGTCAGAGTTGCTAAACTTTTTAATTACACAGCCATGTCATCTCCACGTGACATGGGAGATGGCACACGGCAAAGTTCTACTTCAAATTCCTGCACGGAGAGCCAGTGCATGTGAGGAAGGGAGTACAGTGGACTCAACACAAAGACCCATGATGTTCAAGTAGGAAGATAACTTTGACTTAGTGAGGCCATGAGAATGGAGGTGGTTGGGAAGAGTCAACCCAGGAACAAGTGTTGAATTCTCCACCAGAGTGGCATCGGGGAGCATCGGATTTCCCACACCTATGCCAAGCCAAGAAGTATGAGACCAACCCCTGAGGAGTGAGAAGCATGAGACACACTTTTATAGTCTTTCTCTTAGAGAAAAAGTAAGAGACCTGCTGGCTTACTTATTTTTCTGAGTGAGAAACAATGCATTCTGGATAACATTTATGTTTTGTTATTAGTTTTTAATCTTCCTGGCATTAAGTGCCCCCCAAAGTGTTTAATCCCTCAACCCGTACTTCCCTTCTAGCCACTCTCCAGCCTCAGACACAGACAGAATTTCAAACAGTATCTTAGGACCCAGGTTTCCATGGCACCTTAACACAGGTACTTAAATCGGGAACCCTCAAGCTGCCTGGTTTCATTTCCAGTCTCAGCACGTCACTTGCATATCAGGGAATGGTACCCATGCCTGTTCTCTCTATGGAAATGGAACCACTGTGGTGCAGCAGAAGTAGGGTGAGCTTTGAGGTCATTGATCCGAGTCTGGGCTCTAATCCTTCTCTCTGAGCTCCAGATATCTCCTCTTTAAGATACAGCTAGTGGTGCCCACACATTAGAGTTGTTAAAAGAACTAAGTAAAAAAAAAAAAAGAACTAAGTAAAATGCTTAGCCCAATATTTGCCACATAATAGGTGTTTAATAAATGCTAGCCTGCAGCCTTCCATTTGCATATGAGGCAGAAGACTGATTCATCTTTGTATCACCAACAGCACAGAACTTAATATATTGGCTCTTTATTTTTATTTTTTTTAACATCTTTATTGGAGTATAATTGCTTTACAATGGTGTGTTAGTTTCTGCTTTATAACAAAGTGAATCAGCTATACATATACATATATCCCCATATCTCCTCCCTCTTATATCTCCCTCCCACCCTCCCTATCCCACCCCGCTAGGTGGTCACAAAGTACCAAGCTGATCTCCCTGTGCTATGAAGCTGCTTCCTACATTTGGTAGTATATATAAGTCCATGCCACTCTCTCACTTCGTCCCAGCTTACCCTTCCCCCTCCCCATGTCCTCAAGTCCATTCTCTACGTCTGCATCTTTATTCCTGTCCTGCCCCAGGTTCTTCATAACTTTTTTTTTTTGGATTCCATATATATGTGTTAGCATACAGTATTTGTTTTTCTCTTTCTGACTTACTTCACTCTGTATGACAGACTCTAGGTCTATCCACCTCACTACAAATAACTCAGTTTCTTTTCTTTTTATGGCTGAGTAATATTCCATTGTTTATATGTGTCACATCTTCTTTATCCATTCATCTGTCAATGGACACTTAGGTTGCTTCCATGTCCTGGCTATTGTAAATAGAGCTGCAATGAACATTGTGGTACATGACTCTTTTTGAATTATGGTTTTCTCAAGATATATGCCCAGCAGTGGGATTGCTGGGTCATATGGTAATTCTATGTTTACTTTTTTAAGGAAGCTCCATACTGTTCTCCACAGTGGCTGTTATCAATTTACATTCCCACCAACAGTGCAAGAGGATTCCCTTTTCTCCACACCCTCTCCAGCATTTATTGTTTGTAGTTTTTGATGATGGCCATTCTGACTGGTGTGAGGTGATACCTCACTGTAGTTTTGATTTGCATTTCTCTAATGATTAGTGATGTTGAGCATTCTTTCATGTGTTTGTTGGCAATCTGTATATCTTCTTTGGAGAAATGTCTATGTAGGTCTTCTGCCTATTTTTGGATTGGGTTGTTTGTTTTTTTGATATTGAGCTGCATGAGCTGCTTGTAAATTTTGGAGATTAATCCTTTGTCAGTTGCTTCATTTGCAAATATTTTCTCCCATTCTGAGGGTTGTCTTTTCGTCTTGTTTATGGTTTCTTTTGCTGTGCAAAATCTTTTTCATATTTATTGCTATCACTACTCAACCCATCCCCCAACCATTTCTGCCTTCAACGTGACTGACCATAACCCACAAAATGTACTAGTGTTGCTAAGCAGCTAAGTGACTCTGAAAGTTAATAATAAAAGGAGTACATAGATAACCTTGTCCTTGACCTTCAAAGGTGTCGATAGGAATGGTATGATGTCATGTGAGTAAACATATCAAATCTCATGGAATGCTTACACCTTCCAGGTTACCCAGAAACAGAGACTGCTCTCCATATAGTGACCTAGCCATTCTCTGCAATGCTCACTGATTCTATACTATGACTGGTGGTTTTTAAAAAGGCCAGTCTATTATCCACAGTTATTCTCTTACCCATCCTCTACAGCTGTGTCTGTGTATAAGCAGGTGGGAGCATGGAGATGGTGTGAAAACCATAGGGGACAGAACTACACACAAACACCAGGCCACATAGAATGTCACAGCACTGCCTCATTGTCTCTCACGTGACCGCATAATCTGAGAGACGTCACTGTCTTAAAGAAACTCAGAAACACATCCCTAGCTGTCTGACAGAGATACCCAGACTCTGAGGATGAGAGAAAGCAGCCAGAATTAAAAACCTAAAACTAAAGGTAACAATTACAGAAGGTTTCCCATTCCTCCCCGCAGGTTTACCATGGCTGAGAAGTGTGTGGGTGAAGTTGTGTATCTAACAAATTCCAGAAGCACTTCACTTTGCCCCTGACCTGTGCTTCTGAAAGAGCAGTGTACCCACCATATTTTAAAATTGGATCAGAATTCCAAGATAAATACTTCTCCTACTGAAAATCTTACAAAAGCAAAAATGAGAATTAAGTTAAAAGTTCCATTTCTGGTAAAACCAGGACACCTATAATCTAGAGACTCCAAAATTTGTGTAAGAGCCCTCAAAAGCAGCTGAAATGATGCAGAGGCTGCACAAGAAGAAGTAACAAGAAGAAGAATGGGGTGAAAAAGTCCAGCAGATGTAGATTTCAGTGAGTTCCAGTAAAAAAAAATATGCTTCCTGAAGACAAGGACTCCTCCTGAAGTAAACTGTAACTCTTGTTTATCACAAAGAGTGTAGAAACTGGGGTAAACAGGCTGGAGGAAAAAGCCCTCCAGGACTCAATTTGATTTGGAAAGACAGAGGAAATGAGGCTATACTCAGAAAAGAGAAGGAAAAAAAAAAAAAGACACAGATGAGCTATATTTTCAGGAAGCAGTCTGTCTCTATGGCAGCAAAACAAAGAAAACCCTTGGATTGTGAAGTCTGGAAGGCTGGTCCGGGCGTCCGTTAACCCTCTCCCACCATCACCAAGGAGCAGCCATAAAGAGCTCGTCCAGGAAAATAAACTGATTAAAATATGAATAATAAAGAGATATAGATAAGATATCGATACAAACTTACTATAAGAAAAACAGGAGAGAGTAGCAAAACTTACCAGTAGACAAAAACCTTTACCAGAAGAACAGTGCCAGGGAGCAGATCAAAACTGTGACCACACTTTTACCAGAATTTATATGCAATATTAATGAAATAAATACCTCATTGAATAAGGACCACAATGCAGAAATGCAGAAATTCAAGGAAAAGATGGTAAAGTTTTTCTTAAGGACATTGCTAAGTAGAGACACATTTAACGCTACAAAAGAAGCACTTTCTTCAATCCATTGGGTAACATCAGGTAATAGAGAAAAGAAGAGGAAGTTTTAGGAAACAGATGATACTAATTTATATTTAGCTCATTTTTGGGAACTAATATATGCCTAGAAAGTAGGTGGCCATGGAAAATTACAATTATGGAAGTAAACACTAAAACAAAAATTCAAACCTTTATAAATTACAGAAGTACAGGACTTCCTTGGAGGTCCAGTGGTTAAGACTCTGCTTTTCCACTGCAGGGGGCCCGGGTTCAATCCCTGGTCAGGGGACTAAAACCCTGCAACCTGCGTGGGATGGAAAAAAAAAAAGTTTAAAAAACATTACAGAACTACAAACCAACAAACAAAAAGAAAGCCAATAGAAAAGCACATAGTGGAAGACTTTAAAAAAAGAGAGAGAGAGAGAAAAAAACATAAAATAATTTAACATAACGCAAATCAAATGTATCTGTTACACCAAAAATATAAATGTGTTTCACTCGAAATTGAGTTATCTGTAGTGAGGTGGATGGACCTAGAGTCTGTCATACAGGTGAAGCAAGTCAGAAAGAGAAAAACAAATACCATATGCTAACACATACATATGGAATCTAAGAAAAAAAATGGTCAAGAAGAACCTAGGGGCAAGACAAGAATAAAGACGCAGACCTACTAGAGAATGGACTTGAGGATATGGGGAGGGGGAAGGGTAAGCTGGGACAAAGTGAGAGAGTGGCATGGACATATATACACTACCAAATGTAAAATAGATAGCTAGTGGGAAGCAGCCGCATAGCACAGGGAGATCAGCTCAGTGCTTTGTGTCCACCTAGAGGGGATGGCGGCGGGGGAGGGAGACTCAAGAGGGAAGAGATATGGGGATATATGTATATGTATAGCTGATTCACTTTGTTATAAAGCAGAAACTAACACACCATTGTAAAGCAATTATACTCCAATAAAGATGTTAAATAAATAAATAAATAAATAAATAAATAAATGTGTTTCACTTATGTATTAAAAGAAAGAGATGCTCAGAGTGGCTCACAAAACAAAATCAAAGTCTGTGCCAAAATCAGAGACACATCTTTTTTTGTTGTTGTTGAGATTTCTTCCAAGAGGAGGATTTATTTATTTATTTATTTTTGGAGTATAGTTGATATACAATGTTGTGTTAGTTTCAGGTGTATAGCAAAGTAATTCAGCTATACATATACATATATCTATTGTTTTTCAGATTCTTTTCCCACATAGGCTATTACAGAGTACTGAGTAGAATTCCCTGTATATACAGTAGGTCCTTGTTGATTACCTATTTTATATAGAGTAGTGCATATATGTTAACCTCAATCTCCTAATTTATCCCTCCCCCCCACCTTTCCCCTTTGGTAACCTTAAGCCTGTTTTCTAAGTCTGTGAGTCTGTTGATGTTCTGTAAAGTTCATTTGTATCATTTTTTTAGATTCCACATATAAGTGATAACATATGACATTTGTCTTTCTCTGACTTACTAATACTTCACTTAGTATGATCATCTCTAGGTCCATCCATGATGCTGAAAACTGGCATTATTTCATTATTTTTTATGGCTGAGTATATCCTATTGTGTATATGTACTACATCTTCTGTATCCATTCATCTGTCGATGGACACTTAGGTTGCTTCCATGTCTTGGCTACTGTAAATAGTGCTGCAATAAACATACGGGTGCATGTATCTTTTCCAACTATGGTTTTCTCTGGATATGCCCAGCAGTGGGATTTCTGGGTCATATGGTAGCCTTATTTTTAGTTTTTTGAGGAACCACCATGCTGTTCTCCATAGTGGGTGTACCAATTTACATTCCCACCAACAGTATACGAGGGTTCCCTTTTCCCCACACACTCTCCAGCATTTATTATTTGTAGACTTTTTGATGATGGCCATTCTGACTGGTGTGAAGTGATACCTTATAACAGTTTTGATTTGCATCTCTCTAATAATTAGCAATGTTGAGCATCTTTTCATGTGCTTTTTGGCCATCTGTATGTCTTCTTTGGAGAAATGTCTATTTAGATCTGCCCCTTTTTTGATTGGGTTGTTTGTTTCTTAGACACATCTTTAAAAAGTGATTCAGAGAAACAGAAAAGAGGGCTAAGTAGTTATATCATGCAACACCAAGCAATACACAAAGCAGGAATCACAATACTAACACTAGACAAGGTAGAAGTATGGCTCCAAAGCTAAGCATTAACTGAAACAAAGAAGTGTACTTGGTAATATTTGCTGTTCAAATTGAAGATTTTCAAGTTACGAACACCTATGCACCAAATAATTTAGCAGCAATATTTATGAATCAGAAATCTCAGTAACTATGAGGAGAAATAAAGAGATGCCCTAGTAACAGGAAGCTAAGTCGTTTTTGTCAGCTCTTGACAGTTAAGTAGACCAAAAAAGTATAACAAGAGGCAAAGATATAGAAAATCTAAATAACAAAGCTGATGAAGTACAGGCATACCTTGGAGATATTGTGGGTTCAGTTCCAGACCACTGCAATAAAATGAATATTGCAATAAAGCAAGTCACAAGAACTTTTTGATTGCCCAGTGCATATAAAAGTTATATTTACACTATTCTGTAGTCTATTAAGTGTGCAATAGCATTATGTCTAAAAAAAGTACATAATTTAGAAATACTTTATTTCTTAAAAATGCTAACCATCATCTGAGTCTTCAGCGAATTGTGATCTTTTTGCTGGTGGAGGGTCTTGCCTCAAAGTTGATGGCTGTTGACTGATCAGAGTGGTGGTTGCTAGAGGTCAGGGAGGCTGTGGCAGTCTCTTAAAATGAGACAACAATGAAGTTTGCCACATCGACTGACTCTGCCTTTCATGAACGATTTCTCGGCAGTGCTGTTTGATAGCATTTGACCCACAATAGAACTTCTTTCAAAACTGGAGTCAATCCTCTCAAACCCTGTGCTGCCTTATCAACTAAGTTTATGTAATATTCTAAATCCTTTGTTGTCATTTCAGCAACCTTCACAGCATCTTCACCAGGAGCAGACTCCATCTCAAGGAACCACTTTCTTTGCTCATCCATAAGAAGCGACCTCTCTTCTGTTCAAGTTTTATCATGAGATGCAGCAGTTCAGTCCCATCTTCAGGCTCCACTTTTAATTCTAGCTCTCTTGCTATTTCCACCACATCTGCAGTGACTTTCTCCACTGAAGTCTTGAACACCTCAAGGTCATCCATGAGGGCTGGAATCAACTTCTTCTAAACTCCTGTTAATGTTGATATTTTGACCTCTTCTCACAAATGTTCTTCATGGCAGCTAGAATGGTGAAGCCTTTCCAAAAGGTTTTCGATTTTCTTTGCCCAGATCCATCAGAGGAATCACTATCTATGACAGCTATAGCCTCATGAAATGTATTTCTTAAATAATAAGCTTTGAAATTCAAAATGACTCCTTGATCCATGGGCTGCAGAATGGATATTATGTCAGCAGGCATGAAAACATTAATCTCGTTGTACGTCTCCATCAGCACTCTTGGGTGACCAGATGCATTGTCAAGGAGCAGTAATATTTTGAAAGGAATATTTTTTTCTGAGCAGTAGGTCTCAACAGTGGGTTTAAACTATTCAGTAAATCATGTTGTAAACAGATGTGCTCTCATCCAGGCTTTGTTGTTCCATTTAGAGAGCACAGGCAGGGTAGATTAAGTACAATTTTTAAGGGCCTTAGGATTTTTGGAATAGTCAATGCGCATTGGCTTCAACTTCACATCACCAGCACATTAGCCCCTATCAAGAGAATCACCTGTCCTTGGAAGCTTGGAAGCCAGGCATTGACTTCTCCTCTCTAGCTATGAAAGTCCTAGATAGCATCTTCTTCTAGTAGAAGGCTGTTTTGTCTACACTAAAATTTTGTTGTTTAGTACAGCCATCTTCATGAATTATCTTAGCTAGACCTTCTGAGTAATTTGCTGCAGCTTCCACATCAGCTGCTTCACCTCATACTTTTATGTTATGGACATGGCATCTTTCCTTAAACCTCATGAACCAACCTCTGTTAGCTTCAAACTTTTCTTCTGTGGCTTCCTCACCTTTCTCAGCCTTCACTGAACTAAGGAGAGTTAGGGCCTGGCTCTGGATTAGGATTTGGCCAAAGGGAATGTTGTGGCTAGTTGGATCTTCTATCCAAAGCCCTAAAACTTTCTCCATATCAGCAATAAGGCTGTTTTGCTTTATTATTCATGTGTTCACTGGAGTAGCATTTTTAATTTCTTTCAAGAACTTTTCCTTTGCCTTCACAGCTTGGCTGTTTGGTGCAAGAGGCCTAGCTTTTTGTTTGTCTGGGCTTTTAACATGCCTTCCTCACTAAGCTTAATCATTTCTAGTGTTCGATTTAAACTGAGAGACATATGACTCTTCCTTTCACTTGAACACTTAGAGGCCATTGTAGGGTTATTAACTGGCCTAATCTCAACATTGTTGTCTCAGGGAATAGGGAGGCCTGAGGAGAGGGAGAGAGATGGGGAATGGCTGGTCAGTGGAGCAGTCAGAACACACACAACATTTATCAATTAAGTTCATCACCTTATATGGGAATGGTTCATGGCATCCCAAAACAATGGCAATAGTAACATCAAAGATCACTGATCATAGGGGCTTCCCTGGTGGCACAGTGGTTGAGAGTCCACCTGCTGATGCAGAGGACATGGGTTCGTGCCCCGGTCCGGGAAGATCCCACATGCCATGGAGCGGCTGGGCCCGTGAGCCATGGCCGCTGAGCCTGCGCATCTGGAGACTGGGCTCCGCAACGGGAGAGGGCACAACAGTGAGAGGCCCACGTACCGCCAAAAAACAAAAACAAACAAAAAAGATCACTGATCACAGATTACCATAAAAAAACAAAATAATAATGAAAAATTTGAAATATTGTAAGAATTACCAAAATATGATGCAGAGACAAGAAGTGAGCAAATGTTATTGGAAAAATGGCACCAATAGACTCACTTGACACAGGGTTGCCACAAGCTTAATTTGGGGGGAAATAATGCAGCATCTATGAAGTGCAATAAAGCAAAGTGCAATAAAATGAGGTCTGCCTATAGTCCTGATTGATATATATCAAATTCATTACCCTAAAATAACAAATGCATTTTATATCAGTTCCCATGGAATAGTCATGAAGTTTGACCATGTATTAGGCCACAAATAAAACTTCAATAGATTCCAAAATGTAAAAATAGGACAGGGAGGTTTTCCAATCATGATGGACTAAAACTAGAATCTAATTACAAAAGGAGAAAACAAAAGGGTCCTTCTACTCCTAAAAGTTAAAAATTTTTTCCCTTAAACAACTCTTGAATCAAAGAGAATTAAACTGAAATCTCAGAATTTCTAGAAAGCATGGATGACAAAAAACATAGAACTTATAAAAGTCAGCTAAAACAGTTTTCAGAGAATTAATAAACTTAATCACCTATTCAACTAAGAATAAAATAATTATACATTCCATTTTTATATGACAGTAAAATAAACTAAAGGAAAGAAATTAATAAAGGTAATAACAGAAATTAATGAATTAAAAACTAGGAAGATAATTGAACCAATAAAGTAAAATATGATTTTTGCAGGGTGTAGGGAGGAATACTTAAAATATATATAATTCTCTATCTTATGTTTTTGTTTGTTTGTTTGGCCACACTGTGTGGCTTGTGAGATCTTAGTTCTCTGGGCAGGGATTCAATCCGGGCCCTCAGCAGTGAAAGTGCAGAGTCCTAACCACTGGACCACCAGGGAATTCCTTCTATCTTATGTTTTTTAAAAAGGATGCCAAATACAGAAAGGAAAAAAATGACAAGATGCACAGAAAACTAAAGAATCATAGAGAGTGCTTTGCCAAATTCCATACAAATAAACTTGAAAATCTAGATAAGATAAATAATTTTCAAGGGAAATAGAATTTACAAAAACTGATCCCAGGAAAAAAAAATAGAAAATTTAAACACATTGATTTCCACAGAAGAAATATAAAAGTTACCAAAGAGTTACCTTTTAACAAAGCACCAGTCCCTAACTATTTCACAGTGGAAGTATACTAAAACTTTGAACAGTAGAAATCCACCATTAAATGTTTCAGAACATAGAAAAGAAAACATACAAATTATGAAGTAAATATAACATTGGTACAAAAACCTCAAAGATTACACAAAAAGGAAATGAAAACATATCTGACAAAACTGCCAAATCATATCAGTGGGAGAAAGATAGACTACTCAATAGTCAACTTAGTAGCCTTTTGGAAGGAAAAAATGAAATTGGAGCTATAACCCAAATCATACCAGTTAAATTCCAAATGGAGCAGACATCTAAATTTAAAAAGGAAACCAGAAAAGTGCTAAAATAAAACAAAGGAGAATTCCCTTATAATCTCAGTGAGTGAAAGATCATCCTAATTATGTTCAAAAGCCAAAAGCCATAAAACAAGTAATAAATTTGTCTATAAAGTTATTTTTAAACCTTCTGAATGGCAAAATACATCATATGATTGCAAAAACAACTGAAAACCCGGGAAATATATATATGCAACATATTTCATGGATATGAATTCTTAGCATAATAAGAAGCTCCTAGAAATAATCGCGAAAAAGATCACAACCCAGTAGAAAAATGGGCAAATAACATGAACAGGCAATTCACAAAAATGGAAATACAAATAGTTCTAAGCGTCCAAACATGAACTCATTTCTATTAGCAAAAACCCAGAATTTTAATAGCATATGCTTATTAATGAGTTTATATGGGAACAACCTCTCTTGTCTATCACTGGTGGGAACGTAACCCCTTTGTTGAACAATGACACAGTGTATTTCAAAAATAAAAACAGGGATTTCCCTGGTGGTGCAGTGGTTAAGAATCTACCTGCCAATGCACGGGACACGGGTTCAATCCTTGGTCCGGGAAGATTCCCACATGTCGCAGAGCAGCTAAGCCAATGCGCCACAACTACTGAGCCTGAGTTCTAAAGCCCGTGAGCCACAACTACTGAGCCCGCATGCCACAACTACTGAGCCCACACACCGTTAACTACTGAAGCCCGTATGCCGCAAATACTGAGACCACATGCTGCAACTACTGAAGCCCGTGCACCTAGAGCCTGTGCTCCACAACAAGAGAAGCCACTGAAATGAGAAGCCCTCGCACCACAATGAAGAGTAGCCCCTGCTCACCACAACTAGAGAAAGCCCACACGCAGAAATGAAAAACCAATGCAGCCAAATAAATAAATAAATAAATAAATAAATAAAAATACATATACACTTTACCCCTCATATTCCTCTTCTCAAAAACTATCTCACAGACATACCTGAACAATGTTTGAATTGGCATATGTGTAAAGTTGGTAATATAGGTTTGGGAACAACAAATGCCCTTCAGTGGTATTTAGTTAAGTAGATTATGACTCACTCTAACAATGGAAAATCCTGTAGTAGTGAAAACACACAAAAAAAGAGAAAGTTCTCTATGTACTAATATGGAAACATCACTCAGATACGTTGTTAAATGAGAAAATAAGATAAAGAACATTGTATGTAAGACAAGTCTACATGTAAAAAAAGGCAAGGCATGTTTTTATTTACTTAAATATGTACAAGGAAATTCTATAAGAGAACAGAAGAAACTAATAGTTTCTTTGAGGAAAAAGGTGAGGAACTGGGAAAATGGAAAGAAATTAAGGAGGAATTTTCACTCTTTACCTTCTTTATTGTTTTTAATAAACAAAAATATTTTAAATAAATAAAAATAAACTTGGGTCATAAAAAAATAAAACTAATTAACAAAATTGGACTGTACACTTGAAGTTCCAGATCCCTCTAACAATTTCCCCAACATTTTGTAAATCAATGTTATCTTACTTTCCTCCTTTAATGCATCACATCAAGACCAATATTTGTTCTAACAAAGAGCAATTTTCCCACCAACTGACGGAAGTAAATTATATTTGAGACTTTTATATAGACATTCACACATATGTACCATTTTGCCAAAGGTAATATTTTTCAAAAATTATAAAAAGTTGAGATTTGGAACTTTAACCTTAATGCACTTTCACTGAAAACGCTTCATTTTTAAAAATGTTCATCACTAACAAACTTGTTTATATTTTTAAACTCCATTTTAGTTATTTTCTAACAAAATGCTTTTTGCAAGAGAAATCTTTTATGATACTGTACTGGACACTTGCTAAATTAAGATGAGGGAACTATGGAAATCATTGGATTGGGAATCAGAAAATATGAGCTTGAATTTCAAAGCCTTAATGTAAATTCCTTAACTTCCCTTTAGGAGCCAACCTAAGTGAACTCAGATATTGAAGATTTCCTAGTGTCTTCATTGCTCCTCTCTCTGGCCAAACCTCACCCTCTTATACACATTGTTGCCTTCAAGACCTGGAGAACTAAAGGTCTGCTCTCTGTTCGCTTGTTTATCTTAAAGCAAGATTTCTCAGCCTTGTCACTACTGACAAGTTGAGGCTGATAATTCTTTGCTGTAGGGAGCTGTCCTGTGCATTGTAGGATGTTTAGCAGCATCCTTGGCACTTACTCACTACATGCCAGTAGCACCCTCTCCAGTTGTGACAATTAAAAGTATCTCTAGATATTGTCAAATTTCCCCCAGAGGACAACTCAACCAGGTTAAAACCACTGCCTTAAAAGTAGAAGAACTCTCTGTGGTTGTGGGACAGTCTGAACATCTCATGGGCAGTCTAGTGGGTAATGAGGGATCTCACAGAACTTGAGAATGAAAGTGTTCCATAGAGATACCTGCAGTATTTAATCACTCAGTTGGGTACAGTCAGGACTGAGAGCCCCCAGCTCCCACCAAGGACATCTCTTTCACTCATGAGAACACCTAACCCCTCTATATCCAGGTCCCCTGCCTCAAGAGAAGCGTTTTTATTTAGGAAATGCAACACCGTTCTTATGCTCAATGTTTTTAGCCAGAGCCTTTCTCTGTTATCATCTAATTATTCCTACTCTGTAATATTTGCATAATTTCCACAGCACTCTTGATCCAGCATTTATAAACTGTTGTAATAACAGAGTGAGATTCTAATGAGTGAAGCTCTCTTCCCAAACCCCTCACTAACATAAATGAAAAACCAGAATCAAGTTCTAGCTCCACCACCTACTTGCTAAATGACCTTGGACAAGTTATTTAATGTCTCTGAACCTCAATTTCCTCAACTGTTAAATGCATGTAGTGAACAAAACAGATTCTTCAGAGGAGTCAAGATGGCGGTGTAGGAAGACTCAGAGTTCACATCTCCCCACAACTAGGGCATCTGATGGACGCTGGTGGGGGACCCTGATGCCCAAGGAGACGGGAAGAACCCCCAAGTGAACCAGTAGGATGTAGGGGGACTGAGGGGGAAAGGAGAAGTGAAGGCCAGACAGGACCAGTGCCCCTGAGGGGTGGCTGAGAGGGGGGAGGGGTTTCCATGCCTGGAGGGACATGGAGAGCCCCCCTTGGGGGCTCAAATCAGCCAGGATCAGGCTCAGCATTTCCCCTGCCCAATCCACTGGGGAAGTCAGCCCAGCTCTCAGGCTGGGTCCTATGCCCTCAGAAGTTCCCTCCGGGCTGAGTTAGTCCTGGAGACATAGGAGGGAGGCTGAGGAGATCAGGAGACGCAAGTGGGAGGGGATGGGAGGAGCAGGAGAGGAGCAGAGGGTGTTTGCTCCACCCACTGGGGCCCAGGGAGCCTGCTAAGCTCCCAGGCTGATCCCCTGCCCTCCAAAGCCCACTCCAGGCTGTGTGGGTCCCCGGGACATAGGAGCAAGGCCAGGGAGATCAGGAGAGGCAGGCGGGAGGGGCCCTCCAGGACAGGAAGAGCAGAAGAGGAGGGCGTTTGCCCCACGCACTCGAGCCCAGGAAGCCTGCTGGGCTCCCAGGTGGGGTCCCCTGCCCTCTGAGACCAGAGGCAGGAGGCACACCTGGGCCTCTTCTTTTCTGTTGAGCCTAAGCCCCACCCCCACAAAGCCCCACACCCCCACCTGTTCCAGCTCTGTGGGTAATAAGCATAGGCCCCACCCACTGCCCAAACCTCACCCCTGCATAGGCCCCGCCCTCCACAGCAAAAGCCTTTTCCACCTTTTTTTTTTCTCCTCCTCCTTTTTACTATTGTGGTGTTGTTTTACCTTCTGGTTGTTGTTTCATCTATATTTTTATTTTTTTTCTAACATAGCTGTTAGTTTCCTAGTCTAATTTTATTTTTTACTTTGTTATATTGTTCTCCTTTTTTTTTTTTTTTTTTTTTTGCTTCCCCGCATGGCTTGCAGGATCTTGGTTCATGAGCCAGGGGCCGGGCTGAAGCTCCTGCGGTGGCAGCTCCAAGTACAAACCACTGGACTAACAGAGAACTTCAGACCCCAAGGAATATTCATTAGAGTGAGATTTCCCAGAGGTCTTCACCTCAGCACCAAGACCCAGCTCTACCCAACAGCCTACAAACTGCAGTGCTGGAAGCCTCAGGCCAAACAACCAGTAAGACAGGAACACAATCCCACTCATAAAAAAAAGAAAAAAAATGAGACTGCAAAAATATATGTCACAGATGAAGGAGCAAGGTAAAAACCTGCAAGACCAAATGAATGAAGACGAAGTAGGCAATCTACTGAAAAAAGAATTCAGAGTAATGATAGTAAAGATGATCGAGAATCTCGGAAATATAATGGAGGCATGGATTGAGAAAATACAACAAATGTTTAACAAAGATCTAGAAGAACTAAAGAACAAACAAACAGAGATGAACAACACAATAACTGAAATGTAAAATACACTAGAAGGAATCAATAACAGAATAACTAAGGCTTAAGAACGAATAAGTGAGCTAAGAGACAAAATGGTGGAAATATCTGCCGAGGAGCAGAATACAGAAAAACAATGAAAAGAATTGAAGACAATCTCAGAGACCTCTGGGACAACACTAAATGCACCAACATTCGAATTATAGGGGTCCCAGAAGAAGAAGAGAAAAAGAAGGGGTCTGAGAAAATATTTGAAGAGATGATAATGGAAAACTTCCCTAACATGGGAAAGGAAATACTCACCCAAGTCCAGGAAGCACAGAGAGTTCCATACAGGATAAACCCTAGGAGAAACACACCAAGACACATATAAATCAAACAAACAAAAATTAAATTCAAAGAAAAAAATATTAAAAGCAGCAAGGAAAAAACAATAAGTAACATAATAAAGAATCCCCATAACATTATCAGCTGATTTTTCAGCAGAAACTCTGCAGGCCAGAAGGTAGTGGCAGGATATACTTAAAGTGATGAAAGAGGAAAACCTATAACCAAAATTACTCTACCCAGCAAGGATCTCAGTAGGATTCAACAGAGAAATCAAAAGCTTTTTAGACAAACAAAAGCTAAGACAATTCAGCACCACCAAACCAGCTTTAAAACAAATGCTAAAGAAACTTCTCTAGGTGACAAACACAAGAGAAGAAAAAGACCCACAAAAACAAACCCAAAACAGTTAAGAAAATGGTAATAGGAACATACGTTATCGATAATAACCTTGAATGTAAATGGATTAAATGCCCCAACCAAACGACACAGACTGGCTGAATGGATACAAAAATAAGACCCATATATATGCTGTCTACAAGAGACCCATTTCAGACCCAGGGACACATACAGACTGAAAGTAAAGGGATGGAAAAAGATATTCCATCCCAATGGAAATCAAAAGAAAGCTGGAGTGGGGCTTCCCTGGTGGCGCAGTGGTTGAGAATCCACCTGCCGATGCAGGGGACACAGGTTCATGCCCCAGTCCAGGAAGATCCCACATGCCACAGAGCAGCTAGGCCCGTGAGCCATGGCCGCTGAGCCTGTGTGTCCGGAGCCTATGCTCCACAACGGGAGAGGCCACAACAGTGAGAGGCCCACGTACCACAAAAAAAAAAAAAAGGAAAGCTGGAGTAGCAATACTTGTATCAGATAAAATACACTTTAAAATAAAGACTGTTATAAGGGATAAGGAAGGAAACTACATAATGATCAAGGGATCAATCCAAGAAGAAGATATAACAATTATAAATGTTTATGCACCCAACATAGGAACACCTCAATACATAAGGCAAATGCTAACAACCATGAAAGGGGAAACTGACAGTAACACAATAATAGTAGGGGACTTTCTTTTTTTTTTTTTTTTTGCGGTACGCGGGCCTCTCACTGTTGTGGCCTCTCCCGTTGCGGAGCACAGGCTCTGGATGCACAGGCTCAGTGGCCATGGCTCACAGGCCCAGTCGCTCCACGGCATGTGGGATCTTCCCGGACCGGGGCACGAACTCGTGTCCCCTGCATCGGCAGGCAGACTCTCAACCACTGTGCCACCAGGGAAGCCCAATAGTAGGGGACTTTCATACAGCCACTATGGAGAACAGTATGGAGGTTCCTTAAAAAACTACAAATAGAACTACCATATGACCCAGCAATCCCACTACTGGGCATATACCCTGAGAAAACCATAATTCAAAAAGAGTCATGTACCAAAATGTTCATTGCAGCTCTATGTGCAATAGCCAGGAGATGGAAGCAACCTAAGTGTCCATCATCATATGAATGGATAAAGAAGATGTGGCACATATATACAATGGAATATTACTCAGCCATAAAAAGAAAAGAAATTGGGTTATTTGTAGTGAGGTGGATGGACCTAGAGTCTGTCATACAGAGTGAAGTAAGTCAGAAAGAGAAAAACAAATACTGCATGCTAACACATATATATGGAATCTAAGAGAAAAAAAAAAGGTCATGACGAACCTAGGGGTAAGATGGGAATAAAGACAGAGACCTACTAGAGAATGGACTTGAGGATATGGGGAGGGGGAAGGGTAAGCTGTGACAAAGTGAGAGAGTGGCCTGGACATATATACATTACCAAACGTAAAATAGATAGCTAGTGGGAAGCAGCCGCATAGCACAGGGAGATCAGCTCGGTGCTTTGTGACCACCTAGAGGGGTGGGATAGGGAGGGTGGGAGGGAGGGAGACGCAAGAGGGAAGACATATGGGAACATATGTATATCTATAACTGATTCACTTTGTTATAAAGCAGAAACTAACACACCATTGTAAAGCAATTATACTCCAATAACAATGTTAAAAAAATAGTAGGGGACTTTAACACCCCACTTACACCAACTGACATATCATCCAAACAGAAAATAAATACGGAAACACAGGTTTAAATGACACAATAGACCAGATATATTCAATTGATATTTATAGAACATTCCAACCAAAAGTGGCAGAATACACTTTCTTCTCAAGTGCACATGGAACACTCTCCAGGAGAGATCACATCTTGGGTCACAAATCAAGCCTTGGAATATTTGAGAAAACTGAAATCATATCAAGCATCTTTTCTGACCAAAACGCTATGAGGCTGGCAATCAATGACAGGGAAAAGAACTGTAAAAACCACACAACACATGGAGGCTAAACAGGGTGCTACTAAATAACCAAGAGATCACTGAAGAAATCACAGAAGAAATTTTAAAATACATAGAAACAAATGACAATGAAAACCAACAACACAAAACCTATGGGATGCAGCAAAAGCAGTTCTAAGAGAGAAGTTTATATCAATTCAATCTCATCTCAAGAAACAAGAAAAATCTCAAATAAACAATCTAACCCTACATCTAAAGCAACTAGAGAGAGAAGAACAAAGAAAACCCGAAGTCACTAGACGGAAAGAAATCATAAAGATCAGAGCAGAAATAAATGAAACAGAAACGAAGAAAACAATAGCAAAGATCAATAAAACTAAAAGCTAGTTCTGTGAGAAGACAAACAAAATTAACAAACCCTTAGCCAGACTCATCAAGAAAAAAAGAGAGAGGATGCAAATCAATAAAATTTGAAAAGAAAATGGAGAAATCACAACTGACACTGAAGAAATACAAAGGATTATAAGAGACAACTACAAACAACTATATGTCAATAAAATGGACAACCACCAAGAAATGGACAAATTCTCGGAAAGGCACAATTTTCCAAGACTGAACCAGAAAGATTTAGAAAATATAAACAGACCTATCACAAGTAATGAAATTGAAACTGTAATTAAAAATCTTCCAACAAACAAAAGCCCAGGACCAGATGGCTTCAAGGTGAATTCTATCAAGCATTTAGAGAAGAGCTAACACCTACCCTTCTCAAACTGTTCCAAAAAATTGCAGAGGGAGGAACACTCCCAAATTCATTCTACGAAACCATCATCACCATGATACCAAAACCAGAAAAAGATACCACCAAAAAAACAAAATTACAGACCAATATCACTGATGAACATAGATGCAAAAATCCTGAACAAAATACTAGCAAACAGAATCCAACAACATACTAAAAGGATCATACACCATGATCAAGTAGGATTTATCCCAGGGATGCAAGGATTCTTCCATACACGCAAATCAATCAATGTGATATGCCATATCAACAGACTGAAGTATAAAAACCATATGATCATCTCAATAGATGCCAAAAAAGCTTCTGACAAAATTCAACACCCATTTATGATAAAAACTCTCCAGAAAATGGGCATAGAGGGAACCTACCTCAACATAATAAAGACCATATATGACAAACCCACAGCAAACATCGTACTCAATGGTGAAAAACGGAAAGCATTTCCACGAGGATCAGGGACAAGACAAGGATGTCCACTCTTGCCACTCTTATTCAGCATAGTTTTGGAAGTCCTAACCATGGCAATCAGAGAAGAAAAAGAAATAAAGGAATACAAATTGGAAAAGAAGAAGTAAAACTGTCACTGCTTACAGATGACATGATATTATACATAGAAAATCCTAAAGATGCCACCAGAAAACTACTAGAGCTAATCAATGAATTTGGTAAGGTTGCAGGATACAAAATTAATGCACAGATATCTCTGGCATTCCTATACACTAACAAGGAAAAATCAGAAAGAGAAATTAAGGAAATAATCCCATTTACCATCGCCAAGAAAAGGAATAAAATACTGAGAAATAAACCTACCTAAGGAGGCAAAAGACTTGTACTCAGAAAACTATAAAACACTGATGAAAGAAATCAAAGATGACAAACAGGTGGAGAAATATACCATGTTCTTGAATTGGAAGAATCAATATTGTCAAAATGACTATACTACCCAAAGCAATCTACAGATTCAATGCAATCCCTATCAAACTACCAATGGCATTCTTCACAGAATTAGAACAAAAAGTTTTATAATTCATAGGGAAACACAAAAGACCCCGAATAGCCAAAGCAATCTTGAGAAAGAAAAACAGAGCTGGAGGAATCAGGCTCCCCAACTTCAAACTGTACTACAAAGCTGCAGTAATTAAGACAGTCTGGTACTGGCACAAAAACAAAAATATAGATCAATGGTACAGGATAGAAAGCCTAGAGATAAACCCACACACATATGGTCACCTAATTTATGACAAAGGAGGCAAGAACATACAATGGAGAAAAGACAGCCTCTTCAATAAGTGGTGCTGGGAAAACTGGACAGCTACATGTAAAAGAATGAAATTAGAACATTCCCTAACACCATACACAAAAATAAACTCCAAATGGATTAAAGACTTAAATGTAAGACCAGACACTATAAAACTCTTAGAGGAATACATAGGAAAAACACTCTTTGACATAAACAACAGCAAGATCTTTTTGACCCACCTCCTAGAGTAATGGAAATAAAAACAAAAATAAAGAAATGGGACTTAATTAAACTTAAAAGCCTTTGCACAGCAAAGGAAGGCATAAACGAGACAAAAATACAACCCGCAGAATGGGAGAAAATATTTGCAAATGAAACAACTGACAAAGGATTAATCTCCAAAATATACAAGCAGCTCATACACCTCAATATCAAAAACACAAACAGGGCTTCCCTGGTGGTGCAGTGGTTGAGAGTCTGCCTGCCGACGCAGGGGACGCAGGTTCGTGCCCCGGTCCAGGAAGATCCCACATGCTGCGGAGCTGCTGGGCCCGTGAGCCATGGCCGCTGAGCCTGCGCGTCCGGAGCCTGTGCTCCGCAATGAGAGAGGCCACAGCAGTGAGAGGCCCGTGTACCGCAAAAAAAAAAAAAAACACCCACAAACAACCCAATCAACAAATGGGTGGAAGATCTAAATAGACATTTCTCCAAAGAAGACACACAGATGGCCAACGAACACATGAAAAGATGCTCAACATCACTAATTATTAGAGAAATGCAAATCAAAACTACAATGAGGTATCACCTCATGCCAGTCAGAATGGCCATTATCAAAAAAGCTAGAAACAATAAATGCTGGAGAGAGTGTGGTGAAAACGGAACCCTCCTACACTGTTAGTAGGAATGTAAATTGATACAACCACTATCAAAAACAGTATGGAGGGTCCTTAAAAAGCTAAAAATAGAACTACCGTATGACCCAGCAATCCCACTACTGGGCATATACCCTGAGAAAACCATAATTCAACAAGAGTCATGTACCACCATGTTCATTGCAGCTCTATTTACAATAGCCAGGACATGGAAGCAACCTAAGTGTCCACTGACAGATGAATGGATAAAAAAGATGTGGCACATATATACAATGGAATATTACTCAGCCATAAAAAGAAACGAAATTGAGTTATTTGTAGTGAGGTGGATGGACCTAGAGTCTGTCTTACAGAGTGAAGTAAATCAGAAAGAGAAAAACAAATACCATATGCTAAAACATATATATGGAACCTAAAAAAAAATGGTACTGATGAGTCTAGTGCCAGTAAAGGAATAAAGACATAGACATAGAGAATGGACCTGACATGGAGTGGGGAGGGAGAAGCTGGGGCAAAGTGAGAGTAGCACTGACATATATACACTACCAAATGTAAGATAGTTAGCTAGTGGGAAACAGCAGCATAGCACAGGGAGATCAGCTTGGTGCTTTGCGATGACCTAGAGATGTGGGATAGGGAGGGTGGGAGGCAGGCTCAAGAGGGAGGGGATATGGGGATATACGTATGCATGTGACTGATTCACTTTGTTGTACAACAGAAACTAACACAGTATTGTGAAGCCATTATACTCCAATAAAGATCTATTAAAAAAAAGAAATATGCATAACAACAACAAAAAAGAGATTCTTCTCTCGTGAATGTGAAAAAAAGAAAAATGCATGTAGCAACACCTGCTCCCAGGGGTAAGAAGTAAATGATGTATTCCATGCAAACACCCAGAAAGTACCTGTCCATATATTATCAATGCAGCTGCAACTGCTCTTGCAGCTTATTCCTTTTTTCTTTATCTTAACACCATCTGAAAATTGGGCTAATAGTTCAGCTTCCTTGGGCTTCCCTGGTGGCGCAGTGGTTGAGAGTCTGCCTGCTAATGCAGGGGACACGGGTTCAAGCCCTGGTCTGGGAAGATCCCACATGCCGCGGAGCAACTAGGCCCGTGAGCCACAACTACTGAGCCTGTGCGTCTGGAGCCTGTGCTCCGCAACAAGAGAGGCCGCAACAGTGAGAGGCCCGCGCACCGCGATGAAGAGAGTGGCCCCCGCTTGCCACAACTAGAGAAAGCCCTCGCACAGAAACAAAGACCCACCACAGCCAAAAATAAATAAATAAACAAATGTGGGGTTAAAAAAAAAAAAAACCCAGCTTCTTCTCTAAAAAGTTAAAAAAAAAAAAAAATAGTTCAGCTTCCCCCACTCCATGGAATTGCTGTTTGAACAACTGAATTATTTAAATTGGGTAATGGGCATTTTATTTTCATTATATTATTTGTTTAAGTGTACATGTATATGTTGTTCACATCAAATCACGAGAAAGTGGTGATATATTTAGCCTCACAAAAAGTCAAACTACACTTCTGCTTAGTTTGAAGAGCCGAATGCCAAAATTTGAAAGATGTCCCCATGAGAACAGAGAATGTAGCAGATTTAGTGAGGAGTTTGGATGCAAAATAACCAAACTTAAGTAGCTTGTAGCCTTAGTTCACACCTCTCCCCAACCCTGCACATTTTAAATGAGCAAATCAAAGACCCAAACAAAATTACCCCCATGGAAAGATGAGTAATCATTACTAATGAGGCAGCATGGGCCCATGCTTAATATTCCAGTAAAAACTGGAAGAGCTATAAGAGCAAAAAGCAGGTATAATAAAATTCAGAAAAAGAATTACTCCGGAAAGCAAGGGGAAAATCTTTCAGACACATTGCTCTTTATTTTCAAGTAAAGAGAACAAGTAAAGAGAACTTTTAAGTAAAGAGAACTTTTTTATCCTCAGATAAAAAAGTTTGAAGAAAAGATAAGAGATAAAAGAAAATATAAAACAACAGAAAGAGATGGAGGGTAAGCTGTCAGCTCTCAGAAAAGAAATAATGGCTTAGCACCTGATAGAAGGGAAAATGCGGGATCCTTCGAGTAAGACAGTGTGAGTTTGAATGTCACCACTACCATCTTCTAGTTCTCTGAACCCTGAGCAAGTGAAATCCCTCGCTGAACCTGTTTTCTCACCTATAAAATCAAGATGAAATCTACTTCACTGGGTTATTTTAAGAACAAGAGAATAACCTCACCAAGTAACAGGCTCACAGGACACAATAAATGTCTCTCCCTTTATTCATCTGTTCATCTCTCTATCTGTCCCTTCCTTTGTCCCTCTCCATCTGTCTGTCAGACTCTCTCTTTTCTTACTAACAAAAACTACACCTAACTCTTGTTTATCTGTGATAATAGGAAGCAGGTACAGAGAAAAATCTGATATCTACAAATTATTCAAAAGACTCTCTAAATCATTAATTTCAATCAACTTTCCCAGTCAGAATTTTTCCACAGTTCATAACAGAATCTATGCTGATGTACTAAATTTGGATATTCTATAAAGCCAATAAGAGAAAGAAGCAAAGAATACAGATGATAGATGATAGCTAGCTACCTAGATGATAGATGATTGATTGATAGATAGGGCTGATAGATAAACATACACACAAATACGAATCCATACATTTGGCTAATAGGGAAAATCTCCCTTATTCTAAAATAACTGAGTAAGCGTGATCCATTTCTACCAACTCAGTCAAAGATAATATAATAATAATGTAACATATTAATAATGTAATGGGGTAAGTAAAGCAATAAAAAGATAGAAAACATCCTGATACATTACTCTGGAGAATAGACCATTGACTTCATTGCTTGGGTCATTCTCTCCTTCTTATGCTCTAGACCAGTGCTATCCAATAGAATGCTCTGCGATAAAGGAAATTTTCTATATCTGTGTTGTCCATTATAGTAGCCAAGTAGCCACATGTGGTTATTGAGCACTGGAAATGATACTAGTACAACCAAGGAATTGGAATTGGATTTTTAATTTTACTAAATTTGGATTAATTTGGATGCAAATGTAAATAGCCACATGTGGCTAGTGGCTACCATATTGAACAGGGCAGATCTGGGCTAATTAAGTCATATAATGCAGTAAGTGGAAATAATTTCATTTAGAGTCATTTTCTCCATCTTGACAATTCTCTTCTCATTAATGGTGATTTGCCCCCTCTCCTAAAAGGGACCAGCTCATAGCAGTGGCAGATCTCAGCTTCCATTACTCTCTCTACTCCTGCCCCTACTACCACAGAGGGACAAGTAACGTTGAAATGGCCAAAGATGGAGGTGTCATTGATGAGCCAGCCTAGACTATTGATTGGATAACTTGCTGAATGGATTTAAATCTCTCTCTATGCTTTGCACTAAATTAGAAAAGATATTCTCAAGAACATACTCTCCACAGCCTGAACAAGGGGTTTCCTAAGGCTATTTCTTATAATGTTCCCCACCAAAAACTCATGACTCACCCAGAGTGCAAATCTTTGGGGGACCATTATTAGTCAGCCCAGGTTCACAGCTCTCTTGGGTCTGGAAGGAGAAGTTTGCATTTCAAAAGAAGGAATTAACTGCACATTCTTTATGCAATCATCCTTAATGATGTTTTTTTTCTCAACTGTAATTTTAATAACTACTGGACAGCTGTAAATTCCAGAATGTGCCCCTAGAAAGAACATGAACACAGACATCTATGCTGCCCTTTAAGTGCAGAACTGTTACCCTGAAAAGGTAGCCAAACTGGAAATAACAATAACCTCTTGGAAAACTTGAGGACTTTACAGAGGATTCATGTCTGAAAGGAACATCCAACCTTTTCTAGGAGGTAAACAGCACTGATTAACTCCCCTAACCTGAGTTAACGCTACCTTACACAGCTCCTGACCTGATCTCCAAGATGTTATGACAATCCTTCCCAATGGCAGGATATGCCATCTGCTAGGCACAATGCATATATGGCCCTCAGTTGTCAAACACCCTTTCCTGTGTGAATATTTTATCATGGGATTTAAAGCAAATGTTCCTTAAAGGAAAAGATCATCCTTTCTGCTTATTCATATCACCTAGCAGTCACCTCTTACACAGTGAGTGCTCATTAGATAGCTTTCAATTATGTAAAGAGAAACATACCATAATTGGGATAAATAGAACTTTAAGCATGCTGTGTTACCCTTGAATGATTTGAAAGAAACTTTTAAAGTATGTTTGAAAACAGTAATGCTTAATTCACATGAACCTTTCATGGTATTGCCATCATTAATGAAAATGATAATCAGAACTGTAGCTTCTCTCTCAGGAAATATTTCTTCTTGTGTTTTCTCTTGCCCCAAATAAAATGCAATGTCTATCCCTTCCTATATACTTCATTTCTTTCTTTTTTTTTTTTTTGCAGTACACGGGCCTCTCACCACTGTGGCCTCTCCCACCGCGGAGCACAGGCTCCGGACGAGCAGGCTCAGCGGCCATGGCTCATGGGTCCAGCTGCTCCACGGCATGTGGGATCTTCCTGGACCGGGACACGAACCTGTGTCCCCTGCATCGGCAGGCGGACCCTCAACCACTGCACCACCAGGGAAGCCCTATACTTCATTTCTTCTTCAATTAATTATGATTTACAGAAATCTTGCCCCAATTCATCTTATATTTTCTTTCCCTACACTCTAATCTCTAGCTAATGATTTTTCGAATTCCATTTCATTGCTGAATGTCAGGTCAGATTAAATCAGTTCTGTTCAGAGGGGTTTTATATGCTTTTAATTGGTATATAGGGTGGCTACAGGAAGTTAACATCAAACCTTGGAATAAGTGTAACATCTGAGGTTTATATTAATAGGGGAGACTTGTCTCGGGTTTTCCAATTTCAGAGCAGTGAACTGCAGGGCTTTGTGGGGATCCAATTAAGGTGACTAGAGTATATGTTTGTGTGACACTTGTTTAAACAGTTGAATTACAACTAAATCTTAAAAAGGACTGAGATCTATAAGGAGTCCAGGAAAAAAAGAACAAGAATGTCATAGTAGTAGTTATCTAGCCGATAAGAAAGTTCTGGTCACTAAACATAGTCTACTCTCAGGTGTGGCCTGAAGAAAATACCCACATAGTCATCCAAACCATTCCTTCTACGTCTACTCACTCATAAACCTTCAATACAAAGTCTATATATCTATCATCTTAGTACAAAAAAATTTCTTTGAGTACCACTATATGGTCAAAGGAAATGAAATCTTAGTTTGTAAATTAATAAACAGTCTCCTCTAAACATGACTGAGTTCCCTGAGCCTGGTCAAATCTGGGGCACTGACAAGTTTAGTTTCTGGGATTGCCCACCATAGTTCTGACATTGCAAACCCTCTAAGAAGTCAGCCAATCTCCTCAACTCACTTCTTTACTCTCAAAGTTGTATGTCTGAAAACACCTTGACAAGCCCCATTCTTTTCACTATACTCGCAAACATATTTTTTTCTCTCTAAGAGGCTAGAGTAACAATGGAAGATGGACATTTGCCAGCTGCCAATAAATGTGAAGTTGAAACTTTTCATTTCTTGACTTTACGGATAACTGTTCTACCTCTTATGTTTGGCTCTGAAGTAAAACACCTTCCGAATCAAATGCATTTTACCCTCCAGAGACCTGATGGAAAGGGAATATATCTAAGAGGCTGAATTCTAAACACACCATTTGCATTCACTTGCCATATGAGATTAGTCAAATCCTTAACCTCTCTTACCCTCAATGTCCTATCTGTAAAAATAATACTTTTATCTCAAAATTACTATAAGTATCCAAGGAGACAATATATAAGTATCTGGCACTTTATGGGTACTCAAACGTATTCATTTCCTTTTTCCCCAAGTAATCTTTTCTGGCTAATAGCTTCAGCATTCAGTAGCACTTGCAGGTCTTGTAATATCTTACTGAAAGGAGTCATTCCAATTACTATTCTAGCAGCTTTTTCTGAAATTACAAGCCCTAAGTTTATCATTCTGCATCCAATATTAGTTGTATCCTTATTATCAGCTGTTAACTCTGAATGCATGGGTTTTATTGTTATTTAAAATGAAAAATTTTCCTACAATTCTTTCTAGAGCACTTTGGATTTATTACACAAATAGTCTATGTTTAGACATCTAATGAAAGGCCAGGCACAAAGCTAATCCTCTTTCTCACCAATAATTACCATAATAAAGTTGTTAATATCGAGAAAGGTTGCAGTTTCTTGAATATATACACTTAAGTCCAAGATGAAGCACAGGCTTTGACCATCCACCTATATTTATTAGAATAGTTCCCCTACTGGTTGTCTCCACCTGAAATCTGTTCTGTAGCTCTGACACCAGATGGTCTATGCCCAAGCTTTGAAATCTAACTCTAGCTTTTGACTTACAGCTCCTTAAACACAGGCTGTAGAGTGTAAAATACATAATAATGGAGGCATGCAGATAAGCACAAGCCCAAGATCTGGGTGGGGGGTTGGGGGGTGGGATGGATCAGAATGGAAAGAAATTACTTTCTGGGCAAACAAGTACATTTCTTGCAATAATTTTAGATTACATCTAGCCCTGATGTCAGCTATGTTATTTCTGACTAAGACACCAAGATTTGTGAGGAAAACCACTAAATATTTTACAACACAATAAAAATATTAGCAGGCCAAAGGATTCTTTAAACTATTTGGAAAGCAGAAGACTCAGGTGCAAAGGTTTTATTTCACTGTGATTTGGTTAAATCAGTCTTGCTCCAATATCCGAAAGACATGTAAATGGAAACATTAATCACAAATGATGCACAACCTTAAAGAGAAAAAAAGATAACCCAGAGGTCAACCTGCCACTGGGAGATTCAGTGAAACTTGTCCTGACTCCCAATTCCGTTGCCTGTAATAGTCATAAGTCCTCTCCACAACATCTGCACGATTGAAAGTTCATTTCCTCCTGCTTCTGTTGCCTCTGAATCCCTAGGTGTCTTTAAATCCACAGCAATCTCATTTCCTTTACCAGTTTCCAAAAGAAAACCATCACTCAAAATCAAGTATTTCATGATTTGGGGAGGCTTCCTGAAGACTTGGGGTGACACATGGAGATGGATTACCTCACAGTGCACACATCTTCCCAGAATCTGCTGGTTTCACTCTCAACACCTCTAGAGCAACCAACAAAACAATCTCTTTCATTAACCACACAAAATATTTTTAGAATATACCCTGGCCCCTCGAGACAGAGGAGGAGGCAGGTAACTAGTACCACCCTAAGCTCTTACAAAAATGCTTTCTCTCAAAGATATCTCTCACTTTCTCAGGAGACTTCCAGCAAATTTTATTTTCTCCAGCTCACCACACTATGACAGACAAAATGGTGTCTTAGGCAGAGATGGAAACCAATATTTGTGAGTGTTTATTATGTGCAATTGCTGTATGTTTACCCCCTTACTTCCCTCACAAAGACAACCCTGTGTGGTCTACATCATACAAAATTGATAACTTAAGTTCAATGAGGTTTGATTATGTCCATGTTTCAAATGCAATGGAAATGAGTCTAACTTAACTCAGATTGACAGCAAAACCTAAGCTTAGCCCCAGTCTACAATTTTCTCCACACTTGCCCTCTTAGCAAAAACCAGTCACTCAACCAGTTCAAGGTTAATGCTTCAAGCTGTGCAATACACCAAGGAACTGGAAAGGAACAGGAGAAATCCAAACTCCACTCAGCCTCCTTTTCTCTCATTATAGTGAAATCCCAAATCCCAAGTGTTCCTCTGAGCAATATTGCTATTGTCCTGTGAAAGGTTTGCGGCTTACTCAAGCAAAGAATGTTAAGAAAAGCCTTTACTCTACTGATTTGCAGCTAACAAAAAAAGCAAGGGAGTGCTTTTGTACCTTCTGCTTGAAGACAAAGAAAAAAAAAAATGAAGAGCTTAATCCATGTAGATGCCATTTTAAATCTCTACTTTATTTCCTCCATTTTAGAAAACCTAAACCAACTAGCTGACCAGACCATTTTTATTTCACATTTATGCTGACATTTCCCAATTGCAAAAGTCATAGGGGAGATATTTACAAATACAACAGTGAGGGAATAAAAAAAAAACCTTTCATGTTCAGCCTAACCTACTTCCCACAGCATCTTTAAATATTTCTTTCTTTGGAGGAGCAGACGTTGGTTGCAACCCTGCACAAAGTCTGAGAACGAAAATGCCTGCTCCCTTCTGAAAATGTCTAATCTCAAGATCCCACAGCCATCTTGTGGAATTTCTGTGTGGGTGTGCATGTCCTCCCACTGAATTCGTGTGTATGTGTGTAGATGTGCTGGGGTGGGGTGGGGGGCGAGGAAAGACCTAGGGGATAAGGGTAAGCATTTTCTATTAGAAATGTGCCTGGGATGTGCAAAAGACAAGAAATAGCCTCAACCAACAGGCAGCCTTAATCACTTAAGCACTGTCTTTAGAAGGTGATACGGCATGATCTGTACAATTTAAGTATGGGAGAAGTGTAAACATCCATTACCAGGGGAAGCAATAAATTACAGTACAATCATGTGAGGCGTCTTATGCAATCAGTACAAATAAATAAATTAGAGTTTTATATACAGGCATGGAACTATGTAAATAAAAAAGTAGGTATAGAATAATATGGATAGTATAATCTCACATGTTAAAATGTACATATTAAATGTTTATAAGTCTTATTGTAATAATCACATATTACATCATGTTATATAAAAATAGGTCATATGATTGATTTATGCCCAGGAAAGGAGGTGGTAACAGCACTTGCCTCTGGATGTGACTATAGATGTCTTTTGCTTTCTTCCTTTGGCTTGTCTGTATTTTCAATTCATGCTATCATGAATATGCATTGCTCCTTTCAAAATACATTTTAAAGTTATTTTTAAATGAAAAGATATGCACATGTGAAGAATCCTTTTGCATTCCAGCAGCATCCAAACCCAATTGAGAGCACTTTCCTTCAAGAAGTATTCCTGACAAACCTGAGTGTCTGCAGACTGGGATTCCCTCACTAGACAGAAACCCTCCTCAGGCTTCTCAGAGCATCAAGCCAATTAGAGCTGGTGTCACCTTGACACTCCTGGCTTTTGCTCCTGCATGGCCAATGGCAAGCATGGGCTTCCATGGGCAGGGACAGCAGTCGGTTGGAACTCAGATGACATGGGGGCACCTGTCTCAGTTTTGTAACTGAGAATGAAGCCCAACTTCCTAGACAAGAAGTACATGTTCTTTTCACATTGTTTCAGGGACCTACTGATGAATAACATATCACTGCAAATTTAGTGGCTTAAAACAATGGTCATTTTATTATGCTCGCAAATGCTGTGTGTCAGGAATTTGAGCAGAACGTAGCAGGGATGGCTTATCTCTGCCCCACGGTGTCCAGAGTCTCAGCTGAGAAGACTCAAGCAGCTGGGGGCCGACAGACTGGAGGCCCCTTCACTCCATGTTTGGTGCCTGGGACATCACGACTTAAAGGCTAGGCTCCACATGTTCACCAACGTGTGGTCATACCCCCATGTGGCCTCTCCATGTGACTTGGGCTTCTCACTGCATGCACAGCGGAGTGAGTAGCACAAGAATGACCATTCTAAGAGAACCAGGGAAAAATTGCATGGCCTGTTGTGAGTTACCCTTGGGGTTCACATAGTGTCACTTCCACTGGTCCAGATAATCATAAGTTAAAATAGCCAAGATATGGAAGCAACCTAAATGTTTATCAACAGAGGAATGGATAAAGATGATGTGGTACATATACACAATGGAATATTACTCAGCCATAAAAAAGAATGAAATAATGCCACTTGCAGCACCATGGATAGACCTAGAGATGATCAAACTAAGTGAAGTAAGTCAGACAGAGAAAGACAAATATCATATATCACTTATATGTGGAATCTAAAAAGATGATACAAGTGAACTTATTTACAAAAGAGGAATAGACTCACAGACTTAGAAAACAAATGTATGGTTACCAAAGGGGGAAGGGGGGGGTAGGGATAATTTAGAGGTTTGGGATTAACATATATACACTACTATATATAAAATAGATAAACAAGGATCTACTGTATAGCACAGAGAACTATATTCAATATCTTGTAATAAACTACAATGGAAAAGAATCTGAAAAAGAATATATATATGTATATATACATAACTGAATCACTTTCCTGAACACCTGAAATTAACACAACATTGTAAATCAACTATACTTCAATAAAAAGTTGTTTGTTTGCAAAAAAAAAAAAAAGATAATCATAAGACTGCCTGATTCAAGAGGTAATGACATAGACTCTCCTGATGGGAAGAGTATCAACAAATTTGTGGCCATTTTTCAAAAACCATCACACACATTTATCAAGTTTTTGTTCTGTGAGAGCCACTGGAGCTGCAGCTATAAAGGAGAAAAACAGAAAAAGCTCTACATTGGAGGTCAGAAGGGCTCTCTTCCCTGTTTTTCCAATAACTCACAGTCTCGGTAATAAATTCCATTTCTCCCTCAGCAAGATAGAAATAGTCATGTTAGGTTGAACCATATAAAATTGCCAATACTCAACCATTTCTGACCTAAAACAACTGCTATTGGTTCGACCTAATGCTACATAGAAATGTAAGGCTAAAAAGTGATAAAATATAAAATATTCTTGGGGGGAAAAGTATTTAATGCTCCTTATTTTTTAATGCTCCTTGTTTTTTTAGCTTTCTTGAATAGGCTTTTGTAATATTTCTACTAAATTTAAAGAGAAATTGATATTCCCTATTGGCTTACTTTTTCATTAAATAACAAAGGTCTAGTCTATGGCCAGAGTGTATGTCCTGTGACTATGGTTCTCCTCTAGTACTTCCTTCTGAACATCTTTTCTAAAACCTTCTTGGGGTTTCACTTACAGCACAATAACAATGCTTACTTTTTATTAACCAAATTCTGGATCCTTGCTTATTTTACCTTATATTTGAATAATGTGCCAAATGCTACCATATACTAGCATGTGGTACGTTCAGTATTCGATGGGTAACTTCCTCCCGTTACTCACAAAACCATACTGGTGGTCATCAAACACCAACTGCGCTTATCATCAACCACATTTTCTACTATTATAGATTCATGACCACAGAAACAAGCTGGTCTAAGGGTATAATGACATTTAGTAGAGACAGACAGGCAAGAAAATATTCTTGGCCAAAACTAGAAGAGCAAGAGAGGTGCAACAAGAGGCAAATTACTAAAAGGTAATTTTGCCACAAAACGTAACTGCGAAATAATAAGACTCAGTCTCTTGAATGGCCCTAAAAATGGGTCTAGCAACAAATTGCAAGATTTGGAATTTCCAAACACGTCTCGAGAAATAGAGTAATATGCAACCTCTTAAAGGCAATTTTTCAAAAGGCACAAGCCGGTACTGTTAACATTGGGGGTGTTCATTCTCCTGTACAGCTCTAGGTCAGCCATATTACTTCGCTGGTAAGGTAGTTAGTATCCATGTGCAAAATAATAAAAGCCTAAATAAAGCCAAGTAACACCACAATTAATACAGTGCATATACCAGGGGCAGCCGTGAGGAACAAGAAAGAACCCTGTCCTTGGATTTCAAGACCCAGAATTTAATTTACTAATAAGGTGACCAACTCACCCCATTTTGCCCATGACTCACTCCATTTTAAAATTGAAAGTCCCATGTCCCAGGAACTCCCTCAGTCCCAAGAAAATAGGGACTGTTCATCAATCTACTTACTAGACAACCTTGGGTGAACCATTTTTCCTTTATAAAATTCAATTTCTCTGACTATAAAATGATTTTAAAAAGTAAAATAAAGCCTAATTTGTTCACTTGCTGTGAAAACAATGAAATTAATGTTTCAAAGCACACTTTTAAATGTCTACAAGCCCTTTGTTACCTGATCCAAGGGCACCTGGACAGCTGCCTGCACTCCAATGCCTTTGTGGTCTTGGCCACTAGACTTTGTTATAAAAATTCTTTAAGTAATTCCATAAGGAAGAGACACTACCCTGCCCTCCTTATCCAGAATGGTCCTGAATGCTGCCCAAGGTCAGAAGAACCCTAAGACCCACCACCCAGGGAAGGTGACCCAGTACAGGACTTGGAGGAGCCCCACATTTACAACATGTTTCCAGTGAGGACCAGCTTTGCATTTCTCTTGCCAAGTGAGAGTCTCATTAACCACCCTTCATGTGTAGAACTGAATTCCCCTCTCCTCCCACCCCAAACAAAAAGCAATTACAGGAGGGGCAGAGGGGAAAAGTATAAAACTCTGTGTTCAGCAAATTTTGAAAATATTTTCCTTCCAAGAGCTATCAGACGCATTTCCTTTGCCTAAGCAAATTAGCAACTGGAGAAAAAAGAAAATGCTTTCAGACTGTTACACTAATAAAGAAGACTTTAAGCCACTCCAGTCAGAAAGCTGAGCAGTAATAACAATGGAATTTTTCCAGCCTATAGTTTAATTAAAAGTTGCCAAAATTAGCATCCATGCCCCTCTCCTTCCTCACTCCACACACTCCCCCATCTTCTCTCCCCACGCCTCTCTCACACCTGGAAACAATAATGATATGCAGCTCCAAATGAACTGAGAAAATGAAAATTACCTTCCTAGAGGAAGGAAAGTGCATTTGACATCCACCTTGCTCCAGGACTTCAGAGACTGATATAATTACCTCAGAGAGGCTGTGGGCAGATGGCAAGCTCGGCAGCACTGTGTCCTCAGTCAGCAGGACACTGCCGAGATGCTCTTCATGACATTTTGTTCAAGATGTTTCCAGCACACAAAGCTCAGAGCTGGCAACCAGCAAAAGGGCCCACGGAGTGTTCATTAGCCTGAAATCATGGCCAACTCACACCTGTGCTCTGCCGGTCTGCACCTCCATCCCTCAGCCCAGCCCTCTGGGCAGAGACCAGGGATGGGATCAATGGTGAAGAGGCTTCTGGAGCAGCCAGCTTCTCACCCATATGCTCATATGGGCAGGAGGGGTCACAGCAGAAGAGCTAGTGAAGGGCATGCTATGCCCAATGCTGGCCCTCCTGGGACATCATTCTCCAACACTTTTTATCTGTGGGAGTCGGAGTCACAGGAGGAAGTCAACGCAGGCTGCTAATTCTCAGACAGAAGTTTGTGAAAGAGAGTAAGGGAAGGCTGAATAAGAGAGGCACAGCAGAATTATGGCCCCACCAAGTGTGGAATGTCTCTCCCCCTTGAATGCCCATCTCATCAACACCCTCCTTTCCAGGAATGTCTCTGTCAGTGTCCATAGTAGTCAGGGTAACACACTAGCTGCTGTAAACAAACAACCCCGCAATGGAGGGTTCTTTCTCTCTCCTGACATATTCCCATGTGGTTCCTAGGTTCCTCTCTCCCAAAAGGATCCAGGGTTCTTTTACCTCACACACATGGTCTCTGAGAACACTGATCTAGGGAAAAACAAAAGCATGGCTGATTGCACAGAAGGACTTACAGCCAGGCCTGGAAGTGGCCTTTGGATGTGACAGTACTAGGAAAGACTAGGAAGTCTTTGGCCATTTTTTTTTCCAGCCACGCTGTGTGGCTTGTGGGATCTTAGTTCCCTGACCAGGAACTGAACCCGGGCCACGGCAGTGAAAGTGCCGAGTCCTAACCACTGGAACACCAGGGACGTCCCAGTCTTTGGCCTTGATAACAGTAAATGAGGTCAGGGCACTCGAAGCCAGACAGCAGTGTACTAAGTCTTAGTGATGATTACTTTAACAAGACAGCTAAGAGTTCATTAATTTGTTCCCTACTAATGAGGAATTTCTAGTAATTGAGACAAAACTGAGCTTACCTTTGTCAGCACATCTCCTAAATGCAAATTAGAGTATAGATCATACAGAACAGAAGGATGCTGGAATAGCTAGGAGATGGTGCTATTTTTAGCCAACTTCAGGATTCCTCAAACGGGATGATCCTCTAAGCACAGGTCCAAGTCACAGTGGATGATGTTGGTATGTGAGAAGAGTTAAGTTACAGAAAGGGCCTGGGCTCAGGGGTGAGCCCAAGGGCAGCCAGTCCCTGAAGGGAGAGCTGCAGTCACAGTGGAGAGGAGGTGGGCTGACAGCTGTAATGGCTCGCATTCATGGGGCATGTGTTCATCTTGTTTAATGCCCACAGTCCAGAGGTGTCCTTCTCCCACTTCTGGAGGGAGGTGACGAGAGTGGAGACATCAGAGCCCGAGGGCGGCAGTGGGCTGGGACAAAGGGCAGATCAGCTCTGATTTCAAGTAACTCAGAAGCTTAAGTACCAGAAATTAATAATTCTGCTTAAAATCTCTTCTAGCTATAAATTATATGATGCAATCAATCCTTCAATATCTTCACTCATTCAACCAATATTCATTAAGTACAAACCAACCATGTACCAAGCACTGTGCCAGGTGCTGGAGCGAACATTCACTTGGTTTCTTCCAAGAGTTCACAGCATGGGACCTTATTATAGTCTACACTGCCTTATTTCATTAAACTAAAGGGAGAATGAAACAAGACAATATATACTACCTCTACTTGCAACTGGAGAATAAAGCAGAGAGGCAAAGCAAATTTCTCAAGGTCACACAGATGGGAAATGGCAGAGGCAAAATTCAACTTGAAAGTAGAAGTGAACTTCCTGAAGTCTATTTCATTTTGGATTGTACCATATCAGACATACCTCCCCACAACATGTTTACCCAAGGTTGACTTTGCTGTGTTTTGGTTTCTGGAGTTCTTTATTACATCCCCTGAAGGGATCCATACTTACTCCAATACATGGGTTCATGACTGGAAACCTACACTCCCTTTGCCAGAATGTCAAGAAAGCTAACAAGATCATGTCTTTCAAGGCTTTGATCACAGAGAAGACAAACTCAAGCACAAGTTCGTATTGTTAGAGTGATTATAGTGATTATAATTAATACTAGACAACATAATGATAAGAACATGATGTATTCAGAATGCCTAATTAGAGCCATTTTATCATTATTTTCTTCCTAAGCCTAATGATCATGATCATCATTATTAATAATGCTCATAACCACAGGAAGACAATGACAGCAATGATGACAAATGGCTCAGAACCAATTTGGCGTTCTCCGGGAAGCATGCTCCTCCAAGTCTCTGGCTGGTCAGAATGACTTTGTTAGTTGTGAAGTGACTGATAAAATGTAATTATTATAGTTAATCATAGATGACAAGTGGCGTTACACTGCAGAAGGAAAAAAGGGCGCTCGGGCCACGAACACATCACCGGGATGGTGCCACTCCTCCTCCAGCACAACTGATATGCAAATGCATCCACAGATATAACCACCAGCGCCCCCTCCCATCAGGCACCATGGTCATCCATCCAGAAGCTCTGTGGTGGGATAGCCAGAGTCTGAGGGCTTTGCTCTCCCACTGGGTCTGGTTCCTGGGACCACTAACGTGTTACTCTACTTCCATCCAGACTTGTAGCAAGACCCAATTTGATGGTTAATTTTTTTTTTTTTTTGCAGTTTGCAGGCCTCTCACTGTTGTGGCCTCTCCCGTTGCGGAACACAGGCTCCAGACGCGCAGGCTCAGCGGCCATGGCTCATGGGCCCAGCCGCTCCGCGGCATGTGGGATCTTCCTGGACCGGGGCACGAACCCACACCCCCTGCATCGGCAGGCAGACTCCCAACCACTGCGCCACCAGGGAAGCCCGATGGTTAATTTTTAGTTTTGATGGTCAAGTGTGAAGTTGATTGGTCCAAGGGATGACCAGATAGCTGGCAAAACACCAAATATACGTGTGTGTGTATCTATATATATATCTATACCTATGTATATAGAGATATATATGTTTATAGATAGATAGATACACACACATACAATATTGGTTCTGTTTCTCTGGAGGATTCTGACTATGATACCTAACGTATCTCAGACACCCAATGGAAGAGATACTTAAGGTTTCGGTTGACATGTGTCCAAACATATTAGGACACATGTCCTAATATGCTAGCTAAGGCCTGAGCCCCCCAATGGAAGTTCCCAGGGTACCACAAGAGAGGAGGGTTGTGCTTCTTTTACTGGAAGATGCTACAGAATGTTCCGTCTGAGCAGCGCCAAGACCATGGTGCTCTGGCTGAAGAACTCCCCAGCACTCATCACTTGTGAAATGTGGGCATCCCCTCTGTCCCCGCCTTACTCTACAGCTGCCCCACTTGGGCTGCTGGAAGCCCTCGCTTCTCCTTTGCTGAACAGCCATGTACTCTGCACCTCCCACCAAAGAGGCAGAACCGGTGTGAACATCAAAATAACCACCAGCCTCTAGCTCCCCAACAACGTGGTCACCCAACGAAGCAGGCTACAGAGAAGGGCAGTAGAACCATTTGTGAGAGGATGGGGGAGCAGATGGTGAAGAGAGAGAAAGCAGCAGCCAAGTCCAGCAAGAGCAGGAGCATCAACAAACACACAAAGAGCCCGTCGTCCTTAGTCCTGGACATCCTGAACACAAACCAGCGACCTTACAAATACTAGAGGTACCTGAACATTAAACAATACGTATTCATGGACTCAGAGAAGTGTCACTGAAATTCTTTCATGCATTCAACAAATATGCGTTGACAATGTAAGGCACTGTGCTAGACTTGAGGATAAAGCTGTAGAGAAGACACACAGCCCAGTCCCCGGGAAACTCACAGCCTAGAGAAGACAATCAATAAACAAGTTCTTAATTGTGATACGTGCTCTGAGGGAAGAGACTGACACACAACCCTGCAGAACAGCAAGCAACCTGGGTATCGGGAGTTTAACTAGTCCAGGTCCACTGTACATCAGAGGTAGATATTTGAACCTCAAGACTCTGAGTCTTGAGTGTGTTGTTTCCAAATAGCAAGTTTCATAAGCATATTTTCTGAAGCAAATACCACATAATGTTGAACATGCAAAACCAGCAATGATATCAACCACAGTTGGCACCAAACTGACCATAAAGTTTCGGACTTTGCGATGAACTTGCCAGTTCATCCGTACTTTCTCACAGCAAGACTCGAGGCAGAACTAGTTCAAGGAAATAGGAAGCTGCCATATTTCCCAATTCACCCAAGAATCTTCTGATGCTTATGAAGAAGCCAAAAATTGTGTCACATGCAACAGTTTCAAGCAATTTCAAACCCACCCTCCAGAGTAACCCCAGAGCTTTCTAGACAGTGCAGGAGGGACACACAGGTAAGCACCCACAGTGGGCAGTAGATAGTCATAAACAATTCCAGGATTCAGGAGATGAGCAAAGCATTGCTCTAGTTTGCCATCAATTTGCCCTTTATCCCACACACAATTCACCTTACAGGAGCACCCAAGATGTCCTCCTCTCCCTAATCTCCCTCCTCCTTCCTGTTTCCATTTCTACCCTCTGACCCTCTATTCTCACCCCAGGGTCCACCTTAATAGGCCACAGGGAAGTGCCTACTGCCATTTGTAAGAGGAATTTTAAAGCTTGCAACCCTCAAAGTGGAGCATCTACAAGATCTTTCTCAGGATAACACTGGCCCCTTGTTTAGTATAACTTGTATGTACAACTGTGAGTCTTGGCCTCCTTGTCTTGACTTCCAAGAGTGCAGAGAAAAAGAAAAGAAGGGGAGGACAAGGAGAGAAAACTACCCTACCACACCTGGTTTTGCAGGGCTCCCACAGATCTTTTCTAACTGAAATTAATGACTAATGGGCCTTTCCACGCAACTGAGACTGTGCACCTTCCCATTCCCCAAAGCCTGGGGTAGCTAGACCCCACACACTCTTTAGTTTGGTATCTAAACAGGCTGTGCTCTGAGCTTAGGCTGTACCATTCAGGAAAGTGTGAACCAGCCACATACTGTCCTTATTCTCCTGAGCATCAAGGTTCAAATCCCAATTACAGTCAAAAAGAAAAATAAACTTCATAGGAACTTGGAGGCCATTGTAAAATCCAAGCTCTAGTCTGAAAGAAATAGCCTGTCAAGTTCTTCAGAAGGAAAGAAGGAAGGTATAATAGAAAAACTATAGGAAGCCACTGTCTGCCCAACTTTTTATCCATTTTCTACCTCTGGGTCTGTGATCACTGATGGCCCTTCTACTTGGAATCTTCCCATATCTTCCCTCATCAAATATTAGCAATAGTTTTAGGCTTCATTAAAAGGTTGCTTCCTACGAGAAGCCTTCCCTTATTTATTTCCCTCATAAACAATAATATTGTAACAGTAACGTATATTGAGAGTTTACTATAATGCCAGTATTGCACGTATTTTTGCTCATTTAATTTTCAAAACCATATTATCAATATTATTATCCCTATCATTATCCTATTCACTGTTATTGTTGTCCTTATCACTAATCTTATTTTTCAGATGAAGCTCAGGTAGGTAATTTTCCTAAGAGCACCCAGTCAGAAAATATAGATGTACATAGTAGAACCACAACTCTTTGTATTAGTGATGACATAACACACCCCACTTCCCATCCCCACCCCAACAGGAAGCCTGTAATATAGTAAATGCTCAACTAATGCTGTTTTTAATTGAACTGAAATAAAGTTAAGTAATAAGAAGTAGGATACTTAAGGATAAAAGATGAATGAGACCATAATATAAGCTTAGTCATTTCCTTGAAAGTGTGGTCATGGGTGAGTCACACGGTTTTAGTAGTTCTAATGAAAAGATGAAGAAGCCTGTTTGAACAGATGGTAATTTGGGGATCAGAGACTAGGCCTTGCTAGCCATCCAGCCTTTGGAGACATCCTCAAGCAGTTAAGAAGAGTCTAGATTGGCATCTAGTCAGCTGCAGAAATGTGTAATGTGACACCAGTGTTGTTAATCCCCAATTGCCCTGCCCTCCCACCAGAAAGGCTAATACACATAGCATTGCTCCAACTGACTTATTTAAGAATAAACTTCTGTATTCGTTTTCTATTGCTATGTAACAAATTACCACAAACTCAATGGCTTTGAACAATACCCATTTTATGATCTCATTGTTTCTGTGAGTTAGGAGTCCAGGCATGGCTTAGCTGGGTTCTCTGGTCAAGGTCTCACAAGGTTGAAGTCAAGATGTGGGCCAAGGCTGTGGTTTCATCTAGGAGCTCAACAAGGGAAGAATCTGCTTCCAGACTCGCTTGGGTTGGTGACAGAAGTCATCTCCTTGTGGGTTTCATGGCAGGTTCAAAGTCAGAAATGGAGAGTCTCTGTTTCTTGGAGTCTCTGATTTCAAAGAAGCCCTAAGCCGTCTTCTGAAGGGCTCATCCAATTAGGTCAGGCCCACACATGACAATCTCCCCAATCATTAACTCAGTCAAAATCCTTTTACCTTCACCATATAACATGATCACGAGTGTGATTCTATTAGAAGCAAGCCACAAGTTCTGCCCACACTCACAAGGAAGGAATTAAATGGGACACAATGGTAGGGGGAGATGATGATAGAGGCCACCTTGGAATTTTGCCCATCACATTTTTCCTCCATCTTTCCCTAGAACAGATTCTGTTGCCTCAAATAAAAAAATTCAAGCTCAGGTCTGGGACAGGCTAACATAACCTTGTCTCCCCAACTTCTGAGTTAAGGTGTCTTCTAAATTATTGATTCTATCACCCAGATACTAAGTCTCCCCTATCTCAACCATCAAGACACAAAAATATTTATTTGGAGGCCTTATTTCCTTGTCCTCTTTTCTTTTTAGATGTTCCCATTAGTTCTCAATAATGACTTGGGTCAAACTCCAGATTTCCTTTCCCTCTCTCCCATTGTTTCTAACACAATCACAATAATGACAATGACAGCACTGGGATGACAGTGTCAGGCAGTTCTGACAGAAGGGAGTCATTTGCCCCCACCCCCTTTAAAGACTTCCACAATTTCACATCTGTCAGGGGCTGATGGGAAAACAAACCTAATTAAGTTTAATGTCAAGTTGTATCACCTCCTATTCGTGAACTCTTTCTATTTCTTTGTCTCAGAATCTGTGGAACGTGATGGACAGCAGCAAACCTCTCATTAGCACATTTCCCATTGCCAGTTCAGGTACCTGAATGTTCCCTCACCAGAACTTGAGATTCCAGTCAGATTCTCAATTCCATCTGGCTAGTCATCCTCATTATTATGCAAATGCAAGCTTCACATGAAGGCTTTCTTCTTAATATTTAAATTCCATCTCATCTTCACTGATCTCTAAACAACAGCCCATCTTTGAACTCTCCTTGGAGAACATTTTAGGGATAAAATGTCCCCCAAGATTGTGTGATTCCCTCTTTAAAACAGATCGGAATGATTTGGAGAGAGGTGCATGGAAGTGGCAGGGAGGACTACTGGCCCACCTCTGCTTCCAGAAGAGGATTTTTTAGTGCTTTGGCTGAAGTCTGATACAGGGCGCCCTGCTGCTAGGGCAAGGCCCTCAAGAGAGAAATCAACTGGCAGAAAAAAGACAATGTCGACATGCCAGGCGAGCCTGTTTTGAAGAGGACATGGGAACCAACAAGAGGACCAACTGCCAAGGCAAACAGTCCATATCAGACAACTAAAAGGAACTAGGTGGCTGGCAGCAAACTAGGAATCCAGGTCAGGAGGTGGGTGGGCTCAGGGACTGGGCTGGGAACTGGAGGCAGGGATACAGGTGCTGGTTTCCCCAGTCACTGAGTCTGGAGTGCAGAATGCACTGCCATACCAGGGTCCCAGTTAGCAGACTGACACGGCAATTTAGTGCCCAAGAGATGCCAGTCATGCTCTCCACCAATCATGTCCTCTTCTGCCAAGTCCCTCTTCACCGAGAGCCTATACCATCTGCAGGTATGTCATCAACCTGGACACCTTTGATTGCAGCCATGTGGACACCCAGCCAAATCCAAACCAATCAGACTTTCCCACAGGAAAGGTGGAATTAGGGTTCAGAGTCTAGTGGGTCTCCCTCGACCTATCTCTCTCTCCCCTTCCTTCCTCCCCTCTCTCCTGTCTCTCTTCCTCAGGGTTTGAAAAGTTTGTACAAAATCAGACCAAGGAGTCCACTTTCCAGCCTGTGCCTTTCGTCCTCTAAGAAAAAAGCTGCAGAGTGAGAGTGTAGCAAACACAAGGAGAAAACCATGAAAGATGGCGAGGATGACTTACAATGATTGGTCCCTAACTCCCCACTTTATGACCTATTTTATATTTGGAACCCAGAGCCAGAGACCTTCATGAGGTTAAGTAGGCAGCACACTCTAGAGGACAGCATGGCACTCCACATGGCTCTCCACCTTCCTCCTTTGACTTACAACCTGGCCCCAAAGGACCAAGACCCAGGCCCTCATGGAGTTTCAGCAGCTGCTTCAAAAGTCCTCAGTCAAAATGCTAGTGGGAAGCAGCCGCATAGCACAGGGAGATCAGCTCCGTGCTTTGTGCCCGCCTAGAGGGGTGGGAGGGAGGGAGACGCAAGAGGGAGGAGATATGGGGATATATGTATACGTATAGCTGATTCACTTTGTTATACAGCAGAAGCTAACACACCGTTGTAAAGCAATTATACTCCAATAAAGATGTTAAAAAAAAAAAAAGTCCTCCGTCACAGGTTCCTTCCCTTCGCCACCATCTTTAGCTCCTGAAGACATTAGGACATTTCTTTTAATTGGCACAAAGACTGAAAGCTAGTTTCCTTATCATTTTCTAATTTATCTCCAGTACAAAGGTCAGCATTTTAAACTTTTCTTCAGAAGAAAGAAGTGGTTTTCAATGCTTCCGGCAATTTTGCACCTTTTTGTCAAACAAAACGATGTCAAACCATCATTCTCCCCTGCCCTGTCTCAAAAGGGTATGAACACAGGTAAAAGCAGGGGGAGAAGGATGAGCAACGTAAAGAGAAGGGGTAGAAGGAAGAGGAGAAACATCTTACTCACCGAGCTCACTGCGCCAGTGCTCGACATGCATTATGGTTTTAATCCTGTCAGCAGCCCCGCAAGGAGGCCACTGCACAGCCGAGCAGGGACTGCAGAGCAAACAAGCACAGCCCTGGAAGCAGAGGGCCTAGATGTGAATCCCAGCTCCGCCATTTATTTAACAACCTTTTACTTCTGTTTCCTCAGCTGTGAAAGGAGGATAACAATAGGTGAGGCTTACAGGAGTTCATCTGTAATAGGGGCGGGGCAGCATGTGGACGTTAGCACGTGGGCCATGGGGGGTGGGGTGGGGGGCAGGCTCACAGACGTTAGCACGTGGCCAAGAGCATGCAGCTCTTAGCACGTGGTCCTTAGCGCAGGGCCAGCTGTCAGTGGGGGCGGGGCAGGGCAGCCATGAGCACTTGGCGGTAGCGTGTCACTATTAGCAGGGGGACCAGCACCCAAACATTAACATGGGGCATTAGCGCGCAGAGCGGTTAGCAGTCCCACTCAAACAAGGGTCAGTGTCGTGGTGGCCCCAGTGGCGGCGGTCACCCTGGGTTGCAGTCCTTGGGACCTGGCCCTTGTTTGGGTGGCCTGAGGAGCCTGAGGGCCGCTGGGTCCTGGGCGCCTGGCTCCCTCAGCGACAATAGGTGGGCGGGGTCTGGGGACCTGGCCCTGAGGGCGCCACCAGCTGAGATCTGCCTCCTCAGCCGGGCTGGGCACTGGGGGGAGGACCCGGGCTGGGTGCTGGACCAGCGCTCCTGGGCAGGGTGACCGGCCCGCGCAGGGACCCCTTCTTAACGAGGCCTGGACCTCGGAGGGCGAAAGTTGAGCCTTGGGACCTTGAACAAGTAAAATGAGGGGTAATGATGTCACTTTGCTTCTGGAATTTAAGTGTTCAGAATAGAGAATAACATTTGCTTTGTTGGAGGTCTATAGGAACATGTGACCAGCTGCAAGAACAAAGGATCTGACACCAACAAGTTTGCAACAATTAACCATGCCCCTCCCTCACCTCTCCTATAAGAGAGCTTGGCTGAAAGCCTTCGAGAATTGAGAATTCGGGCTTTTTAAGGCATGAGCCATCCGTCTCCTTGCAGAGCCCTGCAATAAACCTATCTCTGCTCCGAACTCTGACATTTCAGTATTGTTTGGGCTCACTCTGCACTGGGCACACAGACTTGTACTGGGTAACAAAGACATGCAACAATCTTTGAACAGTGCCTCTAGCAGAGCGGGCACCCAATAAAACCTTGGCTATTACTACTGTGAAGAAAACCAAGGCACAGAAGAGTTCTTTGCCCAGGTTCACATGGCTAGCAAGTGATGGAGTCAGAAGTCCAGTCTATAACCATCCTGTTCTATAACTTCTGTGTAGTTGGACTCTCAGTGCTCCAATCTGTATCTTAGGAAACTGGGAGGCTGTTAAACTGGTCAAAAAGAAAAAGGGATAGAGAACTGAAGTGAATATAGCCACTTGGATTCCCACTGTAAGGTCCTGCTTCCTTTTTCTGTAGGAAGTCACCCCAACAGCAAAGAGAATGGGAAACAGGTGCACCAAAGTCCACCTTCAACAAACTAAAATAGACTGTTGGAACTCTGAACTGTGCTAAAAGACAAAGGGCTATGAAATCCAGTGAAATCCAGCAGGTACAGATCTCAGGCAAACTGTCAGATCACAGTTGTCCAAGCAAGATGGTACATACTAGGGAGAGAAACAACCTCTCATTTGGAGCAACAAGAGGGCATCAGTGAGCTGTCAGAGGAGGTTTTCTACGATCCTATTTAGCATGAAGTGTCGCAGGGGAAAGGAGCTCAATGAGGAATCACACAGACTTTGCAGGAAGCTGACTGTGACTGATGTAAATAGAAGATAGATTCTCAACTGCAAACAACCATGCATTGGTCCTTTTGTCAGGGGACAACTCAAAGCTAAAATGATTCATTCACTCCCAGGTGCATCCAACCCTGTATCTTAAGGCTCTTCCTCACCCAAACCTAATGGAAAAACCTAATGGAAAAAGGAAAAAAATCCATGAAGAATGTGTTTCATTCAAATATGATCTAATAAAAAAGAATCAATGCAAATTTGTATAAAAAGACCATATGAAAATAAAAGACAGAAATAGAGAAACAAATAGGAAATGAGAACACTGACCAGAAAACAATACAAAAATTGTTGACAAAGGACAGGAAAAAAAATGACTAATGTCACTAAGAATTTAAAAGATGTTTTTAAACTTAAAGTAGAAGAAAACGAAAGGCGAAATCTTCATGACTTTGGATTTGGCAGAGATTTCTTGAATATGACACCAAAAACATAGGCAACAAAGGAAAAGTACATAAATTGGGACTACCTCAAAATTTAAAACTTCTGTGCATCAAAGAACACAACAGTCAAAAGACAACCCATGGAATGAGAGAAAATATTTGCAAATCATATATCTGATAATGTGTTAACATCCAGAACATATAAAGAGCTTCTACAACTCAACAACAACGATCAAAAAAAAAAAAAACCCAACCAAAAATTTTAAAAATGGGTAAAGGACTTGAACAGACATTTCTCCAAAGAAGATATACAAACGGCCAATAAGCACATGAAAGATGCTCAACATCACTAGTCATAAGGGAAAAGCAACTCAAAACCACAATGAGATAGTATTTTGCACCCATGAGGATAGCTGCTATCAAAAAACAAACAGAAAATAACAAGGGTTGGCAAGGATGTGGAAAAATTAGAACCCCCTGGGCTGCTGATAGGATGTAAAATTGTGAAGTAGCTGTGGAAACAAGATGATGGTTCCTCAAAAAATTAAAAATAGAATTACCGTATGATCCAGCAATTCCAATGCTGGATATATACTCAAAAGAAATGAAAACAGGGTCTCAAAGAGATATTTATACACTCGTGTTCATAGCAGAATTAATCACAATAGCCAAAAGGTAGAAGCAACCCAGTGTCCACCAATGGATGATGAATGGATAAACAAAATGTGGTAGATACAATCAATAGAATATTATTCATCCTTAAAAAGGAAGGAGATTCACATATACTACAATACGGATGACCCTTGAGGACATTATGCTAAGTGAAATAAGCCCAGTCACAAAAGGACCAAATACTGTATGATTCCACTTATATGAGGTACCTAGAGTAGTCAAATTCAGAGACAGAAAAAAGAAGGGTGGTTGCCAGAGGCTGTGGGGAAGGAAGGATGGGGAGTTGTTTAAGCAAATATAGAGATTCAGTTTTGCAAGATAAAAAGAGTTCTGAAGATTGGTTGCAGAATAACATGAATGTACTTAATACTACTGAACTGTGAACTTTAAAATGATTAAAATGGGAAATTTTGTGTTATATGTATTTTATCACCACCAAAAATAATAAATAGCATATACACGTTATACACAACAATAATGTAGAAATGATATTACTAACAACAATTGGGAGGAGGTGGGGCAGACAAAGGTGGAAGGTGGTATAAGGATGCTGACTTTGTCATTTTTTTCTAGGCTGAAGTCAAAATATATCATTTAAATCTGATAAAGCAATGGAGTAAGATAAATATATTGAAAGGAATAAGTGTGAACCCTAGAAATTTGACCCCAAAAAAAGAACTGACAAAGATTGGGTACAGCCAGGGGAAAGACGGAGAGAGAAGAGGTAGAAGCAAAACTGACTACAGCAAAGTCAATAGAGTTTAAATGAAGAGAAGAGTGAAATTACCAATGTAAACACCAGAAGAAATTAAAACAGGGCACAAACTTTTCAAATCACCAGAAAGTACACACACATACCACCCCACCTCCACACACGCAAAGGAAGCTGATCATATAATGATAGATTATAAAAAGGAAAAAATAGAAGACATAACATCAAATATGATGACAGAACTAACATCCAACTCATTTGTTTTAATAATAAATGTAAAGTATGTAAACATCGAGTAAGAGACCAAATTCTTATATTGGGTCATGAAGAAAAAACCAACTATATGTATACAAGAGACATATCTAAGACAGCCTAACTCAGAAAGGTTGAAAATAAGAGGCTGCACAAAGGTTAGCAAAAAGCAAATGCGAATTGAAAGAAAATAGAAGCTCTGAATCTCACTCTTAGGGTTGAATTTAGGGCAAAAAGCACTAAACAGACCATAGGATAAATCATCAAAAACAAGAAAAAATATGGGACTTCCCTGGTGGTCCAGTGGTTAAGAATCGGTCTTGCAATGCAGGGGATGCCACTTCAATCCCTGGTCAGGGAACTAAGATCCCACATGCCACGGGGCAACTAAGCCCATGCGCTGCAACTAGAGAGCCCTCATGCTGCAACTACAGAGCCCACATGTTCTGAAGCCCACATGCCACAAGTAATGAGCCCCTGCACCACAACGAGAGAGAAGCCCACGTGCTGCAACTAAGACCCAACGCAGCCAATAAATAAATATTTTTTAAAAAGGAAAAATAAACAGAAGCACATTAACAGGAGACTTTAATCCACTTCTCTCAACCCATAACTTAACGTGAAAAAGAATATAAGTAAGATATGAAAAACCTAAATACATAAATTAATCACACAGGACTGACTGATACATTCTAAAAGATAAAAATACATATTTTTGCAGGGGTTTGGTTGTCTCAAACCAAAAGCTTTGAGAACAACTATCTTTGCAGACTTAGAACAGACTAAGGAGTTAGGTCTGGAAGACAGCTGGCAGCAGACATCTGAATCCCACTTCTGGGTCTCTAGGCAAAGAGCGATGGAGTTAAAGAATCACCAGCAGGGTCATGTGCCCTCCACCCTTTAGCCTGCTGCTATTCTGCTGGCAATAGTAGCCTCTCGACCCCATGGACATTACCAGTTCCCCTGTAGCCCGGGCCACTGCGTGGCGCTGTCCAACTCTACTGGGTCACCACAGCCCTTCCCAGAATGGTTCATCCCGCTGCCGACCACCAGATGGTAGAGGCAGGATTCTACACTCAGTTTGTTGTTTGGAGTATTTTGCGGGGAGGTGGGCAGGAAGTATGGGGGACAGACCACAGATTTTGGATTCAGACTACAAGTGTCTGACCTATAACTCAGCCACTTATAAGCTTTGTGGGCTTGAGCAAATCTAACCTCTCTGGACCTCAGTTTCCTAAGTCTCCAGGCAAAGACTGATGTCATAGATGGGGGTGCTTCACAGGACTGCTGTCAGGGTTGGAGATAATGAGTATAAGGTACTAGTATGTAACTGACAAGTAGCTCCTGGTCAGTAAATGGTGGCTGCTTAGTCACCGCTATTATCCTCAAAGCCTGCCCTGGGAGCTCTCCTACTGGATAGAGGAAGTGAACCTCACTTCTTGCCAGGTCATAACGATGCCAATTGGGCATCAGAGAAAATGCAGACTAATGGAACGGCAAGTCTGCTCTGCTCCCCCATGGTTTATTTCACAGCCCAAACAAGGCACGCTATTAACACAGGCTTCATATACACACACATGCACAAACGCACCACTCCCTGGGGTACTTTGCTGTAGGATCACTGAGGCCTTCCTTTGCTCATTTAACATATGTAGCCAGGGCCTGTCATGGACAGTGTGGCTTCATCTTTACGGGCGGCTCTCTCTTGGGAGTGTCTCACCAATAAATCCCTCCTCCTCCATCTCTTTTGCTTTTTATCAGTCCAGCTCCATAAGGTATCATTATCTCCCCCTGCCCTTGAAAATGTTTATTTCAAGATGTCTCTCTGATGGCTAGTCATGCAGCTTGGATGATGACCTTGCAAATAAAGATGAGCAGAAAATTTTACCCAACCAACTAGAGGTTATTCAAATGCTTTCTATCTGTGAAAGTCAATTATCTTTTCTGACAGTTTCTTGGTCTGTTTGAAAAGGAATACATATATAGGTGGAAATTATATTGTATATGGAACATGGATAATAAGAATAATTAATATTTATGGATCACTTACTATAAATGAATTGCTTTGCATAGTTTATCCCAGCAACTCCTCCCAATAAACCTGTAGAGTACAGGAAATCTCATCCCAGCATGTCCAGATAGGAAAACTGAGGCTCAGAAAGGATAAACAACATGCCCAGTGAATACTCAGGCAGTGAGTGGCAGAGTATGTGTTCTGTGGTCCCATGGTCTGGGTCAATTCCTCAAGTCCAGGCTGTGAACACAGTGGTCATTAGTCTGAGCCTGTGTCCCTACCTGCTAAACCAAGGCTTGGATGCTCTTATGTACTGTATGCATGTGTCCCCCCAAAATTCACATTGAAATCTTAATCCCCAATGGAATAGTATTAGGAGATGAGGCCTTTGGGAGGTAATTAGGCTCAGAAGAAGTCACAAGAATGGAGTCCCCATGATGAGAAAGAGACTAGAGCTCCATCTCTCTTGGCCACGTGAGGACATGGCAGGAAGGCAGCCATCTACAAGCCAGGAAGTGAGCCCTTACCAGGACCCGTCCATGCTGGCACCCTAATCTCAGATTTTCCAGCCTCTAGAGCTGTGAGAAATACATTTCTGCTGTTTAAACCACCCAGTCTATGGTATTGTGTTACAGCAGCCCGAGCTAAGATAGAAATCTACTGAAAAGTCCGCCTGAAGATTCTCAACAAGTCCAGGAACAGATTACAAACTGTGCTCCTGGTCACAGGCAAGGTTTGCGACAGGTTGTGAATAAACTCCAGGACAAGCTCCTTCTAACTTGGGAGGGTTATTCCAAAACAGAGGAAGAACAAACAAGGCAATTTCCAAGAAAAGACAATGTCATCTGCAAAATGTCAGGGGATTGGTACAAATGTCAAAGTGAATCTAAGATGAAAGTTTCCTGCTCCCAACTCCCTCTTCAGAGGCCATCTCTACCTCTCACTTGCACCTCGATAAAGTTGCGTTTCACACACTGATCTTTCCAACCTCATTTCCACCATATCATCTTCTCTTTAAAAATGTTTTTAAGGGAGTCCTTTGCTAATACCCCTATTCCTACATTCAGTTTAATGCAGCTACGTAAGGAAGCATAAAGCTTGATCCCACCCGTGCTCACAGCTTGGGGGAAGACAGGCAGCCTGCTGCATGGCCATCTGCTGTATCTGGTGCCTTGAATTCCAATCTGGCCAGGCAGCTGGGGCCCTGGCCCCTCCCTCTGACCCTCCGGTCCTCAGGCTGAGGGCTCTTCCTGCTCCAGCATGCTATGCTGTAGTGTCTTTTCAAAAGCCATGGTTGTAGAACAGCACCGATTTTTCCCTTTTCTTCTCCTCAAGACTCTCTGGGGATTTCCTCCACTGAAGCACAGCTCTGAGGGCGTCCCTCTTCCTCCCGTCTCCAAGCTACTCTCTGGATCCCATTGGCCAATCCCTGCTCGTCAGACATCAGAGCCACTGATCTGCAGGGAACGGGAACAGTAGCTGATGAAGAAACACAATATCAAGACATTCCAATGCTCACACAGAGTGGGAGGGGAGAATTTCAACAAGATCCATATGAAGGATTGCCTAGGAAAGGCCAAATCCATCCAGACTTTATTTGGGTCCTGAAGACAAGCCTATGAGGTTTCTCCTCTTGGCCTCTGCAGCAAAAGCTTTCTGTGGAACAAAGGCTGGAGGCTCCAATGTCAGGAGACCAATGTGCTTTTAATCCTACATGCCCATTATTTAGGAAGGATGTCATTACTACTTAGAGCAGAGAATTCTGAGACTTCGCAAGGGCTCATAGGCTGAGATGAGAATTAGCTCACAAGGTCAGAGATATTTCTAGAGTAAATGGGTCAAAAAGAGCTCTGCTTCCTGACTGTCACCCTAGAATCAATGTAAAGAGAAAAAAGAGTGGGAGCTAAAATGACTGGTGTTTTGTTCCTTCTTCAAATGCATTTTGTCATCTTCAAAATCTCCATCAATTTACAGACTCATGGATCCAACCCCCATTACTACAAATAAGAGAACTGATTCCCCAAGGAATCACATTGCCTCCTCAGGACCATATGGGCTCAACCAATTTCTCAGGTGAGGCTGGAAGCAGGCCTCCTGTTTCCCAATCCCAAGCTCCTTCCTTTGCATCATGAGAATGCTTTCAAAATGAATATCAGGGGCTTCCCTGGTGGCGCAGTGGTTGAGAGTCCGCCTGCCGATGCAGGGGACACGGGTTCGTGCCCCGGTGCGGGAGGATCCCACATTCCGCAGAGCGGCTGGGCCCGTGAGCCATGGCCGCTGAGCCTGCGTGTCCGGAGCCTGTGCTCCGCGGCGGGAGAGGCCACAGCGGTGAGAGGCCCGCGTACCGCAAAAAAAAAAAAAAAAAAAAAAAAGAATATCAAACTTAGAAGGAAGTGGATAACAAACTGCAACCTGCTGAAGTAGAAATTAATCATTTGGAAAGAGGGGCTGTGCAGGGTCCCTAAGCAAAGCTTTGCCTCTCTACCCCAGGCCCATATGCCACTTCCCTTTGCCAGGGCAGCTCCTGGACTGCTGGGTGTCCTTCTGCTCAGGACATTGAGCAAACTAGGTCAAACATGGTATTCAGCAACCTTTCATAAGCGCTGAAGGTCATCTCAATGCTCAGCATTTTTGCATCTTTTCAAATAAATAATGAAAGTGGAGACTTCTCAATATGGCATAGCTGGGCTGATTCCCTGGGAGCTGCATTCACACGGCACCACATATTGCCAGCATATGTTTCTCCTTGTAGACTGGATGCCAAATTAAGATTACATTAGGGAATAAATTTTCATAAAGAATTAAGGACATCATACAGTAACTTGTTAGAAAAATGTACTAGGGAGGAATCTGGGCAAAGGGAAGTTCTGTTTACAACAGCAACACACAAAAGGGAAGTTTAAGGAGTATGATTAAGGAGATAGGGTCTATAAAACTACTAAAGAAATCCTCAAAATGTCACCAGATGATCACCATGAAGACTGAACTATACCTTACTGATGGATATGCACATGAAATACTGCACAAATGCCAATTCTTCCAAGGTCATTTAACATATATTTAACAGAATCCCAAGCAAAATTCTGATGCTACTTGTTGTAGGCAAACTTATGCCCCCCCCCCCATATGTCTATATCCTAATCCCAGTACCTTTGAATATGTTACCTTACAGGGTGGACTTTACAAATGTGATTAAGGGTGAAGACTTTACAATGGAGGGAAATTATCCTGGATTATCCAGAGCCCAACCTAATCGCATAGATCCTTTAAACTGGAGAATATTTTCTGGCTCTGCTCAGAATGAAAAACAGTCAGAGAGATGCAGCATTGTTGCCTTTAAGGGTAGAAGAAGGGGCCCATGAACCAAGGGCCTCTAGAAGCTAGAAAGAGCAAGAAAACGAATTCTCCCCTAGAGCCTCCAGAAAGGAATGCAGCCCTACCAACACTTTGATTCTAACCAAGCGAAACTTCTAATCTGCAGAACCATAAGGTAATCAGTCTGTGTTGTTTTAAGGCATAAAGTTTGTGGTATTATTTTCTAACAGCAGCAAAAGGAAACCAATATACTAGTTTTAAACCTGACCAAATTATGAAATAGTGACGTATTATAAAATTACCCTAAGAAGAAAAAAATAGGGACCAAATTGGGGGGGGGAGATATTTTAAATATTCTCGATGTGAAAATCATTAGAGGAGACCATCCTGTTAGGTATTAAAATACATCTGGCACTATAAAAAAATGTGGAACCAAATAAATGCTTCAGAAATAGACTCTATCATATTAAACATTTTTACATTCTTGTAGGAAACATCACTAAACAATGGGGAAAAAGAGATTGATATAAGAAATAGTTTGGGATATCTGATCAGCAAATTTAAAATAAAATTAGTTTATATCCTCAGCTTATACCATAAATCAAAATAAATTTTAGATCACTAAAAGAGTGAATATTTTTAAATCTTATATAAGATGTGGCAAAGAAAAATTAAATATGTTTAAATATATACAGGAATTAAAATTTTCTAAGCTTTAATTGATGGGAAAAATTCAGATTTAATGGTATAAAATATTTATTTTGTGACTTCTAAAATAACATAATAAAAACTAAGAGTAAAATAAGGGATTAAAATTCTTTTTAAAGAAAGATAAAGGGTAAATATCTAAATTACATTAAATGCACAGTTATACACAAATAAGATGCTCAATAGATGAAAGAACAAAAAATATGATCTGATCATCTATGCAGGAGGAATTGAAATTAGTAAACAAACATGCATAAATGCTCCACCTTGCTGTGATCAAAGAAAAACAAATTAAAATATTCATTAAGTACCATTTTATACCTATTATATTATCGAAAATAATGATAATACTCAAGGCTAATCAGGTTCTGATGAAGTTAGTACATTTATACACTGTTGATTGCAATTTAAACAGATTCTGTTTGTAAAGTAATTTAACTATACATATCAAAAGCCATAAAATATTAATTTTCTTGGATCTAGTAATTCCATCAGTAAGAATTTATCCTAAGGAAAAAAACCCAAAGGAGAGATAAATGTCTTTGTATGAAGATATTCATTTACAATACTAAAAAGCTAAAGACAACAGACAAGGAATAGTCAAAGTGAGCTTTTACTTGATGGAATATTGGACAGTCATTGAAATGACAACTATGAAGTCTACATAACAACATGGAAAATGTTAATACAAAGTGTTAAATCTAACTCTGAAAAATATTAGGTTGAACCATATGAAATTATTATTTTTGTAGGGAAAAAATGGTCAAATATTGAAAATTCCACATGGTTCAACCTAATAGCTCTGCCATGGATACAGGTAGACAAAAATACCTTCCTTTGGACTAGACCTATGAGGAAACACAAAGAGAAAAATGGCTGAAGGGTGGTAGTATCAAGCGTTAACTTTCCAGCCTCGTTATTTTTCATGTTCTTCTGATATCATATGTAAAACCCATTTTAATGTTAAAACATTGAAGATATGATTGCTATACAGATAAAAACATCTCTTGAAATAAGTTAAAGAGTACAATTTTGTTACATCTTCCCATTTCAATTCTTTAATTCACCATACAAGAATCAGTGAATTAAGTGTTCAACTAGAGTAAGAACTAGTTTTGAAAAGATCTATTCAAAAATGTCAACTTGGGGCTTCCCTGGTGGTGCAGTGGTTGAGAATCTGCCTGCCAATGCAGGGGACACGGGTTCGAGCCCTGGTCTGGGAAGATCCCACATGCCACGGAGCAGCTGGGCCCGTGAGCCACAATACTGAGCCTGCGCGTCTGGAGCCTGTGCTCCGCAACAAGAGAGGCCGCGACAGTGAGAGGCCCGCGCACCGCGATGAAGAGTGGCTCCCGCTCGCCACAACTAGAGAAAGCCCTCGCACAGAAACGAAGACCCAACACAGCCAAAAATAAATAAATAAATAAATAAGTTTAAAAAAAAAAAAAAGTCAACTTGAGTAATAAGGCAACATAGCAGGGGGGTTAAGCACCAGCCTTTAGAGTCAAATCCCATGTATTACTTATAAGACATTGGAAAAATTACTTCATTTAACCTCAGTTCCCCATCTGTAAAATGGAGACACTATTAGTGCTTATGTGAGAATTGTCTTAAAGATTGATTGAGGATGATTATCAACTGCTTATTTGAGTTTCTGGCAAATAATAAGTATTCAAAAACTATGAGAAAGTATATCATTAGTAATGAAGCCATAGAAAATTTTAGATAAATAATTAATGGAGTTAGCAATATTCACAGAAGAGTACTTCTATGTACCTTAGGTTGGAAATTATTCCAACTTACACAATTTTTATCTTGTCTTTTCGAAAAACATTTTAAATCAAAGCAGACCAGCCCACACTATGGTATAGGTAGAGTTATCTTCAAAATTAAAACATATAATAAAGACTTAGTGGTAAGTGCAAATGTAAATTAGAAACAAGTTTCCCTTCTCCATCTTAACCAACAAAACATGAAGACTAAGTGACCCCAGGTCATAGTTTTTAGAAGTATCTGCCATAAAATCTTTTGTGCTATTACTCATCACTTGTGGATATGCTTTCTCATTCTCTGGTACAATAAGATGCTGAAGGCTATAATTGATTCCCTTTTCTGTCTATGCCGTGTGTGTTCCTTTTGGGGATTGCCCCTCCCTCATATGGTGCATCAACCACATGACTTCACCTCCTCCATCACAGGGGCAGTAAGAACCCAGACTGGATAATGAAATTCCCTTTTCACAAACATCACATGAAAAGAAAGTCTCTCTCCCTCTGAAAGAGTAAGAAGGCTAAGGCTTGAGCTGGAAGGGCCATGTTGGTTGAATTTAGTGGACCCTGATGCTCTGTCCAGCTACCCTTTTCAAGCCAAGCCACTCATTTCCCCAACTGCCAAAGTGTTGGCTACTGATGGCTCAGAGGTGTGTCTCTCACCAGGAATCTGCCTCGAAAAAACACTTCATCAAAGTTATGCTCCCTCCCGGAGAGTAGCTTATAACCAATGCCCTGTTAATAGAGAGATACAATGGCAGAGACTCTGTTTCAATGTGGAGACAACTCTGAAGGCTTCTAGAGCTTCCTGTAGGATTAGCTGAGGCTTCAGCTGCAACCACTCCAGGGGTCAGCGTCTTCCTCTGCCCAATCATGGCTTTCTCACGTCTTCCTAGGTATAATTCCCAAGAGCTCTGCCCAGTAAATCTTTATACAACTCTCCATTCAAGAGTGTGCTTCCTGGGAACCCAACTTAAGAGAGTTGGTGCATGAACTGAGCCTGTCTCATAATGATACCAAGAAGAGACAAGAACACCTTGATCTGATCATGCTACCCTCCTTAGTACTCTCCTTGGTCTTCCAAATTCCATGAGTCAATAGATTCCATTTTTTACTTAGGCTAGCTAAAACTGGGTCTCAATCTCTTACAGCTGAAGGAGTCCTGCCTGGTACACAAATGCCGTCTGTCTCCTGCAATAGTTAACACAGCCCTGTGTCCGTAAGCAATGCTCAACAGTATTTATCGAACTCAGTTGTTACATGGTTATATCTGTGTTTCATATAACGACAGCCTTACAAGATATTCTACTAAAAAAGAAGAGGGGAAAGGCTGTAACACAAAATAAGACTGATGTACTAGATATTATATGCACCTCCAGATTTAATATATATTATTAAGCATATTAAAAATTCTGAGCAGTGTTGCAGTAAATTGTTTTAATTACAAAGAAAACCTGCTTAACTTCTTTTTAGGCAGAGTTTAGTCTACCTATATTGCCACAGAACATTGTGAGTGTAGGTGTAGCACCCAAATAGGCTTAGTTTTTGCCTACGTTTGGAGACCATCAAATTTCAAGCTTCTCCTTCAGTGTGTTCACCGGCCCTCTGGTGTCCTGGGAATTTGCACAGCTTGCACCATATTTATTACCAGAGACAGTTGGAGGAACAGTAGCAACCTTCATCTTCTTCAACTGACTGTTTATTACAACTACCATGTTCAAGACATTATATTCCTTATGGTCCACAATTCATAAAGAAAGAAACTGAGAGCCTGGGAGGTTCAATAATTTTCCCTGAAATGTTTTCTTTTCAGCCTGATTCTCCTGCCCCTAGATGCCCAAATAATATCCAAAAAGCCAGTTCTTAAACTGGACTTAAAGCCCTACAGCCAAATGTCCAAATAGGACTTGGCAACATCCATTCCACCACATCTGAACCTCAAGCACAAACTTTTTTTTTTAATCTGATGGCCTAGAGACTCAGGATGCCTTGAGTTAAAAGACAATAGGACTTGGCAACATCAATTCCACCACATTTGAACCTCAAGCACAAACTTTTTTTTTTTTTTTAATCTGATGGCCTAGAGACTCAGGATGCCTTGAATTAAAAGATAATAGGACTTGGCAACATCAATTTCACCACAACTGAACCTCAAGCACAAACTTTTTTTTTTTTTTTTTTTATCAGATGGCCTAGAGAATCAGGATGCCTTGAGTTAAAAGACACACTTGCTTACTGGTTGGAGGCAATAGATGAGGTATCCCAGGACTTCTTTGCATCATAAGCCCAAAATGGGCCTAGAAAACCCAGCTCTATAAATGTGTTCCCTAGGAAATTACTCTGCATAATCAGAGAAGGAAAAATAGAAGCACACAAAGATTGTAGATAAAAATGAAACAGACTCCACAATTGTGGTCTTTCTACTCCGTGCCACTTCTTGATACTTTCAAATCCAGGAAAGTAATTCCTTGTGGAAGAGTTGGAGAATGCAAGGCCCAGCCAGAGCCTAAAGCCCACTCCTGTACCTGTAGTTAGAGTTACTCCTTCCAGAAATGACAGTTCAGGACAAAGCACGCTGTCTGCCCAGAATCACTTTTGGACGAGTAAACCCAGTTCAAACAAACACCTGAAAGCCCAGCCATACCCTTGCTGACTTAACAGTTGGTTTCTATTGGATGTCTTATGTGTGAGAGTGTTTTGCTGGGTTAAAAGACACTAAGGCTAGAGATAGGATGAGGGAGCTGGTTGGCATAGGGCCAAGGTCAACATCAGACTCTGGGACTCTGAAGGCTTGGAGAACTGTCCGTGATTTCAGCTATTCACATCCCTCCCAGCTGCAGTGGTCCTGATAAGCAAATCACAAAACTATGATTTTGTTCCTGCTTTAGCACATCAATCAGTTTTCCTGCCCCTCCCACATCCTTTCTCAGAGACTCCACTCCAACCAATAGCTTCAGGCCAAGTGACTTTTCCCTCTAGCAACAGTGAATAGAACTGATGCAAAGCCAGCCAACCCACTGGCTGACCAGGAACCAATAACTTTTCTAGATAATTTGAACTGAGACACAGGGACTGCTGAAGGTCAGATGTTGGCACTGCAGCATGCGTCAAGGGCAGACTTGTGACCCAAGCTGGGTGACCCAAGACGGAGCTTCAGAGACTGCAAGCTCTGCAGAGACGAGAGAAGATGTGCAGATAAAAGCAGACAACACAGAATGAAGCTCCAGAGAAAGAGAAATAAAGAGAGCAGCTGCCTGACAACTTCTAATACTGCTGGTAAAGCCCAGGTGAACTGCCTACGACTGGGTTTCATGAGATTTCCTGGGAACCTTTCCACAAATCCTGTTTACACAAATTAGCCTTAAGTGGGTGGGTTCCTGTGGCTGACAACCAATGGCCTCATCTGAGGAAAACATATCCATATTTTTAAAAATCACTGATTCAGTGCCAGCTAGGCATGACTGTGCTAAGCATTGCAGGTACCCTTCTACTGGGAATCCAAACTCAGAAATAAGTACTTATTTTAGAACAGGTGTATAAGAAGTGTTTTGGGGAACCTAAGGTGGGGGGCAAGAAAGGCTTCCCAGGAGAAGGAGGTGATGTGAGGCAGCTGAGCTAGAAGGATAGGGACACATTTGCGGGGTGTGCAAGGTCATCCCAGGAAGAATGAAGAGCATGAACAAAAACACATTGGCGCAAGCAAGCCTGGCAACATTTGAAGACCACAGGAAGAGCATCACTGTGTCAGGAACAAAGGAATGGAGGAGAGGAAGGGAAAAGAGGAAGAGGAGACTGGACGTGTTAGCAACAATCAGCTTGAGAGGAACGCTAAGGGGTTTAGATTTGATCTTTCACCCAAACAGAAGACCACTGAAACTCTGAAAAGGAAACAATATGTGTATTAGTATTTTAGAAAGTGAAAGGGAGACAAGGGTGGAGTCAGGAACTCAAATAAGAAACCTGTAATACTTCAAACAAAAGAATCTCTTGACTAAGACAGGCAAGGTGGGGTTCAGGAGAAGGGCACATATCCAAGAGATATTAAAGAGATGGACTCTATAGGACTCTAGTGACTACACGTGGCGGGAAATGGAGAATCAAGGATGACACAGAGATTTCTAGTGGAGTGACTGGTGGATGGCCAGGCCATTCACTTAGAGGGGAGTCCAGGGTAAGAGGGGAAGGGCAAGGGTTAAGGGAGAAAGAATGAGTTCAGTTTGAGGCATGGCTTCAAGATATTCACTCATGTGAAGATGACCAACATCAGTTGTATCTATTTCATACTCAGAAAACATTTGTGGAGTGTATATTACACATCAAACACTCTGCTAGGTCCTTAAGTAAAAACAGTCATCAGCCCTTCCTCTCATGGAGCACACAGTCAACAATAGAGGACCATTAGTAATCTAATATTCACGTAAATATACAATTGCAAATTGTGCAAAGGACCCCATGAGGAACAAAGCCAGAGCTATGAAGGCATATGAGTGGGAGGCCACATATGGTAGGTTAGGGAAGCGCCTCTGTGAAGCAACCTCCGAGCTGTGTGTGCAAAGACAAGGAAGAGTTAAATAAGTGAGGAGGTAGGGCAGAATTCTACGCAAAGAGGGAAAGTGTACAGACACCGTGATGTGAGAAGGAGTGGGAAGAACGAAGAGAGCAAGAGGAAGCTGCAGAGGTAGGCAAAACGTGAATAATGAGGAGATGCTCCACATCGCTAATCATTAGAGAGATGCAAATCAAAACTACAGTGAGGTACCACCTCACACTGGTCAGAATGGCCATCGTCAAGAAGTCTGCAAACAATAGTCCACCACCGGGACAGGGATGGGGGGAGAAGTAACCACCAAACAAACGTGATGGGTGACATAACAAACATCCTGAATCTCCATGTCCCTTCACCGTCTGCCTGCTGTGTAACTTGGGGCAAGCCCTCTTTTTCTTACGCATTTCAGCTCCCTCGTGTGTAAAATAAGGACAGCATTTACTTTAACAACCTCGAAGGGTTGTCCTAAAAATTACATGAGTTACTGGCTATGAGAGCGTTTGAAACACGTATAAATCACAATACAGGCATGAGGAATTAGTATTAATCTTGAATCACTGTTTGCTTCATGGTTCACCCTTCCCCACATAGTTCCACTGGCTCCCAGCAAGGTAATGGATGGTGCTGTCGTCACCTGAACACTGTTGCCCTTTCCTTTTCCAGTCATTCCAAATCTGAGTCACAGTTAAACAAATGTAATGTGTTTTTCAGGAAGAGATGGCAAGGTGTGCTCCATTTGTTTTTTGGCCCAGTCCTTTAAAAAGGCCCAGTCCTGGGCCTTTTTGGCCCAGCACACTATAGAGTGAAGATGAGAGTGTGATTTGGAAAAAAGAGAGAAAAAGGGAAACTGAAATGGATTGGGGGGGGAGGGTACATCACACAAATTTTAAAGAGTTGGGAATAGATGCAGTTTCCTAAGGGCACTCAGAGTTAAGTCTCCTTGCTAAGTAGACTCCTGTGTCTGGGTTTCATGGTCCCAGATCCCAACACTAGTCTCCATTTAGCTCATGGAAATCATTTAAGTCTCCCCATTGTCCACCAACGCACCCTGTTCTGCCTCCACACCCTCCCTCCTAAGATACCTTCTGAGAACATCCTCTCTGCCCCCGCCAAGCCCAGCTAAAGCCTCTCCTTATTGAGGAAGCTGACCTCCTTTTCTAAATATTTCCAGAACTTGGAGTCCAAACCACAGTGGCACATCACTATAGGGTCTCCCTGACTCTGCCATTACTTCAAGTGCACTGGCCTTTTCTAATATCGCTGACATTAAACAACTGTCACATTCTGGATGCTTGATATCCATTATCTCATTCAAGGTACATAGTCTCCCCATTTTACAAATGAGGAGATTAAGTCTAACGGAGCCGACTGTGATTTTTCACATTTTCAACAGAACAATACTTTCTGTAACTACCAGTGAGAGTGTTATTTGTGTTACAGCTTTTATCAGTTTCACAGAGGGAAAATGTTTGCCCAAAGGTAGCAGGTGTCTAGGCCTCCTGGGCACGACAGTAGGTAAAGTTCAGGCTGGTATTTCTCCTAACAGGCAGGGTCCATCTCTTTGTCTTCCCTGTAGTTCCCACGACAGTGTCAGTTACTGAGGAGATGTCTGGGCATCTGGGAAAGAGGATGCCGTCATAAAAAGAGCTGCTGAGAGGGAGACAGGAGGACCCCAAAGATCCATACTCTTTTTCAAATTTCTCTCCAGTGAAGAGTATACATCAACCATGTTCCAGCCCCTCACACCATCATCCTAAACCAGATTCTCAAATAGCTTTGGGGAAAAAATGATTCTTTTTCCTCTTCATTATTAAACAATATTTAATTTGCTAACATTTTATTTTAATCAGAGCAGACTATGATTTTCACAACATTTTGAACAGAACAATACGTTCTGTATCTTAGCACTTTAGCTTACCGGAGTGTTATTTGCGTTTCTGTGAACTGATGCAGATTCACCACAATTAATCATCGCCATGGTAATTTTGTGCATTTAGTTTTCTGTTTTTGTTGCATATGCTCATCAAAGAGGTTGACGCTTTAGTGATGCAGCAAAGTTCATTACCTGCCTTTGGATTTAAGTGCCTAAAATTTAAAGACATGTTTTCAAATCCTGATGGCATTGCATTTCTAGCTTACTTCTCAGAGATAAATAAAATGTGTTCTCTAGAACCAAGTAAGCAGCTTTTACTTGCTCTTCCTCAAGCTGGGACTGACAGATTCTCTGGCAAAAATGTCATGACTTTCAGTGGGAACAAAGCCCCTGAGAGCTGGTAGATCCTTCAAACCCTCTACGGGGCCCTTTCCATTTTCTTGAATGACCTCAGATGCTACACGGCTGAACTGAACCTTGCTTTCCACATCGAGTGTGAGGATAATGTTATACAAACTCTGGAGTCTAGGCCTGAAGAGACCTGACAGTTTCCATTTTCACTCTCTTAGGACCCAGCAGCTGTGTGAACAAATGTTGAGTGACCACCTGGAGACTGAGGCCTCACCAGATGCCAGCCATTCTAGACACCTAAGCACCAGACACATCAATGAGTCCATCTTGGACTTTCTGGCCCAACTAAACTCCCAGCTGAATGTAGACACATGGGTGACCCCAGCCAACACCATGCAGAGCAGAAGAACCTCCCAGCAGAGCTCAGCTAACCCACAAAATCGTAATAATATAAGTGGTTAAATTGAATGGTGGTTGCCAGGGGATGGGAAAAGGGGGAAATGGGGATTTGTAGTTCAGTGCGTATAAAGTTACAGTTTTAAAGGTGAATATGTTCCAGAGATATGCTGGTCAACATCATGCTATAGTTAACATACTGTGCTATGGACTTAAAAATTTGTTAAGAGGGCAGATTTCATGTTAAGTGTTCTCAAAACAACAACAAAAAAGCAAAGGGGCACAAGGAAACACAAGAAAACTAACGTTTTAAATATATTTGTTACTTTGATTGTGGCAGTAATGGTATCACAGGTGTATGATATGTGCAAACCTATCAAACTGTATACTCTAAATATGTGCAGGTTTTTTATATCAATTATACCACAATAGAGCAGAAAGAAAGAAAGAGGGAGAGAGAGAGGGAGACAGAGAGTGAAAGAGAGAGGAAGGAAGGAAGGAAGGAAGGAAGGGAGGGAGGGAGGGAGGGAGGGAGGGAGAGAGGGGGAGGGAGGAAAGGAAGGCCTCCATCTTTCAGGCAAGCCTCCCCAGTGCCACCTGCAACATCATTTACAGGAATACTTCAGGACCATCCAAATAAAGCAGTTCAAATTGGAGATGTCTTCTGAATGTGAAATGATCCAGCTATTTAATGCAGATTGTTTTATGGTATTAATAAAATTGAGTGTTCTGGGAAGTGCCTTTTAAGTGTGCCAGGTCTAAGTCCAAGGTTCTACAAAGCTTTTCATCTAAATGCAAACCCACTGGAAATATGAGCCATGCCAGCATTAAGGAGATGTCCAGAAGAATGGGTAGGATCCAAACAGCCTAGTTCCCCTAGTCCATGCATCCCTATGGTCCATTTCATCCAGGAAAGCTAGATAACATTCAAAAGCTTAGGGAGTGGAGAGCTGGCGAGGCCGGGTGGGAAGCCAAAAAGGAAAGGAAGGTAACTACTGCTTGCCTGCAAATGAATTCAACTCAAGAAAAGCTGCAAGGTAAAAAGAAGAACTGGAATTTTTTTTTTAATTAGTTTGAAACCCAGTCATCTGTGACGAGCTATGACTGTGGGCAAGTCACTCTCCTTCCGTGAAGTCACTGGAGATAACAGTACTTAGCCCACAGAGCTCTTGTGGAAAACAAGTGAGGAAAGGGGGCCGGCAGTGTTTTGTGAAACATGAGATGCTGTACGTATGTGAGGTATTATTATCACCCGAGCAGCAGCTGCTGCTATAGCCTTAGTGATCAAAATAGCAGCAATAAAACAAGGTAATACTCCTTAGTGGGACACTTTGGATTTTCCCCACAAGTAACAGACGCTCTCTGATTTAATTCCTGAGAATTCCATGTGAGCATGCGCCAAGTTCCCATCAGGAGACAGAGATCACACCTGTAATTTTTTTTTTTTTTTTTTGCGGTACGCGGGCCTCTCACTGTTGCAGCCTCTCCCGTTGCGGAGCACAGGCTCCGGATGCACAGGCTCAGCGGCCACGGCTCACGGGCCCAGCTGCTCCACGGCACGTGGGATCTTCCCGGACCAGGGCACGAACCCGTGTCCCCTGCATCGGCAGGCGGACTCTCAACTACTGCACCACCAGGGAAGACCCACACCCATATTTTAATGGAGAAATTTTACTATAAAGACTTGTTATCTTGATATAAAATTGTTAAGGCAGTAACTAAGTGACCTACCTGATTGGCCTGGGACCAGGCTGGTTGCTAGGATATGGGACCTTCAGTACGATGAGGTTCTGCTCTCTCAGCTCCTGCCCTCTGACCCAGACGAAGGGTGGGACCACCTCTCTGCCCTCCCCAGCACCATGACAATGCCCAGGAACCGTCCAGGGCACTGGCAGTGACATCTGCAGGCCTGATACTCGGTTGTGTCTGTCGCCCTCTCCCAGGGAGCCTTGCTGCCTGTTTTGCAAACTTCTAGACAGCTGGGCTGAGCGGAGCATTAGGCAGCTTTAAAAATTGATGTGGGTGATTATTCCTTCATGAGCCACCGCAAATCCAACAGCACAAGGCCAAGGGCAGACACGTGGCAGCTGCCGACTCCCTCTGCTGTTCCTTGTGGATTAGAGCCCCTAAAAGAAGGCGCAAAGAAGGTCCAGCGGACAGCACACACCACTCACCACCAAAGGAGGTGCCACCAGACCACGGCAGCAGACGTGTGCCAGATGGCTCCAGATGGCCCGCAGCAGCCCCTCGTCCTCCCCCACAGCAACAGCCCTGCACTCACCTCCGCCTGAGGACCAGCAACAGGGACGGAGACGAAGAGCTAGTGGCTGCAGCCCCAGCCTCCGTCGCTGCTGCCCTGAGAGGTGGGAAACCTCCCTCCAGGGACTTTTATTCACTACTTTCCCAATTAGCACATTATTCGATCTTATTTTCTCCTTTCCTCCTCCTCGTTCTATTCTTCTCTTTGTCTATTTGTCCTTCTCTCCATTTACGCCTATTAGTCTGTTTTCCCCTTTCTAGTGGGTCCAGCCCCTCTCGATCTGTCTGTTGACATTTAGATTCGTCTCTGTGTGTGTGTGTATCTGTCTGTCCACATTTCTCTGCATATGTATACATAAGTGTGTGTGTGTATACACACACGTGTGCCCTTCCCTGATGCTTTCTGTCTCCTGTGGCTTCTGTGCCTCTCCTTGGTCACCACTTGCAGCTCTAATCTTTCTGGGTAGAAGAGTGCCCTGGAGTAGGGGAGGACTTGGTTTTATTTCCTTGCTGCCTCTGCCAATGAAAAGAGGAAGTGGAGCAAAGATTAATTCAACTCAGGACTGAAGTATAGGGTCCCAACCATGTGCTAAACAATGAACTGCAGATGAACGGTTCAATCCAGTGCATTACTTACTAAGTGCCTACTATGCACCGGGCCACAGGCTCACTCATTACTAGAGACTCAAAGAGGAATCAGATGAGGCACATGGGCTATAGATCCCATGGTCTGGTGAGGGAGGCATATCTGAGAAAGATGCTGCAAAAAAGGAATCTAGGCTCAGAATAAAATCGCCTTCCCCCAGAAGGCTGTGAGCACTTGGACTTTGAATATTCTCCCGTACACCCTTTTTGCTGCTCTCTGCCTTGTTGCCTGGAACTTCAGCTCCATGGGTCTCCCTTCAGTACTTGAAAAAGCAGGCACATGGAGGAGACCTTCAAGACGGCAGAGGAGTAAGATGTGGAGATCACTCTCCTCCCCAAATACATCAAAGTTACATCTACATCTGGAACAACTCCTACAGAACACCTACTGAACACTCGCAGAAGACCTCAGACTTCCCAAAAGATATTAATTTTTTTTCCTTTTTCTCTTTTTTGTGAGTGTGTATGTGTATGCTTCTCTGTGTGATTATGTCTATATAGCTCTGCTTTTTACCATTTGTCCTACGGTTCCGTCTTTCCATTCTTGTTTATTTGTTTGTTTGTTTTTTAACTATAGTTCTTAGCACTTGTTATCATTAGTGGATTTGTTTTTTTGTTTGGTTGCTCTCTTCTTTCTTCTTTTTTTTCTTTTTTTATTTTTAATAATTTATTATTTTTTATTTTAATAACTTTATTTTATTTTTTTCTTCCTTTCTTTCTTTTCTCCTCCCTTTTCATCTGAGCCATGTGGCTGACAGACTCTTTGTGCTCCAGCTGGGTGTCAGGCCTGTGCCTCTGAGGTGGGAGAGCCGAGTTCAGGACACTGGTCCACCAGAGACCTCCTGGCTCCACGTAATATGAAACGGCGAAAGCTCTCCCATAGATCTCCGCCTCAACGCTAAGACCCAGCTCCACTCAACAACCAGCAAGATCGAGTGCTGGACACCCTATGCCAAACAACTAGCAAGACAGGAACACAACCCAACCCATTAGCAGACAGGCTGCTTAAAATCATAATAAGGTCACAGACATCACAAAACACAGCACTAGACAAGGTCCTGCCCACCAGAAAGACAAAATCCAGCCTCATCCACCAGAACACAGGCACTAGTCTCCTCCATCAGGAAGCCTACGCAACCCACTAAATCAACCTTAGCCACTGGGGGCAGAGATGAAAAACAACGGGAACTACAAACCTGCAGCCTGCAAAAAGGAGACCCCAAACACAGTAAGCTAAGCAAAATGAGAAGACAGAGAAGCACACAGCAGATGAAGGAAAAAGGTAAAAACCCACCACACCAAACAAATGAAGAGGAAATAGGCAGGCTACCTGAAAAAGAATTCAGAGTAATGATAGTTAAGATGATCCAAAATCTTGGAAATACAATGGAAAAAATACAAGAAATGTTTAACGAGGACCTAGAAGAACTAAAGAGCAAACAAACAATGATGAACAACACAATAAATGAAATTTAAAATTCTCTAGAAGGAACCAATAGCAAAATAACTGAGGCAGAAGAACGGATAAGTGACCTGGAAGATAAAACAGTGGAAATAACTACCACAGAGCAGAATAAGAAAAAAGAATGAAAAGAATTGAGGACAGTCTCAGAGACCTCTGGGCCAACATTAAACACACCAACATTCGAATTATAGGGGTCCAAGAAGAAGAAGAGAAATAGAAACTGACTGAGAAAATATTTGAAGAGATTACACTTGAAAACTTCCCTAATATGGGAAAGGAAATAGTCAATCAAGTCCAGGAAGTGCAGAGAGTCCCACACAGGATAAATCCAAAAAGAAACACACCAAGACACATATTAATTAAACTATCAACAATTAAACACAAAGAAAAAATATTAAAAGCAGCAAGCGAAAAACAACAAATAACATACAAGGGATAATGTATGTTAACAGTTGATCTTTCAATAATGTTAACAGCTGATCTTTCAGCAGAAACTCTGCAAGCCAGAAGGGAGTGGCAGGATATATTTAAAGTGATGAAAGGGAAACAACTACAACCAGATTACTCTACCCAGCAAGTATCTCATTCAGATTCAAAAGACAAATTAAAACCTTTACAGACAAGCAAAAGCTAAGAGAATGCAGCACCACCAAACCAGGTTTACAACAAATGTTAAAGGAACTTCTCTAGGCAGGAAACACAAGAGAAGGAAAAGACCTACAATAACAAACCCAAACCAACCAAGAAAATGGTAATAGGAACATACATATTGATAACTACCTTAAATGTAAATCATTTAAAAGCTCCAACCAAAAGACACACACTGGATGAATGGATACAAAAACAAGACCCATAAAGAAAAATATGCTGTCTACAAGAGACCCACCTCAGACCTAGGGACAAATACAGACTGAAAGTGTGGGGATGGAAAAAGATACTCCATGCAAATGGAAATCGAAAGAGAGCTGGAGTAGCAATTCTCATATCAGACAAAACAGAATTTAAAATAAACACTATTGCAAGAGACAAAGAAGGACACTACATAATGATCAAGGGATCAATCCAAGAAGAACACGTAACAATTGTAAATATTTATGCACCCAACATAGGAGCACCTCAAAACATAAGGCAAATGCTAACAGCCATAAAAGGGGAAGTCGACAGTAACAAAATCATAATAGGGGACTTTAACACCCCATTTTCACCAATGGGCGGATCATCCAAAATCAAAATAAATGAGGAAACCCAAGCTTTAAATGATACATTAAACAAGATGGACTTAACTGATATTTATAGGACATTCCATCCAAAAACAACAGAATACACTTTCTTCTCAAGTGCTCGTGGAACATTCTCCAGGATAGATCAAATCTTGGGTCACAAATCCAGCCTTGGTAAATATAAGAAAATTTAAATCATACCAAGTATCTTTTCTGACCACAGTGCTATGAGACTGGATACCAATTACCGGAAAAAATCTGTAAAAAATACAAACACATGGAGGCTAAACAATACACTACTTATTAACCAAGACACCACTGAAGAAATCAAAGAAGAAATAAAAAAATACCTAGAAACAAGTGACAATGAAAACACAATGACCCAAAACCTATGGGATGCAGGAAAAGCAGTTCTAAGAGGGAAGTTTACAGCAATCCAATCCTAACTCAAGAAACAAGAAACATCTCAAATAAGCAACTTAACCTTACACCTAAAGCAATTAGAGAAAGAAGAGCAAAAAGAACCCAAAGTTAGCACAAGGAAAGTAATCATAAAGATCAGGTCAGAAATAAATGAAAAAGAAATGAAGGAAACAGTAGCAAAGATCCATAAAACTAAAAGCTGCTTCTTCGAGAAGATAAACAAAACTGATAAACCATTAGCCAGACTCATCAAGAAAAAAAGGAAGAAGACTCAAATCAACAGAATTAGAAATGCAAAAGAATTAACAACTGACACTGCAGAAATACAAAGGATCACGAGAGATTACTACAAGCAACTATATGCCAATAAAATGGCCAACCTGGAAGAAATGGACAAATTCTTAGAAAAGCACAAGCTTCGGAGACTGAACCAGGAAGAAATAAAAAATATGAACACACCAATCACAAGCACTGAAATTGAAAATGTGATTTAAAATCTTCCAACAAACAAAAGCCCAGGATAGATGGCTTCACAGGCGAATTCTATCAAACATTTAGAGAAGAGATAACAACTATCCTTCTCAAACTCTTCCAAAATATACCAGAGGGAGGAACACTCCTAAACTCATTCTATGAGGCCACCATCACCCTGATACCAATACCAGACAAAGATGTCACAAAGAAAGAAAACTACAGGCCAGTATCGCTGATCAACATAGATGCAAAAATTCTCAACAAAATACTAGCAAACAGAATCCAACAGCACATTAAAAGGATCATACACCATGATCAAGTGGGGTTTATCCCAGGAACACAAGGATTCTTCAATATATGCAAATCAATCAATGTGATAAACCATAATAACAAATTGATGGAGAAAAACCATATGATCCTCTCAATAGATGCAGAAAAAGCTTTTGACAAAATTCAACACCCATTTATGATAAAAATCCTCCAGAAAGTAAGCAGAGAGGGAACTTACCTCAACATAATTAAGGCCATATATGACAAAACCACTGCTGACATCAATCTCAATGGTGAAAAACTGAAACCATTTCCTCTAAGATCAGGAACAAGAAAAGGATGCCCACTCTCACCTGTATTATTCAACATTGTTTTGGAAGTTTTAGCCACAGCAATCAAAGAAGAAAAAGAAATAAAAGGAATCCAAATTGGAAAAGAAGAAGTAAAGCTGTCACTGTTTGCAGATGACATGATACTATACTTAGAGAATCCTAAAGATGCTACTGGAAAACTACTAGAGCTAATCAATGAATTTGGTAAAGTAGCAGGATACAAATTTAATGCACAGAAATCTCTTGCATTCCTATACACTAATCATGAAAAATCTGAAAGAGAAATTAAGGAAACACTCCCATTTACCACTGGAACAAAAAGAAAAAAATACCTAGGAATAAGCCTACCTAAGGGGACAAAAGACCTGTATGCAGAAAACTATAAGACACCAATGAAAAAAAATTAAAGATGATACAAACAGATGGAGAGATATGCCATGTTCTTGGATTGGAAGAATCAACATTGTGAAAATGAATATACTACCCAAGGCAATCTACAGATTCAATGCAATCCCTATCAAACTACCAATGGCATTTTTCACAGAACTAGAACAAAAAATTGCACAATTTGCATGGAAACACAAAAGACCCCAAATAGCCAAAGCAATCTTGAGAAAGAAAAATGGATCTGGAGGAATCAGGCTCCCTGATTTCGGACTATACTACAAAGCTACAGTTATCAAGACAGTATGGTACTGGCACAAAAAGAGAAATATAGATCAATGGAACAGGATAGAAAGCCCAGAGATAAACCCACACACATACAGTCACCTGATTTTTGATAAATGAGGCAAGAATATACAATGGAGAGAAGACAGCCTCTTCAATAAGTGGTGCTGGGAAAACTGGACAGCTACATGTAAAAGAATGAAATCAGAACACTGCCTAACATCATAGAGAAAAATAAACTCAAAATGATTAAAGACCTAAATGTAAGGCCGCACACTATAAAACTCTTAGAGGAAAACACAGGCAGAACACTCTATGACATAAATCACAGCAAGATCCTTTTTGACCCACCTCCTAGAGAAATGGAAATGAAAACAAAAATATAAGTGGGACCTAATGAAACTTAAAAGCTTTTGCAAAGCAAAGGAAACCATAAACAAAATGAAAAGACAACCTTCAGAATGGGAGAAAACATTTGCAAAGGAAGCAACTGACAAAGGATTAATCTCCAAAATTTACAAGCAGCTCATGCAGCTCAATATCAAAAAAACAACCAACCCAATCCAAAAATAGGCAGAAGACCTACACAGACATTTCTCCAAAGAAGATATACAGATTGCCAACAAACAAATGAAAGGATGCTCAACATCACTAATCATTAGGGAAATGCAAATCAAAACTACAGTGAGGTATCACCTCACACCAGTCAGAATGGCCATCATCAAAAACTCTACAAACAATAAATGCTGGAGAGGGTGTGGAGAAAAGGGAACCCTGTTGCACTGTTGGTAGGAATGTAAATTGATAAAGCCACTATGGAGAACAGTACGGAGGTTCCTTAAAAAACCAAAAATAGGACTTCCCTGGTGGCACAGTGGTTAAGAATCCACCTGCCAATGCAGGGGACACAGGTTTGAGCCCTGGTCTGGGAAGATCCCACATGCCGCAGAGCACCTAAGCCCGTGTACCACAACTACTGAGCCCATTCTCTGCAACAAGAGAAGCCACCGCAATGAGAAATCCCCTCTCATTGAGAGGAGGAGTAGCCCCCTCTCGCCGCAACTAGAGAAAGCCCACGCAGCAACGAAGACCAAACATGGCCAAAAATAAATAAATAAATAAATAAATTTATAAAAGCTAAACATAGAACTACCATATGTCCCAGCAATCCCACTACTGAGCATATACCCTGAGAAAACCATAATTCAAAAAGAGTCACGTACCACAATGTTCACTGCAGCTCTACTTACAATAGACAGGACATGGAAGCAACCCAAGCATCCATCGAGAGATGAATGGATAAAGAAGGTGTGGCACATATATACAATGGAACATTACTCAGCCATAAAAAGGAACAAAACTGGGTCATTTGTACAGATGTGGATGGACCTAAAGTGTGTCATACAGAGTGAAGTAAGCCAGAAAGACAAAAACAAATATCATATATTAATGCATATACATGGAATCTAGAAAAAATGGTACAAATGAACATATTTGTAGGGCAGGAATAGCGACACAGACGTAGCGAACGGACATGTGGAAACAGGGGAAGGGAAGGGTGGGACGAATTGGGAGATTAGGTTTGACATTAATACACTATGTGTAAAATAGATAGCGGGAACCTGCTACATAGCACAGGGAGCTCAGCTCAGTGTTCTGTGATGACCTAGATGGGTGGAATGGGGGGGTGGGAGGGAGGTCCAAGAGGGAGGGGATATAGGTATACATATAGCTGATTCAATTCACTGTACAGCAGAAACTAACACAACATTGTAAAGCAATTTTACTCCAATAAAAAAAAAGATAATGATACATGCACCCCTGTGTTCATTGCAGCACTATTTACAATAACCAAGACATGCAAGCAACCTAAATGTTCACTGACAGAGAAATGGATAAAAAAGATGTTGTACATATACACAATGCAATATTACTCAGCCATAAAAAAGAATGAAATAATGCCATTTGCAGCACCATGGATGGACCCAGAGATGATCATACTAAGTGAAGTACGTCAGACAGAGAAAGACAAATATATGCTATCACTCACATATGGAATCTAAAATATGACATAGGACTTCCGGGTAAGATGGCGGAAGAGTAAGACGCGGAGATCACCTTCCTCCCCACGGATACACCAGAAATACAGCTACACATGGAACAACTCCTACAGAACACCTACTGAACGCTGGCAGAAGACCCCAGACCTCCCCAAAGGCAAGAAACTCTCCACATACCTGGGTAGGGCAAAGCGGAGAGATTCCCGCACAGAGGATCGGTGCCGAGCGGCACTCACCAGCCCGAGAGGCTTGTCTGCTCGCCCGCCAGGGGGGGCGGCGCTGGAAGCTGAGGCTCGGGCTTCGGTCAGAGCGCAGGGAGAGGACTGGGGCTGGCGGCGAGAACTCAGCCTGAAGGGGGCTAATGTGCCACAGCTAGCCGGCAGGGAGTCCGGGAAAACTCTGGAGCTGCCGAAGAGGCAAGAGATTTTTTCTGCCCTCTTGGTTTCCTGGTGCGCGAGGAGAGGGGATTAAGAGCGCTGCTTAAAGGGGCTCCACAGACGGGCGCGAGTCACGACTGAAAGCGCGGAGCCCGGTGACGGGCGCGGGACGCTGGGGCTGCTGCTGCTGCCGCCAAGAAGCCTGTGTGCGAGCGCAGGTCACTGTCCACACTGCCCTTCCGGGAGCCTGTGCAGCCCGCCACTGCCGGGGTCCCGGGATCCAGGGGCGGCTTCCCTGGGAGAAGGCACGGCGCGCCTCGGGCTGGTGCAACGTCACGCCGAACTCTGCCGCTGAAGGCTCGTCCCGCACTCCGTGCCCCTCCCTCCCGCCCGGCCTGAGTGAGCCAGAGTCCCCGAAGAGGCTGCTCCTTTAACCCTGTCCTGTCTGAGCGAAGAACAGACGCCCTCCGGCGACCTACACGCAGAGGCGGGGTCAAATTCAAAGCTGAGACCCAGGAGCTGTGAGAACAAAGAAGAGAAAGGGAAACCTCTCCCAGCAGCCTCAGAAGCAGCGGATTAAAGCTCCACAATCAACTTGATGTACCCTGCATTTGTGGAATACATGAATAGACAACAAATCATCCCAAATTGAGGAGCCAGGAGTCAGTGCTGTGCCTCTGAGGTGGGAGAGCCAACTTCAGGACACTGGTCCACAAGAGACCTCCCAGCTCCACATAATATCAAACGGCGAAAATCTTCCAGAGATCTCCATCTCAACACCAGCACCCAGCTTCACTCAACGACCAGCAAGCTACAGTGCTGGACACCCTATGCCAAACAACTAGCAAGACAGGAACACAACGCCACCCATTAGCAGAGAGGTGGCCTAAAATCATAAAAAGTCCGCAGACACCCCAAAACACACCACCAGACGTGGACCTGCCCACCAGAAAGACAAGATCCAGCCTCATCCACCAGAACACAGGCACTAGTCCCCTCCACCAGGAAGCCTACACAACCCACTAAACCAACCTTAGCCACAGGGGACAGACACCAAAAACAACGGGAACTACGAATCTGCAGCCTGCAAAAAGGAGACCCCAAACACAGTAACATAAGCAAAATGAGAAGACAGAAAAACACACAGCAGGAGAAGGAGCAAGATAAAAACCCACCAGACCTAACAAATGAAGAGATAATAGGCAGTCTACCTGAAAAACAATTCAGAATAATGATGGTAAAGATGATCCAAGATTCTATTTCCCAGATCCAAAATCTTGGAAATAGAATAGACAAAATGCAAGAAACAGTTAACAAGGACCTAGAAGAACTAAAGATGAATCAAGCATCGATTAAAAACACAATACATGAAATAAAAAATACTCTAGATGGGATCAATAGCAGAATAACTGAGGCAGAAGAACGGATAAGTGAGGTGGAAGATAAAATAGTGGAAATAACTGCTGCAGAGCAAAATAAAGAAAAAAGAATGAAAAGAACAGAGGACAGTCTCAGAGACCTCTGGGACAACATTAAACGCACCAACATTAGAATTATAGGGGTTCCAGAAGAAGAAGAGAAAAAGAAAGGGACTGAGAAAATATTTGAAGAGATTATAGTTGAAAACTTCCCTAATATGGGAAAGGAAATAGTTAATCAAGTCCAGGAGGCACAGAGAGTCCCATACAGAATAAATCCAAGGAGAAATACACCAAGACACATATTAATCAAACTGTCAAAAATTAAACACAAAGAAATCATATTAAAAGCAGCAAGGCAAAAACAACAAATAACACACAAGGGAATCCCCATCAGGATAAGAGCTGATCTCTCAGCAGAAACTCTACAAGCCAGAAGGGAGTGGCAGGACATAATTAAAGTGATGAAGGAGAAAAACCTGCAACCAAGATTACTCTACCCAGCAAGGATCTCATTCAGATTTGATGGAGAAATTAAAACATTTACAGACAAGCAAAAGCTGAGAGAGTTCAGCACCACCAAACCAGCTTTACAACAAATGCTAAAGGGACTTCTCTAGGCAAGAAACACAACAGAAGGAAAAGACCTACAATAACGAACCCAAAACAATTAAGAAAATGGGAATAGGAACATACATATCGATAATTACCTTAAATGTAAATGGACTAAATGCTCCCACCAAAAGACACAGATTGGCTGAATGGATACAAAAACAAGACCCAGATATATGCTGTCTACAAGAGACCCACTTCAGACCTAGAGACACATATAGACTGAAAGTAAGGGGATGGAAAAAGATATTCCATGCAAATGGAAACCAAAAGAAAGCTGGAGTAGCAATTCTCATATCAGACAAAATAGACTTTAAAATAAAGACTACTAGAAGAGACAAAGAAGGACACTACATAATGATCAAGGGATCGATCCAAGAAGAAGATATAACAATTGTAAATATTTATGCACCAAACATAGGAGCATCTCAATACATAAGGCAAATACTAACAGCCATAAAAGGAGAAATCGACAGTAACACAATCATAGTAGGGGACTTTAACACCCCACTTTCACCAATGGACAGATCTTCCAAAATGAAAATAAATAAGGAAACACAAGCTTTAAATGATACATTAAACAAGATGGACTTAATTGATATTTATAGGACATTCCATCCAAAAACAACAGAATACACATTTTTCTCAAGTGCTCATGGAACATTCTCCAGGATAGATCATATCTTGGGTCACAAATCAAGCCTTGGTAAATTTAAGAAAATTGAAATTGTATCAAGTATCTTTTCTGACCACAATGCTATGAGACTAGATATCAATTACAGGAAAAGAGCTGTAAAAAATACAAACACATGGAGGCTAAACAATACACTACTTAATAACGAAGTGATCACTGAAGAAATCAAAGAGGAAATTAAAAAATACCTAGAAACAAATGACAATGGAGACACGACGACCCAAAACCTATGGGATGCAGCAAAAGCAGTTCTAAGAGGGAAGTTTATAGCAATACAATCCCACCTTAAGAAACAGGAAACATCTCGAGTAAACAACCTGACCCTGCACCTAAAGCAATTAGAGAAAGAAGAACAAAAACATCCCAAAGTTAGCAGAAGGAAAGAAATCATAAAAATCAGATCAGAAATGAATGAAAAAGAAATGAAGGAAACGATAGCAAAGATCAATAAAACTAAAAGCTGGTTCTTTGAGAAGATAAACAAAATTGATAAACCATTAGCCAGACTCATCAAGAAAAAAAGGGAGAAGACTCAAATCAATAGAATTAGAAATGAAAAAGGAGAAGTAACAACTGACACTGCAGAAATACAAAAGATCATGAGAGATTACTATAAGCAACTCTATGCCCATAAAATGGACAACCTGGAAGAGATGGACAAATTCTTAGAAATGCACAACCTGCCAAGACTGACTCAGGAAGAAATAGAAAATATGAATAGACCAATCACAAGCACTGAAATTGAAACTGTGATTAAAAATCTTCCATCAAACAAAAGCCCAGGACCAGATGGCTTCACAGGCGAATTCTATCAAACATTTAGAGAAGAGCTAACACCCATCCTTCTCAAACTCTTCCAAACAATATCAGAGGAAGGAACACTCCCAAACTCATTCTACGAGGCCACCATCACCTTGATACCAAAACCAGGCAAGGATGTCACAAAGAAAGAAAACTACAGGCCAATATCACTGATGAACATAGATGCAAAAATCCTCAACAAAATACTAGCAAACAGAATCCAACAGCACATTAAAAGAATCATACACCATGATCAAGTGGGGTTTATTCCAGGCATGCAAGGATTCTTCAATATACGCAAATCAATCAATGTGATACACCATATTAACAAGTTGAAAGAGAAAAACCATATGATCATCTCAATAGATGCAGAGAAAGCTTTCAACAAAATTCAACACCCATTTATGATAAAAACCCTGCAGAAAGTAGGCATAGAGGGAACTTTCCTCAACATAATAAAGGCCATATATGACAAACCCACAGCCAACATTGTCCTCAATGGTGAAAAACTGAAACCATTTCCACTAAGATCAGGAACAAGACAAGGCTGCCCACTCTCACCACTCTTATTCAACATAGTTTTGGAAGTTTTAGCCACAGCAATCAGAGAAGAAAAGGAAATAAAAGGAATCCAAATTGGAAAAGAAGAAGTAAAGCTGTCACTGTTTGCAGATGACATGATACTATACATAGAGAATCCTAAAGATGCTACCAAAAAACTACTAGAGCTAATCAATGAATTTGGTAAAGTAGCAGGATACAAAATTAATGTACAGAAATCTCTGGCATTCCTGTACACTAATGATGAAAAATCTGAAAATGAAATCAAGAAAACACTCCCATTTACCATTGCAACAAAAAGAATAAAATATCTAGGAATAAACCTACCTAAGGAGACAAAAGACCTGTATGCAGAAAATTATAAGACACTGATGAAAGAAATTAAAGATGATACAAATAGATGGAGAGATATACCATGCTCCTGGATTGGAAGAATCAATATTGTGAAAATGACTGTACTACCCAAAGCAATCTACAGATTCAATGCAATCCCTATCAGACTACCACTGGCATTTTTCACAGAACTAGAACAAAAAATTTCAAAATTTGTTTGGAAAAACAAAAGACCCCGAATAGCCAAAGCAATCTTGAGAACGAAAAACGGAGCTGGAGGAATCAGGCTCCCTGACTTCAGACTATACTACAAAGCTACAGTAATCAAGACAGTGTGGTACTGGCATAAAAACAGAAAGATAGATCAGCGGATCAGGATAGAAAGCCCAGAGATAAACCCACGCACATATGGCCAACTTATCTTTGATAAAGGAGGCAGGAATGTACAGTGGAGAAAGGACAGCCTCTTCAATAAGTGGTGCTGGGAAAACTGGACAGGGACATGTAAAAGTTTGAGATTAGATCATTCCCTAACACCATACACAAAAATAAGCTCAAAATGGATTAAAGACTTAAATGTAAGGCCAGAAACTATCAAACTCTTAGAGGAAAACATAGGTAGAACACTCTATGACATAAATCACAGCAAGATCCTTTTGGACCCACCTCCTAGAGAAATGGAAATAAAAACAAAGATAAACAAATGGGACCTAATGAAACTTCAAAGCTTTTGCACAGCAAAGGAAACCATAAACAAGACCAAAAGACAACCCTCAGAATGGGAGAAAATATTTGCAAATGAAGCAACTGACAAAGGATTAATCTCCAAAATTTATAAACAGCTCATGCAGCTCAATAGCAAAAAAACAAACAACCCAATCCAAAAATGGGCAGAAGACTTAAATAGGCATTTCTCCAAAGAAGATATACAGACTGCCAACAAACACGTGAAAGAATGCTCAACATCATTAATCATTAGAGAAATGCAAATCAAAACTACAATGAGATATCATCTCACACCAGTCAGAATGCCCATCATCAAGAAATCTAGAAACAATAAATGCTGGAGAGGGTGTGGAGAAAAGGGAACACTCTTGCACTGCTGGTGGGAATGTGAATTGGTACAGCCACTATGGAGAACAGTATGGAGGTTCCTTAAAAAACTACAAATAGAACTACCATATGACCCAGCAATCCCACTACTAGGCATATACCCTGAGAAAACCATAATTCCAAAAGAGACATGTACCAAAATGTTCATTGCAGCTCTATTCACAATAGCCCGGAGCTGGAAACAACCTAAGTGTCCATCATCAGATGAATGGATAAAGAAGATGTGGCACATATATACAATGGAATATTACTCAGCCATAAAAAGAAACGAAACTGAGCTATTTGTAATGAGGTGGATAGACCTAGAGTCTGTCATACAGAGTGAAGTAAGTCAGAAAGAGAAAGACAAATACCGTATGCTAACACATATATACGGAATTAAAAAAAAAAAAACGTCATGAAGGACCTAGGGGTAAAACGGGAATAAAGACACAGACCTACTTGAGAATGGACTTGTGGATATGGGGAGGGGGAAGGGTAAGCTGTGACAAAGCGAAAGAGAGGCATGGACATATATACACTACCAAACGTAAGGTAGATAGATAGTGGGAAGCAACCGCAGAGCACAGGGAGATCAGCTCGGTGCTTTGTGACCGCCTGGAGGGGTGGGATGGGGAGGGTCGGAGGGAGGGAGATGCATGAGGGAAGGGATGTGGGAACAGATGTATATGTATGACTGATTCACTTTGTTATAAAGCAGAAACTAATAAAAAGAAAAAAGAAAAAAAATAAAAAAATAAAAAAAAATAAAATATGACATAAATTAACTTATCCACGAAACAGAAACAGACTCACAGACATAGAGAACAGACTTGTGGTTGCCAAGGGGCAGGGTGAGTAGGGGAGGGGTGAATTGGGAGTTTGGGACTAGCAGATGCAAAATAGTAAATATAGGATGGATAAACAATAAGGTCCTACTGTATAGCACAGGGAACTATATTCAATATCCTGTAATAAACCATAATGGAAAAGCATATAAAAAAAAGAAGAAGAAGAAGGGCTTCCTGGAAAAGGTGATGATGAATCTGGAAAAATATGTAGATGTTAACCAGATGGAGAAATGAGAGAAGGGCATCCAAAGCAGAAGGCATATCGTGAGCAATAGCATGAAGGCAAAAAATAACCAGCTGGGCTCTGCAGGAACCCACAGCAGCACAGGGACTGGTGCAGGTAGAGGAGCTGGAAAGTCGAGAAATGGTCGCGTCATAGAAGGCCTTAGGAGCCAGGCTGTGGGGAATCCTGTCAGCCCCTCCCACTGCCCTCAGCACCCACTGTTCCACTTATAGCTTCTCCCTGCACGTACCTGTGCTCTCTGCCCGCAGGCACCCTTGGACCAGTGGAGCCTGCTGGGTGCTGTGTGGGGCAGGCCACAGCAGCAGGTTATTACCACCCCTGGGAGCACACTCAGCCAATGACCAATGGGATTTTGGAGAGAAAACCTGGGTTTATAACCCCTTCAGTAACAATTCTGGGGCACATGCTACAGTCTCCCAGGCACCCTGCAGGTGATCTGCTCACAGGCACATCCTTCCCTGTCTCAAGTCCCTACCCCATCTTGTGTTCCCTTCATCCCCCAAATAAACTGCTGGTGTTTGGTTCTTTGTCTTAGGGTTTGCTCTGACGCACCCCAACATGACTCAGGCTGATGCAGCCTCCTATGGGCAAGAGAAAACCCCCCAAAGCCTCTGACAGGAGCGACACAGTCAGACCTACATTCTAGAAGGACACTCTGGTGGTTGGTTGGGAGACTAGATAGGAGGTGACTGGAACAGTCTGTCTAGAGATGAGGAGGATCCCAGCGGCATGGCCCCAGGAGGGGAGAAGAGTTAAGGGTCAGGTTCAGAGACACAGAGAAGAGAGGGCTCCGAATGATGAGCTGAAACCCCTTCCTTAAGGAGGCAACAGACTCCCATAATATGTGTGATGGAAACCAAGAAAAGGTGGGATTTGGCACCAAGGGGCCTCAGAGCGAGCCAGCTGCCTCACCCAGGCAGGGGGCCAGGAAGGAGGTGGCCAAGGCATCCCTGAGATGGTAGCACCCAGATGAGCAGTGAAGAATGAGTCAGAGCCTAGCAAAAAAGTGGGGGAAAACGAGGGTAGGGTGAGGAGTAACTGCTCAGAAACCACCAGTAACCAAGACAGTTGGGGTGCAGAACAAATGGCGGGGAGCCCCAAGTGAGGGCAAGAGGCACACGCCACGGGACCCCCTGCTGTTCTTGCTCTGAGTCCAAGCCTGCACTGGGCTCCACCAGGACACAGGCCCTATCCTTAGGGTCAAGTGCCAGGAAGGCACAGCCCAGACCCCCAGAGACGTCTGAGACTCCCCCAGCCCTGTGTGGGGACATGTGTGCACAGCTGGGGTGCTGACTTCTCCCCACAATTTTGCCAGTGGAGAGAGCTCCATCCCTCATTTTGCTGGGACAAGGATGTCAGCAGATGTCAGGGAAGTTCACACAGCTCAAGATGGAGGTGAGGAAGAAACTCCAAAAAGGCAGCCCACACAGTCCAAGATGCTCAGGCAAACATGTAAAAGCCCTGCCCACCGAAACTTCCCTCTGGCTAAAATAGAGCAACTTTGATTTACTGATTTCTCTCTTTGCTCAGCATCTGTGGAGGTGGCATAATAGACTAAACAGGTGGCCAGGAAAAGGGAAAGCGAAGAGAAGGCTGGGTGTAGATGAGTCGAGTACAGAAATCATCCCCTGAAGGAAGCTCTGCGAGGAGCACAGCTGGCCCAGCTTCTCTCCCGACTGCTCCTCTACCCAATGGCTCTTCACTGTGACCAGCACCAGAAGACTTGCTTCTGAGAAGCAAGGAATTCTGAGGAAGGAAGGAATTAGCATCTGTTGACAACTTTCTGCACTTAACAATTGCTACCTCTGCAAAGTGGGGGTTATGATTCCCATTTTACACATGAGGAAACAGCATCAGAGAGGCCCAGGAACTGATCTTAGGCCATTCATCTTGTCAGCTGCAATCAGAACTCACACTCGCAGCAATGATTCTATATTGTTTTTTACCTAGAAGAATAAATTTGACTTGCCCTGGGTTTGGAACATTCTTTTTTTTTTTTTTTTTTCCCCCAGAGGATGTCACAAGCCTGCATCTGACATTAATTAATTAATTTATTTTTGCTGTGTTGGGTCTTTGTTTCTGTGCGAGGGCTTACTCTAGTTGTGGCAAGCAGGGGCCACTCTTCATCACGGTGCATGGGCCTCTCACTATCGCGGCCTCTCTTGTTTCGGAGCACAGGCTCCAGACGCGCAGGCTCGGTAATTGTGGCTCACGGGCCTAGTTGCTCCACAGCATGTGGGATCCTCCCAGACCAGGGTTCGAACCTGTGTCCCCTGCATTAGCAGGCAGATTCTCAACCACTGCGCCACAAGGAAGCCTGTGGAACATTCTTAACTATACTTCCTACCCTGTTTAAAATTGCTTGTGTAAACCAGCTCATGGTTTAGTGGATATTTACAAATTTTATAAAGTCTTCTGCTTTTAAAAATAAACTTTTAAGAAGTACTTCAAGGAGTATTCTCTACTTTAAAAAGACAGAAAAGCGATATAGAAGATATATTTTGGTATATAAACATATCTCCTAATGTCCTCCAAGAGGAGGAATCCTCAAGGAATTTATTCTAAACCCCTCATTCTCCTCCCTATAGTATTTTAGGAAAAGTGGGCTTTTGGAGTCAGACTTGGTTAAGATATTGGCTCTGCCACTTCATAACTGTGTGGGACACAGGACAGTCACTTACCCACTCATGTAAATCTAGTACTTCATAGGTTTTGTTATAAGGATTGAATATGATGACATAAGTACGATGCCTGGCACATAGATGACAATCCGTTAATCCCTTCCCAGTCTCCCCCCCTTTCCACACACAACTTTCCCCTCCCTGGATGATGTTATCACCTCCACAAACCAGCAGCCTCAAAGATGACACAGTTCTTCATTGGCTTATCCATGAATCCCCTGTTCCACTCTGTACCTAAATGTGTCTAGAGGGTGTTCCCTTAAATTCTGTTTGAATGACCTAATCTTGGTGGTGGGGGCAGAAAAGCAGCAGATGTCAGCCTTTGCGGAGGGTAATGGATTCCCTGTTGCAGAGAATGTCATGCACCCCTAGTGGACCACACTAAAGTACAGGGATCAGGGAATAAGCAGGCTTTGGCATAAAATAGAAAATGAATCCTATAATTTTGTACCACACAGTAAAATCTAATAAAGAAAGTTTTAAGTCATTGGTCAAATCCTGCTTGATTAAGTAATGTAAATAAGCTGGGTCCAAGGAAATTAAGTTCTCCATAAAGGTGTACTGGCTTTGGGAGGACAGTGGGGATACTGGTCTTGCCTGGTGAACCGGAGGGTCAGGAACACACTGGATGAGGGCTGAGCCCCTGGCAGGGGTGGAGCTCTGCTGGGCACAGCAAACTTGTGCAAAAAAAGGCCTGGAGGCCTAGCTGAACCCAGATAACAGCCCCAAAAAGTTGGCCAAAACTTAGGAATCTAGCAGCTTACAGGTCACATTGCAAAAGGGTCACTCTGTGGCTCTCAATACTGCCTGCAAGTCAGCATCACCTGGAGACTTGTTCAAGCTCTGATGCCTCAGCCACACCCCAGGCCAATTAAGTCTGACTTCCTGGAGGTTGAGACCATGCATTACGATTTTCAAACACCTCAGGTGATTAAAGATGCTGGTTTCATGCAGCCAAAGCTGTGAACCACTGCCCTAGAAGCCAAAAGAACAATAAAGAAAGGGAGCAAGTAAATGTGAAGGAAACAGGGCAGTAACACTGACCATGAGCCGCCCTGCCCTTTGGCTGCGCTGGGCCCTAGGATTTTCTCTCAAGCAAATGCTTCTCCTGCTTAAGAGTCGAAGTTTAAAAACAGCCTCTGATCTAAAGGAATAAGAATATGATGCTACAACACACTACTAAGTCAAAATATATGACATTCCTAATTAGATATTTAAGCTAGGGGAAAATGGTAACCTGTTGAAAATGATAACACAATTCTAAATACTGTCTGTTTAAAAATTTATAATAGTTTTGTATTAAATTGCAAGGAATGAGCTTCCCTGGTGGCTCAGTGGTTGAGAGTCCCCCTGCTGATGCAGGGGACATGGGTTCGTGCCCTGGTCCGGGAAGATCCCACATGCCGCGGATCGGCTGGGCCCGTGAGCCATGGCCACTGAGCCTGCGTGTCCGGAGCCTGTGCTCCACAACGGGAGAGGCCACAGCAGTGAGAGGCCCGCGTACCGCAAAAAAAAAAAAAAAAAAAAAAAAAAAAAAATTGTAAGGAAAGCCCTTAATTCTCCTTTTTACAGAAAGAATCAAAGGAATAGTTTCTTTTATTAAGTAAAATAAAAGTTCAGTGCTTTATTTCTCAAAAAAAAAAGAAAAGGGTCACTCTGCCACCTCACATGCGCTCTGGTAAGGTCGCTAGCCATCCCACTTTATCAAACCTTGGCAACACCCAAAACTAGTCAAGACTGGGAGATCATGAAGAGCAGAGGTTGGATGTACTTCCATATCTCACTTTTCATCAGCAATACCTAAATAAACAGGCCTTTTCCTCTTCTCAGCCTAAGTCTGGGGGACCATGCCGGCAGGCTGAGAGCAGGGCACACATCTGAGGCTGTCTGCAAATGAAGCAAACTTCAAGGCTGTGCCTATCACCTCCTGCCCCAGCTAAGCTCCAGCATGCATGTCCCTCAAAATATCTCCTACATCATTTCAAACCGATCCTTAGGAAAAGTCAACGTCAGAGAGGTGGGAAAACAGCACTTTGGGAACCAGAGAGACCTTAGGTCAAATCTCAGCCCTGGAACTTCCAGGCTTGTAACCTGATGTAATCATATAGCCTTCGGGTAACCAACTGTCCCTGTTTGCCCAGGACTAAAGGGGCTCCGAGGATGCAGGACTGTGAGCGTTAAAACCAAAAAAGTCCTAGGAAAACCAGGATGAGCTCATCCCCCTACTTAAACTCAGAGGTCCCATCTGCCCGTCTGTAAACGTGTAACGAGGTGACCTAACATGCATGGAGACATGGAGATGGTGAAGACAAGAGAACTCACTGGTGCCAGAAACATTCTAAATCCTGACTACTCCATCCTAGAGATGCTGCCTTGCTTTTTCAAAGAATCAAAAATAATGAGAGAAAGGAAAAATAAGCAGGAAAGCAACAGAGCTGGTGAAAGAAATGAGGAACAATGAGAAAAAGGGAAAAGCAGAGGCAGCAACCACAGCCAGCAGCCCATTATCATGGGGCCCTTCTGAATCCTGCCGGAATCCCGCATGGGCATAGCGAGAGGCATGGGGCAGAGTGAAAGAATAAAAACGGCTCCTTCTTGGGGCACTCAGCTCAGAAATCATCAGAAACGATGCTCAGGGCACCGTCTGCTCTGAGACCTTCTTCTTTTTTTTTTTTTAACATCTTTATTGGAGTATAATTGCCTTACAATGGTGTGTTAGTTTCTACTGTATAACAAAGTGAATCAACTATACATATACATATATCCCCATATCTCCTCCCTCTTGCATCTCCCTCCCACCCTCCCTACCCTACCCCTCTAGGTGGTCACAAAGCACCGAGCTGATCTCCCTGTGCTATGTGGCTGCTTCCCACTAGCTATCTATTTTACATTTGGTAGTGTATATATGTCCATGCCTCTCTCTCACTTCGTCCCAGCTTACCCTTCCCCCTCCCCATGTCCTCAAGTCCATTCTCTACCTCTGCGTCTTTATAAGAAAAAAAGAAATGGTTATCAAGAACCTAGGGGCAGGACAGGAGACCTTCTTTTCATCTTTCTCCCTAAATACTAGCATAGCCCCCACTCCCACCAGCGTCTGCTCCTGAGCCGGCAGGAAGGGGGCTGCGTCCTGTCCCAGTTGCCAAGCCTCCTGGAGCCAGGACCACAGCACTGACAACATGTGTGTCCAGGTGTTCTTCCAGGTGACATCTACATTGCGTGTTCTCACTCTCTGCCATAAGCTTCAGCTACAACTGCTTAGTCTCCAGGCACTGTCAAGTGGAGGTTTCAGCTGCTTCCTTTTGAAAGAGACTCAACTGTTGTAGCTACCTGAGTGTCAAGTGCATCTCTTTATGCTGAAAAGCTACTGGGGACACAGCACTTGTTCAAACAGGAAACAGGTTCCAGGTAAATGAGAGGCCTCAGCAGGGTCTCAACAATCAGGAAGGCAGCTGTTAGCATTACTCCAAGGAGCAAAGAGGTTCCCTGCCTTGGTCCTCTCAATGCCAAGAATTTCAGGGCACTGCTAGCAGGGATCTGGGAAAGAACACTGGACCAGCAGTCAAGAGATCCAAATTCTGGTCCTGGCTCTGACCCTACATGGTCATGTGACCTTGGGTGAGTCCTTGAAATTCCCTATGAAGGTTCCTCACCTATAAAATGAAGATAAAATAAAGATAAGGCTAAAAAATTCCCATCCAGTCTACTGTGCAGGTTTCTTGTGGGGAAAGGGGTATTAAATCAGTTTATAGACATTAAGACAGTTTGGTAATATTAAGGTAGCCAAAAATTGGAAGCAATTCAATAAGAGTGGTATGCATATGTAATTGTGGTACATTCATACAATGAAATACTATGCAGAAATTTTAAAATAACAAACTACTGCAGAATTTACCAACAAAATAATGGATCAAAGAAGCCAGATATAAAAGACTACAGATTGCATGATTTCATATATATGAAGTTCAAGAACAGGAAAACTAATCTATGGGGATAGAAATCAAAATTGTGGTTACTTACAGTAGGGACAAGGATTGACTGGGAAGAAGCACAAGAGAACCTTCTGGGATGTTGGAAATGTTCCATATCTTGATCTCGGTAGTGGGTACGTGGGCATTCGCATATGTAAAAATATGAAGAGTTTTATACTTAATATCTGGGCACTTTGGTGTATGTCTGTAATACTTCAAGGTAAAAGTCTCTTGAATAAATGGTGTTAGAAAACTGGACAGCCACATTCAAAAGAATGAAACTGGACCACTATCTTACACAATAGATGAAATTAACTCAAAATGGACTAAAGACTTGAACATAGACCTGAAACCATAAAGCCTAGAAGAAAACAGAAGCAATAAGCTGCTTGACATAGGTCTTGGTGGTAATTTTTTTAATCTGACACCAAAAGTAAAAGCAACAAAAACAAAAATAAACAAGTAGGACTACATCAAATTTAAAAGCTTCTTTTCTGTACAGCAAAGAAAACCATCAACAAAATGAAAAGGCAACCTACTGAGAGGGAGAAAATATTTATAAATCATATATCTAATAAAGGGTTAATATCCAAAATACGTAAAGAACCCACACAACTCAACAGCAAAAAATGAGCAATCCAATTTTTAAATGGGCAGAAAATGTGAATAGACATTTTTCCAAAGAAGACATACAGATGGCTAAAAGGCATATGAAAACATGCTCTACATCATTAATCATCAGGGAAATGCAAGTCAAAACAATGAGATATCTCATACCTATTAGAATGGTTATTATATAAAAAGACAAGAAATAACAAGTGTTGGCAAGGATGTGGAGAAAAGAGAACCACTGTGTACTGTTGATAGGAATGTAAATTGGTACAACCACTATGGAAAATAGTATGGAGGTTCCTCAAAAAATTAAAAATAGAACTACCATATGATCAAGCAATTCCACTTCTGGGTATTTTTCCAAAGAAAAGGAAAACACTAATTCAAAAAGATATATGCACCCCTGTGTTCATTGCAGCGCTGTTTACAATAGCCAAGATATGGAAACAATCTTAAGTTTGTACCAATGGATGAATGGATAGAGAAATTGTGGCATATATATATATAACGGAATATCATTCAGCCATAAAAAAAAGAATAAAATCTTGCCATTTGCCACAGCATGGACGGACCTCAAGGGCATTGTGCTAAGTGAAATAAGTCAGACAAAGAAAGACAAATACTGTATGATCTCTCTTATACATAGAATCTTAAATATGAAAAAAAAAAGTTCATAGATACAGAGAACATTGGTGGTTGCCAGAGGTGGTAAGGGGGTAAGAAATGGGTGAACTGTTTCATTTTTCTTTTAAATAAATTGAACAAAAATAAATAAATAAAATATAAATAAATAAAAGTATAAAAGCCTAGCCAGATACCTGAATCACTATGCTGGGTAGATTCACAGCTAGGAACTTTGTTCTACGCTGATTTGTCCTTGTCTGTGACCTCAGTAAAGCTTGAAAATTAAAGTGCAAAATATACAGCATTTCAAAATGAGAGGCAGTGCCGTCTACTGTCTAAAAGCAAAAGGCACACGTGTATTCACACACAAATACAAAAGATGCTGCCAGCTCTTGGCTCTAATAAAGATGAAAATTTCTAAATGATCTACTGCCAGGCTTGATCTTGCTGATTTGTTTCTGATCCAAGCGGAAGGAAAGCAGAGACTCTGCAGTAAGATGGCAAGTACAGCTCGGTTTGACAGAGGGAAATATGATTAGAATGCACCCAGGCGGAAATAATGACTTGCCTCCGCCCCCAGGACCAGCCTGCCCTCCCGCCTGTACCCACAACAAGCCTTGCATTGCTAACGACAGGATGCTGGGAGGCTGGTAGCATCTCAAATCCATCCTGACTCATCATGTAATCAGGTAATACACAACCTGAAAAGCCCAGACATTTCCAGAAGGATGGTGCACACAAGCACATAGCACAAACACCTTCATGCTCCAGGAACTAAAAGAAATTCTCTCATTAGATCGGTTCCCCAGATGAGCCTGGGAGAGAGATTGGGAGTGGTGTGGTTTATTGAGAGGGTGCTCTTGAAAGTAACCCACGGGGAGTGAGGAGAGAAGACAGTTCAGGAGAAGGGAGAAAGGGTGTCTGTGGTCTCAGCTTGACATAAGCTCTAGCTTGTGGAAAGCTCTGGAGCATGAATTACATCACAGTTGGTCAGTCATTCACTGCAAACCGTTCTCTGGTGGGGCAGGGATGGGTGGGTTCTTTTACCTACCAGGTGAGGTGGCCACAGCAGCAGAGAGCAGCTCTCCAGAAGAGAGGGCAGCTATGGGCCATGAGCAGCCAATGTTCACAGCAACTAGGGGAGTGTGGATCTCGGGATCTGGGATCCCCAGTCAAGGGGATCTGGGTGGGGCACCAACAGACCTGAAAGACCACCTGCATGCTGCAACCCCAGGCTCCTATCTCTAGCCACATCTCTCCCCTGAACTCCAGACTCATAAAACCAATGGCTTGCCCAACATCTCCAGGTCACATCTGATTGGCCTCTGAAACTGCATTTGTCCCACACTGAACTCCTGGTCATCACTCCAAAACCTCTGCATCTTCCCTTGTCCATAAATGGTTGATTCTACTCGTCCAGCTGCTCAACCTTGACCTCTCTTTCACTCACTCTCCAGTCCATCAGCAAATCCTTTTGGATCTACCTTCAAAATAGAAGGCAGAAATGGACTACTTCTCACTCTTCCATCACCACCATCCTGATCCAAGCCACTAGTGCATCTTGCCTGGAGTACTGCAGTGGCTTCCTGACTGGTCTCCTTGATTTAACCTTTGTCCCCCTAAGGTCTATCCTCAACACAGGTGCCAGAGGGGTCCTGTTCAGGAAGTGGAACAGCACCACTCCTCTGCTCCAATGGCCCCCATCTCATGCAGAGGGAAACCAAGGCCCTTAGAAACCATAAGACCCTGAGTGATCTGGTGTCTTACCCCTCAACCTCCTCCCTTACTGCTCTCCACGCCAGCCACACCACCCTCCTTGCTGTTCCTCAAACACTCAGGGGGGCCTGGTCCCCGCTCAAGGCCTTTGCACTTGCCATCTCCCCTGCCTGGAAAGCTGTTTCACCAGACAGCCTCACGGCTACTCCTTTAGTTCCTTCCCATCTCAGCTTAAAAATCACCTTCTCAGGGCCTCCCTGGTGGCGCAGTGGTTGAGAGTCCGCCTGCCGATGCAGGGGATACGGGTTCGTGCCCCGGTCTGGGAGGATCCCATATGCCGCGGAGCGGCTGGGCCCGTGAGCCATGGCCGCTGGGCCTGCGCGTCCGGAGCCTGTGCTCCGCAGCGGGGGAGGCCACAGCAGTGAGAGGCCCGCATACCGCAAAAAAAAAAAAAAAAAAATCACCTTCTCAGTGACAATTTCCCTCATCATCCCAAACCCACCCACCCCCACATTTCATATCCCCCTTTCCTGATTTAACTGTTTTAAAATTTTATTTTACTGAAGTATAGTTGATTTACAATGCTGTGTTAGTTTCCATTGTACAGCAAAGTAATTTTATACATATGTATATTATTTTTCATATTCTTTTCCATTATGGTTTATTACAGGATATTGAATATATTTCCCTGTGCTATAGAGTGGGACCTTGCTGTTTATTTATTCTATGTATAATCGTTTGCATCTGCTAATCCCAAACTCCCAGTCCATCCCTCCCCCACCCCGATTTAATATTTTTTTCCATAGTATTTGTCACCATCTAAAATATTTTACTTATATTCTTGCATATGATCTGTTTCTCCCAATAGAATATAGGCTCCATAAGGGAGGGGATCTTTGGGGGTCTTCCCCTCCATTACTGTAACTCCGGTGCCTAAAACAGTGTCTGGCACAGAGAAGGCATGCAGTAGATGTTGTGAATGCGTGAATGAATAAATGTATGAAATATATAAATATATTCATATATACATATATAAAATATTTAGAGGAACTATACCCAATAGAACTGTGAATAATTTTTTAATCTTCTTAGTTTAACTCTCTCTTAGGATTGTTCTAAATTTTCCACATTCAACTTTATCAATACATATATAATTTTAATGTTTGTTCATAGGATTTTAAAAAATAATCCCATCTCAGAAAGACTCACATTCTATTGCTTCCACTGGCTAACCAGAAATCCTCATCCCAAGAACAGTTGCCCCTGTGACCTGCCAAATATCAGATTAGTCTGTTTCACCCTCAGCTCTTGGGAATCCAGAGTGATCGGCATGAAGCCAATGGGTGGGAGATGGCAGGGGAGATGGCATTGGGGCAGGGGGAGTAATTCCTCTCCCAGGTGCTTGCAGGAACCCATCACATAAGACCACTGTTCTCACCATTGGCCTCACCTAAAAACATGTTAGAAAAGCAAATTCTTGGTCCCCATCCGAGACCTATGGAATCAAGCTCTGGGGAAAGACCCCAGAAGCCAGGGTTGAATAAAACCTACCATCGATTCTGATGCAAACTCAGCAATGAGATCACCACACCTAAGCCATTCAAAACGGGATTGCAGGCAGGAGCAGTGGGTGGAAAACAATGTGGGGTCAATATGGGTGGGGGAGGATGGGAGAGGAAGCAAGTGTCTTCCTTGGTTCCGTCAGGGAAAATATGGCAACTGCCAGAAATGTGATAGATTTGTCAAAAGTATGTGAAAACGCCTCAAGAATCGGTCTGAGTCTGTGTTTGCTCACACAGTGTACCCTGGGCCTGGCACAGGGCCTGGAGCCTATTAAATATTTGTGACTGAATTAAAAGTGAATGTATGAATAAATTAGCTCTATAAATTATGTAACATGACATGGTTTCGTTTGTGCTATGACGGTAAAAACTGAAATTTTTTCTTCAAAATTGGAAATGACAACCCAGAAACCCTCTGAACACCTTCTTACCAAGGTGCCCAGCCCTGGGACATCAAAACCCTCGGGGCCTCCTCCATCTCTTTAATCCTGAGATGCCTAAATACGAGGTTGCCAGATAAAAAGCAGGGTACCCAGTTAAATTTGAATTTCAGATAAACAATGAATCATTTCTTAGCATAAGCAAATCTCGACTATTACATAGGCTACATTTATTCTAAAAAAAATTATTTGTTGTTCATCTGAAATTCAAATTTACCCAGGCATCCTGTATTTTTATTTGCTAAACCTGGCAGCGCTACCATGGACTCAACTCTCTCCTTGGTGCAAGCCAAGAAAAGCTTCTCCACACCCTATTACTTATGGGAACGGTGCAAGATTACAGGGTCCTGTTGCTCCTTTCTTCACCCCTTTAAATGCATAGGGTATCTCCCTCCCAAGGCTCAAGGCTTTGCTCACTTGGATAACGTGCTCATGTTCTCCCAGGCCTGTGACTTTATTCTCTTTGCTTTGGCTCTTTATACCATCCCTACCTCCAGCCTCCCATCATCCTTTTAACTCCGTCTTGCCCTTTGAGCCTCATTTACCTCTTGGTGGAAACCTTCCCTGGAAAACACACAGACACACGCAGACAGTCTGAGTTAAACTCTGCCCTCTGTGAGTACAAGCGCCCATCCTGGCAGTTTACTGCCCCCCCGGATGGGAAGCACATGTAGATGCCCCTGTCTCCTCCTCTGGCCACCTGATCCTTGCAGTGGGACTGTGTTTGTTCACTGCTCCACTCCCCACACTCTTCCCACTAGCTGCCTTTCAAAAGGTGTTTGATAAATAAGTGAATAAGTGAATGTACAGTAAACACTTTGGGAAAAAGCATCCGCGTCTTTGGAAAGCAATCAAGAACTAGTGGGGAAATGGACTTGAGGACATGGGGAGGGGGAAGGGTGAACTGGGACAAAGTGAGAGAGTGGCATGGACATATATACACTACGAAATGTAAAATAGATAGCTAGAGGGATGCAGCCGCATAGCACAGGGAGATCAGCTCGGTGCTTTGTGACCACCTACAGGGGTGGGATAGGGAGGGTGGGAGGGAGACACAAGAGGGAGGAGATATGGGTATATATGTATATGTATAGCTGACTCACTTTGTAATAAAGCAGAAACGTAACACACCACTGTAAAGCAATTATAGTCCAATAAAGATGTTAAAAAAAGAACTAGTGGGAAGGGAGGAGTCCTCACAGGTGTCTGGCTTTGGAAATCTCTCTCCCTCAGGACAGGTCAGTGGTCTCCAAGCCAGGGACACCGACTCACCAGGAGGACACACAGGCCCCTGCACGGCAGCCCAGGGTCTAGCCAAGCACTTGGCAGACAGATATGCCTGCAGCGATTCTCCCTGACCAGTCAGACCGTGGGCCGGAGACCTGGCAACCAACCTTGGCCATACCCATTAGCCAGCAGCTTTGCCAGGGCCCTCTCAGAACTGGTCTTGACCCACCTGGGGTTTTCTCCCACCATTTTCTAGGTCCTGCTCCTCACTCTACGTTTGGTCTAACTTAGTGCCCATTAAACAAGGAGTCAAATTCTGCTCTTCACTCAGCCTCCTCTGAGCTCCCAGCCCAGGAGAGCATCTCTTTGTTGGATGATAACCTGGGTTTCCCTCCTACTTGCTGTGTGGGTCCTGAGCACCTGTGCTTTATGCCATTCCATGAAGCATTCCCAGTTAAAGCCTGGAAGAATAAATCTCCACCTGCAAATGGAGAATTATTCATTCAACAGCAGTAGCAATACTAGGTCACAGGATGGGTCATTAAATCACTGAACAGGAACATCCAGTGCCCCAAAAAAGCACGCTTCTGAAACATTTATGGCTGAGATTTAAAACTGCTGGAATTGAGACATTCAGAGGTAAATGTCCCAGGACTGCCTTCAGCCTGGCTCTGAGGCCTCAGCTCAGAAGCAGGGAAGGCAGCTTTCATCACTCTCCAGGTGATACCCAGGAAAGAAATTGGTCTCGAGAGGTGATAGAGCAATCTGTGCGGCTTCAAGATGAGGCTAGAGAATGCAAAAAACTTTTGCTTCCTCTTCTAAGCTTTGAATGTTAATTCTCATCTATAGAGAAGAAGAAGGGCCTAGTTATCAGTAAACAAAGTCGGGTTCACCCTCTTTTGTGTCTCTACCATGGTTTGTTGGTGGTGGTGGTGGTGGCTTTTTTGGCTGCGTTGGGTCTTCATTGCTGCGCGTGGGCTTTCTCTAGTTGCGGCGAGTGGGGGCTACTCTTTGTGGCAGTGCACGGGCTTCTCATTGCGGTGGCTTCTCTTGTTGTGGAGCACAGGCTCTAGACACGTGGGCTTCAGTAGTTGTGGCACATGGTCTCAGTAGTTGTGGCTCATGGGCTCTAGAGCGCAGACTCAGTAGTTGTGGCGCACAGGCTTAGTTGCTCCGCGGCATGTGGGATCTTCCCGGACCAGGGCTCGAACCCATGTCCCCTGCATTGGCAGGTGGATTCTTAACCACTGCACCACCAGGGAAGCCCTCTACCAAGTTTAGAATGTGGTGTCAGTGAGATGGTCTTGCTGCTGAGGGTGGCTCCCATTGGAATTAAGGAACTACTCTGCACTCTTTTTAGATAAGTTGGCCCCAAGATTAAGCAACATGACAGCCACTTCCTGGTCGCCATTTATCACTAGAACCACCTGCTGGTGGTCTACCATCTCCTTTTCCTTGGCATCATCCACCTTTATCTTTTCACTGGTTGACATATGCAAACCCTGTAAGTCCAAAATTCACTTGCTCTAAGATCAAGACCAAAGAAGATGAATCCAATCAGTACCACTGATGGCAAGATGTCTAGCAAAGCCCTCCAGGGCTAGAGTTGCCAAAGACAGATGAACTCAGGTAGGGGGACCAAAGGGACCCAGACCTCTGGCTGCAAGTCAAAAGCCTGTGCCTCTCACAGTCATCCTATAGATTCCCATGGTAGAACAGGACCTAAAATTAGTAGGGAACTGATAGAGAAACCATCAGAGATGGGTCCTTTTCTTTCTTCTCCGAGTCTTGTTCAGAACGTGGTGGGGGCCTGGGGGAGCAGCACATGCCCCGCTCTCTGCATGTATCAGTCAGCAGGACACCCAGAAAGCTCCTGAGGATCTTTTAGTTGTACGACCTTCCTTTTCTCTTCTCCATACAACTTTAAGACCTTAAAACGTCACAGCTGCTAAAGACGGGTGCAGGTATCATTCATCCTAATGAGGTGGGTCCGGGGGGAGAAATCTCTCAGGCTATGTCCTGCTCCAAAGGTGGAAATCTCCTGCCGTACTAGAGTCCAAGCCAGACACAGGCCATGTGCCTTCTCACAGAAGCCTCCTCCTCCAGCGAGAGCCAGATGGAAGTTTGGAGTCACTTGCTGAGACGTGAAAACCTCCACAAATGACGCAACCCCCCAAATGACAATTCAGGTAGAGGCACTTTTTTCACCCCTAATTAAGTATAAAATTGCTTCAAATCTCCATTTACTCGGGGATACGCATTCCTCTTGTTCCAGATTTTGGGGAGGGAGTGTCAGTTTTCTCACAAAACTAGGCTGTACCTTTCGGATGTCAGAGCTTCCAGAGAAGAGAAATGCCCACTGATCCCTCATCCCCAGAAAACCCCCTGCATCCTTACTCCAACCTCCTCATGCTCAGCAGAGGACAAGACACGTGGTTTACCCTCCAGTCCACCAGGAAGATATTCTTCGGCTCCTTCAGAAGGTGGGAGAGGGACTTCCTTGGTGGTCCAGTGGTTAAGACTCCATGCTTCCAATGCAGGAGGCACAGGTTCGATCCCTGGTCAGGGAACCAGGATCCCACATGCTGCACAGTCAAAGAAAAAAAAAGGCGGGATGGGAGGTAATATTCATGGGATGCTGGCAACATGCCAAGCACTGTGCTGGTACCATCATTCCCCTACCTCACTAAATGCCACACAACGCCAAGAAGTAGGATTTACTGTCCCATTTTACAGATGAGGAAACTGAGACAGAGAGGCCCAGCACCCCCAGCTCACAGTGGTAGAGCCAGATGCTGATCTGAGGCTGGGACATGAAGAGACCCTTTCCTGGATGGCTCACAACTTGTTTTGTGATTTTCAAAAACTCACTTAAACTCCCTGTGGGAGCTATTAATATTATCAACTCTCCTAAATTGGAATAATCTTGTCTGTTCATCCCCTCCCTTTTCCCCTTTTCCTGGTCCTGCAGTGCTGCTGAATTAGATAACGTCTACAAAGCTCTCTGAGTCCCTTGAAGGGAAGTTTCGATAAACACAAGTTATTAACCTTCAAAGCACCCAGAGTTTTGAATGAAGAAGTTATAAAAATTATGATAAAGTCCTGCTGGGGCTGGATAATGAAAGGAAGCTTTATTGAATTTTCAAACACTTCCTTTTCTGCCAGAGAGTAAAGGTGAACCCCTCCAGCTAGAATGGGCACTAATTCCAATGCTCATCCCTGGCTCTAGCTCTTCTCTCTTCTCATGTAAGGGAAGGTCAAGTGCCTCTTTCCAGAGCCTTCCACAGTGGCTACATGGCAACTCGGAGCAGCAGGTGCCTCAGGCTTCTGAACAACACAGCTCCATCATTCTCCGGCTCTGCCTCCCAAGGTGCAGCCGAAAGGATGCTTCAGCAAGACTTGACAGGAGAGAAGATGCCACCGCTGATAAGTCAAGGCCCAGAAACTCAGTATTCAAAAGGTGTCCACTCCTCAGCATCCCACTCTCTTCATGCTGACCGTGTGATTGTCGTGGGTCAGAAAAAGGACCTAGAGTTGTCCATCCAAGCCCCACAAGCGAGTGGGAACCAAGCTGTGCCTCTCCTCTGAGCTTGTGTTGTGAGGGGAAGAGGGAGGAGAGACGGAGGAGGGAGGACGGATGACGGAGACTCCTTTGGGGATCCAGATGGCACAGTTGGTCCGGATCATGCAAATGCTTGCCCAGGGGCAAGAATGCAGGGGAGGGAAGGGGCGCTCAGTGGCCAGGCCGTCATCTCACTGTCAGTGACCCCCTACTACATCCCTTACCTTAGCCTCCACCTTGGCCCTGAGTTCATGATACAACCACGTGGAGAGTGGCTACTGGGCATCTCCAAGCACAGCCCAGCACTCAGAAGGCCCTAGTTACCTCCCCTACCTTCAAGGTTCCATCGAGCCAGCTGAGATAATCCTCCTGAGGTGAGGGTGTAAAAGAAGGCACCTAATCATCACACAAGACTTGACAGGTCTGACTCACCTGCAGGAGCTACCAAAAGCCTTATTTTCATAAAACCTATCTGCCCTCCTAGGAAGAATGGCAAAGGGCAATTCTGGGGGATTGGTGTGTGAACTCCAGGATGAAGACTCTTGAAAAAATAGAAAGAACAGAGACATCTCCTGTCTTCAGGAGAAATATAAACAGGAGAAGGGACTTGTCCAGTGGGAGGGGAGAACTGAATTAAGCAGTCTGGGCTCTTTCCTGAAACAGTGGTTTAAGTTTGGCAGAGATGACCATTTCTGTTTTTTTTTTTTTTTTGCGGTACTCGGGCCTCACTGTTGTGGCCTCTCCTGTTGCAGAGCACAGGCTCCGGACGCGCAGGCCTGGCGGCCATGGCTCACGGGCCCAGCCGCTCCGCGGCATGTGGGATCCTCCCAGACCGGGGCACGAACCCGTGTTCCCTGCATCGGCAGGCGGACTCTCAACCACTGCACCACCAGGGAAGCCCAGAGATGACCATTTCTGAGGACAGTATTTGGACCACGTTCCTTGAGACAGAGGAAGCTATAAGAAAGTCTAAGGGTCCAAGGCTTTCCCTTTAGAAGCCAAAACACTTAAGAGGAACAAATCCTTTGCCATAGTCCACCTAGACCTTCTATGGTCCCCAGCAAATGGGGTCCCGAGGCCCCTGACACAGAGATCTGCACCCACAGTAGCTATAGGAAAGCTTCCTGATCTCCAATAAAAGTGCAGGTGCTCTAGAGACAGAAGGGACTGGGGCCTAAATCTGTCTACCTGGGAAATGATTCTACCTCAGAGTCAAAGATCATTGTTGCTAAACCTTCTGCCATGCAAACATGACTGTGCCATGTGGCTTCTAAAGCAAATAACTTATTTGCATTACCATTATGATTATTATTCATCCTTGACTGCGCATGTTAAAACCTAAGAATTGTAACATCACGCGTTTGTGGATCCAGATGTTTCTGTGCCCTTGAGCAAGGTGCTAAGCCTCAGTTTCCTTGTGGATAAAATGGGGATAATAATGGAACCTCCTTCAGGGTAACATTGTGAGCTTTGACTTTGTTAGCTGCATGTGAACCACCCAGCCCAGGGCCCCCAGCACAGGAAGTGCACCCAATAAAGGAGAGTCGCTCTAATTAGTGACAAAACAGCAAGCAAGACAGTACTAACAGTGTGAGAGGAATCTGGAGGAAGGAGAAACATGGTGGCTGAAAAGGATCCCCTTTCTCAGGTGAGGGCAGCTTTTTAAGGTAAGAAGAAAAGGATGACCAAAAGCCAGAAAATAAGGTCACCTGGCTATGCGGAAGATGAGCCAGGCCAGAATAAAAAGGATTAAGAGACCAGAGAAATGAGGCTGCCTTATAAAAAGGACCTGGAACTCAGGCAGAAGGGTTGGGCCAACTACAGTGGGCCATGGGAGGCCCCTGCTGAGATCCAGGCTTTGGGCCACCTGTATTCACCAGTACCCATCCTAGGTGGACGGGCCCACCTCTGTGGAAGGACCCCAGCCTCTGTCCTCTCTTCAGCCCTCCTGGCAGTGGGTAGTGCCCACAGCACATTGTGCTACCCAAGCTCTGACTCATCTGGGGACAGGAGGACCCCCCTAGGAGGCTGTGCAGGTCCAAGGCCAGAGCTCCCAGCGGGAGTCTCAGAGATCTCAAAACCCTGCGGTCATTGCTTGACCCAAAAATAATTGCCAAACTACCTTTTCTACAGCACCAGCCCCGGGAGTGAGCCCTGGCTCTGCTCTGCTGACTACACAGCTCACCTTGAAAGCCCACTCCTGGAGAAGGAGCCAGTTCTTCTCCACCTCCAATAAAGAAAGCCTCGGTCTGTTAAGAGAAATGTCCTGCAGACCAGGGTGCTCGGGAGGGGCCGCCTTGATGAAAGCAGGGTGTTCTGTCAACACCCTGGATATGCTCTCTCGGTTTGGGGCTGTTAGTGCAGCGCAGAGGCAGCAGGCGACGTGAATTGCCTTTGATCTAACTGCAAAACGCCCACCACGTTTAGAAGTACTCATGTAGACAGGGAGAGCAGTAAAAGAAATGGGGAGCGGACGGCCGCGGAGGTGTTTGGAAACGAGCTGGTCCTCTCTACATCTGCTTAATAGAGATTAACTCATCCCGGTTGTAGCACAAACCCAGGCTACCCTCTTGGCTCCACATGCCAGCAAGTTCCATTTGTTTTCCACAAGCAGACATTTCCCAGGAGCAATGGGCAAGGGACCCTTTCCCTTGCCTTCTCTTTATCTGAATTCAAGAGCTCTGGTGGGAGGGAGGGCAGAGGCAGAAAGAAGGGCCTTAGGAATTGGACTAGGATTTTTCTAGCATCTTCCCAAAATGGTATCCCCTTGACACAAACTTAAGTGGAATAAAACAAAAAAGCAGAGATCCACAGGAAAAGGATAAGAAAAAGAAAGGAGAGATGAGTGAGGAGAGATATCAGGCCCCCTTTGCCACTCCACATCATTTTACTGTGTATAAATCCCACTGCACAATAATGAATACTTTCTGAGCTTCTGTGTTAAGAACTCCTCAGCTGAAACCCTCTTTTCCTCCTCTCTCTCTTAGTCATCCAGTTAGGAGTTCTAAAATGTCTTCCTTATTCCCACGTTGCCACCCTTATGACCTTTTATCCACTGTTGACCCTGCTGTCACCACCCCCACCCCTGCCTTCCCCATCCCCATCCCCATGCTATACATGGGAGGCTGAAACTGTGGAGCCCACCTCTCATTTCAAACACAAGCTTTTGTTCCAGGCCACAGCATTGAAGCTGAGTCCCTTCAAAGGGAAAAATGCTCTGTGGCTGAAGGTCCAGAAATAGAAGTGCTGTGTGTGCGTGTGTGTGTACATGCACACACACTTGTACATGTGCTGGGCTGCAGGTATTTCATTTACCCTGGGGAAATTGTGAGAAAGCTGAGAACCCTGCCTTTGATTTATGTGTCCCCCCTTTGACCCCTGCAGAAGTTCCTCCCTGGGCAAGGGCTGCGGGAGGGAACCTGCTGGCTCTCAGCTTTAATAAAGGCCTTTTATCTTGCACAGTCCTTGCACAGGCTCTCATACTTGGGCCATGGGTCGGTTGCCATGGAAATGACTGCAGAGTCACAAATAAGGCGGTATTATGTTCTCTCAGCAGGACCAGACGAGAGCTAGAAGCTAGAGAAAGAGGGAGAGGGAGACAGAGCTAGAGAGACAGAATAAAAATACCTCCTATCAGTAGTGAGCCAGAAGGAAAACACAAACAAAGCAATGGGGAGCTGCTTGGGAGAAAGCAGGTTTCAGACAGGGTAGGAGAAATGGCATTGTTTCCTTTGAGGGAGGTCTCTCATTTCTAGAGGGAGGGAGGAAACCCTGTTCCAAAGGCTCTCATGCACCTCCATCTCTTCTACTGGCTTCTTTCTCTCCCTCTTCATTGGGTAATGTTGCAAAAAACCTAGAAAGGACTGGGGTCATACAGAATGAGGCAAGAGTTTAAAGGGGGTAGTAGGAGGTGAGTCCAATCATTTCTCTTTTCCTCTCTGCTCCATGATGCAGAAAGGCCCTGCTCTGATTCTCAACAGAAAACTAAAAGCCTCTTGGTCTGTGACACTCTTAACAAGTGTCATGCCAAACGTCCACCTTTCTAAAAAGCCGTACACCCTCCTGGATCTCAGCACCCTTATAAGAATTTTCTCCTGAGCCGAGTGCCTCTAGAGAGAGAGTGATCACATTGTCCTCCCAAGGTCACTTGTTCATTCAAAGCTTCATTGGTTTCCTCACTGTGGACAGAAGTTTGAGAATCAAGACCTAGATTCAGACTCAACAAGCTAATAAAAAGCACCAAGCTTATTCCAGCTAAACCATGAGACTTTCTATAAGGCAAGGAACTTTCAAATTCTCCCTTTGCCACACTTGTGTTTTTAATGGATATGTAGGTATAGATTTCAATAAGCAACAATGCTTTCAACAAAACATAAAAAGTTTCCTATGATCTCTTGATCCATTATCAAAATAACCAGATTTTCAAAATTATTACAATCTCACATGCTTTCTCTGAGCCTCACTCTTTTCGTGGTGGCCACTACAGCTAGTTCTGCCTCGGTCTGGAGTCTAGATAAACTGAGCAGCTTCCTCTGTAATACGGTTTGAGTAGCACTAAAAGTCTTGCCAACCTAAAATTTTCTCCCCTATCAACTAATATCAGTGCCTAAAACCCCACATTCATGTTGCCCCTTTCTGTCTTCAAAAGATCTGTCTATTCAAAAACACAGATGTTAGGACAATCTTCCCTAACTTTTCACTGTGAATGTGTTTTCAGATTAGCTGAGGAAATGGGACGTGGATGAATAAATTCTGATGCATACAAGGGGGGACAGATAGGAGTATTTCTGTCCCCTGCTGTATGCATCAAAATTTATTCATCAGAATACTCACATCTGTCCCCTTGATAGTCAAGGAAATGATACTGTTTGTCCCTAAGGTATAAAGCTGCTCACTCCTGGGCCTTCCCAGGATGGGACCAGGAGCAGCCTCAGTCAACATGGAAGCACCAAGAGTTTCCAAACAGCTGAAAGAACATGAAACTTTCTTATCTCTCTAAAGATTCCCTGGCTCGGCACAGTGACTCCAGACTCCTCAGGATCCCTATCCCCATCTACTTATTTCCCTCCACTGTGGAGTGGGAGATGGGGGGTAAGCCTTGCGCTAACTCAAAAGGTCAACTGCAGAGTCGGGTGGGGGGATCCCAGGCAGGTAGCCAGCAGCCAGCTTAACTAAGATCTCCCTATGTTCCTTAGCAATGGAAGAGTAGAGAAATTATTTTTCTGATTGGGACTGGTAATAATTTGGTCAATCAAAAACTTAGCTAAGGCAGGGAATCATAAAAAAGAAAAGTGATGCATAACACCCTACACAGTTTACTGTAACTTAAAATATAAGCATGCATTTTTCTGCTAACTTTTTATGCGGGGTGAAGATGTGTTCTTTGAATATTAGAACATTGATAAAAAGTTCTCCATCATCGTTCTTCAAAAGCCACATTCATGACTCACATATCCATCTTCTATTTTCCATTTCTTTCAAGCAAAGTAAAATTTTAAGGACAATTATGAGGTGATCTGAGAACAAAATCCTTCCAAAATTTTCTGTATTTCTGCAGTCATTTATAGTTGTCTCATCCACACCTAATTCAATAGCAGGGGGGTTTTGGGGGTTTTTTTGTTTGGTTTTTTAAAAATATTTATTTATTTTTATTTTGGGCTGCATTGGGTCTCTGTTGCTGTGTGCAGCTTTCTCTAGTTGCGGTGAGTGGGGACTACTCTTCGTTGTGGTGCACGGGCTTCTCGTTGTGGTGGCTTCTCTTGTTACGAGCACGGGCTCTAGGCACACGGGCTTCAGTAGTTGTGGTGCATGGGCTTAGTTGCTCCATGGCATGTGGAATCTTCCCAGACCAGGGCTCGAACCCATGTCCCTTGTGTTGGCAGGCGGATTCTTAACCACTGCACCACCAGGGAAGCCCAATAGCAGTTTTTTTAGCAACTCACATTTATTGAGTATTTTCAAAGCATGCAATTTTGTCTTCGTAGAAACAGCTCTCTTTCCATACTCAATGTTCATTGGTTTACATAATATTTAATTAAATTGTATGTTAATGTAATGAATTGGTTTAGTAGAGACTGGTTAAGAGACTGCTATTTTTTCTCTGAAAGCAAATTCTCATCCTAAGAAGTTTGCCTGGAATTGACCTTTAAAGCAAAATGAATTTTAAATATCAGAGGTCAATTATTATAGATTGAGAATTCTTTGTGTAACAAATAAGAAAATAGTTTCTCAGGATACAATAATTGAGGTAAGGTGGACATCTGGGGTGAGAGAAGGAGGTCACCAAAGCCTCTCCCTGAAAGCAACTAAAATACAGGATATTACCAAAACAGCTATTTCAGGACCCTGGAAAGCAACCAAAAGCATACAGCAAACTGAGCAGATATATTCATCAAAAACCACTGGATTTTCTACAAACAATAAATGCTGGAGATGGTGTGGTGAAAAGGGATGCTGGAGAGGGTGTGGTGAAAAGTGAACCCTCTTGCACTGTTGGTGGGAATGTAAACTGATATAGCCACTGTGGAGAACAGTATGGAGGTTCCTTAAAAAACTAAACACAGAACTACCATATGACCCAGCAATCCCACTACTGGGCATATACCTTTAGAAAACCACAATTCAAAAAGAGCCATGTACCACAATGTTCATTGCAGCACTATTTACAATAGCCAGGACATGCAAGCAACCTAAATGTCCATCGACAGGTGAATAGATAAAGAAGATGTGGCACATATATACAGTGGAATATTACTCAGCCATAAAAAGAAATGAAATTGAGCTATTTGTAGTGAGTTGGATGGACCTAGAGACTGTCATACAGAGTGAAGTAAGTCAGAAAGAGAAAAACAAATACCATATGCTAACACATGTATATGGAATCTAAAAAAAAAAAGAAATGGTTCTGAAGAACCTAGGGGCAGGACAGGAATAAAGACGCAGACGTAGAGAAAGGACTTGAGGACACAGGGAGGGGGAAGGGTAAGCTGGGATGAAGTGAGAGAGTGGCATGGACTTATATACACTACCAAATGTAAAATAGATAGCTAGTGGGAAGCAGCCGCATAGCACAGGGAGATCAGCTTGGTGCTTTGTGACCACCTAGAGGGGTGGGATAGGGAGGGTGGAAGGCAGATGCAAGCCGGAGGGGATATGGGGATATATGTATACGTATAGCTGATTCACTTTGTTATACAGCAGAAACTAACACACCATTGTAAAGCAATTATACTCCAATAAAGATGTTTAAGAAATCTAAATTAATATTTATTTTAAAAAGTTGTTTCAAAATAAAGGCTCATATTTGAAAACAAAGAAAAAACCCATTGATTTTGGAGAAGAACAGTTGGAATCTACAGCATATTTGCCCAGGGCTGATCCCATCAAGCTCCCTTACTCTCTCAGATCAGTTAGCATAGTAGTTCTAACAGGTAGAACAGACTGTATGACCAACAGCTTCAGTGCCAGAAAGGGATGACTTAATTTGGAGCTGGAGGTGAAAATCTGGTTCTCAGTGAAATATTAGCAGCAATCTCAGTGATGACCAAACAAGGAAGGTCAGTCATTACAACAGTCTGAGGTGGTGGTCCTATTTGGAGCAAACATCAGCCTAAAGGACTAGTCAGAAATTTAATAGGGAAATACAAGAAATGAGCACTCATAGAGGCACCTGACAATCTTTCCACCTATCTCTGGCAGACCTGGAGTTGGCATATACGTGCAGGAGGGACCAGAGGGAGCTTTATAAAGAGTAAACGCCAGGGCAACTTTAAACTGCCTGAACTTTGGATGCATCCTCAAAACAACACACAGATCCATCAGCATTGAGTAGAAGCCTGCTGGCTAAAAGTATATAAACACAATCTCTGAAGAATCACTGGCTGGCCCCTAAGCTATGCTGACACAAGGACAAGACCTAGGAAATCAGGCTTAAAAATAATATATTAATTTATTATTATACTTATATATGTTTTTTAAGTGAGCAAAGACATAAGCAGCCACATACCACAAGGGAGATAGATTTCATAGGAAAGTTACTAAACAAACAAAAACCCTGAGGGGGAAAATTCAGAATCAAGATTCGCCACTATATAGTACCTAAAATTTCAAGGTTTCAACAAAAAATTATGAGACATAAAAAGAAACAGAAAAGTGTGACCCACATGCAGGGAAAAAGCAGACAACGAGAAGTTGTCTTTAATTTATAAATTTATATATACATATAATTAATAAATTTACAGTAATTTATTAAATCATGGGTTATGGATGAGCAAGTGTCACCATATAACAAAATATAAACTTTTACTTGAAATTTAATTTTCAGCTTCATGTGAAATAGAATGGTGTGGATTCCTATAGTTGTATATGTAACATGGAGAATACATTTAGCTAGAAATTTGGAACTCCATAAACTTTGCAAGAAAATTAAAATGAAGCCAACACTTTCTTTCCTTGTGAGTTTGGTATCCTGTTTTTTTTCAAGTATTTTTATTCCTGTACTTTCAAACTCTAGACCTAGATTTTTTTTATAACCTGACTGCAAGTCAAAGATATACACATACTCCTACAATGAGCCTCCCTTGGAATATGCAAGAAGATTAAACAGCTTGTGAAATAAAAACCCCATGTGTGCCAAACATGTGGGTGTACTCACTTCTTAATTCGGCATAACCGACATGATTTTGTCTAAGGCATAATTTCAGTGTGGGGAAAATACCAATGAGAACTTCAAAGATACTCAGTAAATTCTCATCAGTTTACTAATAGTATTTCTTATGCTTTCCGTCGCCTGGAATAGGAAGACTCCAACTTTCTTTGTAGCATGTGTTGGCAAAGAAGAGAATATATTCTAATCACATCCATCAAAAGCTTTGAGACCGAGAGTGGGCATCCAGATAGTGCTTCCAGGTCCAGCGCAAAGCTCAGGCCCACCCACCCTGAGACTGCCCCAAGAGCCACAGTGGCTGGCCGCAGTCTCCAGTCAGCTTCTCTTTACTAACAGCCCCTAACGGTGCCCTACGGGCCTGGCCCCACCCTGTCCACTTCCACGGCATCCCTGCAGAGAACGGCTCCCTACTCCTGCCAGAGACCTGCACATGCACACAGGTCCCCAGGCTGACTTCCTCACAAGCCTACCAGTGGTAGCATCCACCTACAGCTGCTGCTAACTCAACTATGGTAGAGAAAAAGTTTCTCTTCTGTGATTTATGATGATTGATGAAGACTGTTCTAAAACACAGAATTGCCAGGCAAATGGTTAAGAACACATTCATCTGTAAGCAGATTAAGAACATCCATTTGAATTCAAAAAGTCAATGTACTCACATCAAATAAGTCCCACGGATTCATTAAAGGAAGCCCGGCAGCTCTCTATCAGCTATCACGAATGCCTGCAAGTTGGAAAATTCAACTTTTTAACAGGTGTCTCGTGGTTCAGAGTGTTGACCCAGGTGGGCCCTTCCCACAGCCATCTGAACTAGCTACTCATGTCACTGCACAGCCCCCAAGACTGGGTGAGTCTAGGGCTAATAAATTAACTAGTCTGGTGGGTGAGAGCCTTCCTCAGTCCCCCAACACATGCGTTACCCAGTCTTACGCTTGCCAACCTCATGGACCACTTATATCCAGGAAGCTCTCAGAAGTCTCTTCAGACCTCAGGCAAGCTGCCAGCTCCAAACAAATAAAGCTTGTGTATGCAATCTAGACCCATGTTTTATTTAAATTCCAGTGTTCTGCTCAGAGGCCTCCTGGTTCCCCTGGGCCCACTAGGGCATTGTTGCTCTGGGGCACTTCATCCAAGTTTCTACCTCTGTCACAGCTTCCACAAACCTTTGAGGTAAGGTGAATTTACATGGGCATTTCAAAAAGCAAAATTTTTATACTTTTCAGAGGTCTTTACAATTCTCATTTCAAATATTCTCTGAGAAGATTAATCGCATTCATTTGCAGATGGAAACTGTAAAAAGCTTTAACCCTTTAAGCTTACAGGACTCCCAGGAACAAGAGGCGAGGCGGGCCTGGAAGACAAACCAGGCAGGGCTGTCTGCCCACCCCGGCCTCCTCCACTTCTGGTACAAGACCTCTGGCCTCTCCACATAGGCCCACATCTCCCACAGGCCTCTCCCCAACTTTTCTTGGAATTAAACTGGAGTTGAATAGTTTTCTGATGTATAAAAGTATGCATGGACATTGTGTAAAACTGAAGAAAGAAAAGCCATAAATATGCCTACCATTAGCAATAACCATTATTGATATTAATGTTAATAATGATTCATTTAACAAATAAAATTAATATATTTACTATTTCATTCCAAATGCATACATGCATTTTATATACTCTGTTATGTAGGAAACCTACTGTGTTTTACGTCCTACTTTGCTTTACATCAGTATTATTTTCTAAGCGTTATACATCTTATCAAACATTCTTCAGAATCACAGATTTTAGTAGCCACAAAAAATTTCATCCTATGGACATACTGTAATAATTAACTTTATTTAATTACACAAGCAATATATGAAGTACAGATTTAAAAAAAAAAAAGAAATAAGAATCACCCACTCTGCCAACACCAAGTTAACATATTGATGATTGCCTCTCTAGATTTTTTAAGAGCATATAAGTACAAATAAAGATAAATGTGGATTCTAGTATATTTCTTACTTTGTCATCTGATTTTTAGTTAATAATATGTACTAAACATTTTCCATTTCTAATAGTTATTTTTCTTTGTTATTATTTTAATTAATTATCATATTTCACTGCATGGATAGACCATGATTTCTTTTTTTAAATATTTAACTGACTTCAACTACTAGCCATTATTAACAATGCTTCTTCATCTTTATACATAAATCTTCTTTTTAATAAATTTATTTATTTGTTTTTTGGCTGCACTGGGTCTTCGCTGCTGTGCACGGGCTTTCTCTAGTTGCAGCGAGCGAAGGCTACTCTTCACCATGGTGCACGGGCTTCTCTTTGCAGTGGCTTCTCTTGTGGAGCACAGGCTGTAGGCACGTGGGCTTCAGTAGTTGTGGCACATGGTCTCACTAGTGGTGGCTCATGGGCTCTAGAGCGCAGACTCAGTAGTTGTGGCGCATGGGCTTAGTTGCTCCACAGCATGTGGGATCTTCCTGGACCAGGGCTCGAACACATGCATTGGCAGGTGGATTCTTAACCAGTGCACCACCAAGGAAGCCCTATATATAGATCTTTACATGTATATCTAATTCATTTATTAATAAAAATTCCTAGAAATGATAGTGCCAAAGAATACTTTTCATTTGTTAAGGTTTCTCGGTCATATTGCCCAATTGTCCTCCCAAAAATTGACCCTCAGATCTGCCATCAACAGTGTTTGAGTGTTCATTTTCCCACATCTTAAACAACCCTTAACATTATAATTGTTTTAGGGCTTCCCTGGTGGTGCAGTGGTTGGGAGTCCGCCTGCCGATGCAGTGGACACGGGTTCGTGCCCCGGTCCGGGAAGATCCCACATGCTGCAGAGTGGCTGGGCCCGCGAGTCATGGCCGCTGAGCCTGTGCATCCGGAGCCTGTGCTCCACAACGGGAGAGGCCACAACAGTGACAGGCCCGCCTACCGCAAAAAAAAAAAAAAAAAAAAAAATAATTGTTTTAAAAGTTTTTTCACTCTGATAGCCAAAATAAGGTCTTTCATTATTTGAATTTCCATGTGTTTACCATAAAGATTGAGTTTTTTCAAACCTTTCTTATTATTAAAATCATCCAATTTGTGGTTAGGTTGTTTGTCATTTTCTTGTTGGATTATAGGTCACTTCATAAATTAAAGATATTAACATTCTATCATATATATTATACTTTCTCTAATTTGTCATTTGTCTGCTAATTTTTTACTTTTTTTTTTTTAGTATTTCCATAATAAAAAATATATTTCAGGACTTGTGGGTTCTGGAAACATGGTAGACTGAGCCATTTTCCCAGCTCCATTCAATACAACCACATAGAAATCATAGATTGAAAGAAAAAAATTAAATATATAGCTTAGGTTAAAAGAAAGGAGAAATTCCTTGGTTCCAAAAGCAAAGAAGCAGGATAAAACCACGTGCCAATGTCATGACACTCGAGAGGCATGTCAAACTGAACACAGGCCCTAAGGATCTTGAGCTTTAATAGTTCCATAGGAACAGGAGGTACGGCTTTAAATCCATAGAAGGTAGAGAGCAAAAGCAGAAATCATTCCCTAACATCAGACCATGGAAAAGCTATTATCTTAATAAAAGAAAAGACTGGCTCTTAAATCAAATGAAAACCCACTCTGTAGCAACTCTTTTCACAATCCAGCATCCATGAAACTGCTACAGGAAGAAAGAAAGAAAATGTAAGAAAAGCTCTGCTGAAAATGAGCTCACAATCCAAAATTACAAGCCACACTCACTAGCCACTGTGACAGTGACCCAGTATACATAAAAAATGGGCACAATAGAATTTGTGATAAAGAACAGTATTAAAGGACTCTTGGATGATTATCTTTTAAATGATTAAAAAGATAAAAGAAGAAATACAATCATATGAAAGCAGAAAAATATGAAAAAATAATTGGCAAATGAACTTTCAGAAATTAGAATTTCACTGCACAAGATCAACATAAGATTAAACATGACTGAAAAGTTAATTAACTGGAGTAGAGAGAGGAAGAAATTAATGAGACAAAGAGGGAGAAAATGTCAAATAGAACTTTTTAAAAGGAGAGTAGAAAAGCAAAGTAATATTCTAAGAGATAATGGATGAGACTCTTCTCAGATTAATGAAAGACATGAATCTTCAGTTAAAGTATAATGAGCTCTACAAATGATACATTTTTAAAACCCTACCCATAGGCTCATATTGTGAAAATTGAACTTCAAAGTCAAAATGCAACACCATAAAAGGGACTTGAGGGAAAAAAAATAGACTATCTATAAGAACAACAATTAAACTGACAGCAGAGTTCTCACCAGTGACAACAGAAGCCAGAACACAATAGACTAAAACCTTTAAATGACCAAGGGAAAAGAAATTTCATCCCAGAATTCCATATGCAGCTAATACATGACTCAGGGAGGAGGGGGAAGTAGTCACTTTCAGATAAAGGCTGAGACTTACATGTCATAACAGAAATATCTATTAAAGGAAATAATACAGGAAAAAGAAAATTGAACCCTAAGACACGAGTGAGAGGCAAGAAGCAAGGGGAAGCAAGGAAATTGGTAAATAAATAGGTAAAGTTATGCAAGCAATGAATGAAAAAATAAAATGAGTAACAACAGTAAGGACTTATTTGGAGGACTTAAAACAAGGAGAACTAAAATTCTATAAAAAAGAAACATGGGCATGGGAAAAGGGAAGATCAGAATTAAAATGTTCTAAAGTGCTTGAATTATTCAGGATAAGGTTACTGTTGTAGTTGTTGTTTTAATTAACTATGCATGTTAAAAATTTAAATGTAACCAATAAAAGAAAAGAAATAGAATAAATAAATTTCAGAAACAGTTGACTCTAAAAAGGGCAATAAAGAATATTTTATTAACCTAAAAGAAAGTAGGGAAGAAAAAAAGCAGAGAAAAAGCATGATAAATAGAAAACAGGGGCCTCCCTGGTGGCGCAGTGGTTGAGAGTCCGCCTGCCGATGCAGGGGATACGGGTTCGTGCCCCGGTCTGGGAGGATCCCATATGCCGCGGAGCGGCTGGGCCCGTGAGCCATGGCCGCTGAGCCTGCGCGTCCGGAGCCTGTGCTCCGCAACGGGAGAGGCCACAACAGTGAGAGGCCCGCATACCGCAAAAAAAAAAAAAAAAAAAAAAAAAAATAGAAAACAGAAAATAAAACGGTAAGTATAATTTTAAAAATAGTCATAATCTTATAAATTAGTTGGATTTAATGTGTTAAAGAGAAATCCTCTGATTGAATATTTATAAATTTGGCCACATGCTATTTACCAAAGATTCATCTGAAACATAATGAAATATAAATGTTTGAAGTATCAATATATGTATGGGAAGAGATATCTGGGTATATTGAACTAAAGAAAAAAGAAAAAGCTGGTATAACAGCATGAGTATCATAAAAGGAAGACTAAACAAAACAATACAGATATAGATATTTACCTATGTAGATACAGTTGTAATCATTACATAAGGATAAAAGAGGCAATTCACCAGTAAGAATAATAACTCACACTTATGGAACACTTACCATGTGCCAAACACTGTTTTAAGTACTTTTTATATATATTAATTTATTTAATCTTCACAATGATCCCCAAGGCATAGCCTATTTTACAGATGAGAATACTGAATTACAGGAAAGGTCCAGAGCTAGTCAATGGCATAGGTATGATTCAAACCCAGCCAGTCTGGCTCCAGTGTCTAAACCCTGTACTTTCTGCTAACAGCACAGATTCAAAATATATGAAGCACCCATTTACAGAACTGCAAAGAAAAATTAGCAAATTCACATCACAATAGAAAATTTAATATGCATATCCCAGTACCTAATTAAGCTAACAAAAAATTAGTGAAGATACAGAACCCAATTAAAATACTTGATCTAATGGCTCTATATAAAACACCATTCCCAACAATTAGAAAATATATATTCTTTTCAAGCAGCATAAAACATTTATAAAAATAGGTCACATAAAATGTTGCAAAGCAGTTCGCTATATAAATCCCAGAGAATGAAAAGCACAGAGGCCATGATCTCTGACTACAGTGTAATTACATTAGAAATCAGTAACAAAAAGATAACCCAAATAACCCGTATATTTGGAAATTCTGAAACACACTTTTAAGTATATTAATGGTCAAAGGACAAATCATAATGTACATAATAAAACCTTTAGAAAAAATGATGCCAAAAATACTGCATATCAAAGTTACAGAAGGTAGTTAAAGTACTAAGTAAATGGTAATTTTATATTCTTAAAAGTGTATATTAGAAATGAAGGAAGATTAAAAATTAATGTGCTTCATTGTGCAACTAAAGATAGAAAAAACTCAAGAAGATATAAAGAAGGGAGAATTGATAAAGTAAGGGTAACATATAATACACAAAAAACCTCTTATAAGTTGTTTCTAGAAGGTTCTATAAAATTAGTCCTGAGGAAGAACAGTACAAGCCACCTCAAACACGAAGTTGGGAGATCAGGGTCTCCCTCCATTCACCACTGTGTGACCCGTCAGTGGGTTTCTTAATCTCTCTGGGCAGCGTTTGTACATCTATAAAATTAGGCAGTTAGATCGACTCAGAAACTTTACTCTTCCAAGACTCACAGAGACCATTTACTAAGAATACATATGGAATTATAAAGCAAACGGCAGCTATAGGAGAAATGTCTTTGGTCCTGATGCAAACAACTTTACAATATAACGAGGAGGTGAGGAGACACCATCTATGGGCAGCTCTTCCCTTGGTGCCACCTGAGAGGGTTGGGGAAATGCTAGCAAATTCCCAACTGAGTAAGGAAACAACTTTATTCAAAATCCTGCTCCTGGGGAATTCATAACTACCAGCTGTAGAGGTTCTAAGATCATTGGATCCATGTGAGTCAGAAGTCCCAAATGTATGGCAAGTTCAGGACGTGCACAGTAAAGAGTAAACACTCAAAAATATTTTTGAATAAATGAACTAAGAGGAAAATGCAAGATGATGCATGAAAGGAAGTACTGATCTAGATTTTAGGATAAAGCCAGTTTAATTAATCACTCAGTTCACTTATTTAAAAAAAAAAAAGTTGGACTAAACGCCTAAGAGCCTGTCTTTAAATTAGACTAAATCGTGGCTGACAACGATGGATACATATCCTGACTAACTAGAAAAATGGACTTCAGCCTTTCTCATGTGCCTGTGGATATTAGGGCAGGAAGGGGCCACAGAAATCACAGGTGGTGTGAATGCAGCCCAAAAGTTTCTTACGACTTCTCTACCTAGAGAATGACAGATTGAATGCAGTCCACAATTTGACAAAAAGATGCTCACCATGTGGACAGGTTCCTTGATAAGTGGAAGTGTGCTCTCTCTTTTTTTTTTTTCAGAGTTGCAAGGATCTTTTTTTTTAATTTTATTGGAGTATAGTTGATTTACAATGTTGTGTTAGTTTCAGGTGTACAGCAAAGTGAATCAGTTATACATGTACATATATCCACCCTTTTTTTAGATTCTTTTCCCATATAGCCCATTACAGACTATTGAGTAGAGTTCCCTGCACTATAGAGTAGGCCCTTATTATGAGTACACCGTAGCATCTAATTTGATCTGTCTGTGTTAAATCAGGTTTGTGATGAGTCTTGTTTTTAAAGGGATGAGGGGGTTAAAGTGTGTTAATAGCACTGAAGGTAACCAATGCCCTGTTACACAGACTGGTGCACAGGTGTGCAAAAAGCTCCAAAAAGTCAATCTATAATCTTAAACTCATAGAGTAATAATAATAATAAGCATCAAAAATGTAGGAACCTATACAGATTCAAAACAGGACTTCCTGCCCTTTTCAAAAAGTAATGAGGAAGCCCAAGTCAACCCAAAAAACTTCAGCTAATGGGGCTCTTCCCCTGCATGACTTAAACATGTGTGTCCTCCCAGAGGAGACCACTCCCCAGTGGTCAATATTAATCAGAGGGGAGAGAAGCCCAGTTCCTTGTACCCTTAATGCCACTTTCCCCGTGTCAGTGCTCCCCTCATTACAGGTGAACTAACATTAGAATGGAACATTTAGGGTACATCGAGAAGAATAAATTTGACAGTTTTCAGTTTCCTGTCTCAGACCAGAACTGGAAAATCAGAAAAACATCTCTCTGGGGAATAAGGCTGTGTAATTGTTTTGGAGATGGTGTGGCAGGTGTGGCAGCCTCCCGAAGACCTAACTGTTTAAAAGATCATCTCCTATCACTTATATGTGGAATCTAAAATATGACACAAATGAACCTATCTACAAAACAGAAACAGAATCACAGACATAGAGAACAGATTTGTGGTTGCCAACACAAGTTGCGGGGGGGCGGGAGGCATGGAGTGGGAGTTTGGGATTAGCAGAGGCAAACTACTGTATATAGAATGGATAAAGAACAAGGCCCTACTGTATAGCACAGGGAACTATATTCAATATCCTGTAATAAACAATAATGAAAAGGTTGTATATATGTATAACTGAGTCACTTTGCTGTACAGAAGAAATTAATACAACACTGTAAATCAACTATACTTCAATAAACTTTTTTAAATAAATAAAAGAACATCTCTTAACATGCCTTGGCTGTGCTGAGCTTTCCTGAGCACTCAGTCTACAAATGGGTCGGTTTGTCTGGAACATCAAGCAGGGGCCAAAATCTTGGGCATGCCTCCCACTGACCCTTCCAGGAGCCTGAGGACCAGCTGCTTCTTGGTGACATGGGTCTTGGCTGAGAAATGGGTCCCTCTTTTCCTTTATGAGATAGTCTCCCTCTTGCTTCCTGCCAGCTTTGTCCAGCTCCCCAAGAGGAGGGCTCCTTCTGCCCAGTGGTAAACCGTCTCCTCTGAAATTCGGCCAAGCCAGCCAGAAAAAAACAAGATCCAGGATTTCCTCATTCAAGGGAGACAGAAGACAAGAACTTTCAAATTTTCTTCTTCTATAAAAGCCCAAAAGGGGACTTCCCTGGTGGTCCATGCTTAAGAATCTGCCTTCCAATGCAGGGGACGTGGGTTCAATCCCTGGTCAGGGAACTAAGATCCCACATGCTGCGGGGCAACTGAGCCCATGTGCCTCAACTACTGAGCCCATGCGCCTCAACTAGAGAGCCCACGCACTCTGAAGCCCACACGCCACAACTAGAGAGAAGTGTGTGCACCACAACGAAGAGCCCGCACGCCGCAACAAAAGATCCCGCGTGCAGCAACTAATATCTAACGAAGCCAAAAATAAATAAATAAATATATATATATATGTATTTTTAAGCCCATAAGTTACTATTTGCCCTCAATTCTCTACACATCCCTTCAAAATGCTGGAAACTAACGTGAATTCATCTTTACAAGGCTCGTGTTCTTACGCTAAGAAAAAATTTAAATGTGAAAACACAAAAGAAGGATGCTTCTTTTTGTCTCTGTTCCCTTCCTTGAGGCTCTTATTCTGCCTTCCTCGCTCCCCGCCCCTTTGACTTCCAGATATGCATTGGGCAGTCAGCACAGCTCCAAATTCCACAGAGTCATGTATTTTTTAAATGTCAGTCTTTAAAGGGCACCACTGCCAATGGTTCAGTCGCATTGCAGGGATTTAATTACCTAAATGAAGTACACTCAAAGAAATGCATGTTGGGCTTTTTTTCTTTCCACAACTCCACTTCAATTTCTATTTTTCCCCCTCTAATTGAAATTAATTTCCCTTGCTGTTTTGTGTTACAAAACACCTGGATGGGGTTATTATTCTGGAAAGGTAATTACAAAATCAGAAGGCTAACCACGATGCGGATTTCCTAAATCGCAGGTGGCAATGGTAGCAAGTACCGACAAAAGGGAAAATATTCACAAATGCAGGCTAAATTCTCTTGCTAAGAAACCTCCACAGGCCTAGCAATGCCCCAAATCAGGTGATGCCTGAAGGCTTCCATTGTGACACACTGTCCAGATCCCCCTGTAGGACTAATGAACCTGAACCTGCACCTGCATTGAGAGCTCCTGGCAGACCACCTCATCTCTCAGCGCCCCCTGTGGTGACTGACTTGTCCAAGGTCACATATACTTCTGCAAGCAACTGGCTCCATTGACTGATCCTCCCGGACCTTCTCATCCCAACTTGGGACAACTCTGAAGGGCCATCCCAGCTTCAGAGCTCCCTGAGGCACCATCCTGAGGATTTCATTGACACTGACACTTCATTGAAGCTGGACATCACAGCCCAGCTTCGCCCTCTGCCCTGTCCTGCTCCTGCCCTTCCAAGGTGTAGATCCCAAGAGCACTTCCTAGAAAGCCCCCTGCACACTCAGTCAGCATCAGGGCAGGCTTCCTGGGGAACCCAACCTGTAAAGAGGGGAGACAGAGTTGGATTAAAAAAAACTGACCTGACATTCACTGTATCTTCCAATCAAGTCAATCAACACTAATCCATTTATTTCATGGCTAAGAGTTTTTTAAGACTCATTAGTACCAGCTCACTAATGGCTGCTCACATTAGTCCCAGCCTAAAGTCCAAGAAAAACCAGATGACAGCCCTGGGAAGTCATCAGGAAAGGGAAAGCTAATTGGCAGCATGTACAAACAGCCTCAAAAACATTCACATGCTTTGACCCAATAAATTACATTTTTATGGGATATGCTTGTATCCCATCTGGTTCCCAAAATTACTGGAGGTAGCTTACAAAAGTGCTTATTATTCAGCAAACCAAACTAAATAAATCAACAATGTGAGGCAAAATAAAGACAACATAAAGGCAGGGGTGAGGTGAGTTTGCAAGAGTGGCTATAAGAACAGGCCAGATAAAGGCCTTTGGAGGCCCCCATCCCCATGCAGGCAACTCAAAGGCAATACGAGACCAAACACAAAACATACATCTTACATCGAAATGAAAATAGCTCTTTTTCTAGACGTCCTGCTATTAAATTCTCCATGGGCATACGGAAAATGAAAAAGTATAGCAATTAAGTGTTTGAGGCACCTCATCGTGTGTTTGAACCCCCTGGTGGTAACCCAGCCTGCTGAGGTTTTATATCATTGCTGAGGATGATTTGGCTTTGGGAAGGACTCTGGCTGGTTAAGCAATACCATGCTGTATATAATCAATGAAAACAAGACCATGGCTGAGGAGTGGTGAAGGTGCTCCTGGGACTGTGGCCTGAGGAGGCGGAGGAGATTCGGTCCCGCCATTTACTTCCTAGAGCATCTCTCCCCCAAGGGGGCTGAGAGCAACACTCCAAACACAACTCAGAAATAGTCATTTTAAAGGGACCAGAACATAAACAACAAGGTCCTACTGTATAGCACAGAGAACTATATTCAATATCCTGTGATAAACCATAATGGAAAAAACATCAGAAAAAGAATGTCTACATGTGTGTGAGTCACTTTGCTGTACAGCAGAGATTGGCACCACACTGTAAATCAACTATACTTCAATAAAATTTTTTTGAAAAAAATAAAGAGGCCAGAACATGTTGTTCTAAGTTGTGGTGGTCCCACTCGATCCAAGGATAAAATGGAGAAGGTCTAAAGGAGTGGAAGGCCTGAATCCCTGTCTTAGCCAGCTCATGCTGCTCTGAAAAAATACCATAGACCAGGTACTTAAACAACAAACATTTATTTCTCACAGTTCTGGAGGCTGGAACGTCTGAGATTTTGTTCTTGGTGAGGGTCAGTTTCCTGGCTTGCACTGTATCCTCACATGGAAGAAAGAGTGGGCTCTAGTCTCACTTCCTCTTCTCATAAGGCACCAAACCCATCATGGGGGCTCCACTCCCATGACCTCATGTATACATAACCACCTCCCAAAGGTCTCATCTGCAAACACCATCACATTGGGAGCTAGAGCTTCAACACATGAATTTTGGAGGGACACAGACATTGAGTCCATGACAATATCCTTTGAACAGTCCTCTAAAGGTTATTTTCCACACCAGACCTTTGACAAAATTTGGGCATCCGAGTTTTCAGTTACATTCTCTGCCAAATAGCTGGAGAGCAGATGCCTTCTGTCTGGGCAGAGCCCTGGGCACTGACATCAGTTGACACACAGGAGGGCTTGGAGATTCCAAGGAGAAGAGTGCCTGGCTAAGAAAGGGTTCTCCCTTTTTCCAATTTTCCCAATAGAAGAATGAACGGGAGATCAAGGTCTTGACATATTCGGTCATGGAGTTGTATGTTACAGTGATTCTTAGTCTAAAAAAATCTTTTTAAGCAGGGATTACAAATTGTTAAACATAGACTTTAATGTTATTTATTAATGTTATTGATGTATCCTCTAAGAAACCCTCCTAATGCTATTTAATGTTATTAAGAACTTCAACGTTACTGATGTTAAACACCAGTAAAGCACCTATAACTCATGGAATATTGAATTTTTAGCTCTAGGAATATATCCTTTAAAAATCATCCTAAATGTAATAAAATAGTGTACACAAAGACATTCATTACAGGTTATAATAATGATAACCTGGAAACAACCTGAATAACCTTCAGTAGAGGAACACTTAAGTAAGTAAAGTAGTAGGAATCAAGAACAGTCAATAACAAATATTAATTACTAATTATGTTACACTGTTTAGTAAAAAGCTTACGATGAAAATTGCATTTGCTATGGAGATATAACTCTTTTAAAAGCTAACAAAACCCATGCACATAAAAATGACTGAAGGATATATATAAAAATGATGATAATGTTTGATAACAACTGTATATTGTATTTATTTTTTTAAATTTTACATTATCTTTCTTAAACTTTTATTGTAATAATATTTATATAATAAATTTGCAAGAAAAAAAAAAGATGTGGAGAATATTCAAATGCGTGACAGATTCATAGAATTTCCAAAATGGCATCCAGAATGGAGCACAAGGTAGAGTTCAGGAAGATCCACTGATTGATTAGGGCCAGCCCCAGTGCCTCCGCAGGACCCCACCACAGTGAAAGAACCCACACTCAAGTGAGAGCTGACATCATGACCAAGGGAGGGACCTTCCTTCCCAAAGAAACAACCCCAGGATTTGATTCAAACTCAGCTGTTTCCTGAGTCTCCATTTATTTCCTAAGCCAATGTCTGAATTGAACCACTGCTACATTTCAGTCTCACCAAAGCCTCTGTCTTCAGCAAAAAAAAAAAAAAATGCAGTCACTATAGAAGAAAAAATAATAAATGAAAAGGGCAAGTCTCACTTTCCCTGCATGAAATCTCACAGCAATTTCTGGAATGGAAGTGGTACTGACTCTAATTTCCCCTGGGGAGCCTGAAACAGGGACGAAGTCCTTGTCCCTACAAAACACTAACTGCCTCCCAGCTATGGAGATATATTTTCAAAACTAAACTTCAGAACCTATGCTTTTGACTGTTGGGATGGAATATTTGAAGTTGGAGCTGTTCTGAACAACCAGGACTTCTGGTTCACAGTAAATGGCCCTTCCTCAGCTGGTGACCCAGGCGCTGCCCCCATGGTACTACAAATGAGAAATCCAGTAGCTGTATTTTTCAAAACCCATTAGAACATAAATGGACAAAATAGTTTTTAAATGACTTCTAGGTATGAGACAATGAACAGTAGGATTTAGATGCCAAACTGGTAGAGTTTCTAAACTATTTTAACGGTTTCTGTGGATGAGGCAGCAGAATGTTTGAAAGGAGAGCTGTTTAAGGAAGTCCTAGCTGAGGAGCTGTGTCGGTCACGGCTACCACTGTGGTGCCATGTGTGTGAAGGGAGCAGGGAACTCAGGAGGTACTTGAAGTGCCTCCTTAGGGCTGAATTTCTGAGGCAGTAAGTACACTGTGAACAAAATTTATCCCACAGGCCTCCACATTTTACATCCAGGGTTCTCCTACAAACAAGCTATTCCCTCCAAAATCCTCTCCTAACCACTGAGAAGCCAGTCTTGGTGACTGGATCTTTCTTGTCATGTAAATCCCATGGATAGGGTACTAGCTTAAGCTGTCACTAGCCCCTTTTGCATAAGTTCCAGAAGTTTCCTGATTCAAGTTTTGTGAGACGAAAAGAGGAGGTACAATGAGGACTCTGATTGCCTGAGAGGCTTGTGGACAGAGAATCACTGAGGAGACACAAAGGGTCCCACGGCAGGCAGGCCCAGGACACTAGTGAGCCTCGCCCATCCTGCTGCTGGGATCCAGCTTCCCTACCCCCCTCATCACCAGCAGGGAAAGGACCACTGGGCCTGCATTCATCACCCATCTCCACCAAGACTCTGTGCGGCTTCCCTGAAACCCAGAAACATCTGGGGCAGAGTATATAAAGGACAACTAAGGGACTTCCCAGACAGTCCAGTGGTTAAGACTCCACGCTTCCACTTCAGGGGTCCCAGGTTCAATCCCTGATCGGGCAACTAAGCTCCCACAAGCCGCACAGCGCAGCCAAGTCAACTAAGAACAACTCCAAGGATTCTGGAGTGGGTCAGTGAAGGAGATGAGGACCACCTCCCCAAAAGATGGCGCTGGGTAGGACTAGATGGTGGGACCACAGCCTTTCCTGGAGTCCTATGATCACAGGCCCACCTTCTCTCAGTCACATATGAGGATACATGTAAACTCAGTGGACATAAACTAAACCGTAATATCCGTGAGAACAGGCATCATGCCTATTCACTCACCACTGTACCCGCAGCTCAGGGCCTGCTATGGAGCAAAGCCTCTAATGAGTTGCTGCATGAAAGGATAAGCCCTCTTGGCCTTCAGGGTCAATTACGGCTTCCCTGTCGTCCCTGTGGTCTCTGCACACCCTCCAGAAGCTGTGGGTGTTGCAGAAAATAGAAGATCTTTACAGAACACCAGTCTGCTTTGTTTCCCCCCAAGGAGAGACAGTCTTCTTTGCGGGATCATGGAAACTCAAGAGCCATGATGTGGAGTTACAGGGACAGGCAGATGGTCCAGACCCTGCCCAAGCCTAACACAGGACCTGCAGCCTTCAGAAGATAGAGGTGGTCCCGCCCCAGCTCACCTTTAGGTTGCCCTAAAAATGTCCCCTAGGCTCTGATCTCCCGTTGTCTCAAGGGTCGCCCCTGCAGCCATCATCCGGCACCCTACCTATGCTCTGCAAAGTTCACTTAGCAAGACTTTGCCTCTTCTGTGTTTTCCCAATTTTTTATAATAGGCCTGCACTGATTTTATAATGGGAAAACCCACTCTATTTTAAATTGTTTAAAATAAATTCAAGTTTTCTAAGGTGAAAGAGAAATTTTGCTCCAGTTACTGCTCATGGCTGTGAATCCAGGGAGTTTATTTTGGTACCATCAACACCCACTCCAAAGTCCCATATGGCCTGTGCATAAGTAAATACATTCTACTTTTTTAAAGGGCTGTACACGGTTTCACTCTGCATTTCAAATAGAAATATAAACTTCTCAGTTGTTATGAGAAAAAAAAAAAAAAAAAAACCCTACCCAGGATCCATGGAACCAACCCTTCCTTTCTTCCATGTTTCATCCCAAGGACATGGAGATCATTTTTCAAGGATTTAGCCATCGATTGATCTGAGCTACTTCACTCTGCTCCTTACAGAGCCATTCACAAATTTGTGAAAGACCCAAGGTTGGCTCTCAGTGCTCCCCTTCCACACCTGTCCCCCTTATGATGCCCCTTCATTCTTACATTCATGAAACAAACGATCCAGTGCCAGCTATTTGCCAGCCTCTGGGCTAGACTCTGGGGATACAGCAAGGAACAAACAAATCAAAATATTCCCCGCCCTGAAGAAGCCTGTGTCAAAAACAAAGGGAACTTCCCAGGGATAAATCCTCAGGGATATTCAAACAGGACAGCGGGCAGCTGGGCAAGACCCAGGTCTGTGCAAGGGGGTTGGGGTGTTGGGAGGAACCCTTACCCAAAAAGCTGAGTCTGCAAGGGAGGAATTCCAGGGCCAGCATCTCCCACCAGGGCCAGCACTGAGGACAAGGCACCAGACTACCCCCCAGGCCAGCCAAGCCCAGACCTAAGGCTCCCACAAAGCAAGGGCACCAAAACTTCATTTCTGAAAACACTCACAGTTTCTATTTTAAAAGAAGCATCAAAGCGTCTTGGGAAAAATCAGAACTTTGCTTGACTTCTTAACACGAATTTTTTTCTTTTTATTCAACTACATAGGGTAGAGGAAGAACCATAAACATTTTAGCTCTTAGGGCCTCCAAAATTACTCCCGATGTGGCCTTGGCTTCATATTACCCTGGCTGTGTGTCACCCTCCACTCTTAAGTGTAAAATCAATGTCCCCAACCACTGACCCCAAAAACAACACTCCCCGGTCTGCCCAACCAGACCCCCTCCCAGCTGAAGCTTTGCCCTTAGCCTCGCCTGGGCAGCTGCCTGTCTACCAGCCTGAACTGAGGACTGTAAACTCTTCTCCCTCTCAAAGTCCTTCCTCTAAGGAGCTTACATCCTGGCTGTTTTCATTTGCATGCAAATCTTAAATGAACAGCTTTCGTACAAAAGCTTTTGGCCTTTAAAACACAGATACTCACACTTTTTCTCAGTCTCTCTGCCTCACCCCTCTTCCTCTTCCAAATACCTTTGTCTCCTTCTTGTCCTCCCCACACGCATGCCTCCCTGCCCCTGAGCCACTTCCCTGGGAGAACCATCCTCCTGACGGCCTTGCCGCCCTGGCCCTGCTCACCCACAGTGACTCACCAGTTTCTCTCTGTCCTTCTGCAGTTGAACTTCTCAAGTCCATGCGCTGCCTTTCTGGAGTTGCCACCAACTCACCCCTTACCTCCTGCACACTGGCTGCCCCTCCTCGACCATGAAAGCAAGGCCACCACTGTCTCTATAAAATCACCAATGGCCTCTTGGTCATTGAATCCAGCACCTTTACTCAATCCCGAATCTCTCTCTGATAATTCCGACACTACCTCTAATCATGACAATAACTACTGTTTACTGAGCTCTTAAGATGTCTAGATGGCATGCTAAGCCTTTCGTGTTCATTATATTATTTCATCTTCACCAGTTAAAGAGGACCACAGAAGAGGGACACTCCACTGAGAGTGGAGGGGATCTGTCTCCTTGCCCTGACTCTAGAGCTACTTTGGCCAATAAAACACAATGGAAGCACAGCTGTGCCAGCTGCCAGGTCTTGACCTTAACAGGCCAGCAGCCTCTGCTTTCTGTCTCCTAGAACACTCGCTCTTGGACCTCCGAGCTGCCATGATGGAGAGAGTACACAGAGCAGACCTCATGCAGAGGGATGCCCCGCCGGCCCCAGCCCCTCGAGCCATCCCAACACACGTCCCAAACCTTCTGGAACAGAGACACGTTGTCCCCACCTGGCCCTGCCCAAAATGCAGATTCACAAATACAACAAGTTGTAAGACATTAAGTTGTGAGTAGTATATGCTGTAATCGATACAGAACACAGAGGTTACTATTACTATCACTTTTATTTTTTATTATTGTACTATTTTTTATCGCTACTATTACTCATTTTATGCTGAGGAAATGGAGCCTCAGTTCGCTGCCCAAGGTCCCACAGCTAGTCCTCTCAACACCTCAACCCTGTCTCGGCACGAGGATACTCCACTTTGAAGCCTTCCCTCCCTTCAGTCTTCTTTCCGTGCTGGTGTGCTGCCCTGTAGGATGAGGACAAAGCTAGATAGTTCATGCAAAGTATTCAGCACCGGGTACTACATAATAGGCAATGAACAAAAGGTCTGCCAATAAACGCTGTCTTTACCCTTGTTGATGGCATACCATTCCCTGGCCATTTGATTCTAGGGAGAGATGATCTAGGTGCCAGTCTGCCTGCCCCTGCTGACCAGTCAGGGAGCTCCATCCAGTCCCACTCTCAGCTCCATCCCTACCCTCTACTGCCAACTGCCCACTGAACAGATCCCCTGAGGGTGGTCAGGTCTCAGTGCACAGACAAGAAACTCCAAATTGAAGGCATCAGCCCCCATCCTACTCAGACTGGAGCCCGCCTCTCTGGCCCGTTTCTCTCAATGGCAATGCCGATCTTCCCATTTCCATGCATAAAAAGAAGGCACGTTAATCCTTATTAGTTATCTATTTTATAAGGACCTACTGTATAGCACAGGGAACTCTACTCAGTACTCTCTAATGACCTATAAGGGAAAATAATCCAAAAAAAAAGTGGGTATATGTATATGTGTAACTGATTCACTTTGCTGTACAGCAGAAACTAATGCAACACTGTAAATCAGCTATACCAGCCGTCCCCAACCTTTTTGGCACCAGGAACTGTTTTTGTGGAAGACAATTTTTCCACAGGTGGGGGTGTGGGGGATGGTTCAGGAGGTAATGTGAGCAATAGGGAGCGATGGGGAACGTCAGATGAAGCTTTGCTTGCTCGCCCACCACTCACCTCCTGCTATGCGGCCTGGTTCCTAAAAGGCTGTGGACTGCTAGCAGTCCACAGCCTGGGGGTTCAGGACCCCTGAGCTATGCTCCAATAAAAAGTAAAAAAAAAAAAAAAAAAAAGAGGAAGAAGGCAAGTTCAGCTCTTATATCTTATTCAGCCCTGACATCCAGCCACCAGGTTCCTTTTGTAGCTTCCTCTGCAAAGTCCATCCTTCCCCATCCCTCTATTTCATAGATACCGTGCTGCTCAGGCCATCTTCACCCCACCTGCGGAACCAAAGTCTCCATCCTCCTCTCTCTGCCCCGCCTGAATCTAGTTCCTTCACATTGTCACACAACTAGTCTCACTAAAATATTGGGTTGTCCAGAAAGTTCATTTGGGTTTTTCAAAACATCTGATGGAAAAACCCAAATGAACTTTTTAGTCAACCCAATATAAGACTCTTAGCTTGCAGCTGTCCTCTAAAATCCCTAAGGCCATGCCCACAGGTTCAAGTACAAAGTCCTCAGCTTGGTGCTGAAGTGACTCCACTATGTGGGCCCACCTTACCTCCCCTGCCCACCTTGGCCATCACTACAGCTCAGCAGGCACCCTCTGCCCCTCTGGAAGTTCCTCATTTTTTGTCATGATGCCCTCTCCCACCAAGACAAGGTTATGGTGGAGAGAAGGTAAAGAATGGGGTGGAGCCCAACATCCAAGAGGCCTGTCTACCTCATTCATGAGGCCCGCCACCCTTCCACAGCTCCCTGATCAACCTGCCCTTGAACCTAGGGAATGTGGAGCACCTAAGAGAACTTGTTTTGACATTTGGTTTGCACCTTCTTGCACTGTTAATTACCTGGGCCACAGTATCTTGGACAATAGAACTAGGCAGACAGCAGGTTGTCAATATCAAATGAAATGAGAATTGAAATAGTCCATCCTAGTCTTGCCCTCACCCCTATTCTTCCTCATTTGGGAATGTGAAATAAGTAAATGGATGCATATGCACCCAGTCGAGACAAAGATAATTGAGTAAAAATGAAGGATTCTCAAGGAGGACCTTCAAGATGGCAGAGAAGTAAGACATGCAGATCACCTTCCTCCCCATAAATACAACAAAAATACATCTACATAGGGAACAACTCCTACAGAACACCTACTGAACGCTGGCAGAAGACCTCAGACTTCGCAAAAGGTAAGAAACTCCCCACATACCTGGACATGTGGCTGACAGGGTCTTGATGCTCTGGCTGGGTGTCAGGCCTGAGCCTCTGAGGTGAGAGAGCCAAGTTTAGGACGTTGGACGACCAGAGACCTCCAGGCCTCATGTAATATCAATCACTGAGAGCTCTCCCAGAGGTCTCCATCTCAATGCTAAGACCAAGCTCCACTCACTGACCAGCAAGCTCCAGTCTTGGACACCCCATGCCAAACAACTAGCATGACAGGAACACAACTGCACCCATTAGCACAGAGGCTGCCTAAAATCATAATAAGTTCACAGACACCCCAAAACACACCACCAGATGCAGTCCTGCCCACCAGAAAGACAAGATCCACCCTCAGCCACCAGAACACAGGCACCAGCCTCCTCCACCAGAAAGCCTACACAACCCACTGAACCAATGTTACCCACAGGGGGCAGACACCAAAAACAACGGGAAATATGAACCAGCAGCCTGCGAAAGGGAGACCCCAAACAGAGTAAGTTAAGCAAAATGAGAAGAAAGAGAAATAAGCAGCAGATGAAGGAGCAAAGTAAAAACCCACCAGACCAAACAAATGAAGAGGAAATAGGCAGCCTACCTGAAAAAGAATTCAGAGTAATGATAGTAAAGATGATCCAAAATCTTGGAAATAGAATGGAGAAAATACAAGAAATATTTAACAAGGACCTAGAAGAACTAAAGAGCAAACAAACAATGATGAACAGCACAATAAATGAAATGAAAAATTCTCTAGAAGGAATCAATAGCAGAATAAGTGAGGCAGAAGAACGGATAAATGACCTGGAAGATAAAAACACTGGAAAAAATTACCGCAGAGCAGAATAAAGAAAAAAGAATGAAAAGAATTGAGGACCATCTCAGAAGCATCTGGGACAACATTAAATTCACCAGCATTCGAATTATAGGGGTCCAAGAAGAAGAAGAGAAAAAGAAAGGGACTGAGAAAATATTTGGAGAGATTACAGTTGAAAACTCCCCTAATATGGGAAAGGAAATAATCAATCAAGTCCAGGAAGTGCAGAGAGTCCCATACAGGATAAAACCAAGGAGAAACACGCCAAGACACATAGTAATCAAACTATCAAAAATTAAATACAAAGAAAAAATACTAAAAGCAGCAAGGGAAAAGCAACAAATAACATACAAGGGAATCCCCATAAGGTTAACAGCTGATCTTTCAGCAGAAACTCTGCAAACCAGAAGGGAGTGGCAGGGCATATTTAAAGTGATGAAAGGGAAAAATCTACAACCAATACTACTCTAACCAGCAAGGATCTCATTCAGATTCGGCAGAGAAACTAAAACCTTTACAGACAAGCAAAAGCTAACAGAATTCAGCACCACCAAACCAGCTTTACAACAGATGCTAAGTTCTCCAGGCAGGCAACAAAGAGAAGGAAAAGACCTGCAATAACAAACCAAAAACAATTAAGAAAATTGTAATAGAAACATACATATTGATAATTACCTTAAATGTAAAAGGATAAAATGCTCCAACCAAAAGACATAGACTGGCTGAATGGATGGATACAAAAACAAGACCCGTATATATGCTGTCAACAAGTGACCCACTTCAGATCTAGGGACACATACAGACTGAAAGTGAGGGGATGGAAAAAGATATTCCATACAAATGGAAATCAAAAGAAAGCTGGAGTAGCAATTCTCATATCAGACAAAATAGACTTTAAAATAAAGACTATTACAAGAGACAAAGAAGAACACTACATAATGATCAAGGGATCAATCCAAGAAGAACATGTAACAATTGTAAATATTTATGCACCCAACATCAGAGCACCTAAATACATAAGGCAAATACTAACAGCCATAAAAGGGGAAATCGACAGTAACACAATCATAGTAGGGGACTTTTAACACCCCACTTTCACCAATGGACAGATCATCCAAAATGAAAATAAATAAGGAAACACAAGCTTTAAATGACACGTTAAACAAGATGGACTTAACTGATATTTACAGGAAATTCCATCCAAAATAACAGAATACACTTTCTTCTCAAGTGCTCATGGAATATTCTCCAGTATAGATCATATCTTGGGTCACCAAACAAGCCTTTGAAAATTTTAGAAAATTGAAATCATATCAGTATCTTTTCCAACCACAGTGCTATGAGACTGGATATCAATTACAGGAAAAAACTAAAAAACACAACCACATGGAGGCTAAACAATATGCTACTAAATAACCAAAAGATCACTGAAGAAATTAAAGAGGAGATCAAAAAATACCTAGGGGACTTCCCTGGTGGCACAGTGGTTAAGAATCTGCTTGCTAATTGCAGGGGACACAGGTTCGAGCTCTGGTCCGGGAGGATCCCACATGCTACGGAGCAACTAAGCCTGTGCACCACAACTACTGAGCCTGCACTCCAGAGCCTGCAAGCCACAACTCCTGAAGCCTGGGCGCTTAGAGCCCATGCTCTGCAACAGGAGATGCCACTGAAATGAGAAGCCCAAACACCGCAACAAGAGTAGCCTCCACTCATCGCAATTAGAGAAAGCTGGCGCACAGCAACAAAGGCCCAACACAGTCAAAAATAAATAAAAATTTTTAAAAATACCTAAAAACAAATGACAATGAAAACACGATGACCGAAAACCTATGGGATGCAACAAAAGCAGTTTTAACAGGGAAGTTTATACCAATACAGTCCTACCTCAAGAAACAAGAAAAATCTCAAATAAACAACCTAAACTTACACCTAAAGCAATTAGAGAAAGAAGAACAAAAAGAAACCAGAGTTAGCAGGTGGAAAGAAATCATAAAGATCAGATCAGAAATAAATGAAAAAGAAATGAAGGAAAGAATAGCAAAGATCAATACAACTAAAAGCTGCTTCTTTGAGAAGATAAACAAAATTAATAAACTATTAACCAGACTCATCAAGAAAAAAAGGGAGAAGACTCAAATGAACAGAATTAGAAATGAAAAAGAAGAAGTAACAATTGATACTGCAGAAATACAAAGGATCAAGAGGGATTAGTACAAGCAACTCTATGCCAATAAAATGGACAACCTAGAAGAAAGGGACAAATTCTTAGAAAAGCACAAACTTCTGAGACTGAACCAGGAAGAAAAAGAAAATATAAACAGACCAATCACAAGCACTGAAACTGAAACTATGATTAAGAATCTTCCAACAAACAAAGCCCAGGACCAGATGGCTTCAGGGGCGAATTCTATCAAACATTTAGAGAAGAGCTAATGCCTATCCTCAAATTCTTCCAAAATATGGCAGAGGGAGGAACACTCCCAAACTCATTCTATGAGGCCACCATCACCCTGATACCAAAACCAGACAAAGTTGTCACACAAAAAAGAAAACTACAGACCAATATCACTGATGAATATAGATGCAAAAATCCTCAACAAAATATTAGCAAACAGAATCCAACAGCACATTAAAAGGATCATACACCATGATCAAGAGGGGTTTATTCCAGGAATGCAAGGATTCTTCAATATATGCAAATCAATCACTGTGATACACAATATTAACAGGTTGAAGGATAAAAACAATATGACCATCTCAATAGATGCAGAAGAAGCTACTGACATAATTCAACACCCATTTATGATAAAAATCCTCCAGAAAATAGGCATAGAGGGAACTTACATCAACATATTAAAGGCCATGTATGACAAACTCACAGCCAACATCATTCTCAATGGTGAAAAACTGAAACCATTTCCACTAAGATAAGGAAAAAGACAAGGTTGCCCATTCTCACTGTTATTATTCAACACAGAACATAGATTTGGAAGTTTTAGCCTCAGCAATCAGAGAAGAAAAAGAAATAAAAGGAATCCAAATTGCAAAGAAGAAGTAAAACTATCACTGCTTGCAGATGACATGATGCTATACTTAGAGAATCCTAAAGATGCGAACAGAAAACTACTAGAAGTAATCAAGGAATTTGGTAAAGTAGCAGGATACAAAATTAATGCACAGAAATCTCTTATATTCCTAGACACTAATGATGAAAAATCTGAAAGTGAAATTAAGGAAACACTCCTATTTACCACTGTAACAAAAAGAATAAAATACCTAGGCATAAACCGACATAAGGAGACAAAAGACCTGTATGCAGAAAACTATAAAACACTGACGAAAGAAACTAAAGATGATACAAACAGATGGAGAGATATACCATGCTCTTGGATTGGATGAATCAACACTGAAAATGACTATACTACCCAAAGCAATCTACAGATTCAATGCAATCCCTGTCAAACTACCAATAGCGTTTTTCACAGAACTAGAACAAAAAATTTCACAATTTGTATGGAAACACAAACGACCCAAAATAACCAAAGGAATCTTGAGAAAGAAAAACAGAGCTGGAGGAATCAGGCTCCCAGACCTCGGACTATACTACAAAGCTACAGTAATCAAGACAGTATGGTACTGGCACAAAAACCAAAATACAGATCAATGGAACAGGATAGAAAGCCCAGAGATAAACCCACACACATATGGTCACCTTATCCTTGATAAAAGAGGCAAGAATATACAATGGAGAAAAGACAGCCTCTTCAATAAGTGGTGCTGGGAAAACTGGACAGCTACATGTAAAAGAGAGAAATTAGAACACTCCCTAACAGCATACACAAAAATAAACTCAAGATGGATTAAAGACCTAAAGGTAAGGCCAGGCACTAAAAAAATCTTAGAGGAAAACATAGGCAGAACACTCTATGACATAAATCACAGCAAGATCCTTTTTGACCCACCTCCTAGAGACACAGAAATAAAAACAAATATAAACAAGTGGGACCTAATGAAACTTAAAAGCATTTGTACAGCAAAGGAAACCATAAACAAGAAGAAAAGACAACCCTCAGGATGGGAGAAAATATTTGCAAATGAAGCAACTGACAAAGGATTAATCTGCAAAATATACAAGCAGCTCATACAGCTCAATATCAAAAAAACAAACAACTCAATCCAAAAATGGGCAGAAGACCTAAATAGACATTTCTCCAAAGAAGATATACAGACTGCCAACAAACACATGAAAGAATGCTCAACATCACTAATCATTAGAGAAATGCAAATCAAAACTACAATGAGATATCATCTCACACCAGTCAGAATGGCCATCATCAAGAAATCTAGAAACAGTAAATGCTGGAGAGGGTGTGGAGAAAAGGGAACACTCTTGCACTGCTGGTGGGAATGTGAATTGGTACAGCCGCTATGGAGAACAGTATGGAGGTTCCTTAAAAAACTAAAAATAGAACTACCATACGACCCAGCAATCCCACTACTGGGCATATACCCTGAGAAAACCATAATTCAAAAAGAGTCATGTACCACCATGTTCATTACAGCTCTACTTACAATAGCCAGGGCATGGAAGCAACCTAAGTGTCCATCGACAGATGAATAGATAAAGAAGATGTAGCACATGTATACAATGGAATATTACTCAGCCATAAAAAGAAAGGAAATTGAGTTTTTTGTAGTGGATGGACCTAGAGTCTGTCATACAGAGTGAAATAAGTCAGAAAGAGAAAAACGAATACCGTATGCTAACACATATATATGGAATCTAAAAAAAAAAAAATGGTTATGAAGAACCTAGGGGCAGGACGGGAATAAAGACTCAGACCTACTAGAGAATGGACTTGAGGGCATGGGGAGGGGGAAGGGTAAGCTGGGACAAAGTGCGAGAGTGGTACTGACATACATACACTACCAAATGTAAAACAGATAGCTAGTGGGAAGCAGCCGCATAGCACAGAGAGGTCAGCTCGGTGCTTTGTGACCACCTAGAGGGGTGGGATAGGGAGGGTGCGAGGGAGACACAAGAGAGAGAGGATATGGGGATATATGTATACATATAGCTGATTCACTTTGTTATACAGCAGAAACTAACACACCATTGTAAAGCAATTATACTCCAATAAAAATGTTAAAAAAATAATAAAATGAATGAAGGATTCTCTCTCTTACAGGGAAGAGGGAGTGAATAATTAAGAACACTGATCACAGACCCAATATCCTTAAATTTGCTGTGTTGTACTCTCAGCATATGATTTCTACGCCATTTTCCAATATAGCTGCACTATATCCAGCCAGCACATCTGCATCCCAACCAGCAAAAATGAGGGAAGGAAAAAAAGAGCATGCCCCTTCCCTTTCACTTACATCTCATTGTCCAGAACTTAGTCATATACATATATGTGGTAGAGGCCAGAAAATGTATTCTTTATTGCAGGAATCCATATGTCAAAATAAAAACTAAGGGTCTTAGAACTAAGAAAGAAGGTGAGAGCAGATATTGTGGAAAAACTAGCACCTCTGCTACAGAATCCATTCCTCTCCTACAGAAATCACATGGTTTGTGAGGGAAATGACCATCCTTCTAGCTGTGCCACTAGAAAGACCTCCAATGCTGGAAACCAAATTAATCACACTGTACTCACAAATTTAATGAACATTTAATAATAGACACCTATTATGTTCAAGAAGCTCATAATAACTAGAGAATCAGACATGAATCTTTCACTCAAGAAGCTCACTTTTTTGTGATTCTATCTGTATCAGCTAGCTATCACTGCATAACAAACCATCTCAAACTTAGTCATTTAAAACAATGAGTATTTACTATTGCTCATGCATCTGTAAGTTAGATGGGTGGTTGTGCAGATCTGAGCCAGGCTTACCTGACCTCAGCTACACTCACTCATGTATCTAGTCAGCTGCCGAGGAAAGCTTAGCTGATCTTTGGTGGCCGTGTCTGAGATGTTCAGACTGAATTGGTTGTGGTCCACATTCTCTTTCAGCCTCCAGCAAGGTAGCTTGGGCTTGATCACATGGGTGGAAGAAGGAATCCCAAGAGAGGTAGCGGAGAGCACAAGAACTCTCAAGGCCTACATTCAAAACTGGCAACTGTCATCTCTACCAAATCATACAGGCAAAGCAAGTCACGAGGCCAGCCCAGATTCAGAGACAAGGAAATGGACTTCATCTCTTGACGAGAGGAGTTGCAAAGTCACTTTACAAAGGACATAGACACAGAGAGGTGGGTAATAGAGAGCATTTTTGCAATCTACCCCAGGACTGTATTTCTCCATTGTAAAGGCCCTCCACCATAATAATGGAATAGAATCAAAAAGCTTGTCTCTCCCTCTAGGAACCAACCCAATAGCTGTTTTTGTTTTTGTTTTAATCTGTTCTGTCCTGTACATAAGAGTTCCTAGAATTCTCAGGGGACTGTAAAACAACAACAATAAAAAATTAAGAATCATTGTTGTATCAAGTGTGAACTCCTATACAGGAACAAAGTACACTGGAGTGGAACTAACAATTTCTTCTGGAAGTCACTTAGATATTTCAACCAAGACACTAATGTTCCACCAGGGAACAGTTTTCAAGTTCATATATTTTATGCATGCTTATTAAACATATTTTGTTCATGTACATATATATATAAGTAACCATATTCAGTACAACAATACAAATGTACAATCAATATAAAGGCCAAAGGAATAAACAGAAAATCATGGACTTCCCTGGTGGTGCAGTTGTTAAGAATCTCCCTGACAATTCAAGGGACACAGGTTCGAGCCCTGGCCGGGGAAGATCCCACATGCCGCGGAGCAACTAAGCCTGTGTGCCACAACTACTGAGCCTGAGCTCTAGAGCCCGCAAGCCACAACTACCGAAGCCCACACGCCTAGAGCCCGTGTTCCGCAACAAGAGAAGCCACGACAGTGAAAAGCCCGCGCACCGCAACGAAGAGTAGCCCCCGCTCACCGCGACTAGAGAAAGCCCGTGCGCAACAAAGACCCAACACAGCTAAAAATAAATAAATAAATTTATTATTTTTTTAAAAACCAGAAAATCAATCTTTTGTGCTAAATCTTGGTCCAAATAAGTATTGATAAGATTCTGGAATAAGAGGAATGAAGGCCTGGCTTCAAGATCTGCTTTGTAGCTGTACAAATACCACTGAAGTTGGCATCCATAATAAAACATTCATTCCAGTTTCAAGGCTGCTTGAAGCTTCCCCATTATCCATTCCAGTTTTCAAGGGATAATCACTTTTCCAAAGAAATGATGCCTAAACACTAAGATTAGCAGGCCCAGCACAATGCCCATATAAGCATTCCAGAGAAAATTCTTTACCCTGCTTCATCCTGGGTCCTACTGTCCTCATTTTTGATACTCTATTAACTGTAAAAGAAAAAGACAATATATAAATTTTAAACCTGGAAAGGATGAAGTCTGCTTAGAGAAGTGAGTGGCTTCTGAACACAAGAAGTATTTGGAGAATGAATTCTAGGGGGAAGAACTCAGCCCAGAGGAAATAGAAGGGACAGCAGTATTTGCAGGCTGACCTCCAAAACGAGGCCCAACATGCCCCAAATCAAGAGTCCACTAAACCACAGAGGAGTGGAAGTTTGGGGAAAGACTCTGAAGTCACCTATGTTAACCAGAACTAGGCACTTGCTTTGATCCTTTCTTGCCGTGTTCCTGATGAGAGTGTAGTAGTCCAGCCGTTAAAAAGAATCAAATAATGCCATTGGCAGCAACATGGATGGACCTAGATATGATCATACTAAGCAAAGTAAGTCAGGCAGAGAAAGACAAATACCATATGATATCACTTATATGTGGAATCTAAAATATGACACAAATGAACTTATCTACAAAACAGAAACAGACTCACAGACATAGAGAACAGACTTGTGGTTGCCAAGGGGGGAGGGGGGTGGGGAAGGGATGGATTGGGAGTTTGGGATTAGCAAATGCAAACTATTATATAGAGAACGGATAAACAACAAGGTCCTAGGGAGTTCCCTGGTGGTCTAGTGGTTAGGATTCGGCGCTTTCACTGCTGAGGCTTGGGTTTGATCCCTGGTTGGGCAATGGAGTAAGATCCTTCAAGCCGCATAGCGCACCAAAAAAAAAAACAAGGTCCTACTGTATAGTACAGGGAACTATATTCAATATCTGGTGATAAACCATAATGGAAAAGAATATATATATGTATAACTGATTCACCTTGCTATACAGCAGAAATTAACACAACACTGTAAATCAACCACACTTCAATAAATTTTTTTAATTACAAAAAAATTAAATTATCTTACTTATTTGTTTCCATACTTAGGGTCTGTCTCTCCCCACTAGAATGCAAGTTCTGTGAAGGCAGAGATCTTCGTGCCTTTTTCATAGCTATTTCCCAGCACCTAGAATAGAGTGGGCTCATAGTAGGCACTCAATATGTAAATGCTGAATGAATGACTATTGATTAATATAAACACGGATCCAGTAAGAGCTCTGGAAATTTACAGTCTGCAGGCAGCTTTGTGTGTGTTATCTCAAAAGAACTTAATATGATCCCGTTTTACTTAATGAATGTGTATTGCATGAATGAATGAACGAATGAATGAATTTGCACGTCCACACCTGAAGAGAAACTGTCAAAGACTGTAAATGCCAAAGTCCAAATGGCTTTTGGTGCCACATGCTCAGCTGCATCCCCATGGTAATAAAGGACCAAAGAATTTCTGACCAGGACAACCAACCCAGTGGTGGTCCAATCAGTGGCCTTGGCAAAGAGTCCTAGTGAGAACCAGAGAGCTTGGCCACCAGCTGCTTTGAAACCTCAGGCAAGTTGCATCTCTCTGTGAGTCCCGCTCCTCCCCGCAAAACTAGCACATTTGAACTCGATTACTTCTGAAATTTTTTCCACCACTAGAAGGAAATTTTGTGATTTCAACCACTCACAAAATCCCACTCTTTGGAAGCTGCTCACTGTTCCTGAAGGACCCCCACCCTCAGTCACCTGCTCCTCACACAGTTGGAGCCTTGGAGTCCCAGCCTCCCTGCCTGCCATTGCAGCAGGGGTGCCCCAGATGTGCAGAGCCCTCCCGACTCAAGCACAGCTCCGGCTACCTGAGCCCCATCACCTCCAAGTTAATTCACGCGTCTGTTTGGCTTTGTATCTCCTTTGTGTGACCCTAAAGAGCACTTAAAAGGAAAGAGTCAAACTCATGTCAAAGTTTTCTTGCTCTCCAGTGCAGGAAGTCTGGCTCCTTGTTTTTCAGCTGACCCAGAACTGCTAATCTTGCTGATTTCCTACTGTAACTGCTTCCTCACTTACCACAGTGGAGATCTCATTCCTTCCTACTGAGACAAGTAGTTGTGGCTGCTCCTTTGGGTTTTTAGTATTCTTCCAAATTATTCTGATTGATATAGACCTCTATCCATGCTAATTATGCACAGATTCTCTTAAAAAGTGTGGTTTCCATGGCAACAGCAAAGGGAGAACAGGTGTGCGGAAAGCTGTGATGTATTAAATGACAGTTACCCTCTGCCTCTCCAAGGCAGATTGCTTTTCTCTGCATTTATATATAGCAGACAGTAATTAATCTGTGTGAATCTCATTGCTGGGGGGTGGAGGTGGGCAAAGGGATACAGAATGATTAACGAGAGTCCTAATTATCCTCTTACCTTTGAATCTGAGAATTTTGTCACCATCGGATAATTCCAAAGTAGAATTGTTGAACTCTCACTCGCACAGAGATGCTGTTGCCTAAACTCGAGGTGATCATTTGGAAAAGGAAGCATTCTTCTAGCTGCCATAGTGCTGAGGTGGGCACCTGTATCATGGCATTTTCCAGAGGGCTCCAAAAGTGGACCCCCGGGCTCTCTCAAATGACCTGTCAAGGTAGAAAATTAGAGTAGGTCAGCGACCCATACTCCAGGGACAGCCTGGCCTCACACATTCTGCAGGAGAAATACTACCACAAAACAGAGAGGAAAAGCAGGGCAGCATCATGCAAGGCTGGCCGCATGCAGGACCCAGGGTGCTGCTGGGGAAAGTGTCCAAGGAGTCAGCGAACCTGGGCTCCAGGCATGTGCCAAGACTGACTCTGTATGACTTGGGCCATTTTCCTTGTCTGAGTCTCAGTTTCTCTATCTGTAAAACGATGGTGTTAAATCAGAGAATCTCCCAGAAATAGAAATCTACATCTCCAATTGGGCTAAGGTTTGCTGCAGTAACAGACCCAAAATGTTAAGGGCTGAAAATAAAGCTTTTTTTCTCACTCCCACTTCATGGCCATCATGGGTCACTTGGGGGCTTCTCTGTGTTTTGGTCACTCAAGGACCAAAGTTGTTGGAAGAGCCATGGAGAGAATGCTCTGAGGGGTCAGCAAGGAATTGATCATCGGCCAGTTCTGGTCATATGTCCTCACTTAACTGCAGGGAGCTGGGAAGTACAATCCCACTGGGAAGGCAGAGAGCTGGAAAAATTTGGTGAGCAACATTAATTGCTAGGATGCAGCCCTTGCTAAGAAACTCTGTGCTCTGGGTGGACCACTGGGGTAACAATAACAACTTTGTAAACCTCACCTAAAAATAGGAACAGGGAAACTCATGAGAGAACACACCAAAGGGACTGGAACAGTGTGCTGGGGTGGTAGATTTGTGATTTTTGTTTTCCTTTATTCTGTTTTTCAAAACTTACAACAATGCAGTCTGACTGTACCTGTGATTTAAAAGACTAATTTCTCTGAACTCAACATATATGTATCGAAGACCTATTTAACCTGAGCACAGTGCTAGTTGCTGTGGGAAATGCAAATGTGATTAAGTCAGCCTCACCAAGGATTATTTTCAACATGTGAGTGGGTGGAGCTGGCAGACAGGTGGAAAAAAGTTAGGATACTAGGGCTTCCCTGGTGGCGCAGTGGTTGAGAGTCCGCCTGCCGATGCAGGGGACACGGGTCCGTGCCCCGGTCCGGGAAGATCCCACATGCCACAGAGCAGCTGGGCCCGTGAGCCATGGCCGCTGAGCCTGCGCGTTCGGAGCCTGTGCTCTGCAATGGGAGAGGCCACAACAGTGAGAGGCCCGCGTACCGCAAAAAAAAAAAAAAAAAAAAAAAAGTTAGGATGATGGAAGAAACAGTCCAGGGTGAGGGCTTAGACAGTGGGACAAGAACGGTAGAAATGCTAGAGGTGGACCCAGAGGCAAAAACATTAAAGAGGACCACTGAAGGGGGAAATAACAGGAAGAGAAAGCAATTTGGGGAGAAAGATGACAATCTTGGTTTGAGTCCTATTGATACACCAAAGCCAGAGCGAAATTCAGCCTGGAGTACACGTTACAGCTGGACGTGCAGATGTTCACAAATGGTAGATGCACGAGGCTCCCAAGGGGAGGAGGAGGGTGAAGGATGCCCATGGGCAGGACTCAGGCAGGGAGGGGAAGAAGAGTCAATTACGTGGCCAGGAGAGGTGGAGCCAGGAGAGTTCCCCACCACTGAAGAGGGTAGATGGATAGAGGTACAAGTGCCATGGCATGGTTTTATTTGCTTAGTCTTGATTCTATAAAACCCTCTATTTCTATGGCTTCTTTAATTTGGTTCCAGAAATGTAAGTAAAGTTTACATATACCCTCTCTAAGATTATAAAGATTCTTGTCTTTGAATTCTCCAAATCTTTTGGGGCTCATTTCTAAATGCTCTCCATATATTCTCTCTAGTTTTAAAATAATACACATGTAGTTATCAATTAATTATATAGAATTGATTGACTGCATTTACTTTTCCAGGATCTGTGTCATGAGCTCTCTTGTAATATCTTCTGTGTTGTATGCAACTGAAAGGAGAGATGGGATGTCATTTTATACTTCAACTTTAAATGGAGTGGATATGGAATAAATCAGTAGGATTCAAAAAAAAAAAAAACTCATGCCATGCAAGTCACGGAAGGTGAGAGTTTCAAAAGAGGGTCACACCAGCATTTTCATGCTGCAAGAAAATCCAAGAAGGTGAAGAACAGGATCAGCCTGAGACTGGAGCAATTCCAGGGCTGCCTAAAAACAACTGAAGCAGCTTCAGGAGAGTAGAGAGAGAGAGGATCAGATGGCATAAGACTGAAGCACGAGTGGGTGCCGCGGACGTGGAAACAGTGAATGTAGCCAACTCTTTCCAGAAGTTCAGGACTCAAGGGAAGGCAGTGCCAGAAAAAGGAAAAGATGTGTTTAGGATACGTAGGGGAAACCCTTGGTTTGTAAAAGCAGAAAGGAAGGAACCCAGGAAAGGAACAGACTGAAAATGCTCACGGGAATAGAAAAATATACATTTGAAATGCTGGTATTCAAGCAATTTTAACTTATGAAAACAGCAATTTCATATGATTCAATCTAATAAAAAAGCAATGAAAGCTAACTATTCACTTGGAAAAGAGCACATTATCCAGGTTTGTCTGGCACTGGCAATGTGCCAAATGTATATCAGAGATCTTCCAGCCAGACTCAGGGAATGCTAGATTTACAGTATCCAATCCAAGTCATAGAGAAGTTTAGGAAACAGACATGAAACGAATCATTTGGATTTGCCATGGTAAATGCCCCGTGGGTATCACTTTCGACAGAGAGTAAGGACTTCTGGGGAACCAGGAAAAACCTAGAAGAATGTCAAGAGAATGCCCAGGCAGGGCATCTGGTCAGTCTGGAGGGGCAGAGAACATCGCCAGGTGAAGGATGGGGAAGGAGGTCAGCATCCCAGGCAGCAGGAGAGCATGGAGAACTCAGGAAATACACACTTCTTGACACTGCTGAAGTTAAAAGTCTAAGAGGAGATTGTTAAGAAATTAACATGGAGATCAGACAGTAGCAGACTCCGAGGTCCCGTGAGTAACAGGAAGAAACTGCTCCAATATACTTGCTCCGATAGCATATTCTCAGGGACCCTCCGAAGATTCTGCTCTCAAACCTTCTGCAGCATTTGTGACCCACCACATCTACAGCTCTGACTCAAGCCACTGAAAGGGGCTTAGACTAGTGGCAGAAATATGAGCCAGTGGGCAGTGTTTTAATCCCTGTGATCCTAGTGGTCAGACACAGATGGCCGTACGTGTTTGTGGACACAGCACAAGACAATATTTAAGAGGAAGACTCTCGAGGCTAGCTGATTCACTTCAAATCACATCTCTACTGCTGACCAGCTGGGTAAAGAAGACAAAAGAAGCCCAGTGCCTCCATTTCCACATTAGCCAAATGAGGACAATAATGTTACCTATAGTAAAGGGATGTTTTCAGTATTAAGTGAGATGATAAATGTAGATGTATCTTGCCTGCCCCCTAGCAAGTACTTAACAAATGGTGGTTAACGGTAATAGGCATGGTTAGAGTTGTATCAGCAGAAAGGGCAAGAGCGTGGGACATTATGCCTCCTGGACTTTGGGGCACAAGTTCTAATCTCCATCCAGGATAGTAACCCATGGACAGGCCAAGACATCCCAACAGTGTAAGGAGGGTGTGAGGTCCAATCACAAGAAGCATTCCTGCCCACAAAGATCTTTTGGAATCCTCCCAGAAAGTGTGCTAATGGTGTTCCTCCCTCTCTAGACAAATGAAAGGAACTATAATTAATTGCCTGATTCCCCTGTTCCATACCTCGTAGATTCCACTTGTCACTCATGTTTTGGACTGGGGCCCAAAAAAAGTAGACTGAGTAGTGGAAATGAGTTGTCTCACCCCAAAGCTCCCAGGGAGCATCCCTAAACGACAGGTGGTGCTACTTGTGCCATCAACATGCATGCCAGAGAATTTGGACCCAAAGAAAAATGAATCTGGGCTTCCCTGGTGGCGCAGTGGTTCAGAGTCCGCCTGGCCTGGGAAGATCCCACATGCCGCGAAGCAACTAAGGCCATGCGCCACAACTACTGAGCCTGCACTCTAGAGCCCGCGAGCCACAATTACTGAGCCCATGTGCCACAACTACTGAAGCCCGTGCGCCTAGAGCCCGTGCTCTGCACCAAGAGAAGCCACCACAATGAGAAGCCCACGCACCGCAACGGAGAGTAGCCCCTGCTCGCCATAACTAGAGAAAGCCCGCGCGCAGCAACAAAGACCCAACGCAGCCAAAAATAAAATAAATAAATAAAATTTATTTTAAAAAGAAAAGAAAAATGAATCTACTACTATAGCCAACAAACACATTCAGACCCACATAAAGCTTTGACTTTTGTTCTCTCCCCCTCCCCCAACCCCGGCACCCTGGATCTCCTGCTTGCTCTGTAAGACCCATCAGGCTCATCCTTTGTTAGATAAGTGAGGGTCTGGCAAGACCTCAACAGTTCCCAGTCCGGGATCTCTGTACCTAGAGTTCATCCAAGGAGGATGTGGGCTTCATGGGGTCGAGAAGACATGTATGACTTTCAACATTATCAAAATCTCTATATCAATGGTATTTATTTATGGTAAGACCCCACAGAACCCTTAATAATTCTTAACCTAAGATCCAGAAGTGAGAGATTCTTTTTAGGTCTGAAATGGAAACATTTTACAGGTAACTTCAGGAAGCAGCTTCCTCTTTAAGGTAAAGGGAGCAAGAGAGGTGAAGCAGGTTTTCCAAGGTCACCCAGTGCCTTAGTTGTAGAACTGGGCCTTGCGTCCAAATGCTTTCACACTCCTTCCAAAAATGTTCCTTTGCATTGCTTCCTTTGACAATGAAGTTGGAGGTCCTGTGATATGATAAGAGCACTATTTGCAATTCCTCTGTTACTCTCAAGCTTTTGGGAGTCAATGCAATAGAGGTGATAAAGTTTTGATGAACCAGTAATCAAATAACATCAAGTAAAAAAAAAAAACTAGCATCCTGTTCCAGCCACAAGAGTAATTCTCATGGGGAGACAATGTTCAGATTGTCTGAATCTCTGACTCCGGTGGTTTTATTCCCACACCTTTTTTATTTCTAAAGTGACTTGGGAAAAAGTAATAAAGAACACTATCGCAATAAAAACAAAAGGAAAAAATAAGGACCCTGGGGCTTCCCTGGTGGTGCAGTGGTTGAGAGTCCGCCTGCCGATGCAGGGGACACGGGTTCGTGCCCCAGTCTGGGAAGATCCCACATGCCGCGGAGCGGCTGGGCCCGTGAGCCATGGCCGTTGAGCCTGCGCGTCCAGAGCCTGTGCTCCGCAGCGGGAGAGGCCACAACAGTGAGAGGCCCGCGTACCGAAAAAAAAAAAAAAAAAAAAAAACATAAGGACCCCATACAGACACTTGACTAAAAAGGAAACTTGACTTCAAAGTTAGCCTGCTTTGTGCTTTAAAAAAAAAAAGAAAGAAAGAAAAAGAGAGAATAAAATTTATGTATAGTTTCAGCACAGAGTTTTAGCACAGAATGGGGTAACACTGAAAATACATAGATCATTCTCAGAGGATTTCCCAAGCACCACAAGAAACATCAAAAAATTATTAAATTCCCAATTACTGCCATCCATATAGATGTTTTTCCCAGCTGGAAAATAAAGTTGAAAATCAACCAGGACAAGTGAGCAGAATATAGATGCACTTGAAGCCTTTACCAACCCATGGCCCCCAAGGGGGTCAAGAAATTCAAAAGCTGAGTTAAAGGGAGATTTCCCACAGGGAAGTGCCTGCCTCGGTGCGAACACTGTTTGCCTGCCGGTCCTCAGCTCCTTCAGGGAAGCAAGGGTCCAGGCTCAAAGCTGCCCTGGAGAGCACGCAAGCAAACCAGACAACCCTTTACTGATGGAAGTGGCTAGTACTACGGTCCCTCCCTTGCCAATCACTGATACACGCAACTGCAGAAACTCACAAGGGTCACCTCGTTTTTTTTCATCTGTGACTCTAGTACCCAGAATAGAACAGACATAATAAAGTTTCTGGGAAACCTTGGGATAAAAAACTGAGGTTCTGACAAGGTAAGTATTTCGTCCAAGGTCACACAGCGAGCAAGTTGTGATTCCTTGTGCAGTGTTCTCTCTGCTGTTTGCACCTGTCTCTCCTCTTGGCTAAAGTCATAACACAGGCAGATCACACACCCAAATCACCACATTAATTACTTATCTTCCTTAAAGATCCCAGAATGAAAACTAACCCAGTGTAGACTGCTTGTGATAATTCTCCTCTCTCTTTCCTTATGTCTTCACAATGTTATTTCGCAGCTCCTGGTGTTGGGCCGGCCTTGTGATTTGCTTTCACCAATGGAAAGTGACAGAAGAGGCATTAAGACCTGGCTGCTTCCACTCACTGTCATGGAACCCTATGCCTGCCATGTGAACAAGCCCAGTTTAGCCTGAATGCCTACCACTTCCACCAAACTCAGATTTGGTGACTCAATTTCCAGAATCAGAGAGGTTAAGTGACTTGCCCAAAGGCACACAGCAAGTTTAAATAAAAGCAGCACTCAGTATAGGAAGCTTTTCTTGACTCCCTTTTAGTGCTTCTTCCACTGCGACCTATAAAAAATGCCAGTTAATGAGGTTAAACAAAGAGCATTGGATTTTAAAAAATGAAGCTGCAAACAGGAGACTCTCACAATTAAATCTCTACTCTGCACATGTCATGCAAGTTCCAGGTCTACACTTCCAGTTCAGTAGAATATCACTACTCAAATTACCCTACATTCCTCAAATCCAAGTCAAATCAATATATCCAAAAATCAAGCACCTTTGTTTGTATTTTGTTATTGTTGTTGTTGTGTTGTTGTTTTTCATCTTCCTTTTATTTCCCGGAATGTATGGTGCCAGGAAGACCCGGGTTCAAATCCCAACTCAGTCACTTAAGGGGCTGTTGTAACATTCCTAAGCCAAGGGCAGAATTTTCTGCAAAGAAATACAAATCTCTTTGACCTTAACTTCCCTACCATTAATTTACTGCCTAAAAATAGTTTCCTCTAAGAAATTAAAAAAAAAAAAAAGAGGGTGTTAGCCTAACCTACATCTCTGGAGAAACAGCCAGTTCAACTTCATGGATTCAGTTCCTAAAAATGTATCTGCAAGTTACAGGATGTGGCTTTTTCAGGTGTGACATGACATAGGAAAAGCACCGACAGCCGCTGTGTTTCTGCAACTTATAATACTGTTTAATTAGAATTTGTCTGTCAAAGAAGCAGCTTAAGCAGCAGTTATTAAAAGGGCGTAAATATCTCAGTATCAACCCTTCTGCCCCAGAATTTAAATAGAGCTAAAAAAAAAAAAAAGGCAAGGAAAATGCCAGGGTGCGGTGGTTACCTTATCATATGAGCTGGTGGGGTGGGGTCAGCAGCTGGGCTCAAAGACCAACCCAGGATACAGGCATGTCGACAGATGTCTGTCTGGGGAGATTCACCCCCCTACCACCAGGGCAATTATTTTAATGTTTTACTCTATTGGCCGCTACTTTTCCTTAAAATTCATTATCTGATATATTCAAATTTACCATAATTTCTCTGGCCAAGAAAATCCACAGGTGACAATAACAGATGATCTTTTGCCTACAGGGACAACTTTTTACATTTAGTAGCTATAGCAACAATAAAACAACAGAGCCAGGTATGTCGTACTGTCATGGCTGCTCCTTCAACAGGAAAGTGGATCTTCTTTGCTCCACAGTGCATCACTGAAAGTGCTGTCTAACAACATTCTGTGGGGTTTTTTGTCTTTTTTTAATATGTTAATTTTATTGGAGTATACTTGATTTACAATGTTGTGTTAGTTTCAGATGTACAGCAACGTGATTCAGTTATACGTGTACATATACTCATTCTTTTTTATATTCTTTTCTCATATAGTTTATCACAGAATACTGAGTAGAGTTCCTGTGCTATACAGTAGGCCCTTGTTGGTTATCTATTATATATATAGTAGTGTGTATATGTTCATCCCAAGCCCCTGATTTATCCCTCCCCACCACTCTTCCCCTTTGGCAACCATGAATTTGTTTCTGATATCTGTAAGTAAGTCTGTTTCTGTTTTGTAAATAAGTTCATTTGTATCTTTAGATTCTACATGTGAGTGACATCACATGATATTTGTCTTTGTCTGTCTTACTTCACTTAGTATGATCATCTCTAGGTGCATCCATGTAGCTGCAAATGGCATTATTTCATTCTTTTTTATGGGTGAGTAATATTCCATTGTATATATGTACCACATCTTCTTTATCCATTCACCTGTTGATGGACATTCAGGTTGCTTCCATGTCCTTGCTGTTGTAAATAGTGCTGCAGTGAACACAGGGGTGCATGTATCCTTTAAGATTATGGTTTTCTCCAGATATATGCCCAGGATTGGGATTGCAAGATCATATGGTAGTTCTATTTTAAGTTTTTTAAGCAACCTCCATACTGTTCTCCATAGTGTCTATAACAATTTATATTCCCACCAACAGTGTAGGAAGGTTCCCTTTTCTCCGCATCCTCTCCAGCATTTATTGTTTGTAGATTAACAACATCTTATTTTTTGAGTAACTTAGCAAACGCTGCCACCTTACTGGGTTTGCAGAGATGGATTCTAAAGACCAAGTTTAAATAAGACTGGGGCATTCTAGGCAGGAAGCAATCAAGACCCCAACCCCTGATGCTCCAGACTCAAAGATAGGACAATTCATTAGGATATCTTCAGGGGCTCCAACCAAAACCCATAGCAGAGCAAGTCAACAGACCTGAGAGAAAATTTTGTCTGGGAAGGGAGAGGTCAGTGTAACACAAGAGCCAGAGCGTGACTGGGGACACACTGGTCCCAGCACAGTTAGATCCAATCCTGGACATCCTTCCCAACAAAGAGCCATGCCCATTCATGTGCTTGTTGTCTGTGGATGCTTTTGCTCTACAAAGACCAAACTGGATAGTTGCAACAGAGACATCATGACCTGCAAAGCCTGAAATATTTACTACCTGACCATTCCAGGAAAAATGTGTTGACCTCTTCTTTAGGAAATGGTGGCTGAGCCTCTGATATGATGGGAAAGCTGTAACTCTGGGGTACCATTAGGCACACACTGGTATCTGAACTACCAAGGACATCACTGCAGAGTGTCCAAATCAAAAAGCTGGTGAGTGGTAGAGCTGGGGCTCAAGCCCATGTCCTCCGATTCCAAGTCTGTAAACCAAATGGATATAAACTCCCTTTCAGCAGAGAAGGACTGAGTACAAACGCCTGCTACCAACCCAAGCGTGCATCCCAGGGCTTCCTCTGGGAAGGGCTGACAAGGGAGTCATTCTCTCTAAAGGATTTGCTTTGAAGGAACCCTTTGTTAAACTTTCCAGCTTTGCAGCCCATGAAGCCTCTTTGGGGATGGTTGTGAAAGTCAAATATTTTCAATGATTTTACAAGATAAACCAGAACCCGGATGGTGGGCCAGTTATTGATTTACTGCTTCTCAGCTCCACATTTACCCTTCAATACCTGCCCTGTGATAACAAGCATTTCTCCTTCACGGTGAGCACAATATTAGGTTTGTCAGTAGAGGGCGCTGGCGGGACATCGCAGGAGGCGGGGACTTCTCTTCCTGATTCATCTTGCTCTGTTTTGCTTTTCCTAGCTCCACCTGCACGTTCTGTCAGCTGTGCAAGTGGGCGGGCCAACCAAAGGCACTCTGCCCTGGATGCACACCCAAAGTAAGCCGTCCCCCAGCGACCTCGCATTCCCCACCAAGGCCCAGAGACCACCTTGCTGTAGCCCTCTGGTTGCAGACACTGAAAGCTCCCAGCTGCCACCCTACAGCGACACCTCCCCAACTCCCTCTGCACTCTGAACTCCCAGCCTCAGCTCACCCACACCCCATAGGGTTGTTGCCATTTGCCCAGTTACCATGAACTAGGGCTCCTATAACCCAGCAAACTCTCCCATCGTCCAGGGTGCTGCAACCAGACCTCCTCCAGTGAGGACTGGACACCCCCTTTCACATCTGTCATTCCATGGGTACCTTTTAGAGTTCTTTTCCCATCTTTACACATACTATCTTATCATAGCTTTAAAATTCTTTACAGTAAATTTCCCCAGTGTTAAAGTCACTGAATACAGTGATTGAATGTAGACTAATTCAGAGAGGAAAGTCAGCCAGTAGCAAGGATGTGCCCCTGCTCTCATGAAATCACCCTGAGAGACCACATGCTTTAGTTCTTTGAATATCCCTCAGAATGTGGACACATATGCTACCAAAAGCTACTTACTGATGAATGGATGAATGAATGAATGAATGAACAAATAAACTATCTCAACTATGACTGAGAAATAAAATACAATGGGGATTAAATGGGTAACCTAGCAGAGGCCACTCTGACACAGAAACTCAGGAAATTTTATTGATACCATAAAACACTCTCCACAACATGTCAAGCCTATTTCTAAAACACAGTATTTTCTTTCTAAGTGTGTATAAGCTATGCCTGTCCATATTAGAATATCCACTTCAATCCTCTTCTAATTCAGCACCCTCATGTCTCCATAGCAACCCACAGCCCAGATAATAAACAATCCGCTTTTATTAAGAGAATTATTAAAAGGAAGCTTTTGATGTTTTTCTCTAATACTCTTATTTTTCCATTATGAAAATCTGGTATTTCATAAGGTACACCTCCACGAATGAGGCTATATGAGCTCTACATGTAGCCAAGAGTGCAGTATTTTAGTGCTGGAATATATAACTTCAATTCAATTTCACCCTCTGCCAACATCCGGCAACTACACGTCAAAAGTGTCGATCACATGAACACTACACAGCAAATAAGGGCAAGTGAGGAATGCATCTTGCCCTCACCACACACTAATTACAATTCCCAGAGGCCGTCATCGTAAGAACCTTTTTCCAGGTTTTAGATAAGGAAGCGTAATGGCCAGGGACAGTAAATGGCTCTGCCAGGCACAGAGCCATCACCAGTGACACAGCCACGTTGCCCATATGCACCAAGACTCCACATTGGTAACAAGTATTTTATTTTCTTCCCTTGAGATGAAGAAAACTGATATTTGTTGGGGTCTTACTAGATCATAGGCACAGCGCTTGGTATTTTACATGAGTATTTCTCATCCTTCCAATCATTCTTCAGAATAGGAATTGTTATTTCCATCTTACAGATGGGAAAATAGAGATTCAGAGAGACTCAAGGACTCTCCCGATGAGAGACATCTGAACAGCCCTGAGGTTCATTTTCCCCTCAATTCTTGGTGACTTAGAATAACAGGTCAGCTGGACTGAGTTATTTCAACTGAAGAACAGGTCACTACCAGCCCAATTCCTGAGCTCCCCAGCTTCCCCCTTCCTGGAAACACCAAGGAGCTCTTATTGCCACAGAGATGCGCTTGAACTGTTGGGCAGTTTCTGATAAAACTGAAGATAGGGCCTCCCTGGTGGCGCAGTGGTTGAGAGTCCGCCTGCCGATGCAGGGGATACGGGTTCGTGCCCCGGTCTGGGAGGATCCCATATGCCGCGGAGCGGCTGGGCCCGTGAGCCGTGGCCGCTGGGCCTGCGCGTCCGGAGCCTGTGCTCCGCAACGGGGGAGGCCACAGCAGTGAGAGGCCCGCATACCGCAAAAAAAAAAAAAAAAAAAAAACAAAAAAGAAAACTGAAGATATGCCTACCCTATGACTCCACAATCCCATTTCTAAGTATTGACTCAAGAGAAATGAAAACTTAAATCTACAAAATGATGTATACCAGAATAGATATAGCCACTATTTACACTAGCCAAGACAAGGAAACAACCTAAATGTCCATAAACAGATGATTGGTTTAAGAAGACATGGTACATATACATAATGGAATATTACTCAGCCATAAAAAATGAAATATTGCCATTTGCAGCAACATGGATGGACCTAGAGATTCTCACACTAAGCAAAGCAAGTCAGACAGAGAAAAATAAATATTACTTGATATTACTTATATGTGGAATCTAAAAAATAATACAAATGAATCTATGTGCAAAACAGAAACAGACTGACAGACATAGAAAACAAACTATGGTTACCAAAGGGGAGAGGGAGGGAGGGAGGGAGGGACAAATTAGGAGTATGGGATTAACAAATACACCTTACTATACATAGAATAGATAAGCAACAAGGCTTACTGTATAACACAGGGAAAAATATTCAACATCATGTGATAACCTATAATGGAAAAGAATCTGAAAAAATATATATATATACATATAAAACTGAATCACTTTGCTGTATATGTGAAACTAACACAATATTATACATCAACTATACTTTTTAATTAAAAAAATAATTAAAATTTTCATTTTTCAACTATAAATTTAAATTTTAAAAAAAGAGTAGCTATAGCAACTGTACTCATAACAGCCAAAGTTTGGAAACAGCCCAGGTGTCCGTGAACAGGAGAATGGATAAACAAATTGTGGCATATCCATACAATGGAATACTACTCAGTAATGAAACAGAAAAAAGTACTGATAACATGACACCATGGATAAACCTCACAGGCATTTTGCTGAGCAAAAGAGCCAGACACAAAAGTGTACATGTCATTTGATTCCTTTTATGTGAAATTCTAAAACAGACACAACTAATTCATGGGGTCAGAAGTCAGAATAGGGGTTACTGATTGGGAAGGGGCACAAGGGGGCCTTCTGAGGTGGGGAAAACGTTCCATGTCTTGATCTGACCGATGCTCACTTGGAGTATATATTTGTAAAATTTCATCAAGCTGGACACTCAAGATAATCCATTTTACTGCATAAATAAATGTGTCAGCACCAATTACAGGAAGGGCTCTGAAGAACAGGTGAAAAGACAGAGCCCACAGCCAGTGCTAGAGACAAGATAGGAGCCCAGGTCTCCTGGACCACTTTCATTCTCTCCACACCAACAGAAGCAGGGCTTCCTCATCACACAGAGCAAGGCAACAGCAAAGCAAGCTTGTTTCCCTACTGTTGTCCAGAGTAGGGACAACAGTAGCGGACTGTTGTCCGCTCAGCAGGCCGTGTGGAATTTGGGGTGTTCGTTTGGAGAGTGAATCATAGCTCGGGGGCTGAGAGTCTTCCTGCAGCTCCAGATTTAAATAATGATGTGTCAACATCTGCCTCCAATGACTCATTTAATCTTAACAGTGACCTTGTAAGCTTGTAGGATTATTAGAGCCAGCAGACACAAAAAAATATTAAAGTTGTTTGTCAAAAACCTCTCTGCTTCTGTCAAGAAAAACTTCTGGAACAGAAGAACACACATGCTCAAAACAGAAGGAAAACAGGAGGAATACGATGCTATTTAAGCCTATTTTTGCCAAGAACCATCAACTGGAAGGAGTAAACTTCTGGTGTTTGCAGCTTTAAAAGAATTCAATATTTTTCATGTTGTTCAAAGAGTCACTGCATTGCAGTGCTTTAAGATTAAAATGATATGCCTCTTGAATATTCTGTTATCTTCGCCACCTTGTGCTGAGGTCAAAACTTCTAAGTGATTGTCTCAAATCACATTGGACTTGGTGTCCAGCAACCTGATTTCTTACTCTAGCTCCATCACTGCTAGCATAGGTCCTTAAATAAGCCACACCAGTTCTCTGAGCCTCAGTTTCCCCATCTGTAAAATAGAGATAAGGGTTAAGGGAATAACACAGAGGTTACAGAGAGGTTTGGCACACATAGTAGTACTAAGGAGCCATGAGCTGCATTTGAAGCCTTCACACTATGCCGTCTTTCCCCTCCCCATCCTGAAAGCCAGCCCCAGAATACATCAACCTCCAGTACTCCTGGGAGCTAACCCCACCAGGGCTGCAGGATTGAACAGCAGGTGTCCCACAGAGCCTCAGAAGGTTCCTTGATTCCCAACTAATGCCTGGCAGACAGTAAGGGCCAGACACACTGCAAACCACTTGCAATTGAACGGGATCATTGCAGTCGCACCAAAACTCTGGGAGGCCCTGTACTAGGTCAGAAAGCTGAAGTTCAAAGTGTTACATGAACACACAGCTAATAGGCGGCTAAGTCAAGATTCACACAGCAGACCACCTTGGTTGGAAAAGCCTCTGCTTTTCTCAGTTCAACAAGGCTTTGGAGAAAAGACACACAAACCTGGAAGAGGAACAAAGGACTGTTTCATTTTCTACTGCTGGGTCACCAACTACCCCCAACACTGCATATCTTAACACAACTACTATTTTTTTCACAATTCAGTGGATTGGGAATTCAGGAATTGAGTTGGGAATTCAGGAGACTGGGCTGGAAAAATCCATCTCCAAGCTGGCTTCTTCACAGGATGACTAGTGTACCCTTCTGCTCTTGGTCTTTCTTTCTCTCCAGGGGGAACATCGCCTGGCAGTCTCAGGACAGTCACACCTCTTACCTGGCAGCTGGCTCCAAGAGGCAAGGGCAGACTTCGCAGGCTGGCTACACCCAGCACTGACACAGTGTCACTGTGCAATATTCCACTGGCCAAAGCAGCCAAAGGGGTCATGGGGTCAACCCAGATCAAGGGGATGGAGAAATAGGCCACACTTCTTGAGAGGGGAGTGGTAAGGTCACACGTGAGGTGGGAGGGGTGTTGTGCCTTCTTCGGAGGACATAATCTGCTATAAACCCCCTAAGCGCCCTATATGTGCAGAATGTGAGAATCAAGGACATCTTTACAACGATAACCAACAGCAGCAATCATTCCAGCGGCCTAATGATTATAAAACACTTTTTATGAGGCATGTATCATTAAATGCTCATAAAACCCTGTGAGATCAGCACTGTTTACAGAGGAATAGAGGAGAAGAGGCTTGTCTAAAGAGCTCACAGCCAGAAGGGTCTTTGGGGCTCCCAGTGGCTCTGTCTGCTGCGCTGGGACAGTGGCATGGGGTCCTAGAGGCCTTTCCTTTGTTACTACAGGACATTGGGAAGAGCTGCACGTATCACCTCCTCCATGTACAGGTTCAATCACTATAACAAAGACACTGAAGAATAAGTGATGTCTGTGGCTCTTCCTACCTTATTTCAGACATAAAATGTCAGAACCTCATCCTAGCAGGAGTAGGTCTCAGGTTTCAAGGGTAGGACATGGGAATATGACAAGACCACTGAAAGCAATGAGAGCAGGAGTCCCAACTGTGGCTACAATTCGCTGTCCCCAGCTGTCCTCTGGTTTTCCAACAACACAACTCTGAAGAGCCCCTCTTACACGGCACGTTAAATCTGCCCCCACCCTCCACCACTGACCCCTTGGGTCTCCTTGGTGACGAGGAAAAGCAGCCAACAAGGGTGCAAGACCTTAACTTGAGATCTGTGTTTCCCAAGGAAGCCGCCCCCTCTTGCGAATGAATGAAGAAGCATACACAATTGTTACACACACAATTATTCTAACACATAAATGTACATTTCCACAGTTCAAGGTGGAACATATCCATGAAACTTGAACCAATGAGGAAAGATACCTGTGTTCACTGGACCACTATGCATCCTCCAAACTAGGTCATTATATTTTTATTTATGAACTTCGTTGTTTGACATCTCTCCCCACCCAGATTATAAACTGCACAAAGGCATGGGCCATATCTTTCTTTTTCAACCCTGCAGGCCCAATGCCTAGCACAGAGACTATCAAATATCAGGCACCACAGGAATGTTTACTGAACAAATAAATGAATGAGGAACTTCTCAGCTCCCACCATATCGACCCTGGGCAGGTATGGACCATATCTGTCTTGTTTACCTGTGTATCCCAGCTGCTGCATAGTAGATGCTCAATAAATGTTTGAGGAATAAATGAGGAAGGGCAGGGAGGGATAAACCAAGGACCTTGGACTAAGAAGAAAAAATTGCACTCACATGTGCAATAATAATGTTTTGCTGAAGTTCACACTCTTAAATTTCCTCAGTTTTGAGAAGCCCAACGGTCCCCAGCACTCTGAGCAAGCTGCCTATTTGATACCTTTAGGGTCAAGATGATCGCAGCAACTGAGAAACAGCATTACTGGAGAATTTAGTCTCTTCTGCAAAATTTCTCAGCAAGGACAAATATAACCAAGGAAACAATCAGTTTCAAATAAAATATGGTTTTAAGAAAAAGCCACAAAGTTATTTGCATGTTATTTCGACCTTAATAACTGCATCTCTGCCTCTGGGCTCCTCCCAGGGTCTCATCTTGCTCCTCCCTCTCCTCTGCCCCCCTCCACCCCACCCCAACAAGTCATGTGAAATCTGGATTTTTTTTCTCTTCTGACTTATCTTGGAGCTGCCTCTCCTCGCCATTTCTGTAGCATCACTGCAGCCCATACGTGTCACTCACCTCCCACCTTTGCTAACTGCCTCCTGGGCAAAGATGCAATGATCCAGCTAAAGCTTCCTGCAACACTGAGCCTAGGGGGAGCTTCAAGATGGCGGAGGAGTAAGACGCGGAGATCACCTTCCTTCCCACAAATACATCAGAAATACATCTACACGTGGAACAACCCCTACAGAACACCTCCTGAACGCTGGCAGAAGACCTCAGACCTCTGAAAAGGCAAGAAACTCCCCACGTACCTGGGTAGGGCAAAAGAAAAAACAGAGACAAAAGAATAGGGACGGGGCCTGCACCAGTGGGAGGGAGCTGTGAAGGAAAGGTTTCCACACACTAGAAGCCCCTTCGCGGATGGAGACTGCGGGTGGCGGGGGGGCGCTGGGCGGAGCTTCAGAGCCAAGGAAGAGAGCGCAGCTACAGGGGTGCGGAGGGCAAAGCGGAGAGATTCCCACACAGAGGATCGGTGCCAACCAGCACTCACCAGCCTGAGAGGCTTGTCTGCTCACCGGCCAGGGAGGGCGGGGGCTGGGAGCTGAGGCTCGCGATTCGGAGGTCAGATCCCAGGGAGAGGACTGAGGTTGGCGGCGAGAACACAGCCTGAAGGGGTTAGTGCACCACAGCTAGCCAGGAGGGAGTCCGGGAAAGTCTGGAACTGCCGAAGAGACAAGAGACATTTTCTTACCTCTTTGTTTCCTGGTGCGTGAGGAGAGGGGATTAAGAGCTCCGCTTAAAGGACCTCCAGAGATGGCCACGAGCCGCGGCTATCAGCGCGGACCCCAGAGACGGGCATGAGACGCTAAGGCTGCTGCTGCCGCCACCAAGAAGCCTGTGTGCGAGCACAGGGCACTCTCCACACCGCCCCTCCTGGGAGCCTGTGCGGCCCGCCACTGCCAGAGTCCCGTGATCCAGGGACAACTTCCCCGGGAGAACGCACGGCGCGCCTCAGGCTGGTGCTACGTCACGTCGGCCTCTGCCGCGCAGGCTCGCTCCGCACTCCATACCCCTCCCTCCCCCACGCCTGACTGAGCCAGAGCCCCCGAATCAGCTGCTTCCTTAACCCTGTCCTATCTGAGCGAAGAACAGACGCCCTCAGGCGACCTACACGCAGAGGCGGGGCCAAATCCAAAACTGAACCCCAGTAGCTGTGCGAACAAAGAAGAGAAAGGGAAATTTCTCCCAGCAGCCTCAGGAGCAGCGGATTAAATCTCCACAATCACTTTGATGTATCCTGCATCTCTGGAATACCTGAATAGACAGTGAATCATCCCAAATTGAGGAGGTGGACTTCGGGAGCAACAATAGATATATTTTTATCCCTTTTTCTCTTTCTGTAGGTGTGTATGTGTATGCTTCTGTGTGTGATTTTGTCTGTATAGTTTTACCATTTGTCCTAGGGTGCTGTCCATCCATTTTTTTCAGTTTTTTTTTTTTTTTACTTTAAAATTTTTTTCTTAATAATTATATTTTATTTATTTATTTATTTATTTATTGTGGTTCGCAGGCCTCTCACTGTTGTAGCCTCTCCCATTATGGAGCACAGGCTCCAGATGCGCAGGCTCAGCAGCCATGGCTCACGGGCCTAGCCGCACCACGGCATGTGGGATCTTCCCGGACCAGGGCACGAACCCGTGTCCCCTGCATCGGCAGGCAGACTCTCAACCACTGCGCCACCAGGGAAGCCCCTATTTTTTATTTTTTATTTTGATAACTTTGTTTTATTTTACTTTATTTTATTTTATCTTCTTTCTTTCTTTTTCTACCTTTTATTCTCAGCCGTATGGAGGACAGACTCTTGGTGCACCAGCCAGGCATCAGGGCTGTGCCACTTAGGTGGGAGAGCCAAGTTCAGGACACTGGTGAAAAAGACACCTCCCAGCTCCATGTAATATCAAACGGCAAAAACCTCCCAGAGATCTCCATCTCAACACCAACACCCAGCTTCACTCAATGACCAGCAGGCTACAGGGCTGGACATCCTATGCCAAACAACTAGCAAGACAGGAACACAACCCCACCCATTAGCAGAGAGGCTGTCTAAAATCATAATAAGGCCACAGACACCCCAAAACACACCACCAGACGTGGACCTGCCCACCAGAAAGACAAGATCCAGCCTCATCCACCAGAACACAGGCACTAGTCCGCTCCACCAGGAAGCCTACACAACTCACTGAACCAACGTTACCCACAGGAGGCAGACACCAAAAACAACGGGAACTATGACCCTGCAGGCTGCGAAAAGGAGACCCCAAACATAGTAACTTAAGCAAAATGAGAAGACAGAGAAACACACAGCAGATGAAGGAGCAAGGCAAAAACCCACCAGACCTAACAGCTGAAGAGGAAATAGGCAGTCTACCTGAAAAAGGATTCAGAATAATGATAGTAAAGATGATCCAAAATCTTGGAAATAGAATGGAGAAAATACAAGAAATGTTTAACAAGGACCTAGAAGAACATAAGAGCAAACACAGTGATGAACAGCACAATAAATGAAATAAAAAATTCTCTAGAAGGAATCAATAGCAGAATAACTGAGGCAGAAGAACAGATAAGAAACCTGGAAGATAAAACAGTGGAAATAAATACTGCACAGCAGAATAAAGAAAAAAAATGAAAAGAATTAAGGACAGTCTCAGAGACCTCTGGGACATTAAACGCACCAACATTCTAATTATAAGGGCCTCAGAAGAAGAAGACAAAAAGAAAGGGACTGAGGAAATATTTGAAGAGATTATGCTTGAAAACTTCCCTAATATGGGAAAGGAAATAGTCAATCAACTCCAGGAAGTGCAGAGAGTCCCATACAGGATAAATCCAAGGAGAAACATGCCAAGACACATATTAAACAGTCAAAAATTAAACACAAAGAACATATATTAAAAGCAGCAAGGGAAAAACAACAAATAACACACAAGGGAATCCCCATAAGGTTAACTAACAGTTGATCTTTCAGCAGAAATTCTGCAATCCAGAAGGGAGTGGCAGGACATATTTAAAGTGATGAAGGAGAAAAACCTACAACCACGATTATTCTACCCAGCAAGGATCTCATTCAGATTTGATGGAGAAATTAAAACCTTTACAGACAAGCAAAACCTAAGAGAATTCAGTACCACCAAACCAGCTTAACAACAAATGCTAAAGGAACTTCTGTAGGCAGGAAACACAAGAGAAGGAAAACACCTACAACAATAAACTGAAAACAATTAAGAAAACGGTAATAGGAACATACATATCAATAATTACCTTAAATGTAAATGGATTACATGCAACAACCAAAACACATAGACTGGCTGAATGGATATAAAAACAAGACCCATATATATGCTGTCTTCAAGAGACCCACTTCAGACCTTGGGACACATACAAACTGAAAGTGAGGGGATGGAAAAAGATAATTCATGCAAATGGAAATCAAAAGAAACCTGGAGTAGCAATTCTCATAACAGACAACATAGACTTTAAAACCAAGACTATTACAAGAGACAAAGAAGGACACTACATAATGATCAAGGGATCAATCCAAGAGGAAGATATAAGAATTATAAATATTTATGCACCCAACATAGAAGCACCTCAATACAATACAGAAGGCAAATACTAACAGCCATAAAAGGGGAAATCGACAGTAACACAATAATAGTAGGGGACTTTAACACCCCACTTTCACCAATGGACAGATCATCCAAAATTAAATAAGTAAACACAAGCTTTAAATGATACATTAAACAGGATGGACTTAATTGATATTTATAGGACATTCCATCCAAAAACAACAGAAAACACATTCTTCTCAAGTGCTCATGGAACATTCTCCAGGATAGATGATATCTTGGGTCACAAATCAAGCCTTGGTAAATTTAAGAATATTGAAATCATATCAAGTATCTTTTCCGACCACAATGCTATGAGACTAGACATCAATTACAGGAAAAATATCTGTAAGAAATACAAATACATGGGTGCTAAACAACACACTACTTAATAACCAAGACATCACTGAAGAAATAAAAGAGGAAATCAAAAAATAACTAGAAACAAATGACAATGAAAACACGATGACCCAAAACCTATGGGATGCAGCAAAAGCAGTTCTAAGAGGGAAGTTTATAGCAATACAATCCTACCTTGGGAAACAAGAAACATCTCAAACAACCTAACCTTACACCTAAAGCAATCAGAGAAAGAAGAACAATAAAACCCCAAAGTTAGCAGAAGGAAAAAAATCATAAAGATCAGATCAGAAATAAATGAAAAAGAAATGAAGGAAACGATAGCAAAGATCAATAAAACTAAAAGCTGGTTCTTTGAGAAGATAAACAAAATTGATAAACCATTAGCCAGACTTATCAAGAAAACAACGGAGAAGACTCAAATCAATAGAAGTAGAAATGAAAAGGGAGAAGTAACAACTGACACTGCAGAAATACAAAGGATCATGAGAGATTACTACAAGCAACTATATGCCAATAAAATGAACAACCTGGAAGAAGTGGACAAGTTCTTAGAAATGCACAACCTTCTGAGACTGAACCAGGAAGAAATAGAAAATATGAACAGACCAATCACAAGCACTGAAATTGAAACTGTGATAAAAAATCTTCCAACAAACAAAAGCCCAGGACCAAATGGCTTCACAGGTGAATTCTATCAAACATTTAGAGAAGAGATAACACCTATCCTTCTCAAACTATTCCAAAATAGAGCAGAGGGAGGAACACTCGCAAACTTATTCTACGAGGCCACCATCACTCTGATATCAAAACCAGACAAAGTTGTCACAAAGAAAGAAAACTACAGGCCAATATCACTGATGAACATAGATGCAAAAATCCTCAACAAAATACTAGCAAACAAAATCCAACAGCACATTAAAAGGATCATACACCATGATCAAGTGGGGTTTATCCCAGGAATGCAAAGATTCTTCAATATATGCAAATCAATCAACATGATACAGCATATTAACAAATTGAAGGAGAAAAACCATATGATCATCTAATAGATGCAGAAAAAGCTTTTGACAAAATTCAACACCCATTTATGATAAAAACCCTCCAGAAAGTAGGCATAGAGGGAAATTTCCTCAACATAATAAAAGCCATATATGACAAACCCACAGCCAACATCATCCTCATGGTGAAAAACTGAATCCATTTCCACTAAGATCAGGAACAAGACAAGGTAGCCCACTCTCACCACTATTATTCAACATAGTTTTGGAAGTTTTAGCCACAGCTATCAGAGAAGAAGAAGAAATAAAAGGAATCCAAATCGGAAAAGAAGAAGTAAAGCTGTCACTGTTGGCAGAAGACATGATACTATACATAGAGAATCCTAAGATGCTACCAGAAAACTACTAGAGCTAATCAATGAATTTGGTAGAGTAGCAGGATACAAAATTAATGCAAAGAAATGTCTTACATTCCTATACACTAATGATGAAATATCTGAAAGTGAAATTAAGAAAACACTCCCATTTACCATTGCAACAAAAAGAATAAAACATCTAGGAATAAACCTACCTAAGGAGACAAAAGACCTGTATGCAGAAAATTATAAGACACTGATGAAAGAAATTAAAGATGATACAAATAGATGGAGAGATATACCACATTCTTGGGTTTGAAGAATCAACATTGTGAAAATAGCTCTACTACCCTAAGCAATCTACAGATTCAATGCAATCCCTATCAAACTACCAATGGCATTCTTCACAGAACTAGAACAAAAAATTTCACAATTTGCATGGAAACACAAAAGACCCCAAAATAGCCAAAGCAATCTTAAGAAAAAAAAAACCGAGCTGGAGGAATTAGGCTCCCTGACTTCAGACTATACTACAAAGCTACAGTAATCAAGACAGTATGGTACTGGCACACACACAGAAATATAGGTCAATGGAACAGGATAGAAAGCCCAGAGATAAACCCACGCACATATGGTCACCTTATCTTTGATAAAGGAGGCAAGAATATACAGTGGAGAAAAGACAGCCTCTTCAATAAGTGGTGTTGGGAAAACTGGATAGCTACATGTAAAAGAATGAAAGTACAACACTCCCTAACACCATACACAAAAATAAACTCAAAATGTATTAAGGACCTAAATGTAAGGCCAGACACCATCGAACTCTTAGAGGAAAACATAGGCAGAGTACTCTATGACATAAATCACAGCAAGATCCTTTTTGACCCACCTCTTAGAGAAATGGAAATAAAAACACAAATAAACAAATAGGACCTAATGAAACTTAAAAGCTTTTGCATAGTAAAGGAAACCATAAATAAGATGAAAAGACAACCCTCAGAATGGGAGAAAATATTTGCAAATGAAGCAACTGACAAAGGATTAATCTCCAAAATTTACAAGCAGCTCATGCAGCTCAATATCAAAAAAACAAACAACCCAACCCAAAAATGGGCTGAAGACCTCAATAAACATTTCTCCAAAGAAGATATACAGATTGCCAATGAACACATGAAAGAATGTTCAACATCATTAATCATTAGAGAAATGCAAATCAAAACTACAATGAGATATCATCTCACACCAGCCAGAATGGCCATCATGAAAAAAGTCTACAAACAGTAAATGCTGGAGGGGTTGTGGAGAAAAGGGAACCCTCTTGCATTGTTGGTGGGAATGTAACTTGATACAGCCACTATGGAGAACAGTATGAAGGTTCCTTAAAAAACTAAAAATAGAACTACCATACCACCCAGCAATCCCACTACTGGGCATATACCCTGAGAAAACCACAATTCAAAAAGAGTCATGATTCACTTTGGTATAAAGCAGAAACTAACACACCATTGTAAAGCAATTATACTCCAATAAAGATGTTAAAAGAAAAAAAAAAAAGAGTCATGTACCAAAATGTTCATTGTAGCTCTATTTACAATAGCCAGGACATGGAAGCAACCTACATGTCCATCAACAGATGAATGGATAAAGAAGATGTGGCACATATATACAATGGAATATTACTCAGCCATAAAAAAGAACGAAACTGGGTTATTTGTAGTGAGGTGGATGTACCTAGAGACTGTCATACAGAGTGAAGTAAGTCAGAAAGAGAAAAACAAATACCGTATGCTAACACATATATATGGAATCTAAAAAAAGAAAAAGGGTCATGAAGAACCTATGGGCAAGACGGGAATAAAGATGCAGACCTACTAGAGAATGGACTTGAGGATACGGGGAGGGGGAAGGGTAAGCTGTGACAAAGTGAAAGAGCGGCATGGACATATATACACTACCAAACGTGAGGTAGATAGCTAGTGGGAAGCAGCCGCATAGCACAGGGAGATCAGCTCGATACTTTGTGACTGCCTGGAGGGGTGGGATAGGGAGGGTGGGAGGGAGACGCAAAAGGGAGGGGATATGGAAACATATGTATATGTATAACTGATTAAATTTGTTATAAAGCAAAAAAATAAAATAAAATAAAATTAAAAAAAAAAATAATAATAACTAGAAACAAATGACAATGAAAACACGATGACCCAAAACCTATGGGATGCAGCAAAAGCAGTTCTAAGAGGGAAGTTTATAGCAATACAATCCTACCTTGGGAAACAAGAAACATCTCAAACAACCTAACCTTACACCTAAAGCAATCAGAGAAAGAAGAACAATAAAACCCCAAAGTTAGCAGAAGGAAAAAAATCATAAAGATCAGATCAGAAATAAATGAAAAAGAAATGAAGGAAACGATAGCAAAGATCAATAAAACTAAAAGCTGGTTCTTTGAGAAGATAAACAAAATTGATAAACCATTAGCCAGACTTATCAAGAAAACAACGGAGAAGACTCAAATCAATAGAAGTAGAAATGAAAAGGGAGAAGTAACAACTGACACTGCAGAAATACAAAGGATCATGAGAGATTACTACAAGCAACTATATGCCAATAAAATGAACAACCTGGAAGAAGTGGACAAGTTCTTAGAAATGCACAACCTTCTGAGACTGAACCAGGAAGAAATAGAAAATATGAACAGACCAATCACAAGCACTGAAATTGAAACTGTGATAAAAAATCTTCCAACAAACAAAAGCCCAGGACCAAATGGCTTCACAGGTGAATTCTATCAAACATTTAGAGAAGAGATAACACCTATCCTTCTCAAACTATTCCAAAATAGAGCAGAGGGAGGAACACTCGCAAACTTATTCTACGAGGCCACCATCACTCTGATATCAAAACCAGACAAAGTTGTCACAAAGAAAGAAAACTACAGGCCAATATCACTGATGAACATAGATGCAAAAATCCTCAACAAAATACTAGCAAACAAAATCCAACAGCACATTAAAAGGATCATACACCATGATCAAGTGGGGTTTATCCCAGGAATGCAAAGATTCTTCAATATATGCAAATCAATCAACATGATACAGCATATTAACAAATTGAAGGAGAAAAACCATATGATCATCTAATAGATGCAGAAAAAGCTTTTGACAAAATTCAACACCCATTTATGATAAAAACCCTCCAGAAAGTAGGCATAGAGGGAAATTTCCTCAACATAATAAAAGCCATATATGACAAACCCACAGCCAACATCATCCTCATGGTGAAAAACTGAATCCATTTCCACTAAGATCAGGAACAAGACAAGGTAGCCCACTCTCACCACTATTATTCAACATAGTTTTGGAAGTTTTAGCCACAGCTATCAGAGAAGAAGAAGAAATAAAAGGAATCCAAATCGGAAAAGAAGAAGTAAAGCTGTCACTGTTGGCAGAAGACATGATACTATACATAGAGAATCCTAAGATGCTACCAGAAAACTACTAGAGCTAATCAATGAATTTGGTAGAGTAGCAGGATACAAAATTAATGCAAAGAAATGTCTTACATTCCTATACACTAATGATGAAATATCTGAAAGTGAAATTAAGAAAACACTCCCATTTACCATTGCAACAAAAAGAATAAAACATCTAGGAATAAACCTACCTAAGGAGACAAAAGACCTGTATGCAGAAAATTATAAGACACTGATGAAAGAAATTAAAGATGATACAAATAGATGGAGAGATATACCACATTCTTGGGTTTGAAGAATCAACATTGTGAAAATAGCTCTACTACCCTAAGCAATCTACAGATTCAATGCAATCCCTATCAAACTACCAATGGCATTCTTCACAGAACTAGAACAAAAAATTTCACAATTTGCATGGAAACACAAAAGACCCCAAAATAGCCAAAGCAATCTTAAGAAAAAAAAAACCGAGCTGGAGGAATTAGGCTCCCTGACTTCAGACTATACTACAAAGCTACAGTAATCAAGACAGTATGGTACTGGCACACACACAGAAATATAGGTCAATGGAACAGGATAGAAAGCCCAGAGATAAACCCACGCACATATGGTCACCTTATCTTTGATAAAGGAGGCAAGAATATACAGTGGAGAAAAGACAGCCTCTTCAATAAGTGGTGTTGGGAAAACTGGATAGCTACATGTAAAAGAATGAAAGTACAACACTCCCTAACACCATACACAAAAATAAACTCAAAATGTATTAAGGACCTAAATGTAAGGCCAGACACCATCGAACTCTTAGAGGAAAACATAGGCAGAGTACTCTATGACATAAATCACAGCAAGATCCTTTTTGACCCACCTCTTAGAGAAATGGAAATAAAAACACAAATAAACAAATAGGACCTAATGAAACTTAAAAGCTTTTGCATAGTAAAGGAAACCATAAATAAGATGAAAAGACAACCCTCAGAATGGGAGAAAATATTTGCAAATGAAGCAACTGACAAAGGATTAATCTCCAAAATTTACAAGCAGCTCATGCAGCTCAATATCAAAAAAACAAACAACCCAACCCAAAAATGGGCTGAAGACCTCAATAAACATTTCTCCAAAGAAGATATACAGATTGCCAATGAACACATGAAAGAATGTTCAACATCATTAATCATTAGAGAAATGCAAATCAAAACTACAATGAGATATCATCTCACACCAGCCAGAATGGCCATCATGAAAAAAGTCTACAAACAGTAAATGCTGGAGGGGTTGTGGAGAAAAGGGAACCCTCTTGCATTGTTGGTGGGAATGTAACTTGATACAGCCACTATGGAGAACAGTATGAAGGTTCCTTAAAAAACTAAAAATAGAACTACCATACCACCCAGCAATCCCACTACTGGGCATATACCCTGAGAAAACCACAATTCAAAAAGAGTCATGATTCACTTTGGTATAAAGCAGAAACTAACACACCATTGTAAAGCAATTATACTCCAATAAAGATGTTAAAAGAAAAAAAAAAAAGAGTCATGTACCAAAATGTTCATTGTAGCTCTATTTACAATAGCCAGGACATGGAAGCAACCTACATGTCCATCAACAGATGAATGGATAAAGAAGATGTGGCACATATATACAATGGAATATTACTCAGCCATAAAAAAGAACGAAACTGGGTTATTTGTAGTGAGGTGGATGTACCTAGAGACTGTCATACAGAGTGAAGTAAGTCAGAAAGAGAAAAACAAATACCGTATGCTAACACATATATATGGAATCTAAAAAAAGAAAAAGGGTCATGAAGAACCTATGGGCAAGACGGGAATAAAGATGCAGACCTACTAGAGAATGGACTTGAGGATACGGGGAGGGGGAAGGGTAAGCTGTGACAAAGTGAAAGAGCGGCATGGACATATATACACTACCAAACGTGAGGTAGATAGCTAGTGGGAAGCAGCCGCATAGCACAGGGAGATCAGCTCGATACTTTGTGACTGCCTGGAGGGGTGGGATAGGGAGGGTGGGAGGGAGACGCAAAAGGGAGGGGATATGGAAACATATGTATATGTATAACTGATTAAATTTGTTATAAAGCAAAAAAATAAAATAAAATAAAATTAAAAAAAAAAATAATAATAACTAGAAACAAATGACAATGAAAACACGATGACCCAAAACCTATGGGATGCAGCAAAAGCAGTTCTAAGAGGGAAGTTTATAGCAATACAATCCTACCTTGGGAAACAAGAAACATCTCAAACAACCTAACCTTACACCTAAAGCAATCAGAGAAAGAAGAACAATAAAACCCCAAAGTTAGCAGAAGGAAAAAAATCATAAAGATCAGATCAGAAATAAATGAAAAAGAAATGAAGGAAACGATAGCAAAGATCAATAAAACTAAAAGCTGGTTCTTTGAGAAGATAAACAAAATTGATAAACCATTAGCCAGACTTATCAAGAAAACAACGGAGAAGACTCAAATCAATAGAAGTAGAAATGAAAAGGGAGAAGTAACAACTGACACTGCAGAAATACAAAGGATCATGAGAGATTACTACAAGCAACTATATGCCAATAAAATGAACAACCTGGAAGAAGTGGACAAGTTCTTAGAAATGCACAACCTTCTGAGACTGAACCAGGAAGAAATAGAAAATATGAACAGACCAATCACAAGCACTGAAATTGAAACTGTGATAAAAAATCTTCCAACAAACAAAAGCCCAGGACCAAATGGCTTCACAGGTGAATTCTATCAAACATTTAGAGAAGAGATAACACCTATCCTTCTCAAACTATTCCAAAATAGAGCAGAGGGAGGAACACTCGCAAACTTATTCTACGAGGCCACCATCACTCTGATATCAAAACCAGACAAAGTTGTCACAAAGAAAGAAAACTACAGGCCAATATCACTGATGAACATAGATGCAAAAATCCTCAACAAAATACTAGCAAACAAAATCCAACAGCACATTAAAAGGATCATACACCATGATCAAGTGGGGTTTATCCCAGGAATGCAAAGATTCTTCAATATATGCAAATCAATCAACATGATACAGCATATTAACAAATTGAAGGAGAAAAACCATATGATCATCTAATAGATGCAGAAAAAGCTTTTGACAAAATTCAACACCCATTTATGATAAAAACCCTCCAGAAAGTAGGCATAGAGGGAAATTTCCTCAACATAATAAAAGCCATATATGACAAACCCACAGCCAACATCATCCTCATGGTGAAAAACTGAATCCATTTCCACTAAGATCAGGAACAAGACAAGGTAGCCCACTCTCACCACTATTATTCAACATAGTTTTGGAAGTTTTAGCCACAGCTATCAGAGAAGAAGAAGAAATAAAAGGAATCCAAATCGGAAAAGAAGAAGTAAAGCTGTCACTGTTGGCAGAAGACATGATACTATACATAGAGAATCCTAAGATGCTACCAGAAAACTACTAGAGCTAATCAATGAATTTGGTAGAGTAGCAGGATACAAAATTAATGCAAAGAAATGTCTTACATTCCTATACACTAATGATGAAATATCTGAAAGTGAAATTAAGAAAACACTCCCATTTACCATTGCAACAAAAAGAATAAAACATCTAGGAATAAACCTACCTAAGGAGACAAAAGACCTGTATGCAGAAAATTATAAGACACTGATGAAAGAAATTAAAGATGATACAAATAGATGGAGAGATATACCACATTCTTGGGTTTGAAGAATCAACATTGTGAAAATAGCTCTACTACCCTAAGCAATCTACAGATTCAATGCAATCCCTATCAAACTACCAATGGCATTCTTCACAGAACTAGAACAAAAAATTTCACAATTTGCATGGAAACACAAAAGACCCCAAAATAGCCAAAGCAATCTTAAGAAAAAAAAAACCGAGCTGGAGGAATTAGGCTCCCTGACTTCAGACTATACTACAAAGCTACAGTAATCAAGACAGTATGGTACTGGCACACACACAGAAATATAGGTCAATGGAACAGGATAGAAAGCCCAGAGATAAACCCACGCACATATGGTCACCTTATCTTTGATAAAGGAGGCAAGAATATACAGTGGAGAAAAGACAGCCTCTTCAATAAGTGGTGTTGGGAAAACTGGATAGCTACATGTAAAAGAATGAAAGTACAACACTCCCTAACACCATACACAAAAATAAACTCAAAATGTATTAAGGACCTAAATGTAAGGCCAGACACCATCGAACTCTTAGAGGAAAACATAGGCAGAGTACTCTATGACATAAATCACAGCAAGATCCTTTTTGACCCACCTCTTAGAGAAATGGAAATAAAAACACAAATAAACAAATAGGACCTAATGAAACTTAAAAGCTTTTGCATAGTAAAGGAAACCATAAATAAGATGAAAAGACAACCCTCAGAATGGGAGAAAATATTTGCAAATGAAGCAACTGACAAAGGATTAATCTCCAAAATTTACAAGCAGCTCATGCAGCTCAATATCAAAAAAACAAACAACCCAACCCAAAAATGGGCTGAAGACCTCAATAAACATTTCTCCAAAGAAGATATACAGATTGCCAATGAACACATGAAAGAATGTTCAACATCATTAATCATTAGAGAAATGCAAATCAAAACTACAATGAGATATCATCTCACACCAGCCAGAATGGCCATCATGAAAAAAGTCTACAAACAGTAAATGCTGGAGGGGTTGTGGAGAAAAGGGAACCCTCTTGCATTGTTGGTGGGAATGTAACTTGATACAGCCACTATGGAGAACAGTATGAAGGTTCCTTAAAAAACTAAAAATAGAACTACCATACCACCCAGCAATCCCACTACTGGGCATATACCCTGAGAAAACCACAATTCAAAAAGAGTCATGATTCACTTTGGTATAAAGCAGAAACTAACACACCATTGTAAAGCAATTATACTCCAATAAAGATGTTAAAAGAAAAAAAAAAAAGAGTCATGTACCAAAATGTTCATTGTAGCTCTATTTACAATAGCCAGGACATGGAAGCAACCTACATGTCCATCAACAGATGAATGGATAAAGAAGATGTGGCACATATATACAATGGAATATTACTCAGCCATAAAAAAGAACGAAACTGGGTTATTTGTAGTGAGGTGGATGTACCTAGAGACTGTCATACAGAGTGAAGTAAGTCAGAAAGAGAAAAACAAATACCGTATGCTAACACATATATATGGAATCTAAAAAAAGAAAAAGGGTCATGAAGAACCTATGGGCAAGACGGGAATAAAGATGCAGACCTACTAGAGAATGGACTTGAGGATACGGGGAGGGGAAAGGGTAAGCTGTGACAAAGTCAGAGAGTGGCCTGGACATATATACACTACCAAATGTAAAATAGATAGCTAGTGGGAAGCAGCCACATAGCACAGGGAGATCAGCTCAGTGCTTTGTGACCACCTAGAGGGGTGGGATAGGGAGGGTGGGAGGGCGGGAGATGCAAGAGGGAAGAGATACGGGGACATACGTATATGTATAACTGATTCAATTTGTTATAAAGCAGAAACTAACACACCATTGTAAAGCAATTATACTCCAATAAAGACGTTAACAAAAGTAATAATAAAATAAAATAAAAATACTCTGTAATGGCCTATATGGGAAAAGAATCTAAAAAAAAAAAGAAGAGTGGATATACATATACGTATAACTGATTCACTCTGCTGTACACCTGAAACTAACACAACACTGTAAATCAACTATACTGCAATAAAAATGTAAAAAAAAAAAAATACTGAGCCTGGCCAAGATGCAGTGATCCAGCTAAAGCTTCCTGCGATACTAAGCATGGGGAAAGGACATCCAGTGCAATGAAGCCTGTTCTCAGTGAGTCACCACTCCTCTGAGACCCTCGCCCATACCCGAGGCAGCTGACCAGGTCTGAGCAGCGAGTCCATCTACCTCCCTGCACAGAGCTCCAGCCGTGGGCCAGCACACAGTGGGTGTCCACTGCCTGGGTGCTGAGTGGAGATCAGGGTAGAGAGGCCCCTGTGAAGCCACCCAGTCAGCGACGCTACTCAAAACCTGGGGGGATTCAGTAGGCTCGTAATTCTAGATACTAAACTGTGTCCTGGTGAGTACCATTCACATCGACTCAGATCATTCCCCAGGTTTCAGGGAGAAAAGGGAGCCAGATAGAGAAGCTATGCAGCTCCACTAACTTAGGCCGGAAGCCATTAGAACTCCTATTCCTAGTGCCCAGAGTGGGGTCTGCCCGAGAGGCTGGGAAATCTCCCCTGGGTGAGGGGGGTGCCCCATGTAATCACGCTCAGGGTCCCTTGGACAATGGATGGTGTACCTGTCAAAGCCCGGCAAGCCCGCCTCCACCCAACTCTGGTGTCTTGCTCTCCTCCGTGATCCTCAGCTGGGATGAGCCCCACTGGGGGTGCAGGTTGTGCTGATGGAGCCTCCTGTTTCCTTTCTGATGACACACACGGACATCGTAAATCCACCAGAAACGAGAGAGACAGACACATCTCTGGGACTCCTCTGGGACTGCTCGGTAAGGACACTGGAACTTTCTTCTTTTAATATCTTGACCTCAAAGAACAAAAACTCATAATCATTTCAGAAGACCCAACTCCTTTCATTCATTCATTCAGAAGATGTTTTCAGGGTGCCTCTTCTGGATTCCTGCTTTGCACTCCTGAGTGGCCCCTTGTGATCAAGGTACACAATTCTCTATGGGTTTTCACCTGAAGTCACACCTTCCCTTGGCTCCCTCGCCCCTCCCCATCCCACTCCCCCTTACTGCCGTGCACCCAACTTAAGACAGAGCGTCCCTGCAGAGCTCCAAGAGAAAGAGTCAGAAAGAACGCCAGCCAGTCCACACCTGAACCAGCTGTCAACTGAAATAAAAATGCACAATGCAACAGCTGTGAGTTTCAGTTTCATCTGGGGACTTACTGAGGACTGTAGCCTGGGAGACAACCTCTCAGCTGCTCTGAGGACCTGCTCCCAAAGGGTGGGCAGGCAGGCCAGTATATATGTGATTTTAGCAAAGGGATACGTGCACTCAAGCACACATCTGGGTAGAAGTTGCTGCTAGTCACAAGGAACAGATGCCTCAGTTAATGATTTTAGTGGTTTTCTAAGTATAGAAAGATGAATCCAGGTTCATATAAAATTTCTCCTTAAATATTTCTAACTGTCTAAAGGGCCTGTTTTGCCTGTTTTTCCAGAGTACAGATTGCCTCAATTTGACCTTCGCCTTGAATTCCTTTCAGGGTGTGTTGTAGGTCAGTAACTGCAGTGGCCTAATGACTTGATTCTTATAGAACTGGATAATGGGCAACATTCTTTATTTTTTCACAGCCAAGTAAGATGCTCCTGTACCCCTTACCTCTTCTACCTCCTCTACACCCCAGACCTGTAGGAACTGTGATTAACGAGTTGGGATAGGAAAAAGTAGTTGCTGAGGCCAAGGGGAATCAAGAATTGGAAAGCCACAGCTGACTTCCAGCTTTCTTGTTTTCAGCAGCCCTTAGCTGGCAGAATGGAAAATGCAAAGTGGAAAAGACATCGCAGTAAACCAAGTTCCAAGTTTTGACTCCTACATAGGAAATAGACATTGAATTGCTAACCAAAGGACCTTGTACTACCCAAGAATGACCAGAAGAGTCAGGAAGCTTACCGTGGAAGCCCTGTTTTAGTTCATGGCACTTCCCTTTCCACCCTCAACACCAATCCTATTAACACACTTCCCTAGAAGAGGACTCCACGTTAGCTAACCCCCAGCTTCCCCACATCCCAGCTGCTGGAGGCACAGCACAATCTGGGTTTGATTCACCTTTCCAGACTTCTCTCCCATGGCCCCTCCTCCAGCCACACCCCACTGCACTCCAACATCCCTTTAGCTCCTATGCTTTGAGCTTTTTGTTCTTGCCATTCCCCACCTCCTTCTCCTGTCCCAGTCACATGGATCCCTTCCCCCCAGGAGTCACAGAACACACAGCTTCATTGACAGCTGAAGAGCCTCGACTCAGTCCCTCTGGACATGAAAAAATGAAAAGCAGGCGAGATGAGGAGCATCTGGGGCAAGGCCGGCCCAGGGAGCTGGTAACTTCATGTCTTCTCCAAGCTCCCACTATTCTGCTGCTCTTTGCTTATGTGTCCAGTTGTCTTCAAACTTCACTGAGCATCAGAACATCCTGGGAACTGCTTAAAAAGGCAGACGTCCTGACCCCCAGAGATTTGGAAAGTCTAGGGCTGAGGCACTCTGTGCTAGATGGATGGCATGAGCAGCCCCAATTCTTTACCCCTTCTGGTATCCTGCCCTTTGCTGTGTGACTTTGCAGTCCCTCCACCAAAACAGAAAAGTCTGTATCCTGCCAGCCCCTCTATATCTGGGCTCAGCCATGTGACTTTCTTTGGTCAATAGAATAGACAGAAGTGAGTATAAGCCACTTCTGCACCCAGGCCCCAGGATGCCGTGCAGATTTCTCTCTCATTCTTGCATCTCTGCAGTATCCTAATGACACCACCAGGCAAGCCACCTGGAGGACGAGAGACAGTGGGCCGAGCTAAGTCCCTCCAGCCGTCCCTTCCAAGGACAGCCTACGTTGTTCAGGAGCAGCTCACCCCAGACCTGAGGACACACCCAGCCGGGGCTGAGGAACTACCCAGCCAAGCCAGGTCTGGATCACCAACCTGCAGCCTCTTCAAATAAATGCCATTATTTTAAGCCACCAAGTTTTGGTTTGGTTTGTTACATGGCATTATCATGGCAGTAAATAACTGATACACAGAGGAACCTGCATTTGGATCCCCATTTAGTATATGGCTCATCAAGAACCCCACAGCCTTGTGCTCGCCAAGCCTGTCACACTCTGCCTTGAACAGTGGTTGCCTGTGGCGGGCAAGGGGCTGGTCTCTGTTCTTCCTGCACAGATAGGAGCCCCTGGCGGGCGGAGACCCACCTGGGGTGTTTCCTTGTGTATCCTCCAGAGCTTTGTCAGGTAAGCCCAGAGACACCGTTTGCCAACTTATGGAGACTAGAATGAGTACAGAGAGAAAACAGAAGGTGCTAACTTGTAGTGACCCCTGAGCAGTGAGCAACTCTGAACAATAAACGCACTAGAGAAAGAGGAGGAGGGGGGTCACAGAGAGAAATTAAAATGGAAATTTTTAAGGGAATTTTCCCCCTTTATTGGCAGCACAATTAGCCAGAAGAGTCCCAACTGATGCTGTTATGACTACTCTGATAGGAAACTGAAATCGATTGGAGGAGAATCAGATGGAAAACAATAACACTTAGCATTTATATGATTTTTTACAGGCAGCACTTTTTGTTCCTTTTGTTCCTCAGAAACATGAACGAATTAATTGCCATAGCACCCCAGAGTAGATGGTAGGATTTCCTGCCTGCATCTTACAAGGAATAAAAACCAGCACTTCCTAAGCAAGGCAGAAGCCAATGCCAGCACCAGGTACCCATTCTGTGTCTTTGCATCTTGCGACAACCCTCAGGGCTCACACTTTTTTATGTCTTTCGATCCAGAGTTCTGGAGATTCCTATTTATAGACTTAAAATATTAGTATATTTGAACTAGAAGGGACATTAAGGAAGTGCTGATCCAAATCTCTTATCTTACACATGCTGAAAAGAGGCTTATTTCAGCCAAGGACTGTCTAAGGTCACAAAACAATTCAGGGAAGAAGCAAGATCAGATCTATTTTTCTCACCCTAGGTCAACCCTCCACATCCCCCAAATTCCAGAAGATACAGTTATTACTGTCAGACCCACAAATGACTTTCACCCAACCTGTGTTCACAAATGATTTGATGTGTACAAGTCATTCAGTCATCAAACCTTTATGGAGCATGTGCCCTGGGATTCCTGGAGCACAAGGGATTCAGGAATGAATTCGGCTTGTGTGGAGCTGGGTGTGGTGGGCAGTTAGTCCTGGCAATGAACAGAGCTCAGAGAAGCTCTGACCCAGTGGAGCCACAAAAGTCCACGAGCTAGGGCACCATGGTATTTCTCAGCCATACATTTTGTTCTGAGCATATAGTAGTTGCTCAGTAAATATACAGTGACTAGTCAAAGTGGGTATATTCCAGAGCTAGCTCAGAAGAGCTGAAAGCAGGAGCTGGGGAAACTTCCCTGCCCAAGAGAAAACTCACCAGCCGGTGCTTTGACTCCTGCAATCCCATCATTGGGTGTTTTCATTCATTGGTCATCCCTACTCCCAGAAATTACAATTACGATTACGATTGAGAAACATCACACTTACATCTCATTGTGCCTTCACCCTTCATATGGCTGATCTTCTTAAGGCCTTTATGGCAGGGTCTCCTCAGCCGCATCCCTGACCTCAAGCCAAGTCCCTACACCCCGACTTCATTCTCTAACATATCAAAATGCTCAGACAGCCCTGAACCTGATGTTGTTTAGACCTCCCAGCCTTCGTACAGACCATTCCCTCTGCTAGAAAGCCTTTGCCCAACCTGTTTGCCTGTCAAACTCACCAGACTCTCCTGACTAACCCTGGAGAGCACCTTCCTCCTTGATATCTGGTGTCACATGCCCACATCTGCTCTTAACGGGTTGTCTCCTTTATAAAACTGTGATCCCTGAGTCTCCAGCAATTAGCCAGGGACCTCGCACATAGAGGTGCTTCACACATCTGAACTTCATTTTAAAACTGAATCCTACTGTAGGAACAATCTTTAAGATGGACGGATTGAAGCACAGGGAACTATATTCAATAGCTTGTAATAACCTATAATGGAAAAGAATCTGAATAAGAATATATATATATGTATGTGTGTGTGCATATATATATATATATGTATGTGTGTGTGTGTGTGTATATCTGAATCACTTTGCTACATACCTGAAACATTATAAATCAACTCTACTTCAAAAAAAAAAAAGATGAAGGGATTGAGTGTAGACAGAAGACCCCTACAGGCATTGACAAAGAAGGAAGAACACAGGGAAGTCCAGAAGCCCCTGCAGGACTCATTTTAGCTCCTCCCTACTTACCCTGAGTGTCCCTTATATAAGATGAATGACACGTGGTCCCTCAAATTCCCCAGACCCTCGTTTTGCTGTTTACTGGGCGTACTCATTCATTTACCACCTTGCAGCTGCAGAGCCCTAAGAGGCAGCCAGGAGAAGTTTATGCAGGTCCCCAAGTTGCTTGTCTTACAGACAAGAGGAGATATTCACCTGGGGAGGCTGTGACTCAACCATCACTCACCACAGGAAGTGATCACAGCGTGTCCCCAAAAGGCTGATGCATCCTGGGTCTTGCCAGCTTCTCCATGGCTCAGAGCCTCGTGGGGAGGGGGAGCAGTTGCCAATAAACACTGAAACCTCTCAAGTATCACCCATTCCCCAGCCTTCCGAGACACTGCCACTTCTCTCCTTTTTCTCCACTGACCTCTCTTTCAGTCCCTAACTCCCAAAGTGATCCTCCCAACATCGAATGCATGCAAATGGCATTTCAAGGAAATTAAACAGTCAGGCTCTCCCAGTACCTGCTCAGTTCACACAAAGAGTACTGATTTCCTGCTGATGGAAATACTCAGCCTTAAGGTCTCGTTTCTCTCTCTCTCCAAGAGGGGCAGAGCAAAACTGTCTTCCGCTGAGCCATTTGGGAGGTAGGCAATAAACAAATTATTGCCATATAATTTGTTTTAAATAATTTTTTAAAGGCATATATAACCAAAAAAAGGTGGGGGGTGGCGGTGCTGAAGTCTCTCCCTTCTGCTGATGATTGCCTGATTTTCACATGGGGCCCATCAAAGTCTCCTAAGGTCATTCTTTAGTCAATGATCTTGACTTGAGTCCATGGAGTGAGCACAGACAGGAGAGTCACTGAGGCAGGGGACCCAGGACACTGGGGAATGTTGCACTTATCTCCTCCATGCCAAGGACGGTGCCAGCCTCTGGGGCTGAGAGGGACAACAGGCGGGCAAGGCCAGTTTCCTGCCTCAAGGAGCAGGTGGGGGAGACAGGCAAGTAAAGAGTCAATAACAATGGTATACATAGAGAAAAGACTCGTGGTTGCCAAGGGGGGCGGGGAGGGAGAGGGATGGACGGGGAGTTTGGGGTTGGTAGATGCAAACTATTACATTTATTGATAGAATGGATAAACAACAAGGTCCTACTGTATAGCACAGAGAACTATATTCAATATCCTGGGATAAACCATAATGGAGAAGAATATTAAAAAGAATGTATATATGTGTATAACTAAGTCACTGTGCTGTACAGCAGAAATTAGCACATTGTAAATCAACTATACTTCAATTTTCTTTTAATGTGTATAAAAAAAAAAGTCAATGACAATGGGATGGCAGTGAGACGGCCAAAGGACTAAAGGGAGGGAGTGGCCAACTCAGGCTGGATGGCCCAGAAAGCCTTCACACAAGAAGGAAAGGTGGGATTGGCCTGAGGGACATCCCCTCCAGGGACAGGAGCCCTCATGGATGTGCTGGTGCTTCACCCAGATCCTTTTTTTCTACATGGATGCACCCATGCCCCTGCTGCTGTGAATACTGGCTGCTAACCGCTCACAGCCACCCCTCCTCCAGAGACTTGCTTGGGGTGAAAGGATCTGCCCTTTCTGGGGGTTTACAGCCTTAGCTCCCCACAGAGACAACCTACAGCCAATGGCTGACTGACCGAGGGGTACAAAATGCTGCCTCAAGAACCGTTCAGAACACAATGACACATTCCTTCCCGTCACCTCCTCCTGGCTTGGCACCTCCAAGGATGTTTTCCTCCGCTTGCCTATGAAGATTATTGACATTTGGTTCAGAGAGGAAAGAGGAGAAGAGAATGTAGGAAGCCTCTGTCTGTTTGCTTCTGGTGCTGGTTCCATGACATCCCGACACAAAGACGACCCTAGAGCTACATCCTTCAAAATCCTGTCAGGGACAAAGCATGCACACTTTCTGCTGAGGCGCCAGTAGAGGAGGTGGATGCCTGGGTCCAGATACACTCTGAGTCTGTCATCATGAGACTGTCAAGAGATCAACTCAGCTTCCTTGCAACCGCTGACCTCACCAGTTTCCAGCAAAAGCTGCAGCTTGAGCTAGAAATCCCAGGACTGGGTCCCTGTTTGTCTCCCCACCCTATGGGGACCCTTTCAGATACACTTTATCTGTAGACTTCAAAGGATGGGAACAAGGCTGTCAGCTCACTGTTATTAAAAATCAGAATGAGGAGTCACAAGACATTTGGTACAGTAACATGCCCAGTAAATCTGAGACAAAAGACTGGATCTTTGAAGGGACCTAACATTATTAAATAAATCTCTAATGGGTCCAGCTGGGAAAGTTCAAAAATAATTATTCTGGAGTTCCAAGAGTCAATGTGGTCTCTGGTGTTTCTCCTGTAATTTTCTCCCTGAGTTACTAAGAGTTACTGAGCTCTTCTAAGAAATTCTTGGCCCTTTATAAAAGGAGCCAAGGCCATAATGGGAACCATCTTTCATCTGAGAGCAGTTAGCAAATAAATGTAAGACACTTCTTACTGTGCAGCCAAACACATATTATTTAGAAACTAGTTTTATGTGATGAATCTGAATTATTATACATGCCACAAAACAAAAAAATTGAATTCAAAAATCAAACAAAACAAAGAGCTAAGTAGGAGAATATCCCATGGAATATCACGGACTTTAGGTAAAAGCGGTGGAAACGCCTTGCTGAAGAAAGGACATTTAAGCTGAGATTAAAAGGAATAGAAGGAGCTAGCCAAGCAGTGAAGGGTGAGGAAGAGCTTCCAAAGTAGAATGAGTGGTCTGTTCAAGAGACTAAAAGACCAGTACAGCTAGATCGAGGCAAGAAGGGTGAGGGCCGGGCTTCCCTGGTGGCGCAGTGGTTGAGAGTCCGCCTGCCGATGCAGGGGACACAGGTTCGTGCCCTGGTCCGGGAAGATGCCACATGCTGCAGAGCGGCTGGGCCCGTGATCCATGGCCGCTGAGCCTGCGCGTCCGGAGCCTGCACTCTGCAATGGGAGAGGCCACAACAGTGAGAGGCCCGCGTACCGCAAGAGAAAAAAAAAGAAGGGTGAGGGCCATGTGCAATAATAAGGCTGATGAAGATGGCAGGGGCCACAGCAGGCAGGGCCTTGTGGGTCATCAGAAGGGGTCTGGATTTTATTATAGATAGGGACAGAAGCAATGGAAGGATTTAAAGCAGGACGAACATGATCTACCCTGTATTTTTTTAGAAGCACAGTCTGAATGTTGGGTGAGGGACAGCAAGAAAGGAAGCAGGGCCAGCTGGGAGGCTTTTGCAATCACACAGGCAAGAAATGTTCATGATATGTGTCAAGAAGATGGCATTCATTGATGGACATTTAGGTTGCTACCATGTCTTGGCTATTGTAAATAGTGCTGCTATGAACATTGGTGTGCATGTATATTTAAAGAAGATGTGGTGTGTGTGTATATATATACACAATGGTATATTACTCAGCCACAAAAAAATAATGAAATAATGCCATTTGCAGCAACATGGATGGAGCTAGAGATTACCATACTAAGTGAAATAAGAAAGAGAAAGACAAATATCATATGATATCGCTTATATGTGGAATCTTTAAAAATGATACAAATGAACTTATTTACAAAACAGAAATCGACTCACAGACATAGAAAGCAAACTTTTGGTTACCAAAGGGGAAAGGCAAGGGGAGCGATAAATTAGGAGTTTGGGATTAACATATACACACTACTATATATAAAATAGATCATCTACAAGGACTTACTGTATAGGACAGGGAACTATGCTCAATATTTTGTAATAACCTATAATGGAAAGAATCTGAAAAAGAACGAATATATGTATATGTATAACTGAATCACTTTGCTGTACACCAGAAATTAGCACAGCATTGTAAATCAACTATACTTCAATTTTTTAAAAAGATACTTAAAAAAAAAAGAAAATGGTATTGGACAAGTGGAGAAGACTAGACCCCAGTTATATTTTGCAGATGAAACCTATAAAACTGCCTAATGGATTAGAAGCAGGGAGTGAGGAAAGAGGGGAATCAGGAGTGACACTTCACTTTCTGGCTTGAGCACCTGGGTGAACAGACAGACAGGTGAAGAAAGTGGATGGGATCAGTCAAGTCTTCCACTTTGGAAAGGTTAGATCTGACACATCTGAGAAAGATTCAACTGGAGATGTCAGGTGAGCAGTTGGAGGTGTGATTCTGGAACACAGAGAGAAGGCTGGGCTGGAAATATAAATTTGGGGCAATGCCAGCATAAAATGACATTTAGACCTATGGGAAAGGATAACATCAAGGAAAAGAATATACAGAGTGGGGAAGAAAGCCCAGACTAAGCTGAGAAGAACCCCAACATCTTGTGGTCTGGATGATAAAGGAGACAAAGAAAAAGATAAAGAGGAACAAGCAGGAAGGGAGTCTGCCAGGAGCTGATCTGATTTGTACCACCACCACTCCACTGAAAATGACCTGCCAAGGCCACCTAGGGCCTCCCTGCAGCCAAAGCCTAGGACAACCTTCATTGTCCATCATTTACAGACTCAATCACTCCTCGCTTCTTGAAACAATCTCCTCTCTTGGCCTCCATTAGGTTTTCAGTTGCAGTTAACAACCACATCAAACAAAACAAAGAAAATTATTATCTCACATAACAGGAAGCATCCCCAGAAGTAAATCAGTCTTCAGGGCTGGTTGATTCATCAGTTTAACAGTGTCTTCAGGGACATAGGCTCATCTGTCTTTCCACTTTGCTGTTTATAGTACAGGGACCTATGAAAGGAAGGGATAAAAGAAAGAAGAAAAGCAAATGAATTTTCTATTCAAAAAAATGTTAGACTCCTCAGATCTCTCCCCAGTTTCATCTGACCATTCTCTAGAGGAACGATTCTCAAATGCTTAGTCTTGGGACAACTATACAGTCTTCAAAATTATTGAGAACCCCAAAAAGATTTTGTGAGGATTACATATATTGATATTTATCATGTGAGAAATTAAAACTGTCATTTTTAAATATTTATTTATTTTAAATAATGGTAATAAACAGTAACTATACATTAACCCAAATAACATATTTTATTAAAAAATAACTATTTTCTAAATAAAAAAAATACTGAGAAGAGTGGCATTGTGTCACATTTTTCAAATCCCTTTTATAGCTGACTTAATAGATAGTTTGTCTTCTGGGCTTCCCTGGTGGCGCAGTGGTTGAGAGTCCGCCTGTCGATGCAGGGGACACGGGTTCATGCCCCGGTCCGGGAAGATCCCACATGCCACGTAGCGGCTGGGCCCGTGAGCCATGGCCGCTGAGCCTGCGTGTCTGGAGCCTGTGCTCCACAATGGGAGAGGACACAACAGTGAGAGGCCCGCGTATCATGAAAAAAAAAAAAAATGAGAGTGAAAAAGGCAAATAAAGTCTTGGTATTATTATGAAAACAGTTTTAATCTTGCTGATCCCCTGAAAGGGTCTTAGTGACTCCTAAAGGTCCACAGACCATACTTTGAGAACCAATGCTTTAAAGAGGGTAAAATTGGGCCCCCTGGATTGGGGTACACCAGGGAAAATTGAGGGACAACTTACTGTACCAAAAATATGAGTGTTTACTAAAAGATCCACACTGACTCTTAAAACTCCACCTTCCTTCCTTGTCAACCTACCTCAACTCCCAGGACACTGTCAGTTGGGATAAATCCTCCAACCAGGAGACTAAAACACCTCTGAGAAATCTAGCCGGCCTAATAGAAAAGATCTAAAGATACTGATATCAGCAGTTCCCCAGTGAAACAGTCTGTGGTCTTTACTCTACAGTGAAAGCCATGAAGGACAACACAGAGCTTCAAATGGGCTTTCTGATGTCCTTTTAATGACCAACAGGCAACCAAAGATAACAAGATATTTGAGGAAACCTAAAATGAGCAATAACCTATAACATAAAAACAAACATATTGGGTGGGGGGAGATTAGAGAAGCAGAGAGTATGCAGAAGATAAAAACTTCTAATTATTTTTAAACAATCATTACTATCTCAGAGAAAATACTGTATCTACAAAACAAGACCAGGATGCATTTTAAAATATTCAGAAACCCCCCATAAAAGGGCCTTTAGAAAATAAAAATAGGACAACAGATATTTAAAACCCACTAGAAGTGCTGTCAGATAAAGTTGAGGAAACCTACCAGGAAGTAAAGCAAAAGACAAAGAGATGGAAAAGATAAGAGGTTCAACTCCAAACAGCAGGCATTCCAGAGAGAGAACATGGATAGAAAGAAATCATCAATAAGATAATTTAAGAAAATGTCCCAGCACTGAAAGAGCTGTGTTTCCAAATTGAAAGGCTCAAAAAGTTCTCAGTGCAAGAGATAAAAACAGACCCACACTGGGCTTCCCTGGTGGCGTAGTGGTTGAGAGTCTGCCTGCCGATGCAGGGGACACGGGTTTGTGCCCCAGTCTGGGAAGATCCCACATGCCGCGGAGCGGCTGGGCCCATGAGCCATGGCCGCTGAGCCTGCGCGTCCGGAGCCTGTGCTTCCACAACAGGAGAGGCCACGGCAGTGAGGGGCCCTCATACCGCAAAAAAAAAAAAAAAAAAATAGACCCACACCGAGACTCATCATTTTTAAATCTCAGAACTGGGGACAAAGAGAGGATGCTAAAGTTCCTGAGCAGAAAATATACATATAATATACACAAACACACACACAATCAAAGTATCAAAATCAGAATAGTACTGACCTTCTCAACAGCAGCAGTGGAAGCTAGAATTTAATAAGCAATGCCATCAGAATTGTGAGGGAAATGATTTCCAACCAAGAATTCCATATCCAAACTTTTTTTTTTTTTTTTTTTTGGCCATGGCACGCAGCTTGTGGAACCTCTGTTCCCCAATAGGGATTGAACCTGGGCTGCAGCAGTGAAAGCCTGGAATCCAAACCACTAGGCACCTGGGAATTCCCCAAACTTTTGATTAAATGTGAAGGTACTACTCTTGGGCATATATCTAGAGAAAACCATAATTTGAAGAGATATATGCATCCCAATGTTCACTGCAGCATTATTTACAATAGCCAAGACACAGAAGCATCCTAAATGTCAATCAACAGATGAATGAATAAAGAAGATGTGGTATACATATACATATACAGAATGGAATATTACCTAGCCATAAAAAGAATGAAATAATACCATCTGCAGCAACATGGATGGACCTAGAGATTATCATGCTAAGTGAAGTACATCAGAAAGAGAAAGACAAATATCATATGATATCATTAATTGCGGCATCTTAAAAAAAAGTGACACAAATGAACTTATATACAAAACAGAAATAGACCCACAGACAAAGAAAACAAACTTATGGTTACCAAAGTGAAAAGGGAGGGAGGGATAAATTAGGAGTTTGGGATTAACAGATACAAACTACTATACATAAAATAAACAACAAGGATTTACTGTATAGCACAGGGAACTATATTCAGTAATTGTAATAACCTATAATGGAAAAGAATCTGAAAAAGAATATATATATATAACTGAATCACTTTGCTGTATACCTGAAACTAATAAAATATTGTAAATCAACTATACTTCAATTTTAAAAAATTAAAGAACAGAGCAAGATCTATTGGACAATACCATTAATTAAAATACTTTAAAATATAACAAAACACGAACGTGTATGTAAATAGATGTGTGGAAAGTAGAATGGAAGAATATATACAAAAGATAAATACACAAAAATGGAAGTATATAAGAGGTAGAGGAATTGGACTGGAAATTAAAGATATAATAATTGAGATATATTAATTAAATATATTTTAAAATGTAAAAGAGAGCAGCCACAAACCAGCAAGGATAGGGTATAATAAACTGAGGAGAATGATCAATTCAATTTTGTGCACATAAGATACAAATAATCAAATCAACAAAGGCACACACATCTACCTCACAAATTTATCTCGTCCAGTGCCACCCTCTTCACTCACTGCTCCAGCCACTTATGCCAACTTTCTGTTCCTTGAACATCCCATGCTCATTACCACTCCAAAGCCTTTTTGGACTTCTGGTTTCTTCTTCCTGAATCGTTCCTCCCCTGGCTCTTTGCATAGTCCACCTTTCAAGTCTCAACTCAGCATTTCACCATCTCAGACAGGACGTCCTGCACCCTTCTATGCAAACTCATTCCTTCAACCCTATTGTTCCCTATCTACAATATCCTGTTTATTCCTTTAATAGCAACTGGCAAAATGAGATTTTCTTGTTTGCTTATTACTGGCACCTCTCCACCCTTATAATGTAAATTCCATGAGGGCAGAGATTATGTCTACCCCATTACTCTTGTAGCCTTTGGATCTAGAATAGTGCCTGGCAAGTCATCAGTGTTCCATCACTTATCGGGAAAATTAAAAGGTCAATGAAGATGAGATCAGGAACTGAGAGGCCATGGTGTTGGATGACTCATCAATATGGATGTTAAAGACACTGAGAATGAGGACAGTGTTCAGGAGAGGAATAAGAGGGTCAGCCAGGTACTGAATTCTCCCATGAATGAGGGAGAAAGATGGAGCAGTCAGTGGATGTTGCATCAAGAAGTAAGAAAGAAGAGCATTACCAGATGGAATGAGTTTCAAAGGATCAGATTTTTGTGGGCAGGATAGAAAATGCCTGTTTCAGTGCAGCAATGGGAAGCAAGGAGGACAACTACTTCACCTCCTGGCCTTTGGGTGGGTAAGATGTAGGAGAAGAAACGGTCCCCCTTTGAGACAACCAAGGGATAAGCAAGTTTCAAACAGAGAAAGGAGGCAGGAAAATCCAGAGAAAAAGGCAAAGATGAGGTTCCTGATGACATTTCCAGAGGGCACAATGGGAGGTGTAGGTTATATAAGAGCAGCAGTTCTCAACTAAGTGCAATTTTGCTTGCTAGGAACATTTGGAAATGTCTACAGACATTTTTGGTTGTCATACTGAGGGGGTATTATCGATATCCAGTGGGTAGAGGCCAGGGATGCTGCTAACATGCACAAAACTGCCCTCCATAACAAAGAGCTATCCAACCCAAAATGTCAATAGTGCCAGAAATGCTGGGTTGCAAAACCCAGGAATAGAGGATAAACAGAACCAGAAGGGATGAAAGTCCAGTTGAGAGAATGCCAGGGAACTTAGGCATTTAGCAGTTACTGAGGCAAACCAGGTTGGGTGTCATGATGAGACGAGTCCTGATAGATTCTGGGATGGGAATGGGAGACCACACCATTTGCTGAAGTTGAATCCACATATCTAATGTGATGGCAGCTCCCTGAGGAATCTCCATACAGCATGATGGAGATTCTGGACAGAAGTCCCCAAGACCAGCTCAGTGTAACCGAATGCACAGGTGGCATCTCATGGACATTCACCTTGACTAAGTTCCCAGGATGTTTGGGCTCTGAATGCTTGAGTGTTGTCTTCTGAGGAACCGAGAAATCCTTGGAAATCATTAACATTCAAGATGCCTTGTGCCCTCTTATTTGCTATATTGACTACGGTAATTTTCTTCAATTACTTCTCTTAACAAAATGGCAGGATGGGGAGGTCATGGCAAGCTCCACTTTAAAGTGACTTTTCTTAAAATTTTCTTAAAATTCCTGATTCAATTAATCAGAAACTAGATAATGAAGAGTGAAACAAGGGAAACAACTAATATTTATGGAACCCTTAGGTACCAGGTATTGTTCCAGATACATAAGAGCCCTATGAGGAAGGGATTTGGAAACCTTAACAGCTGAGCAACATGAGGCTGCCAAGATTGAGTTTTGTAGATCACACACCAGCATAAATTTGTAGCTAGGATTCTAACTCAGTCCAGTGTGGCATTAAAGCTTGTGGGATTTCTACTCTGATATGCAGCTCTCAGAATCATGCCTTGAACATGTAGGCACGTTAAACACTGGATGGATGGATGGATGGATGGATGGATGGATGGATGGATGGATGGATGGATGGATGGGTGGATGGGTGGATGAGTGGATGGGTGGATGGATGGATGGATGGATGGATGGGTGGGTGGATGGGTGGATGGGTGAGTGGGTGGATGGATGGATGGATGGATGGATGGATGGATGGATGGATGGGTGGATGGGTGGATGGATGGATAAAGAGACTGATGATGGACAAAGCACCTATATGGTTCATTCACTTTTTTTCCCTCCTACCTTATCCCCTAGTTGTGGGTTTTTTGTTTACTTTGTTCTGTTTTGGCTTGGTTTTTTGGAAATATGATCAATTTCTGATTACCCATGGTAATAGAAGAAATAGATAATAGAAATAATGAAAACAGAAACGATCCAGAAATAATTTCTATTCAGTCTGGGGATTTTGTTCATGCCCTTTGAAGAAGCAGATTTACCAACCTAATTATATTTTACCTTGGCAAATATTAAAATTATTTTTCATTCCTTAAACACACACCAGCCGGTGATGGGTAAGGTAAAGTGAGACACAGCCGGATGGCAGAAAAAGGCAAGAGGGGACATAAGTCTTCAGAGCAGAAAATTTACAAGCTTTATTACCTTCAAATGAGTAATGAAGAATTTATTTATAACCCCAGAAAGAGTCCTGTAAGTGTAATAAGAAATAATGAGTCATTTCTCTCTGGATGTTTTTCTATAGTATCATCTGTAAAAGGATATTATTCAGAATCTCTTTAGAGAGATTTTGACTTGCCGGGTTCCTTCATAATAGGTCCCATCTCCATCTTTGGGTGAGCACATGGAATTATGAAAGAAGCCAAGCTGGTGCAAGCTGCCTTCATGGGTCCTCTGGTCCTCCTGGTTCCTGGGCATCAAGCCAGTCCCCCTGGTAACACTTTCTATTCCCTCTCCCATCAAAGTGGAAATCAAAAGCCACCCAGCTTTCCTAATCGATGGGCCAGTAGAATGTAGTTAGATCCTGGAGACAAAGGCTGGAAGAGCTTCCTCTTTGTGGACAGGCTCTCGATGGCCACACAGGGGCCCTCAGGAAAAATGAAGCAATGCTGTCAGTGAGGTGCAGTGTGGAATGGAGATGCTGGAACACAGACAAAGTAAGCACTGAGGGTGGAGGACTCATGGTTCCCTGGGAAAGCAGTGAGGCACTCCTTCTAGAGAAAGGCAACAGAGCATCCTCTGCATTCTGAAGGCTGGTATGCAGTCCAGCGGGCAGCGTGGTCATTGCTCCATTGCCCACACTGCCCTAGGGAACTTTCCCCACTCCTTTCCCAGCACCTCTGCTCAGGACACTGACAGTTCACATCACATCACCACCAGGCCATGTATCACCACCAGGCCATGCAGCCGTGACCTGGCCTCAGAACCAGGGAGGAAGGAAAATGGTCCCCTTTGGAGCTGCTTGGGTCCAGGCACAGGGCCTGAGTGCTGACGTCATCCTTTTATTCCCCCAGGGCACCTGCCCAGTCCAAGAGCCTGACCAGGGTACGGGTTCAGTGAAAATTTGCCAAATGTGTGTTACAAATATGGGTCTTGGCCCTGCAGAGTTAATTTCATCTTTTGGGGTGGTTGCTCTGAATGTGTGGCTCAGCCAGAGTGAGCTAGCCAGACCCAGAGGGGGTATGAGACGATTCCTCTCTCCCCACTGCTCCGTGGAGACGAGATGTGGTCTGAGACACACATTAACTCACTCGCTTTCCTGCTCGCAGGAGAGGAGGAGACTTGCCAGGGCCAAGGCAGGTAACGATGAACACTCCAGTAGAGCAAGGCTCCTGGAGTCCAAAGAGGCCATCTGTAGGAGGCTGGGGACTCCAAGGAGGCAAAGAGACAAGAGAGAGAGCGTGCCAGAGAATGTTCTGTCTGAATGGCATACACACTATTCCTGATCACATTCTTATCCTGTTGATCAAACTTTATCTTTAGGTTGAACACGTTCAGGGTGCACGCCACTGTAGGGGCTGCTCCTGCTTGAGTTCCAGACCTCTAGGGGCAGCAGCTGCCTCCTGCCAAGCCCCTCACCTCTAAGTGCTGCTGATGGTGGAACAGCAACCTCTGTCACTCAGACAAGCAGCCATGCATTAGAGAGATGCTCCAGTGAAGAAAAGATGAAGGACAAAGATGTGGCCAACCTAGCCTGGGAATGGAGCCAGGGAGTGGGACTGGGCGTGGCCTCGTCCGTTTTTTCAACTGTGCAGCGAGTCCCCCCGGGTTACTAAATTGCTCATCTTCTCTCACAATGGGAGAAGGGTACACAACCCCTCTACTCTCCTGCTTTGTTTGCTTCCTTCTTTCTTTAAGTTTACATCATCTTTACTTGGCCCCTAAGCTTCCCCTTTCCTCACGGCCCAACCTCACTAAACAACTGAGCACATCCCAGATGTGACTGCACTATATAAAGAACAGTAGAGGGCTTCCCTGGTGGCGCAGTGGTTGAGAGTCCGCCTGCCGATGCAGGGGACACGGGTTCGTGCCCCGGTCCGGGAGGATCCCACATGCCACAGAGCGGCTGGGCCCGTGAGCCATGGCTGCTGAGCCTGCGCGTCCGGAGCCTGTGCTCCGCAACGGGAGAGGCCACAACAGTGAGAGGCCCGCGTACCACAAAAAAAACAAACAAACAAACAAAAAAAAAAAAAAACCACAGTAGAGTGAGAGCCCTGAGCGTGACTCTGTGGGGAAATGTGCATGGGGCGGGTGTGGGAGTGGAAAGAACCTGGAGTTTGGAGTCAGACAACCTGCCTCCGAGCCTCCCCTTGACTGACTGTGTGACCCTAGAAAACCTCTGTCCCCACTTCTTAGGCCTGGTTTCCTCATTTATAAACTGGAGATAATAATACCCATGAGCAGGTGACATCCTGCAGGCATCTGAAAGGCTGGGCTAAATTATAAAACCAATACATAATGTATGAGGTCAGTTGCAAATGGCACCTAAGAGACAAAATATTTCCTGTGCCAGCTACAAAGAGAGAAACAAATTAGCTTCATTTGTATCCACGGTCTTAATTCAGAACACAAACAATCACATCAACAAAAAGAAGTGTCTGAAGGCAGGGGGCAGGAGGCACTTGCCTTGGAATCCAGAAAAGGGAGCTTCAGAGAGACAACAGTTGATAGCCCATATCCCAAGACCGGGAGACCCTGGCCCTAAGAGTCCACCAACCCAGTGGATGCTCAGCTATTAGTCCAATGCCATTAAACACTGGAATTGGGGTCCATTCTCAGCAGGGAAACTTATGGTGAATTGATTACCACATGGTTTCCTCTTAGGGAGAGAAGGGGCTAGTTGGGTGATAGGTTTGTATAGTCTTCTTCAATTTCACTCTAGAGAGTCATTTTAAGGCATGAATAAGACCCCAAGAGGAAGCACTTTATATACTTCCCATTGCTGGGTACTGCATAGACATCCTCAAATGCTGAGTGTCATGGGGCCAGTGTAAGGCCAGGTTTATTCATCAGCCAGAACATCTGGATGCATCTGACTTGTTCCTACAGGAGCCCAAACACCTCAATGAATCCTGAAAGTGGAGAACTACAAAAAGGAGTTGTTGAGTCAAGGTCTGCTGGACGCAGGAAGAGCCATCTCTCTGTCCCCAGACCCTGCTTGCCCACGTCCCTTTAGTCCATTCTGCCACAGACACACCACCAGTTTATCTCTGGTTCAGCTAATCATGTGCCTGCTAGCTTTAACCCCATTCTTCTTTAAGGAAAAGAAGTATGATTAAAAACCCTACCAACAATTAGCTGCTAATTCCACCTTCCAAATTCTGCTCTAATATTCCTCTTGAATTTGTGGCAGTCTCTCCTGTAACTCCATAATCTCTGATCCTGGGTTGCAGTGTTCTAACTTCCTGAATATCCTTTGGAAGTTCTCAGTAGTAATGAAGTCTGCTTTGTGTCACATGAGAACAATTTACAAAACCCCATCTCCTCTCTTGGACCCTGCACCTGAAATTCAGAGCTCTCGTCAATAACTAAATATAATTCAGCTTTATCTAACCACGTAGTAATTTATTTATCATTTAGACTGGATCAAGGACTAGGACCAGAGTTTGGACAAAAGCAGTTACAGTGTGACCCAGAGCTAGATTCACTCATTCATTCATTTAGCTGTTAATCAGTACCTACCAGGCTCCTCTGGTGGGAGGAAAGCCTGTGCTGAGCTCTAAGAATGGAGAAATGAGGAAGCTGGTGCCTGTCCCAAGGCTTAGGAGCCTGACAACCAGGGCTCAAACCCTGCCCTTGCCACTGGCTAGTTATTTAGCCCTTCTGTGCCTCTAGCAACTTAAACTTTCTGAGCCTCAGAATGAAGATGAAAATACTGTCAACTCAAAAGAATCATTTGTGAGGATTGTATGGGAAAGGTCTTAGCAGAATGCCTGCTGCATAGTAGGTATTCCATAAATGTTAACCATAAATAGCATGTGTGGTCAACAGCTTCTGACATGGCTCCCAGTGATCCCCACCTCCTGGTGTTCATGACCTTGTGTAACCCTCTCTCCTACGGAGTATGCTGATCCTAGTGACTTGCTTCTAACCAACAGAAACGGCAAAACGTGATGGGATTACATTACCAAAGACTATGACTTGCATGCTGTTGATGTTCTCTCACTTGCTCTCAGTCTCTTTGATGAAAGGCCCACTTGGCAATGAATGGAAGGTGATCTCAGGCCAACAGCCAACAAAGAGCCAAGTCCGAGAGGAAACAAATCCTGACAATGACCAAATGAATGAGCCTGGAAGCAGATCCTGGTCCAGCTGAACCTTGAGGTGATCGTAGTCCCAGCCAATACCTTGACTGCAGCCTTGTGAGAGGAGAGACCCAGCTAGGCCACACCCAGATTCCTGACCTACAGAAACCATGGAATAACACCTGAAGCTTTGGTGTAACTCCTTACACAGCAAGAAATAAGTATGACACTATTGCTCTGAAAGTTTGTGGTGTATTTGAGGGACAATAAGGAAACCCTGTACAGCAAGGAGCAACAAGAAGGGATGTGGAAAGGAGATAGATTTGCAGCTAGAACATCAGAAGCTGAGAATCCCATGCTATTTGAGGATTCTCATGGGGATAATGAGAAGGCATAAAATGTTCTTTAAGAAAACTAAGGGGGCTTCCCTGGTGGCACAGGGGTTAAGAACCCGCCTGCCAGTGCAGGGGACATGGGTTCGAGCCCAAGTCCGGGAAAATCCCACAGGCCACAGAGCAACTAAGCCCATGCATCACAACTACTGAGCCTGCGCTATAGAGCCCACAAGCCACAACTACTGAGCCCGCATGCCACAACTACTGAAGCCCGTGTGCCTAGAGCCTGTGCTCTGCAACAAGAGAAGCCACCACAATGAGAAGCCTGTGCACTGCAACAAAGAGTAGCCCCCGCTCGCCGCAACTAGAGAAAGCCTGCGCGCAACAACTAAGACCCAACGCAGCCATAAATAAATAAATAACAAATAAATTTTTTAAAAAAAGAAAACTAAGGACTCTATTTCTCGTTAAATAACAAGACAGATATGAAGTCATAATGAAAATATCTTTCAAGAGAAAGAGCCAGAATGACTTTATTTTTTTAACATCTTTATTGGAGTATAATTGCTTTACATTGTTGTGTTAGTTTCTGCTGTATAACAAAGTGAATCAGCTATACATATACAAATATCCCCATATCCCCTCCCTCTTGCATCTCCCTCCCACCCTCCCTATCCCACCCCTCTAGGTGGTCACAGAGCACCGAGCTCATCTCCCTGTGTTATACGGCTGCTTCCCACTAGCTATCTATTTTACATTTGGTAGTGTATATATGTCCATGCCACTCTCTCACTTCGTCCCAGCTTACCCTTCCACTCCCTGTGTCCTCAGGTCTATTCTCTACATCTGGTATTTATTCTGGTCCTGCCCCTAGGTTCTTCAGAACCATTATTATTTTTTCTTTTTAGATTTCATATATATGTGTTAGCATACGGTATTTGTTTTTCTCTTTCTGACTTACTTCACTCTGTATGACAGACTCTAGGTCCATCCACCTCACTACACATAACTCAGTTTCATTTCTTTTTATGGCTGATTAATATTCCATTGTATATATGTGTCACACCTTCTTCATTCATCCATCGATGGACACTTAGGTTGCTTCCGTGTCCTGGCTATTGTAAATAGAGCTGCAATGAACATTGCAGTACATGGCATTTTTTGAATTATGGTTTTCTCAGGGTATATGCCCAGTAGTGGGATTGCTGGGTCATATGGTAGTTCTATTTTTAGTTTTTTAAGGAACCTCCATACTGTTCTCCATAGTGGCTGTATCAGTTTACATTCCCACCAGCAGTACAAGAGGGTTCCCTTTTCTCCACACCCTCTCCAGCATTTATTGCTCGTAGATTTTTTGATGGCGGCCATTCTGACTGGTATGAGGCAATACCTCATTATAGTTTTGATTTGCATTTCTCTAATGATTAGTGATGTTGAGCATCCTTTCATGTGTTTCTTGGCAATCTGTATATCTTCTTTGGAGAAATGTCTAGTTAGATCTTCTGACCATTTTTGGATTGGATTGCTTGTTTTTTTAATATTGAGCTGCATGAGCTGCTTGTATATTTTGGAGATTAATCCTTTGTCAGTTGCTTCCTTTGCAAATATTTTCCCCCATTCTGAGGAATGTCTTTTCGTCTTGTTTATGGTTTTCTTTGCTGTGAAAAAGCTTTTAAATTTCATTAGGTCCCACTTGTTTATTTTTATTTTTATTTCCATGTCTCTAGGAGGTGGGTCAAAACGGATCTAGCTGTGATTTATGTCATAGAGTGTTCTGCCTATGTTTTCCTCTAAGAGGTTTATAGTGTCTGGCCTTATATTTAGGTCTTCAATTCATTTTGAGTTTATTTTTTGTATGGTCTTAGGGAGTGTTCTGATTTCATTCTTTTACAGGTAGCTGTCCAGTTTTCCCAGCACCATTTATTGAACACGCTGTCTTTTCTCCATTGTATATTCTTGCCTCCTTTATCAAAGATAAGGTGACCATATGTGTGTGGGTTTATCTCTGGCTTTCTACCCTGTTCCACTGATCTATGTTTCTGTTTCCGTGTCAGTACCGTACTGTCTTGATTATTGAGGCTTTATAGTATACTCTGAAGACAGGAAGCCTGATTCCTCCAGCTGTTTTTTTTTCTCAAGATTGCATTGGCTATTTGGGTCTTTTGTGTTTCCATACAAATTGTGAAGTTTTTTTGTTCTACTTCTGTAAAATATGTCATTGATAGGGATTGCATTGAATCTGTAGATTGCTTTGGGTAGTATAGTCATTTTTACAATGCTGATTCTTCCAGTCCAAGAACATGGTATATCTCTCCAGCATACAGGTCTTTTGTCTCCTTACGTAGGTTTATTCCTAGGTATTTTATTATTTTTGCTGCATTGGTAAATGGGAGTGTTTCCTTAATTTCTCTTTCATATTTTTCATCATTAGTGTATAGGAATGCAAGAGATTTCCGTGCATTGATTTTGTATCCTGCTACTTTACCAAATTAATTGATTAGCTCTAGTAGTTTTCTGGTAGCATCTTTAGGAGTCTCTATGTATAGTATCATGTAATCTGCAAACAGTGACAGCTTTACTTCTTTTCCAATTTGGATTCCTTTTATTTCTTTTTCTTCTCTGATTGCTGTGGCTAAAACTTCCAAAACTATGTTGAATAACAGTGGTGAGAGTGGGCAACCTTGTCTTGTTGCTGATCTTAGAGGACATGGTTTCAGTTTTTCACCATTGAGCACGATGTTGGCTATGGGTTTTTCATATATGGCCTTTATTATGTTGAAGTAAATTCCCCCAATGCCTACTTTCGGGAGAGTGTTGAAAATGAATGGGTGTTGATTTTTGTCAAAAGCTTTTTCTGCATATATTGAGATGATCATATGGTTTTTATTCTTCACTTTGTTAATATGGTGTATCACATTGATTGATTTGCACATACTGAAGAATCCTTGGATAAACCCCACTTGATGATGGTTTATGATCCTTCTAATGTGCTGCTGGATTCTGTTTGCTAGTATTCTGTTGAGGATTTTTGCATCTATGTTCATCAGTGACATTGGCCTGCAGTTTTCTTTTTTTGTGACATCTTTGCCTGGTTTTGGTATCAGAGTGATGGTGGCCTCATAAAATGTGAGTTTGGGAGTGTTCCTCCCTCTGTTATATTTTGGAAGCGTTTGAGAAGGATAGCTATTAGCTCTTCTCTAAATGTTTGACAGAATTCACCTGTGAAGCTATGTGGTCCTGGGCTTTTCTTTGTTGGAAGATTTCTAATTACAGTTTCAATTTCAGTGCTTCTGATTGGTCTGTCTACTTTTTCTATTTCTTCCTGGTTCAGCCTCAGAAAGTTGTGCTTTTCTAAGAATTTGTCCATTTCTTCCAGGTTGTCCATTTCACTGGCATATACTTGCTTGTAGTAATCTCTTATGATCCTCTGTACTTCTGCAGTGTCAGTTGTTACTTCCCCTTTTTCATTTCTAATACTGTTGATATGAGTCTTCTCCCTTCTTTTCTTAATGAGTCTGGTTAATGGTTTATCAATTTTGTTTATCTTCTCAAACAACCAGCTTTTAGTTTTATTGATCTTTGTTATCATTTCCTTCATTTCTTTTTCATTTATTTCTGATCTTATCTTTATGATTTCTTTCCTCTGCTGACTTTGGGAGTTTTTTCTTCTTCTTTCTCTAATTGCTTGAGATATAAGGTTACGTTGCTTATTTGAGATCTTTCTTGTTTCTTGAGGTAGGATTGTATTGCTGTAAACTTTCCTCTTAGAACTACTTTTGCTGCATCCCACTGGTTCAGGGCCATTGTGCTTTCATTGTCATTTGTTTCTAGGTATTTTTTGATTTCCACTTTGATTTCTTCAGTGTTCTCTTCGTTATTTAGTCGTGTATTGTTTAGCCTCCATGTGTTTTTTTTTTTTACAGGTATTTTCCTGTAATTGACATCCAGTGTCATGGCATTGTGGTTGGAAAACATACTTGTTACGATTTCAATATTCTTAAATTTACCAAGGCTTGATTTGTGATCCAAGACATGATCTGTCCTGGAGAATGTTCCATGAGCACTTGAGAAGAAAGTGTATTCTGTTGTTTTTGGATGGAATGCCCTATAAATATCAATTAAGTCCATCTTGTTTAATGTATCATTTAAAGCTTGTGTTTCATTATTTATATTCAATTTGGATGATCTGTCCATTGGTGAAAGTGGGGTGCTAACGTCCCCTACTATGATTGTGTTACTGTCGATTTCCCCTTTTATGGCTGTTAGTATTTGCCTTATGTATTGAGGTGCTCCTATGTTGGGTGCATAAATATTTACAATTGTTATATCTTCTTGGATGGATCCCTTGATCATTATGTAGTGTCCTTCTTTGTCTCTTGTGATAGCCTTTATTTTAAAGTCTATTTTGTCTGATACGAGACCTGCTACTACTCCAGCTTTCTTTAGATTTCCATTTGCATGGAATATCTTTTTCCATCCCCTCACTTTCAGTCTATATGTGTCCCTAAGTCTGAAGTGGGTCTCTTGTAGACAGCATATATATGGGTCTTGTTTTTGTATCCATTCAGCCAGTCTATGTCTTTTGGTTGGAGCATTTAATCCATTTACATTTAAGGTGATTATCAATATGTATGTTCCTATTACCATTTTCTTAATTGTTTTGGGTTTGTTATTGTAGGTCTTTCCCTTCTCTTGCGTTTCCTGCCTACAGAAGTTCCTTTAGCATTTGTTGTAAAGTTGGTTTTGTGGTGCTGAATTCTCTTAGCTTTTGCTTGTCTGTAAAGGTTTTACTTTCTCCACCAAATCTGAATGAGATCCTTGCTGGGTAGAGTAATCTTGGTTGTAGGTTTTTCCCTTTCATCACTTTAAATATGTCCTGCCACTCCCTTCTGGCTTGCAGAGTTTCTGCTGAAAGATCAGCTGGTAACCTTATGGGGATTCCGTTGTATGTTATTTGTTGCTTTTCCCTTGCTGCTTTTAATATTTTTTCTTTGTATTTAATTTTTGATAGTTTGATTAATATGTGTCTTGGTGTATTTCTCCTTAGTTTTATCCTGTATGGGACTCTCTGAACTTCCTGGACTTGATTGACTATTTCCTTTCCCATATAAGGGAAGTTTTCAACTATAATCTCTTCAAATATTTTCTCAGTCTCTTTCTTTTTCTCCTCTTCTTCTGCAACCCCTATAATTCGTATATTGGTGTGTTTAATGTTGTTCCAGAGGTCTCTGAGACTGTCCTCAAGTCTTTTCATTCTTTTTTTTTATTCTTCTCTGTGGTAGTTATTTCCACTATTTTATCTTCCCCATCACTTATCCATTCTTCTGCCTCAGTTATTCTGCTATTGATTCCTTCTAGAGAATTTTTAATTATTGTGTTATCATTGTTTGTTTGCTCTTTTGCTCTTCTAGGTCCTTGTTAAACGTTTCTTGTATTTTCTCCATTCTATTTCCAACACTTTGGACCATATTTACTATCATTACTCCAAATTCCTTTTCAGGTAGACTGCCTATTTCCTCTTCATTTGTTGGTCTGGTGGGTTTTTACCTTGCTCCTTCATCTGCTGTGTGTTTCTCTGTCTTCTCATTTTGCCTAACTTACTGTGTTTGGGGTCTCCTTTTCACAGGCTGCAGGTTTGTAGTTCCCGTTGTTTCTGTTGTTGCCCCCAGTGGGTAATGTTGGTTCAGTGGGCTATGTAGGCTTCCTGGTGGAGAGGACTGGTGCATGTGTTGTGGTGGATGAGGCTGGATCTTGTCTTTCTGGTTGGCAGGAAAGCATCCAGTGGTGTATTTTGGGGTGTCTATGAACTTATTATGATTTTATGCAGCCTCTCTGCTAATGGGTGGAGTTGTGTTCCTGTCTTGCTAGTTGTTTGGCATGGGGTGTCCAGCAGTGGAGCTTGCTGGTCTTTGAGTGAGCTGGGTCTTAGCACTGAGACGGAGATCTCTGGGAGAGCTCTCGCCAATTGATATTACATGGGGCCAGGAGGTCTCTGGTGGTCTAATGTCCTGAATTTGGCTCTCCCCACCTCAGAGGCTCAGGCCTGACACCTGGCCAGAGCACCAAGACCCTGTCAGCCACACAGCTCAGAAGAAAGGGAAGGAGTAAAAGCAAGAAAGAAAAGGGAAATAAAAGAAAGTTAATAAAATGAGGAAAAAATGTTTAATATTATTAAAATAAAAAGTAATTTAAAAGAAAAAAGAAGAGAGCAACCAAATCAGTAAACAAATCTCCAATGATAACAAGCGCTAAAACCTAAACTCAGGTAAACATATAAATCAGAAACTAGTCGGTCGCATACAGCAAACCCCAAGTCTACAGTTGCTCCCAATGTCCACCGCCTCAATTTGGGATGATTCGTTGTCTATTCAGGTATTCCACAGATGCAGGGTACATCAAGTTGATTGTGGCGATTTAATCCACTGCTGCTGAGGCTGCTGGGAGAGATTTCCCTTTCTCTTCTTTGTTCGCACAGCTCCTGAGGTTCAGCTTTGAATTTGGCCCCACTTCTGCGTGTAGGTCACCCTCTGGCATCTGTTCTTCGCCCAGACAGGAGGGGGTTAAAGGAGAGGCTGATTAGGGGGCTCTGGCTCACTCAGGCCGGGGGGAGTGGGGGTAAGGAATGCAGGGCAAGCCTGCAGCGGCAGAGGCCAATGTGACGTTGCAACAGCCTGAGATGCGCCATGTGTTCTCCTGGGGAAGTTGTCCCTGGATCACGGGGCCCTGGCAGTGGCGGGCTGCACGGACTTCTGGGAGGGGAGGTGTGGATAGTGACCTGTGCTTGCACACAGGATTCTTGGTGGCTACAGCAGCAGCGTTAGCATTTCCTGCCCATCTCTGGCATCCGCACTGATAGCCACGGCTTGCGCCCATCTCTGGAGCTCGTTTAGGCAGTGCTCTGCCTTCTGTGGGCAGACAGGGAAGGAATCCCCTCTCCTCGCGCACCCTGAAACAATGGTCTCTTGACTCTTAGGCAGTTCCAGACTTTTTCCCGGACTCCTTCCCCACTAGCTGTGGCTCACTAGCCCCCTTCAGGCTGTGTTCACACAGCCAACCCCAGTCCTCTCCCTGGGATCTGACCTCCGAAGCCTGAGCCTCAACTCCCAGCCCCAACCCGCCCTGGTGAGTGAGCAGACAAGCCTCTCGGGCTGGTGAGTGCTGGTCGGCACCGACCCTCAGTGCAGGAATCTCTCCGCTTTGCCCTTTGCACCCCTGTTGCTGCGCTCTCCTCCGTGGCTCCGAAGCTTCCCCTCTGCCACCCCTCATCTCCACCAGTGAAGGGGCTTCCTAGTGTGTGGAAACCTTTCCTCCTTCACAGCTCCCTCTCACAGGTGCAGGTCCTCTCCCTATTCTTTTGTCTCTGTTTTTTCTTTTGCCCTACCCAGGTACGTGGGGAGTTTCTTGCCTTTTGGGAGGTCTGAGGTCTTCTGCCAGCATTCAGTAAGTGTTCTGTAGGAGTTCTTCCACATGTAGATGTATTTTTGATGTATTTGTGGGGAGGAAGGTGATCTCCACGTCTTACTCCTCCTCCATCTTGAAGGTCCCTCCCAGAATGACTTCTTGAACTCGTATATTGCCCGGGATATAAAACTGGAAAACTTCCAGAGAACTGTGATCTCTTATTTTTTAGCCCCTTCTGCTGTTAGCCAAATCAGTTTGGGATTTATATCATCAAGTTTAATGGTGAAGAAAAGAAACGAAAGTGAAGTTACTAAAAAATAAACAATTTCATTAACTTCAAAATCAGTGAGTTCAAAATCAATTAAATTTGTAATATCCTTATTTAGAACACAAGCAGTGAATTAATAACAGTGAAAATTAGTTTTTAGGAATATAAAGGGAGTGAGAGTTTTACAAATAACTTTGGACATTGAAGTTTCCTAAATCAAAAAAGATGTATAATTTTTTACATGTACATTTCTTTTTAAATCCTGAATCAAGATTTTACATACACCTGCACTTGGACCAGTCCCATAAATCAGTTTGAAAGTGACCCAGTTTTTTCACATGAGCCTTAATATCCATGTATCTAGGTCTTGTCATTATAAGATAATGGAACCGAGATAAGAATATGGTCCATAAAATAAATAAAAGGAAAATATATCTGAGATATTTACAGAAAGAGGTTCAAAAGAGAGGGCATAGGGGATGAGGAATCTGATGTGGAAGAATTGTTGCTAACTTGGTATCCACAAGACAAATCTTAGACCTTACTACTGAAAGAGCTGGTAACATCTCATAGAAGTTCACACATTCATTTCTTTGACTAGTCTTTATTGAGCATCTGCTATGTGATGGGCACCATGCTAGGCCTCACCTCTGACAACCTCCTACTCAATGTTAGCATTGGAAATCTCTAGAACTTTGATTTGTTGTTGTTGTTGTTGTTTTTTCCTGGAAAGCATAAATAGACCCATTACAGGAGAAAACTCTCAATTAAAAGTGGCCAGGCCCAGCCCGGAGGAAGATGGCGGAAGAGTAAGACGTGGAGATCACCTTCCTCCCCACAGATACATCAGAAATTCATCTACACGTGGAACAACTCCTACAGAACACCTACTGAACGCTGACAGAAGACCTCAGACCCCCCAAAAGGCAAGAAACTCCCCACATACCTGGGTAGGGCAAAAGAAAAAAAGAATAAACAGAGACAATAGGATAGGGACGGGACCTGCACCAGTGAGAGGGAGCCGTGAAGGAGGGAAGGTTTCTACACACTACAAGCCCCTTCGCGGGCGGAGACTGCAGGTGGCGGAGGGGGAAGCTTCGGAGTACCGGAGGAGAGCACAGCAACAGGGGTGTGGAGGGCAAAGCGGAGAGATTCCGGCACAGAGGATCGGTGCCCTCAGGCACACACCAGCCCGAGAGGCTTGTCTGCTCGGCCACCGTGGCGGGCGGGGCGGGGAGCTGAGGCTCGGGTATCGGCTTTCAGTCGGAGCGCAGGGAGAGGACTGGGGCTGGCGGCAGGAAGAGAGCCTGAAGGGGTTAGTGCACCACGGCTAGCCCGGAGGGAGTCCGGGGAAAGGGTCTGGAGCTGCCGAAGAGGCAAGAGACTTTTTTCCCTTTTGTTTCCTGGTGCGCGAGGAGAGGACATTAAGAGGTCTGCTTAGGGAAGCGCCGGAGACAGGCGCGAGCCGCGGGTAAGGCGCGGACCTCGGAGACGGGCGTGGGCAGCCGCCGCCGACGCCGCCGACGCCGCCCGCCGCCGACGCCGCCCGCCGCCGACGCGGCCCGCCGCCGACGCCGCCCGCCGACGTGGCCCGCCGCCGACGCCGCCGCCGCCGACACGGCCCGCCGACGTGGCCCGCCGCCGACGGGGCAGACGCCGACGCGGCCCGCCGCCGACGCCGCCGCGGCCCGCCGCTGACGCCGCCGACGCCGCGGCCCGCCGCCGACGCCCGCCGCCGACGCCGCCGCCCGCCGACGCGGGGCCTGTGTGCGGGCGTGGGTCAATGTCCGCCCCGCCTTCTGGGGGGCCTGTGCACCCCGCCACTGCCGGGGTCCCGAGACCCGGGGACGGCTTCCCCGGTAAAGCGCACGGAGCGCCACGGGCTGCTGCAACGTCACGCCGGCCTCTGCCGCCGCAGGCCCGCCCCACACTGCGCGCCCCTCCCTCCCCTCTGCCTGAGTGAGCCAGAGCCCCCGAATCAGCGGCTCCTTTAAACCCGTCCTGTCTGAGCGAAGAACGGACACCCTCCGGCGACCTACGCACAGAGGCGGGGCCAGGTCCAAGGCTGAGACCCGGGCGCTGTGAGAGCAGAGACAGGGAAATCTCTCTGTGCAGTCTCGGAGGCAGCGGATTAAAGCTCCACGGTCCATTTGATGTGCCCTGCGTCTGTGGAGTGCATGAATGGACAGCGAATCATCCCAAATTGAGGAAGTGGACTTTGAGGACAAGATTTAAGACTTTCCCCCCTTTTCCTCTTTTTACAACGAATTATTCCAAATTGAGGAGGTGGACTTGGAGAGCAAGATTTTTTATTTTTCCCCCTGCTCTCTTTTTGTGAATGTGTATGTGTAATCTTCTGTGTAAGATTCTCTCTGTATAGCTTTGCTTCCACCATATATCCCAGGGTTCTATCGGTCCGTTGTTTTTTTTTTTTTTTCAAATAATTACTTTCTAATTTTAATAACGCTACTATATTTCGTACTTTATTCTATTTTACTTTACCTGCTCTTTCTTTTTTTTCCTACCTTCCCTTCCTCCCTCCGCTCCTCCTTTCCTTCTTTCTTCTTTCCTCCCTCCCTCCTTCCCACCCTTCTTCTTTCCACTTTCTTTTTCTTTCCTTCCTCCCTCCCTCCCTCCTGTCTTTCTTTCTTTCCTTCCTCCCTCCCTCCCTCCCTTCTTCCATTCACTCTTCCTTTTGCTTTCATTCCTCCCTCCCTCCCTCCATTCTTTCCTTCTTTCCATCCTTCCTCCCTCCCTCCTTTCTTTCTTCCTTCCTTCCTTCCTTTCTTCCCTTCTTCCTTTCTTTCCCTCTCTCTTTCTTTCTTCTACTAATTCTTTCTTTCTACCTTTTCTCCCTGTTATTCTGAGCCGGGTGGATGAAAGGCTCTTGGTGCTGCAGCCAGGAGCCAGTGCTGTGCCTCTGAAGTGGGAGAGCGAACTTCAGGACACGGGTCCACAAGAGACCTCCCAGCTCCACATAATATCAAGCAGCGAAAATCTCCCAGAGATCTCCATCCCAACACCAGCACCCAGCTTCAGTCAACGACCAGCAAGCTACAGTGCTGGTCACCCTATGCCAAGCAACTAGCAAGGCAGGAACACAACCCCACCCATTAGCAGAGAGGCTACCTAAAAACATAATAAGGCCATAGGCACCCCAAAACACACCACCAGACGTGGACCTGTTCCCCAGAAAGACAAGATCAAGCCTCAACCACCAGAACACAGGCATTAGTCCCCCCCACCAGGAAGCCTACACAACCTACTGAAACAACCTTAGCCACTGGGGTCAGACACCAAAAACAACGGGAACTACGAATCTACAGCCTGCAAAAAGGAGACCCCAAACACAGTAACATAAGCAAAATGAGAAGACAGAAAAACACACAGCAGGTGAAGGAGCAAGATAAAAACCTACCAGACCTAACAAATGAAGAGGTAATAGGCAGTCTACCTGAAAAAGAATTCAGAATAATGATAGTAAAGCTGATCCAAGATTCTATTTCCAAGATCCATAATCTTGGAAATAGAATAGACAAAATGCAAGAAACAGTTAACAAGGACCTAGAAGAACTAAAGATGAATCAAGCATCGATTAAAAACACAATAAATGAAATGAAAAATATTCTAGATGGGATCAATAGCAGAATAACTGAGGCAGAAGAACGGATAAGTGACCTGGAAGATAAAATAGTGGAAATAACTGCTGCAGAGCAAAATAAAGAAAAAAGAATGAAAAGAACAGAGGACAGTCTCAGAGACCTCTGGGACAACATTAAACACACCAACATTCAAATTATAGGGGTTCCAGAAGAAGAAGAGAAAAAGAAAAGGACTGAGAAAATATTTGAAGAGATTATAGTTGAAAACTTCCCCAATATGGGAAAGGAAATAGTTAATCAAGTCCAGGAGGCACAGAGAGTCCCATACAGAATAAATCCAAGGAGAAATACACCAAGACACATATTAATCAAACTGTCAAAAATTAAACACAAAGAAATCATATTAAAAGCAGCCAGGGAAAAACAACAAATAACACACAAGGGAATCCCCATCAGGTTAACAGCTGATCTCTCAGCAGAAACTCTACAAGCCAGAAGGGAGTGGCAGGACATAATTAAAGTGATGAAGGAGAGAAACCTGCAACCAAGATTACTCAACCCAGCAAGGATCTCATTCAGATTTGATGGAGAAATTAAAACCTTTACAGACAAGCAAAAGCTGAGAGAGTTCATCAGCACCACCAAACCAGCTCTACAACAAATGCTAAAGGAACTTCTCTAGGCAAGAAGCACAACAGAAGGAATATACCTACAATAACGAACCCAAAGCAATTAAGGAAATGGGAATAGGAACATACATATCAATAATTACCTTAAATGTAAATGGACTAAATGCTCCCACCAAAAGATACATATTGGCTGAATGGATACAAAAACAAGACCCATATATATGCTGTCTACAAGAGACCCACGTCAGACCTAGAGACACATACAGATTGAAAGTAAGGGGATGGAAAAAGATATTCCATGCAAATGGAAATCAAAAGAAAGCTGGAGTAGCAATTCTCATATCAGACAAAATAGACTTTAAAATAAAGACTATTAGAAGAGACAAAGAAGGACACTACATAACGATAAAGGGATCGATCCAAGAAGAAGATATAACAATTGTAAATATTTATGCACCCAACATAGGAGCACCTCAATACATAAGGCAAATACTAACAGCCATAAAAGGGGAAATCGACAGTAACACAATCATAGTAGGGGACTTTAACACCCCACTTTCACCAATGGACAGATCATCCAAAATGAAAATAAATAAGGAAACACAAGCTTTAAATGATACATTAAACAAGATGGACTTAGTTGATATTTATAGGACATTCCATCCAAAAACAACAGAATACACATTTTTCTCAAGTGCTCATGGAACATTCTCCAGGATAGATCATATCTTGGGTCACAAATCAAGCCTTGGTAAATTTAAGAAAATTGAAATTGTATCAAGTATCTTTTCCGACCACAATGCTATGAGACTAGACATCAATTACAGGAAAAGATCTGTAAAAAATACAAACACATGGAGGCTAAACAATACACTACTCAATAACCAAGAGATCACTGAAGAAATCAAAGAGGAAATTTAAAAATACCTAGAAACAAATGACAATGGAGACACGATGACCCAAAACCTATGGGACGCAGCAAAAGCAGTTCTAAGGGGGAAGTTTATAGCAATACAATCCCACCTTAAGAAACAGGAAACATTTCGAGTAAACAACCTGACCCTGCACCTAAAGCAATTAGAGAAAGAAGAACAAAAAACCCCCAAAGCTAGCAGAAGGAAAGAAATCATAAAGATCAGATCAGAAATAAATGAAAAAGAAATGAAGGAAACGATAGCAAAGATCAACCAAACTAAAAGCTGGTTCTTTGAGAAGATAAACAAAATTGATAAACCATTAGCCAGACTCATCAAGAAAAGAAGGGAGAAGACTCAAATCAATAGAATTAGAAATGAAAAAGGAGAAGTAACAACTGACACTGCAGAAATACAAAAGATCATGAGAGATTACTACAAGCAACTCTATGCCAATTAAAATGGACAACCTGGAAGAAATGGACAAATTCTTAGAAATGCACAACCTGCCAAGACTGACTCAGGAAGAAATAGAAAATATGAATAGACCAATCACAAGCACTGAAATTGAAACTGTGATTAAAAATCTTCCATCAAACAAAAGCCCAGGACCAGATGGCTTCACAGGCGAATTCTATCAAACATTTAGAGAAGAGCTAACACCTATCCTTCTCAAACTCTTCCAAACAATATCAGAGGAAGGAACACTCCCAAACTCATTCTACGAGGCCACCATCACCTTGATACCAAAACCAGGCAAGGATGTCACAAAGAAAGAAAACTACAGGCCAATATCACTGATGAACATAGATGCAAAAATCCTCAACAAAATACTAGCAAACAGAATCCAACAGCACATTAAAAGGATCATACACCATGATCAAGTGGGGTTTATTCCAGGAATGCAAGGATTCTTCAATATACGCAAATCAATCAATGTGATACACCATATTAACAAGTTGAAGGAGAAAAACCATATGATCATCTCAATAGATGCAGAGAAAGCTTTCGACAAAATTCAACACCCATTTATGATAAAAACCCTGCAGAAAGTAGGCATAGAGGGATCTTTCCTCAACATAATAAAGGCCATATATGACAAACCCACAGCCAGCATCGTCCTCAATGGTGAAAAACTGAAACCATTTCCACTAAGATCAGGAACAAAACAAGGTTGCCCACTCTCAACACTCTTATTCAACCTAGTTTTGGAAGTTTTAGCCACAGCAATCAGAGAAGAAAAGGAAATAAAAGGAATCCAAATCGGAAAAGAAGAAGTAAAGCTGTCACTGTTTGCAGATGACATGATACTATACATAGAGAATCCTAAAGATGCTACCAAAAAACTACTAGAGCTAATCAATGAATTTGGTAAAGTAGCAGGATACAAAATTAATGTACAGAAATCTCTGGCATTCCTGTACACTAATGATGAAAAATCTGAAAATGAAATCAAGAAAACACTCCCATTTACCATTGCAACAAAAAGAATAAAATATCTAGGAATAAACCTACCTAAGGAGACAAAAGACCTGTATGCAGAAAATTATAAGACACTGATGAAAGAAATTAAAGAAGATACAAATAGATGGAGAGATATACCATGCTCCTGGATTGGAAGAATCAATATTGTGAAAATGACTCTACTACCCAAAGCAATCTACAGATTCAATGCAATCCCTATCAGACTACCACTGGCATTTTTCACAGAACTAGAACAAAAAATTTCAAAATTTGTTTGGAAAAACAAAAGACCCCAAATAGCCAAAGCAATCTTGAGAACGAAAAACGGAGCTGGAGGAATCAGGCTCCCTGACTTCAGACTATACTACAAAGCTACAGTAATTAAGACAGTGTGGTACTGGCATAAAAACAGAAAGATAGATCAGTGGATCAGGATAGAAAGCCCAGAGATAAACCCACGCACATATGGCCAACTTATCTTTGATAAAGGAGGCAGGAATGTACAGTGGAGAAAGGACAGCCTCTTCAATAAGTGGTGCTGGGAAAACTGGACAGGGACATGTAAAAGTTTGAGATTAGATCATTCCCTAACACCATACACAAAAATAAGCTCAAAATGGATTAAAGACTTAAATGTAAGGCCAGAAACTATCAAACTCTTAGAGGAAAACATAGGTAGAACACTCTATGACATAAATCACAGCAAGATCCTTTTGGACCCACCTCCTAGAGAAATGGAAATAAAAACAAAGATAAACAAATGGGACCTAATGAAACTTCAAAGCTTTTGCACAGCAAAGGAAACCATAAACAAGACCAAAAGACAACCCTCAGAATGGGAGAAAATATTTGCAAATGAAGCAACTGACAAAGGATTAATCTCCAAAATTTATAAACAGCTCATGCAGCTCAATAGCAAAAAAACAAACAACCCAATCCAAAAATGGGCAGAAGACTTAAATAGGCATTTCTCCACAGAAGATATACAGACTGCCAACAAACACATGAAAGAATGCTCAACATCATTAATCATTAGAGAAATGCAAATCAAAACTACAATGAGATATCATCTCACACCAGTCAGAATGGCCATCATCAAGAAATCTAGAAACAATAAATGCTGGAGAGGGTGTGGAGAAAAGGGAACACTCTTGCACTGCTGGTGGGAATGTGAATTGGTACAGCCACTATGGAGAACGGTATGGAGGTTCCTTAAAAAACTACAAATAGAACTACCATATGACCCAGCAATCCCACTACTGGGCATATACCCTGAGAAAACCATAATTCCAAAAGAGACATGTACCAAAATGTTCATCGCAGCTCTATTCACAATAGCCCGGAGCTGGAAACAACCTAAGTGTCCATCATCGGATGAATGGATAAAGAAGATGTGGCACATATATACAATGGAATATTACTCAGCCATAAAAAGAAATGAAACTGAGCTATTTGTAATGAGGTGGATAGACCTAGAGTCTGTCATACAGAGTGAAGTAAGTCAGAAAGAGAAAGAAAAATACCGTATGCTAACACATATATACGGAATTAAAAAAAAAAATGTCATGAAGAACCTAGGGGTAAAACGGGAATAAAGACACAGACCTACTTGAGAATGGACTTGAGGATATGGGGAGGGGGAAGGGTAAGCTGTGACAAAGCGAAAGAGAGGCATGGACATATATACACTACCAAACGTAAGGTAGATAGATAGTGGGAAGCAGCCGCATAGCACAGGGAGATCAGCTCAGTGCTCTGTGACCGCCTGGAGGGGTGGGATGGGGAGGGTGGGAGGGAGGGAGATGCATGAGGGAAGGGATGTGGGAACAGATGTATATGTATGACTGATTCACTTTGTTATAAAGCAGAAACTAATAAAAAAAATAAAATTAAAAAAAAAAGAAAGACAAATACCGTATGCTAACACACATATACGGAATTAAAAAAAAAAATGTCATGAAGAACCTAGGGGTAAAACGGGAATAAAGACACAAACCTACTTGAGAATGGACTTGAGGATATGGGGAGGGGGAAGGGTAAGCTGTGACAAAGCGAAAGAGAGGCATGGACATATATACACTACCAAACGTAAGGTAGATAGATAGTGGGAAGCAGCCGCATAGCACAGGGAGATCAGCTCGGTGCTTTTTCACCGCCTGGAGGGGTGGGATGGGGAGGGTGGGAGGGAGGGAGATGCATGAGGGAAGGGATGTGGGAACAGATGTATATGTATGACTGATTCACTTTGTTATAAAGCAGAAACTAATAAAAAAAAAAGAAACTCCCAGAAATAAACAATTCATAAATTTAAAAAAAAAAAAAAGTGGCCAGTCTGAGTTTAACTATTAATTTGCTAAATTATTGTTCATTTCACCTCTCTAGGGTTCATGAGAAAAATGAAGGAGTTGTGCTCCTTCTATCTATAGTATCTATAAAGTTGCCTCTGATTCTAAAAGACTCAAAAATCAATAGCACCTTCAGAAGACCTAGATAGACATTTCTCTGAAGGAGAAATACAGATGGCCAATACACACATGAAAAGATGCTCAACATCACTAATTAATAGAGAAATGCAAATCAAAACTACAATGAAGTATCACCTCACACTGATCAGAATGGCCATGATAAAAAAGTCTACAAATAGTAATTGATGGAGAGGGTGCGAAGAAAAGGGAACCCTCCTACACTGTTGGTGGAAATGTAAATTGATACAACCACTATGGAAAACAGTACGGAGGTTCCTTAAAAAAATAAAAATACAGCTAACATATGATCCAGCAAACCCACTCCTGGGCATATATCTGGAGAAAACTGTAATTCAAAAAGACACATGCACCCCAATGTTTGCTGCAGCACTATTTACAATAGCCAAGACATGGAAGCAACCTGAATGTCCTTTGACAGATGAATGGATAAAGAAGATGTGGTACGTATATACAATGGAATATTACTGGGCCATAAAAAAGAATGAAATAACGCCATTTGCAGCAACATGGATGGACCTAGAGATTATCATACTAAGTGAAGTAAGTCAGACAAAGATAAATATGATATCACTTATATGAGGAATCTAAAAAAATGATACAAATAAATTTACTTATAAAACAGAGAGAGACTCACAGACATAGAAAACAAACTTACAATTACCAAAGGGGAAAGGGAGTTGGGGAGGGATAAATTAGGAGTTTGGGATTAGCAGATACAAGCTACTATATGTAAAACAAATAAACAACAAGGTTCTAGTGTATAGCACAGGGAACTACGTTCAATATCTTGTAATAAACCATAATGGAAAAGTATATATTTTATATATATATATTATATATATATATATAATATATATATATATATCACTGAATCCCTTTGCTGTACACCAGAAACTAACACAACATTGTAAATCAACTATACTTCAATTTAAAAATGTTTTTAATTCAATAGCCCCCCCTTGAGTGCCCAAATTTGGCTCATTCTCAAACTACAGATCTCCTGACCGAAAAGCAGGCTCTATCTCACCATCTTGACAGCCCCCTTCAGGAAACAAGAGTCCGCAGCAACACCAGGACCATGCTAAGTGTGTTCTCTCACCAAAGTTTGGCACTGCCCAAGTAATCCCATAGGATTCTTGCTCAGGATTGCTGCTGATGGAAGAAACGTTTGGAAACAGAGGACCTACAGTCAGAAAAGCAGTCACCTCCTCTTCATTCTAGAGGCAAGTCAAGTGTGGTCCAGAGAGGGTCTCTGAGCTGCACCAGCCATCCTTCAGCCTCTCTAGGGTTAGCATCAGCTATAGCCTGTGTGAGAAGAGAACTTTCTTACACAGGGGAACAGGGACTTAGTTACTGAGAAATCATTTTTCACGGCATTCCCTGGAGTTGTTTATCCATGATGGGAACTGTTCCTGCCTCAGAAATTACTGAAGGGGGAGAGACTGCTGAGTGACATCAGGAGGAACCCTTAGACTAGAGATATGGTGGTTCTAACGTGTCTGTCAATCCCTTGTCACTACTCCTTTAAGAAGGTGAAAGCTAATTCTCCTCCACTTGAAAGCAGGTCACAGCTGGAGGTTCACTTCTAAGGAACAGCATGAGGAGGAAGTGATGCTATGTGACTTCTGAGGGTAAAAAAGATAACTTCCACTGGCTCTCACTGCCTTACCTTTCTTGCTCTGGGAGAAACCAGCCACCATACCATGAGGACCCTGTACAAGGCCCTCCTGGGGAGGACGTGGCCTCCCCCACAACAGTCGGCACCAACTTGCCAGCCCTGTGACGAGCCGCCTTGGAAGGGGATCCTCCAGCCCTAGTCAAGCCTTTAGGTGACCCCAGATGACATCCTGACGCTTCCTCGTGACAGATCCTGATCCAGAACTGCCCAGCTTGGCCACTCGTCCATTCCTGACCCATAGAAATCATGAAAGATAAGAAATATTTCTTATTGTTTTAAGCCACAAGGTTTGAGAAGAATTTGTTGCACAGAACTAGCTAACTAATACAGTAGTGACCCTGACTCACGCTCACCTTGGGAAGATCTTACGCCTGAGAGGAGTAGAAGGTGAGAAGAGGTTGGATATAGACTATGAGAATAGAATGGAGGACAGGGCAAGAGGGAAAGGAGGGAGGGAAGGAGTGTAAGAGGGAGGAAAGCAGCCCCCTCCATCTCCTCCGGCCTTCATTTATCTCTTCCTTCTCTGAATTTCTATCCCTCCCTTTATCTCCCCATTTGGACAGCTGTCTTCTGAAGACAGGAACAGAGCTCCTATTTCTTCTATATTGCTCATCATACCTGGCAGTGTCCTGCACAAAGGGAACCAAGACCAATGGGTAAAACTGGGAGGCCAATGATGAGTCAGTATCAGAAGGAACATTCCAAGAGACTTTGGCAAGGAAGTTGTGGAGCTTGAGGCTTCAGACGGGGCTGAGCTGTGGACAGTGGTTGCAGAGCAGGTTCTTAGAGATGGCAGTAGACTGTTACTGTTGCTACCACTTTGGTGGCCCCCAAAGAACCACACCTCCCAGTATTTATGTCTTCGGGTAGCCCCCTACCACATTACCTCTGAATTTGGCCACATGACTACCTTTGTCCAATGGGGCAAGCATGATGCCTGTGGAGGCCTGATAGGTGCATGCCCACGTTTCCCTGCCCTCTAGTGCCCCTACCAGGACAAGACTCCATCAACTCATCTGCTTCCTTACAAGGAAACTGCAACTCCAGATCAAGCGATATTTGAAGTTCATTTGCGAATTGAGAAAATATGAGCCATCCTGGACCCTCTCCCCTTTCCAGAAAAAATAATCATGTCCATTTTCCATGACCCCAGAATACTAGTAAACAGAACTCTCCTTTCACTCAAAAGATAGACGATATTTTGTGACCTAACAATAATGGGAAAGGAGGAGGGAGAGATGCAACTAATAACATATATTCACAACAATCTATATTACAAATATATATGTACATTTATAGCTCAGCAGGCCCTGCAGAGTTACAGATGAGATAATTAAAATGCTTATGCTTTTAGCAATGATGCTTACTGAAATCATTTTATAACCATCCAAACTGAGGTTTGTTTTCAGCTATAATGCAATGCTACCTGGAGTATTCTGACCTAAGTTATTTATGTACCTAAAAATAGATTGCCTTCCCCCATTACTGACTTTGTGGATATATCTCAGGATATGGAAATTTTTGGTGAGCTCAAGTGGCTCCTAAGGCTTTCTCTGCATTTTCTGTGCCTATGACAGGGACTGGGCATTCTGTAGGAATCCTGTGAAGGGCCAAGAGGTTGAAATAAACCGCTGGGAAAGGCTGGGCCTTGTTAGATGCTCCTGAGTATAGAAGGACTATCAGTAACACAACTGGGATGCAAATGGATAACGGTTCTGTCTGCGTTCAGTTTCCCACCCTTCTAGCTCCATCAGGCATGGAAGGGGAGGGTGTGACTACAAAAGCACAGCACAAGGAGGTTTTTGTGAGGGGTGATGAAACTGTTCTGAATCCTGACTGTGGTGCTAGTTACACGAATCTATAAGTGTTAAAATTCCTAGACCTGGACACCCCATAAAAGTCAATTTTATTGTATGCTAATTTAAAATTTTTTAATTAAAAGGAAAAGATAAATAACACTTGGTAGGTTCCATAAATGATCATTCTACCTGCAAATTTTATCTTGAACTGGTCCACTTCCCTCCGTCTCCATTACAAGCAGCATCTCTCTCCTGGAATTCTACATAGTACTCCTCCTTCCATGTTTGCTCCATTGCCCATTCTCCCTGCTGCAACTAGAGATTTCAGGTCACTTCCAGGCTTGAAGCTTTCAAAGATTTCCCAGTGCGTTTTGGTTTAAACCCAAGACCCTCCCCTGCCTGCGGGGATTGACATGACCTGGACTCCACTTCCCTCTGCAATCTCATCCACCCACAAATCACACTGGACTCACTACACTCCTTTAAATAGCCAAGCTCGTTCTGGTCACAGGGCCTTCACACCTGCTGTTTCCTCCTCCTGGGATACTCTTCCTGCTTCCTCTTCCTCCCCCTCATTACCTGAGTAACTCCTCTTCAACTTTTGGGTCTTAGCTTAACTGTCACATCTTCCCTGGCCAGCCAGCTGAATTAACCTCACCAACATCACTTTTGCATGATGTCCTGTTCTTTGCCTTTATAGCACTTGCTCTAGCCTGGAATCGGGTGACTATGTGTTTGAGGACTGACTCTGCCCCGCCCACCCACTCCCCCACCGCAAGGCTGCATGTCACTTGTGTGCTGGTGTCAACTCACAAGAGCTCACTGTAGAGCATTCAGGGAGGTCACCTGAAATCAGCCACGGTGGGAGTATTTACACCACAGAAATTGGCAAATGCTACAAATCAGGGCTTTTCTTTTTGGAAAGCTGGCTTACCAGCCTCTCTGTTGGTTTCTAGTGCTTGACATGGACCTGAGAACTTTGGCAATTCTTAGTAAGTATTTGTTAAATAAATGATGGTTACTGTTATTGATGTTGGTTTCTCAGAGCAGCCCTGTGATGAGTCAAGGAGGGACGATTTCAGTCATCATGTTACAGATAATGAATATGAAGCCCCAGGAAAGTTATCCAACTTGCCCAAGGCCATGCAGCTAGTTAGAGAGATATAATGCTCTAACTGAGTTTCTCTGACTCCCAGGTTAGTGCTCTTTGAATTGCACCCCATGAAAACAAATCATGACTATGTTGGGAATGTGTAAAGTGAGTAGACCTGGGCTTGGCGAAGCAAATTTTGAGAAGGAAGCAGAATCCTACACCCCAGCTTGTAAAGACAAAGATTAGTTAATTATCCTGTTCTCCATTCCTCCATAGAAAGGACTCTCCAAGCTATATCTAAAAGCCAGAGTACAATGTAAGAAAAAGAAACGACTCTAGCTTTCTAAAACTAAAAGGTATTTAGAGAACAATATGAAATTTCCTTTAAAAACTAAAAATACAGCTACCGTATGATCCTGCAATCCCACTCCTGGCCATATATCCCAAGAAAACCATAATGCAAAAAGATACATGTACCCCAATGTTCGTTGCAGCACTATTTACAATAGTCAAGACATGGAAGCAACCAAAATGTCCATACGCAGATGAATGGATAAAGAAGATGTGGTACATATATACAATGGAATATTACTCAGCCATAAAAAAGAATGAAATAATGCCATTTGCAGCAACATGGATGGACCTAGAGATTATCATACTAAGTGTAGTAAGTCAGACAGAGAAAGACAAATATCATATGATATCACCTATAGATGGAATCTTTAAAAAATGATACAAATGAACTGATATACAAAACAGAAATAGACCTACAGACATAGAATATAAACTTATGGTTACCAAAGGGGAGGGATAAATTAGGAGTTTGTGATTAACATATACACACTACTATATATAAAACAGATAACCAACAAGGACCTACTGTATAGCACATGGAACTCTACTCAATATTTTGTAATAACCTATAAGGGAGAAGGATCTGAAAAAGGATATATATATATCCATATGTGTGTGTGTGTGTGTGTGTGTAGATATATATATAGATATATAACTGAATCACTGTGCTGTACACCTAAAACTAACACAACATTGTAAATCAACTATATTGAAATATAAATAAATTAAAAGGTATTTAATATATTAAGTATTGGGTGCTTACCAAATATCAGAAGTTCTGGGGAAACAGAAGATACAAGCCTGCTGAGTTCAGTGACTGAAGTGCAACCCAGGGGTCAGGAAGCTGCTACCCTCACTGCTCCTGCCACAACAGCCTGAGGGACCCAGGAAGCTGGGGACTAGATATGGGACCACTGAGTTCAGCTGCCACAAGTGCCTCTAGACATGCACAATTTATGACCTCACTTGCCAGGAGCAACACCAGTAGGAAAATGGACTCTGAATCACTTCCACCTTCTAGTTTTACGTGAGTGCATCTAATCAGCAGAACCTAATTGGGTCACAGAACACGGGCTGCAAAAGAGTCTTAGGAATGGGGGGGTACGACCTTTCCAACCTCTACATCTGGGAAGAAAGTAAAATGGCGGTTGAGAGAACCAATCCACCCTACCAACCATAGTCCATATCTTCAGCACTCATCATCCAAATACACCTGACACATATGTAAGCTTCCAACAGCAACAATGTCCTATACAAGCAACTACCTCTCATACAAATAGAAGCATCTCACCTCCCCCCAAAAGGAGGGAGCCAAAGTCCTGTCTGTCACTGAGTGATCTTCAACCATCCTTCTAGTTCTGTCACATTCCCACCTTGGATTAAACTGTAATCTAAGGATTAAATTGTGCAGTTCACCACCAACAAGACATCTTAAAATAGTAAAGGAAAGAAAATGGTTAAAAAGTAAACACATATAAATATATACACAAAACAGAGCAAGAGGGCTTCCCTGGTGGCGCAGTGGTTGAGAGTCCGCCTGCCGATGCAGGGGACACGGGTTCGTGTCCCAGTCTGGGAAGATCCCACATGCCGCGAAGTGACCAGGCCCGTGAGCCATGGCCGCTGAGCCTGCACATCCAGAGCCTGTGCTCTGCAACGGGAGAGGCCACAACAGTGAGAGGCCCGCGTACCACCAAAAAAAAAAAAAAAAAAAAAAAAAAAAATCAGAGCAAGAAAGAAAACTTCAGAAGCTACTATAATCCTTGTTTCTGCCACTAGTCATGAAGCCAGAGAGGGACTTTTAACTTATTTCCTACACCACCTATTCCATGTTCCCTTACTCTCCTCCAGCACCAGTTGTGGGTGAGATTGCTCTACTACAAAATATATACTTATATATATATATATATATATATATATATATATATATATATATATATTACATGTAATATACATATATGTATACATATAATAGTATATATATATATTTATATTCATACATCTTTTCCTTTCTCTGTTGTGCACATGTCTTAGTTTATTGCTTAAACTCTGGACCAAAGTACCCCAAGGCCCCCAAAGGATCCTCTAGTTTACAGACCTACTCTACCCTGGCCCCATCCTGTAACCATTTTCCCTGGACAAACTGGGTCAATCACCCAGCCAACCCATCTGCCCAATCACTGAAAGGCTGAGGGAAGGATAGAACAAACCCACCCTCTCCAGGCTCAGTATGTGAGGGTGAAGGTACAGGTTGAGGGCACCTTGGAAACAGGTCCTCTGCCTCAAAGTACTTCCCCTACAACCCTTGCCAATACCTGAAATTCCACCATGAGGAAACAGCTGCTTTTTCAATGTTTCTCTTTGCTCATAAACTTCCTAACAGAAACAGCTTCTAAAAAGAAGCTGTTCTGTTGCCACAGGATTCTTTCACCCCAAAAGTTCAAACTGCAAAATGGGCAGGACAGAAACTCAGGAATGGCTTTACACAGTTAAACAGAAGAGTAGGGGGCAGCTGCATGCCCCTTGGGGCAGAACCCCATGAGTGGAATAACAGTGAGAGCAGAAGACAAATCCATCCCTTTATTTCCTTGCAGACAGCTGCTTAGAAGCCTGGAATTAAAGGTGGCAAGCCCAGGTGTCAGACGGCAGATTATCTTTGTTCAAGGGATCCAGCAGGACTAAGGGATTTACGCAGAGTGACAGTCCACGGGCAGTGGCTGGTACCAAATGCCATCTAGAGCTCTTGCTGTCTTAAAAGCAGACTCCAGGGACAAGCCTACAGCAGGAAGCCTGAACATCAATAACGACTACAATAAAAGGTTATAGTAGGCTGGGTCCTCTGTGAGCTCCTTGTGTTTGAAACGCTTAGCATTCATCCAGGATGTGATCAGAAACTCCAATTCCATTGACCTAAGACATTTCTCAAACTAGTCCTGATAACCCTGGAAGTTTACTTCCTGATTAAGATTTTGTTTGGCAGATGCAATTCACTGACATCTCTCAGTACGGGAAAGGTGACAGTCCTGGTCAAGTGATCCATACATCAGAAATAGGGAACCTGAACCAGAGCTTAACTTTTTCCCCTGGTCCCTTGCCCAACTGTTCTACTGCCAAGGGAAACCGAGTCTGTTCTGATAAGGGAAACCTCACAACTCCTACAAAACCTTCCTATCTGGTAACCCCAGTCGGCCCAGATTCTGCTCAACTCCCTGCCCTAAATCACCTCTGTAATTTTAGATTTGCAACCCCCCCTCGCTGGATTATAATGTAAAAAGTGCAGAGCAGAGGCTACCTGATTCTCTACAAGGGCCCAGCCACCTCCACATTTCTGTAATTGTTTTATTGAAGTATAAATAAAACAGAATTATGGAGCATTCCCTATGCTCCTCCCCCTCAAAGTATATTCAACTCTTCTCTCTTCTAGAAATGCAAATCTGACCCTTTAAGAAACATGACATAGGAGAAGACCCATACCCAAATCTGATTTGCTTCTTACCTTTGGCAAAGTTAATTTGCGAAACAGTCCAACGCAACAAATTAGGCCACTACTTAATGGCCTGGAATTCCAATTAAAGGAAGGAGCATTATGAGGCTGCTTGACAGTGGGAAGGAGTGTCTGACCTAATCTTGGATCCCAGAAAGGCCACCTTAAGAGAGAGAGCAATTGCCCATCAGATTTGCCGTGGGTGAAAGGAAGCCATAAACTACAGGGAGACTGGGCTCGTTAAAATGGTAATGCTCCTGTCTCCACCATGAAAGTGCTCCCTAGATACCTCCAGAAATGAAATTTGGAACAATCAAAGAACCTAGCATTTCCTCCCCTCATCCAATCTCATTATTGTCATTTTATGTATTATGTGCAACAAGGCCATTAAATTCAGACTCATCACTCCTGAGTGCGTGCAACACTTCACGGACAACTGCAAACAAAAAACCTGGAATCTCAACTCTAGGTGATTAGACAGGGATGTCAGGGAGTAGTCAACAGATTTCAGCCTCACTGACACTGCCTCATAATTCATTTGAAATGCCCTGAAACACTAACCTTCAGGAAACCATACAACATGTACTTGGGGGATAGGGAACAGGGCATTGAATCAGGCCCAAGAAGAAAGCACAGGATGAGGCAATAAATGCAAATCAGAGAACCTGTAATATCTAAAGTCATCCTATTTCCCCCAGTGATCCAACATCTGATCAATATTCAAAGCCAGAATCACGGTCATCATCCTTGATTTTGTCAAATCCATCATTCATTCATTCATTCATTCACTCAACTATTTAGGGATCACCTATCACGTGCCAGGGACTGTGCTGAGCGCTGGGAGCGCAGCAGTGAACACGCCCACTGGTTCTGTCCACAGGTCCCATTGATATCTGCCTTAGATTGGGCCCTGTAGAATCAGATTCTTAGATAAGGAATTGCATGCAGACATTCCACTGGGGAGAACTCTCAGGAGATACACCTAAAAGGAGGGAAGATGATGGGATTGGGCAGAGAGAGAAAGGTTGACGCCCAATCAAGTTGAAATGAGGCCTCAGCTGATCCTACACAGGGCTCTGGAGCTCGGATGGCCCTTCAATGTTGTCCTAAATTGAAGACTTTATATCCCCACATCTGCCTAGCCATGAGTGGATGCCTAGGAAGGGGTGTCACCTTGGGCAAAGCAGTTCTCTGTCACTGAGGGTAATTCCCAGAGGACACAGCAGTAGCCATGGACACCAGATAATCCTATCATCTGTGTCGGCCTAAAGAGGGACCCAGGTGGAGCACCATAGTAGCCCCTGCAATAACGCCATCCATCCATTGCCAACCTGAGCACAGTCCCTGTTGGCCTTTAGGGTGCCCTGTCTCAGACTCCTCGCTCTTCTCTGTCTTCCGTCTGGGCCCCTCCCCTGGTGACCTTCCAGTCTTGTCACTTGAAGCATCCTAAATACCTAAATCATCTTTGGAAGAACATTTGAGTTCCCAGCTGGAGACTGTGGAGGTCTTCAGACATATTAAGGAAGGACTTCAAAATCTCTGTAAGAATAGTTTTTCTCTTTTCATTTCACTGATATCTAAAATTTTTAATATAATTATATACTGGATGATCTGGATTTCCACTTTAAAACCAAGTACTACCTTGAAATTTTAGTGCCCACATTTGCATTTGTTAACAACTACATGGGTTCCAGGTAGTAGGATTTTAATTTCCCCAGGCTAATGAGGGAAAGTCCAGAAACAAACAGTGAATAAATGATGCCTCAGGGTCACATGAGGTTTGAAGCACTTCACATCCCTGCCCAAGTTAAGCTTCTGCAGTGTTTAAGTAGAGAAAAATGGTGAGCGCTTGAGTCATTTCTAACAGTACAAGTAGGTCAAGTTCAAAGCATTCGACCTGATGGCAGCATCATTGTCACATTCAGAGTGGAAAGTTTGCTTCCCCCAAACAGCTTGATGTGACACACTGAAGTCATCTTTTATTTTCCTTTCTGTTTAGTTTGCAGTTTTATTTGAATACCATTTACAAATTTGCTTTGGTGTCATAGTTGTGTAAGAGTTATAAATATGACTCTAAGCCTGGTTTTAGCGTTGTATGTATTTAGGTAAAATGACAGTGAAATCATTTAAGTCAACACTGAGAGATTCTGAGAATTTTTTACCCAAAAGATAAAGTCAGGGGTATCATAAATTATTCAGATGGAAAACAGAGATCTCAACCCCTTCACGTGGTCCTCATGGTCTGGTCCCAGCTCACCTATCCAAACTCCTCATCACACTGCTTCCAGCTGACAGAAGGGTAAGGAAATTGTTCTATGATGTCTAAACTGACTGGAGCCACTTTTGCCTTCCAGTGGGAAAGGGAGCTGGATTTTTTGTAAAATAAGGAATTAAGCATTTGTTCTATTCCATGTCACTTACAAAAGCCAAGGCTGGATGCAAATGGAAAGATAAATTTCAAAGCCCCACCTATGTTCTTCTGTGCTTCTACCAGTTGAAGCTCTGAGGATACAGACCATTGGGTTGAGCTCAGTAAGTGGGGTTTCCATATGGAAAAATATATACTCCAAAAGACAAAAAAACTGTAACAAATCATTCATGATAATAAGTGTATTATCAACATGCAGGAAAACTCTCAATAGAAGCAATATCGCTACATAGATATAACCAGATTCAGCGTGCATGCAGAAAGCAACTTTCTTCTTTCTTCCTTGCCTCCCTTTAAAGTCACTCAAAGGTGAGTTGTTCCTCTAGTGGGGAGGGAAGGGTGCCAACTGGCTGACTAATGTTCAGAAATGACTCTCACATGGGGTTCTTCTATGGGTTTCAAGGAGGTTTCCCCACCAGGACATTTGATTGCACCTCTCTTAGTGCAAGCAATACCCCTTCTCCTCCTAGTTGCTTGTGACTCCTTCCTCCACCCCTGGGCATCAGGCAGTCTGTCCACACCCTGCCCAAGCTTCCACAGCCCATCCATGAACCTATTCATCCTCTTGAGTGAAATCCAAAATTCCACTCCCATATCAAGGCACCTTTAATTACCACTGACTTTAATTAGCATTTGTGGAAAGGTTGCTATTTCCCAATACCACCACCTTTCCTTCCTCCAATGCCAAGCAGGCTGTTCCACCTAGCTCTCTTTTCTTGCCCTTTCAGGCATGGGTCAGCCACCAGTCCACTGGGGCCCCTAAACTCCAAAGAACACATATCAAGATTCCAAGGGGTCTCCTTCAATTACCTCTCACTACACATAAGCATCTTCTCCCTTCCCCCCATGGAGACATAGTGGGGAAATGCCAGAGCACTCCATCACCTTTCTTCAAAGATATTCTCTCACTTAGCCTTTTCAAGCTCAATTGTATTTTATCCTCAAGTTGGAGGTTGATTAAGGATCACAACACTGGTTCCCAGTTACCTCCTTCACAACCCTACCTAGGTGGTCTAGCACCTCATTTTAGAAAGTAGGTGTAGCGTCTATTATTTTTATGATGAGATTTTTGCCACCTCTACTGAAACTAAGAAAGAAAGAGTCCTATTTTAACACCCCGTTAACAGAAGTGTAAATTCTACAAAGCCTGGGTATAAACTGAGTAACAGAAGGCTGTCCTCTATAATTAAATAGAAGATGATTTCAGAAGGCTTAAGATTCCTTTCTTTAACTCAAGATGAGAATTCTGTCTCTATGAAGACTTGAGACCCTGCCATGAACAGTCAGCATAAGGACCCCATCAGATCATCTGGAAAGAGAAAATTGTACTAAAATGATGGTGGGATAAGGGAAGGAAAGGAGATCATTTGAGCAGAAGGTAATTTCCTGCTGGGCTGAGAAGGAGGCAACAAGTATGGCACATAAGCAACAAGAACTCAACACACAAGCAGCACTTCTACACACAAAGTGACTTATAATGATGCACAAAACAGAGTAGAAAGCGATTGATGGCTGAATCTGGGAAGACAGAAAGCAAAATAGGCTTGGAGAAGTATGTTCACAACAGCCCTAAAGAAATGAGTCTGAACAACAGATGTTCCTCTGCACAAAAAAATAAAATAAGAAATTGAACTTTACACAATCTCAAACACACAACTACACCCATTAGGATAAACAAGACCCTTGACTTCCCTGAACTATTCATCTGAGCTGCAAATATGTTCATCAATTAAATTTTCTCACAGTTCCTGGGGACAATTAAGGTTTTGGTTTTTTGACAGGACAAATTTCTATGTGGTCAGGGTCTACATGTCAGAGTTTTACAGCAGAAGTAAAGGACACTTAACTTTATTTTTCCTATTTCTGATAGATTTCTTGTCCATTGATGTTACAAAGCACTATTGTTTTCTGTAGAAGATGCTTCTGTGCGCCCATTTCTTTGGGTTTCCAAGAAGAGACAAAAGTCTTACTAAATTTTAATGTGGGCCCTTCTTCAAAGAATCAGATAAGCTAGAAGGAATCTGAAAGTTGCAGACCAATTCCCATCATTTTGTAATCACATTATCATATCATTTCATAAGTCACAGGGCAAGTGACTTATCCAGGAACATATCTGCTTGCAAACTATTTTCTGAAAAGAGAGACATGCTTCAAACAGAGACTTCATCATATATTTCCATGACAACAGCATCAAGAGAAAGGAAGACGGAGAGCCATATGCTGGCTCTCAAAATGTGTGCCCAGAAGTGACACATGTCCCTCACATTTCATTGGCCAAAACAAGTCACATGGCTATGTCAACTTCAAAGGGAGTGGGGAAGTTCAGTTGTACCATGTGCCCTTCTTTGAGGGTCCTCTACAATGAAAGGGATGCTGAATGTCACCTTACTACTCCCAAGTGTGGCAGTAAATGTTCCTGGCAGACAGAGTCAAAGTCTTCTCCAGCCTTGAGCCACTGGTCTCTCCTTAACCTCCATTCATTCTCCGAAGCCCAATTTAAATCCACTCACCAATACATCTTCCTTACTATATTCAACCCAAAGTGGTTTCTGAAGCCACTAAACTCTTACCCAGTGTATATGCTCTGCACGCTTTCATCAGGTTGTTTCTGCAGACTACCTTATTTGGGTGTGTATGTCCATTGCCCAATTAGACAGCAGGCTCCTTGAGGGCAAGATGCCTTCTTATGCTTAAGGCAGCCATCCAGTGAACAGAGACAGTGAGTCAAAGAGGCATGTCCATGAGAGACTCCTTGGAAGTACCCAGTTCGCAATTAATGCAGACAACCATAGGTATTAGACCAAGGTTTCATTCAAGTATATTATGCACTAAATTAACAGTCATCAAGACCAGAGAGGTTGCAGTTGTCCTCAAGCACACATTTAAACTGAACTTTAGGACAGTGTGGAATTAACTACAACCCCTTCACTCTGAGAACAAATCACTCCCTGCAAGGTCACTGAATCAGCTTGAGATGGACCTGGTGAAGTTGGGTTTCCTAAAAGCAAAGACCGAGACAGGGATTTGTGTCCAAGTTATTTATGCAGGAAGTGCTCTCAGAAGAAACATACAAGGGAGTAAGAGGATAAAGATGAGGCAGAAACTAAGCAAAAATGAGGGTTTCAGATGAAGTATATCCTTAACTCCATCCCACAGGGAGCTCTGGAACACAAATTCTACCTTGGAGTCTGCCCTACGTTGAGACAAGAGAGAGGAGTTTTGTAAACTCCCACCCACCCAACCCCAATGGTCAGTCCTTACTATTTGCTGCCCCAAAGTAAGGGAGGGGGTATAATTCCAAGGCATCTCCAGGTGAGGTGGCTCTACTCATCCAAGAGCAATCCTCAGGTTAGCAGCTGGAGATGGGCAAACCAAACTGATAAAAATGGAACCCAGGGAATCTGGAGAGGACAGCATCACTGTCTGCTGTGTCCTAAAAACCAGACTACACATAGAGAGGCTTGACCATTATCCTTCACCTCCAGAAGTACACAAGGATGAGTAAGGGACCCAGCCATAAGCTATGTGCAACAGCATCACTCTCCTATAAAAAGTTCCTCAGTAAGTTTGTTCTTTATTAAGAGAGTCGTTAATTTGAAATCACTGTGTCAGACTGATTCTCCTCTCTGCTCTCTTCATCTCCAGATAACCACAGCTGGCTAAGGTCATTCTGACCCTGATATTCCATCCTAATCACTAAGATGACAGCAGAGGGTTTACTGTGGGAAATTTGGTGAAAAGTGGGATGAATCTGCCTTTGGGCAGTCACAGAGGATTAGCTTCCATCACAGGGCTGTGCTGAGGGATGATATTTTGAGAGAATGCCTTGAATTGATACCTCAAAAGGCTTCTTTCGAAGGGATGATTTATATATCACAAGACAAAGAGGATTTGTATTCAAGAAAATGGATTCTTTTTCTGAACTGTTTTAAAGAAGATGGATAGCTTCTGGTAAACTGCAGTTCAGTTTCTGTGAGCTGAGTGTTTCCTAGAAAATTACTAAGGTAATATTGCCTCTGGGACCCATACAGCATCTCTGCCACCACCCATCCTGTGTGTGCGTGTGTGTGTGTGTGTGTGTGTGTGTGTGTGTGTACACGCACATATGTAAAAGCGGCCACACAAACAGTTACCTAACCAGGCTGCCCTCTACTAGATAGCCCTCCAGAGAAAAAAATAATATTATCCAAACTACATATGCATATATAAGTTGATGATAACAATGATGAAGGAAATGTTTAGCTTAGTAGTTTTATTGTTATTGTTTACATATTTGCTCACCAAATTCCTCCTGCAAAAGCACTGTCCTTGTCAACTAAAAACTTCATTATAAGGGTCATTCTCCGTACCTTAAATAGCTCTGATGGATTCCCACGAGATCCTGATACCAGCTTTCATGTACATGCGATGAAGAAAATCCCACAGAGTCTAAGAGTTGTCCAAATTCGAGTAAAGAAAAGGCTTATTGCTATTTGGGCCTCAGATCCCTGACCACTGGGGTGGCTGGAAGGAATAGAGAAGAGACAAATGAGGTCATAGATAGTGAAAAGGTTTCCCTGAGAAGTGAGAACAACTTCCACTGAGAAATCTAGAAAGCTGTCTGAGGGTTTCTGGAAGCCACGGCACCAGCCTTGAGAAATCAGCTAAAGCCCCTTTCATTGAGGAACCAGCTACTGGGTCCTCAATTTCATTCAATCCTTAGGGTGACTCTCATCCAGTGTGGTGCTGGTAAGCCAGGTCAGGAGAGGTGGGGAAAGCTCTGATTTGTAGTATTTGCTGACTTCCGTGGTGTAAATACTCTCATTGTGGCAAATTAGAAGCTACCAATGTGATGTCACCAAACAAGAAGTTGAGAAGAAATGCACACAATCAGCTCTCACTAGCTGGAATAAGCTGGCTCTACACAACCACAAGGAGAGGCACAAAAAGATGGAAGGTTGGACTGTGCAAAAGCATCTGTTCCTGCCTTTGCATTTTCCACCTGCAGACATAGAGATCACCCAAGAAAACACTTTCGAGTCACTTGCCCCCGGTGCAGAAAAGTTGTATCGCTGCAGGTGTGAAGCTTTGTAAGACACAAGGAATACACTAAGCCCATCTTTGTCCAACAAAGGAAAAAGCTCCTTGGACTGTGTGTTATCCAATCCCATGTAACTCACATGCCTAGCACAGTGCTTTGCCCACACTGATTGCTCATCGATGGTTACTGAGGGAATGGTTTGGTGACCCTTTTTTCTGAATGTCTCATGAAGTCTGGTAACGCAAATCTAGCCTTCCCAGACCTGACAGTTATTTTCCAAAATTATATGAAAAGTTAAAGATCCTGAAATTTGGAAGGGACAATAAACCCCTAAACTCCATTGAACACAGCCCTCTGTCCAGTAAACAATCTTTTCTTCAGTCCTTCTAATAAGTAGTTACCAGTATCTAATTGAATATACCCAATAACAAGAAATTCACCAGCCAAAGTCATGGCAACTCACTGGTCATAGTTGACCACTGTGTTCAGTGCTATGAACTGCAATGTGCCAAGAGCTCAAACAATGACGATTTGATCATTAATGAGACCTACAAGGACAAACATCTCTCAATATACTTTTGTAGGCTCATTCCTCCCATCATTCCTAACAATATCCCTGTTGCTCCTATTGAGAGGTGAATTTTTATGCTGATAGGGGATGAGGAGAGTGGAGGATGAACTGAAATAAGATGGTGAGATGCCCTGGGTCAAAGTGTGTTCCCTAGTACACAAAAGTCAGTTGTGTTTCTGTATACACATAATAAGCAACCAAAACAGGAAATTTAAAACACAATTTCATTTATAATAGCATCAAAAATAATGAATACTTATAATAAATTTAACCAAGGAGGCAAAAGACTTGTACACTGGAAAACACAAAATTGCCAAAAGAAATTAAATGCATAAATAAATGGAAAATACCCCATGTTTATGAATTAGAAGACTAAACATTGTTAAGATGTCAATACTACCCAAAGCGATCTACAAGTTCAATGTAATCCTTATCAAAATCCCAACGACATTTTTTGCAGAAACAGAAAAACCCATCGTAAAATTCATATGGAATCTCAAGGGAACCTCAACAGCCAAAACAATCTTGAAAAAGAATAACAATGAGATGAATAAACTCTAAATATCTGCTGTACAACATTATACCTATAGTCAACGGTAATATATTGAACAGTTAAAATTTTGTTAAGAGGGTAGATGTCATGTTAAATGTTCTTTCCACGATAAGAAAGAAGGAAGAGAATGACAAAAACACCAACAGCAAAGTTGGAGGTCTCACACTTCCTAATTTCAAAACTTACCACAACGCTGTAGAACAGTGTGGTCCTGGCATAAAGACAGACATATGGAATAGAACTGAGAGGCCAGAAATAAACACTCACATATATGTTCAAATGATATTTGACAAGGGTGCCAAGATTTCAATGGAGAAAGGACAGTCTTTTCAACAAATGGTGTGAGGAAAACTGGATACCCACATGCAAAAGCATGAAATTGGACTCTTAGCTTACACCATATATAAAAACTAACTCAAAATGGATCAAAGACTTAAAAGTAATAGCTAAAACTATGAAATTCTTAGGAAAAAACATAGGGGAAAATCTTCATGACACTGGACTTGGCAATTATTTCCTGGGTAAGACACTGGAAACAGCACAGACAACAAAGAAACATTAGATAAGTTAGACTTCATCAAAATTTTCAGCTTTGATGGATTTAAACAGGGGTCCCCAACCCCTGGGCCATGGACCAGTACCGGTCTGTGGCCTGTTAGGAACCGGGCCGCACAGCAGGAGGTGAGCGGAGGGTGAGCAAGCGAAGTTTCATCTGTATTTACAGCCGCTCCCCATCACTCGCATTACCACCTGAGCTCTGCCTCCTGTCAGATCAGTGGTGGCATTAGATTCTCATAGGAGCATGAACCCTACTGTGAACTGTGCATGCGAGGGATGCAAACCCTACTGTGAACTGCGGATTTGAGGGATCTAGACTGCGTGCTCCTTATGAGAATCTAATGCCTGATGATCTGAGGTGGAGCTGAGGCGGTGATGCTAGCACTGGGGAGTGGCTGCAAATACAGATCATCATTAGCAGAGAGGTTTGACTGCACAGAGATCATAATAAATCAATTGTTTGCAGACTCATACCAAACCCCTATCAGTGAGTGGCAAGTAAAACAAGCTCAGGGCTCCCACTGATTCTGCATTATGGCGAGTTTTATAATTATTTCATTATATATTACAATGTAATAATAATAGAAATAAAGTGCACAATAAATGTAATGTGCTTGAATCATCCCAAAACAATCTCCCCCATCCCTGGTCCGTGGAAAAATTGTCTTCCACAAAACTGGTCCCTGGTGCCAAAAAGGTTAGGGACCACTGCATTAAAAGGCACTAACAACAGAGTGAAAAAGCAATTCACAGAAAGGGAGAAAATATTTGCAAGTTATATATCCAGTAAGGGATTATTATCCACAATATATAAAGAATTCCTACAACTAAGAACAACAAAGTTTTTTAATGGATAAAGGACTTGAATAGACATTTTTTCAAAAAAGATATACAAATGGTCGATAAGCACAGGAAAAGATGTTCAACATCACTAATCATGAGGGAAATGCAAACCAAAACCATAATGAGATACTACTTATATCCATTAGGATGACTATTTTTAAAAATAATAACAATTTTAAAACTAAAAAAAAACAAAAAATAATAAGTGTTGGTGAAGACGTAGAGAAATTGAAACCCTTGTGCATTGCTGGTACAGCCACTGTGGAAAACATTATGGCAGCTCTCAAAAAATTAAACACAGAATTACGATATGATCCAGCAATTCCACTTATAAATATACACCAAAAGATTTGAAAGCCGGGAGTCAAACAGATATTTGTACACCAATGTTCATAACAGCATTATTCACAATAGCCCACAGATGGAAATAACCTAAATGTCCATCACTGAATGAATAGATAAACAAAGTGGGGCATATATACACTAGAAGATATTATTTAGCCTTAATAAAAGGAAATTCTGACACATTCTACAACATGGATGAACCTTGAGAACATTATTCTAACTGAAATAGACCAGTCACAAAAAGACAAATACTGTATGATTCCATTTATATGAGGTGTGTAAAGAAGTCAATCCATAGAGACAGAAAATAAAATAGTGGTTGCCAGGGCTGGGGAGGGGGTGGGGCAGGCGGTATGAGGAGTTATTGTTTCATGGATATAGAGTTTCAGTTTTGCAAATAAAAAAAAGTTCTGGAGATGGGCTGCACAGCAATGTAAATGTACTTAACACTGCTGAACTGTGCACTTAAAATAGTTAAGATAGTACATTTTGTGTTATGCATATTTTATCACAATTTTTAAAAAAAGAAAAGGAATGAAATTCTGGCACATGCTACAACATGCATAAACCCTGAAAACATTATGCTAAGTAAAATAAGTCAAAAGGGCAAACATTGTAGAATTGCACTACTATGAGATACATAGAATAGTCATAGATATAAAGTACGATAGTGGTTACCAGAGGCTGGGAAGGGAGGGGGTGGGGAGTTATTTAATGGTTACACAGTTTCAGTTTGGGATGATGAAAAAGTTCTGGAAATCGATAGTGGTGATGGTTGCACAATGATGTGAATGTACTTAATGCCAATGAATTGTACATTTAAAATGTTTTAAATGGTAAGTTTTACATTATGGATACTTTACCACAATAAAATAATGACAATAAAAAGTGTGTTTCTTGGAATTGGGTTTGAGGCCTCTCAAGTCTTCTGCCATGATAGCCAAACATCATAAGGTTAACAAGCTTCCCTAAGATTCTGTAAGCAGCAATCACATATTAAATACTCAACAAAGACTATTTTCCTCCCTCAATGTGATGCACTCTCCATTCTGATTTATGATAGGGAACAGGACAGATTGTTTTACATTTAACTCATTTATGACTGTCACCCCCACTTACATAAGTATTCAGCGATATTCTATGAAAACTGCTTTTGAAAACTCATCAATCACCATTTTGTTTCAAAACTGCAGTCTAAATTCTAAACGTACCATCAAAGACCTCTATGAATCTCCTTCTGTGGGTTTCCTAGTAAGACTAATAGAAACTTTGAGTGTTTCCCAGGAAAGGGGAACAAGGGATACATTATCATATCATCACAGGAACAAAGTTAAAAGATAAAGGTGTCTTACATAAGACATCTTTTAAGCAGGAAACAATCCATTTGAGGTCAAACCAAAAAGGGAATACTTTGTTTTTAGTTTGCAATAATCCCAAGGGGCAGGGGGGCAGGGATTGGCTTGTCCTTTTTTAATATCATGATGTTCTATGATATCCAGAATATGTTGGAATAGCCACCTGCAAGCACACTTACAGCAATTCCAGCAAAATCTAGTTGAACTCAAGTAACTTTTTAAATTTTTATTGGAGTATAGTTGATTTACAATGTTGTGTTAGTTTCAGCTGTACAGAAAAGTGGATCAGTTATAAATATACACATATCCACTCTTTTTTAGCTTCTTTTCCCATATAGGCCATTACAGAGTATTGAGTGGAGCTCCCAGTGCTATACAGCAGGTTTTTATTAGTTATCTATTTTATATATAGTAGTGTGTATATGTCAATCCCAATCTCCCAATTTATCCCTCCCCCACCTCCTTATCCCCTGGTAACCATACATTTTTGTGTGTTTCGTTGGTTGGTTGGTTTGGTTTTTGTTTTTGGCTGCGTTGGGTCTTCATTGCTGCGTGCGGGCTTTCTCTAGTTGAGGCAAGCAGGAGCTACTCTTCAGTGCAGTGCGCGGGCTTCTCACTGCAGTGGCTTCTCTTGTTGTGGAGCATGGGCTCTAGGCGCTTGGGCTTCAGTAGTTGTGGCACGCGGGCTCTAGAGCGCAGGCTCAGTAGTTGTGGCGCAGGGGCTCAGTAGCTCTGCGGCATGTGGGATCTTCCCAGACCAGGGATCGAACCTGTGTCCCCTGCATTGGCAGGCGGATTCTTAACCACTGCACCACCAGGGAAGTCCCCATAAGTTTGTTTTCTAGGGACTTTTTAAAAGAAAAATCCATCCCAACCTAGTGTCAGATACTTTGCTGAAATGTTCTGTTCAATGAATCTGGCTTTTCTCTTCCTCTCTCTCACGTGTTACCAAAAATTCAGATATATTAAATTCATTTTCCCTTTACCCACTAATTTTATAATTCCATCAGTGAGAGGCTATCAGGCTTTGCGGGCATGATTCTTTGTTTACAGCTCTCAACTGCTTGTTGCTGATGATTTCATTATCCTCCATATGACTACAGATTTCTTTTCTCCTGGTATTTGCTCCATTCTTTTTTTTTTTTTTTTTTTTTTTTTTTCCGTACGCGGGCCTCTCACTGTTGTGGCCTCTCCCGTTGCGGAGCACAGGCTCCGGACGCGCAGGCTCAGCGGCCATGGCTCACGGGCCCAGCCGCTCCGCGGCATATGGGATCCTCCCAGACCGGGGCACGAACCCGTATCCCCTGCATCGGCAGGCGGACTCTCAACCACTGCGCCACCAGGGAGGCCCTGCTCCATTCTTTTACAAGGAAATTAAAATCTATTCCAATAGATATTCACTTTCAGTTTTCAGCATCTTTGCCATTTTTCAAAATCTGTCATTACATCTTCTTCACTTCATAACTGCTTCACCATGATTGTAGGAGTTGATGAGCGAGACCCAGAAAAACTCATTGTCCCCGTCCCATACCTTCTTTACAGAACTTTAGCAACAATGTTTTTTTAGTTTTTTGTTGTTGCTGTTCTTCTGTTTTATTGGTTTTTGTTGTTGTTCTTAGGGGAAGGAGTATTCCATAGATGGTTCAAATTCCCTTTTCGTCTTTTTTCATACAACATGAATCCTCAGTGCTCGGACATTCTAATATACTCATCTATTTCATTTCCTCCGTTTTAATATATTTATTTATTTTCTTAATTTTTCCCTTGAGGAGGAAGAGGGAAAATTTACCAGAATTCTGTATTTCATGATCTTTGGAATTAGACAAACCTGGGTTCAGATCTCAGCTTTACCACCTACCAGGTGAATAATCTTTGGTAGGTTACTGACCTCTCAAAGCACGGATCTCACCTATAACACAGGGATGGCACCATCATCCCTTCAGCATCATTTGAGATTACATGAGCCAGCCTATGTGAAAACCCTTAAAACCCTAACCCAAACCCTAATCCTATCTTACCCTCTCTTAATTCTATTTCATCTTCTGTTCCCTCAGTTGCACACAACTCCACCTCATCCCAAAATCCCCACTCCAAGGCAGCAAAGAATCCTTCTAGAAACCTCCAGAAAACCTTGAACACCTTGAAAACCTCCAGTCTGTCTGCCACCCAAACAACACCTCAATGAGACTTGAAGCCCACCAAATGCCAGAAATTTCTCAGTGACTTCATCAACTGCAGAACATGGCTGCAACCTAGGATTGTGTAAAAAAGATGGTCCTGGGGCTTCCCTGGTGGCGCAGTGGTTGGGGGTCCACCTGCCGATGCAGGGGACGCGGGTTCGTGCCCCGGTCTTGGAGGATCCCACATGCCGTGGAGAGGCTGGGCCCGTGAGCCATGGCCACTGAGCCTGCGTGTCCGGAGCCTGTGCTCTGCAACAGGAGAGGCCACAACAGTGAGAGGCCCATGTACCACAAAAAAAAAAAAAAAAAAAAAAAAGATGGTCCAAGGATTTTCCTAAGACACTTTGTTCTGTCCTCTCAATTCTTTAGTTCCCTAATCAGTTTGGCCCTTGAGTCATCACTGTCAAATCACCCTGCACGAGGGAATTCTGTTTGTTTCTGTTTTATTTTGTTTTTTCAAGAAAATTCAGAGCCTTGATTCTTTGCTGAAAAAATTAGTTTTGCTTCCTTCTTGATCCCACTCGCCATCATTGAGCAAATACAACCAGGAGTCCATTTTCACCATAATTAATTCCAATAGTTGTGTCCAAACGTGACAGTAGCTTTTTTAAAGCTCCATGATTATTCCCACATTTCCAAGTAACTCTTTATCTTTTTGCTGTAAAGTTCAGATGACTTCCCCTAGGACTGATACTTCTGACTTCTGGAATGTACACTTGCTGTTTTTAGTGCTTATTATTTATAATCTTCTTCTGCTTCCCTAGTTGATGAGCAACAAAATTACTATGGAAGGTCTTCTGGCCATGAAATATCTTAAAATATACTCAAGGGGAACCTGAGAATTATGATTTGAAGGAGACATCATGAGAGTTACAGTGAGGAACTAATTGACGAGGGCAGCTTAATTTACTAAATTAAGCAAATGTCACCGGACTCATCCCAGCTTGGAAATAAATATATCACCATCCTCTATCAAATGCTACTCACTATGTCTGGGCAGCCTGCTTTGTATTTTACATGCACTACCTCATTCTATCTTTACAGAAACTTTATGATCTAACTATTACTATTACATCAAGTTTACAGATAAGGAAACTAACACTCTAAAAGGCAAAATAACTTGCCCGGTGTCACACAGCTAGTAGCAATGGACCCAGGATTCAAATTCAGATCAATCTGACTCTAAATCTCGTCTTCAAGCCCAGCGCTCTTATGTATCCCCAAACAACCCAGACCTTTTCATAATGATATTCAGGAATCTCATGGAAATCGATTTGACACTGTATACCAACAACAGACTTGTAGAGAAAATGAATAATTTCACTTTAGTTTATTAGGTGCAAGAGTCTACAGAGCAATTTTAGGAGCTCAGAAATTAATTATAGACTGCCCTCAGAAGAGAGAGATTGCATTATGAAAAGTGAGCACTCCATGTGATGTGTTAAAAGTAATGCACACAACTCAATAACAAAAAAACAAACAACCCAACCAAAAAAATGGGCAAAAGACCTAAATAGGCATTTCTCCAAAGAAGACATACAGATGGCCAATACACACATGAAAAAATGCTCATCATTGCTAATTATTAGAGAAATGTAAATCAACATTACAATGAGGTACCACCTCACACCAGTCAGAATGGCCATCCTCAAAAAGTCTACAAATAACAAGTGCTGGAGAGGGTGTGGAGAAAAGGGAACCCTCCTCCTACACTGTTGGTGGAAATGTAAATCGGTACAGCCATATGGAGAACAGTATGGAGGTTCCTCAGAAATATAAAAATAGAACTACCATATGACCCAGAAATCCCACTCCTAGGCATATATCCAGACAAAACTATAATTCGAAAAGAGACATGCACCCCTATGTTCATAGCAGCACTATTTACAATAGCCAAGACATAGAGACAACCTAAATGTCCATCAATAGATGAATAGATAAAGAAGCTGTGTACATATATACAATGGAATACTACTCAGCCATACAAAAAGGATAAAATTATGCCATTTGCAGCAACATGGATGGACTGACAGATTATCATACTAAGTGAAGTAAGTCAGAAAGAGAAAGACAAGTACCATATGATATCACTTAGATGTGGAATCTAAAATATGGCACAAATGAACGTATCTATGAAACAGAAACAGACTCACAGACATAGAGAACAGACTTGTGGTTGCCAAGAGGCAGGGGGTGTCGAGGAGGGAAGGACTGAGAGTTTGGGATTAGCAGATGCAAACTATTATACATAGAATGGATAAACAAGGTCCTACTGTATAGCACAGGGAACTATATTCAATATCCTGTGATAAACCATAATGGAAAAGAGTATATATATATAACTGAATCACTTTGCTGTACAGCAGAAATTAACAAAACACTGTAAATCGACTATACTTCAATAAAATTAATTTTTTTAAAAGTAATGCAAAGATCTGCCTTTAATCAAATAGGAATATATCTATGATTTCTACTGGTGATGTCACGCAGGTTCTGCGAACACTACTGTAGTTTGTTTCCAACACTTGAAATATAAGGAAATGCTAAATTTTAGTTAGAGATTAGTGAAAATAAAAGTGTATTTTCCCAAAAAAAAACAAAAAAATTAAAAGTAATGCAAAGATCTAACAGAGGACACTCAGCTGCAGAATCCAGAACATTCCTTTCATTACTTTTTTAAATGCTCCCTCTCCCTCCCCCCTCCAAAAAGAAAAAGAAAGAAAAAAAAAACTGTTGGTTTGTAATCCAGACCAAATGAAATGCTAAATGACAAATATGACAAATTTCACTTCGGGCAATGTAAAGTCCTAAGGCAAAAGAACCCGACTTTTTTACTGAATACACAATATTTTTTATTCATCCGAGGTAAGGCGAGTGTGAGTGAGGTCAGGAGGCAGTGGCAAGACTAGCAGCCGTGTCTGTTCTCCACCAGGAATTCCTAAGGACAAAAGAAGAGGGTATAGACAGAGCCACCAACAGCACCAAGATTAAAGGTAGGTCACAATCGGCCAGCTGGGAAATCCCTGCATCCAGCTGTCATCAGGGACATGGAAATAAAGGGGAATATCTGCTTCTGACCTATGTTTTTCTGTGTCTCTTCAAACCCAAAGTTATATTGAAAACGGTAGTAAATATAGTAAATATAGGACACATGTCTCATTGCCCATCCTGCAATAAAGTTTCTGGTTTGTAATAAAGTTCCTAAAGTGTTCTTTATAGAAAATGCCCTTTTTCTGTTGCTTTTCTTTTGTCTTCATAATCTCAGTGGTGACAGGTTATGAAAGGGCTGTGTGCACTTCTAATGAAAGCTGTGTGCCGGGGTTTGAGTGACTGTCGTGTCTCCAGGCTGCTGGCGGGTTAACACGGCATGATGCCAACAGTGCCTCAAAAAAATAACAATAATGTGATTTAGGTCTAGTGTCATTAAACTTGATTAGCTGAGTGAGCTCATGAAGATCCATAATTAACTAGAAAAACAAGAAGACAGATGTTTTTGCCAGGAAATTGAGAGAGCCTGGTCTTCTATTAGACTGTTTTTCTTCCCACCTGAGGACCCAAGCCACTGCACCCCTCACTTCCTATTCATATGCAACTGAGTATCCCCAAGTATGACTCATCTCTTATCTAATCAACACTACCTTTCGTGGGGAGGTGGGAGAAAAAGGAAATGCAATTCTTTCAAAGGTGCTGAAGCTCATCAGACAAATTAGTAAATGCTCTGAAATATATAACAATTGACCAGCCCTCACTCGTACTCTGAAGTCCCCTGGGCCCAGTGGTTCTCATCTGGGGCTGATTCTGTCCCCCAAGGGACATTTGACAACACCTGGAGATAGTTTGGGTTCTTACTACTGGGGAGAGTGTTGCTGGCATCTAGTGGGTAGAGAGCATGGATGCTGCTGAATGTCCTGCAATGCACAGGACAGCCCCCACCGCAGAGAATCTGACCCCAAATGTCAGTAGTTCTGAGGTTGAGAGAACTGTCTGAGCCAAAGGCAAGCCCAAGATGGACCATCCTCTCTGACCCAGACCAGCTAAGCCCTCTCACTGGGGAGCCGCATCCTCGGATCCCCAGGTCAGCCCTGAGCCATGCATATTGGTGATTCTGATGATTCTGAGAGACAAGACACACAAGTAACAGTATTCAGTAGCCCAGCAGAGGTTCACTCAGTGCCAGAAAGAGTCATCGTTTTAGGAGAGCCGGCATCAGTTCAAGAATGCGTGCTTTACATGAGGACCACTCCTTAAGATGGTATTTGTTATAGAGGCTGTGACCTCTCATATTACACTCCGCTCAACTGCTGGGGAAATGGCTTTTTATCACATTCTTTCTCCAGTTTCTCATTTTCAGCTCAGGCCCTTAAAGAGGAGGGCAAGGTCAAGAAACCACAGACTGAGTAATGGGAGAACGGGTTCCACTCACGGACTTTTATACAACTTGGCACAAGTAACCTTTGAAACCTAGATTTCCCCAGGCATTAAAATAAGGTTGCTTATAATCTTTCTGTCTCACAGGAACAATTCAGAGAAGCGAAGAAAGACTTTCCAAAACCTCTTATTAATATATAAGGTTGAACCATATGAAATGGCCATTTTCATAGGACAAAATTGGTTGACTATTAGCATTTTCTTTAGGTTCAACTTCATTATGTCAGTCAGCGTTCTCCAAAGAAACAGGTCCCATAGGATGTATATAGATATAAAGAAAGAGATTTATTTTGAGGAACTGGCTCATGCAATTATGGAGGCAACTTCACCTGCAAGTTGAAGGCCCAAGAAAGCTAGCAATGTAATTCCAGTCCAAGCCCACAGGCGTGAGAAACAGGTTAGCCAATGGTGTACATACCAGTCCTAGCCTGAAGACCTGAGAACCAGGAGTATTGATGTCCAAGGGCAGGAGAAGATGAATGTCCAAGCTCCAGCAGAAAGAGTGAATGTGCCCTTCCTCCACCATTTTGTTCTATTAGAGCCTCCACCAGACTGGATGGTGCCCACCCACACTGGTGAAGGTGATCTTCATTACGCTGTTCACTGATTCAAATACTAATCTTATCTGGAAACATGCTCACAGACACGCCCAGAAATAATGTTTTACCAGCTATCTGGGCATCCCTTAGCACAGTCAAGTTGACACATACAATTAAGCATCAGACTAATACTACAGGTATTTAGGAAGTACTACAGCTATTTATAGTTCCCCAAACACTCAATGCTATCCCATCTGAATTTGCAAACACCAGTGAGAGAGATGTTAATTTCAATTAAGGGGGGACCTACAAGATGGCGGAGGAGTAAGACGTGGAGATCACCTTCCTCCCCACAAATACATCAAAGCTACATCTAAAAAAAAAAATACATCTACATGGGAACAACTCGACAGAACACCTACTGAATGCTAACAGAAGACCTCAGATATCCCAAAAGAAGATATCCCCACGTACCTCGCTATGTGGCTGACACAGTCTTGGTGCTCCACCTGGGTGTCAGGCCTGAGCCTTTGAGGTGGGAGAGCCGAGTTCAGGACGTTGCTCCACCAGAGACCTCCCAGCCCCAAGTAATATCAAATGATGAAGCTCTCCGAGAGATCTCCATCTCAATGCTAAAACCCAGCTCCTCTCAACGACCAGTAAACTACAGTGCTGGACACCCTATGCCAAACAAGTATCAAGACAGGAATACAACCCCACCCAAGAGCAGAGAGGCTGCCCAAAACCCTAATAATTTCACAGACACCCCAAAACACACCACCAGATGCAGCCCTACCCATCAGAAAGACAAGATCCAACCTCATCCACCACAACACAGGCACCAGTCCCCTCAACAAGGAAGCCAAAGCAACCCACTGAACCAACCTTACCCACTGGGGGCAGACACCAAAAACGGGAACTACGAACCTGCAGCCTGCAAAAAGGAGACCCCAAACACAGTAAGTGAAGCAAAATGAGAAGACAGAGAAATACACAGCAGATAAAGGAGCAAGGTAAAAACCCAACAGACCAAACAAATGAAGAGGAAATCGGCAGTCTACCTAAAAAAGAATTCAGAGTAATGATAGTAGAGATGATCCAAAATCATGGAAGTAGAATGGAGAAAATACAAGAAATGTTTAAAAAGGAGCTAGAAGACCTAAAGAGCAAACAAACAATGATGAACAACACAATAAATGAAATTTAAAATTCTCTAGAAGGAATCAATAGCAGAATAACTGAGGCAGAAGAACGAATAAGTGACCTGGAAGATAAAATAGTGGAAATAACTACCACAGATCAGAATAAGGAAAAAAGAATGAAAAGACTTGAGGACAGTCTCAGAGACAACTGGGACAACATTAAACACACTAACATTCAAATAGTAGAGGTCCCAGAAGAAGAGGGAAAAAAAGGGACTGAGAAAATATTTGAAGAGATTATAGTTGAAAACTTCCCTAATATGGGAAAGGAAATATTCAATCAAGTCCAGGAAGTGCAGAGAGTCCCATACAGGATAAATCCAAGGAAAAACAAGCCAAGACACATATTAATCAAACTATCAAAAATTAAATACAAAGAAAAACTATTAAAAGCAGCAAGGGAAAAACAACAAATAACACATAAGGGAATCCCCATAAGGTTAACAGCTGATCTTTCAGGAGAAACTCTGCAAGCCAGAAGGGAGTGGCAGGACACATTTAAAGTGATGAAAGGAAAAAAAAAACAACCAAGATTACTCTACCCAGCAAGGATCTCATTCATATTCGACGGCGAAACTAAAAATTTTACAGACAAGCAAAAGCTAAGAAAATTCAGCAGCACCAAACCAGCTTTACAACAAGTGCAAAAGGAACTTCTCTAGGCAGGAAACACAAGAGAAGAAAAAGACCTACAATAACAAACCCAAAACAATTAAGAAAATGGTAATAGAAACACACATATCGATAACTACCTTAAATGTAAAAGGATAAAATGCTCCAACCAAAAGACAGAGACTGGGCTTCCCTGGTGGCGCAGTGGTTGATGGTCCACCTGCCAATGCAGGGGACATGGGTTCGTGTCCCGGTCCGGGAGGATCCCACATGCTGCGGAGCGGCTGGGCCCGTAAGCCATGGCCGCTGAGCCTGCGCATCCGGAGCCTGTGCTCTGCAGCGGGAGAGGGCACAACAGTGAGAGGCCCACGTACCACACACACACAAAAAAAGACAGAGACTGGCTGAATGGATACAAAAACAAGACCCGTATATATGCTGTCTACAAGAAACACACTTCAGACCTAGGGACACATATAGACTGAAAGTGAGGGGATGGAAAAAAATATTCCATACAAATGGAATTCAAAAGAAAGCTGGAGTAGCAATTCTCATATATGACAAAATAGACTTTAAAATAAAGACTGGGGCTTCCCTGGTGGCGCAGTTGTTGAGAGTCCGCCTGCCGATGCAGGGGACACGGGTTCGTGCCCTGGCCCAGGAAGATCCCACATGCCGCGGAGCGGCTAGGCCCGTAAGCCATGGCTGTTGAGCCTGCGCGTCCGGAGCGTGTGCTCCGCAACGGGAGAGGCCACAACAGTGAGAGGCCCGCATACCAAAAAAATAATAATAAATAAATAAATTAATTAAATAAAATAAAGACTGTTACAAGAGACAAAGAAGGACACTACATAATGATCAAGGGATTCATCTAAGAACATGTAACACTTATAAATAGTTATGCACCCAACATAAGGGCACCTCAATACATAAGGCAAATACTAACAGCCATAAAAGGGGAAATTGACCATAACACAATCATAGTAGGGGATGTTAACACCCCACTTTCACCAATGGACAGATCATCCAAAATGAAAATAAATAAGGAAACACAAGCTTTAAGGGATACATTAAATAAGATGGACTTAATTGATATTTATAAGACATTCCATCCAAAATCAACAGAATACAATTTCTTCACAAGTGCTCATGGAACATTCTTCAGGATAGATCGTATCTTGGGTCACAAATCAAGCCTTGGTAAATTTAAGAAAATTGAAATCATATCAAGTGTCCTGTCTGACCACAACGCTATGAGACTAAATATCAATTATAAGAAAAAATTGTAAAACACACACACACGTGGAGCCTAAACAATATGCTATTAAATAGCCAAGAGATCACTGAAGAAATCAACAAGAAAATCAAAAAATACCTAGAAACATACGACAAGGAAAACACAATAACCCAAATTCTATGCAATGCAGCAAAAGCAGTTCTAAAAGAGTTTACAGCAATACAATCCTACCTCAAGAAATAAGAAACATCTCAAATAAACAAACTAACCTTACATCTAAAGCAATTAGAGAAAGAAGAACAAAAATACCCCAAAGTTAGCAGAAGGAAAGGAATCATAAAGATCAGATCAGAAATAAATGAAAAGCAAAGAAAGAAATGACAGCAAAGATCAATAAAACTAAAAGCTGCTTCTTTGAGAAGATAAACAAAATTGGTAAACCATTAGCCAGACTCATCAAGAAAGAAAGAGAGAAGACTTAAATCGATAGAATTAGAAATGAAAAACGAAAGTAACAACTGACACTGCAGAAATACAAAGGATCAGGAGAGATTACTACAAGCAACTATATGCCAATAAAATGAACAACCTGGAAGAAATGGACAAATTCTTAGAAAAGCACAACCTTCCCAGACTGAAACAGGAAGAAATAGAAAATATAAACAGACCAATCACAAGCACTGAAATTGAAACTGTGATAAAAAATCTTCCAACAAACAAAAGCCCAGGACCAAATGGCTTCACAGGCGAATTCTATCAAACATTTAGAGAAGAGCTAACACCTATCCTTCTCAAACTCTTCCAAAATAGAGCAGAGGGAGGAACACTCCCAAACTCATTCTATGAGGCCACCATCACCCTGATACCAAAACCAAACAAAGATGTCACAAAAAAGAAAATTACAAGCCAATATCACTGATGAACGTAGATGCAAAAATCCTCAACAAAATACTAGCAAACAAAATCCAACAGCACATTAAAAGGATCATACACCATGATCAAGTGGGGTTTATCCCAGGAAGGCAGAATTCTTCAATACATACAAATCTATCAATGTGATAAACCGTATTAACAAACTGAAGGAGAAAAACTATATGATCATCACAACAGATGCAGAAAAAGCTTTCGACAAAATTCAACACCCATTTATGATAAAAATCCTCCAGAAAGTAGGCATAGAGGGAACTTACCTCAACATAATAAAGGCCATATATGAAAAACCCACAGCCAACATCGTTCTCAATGGTGAAAAACTGAAACCGTTTCCTCTAAGATCAGGAAAAAGACAAGGTTGCCCACTCTCACCACTATCATTCAAAATAGTTTTGGAAGTTTTAGTCACAGCAATCAGAGAAGAAAAAGAAATAAAAGGAATCCAAATCGGAAAAGAAGAAGTAAAACTGGCACTGTTTTCAGATGACATGATACTATACATAGAGAATCCTAAAGATGCTACCAGAAGACTACTAGAGCTAATCAACGAATTTGGAAGAGTAGCATGATACAAAATTAATGCACAGAAATCTCTTGCATTCCTATACACTAATGATGAAAAATCTGAAAGAGAAATTAAGGAAAGACTCCCATTTACCACTGCAACAAAAAGAATAAAACACCTAGGAATAAACCTACCTAAGGAGACAAAAGACCTGTATGCAGAAAACTATAAGACACTGATGAAAGAAATTAAAGTTGATACAAATAGATGGAGAGATATACTATGTTCCTGGATTGGAAGAATCAACATGGTGAAAATACTACCCAAAGCAATCTAGAGATTCAATGCAATCCCTATCAAACTACCAATGGCATTTTTCACAGAACTAGAACAAAATATTTCACAATTTGTATGGAAACACAAAAGACCCCAAATAGCCAAAGCAACCTTGAGAAAGAAAAATGGAGCTGGAGGAATCAGACTGATTGACTTCAGACTATACTACTAAGCTACAGTAATCAAGACAGTATGGTACTGGCACAAAAACAGAACTATAGATCAGTGGAACAGGATAGAAAGCCCAGAGATAAACCCACACACATATGGTCACCTTATCTTTGATAAAGGAGGCAAGAATATACAATAGAGAAAAGACATCATCTTCAATAAGTGATGCTGGGAAAACTGGACAGCTACATGTAAAAGAATGAGACTAGAACACTCCTTAACACCATACACAAAAATAAACTCAAAATGGATTCAAGATCTAAATGTAAGGCCAGACAGTATAAAACTCTCAGAGGAAAACATAGGCAGAACACTCTATGACACAAATCACAGCAAGTTCCTTTTTGACCCATCTCATAGAGAAATGAAAGTAAAAACAAAAATAAACAAGTGGAACCTAATGAAACTTAAGAGCTTTTGCACAGCAAAGGAAACCATAAAGAAGACAAAAAGACAACCCTCAGAACAGGAGAAAATTTTTACAAAGAAAGCAACTGACAAAGGATTAATCTCCAAAATTTACAAGCAGCTCACGCATCTCAATATCAAAAAAACAAACAACCCAATCCAAAAATGGGCAGAAGACCTAAATAGACATTTCTCCAAAGAAGATATACAGATTGCCAAGAAACATATGAAAGGATGTTCAACATCACCAATCATTAGAGAAATGCAAATCAAAACTACAATGAGTCCACTCTCGACATCTGCATCTTTATTCCTGTCGAGACCCTAGGTTCTTCAGAACCTTTTTTTTTTTTAGATTCCATATATATGTATTGGCATACAGTATTTGTTTTTCTCTTTCTGACTTACTTCACTCTGTATGACAGACTCTAGGTCCATCTACCTCACTACAAATAACTCAGTTTCATTTCTTTTTATGGCTGAGTAATATTCCATTATATATATGTACCACATCTTCTTTATCCATTCATCTGTCAATGGACACGGGGAGGGGAAAGGGTAAGCTGGGACGAAGTGAGAGAGTGGCATGGACTTATATATACTACCAAATGTAAAATAGATAGCTAGTGGGAAGCAGCTGCATAGCACTGGGAGACCAGCTCGCTGCTTTGTGACCACCTAGAGGGGTGGGATAGGGAGGGAGAGAGAGAGATGCAAGAGGGAGGGGATATGGGGATATATGTATACATATAGCTGATTCACTTTGTTATACAGCAGGAACTAACACACCATTGTAAAGCAATTATACTCCAACAAAGATGTTAAAAAAATAAAATAAAATAAAAAATAAAATAAAATTTCAATTAATATTCCTATTTTATAAGAGGCTGGAGAGGTTCATTTACTAGTCCAAGACAGCACAGTTATGATGCTGTAGAACTAAGACTCAAACAGAGAAGACTTCAGGTCATAAATTTTTCCCACAAGCTGCTCAGCCTGAAGCGAGTAAAACACACTGCTATCTATTATTTGATGGGACCATTACACTCGGTGGAAGACAAGATTTTACACCACGCCCAGGATTAAAGTCAAGGTAAGAGTTGGCTTTATTCGCAGCTAAGAAGCCTTGCCAAGAGGGAAGACAAGTCCCATTCAGGCTCACACAAGATCTGCATTAATTCAGAAGAAAAGGGAACCCCAGGTTGGTAAGAAAAGACCTTGGCAACAGTATCCTCACTTCCTCAGGCCCCTGGACCTGATGCACTCCTCTCTCCTGCCTCTCAAAGCCACAGATGCACAAACATTTTTAATGAGCTTGGTGTCAAACTGCAATCGTCACAGGAGCAGGGCCCAGGTTTCTGATCAATGTGAGCAATATTTAGCCTTCCCCGGGCCCTGCCCGTCACCCTCACCTGTTCAGCAGTTCTGCAGTGCTATTTTTAGAGTGCTAAGTTAATAGAGATCCCTGGAGTGATGTGGAAAGGGGAAAGGCACTGGAAAAGTGCTGCTAAATTTGTAACCTGACAGAGGCCTGCAGCTAGAGTTTCAGTAGGGAGGTGACGTGGGAGTGAGGTGAACAGCCCACAGTCAGTTCATGTCTTAACTGATGGATACTGTTTCAGGCTGCCCTGACCTAGGCAGGGGGAGGAGAGACCAGCACAGTTCTCCTTCTGCCTCAGTGATAAAGTAAATGGAATAAGTGATGTGGGGGAGGGATGGACTGGGAGTTTGGGATTAGCAGAGGCAAACTATTATATATAGGATGGATAAACAGCAAGGCCCTACTGTATAGCACAGGGAAATACATTCAATATCCTGTGATAAACCATAATGGAAAAGAATATATATATATATAACTGAATCACTTTGATGTACAGCAGAAATTAACACAACATTGTAAATCAACTTCAATAAAATAATTTTTTAAAAAATCAATTAAGGGAATTCCCTGGCATCCAGTGGTTAGGACTCAGCACTTTCATTGCCGGGGCCTGAGTTCAATCCCTGGTTGGGGAACTAAGATCCCGCAAGCCTCGTAGTGCAGCCAAGTAAAAACAAAAACAAAAACAAAAAAGACAGCACTGTTCTATGAGCTTAACCTTTAAAAATAAAATAACATAAAATAGATGATGATTCCATATATATGTGTTAGCATACAGTATTTATTTTTCTTTCTGACTTGCTTCACTCTGTATGACAGTCTCTAGTTCCATCCACGTCACTACAAAATCGCATGGCACAGGGAGATCAGCTCGGTGCTTTGTGACCACCTAGAGGGGTGGGATAGGGAGGTTGGGAGGGAGATGCAAGAGGGAGGGGATATGGGGATATTTGTATACGTATAGCTGATTCACTCTGTTATACAGCAGAAACTAACACACCATTGTAAAGCAATTATACTCCAATAAAGATGTTTTTAAAAAACGGATGATGAAATGAAATTAAAATAATAGTATTCAGGGAGGAAAATCAGCCCATAAGCTTACATTACATTAAAACATATGTTAGGAAATAAAAACCATTCACTCTTAACTGATGTCAAACCTTTGGTTTCATATTCAAATAACCTCTACCCTAACATTCCCTCTGGAAAGCTGTCAGTGTAATTAGACCTATAACAAAGGACATACAGACTTACCCAGGAAAGAAAATTATGACAGGCTTGATCAAAATTACCCTATAAATATCACTTTGCTGTTTTAACTACCGTGTTTTAGTTCTAGGGCCATGAAAATGAGTCATATGCTACCAAAACCAGGCATGAAATTTGATTAATTTCTTTTATGGCAGCCACAAGTACAGATGAACCCACTGAGAGGCTCGCCCTGTGATTAATGTATATAAGGTCCCTGGTGGGCAGGTCCATAAATGTGAAAGTTATACTGAAAGGAAGGCTGAGGGAATAAAAATAGAAATCGAGAACTTTTCCTCCACCTTCTGCTGCTAAGCCATGAACATCCCAAGTTAGGTTTCCCTAGAATGGCAAAAGATGGAGTAACTTTCGGCCAAGGGAAGTGCATTGGGCACCACCATCTAACTACTCAACCTTGCACATCGTTCTGATTTTTTTATTCCTTGACAACTTTAGAAGGTGATGGGTTTTCACCTAATTTGGAAACTACACCAAGAAACACAAAGGCAATTTGGGGGTGAGGCAGAGAAAAAGGAAGAGAAAGAAAAAAGTACAGTTCCATCTGCCTTCTTGGAACAATAGGTTGACTAATGAATATTTTCAAAGGGTGATTTTTTTTCCTATCATTTTTGTTGTCGTTTATTGAACTTCACTATGAAGACTGAAGTTACAAAGGAAAATGTCTTACGAAGGGGAGAAAAATGACTTATTCCCATCACAAAACCAAATGAAGGAAGCATCCCTACCATTTCCTACACTGTTCACACAAACATGAGTCGTTTTACCTTGTTTCTGAATAAGGACATGGTCAGATACCACCTCCTCTAGAAGTGGGAATCAGAGGTTTTGAAACCTGTTCACTGATGCAAGATTTGATTCTGACTGACTTGTCAGAGGAACATGAAATTTTTATCTCTCTGGGTCCATGGGAAAAAAGGCTAGGCTCTCTTTTCATAAAGGCTTTTGTTTAAAATATTAAAAGTTAATAACTAAATTGATTAAGAGGATTATTAAAAGAAAGATTTAGAGTTTCCCGACCGCTGATTCAAGACATGTGGAACATCTGAAAGGTCAATCTAGTTTATTTTACAAATGTTCCAGATTTGTTTTGTTTCGTTTTAACATCTTTATTGAAGTATAATTGCTTTACAATTGTGTTAGTTTCTGCTATATAACAAAGTGAGTCAGCTATACACATACAAATATCCCCATATCCCCTCCCTCTTGCATCTCCCTCCCACCCTCCCTATCCCACCCCTCTAGGTGGTCACAAAGCATCGAGCTGATCTTCCTGTGCTATGTGGCTGCTTCCCACTAGCTATCTATTTTACACTTGGTAGTGTATATATGTCCATGCCACTCTCTCACTTCATCCCAGCTAACCCTTCCCCCTCCCCGTGTCCTGAAGTCCATTTTCTACGTCTGTGTCTTTATTCCTGTCCTGCCCCTAGGTTCTTCAGAGTGTTTTTTTTTTCAGATTCCATATATATATGTTAGCATACAGTATTTGTTTTTCTCTTTCTGACTTACTTCACTCTGTATGACAGTCTCTAGGTCCATCCACCTCACTACAAATAACTCAGTTTCTTTTCTTTTTATGGCTGAGTAATATTCCATTGTATATACGTGCCACATCTTCTTTATCCATTCACCTGTCGATGGACATTTAGGTTGCTTCCATGTCCTGGCTGTTGTAAATAGAGCTGCAATGAACATTGTGGTACATGACTCTTTTTGAATTATGGTTTTCTCAGGGTATATGCCCAGTAGTGAGACTGCTGGGTCATATGGTAGTTCTGTTTTTAGTTTTTTAAGGAAACTCCATACTGTTCTTCATGGTGGCTGTAAGAATTTACATTCCCACCAACAGTGTGAGAGGGTTCCCTTTTCTCCACACCCTCTCTGGCATTTACTGTTTGTAGATTTTTTGATGACGGCCATTCTGACCGGTATGAGGTGATACCTCATTGTAGTTTTGATTTGCATTTCTCTAATGATTAGTGATGTTGAGCATCCTTTCATGTGTTTCTTGGCAATCTGTATATCTTCTTTGGAGAAATGTCTATTTAGGTCTTCTGCCCATTTTTGGATTGGGCTGTTTGTGTTTTTTGATATTGAGCTGCATGAGCTGCTTGTAAATTTTGAAGATTAATCCTTTGTCAGTTGCTCCCTTTGCAAATATTTTCTCCCATTCTGAATGTTGTCTTTTCATCTTGTTTATGGTTTCCTTTGCTGTGTAAAAGCTTTTAAGTTTCACTAGGTCCCACTTGCTTATTTTTGTTTTTATTTCCATTTCTCTAGGAGATGGGTCAAAAAGGATCTTGCTGTGATTTATGTCATAGAGTGTTCTGCCTATGTTTTCCTCTAAGAGTTTCATACTGTCTGGCCTTACGTTTAGGTCTTTAATCCACTTTGAGTTTATTTTTGTGTATGGTGTTAGGGAGTGTTCTAGTCTCATTCTTTTACATGTAGCTGTCCAGTTTTCCCAGCATCACTTATTGAAGATGATGTCTTTTCTCTATTGTATATTCTTGCCTCCTTTATCAAAGATAAGTTGACCATATGTGTGTGGGTTTATCTCTGGGCTTTCTATCCTGTTCCATTGATCTATAGTTCTGTTTTTGTGCCAGTACCATACTGTCTTGATTACTGTAGCTTTGTAGTATAGTCGGAAGTCAGGGAGCCTGATTCCTCCAGCTCCATTTTTCTTTCTCAAGATTGCTTTGGCTATTCGGGGTCTTTTGTGTTTTCATACAAATTGTGAAATTTTTTGTTCTAGTTCTTTAAGAAAGGCCAATGGTAGTTTGATAGGGATTACACTGAATCTGTAGATTGCTTTGGGTAGTATAGTCATTTTCACAACGTTGATTCTTCCAATCCAAGAACATGGTATATATCTCCATCTGTTTGTATCACCTTTAATTTCCAGATTTGTTTTGATTCTACAGAGACCCACTGGCCATCTATTCAGTTCCTCTTTGGGAAGCTAGGAGGAGGTGAGAACATGTCCCAGAATGCACCTGTCACGTACATTCAGCTCCATCATCTGGGGTGCTGGGGAGGAGCTGCTTTCCCCATTGGACACTGAGGTGTCCCAACTGCAGTGGGAGGGAAGGACAAGAGGACTCAAGGTGGGGATGGCATGAGAATATTACCAGTGTCAGGAAGATCATCAAGGCAGGCTGAGGATGTCTTGCCCAAACTCAGTCAGAAACTACAGAAGGTAGGGTTTTTGACCCACATGTCTTCAGCTGAAACAACCTTCACATTTCACCTTTATCATCACAGAGCATCCTGCAGTTTTTCCAGCATCATCCAGGACTGCTGTCCATCTGTCCTCCTGAGGAATTGCTGGTCCTGGCACCAGACTGTCTATCTGTTTCCATCAGACATTGGTCTTCTGGTTACGATAGCCAGTGAAAGCCAAGCATTGATTTTCTGAGCCAGTTATTATCTCTGTCTCACCGAAAGCCATATCGTAAGCCCTATATCGGATGAGCACCGTTTTTTTCAGTGAGAAATTGGAGACTGTTATTATCTCTGAGTATACAGAGGAGCCTCTGCCCCCACTGAAGCCATCCAAAAACCAGGAAAAAGCTGGAGAAGCACCATTCTGGCCACCATTATCCTAGCATGTTCAGTGGACTAACCTACTCTTCAAATCCACCAGTGGAGATTTCAAACCTGGGTCCCACTCATGTAAAGAGAAGTTCCTTTGAAAAGATGGACTCCCTCTAGCCCTCTCCCACTCAGGCATTGAACCCCAAAACTGGGGAATACAACCTGAACTGGCCAAACGATCATCTGACCTTCGGCATTTCGTCTTCACATTTCTGTCTGAATCTCAAATCTAACTGAGAGTGGGGGGAGAAGCCAGCATTAGATTAATAAGATTCATGGGGAAATAATGATTACCTAATTTAGCAGTGAAGAGAGGATGGGAGCAACCTTCAAATGTCATCATCCAAGGCACTGTTGAAATGCCTCCTTTCTCTGACACAGTTCTGTCAATTAGCTGAGCACAGCAATTACCATTCCTTTCTCTTTTTTATTTGCAAAGAACCAAAACTTTGTAAGGATGATAAATGACTCCCTGGAAAATTCAATGCTGGTTCTGCTAAATTTGCACTTTCCATATTGTAAGGGTTTTGGTGGATTTTTTTTCCAGTTATTTCTCATAATCAATAGGGTGAGCAGCTGGGGAAAAAAAAAAAAAACACCTTGTGTAGAATTCTGAGATGGGGGCCTTACAAGAAATCAGACACACTCAGATCTGTCCAAATGACCAGCAAATGAATCCCTATCTCAGTGTAATTAGTACAGTCGAGGACATTGTTAGCCAAATGATGAAGTAAATCTCATTTTAATTGTTTTGAATCCTATTCCCATTCCTCTAAAAAGAAGAAAAGGAAATGTATTCAGATTATGACCTTTGAGAATTCTGGACTCATTAGTGTTTCATGTAACAGCACAGAATTAAAGCGGGAGCGAATCCACAGTGTTCCCCTCACTGCAGCGTGTACCTCGTTAATGGCACATAATTAAGGAGGTGTCAGTGTTGGTCCCGGGTCTCAGTTGACAATGTCTCACAAACAGCATCTTCAGTCCAATATAATAGCCAGCTTACAGTGGTTAAATCTGTTCGTTAAAAAGAAGACAAAGGAGACCCAATTGTGCTCCAGTGCTAGGACAGGGGACAAAAGGAATAGGGAGGTGGACACTGATACATATCCTGAACTGGGTTTCAGAAGTTTCTGTAGCCTTGGGGGCTCACCACAGCAATAGGAGAGGAGGAGGCAAGAAGGAAGTGAGGAAAACCAGGCACAGATAGACACCAGGGAAGGAATGGTGAAGGAGAAAACTGGGGAGAAGAGAGACAGGGAGACAGAGGCCATTCCATCTGTCATTGCCCCCTCGTGCCAAGATAGACTGCCCTCCAAAGGCTACAACTAACGTCACAGTAAAGCAAGAGGTAACAGGAGAAACCGGGCAGGCGGAGCAGACTAGAGATGTCTGTTTCAGAGACTCTCCACCCAGAAGAGCCCAGTAGCAGCCCAACTCCCCACATCATCTGGCTGAAGAGGTCTTTTCCATTATCCATTGCTGTATCACAAACCACCCAAAACCAGTGGCTTAGAACCATGACGATCTATTTTTCTTCATGATTTTGTTGGGGGGATGAGTTCTGCTCCAGGGGGTGTAGCTGTGGTCACTCCTCTGGCTGTGTTCAGGCAGACTCTTGGCTGGGGCTGGGACTTCCAAGATGGTCCCTGAGCATGAAGGGTGTTGGTCCACGTGGCATCTCATCATCTCATCGGGTGGTCATCTGGAGCCTCTTTACAGCATGGCGGCCAACTGCCAAGAGAGGCTTCCAAGAGGACGAGCCCCCAAAGTGCGAGCACTTACCTAGCCCCTTCCTGCTTTACGTTGACCAATGACCCATTGGCCAGAGCAAGTCACAAGGCCAAGTCCCAGGTTAGTGCAGGAGGGGATGCCCAAGGGTGTGTGTTCCAAGATCCATGGTTCACTGGAGAACACCAGTCTACCACAAGGGCACAAGCCTTCTCAGAATCAAAGCCCTTTCTGAGGCTTCACCTCCTCTCCACTGAGGTTGCTGGAAGGCATGTAACACAGCAGTGCTGTAGAAACTGCCATGGGCTTGAGGTTTGCTCACACACACACACACGCACACCTCCAGTGTTTCTTTGCTCTGTAAATGGTACCACGATCCGTTCCACTGTGCATATGAGATCCTCCCTTGGTATCACCCTCTCCTCCTCACACCCTAACTCAGCCCATTCCCAAATCCCCTTCAGGGAAGGACATCAATTTAGGGAGGACACTATTCAACCCAATACAATTTGCACTAAGCATGTGGCAGCACTGAATGAGTAAATGGACAAACGAACAGACAAATGCAGGAGTGGACGGTCAACCAGGGGAAACCAGCAACCACTGCACGCCAAGACCACCAGATGGGCCTTTGTGAGTCCCCGCTGGACATTGATCTGTGAAGGGGAAAGCTACCTGGGGCCCCTGGCCTCTCTTTTGGGATGGATGTTCAAAATACAGTGTTTTTAAAACACTGCAGAAAGTGCAAAGACACCTCTCAGAGTGAAAAAGCAATGATGCTCACAGTAGTGAGCCTCCAGGCTTCATGGAGGGGGATTTTCGGAGCACACAATGTGTCTGACAGGCGGCCACCCCCCGGTCTCTCACACCCCCGAGCTCAGTTCTCCCAGACTATCGTTTTTCTTAATGAGGCCTGAATTTGGCTTCATCCAACATATGACAAGCGCCCAGAGAGGGCCCATCTTATTTCCATGCTCAGCCCTCATTAGGAGTCTCAGCTAAGAAGCTGCTAAGCCCTGACACTGCACATTTATTTAGAACTGCAAGCACCTGTGCACTAGAAAACCAGGCCAGCAGGAAGTCTGGCCTCCTAGTCACCACTCCCATCCCCAGGAGCCTCTATTATCAGGGTCAGCCTGTCCTCCCTTGCCCCCATCTCAGCCCAGCCCGAAGCCAGAAGTCACAGTGATTCATGCACTTGATGAAGGCAGAGCCCCCCCTCCCCACCCCACACATGAGCACCTGGACAGACAGCCTCATCAGTACAGTCCCCTCCCACGCTAAGATGCTTCCCACCAAGGCTTAAAGAAATCATTACTGTAGGGCTGGGAGACATAGGAAATAGCATTAGCCTAAGGAAGAAGTAGATTTCCTGAGCCCAGCTGAGAAATACAATTAAGGTGTAATATTTTGTCAAGGGCTGTCCTCCTCCTGACTGCTTATCAGTATTAAGAGACAATTTATACTTTGCAATTCTCTGGGGTGGGAAGTATACCTCACAGCAGGCAGGTGAGATTAAACTGTCCGTCATGAGGCGCTGGCCTTCCCGTGTTGTTACACACACACAGCCGGGGAGATGCCAGCCCCTGGCCCTTGGTGGAGCTGCTGACCTGGAGCCCTAACAACCATGAGCAGGACGTACCATCTCCCCCTTGACCTTAACTATTGCTGGGAAACTGGAATCAGGACCAACAGGAAGATTCAGGACCCTCCTTACACACAGGGCATGGGGGGGTTCCCCTCTTCAACACACAAGATAAGATGTCTTAGGTTTACTCCCAAGGGTCTCTGGTCCCCCAACAAGTTGAAAGTGGGGTCCATTGGGGGTCCCCCTTCCTGCAGGGAACTCTTGTCACTAAGCTGAAGGCACCCTGATTAGCTCACTTCCTCATACAAGTTCATGTGATGAACACATTCAAATAAGTTCATGCATCTCCGAGGGGACACATTTAGCCTGTCTTGAAATCCAGTCAGCCTGGATTTCTCTCTCTGTTATAAAGGGTTTCAGCACATTGAATAACTAAAAATCTGTTGACTCTCCTTATCTTCCTAAGTTTTATTCACTTGAAAATGAATGCTCATGTCCACAAAAAGACTTGCACAGGAATGTTCATTGCAGCTTTATTCAAAATAGCCCCAAAACTAGAAACAACCCAAGTGTCCGTCAACAGAAGGGATAAACAAGCTATGGTGTATTCATACAATGGAATACTGCTCCTCAATGAAACCTGACAAGCTGCTGACACATGTAACAACGTGGATGAACCTCACAGACATTATGTGGAGTGAAAAAAGTCAGACCCCAAAAAGTACAGACTGTATGATACCATGTCTATGAAGTATAAGATCAGTCAAAACTGATTTTGGTAACATGTCAGGATAGTGGTTATCTCTGAGGGGGGGTATTGACTGGACGGGTATATTTTGGGGTGATGGAAATGTTCTAGTGGTCACACAGGTGTATACCTTGTAAAAAGTCATCAGGTTGGACACTTAAGATTTGTTCATTTTACTGTATGTAAATTAAACCTCAGTTTAAAAAAACTTCTAAAATTGACTCATGGTGCCATTTAACTTGAATTATATCTTCCCCTCCAACCTACCAGACTGTCCCAAACTTCCAGCAGTTTGCTGAAAATAAACTTCTCAGCACTCTGGGACTGTCGGCTCCTCCACCAGACCATGAACTCTCAGCTCTTTATGTGGCCCTCTGATGGCTGCTGGATGAATGGGTGAATGGGTGGATGGATGCTGGGAGATGACCAGTCAGTGTTAGGCTATGTGATCAGATGACAGACTTAAGTTAATGGGTCCACAAGACGATGAAACCATAACTTATCCCATTCATCTGAGCTACTGGAAACCATGTTTAAAAACTGTGATGAAGGAAAAGCACTAACTTGGATAATCCAAACTTAGTCCAAAAATGACTTGTATGTGTCTCAAAAATTGTTACTGCTGCCTAATTGTTTAGTTCAAAATTTTCTTACTTGCTAAAAGGCTACAATAGGCAGGAAGCAAACCAAATTAGTTATGGAGATGGCAGGCTGGGAAAAATCTTTTATAGGCAATTAACGTCTGAGAATCCAGTTCCAGTGAAAATGCAGTTAATCTTTGGGTCTCCATTATTGGGAGTATCTTGTTTAGACAGAAAACTGTCCATCGGGATCCATGTTTCTGCTTTGAACCAGATTTTGGAGTCTTTTTCCTTTTAACTCTGAATGTGTGTACAGGATTCTTTCCTCAGAGGGACAAGAAAAAAATCTTGGCTATAAAATGCATTCTCAATTACTTTACACACAAAGAGAGAGACAGAGAGAGAGAGAGAGAGAGAGAGAGAGAGAGAGAGAGAGAGAGAGACCAGATCCCAAGGGAAGGGATGAAGGGGAGAAGAGGAGGGCTATCTTGCTTCTTTTAACCTTTTGGGGTGAAGCTGATTCAAATACCTAAGTGGGAAAAAGGTTACACATGTGAAAATGTTAAAAGATTGATAGTTAATTGTTTAAAGTGCTAAAGTAATAAAGGGCAAATTTGCCACCATTTCTCTCTGAGTACGGGGTCTGGGATATTCAGATACAACTGGCTAGGCTTTCAAAAATGAAGATGATATTGTTCTTTAAAACAACAGAGCATGAAGCCCTCATGGATTAGACAACCACCAGAATCCTGGCCCTGGCGAGTCCTGGCCTGTATTTACAAAGCCACCAATGCTGATGCAGGGCATTGTCCTCCGATAGCCAGGGGCTTGCGGCCTGCAGGTCCTGAAATCAGTCAGGAAACTAACTTTAGCAATGCCCTTAGACAAGCGCACGCACACACACACTCACACTCACACACCATCCAGCCCCGCCAGCATCCCATCACCAGGATCCAGAGAGCAACACCTCTAGCAGGTGCCCTTGGTCCGAGCTCCCGCAGGCAGTTTAGGTGAAGACCTCTGAAGCTTGCACCCATAGCTCCAATCCTCAAACCCAGTTTCCCCAAAAAGCCTTCCTCCCCTGGTCCTGGAGAAGCCCCATATCTGGCTTGTCCAGACCACACCCTGGGACTGTCAGTGGGAGGATGGCCACGACTGGGCCTCCCCCAATTCTTTTTCCAAGTTTCACAAGTCTCTGATGAGCACAGCTACAGAAGGCTGGCACAGCCTGCTTCACATTTGCCTCCTTAAAAAAATCCCACCCTCTCCCATGTGTCATATTCCCACAGGAATATGAGGACATGACCGACAACCGTGGATGACACAACCACAGTTTTGCTTCACAAGCTGGTGTGATGAACGGACTGAGCCAAACTGAAATTTGGGGACAGCCAATCTGGTCTGAGAAGAGGGGCTTACCTCCAGAATGAACTGAGGAGTCGGGGGACCACAGAGCAGGGGCAACAGGAAAGAGGAAAAAAACCAGAGGCCACACTGGCATCCGCAGTCTTGACTCTCTGAGCTTTAATCCCAGCTTCCCACCCATTCTAGGCCTGGCCCAGGCTTCAGAAGAGGGATGGTGATGAGAGCTGCTCCAGATGCTGGGTCCAGAAGCTGGACTCTCAGCTCTGACACTCGGCACTTGGGTAACACTTAGGAGACAGTGCAGCTGTGGACCTGGGTTTACCCATATGTAAAGTACAGGTTATCATGGTCCCCACCATAGGCTTGGGTGGAGGACTAAATGGGTCACATATGTAAGGCCCAGAGCATCACGCCCAGCACATGAGGACTACTCAGAAGTATATTACACCCTAGAGCTAACAGTTACATGATATTGGACAGTGTACATAACTTGTAAGGGTCTTGATTTCTGAGCTGTAAACTAAGGAAGTAAGATGAGCTTTGTATTCAATAAAGAAATGTAAATGCTAAAAAAAATAAAGCAGTCCACGACAGGTTAACATGAAGAGAAATAAGGAGTTCAAAGGATCTGGAGGGCCGCCCTCGGCCCAGAATCCCCACCACCAATATTGCCTCCCAGAGAGAAGGCACTAATCCCATGCCTGGCTCTTTTGTTATCACCTTCTGAGGGCAGCATGGGGACCCGCCTCAGTCTCAGGGCTGGGTCAGGATGTCCCTGGGTCTTCATTATCAAGATCCATTTTTCCTCCATGTCAGAGGACTAGGAACAGGAAGGAAGGAGAAAAGGGGGCATTGCTGTGACCTCCCTACTTTGTGCTGTTACCACGCCCTCACTCAGAGGCTCCTACTGGCCCGCCACTCAGAGTCCAAGCCTCACTGCCCTTCCCACGGAAGGCCTGAGGCCAGGCCTGCTCTCAGACGTGGACGGCTCCCTCAGCTGCGTTCTCTGCCTGCTCCCCACCTCCACCACCAAAAGCCCATCCTTGGAGCCCAGGAAAGTGGACGCCTCTGTCGTCAGGACACCTGGTGGTTTCCAGGCCCTGTGTCAGCACCTTTCGATGAGCTCGATTCTATTTTTAGTCAAGATGGAGCTGAAAGAGCCAAGAAATCTCCCGCCTACCTCTTGCTCCTGCACAAGGTCCTACCTAGAAAAAATCCTCTTGTTCTCAACCTGAAAAACAGAGTGTTGGAACCTGAAAGTTTACGGGCCGGATGAGAACTGAAGAAGATGGAGACAGGGAAAGAGTGACACAGAGCAGATTTGTTATAGGAGATGGAGTCCAGCATGGGAGGGAGAAGTCTGGAGAGTGATGGATAAAAGGAAAGTAGTTAGGTGGGGTTGGGGATGGGGGGTAGTGTTCAGGCAGGGTTAAGAAGTCTGGGGGCCCAGGGTAGGCCAGGGAAGGAAGACACAAAGGTAAACATTAGGATGGGAAAAGCCCAGACCAAACTCCTGAATCTCTCCCACACACTCCTCGCCCACCTGCCACCCCATCCCGATGTGACAGAAAGCACTTCATAAACCTGCATCCATAGAGGTGTTTGTTATGATCCTAGCTTCATCTTTTTGCCAGGACTCCCCCTCCACTGGCTCCTCTCCCCATGAATGGCAGCTGATTCCATAAACTAAGGGTGGTTTCGTCCCCCAGAAAAACCCATCTGAGAGCCCTCCATACCCAAGGGTTGATGGCATGCCTTCAGGTTTTCCTCCTGAAAGAAAGGCTTTTGCCAAACATTTGTGAAAGGCAGATAACATAAAAAGGGAAAAAGCTGAAGGCAGAGATTAAGAGGAAATAATAAAGAAAAGATGGGTGAATTTAAGAAAAAAAATGTCATGAAGAACATAGGGGTATGATAGGAATAAAGACACAGATCTACTAGAGAATGGACTTGAGGATATGGGGAGGGGGAAGGGTAAGCTGTGACAAAGCGAAAGAGCGGCATGGACATATATACATTACCAAACGTAAGGTAGATAGATAGTGGGAAGCAGCCGCATAGCACAGGGAGATCAGCTCGGTGCTTTGTGACCGCCTGGAGGGGTAGGATAGGGAGGGCGGGAGGGAGACGCAAAAGGGAGGGGATATGGGAACATATGTATATGTATAACTGATTAAATTTGCTAAAAAAAAAACAAAAAAAAAAAAGATGGGCAAAACATCCCCCAAATGGCCAGAATGCTCACACCTTTGGATGCACAGACTTGCTTTCCACACATTCTAGGGAATGACACCCGTGCAGAGGGTGCTAGAAGGTGCTGGAAGGTTGGAGTAGCCCCTGTTGACTGCAAGGGACCAAGAGTTTCTGGAGGACCCTCAAGCTTTCTACTTCCCATCTTCAAGACCCCACTTTATTGAACTACCCCACTACACCCCTTAAACCTGTCTGCATCTTCATCCTCAGAGCCTGTCACTGGGGACACACCTCTGAGCTCAGGAAGTTCTCATGCACTTTTTTTGCAAAGGGGCGTTTAGGGATTCAATTTCACACACACTGATAGGCTGCTGCTGTAACAGGTGTGGCTATCTGGTTGATCCAGCAACCTTCAGTTCCCTGCTACGTTATACACGAAGAAGCATTGCAAACAGCGGCGACAGTGAGCAACCAAGTAATCTAAAAAGACAGCACCATTTGCAGCAACATGGACTGACCTAGAGACTGTCATACTGAGTGACGTAAGTCAGACAGAGAAGGACAAATATCATATAATATCGCTTATATGTGGAATCTAAAAAAATGGTACAAATGAACTTACCTACAAAACAGAAGTAAAGTCACAGATGTAGAAAACAATCTTATGGTTACCAGGTGGTAAGTGGGGGAGGGATAAATTGGGAGATTGGGATTGACATATACACACTACTATATATAAAACAGATGACTAATAAGCACCTACTGTCTAGCACAGGGAACTCTGCTCAATACTCTGTAATGGCCTATATGGAAAAAGAATCTAAAAAGAGTGGATACATGTGTATGTATAACTGATTCACTTGGCTGTACAGCAGAAAGTAACACAGCATTGTAACTCAACTACACTCCAATAAAAATTTTTTAAATAAATAAGAAAGTAAAAAGACACCAAATAGGGAGCAAAGGGTGGGAGAAAACACAACAGTTTGGAGGCATTTGGTGCAAAACTGAGTGCAATGCCTCAAAATGGCTCCCAAGCAAAGCCACAGGAGATGGTGCTGAAGGTCAAAATCAGACAAGCTTCATGATATTCATGCAACAAATGATGTATTGCATATATTTGGAATTCCTCATTATGTCTCAAAATCTTTCTCAAAAATAAGTATTTTTCCATTTCTTTGTATCTGTTAATAATGACTTCATTTTCAAAGAAAAAAAAAGAGCACTAGGACAGCACAATGAAACACTCGCCTTTTTAAGAGATGAAAAGTCCTAACCCTCACCCTCCAGAAACAGCCTGTGAACGTCCAAAATAAACCCAGTACTGAAATTCAGGTAGGAAAGGCTCTCTCAAATCCTATGTGCTTTTACTGAACATACAATGTTAACTCCCTTAGCTCTATTCATTTCCAGACCCATAGGAGCTAAACTAGAGAGAGTCCTCATAAAGGCAAGGATACAGACATGAGAAATACATGGAAGGGGATGTGTGCTGCATGTACCACAAAATGCTGTCCTAATGATGACCTGAGGTCAGCATAAACAGGGTGAATATAAATAATCTGGGGTAGAGGGAAGTGGGAGTATAGACAAAATAATAGTTGGTCATGAATTGATCATTGCTGAGGCTGGCAGTTGGGTATATACAGTTTATTATATTATTCTCTCATTTTTGTATACGCTTGAATTTCTCCATAATAAAACAAGAGATATTTTATGGGGAGTTCCCTGGTGGCCTAGTGGTCCGGATTCTGGCCTTTCATTGCTGTGGGCCAGGTTCAGTCCCTGGTTGGGGAACTGAGATCCTGTAAGCCATGTGGCACAGCCAAAAAATATATATATATATATATATTTTTTTTTTAAGGCTGAATTGATCTGAGGGTACTCTGCTTTTAAAAGGTGGAAATCACATCATATATTATAAAACCATTCTTTTCAAAAAACAATCCAACAACATAAGAAGGTACTTTAAAGGATATACTCTAGAAGATATACATTTATCTGAAAATACCTCATTTCTTGGCAGTAATTTCTTTATGTGTAGGGAAGGAAGTGTATGTATGTCAAACTCTCTTGCCTCTGCTAGGGCCCAAATCTATTCTTTCTGCACTGATAACCTCTCTCTCCACATAGACCAGCCAGCCCTAAGATGTGCAGCCCAAGGCACGAGTAGCTATGGCCATGGAAGGCGAAAATGCTGGGCCTCCTGCCAGATCCTGCCCGAGGAGAGGCGCCCTCCCAGGCTGCCCACAGGTGCCTGGAACCAGGATCTCTATCCTCTGCTAGCCTGGGCAGGGTTGAGCTGGATCCAGGCTCTGAGATTTAGGCTCAGGCACACATGTGTCACCACTGGCCTCTTCCTAGAGCCTGAAGGGTTTCACCTCACCCCCTGGGTGTCAGCCATTAGGGAAGATTGGTGCTGCAGAGCAATGCACTCTCTCAGACCAAAATTAAATTGAGTTTTCAGGAAACACAAGCACTCGAGTCTGAGGGGCGATCCAATCATTCATTCCAAAGCAAGTTAATTTATTCTTCATTTGTTCACATCAATGACATCTCAATGGCCTGAGCTCAAGAGCCGTGGGTAGGAGACAGCAGCCAGCCTTGGCATTCCAGTGGGCTTCCTCTGGAGGCTCCAAATTATTTCCTGTTTGTGAATACTTAGAGGTGCCAGCCTTCTCTGCATGCTCCTGTCAAGGACCATTTGATAAGATTATCCTTGAGGAAACGGTGCATCGAGATAGTTAATGACTTATGAACAGACAGTCACTCAAGACAGTAGTGGCCATCCACTATTTTTACAGAAGCCCCCATCTCACAAAATGGTACCATCACCCATCTTATTACTCAAAACAAACCTGGGCACCAGCCCAAAAAGTACCCTCTCCAACACATCCAAGCCAATACAGTCCATTTTCATTCCTAAATTTCTCTCAAATCCACCCAGCTCTCCATTCCTACCTCCAATACCCTCATCCACTCTAATTTCCTTGAGCTTACTGATATCTGTGAGAAAGTTCAAAATGAGGCCAAGCAACGGAGGACACACCTCCAAACCCCAGGAAGGAAGATGTGCCTTCCCTGCAGGGGAAACTTGGCATTGTAGAATATCAAATCCTCCCCGAGTCTCAGCATCTGTCTCAACCCATCCCCAAAACTGGAGCCAATCAGACCAGCATCAATGAGGGAGATTTGCTTGAGGGGTTGTCCCTGAAAGCCACACAGCAGCAAGCAGAAAATCAAAAGCCCTATCCCAAGAAGAACGAGAAAGGAGTTTGGGGACCCAGTTAAGAATTTCACATGGGGTTACTAGCATAAAAAGTTGACGGTTGTCTTTCAATATGTCAGGCTGGTTTCATGTGAAACTCATTCTAATTCTTGAGGGACTCAAAGAGGCAGCCTGCTGACATGACCAAGAGCAGGTTTTGCTCGAGGTGTTTAGTATTGGACTTAAAGGCCTTTAGCTGGAATTTTCCATCTGCATTTCGCCCCAGGCTCCACCACACCTGACAGTATGACACCTGGCCAATTTACATATTTCTGCAACCTTCTGAACCCTCAAGGCATTTAATTGCTTCACCCCCATAACATGAGCATAAATGACAACAGAAAGGCCCAAAGGAGCACCCTGTACAGTGTGTGACACTTCTCTCCCTGATCCAGTGTCTCTGGAAGAGGGAGGGAGCTGGGAGCTGCTCCAGGACCTCTCGCCAAATCCAGGGAGGGAGGTAAACCAAGTGTCCATCAGGTATTCACAGACCACTCAACTAGAAGGGGAAGCCGAGAGTGCTGGAAGCAGACAGGTGAGAGGCAGGTTGTGTCTCGAGCTTCCACGGCCAGGCAGAGGGAAAGTGGGGGGTCAGAGCCATCGCCCAGCTGAGGGCTGTGCTCTGGGGCCAGCTGGTGTTCAGCCTCCCTGGTTACCAGCGCATGAACAGTTGAGATGAAAGCAGCACTATGGAGACCATCATGTAGATGGCTGCAGTCTCCTCCATGGACCCTGCTCGGGCCTGTGCCTTCTTGCCAAGAGCAGAGCAGCCCTGGGTAAAAAGGCAGCTGGAGGGTTTGGGCTGCAGCTGAACATCCTCTGCAGTGTTCACTCCAGAGGAGATGCCACTACCTGTGGGTCTCATGGAGCAGAAGGCCATGGTCAAGTCCTTCCTATCCTCAGTGGAACTCCTCTTGGCCAGCAAGGCCCTGGCATTTCTATCTCCTGCCCTTACAAAGAAGGGGTTCAATCCAACTCTTTACGTTTGAAGCCCTTTTTAGAAATCCAAATTATCCAGAAGTCCAGATGGAGCACACCTCTTCCGGGGTGGCCCTGGAGGACGTAACAACCCCTCCCCAGGCAGATGTGATGCTCCAGGAAGCCCAGAGGAACCACCCTAGACTTGAGCACCAGTAGGAAGGGAGCACCAGCTCAGTTCACCATGAGCTGAGCCTGTCACAGAACAATTCAGGGTTTGCTCTCCTCTGAGTTTCAAATCCCAGACGACATGTCACGTCCATGGTGATGGCTGCTCATTCTACCCGTTAGAAACCATGCCCTTTCCAGTTCCCTGGTTGACCATTCACTCTCGTATTCCTCTGTTTGTTTACTCATTTGCTCTTTCATTGCTATCACACACTGAGAATAAAACTCGAAGTCCTCATCACGGCTTACAAGGCTCCTGGTTACTTGACTGGAGCCTCCTGACTGCTCTCCGTACACAGCAAACATCCTCAGTGCTCTGGGCCTTTGCACTTCCTACAGGACTCATCCATCGCTCCTTGGATCCTGCACCTTCCAGCAGGCTGACCTGGCCTTGCTTACGTGGTAACTCAGCAAGTTTCTGAGGAAAAGGGAGGAAGCACCCGAGGTCCCTTGAGGCCTAGGCTGGGACCTGGTAGTTGGTCCCATCTGCCACATTCTACCAGCCACAGCAGGTCAGAGGGCAAACCCAGGTTCAAGGGGTGGGGAAATACACTGCACCTCCTGATGGGAGAAGCTTCAAGGTCATAGAGCAAAGAGGTTTGGATAGAGGGAGGAAGAGGAACTATGGCCATTTTTCAATCCACCATATTCGCATTGCTTTCCTATAAGGATCAGGCCTGGGAGAAATCTCCCAGGGGTGGGAGAAGGATTTTTCTTGATATGCCTTCTTATCCCTCTTGGATTTTGAACCCATTAAAGCAAATAATTGTAACTAAAGCAAATAATAAGCAAATAATTTCAACTAAGTCTCTTTTTTAACCTCTTTTTTTAAAATGTCCATTAAGGAAGGAGATGGAAACGTTTAGCTAAAGAAAATATGGGGCTTCATGATCCCTGCACGAGTTAAGATGGATAACCACACGTTGGCTGGGTCTGTGTTTCTAGCAGCCCAGTTTGTTAACTTCTTTGTATTTTGGTTCTTTCTAACATTCTGCCTGTCCTTAAAGAACAACGTGGCTGAAGTGTCATTTCAGAGGGCTGGTGTCTATGATGTTATGTACATGTGCCCTGAGGTCACACCTTCATGGGTTCGAGTCCCAGCTGTGACATTGCCTATCTGGAATCTCAGGCAACTCGTTCATCCTATTTAAGTTCCAGTTTCCTCTGTAAAATGGAGATAATAACATCTATTCTGTGGGATCTGGGAAAGAATTAGAGAAAATATATACAGAATACCTAGAGAAATGTCTGGCACATAATAGATGAAACAAATAGTACTACTCAGAAAGGTGAAACTTGAATTTTCTTTCCACAAACAATTTCCTACATTACTTTAAAAATAAACCTTCTCGGGGGACTTCCCTGGTGGCACAGTGGTTAAGAATCTGCCTGCCAATGCAGGGGACATGAGTTCGAACCCTGGTCCGTGAAGATGCCACATGCCGCAGAACAACTAAGCCAGTGCGCCTAGAGCCCATGAAGCCACCACAATGAGAAGCCCACGCACCATAACGAAGAGTAGCCCCCACTTGCCGCAACTAGAGAAAGCCCGTGCGCAGCAACGGAGACCCAACGCAGCCAAAAATAAATAAATAAATTTTAAAAGTAATATTTTTAAAAAATTAAAAGTGAAAAATAAATCTTTTCGGGAGTCCCTGGCAGTCCAGTGGTTAGGACTCACCACTTCCACTGCGATGACCGGGGTTCAATCCCTGGCTGGGGAACTAAGATCTCACAAGCCACACAGCGCAGCCAAAAAAAAAAGTAAAAAAATACCTTTTCAATAGATGGCTAAACAACAAGGTCTTACTGTATAGCACAGAGAACTGTATTCAATATCCTATAATAAACCATAATGGAAAAGAATAGTTTAAAAAAGAATGTATATATATATTTATACGTATATACACATATATACATGTATGTATAACTGAATCCCTTTGCAGTACGGCAGAAATTAACACAACATTGTAAATCAACTATACTTCAATAAAAAATGAATAAATAGGGCTTCCCTGGCGGCGCAGTCGTTGGGAGTCCACCTGCCGATGCAGGGGACGTGGGTTCGTGCCCCGGTCTGGGAAGATCCCACATGCCGCGGAGCGGCTGGGCCCGTGAGCCATGGCCACTGGGCCTGCGCGTCCGGAGCCTGTGCTCCGCAACGGGAGAGGCCACAACAGTGAGAGGCCTGCGTACCGCAAAAAAAAAAAAAAAAAAGAATAAATAAATAAATAAACCCTTTCAGATCAGATAACTGGCTAGTGCTTCCACAGGAAGCCCTGGTAATCAACCCTTTAAAAAGACATGGCAATCCTCTTATTGGTTATGATTTTCAAAGCCCAGGTTTACTTAAGGTAAACAATGCCAGTGTTAATCACTGTCACTCACAAAGCAAATCTATCCCCCAACCTATTAAATACACCATCAGAAGACATGGGGCAGTTTTTATACCCATAGGTAGATGAGTCAGGCCTCCAGGAACCCAGAGGCTGGGACCGCCCCAGAGAGAAGTAACGTCTTTCCAAATAAAGTGTGGGGTTTGGAGAAAATTAGACTCTAATTCAGAAGATGGCTAATAAGAGAATGGTATGATGCCATTTGCTCCAGGAGGTGCTCTTGTAAACCCTAGGGAAATGAGGCTCAGGTCGACAAGATGCCTCCTGGGATTTGGATGGAAAACCGAGATGAATCAAATGGATTATCAAGGCTCTAACTAGGCTGGCTGCATCCTTGCCAGCTTAATCACAAAGGCACTCCTCTGGAAGGGTAGGGCTCCACCCTTGCTAGGGGCTTAGAAAAAGAAAGGTCCTGGTATCCAAGCAGTGGGCTCAGGGCTGCCGGGAAGCTAAAGCATGGTGCGGTTGTGTGGGGTGCTCGCTGGGTGGCTGAAAACTGAAGACGATTGCTTTCCAACGACAAGTTCCAGCTCACACTTGCTCGCACATACAGATTTATTACCCAAACAGTGAGAAGCGAAATTTTATGTCTTCGACAAAGAAGGAGCATTTTGAACTAGGGATTTACAACGACCAAGAGACAGCAGAAAGATACAGTCCTTTGCATCCATCCAAGCAGTGGGGCAGTCTGAGAAAGGATTATCACTGCGTTCCTTGAGGGCGTTTATCAGAATTACAATGAGAAACTGGAAACTTCCACTGTGGAAAGGCCAGGACTGGCAGAACTGTGAAGAGGGCTGAAGTACTCTTCTAGACTTCCTGGCTCTTCTCTCCTTCCCAGCTAACCTGCCCCCCATAACTCACCCGTAGACCCTCTCTCCTGCATCCCACTCTCCCAACATCAAAGGCTAACCCTAGGGAATGATCTAATCCAGGGACCAGCTAACTTTTCCGGTAAATACTTAAGGCTTTCCAGGCCATGAGCCTCTGTTGCACCGACCCAGCTCTGCTACTCCAGTACAAAAGCAGCCAACAACAAAACCGTGTTCCAACAACACTTTTATTCATGGACCCAGAAATTTGGATTTCATATCATTTTCATGTGTCATGAAATATCTTCTCATTTTGATTTTTTTCCAACCATTTAAAAATGTATAAACCATTCTCAGCTCACATGCCACACAAAAACAGGTTGGCAGGCAGCACTGGCCCTGGGGCAGCAGTAGTCCTGATCCAGTGAAGTCGCACACACTGGGAAATAAATGACTACTAGGGTTGAAAGTATCACCTCTCCCATAGGGAACTGCACATAAGGGAGTCAACAATGACCCCGCAATTCCACTACTGGGCATATACCCTGAGAAAATCATAATTCAAAAAGAGTCATGTATCACCATGTTCATTACAGCTCTACTTACAATAGCCAGGGCATGGAAGCAACCTAAGTGTCCATCGACAGATGAATAGATAAAGAAGATGTAGCACATGTATACAATGGAATATTACTCAGCCATAAAAAGAAACGAAATTGAGTTTTTTGTAGTGAGGTGGATGGACCTAGAGTCTGTCATACAGAGTGAAATAAGTCAGAAAGAGAAAAACGAATACCGTATGCTAACACATATATATGGAATCTAAAAAAAAAAATGGTCATGAAGAACCTAGGGGCAGGACGGGAATAAAGACTCAGACCTACTAGAGAATGGACTTGAGGACACGGGGAGGGGGAAGGGTAAGCTGTGACAAAGTGAGAAAGTGGCATGGACATATATACACTACCGAATGTAAAACCGATAGCTAGTGGGAAGCAGCCGCATAGCACAGGGAGAGCAGCTCGGTGCTTTGTGACCACCTAGAGGGGTAGGATAGGGAGGGTGGGAGGGAGGGAGACACAAGAGGGAAGAGATATGGGGATATATGTATATGTATAGCTGATTCACTTTGTTATAAAGCAGAAACTAACACACCATTGTAAAGCAATTATACTGTAATAAAGATGTTAAAAAAAATTTTTTTAAATAAGGGAGTCAACAGAATCCATCCTTCCAATAACTAGTTATTGAGCATCTTCTAAGTGCCAAGCACCATGCTGGACCCTGGAGATATACTGGGTGATCCAAACAAGTCCTGGTCCCTGAATTCCTGTAGCTGATGGGTTAGCAGGGAATTTCCCTAACTGTATTATGTGAAGACTTAGAGCAGGAAGAGAGGCTATCTTAGAATGACCAGAAACTCTGCTGGATGTCAAATCCACACCCTTGAACCCAAAGTCAACCTTTGACAAACCCAAAGGCTGAACGGGCTACAATACAGCCCCACCATTCCTCCAGCTGGATGTCTTCTGGCCCCAGAATTCCTTGAGGAAGCAGCAGCTGCCTTGTCCTGTGGAGAGTTGGATGCTTTTGGCGGGGGGTGGGGGGGGGTGTTGGAGTGTAGTACAGAGGTGAGGGGACCAAGTCAGGAAGATCACTGAATGATATTAAAACTCAAATCACAGACTTGTGGTGGGATTAACATCTGTTCCCAGGCAAATTCACTGATGATAATTCAGAACTTTACGATTTCTGGGCAACGAGACTCATTTATGCAGAGCTTTTGAAAATTCTGTTGTTCTGTCTCCCCAGCCTGTGAAGGGCGCAGAACGCAATCTGCACTTGCTTATTTTGTATCTAAGCAACTGTCAGATTCCATATCTACTAATAAGAAAGGGTATAATTATACCGTGATACTTTAATTAGTAGCAGATGCCTGTGTTTGTGAATAAAATGTAAGATTTTGAGAGACCCGGAAGCTCAATTATATGCAAACTTCAGGTGCCTGATGTTTAAGACTCTAAACCTTCCTCTTGGTCAGCGAGGACACAGATGCCCAGACAGTGGCCTTTACCAGATTTGGCCACAGTGAGGAAAGCTAGGGGCCTATTTGCATGCAATTTTCATATTATTGAATATCACTGTGTAATAGGAACAGACTTTCTCTAGCACTTTTCCAGTTATGGATGGTAATGTCTTTATTTTTAATTCACCACCTCTTTCTACCCACAAACCTATTCAACTAATAAACCCTAAGAGAAAGAGAGGTGAGAGACTGGAGAATTCGGGCAGACTACCATAAACTGTGGCTGGATTACAGTTTGGACAGCATCACCCAGACAGTATTTTTGAGTTTATCTATTGCAGAAGGTGTATTTCGTCGGGCCAAAAAAAAAAAGTCTTTATGTTGACTAGCTTGATTTATTTTCATCCTGTCAGAATTCAAGGCAAGTTCCTACAAATAAAAAAATAAAATTTGCTTCCTCAGGTCTGAAAGCACTTTGTCTTGTATCCAGGCCTATAGGGAGGACAGAAGTGATCAAACATATCCTTGGAATTGCTAATACTGCTGCTTACTCACTTCCACCTGGTAAATGCAAAGCCCCCGAGGGCTTAAAAAAAAAAATCATCAAAATTCAAAAAAAAAGAAAAAAAAGAGGAAGAGAGAAAGAGAAAGGGAAACTCATATAATGAAGAAAAAAAAGGGGGGTGGGGGCAGGAAGCCATTCTTCCATACCTGTATCCACCACTCACCATAAGGCACCTGGGCCATAAGCTGATCCATAAACTGATAGAGACTGTATTTCATTCTCTTTGTTTGGCCTCGGTCCCTGGCACAGAGTGGGCCCTCATTTAAGGTTGCCAAAACAAACTGAATGGAACTCTCTGGGCCTCAGTTTTCCCATCTGAACAAGACAGGCTGGGGACAGGACAATCTCTAACATCTATTCTGTAATTCTACAACCCTATTACCAGTAGGCTTGCAGAATTTCTGCAGGGGTCAGCTGTCCAGCCAAGCCTAAATTTTGGTTAGAGATAGAAAATAACTTGAAAAAGTCCAGACCCTGACCTTAAACACTGAAATTTCTAAGAATAATGTGTCTCCACCCATCTGAAAACAACTTCAAGGTGTTTTCAGATGGCACTTCCACCAAATAGTCAGGAAAACATGACTGTCTCTGAACGGATTTCCAATGAAGTGCTCCAACTTTGGGGTCCACTGACCAAATGAGAGAGTCTCTGGAACAAACCACTACAGGATAAAAGAAGCTGGACTCTATATGGTGACCTCACAATCTGGGGAATTTCAGGAAACCTTCTTTTGCCCTTGTTTTCTTAGAAACCAAAGATGGACTCCAGTCCGTCAAACATGGGGGGCCACAGGGCTCCACCCTAGAGTTTAGTTCCAGGGAATCTATGGAGGATGAAGAAGAGAGAACCTTAGGAGCCAAGATAACTATGTATATTCTTCTCCCCAGTCTGAATTCAGCCAAACACCTGGACACAGGAGGAAAGCAGATCTGCGCTCTGTCCCCTACAGAGCTGGAGGGTGTTAGCAGAGCCTCTGGGCAGCGGGTGGGCCTATCCTGCAAGCCCATTGCATGGTGGGAAAGGATGCTCTCATTCCCTGCCGGCCAGCTTTGACCAACCCACACTGCAGACTGGCTGCCGCTGCCTCCCTGACCTCAGGGAGCAGAACAAAGTGGATTGGGAACTTTTTCCCACTCTCAATTCCCTTCAGCTTCGCTGTACCCAGCTGCTGACATCCCTCCCGCGGGAAGACTGTGTGTGTTTAACATAGCTCGAGGCAAAAAAAGAAGCAATTACTCTTGCCCAAATCTCTGATTCCACAAAACAGCCTTCCCAGGCTCACTGGTGAAGTCTCAGTTTCTTTAATATCATCCCAACAATCTCCCTTCACTACCCAACTGTGCTCAGCCACCCCTACCCACGCCTTTATCATTTTGTCTTGACCCTTGGCAGTGACAGCGCGGTGCCTGTTTCCTGCCGATGCCTGTCCATCCATTGCCACCTAGCGTTCGCTCGCTGTCAGATCCGCCCGACTCTCAGGCAGTTGTTGACAGCATTTCCTTGAGCAATTCTGTTCGTTCCCCTGGTAAGAAATACTAGGAGTGGGTTTGGCTTTGTCCCCTACTCACAGGGGAATTTCTGACAGTGGGGACACACGGCATGGAGCCTGTTGGTGTCACCGCTGTCCCGGACAGCTCTAGAGCAGGGCTTCTCAAATTTTCACACGCATTCCAATCACAGGAGGATCTTGTTAAAATGCAGATTCTGATGCATCAGCTCTGGAGTGGGGCCCAAGACCCTGCATTTCTAACAAGCTCCCAGGTGATGCGGACGCCGTTGGTCCAGAGACCACACTGAATATCAAGGTGCTAGGGAGGCAGGCGGGACTCATCGGCATTAATTAGCAGCTAAGTACATCCTCAGCTCTGTCTGTGAATTGCCCAGCGCTGCTTGCACATCCCCCCCAACCCTTGCCACAGTCCCCAGGACCCCCTGCTCCAAGGCGGGGTTGAAATCCGACTCTATCCCTTATAGTGTGGCCTCGGGAAAGACGCTGACCCTCTCTCATCCTCAGTTTTCTCCTCTCTATCAAATGAGGACAATGATACTCCTCAGGGATAATACTCATAAAGCAATCATTTGTCCCATGGTTGGTGCTGAATGACTCCATCTTATTCTCATTCATTGTCAGGAAAGCTCCAAGGTCCCTATCCCACTGCCCCTGGACGGTTATTTGTTCTCTAAGAGATGATGAGTATTCGAATAGGCAGGGGCTTCCGGAGGCCAAAAGAGCAGACCCTGATATTAAGAAAAGCGGGGAGGTGGGAAGGAGGGGTGTCAGAGGCAGACAAGGTAATAACTGCTGCTGCCTTTTGATTTCTGCTGAAGCCTCTGGAACCTGCTTTGTCACTTGTGAATGGCTCTCCAGGGAACGCGACAAGTGATGGCCCAGCTCAGGGGCTGTCATCAGGCCGTGCACACGTGCCTCCTCCCCACTCTGCTACTTGGTGCCGAAGGCTTTTATTTCTGCACAACTGGCCTTGCTCCCACCCCATGGGCACGAGGCAGAGGGAGAGGCGGGCAGCCAGCACCCGGCCCTGGGGGGCTTTGTGCCATTCGGGGGACAGCAGCAGGTGGGGAGGGGGTGCACTAGGACAGAGGTGGGAGGCGGGCAATCTTGCTCTGTTCCCAGGCTGAGGCCCCAAAGGGCTGACAGTGAGGAGTCAGGAAGGTCAGGAGTTATTTGTGCTTATTCCAGATGATTGTTTTGACCAGACTAATCTGCATCACAGTTCCCACATAAAGGAATAAAAATCACAAACTTTAAATATATATATATATTCTGAATTCCAGCTTCCTCATTCTGATGGCTAGAAAGTGTTTTCTCCCTAATACATCCCTTTGTTATTTGAAGCCATAATCAGCCATGAGAAACAGCCATAAACTGAAGTGTTAGAAGCAGAGAGGTAATACATTTGCATTGTTTTGATTCTTCCCGAGGACTTTTCCATTCTATTTTTCTGTATTTGAATGGCAATCCTAGATAAAATAATCTTATTTAAAAAAAAAAAAAAAAAAAAAAAAGGCTGGGACTTCCCTGGTGGTCCAGTGGTTAAGACTCCACACTCCCAAAGCAGAGGGCCCAGGTTTAATCCCTGGTCAGGGAACTAAGATCCCACATGCCACAACTACAGAGCCCATGCACTGCAACTACTGAGCCCACGCATTCTAGGGTCCATGCACCACAACTAGAGAAGCCCATGCACCACAATGAAGAGCCTGCAATGAAGACCCGATGCAGCCAAAATTTAAAAAAAAAAAAAAAAAAAAAGGCTGCAAATCTTTGGCAGGCCTGGAGCATTTTATAATAAATCTCCAGAAAAGCCTTAGGAAAAATGACTTTGGGGTTACAGAGGGGACACTGAGGCAAGCCCTTCAAAGCCCTGGTGTGAGAACTTCTCCTCGGGGTGAGCTCAGAGCAGGCTACTCTTATCTGCCTTCAAGAAGATGCCAATGGGTGGTCCCCTGCTGAGGATCTTTGGAGATACCCCAAGCTTCCCCAGCATTTCCTCCCTACATGCCTTTCTGTTCTTGAATTTAAACCACGTTCCTACTGACTCGAAGACAGCTTTTTCCATCGTTAACCACTGACAACCTTCTGAAGTCATTGCACGGAAGACACTGCCAACTGTCTCTCCAGAAGCAGCCTCATCCTGAGGCCTGAGGGGCAAGAGCAGCTCAAACTCCAGGCAAGGAAGGGTTAGGTCAGAGGAGCACTGCTTACCTTGAAGCCCTTCTGGCAAGAGGGGAAGAAAAGAGGTTGCAGAGGTGCACGCCCTCCCACATGCAGGAGGCCAGCGTGGCTGGCATGCAGAGAACCAGGTGAGTGGTAGGGTAGGTGAGGTCACAGAGACTAGAAGCAAGATTATCTACCCAGAGACTGGTGGGCCAGAGCTGGGATTATTGAACACTCCTGGCACGCCTGCCTCAGGGGTCTTTGCACATGCTGCGTGCTCAGCTCTCAAAACTCTTCCCTTCCCTCAAGATACATAAGGCTCCCTCCTTCGCCTTCTTGGTCCTCACCCAGAAGTCTCCCTGACCACCCCTCCAACACCCTTTATCCACCTTTGCTCCTGTATTGTTCCTTCCTAGCACTTATCATTACCTGCTATATGATATATTTCCTGATTTGCCTTGTTTATTGTCTGTCTCCTCCACCTGATTTCAGCTCTAAGAGGGCAGAGACTATTCAGTCCCATGTGCTTAGAACAGTGCTTGGCACTTAGTAGATGCACAATAAGTTTGTGTGGAATGAATGAATGAATCAGTGAGCCTGGGTTCACGATCAAGTCTAAACCCTCAAATCACATCAAGGAGTCACAGAGTGCTAACTGTGGCGAAAGCCTTGTGCCTCATGCCACAGGGAAGTCAGTGAGCAATAATGCAATATCCCTGCTTCAAAACTCACACAGCATATTTGGAAGACAAGTCATAAATGTCAGGAAAGATAAACAATAACACAGTATTTCACCCTTTGTGACCTATTGAGATTTTTCCATCTCTAAGACAAAATCCCTGTGCTGTACAGTGGTGGGCTTTGGTGTTATGGAATTAGTGATTCCCTACTTGATGAAGAGTCCTCCATCCTCACCAAATGACACAAGCCTCTTAATATGTATCCAAGGCTGTCTTACAGACGTGATAGGACTATGCATCAGTCAAGCGGCCGAAAACAGTGCAAGGAAGATACATAAAAGTTCAGTGTATTAAGAGTTAAACAGAGGGCAGACAGCAGAAGTAAGAAGAACTACAATTCTGCAGCCTGTGGAACAAAAACCACATTCACAGAGAGATAGACAAGATGAAAAGGCAGAGAGCTATGCACCAGATGAAGGAAGAAGATAAAACCACAGAAAAACAACTAAATGAAGTGGAGATAGGCAACCCTCCAGAAAAATAATTCAGAATAATGATAAGTGAAGATGATCCAGGACCTCAGAAAAAGAATGGAGGCAAAGATTGAGAAGATGCAAGAAATCTTTAACAAAGACCCAGAAAAATTAAAGAACAAACAAACAGAGATGAACAATACAATAACTGAAATGAAAACTTCACTAGAAGGAATCAATAGCAGAATAGCTGAGGCAGAAGAACGGATAAGTGAGCTGGAAGACAGAATGGTGGAATTCACTGCTGCAGAACAGAATAAAGAAAAAAGAGTGAAAAGAAATGAAGACAGCCTAAGAGACCTCCGGGACAACATTAAACGCAACAACATTCGCATTATAGGGGTCCCAGAAGGAGAAGAGAGAGACAAAGGACCAGAGAAAATATTTGAAGAGATTATAGTCAAAACATTTTCAAACATGGGAAAGGAAATAGCCACCCAAGACCAGGAAGCGCAGACAGTCCCATATAGGATAAACCCAAGGAGAAACACGCCGAGACACACAGTAATCAAATTGGCAAAAATTAAAGACAAAGAAAAATTATTGAAAGCAGGAAGGGAAAAATGACAAGTAACATACAAGGGAACTCCCATAAGGTTAACAGCTGATTTCTCAGCAGAAACTCTACAAGCCAGAAGAGAGTGGCATGATATACTTAAAGTGATGAAAGGGAAGAACCTACAACCAAGATTACTCTACCCAGAAAGGATCTCATTCAGATTCGATGGAGAAATCAAAAGCTTTACAGACAAGCAAAAGCTAACAAAATTCAGCACCACCAAACCAGCTCTACAACACATGCTAAAGGAACTTCTCTAAGTGGGAAACACAAAAGAAAAGGACCTACAAAAACAAATCCAAAACAATTAAGAAAAAGGTCATTGGAACATATATATCGATAATTACCTTAAACGTAAATGGATTAAATGCTGCAACCAAAAGACACAGGCTTGCTGAATGGATACAAAAACAAGACCCATATATATGCTGTCTACAAGAGACCCACTTCAGATCTAGGGACACGTACAGACTGAAAGTGAGGGGATGGAAAAAGATATTCCATGCAAGTGGAAATCAAAAGAAAGCTGGAGTAGCAGTACTCATATCAGAAAAAATAGACCTTAAAATAAAGACTGTTACAAGAGACAAGGAAGGACACTACATAATGATCAAAGGATCAATCCAAGAAGAAGATAATAACAATTATAAATATATATGCACCCAACATAGAAGCACCTCAATACATAAGGCAACTGCTAACAGCTATAAAAGAGGAAATTGACAGTAACACAATAATAGTGGGGGGGCTTTAACACCTCACCTACACCAATGGACAAATCATGCAAAATGAAAATAAAAAAGGAAACACAAGCTTTAAATGACAGAATAGACCAGAGAGATTTAATTGATATTTATAGGCCATTCCATCCAAAAACAGCAGATTACACTTTCTTTTCAAGTGCGCACGGAACATTCTCCAGGATTGATCACATCTTGGGTCACAAATCAAGCTTCAGTAAATTTAAGACAATTGAAATCATATCAAGCATCTTTTCTGACCATAACGCTATGAGATTAGAAATGAATTACAGGGGAAAAAATGTAAAAAACACAAACACATGGAGGCTAAACAATACATTACTAAATAATCAAGAGGTCACTGAAGAAATCAAAGAGGAAATCAAAAAATACCTGGAGACAAATGACAATGAAAAGACGACGATCCAAAACCTACGGGATGCAGCAAAAGCAGTTCTAAGAGGGAACTTTATAGCTATATAAGCCTACCTCAAGAAACAAGAAAAATCTCAAATAAACAATCTAACCTTACACCTAAAGTAACTAGAGAAAGAAGAACAAAAAAAATCCAAAGTTAGCAGAAGGAAAGAAATCATAAAGATCAGAGCAGAAATAAATGAAATAGAAACAAAGAAAACAATAGCAAAGATGAATAAAACTAAAAGCTGGTTCTTTGAGAACATAAAAAAAATTGATAAACCATTAACCAGACATCAAGAAAAAGAGGGAGAGGACTCAAATCAATAAAATTAGACAAGAAAAAGGAAAAGTTACAACAGACACCGCAGAAATACAAAGCATCCTAAGAGACTACTACAAGCAACTCTATCCCAATAAAATGGACAACCTGGAAGAAATGGACAAATTCTTAGAAAGGTATAACCTTCTAAGACTGAACAAGGAAGAAATAGAAAATATGAACAGACCAATCACAAGTAATGAAATTGAAACTGTGATTAAAAATCTTCCAAAAAACAAAATTCCAGGACCAGATGGCTTCACAGGTAAATTCTATCAAACATTTAGAGAAGAGCTAACACCCATCCTTCTCAAACTATTCCAAAAATTGCAGAGGAAGAAACACTCCCAAACTCATTCTATGAGGCCACCATCACCCTGATACCAAAACCAGACAAAGATACTACAAAAAAAGAAAATTACAGACCGATATCACTGATGAATATAGATGCAAAAATCCTCAATAAAATACTAGCAAATAGAATCCAACAACACATTAAAAGTATCATACACCATGATCAAGTCGGGCTTATTCCAGGAATGCAAGGATTCTTCAATATACGCAAATCAATCAATGTGATACACCATATTAACAAATTGAAGGAGAAGAAACATATGATCATCTCAATAGATGCAGAGAAAGCTTCTGACAAAATTCAACACCCATTTATGATAAAAACCCTGCAGAAAGTAGGCATAGAGGAACTTTCCTCAACATAATAAAGGGCATATATGACAAACCCACAGCCAACATTGTCCTCAATGGTGAAAAACTGAAAGCATTTCCACTAAGATCAGGAACAAGACAAGGTTGCCCACTCTCACCACTCTTATTCAACATAGTTTTGGAAGTTTTAGCCACAGCAATCAGAGAAGAAAAAGAAATAAAAGGAATCCAAATTGGAAAAGAAGAAGTAAAGCTGTCACTGTTTGTAGATGACATGATACCACACATAGAGAATCCCAAAGATGCTACCAGAAAACTACTAGAGCTAATCAATGAATCTGGTAAAGTAGCAGGATACAAAAATAATGCACAGAAATCTCTTGCATTCCTATATACTAATGATGAAAAATCTGAAAATGAAATTAAGAAAACACTCCCATTAACCATTGCAACAAAAAGAATAAAATATCTAGGAATAAACGTACCTAAGGAGACAAAAGACCTGTATGCAGAAAATTATAAGACACTGATGAAAGAAATTAAAGATGATACAAATAGATGGAGAGATATACCATGTTCTTGGTTTGGAAGAATCAACATCGTGAAAATGACTCTACTACCCAAAGCAATCTACAGATTCAATGCAATGCCTTTCAAACTACCACTGGCATTTTTCACAGAACTAGAACAAAAAAATTCACAATTTATATGGAAACACAAAAGACCCCGAATAGCCAAAGCAATCTTGAGAATGAAAAATGGAGCTGGAGGAATCAGGCTCCCTCACTTCCGACTATACTACAAAGCTACAGTAATCAAGACAGTGTGGTACTGGCACAAAAACAGAAATATAAATCAATGGAACAGGATAGAAAGCCCAGAGATAAACCCATGCACATATGGTCACCTTATCTTTGATAAAGGAGGCAAGAATATACAGTGGAGAAAAGACAGCCTCTTCAATAAGTGGTGCTGGGAAAACTGGACAGCTACATGTAAAAGAATGAGACTAGAACACTCCCTAACACCATACACAAAAATAAGCTCAAAATGGATTAAAGACTTAAATGTAAGGCCAGAAACTATCAAACTCTTAGAGGAAAACACAGGCAGAACACTCCATGACATAAATCACAGCAAGATCCTTTTGGACCCACCTCCTAGAGAAATGGAAATAAAAATAAACAAATGGGACCTAATGAAACTTCAAAGCTTTTGCACAGCAACGGAAACCATAAACAAGACCAAAAGACAACCCTCAGAATGGGAGAAAATATTTGCAAATGAAGCAACTGACAAAGGATTAATCTCCAAAACTTACAAGCAGCTCATGCAGCTCAATAACAAAAAAACAAACAACCCAATCCAAAAATGGGCAGAAGACCTAAGTAGACATTTCTCTAAAGAAGATATACACACTGCCAACAAACACATGAAAGAATGCTCAACATCATTAATCATTAGAGAAATGCAAATCAAAACTACAATGAGATATCATCTCACACCAGTCAGAATGGCCATCATCAAAAAATCTAGAAACAATAAATGCTGGAGAGGGTGTGGAGAAAAGGGAACACTCTTGCACTGCTGGTGGGAATGTAGCTTGATACAGCCACTATGGAGAACAGTATGGAGGTTCCTTAAAAAACTACAAATAGAACTACCATATGACCCAGCAATCCCACTACTGGGCATATACCCTGAGAAAACCATAATTCAAAAAGAGTCATGTACCAAAATGTTCATTGCAGCTCTATTTACAATAGCCAGGAGATGGAAGCAGTCTAAGTGTCCATCATCAGATGAATGGATAAAGAAGTAGTGGCACATATATACAGTGGAATATTAATCAGCCATAAAAAGAAACGAAATTGAGTTATTTGTAGTGAGGTGGATGGACCTAGAGTCCATCATACAGAGTGAAGTAAGTCAGAAAGAGAAAAACAAATACCGTATGCTAACACATATACATGGAATCTAAGAAAAAAAAAAGTCATGAAGAACCTAGGGTAAGATGGGAATAAAGACAGACCTACTAGAGAATGGACTTGAGGATATGGGGAGGGGGAAGGGTAAGCTGTGAGAAAGTCAGGGAGTGGCATGGACATATATACACTACCAAACGTAAAATAGATAGCTAGTGGGAAGCAGCCGCATAGCACAAGGAGATCAGCTCGGTGCTTTGTGACCACCTAGAGGGGTGGGATAGGGAGGGTGGGAGGGAGGGAGATGCAAAAGGGAAGAGATATGGGAACATATGTATATATGTATTACTGATTCACTTTGTTATAAAGCAGAAACTAACACACCATTGTAAAGCAATTATACTCCAAAAAAGATGTTAAAAAAAAAGAATCTGAAAATGAATAGATATATATGTATAACTGAATCATTCTGCTGTATACCTGAAACTAACATTACATTGTAAATCAAGTATACTTCAATAAAAGAAAAAAAGAATTTTAAATCATCATGAAAGATATACCATGAGCAGATATGTTTAAAGTTACCTTGTGGCCTCTAGAGAAGATTATTACAAGAGAGTCGGGGGCACCAGGGGTCACTTGGGGTCACTTAGTGTCTCTTAAAGCAGGATGGGTCAGAAAGGAAGCACGTTTGAGCCAGAATCTCAGTTTACCAAGCCCACTTGAACATGGCCTATTGAGAGACCTGGGCTCCCTCAGAAGAAACGAGGGGATTTCCCAGAAAGGATAGGAACCCTCTTTCTCATTAAGAGGAAAATCCCAGAACACCACGATCTGGAAGTTTCCCTCAGAAGCCCCCTCTCTCTCAGGAGAATTTCAACACTTGGAGCACCCACGCAGAGCTTGGTTTCAGGGGAGCAGCCTTCATTCCCAGGCAGTTTCCCTCTTTTCCTCATGAATAAGAAGAGCTGAGCCTCGGGGTGATGTCAGGACTGACTTACAGCTCCCAGCTGGGGGAGCAGGCCTGTCTTTTCACCCACTGTGTCACTTCCCTCCTTCATTCATAATTACTCTCACTCCCACCACCAGGCTCAGGGAGCCGCTGCCTGGCAAGGTGCTGTCGTTCTGGAAGTCTCCAAATGTGAGCAGGTGTGGTGCTCAGGGAGAGGGGAAGGCAATTATCTCCTGAAATGTACAGCCACCAAAATAGCAAAGTGGTGAGTCACCAAAAACTGCCAACCATGAGGATCATGACAGTGATGTCATCACAAAGAGGAGGAAATAGGAGGAAATACTCTCGAATTCATCTTCTGAAAAGAGGTGGAATATGAAATGGGGGTGAGAGGGCAAGAAATCACTCTCAGCAATGAGTACGACACCTCCCCGTTTCCCACCAGCCCTTCTACACCCTCTCCTGGAAAAGGGGTCCTTGCTGCCCTAAGGGACCATCTTGAGATGATTCATTCAGCAGACACTGTTCTGCACCTACTATGTGTTCAGATGAATCAAGTGAGCATCCAAAACAGTCTTTGCAAGGCACTCACTCACTCGAGTCCAATTTCAAAATTCCTCACCATCTCGTCTCTTGACCGTTTTTATCTTAAACCTGCCTGAGAAAGAGCTGCCACCTAAAAATCAATCCCATTCAACTCAAGTTTCCAAAGAGAACAGCCTCATCTGCCTCTTGGAAGAATTTGTTACATCCTGTACATGACAACACAGAGCTATGAGGGGAAGCGAGGGTTCCATTAAAAATCTAACAACGGAATAGCTGGGTGCCGGCAGCTCTCTGCACTGTGGAGATGGGGTGATGCTGCTTCATCCAGCTGTCCCCTCCTCAGGGGTCAAGACAGCAAAAGACAAAAGCTGCGGCCACACTGCAGGGCCTTGTAGAGTCAAGGAGGGCCCTTGCCCGGGAAGCGTTAGACCTCAAGGTCACCACCCTCTCTTGGGAACATCCTTAACATCCTTCGGTCCCCTCAATAATTAATGAGTTCAACAAATCTTTGACACATTTTCCTTCTGTATTTGTTTGAGTGGCATTTTTAGCATTTTGAAAATTATATATTTGACAAATCCAATAGCATTAGACGGCATATAAGTTCCAGTTTGGGTTTGAACCCATTCACGTGAAGGTTTGGGAATATTTCTTGGTGGAGGAGGAGGCGGTAGGGATGCAGCTGAAATGCATGGTTAGGGTTTGGGGGACGGGAACTTGACCGTAGCAGCTATTCACGACAGTTTGGGATTCACTCGTCAGGCACTACCAAGCTCCTTTTATTTACAATCCTCCTTTAATTCCTTCCTACCCTCCAAACATCTCAATCCATCCTCTTTCACAAAGAAACTTATTGTAAGGTCCTGCCCTCTTTTCACGGAGGAGAAAGGAAAAAAATCATATTATTTCCTGCTCAGAGATTTATCGGAAATCCTAGAAGACAAAATTACATCCAAGATCAGTCAAAACCTTAAACAAAGCGAAGAAGCAGCTTGCAGGGCTGAGGCCTGGAGGGAGCTCTGCTTGCCGTCTGGGGAACAGAGGGGACTCAAAGGCCAGGAAGACCCACCAGGGCCCCCATCCCTGGTTCTGAAGGGGCTGTACGTTCTGTCCAGGGCCGCCTCTCTGTGACACTGTTAATTTTCTTCACCTTGCTGTGATTCATGGTTCCTGATGTGTTTCTGTGGTCTTTTCTCACCACCTTTCCCTCAGCAGTGATGTCAGTGATAGAAATGAGGAGTTAAGAACATGCCTATTTGAAATAAGCTGAGGATGGTCTTGGTGGGTTGTCAAAGAATGGCAATGAGTAGCTAAGTGCCGTGTCCTTCCTCTGTCATTTTCCTTAACTCGGTAACGAATAAATTAGGCTGCTTTGGGATTTTCTCTTTTCATTTTCGATTACAAGTAGCTGAAGCCTAAAATGTCACAAACGCAAAAATAACAGCTCTTTACATTTTGCCACTGAAAGGCATTTCAGAGGGAGAACTCTGTGTTCTGTTTGTCTACATGCGTTTAGCTTACGTCATTCTTTCCCACCCATGTCCACCTGGTATAATCCCTGATTTCTTTCCTGTCCCTCTGGTTTTGCTCGCTTTTCCATCTTCTGCAGGATTTTTCCTCTCTCAACTTCCCTCTCTCCTCTGGTTCTAAACCTGCCCACCAGTCTCCTAGCACCACAGCCTTTAACCCAGGAGTGCCCACCACCTTGTGCGCGGGGCCCAGGTTCCTTAGGTTATGAGATCTTCTAGCTCTCAAACCTGCCCTGTCAATCCCTGGGCTGATGCCTGGCCTACAGTTGCTGGAGCTGGGGCTCGGGTGACTGAGGACCTGGGCCCAGCTCCAACGCCATCATTTATCCGTGAGCGGACCAGAGCAAGTCAATGGCTTTGATCCTGTTGCCTTGTCTACACAATGTGAGTGACACAACTCAGGGGTGTAGAGGGGACCAACAAGATGATTTGTGAGAAAGCACATCAAAGGATCTGGAAAGCACTAAACAGATGCTAACTCTGGTTTTCTTTCACCAAATGCCTGGCCATGATTTCTCTCACTCAGAGATTTCCTGAAAGGTTTTCTAAGACAATCCAACAGGACACCTGCTTCTAGAATAAGGCTCTGGCTGATGCCTAGAGGACTTAACCCTGGCCTCTCAGCAACTGTGTGACTCTGAGGAAGCACTGATTCTCCCAAGGGCCTCAGCTTCCTCATCCATACAGTATGGGTAACAAACACCTCCAGTCTTTCTCGCAAGTTATCAGGAGGATCAAATGAACATTTTTTGAAATCATAAATGTTATGGAAATGAAAGGCATTATTGTTTCTTTTTTTAAAGATTTTTTGATGTGGACCATTTTTAAAGTCTTTATTGACTTTGTTACAATATTGCTACTGTTTTATGTTTCTTGGTTTTTTGGCCACTAGGCATGTGGGATCTTAGCTCTCCGACCAGGGATCAAACCCGGCCTGCAATGGAAGGTGAAGTCTTAACCACTGGACCACCAGGGAAGTCCCCATTATTGTTTCTTAATTTGTAAAAAGGAAGCAGCGCTTGGCTTCAGCTCAAAAAATTTTCCCATGACCTTCTGCCTCTCCTTGTGGAAAATCTGACTCTTAGAAGATTTCTCCTAAGAAATCTCACTCATTCATTCATTCACTCATTCATTCATTCACTCATTCAGTCAATCAATCCATCAACAAAAATTTCCTGGGACTTCCCTGGTGGCACAGTGGTTAAGAATCCGCCTGCGAATGCAGGGGACACAGGTTGGAGCCCTGCTCCGGGAAGATCCCACATGCCACAAAGCAACTAAGTCCATGTACCACAACCACTGAGTCTGCGCTCTAGAGCCCACGAGCCACAACTACTGAGCCCACGTGCCACAACTACTGAAGCCCGCACACCTAGAGCCTGTGCTCCGCAACAAGAGAAGCCACAGCAATGAGAAGCCCGCGCACTGCTATGAAGAGTAGCCCCCACTCGTCGCCAAGTAGAGAAGGCCCGCGCGCAGCAATGAAGACCCAACGCGGCCAAAAATTAATTAATTAATTAAAAACAAAACCAAAAATTTCCTGACACCTCCAATGTGCCAAGGCCTTCCGCCAGGCACTGGGCATCAAAGTTGAATGAGACAGAGTGCCCACTATCAAGACTCGTGGGAGACAGACAGGTACCAGCTGAGATGGGCTTTGATGGAGCAGGACAGGAAGCTACAGAAGCACAGAGGAAGGGGGTCAACTCCATAAGCCCTCTCTGGTCCAGAGGGTCCTGGTGTGAAAAATAAGGGGCTTGAACGAGACAAGCCCTAGGCTCATGAAGATTTAAAAAAATAGGATTCTAAGACTCAGGACGCCTGTATGCTCTAGTCCAACTGAGATACCACACACATTGAATCTCAATCTCTCTCTCTCTCTCTCTCTCTCTCTCTCTCTCTCTCTCTCTCACACACACACACACACACACACACACACAGGCACAGCCCCCTTGCTGTGGGAAGGGATCTGGCACATAATTCATAACCAGGCACATTCCATCTAGCTCCCCCCACTCTTTTGCTCATGGCTGAGGGCGCTGCAGGGGTTTTCTGGATGTAGCTTGAAGAAATCCAGGTTGGGCCAGCCTGGCACAAAGCAGCTGAAGTTAGTATGGAGGCTATCCCAGGTGCAGGAGGTGGCTCTGGAGCTACTTTTAGACTTTTCAATATGTAGAGCTGTTGCTTCACAATTTCCATTAACCCCTCTGAGGTTTTAGCTGTCAGATTAATTTCCCAGGTCTCCAAGGAATGCTGGACCTTTATTAACCTCGTGGGACCATTTTCTTTGGGGGTTCTTTTCTCTGTATGTGGAAAATACTCGACATCTTCATAGATCTGCTCAATTTACCTTGTGCTTCTTCAGCCAGAAAAGTCAAAAAGAGCTTCCAGATTCTAAGACTCCTAAGCACCCTTCCCCAAACACCTTTCAGAGCAAACAAACTCACCATGGGGGCATGCAGTTAGGAGAAATGATGCATGATCCAGGTATAAGCATGGTGTCTACGTACACAAATAAATGGTAATATGTATGACTTCATAAGTATTTATGTAATCAAACCACAAAAAAGACCATCTGTATATATGTGCCACATCTTCTTTATCCATTCATCTATTGATGGACACTTGGCACAGGGAGATCAGCTCGGTGCTTTGTGTCCACCTAGAGGGGTGGGATAGGGAGGGTGGGAGGGAGACGCAAGAGGGAGGAGATGTGGGGATGTATGTATATGTATAGCTGATTCACTTTGTTATAAAGCAGAAACTAACAATACTGTAAAGCAATTATACTCCAATAAAGATGTTAAAAAAAAAAAAAAGACTATCTGTGTGACCTGAGTTCCAGTTCTAGCTCTGCTGCCAACTGTCTACATGACCTTGGGCTCAGCTTTCTATCTCTTTGGGCTTAAGTTGCCTTTTGTATCAAATAAGGGAGTTGGACTAAATCAGTGATTTTCAAAATTTTGAGCAGCAGAATTCTCTCTCGAGACCAATGAGATTGTAGAGGTGCTCAGTGTATAAAAGAGATGTTCCAATATATAAGGGAGATGCTCCAGTGGGTCGTGCAGGTCCTGAGTCCCACCTGGTGGGTCTCTCTTATCCCCATCCTGGAGCCCTCTGGCATCGCTGGAGCACAGCTTGAAACCTCTGAACTGAATGAGTGTTAAATCCTTACCAAATCCCAAGCTGTGTTATTCTCATTGCCAAGTTCTTGCCTCCACTGGCCCAGCCACCATCTTAGGCTGTTCCGCTGTTTTAAACAGTTCAGATCTACAAGCAAAACCTTCCTGACAGAAACTCATAATGGCCACTTCACTTACGGTGACCCTGCACGACTCAGTGAGGTTCCCTCACCCCATAGCACTGGAGCAGAAGTGACCCACTTCACAGGAAGATGCCGTTGAGTGGGGAGACTGGACAAATGGCTTGAGATCTGCAGTGATAATCCAGACCTCCCAGCACACACAGAGCACCTCTCAAAAACAGGGGTCCACCCCGCGGCCACCAGGCACTAGCAGAGAACGCAGAGACGAAGGTGAGTCCTCAGAGGAAGTCACCTCCACTGGGAGACATCCAGCTCTGAGTATCAGTAACTCTGTGGGAGAACCTGGCGGCTGTGGACAGGGCAGAGTGAGCGCCATCCTGAGGGCCAGGGCCTGAAACCCAACCATCCTAGATGGGGAGGGGCCGCTTTACCTTCCCTCCCAAGGGCGTGGCTCACAGATAAGAGCCTCCAAAACTCTGGGGGTTCATTGATCCCTGTAGACAGTGCCCTTGGTCAGGAAATCGATTTCAGGAAGTGTCTGCAGGCTCCACTGACTGTTCCCCCAGGCAGACAAGTTCCCACAGGACCTGATGAGGAGAGATAGCAACTCATCCTCTCCTTCAACGAATACTGAATGCCCACCATGAGCCCTGAAATGCACCAGGAATTAAGCAATAAGCAAGACAAATATTCCCTGCAAAGCCACCAAATCCAACAGATATTTATCAGTCCTTATGTCATGGAACTTTCAGCATTTGACATAACTGACCACCCCCTTCATGGATCACTGGTTTTCCATGGATTTTACAGACAAAATTCATTTTCCCACCTACCTGCCAGGTCTCCCTTCCAGCCCTTCCCAGCCTTATCCTCCTCTGCTTGGCCCAAGACCCTATCCTAGCATCCTAAGCACTCTCTTCCTCTTGATTTAGACCAAGGGTCTTAACCTGGGGTCCCCAGGCCCCTAGGGGGTCAGTGAACTTGGATGTGAAAAAAACTGCATCTTCATTTTCACTTTCCTCTTACTGACATTTAGCAATTCCTTCAATTATGAATGCAAAGAACAAACCACAGCAGTATTAGCAGGACCTGTCACCTCGTCCCCAAGAAAAATTCCAGGGATCTTCATCCCACACAACAGCTGTAGCAGACTTCTCGAAATCTGTATTCGTCACTACTTTACAATTATAGTAATTACTAGAACTGCCACTGGGTATTGTTATTTAATGAGTTAATAAAGAAGCATCTATACTTCTATATCACAAATTTATTTTTAGTATTTTGATAACTGTATTTCAACATCATTGGTTTCCATTGTTATCTTAGACATTTTACCTCACTCATTTAAAATCATAGGCATTCCCAGACTACCAAAGGAATCCAAGGCACACAAAAAACGAAGAGCGGCCACCCTTCATATGCCACCCCATAGAGGGTCTTATGTATGACTGCAGCTTTAGTTATGACCACCCCACATATATCTTCAGCTCAGACCCCTCCTCTGAACTCCAAACCTGTAAAACTGCCTGCTCAAGAGAAACCTTTGAATATCTCCAAGTTACCCTAAACTCATCATGTTCAAAGCCAAGTTCATGGTATCCCCCAACCCAGCAGAGAACACCCAGTCTAACTCCCCAGGCTTGTGCTGTAACAGTGTCCGGCCCTCTGCCTCTGCCCTCCAGCCTCCCTTGTCAGTCCTTTGTACCCCACATTCTCCCTCCCACCAGAAGTAGGGTCACAGCTGTCTCACTCCACCCCCTCCACCCTCCACCTCTGCCTAACTGACACTTACTTTCCACATCTCAGCCCACAGCAAAAGCTTCCCCGCCCTCCTACCTGTCAAGCTGCCCCATGGCATCATGTAACCCTTCTTTGTAGAACTATCTCCACTGCAATTTTTCTTTTGCTTTGCTAATTACTTCTTAATGTTGGGGTCCCCATCTGATTATAAATTCCCTGAGAAAGGAATTGGGTCTATTTTTTCACCACCCATATCCCCAGCACCTTATCACAATGCCTAGCACAGAACCGGCATTCAATAGACATTCAGTAAATAGATGAGTTAATTAATTAAAGTCCATGGAGTCTACAGTCTAGGAGAAAACAGATATGACACAAACATTCAAAATAATAATTATTTAATTCCAACTGTTGTAAGTGCTACTGAGAAAAGAATGATGTGCACTGCGAATTTATAACTGGAGAACCTGATCTACTTAGTCCAGATTAGTCAACAAAGATTTTCCCAAAAAAGCAACATTTGAGCTGAGACCTGAAAGATGATGACCAATTGTCCAGCTGAATGAAGGAACAGCATTTCAGGCAAAAGGATCAGCATGTGTGTAGTCTCAGGAGTGGGAAGAGCTGGGCAGGTTCAAGGGACTGAAAGGAAGCCTTTGGGGCTGGAATGCCAAGAAGGACAGGACAGGGACCAAATCACAAAGAACTGTATAGGCCAGGGTAAGGGTTTGGGGCTGTGGTCGGTTGCAAAAGTGGCTACAGTTATTCCCCTCCCAGGGTCTAGCCCCTTTGCAATGTGATTTTGCAGCTCCTCCCATCAAGAAGTGAAATTCACCTCCCCATCCCTTGAATCTGACCCGGACTTTTCTCTTGATTGAGCCAAAAGAATGCAGACGAAGCGATATGCCCGTCCTGAGCCTGGGCCTCTAGATGCCTTGAGCCTCCACTCTCTCTTTCTCTTAGAACACTTCCCAGATCCTGAAGCATGAGAGACTATGTGGTACAAAGCCCAGCCATCCAAGCTGAGTCCCTCCTAGACCAGCCAGTTCCCAGCTGACCCTAGAATCATGAGTCAGCCCAGACAAGCCCAGAAGAACCACCCTGGTGAGTCCAGACCAAGTTACCAATCATAAGCTATTAATGCCTGTTAGTATCTATGCTTGGCACCATTTGTTAGGCAGCAAAACCTCACTGATATCACAGCTTTATCCTGAGATCCATGGGATGCCTTTGAAGGGATTTAACAGCTGAGTGACAGGGTGAGATGTGCCTTTGTAAGAACTGCTCTGGCTGCTGTGTGAACACTGGGTGGAGAAGGGGCGGGGCTAGCTCAGAGACCAATTAGTGAGTGCTGATGCCACCCAGGGGGAGGGGATGCTGCCCTGGCCTAGGAGGTGTCAGTGATGTGATGAGAAGTGGACGGGCGCGGGAGCGCTTTGAGAAGTGATAGCCACAGGACTTGGTGACTGATTCAGTGCTGTAGGTAATGAGAGAGGATGACGCCTCTGTTTCTGCTTGAGCAGCTGGGAGGACAATTGTATTAGTCAGGCTTCTCTAGAGAAACAGAATTCATAGAATGTGTATATATATATATATATAGATAGAGAGAGAGAGAGAAAGAGATTTATTTTAAGGAATTGGCTCATGCAATTATGGGGGCCGCAGTACAGATCTGCAATGTGGGTGGGCAGGCTTGGGACCCAGGAGAACCCAAAGTAGTCTGCGGGAGAATCTTTTTTTACTTAGGGAAGGGTCCGTCCTTTTGTTCTACTCAGGCCTTCAGCTGGTTGGATGGGGCCCACCCACATTACGGAGGGCAATCTGCTTTACTCTACCAATTAAAATGTTAATCTCATCCAAAAACACCCTTGGAGAAACATCCAGAATAATGATTGACCAAATATCTGGGCACCCTGTGGCCCAGTCAAGTTGGTACATGAAATTAACCATCACACTGGTGCTACCAGTTACTGAAATGGGGAGGCTGGAGGAGCAGGCTTGTGAGCTAAGGTGCCGAGCTCAGGAAGCACAAGGCTCAATGGGCAGAGGCTTCTCTGGCCGGGACCAAGGCAACCCAGGGAAGCCTGAGCAGTGAGGCTGGTTGCTTCTACCCTTGCAGTCATTCCATCACTAGATTGTGATGTGACCCTAACAGCTCACCAGCCATTGAAGAGACCACGGTGAAGCAGACGGCACAGCCCGCACCCCGGCAGATCTTGACAGTCTAGTTAGAGGAGAAAAGTGGAACTCAAGGACACTGGACCCCAGCTGGACTCATGGAAGAGATCCTGGGGCCGCCCTTCCAAAGCAGGCCCCCACTGCAGCCGTGGGCCCTGCAGCAGGCAGCCCGACTCCATGACTGTCCTGCCTCGTGGCCTGTGGGCCTGTGTGCTGCCCACAAGGCCCTCCAGGGTCTGGGGCCTATCAGCCTGCCTCTCCAGACTTGCCTTCCCTCACTGTGCCCTTCCAGGAAAAGACACCTGGAAAAGGGCAGTGGTTAGGAGCACAGGCTTTGCTTTAAGCCTGCCTGGGAGCAAACCTTCACCCATTGGTAAAGGGCTTCAATCCCTTAACCATTCCCCGGCGCCCTCTTCTGTGAGGTGGGGATAAAACAGGACCGACTTGCATGTGTTGAGAATTAAGTGAAATAATGCTTAGCACAGTATCTGGCGCTTAGTGAGTATGCAGTGAGTGTTAACTACTATTGTTAGATTCTTGCTGCCATCACTATCATCACTATGGGCTTTAAGGTCCAACAAGCCTAGTCCACTCCTTACTAACTACTAATTAATGATGAATCCTGGCTACGTCACTTAACCTCCCCGTGCCCCAGGCCCTGAACTGTGAGATGGGACAATGGTTCTTCCTTCTCAGGGATACTGTGAGGACTAAAAGAGATGGAGCATTGAAAACACTGAGAACCTTCCCCTCCCTGGTGCTTGGTAAGTGAGCAGTACACTTTAACCTGGAGCAGCACAGGGTATGGTAGTTCTCAAAGTGTGCCATGCTGCTTGGCTCCCCTGTGACTTTTCTGTTTGGACAGCCCTGTCCATCGGCCAAGCATCATTCATCTTGTGACGCCTGCTCAAGTCCCTACTTCCCTAGAAGCTTCCCGGATATCTGCCTCGACCCAAGCATCTTCTCCTGGGTATACCTGCTGTCAAGGATATGCCTCTATCACTTCCCATGTCTCATCACATCGAGGACACCTGATTACATGTCTGGACACCGCGGGACCTCCGGAGCCCAACACAGGGCCTGGTATGCAGCAGAAGTTCTATAAATGCTGGTAACACTGAACCAACTTGGCAAGAGAACATTCTGGATTGATAAGAGGTCTGCAGCTGCAGGTCCACAGCCCCTCAGACCTGTGGGTCTCTGAGAAAGGCAGGCAGACACTGAGACTTCAGGGAAGTAGCCTCTGTGCCATCTTTTCCCTACCAGCCCACACTCTCTCTTTCCTCCAGCCTCCCCTGGAGCTCCCCCCAACCCCAAGAGAGCAAGAGGGAAGCCACAAAGAAGGGAGAGGATGAGCAGCTGAGGAAATGCCTCAGGCTTTCTCTCCTGCTAAGAGGCCTGAATTTGCAGGTTTCCTGCGGCCCCAGCCCAATCCTTAATGAGTTGGCAAGAAAAAAAAGATGCCTTGGCCCGGTTTGCTGGTCCTGCCAGAGTCAAAAAATGCTAACTGGCATCACTCTGCTCCACAGGCAGGAGGGTCACGCTGGGCCTGCCACGTTAGATGACACGCCAGCAGCCTGGGACTCATGTGAACCTGGCCACACCGTCCTGCCACCTGCACTCCCGGTAATTGGACAGGGCTCTCCAGCAGGCCCTGTCCCCAGGGCTAATGGCCTCACAGCCTGGCCCTGCTGACGGCTCTGTGCACTCTCCCCAGAACTGTCTGCAAAAGCTCTCAGGGCTCCCCTCCACCATTAATTCAAAGCTCCTCATGTCCACACAGACCCTGGGAGGTGGGCCTGGAAGCTGCAGCCTTCACACCAGAAGCCACCCACCTGTCCTATTAACTGTCTCGTCAGAGCTACTGCATGAGGGAAGGAGCCGTGGGATGGGGGGCAGGGAGCAGAGAGATATTCGCTATTTTCCTAAGAAACCTCACACAAAACGGAAACTGTTCATTCACTCATGTATTCTTTGGAAATTTACCAAGCGCCCACTATATGCAGGGTTCTGTGTTAGATGCTAGACTACCAGTGGTGAGCAAAGCAAACATGATCCCTTTTCTCCCTGGTGGGCTCCGCATGCTGCTGGTGGGGCCGGATTTGAATCAAGGAATCACAAAAACAAAAGCTTGATTCTACTGTGCAAAGCTGCTATGGACTTCAGAGTGACAGCCTGTGTCCTACACTACAGGACAAGGGACCCAGACTGAGTCGGGGGCTCGGGATTAATCATCTCCAGAGATGCTTAAAAGGCATGTAATAAAATTACATACATTCTTAGGATGATTTCATTCTTAATAAAAAGAGGAATTTTTTTGAGAATTCCCTGGCAGTCTCGTGGTTAGGACTCCACGCTTCCGCTGACAAGGGCCCGTGTTCAACCCCTGGTCGGGGAACTAAGATCCCATAAGCCGCGTGGCATGGGCACCCCCTGCCCACAAAAAAAAGAGGAACTTTTTTACAGATTATCTTACAAATCTTTAGAAACAGTTAGTTCTCCCCAGGTTTCATCTTTTCTTTCTACAGTAATCAAACACCTGAATATTGGCTGGGTACTTGGCTACCTAGAATAAAATTACATTCTCCCAGCTAAGTGTGACTATGTAACTAAGTTCCACACAATGGGATATAAAGCAGAAATGGTCTGAGCAACTCCCTGGACATATACTTACAGGGAAAGAGAATGTCCCTTTTATCCCCTTCTCTCCTTCCTGCTGCTGGAAAAGTGGTCACGACTCCTGGAGCTGGAGCAGCTGCCTCGGACCACAAGTGGAAAAGGAACCTTGTAGATGACAGAACAACACCAGTTCATTCTCATTTAAACAGAATTTGGTACCCGCAGGCGGGGAGCCTCAGAGAGCAAAGCATAAATGAGACGCTGTCCAAGTGGAGCCGGTGGGACAACCGATGGCAAAGGTGCAGACGTGATATCTCATCATATCTAAGGTGCACATTTGTTGTACATTTTAACATTTCTGAAATTGATTTTCATCTTATAATTGAGGGCACATTACAATCGCCATGGGCGGTTTTTTACATTTTAACATTGTTGAGTAAGAGGTACCCAGCAATTACTAACATCGCACATAAAATATGGCATCACAAGCTGGTCATATGATGACTTGTTATTCCACACAGAGCTCTTGGTTAAACCATCACTTGTGGTACCTTGGAAGACAGACAACCTTCCCATGAAGGGGAAGCATTGGGGAAAATTCCAAATTTTGATGGACTTTAGCTGTCTTTTTCTTTCCTTCCACCCAACATTACAAGGGAGATTAACTCAGTCTAAAGCCAGCCAGTCACAAACACAGATGGAAGAGGACATAATTCTGCTAGGAGAGGTACTTTCTTGTCTGTGGCTAGCGATCTAAGTTCACTGGAAGTCAGTACATTTATGGCCTTGAACAATAAAAGACAAGGAAGACAGTTGCCCACAGGAAGAGCTGGGGATTTCAGAGGACAATGACTTTTTCCCAGGGAGCAGAAAGAGGTGGTCCAAATGGACTAACCAGTGAAATGTGTTCTACAGCCAGAAAAGGGAATATTTGTCACAGCCCAGTGTAATTTCTGCCATGGACCAATGTCTATCATATCTCCCATTTTCCCTTTTCAACATGGAGTTCCTGTTGTGATTAACCTGTGTCCACTGAGTTACTACATATTGGCCATGCTGTGATTAGATCATTTCCCTTTTAGTTTAAAGACCACCAGATCAAGGGAAGACTATCTTTTTGGGAGGATGGGTGGGAGATGCTCTGAGGAAACAGCCTGCTTTCTGTTGGTCCTCAGATATCTCCACCTAGTGAGTCTGTATGATTTGTGCTGTGACATTCAGAGCCAAACCTCTTCAATAAAGAATTGAATATTTTATATATTTGTAAAAAGTTTAAAATTTTTAATTATTTTGGTTCCTAGCATATATTGTTCCCTCCATGACACAATTAACCTCAATAATGAATTTTATTTTTTTAAAAACAAAACAACTCAACAAAATAAATTATGATTCTAAATTTGATCTCCTCATACTGTGGACTGAAAAAAACTTAATCTCTTATAAAATAAAGATAGGACCAACTGACAATTTCTGAAAAACAAATCAAGGGACGACTATCCTGATCTGATGGACAGGACTGAGCATCACCCACAGATCCTGGCTGTTCACCCAGAAGCTGACCCAAGTGGGACTCTGTTCCCATTAGGGGGTGGGGGTGTTCTACATAGGGAAAAGGTACACACACAGATACTTGGCTAGCCCAAAGAATTGACTATACCGAAGGATACTAATGGTGGATGCTTACCTAATGTAATAGGTATATATCTATATCTATTTTTGAAACCAGCCTCACGTTTAATGGGAAAACACAAGAAGCACTCCCATTAAAGCCAGGAACAAAATAAGAACGTCCACTATCACCCGTATTATTTACAATGGTTCTGGAAATACTAATCAAAGCAATCAACAATAAACAGAAATATAAAGTATAAAAACATTTTAAAGTGGAGGCAAAGTTATTTGTAGTTGGTATGATTATCAACCAATAAAAGTCCAAGACAATTAAAAAAATTTTGTAGGCTGGATGGATACAAAATTAATATAAAGAATTTAACAGCCAGTTAGAATTATCAAGGAAGAAAATATCTCATTTATAGTAACCAAGAAGGATAAAATATACAGAAATAACCTAAGATGTGCAAAATTGATGTGAAGAAAATTTAAATTACCCCTGAGGGATGCACACCAAAAAACGACTTGCATTAATGGGAAGATGTGCCATATTCTTAAATAGGAAATACCTCATATGCAAAAAACAAAACAAACAAAAAACCCAAGCAAACGTTTTTAAGAAAAGTCTCCTTTTAAAAGCAATGTGAGCGGGCTTCCCTGGTGGCGCAGTGGTTAAGAATCCGCCTGCCAATGCAGGGGACACAGGCTCGAGCCCTCGTTCAGGAAGGTCCCACATGCTGCAGAGCAACTACGCCCGTGCGCCACAACTACTGAGCCTAAACTCTAGAGCCCACGAGCCACAACTACTGAAGCCGGCGCGCCTAGATCCCGTGCTCCGCAACGAGAAGCCACCGCAACAAGAAGACCGCGCACCGCAACAAAGCGTAGCCCCAGCTCGCGGCAACTAGAGAAAACCCAAGCACAGCAACGAAGACCCAATGCAGGCAAAAATAAATAAAATAAATAATTTTTTTAATTAGAAAAATAAATAAAAGCTATGTGAGGGCGTGGAGGCGAGCAGAGGCCTGGCCTATCTCCCCTCCTGCCCCGGCCGCCATGTGGCCCGTCCTCAGCCGCGCTCTCTTCCCGCACACCCCCGAGGCCTGACTCCGGAGGGCTTCCAACCCCAAGACCCAGGGCTGGGGTATCTGGTGCCGGGCCGGGAAGACCCCTCTGGGCCCCAGGGCTGGAGACAGGGAGGATGAGGAGACAGGGGAAGCGGGGAAAGAGGACGAGGAAGACGCGGGCTTCCTGCCGTCTCTCTTGGAGAGGGAGGAACTAGCCGAGTGCCTGGTACCGGACCGGGAGCTGGAGGCCATGAAACTGAAGCTGTGGGCCATGGAGTAGGCCCAGGGCCCAGAGGGGGAAGAGGAAGACGCCGGGGCCCTGCTGGCCGGGCAGCTGCTGAGCGCCGAGCCAGACAGCCCCATGGAGAACGTGGAGGCCAACCACAGATCCAGCTACATGGGCAATGTGGACTACGGCGGCACGGCCCAGGAGCTGAAGGCCTATTTCAACCACTGCGGCGAGATACGCCAGGTGGCCATCCTGTGCAACAAGCCCTCCCGACACCCCCAAGGGCTATGCCTGCATAGAGTTTGCCACCAAGGGCTCGGCCCAGGCCGCCGTGGAGCCGAACAAGGGCGTCTTTCAAGGCCGGGTCATCAAGGTGCTGCCCAAAAGAAACAACTTACCAGAGATCAGCTCCACGGACCGCGGGGGCCTTCAGAGACACCCAGGCGCCGGCGGGGGGCCCCTCTCCCCACAGCTGCCTCCAGGGTAGGGCCAGTGTCGGACCACGAGGGCAGAACCTGGGGCGTGGAGGATTCTCCCCGTGGTATTCACCGTACTGAAGGGAGGACCTGATTTTGAGAGGCTGCAGCTGGGTCAAGTGTAAACACCTGTGCTCCTCGTAGAACCATTTACTCTGCGCAGAATCACTGCCCCGCCCCCTTCGCTCGGCGGGAGGACGGCTCAGACCCCACGGCAGAAGCCCCGGGTCACGAAACAGTGCACAGGGTGGGCCTGGCCCTGGGGCTTCTGGGGGCTTTGGAGGGCACCGGGCAAAGCTGCGGCCAGGTGAGGCCCAGGCGGCGCTGGGTGTGCTCCAGGTCGGCATACTCAGGGCTGTTCGACCAACGCCTTTTATAGAAAAGTAGAATCGTGTGTCTTAATGGTTATTTTTTTTAAAAAAAAGCAATGTGAAAATGGAAATAGACCCACAGACACAGAAAATGAACTTATGCTTACCAAAGGGGAAAGGGAGGGAGGGATAAATTAGGTGGTTGGGATTAACATACACTACTATATATAAAATAGATAACCAACAAGGACCTGCTGTATAGCACTGAGAACTATACCCAATATTTTGTAATAACCTATAATGGAAAAGAATCTGAAAAAGTATATATGTGTGTGTGTATGTATATATATCTGTGTAACTGAATCACCGTGCTGTACACCTGAAACTAACACAACACTGTAAATCAACGATACTTCAATAAAAAAATAAAAGCAATGTGAGAGGACTGCCAGATATTAAGATATATTACAATACTACAGTAATTAAGTTAATATGGTGCTGGCACATGAAAGGACAGATAGATGAAAGGAACAGAATTTAAAGCCCCCAAAAATATCCATCAATAAATGTGTGTATAAATAGATAAACATTTAACATATGATAAAGATGATATTCTGAATCAGTAAGAAAAAGATTTTTTTTCAATAAAATAATGTTAGGAAAACTAAATAGCCAGATAGCAAGGCTGCCACACATTGCAAATATTTTTTCCTAATTTGTAGTTGGTTTTTTTACTTTGTATGTGGTGTTTTTTTGCAGTGCAGATGTTTTTTATTTCTATTTTGCTTTATGTAGTCAAATACATCAATCTCTTTTACTATGACTTCTGGGAAAGTCTTGCCCATTTTGAGATTAAAATTATTTTCATATTTTCTACTAATACTTTATGACCTTATTTTTTTAATACTTAAATCTTTGCTCCATCTAGATCTTATCTTAATGGAAGATGTGACATGAGGCCAAGTTTATTTCTCCTAGTGTGATTTCTCAAAGAACCAAGGTGTGTTCAGAAAAGAAAAGTGATTCTTCCTCTGCTTCTAGGACAAGAACCTGCTCCCAACTGCAGAGAATCAAACAGCCTGCACTGGTTAAAGTCACCTCTTCAGCTCTAATCCTGAGAATCTTCACAATAAAACGTGCAGTCACCAGTGGCCCTGCACTGCCTCCAAGATAAAGGTCAAAGCCAGGCTGAAAGCACTTTGACCTTGCCCTGCTTTTCAGTGCAATCTCCCTCTGGCTGGCTCCCTGCCCCAGAGCACCCTCATTCATTATCTGGATAAAATGCCTTGTGCATACTGGGGTTCACTCTTCACCACATTCTTTGTCTGGCTAACTCATTTTTCAAATCTAAAGTCAGTCATTACAGGGGATTCCCTGGCGGTCGGCGCTTCTACTGCAGGGGGCATGGGTTCAATCCCTGGTTGGGGAACTAAGATCCCCCAAGCTTTGTGGCGTGGCCAATAAATAAAATGTAAAAAAAAAAAAGTCAGTCATTACCTACCCCTGAGCTGCCTTGCCTTACATAAGACACACACACACACACACACACACACACACACACACATTCCCCACCCACATCTCTCCCTCTAGGCCACAGGCACATGCCCCAGACCCCTCCACACACATCACTACCAAAGCAGAAGCCACATTCCACATTGTGCTGTCCACTACTGTGTATCTTCCCTGCTGGACTCCAGACAAATGTGCCCGCTGCTTCTGCCCTCCCCCCACCTAGTGCAGAGGGACGCTGAATGAATGACTCCAGAATGAGTGAAGATCTTCCCACCCTGCTCCCTTAGTAAGCATTTTTCTAATGCCGAGAATGGTAAAATCATCAGGAAGAATGTGATGTTCATAGCAGTGATACATGTAATGTGCAGAGTAATGCACACTATAAATGCTTCATTTCTAACAGAGTGATACTCAGTCCTCCATTCTGGTATACAACAGCATGGTAGTTTTTGCAAAAATGGCCCAAATTATGCTCTTCCCTGTATCCATACCTGTTTTCAGTGTGATTTTACAGTATCTTCCATACAGAGGTGGAGTCCTTGTGGCTGACCTTGGAACTTGCTTTAGCCAGTTAAGCATGGCAGAAGACACACTGTTCCCATTCCAAGCCCAGACCTCAGGAGTCCTTGCATGTTTTTTGCTTGTTTTCTTTGAACTCCATCCAGCCATGTGAAAAGTTCCATCTAGCCTTCTGGAAGATGAAATACGTAAAGTCAAGTCAACCCCATCACACCAGGTGACCCTGCAGCACCCAGTAGCAGACTGTCTAACTGACCAGCAGCAAACCACAGGCATACAACTAACCCTAGTCAGGACCAGTAGAATCACCCAAACCCCAGCACAACTTGCTGACCCACAGAATCATGAGCTAAGCATACTGCTTTTTTTTAAGTCACTAAGTTCTGGAATGGCTAACTATATAGCAAAAGCTAATTTACAACTGGTTATTGAATTGTTGCAGTCCTTCCATAACAGTTAGTAAATATCCACTACCAACTTCGCCACCACCAACAAATGGACCCCTGACCACTCTACACCCAGCAACAAGAGCTAATGCCAGGTCCAGCAGGGGTCTTCAGTATATGCTCTGTTTCTATAGCCTGGTCTCTTCTGACTAATTGATGTTAATGAGGTATCAGTTGTTAAATATTTTTCAAATAACCTCTGATCAAAGGGGAATGACTAAGTGAGCTATAGCATATCAGAATATTACATTGTCACTAAATATAACCATAGGAACTGTCCGTAAAACCCTGTCTATAAAATACTGTTAAATGGAAAAGAACGGATCACTACCAATTGGTATGCACCCACTGTAATAACATCAAATGTCTATGTACACAATGACAAAAATGAGAATTGAAATTATAGTACCAAGAGCTTGGTGTTTTTGTTCTCTGTAATTATTTTATTCTAGTGCATAATAAGACAAAAACAACTCTAATCTTTCTAAGTAGAATGCATTTGGAAACTTGTCTTCTTGGAATTGAATTTTCTCAGAGCAAAGTCCTGACATTGAGTAGAATGCATTAAGAAAAAAATATTTCGTTTCCTTTAGGCAATATATCCTAAATGTCTACTTAGATTTCTAACTTACTTTTAAAAGCTAAAAAGTCACAAAATGAAAACAAAGTCAATGTGTTCTAGAATAGATCTTGCTTATTTAAGCAAATACTAATCCACGTGTGGATAACTTTGCTCCATCAGCTTCTCTCCCCCATCCCAATGTGGACAAGAGCCCTGTTTTTACCAAATCCGCCCTCAAAATTCTTGTGATGCAAAATCTAGAGGATGAGTATACCAGACATTGCCAACTTCTTACCCAATATCTCTTCTTCCCGTCTTTATTAACAGGACCCTGATTTTTTTTTTTTTTTTTTTTTTTTTTTTGCCGTACACGGGCCTCTCACTGTTGTGGCCTCTCCCGTTGCAGAGCACAGGCTCTGGACGTGCAGACTCAGAGGCCATGGCTCACAGGCCCAGCTGCTCCGCAGCATGTGGGATCTTCCCAGACCGGGGCACGAACCTGTGTCCCCTGCATCGGCAGGCGGACTCTCAACCACTGCGCTACCAGGGAAGCCCAGGACCCTGATTTTTTTTCCCAGGGTTGCAAGGTGACAGTTATACTTACTTCCCCAGGATCCCTTGCAGCTAGTGATAGCCATGTGACCATTTCTGGCCAGTGGGATGTAATTATCAATCTACTGGATGAGGCTTCAGGGAAAGTAACTGTTTTCCCAATATAAAGAAACCATTCAGATAAAGAGACAAAGAAGATATGGTACATATATACAATGGAATACTACTCAGCCATCAAAAGGAATGAAGCAATGTCATCTGCAGCAACATGGATGGACCCAGAGATTACCATACTAAGTGAAGTAAGTCAGACAGAGAAAGACAGATATCATATGATAACACAGGTAGAATCTAAAGTATGACACAATGAACTTATTTACAAAACAGAAACAGACTCACTGACATAGAAAACAAGCTTAGGGTTACCAAACGGGAAAGGGGGTGGGGAAGGGATAAAATAGGAGTTTGGAACTAGCAGGTACCGACTACTATATATAAAATACATAAACAACAAGGTCCTACTGTATAGCACAGAGAACTTTATTCAATAGCCTGTAATAAACCATACTGGAAAAGAATATATATATTCATATATATATATATATGAATAACTTTGCTGTACACCAGAATCTAATGCAACATTGTAACCAACTATACTTCAATAAAAAAAAATTTTTTTAAATAAAGAAACTATTCATCAGGCACATGTCTTCTGCCTTTGTCCATTTCCCCTCTTCTGGCCTGGAATGCAAACACGATGCCTACGGACGCAGCAGCCATCTGTGAGAATGAAGAAAGCTACACAGCATAAATGGCAGAGCAGAAAAGCAGAAGGACCTGCTGGACCAGCTGTGGAGCACCTTGCTATGGACTTTTTTGGGGGGAGAAAAAGAAACCTCTTACTTGTTTTAGCCACCGTAGTGAGGTTTCTGTAACATGTAACCAGACACAACCCTGACTGATATAAAGGTGGGATGGGCACTGAGAAAAAGGAGGATGGGACAGAGGGTATGGACAGAGAGGCCAGGCCAATCCATTTATGAAAGAAGTAGATGAGAGGAAGGAAGGAGCGAGAGAAGATCCAGCCCCAGTCTGTGGTTAGGGAGCCGTGTGGGTGTTGGCACAGAGGCCACCTGGAGAAGCTGAGAGGGGAGAGGAGGAAAGCCCTTTGGAAGTGTTACCAGAGCTCAGGAATCACATCTCCTTAAAGGTCTTCAACAGAGTCCTGTAACAATGGAATTCCTTCTCAATTACCTCTGGCTGCTTCATTTTATTTTTGTGAATTGGCGGGGGGGGGAGGGTGTCTCTGCGGTGACCCAGCCATGTGGAGCCCCAGGATTTACTAGGGTTATGTAAGCATCAATTCAGAGAAGTTTTGAAAGAGCAGAGACAAGGCAGCCGGAGATGTGAGGTCAAGTCCTCATCCTTTCATGATTTGCTGTGGAATCTCAAGCCAGTACATTTCCAAGTGTGGCTTCAGGTCCCCCTTTGTGAAAGAGGGGAGCAGATCAAACGTGCCGGAAGAAGCCTTCCATCTCAGTTCCTATAGTAGTCCAAGCGTTACTGCAAGAGAAGCATATCTGGACTCCTAGAAGGATACCCCCCTTTGGGTAGCCTTCCTTTTTGGCTTTGATGGCAATCCATGGTGTGAAGAAAAGAAGCACGTGCAGGGAAAATGAAGGCCATCCCAAGTCAATAAACATCTGTTGACCAGCTGCTCTGAATTGAGCACTCTGATGAAGATGGCCAAAGGATACAGTCTAAGCTCCGTAGCCAGGGGCAAAGTCCTCCCCACCTGGCCCCCTCTAATCCAGGGCCTTTCTCCCCCTGTCCCCCACACACATCCTCACTTCTGACACTCAAGCTGCTCACAGCACCCTCAGCCTCTTGTGATACTCCACGCCTCCCTCAATCTCCTCCAGCTATACCCTCTCTCCACGGGAGATGCCTTCCCTTTTTGACCTGGAAAAATCCTACTCACCCTTCAGTGCCCAGACCAAGCATTTTGAGAAAAATAAAAGCAGCTAGTCATTGGCCCAGGTGCTACCAGCTAGGCTGTGATGGTCCCCTGATGAAATTAACAATTTCATAGACTATCAATGCCAGTCGAGAACTCCAACAAGACACAAATGATACCACTTGGGAATCATACCTGAATAGAAATTGAAAACAAAGACACTGTGCAACAAGGAGAAGGACCACCCCTCCCATCCTGAGGCTGACGTGAGCTGCCATGGCTTCTTTTCCAAGGACATCTCTATCCCCACTCCATTCATCCCACCTCCTAGACTAAAAGTATTAAGATGCCCAGTCACCAAACTGTCCCTCTTTCTAACAAGACTGACCCAGAAGAGACCCCACTTCCTTGTACTCAAATCACCAGACACAAGCCCAAACCTCTATGAAGCCCCTCCGAACTGCTCTTACCCAGACACTCCATGGTTCCATGGGGTGCATGTTCTCTTTTCATGTAGCAGGTTACAAACCCAAGTTCAACTACATGTGTATTCCTGGCGCCCTCGGCAGGTGGTCAGTGACAATCTCTTCCTCTCTGACCTGCTCTAATCCAGCAGAGCAAACCTCCTCTCCCATGGACATCTACATCCCCTGTGCACACCTCCAGCTGCTGGAACACTCTGCTGGAACATCTCTCCTCAGTTCCACTGTCTCACTACCTCTCTCCCCAAAGCCTGTTCATCCTGTCATGACAGGGTTCACATCTTCCCCTGCACTGAGCAGGTCCCTCGGCTGTCTATGGAACAAATGTCCCAAGACCCCACACCACAAATCAGCATGGCTAGGCCCCCGAGAGTCTCAACCCCAAGCACCAAAATGTTCATAACTCTTCCCGCTTCCCGGACCACATATCACGTGGAACCACAGGACAGGAATATTAGAAAGTCTGTCTTCATCAGCACTTCCCATACTGCATCTCATTTTTGCCGTGTGCGCTGTTCTTAAATTTGCAAATTTGCCATCACTGCTGATCGCCCATCGAGGCCACCTCTGTGACATGAACCTCCCCTGACAGTGCGATGCCACATTATTGCAAGCATAGGATTGCAACGGCAGGCAAATAACAGGAACATAAGTTAATGAGTTGAGAGCACCAAGCTCCTTCACCAGAGGGAAGAAAGGAAGAGTCCTGAGGTTTAAATCACGTCCATAAAACATCTGCAAAGAGGAGTCGGAGGGGCTGCTGGCAGCCTAGCAAACAGCAATTCTAGGAAGCAGCCTTTTAGAGATCAGTATGTCCTGAAGTGTACCTTTCTATTTCTTTTTCAGTTAAAACACATCGATGTGGAGGCCAGCTGCATTTGTCCTGGCCCTGGCACGACAGGACACCACCAGGAACGGTGGCGGCAGCCCATCTTCAAAGGCTCTCTGCAAGAAACCGCATCTGCTTTTACCAAGGAAAATGTGATTTTGCTCAGCCTTATGGAATGTGGAACAAATACTTTTTTTAAAAAAATGACAGGTTTGGGCTTCCCTGGTGGCGCAGTGGTTGAGAGTCCGCCTGCCGATGCAGGGGACACGGGTTCGTGTCCCGGTCTGGGAGGATCCCACATGCCGCGGAGTGGCTGGGCCCATGAGCCATGGCCGATGAGCCTGCGCGTCCGGAGTCTGTGCTCCGCAACGGGAGAGGCCAGCGTACTGCAAAAAAAAAAAAAAAAAAAGGTTTGGTTTTTCTGACAGGTTTGGTTGGGGTTTTCCTCCCTCTCCAAAATGGTTCCCTAGATGACAAGGGTAGTGCAAACACCACTCACTTACCAAAGCTTAAAATGAAAACTTCTTAAGTCAGGCAGAGAGAGACAAATATATGATATCGCTTATATGTGGGAACTAAAAAAATGATACAAATGAACTTATATACAAAACAGAAAGAGACTCACAGGTATAGAAAGCAAACTATGGTTACCAAAGGGGAAAAGGAGTGGGGGAGGGATACATTAGGAGGTTGGGATTAACAGATACACACTACTATATATAAAATAGATAATCGGGCTTCCCTGGTGGCGCAGTGGTTGAGAATCTGCCTGCCAATGCAGGGGACATGGGTTCGAGCCCTGGTCTGGGAAGATCCCACATGCCGCGGAGCAACTAGACCCGTGAGCCACAACTACTGAGCCTGCGCGTCTGGAGCCTGTGCTCCGCAACAAGAGAGGCTGCAATAGTGAGAGGCCTGCGCACCACGATGAAGAGTGGCCCCCACTTGCCACAACTAGAGAAAGCCCTCACACAGAAACGAGGACCCAACACAGCCATAAATAAATAAAAATAAAAAAGAGTTCCAATTTCAACGGTCAGCTACTCTTACAAATTCCCACAATCAGAAAATGCAAACTTTTAAAAAAAAAAAAGATAATCAACAAGGACCTACTGTATAGCACTGGGAACTCTACTCAAGATCTTGTAATAACCTATAATGGAAAAGAATCTGAAAAAGAATATGTATATATACGTATAACTGAATCACTTTGCTGTACACCTGAATCTAACGCAACATTGTAAATCAACTACACTCCAATACATTTTTTTTAAAAAAGAAAATTTCTTGTCTGCTCCCATTTCCCCACTCACTCCTGCAGTATCAGCCCCCATACTCCAGTACCTCCTCAGAAAGGAAATAGGGTCACAGACACACACACCAGAGAGAAGGGGCCCAGGATGACTCTCTGAAAAAGAAGAGAGTTTTCCTTGTTGTCTCTTTTGCCATTGTTGAGGGGAAGTTGAAATATAACAAAATGGCCTCTTTTTTTTTTTCAAACAAAAATTAATTCTGCAGCCACAGGAAGATGCCTCCTCTCAATAGTTTAAGATGCCTCCTCTCAATAGTTTAAGAAACATGTGATCTGGAGAATCATCTCAGTTTTGTCACCTGTAAAGCTGGGTTCTTTTATCTGACCCCAACATCAAAGGGATGTTATAAGAAACACTGGTACAATATCTTTTTTTTTTTTTTTTTTTTTTTTTTTTTGCGGTACGCGGGCCTCTCACTGCTGTGGCCTCTCCCGTTGCGGAGCACGGGCTCCGGACACGTAGGCTCAGCAGCCATGGCTCACGGGCCCAGCCGCTCCGCCGCATGTGGGATCCTCCCGGACCGGGGCACAAACCCGCGTCCCCTGCATCGGCAGGCGGACTCTCAACCACTGCGCCACCAGGGAAGCCCTGGTACAATATCTTTAAAGTGCTTGTGATTTCTCAGAGAAAAAAAAAAATTGAATATGAGGTGGGACTGTAAAATAAAGCATAGGCCTGTCCAAAAGCAAATGAAACAAGTTCTTAGACTACATGCCACACTGGCCTGGCTGCTCAGAATGCCAGCCTGGCCACAACTGACCACAGCTGGGGAAACACCTGGGCTCCTGGGGAGCACTGCCCAGCGTCCCGCAGAGCTCTGCTCCTGAATTGCACTGGAATCGGAGACAAACCTGGTTCCTGAACATGGGTCTGCTTTGTAGTCACAGCATGGAGGGCCTCCAGGGAGTCAGAGGGGAGGGTCCGTCCTCCTACCTCACCACTGAGTCCTCCTGGTGCCTGAGCACCACTGCTGCTGACTCATCGCTTCACCATCAACACCAACTACTCATCATCATCCCCACCTAGACTACCAGCAAAGACCCACCATCACTCCACCCACACCCCTCATCACCCACCATCACCTCCCCACCCCCACCAGCACATGCTGGTTCGCAAACTAACCCTACACACGGAGGGCAGAGAAAGATCAAGTTTAGAGGCAGCCACTCCAGATGGGGAGGCAGCGGGTGTGACAAGCCAGGGAACTTGCACACGAGGCTGGTCTTGGGCACCACACGTCAAGGGGATCTCCTGCCCGCCTGCCAGAATCTTACAAGTTTACACAGAGACCTTAACTGGGTTCAGTCACATATACTGTCCAGATGGTTCCAACACCTTACTCTCTCAAGGCTGTGTCCTTGAAACCAGTTCCACTGGGGGATGGTGAGCGGAAGGTACATTCCAAGGACAGGGGAGGTAGGGGAGGGGGTGCAGCTCTCATGTCAACCTCAGAGGAAACAGGGTCCAGGGACCTGAGACCACTGGTCCAGACTGTCTAGTAGATTCACACAAACCTTTACATTTGTCATCAGAGAATATTTAACAAGTTGCCTAGGGCAATAATAATAATAATAGCTCATAATTTTGAGTGCTTACTATGTGTCAGAGACCATTCTAAGAGCTTTTCATGCATTAGCTCATAATAACTTCAGGCAGAAAGTGCCATTACTGCGCCTATTTTGGATCTGGGGAAGCACAGAGGCGAAGTCATTTGCTTCAAGTCCTGCAGCTAATAAAGTGTCAGACCCCCAGCCCCAGAGCCCATGCCTTTGGCCATTTTGTCACACTGTCATCTCACAAAATAAATCTAGGGCACGTTAGTGAAGAGCATTTGTTAAGTTCCCCGGGTTATTGGGGTACCCGTGCCAGAAAGCCAAGCACAAGTTGCGGCCGCTCACACTCTGGGCTACTGGTATTTGCATGCCCCAAGTACACCACACGCTCAAGGACAAAGCTATGATCCTCAGTGGTAACAGCCATGTACACACTTGGTTTTCTTTATTCTCACAATAATCTCGTGAGGTAGGTGATATTGTTCCCACTTTATACAAGAGGAAACTGAGGCTCAGAGCAGATCAACAACTTGCCTGATGGGCATGCAATAGACACACCTGAAAAGATCCTGTTCAGAGTGGTCACTTGGACCCAACCTGTGCTGAGTTCTATAAGGAGCTAGAAGCCACAGTCCTTGGGTCTGGTCTGTGCTGTGGCCTCAGCACCCAGGATGGAGCCTGAAAGATCAGCTCCTGTAGATGAAGGCATGCATGCTTGCAGGAAGGAATGAATGACTGAATGAAACAGTGTTGCTCATAATTAAAATAAGAGCCAAATATACCTGAAGAAAACCATAGTTAGAAAAGACACACGCACCCCCAATGTTCATTGCAGCACTATTTACAATAGCCAGGACATGGAATCAACCTAAATGTTCATTGACAGATGAATGGATAAAGAAGCTGTGGTACATATATACAATAGAATAAAAAAAGAATGAAATAATGCCACTCGCAGCAGCATGCATGGACCTAGAGATTGTCATACTGAGTGAAGTAAGTCAGATAGAGAAGGACAAATATCTTATATCACTTATACGTGGAATCTAAAAAAATGGTACAAATGAACTTATTTACAAAACAGAAATAGAGTTACAGATGTAGAAAGCAATCATGATTACCGGGGGGGAAACAGAGGAGAGAGAAACTGGGAGATTGGGATTGATATGTACACACTACTATATATAAAATAGATAACCAATAAAGACCTGCTGTATAGCACAAGGAACTCTACTCAATTCTCTGTAACCTATATGGGGAAAAAAGTCTAAAAAAAGGGGTTATATGTATATGCATAACTGACTCACTTTGCTGTACAGCAGAAAGTAACACAACACTGTAAATCAACCATACTCCAATAAAAAAATTTTTAAAAACAGAAAAAGAAATGAAAAATTCGAGCTTATATTGAACCAAAAAGTACAGAGTACCCACATCCTAGAGATTATTTAATGTTGTGATATTAAATAAAGCTAGTATTTTATAATTTAAAAAATAATTTAACAGCCAACAATCCTTAAAGGTCAGAAGAGCAGGAAGTGTAACAAAGGTTAATTTTAGAGTCACTGCGGGAGGTGGGAACACAGAATCACCCCGCCCACCAAGTCATTTCCCTCCAGGCCGACCTACATCGGGGCGAGTGAGGGTTTGCAGAGCTGTTCCTCTGTCCCAGGCTGACTTGTAAAAGTGGCTGCTGCCCTTTGCAATTAGACACTCTCAGACCTCCATTCTGAGCCCTTAAATATATACAGTGACCTATGCGCTGATGTAGCCAAAGAAGGAGGAACATGTGAAATTGTTCCCATTAAAATCGGCCCTGGGGCAACCACCGCGTCACCAAGTAGCAGGCCAGGCTGGGTCCTCGGTTTGTAGTACAGGATCGCGGTCTCTCTGCGCCTGTGAAGTTCCGGTTTTATAAAGTCCGTCTCTCCTGCCGCATCTCCCGCCTCTGCCCCCTTCCCCTCCCCCACACAAGTGCAGCCTCTTCCAACAGCCGCTGACTTAATGAAAACCCTTCAGCTTTGTTTCTACCCTAACAGCGGATCTGTTCCTACCAGAATAACAAACCAAGTATGCTCTCTGCTTCACAAGTTTGGGTGTTTTTTGTTTGTTTGTTTTTTTGTTTTTCTTTGGGCGGGGGGAGACAGCAAGTGAGCTGTGGGCACTAAACTAGTTCTCATCTGGTGCCTGGGAGACACTTTTTCGTATCACGTCTTTCTGGACTCAAAATAAAGGATGCTTCAGCTCTTGGCGGTGTATCAGCTTCAGAGCCTTATCACAGGACCCCAATTACATTGTTAACAGTAAAGAAGAAAGCTTGAACCAATTTTAGAACAAGAGTTAAGAGGAATAAAAATCCCCGCCGTGATCTTTTAAAGCATTCGTTGGGAAATAGTTCCCTCCTGTGGTGTAAGTGGAAATTGCCGCTCTTACCCATTGGAAAGTTTTCCAATGTCTAGAGGTTAATAAATTTTGTGTGCTGCTATGAACCATATGGGCAATCAGGTAAAGCCTATGGACCTCCTCCCAAATGCATAAAGTAAAATACATAAAATTACAAAGGAAACCAATTATATTTAGATTTATTTATCCAGTTATTAAACAAGTGGGGTCTATACTAATATATGTGCTTTTTCGACAGTAAATAACAAGACCTAGTGGCAGGTCTATTTACCATAAATGCAAAGTAGTGATAAGCATAAATGACGTTTTGAGAAATCAGTGGCAACTGTAATGTGATATACAAATAGCTAGGATTTCAAGACGGGACAAAATCACAGGTTCTAGTAATACTAAAGGTCAATATTTGACCTTTTGTCACCATTTATAATTGAAAGAATTCTATATTTCAGTTAGAGCGTAGTAAACACAAAGCCTCAGTTTTTTCCCATTCTAATAGAGTAGGAAACCTCCTGAATTCCATCCCCTTGGGGACCCCTTTGGGGTTGGTGGAGCCCAGCTAGTCTCTCCACCTTAATCTATTCATGGAGCAGTTTCCCCACCTGAGGCAAGGAGGTTACCAATTTTGTAGTATTTCAGGGGGAAAATGCTATTGTTACCTCCAGGGTGTGAGAACTGGGGAATCTGAATGAAATGGCCATTCCAACACTTCACGTAACTGAAACAACACTGCTCTGAAAACCAGGACACCAGCTTCTCTTCCATCCTGGCTAAACTGGCAGAAATGGAAGCGAATTTCAGCAAGATAAAATACATATAAGCCTAAAGTCAGAGAAGGGCCAACAATCTCACCAAATTCTCCCCAAGTTATGGGGAGTTTGCAGGTGCTGAGAACAATTATAACAGCCAGCAGCTCTGAGCACCTACCCGGGTCGGTCTTTCAGGCGCTGTTCCTTTGCTGCTGCACCATCAGGGAGATGGAGGCTTACAGCCCAGAATCACAAAGGACCAAGCCCAGGTCAGACTGCTTCTAACAACCAGCCTTTAGCCTACGCACAGCGCTGCTGGTGGTTTGTAAATTTGGGACTTTCAGGGGTGAAATCTGAAACTAGCCCCGAACTCGAGGGCAGGGGAAGAGCAAACAAAGCGGCAGCCAGTCCAGATCGTAGGCGGCGTGTTAGCAAGCGGAGGAGCTTACCTGAGAGGTCCGTCTTGGGCGCCGCAGGATGAGTGGGTCTGCACATCCACCCACCAGAATCTTACATGTTTGTGTGGAGGCATACTGGGTTCAATCATGTATACCGTCTAGAGGGTCTCAACACCGCGTCCCCTCTCGAGGCTGCAACCTTGAAACCCTCTCCACTGCGGGAACCACAGGTGGTGCGTGCATTTCAAGGACTGGAGGGGGTGAGGAACCTCCTGTTGCCCGGCTCAACTGCAGGTCCCGGTCTCTAGATGACCTCCCCCAACAGCTGCCTCAGTGGGAGGGACTCTGACCCCAGGAGACCCCAGTGATACCCACAACATGGAATGAGAAGTTGAAGGGGAAGTGTGTCCTCTGGGAAAGGCAGCACGTGAGCAGAACCCGGAGTTCAGCGGAGGGCCTCCCAGCCATGGAGAATGACACAACAACACGGGCAACCAAGGACCCCTTGGCTGGAGTGTCCGGCCCACTTTCCACAAGCCTCTCATCCGCCAAGCAATTCCACAGCCCGTCCAAATGTGCCCCTTCTCCCTGCTGGACTCCCCAGACCTCACCTGCCTGCACCCCTCTCCTGTCCAAACCTTCTTGGGGCCTCTTGCCAACGGAGCGCTCTCACTGCTGCCCTTTCTCACCCCTGGACTCCTCACACATTGCCTTTGTCTAAACACTGCCCAACCAGCCCACCACCGCCTGCCCGCTACACACACACACACACACACACACACACACACACACACACAGGGTGAGGGGGCTCTCCCTTGGCCATGTAGACACGGTGGGAAGGGATGGAGATGAGATGGCAGAGTCGCAGGACTTGAGCTCATCTCCTCTCACGAAAACCCCCAAATCACAACTAACTGCTGAACAACCATCAACCAAAAAAGACTTGGAACCTACCCAAAAAAGATATCCTACCTCCAGAGACAAAGAAGAAGCCACAACGAGACTGTAGGAGGAGCACAATTGCAATATAATCAAATCCCACAAACTGGAAAATAATTCTGTTGCAGAGGTTTTCCCAAGGGAGTGGGAATTCTGAGCCCTACGTCTGGCTTCCCAGCCTGGGGGTCCAGCAGCGGGAGGAGGAGCCCCAGGAGCATTTGGCTTTGAAGGCCAGCGGGGCTTGACAGGACTGGGGGAAACAGAGATGCCACGCTTCCTTTTTTTTTTTTTTTTGGCCATGCCGCACAGCTTACGGGATCTTAGTTCCCTGACCAGAGATCGAGCCCGTGCCCCCTGCAGTGGAAGCGTGGAGTCTTAATCACTGGACCGCCAAGGATTTCCCCTTAAACTGCACTCTTGGAGGGCATACACAAGGTGTCACATGCACTGGGATCCAGGGCAAAGCTGCGACTCCAAAGGACCCTGGGCCAGACCTACCTGCAGGTCTTGGAGGGTCTCTTGGGGAGGCGGGGGTGGCTGTGGCTCACTGTGGGGACAAAGACACTAGTAGCAGAAGCCCCAGAGAATATTCCTCCACGTGAGCTTTCCTGGAGGTTGCCATTTTCTCACCAAGACCTGGCTCCACCCAACAGGCTGGGACGCCTCAGGCCAAACAACCAACAGGCCAGGAACAGAGCCCCACCCATCAGCAGACAGGCTACCTAAAGTCGTCCTGACCCCAAGGCCGCCTCTAAACAAACACACCCTTTGACACAGCCCTGCCCACCAGAGGGACAAGACCCAGCTCCCCGCAAGAGTGGACAGGCACTGGCCGCTCCCACAAGGAAGCCTGCACAAGCCCCTGGACCAGCCCCACCCACCATGGGGCAGACACCAGAAGCCAGAGGAGCTACGATCCTGCAGCCTGCGGGACCAAGACCACAAACACAGAAAGTTAGAAAAACACCACAGAGAAATATGTTCCAGACGAAGGAACAAGATAAAACCCCAGAAGAACAACTAAGTTAAGGGGCAATAAGCAATCTACCTGATAAAGAATTCAGAGTAATTATAGTAAAAATGAGCCAAGATCTCGGATAAGCATGGCGGGAAGTAACAGCAGTGGTACCCCACTGCCCACGCTCTGCATGCACCCCCTGGATTCCTGATCCACCCCAAGTCCTCCTCAGCCAGCTCACCAGCTGCAAGCTCCATGGCTGAAACCCCGTGAAATGCCCCAGGCCTCCCTACAGGCACACGGTTGCCTCCTTAGGACACCCTTTCTGAAGCAGGGTGTCCCTTACCTGCCTCACCCCCCTGTCTGTCCTAAGCAGGTTTCTCCCCAGAGTGCCCAGGCCACCCCATGAGGACGGGCTGAGGGCTGCCCTCACACTTGGGATGCAGGCTCCACACTCATTTCCTGAGAGTCTGAGACATATCCCCATGTGTTGGCCTCAGTGGCAGGGTCTGGCTCCCCCCACCCACTAGTACCAGCCTTTATGGCACCAGTGGTTGGAGAAGGTGTGAGAGTGAGGGTCGGTCAGATAGAGCTTGGGATGGGAGGTACGACTCAGATCTGTCAACACCTGTTCTGAGTGTCCAGGCCTTGCCTGTGAAGTCCAGAGCTCTGGAGAAGAAGGCCCTTCTGACCTCCTCTCCTGACCAGTAGGTGCAGACACGTTCCAGCAGACTGCTGTGTGCTCATAACGGTTGCAGCCCCTGAAAGCCTGCTGGGGAGTCCGCATCACCCACTGAGCCTCCTTTGCTCCGAGAGCCCCAGAGGCCCAGGGCGTCACCCCTGGGATTTCATTCAACTCTACAGTTTCTCAGCTACCAACCTGCTGCATCTCAGGAATGAGCCCCAAAGAGAGGCAGACTCTTCTCCTGGGACCAAGTTGGAGCTTCATCCCCCAGCACCCACAGCTTCTAGTGGGCTCATCTCTACCATAGCAAAACAGCCTTCCCCACAACTGGGGTAACCCCTTGGCCTGGGCCTTACATGGCATGACCAGACTGGGGCCATTTTAGGATTCAGGCAACTCCCTCTGAGGTACAGGGCACTTTCTGCTGGGAATGAGAAACATGAATCTCCTCAGCACTGTCTAATGAGTGATTTACCTTCTCTCCATCCTGCCAACCCCCATATCTGACCAGCAGGTGAAAGCATCCAGATCACTCTTAAACATCAGCAGAGGCTTCCAGGAGCCCTGTTATTTCTGCTCACCAGTTCTCCAGTGGGGTCTCAGCCAATTCAACCAAACGAATGCAGCGCTATTGTTGGAGCACGGCATGGCATGCATGGCATGAACATTCTTTGCCCTCCCAGAGATGGCCTGAATGCAATAGGGAGCTATGAATTGAAGCTGATCAGCCCAGGTACATAAGAAATATCTATTGATTGATTGATTCAATTCTGACTCTGAAGCCCATCCCACAGGGTGATGAGAAATTCAGTCTCAGTCATTACTGGCTTCCCACACAAATACCCAATGTGGTGCTAGGTCCTGGGTCACCATTCCATGCTGCCCAGACTCATGGTCCCTTCAGTTACGGAAGCTCCACCTCATTTGGAGTGTGACACCCACTGGGCCTGCTGTGATCCCTCTAAAAAAGCTATCCCCTCTGAGATGCTGCTTCCTTTAACTCCTGGCCCCAGAGACTCCACCCAGCAAACAACCCCTGGAACAGGAACATGCAAGGGGTTTAGCTACCTGGTTGGCATTGAAAGGAGGGAGAAGGAAATGGAGAACTCCCACAAATTCACACTTAAACCTATCATTGTTCCCAGTTCAATTTCACTCTTCCTTGGAATATTAATTCCTTGAGGGCACAGTTGTATTCGCAGCACCTAGAGTAATCAATAATCTCTCAATATATAATTTTGAATTATTGGGGAGAAAAAAAACGAATAGGTGAATGGAGAGATGGATGTGAGGAATGAGAGCAAATGCCCTACTATAAAACAAATACTCCAAGAGACAGGAGAAACTTTAGAAAGCCTTTTAACTTTTCATCTCAGTGAGATCCCAGCTCCATCACTCAACTCCTCTGTGCCTTGTTTCCTCCTGTCCTGCAAAATGGGATGAAGTCACTGGCCATCTCACTAGTGACTGCTCAGCTAAAATAAGTTAATGGAATTTAAATGCTTAGAAGAGGACCTGGAACGTGGCAGGCACTCAGTAGATGTCAGCTACTTTTAGCAGTAACAACAGCACCCAAGAGGAAGCTATGCTTGTCACTGTAGATGTTCAGATCAGAGACGGCCGCTGAAAGGTCCCCAGCTCAGCCACTCAGCAGCCGTGTGACCACGGACAAGTTGATCAACTTCTCTCCAACAAGTTGACTCCTCTGTGTAGCGTATGAATAAAAATATCAATTTCATAGGGCTCTTCTGCAACAAATGAATTATTATTTGAAGACTCAGTACAGTCCTTAGAACCAGTAAGTACACAGTTGATGTTGAGCAAGTTATTATATGAAATAAGAGTAGGCAACCATGCTATCAGTGGAACACAGCCAGCAGTGGACTAGAAAGAGAAAGGTGAGATCAGTACAGAGTGCATCAGAATGTAAAGATGAGATATGAAGTCATTAGGGGCAAAACTCCCAAACTGGAGACACAGACGAAGACAGAGAATCACAGGTTACTGGGAGCAGAAACCACTGGAGCCAGAATCCTGGAGGAAAACACAAACCTGAGCACAAAACAGTTTTATTCATAATCGCCAAAAACTAGAAGCAACCAAGCTGACATTCCAAAAGTCAAAATATAAGAAAATAATATATTAACAATATAAGTCCAAACCCTGTTTACAAAAATGTACATAAACAAGACAAGATTTAGCTGAGGATGGGAGGGAAGAAAATAAGAGTATTAGTGTTCCAAATAACTAGAAAAAAAGAAAATATAATCCAAGCAATGAAACACAGGAAAAGGAAATAGGACAAAAATATTCCAAACAGACAAAATGTCAAAAGATTATATGATTATAATTTTAACAAAGTTGTAAATTATTTTAAACTTTCCTATTAGATTACAAAACAAAAACAAAAAACAAAACAAAAAACACTAATGTATCCTGATAGAAAAAAAAGTGTGGATATTAATAATAATATATATTAAAAAGTGAAAAAGGGTCACTTCATGTTCACAATAATTGGCTTGAATATCAATCACGTGGTTTCAAAATGTGTAGAGACTAGAAGAGTTACAAATACAGGAAAACTTAAAAAGAAACACAAAGGTAATAGACTTGAACATATCCACCTGTATCACTTGGCGTCACTAGTTGAAAAGGACGTAAGCAGCTTTTAAGCAAAAAAGGCGGCTATCGGGAGCCACAGAGCTGACACGAGCCAGGATCACTGGCAGGCAGAGTACTAAGGCAAACAACTTGGATGTGCAACTTGGATGTGCCCCAGATGAATTAACTACAAAGGCAAGACGGGTCAGTGGATGGGGACTCTGGTTAGCAGGGGCTGGCGGCTCTCTGGTACACAGGTTCTAGGCAAGTTCCTGTCTGCTCACAGGCAGTGCCCAGGCCAACCCCACCCGCCCTGCGGTCATAAACTGAGACAACCCCAGCAGCAGAGCTGCTCAAGTCACTGTCCTAGATTTAGGTTGCAGCTGAACTCGTTTCAGGGAGGGTCCCTTAGTTTCCCATGTCCTCCCACCCCACATGCCTAGGTTCCCAAGCCCCTCCGTGAGAACTCTACTGTCCAACCCAGATGCCAGATAAGTGAAAACAAACAAAAAAGATTTAACTATACCCAATAGTTATGTATCTTAAATGTATATAATACGGATTCAGACTATAGCTTCATTCCTGGAGGTAGCCTGTTCAACTTCAACATACTTCAAGGACATACAAAGTCAACACATTCTCTGATAAATTGTGTATCCTGAGCTACATAGAAAAACAGCTGCATCTAACCTTAAAACATGGGAGAAGTAGAAAGAAAATAAGAAAATAAAAATGTTTTAAAAGACGAACACATTTCACCATCCCCCTTTCCCTCATGAATTGACTGTGGTAATCTCGCCAAACATTTCCAAACATTAACCCCAAAAATGACACCTGAAGAAGAGATTACTCATCTGAAATATCTGGGTCAAATTGTAAGTGATGAAAATAATGGTCCATCCATGATCAAGTATAGGGTTGACAGCTGTAAGAAACCATTTAAACAACACCATCTTCTTGTCTCATGCAGTTAGTCAAAGTGGGTATTTTTTTATTTCCCAACCCACTGTTTGTCAAAGAAATTAGAGAAATATAAAAGCTGAAGGATAAACACTTTAAATAAGAATTCATACTACAAGGAAGTAAGAATCTTTCAACTTTTATTTCTAGGATACATTTCATCCGGAACCTTTTGTTTTCTTTACAATTTCCCCCTAAGAGAAAATGAATACAATAAAAATATCATCCATCTACCAGCAATGTTTGTAAGCAGAAAAGAATCTAAAATCTCTGGTGTGATAATATAGGATTTCTTAAAAAATATAAACTTCATACCAGAAATAAAGCCTGAATATTCTCTTTTTCTCTAAAAATATAATTTTTCCTTCTTTGCTCTTCCATGTAAATCTTATAATCAACCATTTAGTTCTAAAGTTTATTTTTAAACTAGTAATTATAATGCTATAGCACTGTTTTTCTCCTACTTTGTATCCTGTTCCGTATTGTGAATCAATAATTGCAGAAGTGTAAAAAAAAAACAAAAAACAAAAAAAAGGATGCTGCTAGGTTGTAGCAAGATTTTCCAAGATAAACTGATCCGAAAAAAAAAAAAAATTCCCATCAGCAAATTGAAGTCTACTTAACAAATTGCATTTTGCCATGTTTATGAAATTAGAAAATGTGTACAAAAAGCACTTTTGCAAACTGTAAAGCTCTAATGGAAAATATCTTTTTAATCTTTTTTGACTAGATAGGCTGCTGGCTGGTACAGAAAATTAGGGACAGAGGCTCTGTGAAAATTTTTTTTTTTGTAACTACTTAAATTTGGGGAGAGATTATAAATTGCAAAGAAGTTGGGTGCACAGATCTCACAAAGATTGACTGGTTTGCAGTGACGTGACTATTTTTCTTAAATATGAATAAAGACCAAGAGGCACAGGAGTAGACCAATACTTTACACCAGACTGAGAAGTCAAGCCATGTTAGTTTTTTCCCCACTTCAGACCAGCTCCTTTATGCAGAGCTTCATTACTTATAGTCCATTTTAAAATAGTATTCCAAAGCCTGACATAAATAAATAAAGTGTCCTTTAGTTTAGGAAGATAATCAAAAAGCCTAATTATAAACATAGGTACAACATACCTGAACCAGAGTGATAACTCTCCTACCTCTAAATAAAAAGCATTATCCACAACAACTTTTTAGGGTATTTTGTGGAATACAGGAAGTTAAGCAAAGGATAAAAAAGTCTGGTAACAAAAATCATCCCAGTGAGGGCTTGCTTTGCTAGGATGCAAAACAGACATAAGAGAAACTTCCTTCCATGAGCCACCTTAATGAAACTAGAGTCCTATGAAGACACATCCAGCAATGAAGGGCTGCAGAAATTTGGTCATCTGTACCTAAGACACTAGGTGACCAAAGGAAAGCATCCTCAATCATCTAAAGGATGGGTGAACCAACAAGAGGGAATAGGCCTGGGTTTGCTAACAGAGCTGAACGAGCTGGGTATGCTGAGGAGGCTACCACGAGGGGCTGCGGAGCCTCCTTCCCTAAAGTTTCTGAACCACCTTCCTGAGCCCTCTGAGAGCACAGAGGAGGCCTAGTCTAGCACAGGGAATGGGCTAAATGGCCTTGTAACTTCTCTGGTGGCCCTCCCATGCACTTACTCTTTTCTTTAGTGCCTTCTTTCCCCAAGAGAATATTCAGGCCAATTTTGTTTTTTGTTTTTTCTGCATTAGTGAGAATTATAAACTAGCAATTTGGAATACCCCTAATCTCACTGAGTATCTTACAATAGAAATGATAACTTGAGTAATAAGAAGAAGGAACTTAAGTGCCATTTACACAAGTCAAACAAGCCCATGTCATATTCTGATGATTCCACATTAATAAAACTTAGCTATGATATGTAAAAAACTATTTTTGCCAAGGTTTTAACTACTGAACTTTAAACCAATTTCAGTATTCCATGTAAAGGTCATTTATATTGAAGTAACATGCCTTCATGTTTTCTACATACAACAACAAAGTAAGATTTTTAAAAATATACACATATTTTAAACCAATTCACTCCCTTTACAATCACACCTTCCGCCCACATTTAAAATATAAACCCAAACTGTCAAATGAAAACAACAGTGGACCAACTGATAGTATCATTTAAATGAAACAATAATTCAAGAGAAGGTTAGCATTAAAACTTAGAAAATAAACAGATTCATTGGACATCTACTCATATGCCTGGTGTGTTCTGAAATGAACCTCACACAGAACAGACCCCACTGGGATATGAGACAACTCATTCCTTTCTTTCTCATTCCATGAGGCATGTCGATGCATTCCACTAGGCAAGTCTCACTGAGGTTTATACAGTGATTAGTTTATCCTAACAGCGGAGACTAATATTAAATACACAGCCTATTCCAGAATTGGTATATGCTCCCAACAACTGTTTTGTGCACTCCCTGAATTATAAAATAGTCCAATCTTTTAGGAGCATAAAAATGAAAGGGCTTAGATCTATTCATATACATTGTGCATTAAATGTTAGTAGGTTAAGACAGTAAGGTGAAAAAAAGGAATGGAAGGGTACAGTAAATTTTCTTTAAACAATTCCATTACATCAGACAGCACTGTTAATGACATGTATTTATTTTAACCAGATTATGAAAAAAAGAAAAAAAATTATTACCAGAATTTGTATCAATTTCTTGGAGAAGCTAATAATAAAACATTAAATATACATATTTACTTGTATATTTATTTGAAGAATCTTTGGTAGCAATTGTGTTTCTTCCACATTATAGGATTTTTCAAAATAAATGTCAAAATTAATTTACTAATCAGCATATGAAAGATAAATTATGGTTATTATTCTTTTGGTTTTCCTATAAAATGTACTTGAACCTATTAACTTGCATTAATCATGCACTTAACTCATGATCTGTTTAACTTGTGTACACATAAAATGAGAGACTAATACCAGAAAATTAGACAGGAATGAGAATCAATGACAAAACATAACAATGACAACTGTTCTTAAGGAATTTATTTTTAAATTATAAGATTTACAATGTTTTGATTATGCAAAATAGCATAATGAAAATTAAACCAAATCAATAAACCAAAAGAGAAAGAGAACTTAGTTTTCTTGAGTATCAGTACTGAAATCATCATTGTAAGCCTCTGATGTTCCAATAATGTCTTATGTAGAACTAAGTATAATAATTTCAAACGTTTCACTTGTGGGTTTAATTTCTCATTTTCAACTTTTATGAACTGTAATGTAATTTATTTCAAATCCTATTACACTTAGTCTTTATACTGCAACAGCAGCAAATGGCCCATGTGCAATCAAATGTGGAACTGGGGCACAGCTTCTAGCCGCAGACAGAAATTACACACTGCACTCAGTACATCAGAGTACGTTATATTAACCAGAGCGTAGGGTTTAGTACACTTATTGCAGGGTTGGTATTTCTTTCCCTCTGAGCTGAACCAGCTGAGCTTCTGAGCTGACACACTACTGCTGTGGATAGTAAGGCTGCTGTGGGGGCTGAGGGAAGGGGTATGAAGGCTGCTGGGGTCCTGGGTACGGAGCCTGTCCAGGGCTCTGGTGATACACTGGCGGATATGGCATATTATACTGGCCATACGCGTAAGGATTATAGCCCATGGGCATGGGCATCTGGCAATACCTGATGGGAAGAAGAACACAAGAAAGCTGGATTGGTAAATCAAACACTAGAAAATGAAACATACAATAATTATTCTAAAATGAAGTTTTTTCAAGAAAGCCATTCAATGGCGAGAAAAAAAACAGCTGTTTCAAGGTACTTGCTAGAGAAAAGTGTTCTATCTTGTTATTAATTGAAATTCAAGAAAAAAGTGTTGAATACTACCCCAAAAATAAGATTGTTGAAGGAAATAAGACTAAATATTCAACTATGAACAAGGAATAAAAACGGAGGCCCTTAAATCTAATGTGGCAATCTAAGTACACTTCTGTTTCACAAGATTCAATGTTCACTGTAAGGCTCAAAAATTTACTATTTACAAAGTTTTAACATTTGGAAGATACAATGTACTTACTAAGTTTGGAAGACATCTTAAAAGATAGTTAAATGTCTGGATTTTTAAGACTAAAAAAACTATCACAAAGGCAGCTGATCTTTAAGAAAACACATGCCATAATTAGATAGATTTCTATTTAAGAGTTGATCAGAATGCCAAGACATCAAAGTACAGGTATGTAAAGAAGGCCTTATCAACCTTGCTATTCTAAGCTCAGAAAAGGCACCTACATGTTTATCACCTAAATAAAGAAGACCAAGGAAACATTCTGAATTCCATACAGAAGAGATACATTTAATATAAACCCAGTACATAAAAACTAAAATTAAATAAGCCTGGGAAATGGCTATTCAACGACTCAAAAAAAGTGACTATAACTTACTTTTATTTCTATGTGAGCTGACAATGTAGCTTACTCTTTCATGACACCTCCATTCAGAGAAGGGGTGAGCTTGTTTTTAAAAGACTAACCAGAGCTAGAAACATTAGCCAATTCATTGGGATATACAAAGTTTCAGCCTTACCCGGGATACCCTGGATAGGTGGGGTATGGGGGCCCCTGGGCCTGCAGAGGGGGAGCTGAACCAGGAGTTTGTGATGGAGCTGGTGCAGTGGTCCCAGTGCTCGCTGGAGCTGGAGCTGGAGCTGGAGCAGTAGCAGGAGGAGTTCGATTTGCTGGAAGCACAGGAGGTGGAGGCCGGGCTGGGGGCTGGGGCTTAGGAGGCTGCAAGAAAAAGTCAGCACTGACAAAATGTGTCAGGTTTCTGTCAAATTGCTATCAATCAAAATAAAAGGGCATATGAGAAACTCTAGAATCCAACCAAATATATTTCTAATTCCCATTCTTAAATGTGGGCTTATTACTCCAGAAATGTACTGTAGCTGAAAAATAATTCTCCAATTTGTGGATACTCCATAGCCACTGCTCTTTCCCTGATGCCTAATATTTAATCATTTACTGTTCATTACTGCTCCCATCAATGGTTAGACATCTGAGGTCAGAGGACGGAGCAGGTCAGGTACAGTTTATTCCTGTTATCTCTTCCTGGCCCCATGAATTTTCATATGAAAATTTTTAAACACCAGAAAACGTAAAAGAATACTATTATAAACAATCACACTTTACCAATTAAATTGTTAATATTTAGCCATCTTTGCTTTATCTATAGCTATATCCATATATTTATCTATCTATATATTTGCAGAACCATTTGAAAGTTAAGTTGCAAACTTCAGGACACCAGCGCGAAAGACTTCAGCATACAAGTCCTAATATTCTCCTACATAATCACAATACCATTTCACCTGAGAAAATTAATAATTATTTCCTAATATCATTGAGTATCCACTCCACATTCAAGTTTCCCTATTTTTTACAAAAGCTCTTCTAGGCGTTTTTATAAACCAAGATCCAGCTGAGGTTCATGTATTGCATTTGATTATTATGAATCGTTCCTCTCTTTTAATCTAGAATATGCCCCCTGTCTATTTTTTTCTATGAATTTGCTTTTAGAAAAGACCAAGCCAGGTGTCTCACAGAATATTCCAGTTCTAGACTGTCCAACTGTTCCTAACAGCACAATTTAATTTCTTGTTTTATCACTGTATTTGCTATGAACTGAAAGGTGATTCTAAAGACTTCATTAGATTTAGTTATAGGCAAGAATCCATGAGTGATGCTGTACTCCTTATACTGCAAAACATCAGAAAGTTGAGGTTGGTCACCTGATCAAAGTGGTGACCACCAGACCTCTACAATGTAAAGTCTGTGTTATCCTTTACAGCAAGCAAGCTGTCAAGAACATGTAAAACTTGCATTTTAAAAATGTGGTTGCTTACTGACCGGCATGGTTCTCGGTGCTGGAGTTGGAGGCGTTGGCGTGTGTCCCCCTGCTGGAGAGGACTGATACGCAGGTGTAGGAATTGAAGGAGCACTAGGTTCTCTGGCAATGCTTTGTTGCAAGTCCCTTATTAAAGACAGAAGTGTTAGAAATTAACACAATTTTGAAAACCAACACATACAAAATACCAGATGTTTTTCTTACTTTCTTTTCTTCACGTATGAAATACAGAAAATATACTCAAAACAATGATGGTATTTTAAAATATACTACATTTCTGTTCTTGACTAGAACTAACTGAAATCTTCTTTCTTCCTACTATTGAATAAAATAAAGTTAGTTCTTATTCTGTTTCTGAAGACCAGGGAAAAAGGTAAACTTTTTCAGAGATCATAGTTAGAGCCAGACTAAGGAACATGTCAAACTGAGCAAGTGAGCCTAAGAAATTGCCCTCTCTCTAACAGGAGGTCGTCCCCTAGATGAGAAACTCATAACATAATAATCTAAAAATTATCAGAAAACTATAACTGTACATAGTTACCTAGCTAATATTTTAATTGCTGTATTGTATCAGTTTTACAAAAAACAACAACCTATTTGAAACCACTGAGCAAATTTCTTGATGAAAACTTTAAAACCATTGTGCAAATTTCTTGATGAAAACTTTCTGAAAGATATTCGAAATGTGGCACCAAGATAGTTTATGTTAAAAGATACCTCAATCTATTATTAAGGTAAATTCATTAAAGATAGAGGTTGAAAGGACTATTAAAATACAATATTAAAAATTTTGTTAATATTTTAAAGTCTCCTCTAACAGTAAATTGGAATCTCACTAAACAAAAACCCTAAAGTAAAATACACTCTATGAAATACTTGGTATTGATCAACTTCTCACTGTGCTGATTCACATGCACAGAGCAGTAAACATGACGTGTCCTGAAATGTCTGCAACAAGACCTACTGTCTTGATGTAACAATTAACAGCAACTCTGAGTCCCCCAGACCACACTTCCACTGTCAAAAACAATCCCAGTTGTAAGATAAATTAGACACTCCACATAGAAAGAAAACTTACACACATTCATCAAGAAATCAAAACTACTTCTTAATGTTTGTAAATCTGTAATAAATGCTTACAATATAAACTATAAGTTTTTAGTTAATATTAAAATTTGAAAAAGGTCGAACTTTGAAACATCTAATATATGTGTGTATATATGTAACTCACATATAGTAAATATAATTATATTTAATATTTTAAATATTTTACTTATTTATTACATTTACAACTATTTAATTAGATTTTGAGTATATTTAATCATAAACACAGTATCTAGCATGTATAATTATATTATAAAGCATATAAGACATAATATTTTTTTCCTTTGATAGACTCCAGAGACGGTTGCAGTAAATAACACATTTATAGGACAAATGAGAATTTCCTGTCCACTAATTATATAAATCAAAGCTATTACATCACAGAGCCATTTCTGTTTGTTTCACAAACTGGGCTTCTCTGCAAGATTGAGTCTGAACAAAGGGTTCTATGGCTAAAAAAAACAAAAAAAGGCCAGGAGTACAGATACAATGTCAAAAATAAAGTTAGACTAGTTGGTGGTACTATAAAAAACATGAAATCCCTACAATTATTTAGATTAATTTAATATAACTTTCTGAAAAGGTAATATATTCACTTGATTCAAAAACTAAAAAGTGACAGGCCACTATCTACAAATTCTCATTCCACCATTCACTACCACAAACAGACAGCCAATATTTTTTATTTCTTATGAACCTGACCAGAGCTCCCTTATCAGAAATAAACCAATTCAAATGTGTGTTTTAATCTTCTCCCTTTTTACATAAGAAGCATACTTTACACTGTCTGTAACATTTTTTTTTACCATTAATTATTTCTCTCAGAGATTTTTCTACATGGGTAAATAGAAAACATCCTTTTTTTCTTTTTTTTTAAAATAGCTGCATAGTATTTCACTGTACAGATGTAGCTTTATTTCACCAGCCCTGGACATTTGATTTGTTTCTATTCTTTTACTGGTACAAGCAACTTAGAAATGAATTCACTGGTATGTCATTTCTAGCATGTGTTAGCATATGTCATTTCTAGCATACACCCTCAGAATAAATTCTCAAAAGCAGACCTTTCCAGGTCCCACACAAGTGCCCCACACAAGGACTGCCCCAATGTGCCTTCTCACAGCAACGGATGAGACCTGCTCCCACACGTGTGCCAATAAAGCATGTTATCAAATATCCAAATTTTTGCCAATCTGAAAAATGTTGTTTCTTTTTTTTTTTTGGCCATGCCACATGGCATGCAGGATCTTGGTTCCCCAACCAGGGATCGAACTCGTGCCCCCTGCAGTGGAAGCGCGGAGTCTTAACCACTGGACCACCAGGGAAATCCCTGAAAAACGTCATTTCAGAGTAATTTTAATTCATATTTATTTTATATTGAGCGAGGATAGGTATTTTTTCATATGCTTAAGAACCACTCATATTTCACCTGCAGAATTTCTGTTCACAACTTTTCCCAATTTTTCTACTGAGTTTTTTCTTCCTCATTAGTATCTAGGAGTTCTTTATAAATTACGTAAATTTGCCTTTTGCCCATGAATAAGTTTCAAATATTTTCCCCCAGTTTATTACATTTTGACTCTTATCATGTTATGATGAACTTTTTTTTTTTATGGCTTCTGGGTTTTAAGTCAGAATTACAAAGACCCTTCCTATTTCAGCTTTACTAAGAAATTCTCTCATATTCTCTTTTTCATTTCATTTTATACATTTCAATTATGACCCTTTTGGAACTTATTCTGAGGTAAAAATAACTTTTGTTTTCTAAATGGCTGGGCACTTGTTTCTAACTTCTTCTGACTGATTTAGGATCTTTTTTTACACTAAATTCACATATGTATTTGAATCTACTCCTATCTTCTATTCTGTCTTTGGTCTAATCATGTGCCAGTATCAATGTGTTTTAATTAGAGACAATATTACATATTTTAATATCTGGCAAATTACTTTCCCCTTACTGTTATTATTATTCAGTTTTCCTGGCTAATCTTGTTTAACGGTTTTTCTACCTGAGCTTTAGGATCAACTTGTCTAGTTTTACATGAAAATCTGTTGATTCCTTTTTAAATCAAAATTATGTTGAGGGACTTCCCTGGTGGTCCAGTGGTAAAGAATCCGCCTTCCAATGCAGGGGACGCGGGTTTGATCCCTGGTCAGGGAACTAAGATCCCACATGCCACAGGGCAACTAAGCCCGCGCGCCACAACTACTGAGCTTGCGTGCCTCAACAAGAGAGCCTGCATGCCGCAAACTACAGAGCCCACGCACCACAATGACAGAGCCCACGTGTCCTGGAGCTCCCACACCACAACTACAGAGCCCATGCGCCCTAGAGCCTGCGCGCCACAACTAGAGAGAAGCCCAAGTACTGTAACGAAGAGACCACGCGCCGCAACGAAAGATCCCATGTGCCGCAACTAAGACCCGATGCAGCCAAAAAAATAAATAAATATTTAAAAAAATTATGTTGAATATATAAGTTTCTTTTGAACTGACATCTTCATGAAGCTGTCTCATCCTATCTAAGGACATGATACGCCTTTCAGCTTGCTCAAGTCCTCTTCTGTGTCCTTGAATAGTGTTTCAAAGTTTTCTTCATACAGGTCCAATAAATGACAAATTTATTCCTATGTATTTTATCTTCCTTATTGCTATTTTAAGTGAAGTCTTTTCCTCCATTATATCTTCTATGTGCTTATTTGTATGAAGGCTATTGATTTTTAAAAAATATTTACTTATTTGGCTGCACTGTGGGACCTTTCTTTAGTTGCTGCATGTGGGATTAAGCTCCCTGGCCAGGGATCGAACCCAGGCCCCCTCCATTGGGAGTGCGGAGTCTTAGTCACTGGACCACCAGGGAAGTCCCAAGGCTACTGATTTCTACAAATTTTTTTTTTTTTTTTTTGCGGTAAGCAGGCCTCTTACTGTTGTGGCCTCTCCCGTCGCAGAGCACAGGTTCCAGATGCGCAGGCTCAGTGGCCATGGCTCACGGGCCCAGCCACTCCGCGGCATGTGGGATCCTCCCGGACCGGGGCACAAACCCACGTCCCCTGCATCGGCAGGCAGACTCTCAACCACTGCGCCACCAGGGAAGCCCTCTACAAATTATTTTTATAATCACCTATCTTCAGTAACAATTCCTTTATTATTTGCAGAATTTGAGGGTTGATTCTTTTGGGTTTTCAAGATATATAATCATAAAGTCTGTAAGTAGTGATAGTTTTACCTCCGCCTTTCCAATTTTTCTATTTCTAATTTCTTTTTCTTTTCTAATGGTGTATCTGGTACTGCCAAAATAATATTAAATAACAGCATTGATAATGGGCATTTGTCTTTAGGGAGAATGTTTATAGCGTTTCTCCATTAACCATGAAGCTGAGTTTTGTGCAGATATAAACAGATAAATAGATCTATTGTATATATACATGCATACACATATATTTTCATGTTAAGGAAGTCAATTAATTCCTATTTTGAGTACCAGAATAGTTATTTTCTCATGCTTTTTCCTCATCTATGAAGAGAATATTTTTCTCCTTAGATGTAAAAATACTGAACCAATCACTGCATTACTGGGATAACCACCCACTCCCCTTTGGTCATGGTTCTTTATTAATATACTGGAGAATATCAATGGCAAGTATTTTATTTAGAAATTTCGCATCCATATTCATAAATGAAACTGGTCTGAAGACTTTTGTTTTAATCTTTGTCAGATTTACTTATCAGTAAAACTAACTTGGAGGGGTTTTTTTTAACCTCTAGAACCATTTAAAAATCATTCTAATTATTTGCTTTTTAAAGGTTTAGTAGAAAAACTGAAAACAACCAGCCCTGCTCTTTCTTGGCGGGTGGAAGAAAGTAGCTCTTAACTTCACCCACTTCTTCAATGGGAAACTGTTTAAACATAGACAGAGACAAGAATAATGGTCAGGTCATCTGAAGGGCTCAAGAAAGGCTCATGAGTATAATAGTCTCTGGGTTCTTTACATTCATTACTAATTGAGCACATGGCTCTGTATACACCAGAAGGACAGGTTGACTGGATATAAAATCTTTGCCTCACATTTGCTTCCTTTGAGTTCCAACAAGCAATCATTCCACTCTCTTCTAGCATGCAGTGCTGCCAGCCTGAATTTTTTTCACCTTTTATAAACTGACCTGATCTTTTTACCTGACTGCCTTAATAGGATTCTACCATTATCTTTTTTTTTTTTTTTTTTTTTTTTGCAGTATGCGGGCCTCTTACTATTGTGGCCTCTCCCGTTGCGGAGCACAGGCTCCGGACGCGCAGGCTCAGTGGCCATGGCTCACGGGTCCATCTGCTCCACGGCATGTGGGATCTTCCCAGACCGGGGCACGAACCTATGTCCCCTGCATCGGCAGGCAGACTCTCAACCACTGTGCCACCAAGGAAGCCCCATCTACCATTATCTTTTAAGACTAATAATTTATATGCTGGGGTATTGACAGTTCTTGTTCATTTCTCCTGACCATATGATATACCCTTTCAACAAGCCTTATTTTAGGAAAATGTTCTTGAGTAATATCATTAAATATTTGTTCTGTTCACTGTTTTGGTTTTTCTTCTTTGAAGGGAATTCAATTTTACATATATTGGATCTTCTCTGCCCACTTTCTCTAATCCTTTTTAATCCTTTCCTTACTTTGGTTTCATTTTCTTTGATTTCTTCTTTTCTACTTTGTGCTCTTGTGTTTTCTTCATCGTCTATCCTCCGTTTTGCTCCTTCCCATTTCATCTTATACCTGTGATTGCTTTGTTCTTCTCTTCCACTTGTTTCCTGAATCCTGACACCTCACGTTTTAGTGCCTCCTGTTTTCTTACCATTTTCCTTGAGTTCTGGCACATGTTTGTGGTGATCCTTAATGATTGTTTCCTAGCCTTTTATTATTTTTTTTTAATTCACGGTAAATTTTTCATCTGTTCTATGACGACATTATTCTGGTGAATGTTCTTCATCTACTAAGTTTCGTAAAATTTTGTTCTCTTTCTCACCTCAACGAATATAGTATCTTTGTATCGATGCTGTGTCAACTCTCTATTCATTACTCCACATGGAATGAGTCCTATGTTACTCGCCCAGCTTTCCCAATAGACCCCTGGAGAAAGTGACTTTGCTGACATTTTCTGAGCTATAAACCCTCTCTCCCTCATGTTCTGTGCCTCTAGTTTCATGTAAGGAATCTATCTGCCACTTCAAAGTAAACTGCTTATGTTTATTGGCATTTCCTAAGATCTGTTACCCTGAGCTATTCTGCTATCACTTCTGTGACATCACTGTTCTTCCTACATCTAGAGTTTCCACTCCTTTTCACCCTTTTGTTCTCAGATCATGCAGTTGTTTCCTTGTTGCTTTGTAAAACACCATGGAGGGGACTTCCCTGGTGGTGCAGTGGTTAAGAATCCACCTGCCAATGCAGGGAACACAGGTTTGATCCCTAGTCCGGGAAGATCCCACATGCCACGGAGCAACAAAGCCCATTCACCACAACCACTGAGCCTGCGCTCTAGAGCCTGCAAGCCACAACTGCTGAGCCCACATGCCACAACTACTGAAGCCCACATGCCAAGAACCCATGCTCCACAACAAGAGAAGCCACTGCTCGCCACAACTAGAGAAAGCCCGCGTGTGGCAAAAAAGACCCAACACAGCCAAGAATAAAAAATAAATAAATTTATAAAAAAGCAAACAAACAAAGAAACACCATGGAGGAAAGGAAATTGCCAACTCACACTGCCAACTCACCACAAAAGTCTCCACATATGATTTTTTTAAAAGAGGTAGCAAGAATATTATTTTTTTAAAGAAAAATACTTCAAAAGTACAATTTAATACACAAAATAAACTTACTTTAAGAGTTCATCCCTCTCTGTCTTCCGTGCAAACACTATATCACTGCATTTGTTCTGGAACCTGATGAGTATTTCAGTCAGCTCATTGTAAAACTATGAGCAAAGAACAAACACAAGTGATAAACCAGAACAATTTTTAATCTAAGAGGAACACAATCTAAAGCTCTTTTGTCAATAACAGTTAAAGCTAAAGAGCTAAAATCCTCTGCATGAGAGACAGTCATACCACTTAAGTCCAGTAACTTAATATTAAATATGACCTAAGATTCCCTAAGAAAATAAAAATAATAAAATCATTGTTAGAAAGCACTGTCACCAAAAATTAAGTGGCAACAAGTTAAAAGTTTCATGATCGTGAACAAGTTCCCAATTCCTAGAGAAAAGTCAACTTCTTAATAAAGACTCTAAACCTATTTAAGTATCAGATTTGCACATTCACTTCAGAAATGCAGGCATCATTTCAGAAACCCTCAGAAGAATTTCCAAAGGCACTCTGGTAATTTTCTCAGCTTATCTATTTCAACAAAGCATTTTAAACCGAATTAAAATGGCATTTTACTATCCTCTCTCTTTGGAAGGCTTTGGCAGTATTTCTATGCTCTCTTCAGAGGGTTTTACATTATATCTACTGTATTTACATCAAGGTAACTTTATTAAGTGATCATTATGGAGTTAAAGTACCAAAAGGAATTATGTATTGGAAAAATTTAAAAATCACTTGTTCCCTCAAAAGCAAAGTAATTGGTAAAAACAAATATAAGCATTTCCCTAAAATATCTAAAGGAAAGGCAAGAAAATACTTAAACTTATTTAGTAAGCACTCTTGAGTCATAAGCAGATCACAAATCTATCATAATCCACACCACCAGCACAGAATATAAAAGCCATACACACCCCCTTCCCCATCACGTATCGGCTTTGACTACTACTCCTGTTCCCTCCTAATTCACTCAGATTGGCCAACTTTCTACCCCAAAACAAAGTGTCACTGACCTTTTGACCTCTCTGTGCTAATTCCTGCTACCTGAAATGAATGCCTACACACCCTCTTTCTGCCTGGTGAAATATAAAATTCATTCTGCAAAGTTCCCATGAAATACTCCCACCTTCATTAAGCTTTCTCCCATTTATACCAAAGCTCTCAGGAGCCAAAGTCATTAAAGCTAAGAAATTCAAGACAGAATGAATTGGTCCAACTGGAAATACCAATTAACTTCCCAAACTATATCCTCACATCCACACTGGTTAGTTAGCTCTTGTTTCTTTTGTGCTTCATACCTTTGTGCCCTCCTTCAAATTAGCTACAAGTTCAACAAAGTTGTCATACGCAGCAGCTAAGTTCTTCAAAACTTCTTCTCTTAAATTAGCTTCACTGTTAGACTGTTTCATTTTTGAAAATTCCTGGTGTGAGACCTTGTTAAAAGAAAGATTTATGCAGTTACACTTACTTATCAAGTTACTATAGCTCATGACATTTGTACTGATACTTTCCCAACTATGAAAATCATATATGATTTCATGCAGTTATTACTAGATATTTACCTAATATATTCCTTTTGGAGTAACACAGTACAGCTTTCCTTAAGTAAAAAATACCATAAATTCAGTGGGCATGAAAATATAACCAATAACGTTTACAGACTTCTATTAATATGTAACATTTGCAAAAAACACAATCCTAAATGGATACAGATTTAGTCCAGGTTTATCCTTCCTGTAATTTTTTTAATAAAAATCTTATTAAAGTATATAAACTTTACCTGAATATTTTTAAGAAGTCCTTCTTGTTTCTTTAGAGATTCTTGGACTTTAGTTGTAAGACCCCCATAGATTCGATCCAGTTCAGTAACAGAAATAGCTTCTTCATTTATCACACCATCTTGAGCCAGAGCAGTCAAAAATTTGCTCGTCATGTCAAAATTCACTGATTTCAGGTCATTCTCCAGCCCCTCTCTTTCCTTCTTTACTTCATCAAGATTTGTCAGTAAGGATTTTAAGACATTTACAACCTAAACAATTTAAAAAACTTAGTTTAACTGCCCAAAAAACAGAAGCCAATTTCAAGAAAGGAACTATATACAAAGGTTCACCAGGGTCAGGGAGAGACGATCTCTCAGAGAGCCAAGTATAAATTGTACGTCAGGTTTATTTAGATACAGACACTGCTGTACCTTTAGTGGATTCAGATTGCAACAGCAGCAGCAATAATGATAACAGATCTACTGAACATCTATTATGTGCCAGGCACTGTCCTAAACACTTTACAAATATAATTTAATGTATTCCTTACAATACCTCATAGGGTATGTATTTATTACCTCTATTCCACAGATGGAGAAATTGCGTCCCAGAAAAATTAAGTTAACATGCCTGAGGTTACACAGCTACTAAAAGGAGCAGAGGTGAAATCTGAGACCTAAGTCTGCCTAACTCCAAACCAATCTCTTAACCTCGCTACACGACACTGCATCCTTGTCACGAGGTAGAGGAAAGTATATATATACATTTTTAATATTTATTTAATTTAATTAATTTATTTATTTTGGGGCTGCGTCGGGTCTTAGTTGCAGCATGTGGGATCTTCACTGCAGCACACAGGATTCTCTCTAGTTGTGGCGTGTGGGTTTTCTCTCTCTAGTTGTGGCACGTGGGCTCCGGAATGTGTGGGCTCTGTAGTTTGCGGCACACAGGTGCTCTAGTTGAAGCGTGCGGGCTTAGTTGTCCCGCAGCATGTAGAATCTTAGTTCCCTGACCAGGGATTGAACTCATGTCCTCTGCATTGGAAGGCGGATTCTTTACCACTGGACTACTAGGGAAGTCCCCAGAAGGTATGTTTTTGTCAAGTAAAGAGATACCCTATTTTGCCGACCTAGCGAGACTGAGAGAGAGAGAGAGACATGGAGACAGAAACAGAGATACGGATATATACGGAGAGAGCACTCGAGAGAGAGAGACAGACAGACAGACAGAAAGCTATAGCTGTATGTTTCTTTTATATCCTGGGAGAGAACGGGTTCTGTATCTCTGTTTGCATCATGAGTTCTGCCTCTTACTCGGTCCAGGCAGTCTCTAACACCCACATGATTCATAAACACCCCGTTGTAGTAATAGTGTTATAGAGTGTTCAAGCGCCCTCTAAGGCCACACATGAGCTGCCCCCTTTCACTCACATCTCTTCACACTTCTGCTAGGACCAGAAGGGAGAACAGCAACCCCAAGCCCCCTATTCTGCTTGCCCCAGGGATGCTCACAGAAGGAAAGTGGGGAAAGACAAAGGAAGAAGGGGCCGTCCATGAACCCCACCTACACCTCTGTCTGTCTTCTTACCAGCAGCACTTCCAGCTCCAAAGGATCTGCTCACCTACTGCCTGTTTCTAAGAAGCTCTGTCCGGCTCTTCAGTCCACGGCCTTAGTTAGCTCCCTGACAAAAGGGTCCAGAGCGACCTTCCCATGTGAAAACCAAAGCCCTGAGGAAGTCTCAAGTTTCTTCTACATTTTGGCCTCTGTTACCACCGTATCTCTTAAGTGTCCTTCCTATCTTAAATTCAGTCTCTTAACATGCAGAGCAGTGCAAAGAAATGGTCTTAGAGGTCCAAGAAGCATTAAACCACAGATACTCTAAAAGGAAGGAAGAGGAGAAAGAATCATACCTGGATGGACATGGCAAAGTCTATTAAAGGGATCTAGTAGAATTTGATGTTAGACAAAGTGGAGCAAAGTCTTGCTTCCAAATGACTTCCAGGACATATTGTTAAATGAAAAAAGGTACAAAAGCGTTATGTATGGTATGTTGCATTTTGAGTGAGAAGGGAAATCAGAATATAAAGCTATACACACACATAATACATGATATGTATCTGTGTGCATATGTATTTTTCACAAAAATAAAAGCACTAAGCACAAACCAAAGACTAATGAGTACTGTTACTTACATAGAGCAGATGGGAACAAGGTAGAAAGAAAAGGGGTGAGATTTCTCTGCATGAACCTTTTGAATCATGAACATTCTTTTACACATCCAAAACACAAAATTAAATCAAAACGTGAATACAGAAACAAATGAAACTAGTTGTCTAACAAAGTGAAATATGATGACATAGAAAAAAATACTTCAACCCTGACTACACTCCCTTAGTGAATATAATGGGCTTAGTTACTGTGTAACCAAGGGCAGTTTACCTGGAAAACTCAATTTTCTCATCTGCAAAACAAGAATAAGAATAGTACCTATATGTCAGGACTGTTGTAAAGACTGAAATAATCCATATAAAGTGCTCAATGTAATTTCTAACATAGGCTAAGTGCTCAGTCAGTAGTAGCCATTATTATTAACTGTTAGTTAGGTTTCATGGTTTAACTCTATACTTCATGTGCATTGTGGACTAAAGAGGCTTAGGCATCTGAGCACTCAGACAAGAACAGAGTAACAACAAGGAACAGACCAAGAATTAAGTATCCCTTATTTTGCTGAATTGTAACCATTTCTGTAACTATGTGACACATTTTGTATTGGGGGGATATAACAGCATATAAATTTGAAAAGGCTGTGATACTTTTATCTGTTGGCATATTTAAACTGATAATGGAACCTCAACCATGACCATGACCCTATGTGAAGGTTGCTTGGCTATTAGGAGAGTAAGAAATGTCATTTTCCTCTATATATAAGTTATGTCTAACAAAAGTTAGAAAATGTTTAAGTAGCCAAGTGAAATAAAGCTGGGGGAGAAATAGGAATATGCAGAATTGGTCTTAAAAAATAGTCTAGTAAACAAAGCTGAAAGTCAGGAACACTAACTATTATCTTGAAATAGACTGACTGTCTCTTACATAGTATAAAAACCAAGATCCTCTAAGTACCTAAAACCAGATGCCCAAACAGAACAAAGACAAATAACTAGTTAGTTGGCCTGTTCATAATGAAAGAAAAAAATAGCCCCACCTGTTATGCTTGGACCTCTTAATAAAACATGTACTTTGTATCAATTTAATAATCAGCAATTCAAATGGTTGAGTTTTTCTCATAAAAACTCTGGCTAATGTGTCACCAACTACAATGACAACTATCTGAAATAGCTTTAATAAATACATGATGTTTGCCTTTTCTGATAAAGGCACATGATGAATGAATATTTAGAACACTGAAAATTGTTGATTACCTCTATGCAGAAAATCTAGTTTCAGTAAAATAACTTCATATTGACTGTAAAAGTTTTCTTCCCCTATGTAATACCACTGTGAATTAACAAAGCAGCTATTACTGAATAAAATAACATATCAGTACATGCTCATTCTGATTTTGCTTAGCAAAAACCATTTTTGCTTTTCTACAGAAAGCAGGAGAATAAAAGGACAAAAGCCCTATAAGTTCTGAGTCATGCATGTGACACTAAAAAGAAAAAACGGGGATACTAAACAGAGATGTTTTTTTCTAAAATAAAAAGGGGCCAGAACGTGTTGCTGTTCTATGGGTCTGCAGGCTCTGTAATTCACAAGTTAATCTTCTAACCACCTTCCTTTTCTCCCCCACATCCTCAAAAGCATCTAACTGACAGTCACTGTTCCCTCAGGCACCCGCCTTGAGACGCAGGCTCTGTGCCCATCCACCAGCGCCGTCTTCTCTTCACTTCGGGGGCTGCTCCCACAGAACCTCAGAAGCCGCTCTGGACACACCCACGCACTCAATCTTCTCGAATCCTACACATGTCCACTTTCCTGCCTATCTACTGTGCTCATAAAGTGCCAATTTCTTAAGCCTCCTAAGCTTAAGGAGCTCCAAATGCTGGAACATAACTACTTCGTCACCTAAATTCTCACAGTATAGTTGTGACACTTTTCAATTTCTACCCTGTATTACAGTAATCCTTGTATACGTCTCATCTTCCACACTGGATTGTGAATTGAACGTAAAGGCTGGATATTATGAGCATCTAGCATAGTGCCTTACACAGTAGCTATCCATTAAGTCTTGGCTGAGTAAATACATGAAATGCTTCTGTGTAAAGACAAATAAGGAATGACAATGATAACTTCTGAGAACTACTATTCCAGGAAATTCACCTTTTTCAAGAAGTTTTCAGCACTATCTCTTGCCCTTTGGCTTATTTTCCTGTGTGCTTCGGGTCTCCTCTTATCCTCCTACACAACTTCACAGTGTTCAGCCCACACTCTCCCCTTTTGGGACTTAGCAAATCACACGCCCCACTACTGATTTTCTCCTTCCTGTCACCAGTAGAAATGTCATGATGACGTTATCCATTTATTAGATTAACAAGCACACCTTGACAACTTTCCCTTCAGAGGTACTCCCAGTGGAGTATGGTGGAAGGTGGTATAGAATGATGTAAAAAACAAAGAATCTGTGGTCAGAAGACTATCTGGCCAATCCAGTCCTTCCACTTCAAGGAAGTTCCTATACTTCCAAGCCTCTCCCTTTTATAAAATTTGAATTAAACCTGTGAACATATGAGGTACCTAGAATACAGTACCCAGTTCACAGAAGGCATTCAATAAATGGAAATGATTACTACAAGATAGTAGTATTGGGCTTCCCTGGTGGCGCAGCGGTTGAGAGTCTGCCTGCCGATGCAGGGGGTTCGTGCCCTGGTCCAGGAGGATCCCACGTGCCGTGGAGCGGCTGGGCCCATGAGCCCTGGCCGCTGGGCCTGTGCGTCCGGAGCCTGTGCTCCGCGGCGGGAGAGGCCACAACAGTGAGAGGCCCGCATACCACACACACACAAAAAAGAGATAGTAGTATTATTAATATAATTACTTTTTACACAGTGTATATATCATGCTACTCTAAAAACAACCACCTCAGTGTACATCAGCATTTTAAAAAAGATGCCAGTAAGAAAAAAAATTGGTAATTCATTGTATATAATGGCTTGAACATAGTTTTCATAAGCAGATGATCACCCACATCAAAACGCATGTCCTCACCTCGCTGCCCTGCATGGTCTTCGCTGGGTTAGCAGACGGGATGGCAGCGTTCAGCTCCAGCTCCGGCTTACACAGAAGTGCAATGGTGTCCCGGTGAGCCTGGTAACGCTCTTTCACCTGTCCATCTGCTTGCACAGCTTTATCCAAAACAGTTCTGAAGTTGCCTCCCTCTGTGGAGGGGGGAAAAAAAAAAATGTTACCAGAGCACAGTATTGATTTTAACAGTAGTGTATATGAGCTGGTTGTACTTTTAATTCTGTTCTCCAACTTTACTTGTTTCCCCCTTCGATAAGTCCCAATTCACTAGATAACAGAAACTGAGCTCCTATTAGTCTTTGCATTTTCGGTTTTGGAAAAATGACAAAATCAAATATAAAGCAAAAGCACAGTTATACCTTAAAATACATTTGCGGTTACTGTCCACCAAATAAAAGCCAATCGACATTAGTCTAATCTTTTCCTACAACTTGTGAATATAGAAAGATAACATTCACTCCAAAAATTGTTACAACTTATTTCAAAAGTATTCCTCTCTCAAAGGATCACTCCTTAAATCTGACTTAAAAGAAAGGCGGATATATTTTTAGAAAAATCTCAACAGTATTAATTACTTTTACAGAGAAATAAAACAAGTCTAGACATCATTTATCTTAATAAGCATAAAATCTTAATATTCAAAGTCTTAAAAATAATAATTTGGTTTCAGGCTAACTGTTAAAACTCATCTTTTACTACCCACTACTAAGTGAAATGAAATTACAAAACCATATATATAATACAATCTCATTTATGTTTTTAAAATATGCATAGAGCTTGGAATAGGAAATGAGTGTTATTACAGGATCATTTTAATTTTTACTTTCTTAAGAATTTGAACTTCTCATAATGAATGTAGATTACCTTTGTCATTTTTTGTCTCACACGGAACTGAAGAAAAACACCTGGATTTTCATAATAGCACAGTTTCAATAAAAACACGTTTACATCAGAGCCTACTTCAATCAAGCAAAAAACGTGGATCCAAACTGAGAACTTACTCAAGTCAAAGTCATTTATGCACATTCTTACCTGCTCTTAAGGGTTTATAGAGTTCATTGGATGGCGTCCTTTGCCAGCGTTCCTTGAATTTTGCTCTTAAATCATTGTCAGTTGTTTCTTCCTCATCCAACAGTCTTAATGACTTTTAAAAAGAAGGTAAAGCAACAATGAAATATTTCTGGTGTAAAAAATTTAAAACAGTTTTTAAATGATCATACTCAATACAGGTGAGAATTAGTGAGCCCCTACAGTACTGGTTGGAATATAAATTAGTACAATAATTTCTGTTGCAGAAACCCAAGTTATATTTAACAAAAAATCTTGTAAAAATTTAAGACTAGGTTAGCCATTACCTTACTCAGTAAAATTAAGAAAGAAAACTAAGAGATTATGCACATCCATGTACCAAGACTACTTTAAACAAAGATGTTTTTAAGATTAAAACAAATAGAAAGCCTTTGGACCACTGAAGCCATAAACAAAAGAGAAAACTGATTAATTCATGAAAATAAAAGATTTAGACTTCACTCCCAATACAACAAACTGAAAATTAACATATTAAAAAAATGCCTTTCTAATGCATAGCTGAGAAGACAGGATAGTACAGGGCCTGAAACACAAGTGCTAATCCACCAATGGACACAAGTGCTAGAGTCAACGGTATCTGCTAATTCCTGACAGCTTAGAGCAGAGGTCTGCAAACTTTTGTGTCAAACATGAGGGTAAATATTTTAGGCTCTGTGGACTATAGTCTCTGTCACATATTCTTCTTCTTCTTCTTCTTTTTTTTTTTACAATTCTCTGTAAGTGGTAAAAATCATCCTTAACTAGTGAACCATATAAAAACAGGCCACAAGGTAGAACTGACCTACCGTCCATAGTTCACCTCCTACACATTCTCTAATGGCTTAGAGTGTGAATTTAACAGAACATGAATAGGAGACAAGAAACACAGGTGGAGTTAATAAGAGGAGGAGGTTAGATCAAGGGCATGATCTTCCCTCAAACTGGGTCACTTCCAAATGGGTGATACTCGGTGGACAAATTTTTAAAAAGGAAAACTGCCCAAGAGAAGGGAACTTACCTGTCTGAATCTTGGCTCTAAATAGAAAAGAAGTATCACCTTAAGATTACTAATCAAAAGCCTGAACTTAGAACTGGAAATCATAATACCTGTGTGACACAAAGTCCTAAGATGAATTTCAGAGTAAAAGATTAACCACAGGGCCTCCCTGGTGGCGCAGTGGTTGAGAGTCCGCCTGCCGATGCAGGGGATACGGGTTCGTGCCCCGGTCTGGGAGGATCCCATATGCCGCGGAGCGGCTGGGCCCGTGAGCCGTGGCCGCTGGGCCTGCGCATCCAGGGCCTGTGCTCCGCGACGGGAGAGGCCACAGCAGTGAGAGGCCCGCATACCGCAAAAAGAAAAAAAAAAAAAGATTAACCACAAAGAAAAAAAAAAAAAAGAAAAAGCCCTCCAAATTAACAGTCTTAATATACAGGAACACACCAAAACAAAACAAAAACAAAAACAAAACAAAAAACACTGAAATAAGAGGAAACAAACCACAATTAGCAAAAAATCAGCAAAAATAACAAATCATGAAACCAAACCACAAAGACCAGAGATACTAAGATGATAAAATAAAGAAAATAAAATAAATATATTTACTATGTTTAGAATAAAAGATAAAAGTATGACAGGAGAAAGAGAAGAATTGAAAAAGAACCAAATAAAAGTTCTGGAAATGAAAAAAATAAAAAGTTAGGAAGTTAATGGATAGTTAAAAACTGCTGAGATATAACTGAAAAGAACCAGGGAACTGGAAGACAGACCAGAAGAAATCACACAAGATGAAGCACAGAGCAAGAGAAAATACAAGTGGTTAAAAGACCTGGAAAATAAAGGGAGAAGATTTAACATCAGAGATCCAGAAAGAGATAATAATTAGAATAGGGAAAAAGCAATATTGAAAGAAGGGAAAACTAAGAACTTTCTGGGATGGATAAAAGACACAACTCCTCAAAGTCACTGGATCCAACAGCATATCAAGCAATTTAAATGAAAATAAACCCACACCCAGACACATCATAATGAACTTTAAAGAAGAAAAATAAGTGTACAACTGCCATGCTGTTAAAAAGAAAAGACAAAACAGGAAAGAAATGCAGGAAACTCAATAAATTCCAGGAAAAAGTGAGGGTGAGGAGGGACAAAAAAAGAAGGAAATCAGAAGAGGGAGACAAGTAGAAAATACAAAATATAGAAGAACATGATTCCAAATATATGAATAATCACAGCTAATATATACGGATTTAACCCTCTACAAACAGAGATGAAGACTGTCAAACTAAAAGAAAAGGAAAAACCTTACTATGTGCCATTTACAAAAGACACAACCATAAGGACACACAAGTTGAAAGTCAAAGACACAACAAGAAAACTACAGACCAATATCCTTTATGAATATAAATGCAAAATGCTCAACAAAATACTACCAAACCAAATCCAGCAGCACATTAAAAGGATTCTACACCATGACAAAGTGGGATATACTAGGAATACAAGGGTGGTTCACATCAAAGAATCAATTAATGTAATACTCTGTATTAGTAAAATGAAGGGGAAAAAACTGATATAATCATCTTGAGATACAGAAAAAATATTTGACAAAATCCAACACCCTTTTATGACAAAAACACTCCAAAGGCATGATTCCATTTATCTGAAATGTCCAGAATAAATACATCTATAGAAACAGAGATTAGATTTGTGGCCGCCAAGAGCAAGGGGGAAGGGAGAATGAGGAGTGACTCAACTCCATGAGGAGTTAATGGGTACAGGGTTTCTTTTGGGGGTGATGAAAATGTTCTGAAATCAGATTGTGTTGGTGCTCACACAATACTGTGAATGTACTAAAAGCCTAAAGAGGTTAAAATGGTGAACTTTTATGTTATGTGAATTTTATCTAAAAAAAAAAAGACACATGTAGTTGTGAGATTAATATAGGTGATTTATTAAAAGAACCAATTAGGCATCTTGGAAATGAAAAATATGGGGGAAAAAACAATAAGGCACAGCTAAACAGCCAATTACTAAGCTGGATGGCTAGCCTGAGACAACCTCCCAGAAAGAACAAGAGCACAAAGAGAAAAAGTAATAGAAACTTTAAGAGGTGTGGGACTTCCCTGGTGGTCCAGTGGTTAACCATGCTCCCAAGTCTCCATGCTCCATGCTCCCAATGCAGGGGGCCTGGGTTCGATCCCTGGTCAGGGAACTAGATCCTGCATGCTGCAATGAAGATCTCGCAGGTGGCAACAAAGATCCTGAGTGCCGCAGCTAAGACCCAGTGAAGTCAAATTAATTAATTAATTTTTTTTAAAAAAAGAGAGAGAGATGTGAAGAACTGACCCAGAAGCACCACCATCAATCTAACAGGAATTCATTAGGAGAGAATGGAGGAAAAAAGAGTAACTGAAGAAACAGAATCCATGAATCTAAGCTGGCAAGGGCCCAACAGCTCCCAAGTAAGATAAATTTATCATTTAAAGAATAAATTAGTGGACACTTTAAATTTTCTCAAAATCAAGACTAAAATTAGCTTTGCTACCACAGTGATAAACACTCAAAAACAGTATCAGCTTCACAACTAACAACTTACTTAAAATGAGACTCTCCAAGTACAACTGACAGAATAACAGTGACTCTGACTCTAAAGCTGTTAGGAACATCAAATAAAATAAATAAAAATACCTCATATTAAGATAGGCAGACAACAGACATATCATGTACACTAATAAAGCCAGTTTTTCCTTAATTATGAGATGAACTTTTTTTCACATTAATATTTCTGTTTTATTTTAGTTAATCCTTTAAATAACCCTGGAAGGTATATATTCTTATCCCCAAGGTTCACACTGTCATAAGTACTTAAGTACTCCGTCTTTGCCCCAAAGTACTTGGATATGATGTAAATACAACATCCTCTGATAGTTAACTGAAAGATCAAAACATGAATTAAAGCACTGAGAACAGAAGTCATCTAAAAAAGATGTGACTCCTAAACTGACAAAAGCCAAAATAACCAGCCTGAATATATTTATAGCTAAAGAAACAAATGTATCAATTAGGGGAAAGAGGTGAAAGCACAGTAAAAGGAGAATAACATTGGCAAATAGTTGTCTTTAGCCAAAAAACTTGAGTGTTCCATTCTTATTGATAAAATCTCCTTTCGACTAAAAGATAGGTATAGTGGGCTTATAAAACATTTGATAGCCTAACTTCCTTAGTCTGATTCGTTGTTCACCAGAGACCTAATCTTTCATAGGAAAAAAAAATCATTAATTATGAAAAGCTTGAACAGTTTCTGTGATAGTAATTTCTCACAGTATACTAGTTTTACACAATGGTCGTACGAGTTTCAGTAATGTGCATTTATATACCCTTAAGACACATATGACCCCATTTTCACTCAGTCAGAATTCCTCTTGAGGCTGAAGAGCAGACTCTGTCTGGACCACAGCAAACTCACCTAAATGATGAGTGCTACCTTGTGAAACCCAATAGGAAGAAGCCTTGAGTCCTAATCCCTGCTGGACACCAAGGGGCTGGAAAATTTTTACTTGAAAAGCAAATCTCTTAAAACATACCTCATCTAGGATTTCTCTATTTCTTTGTAGAAGTTCAGGTAGCTCTTTGATCAACTGATCAATAGTCTGGATGCCTCCCTGTTCAATCACAGATGTGGACTTAGTCAGTATAGACTGAGGTACAGTATCTCCAGATATATCTTCAATTGCTGCTGGAAGATTAAGTGAAGCTAACACCCTGAAAAAATGAGATAGTATGTCATCTAGAGGTCTAATATTCCTTTAAAACACTGATGTCCTATATCCAAATCAATAGCAGCAGAGTTAGCACTCCAAAAAAGTGGGTAAGCCCTGTCAATGGAAACAGAAAGCAAAAATAGAGGAAAAATAGAAAATCAGTGATTGATAAAATTAAAACAAAATCATTAAAAAGTTAAGTTAGGTTCACAGTTCAGAACTGAAAGCTAAAAGGTAAGAAATATGCATTAAAATATACTAGAAACCTTTGGCTCACAGGTAAACTTAACTTCTTTCAGTCTAAGTAATTAAAAGTCAAAAATTCTATTTTAAAAATGCAATCTTTTATCACACTCCTGACTGTTATACTGTCAGTGACAAAACAGAAATAATACACCAAATGGTTATAATTTCATATCATCTAAGCAAAATTTCAAGAGTACATAGTTGGTCTATATATTAATACAGCATCTTCATCTGTTCTGTTTTGTGGCACAATAACTATTATTCTATTATTTCATTTACATAATGGAGGGGATGTTACAGTAAACTTATGTTGCTTTCTCACTGGAAAAAGTAAAATGAGGTCAAAACCTATGCATTCATCAAAATTAAAAACATGAAAAAGCAAACAAGACTAGGAAAAAATTCTCAGTAACATTTCTGTTAAAGGACTTGCCTCTAAAATACGTAAAGAACTTCTTTAAAAATTATTAAGAAGAAAAACTCAGTTTCTAAAAATGAGCAAAAAGATTTCAACAGACACTTCACAAAGACATATGAATGGCTAATAAGCACATGAAGAGTTGCTCAACATCGTTAGTCATCAGGGGAATGAAAATTAAACCACTATGAGATACTGCTACACAAACACTAAAATGGCTAAATTAAAGAGATTGACAGTCCTAAATTCTGATGAGGATGCAGAGCAAGTGCATTTCTCAAACAGTGCAGGAACAATGACTTTGGAAAACCATCTGGACATTTCATGTGAAGTTAAACATACACTAACCATACAACTCAGCAATTCTAATCCTAGGTTACTTACCCAAGAGAAATAAAACAAGTCCACACAAAGATTTGTACATCAATGTTCATAACAACTGAAACGTCCATCAAAAGGTGAAAGAATTAACAAACTATTTAACCATAAAAAGGAATACTGCTCATTAATAAAAAGAATCAAACTGATACATAAAACATAGATTATGCTAAGTGAAAGAAGCCCAACACATTTTTAATATATACTGTTACATGCTGTGCATACTGCAAGTATTGCATATTATATATACTGTAGCAATACTATACACTGTATATAATGTACTATCAATATATATCATATATAATGTACTATTTACTGTATATAATGTACTATATACTGTCATGTACATATTGCACATGCTATAATGATTACATTTATATTAAATTGTATAAAAGGTAAAACTAACCTATGGTGACAGGGAGCAGATCAGTAGTGGCTAGAGGGTAGAGGAGGAGGAATTGAACGGAAAGGCATGAGGGAATTTTTTAGGGTGATGGATATGTTCTCTATCTTGATCATGATGGTGGTAGTTACAGGGGTATACATATTTATCAAAAAGAATTGAACTATACACTTAAAATGGGTGTATTTTATTGTGTGAAAATTATACTTAATATATTTTTTAAAACAATGTATTATTTTCTTAGCTTCGATCCACCAAAAACAAAAACTGTTTCAGAATACTGAACGTGCATGTATCTTAACCTTGAAAGTTCAGTTCTACTTCACACTTCCCTCAAATAAATATCTCCTAAAATACAAATTAGTGGTCAAATATTTTCACTTTGTTTCAGTAATTAAATTTCTTCCAACTATAATATATTTGCCAGGGTTCAGTAAATATAGTGTCCCCAAGAAATGTGTGTGTGTCTATATTTGTTATTTCAAATATCCTTGACATTCAGCTCTGAGCTCAGAAAACTACAACATTCATAAATAACCAATCAGAAAACATCAGAACTTTAGAGATAAATTTATGAAAGTTAAGCTCTACTCACCCATTTGCCAAAGTGGTGGCTTCTCTCATTTGAGCAATTGATCTGTTAACTAAATCAGCTTTCCTCTGACCACAGGCAGCCAAAGACTGCTGCACTGACACAGGAACCATCTTCTCAAACAGATCTAAAATTAGGAATTAAAATTTCAACAAAATTTTAAGACAAAAACTCAAACTGTAAAGTGACTACTCGTATTTCCTTTCCAATATTCACATTAAAAGTCTACAGATATTTAAAGAACAAAACTAAATCACTATTGAAAATACGATGAAGAGAATTTTTAGATCACCATATTCGTGGACAATGATAACGAAAGCTTTTTCTTTGAACTTAATTTTCTTAGCTTTTAAAGATGTGTTAGTCATTAAGTTTAAAGGATCTTTGGTGAAGAAGATCTACACAGGAGAAAACAATGCTTATATGTTGATGAAACTGATTGAGTGGGCCACAGTGCTATGGTTTCCAGCTCTACCACTTCCTGGCTCTGCAACCTTGGGTAAATGACTTAACCACTCTGTATCAGTATCCTTATCAGTCAAATGGGGATAATAATAGTAACTGTCTCATGGAGTTGTTCTGAGAAATAAATGAGCTAATATTTGTAAAGTGCTGAAAAGAGTTTCTGGTACATGGTAGACACTTTGTGTTTGTTAAACAGAAATAAGTACAGTTGTCCCTTGGTATCTGCAGGGGATTGGTTCCAGGACCCCTGGCAGATACCAAATCCATGGATGCCCAAGTCCCTTATAAAAAATGGCACAGGGCCTCCCTGGTGGCGCAGTGGTTGAGAGTCCGCCTGCCGATGCAGGGGATACGGGTTCGTGCCCCGGTCTGGGAGGATCCCACGTGCCGCGGAGTGGCTGGGCCCGTGAGCCATGGCCGCTGAGCCTGTGCGTCCGGAGCCTGTGCTCCGCAACGGGAGAGGCCACAACGGTGAGAGGCCCGCGTACAGCAAAAAAAAAAATAATAAAATAAATAAATAAATAAATAAATAATAAAAAATGGCACAGGGGCTTCCCTGGTGGCACAGTGGTTGAGAGTCCGCCTGCCGATGCAGGGGACACAGGTTCATGACCCGGTCCGGGAGGATCCCACATGCCGCGGAGCGGCTGGGCCCGTGAGCCACCGCCGCTGAGCCTGCACGTCCAGAGCCTGTGCTCCGCAACGGGAGAGGCCACAACAGTGAGAGGCCCGCATATGGCAAAAAAAAAAAAAAAAAAAAAAAAAAGGCACAGTATTTGCATATAACCTACACATATCCTCCCAAATACTTTAAATCATCTCTAGCTTATTTATGATACTTAATACAATGTAAATGCTATGTAAATAGTTGCCAGAGGATGGCAAATTCAAGTTTTGCTTTTTGCAACTTTCTGGAAATTTTTTTATGTGAATATTTTTCAATCAGCGGTTGCTTGCATTCATGGCTGTGGAACCACAGATACAGATGGCCAACTGTAAAATAACCACCCAATAACTTAGAATATTATCCTTGGCATCTCAGCTAGAGGCTACCATAATATTGCATATACCTACAATATTCAAGGATATTATAACATTTGATACAACCATGACTCCAAAAGTTTATATGTTTAAAGTCATATTTATGTATGTTTATTTTTATTAGCAGAATCTTAAATAACAAATGTTAACAAAAAGATAAATGCTCACTGAAGTCATTATCATTACTCAGACACAGTTTCAAGTTTTCTGACTCTGCTGTATATATACTTCATGCTTTACTACCATTTACTTTCCATCTTAAAATTTCACTGTAATTTTTATTCTCATATTCACTTTGAACAACATGAATGCAAATTACATTCAAAGCATACAATCTCAATTATATGATTTTAGCTACAAAAAGTAAATTAAACCGCAGAAGAAATAAATAAGATTAAAGTGCCTCTGAACAGTTGACATACCAGTGAATTTCTGGCTGATGGGTACACTGACTGGCGTAGATTTCACAAGTGTGGCTTTGCCAATAGGGTCTAGATCTTTAAGGTCTGGAACTCGATCATGATAAATGAAGTCATTATCCTTCTTTGCTGCAGTAAGGGCACGGTTGATTTTGTCAGAAAATTCCTTCACGTTGACATATTCATCATAGCGAGATGCCACTGTTTTAATCAATTCTGCCGCATGCTAGTTAAGAAAATGTAAAAAAAAAAAAAAAGAGAGAATATTTTATCTCTTTTTTTCAACCAGGTATCCAAGCACTGTTTTTTAAAAAAAAATCTTTGAGGACTGGCATTACTAGAAATGTGGTCAACAGAACAGCCTAGAAATTCTCCCATCACAAAATACCAAAATATCAAAAATGAAGAATAATACAGAGCAGATATCCCTTTAAAGACATGAATGAATTACCAAAAAAATAAAAGAAATCAAAACTATAAACTGACATTGAGGAAAGTGGCTCTGGCTGTTGGGTATTTCTGTACCCAAGGGACGAGCTATTAAAATGCATTAAAAGCCCTCAGAAAGACTTAAGACAGGGGTCTTGAAACTACATAAAACGGAAAACTAAGAAACATCCCTTTCACCCTCCACATGAAGGCAGGAACCTCAAAGGGCTATACCCGTGATGAAAAGGGTGAGTCAGAAAAAAATTATGCAACATAGGAAATCAACAAGGAAGCATGCTGTGTCAGCACCAATAGCAATTCTTTCTGTAAAGGCTGCCCTTGCGATACATAAGATGAACACATGCCTCACACAAAGTTAGGGTTCAAATTACTTAGGTGGTGTTAGGTACAGTAACACCAGATACACAATAAAGTCAAAAGCATTATTAGGGATAAATTCAATATAAAACACTTTCCAATTTGCCAGAAAGATATAAAACCTCTTAAATATTATATTTAAAAGCCTTTATCTATATAAACAATTATAATGAAAAATTGATAAATCTACCCAGCATTAGAGTGGAAGATTTTAACATTCCTGTCTCAGAAATAAATGGAGTAAACAAAAAATGTGTAAGATTATAGAAGATCTGAACAACACAATTAATGAGTTTGATTTACCAGACATGGAGAACCCTGGGCTCCACAGTTAGAGAATACATAATATTCTCAGGTATATAAAGACCATCTATATAAAGCGGCCACATGAAGAGATAAAGCAGTCTAAAACACCAAAATTACAAGATTACAAGAATGGTTTAATATTAGAAAACCTACTTATGTAATTCTCCAAATAATAAATTTAAGTTTAAAAAATCAAATTATCTCCAAAGACGTTGAAAAATCATTTGATAAAATATTCACTCGACATTTTTTTAAATTTTAGTAAAATAAAAATAGATATCCAGTTCCTTAACATGTTAAAATCTTAACCTCCAAAGCTAATCTCATGCTTAGCAGAAAAATAAAAGAAACATTCCTAGAGTCAAAATAAAACAAAGATCACCAGTATCGTCATGAACACAGAACACAGAATATGTCAAAATAACCAGACAAAAGGATAAAATTAGAGGTATAAAATTTAGAAAAGAAAAGGAACAATTATTATTTACCAGCTTTTGCTGGTATATATTTGTATATCAGCAAAAGCTAAGAGAATTAACTATTCTAAATAAGAGATAGCTTAGATTCAAAATCAACAGAGCAAATACAGATAAACAACCACCAACTTGAAAAGATAACTAAAGAAAAAATCCATTGTTACTAGCAACAGGAAGACAAAATATCCACGAATAAATTTTAAAATATATGTACAAGATTAACATGAAACAGAAACAAGGATAACCAAAACAAAGAAAACAAAAGCTATACCTTTAGTGTAAACCAAGAGATGGGAAAATGCACAATTTAAATCACTTTTTAAAGTGAGCTGTACATCAAATTTGATTTGTAAATGTGGTCAAGCGCTCCCCCAAATTGAAAAATTATTAGGAGCATAAGAAATGCTGAATACAGCAGGAGAAACGGGAAGGCTAAGGGCCCCACCCTGAGGGGAAAGTGCTTAATTAAGCAAATCTAAAAACAATGAAACGCAATGAGGTGACAGCTGCCAGATCAAAGATAAAGCTAAAGCCAAATGGCCTGCCTGGAGCCACCCAGGGGTCACAGGAAAAATGAAATACTGAGGAGCCTGGTCCCACGGAGCTGCTGAGCACAGAGGCAGATAATTACAAGGGCAGGGATGCTGGGGGAAGCAGAAGAGAGGACTGAAAGTGGGGAGAAGGAGGAAAGGGGATGAGCACTCAGAAAATGTCAACAAAATACAAACTGAAAGTAGATGCATCACCTGGAAAAGCAAAGGCTGTGAGGAACTCAGGGAAATACAGGCACAGAAGTGGAATCCTTCCTACACCAGGCTTTGAGAAGCAGAGAGGAGGAGAGGAGGAAGGGGCCTACACAAGGAGGCTTGGAAAGATACCCTGCGGTTCCCCCACCCAGGAACCTCTTGCTATTCCCCGACTAAAATCAAGCTCATTCAAACACAAGTGACTGAAAAGGCATCCCATCTGCCTCAACACTAAGAAACCATAAGGAAAAGGATGAAAAAGAGCAGTTTAACTTTCCAACAGATAATGCAAATTCACTGAAGAAACACTGCCACAGGGAGTTCCCTGGCAGTCCAGTGGTTAGGACTCGCACTTTCACTGCTGTGGCCTAGGGTTCAATCCCTGGTAGGGAAACTAAAATCCCGCAAGCCTCGCAGCACAGCCAAAAAAGAAAAAAGAAAAGAAAATAAATAAATATTGCCACAAAGCAAAGAACACAGCATACTAAAAAAACTAAAATAAGCTAAAAACTTAAGGATGCAATCACGGTACCAAAGACACACAAAATATGAACAGAGGACCAGATGCCCCAGATAACAGTGGGTGATAGATAGCAAGAAAATGTGAAACGGGACCTGCAGAACTCAGGAAAGAAAGTGAAGAAAAATACGAAAACAGTTTAAGGAAGACTATAATATTTATGCAAGGAACATGACAGAGATAACAGACATCACAGAAATCAGTGTAAGAAACATACAAAACAAGAAAAAGTGAGGACAATTCAACATGGCAGTTGGGGAGCAGAGGTCATTACAAATTAAAAATTCATGAGACCTATCAACCAAATGCAACATGAGGACCATGTATGAATCCTCATTTGAACAAACCAACTGTAAAAACACATTTTAGAAAAAATCAGAGAAAGCTAAACTATGTTTGGATACTATTAGATTACTAGAATTAATTATTAATTAGTATTAATTGTGCTAGATAGGATGACATTGTGGTTTTAATTTTTTTAAGACTTACATATACTGAAGTAACTTAAGGATGAAATGATACATAAGACAGCTGAAAATACTCCAAAAAAATAAGAGGGGAAGGGGAAACATGAAACGCAAAGCAAAATACTGATAATCACTGAAGCTGGGTAATGGATATTTGATAATTCTTACTTTTATATATATATATTTTTTGAAATTTTCCATAGTAAATACTTAAATAAAATTCATACAGAAGCATAAACAATCTCCTTAATATCTACAAGCTACTATCATAACAAAGAAAAAACAATACTTTCACAAAATCAGTTTTATCATCTCATTAGGTCCCTCATTAATGAATTAAATAAATTCTGGTATGTATTCATTCTATCTGAGTCACATTTTTTTTTATCTATATAGAGTCATCCCTCAGTATCCGTGGGGGATTTGTTCCAGGATCTGCCACAGACACCAAAATCCAAATTCTCAAGTCCCACAGCTGGCCCTCTGTACCCACAGACTCTGCATCTGCACATTAAACATAGTACACGACCAGCATTTGGTTGAATCCATAAATTCAGGACGTGAAGACACGGACAGCCAAATATTTATTCATTGAAATAAACCTGCATATAAGTGGACTTGGACAATTCAAGCCTGTGTTGTTCAAGGGTCAACTGTATTTTTATGTCTTTTTGAAGATCGTACCTTGGCAGCTTTAGAGACTCCACCAGGATGATCAAGTGGACCCACCTTCAGGAGCCAAATGAACTGCACTGTCCAATAAGCACACTTCATGAGCTGTGTAAGTCCAGGGACAACTTTTCTTGGCCCCAGAAGTGAATCACAAGCAACAATTTTCCCTTTGTTATTTTACCTACTGTTGTGATATTCCTGATTCTTGTGATTTTGTTTTTATTTCTGGTTTGTTCGTGACTAATAAGCTTTTCCCCATTATTGTTAACAATGATTGCAAAGCTGACTGAATGGTGCAACCATCAGATACATGGGGCAGAAGGAGAGACTATGGAGAATATGACTTGCTGGTCATCTTTTTTGTCTGTTTTGTTCTGTTTACCTATTTCTGAGCTCAAATCAAGTAGAAAAATATCTCATACTTAATGGAAAGAGGAACAGCCCTTGGAGATATGAATCAGTAAGTGTTTGTGTTCTATATGTTAACTTCTGACCTATGACTAAAGGTGTAAAACTCAAGTTATAAACTCTTGTGTGTCTATAACTGAAAAACGTCTTCATCTCGTTATGTGAGCTTGAAAGTTTCCTTTTTCCAGAGGGGTTTTAAAAATTAGATTAAAATTTCAAAAGAGGCTCTTATATAACTGGTTTATAGAGAATAAAGGCTTATTTGAATATAATAGTCCCAGAATTCCCCCAAAATAAAAAAGCTAAACTTCTGTAAAACAAACAGCAGTGCTCATCACCCAGTCATTATCCACTGCAGTGGCCGACCAACACTGCTCCCTGAGAGAGGAATTCAGGATGAAAAACAAGATGAGGCACAATGTGCTTTCAAAAAACAGGCCCCTTAGACAGTTAGTTAGATGCATATCTCAGGAAGAATTTTAATGAACCCAGATTCCCACATCTTCCCATACATAGAAAAGCACTAAAATCATTAACTTGAGATATCTGTTCTTTGTGACCAGCAGTATTGTTACTGAGATGTAAGCCTGACCAACTGTACATATTCCTTAGCCAAAATCATATATAAGCTGGTTTCTCCCCTACCTCTTCAGAGTGGTTCCCCAGAGCTACTGAGAGGCTGTCTCCCAGGCCACAGTCCTCAGTAAAGTCCCTGAATAAAACTTAAACTCCAGCTCTTATGTTGTGTGTTCTTCTTTCAGTCAAAACTCCTAATACTCCTAATACTTTAAATATGCTACCCTGAAAAAAATCTCTCCCCCAGAAACCCCTTTCTCAGAAGCATTTTCATATAATGCTTTCATATGATGCTAAGTTATTACAATCAAAGTGAATCCCTGGAAAAGTAAAATATGTTTGATAATCTGAGTGTGCCCATCTCTGATTTTGTCAGTGTGGAGGCGTGGAGCACAATACAAGCATACATTTTATTTTTTATAAAACTTGGGTTTCTTTTCTCATGAAAAGACTAATTAAACTGAACTTCCTAAATAAGACTTGCATAGTATCTTCTAATACCAGTCCATATTTAAATTTCCTTAACAGTCCTCTTCCTACCCTCTGCTTACCAACCCTCAAAATACAAAAAACTCATGTAAACAGCCCTTGCCCCTGCTGCGAAGTTGCCCCAGATGTCACATCAAGTTTCTCACACACCCAGGGCTGATACAACAGCACAGAAGGTACTCTGCTGATTACCAGATCTATTTATGTATCTATTACCACTGTCCTTTTCAAGCTGTGGAATTGTAATGACCCAATTTAGACCAAGGCTAGGCCACAAGTTAAGTACTCCACATCCTTTTCTGGAGCATATAATTAATTTAGAATATTTTATATTAAAATAAACATGGATAAATAAAAGAAAACTGAATACAAATTTTGCATGAAATTTTTAGATAAAATATGAGACTTCAAAAAGCACATGGTAGGTATAGCCTAGAAAATAAAAACAATCACCTGACTCTGTTGACAGGGGAAATGAGTGGGAAAGGTTTTTACAAGCAAACTTGGGAATCTCACTAAAAAAAAAGAGAAGTCCGGGCTTCCCTGGTGGCGCAGTGGTTGGGAATCTGCCTGCCAATGCAGGGGACATGGGTTCAAGCCCTGGTCTGGGAAGATCCCACATGCCGCGGAGCAACTAAGCCCGTGAGCCACAACTACTAAGCCTGCGCATCTGGAGCCCGTGCTCCGCAACGGGAGAGGCCGTGACAGTGAGAGGCCCGTGCACCGCGATGAAGAGTGGCCCCCGCTCGCCTCAACTGGAGAAAGCCCTCGCACAGAAACGAAGACCCAACACGGCCCAAAATAAATAAATAAATAAATTTATTTGTTTAAAAAATAAAAAAGAGAGAAATCCAAGTTACTTAAATATTTATTTCTAAGAAACTCACCTGTAACCTTGCAATCTCTTCTCCAAATTTCTTCTGCTGTTTTGCCAGGATAGACTGGTGGTACTCAGCATAGGCCTGCATGATACAGTGCTTTGCAGCCAAGACAGGGAACACCTCCTGGAAATAAAAATACTGACCAGGGGAGAGTCCAACCACACAAACCACCACAGACAACATGGGATGCAGGAAGAAAAAGGAAAAGGAGACAGAAATTAGAATCACCCCATTAATGGTTTAGAGATAGGTTAGTCAGGTGTAAACAGAGAAGACCACATGATTTTGCATGGACTGGATTCAATGAATTCAGGTTTTTTCTTCCAATTAGAATTAAGGTTTGGGTTCTTTTCTTTTTTAACTGTTAAATGAAGCCAATTAAGCTTTTACAATTCACTTTAATTGAGCCATGAAGTCAACATTTTGTTTACAAAGAAGAAAGGGAAGCATGCATTAGAAAGAGAAGTAGAATGGACATTCACAGAGGAATACCAAGCACAGGGCTTTAGAAGCTTTCTTGTGAGCCCTTACCCAGCCCTTAAGAGTTAACTAAACCACCATTACTCACATATACTAATGAAATTGCTCTATAGCTGACTGTTTCAACATGTTTAAAAGACAAAAGACAGTAAAGTAAGTTCCCTCTTAAATTCATGTCCTAAGAGACTTTTTTAATAAAGATGATTTTTAGCCATATAAAAATTACTCAGTATCACATAACTCAAAAACACATAGCAAACAGACAAATGCACTAAGCTAATGACTAATATGATAAAGTGCTATTTTGCCCTAATTTGTTTTGAAAAAAATTCCAGTCAAAATTAATTTTAGAAGATCCAAAAACATGAACCAAAAAAGCAGTAGAGGATCTTCTAAAATGTCAAATCCTAGCCTATAACCTCATTGTTTTTAGGAAGTACATGCCATATAATATCCAAGAAATATACTAGACAATCACTGTCTAGACAAAAAAATAAGAGAATCAAAAACTGAATTACTACCTTGTGAGCTTTCCTGTCTCCCAGTGAATAATTTCCTAGCTTCCTGGGTCACTACTTGCAGATATTCCAGTTTTATAACTAGAATATGAAAATAACTTATGAGCTTTATTAGTAAAAAGGCAAAAAAATAAAAGACATCTAAATCTCAAACTGCACTCATGCCAGTTCTCAAGGTAAGTCTGGAGCAACTTGGTACTTAAACAGGAGATTTTCAAGGAATACCAGGATTGGTGCAGAGGTAGTTTCCAAGTCTTTGTAGGTGACATTCTTCTCTCCGGGACAGGACTGAACTAATGGCCCAACAGGATGTAACGGTACACTGTGCAGCTGATCATGAGGTCTTCCAGATGAAAAAAAGGTGAGAGGAGATCCCAAGTCTCTTTTTAAGAGCAACACTATTACTACCCAAGAGTCCTGGGCAAATTTCTACTGATCTCTTGGTGAATTTTAAATCTCCAGGAATCTTCAAATTCCCTAGTGCTCATATTCTGACTAATGTGTTGATGTACTTACATGCTTTTTTATTTCACCACAAAATTGTCTGCAATTTCATAATTTATAAAGATTCCTGAATGACTTATAAATCAATAAATTTCCCTACAAAAGAGCATGTAACAAATATCATTTGCTATCATACAGACAAAACTAATTCCTTGAACATTTCTGAAAGAAAGCAGTTGAATCATACTACATTTCAGTCTGTAAGTTTCCATTTTTAAGCATTCTGAATTTACTTCTTTGTCTAATAATCTCCTTTGTCATTTACAAATGATCATCACTGACTAGTCTCTTCAAATGCTACTTCAGAAAGGTTTATATTAAAACAATTAATACTTCCTGTGATATATGGTTTTAGATGGTTGTTTTCCTTAGCTGTCCAATAGCAGCCCAATTTTCTAGCCCTGTTGGCAAAACTTAATTCTAATCAAAGTACTGGATGAATTTGTTAAGGTTTCCTTTTCCTTTTGTCTTTATGTCTGTTTTTGCGCTTTAAGATTCATCTTTAAGAAAACAGGACAATAATTAAAAGGGTGAATAATCAACATGCTCAAGTACTCATGCTGTACCAAATAACCAGTGATTCAAAACTATACAATGCCCTGATCTGATAAAATTACTGGAGACAGGTGTTCAAAATTTTCCAGCAAGAGTTTTAGCTTGGAAAAACAAGTTTAGTAAAGAGTGGAAGCAAAGGCATCCCCTAAATATGAAAGAGAATTTGTCATGCATCTTAAATAAAAAACTGTTTCTACAAATATGCTCTTCAAATGCCTCTCCTTAAATTTCAAATTTCTTTATAAAACATAATTTTTAATTTGCTTCTTATACACAAAAATGTCCAAATATTTCTACATGCAAAACAACCAAGTATTTACAAAAACAATAACTGACCTTGGGGAGAGTATCTTTGTACTGACACTGTTTAAAAGCATCACCAAAATAATCTGCAGCCTGATTAGCCAATTTAGCTATGATAGCATCTTTCATTTTATCTGGAATAAAATATTAAATTGACCATTATAATGAAAATAAATATAAAGTAATCTGATATATCATAATAACTCAGTATAGACATTGAGATCACAAGTTTGTACATTTGTCTTAAAAAATTCTTATTGATGAAATCAATTCTTCTGCATACAACTTAATTATTCCACAGGCAGATCCAAAGAGTCAGAATAGATCAGCAGTTGCTAGAAGCTGGGGGAAAAGGGGAATGGAGAGTGACTGACAGTGGGTATGGGGTTTCTTTTGGGGGTAATGATAACGTTTTAAAATAAGATAGTGGTAATTGTTGCAAAACTCTGAATACACTGAAAACTAATGAATTGTATACTTTAAAAGGGTATTTTATTGTTTATGAATTCTACCTCAATGTAAGCTGTTATTTTAAAAGAAAAACTTTTCCAGTTCATTTAGCTTCCACCTGATGGACTGCTCCCTTATTTTCAATTTCTCTGTACTTACATATTCAGTCTTATTCTAATCTCTCATACTAACTCACATGCCTTAAAAGAATTGCTCTTATTCCCTCATTCACAGGACCAGGGACTCTGCCTAGATGGCTCCTTCTTATCAGTTAAGTCTGGTTTAAACAAGACCTCCTCAAAGAAACTCTTCTTGAATGATGAATCTAAAATAGCATGACTCCCCCTACATACTTACCCAACAGCCAGACCACCAGTCATTATCACATCTTATTTTCTTCATAGCAATTATCTCTCTCTAAAATTACCTTGGCTACTTAATTTGTTTATCACCTCCCCCAAAATAAATTGTAAGCTTCCAGAAAACAGAAATCTTGTTTGTCTGCTAACTCTATCTAGAGCCTATCACAGGGATTGGCACACAGTTGTACCCAATACTTATTTGCTGAATGAACCAATTTTTGACATATTACAAACCTATATAAATACTATTCTAGAGTTCAGTGTTTTAAGACAGTAATTATATATTTCACAAAAGACTTCAAACACAGCCTACATTCTTAAATGTGCATTTGTACCACCTTAAGGTCAGAAAAGGAAAGCTGAAAAATTTCAATAACCCGTGGGTCAAATTCAAAGATGAAAGTTCTGTGTTGAACATATTACAATCACCTTCTTATTTTAAAAGTCTGTCACTTCTTTTCACATGCAACAAAATATAGGACAAACTGGAATTACCTCTTGTGGCTTTTAAAAAAAATACTTCTTGGGCCTGTGCCAGCATGATAAGACTGAGAGTCCCAACGGTATCTGGAGATATGTCCACAGTAGGCTCTCTATTCAAGGCCGATAAAACCGTCTCTTTAATATGCAAAAAGGCACCACTAGCAAACTAGAGGAAAGAAAAGAATTTCTTTTAAATCTGTAAGAATTCAGCAAGACAATATTCTACTGCTACACACAAAACCACTTACATCTGACCTACAGACAATAAGGACAGTTTTCTAAAACACTATAGAATAACAAGAAATTTAACGTACATTAAAGTCAAGTGCAGTAACAAACAAAGTAAACTGATGGGACAAATTGATTAAACATTTTAGAAATACTTCCTCAAAACTAACATGAGAACAAAGGCAGGGATAAAACATTATTAAAATGTTTTTAGTCCTGAAATGCTCTTGCTTTGGTCCCAAATTCATCTCTCAAATAATTAAACATGCCATACTTAGGGGAAACCTTAAATAGAACTGATACCTAGTCCTCTGAGGAACAGCATGACTATCCATTGCTACAGATTTTTTATTTGGCTTTCAGAGCTCCCTGCTGAAATGTTTCCCATTAGATTTTTCTTCTCAATTATATTTCGCTGAGGTTAACACTAAAATAACTTTGCTTTTATGAAATAAATAACCCTGGGAAAAAGAAAGGTGGCAGTCTGGGATTAAAAAGTGCTGGGGGGCACCTCCCTGGTAGTGCAGTGGATAAGACTCTGCACTCCCAATGCAGGGGGCCTGGGTTCGATCCCTAGTCAGGGAACTAGATCCCACATACATGCCGTAACTAAGAGTTCACATGCCACAACTAAGGAGCCCATGTGACACAATGAAGGAGCCCTGGAGCCACAACTAAGGAGCTGGTGAGCCACAACTAACACCCAGTGCAACCAAACAAATAAATTTTTTTTTTAAAACATGCTGGGGGTTATGCAGCTACACTACACAGAGCTAACTCAAGGTTAACTGTACTGAAGTAAACATCAATGATTGCTGCAGTCATGAAGTATCATAAAACTAGAATGTCTCCAAGGAATGATCAGCTGACTTGCTTAGTAAACTCACAGAATCACAGACTAGAACTGCAAGGGATCCAGTCTCTCATTCACAAATATAGACTGGAGACCTACAGAGTTCAAAGCACTTAGCCAAGGGCCCAGAGCTTCTTGGCAGCAAACAGCCCAGACAGGGATCTAGGATCTCTTTCCATCACAGTAGGGGATTCTGCTGTGAATCACAGAGGTGACTCACAGAATGGAACATATCCTCAGTAATTCAGAATGCCCTCTAAGATTTCACATGCCAACTAATGGAATTACAATGAATGGAAAATTAAATAAAATTTTACTTCACTTTCACATTTTAAAATATTTGCCATTTATAGCCTCACAAAGGAAAGGTATATGCACCATGCTTTTCATCTGTGCCCATCTAAAATTGGGAGCATGTTGTGTGCTTAAAGTACATTTTCCTCTCTCTTTCTTAGAGCAGCATTCTTCACCTCTCTTCTAAACTTAAACAACGGGAAAGATCAAACTCCACAGCTGAGACAAGCAAATTCCAGAGCCATGAGGGACAGTATAAGAAGCATTTGGAATTCCATAAAATTTGGAATCAGAACACCTGAAACCCCAATCTACCACTTTATTAACACTTCTGTCCTTTAGTCTCCTTGTCTGTAAAATGAAAATGGCATTATATAACATGCATCAAAAAGTTTATGTGAACATCAACATACTCTGTAAATTATAAAGGAATATAAAACATGAAAACATAATTATAGATATCACTTAACAATAATCATTTACTGTTTTTTAAATTGAAAAAAGAAAAGCTAAGTAAATAACATACTGCCACCAAATAATATGCCATATTAGTAAATGATTGTATCTAAAATCTAAATTTAGCTAACTTAAGAACATTACACATCTGACCACATTTAACTATGACCTCTCTACAAGCTCAGAGTTAAAAATTTCTTGTCAAGAGGTCTTAATTTTTGTGATACTGGTAAAAATTTTTAGTGTGTCTAAGAAAAATTACGTAAAAACAACATACAAATATTTTAAATGAGGTCATTTATTTAAAAGGGACTTGCCAAGGATTTCAACTCAAAACATTTAATCATTTGTTCTCCCAACATCTACTGAGCCTTTATTATGTGCCAGGCACTGTGCTAGGTGCTGGGTATACAATGGTGAGGAAAAACAGAGCTGGGTCCACAAGTAAGTAGTTTATCTAAGGGCTTCAAAAATATGTATCAATTCATTAAAAAGTACATTATTTTTCAAGAAAGCATCTGTGTGTAAAGAAACATTTATAAACCTAAACGCAAATTATTTTCAATTTAATCCAACTTAGTGTTGATGGTTACGTAGTAACTACTGTTCTGCGTACCTGATAATGCTTAGCAGCAATTTTCAATCCTTCATCATTATCCAGGTTCTGTTCCGCTGCAATCTGGCTAGCTAAGGCTGCACAATTGAACAACACACAGCTCTTTTCATATCCTAGGCTTGCAAGAGCTGTAAAAAAATTGAGAAGGAAAAATTTATCAGATTATTTTTGTTCTAAAGAAAACGAATGTTTCAAAGAGAAATACTATGACCTCTATCACCACTGGCTCACACAAAAACAAGTTTCCAGACCTGTTTTCTGACCCATAATACCACTCCCATATTCCTAGCTGCCCTGCCAGGCATCTATTTCCACAACAATATTCTCATCACCTATAACTCAAGAATCAATAAATTAATCTTTCCTTCCCTTTACGTCCACACTGCTATTAGTCAGATTCAAAATGAAAGTCATTCAAGTCATTTCAAATTCAATTAGAATAAATTCTTTCCATTTTTCCATCACCTCTCTCAAAATGATACCTTCCCATGATATTCAAACCAGTTCCTCACTACTACAAACCTATGCCAATGCAAGCACCTCCTAGCGTAAAGGAGACATGGAAGGCCAGCTAATACATCTCTCAGAGGTAGAGAAGATTATATGGTTAAAATACAATTCTAACCAAGAATCTACACACCTCACATCCACTGGGATAGCTACTATCAAACAAAATGGAAAATAAGTTGTTGGCAGGCATGTGGAGAAATTAGGACCACTGTGTACTGTTAGTGGGAATGTAAAATGTTGCAGCCATGTAGAAAACAGTATGGAGGTCCCTCAAAAAATAAGAAATAAAATTACTAGATAATCCAGCAATTCCACTTCAAGGCATAAATCCAAAAGAACTGAAAGCAGGGTCTCAGTCTCAGAGATATTTGTACACCCATGTTTGTAACAGAATTATTCATAATAGCCAAAAGGTGGAAGTAACTCAAGTGTCCACTGATTCATGAACAGAAACAAAATGTGGTGTGCACTTATAATGGAATATTAGCCTTAAAAAGGAAGGAAATCGGGTCTCATGCTACAACATGGATGAACCTTGAGGACATTATACTAAGTGAAGCAAGCTAGTCACAAAAAGACAAACACTCTTATGATCCCACCCATACGAGGTGTCTAAAGTAGGCAAACTCACAGAAACAGAAAGTAGAATGGTGGTTACCAAGTACTGGGGAAAGGGTGAAAAGGGGAGTTGTTGTTTAAAGGGTACAGAGTTTCAGATTTGCAAGAACAAAAAAGTTCTGGAGATCTGTTTCACAACAATGTGAATATACTTAACACCTCTGAACTGTACACTTAATATTGGTTAAGACAGGGAATTCTCTGGCGGTCCAGTGATTAGGACTCGGCACTTTCACTGCTGGGGCTCAGGTTCGATCCCTGGTTGGGGAACTAAGATCCCGCAAGCCATGTGGTGCAGCCAAAAAAAAAAAAAGAATTTTTAAAAATTGGCTAAGATAGTAAATTTTATGTTACAGGTTTTTTTTAACCACAAAAAAATCTTAAAAAAAGAACAAATTCAATCATAGTGACATTCAAGGTCTTACATAATGTGCCAGGTATTGAACACCAAGCAAAATAATCAGAAGGCTTCTTACAAAAAATACTGAACAAACCATTTAGGAAAATCAGAACAACACTACAGCTGTGTGTTTGTGCCACACAGTAGTGCCATAAAGTAAAACCCTCCTTGTTATGTAGCATTTTAGTAGTCTCCCTTGTAATTATGGTCGGTTTTTAGCTTGCCTCCAACCTAATTCTAGCCTCCTCACCATAAAGTAAAGCAGACATACACACCAGCTACTCTAACCTACTTTCTTAAATAAATGTATTAAAAATCTAGAATAACCAGGATATGAGTAGAACATGCAGCAAAGTAAAGATCAAGGTGAACTAAAAATTTGAGCCCAGAGTAAACAATTCCAATAACAGAAAACATCTCAAAGATCCACATTAACATCCTTAAAGAGATTCAAAGATGGTACATCCATACACAAGTACAGGATGTTATTTAAAAAAGAACAATCCATGAATAAGAAAAAGCCCCTGGAAATTAAAAACTTGATTGCTAAAAGTTTTTCAAAAGAAAGGTTAGAAAATATCTACGCAGCCCATAAAGAGAAAACAAAATGAAACATGTAAAAGTTGTGAGTGAGTAGCTCAGAACAACTAATATCAGTTAATACAGCATTCTGAACAGAAGAGAGGAAAAAATGAAGAAGAAATTATCGAAGAAATGTATGAAAATTTCCCAGGGCTGAAAGGAGATAATGAGTCTTCAAACTGAAAGGGCCAACAATAAAATGCCATACCCCAAATGAAAGCCAATTAGATCTTTTGAGATTTCTAACCATGAAGTATAAAGAGAAAATTGTAAAAATCTTCCCAAGAAAAAAGGATCAGGTCACCTACAAAAGAATACTCAGTAGACTTTTCATCAGTAACACTGGATAGTAAAAGGCAAGAGAACAATGCCTTCAGGTTCTGAAGAAACATGATTCTAATTAATTCAACATATATTAAAGCCAGTATGGCTTAAAAAAAAGGAGAACAAGGTACTAAATGGGAAGCAATGATGTCAGGGAGGTAAGAGAGCCAACTCTGCTGTAAAGCTTTAGCTTTTACTCTGAGTGAGGCAAGAAGTCAACAGAGTTATGAACAGAGACACATTCAGCCCGCCTGGTGGACAACAGACTGTGGGGAAGCAGCACTGGTGGAGGCCAGAGATTAGGACAGGTAGCTGCTGCAACAGGTGCCAGGGGTGATGGTGGCTCTGACCAGAATGGCACGAGCAGAGGTGCTGAGAAGTGACTGGATTTTTAATATCTTTCAAAAGAAAATCTGATAGGATTTGCTGATGAATTCACTGCATGTGGGGAATGAAGTGAAACAATGTCAAGAGTGACTCCCAGGTTTCTGACATAAGCAGAATTTCAAACCAAATTCATATGAGGGCAAAATACAGACATTTCCACAAAGAAGAGATTCAGAAATTTGACCTTTTCTGAGAAAGTTACTTAAGAGTATATTCCAGCAAAAGAGGAAGACACAATATCCAGAAAACAATGGCTCTAAACTAAGGGATAATAGCTATACAGCAGATTTAGATAGCAAACAGTCCAGATTCAAGCAAGAAAACAGACAAGGCCAAAGGGAACAGAAGAGTCACTCAGGAAAAGGTGAGTCCAGAGAGATAAATAATAAGACAGAGAGTTTGGAAAGTCTTGAGAATATGATAAAAGCACAGAATGTGTGTGGTGGTGCAACAATTAAAACTTCTAAAAACACACACACACACACACAGAGCCATACAAGAAAGTCACAGTCTAAATATGAAGCAACTCATCCAGCATATATGACAGAGAGTCAGTGGACTTAAAGAATGAAATATATTCCAAGCAACAGATAAAAGTAAACTTTCTATATATAAGATATATATGCCAGCCTATTATATTTCCTATAAACATTATCATCCCAGGCTGTTGTCTGTCATTTTATTTTGACAATTTCTCACGTATAAGAGATTTTGTGAAAACTTTTTCTTGTAATTAAACCTTTTTCCTTTATGATTTCTTCTATCACATCTAAAGTTATATCAGGGTTTTTTAAAATAAATGTTCAACTCTCCTTCCTTCAAAGAGCTCTTTTTTCTTTTTTTTTTTTTTTCCTCTTTTGCGGTACGCAGGCCTCTCACCATTGTGGCTTCTCCCGCTGTGGAGCACAGGCTCCAGACGCGCAGGCTCAGTGGCCATGGCTCACGGGCCCAGCCGCTCCGCGGCATGTGGGATCTTCCTGGACCAGGGCACGAACCCGTGTCCCCTGCATCAGCAGGTGGACTCCCAACCACTGCGCCACCAGGGAAGCCCTCTTTTTTCTTAATATTGAACTTCATTCTTGTTTTTCTATCTGAGCTCTTTTTCATTAAGCTTTTCAAAATGACAACAGCTTGATTATAAATAAAAATAGTTGTTCTAAAATTCAAACAATTGTTTAAACACACACACACACACACACACACACACACAAAAGAAAATAAATTAAAAATCACTCAATATCCTCCCAGAGTTACCCACTAATTTTTGGTGAATATCTTGACAAATAAGTACATACATGTTCACATACCCAATTTTTCACAAATAGTACACTATACCATATTCAGGGTGCCTGGAATGGACAACTCCAGGGAGCAGCAATCACCCTGGTTTCTATACAAAAGGTGTTCCAAAGAGACCAGCTCTGGGGCCCCGAGTTACATCAATTCAAGGCAGCAGCTCTCACCTGTAACAGGCCTTTTATTGGATATTCAATGGACACAGATGTACTTGTCAACAAATATATATTTGCATTACCATTCTTAATATTCTAAATTACACAATATTCTAATGAATGGGCAGCCTGTGCTTTATTTAACCAAAACATTAGTGATGGACATTTAATTCCCAATATTTGCTACTAGAAATGCCTTGATGATCTACCTCCTGCTCTACTTATGCTCTTAATTTTTTGTGTGTCCAAATTCCTCTAGGACCTCAGTTCATCAACTTAACCTATCTCACTTAAGTGTCTCCTGGTTCTCCTGCTACCTGCTCCTTATTCTCAGCCAAACAACTTGCTTGTCACAACAGCACTAGAAGTCCTTTTCTTGACCTTGCCTCCCTCTCAGCATAATGCTCCCGTTGTCCCCAACTCTTTACTGTATATTTTCTGAAGTGAGCAACCCACACATGCTGCTTGCACTTCCTCACTTCCAGTCCACCCTTCGACGTGACGCAATCTGACTTCAGCATGCCCCAGTGACACTTTCTCTGCCAAATCCAGTGAATTCTACAACCTTCTATTTCTTGACCTCCGCCACAATGACTCTGTCAATGACATTTCAACATCAGAGTCACCTGAAGGTATTTTCAAAGATATCAATTCCAGGGGCCACCCTGGAATGTCCTCCTATCACATCTGGCATCCTGTATCTTTGTCTGTAAAGATATAATCTGTATTTCTAACATTCTCCCCAGGTAACTGTAATATGCAGCCAGATTTGGGAACCACTGGACACAATCTCTGAAACTCCTCCAGTATTCAATCCCATTGTCTCTATTTTACCCTGGTTCCTCTGAGATTTGAAAGTCTTTTCTCAACCTCATTCCCAGGAACCTCTTCTTCTCGTACCCCTGAACGTTGTACTCCCTAGCTTGCCTTTCATATTTTTCCCAATCTAC